>NC_140580.1:246956257-249356257 GCF_964204655.1 Triturus cristatus | reverse complement strand
GGCTAAGCTTGAGCTTAAAAGAGAACAGTTAGCATTGGACAGGGAAACCCTGGAGCTTCAGAAAGCTTCAAGAAAGTGGGGTCTAGAGATCCCTGGTGGCAGTAAGGAAACCCCTAGAGTTAGAGAGAAAGTCCCTGACAATAGGAACCTCCACAAGATTGTGCCCCCCTATCAGAATGGGGATGATATCCACAAATGGATATCTGCTCTTGAAAGGGCCTGTAGAGTACAGAGGGTCCCAGTAGAGCAGTGGGCAGCAATCCTGTGGCTCTCCTTTTCAGATAAAGGAAGAGACAAGCTCCTCTCTGTAAGAGAAGAGGATGCTGATGATTATTATATCCTGAAAGATGCTTTAATAGATGGGTTTGGCTTAACCACTGATCAGTACAGACTTAAGTTCAGAGACACCCAGAAAGCACAAAATCAGGATTGGGTAGACTTTGTGGATTGTGCAACCAAGGCACTGGAAGGTTGGTTAACTGGCAGCAAAGTAGATGATTATACAGGATTATACAATCTCATAATGAGGGAGCAGATCCTTAACAATTGTCAGAACCAGCTCTTACATCAGCACCTGGTGGACTCTGATCTGACCTCTCCCCAAGAATTGGGAAAGAAGGCAGACAAATGGGTCAGAACCAGGATTAAGCAAAAGGTCCAGCCCTTGGGAGGTGCAACTAAAAAAGAAGATGCCAAAAACTCTGACAAGGGTGGGGAAAAGGGAAAAGACCAGCAGTCTTCAACAGGCCCCCAAAAAGCAGCTTCTGAGACTACCAAGAAAAACAAATCCAAACAACCAAGGAAGCCATGGTGTAAGTACTGTAAACAGACTACCCATTGGACTTCAGACTGTAATAAGGCCAAAGACTCCACAAGCACCACACCAGCCCCTAAGGCTCCTGTTCCCCCTAGTACAGTTACAGGTGTTGGTGCACAGAACAAGGGCATAGTAGGGTTGACCCTGGGATCTGGAGAGGACTCTGGCCTAGTCAGAACTCCTACTCAGGCTGTGCTAGTTTGTGATGGGGACTTGTCCCTGTTTGTGAGCCCCAGTGGTCTGGGCAAATACAGACAACAGCCAACCATAAATGGAAGGGAGTCACTAGCTTACAGGGATACAGGGGCCAGTGTCACTATGGTGACTAAGGACCTTGTGGACCCTAACCAGATCATACTTGGAGAGACATACCAAGTGACCAATGCTAGCAACGTTAGTACAGACCATGCTCTAGCTGTTGTGAACTTCTCCTGGGGAGGGGTAACTGGCCTCAAGAAAGTTGTGGTGAGTGCAGACCTACCTGTTGAATGTTTACTAGGGAATGATTTGGAGACCTCAGCATGGGCTGAGGTGGAGCTAAGTACCCATGCAGCAATGTTGGGTATATCAGCAGAAGTATTTGCCCTGACAAGGTCAAAAGCAAAGCTGACAGGAACTGAACAGGCCTTGGATCCTGGAAGAATGGACCAAGGACCTTCCAAGAGGAGGAGTAGCAGGGGTAAGGCCGAGCCTTCCCCCCAGGATCAGTCTGTAGAAACTCTTTTAGCAGAAGAGGATCTAGCTCCTGAAGAAGGAACTGCCCCAGAGGAACTGGAACCTGATCAGGTTGAGTTCTTGGGGGCAGGGGGACCTTCTAGGGCAGACTTGAGCCTGGAGCAGCAGAGCTGCCCCACTCTTGAACCCCTCAGACAGCAAGCTGCTGCTGAGGCTGCAGGGGATGCCAGTGGGACCCATAAGATTTATTGGGATGAAGGGCTCCTTTACTCTGAGGGTCGAGACCCCAAGCCTGGTGCAGCCAGGAGGTTGGTTATACCTCAGAAGTTTAGGAGCTTCCTGCGCACACTGGCCCATGATATCCCCTTAGCAGGACACCTGGGCCAAAATAAGACTTGGGACAGAATTGTCCCACACTTTCATTGGCCCCACATGAGTGAAGACTGTAAGAGCTTTTGCAGCTCTTGCATTACCTGCCAAGCAAGTGGCAAGGCAGGTAAATCCACCAAGGCCCCCCTGATACCATTACCTGTGGTGGGGGTGCCCTTTGAGCGGGTGGGGATTGACATCGTTGGTCCCTTAGACCCCCCAACAGCATCTGGGCACAGGTTCATTTTAGTGGTAGTGGATCATGCCACTAGATACCCAGAAGCTATTCCCCTTAGGACCATCACAGCTCCTGTGGTGGCAAGGGCCCTCCTTGGAGTCTTCTCTAGGGTGGGGTTCCCTAAGGAGGTATTGTCTGACAGAGGTACAAACTTTATGAGTAGTTACCTGAAGGCAATGTGGAAGGAGTGTGGGGTTAACTACAAGTTCACCACCCCTTACCATCCTCAATGCAATGGTCTTGTTGAAAGGTTCAACAAGACCCTAAAGGGTATGATTAAAGGGCTACCAGAAAAGCTTAGGCGAAAATGGGATGTTCTTCTGCCCTGCCTTCTCTTTGCATACAGAGAGGTGCCACAGAAGGGGGTTGGCTACAGCCCCTTTGAACTTCTGTTTGGCCATCCTGTTAGAGGGCCACTTTGTCTAGTGAAGGAGGGATGGGAGCAACCTCTCAAACCCCCTAAACAGGACATAGTGGACTACGTACTTGGTCTCCGCTCCCGGATGGCTGAGTATATGAAGAAGGCAACTAAAAACCTGGAGGCAAGTCAGGAATTACAGAAAGCCTGGCATGACCAAAAGGCTGTCCTGGTGGTGTACCAGCCAGGACAGAAGGTATGGGTGTTGGAGCCAGTGGCCCCAGCAGCTCTCCAAGACAAGTGGAGTGGACCCCATACCATTTTGGAGAAAAAGGGAGAGGTTACCTACCTGGTCGACCTTGGCACTCCCAGAAGTCCCCACAGGGTACTTCATGTGAATAGATTGAAAGCATATGTGGACAGGGCTGACATGGGCTTGCTCATGGCAACAGATGAGGGACAGGAGGAAGAGAGTGACCCTCTCCCAGACCTGCTCTCTCAGAACCCTGATGATGGGTCAGTTGATGGAGTGGCCTTGGCAGGCAGCCTCACTGCCCAGCAGCAAGCAGATTGTAGACAGGTTCTGCAAAGATACAGACATATGTTTTCTCTGACTCCTAGTCAGACCACCTGGTGCACTCACGAAGTGGACACTGGGGACAGTCTGCCTGTCAAGAATAAGATCTACAGGCAACCTGACCATGTCAGGGACTGCATACGGACTGAAGTCCAAAAGATGTTGGAGTTGGGAGTAATTGAGCCCTCAGATAGCCCTTGGGCTAGCCCAGTAGTCCTAGTACCAAAACCTCACACCCAGGGTGGTAAGAGAGAGATGAGGTTTTGTGTAGACTACAGGGGTCTCAATGCAGTCACTAAGACTGATGCTCATCCAATTCCCAGAGCAGATGAGCTCATAGATAGGTTGGCCTCAGCCAAATATCTGAGCACATTTGATCTGACAGCTGGCTACTGGCAGATAAGGTTAGCTGAGTCTGCAAAAGCCAAAACTGCATTTTCTACCCCTAGTGGGCATTATCAATTTATTGTGATGCCCTTTGGTTTGAAAAATGCGCCTGCCACTTTTCAAAGGTTGGTGAACCAAGTCCTCTCAGGCCTGGAAGACTTTAGTGCAGCATATCTGGATGATATTGCTGTCTTTAGCTCCACCTGGGAAGATCACCTGATCCACCTGAGGGAAGTTTTAGAAGCCCTGCAGAAGGCTGGGCTCACTATCAAGGCTACTAAGTGCCAGATAGGGCAGAGTCAGGTTGTATACCTGGGACACCTTGTAGGAGGAGGCCAGGTTCAACCTTTACAGAGCAAAATCCAGACCATCATGGACTGGGTTGCTCCAACCACCCAGACTCAGGTTCGAGCTTTCTTGGGCCTGACTGGTTATTATAGGAGATTTGTGAAAGGATATGGATCCATAGTGACCCCCTTGAATGATCTCACCTCCAAGAGGATGCCCAAAAAGGTTCAGTGGACTGTCAGCTGTCAGAAAGCTTTTGATGACCTTAAACAGGCAATGTGCTCTGCTCCAGTGCTCCAAAGCCCCAACTACTCCAAAGAATTCATAGTTCAAACTGACGCTTCAGAGGTGGGGGTAGGTGCTGTGTTATCACAACTGAATGAGGAGGGCCAGGATCAACCAGTAGCTTTCATTAGCAGAAGGTTGACCCCCAGAGAGAAACGTTGGTCAGCCATAGAGAGGGAGGCCTTTGCTGTGGTCTGGGCCCTGAAGAAGCTGAGGCCATACTTGTTTGGTACTCACTTCATTGTTCAGACAGACCATAAGCCCCTCCTATGGCTAAAACAGATGAAGGGTGAAAACCCCAAACTACTCAGGTGGTCCATTTCCCTACAGGGGATGGACTATACAGTGGAACATAGACCTGGGAGCAACCATGCCAATGCAGATGGCCTCTCCAGATATTTCCACTTAGAACATGAAGACTCAACTGGTCAAGGTTAGTTTAATGTCCCTGCGTTTGGGGGGGGGTTGTGTAGGAGAGTGGCATCGACTGCATAGTTGCCCCCAACTTTTTGCTGATGTTTTGACTGTTTTTATGACTTTAGCCAGGCTGTGGCCCTGCTATCCAGGACCCCAGCCTATCTGCTTCCTCTGACAAACTATGTGGGTACCCTAGGTACCAACCAATTGGATGCTGGGCATGCCCTTCCAGTCCCTTGTAGATGGTACCCTAGGTACCCAGGGCATGGGTCCCCCAGTAGGCCTACCAGGGCTGCAGCACTTATTGTGCCACCCTGGGACAGCCACCCAAACTGACACCACCAGGCCACTACTGTAGCCTGGGTAAGGTGGTGCTAGCACCCCTTACAGGGACGTAGGTACCCTATGTTCCATACCATACAACACGTATACTCTCATAGGTCACCCCTATGGCAGGCCCTGGTAATCCTACAGGGCTGGGTGCTGAGGTATGTGTGAGGGGGGACCCCTACGTGAGTAGGACCTCTCTGCAACCTTCGTAAAATCGTTACTGGGTTGTTTGTAGTGTAGCCATACCATATACTCTTAACCGCATTATAAGTTATTGCGTCATCGCTGTAACTTGGGACTGGCTACACAGAACCATATCGTGTTTGGTGTCAAACATGAAGGAATCATACCCCCAGTCCAGCCATGGGCATGGGGGCACGATTCCCCCTTGCTAGGAGGGTGATATGGGAAAAGCGGTAGAATTTGGAAACCAATTTAAAAGTGCACGTGTACCACAAAATGGCTACTGTTCGCCACCTACACGACTCTGGCTGGCTGTTGCTGGGGAAAACCCCAGCCTCGCCATCTGGACAATAGGGCTCCTGTGGCAGGGAGGTGCCAGCACCTCCCCAGACAGGATATGTGGATTGGAACAGGGTGGGTGCACCAAAAGTCCATTCAGAGTTGCACGTAGGCAGCTGCAGAGCCCCAATTCTGCATACACCGCCTGGAACCGGTTCAGGGGCATTCTGCCCCTCGCCCAGGCGGGAAACACACAAAGGGGAGTGGGTGTAGCCACCCTTTCCCGCCTCTACTCTGATTGGTAGGCTCTATTTGGACCATCCCCTAATCTTGGGGATATATGGGAATAACTTTGCCCTAGAGCCTTAGATTCGTACAGGACTTAACAGAACTGACCTTCGACGAGCTGCTGCCCAGCTGACTGAAGAAATCTCCCTTGGGATAAAGGAGTTATCCCCCTGCTTGGCAGGCACCTAAAAGACTACAAGATACCCGGTTGGGACTTCGTTGCTCTCACGACCTTCGACGCCTTCCAGCAACCTCGAGGTGGGTCTCCAGTGCATCCCAGCGTCCTGTGAGTGTGCCCAGCAAGTCTGAGCACCCTGGACCACGTGGGTGTCGAGATCCCCGCATACCCCGAGACACCGGCCACCTCTTGTCCAGCACACGACCCCGACCAGTGGGGAAGTTGTGCTTTGGCCCATTCTTGAGCCAACCTTCAAGCAGCATTTGTGCCGACTCTCAGCTCCCTGGCCCGCTCCGGTGGCCCGTGGGAGCCCTTTTACGCACTCCATTTTGCTGCCTTCCGCGGTCCCTTGTCCCTCGACTTGTGGGCCTTGACGGAGGACAAACTTCCTTTCTAAGAGTTCCCCTGGTTGCTCCAGGCCTGCTCTACGCTCCCTGCAAAGGAGAGCACCCTCAGACCTCGTGGGTCTGCACCAGCAGCTGCTTTGTTCATCTTGCGTGGGTTGCGGTTGCCAATGCTTAGTGGATCCAATCGGGGCACTAACACCGCAGCGACCCTCAGCCGACGTGGGACAGTCGCCCTCCAGAAGCTGGCCTTCCTTGAAGCCTCCCGGAGCCCGTGACTGCAGAGACCAGCTGTACCTTCCACACCTGAAGCACCCGACATCCACGAGCTCCTTCCTGTGAGCTCCCTGGTCACTGTACTGTGACCCAGACTCTGTCCCCTCTGCTTTCAGGTTCATCTTTGTCTTTTCTTCAACTTTAATCTTCACGACTTCAGCGACACTTCCAGCTAGCAGCAGTTTGGACTCCTTTTCCATAGAAAATCAGCCCGCGACCCGACACCAGAATCGACCTATGCACCCGGCTTCCCTGGGGCAGGTAACAGTGGTACTTCGGTACTCCCGTGGTGGTGGGCTCTCCGAAGCCTTAAGTCTCAAGCCTTAACTTTGTACTGTTGTTAGAAGTGTCCTTAAACCTTAATTATTCAACCGCGACATTCTCCATAGGCTAACATTGCGATCCCGACAGCAGCTTCTTGCACTGCACACGCCTCCCGTGGGTCCCCTTCCTCTCAACTGTGGGTGGATTCTTAAGGGGCCAGCGATCCTGAATGCCCTAGGCATTGCCTGTAGAATTGTCGTGGTTCTTATACCACTATTTTAGTATATGGTTAGGTCCCCCCCTGGGGCCCATTGATTTCTGTGCTATTTATTGTGTTTAGAAATGCTTGTTTGAATTGTAACTTTGCCACTAGCCACATAAAGTGACTGTGGGATTCTGTCTAGAATAAATACATATATTTTATATATATACCTGTGTGGGCTACTCTTTCATTTGGTTATTCAAGAGGTTATTATGGTAAAACAATAAGCTTAACACTCCTTCAAGACTTAGCCTGAAGGCTGCTCTCCACAGCTACCACTAGGATAGCTTTCTTTAAAGGTTGTCTTAAACCTACCATCAATAGGAGTCGAATTGGACTGGTGCAAGGTGTCCCTATACCTAGGAACAGCATATGCCAGGCCAACTTCTCACAAAGAGTTAAGACCTTAACCATTAGGCCAGAGTAAGAGTTAAGACCATAACCATTAGGCCAGAGTAAGAGTTAAGACCTTAATCATTAGGCCAGAGTAAGAGTCAATACCTTAACTATTAGGCCAGAGTAAGAGTTAAGACCTTAACCATTAGGCCAGAGTAAGAGTCTAAGACCTTAACCATTAGGCCAGAGTAAGAGTTAAGACCTTAACCATAAGGCCAGAGTAAGAGTCTAAGACCTTAACCATTAGGCCAGAGTAAGAGTTAAGACCTCAACCATTAGGCCAGAGTACCAGTCTAAGACCTTAACCATTAGTCCAGAGTAAGAGTCTAAGACCTTAACCATTAGTCCAGAGTAAGAGTCTAAGACCTTAACCATTAGGCCAGAGTAAGAGTCTAAGACCTTAACCATTAGGCCAGAGTAAGAGTTAAGACCTTAACCAGTATACCAGAGTAAGAGTCTAAGTCCTTAACCAGTAGGCCAGAGTAAGAGTTAAGACCTTAACCAGTAGGCCAGAGTAAGAATCTAAGACCGTAACCATTAGGCCAGAGAAAGAGCTAAGACCTTAACCATTAGGCCAGAGTAAGAGTCATGACCTTAACCATTAGGCCAGAGTAAGAGTTAAGACCTTAACCAGTATACCAGAGTAAGAGTCTAAGTCCTTAACCAGTAGGCCAGAGTAAGAGTTAAGACGTTAACCAGTAGGCCAGAGTAAGAATCTAAGACCGTAACCATTAGGCCAGAGAAAGAGCTAAGACCTTAACCATTAGGCCAGAGTAAGAGTCATGACCTTAACCATTAGGTCAGAGTAAGAGTTAAGACCTTAACCATTAGGCCAGAGTAAGAGTCAAAACCCTAACCATTAGGCCAGAGAAAGAGCTAAGAACTTAACCATTAGGCCAGAGTAAGAGTCATGACCTTAACAATTAGGCCAGAGTAAGAGCTAAGACCTTAACCATTAGGCCAGAGTAAGATTTAAGACCTTAACCATTAGGCCAGAGTACCAGTCTAAGACCTTAACCATTAGGCCAGAGTAAGAGATAAGACCTTAACCAGTAGGCCAGAGTAAGATTTAAGACCTTAACAATTAGGCCAGAGTAAGAGCTAAGACCTTAACCATTAGGCCAGAGTAAGATTTAAGACCTTAACCATTAGGCCAGAGTACCAGTCTAAGACCTTAACCATTAGGCCAGAGTAAGAGATAAGACCTTAACCAGTAGGCCAGAGTAAGAGTCAAGACCTTAACCATTAGGCCAGAGTAATAGCTAAGACCTTAACCTGTAGGCCAGAGTAAGAGTCTAAGACCTTAACCAGTAGGCCAGAGTAAGAGTCTAAGACCTTAACCATTAGGCCAGAGTAAGAGTTAAGACCTTAACCATTAGGCCAGATTAAGAGTCTAAGACCTTAACCATTAGGCCAGAGTAAGAGTCTAAGACCTTAACCATTAGGGCAGAGTAAGAGTTAAAACCTTAACCATTAGGCTAGCATAAGAGTCAAACCCTTAACCATTAGGCCAGAGTAAGAGCTAAGACCTTAACCATTAGGTCAGAGTAAGAGTCATGACCTTAACCATTAGGCCAGAGTAAGAGTCTAAGACCATAACCATTAGGCCAGAGTAAGAGTTAAGACCTTAATCATTAGGCCAGAGTAAGAGTCAATACCTTAACTATTAGGCCAGAGTAAGAGTCAAGACCTTAACCATTAGGCCAGAGAAAAAGCTAAGACCTTAACCATTAGGCCAGAGTAAGAGTTAATACCTTAACCATTAGGCCAGAGTAAGAGCTAAGACCTTAACAAGTAGGCCAGAGTAAGAGTCAAGACCTTAACCAGTAGGCCAGAGTAAGAGTTAAGACCTTAACGATCAGGCCAGAGTAAGAGTCTAAGACCTTAACCATTAGGCCAGAGTAAGAGTTAAGACCTTAACCATAAGGCCAGAGTAAGATTCAAAGAACTTAACCATTAGGCCAGAGTAAGAGTTAAGACCTTAACCATTAGGCCAGAGTAAGAGTCTAGACCTTAACCATATGGCCAGAGTAAGAGTCTAAGACCTTAACCATTAGGCCAGAGTAAGAGTCTAAGACCTTAACCATTAGGCCAGAGTAAGAGTCTAAGACCTTAACCATTAGGCCAGAGTAAGAGTTAAGACCTTAACCAGTATACCAGAGTAAGAGTCTAAGACCGTAACCATTAGGCCAGAGAAAGAGCTAAGACCTTAACCATTAGGCCAGAGTAAGAGTCATGACCTTAACCATTAGGCCAGAGTAAGAGTTAAGACCTTAACCATTAGGCCAGAGTAAGAGTCAAAACCGTAACCATTAGGCCAGAGAAAGAGCTAAGAACTTAACCATTAGGCCAGAGTAAGAGCCATGACCTTAACCATTAGGCCAGAGTAAGAGTTAAGACCTTAACCATTAGGCCAGAGTAAGAGTCTAAGACCTTAACCATTAGGCCAGAGTAAGAGTTAAGACCATAACCATTAGGCCAGAGTACCAGTCTAAGACCTTAACCATTAGGCCAGAGTAAAAGATAGGACCTTAACCAGTAGGCCAGAGTAAGATTTAAGACCTTAACCATTAGGCCAGAGTACGAGTCTAAGACCTTAACCATTAGGCCAGAGTAAGAGTTAAGACCTTAACCAGTAGGCCAAAGTAAGAGTTAAGACCTTAACCAGTAGGCCAGAATAAGAGTTAAGACGTTAACCATTAGGCCAGAGTAAGAGTTAAGACCATAACCATTAGGCCAGAGTAAGAGTTAAGACCTTAATCATTAGGCCAGAGTAAGAGTCAATACCTTAACTATTAGGCCAGAGTAAGAGTTAAGACCTTAACCATTAGGCCAGAGTAAGAGTCTAAGACCTTAACCATTAGGCCAGAGTAAGAGTTAAGACCTTAACCATTAGGCCAGAGTACCAGTCTAAGACCTTAACCATTAGGCCAGAGTAAGAGATCAGACCTTAACCAGTAGGCCAGAGTAAGATTTAAGACCTTAACCATTAGGCCAGAGTAAGAGTTAAGACCTTAACCATTAGGCTAGGAAAAGAGTCTAAGACCTTAACCATTAGGTCAGAGTAAGAGTCAAGACCTTAACCATTAGGCCAGAGTAAGAGCTAAGACCTTAACCTGTAGGCCAGAGTAAGAGTCTAAGACCTTAACCAGTAGGCCAGAGTAAGTGTCTAAGACCTTAACCATTAGGCCAGAGTAAGAGTTAAGACCTTAACCATTAGGCCAGATTAAGAGTCTAAGACCTTAACCATTAGGCCAGAGTAAGAGTCTAAGACCTTAACCATTAGGGCAGAGTAAGAGTTAAAACCTTAACCATTAGGCTAGAGTAAGAGTCAAACCCTTAACCATTAGGCCAGAGTAAGAGCTAAGACCTTAACCATTAGGCCAGAGTAAGAGTCATGACCTTAACCATTAGGCCAGAGTAAGAGTTGAGACCTCAACCATTGGGCCAGAGTAAGAGTCAAAACCTTAACCATTAGGCCAGAGAAAGGGCTAAGACCTTAACCATTAGGCCAGAGTAAGATTCATGACCTTAACCATTAGGCCAGAGTAAGAGTCTAAGACCTTAACCATTAGGCCAGAGTAAGACTTAAGACCTTAACCATTAGGCCAGAGTAAGAGTCTAAGACCATAACCATTAGGCCAGAGTAAGTGTTAAGACCTTAATCATTAGGCCAGAGTAAGAGTCAATACCTTAACTATTAGGCCAGAGTAAGAGTCAAGACCTTAACCATTAGGCCAGAGAAAAAGCTAAGACCTCAACCATTAGGCCAGAGTAAGAGTCATGACCTTAACCATTAGGCCAGAGTAAGATTTAAGACCTTAACCATTAGGCCAGAGTAAGAGTCTAAGACCTTAACCATTAGGCCAGAGTAAGAGTTAAGACCTTAACCATTAGGTCAGAGTAAGAGTCTACGACCATAACCATTAGGCCAGAGTAAGAGTTAAGACCTTAATCATTAGGCCAGAGTAAGAGTCAATACCTTAACTATTAGGCCAGAGTAAGAGTTAAGACCTTAACCAGTAGGCCAGAGTAAGAATCCAAGACCGTAACCATTAGGCCAGAGAAAGAGCTAAGACCTTAACCATTAGGCCAGAGTAAGAGTCATGACCTTAACCATTAGGCCAGAGTAAGAGTTAAGACCTTAACCAGTATACCAGAGTAAGAGTCTAAGTCCTTAACCAGTAGGCCAGAGTAAGAGTTAAGACGTTAACCAGTAGGCCAGAGTAAGAATCTAAGACCGTAACCATTAGGCCAGAGAAAGAGCTAAGACCTAAACCATTAGGCCAGAGTAAGAGTCATGACCTTAACCATTAGGCCAGAGTAAGAGTTAAGACCTTAACCATTAGGCCAGAGTAAGAGTCAAAACCCTAACCGTTAGGCCAGAGAAAGAGCTAAGAACTTAACCATTAGGCCAGAGTAAGAGTCATGACCTTAACAATTAGGCCAGAGTAAGAGCTAAGACCTTAACCATTAGGCCAGAGTAAGAGTCTAAGACCATAACCATTAGGCCAGAGTAAGATTTAAGACCTTAACCATTAGGCCAGAGTACCAGTCTAAGACCTTAACCATTAGGCCAGAGTAAGAGATAAGACCTTAACCAGTAGGCCAGAGTAAGATATAAGACCTTAACAATTAGGCCAGAATTAGAGTTAAGACCTTAACCATTAGGCTAGGAAAAGAGTCTAAGACCTTAACCATTAGGTCAGAGTAAGAGTCAAGACCTTAACCATTAGGCCAGTGTAAGAGCTAAGACCTTAACCTGTAGGCCAGAGTAAGAGTCTAAGACCTTAACCAGTAGGCCAGAGTAAGAGTCTAAGACCTTAACCATTAGGCCAGAGTAAGAGTTAAGACCTTAACCATTAGGCCAGATTAAGAGTCTAAGACCTTAACCATTAGGCCAGAGTAAGAGTCTAAGACCTTAACCATTAGGGCAGAGTAAGAGTTAAAACCTTAACCATTAGGCTAGCATAAGAGTCAAACCCTTAACCATTAGGCCAGAGTAAGAGCTAAGACCTTAACCATTAGGTCAGAGTAAGAGTCATGACCTTAACCATTAGGCCAGAGTAAGAGTCTAAGACCATAACCATTAGGCCAGAGTAAGAGTTAAGACCTTAATCATTAGGCCAGAGTAAGAGTCAATACCTTAACTATTAGGCCAGAGTAAGAGTCAATACCTTAACCATTAGGCCAGAGAAAAAGCTAAGACCTTAACCATTAGGCCAGAGTAAGAGTTAATACCTTAACCATTAGGCCAGAGTAAGAGCTAAGACCTTAACAAGTAGGCCAGAGTAAGAGTCTAAGACCTTAACCATTAGGCCAGAGTAAGAGTTAAGACCTTAACCATAAGGCCAGAGTAAGATTCAAAGAACTTAACCATTAGGCCAGAGTAAGAGTTAAGACCTTAACCATTAGGCCAGAGTAAGAGTCTAGACCTTAACCATATGGCCAGAGTAAGAGTCTAAGACCTTAACCATTAGGCCAGAGTAAGAGTCTAAGACCTTAACCATTAGGCCAGAGTAAGAGTCTAAGACCTTAACCATTAGGCCAGAGTAAGAGATAAGACCTTAACCAGTAGGCCAGAGTAAGATTTAAGACCTTAACAATTAGGCCAGAGTAAGAGCTAAGACCTTAACCATTAGGCCAGAGTAAGATTTAAGACCTTAACCATTAGGCCAGAGTACCAGTCTAAGACCTTAACCATTAGGCCAGAGTAAGAGATAAGACCTTAACCAGTAGGCCAGAGTAAGAGTCAAGACCTTAACCATTAGGCCAGAGTAATAGCTAAGACCTTAACCTGTAGGCCAGAGTAAGAGTCTAAGACCTTAACCAGTAGGCCAGAGTAAGAGTCTAAGACCTTAACCATTAGGCCAGAGTAAGAGTTAAGACCTTAACCATTAGGCCAGATTAAGAGTCTAAGACCTTAACCATTAGGCCAGAGTAAGAGTCTAAGACCTTAACCATTAGGGCAGAGTAAGAGTTAAAACCTTAACCATTAGGCTAGCATAAGAGTCAAACCCTTAACCATTAGGCCAGAGTAAGAGCTAAGACCTTAACCATTAGGTCAGAGTAAGAGTCATGACCTTAACCATTAGGCCAGAGTAAGAGTCTAAGACCATAACCATTAGGCCAGAGTAAGAGTTAAGACCTTAATCATTAGGCCAGAGTAAGAGTCAATACCTTAACTATTAGGCCAGAGTAAGAGTCAAGACCTTAACCATTAGGCCAGAGAAAAAGCTAAGACCTTAACCATTAGGCCAGAGTAAGAGTTAATACCTTAACCATTAGGCCAGAGTAAGAGCTAAGACCTTAACAAGTAGGCCAGAGTAAGAGTCAAGACCTTAACCAGTAGGCCAGAGTAAGAGTTAAGACCTTAACGATCAGGCCAGAGTAAGAGTCTAAGACCTTAACCATTAGGCCAGAGTAAGAGTTAAGACCTTAACCATAAGGCCAGAGTAAGATTCAAAGAACTTAACCATTAGGCCAGAGTAAGAGTTAAGACCTTAACCATTAGGCCAGAGTAAGAGTCTAGACCTTAACCATATGGCCAGAGTAAGAGTCTAAGACCTTAACCATTAGGCCAGAGTAAGAGTCTAAGACCTTAACCATTAGGCCAGAGTAAGAGTCTAAGACCTTAACCATTAGGCCAGAGTAAGAGTTAAGACCTTAACCAGTATACCAGAGTAAGAGTCTAAGACCGTAACCATTAGGCCAGAGAAAGAGCTAAGACCTTAACCATTAGGCCAGAGTAAGAGTCATGACCTTAACCATTAGGCCAGAGTAAGAGTTAAGACCTTAACCAGTATACCAGAGTAAGAGTCTAAGTCCTTAACCAGTAGGCCAGGGTAAGAGTTAAGACGTTAACCAGTAGGCCAGAGTAAGAATCTAAGACCGTAACCATTAGGCCAGAGAAAGAGCTAAGACCTAAACCATTAGGCCAGAGTAAGAGTCATGACCTTAACCATTAGGCCAGAGTAAGAGTTAAGACCTTAACCATTAGGCCAGAGTAAGAGTCAAAACCCTAACCGTTAGGCCAGAGAAAGAGCTAAGAACTTAACCATTAGGCCAGAGTAAGAGTCATGACCTTAACAATTAGGCCAGAGTAAGAGCTAAGACCTTAACCATTAGGCCAGAGTAAGAGTCTAAGACCATAACCATTAGGCCAGAGTAAGATTTAAGACCTTAACCATTAGGCCAGAGTACCAGTCTAAGACCTTAACCATTAGGCCAGAGTAAGAGATAAGACCTTAACCAGTAGGCCAGAGTAAGATTTAAGACCTTAACAATTAGGCCAGAATAAGAGTTAAGACCTTAACCATTAGGCTAGGAAAAGAGTCTAAGACCTTAACCATTAGGTCAGAGTAAGAGTCAAGACCTTAACCATTAGGCCAGTGTAAGAGCTAAGACCTTAACCTGTAGGCCAGAGTAAGAGTCTAAGACCTTAACCAGTAGGCCAGAGTAAGAGTCTAAGACCTTAACCATTAGGCCAGAGTAAGAGTTAAGACCTTAACCATTAGGCCAGATTAAGAGTCTAAGACCTTAACCATTAGGCCAGAGTAAGAGTCTAAGACCTTAACCATTAGGGCAGAGTAAGAGTTAAAACCTTAACCATTAGGCTAGCATAAGAGTCAAACCCTTAACCATTAGGCCAGAGTAAGAGCTAAGACCTTAACCATTAGGTCAGAGTAAGAGTCATGACCTTAACCATTAGGCCAGAGTAAGAGTCTAAGACCATAACCATTAGGCCAGAGTAAGAGTTAAGACCTTAATCATTAGGCCAGAGTAAGAGTCAATACCTTAACTATTAGGCCAGAGTAAGAGTCAAGACCTTAACCATTAGGCCAGAGAAAAAGCTAAGACCTTAACCATTAGGCCAGAGTAAGAGTTAATACCTTAACCATTAGGCCAGAGTAAGAGCTAAGACCTTAACAAGTAGGCCAGAGTAAGAGTCAAGACCTTAACCAGTAGGCCAGAGTAAGAGTTAAGACCTTAACGATCAGGCCAGAGTAAGAGTCTAAGACCTTAACCATTAGGCCAGAGTAAGAGTTAAGACCTTAACCATAAGGCCAGAGTAAGATTCAAAGAACTTAACCATTAGGCCAGAGTAAGAGTTAAGACCTTAACCATTAGGCCAGAGTAAGAGTCTAGACCTTAACCATATGGCCAGAGTAAGAGTCTAAGACCTTAACCATTAGGCCAGAGTAAGAGTCTAAGACCTTAACCATTAGGCCAGAGTAAGAGTCTAAGACCTTAACCATTAGGCCAGAGTAAGAGTTAAGACCTTAACCAGTATACCAGAGTAAGAGTCTAAGACCGTAACCATTAGGCCAGAGAAAGAGCTAAGACCTTAACCATTAGGCCAGAGTAAGAGTCATGACCTTAACCATTAGGCCAGAGTAAGAGTTAAGACCTTAACCATTAGGCCAGAGTAAGAGTCAAAACCGTAACCATTAGGCCAGAGAAAGAGCTAAGAACTTAACCATTAGGCCAGAGTAAGAGTCATGACCTTAACCATTAGGCCAGAGTAAGAGTTAAGACCTTAACCATTAGGCCAGAGTAAGAGTCTAAGACCTTAACCATTAGGCCAGAGTAAGAGTTAAGACCATAACCATTAGGCCAGAGTACCAGTCTAAGACCTTAACCATTAGGCCAGAGTAAAAGATAGGACCTTAACCAGTAGGCCAGAGTAAGATTTAAGACCTTAACCATTAGGCCAGAGTACGAGTCTGTGAGAAGTTGGCCTGGCATATGCTGTTCCTAGTTATAGGGACACCTTGCACCAGTCCAATTCGACTCGTATTGATGATAGGTTTAAGACAACCTTTAAAGAAAGCTATCCTAGTGGTAGCTGTGGAGAGCAGCCTTCAGGCTAAGTCTTGAAGGAGTGTTAAGCTTATTGTTTTACCATAATAACCTCTTGAATAACCAAATGAAAGAGTAGCCCACACAGGTATATATATAAAATATATGTATTTATTCTAGACAGAATCCCACAGTCACTTTATGTGGCTAGTGGCAAAGTTACGTTTCAAACAAGCATTTCTAAACACAATAAATAGCACAGAAATCAATGGGCCCCAGGGGGGGACCAAACCATATACTAAAATAGTGGTATAAGAACCACGACAATTCTACAGGCAATGCCTAGGGCATTCAGGATCGCTGGCCCCTTAAGAATCCACCCACAGTTAAGAGGAAGGGGACCCACGGGAGGCGTGTGCAGTGCGAGAAGCTGCTGTCGGGATCGCAATGTTAGCCTATGGAGAATGTCGCGGTTGAATAATTAAGGTTTAAGGACACTTCTAACAACAGTACAAAGTTAAGGCTTGAGACTTAAGGCTTTGGAGAGCCCACCACCACGGAAGTACCGAAGTACCACTGTTACCTGCCCCAGGGAAGCCGGGTGCATAGGTCGATTCTGGTGTCGGGTCGCGGGCTGATTTTCTATGGAAAAGGAGTCCAAACTGCTGCTAGCTGGAAGTGTCGCTGAAGTCGTGAAGATTGAAGTTGAAGAAAAGACAAAGATGAACCTGAAAGCAGAGGGGACAGAGTCTGGGTCACAGCACAGTGACCAGGGAGCTCACAGGAAGGAGCTCGTGGATGTCGGGTGCTTCAGGTGTGGAAGGTACAGCTGGGCTCTGCAGTCACGGGCTCCGGGAGGCTTCAAGGAAGGCCAGCTTCTGGAGGGCGACTGTCCCACGTCGGCTGAGGGTCGCTGCGGTGTTAGTGTCCCAATTGGATCCACTAAGCATTGGCAACCGCAACCCACGCAAGATGAACAAAGCAGCTGCTGGTGCAGACCCACGAGGTCTGAGGGTGCTCTCCTTTGCAGGGAGCGTAGAGCAGGCCTGGAGCAACCAGGGGAACTCTTAGAAAGGAAGTTTGTCCTCCGTCAAGGCCCACAAGTCGAGAGACAAGGGACCGCGGAAGGCAGCAAAATGGAGTGCGTAAAAGTGCTCCCACGGGCCACCGGAGCGGGCCAGGGAGCTGAGAGTCGGCACAAATGCTGCTTGAAGGTTGGCTCAAGAATGGGCCAAAGCACAACTTCCCCACTGGTCGGGGTCGTGTGCTGGACAAGAGGTGGCCGGTGTCTCGGGGTATGCGGGGATCTCGACACCCACGTGGTCCAGGGTGCTCAGACTTGCTGGGCACACTCACAGGACGCTAGGATGCACTAGAGACCCACCTCGAGGTTGCTGGAAGGCGTCGAAGGTCGTGAGAGCAACGAAGTTCCAACCGGGTATCTTGTAGTCTTTTAGGTGCCTGCCAAGCAGGGGGATAACTCCTTTATCCCAAGGGAGATTTCTTCAGTCAGCTGGGCAGCAGCTCGTCGAAGGTCAGTTCTGTGAAGTCCTGTACGAATCTAAGGCTCTAGGGCAAAGTTATTCCCATATATCCCCAAGATTAGGGGATGGTCCAAAATAGAGCCTACCAATCAGAGTAGAGGCGGGAAAGGGTGGCTACACCCACTCCCCTTTGTGTGTTTCCCGCCTGGGCGAGGGGCAGGATGCCCCTGAACCGGTTCCAGGCGGTGTATGCAGAATTGGGGCTCTGCAGCTGCCTACGTGCAACTCTGAATGGACTTTTGGTGCACCCACCCTGTTCCAATCCACATATCCTGTCTGGGGAGGTGCTGGCACCTCCCTGCCACAGGAGCCCTATTGTCCAGATGGCGAGGCTGGGGTTTTCCCCAGCAACAGCCAGCCAGAGTCGTGTAGGTGGCGAACAGTAGCCATCTTGTGGTACCTGTGCACTTTTAAATTGGTTTCCAAATTCTACCGCTTTTCCCATATCACCCTCCTAGCAAGGGGGAATCGTGCCCCCATGCCCATGGCTGGACTGGGGGTATGATTCCTTCATGTTTGACACCAAACACGATATGGTTCGGTGTAGCCATTCCAAAGTTACAGCGACAACGCAATAACTTATAATGCGGTTAAGAGTATATGGTATGGCTACACTACAAACAACCCAGTAACGATTTTACGAAGGTTGCAGAGAGGTCCCACTCACGTAGGGGTCCCCCCTCACACATACCTCAGCACCCAGCCCTGTAGGATTACCAGGGCCTGCCATAGGGGTGACCTATGAGAGTATATGTGCTGTCTGGTATGGGACATAGGGTACCTACGTCCCTGTAAGGGGTGCTAGCACCACCTTACCCAGGCTACAGTAGTGGCCTGGTGGTGTCAGTTTGGGTGGCTGTCCCAGGGTGGCACAATAAGTGCTGCAGCCCTGGTAGGCCTACTGGGGGACCCATGCCCTGGGTACCTAGGGTACCATCTACCAGGGACTGGTAGGGCATGCCCAGCATCCAATTGGTTGGTACCTAGGGTACCCACATAGTTTGTCAGAGGAAGCAGATAGGCTGGGGTCCTGGATAGCAGGGCCACAGCCTGGCTAAAGTCATAAAAACAGTCAAAACATCAGCAAAAAGTTGGGGGCAACTATGCAGTCGATGCCACTCTCCTACACAACCCCCCCCCAAACGCAGGGACATTAAACTAACCTTGACCAGTTGAGTCTTCATGTTCTAAGTGGAAATATCTGGAGAGGCCATCTGCATTGGCATGGTTGCTCCCAGGTCTATGTTCCACTGTATAGTCCATCCCCTGTAGGGAAATGGACCACCTGAGTAGTTTGGGGTTTTCACCCTTCATCTGTTTTAGCCATAGGAGGGGCTTATGGTCTGTCTGAACAATGAAGTGAGTACCAAACAAGTATGGCCTCAGCTTCTTCAGGGCCCAGACCACAGCAAAGGCCTCCCTCTCTATGGCTGACCAACGTTTCTCTCTGGGGGTCAACCTTCTGCTAATGAAAGCTACTGGTTGATCCTGGCCCTCCTCATTCAGTTGTGATAACACAGCACCTACCCCCACCTCTGAAGCATCAGTTTGAACTATGAATTCTTTGGAGTAGTTGGGGCTTTGGAGCACTGGAGCAGAGCACATTGCCTGTTTAAGGTCATCAAAAGCTTTCTGACAGCTGACAGTCCACTGAACCTTTTTGGGCATCCTCTTGGAGGTGAGATCATTCAAGGGGGTCACTATGGATCCATATCCTTTCACAAATCTCCTATAATAACCAGTCAGGCCCAAGAAAGCTCGAACCTGAGTCTGGGTGGTTGGAGCAACCCAGTCCATGATGGTCTGGATTTTGCTCTGTAAAGGTTGAACCTGGCCTCCTCCTACAAGGTGTCCCAGGTATACAACCTGACTCTGCCCTATCTGGCACTTAGTAGCCTTGATAGTGAGCCCAGCCTTCTGCAGGGCTTCTAAAACTTCCCTCAGGTGGATCAGGTGATCCTCCCAGGTGGAGCTAAAGACAGCAATATCATCCAGATATGCTGCACTAAAGTCTTCCAGGCCTGAGAGGACTTGGTTCACCAACCTTTGAAAAGTGGCAGGTGCATTTTTCAAACCAAAGGGCATCACAATAAATTGATAATGCCCACTAGGGGTAGAAAATGCAGTTTTGGCTTTTGCAGACTCAGCTAACCTTATCTGCCAGTAGCCAGCTGTCAGATCAAATGTGCTCAGATATTTGGCTGAGGCCAACCTATCTATGAGCTCATCTGCTCTGGGAATTGGATGAGCATCAGTCTTAGTGACTGCATTGAGACCCCTGTAGTCTACACAGAACCTCATCTCTCTCTTACCACCCTGGGTGTGAGGTTTTGGTACTAGGACTACTGGGCTAGCCCAAGGGCTATCTGAGGGCTCAATTACTCCCAACTCCAACATCTTTTGGACTTCAGTCCGTATGCAGTCCCTGACATGGTCAGGTTGCCTGTAGATCTTATTCTTGACAGGCAGACTGTCCCCAGTGTCCACTTCGTGAGTGCACCAGGTGGTCTGACTAGGAGTCAGAGAAAACATATGTCTGTATCTTTGCAGAACCTGTCTACAATCTGCTTGCTGCTGGGCAGTGAGGCTGCCTGCCAAGGCTACTCCATCAACTGACCCATCATCAGGGTTCTGAGAGAGCAGGTCTGGGAGAGGGTCACTCTCTTCCTCCTGTCCCTCATCTGTTGCCATGAGCAAGCCCATGTCAGCCCTGTCTACATATGCTTTCAATCTATTCACATGAAGTACCCTGTGGGGACTTCTGGGAGTGCCAAGGTCGACCAGGTAGGTAACCTCTCCCTTTTTCTCCAAAATGGTATGGGGTCCACTCCACTTATCTTGGAGAGCTGCTGGGGCCACTGGCTCCAACACCCATACCTTCTGTCCTGGCTGGTACACCACCAGAACAGCCTTTTGGTCATGCCAGGCTTTCTGTAATTCCTGACTTGCCTCCAGGTTTTTAGTTGCCTTCTTCATATACTCAGCCATCCGGGAGCGGAGACCAAGTACGTAGTCCACTATGTCCTGTTTAGGGCGTTTGAGAGGTTGCTCCCATCCCTCCTTCACTAGACAAAGTGGCCCTCTAACAGGATGGCCAAACAGAAGTTCAAAGGGGCTGTAGCCAACCCCCTTCTGTGGCACCTCTCTGTATGCAAAGAGAAGGCAGGGCAGAAGAACATCCCATTTTCGCCTAAGCTTTTCTGGTAGTCCTTTAATCATACCCTTTAGGGTCTTGTTGAACCTTTCAACAAGACCATTGCATTGAGGATGGTAAGGGGTGGTGAACTTGTAGTTAACCCCACACTCCTTCCACATTGCCTTCAGGTAACTACTCATAAAGTTTGTACCTCTGTCAGACAATACCTCCTTAGGGAACCCCACCCTAGAGAAGACTCCAAGGAGGGCCCTTGCCACCACAGGAGCTGTGATGGTCCTAAGGGGAATAGCTTCTGGGTATCTAGTTGCATGATCCACTACCACTAAAATGAACCTGTGCCCAGATGCTGTTGGGGGGTCTAAGGGACCAACGATGTCAATCCCCACCCGCTCAAAGGGCACCCCCACCACAGGTAATGGTATCAGGGGGGCCTTGGTGGATTTACCTGCCTTGCCACTTGCTTGGCAGGTAATGCAAGAGCTGCAAAAGCTCTTACAGTCTTCACTCATGTGGGGCCAATGAAAGTGTGGGACAATTCTGTCCCAAGTCTTATTTTGGCCCAGGTGTCCTGCTAAGGGGATATCATGGGCCAGTGTGAGCAGGAAGCTCCTAAACTTCTGAGGTATGACCAACCTCCTGGCTGCACCAGGCTTGGGGTCTCGACCCTCAGAGTAAAGGAGCCCTTCATCCCAATAAATCTTATGGGTCCCACTGGCATCCCCTGCAGCCTCAGCAGCAGCTTGCTGTCTGAGGGGTTCAAGAGTGGGGCAGCTCTGCTGCTCCAGGCTCAAGTCTGCCCTAGAAGGTCCCCCTGCCCCCAAGAACTCAACCTGATCAGGTTCCAGTTCCTCTGGGGCAGTTCCTTCTTCAGGAGCTAGATCCTCTTCTGCTAAAAGAGTTTCTACAGACTGATCCTGGGGGGAAGGCTCGGCCTTACCCCTGCTACTCCTCCTCTTGGAAGGTCCTTGGTCCATTTTTCCAGGATCCAAGGCCTGTTCAGTTCCTGTCAGCTTTGCTTTGGACCTTGTCAGGGCAAATACTTCTGCTGATATACCCAACATTGCTGCATGGGTACTTAGCTCCACCTCAGCCCATGCTGAGGTCTCCAAATCATTCCCTAGTAAACATTCAACAGGTAGGTCTGCACTCACCACAACTTTCTTGAGGCCAGTTACCCCTCCCCAGGAGAAGTTCACAACAGCTAGAGCATGGTCTGTACTAACGTTGCTAGCATTGGTCACTTGGTATGTCTCTCCAAGTATGATCTGGTTAGGGTCCACAAGGTCCTTAGTCACCATAGTGACACTGGCCCCTGTATCCCTGTAAGCTAGTGACTCCCTTCCATTTATGGTTGGCTGTTGTCTGTATTTGCCCAGACCACTGGGGCTCACAAACAGGGACAAGTCCCCATCACAAACTAGCACAGCCTGAGTAGGAGTTCTGACTAGGCCAGAGTCCTCTCCAGATCCCAGGGTCAACCCTACTATGCCCTTGTTCTGTGCACCAACACCTGTAACTGTACTAGGGGGAACAGGAGCCTTAGGGGCTGGTGTGGTGCTTGTGGAGTCTTTGGCCTTATTACAGTCTGAAGTCCAATGGGTAGTCTGTTTACAGTACTTACACCATGGCTTCCTGGGTTGTTTGGATTTGTTTTTCTTGGTAGTCTCAGAAGCTGCTTTTTGGGGGCCTGTTGAAGACTGCTGGTCTTTTCCCTTTTCCCCACCCTTGTCAGAGTTTTTGGCATCTTCTTTTTTAGTTGCACCTCCCAAGGGCTGGACCTTTTGCTTAATCCTGGTTCTGACCCATTTGTCTGCCTTCTTTCCCAATTCTTGGGGAGAGGTCAGATCAGAGTCCACCAGGTGCTGATGTAAGAGCTGGTTCTGACAATTGTTAAGGATCTGCTCCCTCATTATGAGATTGTATAATCCTGTATAATCATCTACTTTGCTGCCAGTTAACCAACCTTCCAGTGCCTTGGTTGCACAATCCACAAAGTCTACCCAATCCTGATTTTGTGCTTTCTGGGTGTCTCTGAACTTAAGTCTGTACTGATCAGTGGTTAAGCCAAACCCATCTATTAAAGCATCTTTCAGGATATAATAATCATCAGCATCCTCTTCTCTTACAGAGAGGAGCTTGTCTCTCCCTTTGTCTGAAAAGGAGAGCCACAGGATTGCTGCCCACTGCTCTACTGGGACCCTCTGTACTCTACAGGCCCTTTCAAGAGCAGATATCCATTTGTGGATATCATCCCCATTCTGATAGGGGGGCACAATCTTGTGGAGGTTCCTATTGTCAGGGACTTTCTCTCTAACTCTAGGGGTTTCCTTACTGCCACCAGGGATCTCTAGACCCCACTTTCTTGAAGCTTTCTGAAGCTCCAGGGTTTCCCTGTCCAATGCTAACTGTTCTCTTTTAAGCTCAAGCTTAGCCTGCTCAAATTTGATCAGTCTGCATTTCCTCTCATGAGAGGATTCTCTTCTCTGAGAAGAGGCAGAGGACCCTTTGGATCTCCTAGAATGGTTGGATCCCACTGAGGGGGATCTGTTCCTTCTTGGATCCACCACTCTCCTTTTAAGGGTGGAGGGAGTGCCTCTTGAGCCATCACCTCCATGCTGTGAGTGGTCTGTTTCTTCCAGGTCAGGATTTTCATCCTCTTCCTGTTCCTCTTCAGATTCCACTCTGGGAGTGTCCTCTTCTGAGGGGTGCCCACCCACTCTGTCCGTCCCTCTGGATCCTATGGACTCCATAAAGTCTGCTATGAGCAGGATCTCCTTGAGACGTTTTGTGTTGGCACCTCTTTCTGTCTTCAGTCCCCTAAGGGTGCACATTTCCCTGAGCTCTGCAAAGGTGAAATTATCATACTTATCTACTGGGACCCTCTGGGGTCCTTCCATAGCCTTAGTGCCACCTGAAGACATGTTTAGTGTAGTGATGTATCTACCTACACTAAGTGTGGCCTACTGAACCCTCTCTTGAGTTGTAGTCAAGGTGTGCTAAACCCTCTACACACAACTCCAAGTTCAGTAGAACTTATTGTATTCTAGCTTGAATTTATATGTACCTTTGGTACCTTGTGGCTTTCACTTTAGAAATTCAATTTGTTATCTGGTAAAACAATGGCAAGCTTGAATCCAACCGCTGCACACCAATGTGAGAAGTTGGCCTGGCATATGCTGTTCCTAGTTATAGGGACACCTTGCACCAGTCCAATTCGACTCGTATTGATGATAGGTTTAAGACAACCTTTAAAGAAAGCTATCCTAGTGGTAGCTGTGGAGAGCAGCCTTCAGGCTAAGTCTTGAAGGAGTGTTAAGCTTATTGTTTTACCATAATAACCTCTTGAATAACCAAATGAAAGAGTAGCCCACACAGGTATATATATAAAATATATGTATTTATTCTAGACAGAATCCCACAGTCACTTTATGTGGCTAGTGGCAAAGTTACGTTTCAAACAAGCATTTCTAAACACAATAAATAGCACAGAAATCAATGGGCCCCAGGGGGGGACCAAACCATATACTAAAATAGTGGTATAAGAACCACGACAATTCTACAGGCAATGCCTAGGGCATTCAGGATCGCTGGCCCCTTAAGAATCCACCCACAGTTAAGAGGAAGGGGACCCACGGGAGGCGTGTGCAGTGCGAGAAGCTGCTGTCGGGATCGCAATGTTAGCCTATGGAGAATGTCGCGGTTGAATAATTAAGGTTTAAGGACACTTCTAACAACAGTACAAAGTTAAGGCTTGAGACTTAAGGCTTTGGAGAGCCCACCACCACGGAAGTACCGAAGTACCACTGTTACCTGCCCCAGGGAAGCCGGGTGCATAGGTCGATTCTGGTGTCGGGTCGCGGGCTGATTTTCTATGGAAAAGGAGTCCAAACTGCTGCTAGCTGGAAGTGTCGCTGAAGTCGTGAAGATTGAAGTTGAAGAAAAGACAAAGATGAACCTGAAAGCAGAGGGGACAGAGTCTGGGTCACAGCACAGTGACCAGGGAGCTCACAGGAAGGAGCTCGTGGATGTCGGGTGCTTCAGGTGTGGAAGGTACAGCTGGGCTCTGCAGTCACGGGCTCCGGGAGGCTTCAAGGAAGGCCAGCTTCTGGAGGGCGACTGTCCCACATCGGCTGAGGGTCGCTGCGGTGTTAGTGTCCCGATTGGATCCACTAAGCATTGGCAACCGCAACCCACGCAAGATGAACAAAGCAGCTGCTGGTGCAGACCCACGAGGTCTGAGGGTGCTCTCCTTTGCAGGGAGCGTAGAGCAGGCCTGAAGCAACCAGGGGAACTCTTAGAAAGGAAGTTTGTCCTCCGTCAAGGCCCACAAGTCGAGAGACAAGGGACCGCGGAAGGCAGCAAAATGGAGTGCGTAAAAGTGCTCCCACGGGCCACCGGAGCGGGCCAGGGAGCTGAGAGTCAGCACAAATGCTGCTTGAAGGTTGGCTCAAGGATGGGCCAAAGCACAACTTCCCCACTGGTCGGGGTCGTGTGCTGGACAAGAGGTGGCCGGTGTCTCGGGGTATGCGGGGATCTCGACACCCACGTAGTCCAGGGTGCTCAGACTTGCTGGGCACACTCACAGGACGCTGGGATGCACTGGAGACCCACCTCGAGGTTGCTGGAAGGCGTCGAAGGTCGTGAGAGCAACGAAGTTCCAACCGGGTATCTTGTAGTCTTTTAGGTGCCTGCCAAGCAGGGGGATAACTCCTTTATCCCAAGGGAGATTTCTTCAGTCAGCTGGGCAGCAGCTCGTCGAAGGTCAGTTCTGTGAAGTCCTGTACGAATCTAAGGCTCTAGGGCAAAGTTATTCCCATATATCCCCAAGATTAGGGGATGGTCCAAAATAGAGCCTACCAATCAGAGTAGAGGCGGGAAAGGGTGGCTACACCCACTCCCCTTTGTGTGTTTCCCGCCTGGGCGAGGGGCAGGATGCCCCTGAACCGGTTCCAGGCGGTGTATGCAGAATTGGGGCTCTGCAGCTGCCTACGTGCAACTCTGAATGGACTTTTGGTGCACCCACCCTGTTCCAATCCACATATCCTGTCTGGGGAGGTGCTGGCACCTCCCTGCCACAGGAGCCCTATTGTCCAGATGGCGAGGCTGGGGTTTTCCCCAGCAACAGCCAGCCAGAGTCGTGTAGGTGGCGAACAGTAGCCATCTTGTGGTACCTGTGCACTTTTAAATTGGTTTCCAAATTCTACCGCTTTTCCCATATCACCCTCCTAGCAAGGGGGAATCGTGCCCCCATGCCCATGGCTGGACTGGGGGTATGATTCCTTCATGTTTGACACCAAACACGATATGGTTCGGTGTAGCCATTCCAAAGTTACAGCGACGACGCAATAACTTATAATGCGGTTAAGAGTATATGGTATGGCTACACTACAAACAACCCAGTAACGATTTTACGAAGGTTGCAGAGAGGTCCCACTCACGTAGGGGTCCCCCCTCACACATACCTCAGCACCCAGCCCTGTAGGATTACCAGGGCCTGCCATAGGGGTGACCTATGAGAGTATATGTGCTGTCTGGTATGGGACATAGGGTACCTACGTCCCTGTAAGGGGTGCTAGCACCACCTTACCCAGGCTACAGTAGTGGCCTGGTGGTGTCAGTTTGGGTGGCTGTCCCAGGGTGGCACAATAAGTGCTGCAGCCCTGGTAGGCCTACTGGGGGACCCATGCCCTGGGTACCTAGGGTACCATCTACCAGGGACTGGTAGGGCATGCCCAGCATCCAATTGGTTGGTACCTAGGGTACCCACATAGTTTGTCAGAGGAAGCAGATAGGCTGGGGTCCTGGATAGCAGGGCCACAGCCTGGCTAAAGTCATAAAAACAGTCAAAACATCAGCAAAAAGTTGGGGGCAACTATGCAGTCGATGCCACTCTCCTACAGAGTCTAAGACCTTAACCATTAGGCCAGAGTAAGAGTTAAGACCTTAACCAGTAGGCCAAAGTAAGAGTTAAGACCTTAACCAGTAGGCCAGAATAAGAGTTAAGACGTTAACCATTAGGCCAGAGTAAGAGTTAAGACCATAACCATTAGGCCAGAGTAAGAGTTAAGACCTTAATCATTAGGCCAGAGTAAGAGTCAATACCTTAACTATTAGGCCAGAGTAAGAGTTAAGACCTTAACCATTAGGCCAGAGTAAGAGTCTAAGACCTTAACCATTAGGCCAGAGTAAGAGTTAAGACCTTAACCATTAGGCCAGAGTACCAGTCTAAGACCTTAACCATTAGGCCAGAGTAAGAGATCAGACCTTAACCAGTAGGCCAGAGTAAGATTTAAGACCTTAACCATTAGGCCAGAGTAAGAGTTAAGACCTTAACCATTAGGCTAGGAAAAGAGTCTAAGACCTTAACCATTAGGTCAGAGTAAGAGTCAAGACCTTAACCATTAGGCCAGAGTAAGAGCTAAGACCTTAACCTGTAGGCCAGAGTAAGAGTCTAAGACCTTAACCAGTAGGCCAGAGTAAGTGTCTAAGACCTTAACCATTAGGCCAGAGTAAGAGTTAAGACCTTAACCATTAGGCCAGATTAAGAGTCTAAGACCTTAACCATTAGGCCAGAGTAAGAGTCTAAGACCTTAACCATTAGGGCAGAGTAAGAGTTAAAACCTTAACCATTAGGCTAGAGTAAGAGTCAAACCCTTAACCATTAGGCCAGAGTAAGAGCTAAGACCTTAACCATTAGGCCAGAGTAAGAGTCATGACCTTAACCATTAGGCCAGAGTAAGAGTTGAGACCTTAACCATTGGGCCAGAGTAAGAGTCAAAACCTTAACCATTAGGCCAGAGAAAGGGCTAAGACCTTAACCATTAGGCCAGAGTAAGATTCATGACCTTAACCATTAGGCCAGAGTAAGAGTCTAAGACCTTAACCATTAGGCCAGAGTAAGACTTAAGACCTTAACCATTAGGCCAGAGTAAGAGTCTAAGACCATAACCATTAGGCCAGAGTAAGTGTTAAGACCTTAATCATTAGGCCAGAGTAAGAGTCAATACCTTAACTGTTAGGCCAGAGTAAGAGTCAAGACCTTAACCATTAGGCCAGAGAAAAAGCTAAGACCTCAACCATTAGGCCAGAGTAAGAGTCATGACCTTAACCATTAGGCCAGAGTAAGATTTAAGACCTTAACCATTAGGCCAGAGTAAGAGTCTAAGACCTTAACCATTAGGCCAGAGTAAGAGTTAAGACCTTAACCATTAGGTCAGAGTAAGAGTCTAAGACCATAACCATTAGGCCAGAGTAAGAGTTAAGACCTTAATCATTAGGCCAGAGTAAGAGTCAATACCTTAACTATTAGGCCAGAGTAAGAGTTAAGACCTTAACCAGTAGGCCAGAGTAAGAATCTAAGACCGTAACCATTAGGCCAGAGAAAGAGCTAAGACCTTAACCATTAGGCCAGAGTAAGAGTCATGACCTTAACCATTAGGCCAGAGTAAGAGTTAAGACCTTAACCAGTATACCAGAGTAAGAGTCTAAGTCCTTAACCAGTAGGCCAGAGTAAGAGTTAAGACGTTAACCAGTAGGCCAGAGTAAGAATCTAAGACCGTAACCATTAGGCCAGAGAAAGAGCTAAGACCTAAACCATTAGGCCAGAGTAAGAGTCATGACCTTAACCATTAGGCCAGAGTAAGAGTTAAGACCTTAACCATTAGGCCAGAGTAAGAGTCAAAACCCTAACCGTTAGGCCAGAGAAAGAGCTAAGAACTTAACCATTAGGCCAGAGTAAGAGTCATGACCTTAACAATTAGGCCAGAGTAAGAGCTAAGACCTTAACCATTAGGCCAGAGTAAGAGTCTAAGACCATAACCATTAGGCCAGAGTAAGATTTAAGACCTTAACCATTAGGCCAGAGTACCAGTCTAAGACCTTAACCATTAGGCCAGAGTAAGAGATAAGACCTTAACCAGTAGGCCAGAGTAAGATTTAAGACCTTAACAATTAGGCCAGAATAAGAGTTAAGACCTTAACCATTAGGCTAGGAAAAGAGTCTAAGACCTTAACCATTAGGTCAGAGTAAGAGTCAAGACCTTAACCATTAGGCCAGTGTAAGAGCTAAGACCTTAACCTGTAGGCCAGAGTAAGAGTCTAAGACCTTAACCAGTAGGCCAGAGTAAGAGTCTAAGACCTTAACCATTAGGCCAGAGTAAGAGTTAAGACCTTAACCATTAGGCCAGATTAATAGTCTAAGACCTTAACCATTAGGCCAGAGTAAGAGTCTAAGACCTTAACCATTAGGGCAGAGTAAGAGTTAAAACCTTAACCATTAGGCTAGCATAAGAGTCAAACCCTTAACCATTAGGCCAGAGTAAGAGCTAAGACCTTAACCATTAGGTCAGAGTAAGAGTCATGACCTTAACCATTAGGCCAGAGTAAGAGTCTAAGACCATAACCATTAGGCCAGAGTAAGAGTTAAGACCTTAATCATTAGGCCAGAGTAAGAGTCAATACCTTAACTATTAGGCCAGAGTAAGAGTCAAGACCTTAACCATTAGGCCAGAGAAAAAGCTAAGACCTTAACCATTAGGCCAGAGTAAGAGTTAATACCTTAACCATTAGGCCAGAGTAAGAGCTAAGACCTTAACAAGTAGGTCAGAGTAAGAGTCTAAGACCTTAACCATTAGGCCAGAGTAAGAGTTAAGACCTTAACCATAAGGCCAGAGTAAGATTCAAAGAACTTAACCATTAGGCCAGAGTAAGAGTTAAGACCTTAACCATTAGGCCAGAGTAAGAGTCTAGACCTTAACCATATGGCCAGAGTAAGAGTCTAGACCTTAACCATATGGCCAGAGTAAGAGTCTAAGACCTTAACCATTAGGCCAGAGTAAGAGTCTAAGACCTTAACCATTAGGCCAGAGTAAGAGTCTAAGACCTTAACCATTAGGCCAGAGTAAGAGTTAAGACCTTAACCAGTATACCAGAGTAAGAGTCTAAGACCGTAACCATTAGGCCAGAGAAAGAGCTAAGACCTTAACCATTAGGCCAGAGTAAGAGTCATGACCTTAACCATTAGGCCAGAGTAAGAGTTAAGACCTTAACCATTAGGCCAGAGTAAGAGTCAAAACCGTAACCATTAGGCCAGAGAAAGAGCTAAGAACTTAACCATTAGGCCAGAGTAAGAGTCATGACCTTAACCATTAGGCCAGAGTAAGAGTTAAGACCTTAACCATTAGGCCAGAGTAAGAGTTAAGACCTTAACCATTAGGCCAGAGTACCAGTCTAAGACCTTAACCATTAGGCCAGAGTAAAAGATAGGACCTTAACCAGTAGGCCAGAGTAAGATTTAAGACCTTAACCATTAGGCCAGAGTACGAGTCTAAGACCTTAACCATTAGGCCAGAGTAAGAGTTAAGACCTTAACCAGTAGGCCAAAGTAAGAGTTAAGACCTTAACCATTAGGCCAGAGTAAAAGTCTAAGACATTAACCATTAGGCCAGAGTAAGAGTTAAGACCTTAACCAGTAGGCCAGAATAAGAGTTAAGATGTTAACCATTAGGCCAGAGTAAGAGTTAAGACCATAACCATTAGGCCAGAGTAAGAGTTAAGACCTTAATCATTAGGCCAGAGTAAGAGTCAATACCTTAACTATTAGGCCAGAGTAAGAGTTAAGACCTTAACCATTAGGCCAGAGTAAGAGTCTAAGACCTTAACCATTAGGCCAGAGTAAGAGTTAAGACCTTAACCATTAGGCCAGAGTAAGAGTTAAGACCTTAACCATTAGGCCAGAGTACCAGTCTAAGACCTTAACCATTAGGCCAGAGTAAAAGATAGGACCTTAACCAGTAGGCCAGAGTAAGATTTAAGACCTTAACCATTAGGCCAGAGTACGAGTCTAAGACCTTAACCATTAGGCCAGAGTAAGAGTTAAGACCTTAACCAGTAGGCCAAAGTAAGAGTTAAGACCTTAACCATTAGGCCAGAGTAAAAGTCTAAGACATTAACCATTAGGCCAGAGTAAGAGTTAAGACCTTAACCAGTAGGCCAGAATAAGAGTTAAGACGTTAACCATTAGGCCAGAGTAAGAGTTAAGACCATAACCATTAGGCCAGAGTAAGAGTTAAGACCTTAATCATTAGGCCAGAGTAAGAGTCAATACCTTAACTATTAGGCCAGAGTAAGAGTTAAGACCTTAACCATTAGGCCAGAGTAAGAGTCTAAGACCTTAACCATTAGGCCAGAGTAAGAGTTAAGACCTTAACCATTAGGCCAGAGTACCAGTCTAAGACCTTAACCATTAGGCCAGAGTAAGAGATCAGACCTTAACCAGTAGGCCAGAGTAAGATTTAAGACCTTAACCATTAGGCCAGAGTAAGAGTTAAGACCTTAACCATTAGGCTAGGAAAAGAGTCTAAGACCTTAACCATTAGGTCAGAGTAAGAGTCAAGACCTTAACCATTAGGCCAGAGTAAGAGCTAAGACCTTAACCTGTAGGCCAGAGTAAGAGTCTAAGACCTTAACCAGTAGGCCAGAGTAAGTGTCTAAGACCTTAACCATTAGGCCAGAGTAAGAGTTAAGACCTTAACCATTAGGCCAGATTAAGAGTCTAAGACCTTAACCATTAGGCCAGAGTAAGAGTCTAAGACCTTAACCATTAGGGCAGAGTAAGAGTTAAAACCTTAACCATTAGGCTAGAGTAAGAGTCAAACCCTTAACCATTAGGCCAGAGTAAGAGCTAAGACCTTAACCATTAGGCCAGAGTAAGAGTCATGACCTTAACCATTAGGCCAGAGTAAGAGTTAAGACCTTAACCATTGGGCCAGAGTAAGAGTCAAAACCTTAACCATTAGGCCAGAGAAAGGGCTAAGACCTTAACCATTAGGCCAGAGTAAGATTCATGACCTTAACCATTAGGCCAGAGTAAGAGTCTAAGACCTTAACCATTAGGCCAGAGTAAGACTTAAGACCTTAACCATTAGGCCAGAGTAAGAGTCTAAGACCATAACCATTAGGCCAGAGTAAGTGTTAAGACCTTAATCATTAGGCCAGAGTAAGAGTCAATACCTTAACTATTAGGCCAGAGTAAGAGTCAAGACCTTAACCATTAGGCCAGAGAAAAAGCTAAGACCTCAACCATTAGGCCAGAGTAAGAGTCATGACCTTAACCATTAGGCCAGAGTAAGATTTAAGACCTTAACCATTAGGCCAGAGTAAGAGTCTAAGACCTTAACCATTAGGCCAGAGTAAGAGTTAAGACCTTAACCATTAGGCCAGAGTAAGAGTCTAAGACCATAACCATTAGGCCAGAGTAAGAGTTAAGACCTTAATCATTAGGCCAGAGTAAGAGTCAATACCTTAACTATTAGGCCAGAGTAAGAGTCAAGACCTTAACCATTAGGCCAGAGAAAAAGCTAAGACCTTAACCATTAGGCCAGAGTAAGAGTTAATACCTTAACCATTAGGCCAGTGTAAGAGCTAAGACCTTAACAAGTAGGCCAGAGTAAGAGTCAAGACCTTAACCAGTAGGCCAGAGTAAGAGTTAAGACCTTAACGATCAGGCCAGAGTAAGAGTCTAAGACCTTAACCATTAGGCCAGAGTAAGAGTTAAGACCTTAACCATAAGGCCAGAGTAAGATTCTAAGAACTTAACCATTAGGCCAGAGTAAGATTTAAGACCTTAACCATTAGGCCAGAGTAAGAGTCTAGACCTTAACCATACGGCCAGAGTAAGAGTCTAAGACCTTAACCATTAGGCCAGAGTAAGAGTCTAAGACCTTAACCATTAGGCCAGAGTAAGAGTCTAAGACCTTAACCATTAGGCCAGAGTAAGAGTTAAGACCTTAACCAGTATACCAGAGTAAGAGTCTAAGACCGTAACCATTAGGCCAGAGAAAGAGCTAAGACCTTAACCATTAGGGCAGAGTAAGAGTCATGACCTTAACCATTAGGCCAGAGTAAGAGTTAAGACCTTAACCATTAGGCCAGAGTAAGAGTCAAAACCGTAACCATTAGGCCAGAGAAAGAGCTAAGAACTTAACCATTAGGCCAGAGTAAGAGTCATGACCTTAACCATTAGGCCAGAGTAAGAGTTAAGACCTTAACCATTAGGCCAGAGTAAGAGTCTAAGACCTTAACCATTAGGCCAGAGTAAGAGTTAAGACCTTAACCATTAGGCCAGAGTACCAGTCTAAGACCTTAACCATTAGGCCAGAGTAAGAGTTAAGACCTTAACCAGTAGGCCAGAATAAGAGTTAAGACGTTAACCATTAGGCCAGAGTAAGAGTTAAGACCATAACCATTAGGCCAGAGTAAGAGTTAAGACCTTAATCATTAGGCCAGAGTAAGAGTCAATACCTTAACTATTAGGCCAGAGTAAGAGTTAAGACCTTAACCATTAGGCCAGAGTAAGAGTCTAAGACCTTAACCATTAGGCCAGAGTAAGAGTTAAGACCTTAACCATTAGGCCAGAGTACCAGTCTAAGACCTTAACCATTAGGCCAGAGTAAGAGATCAGACCTTAACCAGTAGGCCAGAGTAAGATTTAAGACCTTAACCATTAGGCCAGAGTAAGAGTTAAGACCTTAACCATTAGGCTAGGAAAAGAGTCTAAGACCTTAACCATTAGGTCAGAGTAAGAGTCAAGACCTTAACCATTAGGCCAGAGTAAGAGCTAAGACCTTAACCTGTAGGCCAGAGTAAGAGTCTAAGACCTTAACCAGTAGGCCAGAGTAAGTGTCTAAGACCTTAACCATTAGGCCAGAGTAAGAGTTAAGACCTTAACCATTAGGCCAGATTAAGAGTCTAAGACCTTAACCATTAGGCCAGAGTAAGAGTCTAAGACCTTAACCATTAGGGCAGAGTAAGAGTTAAAACCTTAACCATTAGGCTAGAGTAAGAGTCAAACCCTTAACCATTAGGCCAGAGTAAGAGCTAAGACCTTAACCATTAGGCCAGAGTAAGAGTCATGACCTTAACCATTAGGCCAGAGTAAGAGTTAAGACCTTAACCATTGGGCCAGAGTAAGAGTCAAAACCTTAACCATTAGGCCAGAGAAAGGGCTAAGACCTTAACCATTAGGCCAGAGTAAGATTCATGACCTTAACCATTAGGCCAGAGTAAGAGTCTAAGACCTTAACCATTAGGCCAGAGTAAGACTTAAGACCTTAACCATTAGGCCAGAGTAAGAGTCTAAGACCATAACCATTAGGCCAGAGTAAGTGTTAAGACCTTAATCATTAGGCCAGAGTAAGAGTCAATACCTTAACTATTAGGCCAGAGTAAGAGTCAAGACCTTAACCATTAGGCCAGAGAAAAAGCTAAGACCTCAACCATTAGGCCAGAGTAAGAGTCATGACCTTAACCATTAGGCCAGAGTAAGATTTAAGACCTTAACCATTAGGCCAGAGTAAGAGTCTAAGACCTTAACCATTAGGCCAGAGTAAGAGTTAAGACCTTAACCATTAGGCCAGAGTAAGAGTCTAAGACCATAACCATTAGGCCAGAGTAAGAGTTAAGACCTTAATCATTAGGCCAGAGTAAGAGTCAATACCTTAACTATTAGGCCAGAGTAAGAGTCAAGACCTTAACCATTAGGCCAGAGAAAAAGCTAAGACCTTAACCATTAGGCCAGAGTAAGAGTTAATACCTTAACCATTAGGCCAGTGTAAGAGCTAAGACCTTAACAAGTAGGCCAGAGTAAGAGTCAAGACCTTAACCAGTAGGCCAGAGTAAGAGTTAAGACCTTAACGATCAGGCCAGAGTAAGAGTCTAAGACCTTAACCATTAGGCCAGAGTAAGAGTTAAGACCTTAACCATAAGGCCAGAGTAAGATTCTAAGAACTTAACCATTAGGCCAGAGTAAGATTTAAGACCTTAACCATTAGGCCAGAGTAAGAGTCTAGACCTTAACCATACGGCCAGAGTAAGAGTCTAAGACCTTAACCATTAGGCCAGAGTAAGAGTCTAAGACCTTAACCATTAGGCCAGAGTAAGAGTCTAAGACCTTAACCATTAGGCCAGAGTAAGAGTTAAGACCTTAACCAGTATACCAGAGTAAGAGTCTAAGACCGTAACCATTAGGCCAGAGAAAGAGCTAAGACCTTAACCATTAGGGCAGAGTAAGAGTCATGACCTTAACCATTAGGCCAGAGTAAGAGTTAAGACCTTAACCATTAGGCCAGAGTAAGAGTCAAAACCGTAACCATTAGGCCAGAGAAAGAGCTAAGAACTTAACCATTAGGCCAGAGTAAGAGTCATGACCTTAACCATTAGGCCAGAGTAAGAGTTAAGACCTTAACCATTAGGCCAGAGTAAGAGTCTAAGACCTTAACCATTAGGCCAGAGTAAGAGTTAAGACCTTAACCATTAGGCCAGAGTACCAGTCTAAGACCTTAACCATTAGGCCAGAGTAAAAGATAGGACCTTAACCAGTAGGCCAGAGTAAGATTTAAGACCTTAACCATTAGGCCAGAGTACGAGTCTAAGACCTTAACCATTAGGCCAGAGTAAGAGTTAAGACCTTAACCAGTAGGCCAAAGTAAGAGTTAAGACCTTAACCATTAGGCCAGAGTAAAAGTCTAAGACCTTAACCATTAGGCCAGAGTAAGAGTTAAGACCTTAACCAGTAGGCCAGAATAAGAGTTAAGACCTTAACCATTAGGCAAGAGTAAGAGTTAAGACCATAACCATTAGGCCAGAGTAAGAGTTAAGACCTTAATCATTAGGCCAGAGTAAGAGTCAATACCTTAACTATTAGGCCAGAGTAAGAGTTAAGACCTTAACCATTAGGCCAGAGTAAGAGTCTAAGACCTTAACCATTAGGCCAGAGTAAGAGTTAAGACCTTAACCATAAGGCCAGAGTAAGAGTCTAAGACCTTAACCATTAGGCCAGAGTAAGAGTTAAGACCTTAACCATTAGGCCAGAGTAAGAGTCTAAGACCTTAACCAGTAGGCCAGAGTAAGAGTTAAGACCTTAACCATTAGGCCAGAGTACGAGTCTAAGACCTTAACCATTAGGCCAGAGTAAGAGTTAAGACCTTAACCAGTAGGCCAAAGTAAGAGTTAAGACCTTAACCATTAGGCCAGAGTAAAAGTCTAAGACCTTAACCATTAGGCCAGAGTAAGAGTTAAGACCTTAACCAGTAGGCCAGAATAAGAGTTAAGACCTTAACCATTAGGCCAGAGTAAGAGTTAAGACCATAACCATTAGGCCAGAGTAAGAGTTAAGACCTTAATCATTAGGCCAGAGTAAGAGTCAATACCTTAACTATTAGGCCAGAGTAAGAGTTAAGACCTTAACCATTAGGCCAGAGTAAGAGTCTAAGACCTTAACCATTAGGCCAGAGTAAGAGTTAAGACCTTAACCATAAGGCCAGAGTAAGAGTCTAAGACCTTAACCATTAGGCCAGAGTAAGAGTTAAGACCTCAACCATTAGGCCAGAGTACCAGTCTAAGACCTTAACCATTAGTCCAGAGTAAGAGTCTAAGACCTTAACCATTAGTCCAGAGTAAGAGTCTAAGACCTTAACCATTAGGCCAGAGTAAGAGTCTAAGACCTTAACCATTAGGCCAGAGTAAGAGTTAAGACCTTAACCAGTATACCAGAGTAAGAGTCTAAGTCCTTAACCAGTAGGCCAGAGTAAGAGTTAAGACCTTAACCAGTAGGCCAGAGTAAGAATCTAAGACCGTAACCATTAGGCCAGAGAAAGAGCTAAGACCTTAACCATTAGGCCAGAGTAAGAGTCATGACCTTAACCATTAGGCCAGAGTAAGAGTTAAGACCTTAACCAGTATACCAGAGTAAGAGTCTAAGTCCTTAACCAGTAGGCCAGAGTAAGAGTTAAGACGTTAACCAGTAGGCCAGAGTAAGAATCTAAGACCGTAACCATTAGGCCAGAGAAAGAGCTAAGACCTTAACCATTAGGCCAGAGTAAGAGTCATGACCTTAACCATTAGGCCAGAGTAAGAGTTAAGACCTTAACCATTAGGCCAGAGTAAGAGTCAAAACCCTAACCATTAGGCCAGAGAAAGAGCTAAGAACTTAACCATTAGGCCAGAGTAAGAGTCATGACCTTAACAATTAGGCCAGAGTAAGAGCTAAGACCTTAACCATTAGGCCAGAGTAAGATTTAAGACCTTAACCATTAGGCCAGAGTACCAGTCTAAGACCTTAACCATTAGGCCAGAGTAAGAGATAAGACCTTAACCAGTAGGCCAGAGTAAGATTTAAGACCTTAACAATTAGGCCAGAGTAAGAGCTAAGACCTTAACCATTAGGCCAGAGTAAGATTTAAGACCTTAACCATTAGGCCAGAGTACCAGTCTAAGACCTTAACCATTAGGCCAGAGTAAGAGATAAGACCTTAACCAGTAGGCCAGAGTAAGAGTCAAGACCTTAACCATTAGGCCAGAGTAAGAGCTAAGACCTTAACCTGTAGGCCAGAGTAAGAGTCTAAGACCTTAACCAGTAGGCCAGAGTAAGAGTCTAAGACCTTAACCATTAGGCCAGAGTAAGAGTTAAGACCTTAACCATTAGGCCAGATTAAGAGTCTAAGACCTTAACCATTAGGCCAGAGTAAGAGTCTAAGACCTTAACCATTAGGGCAGAGTAAGAGTTAAAACCTTAACCATTAGGCTAGCATAAGAGTCAAACCCTTAACCATTAGGCCAGAGTAAGAGCTAAGACCTTAACCATTAGGTCAGAGTAAGAGTCATGACCTTAACCATTAGGCCAGAGTAAGAGTCTAAGACCATAACCATTAGGCCAGAGTAAGAGTTAAGACCTTAATCATTAGGCCAGAGTAAGAGTCAATACCTTAACTATTAGGCCAGAGTAAGAGTCAAGACCTTAACCATTAAGCCAGAGAAAAAGCTAAGACCTTAACCATTAGGCCAGAGTAAGAGTTAATACCTTAACCATTAGGCCAGAGTAAGAGCTAAGACCTTAACAAGTAGGCCAGAGTAAGAGTCAAGACCTTAACCAGTAGGCCAGAGTAAGAGTTAAGACCTTAACGATCAGGCCAGAGTAAGAGTCTAAGACCTTAACCATTAGGCCAGAGTAAGAGTTAAGACCTTAACCATAAGGCCAGAGTAAGATTCAAAGAACTTAACCATTAGGCCAGAGTAAGAGTTAAGACCTTAACCATTAGGCCAGAGTAAGAGTCTAGACCTTAACCATATGGCCAGAGTAAGAGTCTAAGACCTTAACCATTAGGCCAGAGTAAGAGTCTAAGACCTTAACCATTAGGCCAGAGTAAGAGTCTAAGACCTTAACCATTAGGCCAGAGTAAGAGTTAAGACCTTAACCAGTATACCAGAGTAAGAGTCTAAGACCGTAACCATTAGGCCAGAGAAAGAGCTAAGACCTTAACCATTAGGCCAGAGTAAGAGTCATGACCTTAACCATTAGGCCAGAGTAAGAGTTAAGACCTTAACCATTAGGCCAGAGTAAGAGTCAAAACCGTAACCATTAGGCCAGAGAAAGAGCTAAGAACTTAACCATTAGGCCAGAGTAAGAGTCATGACCTTAACCATTAGGCCAGAGTAAGAGTTAAGACCTTAACCATAAGGCCAGAGTAAGAGTCTAAGACCTTAACCATTAGGCCAGAGTAAGAGTTAAGACCTCAACCATTAGGCCAGAGTACCAGTCTAAGACCTTAACCATTAGTCCAGAGTAAGAGTCTAAGACCTTAACCATTAGTCCAGAGTAAGAGTCTAAGACCTTAACCATTAGGCCAGAGTAAGAGTCTAAGACCTTAACCATTAGGCCAGAGTAAGAGTTAAGACCTTAACCAGTATACCAGAGTAAGAGTCTAAGTCCTTAACCAGTAGGCCAGAGTAAGAGTTAAGACCTTAACCAGTAGGCCAGAGTAAGAATCTAAGACCGTAACCATTAGGCCAGAGAAAGAGCTAAGACCTTAACCATTAGGCCAGAGTAAGAGTCATGACCTTAACCATTAGGCCAGAGTAAGAGTTAAGACCTTAACCATTAGGCCAGAGTAAGAGTCAAAACCCTAACCATTAGGCCAGAGAAAGAGCTAAGAACTTAACCATTAGGCCAGAGTAAGAGTCATGACCTTAACAATTAGGCCAGAGTAAGAGCTAAGACCTTAACCATTAGGCCAGAGTAAGATTTAAGACCTTAACCATTAGGCCAGAGTACCAGTCTAAGACCTTAACCATTAGGCCAGAGTAAGAGATAAGACCTTAACCAGTAGGCCAGAGTAAGATTTAAGACCTTAACAATTAGGCCAGAGTAAGAGCTAAGACCTTAACCATTAGGCCAGAGTAAGATTTAAGACCTTAACCATTAGGCCAGAGTACCAGTCTAAGACCTTAACCATTAGGCCAGAGTAAGAGATAAGACCTTAACCAGTAGGCCAGAGTAAGAGTCAAGACCTTAACCATTAGGCCAGAGTAAGAGCTAAGACCTTAACCTGTAGGCCAGAGTAAGAGTCTAAGACCTTAACCAGTAGGCCAGAGTAAGAGTCTAAGACCTTAACCATTAGGCCAGAGTAAGAGTTAAGACCTTAACCATTAGGCCAGATTAAGAGTCTAAGACCTTAACCATTAGGCCAGAGTAAGAGTCTAAGACCTTAACCATTAGGGCAGAGTAAGAGTTAAAACCTTAACCATTAGGCTAGCATAAGAGTCAAACCCTTAACCATTAGGCCAGAGTAAGAGCTAAGACCTTAACCATTAGGTCAGAGTAAGAGTCATGACCTTAACCATTAGGCCAGAGTAAGAGTCTAAGACCATAACCATTAGGCCAGAGTAAGAGTTAAGACCTTAATCATTAGGCCAGAGTAAGAGTCAATACCTTAACTATTAGGCCAGAGTAAGAGTCAAGACCTTAACCATTAAGCCAGAGAAAAAGCTAAGACCTTAACCATTAGGCCAGAGTAAGAGTTAATACCTTAACCATTAGGCCAGAGTAAGAGCTAAGACCTTAACAAGTAGGCCAGAGTAAGAGTCAAGACCTTAACCAGTAGGCCAGAGTAAGAGTTAAGACCTTAACGATCAGGCCAGAGTAAGAGTCTAAGACCTTAACCATTAGGCCAGAGTAAGAGTTAAGACCTTAACCATAAGGCCAGAGTAAGATTCAAAGAACTTAACCATTAGGCCAGAGTAAGAGTTAAGACCTTAACCATTAGGCCAGAGTAAGAGTCTAGACCTTAACCATATGGCCAGAGTAAGAGTCTAAGACCTTAACCATTAGGCCAGAGTAAGAGTCTAAGACCTTAACCATTAGGCCAGAGTAAGAGTCTAAGACCTTAACCATTAGGCCAGAGTAAGAGTTAAGACCTTAACCAGTATACCAGAGTAAGAGTCTAAGACCGTAACCATTAGGCCAGAGAAAGAGCTAAGACCTTAACCATTAGGCCAGAGTAAGAGTCATGACCTTAACCATTAGGCCAGAGTAAGAGTTAAGACCTTAACCATTAGGCCAGAGTAAGAGTCAAAACCGTAACCATTAGGCCAGAGAAAGAGCTAAGAACTTAACCATTAGGCCAGAGTAAGAGTCATGACCTTAACCATTAGGCCAGAGTAAGAGTTAAGACCTTAACCATTAGGCCAGAGTAAGAGTCTAAGACCTTAACCATTAGGCCAGAGTAAGAGTTAAGACCATAACCATTAGGCCAGAGTACCAGTCTAAGACCTTAACCATTAGGCCAGAGTAAAAGATAGGACCTTAACCAGTAGGCCAGAGTAAGATTTAAGACCTTAACCATTAGGCCAGAGTACGAGTCTAAGACCTTAACCATTAGGCCAGAGTAAGAGTTAAGACCTTAACCAGTAGGCCAAAGTAAGAGTTAATACCTTAACCAGTAGGCCAGAATAAGAGTTAAGACGTTAACCATTATGCCAGAGTAAGAGTTAAGACCATAACCATTAGGCCAGAGTAAGAGTTAAGACCTTAATCATTAGGCCAGAGTAAGAGTCAATACCTTAACTATTAGGCCAGAGTAAGAGTTAAGACCTTAACCATTAGGCCAGAGTAAGAGTCTAAGACCTTAACCATTAGGCCAGAGTAAGAGTTAAGACCTTAACCATTAGGCCAGAGTACCAGTCTAAGACCTTAACCATTAGGCCAGAGTAAGAGATCAGACCTTAACCAGTAGGCCAGAGTAAGATTTAAGACCTTAACCATTAGGCCAGAGTAAGAGTTAAGACCTTAACCATTAGGCTAGGAAAAGAGTCTAAGACCTTAACCATTAGGTCAGAGTAAGAGTCAAGACCTTAACCATTAGGCCAGAGTAAGAGCTAAGACCTTAACCTGTAGGCCAGAGTAAGAGTCTAAGACCTTAACCAGTAGGCCAGAGTAAGTGTCTAAGACCTTAACCATTAGGCCAGAGTAAGAGTTAAGACCTTAACCATTAGGCCAGATTAAGAGTCTAAGACCTTAACCATTAGGCCAGAGTAAGAGTCTAAGACCTTAACCATTAGGGCAGAGTAAGAGTTAAAACCTTAACCATTAGGCTAGAGTAAGAGTCAAACCCTTAACCATTAGGCCAGAGTAAGAGCTAAGACCTTAACCATTAGGCCAGAGTAAGAGTCATGACCTTAACCATTAGGCCAGAGTAAGAGTTAAGACCTTAACCATTGGGCCAGAGTAAGAGTCAAAACCTTAACCATTAGGCCAGAGAAAGGGCTAAGACCTTAACCATTAGGCCAGAGTAAGATTCATGACCTTAACCATTAGGCCAGAGTAAGAGTCTAAGACCTTAACCATTAGGCCAGAGTAAGACTTAAGACCTTAACCATTAGGCCAGAGTAAGAGTCTAAGACCATAACCATTAGGCCAGAGTAAGTGTTAAGACCTTAATCATTAGGCCAGAGTAAGAGTCAATACCTTAACTATTAGGCCAGAGTAAGAGTCAAGACCTTAACCATTAGGCCAGAGAAAAAGCTAAGACCTCAACCATTAGGCCAGAGTAAGAGTCATGACCTTAACCATTAGGCCAGAGTAAGATTTAAGACCTTAACCATTAGGCCAGAGTAAGAGTTAAGACCTTAACCATTAGGTCAGAGTAAGAGTCTAAGACCATAACCATTAGGCCAGAGTAAGAGTTAAGACCTTAATCATTAGGCCAGAGTAAGAGTCAATACCTTAACTATTAGGCCAGAGTAAGAGTTAAGACCTTAACCAGTAGGCCAGAGTAAGAATCTAAGACCGTAACCATTAGGCCAGAGAAAGAGCTAAGACCTTAACCATTAGGCCAGAGTAAGAGTCATGACCTTAACCATTAGGCCAGAGTAAGAGTTAAGACCTTAACCAGTATACCAGAGTAAGAGTCTAAGTCCTTAACCAGTAGGCCAGAGTAAGAGTTAAGACGTTAACCAGTAGGCCAGAGTAAGAATCTAAGACCGTAACCATTAGGCCAGAGAAAGAGCTAAGACCTAAACCATTAGGCCAGAGTAAGAGTCATGACCTTAACCATTAGGCCAGAGTAAGAGTTAAGACCTTAACCATTAGGCCAGAGTAAGAGTCAAAACCCTAACCATTAGGCCAGAGAAAGAGCTAAGAACTTAACCATTAGGCCAGAGTAAGAGTCATGACCTTAACAATTAGGCCAGAGTAAGAGCTAAGACCTTAACCATTAGGCCAGAGTAAGAGTCTAAGACCATAACCATTAGGCCAGAGTAAGATTTAAGACCTTAACCATTAGGCCAGAGTACCAGTCTAAGACCTTAACCATTAGGCCAGAGTAAGAGATAAGACCTTAACCAGTAGGCCAGAGTAAGATTTAAGACCTTAACAATTAGGCCAGAATAAGAGTTAAGACCTTAACCATTAGGCTAGGAAAAGAGTCTACGACCTTAACCATTAGGTCAGAGTAAGAGTCAAGACCTTAACCATTAGGCCAGTGTAAGAGCTAAGACCTTAACCTGTAGGCCAGAGTAAGAGTCTAAGACCTTAACCAGTAGGCCAGAGTAAGAGTCTAAGACCTTAACCATTAGGCCAGAGTAAGAGTTAAGACCTTAACCATTAGGCCAGATTAAGAGTCTAAGACCTTAACCATTAGGCCAGAGTAAGAGTCTAAGACCTTAACCATTAGGGCAGAGTAAGAGTTAAAACCTTAACCATTAGGCTAGCATAAGAGTCAAACCCTTAACCATTAGGCCAGAGTAAGAGCTAAGACCTTAACTGTAGGAGAGTGGAATCTGACTAATGGTTGCCCCCAACTTTTTGCCGGGTATTTAAGTGGTTTTTGACTAGTCTGGCTGGGATCCTGCTATCCAGGACCCCAGCCTATCTGCTTTCTCCCTAAAACTGTTGTGAGTACTCTAGGTACAAACATAATTGGATGCTGGGCATGCCCTTCCAGTCCCTTGTAGATGGTACCCTAGGTACCCAGGGCATGGGTCCCCCAGTAGGCCTACCAGGGCTGCAGCACTATTGTGCCACCCTGGGACAGCCACCCAAACTGACACCACCAGGCCACTACTGTAGCCTGGGTAAGGTGGTGCTAGCACCCCTTACCGGGATGTAGGTACCCTATGTCCCATACCATTACAACACATATACTCTCATAGGTCACCCCTATCGCAGGCCCTGGTAATCCTACAGGGCTGGGTGCTGAGGTATGTGTGAGGGGGGACCCCTACGTGAGTAGGACCTCTCTGCAACCTTCATAACACCGTTACTGGGTTGTTTGTAGTGTAGCCATACCATATACTCTTACCGCATTATAAGTTATTGCGTCATCGCTGTAACTTGGGACTGGCTACACAGAACCATATCGTGTTTGGTGTCAAACATGAAGGAATCATACCCCCAGTCCAGCCATGGGCATGGGGGCACGATTCCCCCTTGCTAGGAGGGTGATATGGGAAAAGCGGTAGAATTTGGAAACCAATTTAAAAGTGCACATGTACCACAAAATGGCTACTGTTCGCCACCTACACGACTCTGGCTGGCTGTTGCTGGGGAAAACCCCAGCCTCGCCATCTGGACAATAGGGCTCCTGTGGCAGGGAGGTGCCAGCACCTCCCCAGACAGGATATGTGGATTGGAACAGGGTGGGTGCACCAAAAGTCCATTCAGAGTTGCACGTAGGCAGCTGCAGAGCCCCAATTCTGCATACACCGCCTGGAACCGGTTCAGGGGCATCCTGCCCCTCGCCCAGGCGGGAAACACACAAAGGGGAGTGGGTGTAGCCACCCTTTCCTGCCTCTACTCTGATTGGTAGGCTCTATTTTGGACCATCCCCTAATCTTGGGGATATATGGGAATAACTTTGCCCTAGAGCCTTAGATTCGTACAGGACTTCACAGAACTGACCTTCGACGAGCTGCTGCCCAGCTGACTGAAGAAATCTCCCTTGGGATAAAGGAGTTATCCCCCTGCTTGGCAGGCACCTAAAAGACTACAAGATACCCGGTTGGAACTTCGTTGCTCTCACGACCTTCGACGCCTTCCAGCAACCTCGAGGTGGGTCTCCAGTACATCCCAGCGTCCTGTGAGTGTGCCCAGCAAGTCTGAGCACCCTGGACCACGTGGGTGTCGAGATCCCCGCATACCCCGAGACACCGGCCACCTCTTGTCCAGCACACGACCCCGACCAGTGGGGAAGTTGTGCTTTGGCCCATTCTTGAGCCAACCTTCAAGCAGCATTTGTGCCGACTCTCAGCTCCCTGGCCCGCTCCGGTGGCCCGTGGGAGCACTTTTACGCACTCCATTTTGCTGCCTTCCGCGGTCCCTTGTCTCTCGACTTGTGGGCCCTGACGGAGGACAATCTTCCTTTCTAAGAGTTGCCCTGGTTGCTCCAGGCCTACTCTACGCTCCCTGCAAAGGAGAGCACCCTCAGACCCCGTGGGTCTGCACCAGCAGCTGCTTTGTTCATCTTGCGTGGGTTGCGGTTGCCAATGCTTAGTGGATCCAATCGGGACACTAACACCGCAGCGACCCTCAGCCGACGTGGGACAGTCGCCCTCCAGAAGCTGGCCTTCCTTGAAGCCTCCCGGAGCCCGTGACTGCAGAGCCCAGCTGTACCTTCCACACCTGAAGCACCCGACATCCACGAGCTCCTTCCTGTGAGCTCCCTGGTCACTGTGCTGTGACCCAGACTCTGTCCCCTCTGCTTTCAGGTTCATCTTTGTCTTTTCTTCAACTTTAATCTTCACGACTTCAGCGACACTTCCAGCTAGCAGCAGTTTGGACTCCTTTTCCATAGAAAATCAGCCCGCGACCCGACACCAGAATCGACCTATGCACCCGGCTTCCCTGGGGCAGGTAACAGTGGTACTTCGGTACTCCCGTGGTGGTGGGCTCTCCAAAGCCTTAAGTCTCAAGCCTTAACTTTGTACTGTTGTTAGAAGTGTCCTTAAACCTTAATTATTCAACCGCGACATTCTCCATAGGCTAACATTGCGATCCCGACAGCAGCTTCTCGCACTGCACACGCCTCCCGTGGGTCCCCTTCCTCTTAACTGTGGGTGGATTCTTAAGGGGCCAGCGATCCTGAATGCCCTAGGCATTGCCTGTAGAATTGTCGTGGTTCTTATACCACTATTTTAGTATATGGTATGGTCCCCCCCTGGGGCCCATTGATTTCTGTGCTATTTATTGTGTTTAGAAATGCTTGTTTGAATTGTAACTTTGCCACTAGCCACATAAAGTGACTGTGGGATTCTGTCTAGAATAAATACATATATTTTATATATATACCTGTGTGGGCTACTCTTTCATTTGGTTATTCAAGAGGTTATTATGGTAAAACAATAAGCTTAACACTCCTTCAAGACTTAGCCTGAAGGCTGCTCTCCACAGCTACCACTAGGATAGCTTTCTTTAAAGGTTGTCTTAAACCTACCATCAATAGGAGTCGAATTGGACTGGTGCAAGGTGTCCCTATAACTAGGAACAGCATATGCCAGGCCAACTTCTCACATTGGTGTGCAGCGGTGGGATTCAAGCTTGCCATTGTTTTACCAGATAACAAATTGAATTTCTAAAGTGAAAGCCACAAGGTACCAAAGGTACATATAAATTCAAGCTAGAATACAATAAGTTCTACTGAACTTGGAGTTGTGTGTAGAGGGTTTAGCACACCTTGACTACAACTCAAGAGAGGGTTCAGTAGGCCACACTTAGGGTAGGTAGATACATCACTACACTAAACATGTCTTCAGGTGGCACTAAGGCTATGGAAGGACCCCAGAGGGTCCCAGTAGATAAGTATGATAATTTCACCTTTGCTGAGCTCAGGGAAATGTGCACCCTTAGGAGACTGAAGACAGAAAGAGGTGCCAACACAAAACGTCTCAAAGAGATCCTGCTCATAGCAGACTTTATGGAGTCCATAGGATCCAGAGGGACGGACAACGTGGGTGGGCACCCCTCAGAAGAGGACACTCCCAGAGTGGAATCTGAAGAGGAACAGGAAGAGGATGAAAATCCTGACCTGGAAGAAACAGACCACTCACAGCATGGAGGTGATGGCCCAAGAGGCACTCCCTCCACCCTTAAAAGGGGAGTGGTGGGTCCAAGAAGGAACAGATCCCCCTCAGTGGGATCCAACCATTCTAAGGGATCCAAAGGGTCCTCTGCCTCTTCTCAGAGAAGAGAAACCTCTCATGAGAGGAAATGCAGACTGATCAAATTTGAGCAGGCTAAGCTTGAGCTTAAAAGAGAACAGTTAGCATTGGACAGGGAAACCCTGGAGCTTCAGAAAGCTTCAAGAAAGTGGGGTCTAGAGATCCCTGGTGGCAGTGATGAAACCCCTAGAGTTAGAGAGAGAGTCCCTGACAATAGGAACCTCCACAAGATTGTGCCCCCCTATCAGAATGGGGATGATATTCACAAATGGATATCTGCTCTTGAAAGGGCCTGTAGAGTACAGAGGGTCCCTGTAGAGCAGTGGGCAGCAATCCTGTGGCTCTCCTTTTCAGACAAAGGGAGAGACAAGCTCCTCTCTGTAAGAGAAGAGGATGCTGATGATTATTATATCTTGAAGGCTGCTTTAATAGATGGGTTTGGCTTAACCACTGATCAATACAGACTTAAGTTCAGAGACACCCAGAAAGCACAGAATCAAGATTGGGTAGACTTTGTGGATTGTGCAACCAAGGCACTGGAAGGTTGGTTAAATGGCAGTAAAGTTAATGATTATCAAGGATTGTATAATCTCATTATGAGGGAGCAGATTCTTAATAATTGTCAGAACCAACTTTTACACCAGCACCTGGTAGACTCTGATCTGACCTCACCCCAAGAATTGGGAAAGAAGGCAGACAAATGGGTCAGAACCAGGATCAGGCCTAAGAACCAAGTTGGTGACCAGAAGAAGGATTCCACTAAGCCCAAAGAGAAAGGTGGGGATGATAAACAAGAAAAGTCATCTGAAGGGCCCCAACAAACCAGTGCTGGGGGTGGGTCCCAAAATCCTTCCTCTAATACCAAGAAACCCTATTGCCATGTATGTAAGAAACCTGGCCACTGGAAAACTGACTCCAGCTGTCCTAAGAATGGCAACAAAGAAAGTGTTCCTCCAAAACCAGCTCCAACACCTCCTGTTACTACTAGTAGTAATCCCCCAGGTGGTGGGAGTGCACCCAAAAACTTAGTTGGGTTCTCTTTGGGGACACCAGTGGACTCTGGCCTAGCCAGGTCCCCTGCATTAGCAACTATGGTCTGTGATGGTGGCATGGGGTTTGCCAACTTTACCATGAGCCCCAGTATTCTGGGCAGGTACAGACAAGAACCAATAATCAATGGTCAGAAGGCTGTGGCCTATAAGGACACAGGGGCCAGTGTCACCATGGTGACCAAGAGACTAGTGCCCCTAGATCAGCTTTTACCTGGGTTTAGCTATCAGGTGACCAACATTGATGGAATCAGGACAGATCATCCCATGGCAGTGATAAATCTCAGCTGGGGAGGAGTCACTGGCCCCAAGAGAGTGGCAGTGTCCCCAAACTTGCCTGTAGATTGTCTACTGGGGAATGATCTAGAAATCTCAGCCTGGGCTGAGGTTGACCACAAGGCCCATTTGAAAATGGTAGGAATTCCTGAGAGAGTGGATGAGACCCTGAGGGCCTCACCTCCACCCCAGGAGGAAATAGAAAGAGTGAAGCCTGAAACTATGGATCACTCTACACAAACAGAGAGCATAGGGGAGGAAGAGCAGTCTTCCCCCCACCAGACTACAGGTAAAGGTCCAGTTTCTCAGGGAACTGATCCTGCCCCTTGTGAAGTAACTGCCCCAGAAGTGGACAGGCCTGGCCTGCTCACCTCTCTGATGGCAGGGGATCCTTCCAAGGTGGTACCCAGTCTGGAGCAGGTATCCTGCCCCTCTCTACCCTGCCTCAGTCAGCCCAGGGCTGCAGAGGTCAGGGAGGTCAGTGGACCCTTATTGGGCCCCTGCCCAGAGGAATCCCCTCATCAACAGATTAGGGACACCCAGCAGAGTAGTTTCAGCCAGGTGAATATTCCTCTACAAACTGAGGGATCCCCCTTACCCCTAGGTATAGGCACCCCTCAAATGGATGTTGTTGAGCACAGGGAAACCTGGGGCCTAGCTGCCCCAAACCTTCCAGTGCCCTCCACTATTCCAGCCAAAGGGACCCAACCCCCAGCTGTAGGCAGCCAGAGGTTGACCCTTAGGGCCAGATATGACACCGTCCTGGGCAGAAAGGCTTCCATAGTGGCCAGTGATCTGAGGAGGTTGAGACCAACCCAAGTAGGGTCTCACTTCCAGACTCAGACACCCCACCAGCCCACCTCTGACCCAAAAACCAATACAGGTAATTTCCCTAGACTTTGGAGAAACTCTAGAACCCCTTGGGGTAGGATTTCCCAAGTGGACCATGACACAGGGAGCAACCATGTTAGTACAGGTTCTTCCTTATATGGCCACTCAGGAAATAAAGGCTTATCTGGACAAGGTTAGCCTTATCTCCTTTCGTTTGGGGGGGGGTTATGTAGGAGAGTGGAATCTGACTAATGGTTGCCCCCAACTTTTTGCCGGGTATTTAAGTGGTTTTTGACTAGTCTGGCTGGGATCCTGCTATCCAGGACCCCAGCCTATCTGCTTTCTCCCTAAAACTGTTGTGAGTACTCTAGGTACAAACATAATTGGATGCTGGGCATGCCCTTCCAGTCCCTTGTAGATGGTACCCTAGGTACCCAGGGCATGGGTCCCCCAGTAGGCCTACCAGGGCTGCAGCACTTATTGTGCCACCCTGGGACAGCCACCCAAACTGACACCACCAGGCCACTACTGTAGCCTGGGTAAGGTGGTGCTAGCACCCCTTACCGGGATGTAGGTACCCTATGTCCCATACCATTACAACACATATACTCTCATAGGTCACCCCTATGGCAGGCCCTGGTAATCCTACAGGGCTGGGTGCTGAGGTATGTGTGAGGGGGGACCCCTACGTGAGTAGGACCTCTCTGCAACCTTCGTAACACCGTTACTGGGTTGTTTGTAGTGTAGCCATACCATATACTCTTACCGCATTATAAGTTATTGCGTCATCGCTGTAACTTGGGACTGGCTACACAGAACCATATCGTGTTTGGTGTCAAACATGAAGGAATCATACCCCCAGTCCAGCCATGGGCATGGGGGCACGATTCCCCCTTGCTAGGAGGGTGATATGGGAAAAGCGGTAGAATTTGGAAACCAATTTAAAAGTGCACATGTACCACAAAATGGCTACTGTTCGCCACCTACACGACTCTGGCTGGCTGTTGCTGGGGAAAACCCCAGCCTCGCCATCTGGACAATAGGGCTCCTGTGGCAGGGAGGTGCCAGCACCTCCCCAGACAGGATATGTGGATTGGAACAGGGTGGGTGCACCAAAAGTCCATTCAGAGTTGCACGTAGGCAGCTGCAGAGCCCCAATTCTGCATACACTGCCTGGAACCGGTTCAGGGGCATCCTGCCCCTCGCCCAGGCGGGAAACACACAAAGGGGAGTGGGTGTAGCCACCCTTTCCCGCCTCTACTCTGATTGGTAGGCTCTATTTTGGACCATCCCCTAATCTTGGGGATATATGGGAATAACTTTGCCCTAGAGCCTTAGATTCGTACAGGACTTCACAGAACTGACCTTCGACGAGCTGCTGCCCAGCTGACTGAAGAAATCTCCCTTGGGATAAAGGAGTTATCCCCCTGCTTGGCAGGCACCTAAAAGACTACAAGATACCCGGTTGGAACTTCGTTGCTCTCACGACCTTCGACGCCTTCCAGCAACCTCGAGGTGGGTCTCCAGTACATCCCAGCGTCCTGTGAGTGTGCCCAGCAAGTCTGAGCACCCTGGACCACGTGGGTGTCGAGATCCCCGCATACCCCGAGACACCGGCCACCTCTTGTCCAGCACACGACCCCGACCAGTGGGGAAGTTGTGCTTTGGCCCATTCTTGAGCCAACCTTCAAGCAGCATTTGTGCCGACTCTCAGCTCCCTGGCCCGCTCCGGTGGCCCGTGGGAGCACTTTTACGCACTCCATTTTGCTGCCTTCCGCGGTCCCTTGTCTCTCGACTTGTGGGCCCTGACGGAGGACAATCTTCCTTTCTAAGAGTTCCCCTGGTTGCTCCAGGCCTACTCTACGCTCCCTGCAAAGGAGAGCACCCTCAGACCCCGTGGGTCTGCACCAGCAGCTGCTTTGTTCATCTTGCGTGGGTTGAGGTTGCCAATGCTTAGTGGATCCAATCGGGACACTAACACCGCAGCGACCCTCAGCCGACGTGGGACAGTCGCCCTCCAGAAGCTGGCCTTCCTTGAAGCCTCCCGGAGCCCGTGACTGCAGAGCCCAGCTGTACCTTCCACACCTGAAGCACCCGACATCCACGAGCTCCTTCCTGTGAGCTCCCTGGTCACTGTGCTGTGACCCAGACTCTGTCCCCTCTGCTTTCAGGTTCATCTTTGTCTTTTCTTCAACTTTAATCTTCACGACTTTAGCGACACTTCCAGCTAGCAGCAGTTTGGACTCCTTTTCCATAGAAAATCAGCCCGCGACCCGACACCAGAATCGACCTATGCACCCGGCTTCCCTGGGGCAGGTAACAGTGGTACTTCGGTACTCCCGTGGTGGTGGGCTCTCCAAAGCCTTAAGTCTCAAGCCTTAACTTTGTACTGTTGTTAGAAGTGTCCTTAAACCTTAATTATTCAACCGCGACATTCTCCATAGGCTAACATTGCGATCCCGACAGCAGCTTCTCGCACTGCACACGCCTCCCGTGGGTCCCCTTCCTCTTAACTGTGGGTGGATTCTTAAGGGGCCAGCGATCCTGAATGCCCTAGGCATTGCCTGTAGAATTGTCGTGGTTCTTATACCACTATTTTAGTATATGGTATGGTCCCCCCCTGGGGCCCATTGATTTCTGTGCTATTTATTGTGTTTAGAAATGCTTGTTTGAATTGTAACTTTGCCACTAGCCACATAAAGTGACTGTGGGATTCTGTCTAGAATAAATACATATATTTTATATATATACCTGTGTGGGCTACTCTTTCATTTGGTTATTCAAGAGGTTATTATGGTAAAACAATAAGCTTAACACTCCTTCAAGACTTAGCCTGAAGGCTGCTCTCCACAGCTACCACTAGGATAGCTTTCTTTAAAGGTTGTCTTAAACCTACCATCAATAGGAGTCGAATTGGACTGGTGCAAGGTGTCCCTATAACTAGGAACAGCATATGCCAGGCCAACTTCTCACATTAACCATTAGGTCAGAGTAAGAGTCATGACCTTAACCATTAGGCCAGAGTAAGAGTCTAAGACCATAACCATTAGGCCAGAGTAAGAGTTAAGACCTTAATCATTAGGCCAGAGTAAGAGTCAATACCTTAACTATTAGGCCAGAGTAAGAGTCAAGACCTTAACCATTAGGCCAGAGAAAAAGCTAAGACCTTAACCATTAGGCCAGAGTAAGAGTTAATACCTTAACCATTAGGCCAGAGTAAGAGCTAAGACCTTAACAAGTAGGCCAGAGTAAGAGTCTAAGACCTTAACCATTAGGCCAGAGTAAGAGTTAAGACCTTAACCATAAGGCCAGAGTAAGATTCAAAGAACTTAACCATTAGGCCAGAGTAAGAGTTAAGACCTTAACCATTAGGCCAGAGTAAGAGTCTAGACCTTAACCATATGGCCAGAGTAAGAGTCTAAGACCTTAACCATTAGGCCAGAGTAAGAGTCTAAGACCTTAACCATTAGGCCAGAGTAAGAGTCTAAGACCTTAACCATTAGGCCAGAGTAAGAGTTAAGACCTTAACCAGTATACCAGAGTAAGAGTCTAAGACCGTAACCATTAGGCCAGAGAAAGAGCTAAGACCTTAACCATTAGGCCAGAGTAAGAGTCATGACCTTAACCATTAGGCCAGAGTAAGAGTTAAGACCTTAACCATTAGGCCAGAGTAAGAGTCAAAACCGTAACCATTAGGCCAGAGAAAGAGCTAAGAACTTAACCATTAGGCCAGAGTAAGAGTCATGACCTTAACCATTAGGCCAGAGTAAGAGTTAAGACCTTAACCATTAGGCCAGAGTAAGAGTCTAAGACCTTAACCATTAGGCCAGAGTAAGAGTTAAGACCTTAACCATTAGGCCAGAGTACCAGTCTAAGACCTTAACCATTAGGCCAGAGTAAAAGATAGGACCTTAACCAGTAGGCCAGAGTAAGATTTAAGACCTTAACCATTAGGCCAGAGTACGAGTCTAAGACCTTAACCATTAGGCCAGAGTAAGAGTTAAGACCTTAACCAGTAGGCCAAAGTAAGAGTTAAGACCTTAACCATTAGGCCAGAGTAAAAGTCTAAGACATTAACCATTAGGCCAGAGTAAGAGTTAAGACCTTAACCAGTAGGCCAGAATAAGAGTTAAGACGTTAACCATTAGGCCAGAGTAAGAGTTAAGACCATAACCATTAGGCCAGAGTAAGAGTTAAGACCTTAATCATTAGGCCAGAGTAAGAGTCAATACCTTAACTATTAGGCCAGAGTAAGAGTTAAGACCTTAACCATTAGGCCAGAGTAAGAGTCTAAGACCTTAACCATTAGGCCAGAGTAAGAGTTAAGACCTTAACCATTAGGCCAGAGTACCAGTCTAAGACCTTAACCATTAGGCCAGAGTAAGAGATCAGACCTTAACCAGTAGGCCAGAGTAAGATTTAAGACCTTAACCATTAGGCCAGAGTAAGAGTTAAGACCTTAACCATTAGGCTAGGAAAAGAGTCTAAGACCTTAACCATTAGGTCAGAGTAAGAGTCAAGACCTTAACCATTAGGCCAGAGTAAGAGCTAAGACCTTAACCTGTAGGCCAGAGTAAGAGTCTAAGACCTTAACCAGTAGGCCAGAGTAAGTGTCTAAGACCTTAACCATTAGGCCAGAGTAAGAGTTAAGACCTTAACCATTAGGCCAGATTAAGAGTCTAAGACCTTAACCATTAGGCCAGAGTAAGAGTCTAAGACCTTAACCATTAGGGCAGAGTAAGAGTTAAAACCTTAACCATTAGGCTAGAGTAAGAGTCAAACCCTTAACCATTAGGCCAGAGTAAGAGCTAAGACCTTAACCATTAGGCCAGAGTAAGAGTCATGACCTTAACCATTAGGCCAGAGTAAGAGCTAAGACCTTAACCATTGGGCCAGAGTAAGAGTCAAAACCTTAACCATTAGGCCAGAGAAAGGGCTAAGACCTTAACCATTAGGCCAGAGTAAGATTCATGACCTTAACCATTAGGCCAGAGTAAGAGTCTAAGACCTTAACCATTAGGCCAGAGTAAGACTTAAGACCTTAACCATTAGGCCAGAGTAAGAGTCTAAGACCATAACCATTAGGCCAGAGTAAGTGTTAAGACCTTAATCATTAGGCCAGAGTAAGAGTCAATACCTTAACTATTAGGCCAGAGTAAGAGTCAAGACCTTAACCATTAGGCCAGAGAAAAAGCTAAGACCTCAACCATTAGGCCAGAGTAAGAGTCATGACCTTAACCATTAGGCCAGAGTAAGATTTAAGACCTTAACCATTAGGCCAGAGTAAGAGTCTAAGACCTTAACCATTAGGCCAGAGTAAGAGTTAAGACCTTAACCATTAGGCCAGAGTAAGAGTCTAAGACCATAACCATTAGGCCAGAGTAAGAGTTAAGACCTTAATCATTAGGCCAGAGTAAGAGTCAATACCTTAACTATTAGGCCAGAGTAAGAGTCAAGACCTTAACCATTAGGCCAGAGAAAAAGCTAAGACCTTAACCATTAGGCCAGAGAAAAAGCTAAGACCTTAACCATTAGGCCAGAGTAAGAGTTAATACCTTAACCATTAGGCCAGAGTAAGAGCTAAGACCTTAACAAGTAGGCCAGAGTAAGAGTCTAAGACCTTAACCATTAGGCCAGAGTAAGAGTTAAGACCTTAACCATAAGGCCAGAGTAAGATTCAAAGAACTTAACCATTAGGCCAGAGTAAGAGTTAAGACCTTAACCATTAGGCCAGAGTAAGAGTCTAGACCTTAACCATATGGCCAGAGTAAGAGTCTAAGACCTTAACCATTAGGCCAGAGTAAGAGTCTAAGACCTTAACCATTAGGCCAGAGTAAGAGTCTAAGACCTTAACCATTAGGCCAGAGTAAGAGTTAAGACCTTAACCAGTATACCAGAGTAAGAGTCTAAGACCGTAACCATTAGGCCAGAGAAAGAGCTAAGACCTTAACCATTAGGCCAGAGTAAGAGTCATGACCTTAACCATTAGGCCAGAGTAAGAGTTAAGACCTTAACCATTAGGCCAGAGTAAGAGTCAAAACCGTAACCATTAGGCCAGAGAAAGAGCTAAGAACTTAACCATTAGGCCAGAGTAAGAGTCATGACCTTAACCATTAGGCCAGAGTAAGAGTTAAGACCTTAACCATTAGGCCAGAGTAAGAGTCTAAGACCTTAACCATTAGGCCAGAGTACCAGTCTAAGACCTTAACCATTAGGCCAGAGTAAAAGATAGGACCTTAACCAGTAGGCCAGAGTAAGATTTAAGACCTTAACCATTAGGCCAGAGTACGAGTCTAAGACCTTAACCATTAGGCCAGAGTAAGAGTTAAGACCTTAACCAGTAGGCCAAAGTAAGAGTTAAGACCTTAACCATTAGGCCAGAGTAAAAGTCTAAGACATTAACCATTAGGCCAGAGTAAGAGTTAAGACCTTAACCAGTAGGCCAGAATAAGAGTTAAGACGTTAACCATTAGGCCAGAGTAAGAGTTAAGACCATAACCATTAGGCCAGAGTAAGAGTTAAGACCTTAATCATTAGGCCAGAGTAAGAGTCAATACCTTAACTATTAGGCCAGAGTAAGAGTTAAGACCTTAACCATTAGGCCAGAGTAAGAGTCTAAGACCTTAACCATTAGGCCAGAGTAAGAGTTAAGACCTTAACCATTAGGCCAGAGTACCAGTCTAAGACCTTAACCATTAGGCCAGAGTAAGAGATAAGACCTTAACCATTAGGCCAGAGTACCAGTCTAAGACCTTAACCATTAGGCCAGAGTAAAAGATAGGACCTTAACCAGTAGGCCAGAGTAAGATTTAAGACCTTAACCATTAGGCCAGAGTACGAGTCTAAGACCTTAACCATTAGGCCAGAGTAAGAGTTAAGACCTTAACCAGTAGGCCAAAGTAAGAGTTAAGACCTTAACCATTAGGCCAGAGTAAAAGTCTAAGACATTAACCATTAGGCCAGAGTAAGAGTTAAGACCTTAACCAGTAGGCCAGAATAAGAGTTAAGACGTTAACCATTAGGCCAGAGTAAGAGTTAAGACCATAACCATTAGGCCAGAGTAAGAGTTAAGACCTTAATCATTAGGCCAGAGTAAGAGTCAATACCTTAACTATTAGGCCAGAGTAAGAGTTAAGACCTTAACCATTAGGCCAGAGTAAGAGTCTAAGACCTTAACCATTAGGCCAGAGTAAGAGTTAAGACCTTAACCATTAGGCCAGAGTACCAGTCTAAGACCTTAACCATTAGGCCAGAGTAAGAGATCAGACCTTAACCAGTAGGCCAGAGTAAGATTTAGGACCTTAACCATTAGGCCAGAGTAAGAGTTAAGACCTTAACCATTAGGCTAGGAAAAGAGTCTAAGACCTTAACCATTAGGTCAGAGTAAGAGTCAAGACCTTAACCATTAGGCCAGAGTAAGAGCTAAGACCTTAACCTGTAGGCCAGAGTAAGAGTCTAAGACCTTAACCAGTAGGCCAGAGTAAGTGTCTAAGACCTTAACCATTAGGCCAGAGTAAGAGTTAAGACCTTAACCATTAGGCCAGATTAAGAGTCTAAGACCTTAACCATTAGGCCAGAGTAAGAGTCTAAGACCTTAACCATTAGGGCAGAGTAAGAGTTAAAACCTTAACCATTAGGCTAGAGTAAGAGTCAAACCCTTAACCATTAGGCCAGAGTAAGAGCTAAGACCTTAACCATTAGGCCAGAGTAAGAGTCATGACCTTAACCATTAGGCCAGAGTAAGAGTTAAGACCTTAACCATTGGGCCAGAGTAAGAGTCAAAACCTTAACCATTAGGCCAGAGAAAGGGCTAAGACCTTAACCATTAGGCCAGAGTAAGATTCATGACCTTAACCATTAGGCCAGAGTAAGAGTCTAAGACCTTAACCATTAGGCCAGAGTAAGACTTAAGACCTTAACCATTAGGCCAGAGTAAGAGTCTAAGACCATAACCATTAGGCCAGAGTAAGTGTTAAGACCTTAATCATTAGGCCAGAGTAAGAGTCAATACCTTAACTATTAGGCCAGAGTAAGAGTCAAGACCTTAACCATTAGGCCAGAGAAAAAGCTAAGACCTCAACCATTAGGCCAGAGTAAGAGTCATGACCTTAACCATTAGGCCAGAGTAAGATTTAAGACCTTAACCATTAGGCCAGAGTAAGAGTCTAAGACCTTAACTATTAGGCCAGAGTAAGAGTTAAGACCTTAACCATTAGGCCAGAGTAAGAGTCTAAGACCATAACCATTAGGCCAGAGTAAGAGTTAAGACCTTAATCATTAGGCCAGAGTAAGAGTCAATACCTTAACTATTAGGCCAGAGTAAGAGTCAAGACCTTAACCATTAGGCCAGAGAAAAAGCTAAGACCTTAACCATCAGGCCAGAGTAAGAGTTAATACCTTAACCATTAGGCCAGTGTAAGAGCTAAGACCTTAACAAGTAGGCCAGAGTAAGAGTCAAGACCTTAACCAGTAGGCCAGAGTAAGAGTTAAGACCTTAACGATCAGGCCAGAGTAAGAGTCTAAGACCTTAACCATTAGGCCAGAGTAAGAGTTAAGACCTTAACCATAAGGCCAGAGTAAGATTCTAAGAACTTAACCATTAGGCCAGAGTAAGAGTTAAGACCTTAACCATTAGGCCAGAGTAAGAGTCTAGACCTTAACCATACGGCCAGAGTAAGAGTCTAAGACCTTAACCATTAGGCCAGAGTAAGAGTCTAAGACCTTAACCATTAGGCCAGAGTAAGAGTCAATACCTTAACTATTAGGCCAGAGTAAGAGTTAAGACCTTAACCATTAGGCCAGAGTAAGAGTCTAAGACCTTAACCATTAGGCCAGAGTAAGAGTTAAGACCTTAACCATTAGACCAGAGTACCAGTCTAAGACCTTAACCATTAGGCCAGAGTAAGAGATCAGACCTTAACCAGTAGGCCAGAGTAAGATTTAAGACCTTAACCATTAGGCCAGAGTAAGAGTTAAGACCTTAACCATTAGGCTAGGAAAAGAGTCTAAGACCTTAACCATTAGGTCAGAGTAAGAGTCAAGACCTTAACCATTAGGCCAGAGTAAGAGCTAAGACCTTAACCTGTAGGCCAGAGTAAGAGTCTAAGACCTTAACCAGTAGGCCAGAGTAAGTGTCTAAGACCTTAACTGTGAGAAGTTGGCCTGGCATATGCTGTTCCTAGTTATAGGGACACCTTGCACCAGTCCAATTCGACTCCTATTGATGGTAGGTTTAAGACAACCTTTAAAGAAAGCTATCCTAGTGGTAGCTGTGGAGAGCAGCCTTCAGGCTAAGTCTTGAAGGAGTGTTAAGCTTATTGTTTTACCATAATAACCTCTTGAATAACCAAATGAAAGAGTAGCCCACACAGGTATATATATAAAATATATGTATTTATTCTAGACAGAATCCCACAGTCACTTTATGTGGCTAGTGGCAAAGTTACAATTCAAACAAGCATTTCTAAACACAATAAATAGCACAGAAATCAATGGGCCCCAGGGGGGGACCAAACCATATACTAAAATAGTGGTATAAGAACCACGACAATTCTACAGGCAATGCCTAGGGCATTCAGGATCGCTGGCCCCTTAAGAATCCACCCACAGTTAAGAGGAAGGGGACCCACGGGAGGCGTGTGCAGTGCGAGAAGCTGCTGTCGGGATCGCAATGTTAGCCTATGGAGAATGTCGCGGTTGAATAATTAAGGTTTAAGGACACTTCTAACAACAGTACAAAGTTAAGGCTTGAGACTTAAGGCTTTGGAGAGCCCACCACCACGGGAGTACCGAAGTACCACTGTTACCTGCCCCAGGGAAGCCGGGTGCATAGGTCGATTCTGGTGTCGGGTCGCGGGCTGATTTTCTATGGAAAAGGAGTCCAAACTGCTGCTAGCTGGAAGTGTCGCTGAAGTCGTGAAGATTAAAGTTGAAGAAAAGACAAAGATGAACCTGAAAGCAGAGGGGACAGAGTCTGGGTCACAGCACAGTGACCAGGGAGCTCACAGGAAGGAGCTCGTGGATGTCGGGTGCTTCAGGTGTGGAAGGTACAGCTGGGCTCTGCAGTCACGGGCTCCGGGAGGCTTCAAGGAAGGCCAGCTTCTGGAGGGCGACTGTCCCACGTCGGCTGAGGGTCGCTGCGGTGTTAGTGTCCCGATTGGATCCACTAAGCATTGGCAACCGCAACCCACGCAAGATGAACAAAGCAGCTGCTGGTGCAGACCCACGAGGTCTGAGGGTGCTCTCCTTTGCAGGGAGCGTAGAGCAGGCCTGGAGCAACCAGGGGAACTCTTAGAAAGGAAGTTTGTCTTCCGTCAAGGCCCACAAGTCGAGAGACAAGGGACCGCGGAAGGCAGCAAAATGGAGTGCGTAAAAGGGCTCCCACGGGCCACCGGAGCGGGCCAGGGAGCTGAGAGTCGGCACAAATGCTGCTTGAAGGTTGGCTCAAGAATGGGCCAAAGCACAACTTCCCCACTGGTCGGGGTCGTGTGCTGGACAAGAGGTGGCCGGTGTCTCGGGGTATGCGGGGATCTCGACACCCACGTGGTCCAGGGTGCTCAGACTTGCTGGGCACACTCACAGGACGCTGGGATGCACTGGAGACCCACCTCGAGGTTGCTGGAAGGCGTCGAAGGTCGTGAGAGCAACGAAGTCCCAACAGGGTATCTTGTAGTCTTTTAGGTGCCTGCCAAGCAGGGGGATAACTCCTTTATCCCAAGGGAGATTTCTTCAGTCAGCTGGGCAGCAGCTCGTCGAAGGTCAGTTCTGTGAAGTCCTGTACGAATCTAAGGCTCTAGGGCAAAGTTATTCCCATATATCCCCAAGATTAGGGGATGGTCCAAAATAGAGCCTACCAATCAGAGTAGAGGCGGGAAAGGGTGGCTACACCCACTCCCCTTTGTGTGTTTCCCGCCTGGGCGAGGGGCAGGATGCCCCTGAACCGGTTCCAGGCGGTGTATGCAGAATTGGGGCTCTGCAGCTGCCTACGTGCAACTCTGAATGGACTTTTGGTGCACCCACCCTGTTCCAATCCACATATCCTGTCTGGGGAGGTGCTGGCACCTCCCTGCCACAGGAGCGCTATTGTCCAGATGGCGAGGCTGGGGTTTTCCCCAGCAACAGCCAGCCAGAGTCGTGTAGGTGGCGAACAGTAGCCATTTTGTGGTACATGTGCACTTTTAAATTGGTTTCCAAATTCTACCGCTTTTCCCATATCACCCTCCTAGCAAGGGGGAATCGTGCCCCCATGCCCATGGCTGGACTGGGGGTATGATTCCTTCATGTTTGACACCAAACACGATATGGTTCTGTGTAGCCAGTCCCAAGTTACAGCGATGACGCAATAACTTATAATGCGGTTAAGAGTATATGGTATGGCTACACTACAAACAACCCAGTAACGATTTTACGAAGGTTGCAGAGAGGTCCTACTCACGTAGGGGTCCCCCCTCACACATACCTCAGCACCCAGCCCTGTAGGATTACCAGGGCCTGCCATAGGGGTGACCTATGAGAGTATACGTGTTGTATGGTATGGGACATAGGGTACCTACGTCCCTGTAAGGGGTGCTAGCACCACCTTACCCAGGCTACAGTAGTGGCCTGGTGGTGTCAGTTTGGGTGGCTGTCCCAGGGTGGCACAATAAGTGCTGCAGCCCTGGTAGGCCTACTGGGGGACCCATGCCCTGGGTACCTAGGGTACCATCTACAAGGGACTGGAAGGGCATGCCCAGCATCCAATTGGTTGGTACCTAGGGTACCCACATAGTTTGTCAGAGGAAGCAGATAGGCTGGGGTCCTGGATAGCAGGGCCACAGCCTGGCTAAAGTCATAAAAACAGTCAAAACATCAGCAAAAAGTTGGGGGCAACTATGCAGTCGATGCCACTCTCCTACACAACCCCCCCCCAAACGCAGGGACATTAAACTAACCTTGACCAGTTGAGTCTTCATGTTCTAAGTGGAAATATCTGGAGAGGCCATCTGCATTGGCATGGTTGCTCCCAGGTCTATGTTCCACTGTATAGTCCATCCCCTGTAGGGAAATGGACCACCTGAGTAGTTTGGGGTTTTCACCCTTCATCTGTTTTAGCCATAGGAGGGGCTTATGGTCTGTCTGAACAATGAAGTGAGTACCAAACAAGTATGGCCTCAGCTTCTTCAGGGCCCAGACCACAGCAAAGGCCTCCCTCTCTATGGCTGACCAACGTTTCTCTCTGGGGGTCAACCTTCTGCTAATGAAAGCTACTGGTTGATCCTGGCCCTCCTCATTCAGTTGTGATAACACAGCACCTACCCCCACCTCTGAAGCATCAGTTTGAACTATGAATTCTTTGGAGTAGTTGGGGCTTTGGAGCACTGGAGCAGAGCACATTGCCTGTTTAAGGTCATCAAAAGCTTTCTGACAGCTGACAGTCCACTGAACCTTTTTGGGCATCCTCTTGGAGGTGAGATCATTCAAGGGGGTCACTATGGATCCATATCCTTTCACAAATCTCCTATAATAACCAGTCAGGCCCAAGAAAGCTCGAACCTGAGTCTGGGTGGTTGGAGCAACCCAGTCCATGATGGTCTGGATTTTGCTCTGTAAAGGTTGAACCTGGCCTCCTCCTACAAGGTGTCCCAGGTATACAACCTGACTCTGCCCTATCTGGCACTTAGTAGCCTTGATAGTGAGCCCAGCCTTCTGCAGGGCTTCTAAAACTTCCCTCAGGTGGATCAGGTGATCTTCCCAGGTGGAGCTAAAGACAGCAATATCATCCAGATATGCTGCACTAAAGTCTTCCAGGCCTGAGAGGACTTGGTTCACCAACCTTTGAAAAGTGGCAGGCGCATTTTTCAAACCAAAGGGCATCACAATAAATTGATAATGCCCACTAGGGGTAGAAAATGCAGTTTTGGCTTTTGCAGACTCAGCTAACCTTATCTGCCAGTAGCCAGCTGTCAGATCAAATGTGCTCAGATATTTGGCTGAGGCCAACCTATCTATGAGCTCATCTGCTCTGGGAATTGGATGAGCATCAGTCTTAGTGACTGCATTGAGACCCCTGTAGTCTACACAAAACCTCATCTCTCTCTTACCACCCTGGGTGTGAGGTTTTGGTACTAGGACTACTGGGCTAGCCCAAGGGCTATCTGAGGGCTCAATTACTCCCAACTCCAACATCTTTTGGACTTCAGTCCGTATGCAGTCCCTGACATGGTCAGGTTGCCTGTAGATCTTATTCTTGACAGGCAGACTGTCCCCAGTGTCCACTTCGTGAGTGCACCAGGTGGTCTGACTAGGAGTCAGAGAAAACATATGTCTGTATCTTTGCAGAACCTGTCTACAATCTGCTTGCTGCTGGGCAGTGAGGCTGCCTGCCAAGGCTACTCCATCAACTGACCCATCATCAGGGTTCTGAGAGAGCAGGTCTGGGAGAGGGTCACTCTCTTCCTCCTGTCCCTCATCTGTTGCCATGAGCAAGCCCATGTCAGCCCTGTCCACATATGCTTTCAATCTATTCACATGAAGTACCCTGTGGGGACTTCTGGGAGTGCCAAGGTCGACCAGGTAGGTAACCTCTCCCTTTTTCTCCAAAATGGTATGGGGTCCACTCCACTTGTCTTGGAGAGCTGCTGGGGCCACTGGCTCCAACACCCATACCTTCTGTCCTGGCTGGTACACCACCAGGACAGCCTTTTGGTCATGCCAGGCTTTCTGTAATTCCTGACTTGCCTCCAGGTTTTTAGTTGCCTTCTTCATATACGCAGCCATCCGGGAGCGGAGACCAAGTACGTAGTCCACTATGTCCTGTTTAGGGGGTTTGAGAGGTTGCTCCCATCCCTCCTTCACTAGACAAAGTGGCCCTCTAACAGGATGGCCAAACAGAAGTTCAAAGAGGCTGTAGCCAACCCCCTTCTGTGGCACCTCTCTGTATGCAAAGAGAAGGCAGGGCAGAAGAACATCCCATTTTCGCCTAAGCTTTTCTGGTAGCCCTTTAATCATACCCTTTAGGGTCTTGTTGAACCTTTCAACAAGACCATTGCATTGAGGATGGTAAGGGGTGGTGAACTTGTAGTTAACCCCACACTCCTTCCACATTGCCTTCAGGTAACTACTCATAAAGTTTGTACCTCTGTCAGACAATACCTCCTTAGGGAACCCCACCCTAGAGAAGACTCCAAGGAGGGCCCTTGCCACCACAGGAGCTGTGATGGTCCTAAGGGGAATAGCTTCTGGGTATCTAGTGGCATGATCCACTACCACTAAAATGAACCTGTGCCCAGATGCTGTTGGGGGGTCTAAGGGACCAACGATGTCAATCCCCACCCGCTCAAAGGGCACCCCCACCACAGGTAATGGTATCAGGGGGGCCTTGGTGGATTTACCTGCCTTGCCACTTGCTTGGCAGGTAATGCAAGAGCTGCAAAAGCTCTTACAGTCTTCACTCATGTGGGGCCAATGAAAGTGTGGGACAATTCTGTCCCAAGTCTTATTTTGGCCCAGGTGTCCTGCTAAGGGGATATCATGGGCCAGTGTGAGCAGGAAGCTCCTAAACTTCTGAGGTATAACCAACCTCCTGGCTGCACCAGGCTTGGGGTCTCGACCCTCAGAGTAAAGGAGCCCTTCATCCCAATAAATCTTATGGGTCCCACTGGCATCCCCTGCAGCCTCAGCAGCAGCTTGCTGTCTGAGGGGTTCAAGAGTGGGGCAGCTCTGCTGCTCCAGGCTCAAGTCTGCCCTAGAAGGTCCCCCTGCCCCCAAGAACTCAACCTGATCAGGTTCCAGTTCCTCTGGGGCAGTTCCTTCTTCAGGAGCTAGATCCTCTTCTGCTAAAAGAGTTTCTACAGACTGATCCTGGGGGGAAGGCTCAGCCTTACCCCTGCTACTCCTCCTCTTGGAAGGTCCTTGGTCCATTCTTCCAGGATCCAAGGCCTGTTCAGTTCCTGTCAGCTTTGCTTTTGACCTTGTCAGGGCAAATACTTCTGCTGATATACCCAACATTGCTGCATGGGTACTTAGCTCCACCTCAGCCCATGCTGAGGTCTCCAAATCATTCCCTAGTAAACATTCAACAGGTAGGTCTGCACTCACCACAACTTTCTTGAGGCCAGTTACCCCTCCCCAGGAGAAGTTCACAACAGCTAGAGCATGGTCTGTACTAACGTTGCTAGCATTGGTCACTTGGTATGTCTCTCCAAGTATGATCTGGTTAGGGTCCACAAGGTCCTTAGTCACCATAGTGACACTGGCCCCTGTATCCCTGTAAGCTAGTGACTCCCTTCCATTTATGGTTGGCTGTTGTCTGTATTTGCCCAGACCACTGGGGCTCACAAACAGGGACAAGTCCCCATCACAAACTAGCACAGCCTGAGTAGGAGTTCTGACTAGGCCAGAGTCCTCTCCAGATCCCAGGGTCAACCCTACTATGCCCTTGTTCTGTGCACCAACACCTGTAACTGTACTAGGGGGAACAGGAGCCTTAGGGGCTGGTGTGGTGCTTGTGGAGTCTTTGGCCTTATTACAGTCTGAAGTCCAATGGGTAGTCTGTTTACAGTACTTACACCATGGCTTCCTTGGTTGTTTGGATTTGTTTTTCTTGGTAGTCTCAGAAGCTGCTTTTTGGGGGCCTGTTGAAGACTGCTGGTCTTTTCCCTTTTCCCCACCCTTGTCAGAGTTTTTGGCATCTTCTTTTTTAGTTGCACCTCCCAAGGGCTGGACCTTTTGCTTAATCCTGGTTCTGACCCATTTGTCTGCCTTCTTTCCCAATTCTTGGGGAGAGGTCAGATCAGAGTCCACCAGGTGCTGATGTAAGAGCTGGTTCTGACAATTGTTAAGGATCTGCTCCCTCATTATGAGATTGTATAATCCTGTATAATCATCTACTTTGCTGCCAGTTAACCAACCTTCCAGTGCCTTGGTTGCACAATCCACAAAGTCTACCCAATCCTGATTTTGTGCTTTCTGGGTGTCTCTGAACTTAAGTCTGTACTGATCAGTGGTTAAGCCAAACCCATCTATTAAAGCATCTTTCAGGATATAATAATCATCAGCATCCTCTTCTCTTACAGAGAGGAGCTTGTCTCTTCCTTTATCTGAAAAGGAGAGCCACAGGATTGCTGCCCACTGCTCTACTGGGACCCTCTGTACTCTACAGGCCCTTTCAAGAGCAGATATCCATTTGTGGATATCATCCCCATTCTGATAGGGGGGCACAATCTTGTGGAGGTTCCTATTGTCAGGGACTTTCTCTCTAACTCTAGGGGTTTCCTTACTGCCACCAGGGATCTCTAGACCCCACTTTCTTGAAGCTTTCTGAAGCTCCAGGGTTTCCCTGTCCAATGCTAACTGTTCTCTTTTAAGCTCAAGCTTAGCCTGCTCAAATTTGATCAGTCTGCATTTCCTCTCATGAGAGGATTCTCTTCTCTGAGAAGAGGCAGAGGACCCTTTGGATCTCCTAGAATGGTTGGATCCCACTGAGGGGGATCTGTTCCTTCTTGGATCCACCACTCCCCTTTTAAGGGTGGAGGGAGTGCCTCTTGAGCCATCACCTCCATGCTGTGAGTGGTCTGTTTCTTCCAGGTCAGGATTTTCATCCTCTTCCTGCTCCTCTTCAGATTCCACTCTGGGAGTGTCCTCTTCTGAGGGGTGCCCACCCACTCTGTCCGTCCCTCTGGATCCTATGGACTCCATAAAGTCTGCTATGAGCAGGATCTCCTTGAGACGTTTTGTGTTGGCACCTCTTTCTGTCTTCAGTCCCCTAAGGGTGCACATTTCCCTGAGCTCTGCAAAGGTGAAATTATCATACTTATCTACTGGGACCCTCTGGGGTCCTTCCATAGCCTTAGTGCCACCTGAAGACATGTTTAGTGTAGTGATGTATCTACCTACACTAAGTGTGGCCTACTGAACCCTCTCTTGAGTTGTAGTCAAGGTGTGCTAAACCCTCTACACACAACTCCAAGTTCAGTAGAACTTATTGTATTCTAGCTTGAATTTATATGTACCTTTGGTACCTTGTGGCTTCCACTTTAGAAATTCAATTTGTTATCTGGTAAAACAATGGCAAGCTTGAATCCAACCGCTGCACACCAATGTGAGAAGTTGGCCTGGCATATGCTGTTCCTAGTTATAGGGACACCTTGCACCAGTCCAATTCGACTCCTATTGATGGTAGGTTTAAGACAACCTTTAAAGAAAGCTATCCTAGTGGTAGCTGTGGAGAGCAGCCTTCAGGCTAAGTCTTGAAGGAGTGTTAAGCTTATTGTTTTACCATAATAACCTCTTGAATAACCAAATGAAAGAGTAGCCCACACAGGTATATATATAAAATATATGTATTTATTCTAGACAGAATCCCACAGTCACTTTATGTGGCTAGTGGCAAAGTTACAATTCAAACAAGCATTTCTAAACACAATAAATAGCACAGAAATCAATGGGCCCCAGGGGGGGACCAAACCATATACTAAAATAGTGGTATAAGAACCACGACAATTCTACAGGCAATGCCTAGGGCATTCAGGATCGCTGGCCCCTTAAGAATCCACCCACAGTTAAGAGGAAGGGGACCCACGGGAGGCGTGTGCAGTGCGAGAAGCTGCTGTCGGGATCGCAATGTTAGCCTATGGAGAATGTCGCGGTTGAATAATTAAGGTTTAAGGACACTTCTAACAACAGTACAAAGTTAAGGCTTGAGACTTAAGGCTTTGGAGAGCCCACCACCACGGGAGTACCGAAGTACCACTGTTACCTGCCCCAGGGAAGCCGGGTGCATAGGTCGATTCTGGTGTCGGGTCGCGGGCTGATTTTCTATGGAAAAGGAGTCCAAACTGCTGCTAGCTGGAAGTGTCGCTGAAGTCGTGAAGATTAAAGTTGAAGAAAAGACAAAGATGAACCTGAAAGCAGAGGGGACAGAGTCTGGGTCACAGCACAGTGACCAGGGAGCTCACAGGAAGGAGCTCGTGGATGTCGGGTGCTTCAGGTGTGGAAGGTACAGCTGGGCTCTGCAGTCACGGGCTCCGGGAGGCTTCAAGGAAGGCCAGCTTCTGGAGGGCAACTGTCCCATGTTGGCTGAGGGTCGCTGCGGTGTTAGTGTCCCGATTGGATCCACTAAGCATTGGCAACCGCAACCCACGCAAGATGAACAAAGCAGCTGCTGGTGCAGACCCACGAGGTCTGAGGGTGCTCTCCTTTGCAGGGAGCGTAGAGCAGGCCTGGAGCAACCAGGGGAACTCTTAGAAAGGAAGTTTGTCCTCCGTCAAGGCCCACAAGTCGAGAGACAAGGGACCGCGGAAGGCAGCAAAATGGAGTGCGTAAAAGGGCTCCCACGGGCCACCGGAGCGGGCCAGGGAGCTGAGAGTCGGCACAAATGCTGCTTGAAGGTTGGCTCAAGAATGGGCCAAAGCACAACTTCCCCACTGGTCGGGGTCGTGTGCTGGACAAGAGGTGGCCGGTGTCTCGGGGTATGCGGGGATCTCGACACCCACGTGGTCCAGGGTGCTCAGACTTGCTGGGCACACTCACAGGACGCTGGGATGCACTGGAGACCCACCTCGAGGTTGCTGGAAGGCGTCGAAGGTCGTGAGAGCAACGAAGTCCCAACCGGGTATCTTGTAGTCTTTTAGGTGCCTGCCAAGCAGGGGGATAACTCCTTTATCCCAAGGGAGATTTCTTCAGTCAGCTGGGCAGCAGCTCGTCGAAGGTCAGTTCTGTGAAGTCCTGTACGAATCTAAGGCTCTAGGGCAAAGTTATTCCCATATATCCCCAAGATTAGGGGATGGTCCAAAATAGAGCCTACCAATCAGAGTAGAGGCGGGAAAGGGTGGCTACACCCACTCCCCTTTGTGTGTTTCCCGCCTGGGCGAGGGGCAGGATGCCCCTGAACCGGTTCCAGGCGGTGTATGCAGAATTGGGGCTCTGCAGCTGCCTACGTGCAACTCTGAATGGACTTTTGGTGCACCCACCCTGTTCCAATCCACATATCCTGTCTGGGGAGGTGCTGGCACCTCCCTGCCACAGGAGCCCTATTGTCCAGATGGCGAGGCTGGGGTTTTCCCCAGCAACAGCCAGCCAGAGTCGTGTAGGTGGCGAACAGTAGCCATTTTGTGGTACATGTGCACTTTTAAATTGGTTTCCAAATTCTACCGCTTTTCCCATATCACCCTCCTAGCAAGGGGGAATCGTGCCCCCATGCCCATGGCTGGACTGGGGGTATGATTCCTTCATGTTTGACACCAAACACGATATGGTTCTGTGTAGCCAGTCCCAAGTTACAGCGATGACGCAATAACTTATAATGCGGTTAAGAGTATTTGGTATGGCTACACTACAAACAACCCAGTAACGATTTTACGAAGGTTGCAGAGAGGTCCTACTCACGTAGGGGTCCCCCCTCACACATACCTCAGCACCCAGCCCTGTAGGATTACCAGGGCCTGCCATAGGGGTGACCTATGAGAGTATACGTGTTGTATGGTATGGGACATAGGGTACCTACGTCCCTGTAAGGGGTGCTAGACCTTAACCATTAGGCCAGAGTAAGAGTCTAAGACCTTAACCATTAGGGCAGAGTAAGAGTTAAAACCTTAACCATTAGGCCAGAGAAAAAGCTAAGACCTCAACCATTAGGCCAGAGTAAGAGTCATGACCTTAACCATTAGGCCAGAGTAAGATTTAAGACCTTAACCATTAGGCCAGAGTAAGAGTCTAAGACCTTAACTATTAGGCCAGAGTAAGAGTTAAGACCTTAACCATTAGGCCAGAGTAAGAGTCTAAGACCTTAACCATTAGGCCAGAGTAAGAGTTAAGACCTTAACCATTAGGCCAGAGTACCAGTCTAAGACCTTAACCATTAGGCCAGAGTAAGAGATAAGACCTTAACCATTAGGCCAGAGTACCAGTCTAAGACCTTAACCATTAGGCCAGAGTAAAAGATAGGACCTTAACCAGTAGGCCAGAGTAAGATTTAAGACCTTAACCATTAGGCCAGAGTACGAGTCTAAGACCTTAACCATTAGGCCAGAGTAAGAGTTAAGACCTTAACCAGTAGGCCAAAGTAAGAGTTAAGACCTTAACCATTAGGCCAGAGTAAAAGTCTAAGACATTAACCATTAGGCCAGAGTAAGAGTTAAGACCTTAACCAGTAGGCCAGAATAAGAGTTAAGACGTTAACCATTAGGCCAGAGTAAGAGTTAAGACCATAACCATTAGGCCAGAGTAAGAGTTAAGACCTTAATCATTAGGCCAGAGTAAGAGTCAATACCTTAACTATTAGGCCAGAGTAAGAGTTAAGACCTTAACCATTAGGCCAGAGTACCAGTCTAAGACCTTAACCATTAGGCCAGAGTAAGAGATCAGACCTTAACCAGTAGGCCAGAGTAAGATTTAAGACCTTAACCATTAGGCCAGAGTAAGAGTTAAGACCTTAACCATTAGGCTAGGAAAAGAGTCTAAGACCTTAACCATTAGGTCAGAGTAAGAGTCAAGACCTTAACCATTAGGCCAGAGTAAGAGCTAAGACCTTAACCTGTAGGCCAGAGTAAGAGTCTAAGACCTTAACCAGTAGGCCAGAGTAAGTGTCTAAGACCTTAACCATTAGGCCAGAGTAAGAGTTAAGACCTTAACCATTAGGCCAGATTAAGAGTCTAAGACCTTAACCATTAGGCCAGAGTAAGAGTCTAAGACCTTAACCATTAGGGCAGAGTAAGAGTTAAAACCTTAACCATTAGGCTAGAGTAAGAGTCAAACCCTTAACCATTAGGCCAGAGTAAGAGCTAAGACCTTAACCATTAGGCCAGAGTAAGAGTCATGACCTTAACCATTAGGCCAGAGTAAGAGTTAAGACCTTAACCATTGGGCCAGAGTAAGAGTCAAAACCTTAACCATTAGGCCAGAGAAAGGGCTAAGACCTTAACCATTAGGCCAGAGTAAGATTCATGACCTTAACCATTAGGCCAGAGTAAGAGTCTAAGACCTTAACCATTAGGCCAGAGTAAGACTTAAGACCTTAACCATTAGGCCAGAGTAAGAGTCTAAGACCATAACCATTAGGCCAGAGTAAGTGTTAAGACCTTAATCATTAGGCCAGAGTAAGAGTCAATACCTTAACTATTAGGCCAGAGTAAGAGTCAAGACCTTAACCATTAGGCCAGAGAAAAAGCTAAGACCTCAACCATTAGGCCAGAGTAAGAGTCATGACCTTAACCATTAGGCCAGAGTAAGATTTAAGACCTTAACCATTAGGCCAGAGTAAGAGTCTAAGACCTTAACCATTAGGCCAGAGTAAGAGTTAAGACCTTAACCATTAGGCCAGAGTAAGAGTCTAAGACCATAACCATTAGGCCAGAGTAAGAGTTAAGACCTTAATCATTAGGCCAGAGTAAGAGTCAATACCTTAACTATTAGGACAGAGTAAGAGTCAAGACCTTAACCATTAGGCCAGAGAAAAAGCTAAGACCTTAACCATCAGGCCAGAGTAAGAGTTAATACCTTAACCATTAGGCCAGTGTAAGAGCTAAGACCTTAACAAGTAGGCCAGAGTAAGAGTCAAGACCTTAACCAGTAGGCCAGAGTAAGAGTTAAGACCTTAACGATCAGGCCAGAGTAAGAGTCTAAGACCTTAACCATTAGGCCAGAGTAAGAGTTAAGACCTTAACCATAAGGCCAGAGTAAGATTCTAAGAACTTAACCATTAGGCCAGAGTAAGAGTTAAGACCTTAACCATTAGGCCAGAGTAAGAGTCTAGACCTTAACCATACGGCCAGAGTAAGAGTCTAAGACCTTAACCATTAGGCCAGAGTAAGAGTCTAAGACCTTAACCATTAGGCCAGAGTAAGAGTCTAAGACCTTAACCATTAGGCCAGAGTAAGAGTTAAGACCTTAACCAGTATACCAGAGTAAGAGTCTAAGACCGTAACCATTAGGCCAGAGAAAGAGCTAAGACCTTAACCATTAGGCCAGAAAAAGAGTCATGACCTTAACCATTAGGCCAGAGTAAGAGTTAAGACCTTAACCATTAGGCCAGAGTAAGAGTCAAAACCGTAACCATTAGGCCAGAGAAAGAGCTAAGAACTTAACCATTAGGCCAGAGTAAGAGTCATGACCTTAACCATTAGGCCAGAGTAAGAGTTAAGACCTTAACCATTAGGCCAGAGTAAGAGTCTAAGACCTTAACCATTAGGCCAGAGTAAGAGTTAAGACCTTAACCATTAGGCCAGAGTACCAGTCTAAGACCTTAACCATTAGTCCAGAGTAAAAGATAGGACCTTAACCAGTAGGCCAGAGTAAGATTTAAGACCTTAACCATTAGGCCAGAGTACGAGTCTAAGACCTTAACCATTAGGCCAGAGTAAGAGTTAAGACCTTAACCAGTAGGCCAAAGTAAGAGTTAAGACCTTAACCATTAGGCCAGAGTAAAAGTCTAAGACCTTAACCATTAGGCCAGAGTAAGAGTTAAGACCTTAACCAGTAGGCCAGAATAAGAGTTAAGACCTTAACCATTAGGCCAGAGTAAGAGTTAAGACCATAACCATTAGGCCAGAGTAAGAGTTAAGACCTTAATCATTAGGCCAGAGTAAGAGTCAATACCTTAACTATTAGGCCAGAGTAAGAGTTAAGACCTTAACCATTAGGCCAGAGTAAGAGTCTAAGACCTTAACCATTAGGCCAGAGTAAGAGTTAAGACCTTAACCATAAGGCCAGAGTAAGAGTCTAAGACCTTAACCATTAGGCCAGAGTAAGAGTTAAGACCTTAACCATTAGGCTAGAGTACCAGTCTAAGACCTTAACCATTAGGCCAGAGTAAGAGTCTAAGACCTTAACCATTAGGCCAGAGTGAGAGTCTAAGACCTTAACCATTATGCCAGAGTAAGAGTTAAGACCACAACCAGTGTAGGAGAGTGGAATCTGACTAATGGTTGCCCCCAACTTTTTGCCTGGTATTTAAGTGGTTTTTGACTAGTCTGGCTGGGATCCTGCTATCCAGGACCCCAGCCTATCTGCTTTCTCCCTAAAACTGTTGTGAGTACTCTAGGTACAAACATAATTGGATGCTGGGCATGCCCTACCAGTCCCTTGTAGATGGTACCCTAGGTACCCAGGGCATGGGTCCCCCAGTAGGCCTACCAGGGCTGCAGCACTTCTTGTGCCACCCTGGGACAGCCACCCAAACTGACACCACCAGGCCACTGCTGTAGCCTGGGTAAGGTGGTGCTAGCACCCCTTACAGGGACGTAGGTACCCTATGTCCCATACCATACAACACATATACTCTCATAGGTCACCCCTATGGCAGGCCCTGGTAATCCTACAGGGCTGGGTGCTGAGGTATGTGTGAGGGGGGACCCCTACGTGAGTAGGACCTCTCTGCAACCTTCGTAAAAACGTTACTGGGTTGTTTGTAGTGTAGCCATACCATATACTCTTAACCGCATTATAAGTTATTGCGTCATCGCTGTAACTTAGGAATGGCTACACAGAACCATATCGTGTTTGGTGTCAAACATGAAGGAATCATACCCCCAGTCCAGCCATGGGCATGGGGGCACGATTCCCCCTTGCTAGGAGGGTGATATGGGAAAAGCGGTAGAATTTAGACACCAATTTAAAAGTGCACATGTACCACAAAATGGCTACTGTTCGCCACCTACACGACTCTGGCTGGCTGTTGCTGGGGAAAACCCCAGCCTCGCCATCTGGACAATAGGGCTCCTGTGGCAGGGAGGTGCCAGCACCTCCCCAGACAGGATATGTGGATTGGAACAGGGTGGGTGCACCAAATGTCCTTTCAGAGTTGCACGTAGGCAGCTGCAGAGCCCCAATTCTGCATACACCGCCTGGAACCGGTTCAGGGGCATCCTGCCCCTCGCCCAGGCGGGAAACACACAAAGGGGAGTGGGTGTAGCCACCCTTTCCCGCCTCTACTCTGATTGGTAGGCTCTATTTTGGACCATCCCCTAAACTTGGGGATATATGGGAATAACTTTGCCCTAGAGCCTTAGATTCGTACAGGACTTCACAGAACTGACCTTCGACGAGCTGCTGCCCAGCTGACTGAAGAAATCTCCCTTGGGATAAAGGAGTTATCCCCCTGCTTGGCAGGCACCTAAAAGACTACAAGATACCCGGTTGGAACTTCGTTGCTCTCTCGACCTTCGATGCCTTCCAGCAACCTCGAGGTGGGTCTCCAGTGCATCCCAGCGTCCTGTGAGTGTGCCCAGCAAGTCTGAGCACCCTGGACCACGTGGGTGTCGAGATCCCCGCATACCCCGAGACACCGGCCACCTCTTGTCCAGCACACGACCCCGACCAGTGGGGAAGTTGTGCTTTGGCCCATTCTTGAGCCAACCTTCAAGCAGCATTTGTGCCGACCCTCAGCTCCCTGGCCCGCTCCGGTGGCCCGTGGGAGCCCTTTTACGCACTCCATTTTGCTGCCTTCCACGGTCCCTTGTCCCTCGACTTGTGGGCCCTGGCGGAGGACAATCTTCTTTTCTAAGAGTTCCCCTGGTTGCTCCAGGCCTGCTCTACGCTCCCTGCAAAGGAGAGCACCCTCAGACCTCGTGGGTCTGCACCAGCAGCTGCTTTGTTCATCTTGCGTGGGTTGCGGTTGCCAATGCTTAGTGGATCCAATCGGGACACTGACACCGCAGCGACCCTCAGCCGATGTGGGACAGTCGCCCTCCAGAAGCTGGCCTTCCTTGAAGCCTCCCGGAGCCCATGACTGCAGAGCCCAGCTGTACCTTCCACACCTGAAGCACCCGACATCCACGAGCTCCTTCCTGTGAGCTCCCTGGTCACTGTGCTGTGACCCAGACTCTGTCCCCTCTGCTTTCAGGTTCATCTTTGTCTTTTCTTCAACTTTAATCTTCACGACTTCAGCGACACTTCCAGCTAGCAGCAGTTTGGACTCCTTTTCCATAGAAAATCAGCCCGCGACCCGACACCAGAATCGACCTATGCACCCGGCTTCCCTGGGGCAGGTAACAGTGGTACTTCGGTACTTCCGTGGTGGTGGGCTCTCCAAAGCCTTAAGTCTCAAGCCTTAACTTTGTACTGTTGTTAGAAGTGTCCTTAAACCTTAATTATTCAACCGCGACAGTCTCCATAGGCTAACATTGCGATCCCGACAGCAACTTCTCGCACTGCACACGCCTCCCGTGGGTCCCCTTCCTCTTAACTGTGGGTGGATTCTTAAGGGGCCAGCGATCCTGAATGCCCTAGGCATTGCCTGTAGAATTGTCGTGGTTCTTATACCACTATTTTAGTATATGGTTTGGTCCCCCCCTGGGGCCCATTGATTTCTGTGCTATTTATTGTGTTTAGAAATGCTTGTTTGAATTGTAACTTTGCCACTAGCCACATAAAGTGACTGTGGGATTCTGTCTAGAATAAATACATATATTTTATATATATACCTGTGTGGGCTACTCTTTCATTTGGTTATTCAAGAGGTTATTATGGTAAAACAATAAGCTTAACACTCCTTCAAGACTTAGCCTGAAGGCTGCTCTCCACAGCTACCACTAGGATAGCTTTCTTTAAAGGTTGTCTTAAACCTATCATCAATAGGAGTCGAATTGGACTGGTGCAAGGTGTCCCTATATCTAGGAACAGCATATGCCAGGCCAACTTCTCACATTGGTGGCAGCGGTGGGATTCAAGCTTGCCATTGTTTTACCAGATAACAAATTGAATTTCTAAAGTGAAAGCCACAAGGTACCAAAAGGTACATATAAATTCAAGCTAGAATACAATAAGTTCTACTGAACTTGGAGTTGTGTGTAGAGGGTTTAGCACACCTTGACTACAACTCAAGAGAGGGTTCAGTAGGCCACACTTAGTGTAGGTAGATACATCACTACACTAAACATGTCTTCAGGAAGCACTAAGGCTATGGAAGGACCCCAGAGGGTCCCTATAGATAAGTATGATAATTTCACCTTTGCAGAGCTCAGGGAAATGTGCACCCTTAGGAGACTGAAGACAGAAAGAGGTGCCAACACAAAACGTCTCAAGGAGATCCTGCTCATAGCAGACTTTATGGAGTCCATAGGATCCAGAGGGACGGACAGAGTGGGTGGGCACCCCTCAGAAGAGGACACTCCCATAGTGGAATCTGATGGGGAACAGGAAGAGGATGAAAATCCTGACCTGGAAGAAACAGACCACTCACAGCATGGAGGTGATGGCCCAAGAGGCACTCCCTCCACCCTTAAAAGGAGAGTGGTGGATCCAAGAAGGAACAGATCCCCCTCAGTGGGATCCAACCATTCTAGGAGATCCAAAGGGTCCTCTGCCTCTTCTCAGAGAAGAGAAACCTCTCATGAGAGGAAATGCAGACTGATCAAATTTGAGCAGGCTAAGCTTGAGCTTAAAAGAGAACAGTTAGCATTGGACAGGGAAACCCTGGAGCTTCAGAAAGCTTCAAAGAAGTGGGGTCTAGAGATCCCTGGTGGCAGTGATGAAACCCCTAGAGTTAGAGAGAAAGTCCCTGACAATAGGAACCTCCACAAGATTGTGCCCCCCTATCAGAATGGGGATGATATCCACAAATGGATATCTGCTCTTGAAAGGGCCTGTAGAGTACAGAGGGTCCCTGTAGAGCAGTGGGCAGCAATCCTGTGGCTCTCCTTTTCAGATAAAGGTAGAGACAAGCTCCTCTCTGTAAGAGAAGAGGATGCTGATGATTATTATATCTTGAAAGCTGCTTTAATAGATGGGTTTGGCTTAACCACTGATCAATACAGACTTAAGTTCAGAGACACCCAGAAAGCACAGAATCAAGATTGGGTAGACTTTGTGGATTGTGCAACCAAGGCACTGGAAGGTTGGTTAAATGGCAGTAAAGTTAATGATTATCAAGGATTGTATAATCTCATTATGAGGGAGCAGATTCTTAATAATTGTCAGAACCAACTTTTACACCAGCACCTGGTGGACTCTGATCTGACCTCTCCCCAAGAATTGGGAAAGAAGGCAGACAAATGGGTCAGAACCAGGATTAGGCCTAAGAACCAAGTTGGTGACCAGAAGAAGGATTCCACTAAGCCCAAAGAGAAAGGTGGGGATGATAAACAAGAAAAGTCCTCTGTAGGGCCCCAACAACCCAGTGCTGGGGGTGGGTCCCAAAATACTTCCTCTAATAACAAGAAACCATATTGCCATGTGTGTAAGAAACCTGGCCACTGGAAAACTGAATCCAGCTGTCCAAAGAATGGCAATAAAGAGAATGTTCCTCCAAAACCAGCTCCAACACCTCCTGTTACTACTAGTAGTAATCCCCCAGGTGGTGGGAGTGCACCCAAAAACTTAGTTGGGATTTCTTGGGGAACTCAGGGGGACTCTGGCCTATCCAGGTCCCCTACTCAAGCAACTATGGTCTGTGATGGTGGCATGGGGTTTGCCAACTTTACCATGAGCCCCAGTATTCTGGGCAGGTACAGACAAGAACCAATAATCAATGGTCAGAAGGCTGTGGCCTATAGGGACACAGGGGCCAGTGTCACCATGGTGACCAAGAGACTAGTGCCCCTAGATCAGCTTTTACCTGGGTTTAGCTACCAGGTGACCAATATAGATGGGATCAGGACAGATCATCCCATGGCAGTGATAAATCTCAGCTGGGGAGGGGTCACTGGCCCCAAGAGAGTGGCAGTGTCCCCAAACTTGCCTGTAGATTGTCTACTGGGGAATGATCTAGAAATCTCAGCCTGGGCTGAGGTTGACCACAAGGCCCATTTGAAAATGGTAGGAATCCCTGAGAAAGTGGATGAGACCCTGAGGGCCTCACCTCCACCCCAGGAGAAAATAGAAAGAGTGAAGCCTGAAACGATGGATCACTCTACCCAAACAGAGAGCATAGGGGAAGAGGAACAGTCCTCCCCCCACCAGACTACAGGTAAGGGTCAAGTTTCTCAGGGAACTGATCCTGCCCCTTGTGAAGTAACTGCCCCAGAAGTGGACAGGCCTGACCTGCCCACCTCTCTGATGGCAGGGGATCCTTCCAAGGTGGTACCCAGTCTGGAGCAGGTATCCTGCCCCTCTCTACCCTGCCTCAGTCAGCCCAGGGCTGCAGAGGTCAGGGAGGTCAGTGGACCCTCATTGGGCCCCTGCCCAGAGGAACCCCCTCATCCACAGATTAGGGACACCCAGCAGAGTAGTTTCAGCCAGGTGAATATTCCTCTACAAACTGAGGGATCCCCCTTACCCCTAGGTATAGGCACCCCTCAAATGGATGTTGTTGAGCACAGGGAACCCTGGGGCCTAGCTGCCCCAAACCTTCCAGTGCCCTCCACTATTCCAGCCAAAGGGATCCAACCCCCAGCTGTAGGCAGCCAGAGGTTGACCCTTAGGGCCAGATATGACACAGTCCTGGGCAGAAAGGCTTCCATAGTGGCCAGTGATCTGAGGAGGTTGAGACCAACCCAAGTAGGGTCTCACTTCCAGACTCAGACACCCCACCAGCCCACCTCTGACCCAAAAACCAATACAGGTAATTTCCCTAGACTTTGGAGAAACTCTAGAACCCCTTGGGGTAGGATTTCCCAAGTGGACCATGACACAGGGAGCAACCATGTTAGTACAGGTTCTTCCTTATATGGCCACTCAGGAAATAAAGGCTTATCTGGACAAGGTTAGCCTTATCTCCTTTCGTTTGGGGGGGGGGGTTATGTAGGAGAGTGGAATCTGACTAATGGTTGCCCCCAACTTTTTGCCTGGTATTTAAGTGGTTTTTGACTAGTCTGGCTGGGATCCTGCTATCCAGGACCCCAGCCTATCTGCTTTCTCCCTAAAACTGTTGTGAGTACTCTAGGTACAAACATAATTGGATGCTGGGCATGCCCTACCAGTCCCTTGTAGATGGTACCCTAGGTACCCAGGGCATGGGTCCCCCAGTAGGCCTACCAGGGCTGCAGCACTTCTTGTGCCACCCTGGGACAGCCACCCAAACTGACACCACCAGGCCACTGCTGTAGCCTGGGTAAGGTGGTGCTAGCACCCCTTACAGGGACGTAGGTACCCTATGTCCCATACCATACAACACATATACTCTCATAGGTCACCCCTATGGCAGGCCCTGGTAATCCTACAGGGCTGGGTGCTGAGGTATGTGTGAGGGGGGACCCCTACGTGAGTAGGACCTCTCTGCAACCTTCGTAAAAACGTTACTGGGTTGTTTGTAGTGTAGCCATACCATATACTCTTAACCGCATTATAAGTTATTGCGTCATCGCTGTAACTTAGGAATGGCTACACAGAACCATATCGTGTTTGGTGTCAAACATGAAGGAATCATACCCCCAGTCCAGCCATGGGCATGGGGGCACGATTCCCCCTTGCTAGGAGGGTGATATGGGAAAAGCGGTAGAATTTAGACACCAATTTAAAAGTGCACATGTACCACAAAATGGCTACTGTTCGCCACCTACACGACTCTGGCTGGCTGTTGCTGGGGAAAACCCCAGCCTCGCCATCTGGACAATAGGGCTCCTGTGGCAGGGAGGTGCCAGCACCTCCCCAGACAGGATATGTGGATTGGAACAGGGTGGGTGCACCAAATGTCCTTTCAGAGTTGCACGTAGGCAGCTGCAGAGCCCCAATTCTGCATACACCGCCTGGAACCGGTTCAGGGGCATCCTGCCCCTCGCCCAGGCGGGAAACACACAAAGGGGAGTGGGTGTAGCCACCCTTTCCCGCCTCTACTCTGATTGGTAGGCTCTATTTTGGACCATCCCCTAAACTTGGGGATATATGGGAATAACTTTGCCCTAGAGCCTTAGATTCGTACAGGACTTCACAGAACTGACCTTCGACGAGCTGCTGCCCAGCTGACTGAAGAAATCTCCCTTGGGATAAAGGAGTTATCCCCCTGCTTGGCAGGCACCTAAAAGACTACAAGATACCCGGTTGGAACTTCATTGCTCTCTCGACCTTCGATGCCTTCCAGCAACCTCAAGGTGGGTCTCCAGTGCATCCCAGCGTCCTGTGAGTGTGCCCAGCAAGTCTGAGCACCCTGGACCACGTGGGTGTCGAGATCCCCGCATACCCCGAGACACCGGCCACCTCTTGTCCAGCACACGACCCCGACCAGTGGGGAAGTTGTGCTTTGGCCCATTCTTGAGCCAACCTTCAAGCAGCATTTGTGCCGACCCTCAGCTCCCTGGCCCGCTCCGGTGGCCCGTGGGAGCCTTTTTACGCACTCCATTTTGCTGCCTTCTGCGGTCCCTTGTCCCTCGACTTGTGGGCCCTGGCGGAGGACAATCTTCTTTTCTAAGAGTTCCCCTGGTTGCTCCAGGCCTGCTCTACGCTCCCTGCAAAGGAGAGCACCCTCAGACCACGTGGGTCTGCACCAGCAGCTGCTTTGTTCATCTTGCGTGGGTTGCGGTTGCCAATGCTTAGTGGATCCAATCGGGACACTGACACCGCAGCGACCCTCAGCCAACGTAAGACAGTCGCCCTCCAGAAGCTGGCCTTCCTTGAAGCCTCCCGGAGCCCGTGACTGCAGAGCCCAGCTGTACCTTCCACACCTGAAGCACCCGACATCCACGAGCTCCTTCCTGTGAGCTCCCTGGTCACTGTGCTGTGACCCAGACTCTGTCCCCTCTGCTTTCAGGTTCATCTTTGTCTTTTCTTCAACTTTAATCTTCACGACTTCAGCGACACTTCCAGCTAGCAGCAGTTTGGACTCCTTTTCCATAGAAAATCAGCCCGCGACCCGACACCAGAATCGACCTATGCACCCGGCTTCCCTGGGGCAGGTAACAGTGGTACTTCGGTACTTCCGTGGTGGTGGGCTCTCCAAAGCCTTAAGTCTCAAGCCTTAACTTTGTACTGTTGTTAGAAGTGTCCTTAAACCTTAATTATTCAACCGCGACAGTCTCCATAGGCTAACATTGCGATCCCGACAGCAACTTCTCGCACTGCACACGCCTCCCGTGGGTCCCCTTCCTCTTAACTGTGGGTGGATTCTTAAGGGGCCAGCGATCCTGAATGCCCTAGGCATTGCCTGTAGAATTGTCGTGGTTCTTATACCACTATTTTAGTATATGGTTTGGTCCCCCCCTGGGGCCCATTGATTTCTGTGCTATTTATTGTGTTTAGAAATGCTTGTTTGAATTGTAACTTTGCCACTAGCCACATAAAGTGACTGTGGGATTCTGTCTAGAATAAATACATATATTTTATATATATACCTGTGTGGGCTACTCTTTCATTTGGTTATTCAAGAGGTTATTATGGTAAAACAATAAGCTTAACACTCCTTCAAGACTTAGCCTGAAGGCTGCTCTCCACAGCTACCACTAGGATAGCTTTCTTTAAAGGTTGTCTTAAACCTATCATCAATAGGAGTCGAATTGGACTGGTGCAAGGTGTCCCTATATCTAGGAACAGCATATGCCAGGCCAACTTCTCACAACCAGTATACCAGAGTAAGAGTTAAGACCTTAACCAGTATACCAGAGTAAGAGTCTAAGTCCTTAACCAGTAGGCCAGAGTAAGAGTTAAGACCTTAACCAGTAGGCCAGAGTAAGAGTTAAGACCTTAACCATTAGGCCAGAGTACGAGTCTAAGACCTTAACCATTAGGCCAGAGTAAGAGTTAAGACCTTAACCAGTAGGCCAAAGTAAGAGTTAAGACCTTAACCATTAGGCCAGAGTAAAAGTCTAAGACCTTAACCATTAGGCCAGAGTAAGAGTTAAGACCTTAACCAGTAGGCCAGAATAAGAGTTAAGACCTTAACCATTAGGCCAGAGTAAGAGTTAAGACCATAACCATTAGGCCAGAGTAAGAGTTAAGACCTTAACCATAAGGCCAGAGTAAGAGTCTAAGACCTTAACCATTAGGCCAGAGTAAGAGTTAAGACCTCAACCATTAGGCCAGAGTACCAGTCTAAGACCTTAACCATTAGTCCAGAGTAAGAGTCTAAGACCTTAACCATTAGTCCAGAGTAAGAGTCTAAGACCTTAACCATTAGGCCAGAGTAAGAGTCTAAGACCTTAACCATTAGGCCAGAGTAAGAGTTAAGACCTTAACCAGTATACCAGAGTAAGAGTCTAAGTCCTTAACCAGTAGGCCAGAGTAAGAGTTAAGACCTTAACCAGTAGGCCAGAGTAAGAATCTAAGACCGTAACCATTAGGCCAGAGAAAGAGCTAAGACCTTAACCATTAGGCCAGAGTAAGAGTCATGACCTTAACCATTAGGCCAGAGTAAGAGTTAAGACCTTAACCAGTATACCAGAGTAAGAGTCTAAGTCCTTAACCAGTAGGCCAGAGTAAGAGTTAAGACGTTAACCGGTAGGCCAGAGTAAGAATCTAAGACCGTAACCATTAGGCCAGAGAAAGAGCTAAGACCTTAACCATTAGGCCAGAGTAAGAGTAATGACCTTAACCATTAGGCCAGAGTAAGAGTTAAGACCTTAACCATTAGGCCAGAGTAAGAGTCAAAACCCTAACCATTAGGCCAGAGAAAGAGCTAAGAACTTAACCATTAGGCCAGAGTAAGAGTCATGACCTTAACAATTAGGCCAGAGTAAGAGCTAAGACCTTAACCATTAGGCCAGAGTAAGAGTCTAAGACCTTAACCATTAGGCCAGAGTAAGATTTAAGACCTTAACCATTAGGCCAGAGTACCAGTCTAAGACCTTAACCATTAGGCCAGAGTAAGAGATAAGACCTTAACCAGTAGGCCAGAGTAAGATTTAAGACCTTAACCATTAGGCCAGAGTAAGAGTTAAGACCTTAACCATTAGGCTAGGAAAAGAGTCTAAGACCTTAACCATTAGGTCAGAGTAAGAGTCAAGACCTTAACCATTAGGCCAGAGTAAGAGCTAAGACCTTAACCTGTAGGCCAGAGTAAGAGTCTAAGACCTTAACCAGTAGGCCAGAGTAAGAGTCTAAGACCTTAACCATTAGGCCAGAGTAAGAGTTAAGACCTTAACTGTAGGAGAGTGGAATCTGACTAATGGTTGCCCCCAACTTTTTGCCTGGTATTTAAGTGGTTTTTGACTAGTCTGGCTGGGATCCTGCTATCCAGGACCCCAGCCTATCTGCTTTCTCCCTAAAACTGTTGTGAGTACTCTAGGTACAAACATAATTGGATGCTGGGCATGCCCTACCAGTCCCTTGTAGATGGTACCCTAGGTACCCAGGGCATGGGGCCCCCAGTAGGCCTACCAGGGCTGCAGCACTTGTTGTGCCACCCTGGGACAGCCACCCAAACTGACACCACCAGGCCACTACTGTAGCCTGGGTAAGGTGGTGCTAGCACCCCTTACAGGGATGTAGGTACCCTATGTCCCATACCATTACAACACATATACTCTCATAGGTCACCCCTATGGCAGGCCCTGGTAATCCTACAGGGCTGGGTGCTGAGGTATGTGTGAGGGGGGACCCCTACGTGAGTAGGGCCTCCCTGCAACCTTCGTAAAAATGTTACTGGGTTGTTTGTAGTGTAGCCATACCATATACTCTTAACCGCATTATAAGTTATTGCGTCATCGCTGTAACTTTGGAGTGGCTACACCGAACCATATCGTGTTTGGTGTCAAACATGAAGGAATCATACCCCCAGTCCAGCCATGGGCATGGGGGCACGATTCCCCCTTGCTAGGAGGGTGATACGGGAAAAGCGGTAGAATTTGGAAACCAATTTAAAAGTGCACATGTACCACAAAATGGCTACTGTTCGCCACCTACACGACTCTGGCTGGCTGTTGCTGGGGAAAACCCCAGCCTCGCCATCTGGACAATAGGGCTCCTGTGGCAGGGAGGTGCCAGCACCTCCCCAGACAGGATATGTGGATTGGAACAGGGTGGGTGCACCAAAAGTCCATTCAGAGTTGCACGTAGGCAGCTGCAGAGCCCCAATTCTGCATACACCGCCTGGAACCGGTTCAGGGGCATCCTGCCCCTCGCCCAGGCGGGAAACACACAAAGGGGAGTGGGTGTAGCCACCCTTTCCCGCCTCTACTCTGATTGGTAGGCTCTATTTTGGACCATCCCCTAATCTTGGGGATATATGGGAATAACTTTGCCCTAGAGCCTTAGATTCGTACAGGACTTCACAGAACTGACCTTCGACGAGCTGCTGCCCAGCTGACTGAAGAAATCTCCCTTGGGATAAAGGAGTTATCCCCCTGCTTGGCAGGCACCTAAAAGACTACAAGATACCCGGTTGGAACTTCGTTGCTCTCACGACCTTCGACGCCTTCCAGCAACCTCGAGGTGGGTCTCCAGTGCATCCCAGCGTCCTGTGAGCGTGCCCAGCAAGTCTGAGCACCCTGGACCACGTGGGTGTCGAGATCCCCGCATACCCCGAGACACCGGCCACCTCTTGTCCAGCACACGACCCCGACCAGTGGGGAAGTTGTGCTTTGGCCCATTCTTGAGCCAACCTTCAAGCAGCATTTGTGCCGACCCTCAGCTCCCTGGCCCGCTCCGGTGGCCCGTGGGAGCCCTTTTACGCACTCCATTTGGCTGCCTTCTGCGGTCCCTTGTCTCTCGACTTGTGGGCCCTGACGGAGGACAATCTTCTTTTCTAAGAGTTCCTCTGGTTGCTCCAGGCCTGCTCTACGCTCCCTGCAAAGGAGAGCACCCTCAGACCACGTGGGTCTGCACCAGCAGCTGCTTTGTTCATCTTGCGTTGGTTGCGGTTGCCAATGCTTAGTGGATCCAATCGGGACACTAACACCGCAGCGACCCTCAGCCGACATAAGACAGTCGCCCTCCAGAAGCTGGCCTTCCTTGAAGCCTCCCGGAGCCCATGACTGCAGAGCCCAGCTGTACCTTCCACACCTGAAGCACCCGACATCCACGAGCTCCTTCCTGTGAGCTCCCTGGTCACTGTGCTGTGACCCAGACTCTGTCCCCTCTGCTTTCAGGTTCATCTTTGTCTTTTCTTCAACTTCAATCTTCACGACTTCAGCGACACTTCCAGCTAGCAGCAGTTTGGACTCCTTTTCCATAGAAAATCAGCCCGCGACCCGACACCAGAATCGACCTATGCACCCGGCTTCCCTGGGGCAGGTAACAGTGGTACTTCGGTACTTCTGTGGTGGTGGGCTCTCCAAAGCCTTAAGTCTCAAGCCTTAACTTTGTACTGTTGTTAGAAGTGTCCTTAAACCTTAATTATTCAACCGCGACATTCTCCATAGGCTAACATTGCGATCCCGACAGCAACTTCTCGCACTGCACACGCCTCCCGTGGGTCCCCTTCCTCTTAACTGTGGGTGGATTCTTAAGGGGCCCGCGATCCTGAATGCCCTAGGCATTGCCTGTAGAATTGTCGTGGTTCTTATACCACTATTTTAGTATATGGTTTGGTCCCCCCCTGGGGCCCATTGATTTCTGTGCTATTTATTGTGTTTAGAAATGCTTGTTTGAATTGTAACTTTGCCACTAGCCACATAAAGTGACTGTGGGATTCTGTCTAGAATAAATACATATATTTTATATATATACCTGTGTGGGCTACTCTTTCATTTGGTCATTCAAGAGGTTATTCTGGTAAAACAATAAGCTTAACACTCCTTCAAGACTTAGCCTGAAGGCTGCTCTCCACAGCTACCACTAGGATAGCTTTCTTTAAAGGTTGTCTTAAACCTACCATCAATAGGAGTCGAATTGGACTGGTGCAAGGTGTCCCTATAACTAGGAACAGCATATGCCAGGCCAACTTCTCACATTGGTGTGCAGCGGTTGGATTCAAGCTTGCCATTGTTTTACCAGATAACACATTGAATTTCTAAAGTGAAAGCCACAAGGTACCAAAGGTACATATAAATTCAAGCTAGAATACAATAAGTTCTACTGAACTTGGAGTTGTGTGTAGAGGGTCTAGCACACCTTGACTACAACTCAAGAGAGGGTTCAGTAGGCCACACTTAGTGTAGGTAGATACATCACTACACTAAACATGTCTTCAAGTGGCACTAAGGCTATGGAAGGACCCCAGAGGGTCCCAGTAGATAAGTATGATAATTTCACCTTTGCTGAGCTCAGGGAAATGTGCACCCTTAGGAGACTGAAGACAGAAAGAGGTGCCAACACAAAACGTCTCAAAGAGATCCTGCTCATAGCAGACTTTATGGAGTCCATAGGATCCAGAGGGACGGACAACGTGGGTGGGCACCCCTCAGAAGAGGACACTCCCAGAGTGGAATCTCAAGAGGAACAGGAAGAGGATGAAAATCCTGACCTGGAAGACACAAACCACTCACAGCATGGAGGTGATGGCCCAAGAGGCACTCCTTCCACCCTTAAAAGGAGAGTGGTGGACCCCAGAAGGAACAGATCCCCCTCAGTGGGATCCAACCATTCTAGGGGATCCAAAGGGTCCTCTGCCTCTTCTCAGAGAAGAGAAACCTCTCATGAGAGGAAATGCAGACTGATCAAATTTGAGCAGGCTAAGCTTCAGCTTAAAAGAGAACAGTTAGCATTAGACAGGGAAACCCTGGAGCTTCAGAAAGCTTCAAAGAAATGGGGTCTAGAGATCCCTGGTGGCAGTGATGAAACCCCTAGAGTTAGAGAGAGAGTCCCTGACAATAGGAACCTCCACAAGATTGTGCCCCCCTATCAGAATGGGGATGATATCCACAAATGGATATCTGCTCTTGAAAGGGCCTGTAGAGTACAGAGGGTCCCTGTAGAGCAGTGGGCAGCAATCCTGTGGCTCTCCTTTTCAGATAAAGGGAGAGACAAGCTCCTCTCTGTAAGAGAAGAGGATGCTGATGATTATTATATCTTGAAAGCTGCTTTAATAGATGGGTTTGGCTTAACCACTGATCAATACAGACTTAAGTTCAGAGACACCCAGAAAGCACAGAATCAGGATTGGGTAGACTTTGTGGATTGTGCAACCAAGGCACTGGAAGGTTGGTTAAATGGCAGTAAAGTTAATGATTATCAAGGATTGTATAATCTCATTATGAGGGAGCAGATTCTTAATAATTGTCAGAACCAACTTTTACACCAGCACCTGGTGGACTCTGATCTGACCTCTCCCCAAGAATTGGGAAAGAAGGCAGACAAATGGGTCAGAACCAGGATCAGGCCTAAGAACCAAGTTGGTGACCAGAAGAAGGAATCCACTAAGCCCAAAGAGAAAGGTGGGGATGATAAACAAGAAAAGTCCTCTGAAGGGCCCCAACAACCCAGTGCTGGGGGTGGGTCCCAAAATACTTCCTCTAATAACAAGAAACCATATTGCCATGTGTGTAAGAAACCTGGCCACTGGAAAACTGACTCCAGCTGTCCAAAGAATGGCAATAAAGAGAATGTTCCTCCAAAACCTGCTCCAACACCTCCTGTTACTACTAGTAGTAATCCCCCAGGTGGTGGGAGTGCACCCAAAAACTTAGTTGGGTTCTCTTTGGGGACACCAGTGGACTCTGGCCTAGCCAGGTCCCCTGCATTAGCAACTATGGTCTGTGATGGTGGCATGGGGTTTGCCAACTTTACCATGAGCCCCAGTATTCTGGGCAGGTACAGACAAGAACCGATAATCAATGGTCAGAAGGCTGTGGCCTATAAGGACACAGGGGCCAGTGTCACCATGGTGACCAAGAGGCTAGTGCCCCTAGATCAGCTTTTACCTGGGTTTAGCTATCAGGTGACCAACATTGAGGGAATCAGGACAGATCATCCCATGGCAGTGATAAATCTCAGCTGGGGAGGGGTCACTGGCCCCAAGAGAGTGGCAGTGTCCCCAAACTTGCCTGTAGATTGTCTACTGGGGAATGATCTAGAAATCTCAGCCTGGGCTGAGGTTGACCACAAAGCCCATTTGAAAATGGTAGGAATTCCTGAGAGAGTGGATGAGACCCTGAGGGCCTCACCTCCACCCCAGGAGAAAATAGAAAGAGTGAAGCCTGAAACTATGGATCACTCTACACAAACAGAGAGCATAGGGGAGGAAGAGCAGTCTTCCCCCCACCAGACTACAGGTAAAGGTCCAGTTTCTCAGGGAACTGACCCTGCCCCTTGTGAAGTAACTGCCCCAGAAGTGGACAGGCTTGGCCTGCCCACCTCTCTGATGGCAGGAGACCCTTCCAAGGTGGTACCCAGTCTGGAGCAGGTATCCTGCCCCTCTCTACCCTGCCTCAGTCAGCCCAGGGCTGCAGAGGTCAGGGAGGTCAGTGGACCCTTATTGGGCCCCTGCCCAGAGGAACCCCCTCATCAACAGATTAGGGACACCCAGCAGAGTAGTTTCAGCCAGGTGAATATTCCTCTACAAACTGAGGGATCCCCCTTACCCCTAGGTATAGGCACCCCTCCAATGGATGTTGTTGAGCACAGGGAAACCTGGGGCCTAGCTGCCCCAAACCTTCCAGTGCCCTCCACTATTCCAGCCAAAGGGATCCAACCCCCAGCTGTAGGCAGCCAGAGGTTGACCCTTAGGGCCAGATATGACACCGTCCTGGGCAGAAAGGCTTCCATAGTGGCCAGTGATCTGAGGAGGTTGAGACCAACCCAAGTAGGGTCTCACTTCCAGACTCAGACACCCCACCAGCCCACCTCTGACCCAAAAACCAATACAGGTAATTTCCCTAGACTTTGGAGAAACTCTAGAACCCCTTGGGGTAGGATTTCCCAAGTGGACCATGACACAGGGAGCAACCATGTTAGTACAGGTTCTTCCTTATATGGCCACTCAGGAAATAAAGGCTTATCTGGACAAGGTTAGCCTTATCTCCTTTCGTTTGGGGGGGGTTATGTAGGAGAGTGGAATCTGACTAATGGTTGCCCCCAACTTTTTGCCTGGTATTTAAGTGGTTTTTGACTAGTCTGGCTGGGATCCTGCTATCCAGGACCCCAGCCTATCTGCTTTCTCCCTAAAACTGTTGTGAGTACTCTAGGTACAAACATAATTGGATGCTGGGCATGCCCTACCAGTCCCTTGTAGATGGTACCCTAGGTACCCAGGGCATGGGGCCCCCAGTAGGCCTACCAGGGCTGCAGCACTTGTTGTGCCACCCTGGGACAGCCACCCAAACTGACACCACCAGGCCACTACTGTAGCCTGGGTAAGGTGGTGCTAGCACCCCTTACAGGGATGTAGGTACCCTATGTCCCATACCATTACAACACATATACTCTCATAGGTCACCCCTATGGCAGGCCCTGGTAATCCTACAGGGCTGGGTGCTGAGGTATGTGTGAGGGGGGACCCCTACGTGAGTAGGGCCTCCCTGCAACCTTCGTAAAAATGTTACTGGGTTGTTTGTAGTGTAGCCATACCATATACTCTTAACCGCATTATAAGTTATTGCGTCATCGCTGTAACTTTGGAGTGGCTACACCGAACCATATCGTGTTTGGTGTCAAACATGAAGGAATCATACCCCCAGTCCAGCCATGGGCATGGGGGCACGATTCCCCCTTGCTAGGAGGGTGATACGGGAAAAGCGGTAGAATTTGGAAACCAATTTAAAAGTGCACATGTACCACAAAATGGCTACTGTTCGCCACCTACACGACTCTGGCTGGCTGTTGCTGGGGAAAACCCCAGCCTCGCCATCTGGACAATAGGGCTCCTGTGGCAGGGAGGTGCCAGCACCTCCCCAGACAGGATATGTGGATTGGAACAGGGTGGGTGCACCAAAAGTCCATTCAGAGTTGCACGTAGGCAGCTGCAGAGCCCCAATTCTGCATACACCGCCTGGAACCGGTTCAGGGGCATCCTGCCCCTCGCCCAGGCGGGAAACACACAAAGGGGAGTGGGTGTAGCCACCCTTTCCCGCCTCTACTCTGATTGGTAGGCTCTATTTTGGACCATCCCCTAATCTTGGGGATATATGGGAATAACTTTGCCCTAGAGCCTTAGATTCGTACAGGACTTCACAGAACTGACCTTCGACGAGCTGCTGCCCAGCTGACTGAAGAAATCTCCCTTGGGATAAAGGAGTTATCCCCCTGCTTGGCAGGCACCTAAAAGACTACAAGATACCCGGTTGGAACTTCGTTGCTCTCACGACCTTCGACGCCTTCCAGCAACCTCGAGGTGGGTCTCCAGTGCATCCCAGCGTCCTGTGAGCGTGCCCAGCAAGTCTGAGCACCCTGGACCACGTGGGTGTCGAGATCCCCGCATACCCCGAGACACCGGCCACCTCTTGTCCAGCACACGACCCCGACCAGTGGGGAAGTTGTGCTTTGGCCCATTCTTGAGCCAAACTTCAAGCAGCATTTGTGCCGACCCTCAGCTCCCTGGCCCGCTCCGGTGGCCCGTGGGAGCCCTTTTACGCACTCCATTTGGCTGCCTTCCGCGGTCCCTTGTCTCTCGACTTGTGGGCTCTGACGGAGGACAATCTTCTTTTCTAAGAGTTCCCCTGGTTGCTCCAGGCCTGCTCTACGCTCCCTGCAAAGGAGAGCATCCTCAGACCACGTGGTTCTGCACCAGCAGCTGCTTTGTTCATCTTGCGTGGGTTGCGGTTGCCAATGCTTAGTGGATCCAATCGGGACACTAACACCGCAGCGACCCTCAGCCGACGTGGGACAGTCGCCCTCCAGAAGCTGGCCTTCCTTGAAGCCTCCCGGAGCCCGTGACTGCAGAGCCCAGCTGTACCTTCCACACCTGAAGCACCCGACATCCACGAGCTCCTTCCTGTGAGCTCCCTGCTCACTGTGCTGTGACCCAGACTCTGTCCCCTCTGCTTTCAGGTTCATCTTTGTCTTTTCTTCAACTTCAATCTTCACGACTTCAGCGACACTTCCAGCTAGCAGCAGTTTGGACTCCTTTTCCATAGAAAATCAGCCCGCGACCCGACACCAGAATCGACCTATGCACCCGGCTTCCCTGGGGCAGGTAACAGTGGTACTTCGGTACTTCCGTGGTGGTGGGCTCTCCAAAGCCTTAAGTCTCAAGCCTTAACTTTGTACTGTTGTTAGAAGTGTCCTTAAACCTTAATTATTCAACCGCGACATTCTCCATAGGCTAACATTGCGATCCCGACAGCAACTTCTCGCACTGCACACGCCTCCCGTGGGTCCCCTTCCTCTTAACTGTGGGTGGATTCTTAAGGGGCCAGCGATCCTGAATGCCCTAGGCATTGCCTGTAGAATTGTCGTGGTTCTTATACCACTATTTTAGTATATGGTTTGGTCCCCCCCTGGGGCCCATTGATTTCTGTGCTATTTATTGTGTTTAGAAATGCTTGTTTGAATTGTAACTTGGCCACTAGCCACATAAAGTGTCTGTGGGATTCTGTCTAGAATAAATACATATATTTTATATATATACCTGTGTGGGCTACTCTTTCATTTGGTTATTCAAGAGGTTATTATGGTAAAACAATAAGCTTAACACTCCTTCAAGACTTAGCCTGAAGGCTGCTCTCCACAGCTACCACTAGGATAGCTTTCTTTAAAGGTTGTCTTAAACCTACCATCAATAGGAGTCGAATTGGACTGGTGCAAGGTGTCCCTATACCTAGGAACAGCATATGCCAGGCCAACTTCTCACATTGGTGTGCAGCGGTTGGATTCAAGCTTGCCATTGTTTTACCAGATAACAAATTGAATTTCTAAAGTGAAAGCCACAAGGTACCAAAGGTACATATAAATTCAAGCTAGAATACAATAAGTTCTACTGAACTTGGAGTTGTGTGTAGAGGGTCTAGCACACCTTGACTACAACTCAAGAGAGGGTTCAGTAGGCCACACTTAGTGTAGGTAGATACATCACTACACTAAACATGTCTTCAAGTGGCACTAAGGCTATGGAAGGACCCCAGAGGGTCCCAGTTAATAAATATGACAATTTCACCTTTGCTGAGCTCAGGGAAATGTGCACCCTTAGGAAACTGAAGACAGAAAGAGGTGCCAACACAAAACGTCTCAAAGAGATCCTGCTCATAGCAGACTTTATGGAGTCCATAGGATCCAGAGGGATGGACAACGTGGGTGGGCACCCCTCAGAAGAGGACACTCCCAGAGTGGAATCTGAAGAGGATCAGGAAGAGGATGAAAATCCTGACCTGGAAGACACAAACCACTCACAGCATGGAAGTGATGGCCCAAGAGGCACTCCTTCCACCCTTAAAAGGAGAGTGGTGGGTCCAAGAAGGAACAGATCCCCCTCAGTGGGATCCAACCATTCTAAGGGATCCAAAGGGTCCTCTGCCTCTTCTCAGAGAAGAGAATCCTCTCATGAGAGGAAATGCAGACTGATCAAATTTGAGCAGGCTAAGCTTCAGCTTAAAAGAGAACAGTTAGCATTAGACAGGGAAACCCTGGAGCTTCAGAAAGCTTCAAAGAAGTGGGGTCTAGAGATCCCTGGTGGCAGTGATGAAACCCCTAGAGTTAGAGAGAGAGTCCCTGACAATAGGAACCTCCACAAGATTGTGCCCCCCTATCAGAATGGGGATGATATTCACAAATGGATATCTGCTCTTGAAAGGGCCTGTAGAGTACAGAGGGTCCCTGTAGAGCAGTGGGCAGCAATCCTGTGGCTCTCCTTTTCAGATAAAGGGAGAGACAAGCTCCTCTCTGTAAGAGAAGAGGATGCTGATGATTATTATATCTTGAAAGCTGCTTTAATAGATGGGTTTGGCTTAACCACTGATCAATACAGACTTAAGTTCAGAGACACCCAGAAAGCACAGAATCAAGATTGGGTAGACTTTGTGGATTGTGCAACCAAGGCACTGGAAGGTTGGTTAAATGGCAGTAAAGTTAATGATTATCAAGGATTGTATAATCTCATTATGAGGGAGCAGATTCTTAATAATTGTCAGAACCAACTTTTACACCAGCACCTGGTGGACTCTGATCTGACCTCTCCCCAAGAATTGGGAAAGAAGGCAGACAAATGGGTCAGAACCAGGATCAGGCCTAAGAACCAAGTTGGTGACCAGAAGAAGGATTCCACTAAGCCCAAAGAGAAAGGTGGGGATGATAAACAAGAAAAGTCCTCTGAAGGGCCCCAACAAACCAGTGCTGGGGGTGGGTCCCAAAATACTTCCTCTAATAACAAGAAACCCTATTGCCATGTCTGTAAGAAACCTGGCCACTGGAAAACTGACTCCAGCTGTCCTAAAATTGGCAATAAAGAAAATGTTCCTCCAAAACCTGCTCCAACACCTCCTGTTACTACTAGTAGTAATCCCCCAGGTGGTGGGAGTGCACCCAAAAACTTAGTTGGGTTCTCTTTGGGGACACCAGTGGACTCTGGCCTAGCCAGGTCCCCTGCATTAGCAACTATGGTCTGTGATGGTGGCATGGGGTTTGCCAACTTTACCATGAGCCCCAGTATCCTGGGCAGGTACAGACAAGAACCAATAATCAATGGTCAGAAGGCTGTGGCCTATAAGGACACAGGGGCCACTGTCACCATGGTGACTAAGAGGCTAGTGCCCCTAGATCAGCTTTTACCTGGGTTTAGCTATCAGGTGACCAACATTGATGGAGTCAGGAAAGATCATCCCATGGCAGTGATAAATCTCAGCTGGGGAGGAGTCACTGGCCCCAAGAGAGTGGCAGTGTCCCCAAACTTGCCTGTGGATTGTTTACTGGGGAATGATCTAGAAATCTCAGCCTGGGCTGAGGTTGACCACAAGGCCCATTTGAAAATGGTAGGAATTCCTGAGAGAGTGGATGAGACCCTAAGGGCCTCACCTCCACCCCAGGAGGAAATAGAAAGAGTGAAGCCTGAAACTATGGATCACTCTACACAAACAGAGAGCATAGGGGAGGAAGAGCAGTCTTCCCCCCACCAGACTACAGGTAAAGGTCCAGTTTCTCAGGGAACTGACCCTGCCCCTTGTGAAGTAACTGCCCCAGAAGTGGACAGGCTTGACCTGCCCACCTCTCTGATGGCAGGGGACCCTTCCAAGGTGGTACCCAGTCTGGAGCAGGTATCCTGCCCCTCTCTACCCTGCCTCAGTCAGCCCAGGGCTGCAGAGGTCAGGGAGGCCAGTGGACCCTTACTGGGCCCCTGTCCAGAGGAACCCCCTCATCAAGAGATTAGGGACACCCAGCAGAGTAGTTTCAGCCAGGTGAATATTCCTCTACAAACTGAGGGATCCCCCTTACCCCTAGGTATAGGCACCCCTCAAATGGATGTTGTTGAGCACAGGGAAACCTGGGGCCTAGCTGCCCCAAACCTTCCAGTGCCCTCCACTATTCCAGCCAAAGGGATCCAACCCCCAGCTGTAGGCAGCCAGAGGTTGACCCTTAGGGCCAGATATGACACCGTCATGGGCAGAAAGGCTTCCATAGTGGCCAGTGATCTGAGGAGGTTGAGACCAACCCAAGTAGGGTCTCACTTCCAGACTCAGACACCCCACCAGCCCACCTCTGACCCAAAAACCAATACAGGTAATTTCCCTAGACTTTGGAGAAACTCTAGAACCCCTTGGGGTAGGATTTCCCAAGTGGACCATGACACAGGGAGCAACCATGTTAGTACAGGTTCTTCCTTATATGGCCACTCAGGAAATAAAGGCTTATCTGGACAAGGTTAGCCTTATCTCCTTTCGTTTGGGGGGGGGTTATGTAGGAGAGTGGAATCTGACTAATGGTTGCCCCCAACTTTTTGCCTGGTATTTAAGTGGTTTTTGACTAGTCTGGCTGGGATCCTGCTATCCAGGACCCCAGCCTATCTGCTTTCTCCCTAAAACTGTTGTGAGTACTCTAGGTACAAACATAATTGGATGCTGGGCATGCCCTTCCAGTCCCTTGTAGATGGTACCCTAGGTACCCAGGGCATGGGTCCCCCAGTAGGCCTACCAGGGCTGCAGCACTTATTGTGCCACCCTGGGACAGCCACCCAAACTGACACCACCAGGCCACTACTGTAGCCTGGGTAAGGTGGTGCTAGCACCCCTTACAGGGACGTAGGTACCCTATGTCCCATACCATTACAACACATATACTCTCATAGGTCACCCCTATGGCAGGCCCTGGTAATCCTACAGGGCTGGGTGCTGAGGTATGTGTGAGGGGGGACCCCTACATGAGTAGGACCTCTCTGCAACCTTCGTAACACCGTTACTGGGTTGTTTGTAGTGTAGCCATACCATATACTCTACCGCATTATAAGTTATTGCGTCATCGCTGTAACTTGGGACTGGCTACACAGAACCATATCGTGTTTGGTGTCAAACATGAAGGAATCATACCCCCAGTCCAGCCATGGGCATGGGGGCACGATTCCCCCTTGCTAGGAGGGTGATATGGGAAAAGCGGTATATTTAAGACACCAATTTAAAAGTGCACATGTACCACAAAATGGCTACTGTTCGCCACCTACACGACTCTGGCTGGCTGTTGCTGGGGAAAATCCCAGCCTCTCCAGCTGGACAATAGGGCTCCTGTGGCAGGGAGGTGCCAGCACCTCCCCAGACAGGATAATGTGGATTGGAACAGGGTGGGTGCACCAAAAGTCCATTCAGAGTTGCACGTAGGCAGCTGCAGAGCCCCAATTCTGCATACACCGCCTGGAACCGGTTCAGGGGCATCCTGCCCCTCGCCCAGGCGGGAAACACACAAAGGGGAGTGGGTGTAGCCACCCTTTCCCGCCTCTACTCTGATTGGTAGGCTCTATTTTGGACCATCCCCTAATCTTGGGGATATATGGGAATAACTTTGCCCTAGAGCCTTAGATTCGTACAGGACTTCACAGAACTGACCTTCGACGAGCTGCTGCCCAGCTGACTGAAGAAATCTCCCTTGGGATAAAGGAGTTATCCCCCTGCTTGGCAGGCACCTAAAAGACTACAGGATACCCGGTTGGAACTTCGTTGCTCTCACGACCTTCGACGCCTTCCAGCAACCTCGAGGTGGGTCTCCAGTGCATCCCAGCGTCCTGTGAGCGTGCCCAGCAAGTCTGAGCTCCCTGGACCACGTGGGTGCCGAGATCCCCGCATACCCCGAGACACCGGCCACCTCTTGTCCAGCACACGACCCCGACCAGTGGGGAAGTTGTGCTTTGGCCCATTTTTGAGCCAACCTTCAAGCAGCATTTGTGCCGACCCTCAGCTCCCTGGCCCGCTCCGGTGGCCCGTGGGAGCCCTTTTACGCACTCCATTTTGCTGCCTTCCGCGGTCCCTTGTCTCTCGACTTGTGGGCCCTGACGGAGGACAATCTTCCTTTCTAAGAGTTCCCCTGGTTGCTCCAGGCCTGCTCTACGCTCCCTGCGAAGGAGAGCACCCTCAGACCACGTGGGTCTGCACCAGCAGCTGCTTTGTTCATCTTGCGTGGGTTGCGGTTGCCAATGCTTAGTGGATCCAATCGGGACACTAACACCGCAGCGACCCTCAGCCGACGTGGGACCGTCGCCCTCCAGAAGCTGGCCTTCCTTGAAGCCTCCCGGAGCCCGTGACTGCAGAGCCCAGCTGTACCTTCCACACCTGAAGCACCCGACATCCACGAGCTCCTTCCTGTGAGCTCCCTGGTCACTGTGCTGTGACCCAGACTCTGTCCCCTCTGCTTTCAGGTTCATCTTTGTCTTTTCTTCAACTTTAACCTTCACGACTTCAGCGACACTTCCAGCTAGCAGCAGTTTGGACTCCTTTTCCATAGAAAATCAGCCCGCGACCCGACACCAGAATCGACCTATGCACCCGGCTTCCCTGGGGCAGGTAACAGTGGTACTTCGGTACTTCCGTGGTGGTGGGCTCTCCAAAGCCTTAAGTCTCAAGCCTTAACTTTGTACTGTTGTTAGAAGTGTCCTTAAACCTTAATTATTCAACCGCGACATTCTCCATAGGCTAACATTGCGATCCCGACAGCAGCTTCTCGCACTGCATACGCCTCCCGTGGGTCCCCTTCCTCTTAACTGTGGGTGGATTCTTAAGGGGCCAGCGATCCTGAATGCCCTAGGCATTGCCTGTAGAATTGTCGTGGTTCTTATACCACTATTTTAGTATATGGTTTGGTCCCCCCCTGGGGCCCATTGATTTCTGTGCTATTTATTGTGTTTAGAAATGCTTGTTTGAATTGTAACTTGGCCACTAGCCACATAAAGTGTCTGTGGGATTCTGTCTAGAATAAATACATATATTTTATATATATACCTGTGTGGGCTACTCTTTCATTTGGTTATTCAAGAGGTTATTATGGTAAAACAATAAGCTTAACACTCCTTCAAGACTTAGCCTGAAGGCTGCTCTCCACAGCTACCACTAGGATAGCTTTCTTTAAAGGTTGTCTTAAACCTACCATCAATAGGAGTCGAATTGGACTGGTGCAAGGTGTCCCTATACCTAGGAACAGCATATGCCAGGCCAACTTCTCACAGCGAGGCTGGGGTTTTCCCCAGCAACAGCCAGCCAGAGTCGTGTAGGTGGCGAACAGTAGCCATTTTGTGGTACATGTGCACTTTTAAATTGGTGTCCAAATTCTACCGCTTTTCCCATATCACCCTCCTAGCAAGGGGGAATCGTGCCCCCATGCCCATGGCTGGACTGGGGGTATGATTCCTTCATGTTTGACACCAAACACGATATGGTTCTGTGTAGCCATTCCTAAGTTACAGCGATGACGCAATAACTTATAATGCGGTTAAGAGTATATGGTATGGCTACACTACAAACAACCCAGTAACGATTTTACGAAGGTTGCAGAGAGGTCCTACTCACGTAGGGGTCCCCCCTCACACATACCTCAGCACCCAGCCCTGTAGGATTACCAGGGCCTGCCATAGGGGTGACCTATGAGAGTATATGTGTTGTATGGTATGGGACATAGGGTACCTACGTCCCTGTAAGGGGTGCTAGCACCACCTTACCCAGACTACAGTAGTGGCCTGGTGGTGTCATTTTGGGTGGCTGTCCCAGGGTGGCACAATAAGTGCTGCAGCCCTGGTAGGCCTACTGGGGGACCCATGCCCTGGGTACCTAGGGTACCATCTACAAGGGACTGGTAGGGCATGCCCAGCATCCAATTATGTTTGTACCTAGAGTACTCACAACAGTTTTAGGGAGAAAGCAGATAGGCTGGGGTCCTGGATGGCAGGATCCCAGCCAGACTAGTCAAAAACCACTTAAATACCAGGCAAAAAGTTGGGGGCAACCATTAGTCAGATTCCACTCTCCTACATCTGGCCTAATGTTTAAGGTCTTAACTCTTACTCTGGCCTAATGGTTAAGGTCTTAGACTCTTACTCTGGACTAATGGTTAAGGTCTTAGACTCTTACTCTGGCCTAATGGTTAAGGTCTTAGACTGGTACTCTGGCCTAATGGTTAAGGTCTTAACTCTTACTCTGGTCTAATGGTTAAGGTCTTAGAATCTTACTCTGGCCTAATGGTTAAGGTCTTAGACTCTTACTCTGGCCTAATGGTTAATGTCTTAACTCTTACTCTGGCCTACTGGTTAAGGTCTTGACTCTTACTCTGGCCTGCTGGTTAAGGTCTTAGCTCTTACTCTGGCCTAATGGTTAAGGTCTTAACTCTTACTCTGGCCTAATGGTTAAGGTCTAGACTCTTACTCTGGCCTACTGGTTAAGGTCTTAACTGTTAGTCTGGCCTACTTTTTAAGGTCTTAGACTCTTACTGTGGCCTAATGGTTAAGGTCTTAGACTCTTACTCTGGCCTACTGGTTAAGGTCTTAACTCTTACTCTGGCCTAATGGTTAAGGTCTTAATTCTTACTCTGGCCTAATGGTTAAGGTCTTAGACTCTTACTCTGGCATAATGGTTAAGGTCTTAACTCTTACTCTGGCCTACTGGTTAAGGTCTTAACTCTTACTCTGGCCTAATGGTTAAGGTCTTAGACTCGTACTCTGGCCTAATGGTTAAGGTCTTAACTCTTACTCTGGCCTAAAGGTTAAGGTCTAGACTCTTACTCTGGCCTACTGGTTAAGGTCTTAACTGTTACTCTGGCCTACTTTTTAAGGTCTTAGACTCTTACTCTGGCCCAATGGTTAAGGTCTTAGACTCTTACTCTGGCCTAATGGTTAAGGTCTTAACTCTTACTCTGGCCTAATGGTTAAGGTCTTGGCTCTTACTCTGGGCTAATGGTTAAGGTTTTGACTCTTACTCTGGCCTAATGGTTAAGGTCTTAGACTCGTACTCTGGCCTAATGGTTAAGGTCTTAACTCTTACTCTGGCCTAATGCTTAAGGTCTAGACTCTTACTCTGGCCTACTGGTTAAGGTCTTAACTCTTACTCTGGCCTAATTGTTAAGGTCTTAATTCTTACTCTGGCCTAATGGTTAAGGTCTTAGACTCTTACTCTGGCATAATGGTTAAGGTCTTAACTCCTACTCTGGCCTAATGGTTAAGGTCATAACTCTTACTCTGGCCTAATGGTTAAGGTCTTCGCTCTTACTCTGGCCTAATGGTTAAGGTTTTGACTCTTACTCTGGCCTAATGGTTAAGGTCTTAACTCTTACTCTGGCCTAATGGTTAAGGTCTTGGCTCTTACTCTGGCCTAATGGTTAAGGTTTTGACTCTTACTCTGGCCTAATGATTAAGGTCTTAACTCTTACTCTGGCATAATGGTTAAGGTCTTAACTCTTACTCTCGCCTAATGGTTAAGGTCATAACTCTTACTCTGGCCTAATGGTTAAGGTCTTAGCTCTTACTCTGGCCTAATGGTTAAGGTTTTGACTCTTAATCTGGCCTAATGGTTAAGGTCTTAACTCTTACTCTGGCCTAATGGTTAAGGTCTTAACTCTTATTCTGGCCTAATGGTTAAGGTCTTAGACTCTCACTCTGGCCTAATGGTTAAGGTCTTGACTCTTACTCTGACCTAATGGTTAAGGTCTTAGACTCTTACTCTGGCCTACTGGTTAAGGTCTTAGACTCTTACTCTGGCCTACTGGTTAAGGTCTTAAATCTTACTCTGGCCTAATGGTTAAGGTCTTGACTCTTAATCTGGCCTAAGGGTTAAGGTCTTGACTCTTACTCTCGCCTAATGGTTAAGGTCTTAACTCTTACTCTGGCCTAATGGTTAAGGTCTTAGTCTCTTAATCTGGCCTACTGGTTAAGGAGTTAGACTCTTACTCTGGTATACTGGTTAAGGTATTAACTCTTACTCTGGGCTAATGGTTAAGGTCTTAACTCTTACTCTGGCCTAATGGTTAAGGTCTTAACTCTTAGTCTGGCCTAATGGTTAAGGTCTTAGACTCTTACACTGGCCTAATAGTTAAGGTCTTGACTCTTACTCTGGCCTAATGGTTAAGGTCTTAGACTCTTACTCTAGCCTAATGGTTAAGGTCTAGACTCTTACTCTGGACTAATGGTTACGGTCTTAGTCTCTTAATCTGGCCTACTTGTTAAGGATTTAGACTCTTACTCTGGTATACTGGTTAAGGTGTTAACTCTTACTCTGGCCTAATGGTTAAGGTCTTGTCTTACTCTGGGCTAATGGTTAAGGTCTTAGACTTTTACTCTGGCCTACTGGTTAAGGTCTTAACTCTTACTCTGGCCTAATGGTTAAGGTCATAACTCTTACTCTGGCCTAATGGTTAAGGTCTTAGACTTTTACTCTGGCCTAATGGTTAAGGTCTTAATTCTCACTTTGGCCTACTGGTTAAGGTCTTAACTCTTACTCTGGCCTAATGGTTAAGGTCTTAGACTCGTACTCTGGCCTAATGGTTAAAGTCTTAAATCTTACTCTGGCCTACTGGTTAATGTCTTATCTCTTACTCTGGCCTAATGGTTAAGGTCTTAGACTAGTACTCTGGCCTAATGGTTAAGGTCTTAACTCTTACTCTGGCCTAATGGTTAAGGTCTTAGACTCTTACTCTGGACTAATGGTTAAGGTCTTAGACTCTTACTCTGGCCTAATGGTTAAGGTCTTAGACTGGTACTCTGGCCTAATGGTTAAGGTCTTAACTCTTACTCTGGTCTAATGGTTAAGGTCTTAGAATCTTACTCTGGCCTAATGGTTAAGGTCTTAGACTCTTACTCTGGCCTAATGGTTAATGTCTTAACTCTTACTCTGGCCTACTGGTTAAGGTCTTGACTCTTACTCCGGCCTGCTGGTTAAGGTCTTAGCTCTTACTCTGGCCTAATGGTTAAGGTCTTAACTCTTACTCTGGCCTAATGGTTAAGGTCTAGACTCTTACTCTGGCCTACTGGTTAAGGTCTTAACTGTTACTCTGGCCTACTTTTTAAGGTCTTAGACTCTTACTGTGGCCTAATGGTTAAGGTCTTAGACTCTTACTCTGGCCTACTGGTTAAGGTCTTAACTCTTACTCTGGCCTAATGGTTAAGGTCTTAATTCTTACTCTGGCCTAATGGTTAAGGTCTTAGACTCTTACTCTGGCATAATGGTTAAGGTCTTAACTCTTACTCTGGCCTACTGGTTAAGGTCTTAACTCTTACTCTGGCCTAATGGTTAAGGTCTTAGACTCGTACTCTGGCCTAATGGTTAAGGTCTTAACTCTTACTCTGGCCTAAAGGTTAAGGTCTAGACTCTTACTCTGGCCTACTGGTTAAGGTCTTAACTGTTACTCTGGCCTACTTTTTACGGTCTTAGACTCTTACTGTGGCCTAATGGTTAAGGTCTTAGACTCTTACTCTGGCCTAATGGTTAAGGTCTTAACTCTTACTCTGGCCTAATGGTTAAGGTCTTGGCTCTTATTCTGGCCTAATGGTTAAGGTTTTGACTCTTACTCTGGCCTAATTGTTAAGGTCTTAGACTCGTACTCTGGCCTAATGGTTAAGGTCTTAACTCTTACTCTGGCCTAATGCTTAAGGTCTAGACTCTTACTCTGGCCTACTGGTTAAGGTCTTAACTCTTACTCTGGCCTAATTGTTAAGGTCTTAATTCTTACTCTGGCCTAATGGTTAAGATCTTAGACTCTTACTCTGGCATAATGGTTGAGGTCTTAACTCTTACTCTGGCCTAATGGTTAAGGCCATAACTCTTACTCTGGCCTAATGGTTAAGGTCTTCGCTCTTACTCTGGCCTAATGGTTAAGGTTTTGACTCTTACTCTGGCCTAATGGTTAAGGTCTTAACTCTTACTCTGGCCTAATGGTTAAGGTCTTGGCTCTTACTCTGGCCTAATGGTTAAGGTTTTGACTCTTACTCTGGCCTAATGGTTAAGGTCATAACTCTTACTCTGGCATAATGGTTAAGGTCTTAACTCTTACTCTGGCCTAATGGTTAAGGTCATAACTCTTACTCTGGCCTAATGGTTAAGGTCTTAGCTCTTACTCTGGCCTAATGGTTAAGGTTTTGACTCTTAATCTGGCCTAATGGTTAAGGTCTTAACTCTTACTCTGGCCTAATGGTTAAGGTCTTAACTCTTATTCTGGCCTAATGGTTAAGGTCTTAGACTCTCACTCTGGCCTAATGGTTAAGGTCTTGACTCTTACTCTGACCTAATGGTTAAGGTCTTAGACTCTTACTCTGGCCTACTGGTTAAGGTCTTAGACTCTTACTCTGGCCTACTGGTTAAGGTCTTAGATCTTACTCTGGCCTAATGGTTAAGGTCTTGTCTCTTAATCTGGCCTAAGGGTTAAGGTCTTGACTCTTACTCTCGCCTAATGGTTAAGGTCTTAACTCTTACTCTGGCCTAATGGTTAAGGTCTTAGACTCTTGCACTGGCCTAATAGTTAAGGTCTTGACTCTTTACTTGCCTAATGGTTAAGGTCTTAGACTTTTACTCTAGCCTAATGGTTAAGGTCTAGATTCTTACTCTGGACTAATGGTTAAGGTCTTAGTCTCTTAATCTGGCCTACTGGTTAAGGAGTTAGACTCTTACTCTGGTATACTGGTTAAGGTATTAACTCTTACTCTGGGCTAATGGTTAAGGTCTTAACTCTTACTCTGGCCTAATGGTTAAGGCCTTAACTCTTAGTCTGGCCTAATGGTTAAGGTCTTAGACTCTTACACTGGCCTAATAGTTAAGGTCTTGACTCTTACTCTGGCCTAATGGTTAAGGTCTTAGACTCTTACTCTAGCCTAATGGTTAAGGTCTAGACTCTTACTCTGGACTAATGGTTACGGTCTTAGTCTCTTAATCTGGCCTACTTGTTAAGGATTTAGACTCTTACTCTGGTATACTGGTTAAGGTGTTAACTCTTACTCTGACCTAATGGTTAAGGTCTTGTCTTACTCTGGGCTAATGGTTAAGGTCTTAGACTTTTACTCTGGCCTACTGGTTAAGGTCTTAACTCTTACTCTGGCCTAATGGTTAAGGTCATAACTCTTACTCTGGCCTAATGGTTAAGGTCTTAGACTTTTACTCTGGCCTAATGGTTAAGGTCTTAATTCTTACTTTGGCCTACTGGTTAAGGTCTTAACTCTTACTCTGGCCTAATGGTTAAGGTCTTAGACTCGTACTCTGGCCTAATGGTTAAAGTCTTAAATCTTACTCTGGCCTACTGGTTAATGTCTTATCTCTTACTCTGGCCTAATGGTTAAGGTCTTAGACTGGTACTCTGGCCTTATGGTTAAGGTCTTAACTCTTACTCTGGCCTAATGGTTAAGGTCTTAGACTCTTACTCTGGCCTAATGGTTAAGGTCTTAACTCTTACTCTGGCCTAATGGTTAAGGTCTTAACTCTTACTCTGGCCTAATGGTTAAGGTCTTAACTCTTACTCTGGCCTAATGGTTAACGTCTTAGACTCTTACTCTGGCCTAATGGTTAAGGTCTTAGACTCTTACTCTGGCCTGCTGGCTAAGGTCTTAACTCTTACTCTGGCCTAATGGTTAAGGTATTAGACTCGTACTCTGGCCCAATGGTTAAGGTCTTAACTCCTACTCTGGCCTAATGGTTGAGGTATTAACTCTTACTCTGGCCTAAGGGTTAAGGTCACTCGTACTCTGGCCTAATGGTTAAGGTCTTAACTCTAACTCTGGCCTACTGGTCAAGGTCTTAACTCTTATTCTGGCATAATGATTAAGATCTTAGACTCTTACTCTGGCCTAATGGTTAAAGTCTTAGACTCTCACTCTTGCCTAATTGTTAAGGTCTTAACTTTTACTCTGGCTGTAGGAGAGTGGAATCTGACTAATGGTTGCCCCCAACTTTTTGCCTGGTATTTAAGTGGTTATTGACTAGTCTGGCTGGGATCCTGCTATCCAGGACCCCAGCCTATCTGCTTTCTCCCTAAAACTGTTGTGAGTACTCTAGGTACAAACATAATTGGATGCTGGGCATGCCCTACCAGTCCCTTGTAGATGGTACCCTAGGTACCCAGGGCATGGGTCCCCCAGTAGGCCTACCAGGGCTGCAGCACTTATTGTGCCACCCTGGGACAGCCACCCAAACTGACACCACCAGGCCACTACTGTAGCCTGGGTAAGGTGGTGCTAGCACCCCTTACAGGGACGTAGGTACCCTATGTCCCATACCATACAACACATATACTCTCATAGGTCACCCCTATGGCAGGCCCTGGTAATCCTACAGGGCTGGGTGCTGAGGTATGTGTGAGGGGGGACCCCTACGTGAGTAGGACCTCTCTGCAACCTTCGTAAAAACGTTACTGGGTTGTTTGTAGTGTAGCCATACCATATACTCTTAACCGCATTATAAGTTATTGCGTCATCGCTGTAACTTAGGAGTGGCTACACAGAACCATATCGTGTTTGGTGTCAAACATGAAGGAATCATACCCCCAGTCCAGCCATGGGCATGGGGGCACGATTCCCCCTTGCTAGGAGGGTGATATGGGAAAAGCGGTAGAATTTGGAAACCAATTTAAAAGTGCACATGTACCACAAAATGGCTACTGTTCGCCACCTACACGACTCTGGCTGGCTGTTGCTGGGGAAAACCCCAGCCTCGCCATCTGGACAATAGGGCTCCTGTGGCAGGGAGGTGCCAGCACCTCCCCAGACAGGATATGTGGATTGGAACAGGGTGGGTGCACCAAATGTCCTTTCAGAGTTGCACGTAGGCAGCTGCAGAGCCCCAATTCTGCATACACCACCTGGAACCGGTTCAGGGGCATCCTGCCCCTCGCCCAGGCGGGAAACACACAAAGGGGAGTGAGTGTAGCCACCCTTTCCCGCCTCTACTCTGATTGGTAGGCTCTATTTTGGACCATCCCCTAATCTTGGGGATATATGGGAATAACTTTGCCCTAGAGCCTTAGATTCGTACAGGACTTCACAGAACTGACCTTCGACAAGCTGCTGCCCAGCTGACTGAAGAAATCTCCCTTGGGATAAAGGAGTTATCCCCCTGCTTGGCAGGCACCTAAAAGACTACAAGATACCCGGTTGGAACTTCGTTGCTCTCACGACCTTCGACGCCTTCCAGCAACCTCGAGGTGGGTCTCCAGTGCATCCCAGCGTCCTGTGAGTGTGCCCAGCAAGTCTGAGCACCCTGGACCACGTGGGTGTCGAGATCCCCGCATACCCCGAGACACCGGCCACCTCTTGTCCAGCACACGACCCCGACCAGTGGGGAAGTTGTGCTTTGGCCCATTCTTGAGCCAACCTTCAAGCAGCATTTGTGCCGACCCTCAGCTCCCTGGCCCGCTCCGGTGGCCCGTGGGAGCCCTTTTACGCACTCCATTTTGCTGCCTTCCGCGGTCCCTTGTCCCTCGACTTGTGGGCCCTGACGGAGGACAATCTTCTTTTCTAAGAGTTCCCCTGGTTGCTCCAGGCCTGCTCTACGATCCCTGCAAAGGAGAGCACCCTCAGAGCACGTGGGTCTGCACCAGCAGCTGCTTTGTTCATCTTGCGTGGGTTGCGGTTGCCAATGCTTAGTGGATCCAATCAAGACACTAATACCGCAGCGACCCTCAGCCGACGTGGGACAGTCGCCCTCCAGAAGCTGGCCTTCCTTGAAGCCTCCCGGAGCCCGTGACTGCAGAGCCCAGCTGTACCTTCCACACCTGAAGCACCCGACATCCACGAGCTCCTTCCTGTGAGCTCCCTGCTCACTGTGCTGTGACCCAGACTCTGTCCCCTCTGCTTTCAGGTTCATCTTTGTCTTTTCTTCAACTTTAATCTTCACGACTTCAACGACACTTCCAGCTAGCAGCAGTTTGGACTCCTTTTCCATAGAAAATCAGCCCGCGACCCGACACCAGAATCGACCTATGCACCCGGCTTCCCTGGGGCAGGTAACAGTGGTACTTCGGTACTTCCGTGGTGGTGGGCTCTCCAAAGCCTTAAGTCTCAAGCCTTAACTTTGTACTGTTGTTAGAAGTGTCCTTAAACCTTAATTATTCAACCGCGACATTCTCCATAGGCTAACATTGCGATCCCGACAGCAACTTCTCGCACTGCACACGCCTCCCGTGGGTCCCCTTCCTCTTAACTGTGGGTGGATTCTTAAGGGGCCAGCGATCCTGAATGCCCTAGGCATTGCCTGTAGAATTGTCGTGGTTCTTATACCACTATTTTAGTATATGGTTTGGTCCCCCCCTGGGGCCCATTGATTTCTGTGCTATTTATTGTGTTTATAAATGCTTGTTTGAAGTGTAACTTTGCCACTAGCCACATAAAGTGACTGTGGGATTCTGTCTAGAATAAATACATATATTTTATATATATACCTGTGTGGGCTACTCTTTCATTTGGTTATTCAAGAGGTTATTATGGTAAAACAATAAGCTTAACACTCCTTCAAGACTTAGCCTGAAGGCTGCTCTCCACAGCTACCACTAGGATAGCTTTCTTTAAAGGTTGTCTTAAACCTATCATCAATAGGAGTCGAATTGGACTGGTGCAAGGTGTCCCTATAACTAGGAACAGCATATGCCAGGCCAACTTCTCACATTGGTGTGCAGCGGTTGGATTCAAGCTTGCCATTGTTTTACCAGATAACAAAATGAATTTCTAAAGTGAAAGCCACAAGGTACCAAAGGTACATATAAATTCAAGCTAGAATACAATAAGTTCTACTGAACTTGGAGTTGTGTGTAGAGGGTCTAGCACACCTTGACTACAACTCAAGAGAGGGTTCAGTAGGCCACACTTAGTGTAGGTAGATACATCACTACACTAAACATGTCTTCAGGTAGCACTAAGGCTATGGAAGGACCCCAGAGGGTCCCTATAGATAAGTATGATAATTTCACCTTTGCAGAGCTCAGGGAAATGTGCACCCTTAGGAGACTGAAGACAGAAAGAGGTGCCAACACAAAACGTCTCAAGGAGATCCTGCTCATAGCAGACTTTATGGAGTCCATAGGATCCAGAGGGACGGACAGAGTGGGTGGGCACCCCTCAGAAGAGGACACTCCCATAGTGGAATCTGATGGGGAACAGGAAGAGGATGAAAATCCTGACCTGGAAGAAACAGACCACTCACAGCATGGAGGTGATGGCCCAAGAGGCACTCCCTCCACCCTTAAAACGAGAGTGGTGGATCCAAGAAGGAACAGATCCCCCTCAGTGGGATCCAACCATTCTAGGAGATCCAAAGGGTCCTCTGCCTCTTCTCAGAGAAGAGAAACCTCTCATGAGAGGAAATGCAGACTGATCAAATTTGAGCAGGCTAAGCTTGAGCTTAAAAGAGAACAGTTAGCATTGGACAGGGAAACCCTGGAGCTTCAGAAAGCTTCAAAGAAATGGGGTCTAGAGATCCCTGGTGGCAGTGATGAAACCCCTAGAGTTAGAGAGAGAGTCCCTGACAATAGGAACCTCCACAAGATTGTGCCCCCCTATCAGAATGGGGATGATATCCACAAATGGATATCTGCTCTTGAAAGGGCCTGTAGAGTACAGAGGGTCCCTGTAGAGCAGTGGGCAGCAATCCTGTGGCTCTCCTGTTCAGATAAAGGTAGAGACAAGCTCCTCTCTGTAAGAGAAGAGGATGCTGATGATTATTATATCTTGAAAGCTGCTTTAATAGATGGGTTTGGCTTAACCACTGATCAATACAGACTTAAGTTCAGAGACACCCAGAAAGCACAGAATCAAGATTGGGTAGACTTTGTGGATTGTGCAACCAAGGCACTGGAAGGTTGGTTAAATGGCAGTAAAGTTAATGATTATCAAGGATTGTATAATCTCATTATGAGGGAGCAGATTCTTAATAATTGTCAGAACCAACTTTTACACCAGCACCTGGTGGACTCTGATCTGACCTCTCCCCAAGAATTGGGAAAGAAGGCAGACAAATGGGTCAGAACCAGGATTAGGCCTAAGAACCAAGTTGGTGACCAGAAGAAGGATTCCACTAAGCCCAAAGAGAAAGGTGGGGATGATAAACAAGAAAAGTCCTCTGAAGGGCCCCAACAACCCAGTGCTGGGGGTGGGTCCCAAAATACTTCCTCTAATAACAAGAAACCATATTGCCATGTGTGTAAGAAACCTGGCCACTGGAAAACTGACTCCAGCTGTCCAAAGAATGGCAATAAAGAGAATGTTCCTCCAAAACCAGCTCCAACACCTCCTGTTGCTACTAGTAGTAATCCCCCAGGTGGTGGGAGTGCACCCAAAAACTTAGTTGGGTTCTCTTTGGGGACACCAGTGGACTCTGGCCTAGCCAGGTCCCCTGCATTAGCAACTATGGTCTGTGATGGTGGCATGGGGTTTGCCAACTTTACCATGAGCCCCAGTATTCTGGGCAGGTACAGACAAGAACCAATAATCAATGGTCAGAAGGCTGTGGCCTATAAGGACACAGGGGCCAGTGTCACCATGGTGACCAAGAGACTAGTGCCCCTAGATCAGCTTTTACCTGGGTTTAGCTACCAGGTGACCAACATAGATGGAATCAGGACAGATCATCCCATGGCAGTGATAAATCTCAGCTGGGGAGGGGTCACTGGCCCCAAGAGAGTGGCAGTGTCCCCAAACTTGCCTGTAGATTGTCTACTGGGGAATGATCTAGAAATCTCAGCCTGGGCTGAGGTTGACCACAAGGCCCATTTGAAAATGGTAGGAATCCCTGAGAGAGTGGATGAGACCCTGGGGGCCTCACCTCCACCCCAGGAGAAAATAGAAAGAGTGAAGCCTGAAACTATGGATCACTCTACCCAAACAGAGAGCATAGGGTAAGAGGAACAGTCCTCCCCCCACCAGACTACAGGTAAGGGTCAAGTTTCTCAGGGAACTGATCCTGCCCCTTATGAAGTAACTGCCCCAGAAGTGGACAGGCCTGACCTGCCCACCTCTCTGATGGCAGGGGATCCTTCCAAGGTGGTACCCAGTCTGGAGCAGGTATCCTGCCCCTCTCTACCCTGCCTCAGTCAGCCCAGGGCTGCAGAGGTCAGGGAGGTCAGTGGACCCTTATTGGGCCCCTGCCCAGAGGAACCCCCTCATCAACAGATTAGGGACACCCAGCAGAGTAGTTTCAGCCAGGTGAATATTCCTCTACAAACTGAGGGATCCCCTTACCCCTAGGTATAGGCACCCCTCAAATGGATGTTGTTGAGCACAGGGAAACCTGGGGCCTAGCTGCCCCAAACCTTCCAGTGCCCTCCACTATTCCAGCCAAAGGGATCCAACCCCCAGCTGTAGGCAGCCAGAGGTTGACCCTTAGGGCCAGATATGACACAGTCATGGGCAGAAAGGCTTCCATAGTGGCCAGTGATCTGAGGAGGTTGAGACCAACCCAAGTAGGGTCTCACTTCCAGACTCAGACACCCCACCAGCCCACCTCTGACCCAAAAACCAATACAGGTAATTTCCCTAGACTTTGGAGAAACTCTAGAACCCCTTGGGGTAGGATTTCCCAAGCGGACCATGACACAGGGAGCAACCATGTTAGTACAGGTTCTTCCTTATATGGCCACTCAGGAAATAAAGGCTTATCTGGACAAGGTTTGCCTTATCTCCTTTCGTTTGGGGGGGGGGTTATGTAGGAGAATGGAATCTGACTAATGGTTGCCCCCAACTTTTTGCCTGGTATTTAAGTGGTTTTTGACTAGTCTGGCTGGGATCCTGCTATCCAGGACCCCAGCCTATCTGCTTTCTCCCTAAAACTGTTGTGAGTACTCTAGGTACAAACATAATTGGATGCTGGGCATGCCCTACCAGTCCCTTGTAGATGGTACCCTAGGTACCCAGGGCATGGGTCCCCCAGTAGGCCTACCAGGGCTGCAGCACTTATTGTGCCACCCTGGGACAGCCACCCAAACTGACACCACCAGGCCACTACTGTAGCCTGGGTAAGGTGGTGCTAGCACCCCTTACAGGGACGTAGGTACCCTATGTCCCATACCATACAACACATATACTCTCATAGGTCACCCCTATGGCAGGCCCTGGTAATCCTACAGGGCTGGGTGCTGAGGTATGTGTGAGGGGGGACCCCTACGTGAGTAGGACCTTTCTGCAACCTTCGTAAAAACGTTACTGGGTTGTTTGTAGTGTAGCCATACCATATACTCTTAACCGCATTATAAGTTATTGCGTCATCGCTGTAACTTAGGAGTGGCTACACAGAACCATATCGTGTTTGGTGTCAAACATGAAGGAATCATACCCCCAGTCCAGCCATGGGCATGGGGGCACGATTCCCCCTTGCTAGGAGGGTGATATGGGAAAAGCGGTAGAATTTGGAAACCAATTTAAAAGTGCCCATGTACCACAAAATGGCTACTGTTCGCCACCTACACGACTCTGGCTGGCTGTTGCTGGGGAAAACCCCAGCCTCGCCATCTGGACAATAGGACTCCTGTGGCAGGGAGGTGCCAGCACCTCCCCAGACAGGATATGTGGATTGGAACAGGGTGGGTGCACCAAATGTCCTTTCAGAGTTGCACGTAGGCAGCTGCAGAGCCCCAATTCTGCATACACCGCCTGGAACCGGTTCAGCGGCATCCTGCCCCTCGCCCAGGCGGGAAACACACAAAGGGGAGTGGGTGTAGCCACCCTTTCCCGCCTCTACTCTGATTGGTAGGCTCTATTTTGGACCATCCCCTAATCTTGGGGATATATGGGAATAACTTTGCCCTAGAGCCTTAGATTCGTACAGGACTTCACAGAACTGACCTTCGACGAGTTGCTGCCCAGCTGACTGAAGAAATCTCCCTTGGGATAAAGGAGTTATCCCCCTGCTTGGCAGGCACCTAAAAGACTACAAGATACCCGGTTGGAACTTCGTTGCTCTCACGACCTTCGACGCCTTCCAGCACCCTCGAGGTGGGTCTCCAGTGCATCCCAGCGTCCTGTGAGTGTGCCCAGCAAGTCTGAGCACCCTGGACCAGGTGGGTGTCGAGATCCCCGCATACCCCGAGACACCGGCCACCTCTTGTCCAGCACACGACCCCGACCAGTGGGGAAGTTGTGCTTTGGCCCATTCTTGAGCCAACCTTCAAGCAGCATTTTTGCCGACCCTCAGCTCCCTGGCCTGCTCCGGTGGCCCGTGGGAGCCCTTTTACGCACTCCATTTTGCTGCCTTCCGCGGTCCCTTGTCCCTCGACTTGTGGGCCCTGACGGAGGACAATCTTCTTTTCTAAGAGTTCCCCTGGTTGCTCCAGGCCTTCTCTACGCTCCCTGCAAAGGAGAGCACCCTCAGACCACGTGGGTCTGCACCAGCAGCTGCTTTGTTCATCTTGCGTGGGTTGCGGTTGCCAATGCTTAGTGGATCCAATTGGGACACTAATACCGCAGCGACCCTCAGCCGACATGGGACAGTCGCCCTCCAGAAGCTGGCCTTCCTTGAAGCCTCCCGGAGCCCGTGACTGCAGAGCCCAGCTGTACCTTCCACACCTGAAGCACCCGACATCCACGAGCTCCTTCCTGTGAGCTCCCTGGTCACTGTGCTGTGACCCAGACTCTGTCCCCTCTGCTTTCAGGTTCATCTTTGTCTTTTCTTCAACTTTAATCTTCACGACTTCAACGACACTTCCAGCTAGCAGCAGTTTGGACTCCTTTTCCATAGAAAATCAGCCCGCGACCCGACACCAGAATCGACCTATGCACCCGGCTTCCCTGGGGCAGGTAACAGTGGTACTTCGGTACTTCCGTGGTGGTGGGCTCTCCAAAGCCTTAAGTCTCAAGCCTTAACTTTGTACTGTTGTTAGAAGTGTCCTTAAACCTTAATTATTCAACCGCGACATTCTCCATAGGCTAACATTGCGATCCCGACAGCAACTTCTCGCACTGCACACGCCTCCCGTGGGTCCCCTTCCTCTTAACTGTGGGTGGATTCTTAAGGGGCCAGCGATCCTGAATGCCCTAGGCATTGCCTGTAGAATTGTCGTGGTTCTTATACCACTATTTTAGTATATGGTTTGGTCCCCCCCTGGGGCCCATTGATTTCTGTGCTATTTATTGTGTTTATAAATGCTTGTTTGAAGTGTAACTTTGCCACTAGCCACATAAAGTGACTGTGGGATTCTGTCTAGAATAAATACATATATTTTATATATATACCTGTGTGGGCTACTCTTTCATTTGGTTATTCAAGAGGTTATTATGGTAAAACAATAAGCTTAACACTCCTTCAAGACTTAGCCTGAAGGCTGCTCTCCACAGCTACCACTAGGATAGCTTTCTTTAAAGGTTGTCTTAAACCTATCATCAATAGGAGTCGAATTGGACTGGTGCAAGGTGTCCCTATAACTAGGAACAGCATATGCCAGGCCAACTTCTCACATTGGTGTGCAGCGGTTGGATTCAAGCTTGCCATTGTTTTACCAGATAACAAAATGAATTTCTAAAGTGAAAGCCACAAGGTACCAAAGGTACATATAAATTCAAGCTAGAATACAATAAGTTCTACTGAACTTGGAGTTGTGTGTAGAGGGTCTAGCACACCTTGACTACAACTCAAGAGAGGGTTCAGTAGGCCACACTTAGTGTAGGTAGATACATCACTACACTAAACATGTCTTCAGGTAGCACTAAGGCTATGGAAGGACCCCAGAGGGTCCCTATAGATAAGTATGATAATTTCACCTTTGCAGAGCTCAGGGAAATGTGCACCCTTAGGAGACTGAAGACAGAAAGAGGTGCCAACACAAAACGTCTCAAGGAGATCCTGCTCATAGCAGACTTTATGGAGTCCATAGGATCCAGAGGGACGGACAGAGTGGGTGGGCACCCCTCAGAAGAGGACACTCCCATAGTGGAATCTGATGGGGAACAGGAAGAGGATGAAAATCCTGACCTGGAAGAAACAGACCACTCACAGCATGGAGGTGATGGCCCAAGAGGCACTCCCTCCACCCTTAAAACGAGAGTGGTGGATCCAAGAAGGAACAGATCCCCCTCAGTGGGATCCAACCATTCTAGGAGATCCAAAGGGTCCTCTGCCTCTTCTCAGAGAAGAGAAACCTCTCATGAGAGGAAATGCAGACTGATCAAATTTGAGCAGGCTAAGCTTGAGCTTAAAAGAGAACAGTTAGCATTGGACAGGGAAACCCTGGAGCTTCAGAAAGCTTCAAAGAAATGGGGTCTAGAGATCCCTGGTGGCAGTGATGAAACCCCTAGAGTTAGAGAGAGAGTCCCTGACAATAGGAACCTCCACAAGATTGTGCCTCCCTATCAGAATGGGGATGATATCCACAAATGGATATCTGCTCTTGAAAGGGCCTGTAGAGTACAGAGGGTCCCTGTAGAGCAGTGGGCAGCAATCCTGTGGCTCTCCTGTTCAGATAAAGGTAGAGACAAGCTCCTCTCTGTAAGAGAAGAGGATGCTGATGATTATTATATCTTGAAAGCTGCTTTAATAGATGGGTTTGGCTTAACCACTGATCAATACAGACTTAAGTTCAGAGACACCCAGAAAGCACAGAATCAAGATTGGGTAGACTTTGTGGATTGTGCAACCAAGGCACTGGAAGGTTGGTTAAATGGCAGTAAAGTTAATGATTATCAAGGATTGTATAATCTCATTATGAGGGAGCAGATTCTTAATAATTGTCAGAACCAACTTTTACACCAGCACCTGGTGGACTCTGATCTGACCTCTCCCCAAGAATTGGGAAAGAAGGCAGACAAATGGGTCAGAACCAGGATTAGGCCTAAGAACCAAGTTGGTGACCAGAAGAAGGATTCCACTAAGCCCAAAGAGAAAGGTGGGGATGATAAACAAGAAAAGTCCTCTGAAGGGCCCCAACAACCCAGTGCTGGGGGTGGGTCCCAAAATACTTCCTCTAATAACAAGAAACCATATTGCCATGTGTGTAAGAAACCTGGCCACTGGAAAACTGACTCCAGCTGTCCAAAGAATGGCAATAAAGAGAATGTTCCTCCAAAACCAGCTCCAACACCTCCTGTTGCTACTAGTAGTAATCCCCCAGGTGGTGGGAGTGCACCCAAAAACTTAGTTGGGTTCTCTTTGGGGACACCAGTGGACTCTGGCCTAGCCAGGTCCCCTGCATTAGCAACTATGGTCTGTGATGGTGGCATGGGGTTTGCCAACTTTACCATGAGCCCCAGTATTCTGGGCAGGTACAGACAAGAACCAATAATCAATGGTCAGAAGGCTGTGGCCTATAAGGACACAGGGGCCAGTGTCACCATGGTGACCAAGAGACTAGTGCCCCTAGATCAGCTTTTACCTGGGTTTAGCTACCAGGTGACCAACATAGATGGAATCAGGACAGATCATCCCATGGCAGTGATAAATCTCAGCTGGGGAGGGGTCACTGGCCCCAAGAGAGTGGCAGTGTCCCCAAACTTGCCTGTAGATTGTCTACTGGGGAATGATCTAGAAATCTCAGCCTGGGCTGAGGTTGACCACAAGGCCCATTTGAAAATGGTAGGAATCCCTGAGAGAGTGGATGAGACCCTGGGGGCCTCACCTCCACCCCAGGAGAAAATAGAAAGAGTGAAGCCTGAAACTATGGATCACTCTACCCAAACAGAGAGCATAGGGTAAGAGGAACAGTCCTCCCCCCACCAGACTACAGGTAAGGGTCAAGTTTCTCAGGGAACTGATCCTGCCCCTTGTGAAGTAACTGCCCCAGAAGTGGACAGGCCTGACCTGCCCACCTCTCTGATGGCAGGGGATCCTTCCAAGGTGGTACCCAGTCTGGAGCAGGTATCCTGCCCCTCTCTACCCTGCCTCAGTCAGCCCAGGGCTGCAGAGGTCAGGGAGGTCAGTGGACCCTTATTGGGCCCCTGCCCAGAGGAACCCCCTCATCAACAGATTAGGGACACCCAGCAGAGTAGTTTCAGCCAGGTGAATATTCCTCTACAAACTGAGGGATCCCCCTTACCCCTAGGTATAGGCACCCCTCAAATGGATGTTGTTGAGCACAGGGAAACCTGGGGCCTAGCTGCCCCAAACCTTCCAGTGCCCTCCACTATTCCAGCCAAAGGGATCCAACCCCCAGCTGTAGGCAGCCAGAGGTTGACCCTTAGGGCCAGATATGACACAGTCATGGGCAGAAAGGCTTCCATAGTGGCCAGTGATCTGAGGAGGTTGAGACCAACCCAAGTAGGGTCTCACTTCCAGACTCAGACACCCCACCAGCCCACCTCTGACCCAAAAACCAATACAGGTAATTTCCCTAGACTTTGGAGAAACTCTAGAACCCCTTGGGGTAGGATTTCCCAAGCGGACCATGACACAGGGAGCAACCATGTTAGTACAGGTTCTTCCTTATATGGCCACTCAGGAAATAAAGGCTTATCTGGACAAGGTTTGCCTTATCTCCTTTCGTTTGGGGGGGGGGGGGGTTATGTAGGAGAATGGAATCTGACTAATGGTTGCCCCCAACTTTTTGCCTGGTATTTAAGTGGTTTTTGACTAGTCTGGCTGGGATCCTGCTATCCAGGACCCCAGCCTATCTGCTTTCTCCCTAAAACTGTTGTGAGTACTCTAGGTACAAACATAATTGGATGCTGGGCATGCCCTACCAGTCCCTTGTAGATGGTACCCTAGGTACCCAGGGCATGGGTCCCCCAGTAGGCCTACCAGGGCTGCAGCACTTATTGTGCCACCCTGGGACAGCCACCCAAACTGACACCACCAGGCCACTACTGTAGCCTGGGTAAGGTGGTGCTAGCACCCCTTACAGGGACGTAGGTACCCTATGTCCCATACCATACAACACATATACTCTCATAGGTCACCCCTATGGCAGGCCCTGGTAATCCTACAGGGCTGGGTGCTGAGGTATGTGTGAGGGGGGACCCCTACGTGAGTAGGACCTCTCTGCAACCTTCGTAAAAACGTTACTGGGTTGTTTGTAGTGTAGCCATACCATATACTCTTAACCGCATTATAAGTTATTGCGTCATCGCTGTAACTTAGGAGTGGCTACACAGAACCATATCGTGTTTGGTGTCAAACATGAAGGAATCATACCCCCAGTCCAGCCATGGGCATGGGGGCACGATTCCCCCTTGCTAGGAGGGTGATATGGGAAAAGCGGTAGAATTTGGAAACCAATTTAAAAGTGCCCATGTACCACAAAATGGCTACTGTTCGCCACCTACACGACTCTGGCTGGCTGTTGCTGGGGAAAACCCCAGCCTCGCCATCTGGACAATAGGGCTCCTGTGGCAGGGAGGTGCCAGCACCTCCCCAGACAGGATATGTGGATTGGAACAGGGTGGGTGCACCAAATGTCCTTTCAGAGTTGCACGTAGGCAGCTGCAGAGCCCCAATTCTGCATACACCGCCTGGAACCGGTTCAGCGGCATCCTGCCCCTCGCCCAGGCGGGAAACACACAAAGGGGAGTGGGTGTAGCCACCCTTTCCCGCCTCTACTCTGATTGGTAGGCTCTATTTTGGACCATCCCCTAATCTTGGGGATATATGGGAATAACTTTGCCCTAGAGCCTTAGATTCGTACAGGACTTCACAGAACTGACCTTCGACGAGCTGCTGCCCAGCTGACTGAAGAAATCTCCCTTGGGATAAAGGAGTTATCCCCCTGCTTGGCAGGCACCTAAAAGACTACAAGATACCCGGTTGGAACTTCGTTGCTCTCACGACCTTCGACGCCTTCCAGCACCCTCGAGGTGGGTCTCCAGTGCATCCCAGCGTCCTGTGAGTGTGCCCAGCAAGTCTGAGCACCCTGGACCAGGTGGGTGTCGAGATCCCCGCATACCCCGAGACACCGGCCACCTCTTGTCCAGCACACGACCCGACCAGTGGGGAAGTTGTGCTTTGGCCCATTCTTGAGCCAACCTTCAAGCAGCATTTGTGCCGACCCTCAGCTCCCTGGCCTGCTCCGGTGGCCCGTGGGAGCCCTTTTACGCACTCCATTTTGCTGCCTTCCGCGGTCCCTTGTCCCTCGACTTGTGGGCCCTGACGGAGGACAATCTTCTTTTCTAAGAGTTCCCCTGGTTGCTCCAGGCCTGCTCTACGCTCCCTGCAAAGGAGAGCACCCTCAGACCACGTGGGTCTGCACCAGCAGCTGCTTTGTTCATCTTGCGTGGGTTGCGGTTGCCAATGCTTAGTGGATCCAATTGGGACACTAATACCGCAGCGACCCTCAGCCGACATGGGACAGTCGCCCTCCAGAAGCTAGCCTTCCTTGAAGCCTCCCGGAGCCCGTGACTGCAGAGCCCAGCTGTACCTTCCACACCTGAAGCACCCGACATCCACGAGCTCCTTCCTGTGAGCTCCCTGGTCACTGTGCTGTGACCCAGACTCTGTCCCCTCTGCTTTCAGGTTCATCTTTGTCTTTTCTTCAACTTTAATCTTCACGACTTCAACGACACTTCCAGCTAGCAGCAGTTTGGACTCCTTTTCCATAGAAAATCAGCCCGCGACCCGACACCAGAATCGACCTATGCACCCGGCTTCCCTGGGGCAGGTAACAGTGGTACTTCGGTACTTCCGTGGTGGTGGGCTCTCCAAAGCCTTAAGTCTCAAGCCTTAACTTTGTACTGTTGTTAGAAGTGTCCTTAAACCTTAATTATTCAACCGCGACATTCTCCATAGGCTAACATTGCGATCCCGACAGCAACTTCTCGCACTGCACACGCCTCCCGTGGGTCCCCTTCCTCTTAACTGTGGGTGGATTCTTAAGGGGCCAGCGATCCTGAATGCCCTAAGCATTGCCTGTAGAATTGTCGTGGTTCTTATACCACTATTTTAGTATATGGTTTGGTCCCCCCCTGGGGCCCATTGATTTCTGTGCTATTTATTGTGTTTATAAATGCTTGTTTGAAGTGTAACTTTGCCACTAGCCACATAAAGTGACTGTGGGATTCTGTCTAGAATAAATACATATATTTTATATATATACCTGTGTGGGCTACTCTTTCATTTGGTTATTCAAGAGGTTATTATGGTAAAACAATAAGCTTAACACTCCTTCAAGACTTAGCCTGAAGGCTGCTCTCCACAGCTACCACTAGGATAGCTTTCTTTAAAGGTTGTCTTAAACCTATCATCAATAGGAGTCGAATTGGACTGGTGCAAGGTGTCCCTATAACTAGGAACAGCATATGCCAGGCCAACTTCTCACACTGGCCTAATGGTTAAGGTCTTAGACTCTTACTCTGGCCTAATTGTTAAGGTCTAAACTCTTACTCTGGTCTAATGGTTAAGGTCTTAGACTCTTACTCTGGCCTAACGGTTAAGGTCTTAGACTCTTACTCTGGCCTAATGGTTAAGGTCTTAAGTCTTATTCTGGCCTACTGGTTAAGGTCTTAACTCTTACTCTGGCCTAATGGTTAAGGTCATAACTCTTACTCTTGCCTAATGGTTAAGGTCTTAGACTTTTACTCTGGCCTAATGGTTAAGGTCTTAACTCTTACTCTGGCCTAATGGTTAAGGTCTTAGACTCGTACTCTGGCCTAATGGTTAAAGTCTTAAATCTTACTCTGGCCTACTGGTTAATGTCTTATCTCTTACTCTGGCCTAATCGTTAAGGTCTTAGACTGGTACTCTGGCCTAATGGTTAAGGTCTTAACTCTTACTCTGGCCTAATGGTTAGGGTCTTAGACTCTTACTCTGGCCTAATGGTTAAGGTCTTAACTCTAACTCTGGCCTAATGGTTAAGGTCTTGGCTCTTACTCTGGCCTAATGGTTAAGGTTTTGACTCTTACTCTGGCCTAATGGTTAAGGTCTTAACTCTTACTCTGGCATAATGGTTAAGGTCTTAAATCTTACTCTGGCCTAATGGTTAAGGTCATAACTCTTACTCTGGCCTAATGGTTAAGGTATTAGCTCTTACTCTGGCCTAATGGTTAAGGTTTTGACTCTTAATCTGGCCTAATGGTTAAGGTCTTAACTCTTACTCTGGCCTAATGGTTAAGGTCTTAACTCTTATTCTGGCCTAATGGTTAAGGTCTTAGACTCTTACTCTGGCCTAATGGTTAAGGTCTTGACTCTTACTCTGACCTAATGGTTAAGGTCTTAGACTCTTACTCTGGCCTACTGGTTAAGGTCTTAGACTCTTACTCTGGCCTACTGGTTAAGGTCTTAGATCTTCCTCTGGCCTAATGGTTAAGGTCTTGACTCTTAATCTGGCCTAATGGTTAAGGTCTTGACTCTTACTCTCGCCTAATGGTTAAGGTCTTAACTCTTACTCTGGCCTAATGGTTATGGTCTTAGACTCTTGCACTGGCCTAATAGTTAAGGTCTTGACTCTTACTCTTGCCTAATGGTTAAGGTCTTAGACTTTTACTCTAGCCTAATGGTTAAGGTCTAGACTCTTACTCTGGACTAATGGTTAAGGTCTTAGTCTCTTAATCTGGCCTACTGGTTAAGGATTTAGACTCTTACTCTGGTATACTGGTTAAGGTGTTAACTCTTACTCTGGCCTAATGGTTAAGGTCTTAACTCTTACTTTGGCCTACTGGTTAAGGTCTTAACTCTTACTCTGGCCTAATGGTTAAGGTCTTAGACTCTTACTCTGGCTTACTGGCTAAGGTCTTAACTCTTACTCTGGCCTAATGGTTAAGGTCTTAGACTGGTACTCTGGCCTAATGGTTAAGGTCTTAACTCTTAATCTGGCCCAATGGTTAAGGTCTTAGACTCTTACTCTGGCCTAATGGTTAAGGTCTTAACTCTTACTCTGGCCTAATGGTTAAGGTCATGACTCTTACTCTGGCCTAATGGTTAAGGTCTTAGCTCTTTCTCTGGCCTAATGGTTACGGTTTTGACTCTTACTCTGGCCTAATGGTTAAGGTCTTAACTCTTACTCTGGCCTAATGGTTAAGGTCTTAGACTCTTACTCTGGCCTAATAGCTAAGGTCTTAGACTCTTAATATGGCCTAATGTTTAAGGTCTTAACTCTTACTCTGGTCTAATGGTTAAGGTCTTAACTCTTACTCTGGCCTAATGGTTAAGGTCTTCAACTCATACTCTGGCCTAATGGTTAAGGTCTTAGACTCTTACTCTGGCCTAATGGATAAGGTCTAGACTCTTACTCTGGACTAATGGTTAAGGTCTTAGACTCTTACTCTGGCCTAATGGTTAAGGTATTAACTCTAACTCTGGCCTAATGGTTAAGGTCTTAGACTCTTACTCTGGCCTTATGGTTAATATCTAATCTCTTACTCTGGCCTAATGGTTAAGGTCTTAGACTCTTACTCTGGCCTAATGGTTAAGGTCTTAACTCTTACTCTGGCCTAATGGTTAAGGTCTTAACTCATACTCTGGCCTAATGGTTAACGTCTTAGACTCTTACTCTGGCCTAATGGTTAAGGTCTTAGACTCTTACTCTGGCCTGCTGGCTAAGGTCTTAACTCTTACTCTGGCCTAATGGTTAAGGTCTTAGACTCGTACTCTGGCCCAATGGTTAAGGTCTTAACTCCTACTCTGGCCTAATGGTTGAGGTATTAACTCTTACTCTGGCGTAAGGGTTAAGGTCACTCGTACTCTGGCCTAATGGTTAAGGTCTTAACTCTAACTCTGGCCTACTGGTCAAGGTCTTAACTCTTACTCTGGCATAATGGTTAAGGTCTTAGACTCTTACTCTGGCCTAATGGTTAAAGTCTTAGACTCTCACTCTTGCCTAATTGTTAAGGTCTTAACTTTTACTCTGGCCTAATGGTTAAGGTCTTAGACTCTTACTCTGGCCTAATTGTTAAGGTCTAAACTCTTACTCTGGGCTAATGGTTTAGGTCTTAACTCTTACTCTGGCCTAATGGTTAAGGTCTTAACTCTTAGTCTGGCCTAATGGTTAAGGTCTTAGACTCTTACACTGGCCTAATAGTTAAGGTCTTAAGTCTTATTCTGGCCTACTGGTTAAGGTCTTAACTCTTACTCTGGCCTAATGGTTAAGGTCATAACTCTTACTCTGGCCTAATGGTTAAGGTCTTAGACTTTTACTCTGGCCTAATGGTTAAGGTCTTAATTCTTACTTTGGCCTACTGGTTAAGGTCTTAACTCTTACTCTGGCCTAATGGTTAAGGTCTTAGACTCGTACTCTGGCCTAATGGTTAAAGTCTTAAATCTTACTCTGGCCTACTGGTTAATGTCTTATCTCTTACTCTGGCCTAATGGTTAAGGTCTTAGACTGGTACTCTGGCCTAATGGTTAAGGTCTTAACTCTTACTCTGGCCTAATGGTTAAGGTCTTAACTCTTTCTCTGGCCTAATGGTTAGGGTTTTGACTCTTACTCTGGCCTAATGGTTAAGGTCTTAACTCTTACTCTGGCCTAATGGTTAAGGTCATGACTCTTACTCTGGCCTAATGGTTAAGGTGTTAGCTCTTTCTCTGGCCTAATGGTTACGGTCTTAGATTCTTACTCTGGCCTACTGGTTAAGGTCTTACCTCTTACTCTGGCCTACTGGTTAAGGTCTTAGACTCTTACTCTGGCCTACTGGTTAAGGTCTTAGATCTTACTCTGGCCTAATGGTTAAGGTCTTGACTCTTAATCTGGCCTAATGGTTAAGGTCTTGACTCTTACTCTCGCCTAATGGTTAAGGTCTTAACTCTTACTCTGGCCTAATGTTTAAGGTCTTAGACTCTTGCACTGGCCTAATAGTTAAGGTCTTGACTCTTACTCTTGCCTAATGGTTAAGCTCTTAGACTTTTACTCTAGCCTAATGGTTAAGGTCTAGACTCTTACTCTGGACTAATGGTTAAGGTCTTAGTTTCTTAATCTGGCCTACTGGTTAAGGACTTAGACTCTTACTCTGGTATACTGGTTAAGGTATTAACTCTTACTCTGGGCAAATGGTTAAGGTCTTAACTCTTACTCTGGCCTAATGGTTAAGGTCTTAACTCTTAGTCTGGCCTAATAGTTAAGGTCTTAGACTCTTACTCTGGCCTAATGGTTAAAGTCTTAGACTCTCACTCTTGCCTAATTGTTAAGGTCTTAACTTTTACTCTGGCCTAATGGTTAAGTTCTTAGACTCTTACTCTGGCCTAATTGTTAAGGTCTAAACTCTTACTCTGGTCTAATGGTTAAGGTCTTAGACTCTTACTCTGGCCTAATGGTTAAGGTCTTATCTCTTACTCTGGCCTAATGGTTAAGGTCTTAGACTGGTACTCTGGCCTAATGGTTAAGGTCTTAACTCTTACTCTGGCCTAATGGTTAAGGTCTTAGACTCTTACTCTGGCCTAATGGTTAAGGTCTTAACTCTTACTCTGGCCTAATGGTTAAGGTCTTAAGTCTTATTCTGGCCTACTGCTTAAGGTCTTAACTCTTACTCTGGCCTAATGGTTAAGGTCATAACTCTTACTCTGGCCTAATGGTTAAGGTCTTAGACTTTTACTCTGGCCTAATGGTTAAGGTCTTAATTCTTACTTTGGCCTACTGGTTAAGGTCTTAACTCTTACTCTGGCCTAATGGTTAAGGTCTTAGACTCGTACTCTGGCCTAATGGTTAAAGTCTTAAATCTTACTCTGGCCTACTGGTTAATGTCTTATCTCTTACTCTGGCCTAATGGTTAAGGTCTTAGACTGGTACTCTGGCCTAATGGTTAAGGTCTTAACTCTTACTCTGGCCTAATGGTTAAGGTCTTAGACTCTTACTCTGGCCTAATGGTTAAGGTCTTAACTCTTACTCTGGCCTAATGGTTAAGGTCTTAACTCTTACTCTGGCCTAATGGTTAAGGTCTTAACTCTTACTCTGGCCTAATGGTTAACGTCTTAGACTCTTACTCTGGCCTAATGGTTAAGGTCTTAGACTCTTACTCTGGCCTGCTGGCTAAGGTCTTAACTCTTACTCTGGCCTAATGGTTAAGGTATTAGACTCGTACTCTGGCCCAATGGTTAAGGTCTTAACTCCTACTCTGGCCTAATGGTTGAGGTATTAACTCTTACTCTGGCCTAAGGGTTAAGGTCACTCGTACTCTGGCCTAATGGTTAAGGTCTTAACTCTAACTCTGGCCTACTGGTCAAGGTCTTAACTCTTATTCTGGCATAATGGTTAAGGTCTTAGACTCTTACTCTGGCCTAATGGTTAAAGTCTTAGACTCTCACTCTTGCCTAATTGTTAAGGTCTTAACTTTTACTCTGGCCTAATGGTTAAGGTCTTAGACTCTTACTCTGGCCTAATTGTTAAGGTCTAAACTCTTACTCTGGTCTAATGGTTAAGGTCTTAGACTCTTACTCTGGCCTAACGGTTAAGGTCTTAGACTCTTACTCTGGCCTACTGGTTAAGGTCTTAGACTCTTACTCTGGCCTAATGGTTAAGGTCTTAAGTCTTATTCTGGCCTACTGGTTAAGGTCTTAACTCTTACTCTGGCCTAATGGTTAAGGTCATAACTCTTACTCTGGCCTAATGGTTAAGGTCTTAGACTTTTACTCTAGCCTAATGGTTAAGGTCTTAATTCTTACTTTAGCCTACTGGTTAAGGTCTTAACTCTTACTGTGGCCTAATGGTTAAGGTCTTAGACTCGTACTCTGGCCTAATGGTTAAAGTCTTAAATCTTACTCTGGCCTACTGGTTAATGTCTTATCTCTTACTCTGGCCTAATGGTTAAGGTCATAACTCTTACTCAGGCCTAATGGTTAAGGTCTTAGACTCTTACTCTGGCCTAATGGTTAAGGTCTTGGCTCTTACTCTGGCCTAATGGTTAAGGTTTTGACTCTTACTCTGGCCTAATGGTTAAGGTCTTAACTCTTACTCTGGCCTAATGGTTAAGGTCATAACTCTTACTCTGGCCTAATGGTTAAGGTCTTAGCTCTTACTCTGGCCTAATGGTTAAGGGTTTGACTCTTAATCTGGCCTAATGGTTAAGGTCTTAACTCTTACTCTGGCCTAATGGTTAAGGTCTTAATTCTTATTCTGGCTTAATGGTTAAGGTCTTAGACTCTTACTCTGGCCTAATGGTTAAGGACCTAATGGTTAAGGTCTTAGACTCTTACTCTGGCCTACTGGTTAAGGTCTTAGACTCTTACTCTGGCCTACTGGTTAAGGTCTTAGATCTTACTCTGGCCTAATGGTTAAGGTCTTGACTCTTACTCTGGCCTAATGGTTAAGGTCTTCAACTCATACTCTGGCCTAATGGTTAAGGTCTTAGACTCTTACTCTGGCCTAATGGATAAGGTCTAGACTCTTACTCTGGACTAATGGTTAAGGTCTTAGACTCTTACTCTGGCCCAATGGTTAAGGTATTAACTCTAACTCTGGCCTAATGGTTAAGGTCTTAGACTCTTACTCTGGCCTTATGGTTAATGTCTAATCTCTTACTCTGGCCTAATGGTTAAGGTCTTAGACTCTTACTCTGGCCTAATGGTTAAGGTCTTAACTCTTACTCTGGCCTAATGGTTAAGGTCTTAACTCATACTCTGGCCTAATGGTTAACGTCTTAGACTCTTACTCTGGCCTAATGGTTAAGGTCTTAGACTCTTACTCTGGCCTGCTGGCTAAGGTCTTAACTCTTACTCTGGCCTAATGGTTAAGGTCTTAGACTCGTACTCTGGCCCAATAGTTAAGGTCTTAACTCCTACTCTGGCCTAATGGTTGAGGTATTAACTCTTACTCTGGCCTAAGGGTTAAGGTCACTCGTACTCTGGCCTAATGGTTAAGGTCTTAACTCTAACTCTGGCCTACTGGTCAAGGTCTTAACTCTTACTCTGGCATAATGGTTAAGGTCTTAGACTCTTACTCTGGCCTAATGGTTAAAGTCTTAGACTCTCACTCTTGCCTAATTGTTAAGGTCTTAACTTTTACTCTGGCCTAATGGTTAAGGTCTTAGACTCTTACTCTGGCCTAATTGTTAAGGTCTAAACTCTTACTCTGGGCTAATGGTTTAGGTCTTAACTCTTACTCTGGCCTAATGGTTAAGGTCTTAACTCTTAGTCTGGCCTAATGGTTAAGGTCTTAGACTCTTACACTGGCCTAATAGTTAAGGTCTTAAGTCTTATTCTGGCCTACTGGTTAAGGTCTTAACTCTTACTCTGGCCTAATGGTTAAGGTCATAACTCTTACTCTGGCCTAATGGTTAAGGTCTTAGACTTTTACTCTGGCCTAATGGTTAAGGTCTTAATTCTTACTTTGGCCTACTGGTTAAGGTCTTAACTCTTACTCTGGCCTAATGGTTAAGGTCTTAGACTCGTACTCTGGCCTAATGGTTAAAGTCTTAAATCTTACTCTGGCCTACTGGTTAATGTCTTATCTCTTACTCTGGCCTAATGGTTAAGGTCTTAGACTGGTACTCTGGCCTAATGGTTAAGGTCTTAACTCTTACTCTGGCCTAATGGTTAAGGTCTTAACTCTTTCTCTGGCCTAATGGTTAGGGTTTTGACTCTTACTCTGGCCTAATGGTTAAGGTCTTAACTCTTACTCTGGCCTAATGGTTAAGGTCATGACTCTTACTCTGGCCTAATGGTTAAGGTGTTAGCTCTTTCTCTGGCCTAATGGTTACGGTCTTAGATTCTTACTCTGGCCTACTGGTTAAGGTCTTACCTCTTACTCTGGCCTACTGGTTAAGGTCTTAGACTCTTACTCTGGCCTACTGGTTAAGGTCTTAGATCTTACTCTGGCCTAATGGTTAAGGTCTTGACTCTTAATCTGGCCTAATGGTTAAGGTCTTGACTCTTACTCTCGCCTAATGGTTAAGGTCTTAACTCTTACTCTGGCCTAATGTTTAAGGTCTTAGACTCTTGCACTGGCCTAATAGTTAAGGTCTTGACTCTTACTCTTGCCTAATGGTTAAGCTCTTAGACTTTTACTCTAGCCTAATGGTTAAGGTCTAGACTCTTACTCTGGACTAATGGTTAAGGTCTTAGTTTCTTAATCTGGCCTACTGGTTAAGGACTTAGACTCTTACTCTGGTATACTGGTTAAGGTATTAACTCTTACTCTGGGCAAATGGTTAAGGTCTTAACTCTTACTCTGGCCTAATGGTTAAGGTCTTAACTCTTAGTCTGGCCTAATAGTTAAGGTCTTAGACTCTTACTCTGGCCTAATGGTTAAAGTCTTAGACTCTCACTCTTGCCTAATTGTTAAGGTCTTAACTTTTACTCTGGCCTAATGGTTAAGTTCTTAGACTCTTACTCTGGCCTAATTGTTAAGGTCTAAACTCTTACTCTGGTCTAATGGTTAAGGTCTTAGACTCTTACTCTGGCCTAATGGTTAAGGTCTTATCTCTTACTCTGGCCTAATGGTTAAGGTCTTAGACTGGTACTCTGGCCTAATGGTTAAGGTCTTAACTCTTACTCTGGCCTAATGGTTAAGGTCTTAGACTCTTACTCTGGCCTAATGGTTAAGGTCTTAACTCTTACTCTGGCCTAATGGTTAAGGTCTTAAGTCTTATTCTGGCCTACTGCTTAAGGTCTTAACTCTTACTCTGGCCTAATGGTTAAGGTCATAACTCTTACTCTGGCCTAATGGTTAAGGTCTTAGACTTTTACTCTGGCCTAATGGTTAAGGTCTTAATTCTTACTTTGGCCTACTGGTTAAGGTCTTAACTCTTACTCTGGCCTAATGGTTAAGGTCTTAGACTCGTACTCTGGCCTAATGGTTAAAGTCTTAAATCTTACTCTGGCCTACTGGTTAATGTCTTATCTCTTACTCTGGCCTAATGGTTAAGGTCTTAGACTGGTACTCTGGCCTAATGGTTAAGGTCTTAACTCTTACTCTGGCCTAATGGTTAAGGTCTTAGACTCTTACTCTGGCCTAATGGTTAAGGTCTTAACTCTTACTCTGGCCTAATGGTTAAGGTCTTAACTCTTACTCTGGCCTAATGGTTAAGGTCTTAACTCTTACTCTGGCCTAATGGTTAACGTCTTAGACTCTTACTCTGGCCTAATGGTTAAGGTCTTAGACTCTTACTCTGGCCTGCTGGCTAAGGTCTTAACTCTTACTCTGGCCTAATGGTTAAGGTATTAGACTCGTACTCTGGCCCAATGGTTAAGGTCTTAACTCCTACTCTGGCCTAATGGTTGAGGTATTAACTCTTACTCTGGCCTAAGGGTTAAGGTCACTCGTACTCTGGCCTAATGGTTAAGGTCTTAACTCTAACTCTGGCCTACTGGTCAAGGTCTTAACTCTTATTCTGGCATAATGGTTAAGGTCTTAGACTCTTACTCTGGCCTAATGGTTAAAGTCTTAGACTCTCACTCTTGCCTAATTGTTAAGGTCTTAACTTTTACTCTGGCCTAATGGTTAAGGTCTTAGACTCTTACTCTGGCCTAATTGTTAAGGTCTAAACTCTTACTCTGGTCTAATGGTTAAGGTCTTAGACTCTTACTCTGGCCTAACGGTTAAGGTCTTAGACTCTTACTCTGGCCTAATGGTTAAGGTCTTAAGTCTTATTCTGGCCTACTGGTTAAGGTCTTAACTCTTACTCTGGCCTAATGGTTAAGGTCATAACTCTTACTCTGGCCTAATGGTTAAGGTCTTAGACTTTTACTCTAGCCTAATGGTTAAGGTCTTAATTCTTACTTTGGCCTACTGGTTAAGGTCTTAACTCTTACTGTGGCCTAATGGTTAAGGTCTTAGACTCGTACTCTGGCCTAATGGTTAAAGTCTTAAATCTTACTCTGGCCTACTGGTTAATGTCTTATCTCTTACTCTGGCCTAATGGCTAAGGTCATAACTCTTACTCAGGCCTAATGGTTAAGGTCTTAGACTCTTACTCTGGCCTAATGGTTAAGGTCTTGGCTCTTACTCTGGCCTAATGGTTAAGGTTTTGACTCTTACTCTGGCCTAATGGTTAAGGTCTTAACTCTTACTCTGGCCTAATGGTTAAGGTCATAACTCTTACTCTGGCCTAATGGTTAAGGTCTTAGCTCTTACTCTGGCCTAATGGTTAAGGTTTTGACTCTTAATCTGGCCTAATGGTTAAGGTCTTAACTCTTACTCTGGCCTAATGGTTAAGGTCTTAATTCTTATTCTGGCTTAATGGTTAAGGTCTTAGACTCTTACTCTGGCCTAATGGTTAAGGACCTAATGGTTAAGGTCTTAGACTCTTACTCTGGCCTACTGGTTAAGGTCTTAGACTCTTACTCTGGCCTACTGGTTAAGGTCTTAGATCTTACTCTGGCCTAATGGTTAAGGTCTTGACTCTTAATCTGGCCTAATTGTTAAGGTCTTGACTCTTACTCTCGCCTAATGGTTAAGGTCTTAACTCTTACTCTGGCCTAATGGTTAAGGTCTTAGACTCTTGCACTGGCCTAATAGTTAAGGTCTTGACTCTTACTCTTGCCTAATGGTTAAGGTCTTAGACTTTTACTCTAGCCTAATGGTTAAGGTCTAGACTCTTACTCTGGACTAATGGTTAAGGTCTTAGTCTCTTAATCTGGCCTACTGGTTAAGGATTTAGACTCTTACTCTGGTATACTGGTTAAGGTGTTAACTCTTACTCTGGTCTAATGGTTAAGGTCTTAACTCTTACTCTGGGCTAATGGTTAAGGTCTTAGACTTTTACTCTGGCCTAATGGTTAAGGTCTTAACTCTTACTTTGGCCTACTGGTTAAGGTCTTAACTCTTACTCTGGCCTAATGGTTAAGGTCTTAGACTCTCACTCTGGCCTACTGGCTAAGGTCTTAACTCTTACTCTGGCCTAATGGTTAAGGTCTTAGACTGGTACTCTGGCCTAATGGTTAAGGTCTTAACTCTTAATCTGGCCCAATGGTTAAGGTCTTAGACTCTTACTCTGGCCTAATGGTTAAGGTCTTAACTCTTACTCTGGACTATTGGTTAAGGTCTTAGACTCTTACTCTGGCCTAATGGTTAAGGTCTTAGACTGGTACTCTGGCCTAATGGTTAAGGTCTTAACTCTTACTCTGGCCTAATGGTTAAGGTCTTAGACTCTTACTCTGGACTAATGGTTAAGGTCTTAGACTCTTACTCTGGCCTAATGGTTAAGGTCTTAGACTGGTACTCTGGCCTAATGGTTAAGGTCTTAACTCTTACTCTGGCCTAATGGTTAAGGTCTTAACTCTTACTCTGGCCTAATGGTTAAGGTCTTAGACTCTTACTCTGGACTAATGGTTAAGGTCTTAGTCTCTTAATATGGCCTACTGGTTAAGGATTTAGACTCTTACTCTGGTATACTGGTTAAGGTGTTAACTCTTACTCTGGTCTAATGGTTAAGGTCTTAACTCTTACTCTGGGCTAATGGTTAAGGTCTTAGACTTTTACTCTGGCCTAATGGTTAAGGTCTTAACTCTTACTTTGGCCTACTGGTTAAGGTCTTAACTCTTACTCTGGCCTAATGGTTAAGGTCTTAGACTCTTACTCTGGCCTACTGGCTAAGGTCTTAACTCTTACTCTGGCCTAATGGTTAAGGTCTTAGACTGGTACTCTGGCCTAATGGTTAAGGTCTTAGACTCTTACTCTGGCCTAATGGTTAAGGTCTTAACTCTTACTCTGGACTATTGGTTAAGGTCTTAGACTCTTACTCTGGCCTAATGGTTAAGGTCTTAGACTGGTACTCTGGCCTAATGGTTAAGGTCTTAACTCTTACTCTGGCCTAATGGTTAAGGTCTTAGACTCTTACTCTGGACTAATGGTTAAGGTCTTGGACTCTTACTCTGGCCTAATGGTTAAGGTCTTAGACTGGTACTCTGGCCTAATGGTTAAGGTCTTAACTCTTACTCTGGTCTAATGGTTAAGGTCTTAGAATCTTACTCTGGCCTAATGGTTAAGGTCTTAGACTCTTACTCTGGCCTAATGGTTAATGTCTTAACTCTTACTCTGGCCTACTGGTTAAGGTCTTGACTCTTACTCTGGCCTGCTGGTTAAGGTCTTAGCTCTTACTCTGGCCTAATGGTTAAGGTCTTAAGTCTTACTCTGGCCTAATGGTTAAGGTCATAACTCTTACTCTGGCCTAATGGTTAAGGTCTTAGACTTTTACTCTAGCCTAATGGTTAAGGTCTTAATTCTTACTTTGGCCTACTGGTTAAGGTCTTAACTCTTACTGTGGCCTAATGGTTAAGGTCTTAGACTCGTACTCTGGCCTAATGGTTAAAGTCTTAAATCTTACTCTGGCCTACTGGTTAATGTCTTATCTCTTACTCTGGCCTAATGGCTAAGGTCATAACTCTTACTCAGGCCTAATGGTTAAGGTCTTAGACTCTTACTCTGGCCTAATGGTTAAGGTCTTGGCTCTTACTCTGGCCTAATGGTTAAGGTTTTGACTCTTACTCTGGCCTAATGGTTAAGGTCTTAACTCTTACTCTGGCCTAATGGTTAAGGTCATAACTCTTACTCTGGCCTAATGGTTAAGGTCTTAGCTCTTACTCTGGCCTAATGGTTAAGGTTTTGACTCTTAATCTGGCCTAATGGTTAAGGTCTTAACTCTTACTCTGGCCTAATGGTTAAGGTCTTAATTCTTATTCTGGCTTAATGGTTAAGGTCTTAGACTCTTACTCTGGCCTAATGGTTAAGGACCTAATGGTTAAGGTCTTAGACTCTTACTCTGGCCTACTGGTTAAGGTCTTAGACTCTTACTCTGGCCTACTGGTTAAGGTCTTAGATCTTACTCTGGCCTAATGGTTAAGGTCTTGACTCTTAATCTGGCCTAATTGTTAAGGTCTTGACTCTTACTCTCGCCTAATGGTTAAGGTCTTAACTCTTACTCTGGCCTAATGGTTAAGGTCTTAGACTCTTGCACTGGCCTAATAGTTAAGGTCTTGACTCTTACTCTTGCCTAATGGTTAAGGTCTTAGACTTTTACTCTAGCCTAATGGTTAAGGTCTAGACTCTTACTCTGGACTAATGGTTAAGGTCTTAGTCTCTTAATCTGGCCTACTGGTTAAGGATTTAGACTCTTACTCTGGTATACTGGTTAAGGTGTTAACTCTTACTCTGGTCTAATGGTTAAGGTCTTAACTCTTACTCTGGGCTAATGGTTAAGGTCTTAGACTTTTACTCTGGCCTAATGGTTAAGGTCTTAACTCTTACTTTGGCCTACTGGTTAAGGTCTTAACTCTTACTCTGGCCTAATGGTTAAGGTCTTAGACTCTCACTCTGGCCTACTGGCTAAGGTCTTAACTCTTACTCTGGCCTAATGGTTAAGGTCTTAGACTGGTACTCTGGCCTAATGGTTAAGGTCTTAACTCTTAATCTGGCCCAATGGTTAAGGTCTTAGACTCTTACTCTGGCCTAATGGTTAAGGTCTTAACTCTTACTCTGGACTATTGGTTAAGGTCTTAGACTCTTACTCTGGCCTAATGGTTAAGGTCTTAGACTGGTACTCTGGCCTAATGGTTAAGGTCTTAACTCTTACTCTGGCCTAATGGTTAAGGTCTTAGACTCTTACTCTGGACTAATGGTTAAGGTCTTAGACTCTTACTCTGGCCTAATGGTTAAGGTCTTAGACTGGTACTCTGGCCTAATGGTTAAGGTCTTAACTCTTACTCTGGCCTAATGGTTAAGGTCTTAACTCTTACTCTGGCCTAATGGTTAAGGTCTTAGACTCTTACTCTGGACTAATGGTTAAGGTCTTAGTCTCTTAATATGGCCTACTGGTTAAGGATTTAGACTCTTACTCTGGTATACTGGTTAAGGTGTTAACTCTTACTCTGGTCTAATGGTTAAGGTCTTAACTCTTACTCTGGGCTAATGGTTAAGGTCTTAGACTTTTACTCTGGCCTAATGGTTAAGGTCTTAACTCTTACTTTGGCCTACTGGTTAAGGTCTTAACTCTTACTCTGGCCTAATGGTTAAGGTCTTAGACTCTTACTCTGGCCTACTGGCTAAGGTCTTAACTCTTACTCTGGCCTAATGGTTAAGGTCTTAGACTGGTACTCTGGCCTAATGGTTAAGGTCTTAGACTCTTACTCTGGCCTAATGGTTAAGGTCTTAACTCTTACTCTGGACTATTGGTTAAGGTCTTAGACTCTTACTCTGGCCTAATGGTTAAGGTCTTAGACTGGTACTCTGGCCTAATGGTTAAGGTCTTAACTCTTACTCTGGCCTAATGGTTAAGGTCTTAGACTCTTACTCTGGACTAATGGTTAAGGTTTTGGACTCTTACTCTGGCCTAATGGTTAAGGTCTTAGACTGGTACTCTGGCCTAATGGTTAAGGTCTTAACTCTTACTCTGGTCTAATGGTTAAGGTCTTAGAATCTTACTCTGGCCTAATGGTTAAGGTCTTAGACTCTTACTCTGGCCTAATGGTTAATGTCTTAACTCTTACTCTGGCCTACTGGTTAAGGTCTTGACTCTTACTCTGGCCTGCTGGTTAAGGTCTTAGCTCTTACTCTGGCCTAATGGTTAAGGTCTTAACTCTTACTCTGGCCTAATGGTTAAGGTTTAGACTCTTACTCTGGCCTACTGGTTAAGGTCTTAACTGTTACTCTGGCCTACTTTTTAAGGTCTTAGACTCTTACTGTGGCCTAATGGTTAAGGTCTCAGACTCTTACTCTGGCCTACTGGTTAAGGTCTTAACTCTTACTCTGGCCTAATTGTTAAGGTCTTAATTCTTACTCTGGCCTAATGGTTAAGGTCTTGGACTCTTACTCTGGCATAATGGTTAAGGTCTTAACTCTTACTCTGGCCTACTGGTTAAGGTCTTAACTCTTACTCTGGCCTAATGGTTAAGGTCTTAGACTCGTACTCTGGCCTAATGGTTAAGGTCTTAACTCTTACTCTGGCCTAATGGTTAAGGTCTAGACTCTTACTCTGGCCTACTGGTTAAGGTCTTAACTGTTACTCTGGCCTACTTTTTAAGGTCTTAGACTCTTACTGTGGCCTAATGGTTAAGGTCTTAGTGTGGGAAGTTGGCCTGGCATATGGCCAATGGGTAGTCTGTTTACAGTACTTACACCATGGCTTCCTTGGTTGTTTGGGTTTGCTATTCTTGGTAGTCTCAGATGCTGCTTTTTGGGGGCCTGTTGAAGACTGCTGGTCTTTTCCCTTTTCCCCACCCTTGTCAGAGTTCTTGGCATCTTCTTTTTTAGTTGCACCTCCCAAGGGCTGGACCTTTTGCTTAATCCTGGTTCTGACCCATTTGTCTGCCTTCTTTCCCAATTCTTGGGGAGAGGTCAGATCAGAGTCAACCAGGTGCTGATGTAAGAGCTGGTTCTGACAATTGTTAAGGATCTGCTCCCTCATTATGAGATTGTATAATCCTGTATAATCATCTACTTTGCTGCCAGTTAACCAACCTTCCAGTGCCTTGGTTGCACAATCCACAAAGTCTACCCAATCCTGATTTTGTGCTTTCTGGGTGTCTCTGAACTTAAGTCTGTATTGATCAGTGGTTAAGCCAAACCCATCTATCAAAGCATCTTTCAAGATATAATAGTCATCAGCATCCTCTTCTCTTACAAAGAGGAGCTTGTCTCTTCCTTTATCTGAAAAGGAGAGCCACAGGATTGCTGCCCACTGCTCTACAGGGACCCTCTGTACTCTACAGGCCCTTTCAAGAGCAGATATCCATTTGTGGATATCATCCCCATTCTGATAGGGGGGCACAATCTTGTGGAGGTTCCTATTGTCAGGGACTTTCTCTCTAACTCTAGGGGTTTCATTACTGCCACCAGGGATCTCTAGACCCCACTTTCTTGAAGCTTTCTGAAGCTCCAGGGTTTCCCTGTCCAATGCTAACTGTTCTCTTTTAAGCTCAAGCTTAGCCTGCTCAAATTTGATCAGTCTGCATTTCCTCTCATGGGAGGATTCTCTTCTCTGAGAAGAGGCAGAGGACCCTTTGGATCTCCTAGAATGGTTGGATCCCACTGAGGGGGATCTGTTCCTTCTTGGATCCACCACTCTCCTTTTAAGGGTGGAGGGAGTGCCTCTTGAGCCATCACCTCCATGCTGTGAGTGGTCTGTTTCTTCCAGGTCAGGATTTTCATCCTCTTCCTGTTCCTCATCAGAGTCCACTCTGGGAGTGTCCTCTTCTGAAGGATGCCCACCCACTCTGTCTGTCCCTCTGGACCCTATGGATTCCATAAAGTCTGCTATGAGCAGGATTTCCCTGAGACGTTGTGTGTTGGCACCTTTGTTTGTCTTCAGTTTTCGAAGGGTGCACATTTCCCTGAGCTCTGCAAAGGAGAAATTATCATACTTATCTACTGGGACCCTCTGGGGTCCTTCCATAGCCTTAGTGGCACCTGCACCTGAAGACATGTTTAGTGTAGTGATGTATCCACCTACACTAAGTGTGGCCTACTGAACCCTCTCTTGAGTTGTAGTCAAGGTGTGCTAAACCCTCTACACACAACTCCAAGTTCAGTAGAACTTATTGTATTCTAGCTTGAATTTATATGTACCTTTGGTACCTTGTGGCTTTCACTTTAGAAATTCAATTTGTTATCTGGTAAAACAATAGCAAGCTTGAATCCAACCGCTGCACACCAATGTGAGAAGTTGGCCTGGCATATGCTGTTCCTAGTTATAGGGACACCTTGCACCAGTCCAATTCGACTCATATTGATGTTAGGTTTAAGACAACCTTTAAAGAAAGCTATCCTAGTGGTAGCTGTGGAGAGCAGCCTTCAGGCTAAGTCTTGAAGGAGTGTTAAGCTTATTGTTTTACCATAATAACCTCTTGAATAACCAAATGAAAGAGTAGCCCACACAGGTATATATATAAAATATATGTATTTATTCTAGACAGAATCCCACAGTCACTTTATGTGGCTAGTGGCAAAGTTACACTTCAAACAAGCATTTATAAACACAATAAATAGCACAGAAATCAATGGGCCCCAGGGGGGGACCAAACCATATACTAAAATAGTGGTATAAGAACCACGACAATTCTACAGGCAATGCCTAGGGCATTCAGGATCGCTGGCCCCTTAAGAATCCACCCACAGTTAAGAGGCAGGGGACCCACGGGAGGCGTGTGCAGTGCGAGAAGTTGCTATCGGGATCGCAATGTTAGCCTATGGAGAATGTCGCGGTTGAATAATTAAGGTTTAAGGACACTTCTAACAACAGTACAAAGTTAAGGCTTGAGACTTAAGGCTTTGGAGAGCCCACCACCACGGAAGTACCGAAGTACCACTGTTACCTGCCCCAGGGAAGCCGGTGCATAGGTCGATTCTGGTGTCGGGTTGCGGGCTGATTTTCTATGGAAAAGGAGTCCAAACTGCTGCTAGCTGGAAGTGTCGTTGAAGTCGTGAAGATTAAAGTTGAAGAAAAGACAAAGATGAACCTGAAAGCAGAGGGGACAGAGTCTGGGTCACAGCACAGTGACCAGGGAGCTCACAGGAAGGAACTCGTGGATGTCGGGTGCTTCAGGTGTGGAAGGTACAGCTGGGCTCTGCAGTCACGGGCTCCGGGAGGCTTCAAGGAAGGCCAGCTTCTGGAGGGCGACTGTCCCACGTCGGCTGAGGGTCGCTGCGGTGTTAGTGTCCCGATTGGATCCACTAAGCATTGGCAACCGCAACCCACGCAAGATAAACAAAGCAGCTGCTGGTGCAGACCCACGAGGTCTGAGGGTGCTCTCCTTTGCAGGGAGCGTAGAGCAGGCCTGGAGCAACCAGAGGAACTCTTGGAAAAGAAGATTGTCCTCCGTCAGGGCCCACAAGTCGAGATACAAGGGACCGCGGAAGGCAGCAAAATGGAGTGCGTAAAAGGGCTCCCACGGGCCACCGGAGCGGGCCAGGGAGCTGAGAGTCAGCACAAATGCTGCTTGATGGTTGGCTCAAGAATGGGCCAAAGCACAACTTCCCCACTGGTCGGGGTCGTGTGCTGGACAAGAGGTGGCCGGTGTCTCGGGGTATGCGGGGATCTCAACACCCACGTGGTCCAGGGTGCTCAGACTTGCCGGGCACACTCACAGGACGCTGGGATGCACTGGAGACACACCTCGAGGTTGCTGGAAGGCGTCGAAGGTCATGAGAGCAACGAAGTTCCAACTGGGTATCTTGTAGTCTTTTAGGTGCCTGCCAAGCAGGGGGATAACTCCTTTATCCCAAGGGAGATTTCTTCAGTCAGCTGTGCAGCAGCTCGTCGAAGGTCAGTTCTGTGAAGTCCTGTACGAATCTAAGGCTCTAGGGCAAAGTTATTCCCATATATCCCCAAGATTAGGGGATGGTCCAAAAGAGAGCCTACCAATCAGAGTAGAGGCGGGAAAGGGTGGCTACACCCACTCCCCTTTGTGTGTTTCCCACCTGGGCGAGGGGCAGGACGCCCCTGAACCGGTTCCAGGCGGTGTATGCAGAATTGGGGCTCTGCAGCTGCCTACGTGCAACTCTGAAAGGACATTTGGTGCACCCACCCTGTTCCAATCCACATATCCTGTCTGGGGAGGTGCTGGCACCTCCCTGCCACAGGAGCCCTATTGTCCAGATGGCGAGGCTGGGGTTTTCCCCAGCAACAGCCAGCCAGAGTCGTGTAGGTGGCGAACAGTAGCCATTTTGTGGTACATGTGCACTTTTAAATTGGTGTCCAAATTCTACCGCTTTTCCCATATCACCCTCCTAGCAAGGGGGAATCGTGCCCCCATGCCCATGGCTGGACTGGGGGTATGATTCCTTCATGTTTGACACCAAACACGATATGGTTCTGTGTAGCCATTCCTAAGTTACAGCGATGGCGCAATAACTTATAATGCGGTTAAGAGTATATGGTATGGCTACACTACAAACAACCCAGTAACGATTTTACGAAGGTTGCAGAGAGGTCCTACTCACGTAGGGGTCCCCCCTCACACATACCTCAGCACCCAGCCCTGTAGGATTACCAGGGCCTGCCATAGGGGTGACCTATGAGAGTATATGTGTTGTATGGTATGGGACATAGGGTACCTACATCCCTGTAAGGGGTGCTAGCACCACCTTACCCAGGCTACAGTAGTGGCCTGGTGGTGTCAGTTTGGGTGGCTGTCCCAGGGTGGCACAATAAGTGCTGCAGCCCTGGTAGGCCTACTGGGGGACCCATGCCCTGGGTACCTAGGGTACCATCTACAAGGGACTGGTAGGGCATGCCCAGCATCCAATTGGTTGGTACCTAGGGTACTCACATAGTTTACCAGAGGAAGCAGATAGGCTGGGGTCCTGGATAGCCAGGCCACAGCCTGGCTAAAGTCATAAAAACAGTCAAAACATCAGCAAAAAGTTGGGGGCAACTATGCAGTCGATGCCACTTTCCTACACAACCCCCCCCAAACGCAGGGACATTAAACTAACCTTGACCAGTTGAGTCTTCATGTTCTAAGTGGAAATATCTGGAGAGGCCATCTGCATTGGCATGGTTGCTCCCAGGTCTATGTTCCACTGTATAGTCCATCCCCTGTAGGGAAATGGACCACCTGAGTAGTTTGGGGTTTTCACCCTTCATCTGTTTTAGCCATAGGAGGGGCTTATGGTCTGTCTGAACAATGAAGTGAGTACCAAACAAGTATGGCCTCAGCTTCTTCAGGGCCCAGACCACAGCAAAGGCCTCCCTCTCTATGGCTGACCAACGTTTCTCTCTGGGGGTCAACCTTCTGCTAATAAAAGCTACTGGTTGATCCTGGCCCTCCTCATTCAGTTGTGATAACACAGCACCTACCCCCACCTCTGAAGCATCAGTTTGAACTATGAATTCTTTGGAATAGTTGGGGCTTTGGAGCACTGGAGCAGAGCACATTGCCTGTTTAAGGTCATCAAAAGCTTTCTGACAGCTGACAGTCCACTGAACCTTTTTGGGCATCCTCTTGGAGGTGAGATCATTCAAGGGGGTCACTATGGATCCATATCCTTTCACAAATCTCCTATAATAACCAGTCAGGCCCAAGAAAGCTCGAACCTGAGTCTGGGTGGTTGGAGCAACCCAGTCCATGATGGTCTGGATTTTGCTCTGTAAAGGTTGAACCTGGCCTCCACCTACAAGGTGTCCCAGGTATACAACCTGACTCTGCCCAATCTGGCACTTAGTAGCCTTGATAGTGAGCCCAGCCTTCTGCAGGGCTTCTAAAACTTCCCTCAGGCGGATCAGGTGATCTTCCCAGGTGGAGCTAAAGACAGCAATATCATCCAGATATGCTGCACTAAAGTCTTCCAGGCCTGAGAGGACTTGGTTCACCAACCTTTGAAAAGTGGCAGGTGCATTTTTCAAACCAAAGGGCATCACAATAAATTGATAATGCCCACTAGGGGTAGAAAATGCAGTTTTGGCTTTTGCAGACTCAGCTAACCTTATCTGCCAGTAGCCAGCTGTCAGATCAAATGTGCTCAGATATTTGGCTGAGGCCAACCTATCTATGAGCTCATCTGCTCTGGGAATTGGATGAGCATCAGTCTTAGTGACTGCATTGAGACCCCTGTAGTCTACACAGAACCTCATCTCTCTCTCTTACCACCCTGGGTGTGAGGTTTTGGTACTAGGACTACTGGGCTAGCCCAAGGGCTATCTGAGGGCTCAATTACTCCCAACTCTAACATCTTTTGGACTTCAGTCCTTATGCAGTCCCTGACATGGTCAGGTTGCCTGTAGATCTTATTCTTGACAGGCAGACTGTCCCCAGTGTCCACTTCGTGAGTGCACCAGGTGGTCTGACTAGGAGTCAGAGAAAACATATGTCTGTAAGCTTGTAGAACCTGTCTACAGTCTGCTTGCTGCTGGTCAGTGAGGCTGCCTGCCAAGGCTACTCCATCAACTGATCCATCGTCAGGGTTCTGAGAGAGCAGGTCTGGGAGAGGGTCACTCTCTTCCTCCTGTCCCTCATCTGTTGCCATGAGCAAGCCCATGTCAGCCCTGTCCACATATGCTTTCAATCTATTCACATGAAGTACCCTGTGGGGACTTCTGGGAGTGCCAAGGTCTACCAGGTAGGTAACCTCTCCCTTTTTCTCCAAAATGGTATGGGGTCCACTCCACTTATCTTGGAGAGCTGCTGGGGCCACTGGCTCCAACACCCATACCTTCTGTCCTGGCTGGTACACCACCAGGACAGCCTTTTGGTCATGCCAGGCTTTCTGTAATTCCTGACTTGCCTCCAGGTTTTTAGTTGCCTTCTTCATATACTCAGCCATCCGGGAGCGGAGACCAAGTACGTAGTCCACTATGTCCTGTTTAGGGGGTTTGAGAGGTTGCTCCCATCCCTCCTTCACTAGACAAAGTGGCCCTCTAACAGGATGGCCAAACAAAAGTTCAAAAGGGCTGTAGCCAACCCCCTTCTGTGGCACCTCTCTGTATGCAAAGAGAAGGCAGGGCAGAAGAACATCCCATTTTCGCCTAAGCTTTTCTGGTAGTCCTTTAATCATACCCTTTAAGGTCTTGTTGAACCTTTCAACAAGACCATTGCATTGAGGATGGTAAGGGGTGGTGAATTTGTAGTTGACACCACACTCCTTCCACATTGCCTTCAGGTAACTACTCATAAAGTTTGTACCTCTGTCAGACAATACCTCCTTAGGAAACCCCACCCTGGAGAAGACTCCAAGGAGGGCCCTTGCCACCACAGGAGCTGTGATTGTCCTAAGGGGAATAGCTTCTGGGTATCTAGTGGCATGATCCACTACCACTAAAATGAACCTGTGCCCAGATGCTGTTGGTGGGTCCAGGGGACCAACAATGTCAATCCCCACCCGCTCAAAGGGCACCCCCACCACAGGCAATGGTATCAGGGGGGCCTTTGTGGATTTACCTGCCTTGCCACTTGCCTGGCAGGTAATGCAAGAGCTGCAAAAGCTCTTACAGTCTTCACTCATGTGGGGCCAATGAAAGTTTGGGACAATTCTGTCCCAAGTCTTATTTTGGCCCAGGTTTCCTGCTAAGGGGATATCATGGGCCAGTGTGAGCAGGAAGCTCCTAAACTTCTGAGGTATGACCAACCTCCTGGCTGCACCAGGCTTGGGGTCTCGACCCTCAGAGTAAAGGAGCCCTTCATCCCAATAAATCTTATGGGTCCCACTGGCATCCCCTGCAGCCTCAGCAGCAGCTTGCTGTCTGAGGGGTTCAAGAGTGGGGCAGCTCTGCTGCTCCAGGCTCAAGTCTGCCCTAGAAGGTCCCCCTGCCCCCAAGAACTCAACCTGATCAGGTTCCAGTTCCTCTGGGGCAGTTCCTTCTTCAGGAGCTAGATCCTCTTCTGCTAAAAGAGTCTCTACAGACTGATCCTGGGGGGAAGGCTCGGCCTTACCCCTGCTACTCCTCCTCTTGGAAGGCCCTTGGTCCATTTTTCCAGGATCCAAGGCCTGTTCAGTTCCTGTCAGCTTTGCTTTTGACCTTGTCAGGGCAAATACTTCTGCTGGTATACCCAACATTGCTGCATGGGTACTTAGCTCCACCTCAGCCCATGCTGAGGTCTCCAAATCATTCCCTAGTAAACATTCAACAGGTAGGTCTGCACTCACCACAACTTTCTTGAGGCCAGTTACCCCTCCCCAGGAGAAGTTCACAACAGCTAGAGCATGGTCTGTACTAACGTTGCTAGCATTGGTCACTTGGTATGTCTCTCCAAGTATGATCTGGTTAGGGTCTACAAGGTCCTTAGTCACCATAGTGACACTAGCCCCTGTATCCCTGTAAGCTAGTGACTCCCTTCCATTTATGGTTGGCTGTTGTCTGTATTTGCCCAGACCACTGGGGCTCACAAACAGGGACAAGTCCCCATCACAAACTAGAACAGCCTGAGTAGGAGTTCTGACTAGGCCAGATTCCTCTCCAGATCCCAGGGTCAACCCTACTATGCCCTTGTTCTGTGCACCAACACCTATAACTGTACTAGGGGGAACAGGAGCCTTAGGGGCAGGTGTGGTGTTTTTGGAGTCTTTGGCCTTATTACAGTCTGAAGTCCAATGGGTAGTCTGTTTACAGTACTTACACCATGGCTTCCTTGGTTGTTTGGGTTTGCTATTCTTGGTAGTCTCAGATGCTGCTTTTTGGGGGCCTGTTGAAGACTGCTGGTCTTTTCCCTTTTCCCCACCCTTGTCAGAGTTCTTGGCATCTTATTTTTTAGGTGCACCTCCCAAGGGCTGGACCTTTTGCTTAATCCTGGTTCTGACCCATTTGTCTGCCTTCTTTCCCAATTCTTGGGGAGAGGTCAGATCAGAGTCAACCAGGTGCTGATGTAAGAGCTGGTTCTGACAATTGTTAAGGATCTGCTCCCTCATTATGAGATTGTATAATCCTGTATAATCATCTACTTTGCTGCCAGTTAACCAACCTTCCAGTGCCTTGGTTGCACAATCCACAAAGTCTACCCAATCCTGATTTTGTGCTTTCTGGGTGTCTCTGAACTTAAGTCTGTATTGATCAGTGGTTAAGCCAAACCCATCTATCAAAGCATCTTTCAAGATATAATAGTCATCAGCATCCTCTTCTCTTACAAAGAGGAGCTTGTCTCTTCCTTTATCTGAAAAGGAGAGCCACAGGATTGCTGCCCACTGCTCTACAGGGACCCTCTGTACTCTACAGGCCCTTTCAAGAGCAGATATCCATTTGTGGATATCATCCCCATTCTGATAGGGGGGCACAATCTTGTGGAGGTTCCTATTGTCAGGGACTTTCTCTCTAACTCTAGGGGTTTCATTACTGCCACCAGGGATCTCTAGACCCCACTTTCTTGAAGCTTTCTGAAGCTCCAGGGTTTCCCTGTCCAATGCTAACTGTTCTCTTTTAAGCTCAAGCTTAGCCTGCTCAAATTTGATCAGTCTGCATTTCCTCTCATGGGAGGATTCTCTTCTCTGAGAAGAGGCAGAGGACCCTTTGGATCTCCTAGAATGGTTGGATCCCACTGAGGGGGATCTGTTCCTTCTTGGATCCACCACTCTCCTTTTAAGGGTGGAGGGAGTGCCTCTTGAGCCATCACCTCCATGCTGTGAGTGGTCTGTTTCTTCCAGGTCAGGATTTTCATCCTCTTCCTGTTCCTCATCAGAGTCCACTCTGGGAGTGTCCTCTTCTGAAGGATGCCCACCCACTCTGTCTGTCCCTCTGGACCCTATGGATTCCATAAAGTCTGCTATGAGCAGGATTTCCCTGAGACGTTGTGTGTTGGCACCTTTGTTTGTCTTCAGTTTTCTAAGGGTGCACATTTCCCTGAGCTCTGCAAAGGAGAAATTATCATACTTATCTACTGGGACCCTCTGGGGTCCTTCCATAGCCTTAGTGGCACCTGCACCTGAAGACATGTTTAGTGTAGTGATGTATCCACCTACACTAAGTGTGGCCTACTGAACCCTCTCTTGAGTTGTAGTCAAGGTGTGCTAAACCCTCTACACACAACTCCAAGTTCAGTAGAACTTATTGTATTCTAGCTTGAATTTATATGTACCTTTGGTACCTTGTGGCTTTCACTTTAGAAATTCAATTTGTTATCTGGTAAAACAATAGCAAGCTTGAATCCAACCGCTGCACACCAATGTGAGAAGTTGGCCTGGCATATGCTGTTCCTAGTTATAGGGACACCTTGCACCAGTCCAATTCGACTCCTATTGATGTTAGGTTTAAGACAACCTTTAAAGAAAGCTATCCTAGTGGTAGCTGTGGAGAGCAGCCTTCAGGCTAAGTCTTGAAGGAGTGTTAAGCTTATTGTTTTACCATAATAACCTCTTGAATAACCAAATGAAAGAGTAGCCCACACAGGTATATATATAAAATATATGTATTTATTCTAGACAGAATCCCACAGTCACTTTATGTGGCTAGTGGCAAAGTTACACTTCAAACAAGCATTTATAAACACAATAAATAGCACAGAAATCAATGGGCCCCAGGGGGGGACCAAACCATATACTAAAATAGTGGTATAAGAACCACGACAATTCTACAGGCAATGCCTAGGGCATTCAGGATCGCTGGCCCCTTAAGAATCCACCCACAGTTAAGAGGCAGGGGACCCACGGGAGGCGTGTGCAGTGCGAGAAGTTGCTATCGGGATCGCAATGTTAGCCTATGGAGAATGTCGCGGTTGAATAATTAAGGTTTAAGGACACTTCTAACAACAGTACAAAGTTAAGGCTTGAGACTTAAGGCTTTGGAGAGCCCACCACCACGGAAGTACCGAAGTACCACTGTTACCTGCCCCAGGGAAGCCGGGTGCATAGGTCGATTCTGGTGTCGGGTCGCGGGCTGATTTTCTATGGAAAAGGAGTCCAAACTGCTGCTAGCTGGAAGTGTCGTTGAAGTCGTGAAGATTAAAGTTGAAGAAAAGACAAAGATGAACCTGAAAGCAGAGGGGACAGAGTCTGGGTCACAGCACAGTGACCAGGGAGCTCACAGGAAGGAACTCGTGGATGTCGGGTGCTTCAGGTGTGGAAGGTACAGCTGGGCTCTGCAGTCACGGGCTCCGGGAGGCTTCAAGGAAGGCCAGCTTCTGGAGGGCGACTGTCCCACGTCGGCTGAGGGTCGCTGCAGTGTTAGTGTCCCAATTGGATCCACTAAGCATTGGCAACCGCAACCCACGCAAGATAAACAAAGCAGCTGCTGGTGCAGACCCACGAGATCTGAGGGTGCTCTCCTTTGCAGGGAGTGTAGAGCAGGTCTGGAGCAGCCAGGGGAACTCTTGGAAAAGAAGATTGTCCTCTGTCAAGGCCCACAAGTCGAGAGACAAGGGACCGCGGAAGGCAGCAAAATGGAGTGCGTAAAAGGGCTCCCACGGGCCACCGGAGCGGGCCAGGGAGCTGAGAGTCGGCACAAATGCTGCTTGATGGTGGGCTCAAGAATGGGCCAAAGCACAACTTCCCCACTGGTCGGGGTCGTGTACTGGACAAGAGGTGGCCGGTGTCTCGGGGTATGCAGGGATCTCGACACCCACGTGGTCCAGGGTGCTCAGACTTGCTGGGCACACTCACAGGACGCTGGGATGCACTGGAGACCCACCTCAAGGTTGCTGGAAGGCGTCGAAGGTCGTGAGAGCAACGAAGTTCCAACCGGGTATCTTGTAGTCTTTTAGGTGCCTGCCAAGCAGCGGGATAACTCCTTTATCCCAAGGGAGATTTCTTCAGTCAGCTGGGCAGCAGCTCGTCGAAGGTCAGTTCTGTGAAGTCCTGTACGAATCTAAGGCTCTAGGGCAAAGTTATTCCCATATATCCCCAAGATTAGGGGATGGTCCAAAAGAGAGCCTACCAATCAGAGTAGAGGCGGGAAAGGGTGGCTACACCCACTCCCCTTTGTGTGTTTCCCGCCTGGGCGAGGGGCAGGATGCCCCATAACTGGTTCCAGGTGGTGTATGCAGAATTGGGGCTCTGCAGCTGCCTACGTGCAACTCTGAATGGACTGTTGGTGCACCCACCCTGTTCCAATCCACATATCCTGTCTGGGGAGGTGCTGGCACCTCCCTGCCACAGGAGCCCTATTGTCCAGATGGCGAGGCTGGGGTTTTCCCCAGCAACAGCCAGCCAGAGTCGTGTAGGTGGCGAACAGTAGCCATTTTGTGGTACATGTGCACTTTTAAATTGGTGTCCAAATTCTACCGCTTTTCCCATATCACCCTCCTAGCAAGGGGGAATCGTGCCCCCATGCCCATGGCTGGACTGGGGGTATGATTCCTTCATGTTTGACACCAAACACGATATGGTTCTGTGTAGCCATTCCTAAGTTACAGCGATGACGCAATAACTTATAATGCGGTTAAGAGTATATGGTATGGCTACACTACAAACAACCCAGTAACGATTTTACGAAGGTTGCAGAGAGGTCCTACTCACGTAGGGGTCCCCCCTCACACATACCTCAGCACCCAGCCCTGTAGGATTACCAGGGCCTGCCATAGGGGTGACCTATGAGAGTATATGTGTTGTATGGTATGGGACATAGGGTACCTACATCCCTGTAAGGGGTGCTAGCCCTACCTTACCCAGGCTACAGTAGTGGCCTGGTGGTGTCAGTTTGGGTGGCTGTCCCAGGGTGGCACAATAAGTGCTGCAGCCCTGGTAGGCCTACTGGGGGACCCATGCCTTGGGTACCTAGGGTACCATCTACAAGGGACTGGTAGGGCATGCCCAGCATCCAATTGGTTGGTACCTATGGTACTCACATAGTTTACCAGAGGAAGCAGATAGGCTGGGGTCCTGGATAGTAGGGCCACAGCCTGGCTAAAGTCATAAAAACAGTCAAAACATCAGCAAAAAGTTGGGGGCAACTATGCAGTCGATGCCACTCTCCTACACTTAGACTCTTACACTGGCCTACTGGTTAAGGTCTTAACTCTTACTCTGGCCTCATGGTTAAGGTCTTAATTCTTACTCTGGCCTAATGGTTAAGGTCTTAGACTCTTACTCTGGCATAATGGTTAAGGTCTTAACTCTTACTCTGGCCTACTGGTTAAGGTCTTAACTCTTACTCTGGCCTAATGGTTAAGGTCTTAGACTCGTACTCTGGCCTAATGGTTAAGGTCTTAACTCTTACTCTGGCCTAATGGTTAAGGTCTAGACTCTTACTCTGGCCTACTGGTTAAGGTCTTAACTCTTACTCTGGCCTAATTGTTAAGGTCTTAATTCTTACTCTGGCCTAATGGTTAAGGTCTTAGACTCTTACTCTGGCATAATGGTTAAGGTCTTAGCTCTTACTCTGGCCTAATGGTTAAGGTCATAACTCTTACTCTGGCCTAATGGTTAAGGTCTTCGCTCTTACTCTGGCCTAATGGTTAAGGTTTTGACTCTTACTCTGGCCTAATGGTTAAGGTCTTAACTCTTACTCTGGCCTAATGGTTAAGGTCTTGGCTCTTACTCTGGCCTAAAGGTTAAGGTTTTGACTCTTACTCTGGCCTAATGGTTAAGGTCTTAACTCTTACTCTGGCATAATGGTTAAGGTCTTAACTCTTACTCTGGCCTAATGGTTAAGGTCATAACTCTTACTCTGGCCTAATGGTTAAGGTCTTAGCTCTTACTCTGGCCTAATGGTTAAGGTCTTAACTCTTATTCTGGCCTAATGGTTAAGGTCTTGACTCTTACTCTGACCTAATGGTTAAGGTCTTAGACTCTTACTCTGGCCTACTGGTTAAGGTCTTAGACTCTTACTCTGGCCTACTGGTTAAGGTCTTAGATCTTACTCTGGCCTAATGGTTAAGGTCTTGACTCTTAATCTGGCCTAATGGTTAAGGTCTTGACTCTTACTCTCGCCTAATGGTTAAGGTCTTAACTCTTACTCTGGCCTAATGGTTAAGGTCTTAGACTCTTGCACTGGCCTAATAGTTAAGGTCTTGACTCTTTACTTGCCTAATGGTTAAGGTCTTAGACTTTTACTCTAGCCTAATGGTTAAGGTCTAGATTCTTACTCTGGACTAATGGTTAAGGTCTTAGTCTCTTAATCTGGCCTACTGGTTAAGGACTTAGACTCTTACTCTGGTATACTGGTTAAGGTATTAACTCTTACTCTGGGCTAATGGTTAAGGTCTTAACTCTTACTCTGACCTAATGGTTAAGGTCTTAACTCTTAGTCTGGCCTAATGGTTAAGGTCTTAGACTCTTACACTGGCCTAATAGTTAAGGTCTTGACTCTTACTCTGGCCTAATGGTTAAGGTCTTAGACTCTTACTCTAGCCTAATGGTTAAGGTCTAGACTCTTACTCTGGACTAATGGTTACGGTCTTAGTCTCTTAATCTGGCCTACTTGTTAAGGATTTAGACTCTTACTCTAGTATACTGGTTAAGGTGTTAACTCTTACTCTGGCCTAATGGTTAAGGTCTTGTCTTACTCTGGGCTAATGGTTAAGGTCTTAGACTTTTACTCTGGCCTACTGGTTAAGGTCTTAACTCTTACTCTGGCCTAATGGTTAAGGTCATAACTCTTACTCTGGCCTAATGGTTAAGGTCTTAGACTTTTACTCTGGCGTAATGGTTAAGGTCTTAATTCTTACTTTGGCCTACTGGTTAAGGTCTTAACTCTTACTCTGGCCTAATGGTTAAGGTCTTAGACTCGTACTCTGGCCTAATGGTTAAAGTCTTAAATCTTACTCTGGCCTACTTGTTAATGTCTTATCTCTTACTCTGGCCTAATGGTTAAGGTCTTAGACTGGTACTCTGGCCTAATGGTTAAGGTCTTAACTCTTACTCTGGCCTAATGGTTAAGGTCTTAGACTCTTACTCTGGCCTAATGGTTAAGGTCTTAACTCTTACTCTGGCCTAATGGTTAAGGTCTTAACTCTTACTCTGGCCTAATGGTTAAGGTCTTAACTCTTACTCTGGCCTAATGGTTAACGTCTTAGACTCTTACTCTGGCCTGATGGTTAAGGTCTTGGACTCTTACTCTGGCCTGCTGGCTAAGGTCTTAACTCTTACTCTGGCCTAATGGTTAAGGTATTAGACTCGTACTCTGGCCCAATGGTTAAGGTCTTAACTCCTACTCTGGCCTAATGGTTGAGGTATTAACTCTTACTCTGGCCTAAGGGTTAAGGTCACTCGTACTCTGGCCTAATGGTTAAGGTCTTAACTCTAACTCTGGCCTACTGGTCAAGGTCTTAACTCTTATTCTGGCATAATGGTTAAGATCTTAGACTCTTACTCTGGCCTAATGGTTAAAGTCTTAGACTCTCACTCTTGCCTAATTGTTAAGGTCTTAACTTTTACTCTGGCCTAATGGTTAAGTTCTTAGACTCTTACTCTGGCCTAATTGTTAAGGTCTAAACTCTTACTCTGGTCTAATGGTTAAGGTCTTAGACTCTTACTCTGGCCTAACGGTTAAGGTCTTAGACTCTTACTCTGGCCTAATGGTTAAGGTCTTAAGTCTTATTCTGGCCTACTGGTTAAGGTCTTAACTCTTACTCTGGCCTAATGGTTAAGGTCATAACTCTTACTCTGGCCTAATGGTTAAGGTCTTAGACTTTTACTCTAGCCTAATGGTTAAGGTCTTAATTCTTACTTTGGCCTACTGGTTAAGGTCTTAACTCTTACTCTGGCCTAATGGTTAAGGTCTTAGACTCGTACTCTGGCCTAATGGTTAAAGTCTTAAATCTTACTCTGGCCTACTGGTTAATGTCTTATCTCTTACTCTGGCCTAATGGTTAAGGTCATAACTCTTACTCTGGCCTAATGGTTAAGGTCTTAGACTCTTACTCTGGCCTAATGGTTAAGGTCTTAACTCTAACTCTGGCCTAATGGTTAAGGTCTTGGCTCTTACTCTGGCCTAATGGTTAAGGTTTTGACTCTTCCTCTGGCCTAATGGTTAAGGTCTTAACTCTTACTCTGGCATAATGGTTAAGGTCTTAACTCTTACTCTGGCCTAATGGTTAAGGTCATAACTCTTACTCTGGCCTAATGGTTAAGGTCTTAGCTCTTACTCTGGCCTAATGGTTAAGGTTTTGACTCTTAATCTGGCCTAATGGTTAAGGTCTTAACTCTTACTCTGGCCTAATGGTTAAGGTCTTAACTCTTATTCTGGCCTAATGGTTAAGGTCTTAGACTCTTACTCTGGCCTAATGGTTAAGGTCTTGACTCTTACTCTGACCTAATGGTTAAGGTCTTAGACTCTTACTCTGGCCTACTGATTAAGGTCTTAGACTCTTAATCTGGCCTACTGGTTAAGGTCTTAGATCTTACTCTGGCCTAATGGTTAAGGTCTTGACTCTTACTCTCGCCTAATGGTTAAGGTCTTAACTCTTACTCTGGCCTAATGGTTAAGGTCTTAGACTCTTGCACTGGCCTAATAGTTAAGGTCTTGACTCTTACTCTTGCCTAATGGTTAAGGTCTTAGACTTTTACTCTAGCCTAATGGTTAAGGTCTAGACTCTTACTCTGGACTAATGGTTAAGGTCTTAGTCTCTTAATCTGGCCTACTGGTTAAGGATTTAGACTCTTACTCTGGTATACTGGTTAAGGTGTTAACTCTTACTCTGGTCTAATGGTTAAGGTCTTAACTCTTACTCTGGGCTAATGGTTAAGGTCTTAGACTTTTACTCTGGCCTAATGGTTAAGGTCTTAACTCTTACTTTGGCCTACTGGTTAAGGTCTTAACTCTTACTCTGGCCTAATGGTTAAGGTCTTAGACTCTTACTCTGGCCTACTGGCTAAGGTCTTAACTCTTACTCTGGCCTAATGGTTAAGGTCTTAGACTGGTACTCTGGTCTAATGGTTAAGGTCTTAACTCTTAATCTGGCCCAATGGTTAAGGTCTTAGACTCTTACTCTGGCGTAATGGTTAAGGTCTTAACTCTTACTCTGGACTATTGGTTAAGGTCTTAGACTCTTACTCTGGCCTAATGGTTAAGGTCTTAGACTGGTACTCTGGCCTAATGGTTAAGGTCTTAACTCTTACTCTGGCCTAATGGTTAAGGTCTTAGACTCTTACTTTGGACTAATGGTTAAGGTCTTAGACTCTTACTCTGGCCTAATGGTTAACGTCTTAGACTGGTACTCTGGCCTAATGGTTAAGGTCTTAACTCTTACTCTGGTCTAATGGTTAAGGTCTTAGAATCTTACTCTGGCCTAATGGTTAAGGTCTTAGACTCTTACTCTGGCCTAATGGTTAATGTCTTACCTCTTACTCTGGCCTACTGGTTAAGGTCTTGACTCTTACTCTGGCCTGCTGGTTAAGGTCTTAGCTCTTACTCTGGCCTAATGGTTAAGGTCTTAACTCTTACTCTGGCCTAATGGTTAAGGTCTAGACTCTTACTCTGGCCTACTGGTTAAGGTCTTAACTGTTACTCTGGCCTACTTTTTAAGGTCTTAGACTCTTACTGTGGCCTAATGGTTAAGGTCTTAGACTCTTACTCTGGCCTACTGGTTAAGGTCTTAACTCTTACTCTGGCCTAATGGTTAAGGTCTTAATTCTTACTCTGGCCTAATGGTTAAGGTCTTGGACTCTTACTCTGGCATAATGGTTAAGGTCTTAACTCTTACTCTGGCCTACTGGTTAAGGTCTTAACTCTTACTCTGGCCTAATGGTTAAGGTCTTAGACTCGTACTCTGGCCTAATGGTTAAGGTCTTAAATCTTACTCTGGCCTAATGGTTAAGGTCTAGACTCTTACTCTGGCCTACTGGTTAAGGTCTTAACTGTTACTCTGGCCTACTTTTTAAGGTCTTAGACTCTTACTGTGGCCTAATGGTTAAGGTCTTAGACTCTTACACTGGCCTACTGGTTAAGGTCTTAACTCTTACTCTGGCCTAATGGTTAAGGTCTTAATTCTTACTCTGGCCTAATGGTTAAGGTCTTAGACTCTTACTCTGGCATAATGGTTAAGGTCTTAACTCTTACTCTGGCCTACTGGTTAAGGTCTTAACTCTTACTCTGGCCTAATGGTTAAGGTCTTAGACTCGTACTCTGGCCTAATGGTTAAGGTCTTAACTCTTACTCTGGCCTAATGGTTAAGGTCTAGACTCTTACTCTGGCCTACTGGTTAAGGTCTTAACTCTTACTCTGGCCTAATTGTTAAGGTCTTAATTCTTACTCTGGCCTAATGGTTAAGGTCTTAGACTCTTACTCTGGCATAATGGTTAAGGTCTTCGCTCTTACTCTGGCCTAATGGTTAAGGTCATAACTCTTACTCTGGCCTAATGGGTAAGGTCTTCGCTCTTACTCTGGCCTAATGGTTAAGGTTTTGACTCTTACTCTGGCCTAATGGTTAAGGTCTTAACTCTTACTCTGGCCTAATGGTTAAGGTCTTGGCTCTTACTCTGGCCTAATGGTTAAGGTTTTGACTCTTACTCTGGCCTAATGGTTAAGGTCTTAACTCTTACTCTGGCATAATGGTTAAGGTCTTAACTCTTACTCTGGCCTAATGGTTAAGGTCATAACTCTTACTCTGGCCTAATGGTTAAGGTCTTAGCTCTTACTCTGGCCTAATGGTTAAGGTTTTGACTCTTAATCTGGCCTAATGGTTAAGGTCTTAACTCTTACTCTGGCCTAATGGTTAAGGTCTTAACTCTTATTCTGGCCTAATGGTTAAGGTCTTAGACTCTTACTCTGGCCTAATGGTTAAGGTCTTGACTCTTACTCTGACCTAATGGTTAAGGTTTTAGACTCTTACTCTGGCCTACTGGTTAAGGTCTTAGACTCTTACTCTGGTCTACTGGTTAAGGTCTTAGATCTTACTCTGGCCTATTGGTTAAGGTCTTGACTCTTAATCTGGCCTAATGGTTAAGGTCTTGACTCTTACTCTCGCCTAATGGTTAAGGTCTTAACTCTTACTCTGGCCTAATGGTTAAGGTCTTAGACTCTTGCACTGGCCTAATAGTTAAGGTATTGACTCTTTACTTGCCTAATGGTTAAGGTCTTAGACTTTTACTCTAGCCTAATGGTTAAGGTCTAGATTCTTACTCTGGACTAATGGTTAAGGTCTTAGTCTCTTAATCTGGCCTACTGGTTAAGGACTTAGACTCTTACTCTGGTATACTGGTTAAGGTATTAACTCTTACTCTGGGCTAATGGTTAAGGTCTTAACTCTTACTCTGGCCTAATGGTTAAGGTCTTAACTCTTAGTCTGGCCTAATGGTTAAGGTCTTAGACTCTTACACTGGCCTAATAGTTAAGGTCTTGACTCTTACTCTGGCCTAATGGTTAAGGTCTTAGACTCTTACTCTAGCCTAATGGTTAAGGTCTAGACTCTTACTCTGGACTAATGGTTACGGTCTTAGTCTCTTAATCTGGCCTACTTGTTAAGGATTTAGACTCTTACTCTGGTATACTGGTTAAGGTGTTAACTCTTACTCTGGCCTAATGGTTAAGGTCTTGTCTTACGCTGGGCTAATGGTTAAGGTCTTAGACTTTTACTCTGGCCTAATGGTTAAGGTCTTAACTCTTACTTTGGCCTACTGGTTAAGGTCTTAACTCTTACTCTGGCCTAATGGTTAAGGTCTTAGACTCTTACTCTGGCCTACTGGCTAAGGTCTTAACTCTTACTCTGGCCTAATGGTTAAGGTCTTAGACTGGTACTCTGGCCTAATGGTTAAGGTCTTAACTCTTAATCTGGCCATATGGTTAAGGTCTTAGACTCTTACTCTGGCCTAATGGTTAAGGTCTTAACTCTTACTCTGGCCTAATGGTTAAGGTCATGACTCTTACTCTGGCCTAATGGTTAAGGTCTTAGCTCTTTCTCTGGCCTAATGTTTACGGTTTTGACTCTTACTCTGGCCTAATGGTTAAGGTCTTAACTCTTACTCTGGCCTAATGGTTAAGGTCTTAGACTCTTACTCTGGCCTAATAGCTAAGGTCTTAGACTCTTAATATGGCCGAATGTTTAAGGTCTTAACTCTTACTCTGGTCTAATGGGTAAGGTCTTAACTCTTACTCTGGCCTAATGGTTAAGGTCTTCAACTCATACTCTGGCCTAATGGTTAAGATCTTAGACTCTTACTCTGGCCTAATGGATAAGGTCTAGACTCTTACTCTGGACTAATGGTTAAGGTCTTAGACTCTTACTCTGGCCTAATGGTTAAGGTATTAACTCTTACTCTGGCCTAATGGTTAAGGTATTAGACTCTTACTCTGGCCTAATGGTTAAGGTCTTAGACTCGTACGCTGGCCCAATGGTTAAGGTCTTAACTCCTACTCTGGCCTAATGGTTGAGGTATTAACTCTTACTCTGGCCTAAGGGTTAAGGTCACTCGTACTCTAGCCTAATGGTTAAGGTCTTAACTCTAACTCTGGCCTACTGGTCAAGGTCTTAACTCTTACTCTGGCATAATGGTTAAGGTCTTAGACTCTCACTCTTGCCTAATTGTTAAGGTCTTAACTTTTACTCTGGCCTAATGTTTAAGGTCTTAGACTCTTACTCTGGCCTAATTGTTAAGGTCTAAACTCTTACTCTGGTCTAATGGTTAAGGTCTTAGACTCTTACTCTGGCCTAATGGTTAAGGTCTTAGACTCTTACTCTGGCCTAATGGTTAAGGTCTTAAGTCTTATTCTGGCCTACTGGTTAAGGTCTTAACTCTTACTCTGGCCTAATGGTTAAGGTCATAACTCTTACTCTGGCCTAATGGTTAAGGTCTTAGACTTTTACTCTGGCCTAATGGTTAAGGTCTTAGACTCTTACTCTGGCCTAATGGTTAAGGTCTTAACTCTAACTCTGGCCTACTGGTCAAGGTCTTAACTCTTACTCTGGCATAATGGTTAAGGTCTTAGACTCTTACTCTGGCCTAATGGTTAAAGTCTTAGACTCTCACTCTTGCCTAATTGTTAAGGTCCTAACTTTTACTCTGGCCTAATGGTTAAGTTCTTAGACTCTTACTCTGGCCTAATTGTTAAGGTCTAAACTCTTACTCTGGTCTAATGGTTAAGGTCTTAGACTCTTACTCTGGCCTAATGGTTAAGGTCTTATCTCTTACTCTGGCCTAATGGTTAAGGTCTTAGACTGGTACTCTGGCCTAATGGTTAAGGTCTTAACTCTTACTCTGGCCTAATGGTTAAGGTCTTAACTCTTACTCTGGCCTAATGGTTAAGGTCTTAAGTCTTATTCTGGCCTACTGGTTAAGGTCTTAACTCTTACTCTGGCCTAATGGTTAAGGTCATAACTCTTACTCTGGCCTAATGGTTAAGGTCTTAGACTTTTACTCTGGCCTAATGGTTAATGTCTTAATTCTTACTTTGGCCTACTGGTTAAGGTCTTAACTCTTACTCTGGCCTAATGGTTAAGGTCTTAGACTCGTACTCTGGCCTAATGGTTAAAGTCTTAAATCTTACTCTGGCCTACTGGTTAATGTCTTATCTCTTACTCTGGCCTAATGGTTAAGGTCTTAGACTGGTACTCTGGCCTAATGGTTAAGGTCTTAACTCTTACTCTGGCCTAATGGTTAAGGTCTTAGACTCTTACTCTGGCCTAATGGTTAAGGTCTTTACTCTTACTCTGGCCTAAAGGTTAAGGTCTTGGCTCTTACTCTGGCCTAATGGTTAAGGTCTTAACTCTTACTCTGGCCTAATGGTTAATGTCTTCGACTCTTACTCTGGCCTAATGGTTAAGGTCTTAGACTCTTTCTCTGGCCTGCTGGCTAAGGTCTTAACTCTTACTCTGGCCTAATGGTTAAGGTATTAGACTCGTACTCTGGCCCAATGGTTAAGGTCTTAACTCCTACTCTGGCCTAATGGTTGAGGTATTAACTCTTACTCTGGCCTAAGGGTTAAGGTCACTCGTACTCTGGCCTAATGGTTAAGGTCTTAACTCTAACTCTGGCCTACTGCTCAAGGTCTTAACTCTTATTCTGGCATAATGGTTAAGATCTTAGACTCTTACTCTGGCCTAATGGTTAAAGTCCTAGACTCTCACTCTTGCCTAATTGTTAAGGTCTTAACTTTTACTCTGGCCTAATGGTTAAGGTCTTAGACTCTTACTCTGGCCTAATTGTTAAGGTCTAAACTCTTACTCTGGTCTAATGGTTAAGGTCTTAGACTCTTACTCTGGCCTAACGGTTAAGGTCTTAGACTCTTACTCTGGCCTAATGGTTAAGGTCTTAAGTCTTATTCTGGCCTACTGGTTAAGGTCTTATCTCTTACTCTGGCCTAATGGTTAAGGTCATAACTCTTACTCTTGCCTAATGGTTAAGGTCTTAGACTTTTACTCTGGCCTAATGGTTAAGGTCTTAACTCTTACTCTGGCCTAATGGTTAAGGTCTTAGACTCGTACTCTGGCCTAATGGTTAAAGTCTTAAATCTTACTCTGGCCTACTGGTTAATGTCTTATCTCTTACTCTGGCCTAATGGTTAAGGTGTTAGACTGGTACTCTGGCCTAATGGTTAAGGTCTTAACTCTTACTCTGGCCTAATGGTTAAGGTCTTAGACTCTTACTATGGCCTAATGGTTAAGGTCTTAACTCTAACTCTGGCCTAATGGTTAAGGTCTTGGCTCTTACTCTGGCCTAATGGTTAAGGTTTTGACTCTTACTCTGGCCTAATGGTTAAGGTCTTAACTCTTACTCTGGCATAATGGTTAAGGTCTTAACTCTTACTCTGGCCTAATGGTTAAGGTCATAACTCTTACTCTGGCCTAATGGTTAAGGTCTTAGCTCTTACTCTGGCCTAATGGTTAAGGTTTTGACTCTTAATCTGGCCTAATGGTTAAGGTCTTAACTCTTACTCTGGCCTAATGGTTAAGGTCTTAACTCTTATTCTGGCCTAATGGTTAAGGTCTTAGACTCTTACTCTGGCCTAATGGTTAAGGTCTTGACTCTTACTCTGACCTAATGGTTAAGGTCTTAGACTCTTACTCTGGCCTACTGGTTAAGGTCTTAGACTCTTACTCTGGCCTACTGGTTAAGGTCTTAGATCTTACTCTGGCCTAATGGTTAAGGTCTTGACTCTTAATCTGGCCTAATGGTTAAGGTCTTGACTCTTACTCTCGCCTAATGGTTAAGGTCTTAACTCTTACTCTGGCCTAATGGTTAAGGTCTTAGACTCTTGCACTGGCCTAATAGTTAAGGTCTTGACTCTTACTCTTGCCTAATGGTTAAGGTCTTAGACTTTTACTCTAGCCTAATGGTTAAGGTCAAGACTCTTAGTCTGGACTAATGGTTAAGGTCTTAGTCTCTTAATCTGGCCTACTGGTTAAGGATTTAGACTCTTACTCTGGTATACTGGTTAAGGTGTTAACACTTACTCTGGTCTAATGGTTAAGGTCTTAACTCTTACTCTGGGCTAATGGTTAAGGTCTTAGACTTTTACTCTGGCCTAATGGTTAAGGTCTTAACTCTTACTTTGGCCTACTGGTTAAGGTCTTAACTCTTACTCTGGCCTAATGGTTAAGGTCTTAGACTCTTACTCTGGCCTACTGGCTAAGGTCTTAACTCTTACTCTGGCCTAATGGTTAAGGTCTTAGACTGGTACTCTGGCCTAATGGTTAAGGTCTTAACTCTTAATCTGGCCCAATGGTTAAGGTCTTAGACTCTTACTCTGGCCTAATGGTTAAGGTCTTAACTCTTACTCTGGCCTAATGGTTAAGGTCATGACTCTTACTCTGGCCTAATGGTTAAGGTCTTAGCTCTTTCTCTGGCCTAATGGTTACGGTTTTGACTCTTACTCTGGCCTAATGGTTACGGTCTTAACTCTTACTCTGGCCTAATGGTTAAGGTCTTAGACTCTTACTCTGGCCTAATAGCTAAGGTCTTAGACTCTTAATATGGCCTAATGTTTAAGGTCTTAACTCTTACTCTGGTCTAATGGTTAAGGTCTTAACTCTTACTCTGGCCTAATGGTTAAGGTCTTCAACTCATACTCTGGCCTACTGGTTAAGGTCTTAGACTCTTACTCTGGCCTAATGGATAAGGTCTAGACTCTTACTCTGGACTAATGGTTAAGGTCTTAGACTCTTACTCTGGCCTAATGGTTAAGGTATTAACTCTTACTCTGGCCTAATGGTTAAGGTATTAACTCTAACTCTGGCCTAATGGTTAAGGTCTTAGACTCTTACTCTGGCCTAATGGTTAAGGTATTAACTCTTACTCTGGCCTAATGGTTAAGGTCTTAACTCTTACTCTGGCCTAATGGTTAAGGTCTTAACTCTTACTCTGGCCTAATGGTTAACGTCTTAGACTCTTACTCTGGCCTAATGGTTAAGGTCTTAGACTCTTACTCTGGCCTGCTGGCTAAGGTCTTAACTCTTACTCTGGCCTAATGGTTAAGGTCTTAGACTCGTACTCTGGCCCAATGGTTAAGGTCTTAACTCCTACTCTGGCCTGATGGTTGAGGTATTAACTCTTACTCTGGCCTAAGGGTTAAGGTCACTCGTACTCTGGCCTAATGGTTAAGGTCTTAACTCTAACTCTGGCCTACTGGTCAAGGTCTTAACTCTTACTCTGGCATAATGGTTAAGGTCTTAGACTCTTACTCTGGCCTAATGGTTAAAGTCTTAGACTCTCACTCTTGCCTAATTGTTAAGGTCTTAACTTTTACTCTGGCCTAATGGTTAAGGTCTTAGACTCTTACTCTGGCCTAATTGTTAAGGTCTAAACTCTTACTCTGGTCTAATGGTTAAGGTCTTAGACTCTTACTCTGGCCTAATGGTTAAGGTCTTAGACTCTTACTCTGGCCTAATGGTTAAGGTCTTAAGTCTTATTCTGGCCTACTGGTTAAGGTCTTAACTCTTACTCTGGCCTAATGGTTAAGGTCATAACTCTTACTCTGGCCTAATGGTTAAGGTCTTAGACTTTTACTCTGGCCTAATGGTTAAGGTCTTAATTCTTACTTTGGCCTACTGGTTAAGGTCTTAACTCTTACTCTGGCCTAATGGTTAAGGTCTTAGACTCGTACTCTGGCCTAATGGTTAAAGTCTTAAATCTTACTCTGGCCTACTGGTTAATGTCTTATCTCTTACTCTGGCCTAATGGTTAAGGTCTTAGACTGGTACTCTGGCCTAATGGTTAAGGTCTTAACTCTTACTCTGGCCTAATGGTTAAGGTCTTAACTCTTACTCTGGCCTAATGGTTAGGTCATGACTCTTACTCTGGCCTAATGGTTAAGTTCTTAGCTCTTTCTCTGGCCTAATGGTTAGGGTTTTGACTCTTACTCTGGCCTAATGGTTAAGGTCTTAACTCTTACTCTGGCCTAATGGTTAAGGTCATGACTCTTACTCTGGCCTAATGGTTAAGGTCTTAGCTCTTTCTCTGGCCTAATGGTTACGGTCTTAGATTCTTACTCTGGCCTACTGGTTAAGGTCTTAACTCTTACTCTGGCCTACTGGTTAAGGTCTTAGACTCTTACTCTGGCCTACTGGTTAAGGTCTTAGATCTTACTCTGGCCGAATGGTTAAGGTCTTGACTCTTAATCTGGCCTAATGGTTAAGGTCTTGACTCTTACTCTCGCCTAATGGTTAAGGTCTTAACTCTTACTCTGGCCTAATGGTTAAGGTCTTAGACTCTTGCACTGGCCTAATAGTTAAGGTCTTGACTCTTACTCTTGCCTAATGGTTAAGCTCTTAGACTTTTACTCTAGCCTAATGGTTAAGGTCTAGACTCTTACTCTGGACTAATGGTTAAGGTCTTAGTTTCTTAATCTGGCCTACTGGTTAAGGACTTAGACTCTTACTCTGGTATACTGGTTAAGGTATTAACTCTTACTCTGGGCTAATGTTTAAGGTCTTAACTCTTACTCTGGCCTAATGGTTAAGGTCTTAACTCTTAGTCTGGCCTAATAGTTAAGTTCTTAGACTCTTACTCTGGCCTAATGGTTAAAGTCTTAGACTCTCACTCTTGCCTAATTGTTAAGGTCTTAACTTTTACTCTGGCCTAATGGTTAAGTTCTTAGACTCTTACTCTGGCCTAATTGTTAAGGTCTAAACTCTTACTCTGGTCTAATGGTTAAGGTCTTAGACTCTTACTCTGGCCTAATTGTTAAGGTCTTATCTCTTACTCTGGCCTAATGGTTAAGGTCTTAACTCTTACTCTGGCCTAATGGTTAAGGTCTTAGACTCTTACTCTGGCCTAATGGTTAAGGTCTTAACTCTTACTCTGGCCTAATGGTTAAGGTCTTAAGTCTTATTCTGGCCTACTAGTTAAGGTCTTAACTCTTACTCTGGCCTAATGGTTAAGGTCATAACTCTTACTCTGGCCTAATGGTTAAGGTCTTAGACTTTTACTCTGGCCTAATGGTTAAGGTCTTAATTCTTACTTTGGCCTGCTGGTTAAGGTCTTAACTCTTACTCTGGCCTAATGGTTAAGGTCTTAGACTCGTACTCTGGCCTAATGGTTAAAGTCTTAAATCTTACTCTGGCCGACTGGTTAATGTCTTATCTCTTTCTCTGGCCTAATGGTTAAGGTCTTAGACTGGTACTCTGGCCTAATGGTTAAGGTCTTAACTCTTACTCTGGCCTAATGGTTAAGGTCTTAGACTCTTACTCTGGCCTAATGGTTAAGGTCTTAACTCTTACTCTGGCCTAATGGTTAACGTCTTAGACTCTTACTCTGGCCTAATGGTTAAGGTCTTAGACTCTTACTCTGGCCTAATGGTTAAGGTATTAGACTCATACTCTGGCCCAATGGTTAAGGTCTTAACTCCTACTCTGGCCTAATGGTTGAGGTATTAACTCTTACTCTGGCCTAAGGGTTAAGGTCACTCGTACTCTGGCCTAATGGTTAAGGTCTTAACTCTAACTCTGGCCTACTGGTCAAGGTCTTAACTCTTATTCTGGCATAATGGTTAAGATCTTAGACTCTTACTCTGGCCTAATGGTTAAAGTCTTAGACTCTCACTCTTGCCTAATTGTTAAGGTCTTAACTTTTACTCTGGCCTAATGGTTAAGGTCTTAGACTCTTACTCTGGCCTAATTGTTAAGGTCTAAACTCTTACTCTCGTCTAATGGTTAAGGTCTTAGACTCTTACTCTGGCCTAACGGTTAAGGTCTTAGACTCTTACTCTGGCCTAATGGTTAAGGTCTTAAGTCTTATTCTGGCCTACTGGTTAAGGTCTTAACTCTTACTCTGGCCTAATGGTTAAGGTCATAACTCTTACTCTGGCCTAATGGTTAAGGTCTTAGACTTTTACTCTAGCCTAATGGTTAAGGTCTTAATTCTTACTTTGGCCTACTGGTTAAGGTCTTAACTCTTACTCTGGCCTAATGGTTAAGGTCTTAGACTCGTACTCTGGCCTAATGGTTAAAGTCTTAAATCTTACTCTGGCCTACTGGTTAATGTCTTATCTCTTACTCTGGCCTAATGGTTAAGGTCTTAGACTGGTACTCTGGCCTAATGGTTAAGGTCTTAACTCTTACTCTGGCCTAATGGTTAAGGTCTTAGACTCTTACTCTGGCCTAATGGTTAAGGTCTTAACTCTAACTCTGGCCTAATGGTTAAGGTCTTGGCTCTTACTCTGGCCTAATGGTTAAGGTTTTGACTCTTACTCTGGCCTAATGGTTAAGGTCTTAACTCTTACTCTGGCATAATGGTTAAGGTCTTAACTCTTACTCTGGCCTAATGGTTAAGGTCATAACTCTTACTCTGGCCTAATGGTTAAGGTCTTAGCTCTTACTCTGGCCTAATGGTTAAGGTTTTGACTCTTAATCTGGCCTAATGGTTAAGGTCTTAACTCTTACTCTGGCCTAATGGTTAAGGTCTTAACTCTTATTCTGGCCTAATGGTTAAGGTCTTAGACTCCTACTCTGGCCTAATGGTTAAGGTCTTGACTCTTACTCTGACCTAATGGTTAAGGTCTTAGACTCTTACTCTGGCCTACTGGTTAAGGTCTTAGACTCTTACTCTGGCCTACTGGTTAAGGTCTTAGATCTTACTCTGGCCTAATGGTTAAGGTCTTGACTCTTAATCTGGCCTAATGGTTAAGGTCTTGACTCTTACTCTCGCCTAATGGTTAAGGTCTTAACTCTTACTCTGGCCTAATGGTTAAGGTCTTAGACTCTTGCACTGGCCTAATAGTTAAGGTCTTGACTCTTACTCTTGCCTAATGGTTAAGGTCTTAGACTTTTACTCTAGCCTAATGGTTAAGGTCTAGACTCTTACTCTGGACTAATGGTTAAGGTCTTAGTCTCTTAATCTGGCCTACTGGTTAAGGATTTAGACTCTTACTCTGGTATACTGGTTAAGGTGTTAACTCTTACTCTGGTCTAATGGTTAAGGTCTTAACTCTTACTCTGGGCTAATGGTTAAGGTCTTAGACTTTTACTCTGGCCTAATGGTTAAAGTCTTAACTCTTACTTTGGCCTACTGGTTAAGGTCTTAACTCTTACTCTGGCCTAATGGTTAAGGTCTTAGACTCTTACTCTGGCCTACTGGCTAAGGTCTCAACTCTTACTCTGGCCTAATGGTTAAGGTCTTAGACTGGTACTCTGGCCTAATGGTTAAGGTCTTAACTCTTAATCTGGCCCAATGGTTAAGGTCTTAGACTCTTACTCTGGCCTAATGGTTAAGGTCTTAACTCTTACTCTGGCCTAATGGTTAAGGTCATGGCTCTTACTCTGGCCTAATGGTTAAGGTCTTAGCTCTTTCTCTGGCCTAATGGTTACGGTTTTGACTCTTACTCTGGCCTAATGGTTAAGGTCTTAACTCTTACTCTGGCCTAATAGTTAAGGTCTTAGACTCTTACTCTGGTCTAATAGCTAAGGTCTTAGACTCTTAATATGGCCTAATGTTTAAGGTCTTAACTCTTACTCTGGTCTAATGGTTAAGGTCTTAACTCTTACTCTGGCCTAATGGTTAAGGTCTTCAACTCATACTCTGGCCTAATGGTTAAGGTCTTAGACTCTTACTCTGGCCTAATGGATAAGGTCTAGACTCTTACTCTGGACTAATGGTTAAGGTCTTAGACTCTTACTCTGGCCTAATGGTTAAGGTATTAACTCTTACTCTGGCCTAATGGTTAAGGTATTAACTCTAACTCTGGCCTAATGGTTAAGGTCTTAGACTCTTACTCTGGCCTTATGGTTAATGTCTTATCTCTTACTCTGGCCTAATGGTTAATGTCTTATCTCTTACTCTGGCCTAATGGTTAAGGTCTTAACTCTTACTCTGGCCTAATGGTTAAGGTCTTAACTCTTACTCTGGCCTAATGGTTAACGTCTTAGACTCTTACTCTGGCCTAATGGTTAAGGTCTTAGACTCTTACTCTGGCCTGCTGGCTAAGGTCTTATCTCTTACTCTGGCCTAATGGTTAAGGTCTTAGACTCTTACTCTGGCCTAATGGTTAAGGTCTTAACTCTTACTCTGGCCTAATGGTTAAGGTCTTAACTCTTACTCTGGCCTAATGGTTAACGTCTTAGACTCGTACTCTGGCCCAATGGTTAAGGTCTTAACTCCTACTCTGGCCTAATGGTTGAGGTATTAACTCTTACTCTGGCCTAAGGGTTAATGTCACTCGTACTCTGGCCTAATGGTTAAGGTCTTAACTCTAACTCTGGCCTACTGGTCAAGGTCCTAACTCTTAGTCTGGCATAATGGTTAAGGTCTTAGACTCTTACTCTGGCCTAATGGTTAAAGTCTTAGACTCTCATTCTTGCCTAATTGTTAAGGTCTTAACTTTTACTCTGGCCTAATGGTTAAGGTCTTAGACTCTTACTCTGGCCTAATTGTTAAGGTCTAAACTCTTACTCTGGTCTAATGGTTAAGGTCTTAGACTCTTACTCTGGCCTAATGGTTAAGGTCTTAGACTCTTACTCTGGCCTAATGGTTAAGGTCTTAAGTCTTATTCTGGCCTACTGGTTAAGGTCTTAACTCTTACTCTGGCCTAATGGTTAAGGTCATAACTCTTACTCTGGCCTAATGGTTAAGGTCTTAGACTTTTACTCTGGCCTAATGGTTAAGGTCTTAATTCTTACTTTGGCCTACTGGTTAATGTCTTATCTCTTACTCTGGCCTAATGGTTAAGGTCTTAGACTGGTACTCTGGCCTAATGGTTAAGGTTTTAACTCTTATTCTGGCCTAATGCTTAAGGTCTTAACTCTTACTCTGGCCTAATGGTTAGGTCATGACTCTTACTCTGGCCTAATGGTTAAGTTCTTAGCTCTTTCTCTGGCCTAATGGTTAGGGTTTTGACTCTTACTCTGGCCTAATGGTTAAGGTCTTAACTCTTACTCTGGCCTAATGGTTAAGGTCATGACTCTTACTCTGGCCTAATGGTTAAGGTCTTAGCTCTTTCTCTGGCCTAATGGTTACGGTCTTAGATTCTTACTCTGGCCTACTGGTTAAGGTCTTAGACTCTTACTCTGGCCTACTGGTTAAGGTCTTAGATCTTACTCTGGCCTAATGGTTAAGGTCTTGACTCTTAATCTGGCCTAATGGTTAAGGTCTTGACTCTTACTCTCGCCTAATGGTTAAGGTCTTAACTCTTACTCTGGCCTAATGGTTAAGGTCTTAGACTCTTGCACTGGCCTAATAGTTAAGGTCTTGACTCTTACTCTTGCCTAATGGTTAAGCTCTTAGACTTTTACTCTAGCCTAATGGTTAAGGTCTAGACTCTTACTCTGGACTAATGGTTAAGGTCTTAGTCTCTTAATCTGGCCTACTGGTTAAGGACTTAGACTCTTACTCTGGTATACTGGTTAAGGTATTAACTCTTACTCTGGGCTAATGGTTAAGGTCTTAACTCTTACTCTGGCCTAATGGTTAAGGTCTTACCTCTTAGTCTGGCCTAATAGTTAAGGTCTTAGACTCTTACACTGGCCTAATAGTTAAGGTCTTGACTCTTACTCTGGCCTAATGGTTAAGGTCTTAGACTCTTACTCTAGCCTAATGGTTAAGGTCTAGACTCTTACTCTGGACTAATGGTTACGGTCTTAGTCTCTTAATCTGGCGTACTGGTTAAGGATTTAGACTCTTACTCTGGTATACTGGTTAAGGTGTTAACTCTTACTTTGGCCTACTGGTTAAGGTCTTAACTCTTACTCTGGCCTAATGGTTAAGGTCTTAGACTCTTACTCTGGCCTACTGGCTAAGGTCTTAACTCTTACTCTGGCCTAATGGTTAAGGTCTTAGACTGGTACTCTGGTCTAATGGTTAAGGTCTTAACTCTTAATCTGGCCCAATGGTTAAGGTCTTAGACTCTTACTCTGGCCTAATGGTTAAAGTCTTAACTCTTACTCTGGCCTAATGGTTAAGGTCATGACTCTTACTCTGGCCTAATGGTTAAGGTTTTAGCTCTTTCTCTGGCCTAATGGTTACGGTTTTGACTCTTACTCTGGCCTAATGGATAAGGTCTTAACTCTTACTCTGGCCTAATGGTTAAGGTCTTAGACTCTTACTCTGGCCTAATAGCTAAGGTCTTAGACTCTTAATATGGCCTAATGTTTAAGGTCTTAACTCTTACTCTGGTCTAATGATTAAGGTCTTAACTCTTACTCTGGCCTAATGGTTAAGGTCTTCAACTCATACTCTGGCCTAATGGTTAAGGTCTTAGACTCTTACTCTGGCCTAATGGATAAGGTCTAGACTCTTACTCTGGACTAATGGTTAAGGTCTTAGACTCTTACTCTGGCCTAATGGTTAAGGTATTAACTCTTACTCTGGCCTAATGGTTAAGGTATTAACTCTTACTCTGGCCTAATGGTTAAGGTCTTAGACTCTTACTCTGGCCTTATGGTTAATGTCTTATCTCTTACTCTGGCCTAATGGTTAAGGTCTTAGACTCTTACTCTGGCCTAATGGTTAAGGTCTTAACTCTTACTCTGGCCTAATGGTTAACGTCTTAGACTCTTACTCTGGCCTAATGGCTAAGGTCTTAGACTCTTACTCTGGCCTGCTGGCTAAGGTCTTAACTCTTACTCTGGCCTAATGGTTAAGGTCTTAGGCTCGTACTCTGGCCCAATGGTTAAGGTCTTAACTCCTACTCTGGCCTAATGGTTGAGGTATTAACTCTTACTCTGGCCTAAGGGTTAAGGTCACTCGTACTCTGGCCTAATGGTTAAGGTCTTAACTCTAACTCTGGCCTACTGGTCAAGGTCTTAACTCTTACTCTGGCATAATGGTTAAGGTCTTAGACTCTCACTCTTGCCTAATTGTTAAGGTCTTAACTTTTACTCTGGCCTAATGGTTAAGGTCTTAGACTCTTACTCTGGCCTAATTGTTAAGGTCTAAACTCTTACTCTGGTCTAATGGTTAAGGTCTTAGACTCTTACTCTGGCCTAATGGTTAAGGTCTTAGACTCTTACTCTGGCCTAATGGTTAAGGTCCTAACTCTTATTCTGGCCTACTGGTTAAGGTCTTAACTCTTACTCTGGCCTAATGGTTAAGGTCATAACTCTTACTCTGGCCTAATGGTTAAGGTCTTAGACTTTTACTCTGGCCTAATGGTTAAGGTCTTAATTCTTACTTTGGCCTACTGGTTAAGGTCTTAACTCTTACTCTGGCCTAATGGTTAAGGTCTTAGACTCGTACTCTGGCCTAATGGTTAAGGTCTTAAATCGTACTCTGGCCTACTGGTTAATGTCTTATCTCTTACTCTGGCCTAATGGTTAAGGTCTTAGACTGGTACTCTGGCCTAATGGTTAAAGTCTTAACTCTTACTCTGGCCTAATGGTTAAGGTCTTAGACTCTTACTCTGGCCTAATGGTTAAGGTCTTAACTCTTACTCTGGCCTAATGGTTAAGGTCATGACTCTTACTCTGGCCTAATGGTTAAGTTCTTAGCTCTTTCTCTGGCCTAATGGTTAGGGTTTTGACTCTTACTCTGGACTAATGGTTACGGTCTTAGTCTCTTAAGCTGGCGTACTGGTTAAGGATTTAGACTCTTACTCTGGTATACTGGTTAAGGTGTTAACTCTTACTCTGGCCTAATGGTTAAGGTCTTAACTCTTACTCCGGGCTAATGGTTAAGGTCTTAGACTTTTACTCTGGCCTAATGGTTAAGGTCCTAACTCTCACTTTGGCCTTCTGGTTAAGGTCTTAAGTCTTACTCTGGCCTAATGGTTAAGGTCTTAGAGTCTTACTCTGGCCTACTGGCTAAGGTCTTAACTCTTACTCTGGCCTAATGGTTAAGGTCTTAGACTGGTACTCTGGCCTAATGGTTAAGGTCTTAACTCTTAATCTGGCCCAATGGTTAAGGTCTTAGACTCTTACTCTGGCCTAATGGTTAAGGTCTTAACTCTTACTCTGGCCTAATGGTTAAGGTCTTAGCTCTTTCTCTGGCCTAATGGTTACGGTTTTGACTCTTACTCTGGCCTAATGGTTAAGGTCTTAACTCTTACTCTGGCCTAATGGTTAAGGTCTTAGACTCTTACTCTGGCCTAATAGCTAAGGTCTTAGACTCTTAATATAGCCTAATGTTTAAGGTCTTAACTCTTACTCTGGTCTAATGGTTAAGGTCTTAACTCTTACTCTGGCCTAATGGTTAAGGTCTTCAACTCATACTCTGGCCTAATGGTTAAGGTCTTAGACTCTTACTCTGGCCTAATGGATAAGGTCTAGACTCTTACTCTGGACTAATGGTTAAGGTCTTAGACTCTTACTCTGGCCTAATGGTTAAGGTATTAACTCTTACTCTGGCCTAATGGTTAAGGTATTAATTCTTACTCTGGTCTAATGGTTAAGGTCTTAACTCTTACTCTGGCCTAATGGTTAAGGTCCTCAACTCATACTCTGGCCTAATGGTTAAGGTCTTAGACTCTTACTCTGGCCTAATGGATAAGGTCTAGACTCTTACTCTGGACTAATGGTTAAGGTCTTAGACTCTTACTCTGGCCTAATGGTTGAGGTATTAACTCTTACTCTGGGCTAATGGTTAAGGTATTAACTCTTACTCTGGCCTAATGGTTAAGGTCATGACTCTTACTCTGGCCTAATGGTTAAGGTTTTAGCTCTTTCTCTGGCCTAATGGTTACGGTTTTGACTCTTACTCTGGCCTAATGGTTAAGGTCTTAACTCTTACTCTGGCCTAATGGTTAAGGTCTTAGACTCTTACTCTGGCCTAATAGCTAAGGTCTTAGACTCTTAATATGGCCTAATGTTTAAGGTCTTAACTCTTACTCTGGTCTAATGATTAAGGTCTTAACTCTTACTCTGGCCTAATGGTTAAGGTCTTCAACTCATACTCTGGCCTAATGGTTAAGGTCTTAGACTCTTACTCTGGCCTAATGGATAAGGTCTAGACTCTTACTCTGGACTAATGGTTAAGGTCTTAGACTCTTACTCTGGCCTAATGGTTAAGGTATTAACTCTTACTCTGGCCTAATGGTTAAGGTATTAACTCTTACTCTGGCCTAATGGTTAAGGTCTTAGACTCTTACTCTGGCCTTATGGTTAATGTCTTATCTCTTACTCTGGCCTAATGGTTAAGGTCTTAGACTCTTACTCTGGCCTAATGGTTAAGGTCTTAACTCTTACTCTGGCCTAATGGTTAACGTCTTAGACTCTTACTCTGGCCTAATGACTAAGGTCTTAGACTCTTACTCTGGCCTGCTGGCTAAGGTCTTAACTCTTACTCTGGCCTAATGGTTAAGGTCTTAGGCTCGTACTCTGGCCCAATGGTTAAGGTCTTAACTCCTACTCTGGCCTAATGGTTGAGGTATTAACTCTTACTCTGGCCTAAGGGTTAAGGTCACTCGTACTCTGGCCTAATGGTTAAGGTCTTAACTCTAACTCTGGCCTACTGGTCAAGGTCTTAACTCTTACTCTGGCATAATGGTTAAGGTCTTAGACTCTCACTCTTGCCTAATTGTTAAGGTCTTAACTTTTACTCTGGCCTAATGGTTAAGGTCTTAGACTCTTACTCTGGCCTAATTGTTAAGGTCTAAACTCTTACTCTGGTCTAATGGTTAAGGTCTTAGACTCTTACTCTGGCCTAATGGTTAAGGTCTTAGACTCTTACTCTGGCCTAATGGTTAAGGTCTTAACTCTTATTCTGGCCTACTGGTTAAGGTCTTAACTCTTACTCTGGCCTAATGGTTAAGGTCATAACTCTTACTCTGGCCTAATGGTTAAGGTCTTAGACTTTTACTCTGGCCTAATGGTTAAGGTCTTAATTCTTACTTTGGCCTACTGGTTAAGGTCTTAACTCTTACTCTGGCCTAATGGTTAAGGTCTTAGACTCGTACTCTGGCCTAATGGTTAAGGTCTTAAATCGTACTCTGGCCTACTGGTTAATGTCTTATCTCTTACTCTGGCCTAATGGTTAAGGTCTTAGACTGGTACTCTGGCCTAATGGTTAAAGTCTTAACTCTTACTCTGGCCTAATGGTTAAGGTCTTAGACTCTTACTCTGGCCTAATGGTTAAGGTCTTAACTCTTACTCTGGCCTAATGGTTAAGGTCATGACTCTTACTCTGGCCTAATGGTTAAGTTCTTAGCTCTTTCTCTGGCCTAATGGTTAGGGTTTTGACTCTTACTCTGGACTAATGGTTACGGTCTTAGTCTCTTAAGCTGGCGTACTGGTTAAGGATTTAGACTCTTACTCTGGTATACTGGTTAAGGTGTTAACTCTTACTCTGGCCTAATGGTTAAGGTCTTAACTCTTACTCTGGGCTAATGGTTAAGGTCTTAGACTTTTACTCTGGCCTAATGGTTAAGGTCCTAACTCTCACTTTGGCCTACTGGTTAAGGTCTTAAGTCTTACTCTGGCCTAATGGTTAAGGTCTTAGAGTCTTACTCTGGCCTACTGGCTAAGGTCTTAACTCTTACTCTGGCCTAATGGTTAAGGTCTTAGACTGGTACTCTGGTCTAATGGTTAAGGTCTTAACTCTTAATCTGGCCCAATGGTTAAGGTCTTAGACTCTTACTCTGGCCTAATGGTTAAGGTCTTAACTCTTACTCTGGCCTAATGGTTAAGGTCTTAGCTCTTTCTCTGGCCTAATGGTTACGGTTTTGACTCTTACTCTGGCCTAATGGTTAAGGTCTTAACTCTTACTCTGGCCTAATGGTTAAGGTCTTAGACTCTTACTCTGGCCTAATAGCTAAGGTCTTAGACTCTTAATATAGCCTAATGTTTAAGGTCTTAACTCTTACTCTGGTCTAATGGTTAAGGTCTTAACTCTTACTCTGACCTAATGGTTAAGGTCTTCAACTCATACTCTGGCCTAATGGTTAAGGTCTTAGACTCTTACTCTGGCCTAATGGATAAGGTCTAGACTCTTACTCTGGACTAATGGTTAAGGTCTTAGACTCTTACTCTGGCCTAATGGTTAAGGTATTAACTCTTACTCTGGCCTAATGGTTAAGGTATTAATTCTTACTCTGGTCTAATGGTTAAGGTCTTAACTCTTACTCTGGCCTAATGGTTAAGGTCCTCAACTCATACTCTGGCCTAATGGTTAAGGTCTTAGACTCTTACTCTGGCCTAATGGATAAGGTCTAGACTCTTACTCTGGACTAATGGTTAAGGTCTTAGACTCTTACTCTGGCCTAATGGTTGAGGTATTAACTCTTACTCTGGGCTAATGGTTAAGGTATTAACTCTTACTCTGGCCTAATGGTTAAGGTCTTAGACTCTTACTCTCGCCTTATGGTTAATGTCTTATCTCTTACTCTGGCCTAATGGTTAAGGTCTTAGACTCTTACTCTGGCCTAATGGTTAAGGTCTTAACTCTTACTCTGGCCTAATGGTTAAGGTCTTAACTCTTACTCTGGCCTAATGGTTAACGTCTTAGACTCTTACTCTGGCCTAATGGTTAAGGTCTTAGACTCTTACTCTGGCCTGCTGGCTAAGGTATTAACTCTTACTCTGTCCTAAGGGTTAAGGTCACTCGTACTCTGGCCTAATGGTTAAGGTCTTAACTCTAACTCTGGCCTACTGGTCAAGGTCTTAACTCTTACTCTGGCATAATGGTTAAGGTCTTAGACTCTCACTCTTGCCTAATTGTTAAGGTCTTAACTTTTACTCTGGCCTAATGGTTAAGGTCTTAGACTCTTACTCTGGCCTAATTGTTAAGGTCTAAACTCTTACTCTGGTCTAATGGTTAAGGTCTTAGACTCTTACTCTGGCCTAATGGTTAAGGTCTTAGACTCTTACTCTGGCCTAATGGTTAAGGTCTTAACTCTTATTCTGGCCTACTGGTTAAGGTCTTAACTCTTACTCTGGCCTAATGGTTAAGGTCTTAGACTTTTACTCTGGCCTAATGGTTAAGGTCTTAATTCTTACTTTGGCCTACTGGTTAAGGTCTTAACTCTTACTCTGGCCTAATGGTTAAGTTCTTAGACTCGTACTCTGGCCTAATGGTTAAGGTCTTAAATCTTACTCTGGCCTACTGGTTAATGTCTTATCTCTTACTCTGGCCTAATGGTTAAGGTCTTAGACTGGTACTCTGGCCTAATGGTTAAGGTCTTAACTCTTACTCTGGGCTAATGGTTAAGGTCTTAGACTCTTACTCTGGCCTAATGGTTAAGGTCTTAACTCTTATTCTGGCCTAATGGTTAAGGTCATGACTCTTACTCTGGCCTAATGGTTAAGTTCTTAGCTCTTTCTCTGGCCTAATGGTTAGGGTTTTGACTCTTACTCTGGCCTAATGGTTAAGGTCTTAGACTCGTACTCTGGCCTAATGGTTAAGGTCTAGACTCTTACTCTGGCCTACTGGTTAAGGTCTTAACTCTTACTCTGGCCTAATTGTTAAGGTCTTAATTCTTACTCTGGCCTAATGGTTAAGGTCTAGACTCTTACTCTGGCCTACTGGTTAAGGTCTTAACTGTTACTCTGGCCTACTTTTTAAGGTCTTAGACTCTTACTGTGGCCTAATGGTTAAGGTCTTAACTCTTACTCTGGCCCAATGGTTAAGGTCTTAGACTCTTACTCTGGCCTAATGGTTAAGGTCTTAACTCTTACTCTGGCCTAATGGTTAAGGTCTTAGCTCTTTCTCTGGCCTAATGGTTACGGTTTTGACTCTTACTCTGGCCTAATGGTTAAGGTCTTAACTCTTACTCTGGCCTAATGGTTAAGGTCTTAGACTCTTACTCTGGCCTAATAGCTAAGGTCTTAGACTCTTAATATAGCCTAATGTTTAAGGTCTTAACTCTTACTCTGCTCTAATGGTTAAGGTCTTAACTCTTACTCTGGCCTAATGGTTAAGGTCTTCAACTCATACTCTGGCCTAATGGTTAAGGTCTTAGACTCTTACTCTGGCCTAATGGATAAGGTCTAGACTCTTACTCTGGACTAATGGTTAAGGTCTTAGACTCTTACTCTGGCCTAATGGTTAAGGTATTAACTCTTACTCTGGCCTAATGGTTAAGGTATTAACTCTTACTCTGGTCTAATGGTTAAGGTCTTAACTCTTACTCTGGCCTAATGGTTAAGGTCCTCAACTCATACTCTGGCCTAATGGTTAAGGTCTTAGACTCTTACTCTGGCCTAATGGATAAGGTCTAGACTCTTACTCTGGACTAATGGTTAAGGTCTTAGACTCTTACTCTGGCCTAATGGTTGAGGTATTAACTCTTACTCTGGGCTAATGGTTAAGGTATTAACTCTTACTCTGGCCTAATGGTTAAGGTCTTAGACTCTTACTCTGGCCTTATGGTTAATGTCTTATCTCTTACTCTGGCCTAATGGTTAAGGTCTTAGACTCTTACTCTGGCCTAATGGTTAAGGTCTTAACTCTTACTCTGGCCTAATGGTTAAGGTCTTAACTCTTACTCTGGCCTAATGGTTAACGTCTTAGACTCTTACTCTGGCCTAATGGTTAAGGTCTTAGACTCTTACTCTGGCCTGCTGGCTAAGGTATTAACTCTTACTCTGTCCTAAGGGTTAAGGTCACTCGTACTGTGGCCTAATGGTTAAGGTCTTAACTCTAACTCTGGCCTACTGGTCAAGGTCTTAACTCTTACTCTGGCATAATGGTTAAGGTCTTAGACTCTCACTCTTGCCTAATTGTTAAGGTCTTAACTTTTACTCTGGCCTAATGGTTAAGGTCTTAGACTCTTACTCTGGCCTAATTGTTAAGGTCTAAACTCTTACTCTGGTCTAATGGTTAAGGTCTTAGACTCTTACTCTGGCCTAATGGTTAAGGTCTTAACTCTTATTCTGGCCTACTAGTTAAGGTCTTAACTCTTACTCTGGCCTAATGGTTAAGGTCTTAGACTTTTACTCTGGCCTAATGGTTAAGGTCTCAATTCTTACTTTGGCCTACTGGTTAAGGTCTTAACTCTTACTCTGGCCTAATGGTTAAGTTCTTAGACTCGTACTCTGGCCTAATGGTTAAGGTCTTAAATCTTACTCTGGCCTACTGGTTAATGTCTTATCTCTTACTCTGGCCTAATGGTTAAGGTCTTAGACTGGTACTCTGGCCTAATGGTTAAGGTCTTAACTCTTACTCTGGGCTAATGGTTAAGGTCTTAGACTCTTACTCTGGCCTAATGGTTAAGGTCTTAACTCTTATTCTGGCCTAATGGTTAAGGTCATGACTCTTACTCTGGCCTAATGGTTAAGTTCTTAGCTCTTTCTCTGGCCTAATGGTTAGGGTTTTGACTCTTACTCTGGCCTAATGGTTAAGGTCTTAACTCTTACTCTGGCCTAATGGTTAAGGTCATGACTCTTACTCTGGCCTAATGGTTAAGGTCTTAGCTCTTTCTCTGGCCTAATGGTTACGGTCTTAGATTCTTACTCTGGCCTACTGGTTAAGGTCTTAACTCTTACTCTGGCCTACTGGTTAAGGACTTAGACTCTTACTCTGGTATACTGGTTAAGGTCTTAACTCTTACTCTGGCCTAATGGTTAAGGTCTTAGACTCTTACTCTGGCCTAATGGTTAAGGTCTTAGACTCTTACTCTGGACTAATGGTTAAGGTCTGAGACTCTTACTCTGGCCTAATGGTTAAGGTCTTAGACTGGTACTCTGGCCTAATGGTTAAGGTCTTAACTCTTACTCTGGCCTAATGGTTAAGGTCTTAGACTCTTACTCTGGACTAATGGTTAAGGTCTTAGACTCTTACTCTGGCCTAATGGTTAAGGTCTTAGACTGGTACTCTGGCCTAATGGTTAAGGTCTTAACTCTTACTCTGGTCTAATGGTTAAGGTCTTAGAATCTTACTCTGGCCTAATGGTTAAGGTCTTAGACTCTTACTCTGGCCTAATGGTTAATGTCTTAACTCTTACTCTGGCCTACTGGTTAAGGTCTTGACTCTTACTCTGGCCTGCTGGTTAAGGTCTTAGCTCTTACTCTGGCCTAATGGTTAAGGTCTTAACTCTTACTCTGGCCTAATGGTTAAGGTCTAGACTCTTACTCTGGCCTACTGGTTAAGGTCTTAACTGTTACTCTGGCCTACTTTTTAAGGTCTTAGACTCTTACTGTGGCCTAATGGTTAAGGTCTTAGACTCTTACACTGGCCTACTGGTTAAGGTCTTAACTCTTACTCTGGCCTAATGGTTAAGGTCTTAATTCTTACTCTGGCCTAATGGTTAAGGTCTTAGACTCTTACTGTGGCCTAATGGTTAAGGTCTTAGACTCTTGCACTGGCCTAATAGTTAAGGTCTTGACTCTCACTCTTGCCTAATGGTTAAGGTCTTAGACTTTTACTCTAGCCTAATGGTTAAGGTCTAGACTCTTACTCTGGACTAATGGTTAAGGTCTTAGTCTCTTAATCTGGCCTACTGGTCAAGGACTTAGACTCTTACTCTGGTATACTGGTTAAGGTCTTAGACTCTTACTCTGGCCTAATGGTTAAGGTATTAACTCTTACTCTGGCCTAATGGTTAAGGTCTTAGACTCTTACTCTGGCCTTATGGTTAATGTCTTATCTCTTACTCTGGCCTAATGGTTAAGGTCTTAGACTCTTACTCTGGCCTAATGGTTAAGGTCTTAATTCTTACTTTGGCCTACTGGTTAAGGTCTTAACTCTTACTCTGGCCTAATGGTTAAGGTCTTAGACTCGTACTCTGGCCTAATGGTTAAAGTCTTAAATCTTACTCTGGCCTACTGGTTAATGTCTTAACTCTTACTCTGGCCTAATGGTTAAGGTCTTGGCTCTTACTCTGGCCTAATGGTTAAGGTTTTGACTCTTACTCTAGCCTAATGGTTAAGGTCTAGACTCTTACTCTGGCCTACTGGTTAAGGTCTTAACTCTTACTCTGGCCTAATGGTTAAGGTCTTAGACTCGTACTCTGGCCTAATGGTTAAGGTCTAGACTCTTACTCTGGCCTACTGGTTAAGGTCTTAACTCTTACTCTGGCCTAATTGTTAAGGTCTTAATTCTTACTCTGGCCTAATGGTTAAGGTCTTAGACTCTTACTCTGGCCTAATGGTTAAGGTCTAGACTCTTACTCTGGCCTACTGGTTAAGGTCTTAACTGTTACTCTGGCCTACTTTTTAAGGTCTTAGACTCTTACTGTGGCCTAATGGTTAAGGTCTTAGACTCTTACTCTGGCCTACTGGTTAAGGTCTTAACTCTTACTCTGGCCTAATGGTTAAGGTCTTAATTCTTACTCTGGCCTAATGGTTAAGGTCTTAGACTCTTACTCTGGCATAATGGTTAAGGTCTTAACTCTTACTCTGGCCTACTGGTTAAGGTCTTAACTCTTACTCTGGTCTAATGGTTAAGGTCTTAGACTCGTACTCTGGCCTAATGGTTAAGGTCTTAACTCTTACTCTGGCCTAATGGTTAAGGTCTAGACTCTTACTCTGGCCTACTGGTTAAGGTCTTAACTGTTACTCTGGCCTACTTTTTAAGGTCTTAGACTCTTACTGTGGCCTAATGGTTAAGGTCTTAGACTCTTACACTGGCCTACTGGTTAAGGTCTTAACTCTTACTCTGACCTAATGGTTAAGGTCTTAATTCTTACTCTGGCCTAATGGTTAAGGTCTCAGACTCTTACTGTGGCCTAATGGTTAAGGTCTTAGACTCTTGCACTGGCCTAATAGTTAAGGTCTTGACTCTTACTCTTGCCTAATGGTTATGTTAAATGGTAGCGGCAGTTTCAGTCGATAATCTTTCAAGTATTTGCCCGGCGGTAATCGCCTCTCATACCACTCGATGATTTACCAATAAAAGAGGCAGGCGCCGGAGACTGGAAGGCAGGAAACAAAGTTTTATTCCGTCGGAGCAGAACACATCAGATCAGACAGCAAGGTATCGTCACGAGGTGCTCTAACTGCATCTCTGAGACCTGGTCTCTTATACACTGGTTTATTGCTTTATTACATATAGTACATTCTTGAGATTCCCTTGATGCCTGAAAGAACATCCCCTGAAGCCCCGGCTCAGATCCGATCCCACACATAGATACAGTAGAAGTTCCCACCCTACCCGCAGTGGGAGATGGCTATCGCGCAGCAGGGAATTCCGCTAATTCCCGGGGGTGTGTGCAACTGGCCGGGTCTCAGGGGGTAGGGGCTTTGATATACTGTAATCCCTTTGATGTGGGGTGTTTCCCTTACAGTAGGGGCAGTAAACTGCATCCGCAGGGCTAGGTGATGGCCTGGGACCAGTTCAGACAATGGGGCGCAGAGGAAGGGGGTTATCAAAGGAGAGGCATGACCATGTATGGGTTGTCGGTTGGAAGTGGTTCCGTAGCAGGGTCGCGCAGAAGGAGAGGGTTTATGGCCTGTATGAGAGAGCGGGGGTGGCCGGCGCGCGGGGGATGCTTGCAGCGCCAGGGGAAAGCGCTGGCGGTCGAGAGTGAGCGGGGAGAGAGTGGGGTGCCTAAAATGGCGGCTGTGCATTCGTTGTGCGTGGCGCTGGGGAGAGGCAAGATGGCGCAGATAATGTTCAGTTTGCACGCTAAATTTCCACAGTCCTCCCTTTTAACATGTCTCGCCAGCTTGCCTAGTTTGGATCTATCCCCATAATACCCCGTACCTCCACCTCGTTCAGAGCTTTCATCCGCTCAGTTTCAAAGTCCAAAGTCTTAGGGCAGATGCAGTTCATAAAAAGCGAACATAAAGGTGGCAGACACTGAATCCCCAAGCAACATCCACATAGTAACACAATCGGTATCAGGATAAATGAAAACAGTCTCCATCCCCAACCCTTAATAGTGTCCCAAAACCAACTCCCCAGTGACCATTCTTCTTGTTCTTGATGAACCTCTGCGGACAGTCTGTGGAGATGTTCAATTGCTTTGTAGACTGAGGGTGAGTTATCCGGTACGTAGGTACAACAGCTGGACCCAATGATGCGGCATGCTCCTCCACGATCTGCCAGAACCACGTCTAGAACAAGGCGGTTCTGGAGAGCCACCAGGCGGACGGCCTGAAGCTCAGCGGTGTTGTTGGCGAGGGCGCCAGCTGTAATGTTCATTGCCGTTTCGACTGCCTGGGTTAAGTGGCGGATGGCACGGCTGTTTGCCATCGGACCCCAGAGTGGAACAAGGCCTTTGACTGCGTCCATGAACTGTGCTCCGGTGGAGTCGGCCTGCACAATGTCTTTGGCCCGTTTCTGTCGGTGATGGTTTGCTGGAGCCACATACGTCGGAGGAAGGACAAAGGCGATGTAGCAGGTGCCTCCCCAACCTTTCGGAAGCCAGGTGTAGGCCTTAGTACCACAGACGAAGTACATATTCGGGGAGGCAACAAAGGAGGGTGGGTCAACTGAGTCCAATGTTCGGGTGATGAGGCAGGAGCTGTGGCCCACCAGCTGTGCCCCCAGGCCTTCGAGGCATACAGACCCAGTGATGTTGATGACGGACAGGGCCACTGTTAGGGTGGCGGCCGTCCGTTTCCGGAGGTAAGAGAAGGTGGGTCTGGCTGGATTGTTGAACACTTGCATTTCAACTCGTTCTTTGGCAGGGATGTCCATGTGAAAGGAAGTGTTCGATCTCAGAGGGCAGAAGAGGGCAGAAGTTCTTCCAGTTTTGTTCAGCCAGAACCCATGGTAAAAGTGTGACATGGTTCTGCCGGAAGTGGCATTGTCCTTGTAGCTTTCTTGCAGGAGGATTAGCCAGGCGAGGCAGGAACCATGGACAGAAAAAGGTGAAGGGATGAAAGGGATAGAGTGTCCAGTGGCATGTGGTAGCAGTCCACAGATCCAGCAATTAGTGGCGTTGGTAGCAAGATTGTGTTGGTGGAGCAACTGCACAAAAGAGTTATTCCAGAACTCCTTACGCCTTTCTCGGAGTTGGGGTGAAAGCGAGATCAGATGATGTTCTTTCGTGGTGGTAGGTTGAACGGTGGTCAGTAATGTCTTATGAGCGGGTGTGCTCTCCTCCATGATCCAGAAGGTGACCATGAGGAGAAGGCAAAAGAGAAGGGTAATGAAAAGTGCAATAGTCTTTAAGCTGTGCATTCGGTCAGTCTTTGGGTTTCTGTAGTGGATCTTCGGACGTCCGGTTGCTTCCATCATCTTCATGTCGGGCGCTTCCATCACCTTCAAGAGACTCGGTAGCGGGCAGAACCACAGACTTTGTTTTAGTTTCTCTCCTGGTGGCCTTTTAGGTGACTAGGCTACCGTTCTGAGATTTCCACTTAGCCTGTGGTCTGCTTAGCCGAAGTTCTCTCCTTTCGTCGCAAGTTATACCCTTCTTTGGATGGCACAGTGGGATCGGGATATTCAATCAACTCAAGTGTCTCTGTATCCGGGCCGCGGTTCAGGGATGGTCGGTCTTTGTCCAGTAGTTCCTCTTGGGTGGTGATGTTGTCCGTGGTTGTCAGGGTCGGTGATACCTTCTTGCAGTGGTGTGCATGCAGCCAATTGCGTTTCCCCTCCACTCGAAGAGCTGTTCGGGTGGTGATCAGGACTTGCAGGGGGCCCGTCCACCGGGGCTCCAGACTCTTGGTGCGCTGGAAGTTACGCACTAAGACGAAGTCACCGGGTTGGATGTCGTGTCCCGGGCCCCTGGAAACATCGGGAATGGCGTGCAGCACCTGCTGGTGGATAACAGACAATGTCTTAGTTAGGTTATACAAATAGTCAGACATGAGGACGTCCGGGACGTCGTGGATGGATGATGGTTTTGGTGCAGTCCAAAGGTTCATGGGCCGCCCAAAGACGACCTCGTAGGGGGTTAAGTGGTGTTTGGTGGGGGTGGAACGCATTGATAGCAATGCTAGTGGGAGAGCGTCTGGCCATCTTAGTCCTGTGGTGGCGACTATTTTTGCTATCTTAAGCTTCAATGTGGCATTGTGTCGCTCAACCAGGCCTGCAGATTGGGGATGGAAGACCGCATGGAACTTCTGTTTTACACCCAACCCTTTTAAGATGAGTTGGATAACTTCGGCTACGAAGTGGGGGCCATTGTCGCTCCACAAAATTCGACAAAGGCCGTATCGGGGGAAGAATTCCTTCAGTAGTACTTTTGCGGTAGTCATAGCGGTGTTATCATGGGTCGGGTAGGCTTCCACCCACTTGCTGAAGGCACATACAACGACAAGCACATACTTTAAACCTTGGCACCTTTCTAGCTGGACGTAGTCCATTTGTAGGACTTCAAAGGGGTGATTGGGGACCCCAAACCCTCCCCGGGGTATAGCAGTTCCTTTCCCAGGGTTGTGTTGGAGGCATACTAGGCATTGTTGGACCAGACGTTTGGCTGAGTCCGGTATTCTGTCGTTGTGCCAGACTTTGGAGATGAGTTCGATCATGGGGGCAGACCCTATGTGTGCGGGGGAGTGTGCCATGGTCAGCATGGGGATCAAGTATGAGTCGGGTAGCAGCCATTTGTTCGAGTCTTTAGTTCGCCAACAACCGTCATCGTCCTTCAATCCTACCCGGGCCCATTCAGTTAATTCGTGTGGTGTGCTGGCTAGTTGGATATCCCTAATCGTTTCCCTAGCATCCTTCCATTTCTCAGTTTGTGACCTGGTCACGTACATACGGGTCGTGGACCTATTCTCGGCTGTGGTTCGGGCAGTAATGTCAGCTAGTGCATTTCCCTGACCTATAATGTCTGTCACCTTCTTGTGTGCCTGGCATTTGATCACAGCTAACCGTGTGGGGAGGAGGACTGCTTCGGTCAGGGCAGAGACTAGGTCTCCATGCAGGATGGGTGTGCCATGAGAAGTCAAGAATCCCCTCTCTTTCCATAAGAGCCCGAAGTGGTGAACTACCCCAAAGGCATACTGACTGTCTGTGTAAATGTTTGCGGTTGTCCCTGCTGCCAGGATGCAGGCTCGTGTGAGGGCAATTAGTTCAGCCGCCTGTGCGGATCGCTGTGTGATGCGGGCCGTCTCAACAACTGTTCGAGCTGTGGTGACTGCATAGGCAGCTGAGGTGGTGCCATCAGGGAGCTTGATGCATGAGCCATCCACCCACAGTTCTCCGTCAGGGTTCGGGAAGGCAGTATCCCGGAGGTCAACCCTACTCTTGGTCTGTTCGTCGGTGAGGGTCACGCAGTCATGTATAGGGGACGCATTGGGGTCAGTGTCAGGGAGAGGTAGTAGAGTGGCTGGATTCAGAGTGGTGCATCGTTTCAATGTGATGTGGGGTGCAAGCAGAGTCAGTTCGTACCCAGTCAGTCGTGCGCTAGTCAGGTGTTGAGTTTTGGTTTGGTTCAGGAGGGTATCAACAGCATGGGGCACCAATACAGTGAGGGGGTTCGAGAGCACGATCCCCTCACTTTGTCGGATAGAGACAGCAGCGGCGGCTACTGCTCGAAGGCAGGCGGGCAAGGCTCTGGCTACGGGGTCGAGAGTGGCAGAGAAGTAGGCACAAGGGCGTTGTTTAGGGCCTATGGACTGGGTTAGGACAGACAATGCGCATCCCTCCCTTTCGTGGGTGTAGAGGGAGAAAGGTTTAGTGTAGTTTGGGGTTCCTAGGACTGGGGCTGAGCAGAGGGCATCCCGTAATTCTTTGAAGGAGGATTGGCATTCGGGTGTCCAGGGGAGGGGGAAGGGGGTATCTTTAGCCAGCAGGGAAAGCAGAGGTTTTACGATAAGACTGAAATTTGGCAACCACTGACGACAGAAGGAGGTGAGGCCCACTAGGGACCGCACTTGCTTCTGAGTTTTGGGAACAGGGGTTTCTAGGATGGTTTGAATTCGGTCAGGGGTAAGTTTCCTCCCGTCTTTGGATAGTAGGTGGCCTAGATACGTTACTTGGGGCTGGCAGAATTGCAATTTCTTTCTGGAGACCTTGTGACCGTTCTCCGCAAGGAAGCGGAGGAGGTGAATGGTGGCTGTGACGGCAAGTGGAGTGGTGTCGGCCGCCAAAAGAATGTCATCGACGTACTGTATCAACGCCACTCCATCGGGTAGTTGGACTGCATCTAGTTGCCTCTTGAGGGCCTGGCTGTAAATACTGGGACTCTCAGTGTAGCCTTGGGGTGCCCTACAGAATCTGTACGAACGGGCTTTTAAAGTGAAGCCGAACAGGTAGCGGCTGTCTGGGTGGATGGGGATGGAAAAGAATGCGTTCTTGAGGTCAATAACAGTAAAGATGGTGGCGGTGGATGGAATCAGGGTGAGGATGGTGGTGATGTCTGAGACTACGGGGTACTGGGGTATGACTACTTTGTTAACCTCTCGCAAGTCAACAATGAAACGGTAGGCTTTCTCATCCCCCTCGCCTTGCTTCTTTACAATGGGTAGGATAGGGCTGTTGCAAACATTACTCGCTACTTCTTCTACCACTCCTGCCTCGACCAGGGACTCGATGATTTCCACCAATGCCTTCTCGCCTTCGGGGGATATCCGATACTGAGGAAGCTTTGGGAGCACTGCGTCCGGTCGGACGGTTATGTGTACCGGGTCGATCACCATGCGCCCTACATCTGAGTCGGTTTTAGCCCATAGATGTGAAGGTAATGTGTCGAGTAGGGACATATCGGCATCGGTTATAGAGAGCATACGCCGAGTGTGACAGGGTCTGGACAGATCTGGGTTATCGTGTAGGATGACTCGAACTCCGTCTGGGGAGCATCTGATAGTGGCTCGAAAATGTTTTAGCAAATCAAGTCCCATAATAGCATCGGGGGTGTTGGAGGAGAGCAGAAAGGTCGTGTCAGTGGTGTTATCTTCTAAATCAAAGGGGATTGGTGCTGATAAGGGGTTAGTGGAGGGCGTTCCGTCAAAGCCTATTGAGGTTACGTGTGAGCCAGACAAGGGTGCCCTAGGAATCAGTCGTTTAGATAACGCACTACGTGGCGCCCCAGTATCTACCAGGAATGGAGATTTTGTGCCCAAGACCTTAGCGGTGACGTAAGGACCTTGCTGGTCAACACGGAGTTCGACTGGATCCCTCCCTTGCCCCTGGCGGTCCTATGCGAAGTCATGAGTGCTTTCATAGTCGGACTGCTGACACTGGTTTTGTCGGGGGCGATCAAAGGTGTTTGATCTGCCTGGCCTGTCGTTGATGGCGTCGTTCGTGTGCCCTCGTTCCCGTCCTCTATTTCTGGGGTCATATGCTGTGTCTCTGGGGTTCCTATTTTTATTCATTTCCAGAAGGACCGGGCACTGGGATTTCCAGTGTCCGAACCCTCTACAGAACGCACATTGGTTCCCATCTAAGTCTCTCCGTCCGTTGTAGGGCGTAGGTGTATGGTCTCTAGGGGGTAGCTTTCTAGGGGCGGTTGGTTGGTAATTCTCTTTTGGGGGTTCCCTTCCTATGGTCACCCCTTGCAACTGTGCTATCATCACCCTCTCCTTTAATTCCTTTTTCTTCTTCTCTGACGCCCTATCGTTCTCGTTCTTCTGGTTTTCGTAGTATTGGGCCATCTGGAGAATTGCTGCGGGTTTGGAGGCTGCCCAACTACTCTCGCTGGTCTGTAACTTCTGGGAAACTTCTGGCTACAGCCCCTTTACATAATTCTGGACAAAGAGGTGGTGTCCGGTTGCGGTGGTCATGTCTTGGCCACTGTAATCGGAAAACACAGTCTCGAATCGGGAGAAGTATTCAGACACATCTTCCTGGGGTTTCTGGCGGCAAGCTGTCACTATCGACCAGTCTACCTTTCTTTCTGGGATTAGAGTCTTCAGTTTTTGTACAATCTTGTCTGGGAGCTCTAAGATGGCTTTCGGGGGTTTCTGTCCTGGCTCTCGCTGTTTATCTATGGTATCGAGTTGTACCCAGGTATATCCGAACGGCTCAGCGTGGTCAACTTTCCGGATTTGTTTCCACACATCAGCCGGCAGACATAGCCCAAAGAACAAGTCGATATCTGCTAACGTCATTATCGTTGAGCCTAAGGCTGTGCCTAATTCAGTGTAGAAGGCAGTCGGGTTCTTTCTCAAGTCGGGTAGGGTCTTTCTAAAGGTCAAAATATCTTGCCGGTCCCACGGCTGGTAGACCCAGTTATATACAACCCTTCCCTTCGCATCTTGGTGGTTGATGTCGTCGTGTGTTCCCTGACCCCGTGGGGGGACCCAGTAGGGGGCAGCTTCTTTAATGGGCATCATGGCATCGGCCCTTCCTCCCTGGGGCTTAGTTGCCATGGGGGTTTCCGTTGTGGTTGTCTGTCCATGTTCTTTAAGGTGTCGGTAGACCTCGAGTGTACGAGTGAAGAGGTTCGTTACATCGCCCTCTCTTTCTTCCCCAATGTCTACCTTCCTATATAGGGCCGCTAGGCCTTCGGGACCTTTATCGTGGTACCTATTCTCATATGTATTCAGGGTGCGATAACAGAGCCGTACGACGAAGTGTCGTCTGCGGCTGTCGGCATACGATTTATACACGTCCGTTATATACTCCTCACTTTCTTTTCGCTCCACCAGCGTCCCTACTATCTTGTCAATTCCTGCTCGTTCATCTTTAGTTAACCGATTCATTCTGGTGGACTCTTTCTTTCCTATCTCATGGTCGTCTAGCGTTGTAGTCGACGTTAGGTTCAGTACAAGAGGCTCAGCCGGCGCGGAGGCCGTGAGGGCCGAGGCCCCTGTACTGCTTTCGTTCGTGTTCGGGGGTTGTGGGTGTTGCACTACCGATTGGGAGGGTGCATACGGAGGGGGCATGTAAATGGTCGGGGGACCTAACAGTAATTCGTCATTCGTTTGCTGCTTGGAGGACAATACAGGGTAGAGCAGAGAAGGGGTCCTAACAGCGTACTGGCCTGAGGTTTCGGGCTCCTGTCTTAGTTTAGTTTCCCTTCTCTCTTTTATGTCTTCTTCTAACTTTTTAGCGGCAAGGTGAGCTGCCTTTCGTAATTCCTTTTCTGCTTTTACTTCTTCCCTCTTTTTCCGTTGCGTTGCTTCTTTGCGCCACATGCCGATACTGTCAAGCATAGTAGGCGTCGTCTTATTGCTACGCAGAGCTATTTCTAGCGCTCTCCTATCTTATGGTCGTCGAAGGATCCCATCAGTGGCCACTGACTTTCGGGGTCCTTCTTGGTATATTTATGCCACAGCTTGCTATAAGCTACGGCGACTAGTCCATATTTAGTGAACATGTCCTTATTAGGGGTGCCTTCCAGTGGAGCCGGATGGTTCACCTCTAATAAGCGGTCCGGGCAGAACCAACTACCAATCAGTGGGGAGAAGATAGGCATGACGGGTTTCAACGGGGACAAAAGTCAGCACTACCTATCTTTTCACTGCTTGCAAAGACTAGACAGAATATCTCTATTCTTCGTTATTTGTAAGCAGAGAATACCTCCAAAGAACCAATATCGAACAACTAGTGTTCGGACAATCAATCAATCAATCAATGGGGAGATAAAGATAGGCACGACGGGTTTCAACGGGGACAAAAGTCTGCGTTACCTACCCTTCACTATCTGCAAAGGGAGAGAGAGAGAGTATTCCTACTCCTCCCCGTTTGTAGACAGCGAATATCTCAAAAAGAACAATCAATGAGCAATACTAGTATTCAAACAATCAATCAATTATTTCGCACTTTTGTCGTATTTCACGACCTTACCCGGACCGCGTGGACAGTTTCTCGTCTTCCGCCTCCAGCGCCCGATCGTCCTCTATTCTCCGTATTTGCCGCGGCACTCCTGATGGTTCCCAGTCAGGACCGTAGATCACTCGAGAGAGGTCTGCTCAGAACCAGTGAAGTTCGGATGATCGGCTGCCAGACGAGGGTCTATTGGGCAGGAGCTCTCCCGATCGTTGCAGTCGTTCACTCTGTCGTCGGGACCTCTCCCACTGGATCCACGTGTCGCTGATGGGCCCCACGTTTGGGACGCCAATTGTTAAATGGTAGCGGCAGTTTCAGTCGATAATCTTTCAAGTATTTGCCCGGCGGTAATCGCCTCTCATACCACTCGATGATTTACCAATAAAAGAGGCAGGCGCCGGAGACTGGAAGGCAGGAAACAAAGTTTTATTCCGTCGGAGCAGAACACATCAGATCAGACAGCAAGGTATCGTCACGAGGTGCTCTAACTGCATCTCTGAGACCTGGTCTCTTATACACTGGTTTATTGCTTTATTACATATAGTACATTCTTGAGATTCCCTTGATGCCTGAAAGAACATCCCCTGAAGCCCCGGCTCAGATCCGATCCCACACATAGATACAGTAGAAGTTCCCACCCTACCCGCAGTGGGAGATGGCTATCGCGCAGCAGGGAATTCCGCTAATTCCCGGGGGTGTGTGCAACTGGCCGGGTCTCAGGGGGTAGGGGCTTTGATCTACTGTAATCCCTTTGATGTGGGGTGTTTCCCTTACAGTAGGGGCAGTAAACTGCATCCGCAGGGCTAGGTGATGGCCTGGGACCAGTTCAGACAATGGGGCGCAGAGGAAGGGGGTTATCAAAGGAGAGGCATGACCATGTATGGGTTGTCGGTTGGAAGTGGTTCCGTAGCAGGGTCGCGCAGAAGGAGAGGGTTTATGGCCTGTATGAGAGAGCGGGGGTGGCCGGCGCGCGGGGGATGCTTGCAGCGCCAGGGGAAAGCGCTGGCGGTCGAGAGTGAGCGGGGAGAGAGTGGGGTGCCTAAAATGGCGGCTGTGCATTCGTTGTGCGTGGCGCTGGGGAGAGGCAAGATGGCGCAGATAATGTTCAGTTTGCACGCTAAATTTCCACAGTTAAGGTCTTAGACTTTTACTCTAGCCTAATGGTTAAGGTCTAGACTCTTACTCTGGACTAATGGTTAAGGTATTAACTCTTACTCTGGCCTAATGGTTAAGGTCTTAGACTCTTACTCTGGCCTTATGGTTAATGTCTTATCTCTTACTCTGGCCTAATGGTTAAGGTCTTAGACTCTTACTGTGGCCTAATGGTTAAGGTCTTAGACTCTTACACTGGCCTACTGGTTAAGGTCTTAACTCTTACTCTGGCCTAATGGTTAAGGTCTTAATTCTTACTCTGGCCTAATGGTTAAGGTCTTAGACTCTTACTGTGGCCTAATGGTTAAGGTCTTAGACTCTTGCACTGGCCTAATAGTTAAGGTCTTGACTCTTACTCTTGCCTAATGGTTAAGGTCTTAGACTTTTACTCTAGCCTAATGGTTAAGGTCTAGACTCTTACTCTGGACTAATGGTTAAGGTCTTAGTCTCTTAATCTGGCCTACTGGTCAAGGACTTAGACTCTTTGTAGGAGAGTGGCATCGACTGCATAGTTGCCCCCAACTTTTTGCTGATGTTTTGACTGTTTTTATGACTTTAGCCAGGCTGTGGCCCTGCTATCCAGGACCCCAGCCTATCTGCTTCCTCTGGTAAACTATGTGAGTACCCTAGGTACCAACCAATTGGATGCTGGGCATGCCCTACCAGTCCCTTGTAGATGGTACCCTAGGTACCCAGGGCATGGGTCCCCCAGTAGGCCTACCAGGGCTGCAGCACTTATTGTGCCACCCTGGGACAGCCACCCAAACTGACACCACCAGGCCACTACTGTAGCCTGGGTAAGGTGGTGCTAGCACCCCTTACAGGGATGTAGGTACCCTATGTCCCATACCATACAACACATATACTCTCATAGGTCACCCCTATGGCAGGCCCTGGTAATCCTACAGGGCTGGGTGCTGAGGTATGTGTGAGGGGGGACCCCTACGTGAGTAGGACCTCTCTGCAACCTTCGTAAAATCGTTACTGGGTTGTTTGTAGTGTAGCCATACCATATACTCTTAACCGCGTTATAAGTTATTGCGTCATCGCTGTAACTTAGGAATGGCTACACAGAACCATATTGTGAGAAGTTGGCCTGGTATATGCTGTTCCTAGTTACAGGGACACCTTGCACCAGTCCAATTCGACTCCTATTGATGGTAGGTTTAAGACAACCTTTAAAGAAAGCTATCCTAGTGGTAGCTGTGGAGAGCAGCCTTCAGGCTAAGTCTTGAAGGAGTGTTAAGCTTATTGTTTTACCATAATAACCTCTTGAATAACCAAATGAAAGAGTAGCCCACACAGGTATATATATAAAATATATGTATTTATTCTAGACAGAATCCCACAGTCACTTTATGTGGCTCGTGGCAAAGTTACAATTCAAACAAGCATTTCTAAACACAATAAATAGCACAGAAATCAATGGGCCCCAGGGGGGGACCAAACCATATACTAAAATAGTGGTATAAGAACCACGACAATTCTACAGGCAATGCCTAGGGCATTCAGGATCGCTGGCCCCTTAAGAATCCACCCACAGTTAAGAGGAAGGGGACCCACGGGAGGCGTGTGCAGTGCGAGAAGTTGCTGTCGGGATCGCAATGTTAGCCTATGGAGAATGTCGCGGTTGAATAATTAAGGTTTAAGGACACTTCTAACAACAGTACAAAGTTAAGGCTTGAGACTTAAGGCTTTGGAGAGCCCACCACCACGGAAGTACCGAAGTACCACTGTTACCTGCCCCAGGGAAGCCGGGTGCATAGGTCGATTCTGGTGTCGGGTCGCGGGCTGATTTTCTATGGAAAAGGAGTCCAAACTGCTGCTAGCTGGAAGTGTCGCTGAAGTCGTGAAGATTGAAGTTGAAGAAAATACAAAGATGAACCTGAAAGCAGAGGGGACAGAGTCTGGGTCACAGCACAGTGACCAGGGAGCTCACAGGAAGGAACTCGTGGATGTCGGGTGCTTCAGGTGTGGAAGGTACAGCTGGGCTCTGCAGTCACGGGCTCCGGGAGGCTTCAAGGAAGGCCAGCTTCTGAAGGGCGACTGTCCCACGTCGGCTGAGGGTCGCTGCGGTGTTAGTGTCCCGATTGGATCCACTAAGCATTGGCAACCGCAACCCACGCAAGATGAACAAAGCAGCTGCTGGTGCAGACCCACGTGGTCTGTGGGTGCTCTCCTTTGCAGGGAGCGTAGAGCAGGCCTGGAGCAACCAGGGGAACTCTTAGAAAAGAAGATTGTCCTCCGTCAGGGCCCACAAGTCGAGAGACAAGGGACCGCGGAAGGCAGCAAAATGGAGTGCGTAAAAGGGCTCCCACGGGCCACCGGAGCGGGCCAGGGAGCTGAGGGTCGGCACAAATGCTGCTCGAAGGTTGGCTCAAGAATGGGCCAAAGCACAACTTCCCCACTGGTCGGGGTCGTGTGCTGGACAAGAGGTGGCCGGTGTCTCGGGGTATGCGGGGATCTCGACACCCACGTGGTCCAGGGTGCTCAGACTTGCTGGGCACGCTCACAGGACGCTGGGATGCACTGGAGACCCACCTCGAGGTTGCTGGAAGGCGTCGAAGGTCGTGAGAGCAACGAAGTTCCAACCGGGTATCTTGTAGTCTTTTAGGTGCCTGCCAAGCAGGGGGATAACTCCTTTATCCCAAGGGAGATTTCTTCAGTCAGCTGGGCAGCAGCTCGTCGAAGGTCAGTTCTGTGAAGTCCTGTACGAATCTAAGGCTCTAGGGCAAAGTTATTCCCATATATCCCCAAGATTAGGGGATGGTCCAAATTAGAGCCTACCAATCAGAGTAGAGGCGGGAAAGGGTGGCTACACCCACTCCCCATTGTGTGTTTCCCGCCTGGGCGAGGGGCAGGATGCCCTTGAACCAGTTCCAGGCGGTGTATGCAGAATTGGGGCTCTGCAGCTGCCTACGTGCAACTCTGAATGGACTGTTGGTGCACCCACCCTGTTCCAATCCACATATCCTGTCTGGGGAGGTGCTGGCACCTCCCTGCCACAGGAGCCCTATTGTCCAGATGGCGAGGCTGGGGTTTTCCCCAGCAACAGCCAGCCAGAGTCGTGTAGGTGGCGAACAGTAGCCATTTTGTGGTACATGTGCACTTTTAAATTGGTTTCCAAATTCTACCGCTTTTCCCATATCACCCTCCTAGCAAGGGGGAATCGTGCCCCCATGCCCATGGCTGGACTGGGGGTATGATTCCTTCATGTTTGACACCAAACACGATATGGTTCTGTGTAGCCACTCCAAAGTTACAGCGATGACGCAATAACTTATAATGCGGTTAAGAGTATATGGTATGGCTACACTACAAACAACCCAGTAACATTTTTACGAAGGTTGCAGGGAGGCCCTACTCACGTAGGGGTCCCCCCTCACACATACCTCAGCACCCAGCCCTGTAGGATTACCAGGGCCTGCCATAGGGGTGACCTATGAGAGTATATGTGTTGTAATGGTATGGGACATAGGGTACCTACATCACTGTAAGGGGTGCTAGCACCACCTTACCCAGGCTACAGTAGTGGCCTGGTGGTGTCAGTTTGGGTGGCTGTCCCAGGGTGGCACAATAAGTGCTGCAGCCCTGGTAGGCCTACTGGGGGCCCCATGCCCTGGATACCTAGGGTACCATCTACAAGGGACTGGTAGGGCATGTCCAGCATCCAATTATGTTTGTACCTAGAGTACTCACAACAGTTTTAGGGAGAAAGCAGATAGGCTGGGGTCCTGGATAGCAGGATCCCAGCCAGACTAGTCAAAAACCACTTAAATACCAGGCAAAAAGTTGGGGGCAACCATTAGTCAGATTCCACTCTCCTACACATATCGTGTTTGGTGTCAAACATGAAGGAATCATACCCCCAGTCCAGCCATGGGCATGGGGGCACGATTCCCCCTCGCTAGGAGGGTGATATGGGAAAAGCGGTAGAATTTGGCCACCAATTTAAAAGTGCACATGTACCACAAAATGGCTACTGTCCGCCACCTACACGACTCTGGCTGGCTGTTGCTGGGGAAAACCCCAGCCTCGCCATCTGGACAATAGGGCTCCTGTGGCAGGGAGGTGCCAGCACCTCCCCAGACAGGATATGTGGATTGGAACAGGGTGGGTGCACCAAATGTCCTTTCAGAGTTGCACGTAGGCAGCTGCAGAGCCCCAATTCTGCATACACCGCCTGGAACCGGTTCAGGGGTGTCCTGCCCCTCGCCCAGGCAGGAAACACACAAAGGGGAGTGGGTGTAGCCACCCTGTCCCGCCTCTACTCTGATTGGTAGGCTCTCTTTTGGACCATCCCCTAATCTTCCGCGGTCCCTTGTCTCTTGACTTGTGGGCCCTGACGGAGGACAATCTTCTTTTCCAAGAGTTCCCCTGGTTGCTCTAGGCCTGCTCTACGCTCCCTGCAAAGGAGAGCACCCTCAGACCTCGTGGGTCTGCACCAGCAGCTGCTTTGTTCATCTTGTTCATCTTGCGTGGGTTGCGGTTGCCAATGCTTAGTGGATCCAATCGGGACACTAACACCGCAGCGACCCTCAGCCGACGTGGGACAGTCGCCCTCCAGAAGCTGGCCGTCCTTGAAGCCTCCCGGAGCCCGTGACTGCAGAGCCCAGCTGTACCTTCCACACCTGAAGCACCCGACATCCACGAGCTCCTTCCTGTGAGCTCCCTGGTCACTGTGCTGTGAACCAGACTCTGTCCCCTCTGCTTTCAGGTTCATCTTTGTCTTTTCTTCAACTTTAATCTTCACGACTTCAACGACACTTCCAGCTAGCAGCAGTTTGGACTCCTTTTCCATAGAAAATCAGCCCGCGACCCGACACCAGAATCGACCTATGCACCCGGCTTCCCTGGGGCAGGTAACAGTGGTACTTCGGTACTTCCGTAGTGGTGGGCTCTCCAAAGCCTTAAGTCTCAAGCCTTAACTTTGTACTGTTGTTAGAAGTGTCCTTCAACCTTAATTATTCAACCGCGACATTCTCCATAGGCTAACATTGCGATCCCGATAGCAACTTCTCGCACTGCACACGCCTCCCGTGGGTCCCCTTCCTCTTAACTGTGGGTGGATTCTTAAGGGGCCAGCGATCCTGAATGCCCTAGGCATTGCCTGTAGAATTGTCGTGGTTCTTATACTACTATTTTAGTATATGGTTTGGTCCCCCCCTGGGGCCCATTGATTTCTGTGCTATTTATTGTGTTTAGAAATGCTTGTTTGAATTGTAACTTTGCCACGAGCCACATAAAGTGACTGTGGGATTCTGTCTAGAATAAATACATATATTTTATATATATACCTGTGTGGGCTACTCTTTCATTTGGTTATTCAAGAGGTTATTATGGTAAAACAATAAGCTTAACACTCCTTCAAGACTTAGCCTGAAGGCTGCTCTCCACAGCTACCACTAGGATAGCTTTCTTTAAAGGTTGTCTTAAACCTATCATCAATAGGAGTCGAATTGGACTGGTGCAAGGTGTCCCTATAACTAGGAACAGCATATGCCAGGCCAACTTCTCACATTGGTGTGCAGCGGTTGGATTCAAGCTTGCCATTGTTTTACCAGATAACAAATTGAATTTCTAAAGTGAAAGCCACAAGGTACCAAAGGTACATATAAATTCAAGCTAGAATACAATAAGTTCTACTGAACTTGGAGTTGTGTGTAGAGGGTTTAGCACACCTTGACTACAACTCAAGAGAGGGTTCAGTAGGCCACACTTAGTGTAGGTAGATACATCACTACACTAAACATGTCTTCAGGTGCAGGTGCCACTAAGGCTATGGAAGGACCCCAGAGGGTCCCAGTAGATAAGTATGATAATTTCTCCTTTGCAGAGCTCAGGGAAATGTGCACCCTTAGAAAACTGAAGACAAACAAAGGTGCCAACACACAACGTCTCAGGGAAATCCTGCTCATAGCAGACTTTATGGAATCCATAGGGTCCAGAGGGACAGACAGAGTGGGTGGGCATCCTTCAGAAGAGGACACTCCCAGAGTGGACTCTGATGAGGAACAGGAAGAGGATGAAAATCCTGACCTGGAAGAAACAGACCACTCACAGCATGGAGGTGATGGCTCAAGAGGCACTCCCTCCACCCTTAAAAGGAGAGTGGTGGATCCAAGAAGGAACAGATCCCCCTCAGTGGGATCCAACCATTCTAGGAGATCCAAAGGGTCCTCTGCCTCTTCTCAGAGAAGAGAATCCTCCCATGAGAGGAAATGCAGACTGATCAAATTTGAGCAGGCTAAGCTTGAGCTTAAAAGAGAACAGTTAGCATTGGACAGGGAAACCCTGGAGCTTCAGAAAGCTTCAAGAAAGTGGGGTCTAGAGATCCCTGGTGGCAGTAATGAAACCCCTAGAGTTAGAGAGAAAGTCCCTGACAATAGGAACCTCCACAAGATTGTGCCCCCCTATCAGAATGGGGATGATATCCACAAATGGATATCTGCTCTTGAAAGGGCCTGTAGAGTACAGAGGGTCCCAGTAGAGCAGTGGGCAGCAATCCTGTGGCTCTCCTTTTCAGATAAAGGAAGAGACAAGCTCCTCTCTGTAAGAGAAGAGGATGCTGATGACTATTATATCTTGAAAGATGCTTTGATAGATGGGTTTGGCTTAACCACTGATCAATACAGACTTAAGTTCAGAGACACCCAGAAAGCACAAAATCAGGATTGGGTAGACTTTGTGGATTGTGCAACCAAGGCACTGGAAGGTTGGTTAACTGGCAGCAAAGTAGATGATTATACAGGATTATACAATCTCATAATGAGGGAGCAGATCCTTAACAATTGTCAGAACCAGCTCTTACATCAGCACCTGGTTGACTCTGATCTGACCTCTCCCCAAGAATTGGGAAAGAAGGCAGACAAATGGGTCAGAACCAGGATTAAGCAAAAGGTCCAGCCCTTGGGAGGTGCAACTAAAAAAGAAGATGCCAAGAACTCTGACAAGGGTGGGGAAAAGGGAAAAGACCAGCAGTCTTCAACAGGCCCCCAAAAAGCAGCATCTGAGACTACCAAGAATAGCAAACCCAAACAACCAAGGAAGCCATGGTGTAAGTACTGTAAACAGACTACCCATTGGACTTCAGACTGTAATAAGGCCAAAGACTCCAAAAACACCACACCTGCCCCTAAGGCTCCTGTTCCCCCTAGTACAGTTATAGGTGTTGGTGCACAGAACAAGGGCATAGTAGGGTTGACCCTGGGATCTGGAGAGGAATCTGGCCTAGTCAGAACTCCTACTCAGGCTGTGCTAGTTTGTGATGGGGACTTGTCCCTGTTTGTGAGCCCCAGTGGTCTGGGCAAATACAGACAACAGCCAACCATAAATGGAAGGGAGTCACAAGCTTACAGGGATACAGGGGCTAGTGTCACTATGGTGACCAAGGACCTTGTAGACCCTAACCAGATCATACTTGGAGAGACATACCAAGTGACCAATGCTAGCAACGTTAGTACAGACCATGCTCTAGCTGTTGTGAACTTCTCCTGGGGAGGGGTAACTGGCCTCAAGAAAGTTGTGGTGAGTGCAGACCTACCTGTTGAATGTTTACTAGGGAATGATTTGGAGACCTCAGCATGGGCTGAGGTGGAGCTAAGTACCCATGCAGCAATGTTGGGTATACCAGCAGAAGTATTTGCCCTGACAAGGTCAAAAGCAAAGCTGACAGGAACTGAACAGGCCTTGGATCCTGGAAAAATGGACCAAGGGCCTTCCAAGAGGAGGAGTAGCAGGGGTAAGGCCGAGCCTTCCCCCCAGGATCAGTCTGTAGAGACTCTTTTAGCAGAAGAGGATCTAGCTCCTGAAGAAGGAACTGCCCCAGAGGAACTGGAACCTGATCAGGTTGAGTTCTTGGGGGCAGGGGGACCTTCTAGGGCAGACTTGAGCCTGGAGCAGCAGAGCTGCCCCACTCTTGAACCCCTCAGACAGCAAGCTGCTGCTGAGGCTGCAGGGGATGCCAGTGGGACCCATAAGATTTATTGGGATGAAGGGCTCCTTTACTCTGAGGGTCGAGACCCCAAGCCTGGTGCAGCCAGGAGGTTGGTCATACCTCAGAAGTTTAGGAGCTTCCTGCTCACACTGGCCCATGATATCCCCTTAGCAGGACACCTGGGCCAAAATAAGACTTGGGACAGAATTGTCCCACACTTTCATTGGCCCCACATGAGTGAAGACTGTAAGAGCTTTTGCAGCTCTTGCATTACCTGCCAGGCAAGTGGCAAGGCAGGTAAATCCACAAAGGCCCCCCTGATACCATTGCCTGTGGTGGGGGTGCCCTTTGAGCGGGTGGGGATTGACATTGTTGGTCCCTTGGACCCACCAACAGCATCTGGGCACAGGTTCATTTTAGTGGTAGTGGATCATGCCACTAGATACCCAGAAGCTATTCCCCTTAGGACCATCACAGCTCCTGTGGTGGCAAGGGCCCTCCTTGGAGTCTTCTCCAGGGTGGGGTTTCCTAAGGAGGTATTGTCTGACAGAGGTACAAACTTTATGAGTAGTTACCTGGAGGCAATGTGGAAGGAGTGTGGTGTCAACTACAAGTTCACCACCCCTTACCATCCTCAATGCAATGGTCTTGTTGAAAGGTTCAACAAGACCTTAAAGGGTATGATTAAAGGACTACCAGAAAAGCTTAGGCGAAAATGGGATGTTCTTCTGCCCTGCCTTCTCTTTGCATACAGAGAGGTGCCACAGAAGGGGGTTGGCTACAGCCCTTTTGAACTTTTGTTTGGCCATCCTGTTAGAGTGCCACTTTGTCTAGTGAAGGAGGGATGGGAGCAACCTCTCAAACCCCCTAAACAGGACATAGTGGACTACGTACTTGGTCTCCGCTCCCGGATGGCTGAGTATATGAAGAAGGCAACTAAAAACCTGGAGGCAAGTCAGGAATTACAGAAAGCCTGGCATGACCAAAAGGCTGTCCTGGTGGTGTACCAGCCAGGACAGAAGGTATGGGTGTTGGAGCCAGTGGCCCCAGCAGCTCTCCAGGATAAGTGGAGTGGACCCCATACCATTTTGGAGAAAAAGGGAGAGGTTACCTACCTGGTAGACCTTGGCACTCCCAGAAGTCCCCACAGGGTACTTCATGTGAATAGATTGAAAGCATATGTGGACAGGGCTGACATGGGCTTGCTCATGGCAACAGATGAGGGACAGGAGGAAGAGAGTGACCCTCTCCCAGACCTGCTCTCTCAGAACCCTGACGATGGGTCAGTTGATGGAGTAGCCTTGGCAGGCAGCCTCACTGACCAGCAGCAAGCAGACTGTAGACAGGTTCTACAAGCTTACAGACATATGTTTTCTCTGACTCCTAGTCAGACCACCTGGTGCACTCACGAAGTGGACACTGGGGACAGTCTGCCTGTCAAGAATAAGATCTACAGACAACCTGACCATGTCAGGGACTGCATAAGGACTGAAGTCCAAAAGATGTTGGAGTTGGGAGTAATTAAGCCCTCAGATAGCCCTTGGGCTAGCCCAGTAGTCCTAGTACCAAAACCTCACACCCAGGGTGGTAAGAGAGAGATGAGGTTCTGTGTAGACTACAGGGGTCTCAATGCAGTCACTAAGACTGATGCTCATCCAATTCCCAGAGCAGATGAGCTCATAGATAGGTTGGCCTCAGCCAAATATCTGAGCACATTTGATCTGACAGCTGGCTACTGGCAGATAAGGTTAGCTGAGTCTGCAAAAGCCAAAACTGCATTTTCTACCCCTAGTGGGCATTATCAATTTATTGTGATGCCCTTTGGTTTGAAAAATGCACCTGCCACTTTTCAAAGGTTGGTGAACCAAGTCCTCTCAGGCCTGGAAGACTTTAGTGCAGCATATCTGGATGATATTGCTGTCTTTAGCTCCACCTGGGAAGATCACCTGATCCACCTGAGGGAAGTTTTAGAAGCCCTGCAGAAGGCTGGGCTCACTATCAAGGCTACTAAGTGCCAGATAGGGCAGAGTCAGGTTGTGTACCTGGGACACCTTGTAGGAGGAGGCCAGGTTCAACCTTTACAGAGCAAAATCCAGACCATCATGGACTGGGTTGCTCCAACCACCCAGACTCAGGTTCGAGCTTTCTTGGGCCTGACTGGTTATTATAGGAGATTTGTGAAAGGATATGGATCCATAGTGACCCCCTTGAATGATCTCACCTCCAAGAGGATGCCCAAAAAGGTTCAGTGGACTGTCAGCTGTCAGAAAGCTTTTGATGACCTTAAACAGGCAATGTGCTCTGCTCCAGTGCTCCAAAGCCCCAACTACTCCAAAGAATTCATAGTTCAAACTGATGCTTCAGAGGTGGGGGTAGGTGCTGTGTTATCACAACTGAATGAGGAGGGCCAGGATCAACCAGTAGCTTTTATTAGCAGAAGGTTGACCCCCAGAGAGAAACGTTGGTCAGCCATAGAGAGGGAGGCCTTTGCTGTGGTCTGGGCCCTGAAGAAGCTGAGGCCATACTTGTTTGGTACTCACTTCATTGTTCAGACAGACCATAAGCCCCTCCTATGGCTAAAACAGATGAAGGGTGAAAACCCCAAACTACTCAGGTGGTCCATTTCCCTACAGGGGATGGACTATACAGTGGAACATAGACCTGGGAGCAACCATACCAATGCAGATGGCCTCTCCAGATATTTCCACTTAGAACATGAAGACTCAACTGGTCAAGGTTAGTTTAATGTCCCTGCGTTTGGGGGGGGGGGGGGTTGTGTAGGAGAGTGGCATCGACTGCAAAGTTGCCCCCAACTTTTTGCTGATGTTTTGACTGTTTTTATGACTTTAGCCAGGCTGTGGCCCTGCTATCCAGGACCCCAGCCTATCTGCTTCCTCTGGTAAACTATGTGAGTACCCTAGGTACCAACCAATTGGATGCTGGGCATGCCCTACCAGTCCCTTGTAGATGGTACCCTAGGTACCCAGGGCATGGGTCCCCCAGTAGGCCTACCAGGGCTGCAGCACTTATTGTGCCACCCTGGGACAGCCACCCAAACTGACACCACCAGGCCACTACTGTAGCCTGGGTAAGGTGGTGCTAGCACCCCTTACAGGGATGTAGGTACCCTATGTCCCATACCATACAACACATATACTCTCATAGGTCACCCCTATGGCAGGCCCTGGTAATCCTACAGGGCTGGGTGCTGAGGTATGTGTGAGGGGGGACCCCTACATGAGTAGGACCTCTCTGCAACCTTCGTAAAATCGTTACTGGGTTGTTTGTAGTGTAGCCATACCATATACTCTTAACCGCGTTCTAAGTTATTGCGTCATCGCTGTAACTTAGGAATGGCTACACAGAACCATATCGTGTTTGGTGTCAAACATGAAGGAATCATACCCCCAGTCCAGCCATGGGTATGGGGGCACGATTCCCCCTCGCTAGGAGGGTGATATGGGAAAAGCGGTAGAATTTGGACACCAATTTAAAAGTGCACATGTACCACAAAATGGCTACTGTCCGCCACCTACACGACTCTGGCTGGCTGTTGCTGGGGAAAACCCCAGCCTCGCCATCTGGACAATAGGGCTCCTGTGGCAGGGAGGTGCCAGCACCTCCCCAGACAGGATATGTGGATTGGAACAGGGTGGGTGCACCAAATGTCCTTTCAGAGTTGCACGTAGGCAGCTGCAGAGCCCCAATTCTGCATACACCGCCTGGAACCAGTTCAGGGGCGTCCTGCCCCTCGCCCAGGCGGGAAACACACAAAGGGGAGTGGGTGTAGCCACCCTGTCCCGCCTCTACTCTGATTGGTAGGCTCTCTTTTGGACCATCCCCTAATCTTGGGGATATATGGGAATAACTTTGCCCTAGAGCCTTAGATTCGTACAGGACTTCACAGAACTGACCTTCGACAAGCTGCTGCCCAGCTGACTGAAGAAATCTCCCTTGGGATAAAGGAGTTATCCCCCTGCTTGGCAGGCACCTAAAAGACTACAAGATACCCCGTTGGAACTTCGTTGCTCTCACGACCTTCGACGCCTTCCAGCAACCTCGAGGTGGGTCTCAGTGCATCCCAGCGTCCTGTGAGTGTGCCCAGCAAGTCTGAGCACCCTGGACCACGTGGGTGTCGAGATCCCCGCATACCCTGAGACACCGGCCACCTCTTGTCCAGCACACGACCCCAACCAGTGGGGAAGTTGTGCTTTGGCCCATTCTTGAGCCAACCTTCAAGCAGCATTTGTGCCGACTCTCAGCTCCCTGGCCCGCTCCGGTGGCCCGTGGGAGCCCTTTTACACACTCCATTTTGCTACCTTCTGTGGTCCCTTATCTCTCGACTTGTGGGCCCTGACGGAGGACAATCTTCTTTTCCAAGAGTTCCCCTGGTTGCTCCAGGCCTGCTCTACGCTCCCTGCAAAGGAGAGCACCCTCAGACCTCGTGGGTCTGCACCAGCAGCTGCTTTGTTCATCTTGCGTGGGTTGCGGTTGCCAATGCTTAGTGGATCCAATCGGGACTCTAACACCGCACTGACCCTCAGCCGACGTGGGACAGTTTCTCTCCAGAAGCTGGCCATCCTTGAAGCCTCCCGGAGCCCGTGACTGCAGAGCCCAGCTGTACCTTCCACACCTGAAGCACCCGACATCCACGAGCTCCTTCCTGTGAGCTCCCTGGTCACTGTGCTGTGACCCAGACTCTGTCCCCTCTGCTTTCAGGTTCATCTTTGTCTTTTCTTCAACTTTAATCTTCACGACTTCAATGACACTTCCAGCTAGCAGCAGTTTGGACTCCTTTTCCATAGAAAATCAGCCCGCGACCCGACACCAGAATCGACCTATGCACCCGGCTTCCCTGGGGCAGGTAACAGTGGTACTTCGGTACTTCCGTGGTGGTGGGCTCTCCAAAGCCTTAAGTCTCAAGCCTTAACTTTGTACTGTTGTTAGAAGTGTCCTTAAACCTTAATTATTCAACCGCGACATTCTCCATAGGCTAACATTGCGATCCCGATAGCAACTTCTCGCACTGCACACGCCTCCCGTGGGTCCCCTTCCTCTTAACTGTGGGTGGATTCTTAAGGGGCCAGCGATCCTGAATGCCCTAGGCATTGCCTGTAGAATTGTCGTGGTTCTTATACCACTATTTTAGTATATGGTTTGGTCCCCCCCTGGGGCCCATTGATTTCTGTGCTATTTATTGTGTTTATAAATGCTTGTTTGAAGTGTAACTTTGCCACTAGCCACATAAAGTGACTGTGGGATTCTGTCTAGAATAAATACAGATATTTTATATATATACCTGTGTGGGCTACTCTTTCATTTGGTTATTCAAGAGGTTATTATGGTAAAACAATAAGCTTAACACTCCTTCAAGACTTAGCCTGAAGGCTGCTCTCCACAGCTACCACTAGGATAGCTTTCTTTAAAGGTTGTCTTAAACCTATCATCAATAGGAGTCGAATTGGACTGGTGCAAGGTGTCCCTATAACTAGGAACAGCATATGCCAGGCCAACTTCTCACACTCTTACTCTGGTATGCTGGTTAAGGTCTTAGACTCTTACTCTGGCCTAATGGTTAAGGTATTAACTCTTACTCTGGCCTAATGGTTAAGGTATTAACTCTTACTCTGGCCTAATGGTTAAGGTCTTAGACTCTTACTCTGGCCTTATGGTTAATGTCTTATCTCTTACTCTGGCCTAATGGTTAAGGTCTTAGACTCTTACTCTGGCCTAATGGTTAAGGTCTTAATTCTTACTTTGGCCTACTGGTTAAGGTCTTAACTCTTACTCTGGCCTAATGGTTAAGGTCTTAGACTCGTACTCTGGCCTAATAGTTAAAGTCTTAAATCTTACTCTGGCCTACTGGTTAATGTCTTATCTCTTACTCTGGCCTAATGGTTAAGGTCTTAGAGTCTTACTCTGGCCTTATGGTTAATGTCTTATCTCTTACTCTGGCCTAATGGTTAAGGTCTTAGACTCTTACTCTAGCCTAATGGTTAAGGTCTAGACTCTTACTCTGGCCTACTGGTTAAGGTCTTAACTCTTACTCTGGCCTAATGGTTAAGGTCTTAGACTCGTACTCTGGCCTAATGGTTAAGGTCTTAACTCTTACTCTGGCCTAATGGTTAAGGTCTAGACTCTTACTCTGGCCTACTGGTTAAGGTCTTAACTCTTACTCTGGCCTAATTGTTAAGGTCTTAATTCTTACTCTGGCCTAATTGTTAAGGTCTTAGACTCTTACTCTGGCCTAATGGTTAAGGTCTAGACTCTTACTCTGGCCTACTGGTTAAGGTCTTAACTGTTACTCTGGCCTACTTTTTAAGGTCTTAGACTCTTACTGTGGCCTAATGGTTAAGGTCTTAGACTCTTACTCTGGCCTACTGGTTAAGGTCTTAACTCTTACGCTGGCCTAATGGTTAAGGTCTTAATTCTTACTCTGGCCTAATGGTTAAGGTCTTAGACTCTTACTCTGGCATAATGGTTAAGGTCTTAACTCTTACTCTGGCCTACTGGTTAAGGTCTTAACTCTTACTCTGGCCTAATGGTTAAGGTCTTAGACTCGTACTCTGGCCTAATGGTTAAGGTCTTAACTCTTACTCTGGCCTAATGGTTAAGGTCTAGACTCTTACTCTGGCCTACTGGTTAAGGTCTTAACTCTTACTCTGGCCTACTGGTTAAGGTCTTAACTCTTACTCTGACCTAATGGTTAAGGTCTTAATTCTTACTCTGGCCTAATGGTTAAGGTCTTAGACTCTTACTGTGGCCTAATGGTTAAGGTCTTAGACTCTTGCACTGGCCTAATAGTTAAGGTCTTGACTCTTACTCTTGCCTAATGGTTAAGGTCTTAGACTTTTACTCTAGCCTAATGGTTAAGGTCTAGACTCTTACTCTGGACTAATGGTTAAGGTCTTAGTCTCTTAATCTGGCCTACTGGTCAAGGATTTAGACTCTTACTCTGGTATACTGGTTAAGGTCTTAGACTCTTACTCTGGCCTAATGGTTAAGGTATTAACTCTTACTCTGGCCTAATGGTTAAGGTATTAACTCTTTCTCTGGCCTAATGGTTAAGGTCTTAGACTCTTACTCTGGCCTTATGGTTAATGTCTTATCTCTTACTCTGGCCTAATGGTTAAGGTCTTAGACTCTTACTCTGGCCTAATGGTTAAGGTCTTAATTCTTACTTTGGCCTACTGGTTAAGGTCTTAACTCTTACTCTGGCCTAATGGTTAAGGTCTTAGACTCGTACTCTGGCCTAATGGTTAAAGTCTTAAATCTTACTCTGGCCTACTGGTTAATGTCTTATCTCTTACTCTGGCCTAATGGTTAAGGTCTTAGACTCTTACTCTGGCCTTATGGTTAATGTCTTATCTCTTACTCTGGCCTAATGGTTAAGGTCTTAGACTCTTACTCTGGCCTAATGGTTAAGGTCTTAATTCTTACTTTGGCCTACTGGTTAAGGTCTTAACTCTTACTCTGGCCTAATGGTTAAGGTCTTAGACTCGTACTCTGGCCTAATGGTTAAAGTCTTAAATCTTACTCTGGCCTACTGGTTAATGTCTTAACTCTTACTCTGGCCTAATGGTTAAGGTCTTGGCTCTTACTCTGGCCTAATGGTTAAGGTTTTGACTCTTACTCTAGCCTATTGGTTAAGGTCTAGACTCTTACTCTGGCCTACTGGTTAAGGTCTTAACTCTTACTCTGGCCTAATGGTTAAGGTCTAGACTCTTACTCTGGCCTACTGGTTAAGGTCTTAACTGTTACTCTGGCCTACTTTTTAAGGTCTTAGACTCTTACTGTGGCCTAATGGTTAAGGTGTTAGACTCTTACACTGGCCTACTGGTTAAGGTCTTAACTCTTACTCTGACCTAATGGTTAAGGTCTTAATTCTTACTCTGGCCTAATGGTTAAGGTCTTAGACTCTTACTGTGGCCTAATGGTTAAGGTCTTAGACTCTTGCACTGGCCTAATAGTTAAGGTCTTGACTCTTACTCTTGCCTAATGGTTAAGGTCTTAGACTTTTACTCTAGCCTAATGGTTAAGGTCTAGACTCTTACTCTGGACTAATGGTTAAGGTCTTAGTCTCTTAATCTGGCCTACTGGTCAAGGACTTAGACTCTTACTCTGGTATACTGGTTAAGGTCTTAGACTCTTACTCTGGCCTAATGGTTAAGGTATTAACTCTTACTCTGGCCTAATGGTTAAGGTATTAACTCTTTCTCTGGCCTAATGGTTAAGGTTTTAGACTCTTACTCTGGCCTTATGGTTAATGTCTTATCTCTTACTCTGGCCTAATGGTTAAGGTCTTAGACTCTTACTCTGGCCTAATGGTTAAGGTCTTAATTCTTACTTTGGCCTACTGGTTAAGGTCATAACTCTTACTCTGGCCTAATGGTTAAGGTCTTAGACTCGTACTCTGGCCTAATTGTTAAAGTCTTAAATCTTACTCTGGCCTACTGGTTAATGTCTTATCTCTTAATCTGGCCTAATGGTTAAGGTCTTAGACTCTTACTCTGGCCTTATGGTTAATGTCCTATCTCTTACTCTGGCCTAATGGTTAAGGTCTTAGACTCTTACTCTGGCCTAATGGTTAAGGTCTTAATTCTTACTTTGGCCTACTGGTTAAGGTCTTAACTCTTACTCTGGCCTAATGGTTAAGGTCTTAGACTCGTACTCTGGCCTAATGGTTAAAGTCTTAAATCTTACTCTGGCCTACTGGTTAATGTCTTAACTCTTACTCTGGCCTAATGGTTAAGGTCTTGGCTCTTACTCTGGCCTAATGGTTAAGGTTTTGACTCTTACTCTAGCCTAATGGTTAAGGTCTAGACTCTTACTCTGGCCTACTGGTTAAGGTCTTAACTCTTACTCTGGCCTAATGGTTAAGGTCTTAGACTCGTACTCTGGCCTAATGGTTAAGGTCTTAACTCTTACTCTGGCCTAATGGTTAAGGTCTAGACTCTTACTCTGGCCTACTGGTTAAGGTCTTAACTCTTACTTTGGCCTAATTGTTAAGGTCTTAATTCTTACTCTGGCCTAATGGTTAAGGTCTTAGACTCTTACTCAGGCATAATGGTTAAGGTCTTAACTCTTACTCTGGCCTAATGGTTAAGGTCATAACTCTTACTCTGGCCTAATGGTTAAGGTCTTAGCTCTTACTCTGGCCTAATGGTTAAGGTTTTGACTCTTACTCTGGCCTAATGGTTAAGGTCTTAACTCTTACTCTGGCCTAATAGTTAAGGTCTTGGCTCTTACTTTGGCCTAATGGTTAAGGTTTTGACTCTTACTCTGGCCTAATGGTTAAGGTCTTAACTCTTACTCTGGCATAATGGTTAAGGTCATAACTCTTACCCTGGCCTAATGGTTAAGGTCTTAGCTCTTACTCTGGCCTAATGGTTAAGGTTTTGACTCTTAATCTGGCCTAATGGTTAAGGTCTTAACTCTTACTCTGGCCTAATGGTTAAGGTCTTAACTCTTATTCTGGCCTAATGGTTAAGGTCTTAGACTCTTACTCTGGCCTACTGGTTAAGGTCTTAGATCTTACTCTGGCCTAATAGTTAAGGTCTTGACTCTTAATCTGGCCTAATGGTTAAGGTCTTGACTCTTACTCTCGCCTAATGGTTAAGGTCTTAACTCTTACTCTGGCCTAATGGTTAAGGTCTTAGACTCTTGCACTGGCCTAATAGTTAAGGTCTTGACTCTTACTCTTGCCTAATGGTTAAGGTCTTAGACTTTTACTCTAGCCTAATGGTTAAGGTCTAGACTCTTACTCTGGACTAATGGTTAAGGTCTTAGTCTCTTGATCTGGCCTACTGGTTAAGGACTTAGACTCTTACTCTGGTATACTGGTTAAGGTATTAACTCTTACTCTGGGCTAATGGTTAAGGTCTTAACTCTTACTCTGGCCTAATGGTTAAGGTCTTAACTCTTAGTCTGGCCTAATGGTTAAGGTCTTAGACTCTTACACTGGCCTAATAGTTAAGGTCTTGACTCTTACTCTGGCCTAATGGTTAAGGTCTTAGACTCTTACTCTAGCCTAATGGTTAAGGTCTAGACTCTTACTCTGGACTAATGGTTACGGTCTTAGTCTCTTAATCTGGCCTACTGGTTAAGGATTTAGACTCTTACTCTGGTATACTGGTTAAGGTGTTAACTCTTACTCTGGGCTAATGGTTAAGGTCTTAAGTCTTACTCTGGGCTAATGGTTAAGGTCTTAGACTTTTACTCTGGCCTAATAGTTAAGGTCTTAACTCTTACTTTGGCCTACTGATTAAGGTCTTAACTCTTACACTGGCCTAATGGTTAAGGTCTTAGACTCTTATTCCGGCCTATTGGCTAAGGTCTTAACTCTTACTCTGGCCTAATGGTTAAGGTCTTAGACTGGTACTCTGGCCTAATGGTTAAGGTATTAACTCTTACTCTGGCCTAATGGTTAAGGTATTAACTCTTTCTCTGGCCTAATGGTTAAGGTCTTAGACTCTTACTCTGGCCTTATGGTTAATGTCTTATCTCTTACTCTGGCCTAATGGTTAAGGTCTTAGACTCTTACTCTGGCCTAATGGTTAAGGTCTTAATTCTTACTTTGGCCTACTGGTTAAGGTCTTAACTCTTACTCTGGCCTAATGGTTAAGGTCTTAGACTCGTACTCTGGCCTAATGGTTAAAGTCTTAAATCTTACTCTGGCCTACTGGTTACTGTCTTATCTCTTACTCTGGCCTAATGGTTAAGGTCTTAGACTCTTACTCTGGCCTTATGGTTAATGTCTTATCTCTTACTCTGGCCTAATGGTTAAGGTCTTAGACTCTTACTCTGGCCTAATGGTTAAGGTCTTAATTCTTACTTTGGCCTACTGGTTAAGGTCTTAACTCTTACTCTGGCCTAATGGTTAAGGTCTTAGACTCGTACTCTGGCCTAATGGTTAAAGTCTTAAATCTTACTCTGGCCTACTGGTTAATGTCTTAACTCTTACTCTGGCCTAATGGTTAAGGTCTTGGCTCTTACTCTGGCCTAATGGTTAAGGTTTTGACTCTTACTCTAGCCTAATGGTTAAGGTCTAGACTCTTACTCTGGCCTACTGGTTAAGGTCTTAACTCTTACTCTGGCCTAATGGTTAAGGTCTTAGACTCGTACTCTGGCCTAATGGTTAGGGTCTTAACTCTTACTCTGGCCTAATGGTTAAGGTCTAGACTCTTACTCTGGCCTACTGGTTAAGGTCTTAACTCTTACTCTGGCCTAATTGTTAAGGTCTTAATTCTTACTCTGGCCTAATGGTTAAGGTCTTAGACTCTTACTCTGGCATAATGGTTAAGGTCTTAACTCTTACTCTGGCCTAATGGTTAAGGTCATAACTCTTACTCTGGCCTAATGGTTAAGGTCTTAGCTCTTACTCTGGCCTAATGGTTAAGGTTTTGACTCTTACTCTGGCCTAATGGTTAAGGTCTTAACTCTTACTCTGGCCTAATAGTTAAGGTCTTGGCTCTTACTCTGGCCTAATGGTTAAGGTTTTGACTCTTACTCTGGCCTAATGGTTAAGGTCTTAACTCTTACTCTGGCATAATGGTTAAGGTCATAACTCTTACCCTGGCCTAATGGTTAAGGTCTTAGCTCTTACTCTGGCCTAATGGTTAAGGTTTTGACTCTTAATCTGGCCTAATGGTTAAGGTCTTAACTCTTACTCTGGCCTAATGGTTAAGGTCTTAACTCTTATTCTGGCCTAATGGTTAAGGTCTTAGACTCTTACTCTGGCCTACTGGGTAAGGTCTTAGATCTTACTCTGGCCTAATGGTTAAGGTCTTGACTCTTAATCTGGCCTAATGGTTAAGGTCTTGACTCTTACTCTCGCCTAATGGTTAAGGTCTTAACTCTTACTCTGGCCTAATGGTTAAGGTCTTAGACTCTTGCACTGGCCTAATAGTTAAGGTCTTGACTCTTACTCTTGCCTAATGGTTAAGGTCTTAGACTTTTACTCTAGCCTAATGGTTAAGGTCTAGACTCTTACTCTGGACTAATGGTTAAGGTCTTAGTCTCTTAATCTGGCCTACTGGTTAAGGACTTAGACTCTTACTCTGGTATACTGGTTAAGGTATTAACTCTTACTCTGGGCTAATGGTTAAGGTCTTAACTCTTACTCTGGCCTAATGGATAAGGTCTTAACTCTTAGTCTGGCCTAATGGTTAAGGTCTTAGACTCTTACACTGGCCTAATAGTTAAGGTCTTGACTCTTACTCTGGCCTAATGGTTAAGGTCTTAGACTCTTACTCTAGCCTAATGGTTAAGGTCTAGACTCTTACTCTGGACTAATGGTTACGGTCTTAGTCTCTTAATCTGGCCTACTGGTTAAGGATTTAGACTCTTACTCTGGTATACTGGTTAAGGTGTTAACTCTTACTCTGGCCTAATGGTTAAGGTCTTAAGTCTTACTCTGGGCTAATGGTTAAGGTCTTAGACTTTTACTCTGGCCTAATAGTTAAGGTCTTAACTCTTACTTTGGCCTACTGATTAAGGTCTTAGACTCTTACACTGGCCTAATGGTTAAGGTCTTAGACTCTTACTCCGGCCTACTGGCTAAGGTCTTAACTCTTACTCTGGCCTAATGGTTAAGGTCTTAGACTGGTACTCTGGCCTAATGGTTAAGGTATTAACTCTTACTCTGGCCTAATGGTTAAGGTATTAACTCTTTCTCTGGCCTAATGGTTAAGGTCTTAGACTCTTACTCTGGCCTTATGGTTAATGTCTTATCTCTTACTCTGGCCTAATGGTTAAGGTCTTAGACTCTTACTCTGGCCTAATGGTTAAGGTCTTAATTCTTACTTTGGCCTACTGGTTAAGGTCTTAACTCTTACTCTGGCCTAATGGTTAAGGTCTTAGACTCGTACTCTGGCCTAATGGTTAAAGTCTTAAATCTTACTCTGGCCTACTGGTTAATGTCTTATCTCTTACTCTGGCCTAATGGTTAAGGTCTTAGACTCTTACTCTGGCCTTATGGTTAATGTCTTATCTCTTACTCTGGCCTAATGGTTAAGGTCTTAGACTCTTACTCTGGCCTAATGGTTAAGGTCTTAATTCTTACTTTGGCCTACTGGTTAAGGTCTTAACTCTTACTCTGGCCTAATGGTTAAGGTCTTAGACTCGTACTCTGGCCTAATGGTTAAAGTCTTAAATCTTACTCTGGCCTACTGGTTAATGTCTTAACTCTTACTCTGGCCTAATGGTTAAGGTCTTGGCTCTTACTCTGGCCTAATGGTTAAGGTTTTGACTCTTACTCTAGCCTAATGGTTAAGGTCTAGACTCTTACTCTGGCCTACTGGTTAAGGTCTTAACTCCTACTCTGGCCTAATGGTTAAGGTCTTAGACTCGTACTCTGGCCTAATGGTTAGGGTCTTAACTCTTACTCTGGCCTAATGGTTAAGGTCTAGACTCTTACTCTGGCCTACTGGTTAAGGTCTTAACTCTTACTCTGGCCTAATTGTTAAGGTCTTAATTCTTACTCTGGCCTAATGGTTAAGGTCTTAGACTCTTACTCTGGCATAATGGTTAAGGTCTTAACTCTTACTCTGGCCTAATGGTTAAGGTCATAACTCTTACTCTGGCCTAATGGTTAAGGTCTTAGCTCTTACTCTGGCCTAATGGTTAAGGTTTTGACTCTTACTCTGGCCTAATGGTTCAGGTCTTAACTCTTACTCTGGCCTAATGGTTAAGGTCTTGGCTCTTACTCTGGCCTAATGGTTAAGGTTTTGACTCTTACTCTGGCCTAATGGTTAAGGTCTTAACTCTTACTCTGGCATAATGGTTAAGGTCTTAACTCTTACTCTGGCCTAATGGTTAAGGTCATAACTCTTACTCTGGCCTAATGGTTAAGGCTTAGCTCTTACTCTGGCCTAATGGTTAAGGTTTTGACTCTTAATCTGGCCTAATGGTTAAGGTCTTAACTCTTACTCTGGCCTAATGGTTAAGGTCTTAACTCTTATTCTGGCCTAATGGTTAAGGTCTTAGACGCTTACTCTGGCCTACTGGTTAAGGTCTTAGATCTTACTCTGGCCTAATGGTTAAGGTCTTGACTCTTAATCTGGCCTAATGGTTAAGGTCTTGACTCTTACTCTCGCCTAATGGTTAAGGTCTTAACTCTTACTCTGGCCTAATGGTTAAGGTCTTAGACTCTTGCACTGGCCTAATAGTTAAGGTCTTGACTCTTACTCTTGCCTAATGGTTAAGGTCTTAGACTTTTACTCTAGCCTAATGGTTAAGGTCTAGACTCTTACTCTGGCCTAATGGTTAAGGTCTTAGACTCTTACTCTGGCCTAATGGTTAAGGTCTTAATTCTTACTTTGGCCTACTGGTTAAGGTCTTAACTCTTACTCTGGCCTAATGGTTAAGGTCTTAGACTCATACTCTGGCCTAATGGTTAAAGTCTTAAATCTTACTCTGGCCTACTGGTTAATGTCTTAACTCTTACTCTGGCCTAATGGTTAAGGTCTTGGCTCTTACTCTGGCCTAATGGTTAAGGTTTTGACTCTTACTCTAGCCTAATGGTTAAGGTCTAGACTCTTACTCTGGCCTACTGGTTAAGGTCTTAACTCTTACTCTGGCCTAATGGTTAAGGTCTTAGACTCGTACTCTGGCCTAATGGTTAAGGTCTTAACTCTTACTCTGGCCTAATGGTTAAGGTCTAGACTCTTACTCTGGCCTACTGGTTAAGGTCTTAACTCTTACTCTGGCCTAATTGTTAAGGTCTTAATTCTTACTCTGGCCTAATGGTTAAGGTCTTAGACTCTTACTCTGGCATAATGGTTAAGGTCTTAACTCTTACTCTGGCCTAATGGTTAAGGTCATAACTCTTACTCTGGCCTAATGGTTAAGGTCTTAGCTCTTACTCTGGCCTAATGGTTAAGGTTTTGACTCTTACTCTGGCCTAATGGTTAAGGTCTTAACTCTTACTCTGGCCTAATAGTTAAGGTCTTGGCTCTTACTCTGGCCTAATGGTTAAGGTTTTGACTCTTACTCTGGCCTAATGGTTAAGGTCTTAACTCTTACTCTGGCAAAATGGTTAAGGTCATAACTCTTACCCTGGCCTAATGGTTAAGGTCTTAGCTCTTACTCTGGCCTAATGGTTAAGGTTTTGACTCTTAATCTGGCCTAATGGTTAAGGTCCTAACTCTTACTCTGGCCTAATGGTTAAGGTCTTAACTCTTATTCTGGCCTAATGGTTAAGGTCTTAGACTCTTACTCTGGCCTACTGGTTAAGGTCTTAGATCTTACTCTGGCCTAATGGTTAAGGTCTTGACTCTTAATCTGGCCTAATGGTTAAGGTCTTGACTCTTACTCTCGCCTAATGGTTAAGGTCTTAACTCTTACTCTGGCCTAATGGTTAAGGTCTTAGACTCTTGCACTGGCCTAATAGTTAAGGTCTTGACTCTTACTCTTGCCTAATGGTTAAGGTCTTAGACTTTTACTCTAGCCTAATGGTTAAGGTCTAGACTCTTACTCTGGACTAATGGTTAAGGTCTTAGTCTCTTAATCTGGCCTACTGGTTAAGGACTTAGACTCTTACTCTGGTATACTGGTTAAGGTATTAACTCTTACTCTGGGCTAATGGTTAAGGTCTTAACTCTTACTCTGGCCTAATGGTTAAGGTCTTAACTCTTAGTCTGGCCTAATGGTTAAGGTCTTAGACTCTTACACTGGCCTAATAGTTAAGGTCTTGACTCTTACTCTGGCCTAATGGTTAAGGTCTTAGACTCTTACTCTAGCCTAATGGTTAAGGTCTAGACTCTTACTCTGGACTAATGGTTACGGTCTTAGTCTCTTAATCTGGCCTACTGGTTAAGGATTTAGACTCTTACTCTGGTATACTGGTTAAGGTGTTAACTCTTACTCTGGCCTAATGGTTAAGGTCTTAAGTCTTACTCTGGGCTAATGGTTAAGGTCTTAGACTTTTACTCTGGCCTAATAGTTAAGGTCTTAACTCTTACTTTGGCCTACTGATTAAGGTCTTAACTCTTACACTGGCCTAATGGTTAAGGTCTTAGACTCTTACTCCGGCCTACTGGCTAAGGTCTTAACTCTTACTCTGGCCTAATGGTTAAGGTCTTAGACTGGTACTCTGGCCTAATGGTTAAGGTATTAACTCTTACTCTGGCCTAATGGTTAAGGTATTAACTCTTTCTCTGGCCTAATGGTTAAGGTCTTAGACTCTTACTCTGGCCTTATGGTTAATGTCTTATCTCTTACTCTGGCCTAATGGTTAAGGTCTTAGACTCTTACTCTGGCCTAATGGTTAAGGTCTTAATTCTTACTTTGGCCTACTGGTTAAGGTCTTAACTCTTACTCTGGCCTAATGGTTAAGGTCTTAGACTCGTACTCTGGCCTAATGGTTAAAGTCTTAAATCTTACTCTGGCCTACTGGTTAATGTCTTATCTCTTACTCTGGCCTAATGGTTAAGGTCTTAGACTCTTACTCTGGCATAATGGTTAAGGTCATAACTCTTACCCTGGCCTAATGGTTAAGGTCTTAGCTCTTACTCTGGCCTAATGGTTAAGGCTTTGACTCTTAATCTGGCCTAATGGTTAAGGTCTTAACTCTTACTCTGGCCTAATGGTTAAGGTCTTAACTCTTATTCTGGCCTAATGGTTAAGGTCTTAGACTCTTACTCTGGCCTACTGGTTAAGGTCTTAGATCTTACTCTGGCCTAATGGTTAAGGTCTTGACTCTTAATCTGGCCTAATGGTTAAGGTCTTGACTCTTACTCTCGCCTAATGGTTAAGGTCTTAACTCTTACTCTGGCCTAATGGTTAAGGTCTTAGACTCTTGCACTGGCCTAATAGTTAAGGTCTTGACTCTTACTCTTGCCTAATGGTTAAGGTCTTAGACTTTTACTCTAGCCTAATGGTTAAGGTCTAGACTCTTACTCTGGACTAATGGTTAAGGTCTTAGTCTCTTAATCTGGCCTACTGGTTAAGGACTTAGACTCTTACTCTGGTATACTGGTTAAGGTATTAACTCTTACTCTGGGCTAATGGTTAAGGTCTTAACTCTTACTCTGGCCTAATGGATAAGGTCTTAACTCTTAGTCTGGCCTAATGGTTAAGGTCTTAGACTCTTACACTGGCCTAATAGTTAAGGTCTTGACTCTTACTCTGGCCTAATGGTTAAGGTCTTAGACTCTTACTCTAGCCTAATGGTTAAGGTCTAGACTCTTACTCTGGACTAATGGTTACGGTCTTAGTCTCTTAATCTGGCCTACTGGTTAAGGATTTAGACTCTTACTCTGGTATACTGGTTAAGGTGTTAACTCTTACTCTGGCCTAATGGTTAAGGTCTTAAGTCTTACTCTGGGCTAATGGTTAAGGTCTTAGACTTTTACTCTGGCCTAATAGTTAAGGTCTTAACTCTTACTTTGGCCTACTGATTAAGGTCTTAACTCTTACACTGGCCTAATGGTTAAGGTCTTAGACTCTTACTCCGGCCTACTGGCTAAGGTCTTAACTCTTACTCTGGCCTAATGGTTAAGGTCTTAGACTGGTACTCTGGCCTAATGGTTAAGGTATTAACTCTTACTCTGGCCTAATGGTTAAGGTATTAACTCTTTCTCTGGCCTAATGGTTAAGGTCTTAGACTCTTACTCTGGCCTTATGGTTAATGTCTTATCTCTTACTCTGGCCTAATGGTTAAGGTCTTAGACTCTTACTCTGGCCTAATGGTTAAGGTCTTAATTCTTACTTTGGCCTACTGGTTAAGGTCTTAACTCTTACTCTGGCCTAATGGTTAAGGTCTTAGACTCGTACTCTGGCCTAATGGTTAAAGTCTTAAATCTTACTCTGGCCTACTGGTTAATGTCTTATCTCTTACTCTGGCCTAATGGTTAAGGTCTTGGCTCTTACTCTGGCCTAATGGTTAAGGTTTTGACTCTTACTCTTACTCTGGCATAATGGTTAAGGTCTTAACTCTTACTCTGGCCTAATGGTTAAGGTCATAACTCTTACTCTGGCCTAATGGTTAAGGTCTTAGCTCTTACTCTGGCCTAATGGTTAAGGTTTTGACTCTTAATCTGGCCTAATGGTTAAGGTCTTAACTCTTACTCTGGCCTAATGGTTAAGGTCTTAACTCTTATTCTGGCCTAATGGTTAAGGTCTTAGACGCTTACTCTGGCCTACTGGTTAAGGTCTTAGATCTTACTCTGGCCTAATGGTTAAGGTCTTGACTCTTAATCTGGCCTAATGGTTAAGGTCTTGACTCTTACTCTCGCCTAATGGTTAAGGTCTTAACTCTTACTCTGTCCTAATGGTTAAGGTCTTAGACTCTTGCACTGGCCTAATAGTTAAGGTCTTGACTCTTACTCTTGCCTAATGGTTAAGGTCTTAGACTTTTACTCTAGCCTAATGGTTAAGGTCTAGACTCTTACTCTGGACTAATGGTTAAGGTCTTAGTCTCTTAATCTGGCCTACTGGTTAAGGACTTAGACTCTTACTCTGGTATACTGGTTAAGGTATTAACTCTTACTCTGGGCTAATGGTTAAGGTCTTAACTCTTACTCTGGCCTAATGGTTAAGGTCTTAACTCTTAGTCTGGCCTAATGGTTAAGGTCTTAGACTCTTACACTGGCCTAATAGTTAAGGTCTTGACTCTTACTCTGGCCTAATGGTTAAGGTCTTAGACTCTTACTCTAGCCTAATGGTTAAGGTCTAGACTCTTACTCTGGACTAATGGTTACGGTCTTAGTCTCTTAATCTGGCCTACTGGTTAAGGATTTAGACTCTTACTCTGGTATACTGGTTAAGGTGTTAACTCTTACTCTGGCCTAATGGTTAAGGTCTTAAATCTTACTCTGGGCTAATGGTTAAGGTCTTAGACTTTTACTCTGGCCTAATGGTTAAGGTCTTAACTCTTACTTTGGCCTACTGATTAAGGTCTTAACTCTTACTCTGGCCTAATGGTTAAGGTCTTAGACTCTTACTCCGGCCTACTGGCTAAGGTCTTAACTCTTACTCTGGCCTAATGGTTAAGGTCTTAGACCGGTACTCTGGTCTAATGGTTAAGGTCTTAACTCTTAATCTGGCCCAATGGTTAAGGTCTTAGACTCTTACTCTGGCCTAATGGTTAAGGTCTTAACTCTTACTCTGGCCTAATGGTTAAGGTCATGACTCTTACTCTGGCCTAATGGTTAAGGTCTTAGCTCTTTCTCTTGCCTAATGGTTAAGGTTTTGACTCTTACTCTGGCCTAATGGTTAAGGTCTTAACTCTTACTCTGGCCTAATAGTTAAGGTCTTGGCTCTTACTCTGGCCTAATGGTTAAGGTTTTGACTCTTACTCTGGCCTAATGGTTAAGGTCTTAACTCTTACTCTGGCATAATGGTTAAGGTCATAACTCTTACCCTGGCCTAATGGTTAAGGTCTTAGCTCTTACTCTGGCCTAATGGTTAAGGTTTTGACTCTTAATCTGGCCTAATGGTTAAGGTCTTAACTCTTACTCTGGCCTAATGGTTAAGGTCTTAACTCTTATTCTGGCCTAATGGTTAAGGTCTTAGACTCTTACTCTGGCCTACTGGTTAAGGTCTTAGATCTTACTCTGGCCTAATGGTTAAGGTCTTGACTCTTAATCTGGCCTAATGGTTAAGGTCTTGACTCTTACTCTCGCCTAATGGTTAAGGTCTTAACTCTTACTCTGGCCTAATGGTTAAGGTCTTAGACTCTTGCACTGGCCTAATAGTTAAGGTCTTGACTCTTACTCTTGCCTAATGGTTAAGGTCTTAGACTTTTACTCTAGCCTAATGGTTAAGGTCTAGACTCTTACTCTGGACTAATGGTTAAGGTCTTAGTCTCTTAATCTGGCCTACTGGTTAAGGACTTAGACTCTTACTCTGGTATACTGGTTAAGGTATTAACTCTTACTCTGGGCTAATGGTTAAGGTCTTAACTCTTACTCTGGCCTAATGGATAAGGTCTTAACTCTTAGTCTGGCCTAATGGTTAAGGTCTTAGACTCTTACACTGGCCTAATAGTTAAGGTCTTGACTCTTACTCTGGCCTAATGGTTAAGGTCTTAGACTCTTACTCTAGCCTAATGGTTAAGGTCTAGACTCTTACTCTGGACTAATGGTTACGGTCTTAGTCTCTTAATCTGGCCTACTGGTTAAGGATTTAGACTCTTACTCTGGTATACTGGTTAAGGTGTTAACTCTTACTCTGGCCTAATGGTTAAGGTCTTAAGTCTTACTCTGGGCTAATGGTTAAGGTCTTAGACTTTTACTCTGGCCTAATAGTTAAGGTCTTAACTCTTACTTTGGCCTACTGATTAAGGTCTTAACTCTTACACTGGCCTAATGGTTAAGGTCTTAGACTCTTACTCCGGCCTACTGGCTAAGGTCTTAACTCTTACTCTGGCCTAATGGTTAAGGTCTTAGACTGGTACTCTGGCCTAATGGTTAAGGTATTAACTCTTACTCTGGCCTAATGGTTAAGGTATTAACTCTTTCTCTGGCCTAATGGTTAAGGTCTTAGACTCTTACTCTGGCCTTATGGTTAATGTCTTATCTCTTACTCTGGCCTAATGGTTAAGGTCTTAGACTCTTACTCTGGCCTAATGGTTAAGGTCTTAATTCTTACTTTGGCCTACTGGTTAAGGTCTTAACTCTTACTCTGGCCTAATGGTTAAGGTCTTAGACTCGTACTCTGGCCTAATGGTTAAAGTCTTAAATCTTACTCTGGCCTACTGGTTAATGTCTTATCTCTTACTCTGGCCTAATGGTTAAGGTCTTGGCTCTTACTCTGGCCTAATGGTTAAGGTTTTGACTCTTACTCTGGCCTAATGGTTAAGGTCTTAACTCTTACTCTGGCATAATGGTTAAGGTCTTAACTCTTACTCTGGCCTAATGGTTAAGGTCATAACTCTTACTCTGGCCTAATGGTTAAGGTCTTAGCTCTTACTCTGGCCTAATGGTTAAGGTTTTGACTCTTAATCTGGCCTAATGGTTAAGGTCTTAACTCTTACTCTGGCCTAATGGTTAAGGTCTTAACTCTTATTCTGGCCTAATGGTTAAGGTCTTAGACGCTTACTCTGGCCTACTGGTTAAGGTCTTAGATCTTACTCTGGCCTAATGGTTAAGGTCTTGACTCTTAATCTGGCCTAATGGTTAAGGTCTTGACTCTTACTCTCGCCTAATGGTTAAGGTCTTAACTCTTACTCTGGCCTAATGGTTAAGGTCTTAGACTCTTGCACTGGCCTAATAGTTAAGGTCTTGACTCTTACTCTTGCCTAATGGTTAAGGTCTTAGACTTTTACTCTAGCCTAATGGTTAAGGTCTAGACTCTTACTCTGGACTAATGGTTAAGGTCTTAGTCTCTTAATCTGGCCTACTGGTTAAGGACTTAGACTCTTACTCTGGTATACTGGTTAAGGTATTAACTCTTACTCTGGGCTAATGGTTAAGGTCTTAACTCTTACTCTGGCCTAATGGTTAAGGTCTTAACTCTTAGTCTGGCCTAATGGTTAAGGTCTTAGACTCTTACACTGGCCTAATAGTTAAGGTCTTGACTCTTACTCTGGCCTAATGGTTAAGGTCTTAGACTCTTACTCTAGCCTAATGGTTAAGGTCTAGACTCTTACTCTGGACTAATGGTTACGGTCTTAGTCTCTTAATCTGGCCTACTGGTTAAGGATTTAGACTCTTACTCTGGTATACTGGTTAAGGTGTTAACTATTACTCTGGCCTAATGGTTAAGGTCTTAAGTCTTACTCTGGGCTAATGGTTAAGGTCTTAGACTTTTACTCTGGCCTAATGGTTAAGGTCTTAACTCTTACTTTGGCCTACTGATTAAGGTCTTAACTCTTACTCTGGCCTAATGGTTAAGGTCTTAGACTCTTACTCCGGCCTACTGGCTAAGGTCTTAACTCTTACTCTGGCCTAATGGTTAAGGTCTTAGACTGGTACTCTGGTCTAATGGTTAAGGTCTTAACTCTTAATCTGGCCCAATGGTTAAGGTCTTAGACTCTTACTCTGGCCTAATGGTTAAGGTCTTAACTCTTACTCTGGCCTAATGGTTAAGGTCATGACTCTTACTCTGGCCTAATGGTTAAGGTCTTAGCTCTTTCTCTTGCCTAATGGTTAAGGTTTTGACTCTTACTCTGGCCTAATGGTTAAGGTCTTAACTCTTACTCTGGCCTAATAGTTAAGGTCTTGGCTCTTACTCTGGCCTAATGGTTAAGGTTTTGACTCTTACTCTGGCCTAATGGTTAAGGTCTTAACTCTTACTCTGGCATAATGGTTAAGGTCATAACTCTTACCCTGGCCTAATGGTTAAGGTCTTAGCTCTTACTCTGGCCTAATGGTTAAGGTTTTGACTCTTAATCTGGCCTAATGGTTAAGGTCTTAACTCTTACTCTGGCCTAATGGTTAAGGTCTTAACTCTTATTCTGGCCTAATGGTTAAGGTCTTAGACTCTTACTCTGGCCTACTGGTTAAGGTCTTAGATCTTACTCTGGCCTAATGGTTAAGGTCTTGACTCTTAATCTGGCCTAATGGTTAAGGTCTTGACTCTTACTCTCGCCTAATGGTTAAGGTCTTAACTCTTACTCTGGCCTAATGGTTAAGGTCTTAGACTCTTGCACTGGCCTAATAGTTAAGGTCTTGACTCTTACTCTTGCCTAATGGTTAAGGTCTTAGACTTTTACTCTAGCCTAATGGTTAAGGTCTAGACTCTTACTCTGGACTAATGGTTAAGGTCTTAGTCTCTTAATCTGGCCTACTGGTTAAGGACTTAGACTCTTACTCTGGTATACTGGTTAAGGTATTAACTCTTACTCTGGGCTAATGGTTAAGGTCTTAACTCTTACTCTGGCCTAATGGATAAGGTCTTAACTCTTAGTCTGGCCTAATGGTTAAGGTCTTAGACTCTTACACTGGCCTAATAGTTAAGGTCTTGACTCTTACTCTCGCCTAATGGTTAAGGTCTTAGACTCTTACTCTAGCCTAATGGTTAAGGTCTAGACTCTTACTCTGGACTAATGGTTACGGTCTTAGTCTCTTAATCTGGCCTACTGGTTAAGGATTTAGACTCTTACTCTGGTATACTGGTTAAGGTGTTAACTCTTACTCTGGCCTAATGGTTAAGGTCTTAAGTCTTACTCTGGGCTAATGGTTAAGGTCTTAGACTTTTACTCTGGCCTAATAGTTAAGGTCTTAACTCTTACTTTGGCCTACTGATTAAGGTCTTAACTCTTACACTGGCCTAATGGTTAAGGTCTTAGACTCTTACTCCGGCCTACTGGCTAAGGTCTTAACTCTTACTCTGGCCTAATGGTTAAGGTCTTAGACTGGTACTCTGGCCTAATGGTTAAGGTATTAACTCTTACTCTGGCCTAATGGTTAAGGTATTAACTCTTTCTCTGGCCTAATGGTTAAGGTCTTAGACTCTTACTCTGGCCTTATGGTTAATGTCTTATCTCTTACTCTGGCCTAATGGTTAAGGTCTTAGACTCTTACTCTGGCCTAATGGTTAAGGTCTTAATTCTTACTTTGGCCTACTGGTTAAGGTCTTAACTCTTACTCTGGCCTAATGGTTAAGGTCTTAGACTCGTACTCTGGCCTAATGGTTAAAGTCTTAAATCTTACTCTGGCCTACTGGTTAATGTCTTATCTCTTACTCTGGCCTAATGGTTAAGGTCTTAGACTCTTACTCTGGCCTTATGGTTAATGTCTTATCTCTTACTCTGGCCTAATGGTTAAGGTCTTAGACTCTTACTCTGGCCTAATGGTTAAGGTCTTAATTCTTACTTTGGCCTACTGGTTAAGGTCTTAGACTCGTACTCTGGCCTAATGGTTAAAGTCTTAAATCTTACTCTGGCCTACTGGTTAATGTCTTAACTCTTACTCTGGCCTAATGGTTAAGGTCTTGGCTCTTACTCTGGCCTAATGGTTAAGGTTTTGACTCTTACTCTAGCCTAATGGTTAAGGTCTAGACTCTTACTCTGGCCTACTGGTTAAGGTCTTAACTCTTACTCTGGCCTAATGGTTAAGGTCTTAGACTCGTACTCTGGCCTAATGGTTAGGGTCTTAACTCTTACTCTGGCCTAATGGTTAAGGTCTAGACTCTTACTCTGGCCTACTGGTTAAGGTCTTAACTCTTACTCTGGCCTAATTGTTAAGGTCTTAATTCTTACTCTGGCCTAATGGTTAAGGTCTTAGACTCTTACTCTGGCATAATGGTTAAGGTCTTAACTCTTACTCTGGCCTAATGGTTAAGGTCATAACTCTTACTCTGGCCTAATGGTTAAGGTCTTAGCTCTTACTCTGGCCTAATGGTTAAGGTTTTGACTCTTACTCTGGCCTAATGGTTAAGGTCTTAACTCTTACTCTGGCCTAATGGTTAAGGTCTTGGCTCTTACTCTGGCCTAATGGTTAAGGTTTTGACTCTTACTCTGGCCTAATGGTTAAGGTCTTAACTCTTACTCTGGCATAATGGTTAAGGTCTTAACTCTTACTCTGGCCTAATGGTTAAGGTCATAACTCTTACTCTGGCCTAATGGTTAAGGTCTTAGCTCTTACTCTGGCCTAATGGTTAAGGTTTTGACTCTTAATCTGGCCTAATGGTTAAGGACTTAACTCTTACTCTGGCCTAATGGTTAAGGTCTTAACTCTTATTCTGGCCTAATGGTTAAGGTCTTAGACGCTTACTCTGGCCTACTGGTTAAGGTCTTAGATCTTACTCTGGCCTAATGGTTAAGGTCTTGACTCTTAATCTGGCCTAATGGTTAAGGTCTTGACTCTTACTCTCGCCTAATGGTTAAGGTCTTAACTCTTACTCTGGCCTAATGGTTAAGGTCTTAGACTCTTGCACTGGCCTAATAGTTAAGGTCTTGACTCTTACTCTTGCCTAATGGTTAAGGTCTTAGACTTTTACTCTAGCCTAATGGTTAAGGTCTAGACTCTTGCTCTGGACTAATGGTTAAGGTCTTAGTCTCTTAATCTGGCCTACTGGTTAAGGACTTAGACTCTTACTCTGGTATACTGGTTAAGGTATTAACTCTTACTCTGGGCTAATGGTTAAGGTCTTAACTCTTACTCTGGCCTAATGGTTAAGGTCTTAACTCTTAGTCTGGCCTAATGGTTAAGGTCTTAGACTCTTACACTGGCCTAATAGTTAAGGTCTTGACTCTTACTCTGGCCTAATGGTTAAGGTCTTAGACTCTTACTCTAGCCTAATGGTTAAGGTCTAGACTCTTACTCTGGACTAATGGTTACGGTCTTAGTCTCTTAATCTGGCCTACTGGTTAAGGATTTAGACTCTTACTGTGGTATACTGGTTAAGGTGTTAACTCTTACTCTGGCCTAATGGTTAAGGTCTTAAGTCTTACTCTGGGCTAATGGTTAAGGTCTTAGACTTTTACTCTGGCCTAATGGTTAAGGTCTTAACTCTTACTTTGGCCTACTGATTAAGGTCTTAACTCTTACACTGGCCTAATGGTTAAGGTCTTAGACTCTTATTCCGGCCTACTGGCTAAGGTCTTAACTCTTACTCTGGCCTAATGGTTAAGGTCTTAGACTGGTACTCTGGCCTAATGGTTAAGGTATTAACTCTTACTCTGGCCTAATGGTTAAGGTATTAACTCTTTCTCTGGCCTAATGGTTAAGGTCTTAGACTCTTACTCTGGCCTTATGGTTAATGTCTTATCTCTTACTCTGGCCTAATGGTTAAGGTCTTAGACTCTTACTCTGGCCTAATGGTTAAGGTCTTAATTCTTACTTTGGCCTACTGGTTAAGGTCTTAACTCTTACTCTGGCCTAATGGTTAAGGTCTTAGACTCGTACTCTGGCCTAATGGTTAAAGTCTTAAATCTTACTCTGGCCTACTGGTTACTGTCTTATCTCTTACTCTGGCCTAATGGTTAAGGTCTTAGACTCTTACTCTGGCCTTATGGTTAATGTCTTATCTCTTACTCTGGCCTAATGGTTAAGGTCTTAGACTCTTACTCTGGCCTAATGGTTAAGGTCTTAATTCTTACTTTGGCCTACTGGTTAAGGTCTTAACTCTTACTCTGGCCTAATGGTTAAGGTCTTAGACTCGTACTCTGGCCTAATGGTTAAAGTCTTAAATCTTACTCTGGCCTACTGGTTAATGTCTTAACTCTTACTCTGGCCTAATGGTTAAGGTCTTGGCTCTTACTCTGGCCTAATGGTTAAGGTTTTGACTCTTACTCTAGCCTAATGGTTAAGGTCTAGACTCTTACTCTGGCCTACTGGTTAAGGTCTTAACTCTTACTCTGGCCTAATGGTTAAGGTCTTAGACTCGTACTCTGGCCTAATGGTTAGGGTCTTAACTCTTACTCTGGCCTAATGGTTAAGGTCTAGACTCTTACTCTGGCCTACTGGTTAAGGTCTTAACTCTTACTCTGGCCTAATTGTTAAGGTCTTAATTCTTACTCTGGCCTAATGGTTAAGGTCTTAGACTCTTACTCTGGCATAATGGTTAAGGTCTTAACTCTTACTCTGGCCTAATGGTTAAGGTCATAACTCTTACTCTGGCCTAATGGTTAAGGTCTTAGCTCTTACTCTGGCCTAATGGTTAAGGTTTTGACTCTTACTCTGGCCTAATGGTTAAGGTCTTAACTCTTACTCTGGCCTAATAGTTAAGGTCTTGGCTCTTACTCTGGCCTAATGGTTAAGGTTTTGACTCTTACTCTGGCCTAATGGTTAAGGTCTTAACTCTTACTCTGGCATAATGGTTAAGGTCATAACTCTTACCCTGGCCTAATGGTTAAGGTCTTAGCTCTTACTCTGGCCTAATGGTTAAGGTTTTGACTCTTAATCTGGCCTAATGGTTAAGGTCTTAACTCTTACTCTGGCCTAATGGTTAAGGTCTTAACTCTTATTCTGGCCTAATGGTTAAGGTCTTAGACTCTTACTCTGGCCTACTGGTTAAGGTCTTAGATCTTACTCTGGCCTAATGGTTAAGGTCTTGACTCTTAATCTGGCCTAATGGTTAAGGTCTTGACTCTTACTCTCGCCTAATGGTTAAGGTCTTAACTCTTACTCTGGCCTAATGGTTAAGGTCTTAGACTCTTGCACTGGCCTAATAGTTAAGGTCTTGACTCTTACTCTTGCCTAATGGTTAAGGTCTTAGACTTTTACTCTAGCCTAATGGTTAAGGTCTAGACTCTTACTCTGGACTAATGGTTAAGGTCTTAGTCTCTTAATCTGGCCTACTGGTTAAGGACTTAGACTCTTACTCTGGTATACTGGTTAAGGTATTAACTCTTACTCTGGGCTAATGGTTAAGGTCTTAACTCTTACTCTGGCCTAATGGATAAGGTCTTAACTCTTAGTCTGGCCTAATGGTTAAGGTCTTAGACTCTTACACTGGCCTAATAGTTAAGGTCTTGACTCTTACTCTGGCCTAATGGTTAAGGTCTTAGACTCTTACTCTAGCCTAATGGTTAAGGTCTAGACTCTTACTCTGGACTAATGGTTACGGTCTTAGTCTCTTAATCTGGCCTACTGGTTAAGGATTTAGACTCTTACTCTGGTATACTGGTTAAGGTGTTAACTCTTACTCTGGCCTAATGGTTAAGGTCTTAAGTCTTACTCTGGGCTAATGGTTAAGGTCTTAGACTTTTACTCTGGCCTAATAGTTAAGGTCTTAACTTTTACTTTGGCCTACTGATTAAGGTCTTAGACTCTTACACTGGCCTAATGGTTAAGGTCTTAGACTCTTACTCCGGCCTACTGGCTAAGGTCTTAACTTTTACTCTGGCCTAATGGTTAAGGTCTTAGACTGGTACTCTGGCCTAATGGTTAAGGTATTAACTCTTACTCTGGCCTAATGGTTAAGGTATTAACTCTTTCTCTGGCCTAATGGTTAAGGTCTTAGACTCTTACTCTGGCCTTATGGTTAATGTCTTATCTCTTACTCTGGCCTAATGGTTAAGGTCTTAGACTCTTACTCTGGCCTAATGGTTAATGTCTTAATTCTTACTTTGGCCTACTGGTTAAGGTCTTAACTCTTACTCTGGCCTAATGGTTAAGGTCTTAGACTCGTACTCTGGCCTAATGGTTAAAGTCTTAAATCTTACTCTGGCCTACTGGTTAATGTCTTATCTCTTACTCTGGCCTAATGGTTAAGGTCTTGGCTCTTACTCTGGCCTAATGGTTAAGGTTTTGACTCTTACTCTGGCCTAATGGTTAAGGTCTTAACTCTTACTCTGGCATAATGGTTACGGTCTTAACTCTTACTCTGGCCTAATGGTTAAGGTCATAACTCTTACTCTGGCCTAATGGTTAAGGTCTTAGCTCTTACTCTGGCCTAATGGTTAAGGTTTTGACTCTTAATCTGGCCTAATGGTTAAGGTCTTAACTCTTACTCTGGCCTAATGGTTAAGGTCTTAACTCTTATTCTGGCCTAATGGTTAAGGTCTTAGACGCTTACTCTGGCCTACTGGTTAAGGTCTTAGATCTTACTCTGGCCTAATGGTTAAGGTCTTGACTCTTAATCTGGCCTAATGGTTAAGGTCTTGACTCTTACTCTCGCCTAATGGTTAAGGTCTTAACTCTTACTCTGGCCTAATAGTTAAGGTCTTAGACTCTTGCACTGGCCTAATAGTTAAGGTCTTGACTCTTACTCTTGCCTAATGGTTAAGGTCTTAGACTTTTACTCTAGCCTAATGGTTAAGGTCTAGACTCTTACTCTGGACTAATGGTTAAGGTCTTAGTCTCTTAATCTGGCCTACTGGTTAAGGACTTAGACTCTTACTCTGGTATACTGGTTAAGGTATTAACTCTTACTCTGGGCTAATGGTTAAGGTCTTAACTCTTACTCTGGCCTAATGGTTAAGGTCTTAACTCTTAGTCTGGCCTAATGGTTAAGGTCTTAGACTCTTACACTGGCCTAATAGTTAAGGTCTTGACTCTTACTCTGGCCTAATGGTTAAGGTCTTAGACTCTTACTCTAGCCTAATGGTTAAGGTCTAGACTCTTACTCTGGACTAATGGTTACGGTCTTAGTCTCTTAATCTGGCCTACTGGTTAAGGATTTAGACTCTTACTCTGGTATACTGGTTAAGGTGTTAACTCTTACTCTGGCCTAATGGTTAAGGTCTTAAATCTTACTCTGGGCTAATGGTTAAGGTCTTAGACTTTTACTCTGGCCTAATGGTTAAGGTCTTAACTCTTACTTTGGCCTACTGATTAAGGTCTTAACTCTTACTCTGGCCTAATGGTTAAGGTCTTAGACTCTTACTCCGGCCTACTGGCTAAGGTCTTAACTCTTACTCTGGCCTAATGGTTAAGGTCTTAGACTGGTACTCTGGTCTAATGGTTAAGGTCTTAACTCTTAATCTGGCCCAATGGTTAAGGTCTTAGACTCTTACTCTGGCCTAATGGTTAAGGTCTTAACTCTTACTCTGGCCTAATGGTTAAGGTCATGACTCTTACTCTGGCCTAATGGTTAAGGTCTTAGCTCTTTCTCTTGCCTAATGGTTAAGGTTTTGACTCTTACTCTGGCCTAATGGTTAAGGTCTTAACTCTTACTCTGGCCTAATAGTTAAGTTCTTGGCTCTTACTCTGGCCTAATGGTTAAGGTTTTGACTCTTACTCTGGCCTAATGGTTAAGGTCTTAACTCTTACTCTGGCATAATGGTTAAGGTCATAACTCTTACCCTGGCCTAATGGTTAAGGTCTTAGCTCTTACTCTGGCCTAATGGTTAAGGTTTTGACTCTTAATCTGGCCTAATGGTTAAGGTCTTAACTCTTACTCTGGCCTAATGGTTAAGGTCTTAACTCTTATTCTGGCCTAATGGTTAAGGTCTTAGACTCTTACTCTGGCCTACTGGTTAAGGTCTTAGATCTTACTCTGGCCTAATGGTTAAGGTCTTGACTCTTAATCTGGCCTAATGGTTAAGGTCTTGACTCTTACTCTCGCCTAATGGTTAAGGTCTTAACTCTTACTCTGGCCTAATGGTTAAGGTCTTAGACTCTTGCACTGGCCTAATAGTTAAGGTCTTGACTCTTACTCTTGCCTAATGGTTAAGGTCTTAGACTTTTACTCTAGCCTAATGGTTAAGGTCTAGACTCTTACTCTGGACTAATGGTTAAGGTCTTAGTCTCTTAATCTGGCCTACTGGTTAAGGACTTAGACTCTTACTCTGGTATACTGGTTAAGGTATTAACTCTTACTCTGGGCTAATGGTTAAGGTCTTAACTCTTACTCTGGCCTAATGGATAAGGTCTTAACTCTTAGTCTGGCCTAATGGTTAAGGTCTTAGACTCTTACACTGGCCTAATAGTTAAGGTCTTGACTCTTACTCTGGCCTAATGGTTAAGGTCTTAGACTCTTACTCTAGCCTAATGGTTAAGGTCTAGACTCTTACTCTGGACTAATGGTTACGGTCTTAGTCTCTTAATCTGGCCTACTGGTTAAGGATTTAGACTCTTACTCTGGTATACTGGTTAAGGTGTTAACTCTTACTCTGGCCTAATGGTTAAGGTCTTAAGTCTTACTCTGGGCTAATGGTTAAGGTCTTAGACTTTTACTCTGGCCTAATAGTTAAGGTCTTAACTCTTACTTTGGCCTACTGATTAAGGTCTTAACTCTTACACTGGCCTAATGGTTAAGGTCTTAGACTCTTACTCCGGCCTACTGGCTAAGGTCTTAACTCTTACTCTGGCCTAATGGTTAAGGTCTTAGACTGGTACTCTGGCCTAATGGTTAAGGTATTAACTCTTACTCTGGCCTAATGGTTAAGGTATTAACTCTTTCTCTGGCCTAATGGTTAAGGTCTTAGACTCTTACTCTGGCCTTATGGTTAATGTCTTATCTCTTACTCTGGCCTAATGGTTAAGGTCTTAGACTCTTACTCTGGCCTAATGGTTAAGGTCTTAATTCTTACTTTGGCCTACTGGTTAAGGTCTTAACTCTTACTCTGGCCTAATGGTTAAGGTCTTAGACTCGTACTCTGGCCTAATGGTTAAAGTCTTAAATCTTACTCTGGCCTACTGGTTAATGTCTTATCTCTTACTCTGGCCTAATGGTTAAGGTCTTGACTCTTACTCTGGCCTAATGGTTAAGGTCTTAACTCTTACTCTGGCATAATGGTTAAGGTCTTAACTCTTACTCTGGCCTAATGGTTAAGGTCATAACTCTTACTCTGGCCTAATGGTTAAGGTCTTAGCTCTTACTCTGGCCTAATGGTTAAGGTTTTGACTCTTAATCTGGCCTAATGGTTAAGGTCTTAACTCTTACTCTGGCCTAATGGTTAAGGTCTTAACTCTTATTCTGGCCTAATGGTTAAGGTCTTAGACGCTTACTCTGGCCTACTGGTTAAGGTCTTAGATCTTACTCTGGCCTAATGGTTAAGGTCTTGACTCTTAATCTGGCCTAATGGTTAAGGTCTTGACTCTTACTCTCGCCTAATGGTTAAGGTCTTAACTCTTACTCTGGCCTAATGGTTAAGGTCTTAGACTCTAGCACTGGCCTAATAGTTAAGGTCTTGACTCTTACTCTTGCCTAATGGTTAAGGTCTTAGACTTTTACTCTAGCCTAATGGTTAAGGTCTAGACTCTTACTCTGGACTAATGGTTAAGGTCTTAGTCTCTTAATCTGGCCTACTGGTTAAGGACTTAGACTCTTACTCTGGTATACTGGTTAAGGTATTAACTCTTACTCTGGGCTAATGGTTAAGGTCTTAACTCTTACTCTGGCCTAATGGTTAAGGTCTTAACTCTTAGTCTGGCCTAATGGTTAAGGTCTTAGACTCTTACACTGGCCTAATAGTTAAGGTCTTGACTCTTACTCTGGCCTAATGGTTAAGGTCTTAGACTCTTACTCTAGCCTAATGGTTAAGGTCTAGACTCTTACTCTGGACTAATGGTTACGGTCTTAGTCTCTTAATCTGGCCTACTGGTTAAGGATTTAGACTCTTACTCTGGTATACTGGTTAAGGTCTTAGACTTTTACTCTGGCCTAATGGTTAAGGTCTTAACTCTTACTTTGGCCTACTGATTAAGGTCTTAACTCTTACTCTGGCCTAATGGTTAAGGTCTTAGACTCTTACTCCGGCCTACTGGCTAAGGTCTTAACTCTTACTCTGGCCTAATGGTTAAGGTCTTAGACTGGTACTCTGGTCTAATGGTTAAGGTCTTAACTCTTAATCTGGCCCAATGGTTAAGGTCTTAGACTCTTACTCTGGCCTAATGGTTAAGGTCTTAACTCTTACTCTGGCCTTATGGTTAAGGTCATGACTCTTACTCTGGCCTAATGGTTAAGGTCTTAGCTCTTTCTCTTGCCTAATGGTTAAGGTTTTGACTCTTACTCTGGCCTAATGGTTAAGGTCTTAGACTCTTGCACTGGCCTAATAGTTAAGGTCTTGACTCTTACTCTTGCCTAATGGTTAAGGTCTTAGACTTTTACTCTGGCATAATGGTTAAGGTCATAACTCTTACCCTGGCCTAATGGTTAAGGTCTTAGCTCTTACTCTGGCCTAATGGTTAAGGTTTTGACTCTTAATCTGGCCTAATGGTTAAGGTCTTAACTCTTACTCTGGCCTAATGGTTAGGGTCTTAACTCTTACTCTGGCCTAATGGTTAAGGTCTAGACTCTTACTCTGGCCTACTGGTTAAGGTCTTAACTCTTACTCTGGCCTAATTGTTAAGGTCTTAATTCTTACTCTGGCCTAATGGTTAAGGTCTTAGAATCTTACTCTGGCATAATGGTTAAGGTCTTAACTCTTACTCTGGCCTAATGGTTAAGGTCATAACTCTTACTCTGGCCTAATGGTTAAGGTCTTAGCTCTTACTCTGGCCTAATGGTTAAGGTTTTGACTCTTACTCTGGCCTAATGGTTAAGGTCTTAACTCTTACTCTGGCCTAATAGTTAAGGTCTTGGCTCTTACTCTGGCCTAATGGTTAAGGTTTTGACTCTTACTCTGGCCTAATGGTTAAGGTCTTAACTCTTACTCTGGCATAATGGTTAAGGTCATAACTCTTACCCTGGCCTAATGGTTAAGGTCTTAGCTCTTACTCTGGCCTAATGGTTAAGGTTTTGACTCTTAATCTGGCCTAATGGTTAAGGTCTTAACTCTTACTCTGGCCTAATGGTTAAGGTCTTAACTCTTATTCTGGCCTAATGGTTAAGGTCTTAGACTCTTACTCTGGCCTACTGGTTAAGGTCTTAGATCTTACTCTGGCCTAATGGTTAAGGTCTTGACTCTTAATCTGGCCTAATGGTTAAGGTCTTGACTCTTACTCTCGCCTAATGGTTAAGGTCTTAACTCTTACTCTGGCCTAATGGTTAAGGTCTTAGACTCTTGCACTGGCCTAATAGTTAAGGTCTTGACTCTTACTCTTGCCTAATGGTTAAGGTCTTAGACTTTTACTCTAGCCTAATGGTTAAGGTCTAGACTCTTACTCTGGACTAATGGTTAAGGTCTTAGTCTCTTAATCTGGCCTACTGGTTAAGGACTTAGACTCTTACTCTGGTATACTGGTTAAGGTATTAACTCTTACTCTGGGCTAATGGTTAAGGTCTTAACTCTTACTCTGGCCTAATGGTTAAGGTCTTAACTCTTAGTCTGGCCTAATGGTTAAGGTCTTAGACTCTTACACTGGCCTAATAGTTAAGGTCTTGACTCTTACTCTGGCCTAATGGTTAAGGTCTTAGACTCTTACTCTAGCCTAATGGTTAAGGTCTAGACTCTTACTCTGGACTAATGGTTACGGTCTTAGTCTCTTAATCTGGCCTACTGGTTAAGGATTTAGACTCTTACTCTGGTATACTGGTTAAGGTGTTAACTCTTACTCTGGCCTAATGGTTAAGGTCTTAAGTCTTACTCTGGGCTAATGGTTAAGGTCTTAGACTTTTACTCTGGCCTAATGGTTAAGGTCTTAACTCTTACTTTGGCCTACTGATTAAGGTCTTAACTCTTACTCTGGCCTAATGGTTAAGGTCTTAGACTCTTACTCCGGCCTACTGGCTAAGGTCTTAACTCTTACTCTGGCCTAATGGTTAAGGTCTTAGACTGGTACTCTGGTCTAATGGTTAAGGTCTTAACTCTTAATGTGGCCCAATGGTTAAGGTCTTAGACTCTTACTCTGGCCTAATGGTTAAGGTCTTAACTCTTACTCTGGCCTAATGGTTAAGGTCATGACTCTTACTCTGGCCTAATGGTTAAGGTCTCAGCTCTTTCTCTGGCCTAATGGTTACCTTTTTGACTCTTACTCTGGCCTAATGGTTAAGGTCTTAACTCTTACTCTGGCCTAATGGTTAAGGTCTTAGACTCTTACTCTGGCCTAATAGCTAAGGTCTTAGACTCTTAATATGGCCTAATGTTTAAGGTCTTAACTCTTACTCTGGCCTATGGTTAAGGTCTTCAACTCATACTCTGGCCTAATGGTTAAGGTCTTAGACTCTTACTCTGGCCTAATTGATAAGGTCTAGACTCTTACTCTGGACTAATGGTTAAGGTCTTAGACTCTTACTCTGGCCTAATGGTTAAGGTATTAACTCTTACTCTGGCCTAATGGTTAAGGTATTAACTCTTTCTCTGGCCTAATGGTTAAGGTCTTAGACTCTTACTCTGGCCTTATGGTTAATGTCTTATCTCTTACTCTGGCCTAATGGTTAAGGTCTTAGACTCTTACTCTGGCCTAATGGTTAAGGTCTTAATTCTTACTTTGGCCTACTGGTTAATGTCTTAACTCTTACTCTGGCCTAATGGTTAAGGTCTTAGACTCGTACTCTGGCCTAATGGTTAAAGTCTTAAATCTTACTCTGGCCTACTGGTTAATGTCTTATCTCTTACTCTGGCCTAATGGTTAAGGTCTTAGACTCTTACTCTGGCCTTATGGTTAATGTCTTATCTCTTACTCTGGCCTAATGGTTAAGGTCTTAGACTCTTACTCTGGCCTAATGGTTAAGGTCTTAATTCTTACTTTGGCCTACTGGTTAAGGTCTTAACTCTTACTCTGGCCTAATGGTTAAGGTCTTAGACTCGTACTCTGGCCTAATGGTTAAAGTCTTAAATCTTACTCTGGCCTACTGGTTAATGTCTTAACTCTTACTCTGGCCTAATGGTTAAGGTCTTGGCTCTTACTCTGGCCTAATGGTTAAGGTTTTGACTCTTACTCTAGCCTAATGGTTAAGGTCTAGACTCTTACTCTGGCCTACTGGTTAAGGTCTTAACTCTTACTCTGGCCTAATAGTTAAGGTCTTGGCTCTTACTCTGGCCTAATGGTTAAGGTTTTGACTCTTACTCTGGCCTAATGGTTAAGGTCTTAACTCTTACTCTGGCATAATGGTTAAGGTCATAACTCTTACCCTGGCCTAATGGTTAAGGTCTTAGCTCTTACTCTGGCCTAATGGTTAAGGTTTTGACTCTTAATCTGGCCTAATGGTTAAGGTCTTAACTCTTACTCTGGCCTAATGGTTAAGGTCTTAACTCTTATTCTGGCCTAATGGTTAAGGTCTTAGACTCTTACTCTGGCCTACTGGTTAAGGTCTTAGATCTTACTCTGGCCTAATGGTTAAGGTCTTGACTCTTAATCTGGCCTAATGGTTAAGGTCTTGACTCTTACTCTCGCCTAATGGTTAAGGTCTTAACTCTTACTCTGGCCTAATGGTTAAGGTCTTAGACTCTTGCACTGGCCTAATAGTTAAGGTCTTGACTCTTACTCTTGCCTAATGGTTAAGGTCTTAGACTTTTACTCTAGCCTAATGGTTAAGGTCTAGACTCTTACTCTGGACTAATGGTTAAGGTCTTAGTCTCTTAATCTGGCCTACTGGTTAAGGACTTAGACTCTTACTCTGGTATACTGGTTAAGGTATTAACTCTTACTCTGGGCTAATGGTTAAGGTCTTAACTCTTACTCTGGCCTAATGGATAAGGTCTTAACTCTTAGTCTGGCCTAATGGTTAAGGTCTTAGACTCTTACACTGGCCTAATAGTTAAGGTCTTGACTCTTACTCTGGCCTAATGGTTAAGGTCTTAGACTCTTACTCTAGCCTAATGGTTAAGGTCTAGACTCTTACTCTGGACTAATGGTTACGGTCTTAGTCTCTTAATCTGGCCTACTGGTTAAGGATTTAGACTCTTACTCTGGTATACTGGTTAAGGTCTTAGACTTTTACTCTGGCCTAATGGTTAAGGTCTTAACTCTTACTTTGGCCTACTGATTAAGGTCTTAACTCTTACTCTGGCCTAATGGTTAAGGTCTTAGACTCTTACTCCGGCCTACTGGCTAAGGTCTTAACTCTTACTCTGGCCTAATGGTTAAGGTCTTAGACTGGTACTCTGGTCTAATGGTTAAGGTCTTAACTCTTAATCTGGCCCAATGGTTAAGGTCTTAGACTCTTACTCTGGCCTAATGGTTAAGGTCTTAACTCTTACTCTGGCCTTATGGTTAAGGTCATGACTCTTACTCTGGCCTAATGGTTAAGGTCTTAGCTCTTTCTCTTGCCTAATGGTTAAGGTTTTGACTCTTACTCTGGCCTAATGGTTAAGGTCTTAGACTCTTGCACTGGCCTAATAGTTAAGGTCTTGACTCTTACTCTTGCCTAATGGTTAAGGTCTTAGACTTTTACTCTGGCATAATGGTTAAGGTCATAACTCTTACCCTGGCCTAATGGTTAAGGTCTTAGCTCTTACTCTGGCCTAATGGTTAAGGTTTTGACTCTTAATCTGGCCTAATGGTTAAGGTCTTAACTCTTACTCTGGCCTAATGGTTAGGGTCTTAACTCTTACTCTGGCCTAATGGTTAAGGTCTAGACTCTTACTCTGGCCTACTGGTTAAGGTCTTAACTCTTACTCTGGCCTAATTGTTAAGGTCTTAATTCTTACTCTGGCCTAATGGTTAAGGTCTTAGAATCTTACTCTGGCATAATGGTTAAGGTCTTAACTCTTACTCTGGCCTAATGGTTAAGGTCATAACTCTTACTCTGGCCTAATGGTTAAGGTCTTAGCTCTTACTCTGGCCTAATGGTTAAGGTTTTGACTCTTACTCTGGCCTAATGGTTAAGGTCTTAACTCTTACTCTGGCCTAATAGTTAAGGTCTTGGCTCTTACTCTGGCCTAATGGTTAAGGTTTTGACTCTTACTCTGGCCTAATGGTTAAGGTCTTAACTCTTACTCTGGCATAATGGTTAAGGTCATAACTCTTACCCTGGCCTAATGGTTAAGGTCTTAGCTCTTACTCTGGCCTAATGGTTAAGGTTTTGACTCTTAATCTGGCCTAATGGTTAAGGTCTTAACTCTTACTCTGGCCTAATGGTTAAGGTCTTAACTCTTATTCTGGCCTAATGGTTAAGGTCTTAGACTCTTACTCTGGCCTACTGGTTAAGGTCTTAGATCTTACTCTGGCCTAATGGTTAAGGTCTTGACTCTTAATCTGGCCTAATGGTTAAGGTCTTGACTCTTACTCTCGCCTAATGGTTAAGGTCTTAACTCTTACTCTGGCCTAATGGTTAAGGTCTTAGACTCTTGCACTGGCCTAATAGTTAAGGTCTTGACTCTTACTCTTGCCTAATGGTTAAGGTCTTAGACTTTTACTCTAGCCTAATGGTTAAGGTCTAGACTCTTACTCTGGACTAATGGTTAAGGTCTTAGTCTCTTAATCTGGCCTACTGGTTAAGGACTTAGACTCTTACTCTGGTATACTGGTTAAGGTATTAACTCTTACTCTGGGCTAATGGTTAAGGTCTTAACTCTTACTCTGGCCTAATGGTTAAGGTCTTAACTCTTAGTCTGGCCTAATGGTTAAGGTCTTAGACTCTTACACTGGCCTAATAGTTAAGGTCTTGACTCTTACTCTGGCCTAATGGTTAAGGTCTTAGACTCTTACTCTAGCCTAATGGTTAAGGTCTAGACTCTTACTCTGGACTAATGGTTACGGTCTTAGTCTCTTAATCTGGCCTACTGGTTAAGGATTTAGACTCTTACTCTGGTATACTGGTTAAGGTGTTAACTCTTACTCTGGCCTAATGGTTAAGGTCTTAAGTCTTACTCTGGGCTAATGGTTAAGGTCTTAGACTTTTACTCTGGCCTAATGGTTAAGGTCTTAACTCTTACTTTGGCCTACTGATTAAGGTCTTAACTCTTACTCTGGCCTAATGGTTAAGGTCTTAGACTCTTACTCCGGCCTACTGGCTAAGGTCTTAACTCTTACTCTGGCCTAATGGTTAAGGTCTTAGACTGGTACTCTGGTCTAATGGTTAAGGTCTTAACTCTTAATGTGGCCCAATGGTTAAGGTCTTAGACTCTTACTCTGGCCTAATGGTTAAGGTCTTAACTCTTACTCTGGCCTAATGGTTAAGGTCATGACTCTTACTCTGGCCTAATGGTTAAGGTCTCAGCTCTTTCTCTGGCCTAATGGTTACCTTTTTGACTCTTACTCTGGCCTAATGGTTAAGGTCTTAACTCTTACTCTGGCCTAATGGTTAAGGTCTTAGACTCTTACTCTGGCCTAATAGCTAAGGTCTTAGACTCTTAATATGGCCTAATGTTTAAGGTCTTAACTCTTACTCTGGTCTAATGGTTAAGGTCTTAACTCTTACTCTGGCCTATGGTTAAGGTCTTCAACTCATACTCTGGCCTAATGGTTAAGGTCTTAGACTCTTACTCTGGCCTAATTGATAAGGTCTAGACTCTTACTCTGGACTAATGGTTAAGGTCTTAGACTCTTACTCTGGCCTAATGGTTAAGGTATTAACTCTTACTCTGGCCTAATGGTTAAGGTATTAACTCTTTCTCTGGCCTAATGGTTAAGGTCTTAGACTCTTACTCTGGCCTTATGGTTAATGTCTTATCTCTTACTCTGGCCTAATGGTTAAGGTCTTAGACTCTTACTCTGGCCTAATGGTTAAGGTCTTAATTCTTACTTTGGCCTACTGGTTAATGTCTTAACTCTTACTCTGGCCTAATGGTTAAGGTCTTAGACTCGTACTCTGGCCTAATGGTTAAAGTCTTAAATCTTACTCTGGCCTACTGGTTAATGTCTTATCTCTTACTCTGGCCTAATGGTTAAGGTCTTAGACTCTTACTCTGGCCTTATGGTTAATGTCTTATCTCTTACTCTGGCCTAATGGTTAAGGTCTTAGACTCTTACTCTGGCCTAATGGTTAAGGTCTTAATTCTTACTTTGGCCTACTGGTTAAGGTCTTAACTCTTACTCTGGCCTAATGGTTAAGGTCTTAGACTCGTACTCTGGCCTAATGGTTAAAGTCTTAAATCTTACTCTGGCCTACTGGTTAATGTCTTAACTCTTACTCTGGCCTAATGGTTAAGGTCTTGGCTCTTACTCTGGCCTAATGGTTAAGGTTTTGACTCTTACTCTAGCCTAATGGTTAAGGTCTAGACTCTTACTCTGGCCTACTGGTTAAGGTCTTAACTCTTACTCTGGCCTAATAGTTAAGGTCTTGGCTCTTACTCTGGCCTAATGGTTAAGGTTTTGACTCTTACTCTGGCCTAATGGTTAAGGTCTTAACTCTTACTCTGGCATAATGGTTAAGGTCATAACTCTTACCCTGGCCTAATGGTTAAGGTCTTAGCTCTTACTCTGGCCTAATGGTTAAGGTTTTGACTCTTAATCTGGCCTAATGGTTAAGGTCTTAACTCTTACTCTGGCCTAATGGTTAAGGTCTTAACTCTTATTCTGGCCTAATGGTTAAGGTCTTAGACTCTTACTCTGGCCTACTGGTTAAGGTCTTAGATCTTACTCTGGCCTAATGGTTAAGGTCTTGACTCTTAATCTGGCCTAATGGTTAAGGTCTTGACTCTTACTCTCGCCTAATGGTTAAGGTCTTAACTCTTACTCTGGCCTAATGGTTAAGGTCTTAGACTCTTGCACTGGCCTAATAGTTAAGGTCTTGACTCTTACTCTTGCCTAATGGTTAAGGTCTTAGACTTTTACTCTAGCCTAATGGTTAAGGTCTAGACTCTTACTCTGGACTAATGGTTAAGGTCTTAGTCTCTTAATCTGGCCTACTGGTTAAGGACTTAGACTCTTACTCTGGTATACTGGTTAAGGTATTAACTCTTACTCTGGGCTAATGGTTAAGGTCTTAACTCTTACTCTGGCCTAATGGATAAGGTCTTAACTCTTAGTCTGGCCTAATGGTTAAGGTCTTAGACTCTTACACTGGCCTAATAGTTAAGGTCTTGACTCTTACTCTGGCCTAATGGTTAAGGTCTTAGACTCTTACTCTAGCCTAATGGTTAAGGTCTAGACTCTTACTCTGGACTAATGGTTACGGTCTTAGTCTCTTAATCTGGCCTACTGGTTAAGGATTTAGACTCTTACTCTGGTATACTGGTTAAGGTGTTAACTCTTACTCTGGCCTAATGGTTAAGGTCTTAAGTCTTACTCTGGGCTAATGGTTAAGGTCTTAGACTTTTACTCTGGCCTAATAGTTAAGGTCTTAACTCTTACTTTGGCCTACTGATTAAGGTCTTAACTCTTACACTGGCCTAATGGTTAAGGTCTTAGACTCTTACTCCGGCCTACTGGCTAAGGTCTTAACTCTTACTCTGGCCTAATGGTTAAGGTCTTAGACTGGTACTCTGGCCTAATGGTTAAGGTATTAACTCTTACTCTGGCCTAATGGTTAAGGTATTAAATCTTTCTCTGGCCTAATGGTTAAGGTCTTAGACTCTTACTCTGGCCTTATGGTTAATGTCTTATCTCTTACTCTGGCCTAATGGTTAAGGTCTTAGACTCTTACTCTGGCCTAATGGTTAAGGTCTTAATTCTTACTTTGGCCTACTGGTTAAGGTCTTAACTCTTACTCTGGCCTAATGGTTAAGGTCTTAGACTCGTACTCTGGCCTAATGGTTAAAGTCTTAAATCTTACTCTGGCCTACTGGTTAATGTCTTATCTCTTACTCTGGCCTAATGGTTAAGGTCTTGACTCTTACTCTGGCCTAATGGTTAAGGTCTTAACTCTTACTCTGGCATAATGGTTAAGGTCTTAACTCTTACTCTGGCCTAATGGTTAAGGTCATAACTCTTACTCTGGCCTAATGGTTAAGGTCTTAGCTCTTACTCTGGCCTAATGGTTAAGGTTTTGACTCTTAATCTGGCCTAATGGTTAAGGTCTTAACTCTTACTCTGGCCTAATGGTTAAGGTCTTAACTCTTATTCTGGCCTAATGGTTAAGGTCTTAGACGCTTACTCTGGCCTACTGGTTAAGGTCTTAGATCTTACTCTGGCCTAATGGTTAAGGTCTTGACTCTTAATCTGGCCTAATGGTTAAGGTCTTGACTCTTACTCTCGCCTAATGGTTAAGGTCTTAACTCTTACTCTGGCCTAATGGTTAAGGTCTTAGACTCTTGCACTGGCCTAATAGTTAAGGTCTTGACTCTTACTCTTGCCTAATGGTTAAGGTCTTAGACTTTTACTCTAGCCTAATGGTTAAGGTCTAGACTCTTACTCTGGACTAATGGTTAAGGTCTTAGTCTCTTAATCTGGCCTACTGGTTAAGGACTTAGACTCTTACTCTGGTATACTGGTTAAGGTATTAACTCTTACTCTGGGCTAATGGTTAAGGTCTTAACTCTTACTCTGGCCTAATGGTTAAGGTCTTAACTCTTAGTCTGGCCTAATGGTTAAGGTCTTAGACTCTTACACTGGCCTAATAGTTAAGGTCTTGACTCTTACTCTGGCCTAATGGTTAAGGTCTTAGACTCTTACTCTAGCCTAATGGTTAAGGTCTAGACTCTTACTCTGGACTAATGGTTACGGTCTTAGTCTCTTAATCTGGCCTACTGGTTAAGGATTTAGACTCTTACTCTGGTATACTGGTTAAGGTCTTAGACTTTTACTCTGGCCTAATGGTTAAGGTCTTAACTCTTACTTTGGCCTACTGATTAAGGTCTTAACTCTTACTCTGGCCTAATGGTTAAGGTCTTAGACTCTTACTCCGGCCTACTGGCTAAGGTCTCAACTCTTACTCTGGCCTAATGGTTAAGGTCTTAGACTGGTACTCTGGTCTAATGGTTAAGGTCTTAACTCTTAATCTGGCCCAATGGTTAAGGTCTTAGACTCTTACTCTGGCCTAATGGTTAAGGTCTTAACTCTTACTCTGGCCTAATGGTTAAGGTCATGACTCTTACTCTGGCCTAATGGTTAAGGTCTTAGCTCTTTCTCTTGCCTAATGGTTAAGGTTTTGACTCTTACTCTGGCCTAATGGTTAAGGTCTTAACTCTTACTCTGGCCTAATGGTTAAGGTTTTGACTCTTACTCTGGCCTAATGGTTAAGGTCTTAACTCTTACTCTGGCATAATGGTTAAGGTCATAACTCTTACCCTGGCCTAATGGTTAAGGTCTTAGCTCTTACTCTGGCCTAATGGTTAAGGTTTTGACTCTTAATCTGGCCTAATGGTTAAGGTCTTAACTCTTACTCTGGCCTAATGGTTAAGGTCTTAACTCTTATTCTGGCCTAATGGTTAAGGTCTTAGACTCTTACTCTGGCCTACTGGTTAAGGTCTTAGATCTTACTCTGGCCTAATGGTTAAGGTCTTGACTCTTAATCTGGCCTAATGGTTAAGGTCTTGACTCTTACTCTCGCCTAATGGTTAAGGTCTTAACTCTTACTCTGGCCTAATGGTTAAGGTCTTAGACTCTTGCACTGGCCTAATAGTTAAGGTCTTGACTCTTACTCTTGCCTAATGGTTAAGGTCTTAGACTTTTACTCTAGCCTAATGGTTAAGGTCTAGACTCTTACTCTGGACTAATGGTTAAGGTCTTAGTCTCTTAATCTGGCCTACTGGTTAAGGACTTAGACTCTTACTCTGGTATACTGGTTAAGGTATTAACTCTTACTCTGGGCTAATGGTTAAGGTCTTAACTCTTACTCTGGCCTAATGGATAAGGTCTTAACTCTTAGTCTGGCCTAATGGTTAAGGTCTTAGACTCTTACACTGGCCTAATAGTTAAGGTCTTGACTCTTACTCTGGCCTAATGGTTAAGGTCTTAGACTCTTACTCTAGCCTAATGGTTAAGGTCTAGACTCTTACTCTGGACTAATGGTTACGGTCTTAGTCTCTTAATCTGGCCTACTGGTTAAGGATTTAGACTCTTACTCTGGTATACTGGTTAAGGTGTTAACTCTTACTCTGGCCTAATGGTTAAGGTCTTAAGTCTTACTCTGGGCTAATGGTTAAGGTCTTAGACTTTTACTCTGGCCTAATAGTTAAGGTCTTAACTCTTACTTTGGCCTACTGATTAAGGTCTTAACTCTTACACTGGCCTAATGGTTAAGGTCTTAGACTCTTACTCCGGCCTACCGGCTAAGGTCTTAACTCTTACTCTGGCCTAATGGTTAAGGTCTTAGACTGGTACTCTGGCCTAATGGTTAAGGTATTAACTCTTACTCTGGCCTAATGGTTAAGGTATTAACTCTTTCTCTGGCCTAATGGTTAAGGTCTTAGACTCTTACTCTGGCCTTATGGTTAATGTCTTATCTCTTACTCTGGCCTAATGGTTAAGGTCTTAGACTCTTACTCTGGCCTAATGGTTAAGGTCTTAATTCTTACTTTGGCCTACTGGTTAAAGTCTTAACTCTTACTCTGGCCTAATGGTTAAGGTCTTAGACTCGTACTCTGGCCTAATGGTTAAAGTCTTAAATCTTACTCTGGCCTACTGGTTAATGTCTTATCTCTTACTCTGGCCTAATGGTTAAGGTCTTAGACTCTTACTCTGGCCTTATGGTTAATGTCTTATCTCTTACTCTGGCCTAATGGTTAAGGTCTTAGACTCTTACTCTGGCCTAATGGTTAAGGTCTTAATTCTTACTTTGGCCTACTGGTTAAGGTCTTAGACTCGTACTCTGGCCTAATGGTTAAAGTCTTAAATCTTACTCTGGCCTACTGGTTAATGTCTTAACTCTTACTCTGGCCTAATGGTTAAGGTCTTGGCTCTTACTCTGGCCTAATGGTTAAGGTTTTGACTCTTACTCTAGCCTAATGGTTAAGGTCTAGACTCTTACTCTGGCCTACTGGTTAAGGTCTTAACTCTTACTCTGGCCTAATGGTTAAGGTCTTAGACTCGTACTCTGGCCTAATGGTTAGGGTCTTAACTCTTACTCTGGCCTAATGGTTAAGGTCTAGACTCTTACTCTGGCCTACTGGTTAAGGTCTTAACTCTTACTCTGGCCTAATTGTTAAGGTCTTAATTCTTACTCTGGCCTAATGGTTAAGGTCTTAGACTCTTACTCTGGCATAATGGTTAAGGTCTTAACTCTTACTCTGGCCTAATGGTTAAGGTCATAACTCTTACTCTGGCCTAATGGTTAAGGTTTTGACTCTTACTCTGGCCTAATGGTTAAGGTCTTAACTCTTACTCTGGCCTAATGGTTAAGGTCTTGGCTCTTACTCTGGCCTAATGGTTAAGGTTTTGACTCTTACTCTGGCCTAATGGTTAAGGTCTTAACTCTTACTCTGGCATAATGGTTAAGGTCTTAACTCTTACTCTGGCCTAATGGTTAAGGTCATAACTCTTACTCTGGCCTAATGGTTAAGGTCTTAGCTCTTACTCTGGCCTAATGGTTAAGGTTTTGACTCTTAATCTGGCCTAATGGTTAAGGTCTTAACTCTTACTCTGGCCTAATGGTTAAGGTCTTAACTCTTATTCTGGCCTAATGGTTAAGGTCTTAGACGCTTACTCTGGCCTACTGGTTAAGGTCTTAGATCTTACTCTGGCCTAATGGTTAAGGTCTTGACTCTTAATCTGGCCTAATGGTTAAGGTCTTGACTCTTACTCTCGCCTAATGGTTAAGGTCTTAACTCTTACTCTGGCCTAATGGTTAAGGTCTTAGACTCTTGCACTGGCCTAATAGTTAAGGTCTTGACTCTTACTCTTGCCTAATGGTTAAGGTCTTAGACTTTTACTCTAGCCTAATGGTTAAGATCTAGACTCTTGCTCTGGACTAATGGTTAAGGTCTTAGTCTCTTAATCTGGCCTACTGGTTAAGGACTTAGACTCTTACTCTGGTATACTGGTTAAGGTATTAACTCTTACTCTGGGCTAATGGTTAAGGTCTTAACTCTTACTCTGGCCTAATGGTTAAGGTCTTAACTCTTAGTCTGGCCTAATGGTTAAGGTCTTAGACTCTTACACTGGCCTAATAGTTAAGGTCTTGACTCTTACTCTGGCCTAATGGTTAACGTCTTAGACTCTTACTCTAGCCTAATGGTTAAGGTCTAGACTCTTACTCTGGACTAATGGTTACGGTCTTAGTCTCTTAATCTGGCCTACTGGTTAAGGATTTAGACTCTTACTCTGGTATACTGGTTAAGGTGTTAACTCTTACTCTGGCCTAATGGTTAAGGTCTTAAGTCTTACTCTGGGCTAATGGTTAAGGTCTTAGACTTTTACTCTGGCCTAATGGTTAAGGTCTTAACTCTTACTTTGGCCTACTGATTAAGGTCTTAACTCTTACTCTGGCCTAATGGTTAAGGTCTTAGACTCTTACTCCGGCCTACTGGCTAAGGTCTTAACTCTTACTCTGGCCTAATGGTTAAGGTCTTAGACTGGTACTCTGGTCTAATGGTTAAGGTCTTAACTCTTAATGTGGCCCAATGGTTAAGGTCTTAGACTCTTACTCTGGCCTAATGGTTAAGGTCTTAACTCTTACTCTGGCCTAATGGTTAAGGTCATGACTCTTACTCTGGCCTAATGGTTAAGGTCTCAGCTCTTTCTCTGGCCTAATGGTTACCTTTTTGACTCTTACTCTGGCCTAATGGTTAAGGTCTTAACTCTTACTCTGGCCTAATGGTTAAGGTCTTAGACTCTTACTCTGGCCTAATAGCTAAGGTCTTAGACTCTTAATATGGCCTAATGTTTAAGGTCTTAACTCTTACTCTGGTCTAATGGTTAAGGTCTTAACTCTTACTCTGGCCTATGGTTAAGGTCTTCAACTCATACTCTGGCCTAATGGTTAAGGTCTTAGACTCTTACTCTGGCCTAATTGATAAGGTCTAGACTCTTACTCTGGACTAATGGTTAAGGTCTTAGACTCTTACTCTGGCCTAATGGTTAAGGTATTAACTCTTACTCTGGCCTAATGGTTAAGGTATTAACTCTTTCTCTGGCCTAATGGTTAAGGTCTTAGACTCTTACTCTGGCCTTATGGTTAATGTCTTATCTCTTACTCTGGCCTAATGGTTAAGGTCTTAGACTCTTACTCTGGCCTAATGGTTAAGGTCTTAATTCTTACTTTGGCCTACTGGTTAATGTCTTAACTCTTACTCTGGCCTAATGGTTAAGGTCTTAGACTCGTACTCTGGCCTAATGGTTAAAGTCTTAAATCTTACTCTGGCCTACTGGTTAATGTCTTATCTCTTACTCTGGCCTAATGGTTAAGGTCTTAGACTCTTACTCTGGCCTTATGGTTAATGTCTTATCTCTTACTCTGGCCTAATGGTTAAGGTCTTAGACTCTTACTCTGGCCTAATGGTTAAGGTCTTAATTCTTACTTTGGCCTACTGGTTAAGGTCTTAACTCTTACTCTGGCCTAATGGTTAAGGTCTTAGACTCGTACTCTGGCCTAATGGTTAAAGTCTTAAATCTTACTCTGGCCTACTGGTTAATGTCTTAACTCTTACTCTGGCCTAATGGTTAAGGTCTTGGCTCTTACTCTGGCCTAATGGTTAAGGTTTTGACTCTTACTCTAGCCTAATGGTTAAGGTCTAGACTCTTACTCTGGCCTACTGGTTAAGGTCTTAACTCTTACTCTGGCCTAATGGTTAAGGTCTTAGACTCGTACTCTGGCCTAATGGTTAGGGTCTTAACTCTTACTCTGGCCTAATGGTTAAGGTCTAGACTCTTACTCTGGCCTACTGGTTAAGGTCTTAACTCTTACTCTGGCCTAATTGTTAAGGTCTTAATTCTTACTCTGGCCTAATGGTTAAGGTCTTAGACTCTTACTCTGGCATAATGGTTAAGGTCTTAACTCTTACTCTGGCCTAATGGTTAAGGTCATAACTCTTACTCTGGCCTAATGGTTAAGGTCTTAGCTCTTACTCTGGCCTAATGGTTAAGGTTTTGACTCTTACTCTGGCCTAATGGTTAAGGTCTTGGCTCTTACTCTGGCCTAATGGTTAAGGTCTTGGCTCTTACTCTGGCCTAATGGTTAAGGTTTTGACTCTTACTCTGGCCTAATGGTTAAGGTCTTAACTCTTACTCTGGCATAATGGTTAAGGTCTTAACTCTTACTCTGGCCTAATGGTTAAGGTCATAACTCTTACTCTGGCCTAATGGTTAAGGTCTTAGCTCTTACTCTGGCCTAAAGGTTAAGGTTTTGACTCTTAATCTGGCCTAATGGTTAAGGTCTTAACTCTTACTCTGGCCTAATTGTTAAGGTCTTAACTCTTATTCTGGCCTAATGGTTAAGGTCTTAGACGCTTACTCTGGCCTACTGGTTAAGGTCTTAGATCTTACTCTGGCCTAATGGTTAAGGTCTTGACTCTTAATCTGGCCTAATGGTTAAGGTCGTCACTCTTACTCTCGCCTAATGGTTAAGGTCTTAACTCTTACTCTGGCCTAATGGTTAAGGTCTTAGACTCTTGCACTGGCCTAATAGTTAAGGTCTTGACTCTTACTCTTGCCTAATGGTTAAGGTCTTAGACTTTTACTCTAGCCTAATGGTTAAGGTCTAGACTCTTACTCTGGACTAATGGTTAAGGTCTTAGTCTCTTAATCTGGCCTACTGGTTAAGGACTTAGACTCTTACTCTGGTATACTGGTTAAGGTATTAACTCTTACTCTGGGCTAATGGTTAAGGTCTTAACTCTTACTCTGGCCTAATGGTTAAGGTCTTAACTCTTAGTCTGGCCTAATGGTTAAGGTCTTAGACTCTTACACTGGCCTAATAGTTAAGGTCTTGACTCTTACTCTGGCCTAATGGTTAAGGTCTTAGACTCTTACTCTAGCCTAATGGTTAAGGTCTAGACTCTTACTCTGGACTAATGGTTACGGTCTTAGTCTCTTAATCTGGCCTAATGGTTAAGGATTTAGACTCTTACTCTGGTATACTGGTTAAGGTGTTAACTCTTACTCTGGCCTAATGGTTAAGGTCTTAAGTCTTACTCTGGGCTAATGGTTAAGGTCTTAGACTTTTACTCTGGCCTAATGGTTAAGGTCTTAACTCTTACTTTGGCCTACTGATTAAGGTCTTAACTCTTACTCTGGCCTAATGGTTAAGGTCTTAGACTCTTACTCCGGCCTACTGGCTAAGCTCTTAACTCTTACTCTGGCCTAATGGTTAAGGTCTTAGACTGGTACTCTGGCCTAATGGTTAAGGTCTTAACTCTTAATCTGGCCCAATGGTTAAGGTCTTAGACTCTTACTCTGGCCTAATGGTTAAGGTCTTAACTCTTACTCTGGCCTAATGGTTAAGGTCATGACTCTTACTCTGGCCTAATGGTTAAGGTCTCAGCTCTTTCTCTGGCCTAATGGTTACCTTTTTGACTCTTACTCTGGCCTAATGGTTAAGGTCTTAACTCTTACTCTGGCCTAATGGTTAAGGTCTTAGACTCTTACTCTGGCCTAATAGCTAAGGTCTTAGACTCTTAATATGGCCTAATGTTTAAGGTCTTAACTCTTACTCTGGTCTAATGGTTAAGGTCTTAACTCTTACTCTGGCCTATGGTTAAGGTCTTCAACTCATACTCTGGCCTAATGGTTAAGGTCTTAGACTCTTACTCTGGCCTAATTGATAAGGTCTAGACTCTTACTCTGGACTAATGGTTAAGGTCTTAGACTCTTACTCTGGCCTAATGGTTAAGGTATTAACTCTTACTCTGGCCTAATGGTTAAGGTATTAACTCTTACTCTGGCCTAATGGTTAAGGTCTTAGACTCTTACTCTGGCCTTATGGTTAATGTCTTATGTCTTACTCTGGCCTAATGGTTAAGGTCTTAGACTCTTACTCTGGCCTAATGGTTAAGGTCTTAACTCTTACTCTGGCCTAATGGTTAAGGTCTTAACTCTTACTCTGGCCTAATGGTTAACGTCTTAGACTCTTACTCTGGCCTAATGGTTAAGGTCTTAGACTCTTACTCTGGCCTGCTGGCTAAGGTCTTAACTCTTACTCTGGCCTAATGGTTAAGGTCTTAGACTCGTATTCTGGCCCAATGGTTAAGGTCTTAACTCCTACTCTGGCCTAATGGTTGAGGTATTAACTCTTACTCTGGCCTAAGGGTTAAGGTCACTCGTACTCTGGCCTAATGGTTAAGGTCTTAACTCTAACTCTGGCCTACTGGTCAAGGTCTTAACTCTTACTCTGGCATAATGGTTAAGGTCTTAGACTCTTACTCTGGCCTAATGGTTAAAGTCTTAGACTCTCACTCTTGCCTAATTGTTAAGGTCTTAACTTTTACTCTGGCCTAATGGTTAAGGTCTTAGACTCTTACTCTGGCCTAATTGTTAAGGTCTAAACTCTTACTCTGGTCTAATGGTTAAGGTCTTAGACTCTTACTCTGGCCTAATGGTTAAGGTCTTAGACTCTTACTCTGGCCTAATGGTTAAGGTCTTAAGTCTTATCCTGGCCTACTGGTTAAGGTCTTAACCTACTGGTTAGGTCATAACTCTTACTCTGGCCTAATGGTTAAGGTCTTAGACTTTTACTCTGGCCTAATGGTTAAGGTCTTAATTCTTACTTTGGCCTACTGGTTAAGGTCTTAACTCTTACTCTGGCCTAATGGTTAAGGTCTTAGACTCGTACTCTGGCCTAATGGTTAAAGTCTTAAATCTTACTCTGGCCTACTGGTTAATGTCTTATCTCTTACTCTGGCCTAATGGTTAAGGTCTTAGACTGGTACTCTGGCCTAATGGTTAAGGTCTTAACTCTTACTCTGGCCTAATGGTTAAGGTCTTAGACTCTTACTCTGGCCTAATGGTTAAGGTCTTAACTCTTACTCTGGCCTAATGGTTAAGGTCTTGGCTCTTACTCTGGCCTAATGGTTAAGGTTTTGACTCTTACTCTGGCCTAATGCTTAAGGTCTTAACTCTTACTCTGGCATAATGGTTAAGGTCTTAACTCTTACTCTGGCCTAATGGTTAAGGTCATAACTCTTAATCTGGCCTAATGGTTAAGGTCTTAGCTCTTACTCTGGCCTAATGGTTAAGGTTTTGACTCTTAATCTGGCCTAATGGTTAAGGTCTTAACTCTTACTCTGGCCTAATGGTTAAGGTCTTAACTCTTATTCTGGCCTAATGGTTAAGGTCTTAGACTCTTACTCTGGCCTAATGGTTAAGGTCTTAACTCTTACTCTGACCTAATGGTTAAGGTCTTAGACTCTTACTCTGGCCTACTGGTTAAGGTCTTAGACACTTACTCTGGCCTACTGGTTAAGGTCTTAGATCTTACTCTGGCCTAATGGTTAAGGTCTTGACTCTTAATCTGGCCTAATGGTTAAGGTCTTGACTCTTACTCTCGCCTAATGGTTAAGGTCTTAACTCTTACTCTGGCCTAATGGTTAAGGTCTTAGACTCTTGCACTGGCCTAATAGTTAAGGTCTTGACTCTTACTCTTGCCTAATGGTTAAGGTCTTAGACTTTTACTCTAGCCTAATGGTTAAGGTCTAGACTCTTGCTCTGGACTAATGGTTAAGGTCTTAGTCTCTTAATCTGGCCTACTGGTTAAGGACTTAGACTCTTACTCTGGTATACTGGTTAAGGTATTAACTCTTACTCTGGGCTAATGGTTAAGGTCTTAACTCTTACTCTGGCCTAATGGTTAAGGTCTTAACTCTTAGTCTGGCCTAATGGTTAAGGTCTTAGACTCTTACACTGGCCTAATAGTTAAGGTCTTGACTCTTACTCTGGCCTAATGGTTAAGGTCTTAGACTCTTACTCTAGCCTAATGGTTAAGGTCTAGACTCTTACTCTGGATTAATGGTTACGGTCTTAGTCTCTTAATCTGGCCTACTGGTTAAGGATTTAGACTCTTACTCTGGTATACTGGTTAAGGTGTTAACTCTTACTCTGGCCTAATGGTTAAGGTCTTAAGTCTTACTCTGGGCTAATGGTTAAGGTCTTAGACTTTTACTCTGGCCTAATGGTTAAGGTCTTAACTCTTACTTTGGCCTACTGATTAAGGTCTTAACTCTTACTCTGGCCTAATGGTTAAGGTCTTAGACTCTTACTCCGGCCTACTGGCTAAGGTCTTAACTCTTACTCTGGCCTAATGGTTAAGGTCTTAGACTGGTACTCTGGTCTAATGGTTAAGGTCTTAACTCTTAATGTGGCCCAATGGTTAAGGTCTTAGACTCTTACTCTGGCCTAATGGTTAAGGTCTTAACTCTTACTCTGGCCTAATGGTTAAGGTCATGACTCTTACTCTGGCCTAATGGTTAAGGTCTCAGCTCTTTCTCTGGCCTAATGGTTACCTTTTTGACTCTTACTCTGGCCTAATGGTTAAGGTCTTAACACTTACTCTGGCCTAATGGTTAAGGTCTTAGACTCTTACTCTGGCCTAATAGCTAAGGTCTTAGACTCTTAATATGGCCTAATGTTTAAGGTCTTAACTCTTACTCTGGTCTAATGGTTAAGGTCTTAACTCTTACTCTGGCCTATGGTTAAGGTCTTCAACTCATACTCTGGCCTAATGGTTAAGGTCTTAGACTCTTACTCTGGCCTAATTGATAAGGTCTAGACTCTTACTCTGGACTAATGGTTAAGGTCTTAGACTCTTACTCTGGCCTAATGGTTAAGGTATTAACTCTTACTCTGGCCTAATGGTTAAGGTATTAACTCTTTCTCTGGCCTAATGGTTAAGGTCTTAGACTCTTACTCTGGCCTTATGGTTAATGTCTTATCTCTTACTCTGGCCTAATGGTTAAGGTCTTAGACTCTTACTCTGGCCTAATGGTTAAGGTCTTAATTCTTACTTTGGCCTACTGGTTAATGTCTTAACTCTTACTCTGGCCTAATGGTTAAGGTCTTAGACTCGTACTCTGGCCTAATGGTTAAAGTCTTAAATCTTACTCTGGCCTACTGGTTAATGTCTTATCTCTTACTCTGGCCTAATGGTTAAGGTCTTAGACTCTTACTCTGGCCTTATGGTTAATGTCTTATCTCTTACTCTGGCCTAATGGTTAAGGTCTTAGACTCTTACTCTGGCCTAATGGTTAAGGTCTTAATTCTTACTATGGCCTACTGGTTAAGGTCTTAACTCTTACTCTGGCCTAATGGTTAAGGTCTTAGACTCGTACTCTGGCCTAATGGTTAAAGTCTTAAATCTTACTCTGGCCTACTGGTTAATGTCTTAACTCTTACTCTGGCCTAATGGTTAAGGTCTTGGCTCTTACTCTGGCCTAATGGTTAAGGTTTTGACTCTTACTCTAGCCTAATGGTTAAGGTCTAGACTCTTACTCTGGCCTACTGGTTAAGGTCTTAACTCTTACTCTGGCCTAATGGTTAAGGTCTTAGACTCGTACTCTGGCCTAATGGTTAGGGTCTTAACTCTTACTCTGGCCTAATGGTTAAGGTCTAGACTCTTACTCTGGCCTACTGGTTAAGGTCTTAACTCTTACTCTGGCCTAATTGTTAAGGTCTTAATTCTTACTCTGGCCTAATGGTTAAGGTCTTAGACTCTTACTCTGGCATAATGGTTAAGGTCTTAACTCTTACTCTGGCCTAATGGTTAAGGTCATAACTCTTACTCTGGCCTAATGGTTAAGGTCTTAGCTCTTACTCTGGCCTAATTGTTAAGGTTTTGACTCTTACTCTGGCCTAATGGTTAAGGTCTTAACTCTTACTCTGGCCTAATGGTTAAGGTCTTGGCTCTTACTCTGGCCTAATGGTTAAGGTTTTGACTCTTACTCTGGCCTAATGGTTAAGGTCTTAACTCTTACTCTGGCATAATGGTTAAGGTCTTAACTCTTACTCTGGCCTAATGGTTAAGGTCATAACTCTTACTCTGGCCTAATGGTTAAGGTCTTAGCTCTTACTCTGGCCTAATGGTTAAGGTTTTGACTCTTAATCTGGCCTAATGGTTAAGGTCTTAACTCTTACTCTGGCCTAATTGTTAAGGTCTTAACTCTTATTCTGGCCTAATGGTTAAGGTCTTAGACGCTTACTCTGGCCTACTGGTTAAGGTCTTAGATCTTACTCTGGCCTAATGGTTAAGGTCTTGACTCTTAATCTGGCCTAATGGTTAAGGTCGTCACTCTTACTCTCGCCTAATGGTTAAGGTCTTAACTCTTACTCTGGCCTAATGGTTAAGGTCTTAGACTCTTGCACTGGCCTAATAGTTAAGGTCTTGACTCTTACTCTTGCCTAATGGTTAAGGTCTTAGACTTTTACTCTAGCCTAATGGTTAAGGTCTAGACTCTTACTCTGGACTAATGGTTAAGGTCTTAGTCTCTTAATCTGGCCTACTGGTTAAGGACTTAGACTCTTACTCTGGTATACTGGTTAAGGTATTAACTCTTACTCTGGGCTAATGGTTAAGGTCTTAACTCTTACTCTGGCCTAATGGTTAAGGTCTTAACTCTTAGTCTGGCCTAATGGTTAAGGTCTTAGACTCTTACACTGGCCTAATAGTTAAGGTCTTGACTCTTACTCTGGCCTAATGGTTAAGGTCTTAGACTCTTACTCTAGCCTAATGGTTAAGGTCTAGACTCTTACTCTGGACTAATGGTTACGGTCTTAGTCTCTTAATCTGGCCTAATGGTTAAGGATTTAGACTCTTACTCTGGTATACTGGTTAAGGTCTTAACTCTTACTTTGGCCTACTGATTAAGGTCTTAACTCTTACTCTGGCCTAATGGTTAAGGTCTTAGACTCTTACTCCTGCCTACTGGCTAAGGTCTTAACTCTTACTCTGGCCTAATGGTTAAGGTCTTAGACTGGTACTCTGGCCTAATGGTTAAGGTCTTAACTCTTAATCTGGCCCAATGGTTTAGGTCTTAGACTCTTACTCTGGCCTAATGGTTAAGGTCTTAACTCTTACTCTGGCCTAATGGTTAAGGTCATGACTCTTACTCTGGCCTAATGGTTAAGGTCTCAGCTCTTTCTCTGGCCTAATGGTTACCTTTTTGACTCTTACTCTGGCCTAATGGTTAAGGTCTTAACTCTTACTCTGGCCTAATGGTTAAGGTCTTAGACTCTTACTCTGGCCTAATAGCTAAGGTCTTAGACTCTTAATATGGCCTAATGTTTAAGGTCTTAACTCTTACTCTGGTCTAATGGTTAAGGTCTTAACTCTTACTCTGGCCTATGGTTAAGGTCTTCAACTCATACTCTGGCCTAATGGTTAAGGTCTTAGACTCTTACTCTGGCCTAATTGATAAGGTCTAGACTCTTACTCTGGACTAATGGTTAAGGTCTTAGACTCTTACTCTGGCCTAATGGTTAAGGTATTAACTCTTACTCTGGCCTAATGGTTAAGGTATTAACTCTTACTCTGGCCTAATGGTTAAGGTCTTAGACTCTTACTCTGGCCTTATGGTTAATGTCTTATGTCTTACTCTGGCCTAATGGTTAAGGTCTTAGACTCTTACTCTGGCCTAATGGTTAAGGTCTTAACTCTTACTCTGGCCTAATGGTTAAGGTCTTAACTCTTACTCTGGCCTAATGGTTAACGTCTTAGACTCTTACTCTGGCCTAATGGTTAAGGTCTTAGACTCTTACTCTGGCCTGCTGGCTAAGGTCTTAACTCTTACTCTGGCCTAATGGTTAAGGTCTTAGACTCGTATTCTGGCCCAATGGTTAAGGTCTTAACTCCTACTCTGGCCTAATGGTTGAGGTATTAACTCTTACTCTTGCCTAAGGGTTAAGGTCACTCGTACTCTGGCCTAATGGTTAAGGTCTTAACTCTAACTCTGGCCTACTGGTCAAGGTCTTAACTCTTACTCTGGCATAATGGTTAAGGTCTTAGACTCTTACTCTGGCCTAATGGTTAAAGTCTTAGACTCTCACTCTTGCCTAATTGTTAAGGTCTTAACTTTTACTCTGGCCTAATGGTTAAGGTCTTAGACTCTTACTCTGGCCTAATTGTTAAGGTCTAAACTCTTACTCTGGTCTAATGGTTAAGGTCTTAGACTCTTACTCTGGCCTAATGGTTAAGGTCTAAGACTCTTACTCTGGCCTAATGGTTAAGGTCTTAAGTCTTATCCTGGCCTACTGGTTAAGGTCTTAACCTACTGGTTAGGTCATAACTCTTACTCTGGCCTAATGGTTAAGGTCTTAGACTTTTACTCTGGCCTAATGGTTAAGGTCTTAATTCTTACTTTGGCCTACTGGTTAAGGTCTTAACTCTTACTCTGGCCTAATGGTTAAGGTCTTAGACTCGTACTCTGGCCTAATGGTTAAAGTCTTAAATCTTACTCTGGCCTACTGGTTAATGTCTTATCTCTTACTCTGGCCTAATGGTTAAGGTCTTAGACTGGTACTCTGGCCTAATGGTTAAGGTCTTAACTCTTACTCTGGCCTAATGGTTAAGGTCTTAGACTCTTACTCTGGCCTAATGGTTAAGGTCTTAACTCTTACTCTGGCCTAATGGTTAAGGTCTTGGCTCTTACTCTGGCCTAATGGTTAAGGTTTTGACTCTTACTCTGGCCTAATGCTTAAGGTCTTAACTCTTACTCTGGCATAATGGTTAAGGTCTTAACTCTTACTCTGGCCTAATGGTTAAGGTCATAACTCTTAATCTGGCCTAATGGTTAAGGTCTTAGCTCTTACTCTGGCCTAATGGTTAAGGTTTTGACTCTTAATCTGGCCTAATGGTTAAGGTCTTAACTCTTACTCTGGCCTAATGGTTAAGGTCTTAACTCTTATTCTGGCCTAATGGTTAAGGTCTTAGACTCTTACTCTGGCCTAATGGTTAAGGTCTTAACTCTTACTCTGACCTAATGGTTAAGGTCTTAGACTCTTACTCTGGCCTACTGGTTAAGGTCTTAGACACTTACTCTGGCCTACTGGTTAAGGTCTTAGATCTTACTCTGGCCTAATGGTTAAGGTCTTGACTCTTAATCTGGCCTAATGGTTAAGGTCTTGACTCTTACTCTCGCCTAATGGTTAAGGTCTTAACTCTTACTCTGGCCTAATGGTTAAGGTCTTAGACTCTTGCACTGGCCTAATAGTTAAGGTCTTGACTCTTACTCTTGCCTAATGGTTAAGGTCTTAGCCTTTTACTCTAGCCTAATGGTTAAGGTCTAGACTCTTACTCTGGACTAATGGTTAAGGTCTTAGTCTCTTAATCTGGCCTACTGGGTAAGGACTTAGACTCTTACTCTGGTATACTGGTTAAGGTATTAACTCTTACTCTGGGCTAATGGTTAAGGTCTTAACTCTTACACTGGCCTAATGGTTAAGGTCTTAACTCTTAGTCTAGCCTAATGGTTAAGGTCTAGACTCTTACTCTGGACTAATGGTTACGATCTTAGTCTCTTAATCTGGCCTACTGGTTAAGGATTTAGACTCTTACTCTGGTATACTGGTTAAGATGTTAACTCTTACTCTGGCCTAATGGTTAAGGTCTTAACTCTTACTCTGGGCTAATGGTTAAGGTCTTAGACTTTTACTCTGGCCTAATTGTTAAGGTCTTAACTCTTACTTTGGCCTACTGGTTAAGGTCTTAACTCTTACTCTGGCCTAATGGTTAAGGTCTTAGACTCTTACTCTGGCCTACTGGCTAAGGTCTTAACTCTTACTCTGGCCTAATGGTTAAGGTCTTAGACTGGTACTCTGGCCTAATGGTTAAGGTCTTAACTCTTAATCTGGCCCAATTTTTAAGGTCTTAGACTCTTACTCTGGCCTAATGGTTAAGATCTTAACTCTTACTCTGGCCTAATGGTTAAGGTCATGACTCTTACTCTGGCCTAATGGTTAAGGTCTTAGCTCTTTCTCTTGCCTAATGATTACGGTTTTGACTCTTACTCTGGCCTAATGGTTAAGGTCTTAACTCTTACTCTGGCCTAATGGTTAAGGTCTTAGACTCTTACTCTGGCCTAATAGCTAAGGTCTTAGACTCTTAATATGGCCTAATGTTTAAGGTCTTAACTCTTACTCTGGTCTAATGGTTAAGGTCTTAACTCTTACTCTGGCCTAATGGTTAAGGTCTTCAACTCATACTCTGGCCTAATGGTTAAGGTCTTAGACTCTTACTCTGGCCTAATGGATAAGGTCTAGACTCTTACTCTGGACTAATGGTTAAGGTCTTAGACTCTTACTCTGGCCTAATGGTTAAGGTATTAACTCTTACTCTGGCCTAATGGTTAAGGTATTAACTCTTATTCTGGCCTAATGGTTAAGGTCTTAGACTCTTACTCTGGCCTTATGGTTAATGTCTTATCTCTTACTCTGGCCTAATGGTTAAGGTCTTAGACACTTACTCTGGCCTAATTGTTAAGGTCTTAACTCTTACTCTGGCCTAATGGTTAAGGTCTTAACACTTACTCTGGCCTAATGGTTAACGTCTTAGACTCTTACTCTGGCCTAATGGTTAAGGTCTTAGACTCTTACTCTGGCCTGCTGGCTAAGGTCTTAACTCTTACTCTGGCCTAATGGTTAAGGTCTTAGACTCGTACTCTGGCCCAATGGTTAAGGTCTTAACTCCTACTCTGGCCTAATGGTTGAGGTATTAACTCTTACTCTGGCCTAAGGGTTAAGGTCACTCGTACTCTGGCCTAATGGTTAAGGTCTTAACTCTAACTCTGGCCTACTAGTCAAGGTCTTAAATCTTACTCTGGCATAATGGTTAAGGTCTTAGACTCTTACTCTGGACTAATGGTTAAAGTCTTAGACTCTCACTCTTGCCTAATTGTTAAGGTCTTAACTTTTACTCTGGCCTAATGGTTAAGGTCTTAGACTCTTACTCTGGCCTAATTGTTAAGGTCTAAACTCTTACTCTGGTCTAATGGTTAAGGTCTTAGACTCTTACTCTGGCCTAATGGTTAAGGTCTTAGACTCTTACTCTGGCCTAATGGTTAAGGTCTTAAGTCTTATTCTGGCCTACTGGTTAAGGTCTTAACTCTTACTCTGGCCTAATGGTTAAGGTCATAACTCTTACTCTGGCCTAATGGTTAAGGTCATAGGGGCCTATGCATCAACAATGCCATTTGCGATTCCTTATTAGCGAAAAATAAGGAATCGCTAATAAGGAATAGCAAAAGGCTATGCATGTAGGAATCGCTATTCAAATAGCGATTCCTTAATATTCCTTATTACCGAATCGGTAATACCGAATCGGTAATAAGGAATACCTACCCATTCATTCCTATGGGCTTGGAGGCCCATAGGAATGAATGTAAAGCCAGTCTGTATTAGCGATTCGGTATTACCGAATCGCTAATAGCGGGAGCACTTTCAAGGGTGCCAGGGTGTCAAAAGGACACCCTGTTGCACCCCTGAAAATGATATGTGCACATATGTTGCACACACACATGCTCTAAGGGCATGTGTGTGCGCACCATGAAACTTTGAAAAATGCACAAAAGTGCATTTTTCAAAGTTTTTGCAAATTACCATGCAGTTCATCTTCATGGTAATTTGCTCCCCCTATTAGCGAAATCGCTAATTTTTTAACTTTGATGCATTGCATTTAAGGAATCTCACTTTGGGATTCCTTAAATGCAATCGCTATTTAAGGAATCGGTATTTAAGGAATCCCTATTTAAAGAATCGCTATTTAAGGATTCCTTAAATAGCGATTTCTGCTTTTGGGTTGATGCATTGGGATTGGATATTTTTTACTTAATACCGGGAGCTATTACCGAATCGGTATTTCACCGACTGGATTTTGGGTTGATGCATGAGGCTGTTAGACTTTTACTCTGGCCTAATGGTTAAGGTCTTAATTCTTACTTTGGCCTACTGGTTAAGGTCTTAACTCTTACTCTGGCCTAATGGTTAAGGTCTTAGACTCGTACTCTGGCCTAATGGTTAAAGTCTTAAATCTTACTCTGGCCTACTGGTTAATGTCTTATCTCTTACTCTGGCCTAATGGTTAAGGTCTTAGACTGGTACTCTGGCCTAATGGTTAAGGTCTTAACTCTTACTCTGGCCTAATGGTTAAGGTCTTAACTCTTACTCTGGCCTAATGGTTAGGTCATGACTCTTACTCTGGCCTAATGGTTAAGTTCTTAGCTCTTTCTCTGGCCTAATGGTTAGGGTTTTGACTCTTACTCTGGCGTAATGGTTAAGGTCTTAACTCTTACTCTGGCCTAATAGTTAAGGTCATGACTCTTACTCTGGCCTAATGGTTAAGGTCTTAGCTCTTTCTCTGGCCTAATGGTTACGGTCTTAGATTCTTACTCTGGCCTACTGGTTAAGGTCTTAACTCTTACTCTGGCCTACTGGTTAAGGTCTTAGATCTTACTCTGGCCTAATGGTTAAGGTCTTGACTCTTAATCTGGCCTAATGGTTAAGGTCTTAACTCTTACTCTGGCCTATTGGTTAAGGTCTTAGACTCTTGCACTGGCCTAATAGTTAAGGTCTTGACTCTTACTCTTGCCTAATGGTTACGCTCTTAGACTTTTACTCTAGCCTAATGGTTAAGGTCTAGACTCTTACTCTGGACTAATGGTTAAGGTCTTAGTCTCTTAATCTGGCCTACTGGTTGAGGACTTAGACTCTTACTCTGGTATACTGGTTAAGGTATTAACTCTTACTCTGGGCTAATGGTTAAGGTCTTAACTCTTACTCTGGCATAATGGTTAAGGTCTTAACTCTTAGTCTGGCCTAATAGTTAAGGTCTTAGACTCTTACACTGGCCTAATCGTTAAGGTCTTGACTCTTACTCTGGCCTAATGGTTAAGGTCTTAGACTCTTACTCTAGCCTAATGGTTAAGGTCTAGACTCTTACTCTGGACTAATGGTTACGGTCTTAGTCTCTTAATCTGACGTACTGGTTAAGGATTTAGACTCTTACTCTGGTATACTGGTTAAGGTGTTAACTCTTACTCTGGCCTAATGGTTAATGTCTTAACACTTACTTTGGCCTACTGGTTAAGGTCTTAACTCTTACTCTGGCCTAATGGTTAAGGTCTTAGACTCTTACTCTGGCCTCCTGGCTATGGTCTTAACTCTTACTCTGGCCTAATGGTTAAGGTCTTAGACTGGTACTCTGGCCTAATGGTTAAGGTCTTAACTCTTAATCTGGCCCAATGGTTAAGGTCTTAGACTCTTACTCTGGCCTAATGGTTAAGGTCTTAACTCTTACTCTGGCCTAATGGTTAAGGTCATGACTCTTACTCTGGCCTAATGGTTAAGGTCTTAGCTCTTTATCTGGCCTAATGGTTACGGTTTTGACTCTTACTCTGGCCTAATGGTTAAGGTCTTAACTCTTACTCTGGCCTAATAGCTGAGGTCTTAGACTCTTAAAATGGCCTAATGTTTAAGGTCTTAACTCTTACTCTGGTCTAATGGTTAAGGTCTTAACTCTTACTCTGGCCTAATGGTTAAGGTCTTCATCTCATACTCTGGCCTAATGGTTAAGGTCTTAGACTCTTACTCTGGCCTAATGGATAAGGTCTAGACTCTTACTCTGGACTAATGGTTAAGGTCTTAGACTCTTACTCCGGCCTAATGATTAAGGTATTAACTCTTACTCTGGCCTAATGGTTAAGGTATTAACTCTTACTCTGGCCTAATGGTTAAGGTCTTACACTCTTACTCTGGCCTTATGCTTAATGTCTTATCTCTTACTCTGGCCTAATGGTTAAGGTCTTAGACTCTTACTCTGGCCTAATGGTTAAGGTCTTAACTCTTACTCTGGCCTAATGGTTAAGGTCTTAACTCTTACTCTGGCCTAATGGTTAACGTCTTAGACTCTTACTCTGGCCTAATGGTTAAGGTCTTAACTCTTACTCTGGCCTAATGGTTAAGGTCATGACTCTTACTCTGGCCTAATGGGTAAGTTCTTAGCTCTTTCTCTGGCCTAATGGTTACGGTTTTGACTCTTACTCTGGCCTAATGGTTAAGGTCTTAACTCTTACTCTGGCCTAATGGTTAAGGTCTTAGACTCTTACTCTGGCCTAATAGCTAAGGTCTTAGACTCTTAATATGGCCTAATGTTTAAGGTCTTAACTCTTACTCTGGCCTAATGGTTAAGGTCTTAACTCTTACTCTGGGCTAATGGTTAAGGTCTTAGACTTTTACTCTGGCCTAATGGTTAAGGTCTTAACTCTTACTTTGGCCTACTGGTTAAGGTCTTAACTCTTACTCTGGCCTAATGGTTAAGGTCTTAGACTCTTACTCTGGCCTACTGGCTAAGGTCTTAACTCTTACTCTGGCCTAATGGTTAAGGTCTTAGACTGGTACTCTGGCCTAATGGTTAAGGTCTTAACTCTTAATCTGGCCCAATTGTTAAGGTCTTAGACTCTTACTCTGGCCTAATGGTTAAGATCTTAACTCTTACTCTGGCCTAATGGTTAAGGTCATGACTCTTACTCTGGCCTAATGGTTAAGGTCTTAGCTCTTTCTCTTGCCTAATGATTACGGTTTTGACTCTTACTCTGGCCTAATGGTTAAGGTCTTAACTCTTACTCTGGCAAATGGTTAAGGTCTTAGACTCTTACTCTGGCCTAATAGCTATGGTCTTAGACTCTTAATATGGCCTAATGTTTAAGGTCTTAACTCTTACTCTGGTCTAATGGTTAAGGTCTTAACTCTTACTCTGGCCTAATGGTTAAGGTCTTCAACTCATACTCTGGCCTAATGGTTAAGGTCTTAGACTCTTACTCTGGCCTAATGGATAAGATCTAGACTCTTACTCTGGACTAATGGTTAAGGTCTTAGACTCTTACTCTGGCCTAATGGTTAAGGTATTAACTCTTACTCTGGCCTAATGGTTAAGGTATTAACTCTTATTCTGGCCTAATGGTTAAGGTCTTAGACTCTTACTCTGGCCTTATGGTTAATGTCTTATCTCTTACTCTGGCCTAATAGTTAAGGTCTTAGACACTTACTCTGGCCTAATGGTTAAGGTCTTAACTCTTACTCTGGCCTAATGGTTAAGGTCTTAACACTTACTCTGGCCTAATGGTTAACGTCTTAGACTCTTACTCTGGCCTAATGGTTAAGGTCTTAGACTCTTACTCTGGCCTGCTGGCTAAGGTCTTAACTCTTACTCTGGCCTAATGGTTAAGGTCTTAGACTCGTACTCTGGCCCAATGGTTAAGGTCTTAACTCCTACTCTGGCCTAATGGTTGAGGTATTAACTCTTACTCTGGCCTAAGGGTTAAGGTCACTCGTACTCTGGCCTAATGGTTAAGGTCTTAACTCTAACTCTGGCCTACTAGTCAAGGTCTTAAATCTTACTCTGGCATAATGGTTAAGGTCTTAGACTCTTACTCTGGACTAATGGTTAAAGTCTTAGACTCTCACTCTTGCCTAATTGTTAAGGTCTTAACTTTTACTCTGGCCTAATGGTTAAGGTCTTAGACTCTTACTCTGGCCTAATTGTTAAGGTCTAAACTCTTACTCTGGTCTAATGGTTAAGGTCTTAGACTCTTACTCTGGCCTAATGGTTAAGGTCTTAGACTCTTACTCTGGCCTAATGGTTAAGGTCTTAAGTCTTATTCTGGCCTACTGGTTAAGGTCTTAACTCTTACTCTGGCCTAATGGTTAAGGTCATAACTCTTACTCTGGCCTAATGGTTAAGGTCATAGGGGCCTATGCATCAACAATGCCATTTGCGATTCCTTATTAGCGAAAAATAAGGAATCGCTAATAAGGAATAGCAAAAGGCTATGCATGTAGGAATCGCTATTCAAATAGCGATTCCTTAATATTCCTTATTACCGAATCGGTAATACCGAATCGGTAATAAGGAATACCTACCCATTCATTCCTATGGGCTTGGAGGCCCATAGGAATGAATGTAAAGCCAGTCTGTATTAGCGATTCGGTATTACCGAATCGCTAATAGCGGGAGCACTTTCAAGGGTGCCAGGGTGTCAAAAGGACACCCTGTTGCACCCCTGAAAATGATATGTGCACATATGTTGCACACACACATGCTCTAAGGGCATGTGTGTGCGCAACATGAAACTTTGAAAAATGCACAAAAGTGCATTTTTCAAAGTTTTTGCAAATTACCATGCAGTTCATCTTCATGGTAATTTGCTCCCCCTATTAGCGAAATCGCTAATTTTTTAACTTTGATGCATTGCATTTAAGGAATCTCACTTTGGGATTCCTTAAATGCAATCGCTATTTAAGGAATCGGTATTTAATGAATCCCTATTTAAAGAATCGCTATTTAAGGATTTCTTAAATAGCGATTTCTGCTTTTGGGTTGATGCATTGGGATTGGGTATTTTTTACTTAATACCGGGAGCTATTACCGAATCGGTATTTTACCGACTGGATTTTGGGTTGATGCATGAGGCTGTTAGACTTTTACTCTGGCCTAATGGTTGAGGTCTTAATTCTTACTTTGGCCTACTGGTTAAGGTCTTAACTCTTACTCTGGCCTAATGGTTAAGGTCTTAGACTCGTACTCTGGCCTAATGGTTAAAGTCTTAAATCTTACTCTGGCCTACTGGTTAATGTCTTATCTCTTACTCTGGCCTAATGGTTAACGTCTTAGACTGGTACTCTGGCCTAATGGTTAAGGTCTTAACTCTTACTCTGGCCTAATGGTTAAGGTCTTAACTCTTACTCTGGCCTAATGGTTAGGTCATGACTCTTACTCTGGCCTAATGGTTAAGTTCTTAGCTCTTTCTCTGGCCTAATGGTTAGGGTTTTGACTCTTACTCTGGCGTAATGGTTAAGGTCTTAACTCTTACTCTGGCCTAATGGTTAAGGTCATGACTCTTACTCTGGCCTAATGGTTAAGGTCTTAGCTCTTTCTCTGGCCTAATGGTTACGGTCTTAGATTCTTACTCTGGCCTACTGGTTAAGGTCTTAACTCTTACTCTGGCCTACTGGTTAAGGTCTTAGATCTTACTCTGGCCTAATGGTTAAGGTCTTGACTCTTAATCTGGCCTAATGGTTAAGGTCTTAACTCTTACTCTGGCCTAATGGTTAAGGTCTTAGACTCTTGCACTGGCCTAATAGTTAAGGTCTTGACTCTTACTCTTGCCTAATGGTTACGCTCTTAGACTTTTACTCTAGCCTAATGGTTAAGGTCTAGACTCTTACTCTGGACTAATGGTTAAGGTCTTAGTCTCTTAATCTGGCCTACTGGTTAAGGACTTAGACTCTTACTCTGGTATACTGGTTAAGGTATTAACTCTTACTCTGGGCTAATGGTTAAGGTCTTAACTCTTACTCTGGCATAATGGTTAAGGTCTTAACTCTTAGTCTGGCCTAATAGTTAAGGTCTTAGACTCTTACACTAGCCTAATGGTTAAGGTCTAGACTCTTACTCTGGACTAATGGTTACGGTCTTAGTCTCTTAATCTGACGTACTGGTTAAGGATTTAGACTCTTACTCTGGTATACTGGTTAAGGTGTTAACTCTTACTCTGGCCTAATGGTTAATGTCTTAACTCTTACTTTGGCCTACTGGTTAAGGTCTTAACTCTTACTCTGGCCTAATGGTTAAGGTCTTAGACTCTTACTCTGGCCTACTGGCTATGGTCTTAACTCTTACTCTGGCCTAATGGTTAAGGTCTTAGACTGGTACTCTGGCCTAATGGTTAAGGTCTTAACTCTTAATCTGGCCCAATGGTTAAGGTCTTAGACTCTTACTCTGGCCTAATGGTTAAGGTCTTAACTCTTAATCTGGCCCAATGGTTAAAGTCTTAGACTCTTACTCTGGCCTAATGGTTAAGGTCTTAGACTCTTACTCTGGCCTAATGGTTAAGGTCTTAACTCTTACTCTGGCCTAATGGTTAAGGTCTTAACTCTTACTCTGGCCTAATGGTTAACGTCTTAGACTCTTACTCTGGCCTAATGGTTAAGGTCTTAAACTCTTACTCTGGCCTGCTGGCTAAGGTCTTAACTCTTACTCTAGCCTAATGGTTAAGGTCTTAGACTCGTACTCTGGCCCAATGGTTAAGGTCTTAACTCCTACTCTGGCTTAATGGTTGAGGTATTAACTCTTACTCTGTCCTAAGGGTTAAGGACACTCGTACTCTGGCCTAATGGTTAAGGTCTTAACTCTAACTCTGGCCTACTGGTCAAGGTCTTAACTCTTACTCTGGCATAATGGTTAAGGTCTTAGACTCTCACTCTTGCCTAATTGGTAAGGTCTTAACTTTTACTCTGGCCTAATGGTTAAGGTCTTAGACTCTTACTCTGGCCTAATTGTTAAGGTCTAAACTCTTACTCTGGTCTAATGGTTAAGGTCTTAGACTCTTACTCTGGTCTAATGGTTAAGGTCTTAGACTCTTACTCTGGCCTAATGGTTAAGGTCTTAACTCTTATTCTGGCCTACTGGTCAAGGTCTTAACTCTTACTCTGGCCTAATGGTTAAGGTCATAACTCTTACTCTGACCTAATGGTTAAGGTCTTAGACTTTTACTCTGGCCTAATGGTTAAGGTCTTAATTCTTACTTTGGCCTACTGGTTAAGGTCTTAACTCTTACTCTGGCCTAATGGTTAAGGTCTTAGACTCGTACTCTGGCCTAATGGTTAAGGTCTTAAATCTTACTCTGGCCTACTGGTTAATGTCTTATCTCTTACTCTGGCCTAATGGTTAAGGTCTTAGACTGGTACTCTGGACTAATGGTTAAGGTCTTAACTCGTACTCTGGCCTAATGGTTAAGGTCTTAGACTCTTACTCTGGCGTAATGGTCAAGGTCTTAACTCTTACTCTGGCCTAATGGTTAAGGTCATGACTCTTACTCTGGCCTAATGGTTAAGTTCTTAGCTCTTTCTCTGGCCTAATGGTTAGGGTTTTGACTCTTACTCTGGCCTAATGGTTAAGGTCTTAACTCTTACTCTGGCCTAATGGTTAAGGTCATGACTCTTACTCTGGCCTAATGGTTAAGGTCTTAGCTCTTTCTCTGGCCTAATGGTTACGGTCTTAGATTCTTACTCTGGCCTACTGGTTAAGGTCTTAACTCTTACTCTGGCCTACTGGTTAAGGACTTAGACTCTTACTCTGGTATACTGGTTAAGGTCTTAACTCTTATTCTGGCCTAATGGTTAAGGTCTTAGACTCTTACTCTGGCCTAATGGTTAAGGTCTTAACTCTTACTCTGGCCTAATGGTTAAGGTCTTAATTCTTACTTTGGCCTACTGGTTAAGGTCTTAACTCTTACTCTGGCCTAATGGTTAAGGTCTTAGACTCGTACTCTGGCCTAATGGTTAAAGTCTTAAATCTTACTCTGGCCTACTGGTTAATGTCTTATCTCTTACTCTGGCCTAATGGTTAAGGTCTTAGACTGGTACTCTGGCCTAATGGTTAAGGTCTTAACTCTTACTCTGGCCTAATGGTTAAGGTCTTAACTCTTACTCTGGCCTAATGGTTAGGTCATGACTCTTACTCTGGCCTAATGGTTAAGTTCTTAGCTCTTTCTCTGGCCTAATGGTTAGGGTTTTGACTCTTACTCTGGCGTAATGGTTAAGGTCTTAACTCTTACTCTGGCCTAATAGTTAAGGTCATGACTCTTACTCTGGCCTAATGGTTAAGGTCTTAGCTCTTTCTCTGGCCTAATGGTTACGGTCTTAGATTCTTACTCTGGCCTACTGGTTAAGGTCTTAACTCTTACTCTGGCCTACTGGTTAAGGTCTTAGATCTTACTCTGGCCTAATGGTTAAGGTCTTGACTCTTAATCTGGCCTAATGGTTAAGGTCTTAACTCTTACTCTGGCCTAATGGTTAAGGTCTTAGACTCTTGCACTGGCCTAATAGTTAAGGTCTTGACTCTTACTCTTGCCTAATGGTTACGCTCTTAGACTTTTACTCTAGCCTAATGGTTAAGGTCTAGACTCTTACTCTGGACTAATGGTTAAGGTCTTAGTCTCTTAATCTGGCCTACTGGTTGAGGACTTAGACTCTTACTCTGGTATACTGGTTAAGGTATTAACTCTTACTCTGGGCTAATGGTTAAGGTCTTAACTCTTACTCTGGCATAATGGTTAAGGTCTTAACTCTTAGTCTGGCCTAATAGTTAAGGTCTTAGACTCTTACACTGGCCTAATGGTTAAGGTCTTAGACTCTTACTCTAGCCTAATGGTTAAGGTCTAGACTCTTACTCTGGACTAATGGTTACGGTCTTAGTCTCTTAATCTGACGTACTGGTTAAGGATTTAGACTCTTACTCTGGTATACTGGTTAAGGTGTTAACTCTTACTCTGGCCTAATGGTTAATGTCTTAACTCTTACTTTGGCCTACTGGTTAAGGTCTTAACTCTTACTCTGGCCTAATGGTTAAGGTCTTAGACTCTTACTCTGGCCTACTGGCTATGGTCTTAACTCTTACTCTGGCCTAATGGTTAAGGTCTTAGACTGGTACTCTGGCCTAATGGTTAAGGTCTTAACTCTTAATCTGGCCCAATGGTTAAGGTCTTAGACTCTTACTCTGGCCTAATGGTTAAGGTCTCAACTCTTACTCTGGCCTAATGGTTAAGGTCATGACTCTTACTCTGGCCTAATGGTTAAGGTCTTAGCTCTTTCTCTGGCCTAATGGTTACGGTTTTGACTCTTACTCTGGCCTAATGGTTAAGGTCTTAACTCTTACTCTGGCCTAATAGCTGAGGTCTTAGACTCTTAATATGGCCTAATGTTTAAGGTCTTAACTCTTACTCTGGTCTAATGGTTAAGGTCTTAACTCTTACTCTGGCCTAATGGTTAAGGTCTTCAACTCATACTCTGGCCTAATGGTTAAGGTCTTAGACTCTTACTCTGGCCTAATGGATAAGGTCTAGACTCTTACTCTGGACTAATGGTTAAGGTCTTAGACTCTTACTCCGGCCTAATGATTAAGGTATTAACTCTTACTCTGGCCTAATGGTTAAGGTATTAACTCTTACTCTGGCCTAATGGTTAAGGTCTTACACTCTTACTCTGGCCTTATGCTTAATGTCTTATCTCTTACTCTGGCCTAATGGTTAAGGTCTTAGACTCTTACTCTGGCCTAATGGTTAAGGTCTTAACTCTTACTCTGGCCTAATGGTTAAGGTCTTAACTCTTACTCTGGCCTAATGGTTAACGTCTTAGACTCTTACTCTGGCCTAATGGTTAAGGTCTTAACTCTTACTCTGGCCTAATGGTTAAGGTCATGACTCTTACTCTGGCCTAATGGTTAAGTTCTTAGCTCTTTCTCTGGCCTAATGGTTACGGTTTTGACTCTTACTCTGGCCTAATGGTTAAGGTCTTAACTCTTACTCTGGCCTAATGGTTAAGGTCTTAGACTCTTACTCTGGCCTAATAGCTAAGGTCTTAGACTCTTAATATGGCCTAATGTTTAAGGTCTTAACTCTTACTCTGGCCTAATGGTTAAGGTCTTAACTCTTACTCTGGGCTAATGGTTAAGGTCTTAGACTTTTACTCTGGCCTAATGGTTAAGGTCTTAACTCTTACTTTGGCCTACTGGTTAAGGTCTTAACTCTTACTCTGGCCTAATGGTTAAGGTCTTAGACTCTTACTCTGGCCTACTGGCTAAGGTCTTAACTCTTACTCTGGCCTAATGGTTAAGGTCTTAGACTGGTACTCTGGCCTAATGGTTAAGGTCTTAACTCTTAATCTGGCCCAATTGTTAAGGTCTTAGACTCTTACTCTGGCCTAATGGTTAAGATCTTAACTCTTACTCTGGCCTAATGGTTAAGGTCATGACTCTTACTCTGGCCTAATGGTTAAGGTCTTAGCTCTTTCTCTTGCCTAATGATTACGGTTTTGACTCTTACTCTGGCCTAATGGTTAAGGTCTTAACTCTTACTCTGGCCTAATGGTTAAGGTCTTAGACTCTTACTCTGGCCTAATAGCTAAGGTCTTAGACTCTTAATATGGCCTAATGTTTAAGGTCTTAACTCTTACTCTGGTCTAATGGTTAAGGTCTTAACTCTTACTCTGGCCTAATGGTTAAGGTCTTCAACTCATACTCTGGCCTAATGGTTAAGGTCTTAGACTCTTACTCTGGCCTAATGGATAAGGTCTAGACTCTTACTCTGGACTAATGGTTAAGGTCTTAGACTCTTACTCTGGCCTAATGGTTAAGGTATTAACTCTTACTCTGGCCTAATGGTTAAGGTATTAACTCCTATTCTGGCCTAATGGTTAAGGTCTTAGACTCTTACTCTGGCCTTATGGTTAATGTCTTATCTCTTACTCTGGCCTAATGGTTAAGGTCTTAGACACTTATTCTGGCCTAATGGTTAAGGTCTTAACTCTTACTCTGGCCTAATGGTTAAGGTCTTAACACTTACTCTGGCCTAATGGTTAACGTCTTAGACTCTTACTCTGGCCTAATGGTTAAGGTCTTAGACTCTTACTCTGGCCTGCTGGCTAAGGTCTTAACTCTTACTCTGGCCTAATGGTTAAGGTCTTAGACTCGTACTCTGGCCCAATGGTTAAGGTCTTAACTCCTACTCTGGCCTAATGGTTGAGGTATTAACTCTTACTCTGGCCTAAGGGTTAAGGTCACTCCTACTCTGGCCTAATGGTTAAGGTCTTAACTCTAACTCTGGCCTACTAGTCAAGGTCTTAAATCTTACTCTGGCATAATGGTTAAGGTCTTAGACTCTTACTCTGGACTAATGGTTAAAGTCTTAGACTCTCACTCTTGCCTAATGGTTAAGGTCTTAGACTCTTACTCTGGCCTAATTGTTAAGGTCTAAACTCTTACTCTGGTCTAATGGTTAAGGTCTTAGACTCTTACTCTGGCCTAATGGTTAAGGTCTTAGACTCTTACTCTGGCCTAATGGTTAAGGTCTTAAGTCTTATTCTGGCCTACTGGTTAAGGTCTTAACTCTTACTCTGGCCTAATGGTTAAGGTCATAACTCTTACTCTGGCCTAATGGTTAAGGTCATAGGGGCCTATGCATCAACAATGCCATTTGCGATTCCTTATTAGCGAAAAATAAGGAATCGCTAATAAGGAATAGCAAAAGGCTATGCATGTAGGAATCGCTATTCAAATAGCGATTCCTTAATATTCCTTATTACCGAATCGGTAATACCGAATCGGTAATAAGGAATACCTACCCATTCATTCCTATGGGCTTGGAGGCCCATAGGAATGAATGTAAAGCCAGTCTGTATTAGCGATTCGGTATTACCGAATCGCTAATAGCGGGAGCACTTTCAAGGGTGCCAGGGTGTCAAAAGGACACCCTGTTGCACCCCTGAAAATGATATGTGCACATATGTTGCACACACACATGCTCTAAGGGCATGTGTGTGCGCAACATGAAACTTTGAAAAATGCACAAAAGTGCATTTTTCAAAGTTTTTGCAAATTACCATGCAGTTCATCTTCATGGTAATTTGCTCCCCCTATTAGCGAAATCGCTAATTTTTTAACTTTGATGCATTGCATTTAAGGAATCTCACTTTGGGATTCCTTAAATGCAATCGCTATTTAAGGAATCGGTATTTAATGAATCCCTATTTAAAGAATCGCTATTTAAGGATTCCTTAAATAGCGATTTCTGCTTTTGGGTTGATGCATTGGGATTGGGTATTTTTTACTTAATACCGGGAGCTATTACCGAATCGGTATTTTACCGACTGGATTTTGGGTTGATGCATGAGGCTGTTAGACTTTTACTCTGGCCTAATGGTTAAGGTCTTAATTCTTACTTTGGCCTACTGGTTAAGGTCTTAACTCTTACTCTGGCCTAATGGTTAAGGTCTTAGACTCGTACTCTGGCCTAATGGTTAAAGTCTTAAATCTTACTCTGGCCTACTGGTTAATGTCTTATCTCTTACTCTGGCCTAATGGTTAAGGTCTTAGACTGGTACTCTGGCCTAATGGTTAAGGTCTTAACTCTTACTCTGGCCTAATGGTTAAGGTCTTAACTCTTACTCTGGCCTAATGGTTAGGTCATGACTCTTACTCTGGCCTAATGGTTAAGTTCTTAGCTCTTTCTCTGGCCTAATGGTTAGGGTTTTGACTCTTACTCTGGCGTAATGGTTAAGGTCTTAACTCTTACTCTGGCCTAATGGTTAAGGTCATGACTCTTACTCTGGCCTAATGGTTAAGGTCTTAGCTCTTTCTCTGGCCTAATGGTTACGGTCTTAGATTCTTACTCTGGCCTACTGGTTAAGGTCTTAACTCTTACTCTGGCCTACTGGTTAAGGTCTTAGATCTTACTCTGGCCTAATGGTTAAGGTCTTGACTCTTAATCTGGCCTAATGGTTAAGGTCTTAACTCTTACTCTGGCCTAATGGTTAAGGTCTTAGACTCTTGCACTGGCCTAATAGTTAAGGTCTTGACTCTTACTCTTGCCTAATGGTTACGCTCTTAGACTTTTACTCTAGCCTAATGGTTAAGGTCTAGACTCTTACTCTGGACTAATGGTTAAGGTCTTAGTCTCTTAATCTGGCCTACTGGTTAAGGACTTAGACTCTTACTCTGGTATACTGGTTAGGTATTAACTCTTACTCTGGGCTAATGGTTAAGGTCTTAACTCGTACTCTGGCATAATGGTTAAGGTCTTAACTCTTAGTCTGGCCTAATAGTTAAGGTCTTAGACTCTTACACTAGCCTAATGGTTAAGGTCTAGACTCTTACTCTGGACTAATGGTTACGGTCTTAGTCTCTTAATCTGACGTACTGGTTAAGGATTTAGACTCTTACTCTGGTATACTGGTTAAGGTGTTAACTCTTACTCTGGCCTAATGGTTAATGTCTTAACTCTTACTTTGGCCTACTGGTTAAGGTCTTAACTCTTACTCTGGCCTAATGGTTAAGGTCTTAGACTCTTACTCTGGCCTACTGGCTATGGTCTTAACTCTTACTCTGGCCTAATGGTTAAGGTCTTAGACTGGTACTCTGGCCTAATGGTTAAGGTCTTAACTCTTAATCTGGCCCAATGGTTAAGGTCTTAGACTCTTCCTCTGGCCTAATGGTTAAGGTCTTAGACTCTTACTCTGGCCTAATGGTTAAGGTCTTAACTCTTACTCTGGCCTAATGGTTAAGGTCTTAACTCTTACTCTGGCCTAATGGTTAACGTCTTAGACTCTTACTCTGGCCTAATGGTTAAGGTCTTAAACTCTTACTCTGGCCTGCTGGCTAAGGTCTTAACTCTTACTCTGGCCTAATGGTTAAGGTCTTAGACTCGTACTCTGGCCCAATGGTTAAGGTCTTAACTCCTACTCTGGCTTAATGGTTGAGGTATTAACTCTTACTCTGTCCTAAGGGTTAAGGACACTCGTACTCTGGCCTAATGGTTAAGGTCTTAACTCTAACTCTGGCCTACTGGTCAAGGTCTTAACTCTTACTCTGGCATAATGGTTAAGGTCTTAGACTCTCACTCTTGCCTAATTGGTAAGGTCTTAACTTTTACTCTGGCCTAATGGTTAAGGTCTTAGACTCTTACTCTAGCCTAATGGTTAAGGTCTAGACTCTTACTCTGGACTAATGGTTACGGTCTTAGTCTCTTAATCTGACGTACTGGTTAAGGATTTAGACTCTTACTCTGGTATACTGGTTAAGGTGTTAACTCTTACTCTGGCCTAATGGTTAATGTCTTAACTCTTACTTTGGCCTACTGGTTAAGGTCTTAACTCTTACTCTGGCCTAATGGTTAAGGTCTTAGACTCTTACTCTGGCCTACTGGCTATGGTCTTAACTCTTACTCTGGCCTAATGGTTAAGGTCTTAGACTGGTACTCTGGCCTAATGGTTAAGGTCTTAACTCTTAATCTGGCCCAATGGTTAAGGTCTTAGACTCTTACTCTGGCCTAATGGTTAAGGTCTTAACTCTTACTCTGGCCTAATGGTTAAGGTCATGACTCTTACTCTGGCCTAATGGTTAAGGTCTTAGCTCTTTCTCTGGCCTAATGGTTACGGTTTTGACTCTTACTCTGGCCTAATGGTTAAGGTCTTAACTCTTACTCTGGCCTAATAGCTGAGGTCTTAGACTCTTAATATGGCCTAATGTTTAAGGTCTTAACTCTTACTCTGGTCTAATGGTTAAGGTATTAACTCTTACTCTGGCCTAATGGTTAAGGTATTAACTCTTACTCTGGCCTAATGGTTAAGGTCTTACACTCTTACTCTGGCCTTATGCTTAATGTCTTATCTCTTACTCTGGCCTAATGGTTAAGGTCTTAGACTCTTACTCTGGCCTAATGGTTAAGGTCTTAACTCTTACTCTGGCCTAATGGTTAAGGTCTTAACTCTTACTCTGGCCTAATGGTTAACGTCTTAGACTCTTACTCTGGCCTAATGGTTTAGGTCTTAACTCTTACTCTGGCCTAATGGTTAAGGTCATGACTCTTACTCTGGCCTAATGGTTAAGTTCTTAGCTCTTTCTCTGGCCTAATGGTTACGGTTTTGACTCTTACTCTGGCCTAATGGTTAAGGTCTTAACTCTTACTCTGGCCTAATGGTTAAGGTCTTAGACTCTTACTCTGGCCTAATAGCTAAGGTCTTAGACTCTTAATATGGCCTAATGTTTAAGGTCTTAACTCTTACTCTGGCCTAATGGTTAAGGTCTTAACTCTTACTCTGGGCTAATGGTTAAGGTCTTAGACTTTTACTCTGGCCTAATGGTTAAGGTCTTAACTCTTACTTTGGCCTACTGGTTAAGGTCTTAACTCTTACTCTGGCCTAATGGTTAAGGTCTTAGACTCTTACTCTGGCCTACTGGCTAAGGTCTTAACTCTTACTCTGGCCTAATGGTTAAGGTCTTAGACTGGTACTCTGGCCTAATGGTTAAGGTCTTAACTCTTAATCTGGCCCAATTGTTAAGGTCTTAGACTCTTACTCTGGCCTAATGGTTAAGATCTTAACTCTTACTCTGGCCTAATGGTTAAGGTCATGACTCTTACTCTGGCCTAATGGTTAAGGTCTTAGCTCTTTCTCTTGCCTAATGATTACGGTTTTGACTCTTACTCTGGCCTAATGGTTAAGGTCTTAACTCTTACTCTGGCCTAATGGTTAAGGTCTTAGACTCTTACTCTGGCCTAATAGCTAAGGTCTTAGACTCTTAATATGGCCTAATGTTTAAGGTCTTAACTCTTACTCTGGTCTAATGGTTAAGGTCTTAACTCTTACTCTGGCCTAATGGTTAAGGTCTTCAACTCATACTCTGGCCTAATGGTTAAGGTCTTAGACTCTTACTCTGGCCTAATGGATAAGGTCTAGACTCTTACTCTGGACTAATGGTTAAGGTCTTAGACTCTTACTCTGGCCTAATGGTTAAGGTATTAACTCTTACTCTGGCCTAATGGTTAAGGTATTAACTCTTATTCTGGCCTAATGGTTAAGGTCTTAGACTCTTACTCTGGCCTTATGGTTAATGTCTTATCTCTTACTCTGGCCTAATGGTTAAGGTCTTAGACACTTACTCTGGCCTAATGGTTAAGGTCTTAACTCTTACTCTGGCCTAATGGTTAAGGTCTTAACACTTACTCTGGCCTAATGGTTAACGTCTTAGACTCTTACTCTGGCCTAATGGTTAAGGTCTTAGACTCTTACTCTGGCCTGCTGGCTAAGGTCTTAACTCTTACTCTGGCCTAATGGTTAAGGTCTTAGACTCGTACTCTGGCCCAATGGTTAAGGTCTTAACTCCTACTCTGGCCTAATGGTTGAGGTATTAACTCTTACTCTGGCCTAAGGGTTAAGGTCACTCCTACTCTGGCCTAATGGTTAAGGTCTTAACTCTAACTCTGGCCTACTAGTCAAGGTCTTAAATCTTACTCTGGCATAATGGTTAAGGTCTTAGACTCTTACTCTGGACTAATGGTTAAAGTCTTAGACTCTCACTCTTGCCTAATTGTTAAGGTCTTAACTTTTACTCTGGCCTAATGGTTAAGGTCTTAGACTCTTACTCTGGCCTAATTGTTAAGGTCTAAACTCTTACTCTGGTCTAATGGTTAAGGTCTTAGACTCTTACTCTGGCCTAATGGTTAAGGTCTTAGACTCTTACTCTGGCCTAATGGTTAAGGTCTTAAGTCTTATTCTGGCCTACTGGTTAAGGTCTTAACTCTTACTCTGGCCTAATGGTTAAGGTCATAACTCTTACTCTGGCCTAATGGTTAAGGTCATAGGGGCCTATGCATCAACAATGCCATTTGCGATTCCTTATTAGCGAAAAATAAGGAATCGCTAATAAGGAATAGCAAAAGGCTATGCATGTAGGAATCGCTATTCAAATAGCGATTCCTTAATATTCCTTATTACCGAATCGGTAATACCGAATCGGTAATAAGGAATACCTACCCATTCATTCCTATGGGCTTGGAGGCCCATAGGAATGAATGTAAAGCCAGTCTGTATTAGCGATTCGGTATTACCGAATCGCTAATAGCGGGAGCACTTTCAAGGGTGCCAGGGTGTCAAAAGGACACCCTGTTGCACCCCTGAAAATGATATGTGCACATATGTTGCACACACACATGCTCTAAGGGCATGTGTGTGCGCAACATGAAACTTTGAAAAATGCACAAAAGTGCATTTTTCAAAGTTTTTGCAAATTACCATGCAGTTCATCTTCATGGTAATTTGCTCCCCCTATTAGCGAAATCGCTAATTTTTTAACTTTGATGCATTGCATTTAAGGAATCTCACTTTGGGATTCCTTAAATGCAATCGCTATTTAAGGAATCGGTATTTAATGAATCCCTATTTAAAGAATCGCTATTTAAGGATTCCTTAAATAGCGATTTCTGCTTTTGGGTTGATGCATTGGGATTGGGTATTTTTTACTTAATACCGGGAGCTATTACCGAATCGGTATTTTACCGACTGGATTTTGGGTTGATGCATGAGGCTGTTAGACTTTTACTCTGGCCTAATGGTTAAGGTCTTAATTCTTACTTTGGCCTACTGGTTAAGGTCTTAACTCTTACTCTGGCCTAATGGTTAAGGTCTTAGACTCGTACTCTGGCCTAATGGTTAAAGTCTTAAATCTTACTCTGGCCTACTGGTTAATGTCTTATCTCTTACTCTGGCCTAATGGTTAAGGTCTTAGACTGGTACTCTGGCCTAATGGTTAAGGTCTTAACTCTTACTCTGGCCTAATGGTTAAGGTCTTAACTCTTACTCTGGCCTAATGGTTAGGTCATGACTCTTACTCTGGCCTAATGGTTAAGTTCTTAGCTCTTTCTCTGGCCTAATGGTTAGGGTTTTGACTCTTACTCTGGCGTAATGGTTAAGGTCTTAACTCTTACTCTGGCCTAATGGTTAAGGTCATGACTCTTACTCTGGCCTAATGGTTAAGGTCTTAGCTCTTTCTCTGGCCTAATGGTTACGGTCTTAGATTCTTACTCTGGCCTACTGGTTAAGGTCTTAACTCTTACTCTGGCCTACTGGTTAAGGTCTTAGATCTTACTCTGGCCTAATGGTTAAGGTCTTGACTCTTAATCTGGCCTAATGGTTAAGGTCTTAACTCTTACTCTGGCCTAATGGTTAAGGTCTTAGACTCTTGCACTGGCCTAATAGTTAAGGTCTTGACTCTTACTCTTGCCTAATGGTTACGCTCTTAGACTTTTACTCTAGCCTAATGGTTAAGGTCTAGACTCTTACTCTGGACTAATGGTTAAGGTCTTAGTCTCTTAATCTGGCCTACTGGTTAAGGACTTAGACTCTTACTCTGGTATACTGGTTAGGTATTAACTCTTACTCTGGGCTAATGGTTAAGGTCTTAACTCTTACTCTGGCATAATGGTTAAGGTCTTAACTCTTAGTCTGGCCTAATAGTTAAGGTCTTAGACTCTTACACTAGCCTAATGGTTAAGGTCTAGACTCTTACTCTGGACTAATGGTTACGGTCTTAGTCTCTTAATCTGACGTACTGGTTAAGGATTTAGACTCTTACTCTGGTATACTGGTTAAGGTGTTAACTCTTACTCTGGCCTAATGGTTAATGTCTTAACTCTTACTTTGGCCTACTGGTTAAGGTCTTAACTCTTACTCTGGCCTAATGGTTAAGGTCTTAGACTCTTACTCTGGCCTACTGGCTATGGTCTTAACTCTTACTCTGGCCTAATGGTTAAGGTCTTAGACTGGTACTCTGGCCTAATGGTTAAGGTCTTAACTCTTAATCTGGCCCAATGGTTAAGGTCTTAGACTCTTCCTCTGGCCTAATGGTTAAGGTCTTAGACTCTTACTCTGGCCTAATGGTTAAGGTCTTAACTCTTACTCTGGCCTAATGGTTAAGGTCTTAACTCTTACTCTGGCCTAATGGTTAACGTCTTAGACTCTTACTCTGGCCTAATGGTTAAGGTCTTAAACTCTTACTCTGGCCTGCTGGCTAAGGTCTTAACTCTTACTCTGGCCTAATGGTTAAGGTCTTAGACTCGTACTCTGGCCCAATGGTTAAGGTCTTAACTCCTACTCTGGCTTAATGGTTGAGGTATTAACTCTTACTCTGTCCTAAGGGTTAAGGACACTCGTACTCTGGCCTAATGGTTAAGGTCTTAACTCTAACTCTGGCCTACTGGTCAAGGTCTTAACTCTTACTCTGGCATAATGGTTAAGGTCTTAGACTCTCACTCTTGCCTAATTGGTAAGGTCTTAACTTTTACTCTGGCCTAATGGTTAAGGTCTTAGACTCTTACTCTAGCCTAATGGTTAAGGTCTAGACTCTTACTCTGGACTAATGGTTACGGTCTTAGTCTCTTAATCTGACGTACTGGTTAAGGATTTAGACTCTTACTCTGGTATACTGGTTAAGGTGTTAACTCTTACTCTGGCCTAATGGTTAATGTCTTAACTCTTACTTTGGCCTACTGGTTAAGGTCTTAACTCTTACTCTGGCCTAATGGTTAAGGTCTTAGACTCTTACTCTGGCCTACTGGCTATGGTCTTAACTCTTACTCTGGCCTAATGGTTAAGGTCTTAGACTGGTACTCTGGCCTAATGGTTAAGGTCTTAACTCTTAATCTGGCCCAATGGTTAAGGTCTTAGACTCTTACTCTGGCCTAATGGTTAAGGTCTTAACTCTTACTCTGGCCTAATGGTTAAGGTCATGACTCTTACTCTGGCCTAATGGTTAAGGTCTTAGCTCTTTCTCTGGCCTAATGGTTACGGTTTTGACTCTTACTCTGGCCTAATGGTTAAGGTCTTAACTCTTACTCTGGCCTAATAGCTGAGGTCTTAGACTCTTAATATGGCCTAATGTTTAAGGTCTTAACTCTTACTCTGGTCTAATGGTTAAGGTCTTAACTCTTACTCTGGCCTAATGGTTAAGGTCTTCAACTCATACTCTGGCCTAATGGTTAAGGTCTTAGACTCTTACTCTGGCCTAATGGATAAGGTCTAGACTCTTACTCTGGACTAATGGTTAAGGTCTTAGACTCTTACTCCGGCCTAATGATTAAGGTATTAACTCTTACTCTGGCCTAATGGTTAAGGTATTAACTCTTACTCTGGCCTAATGGTTAAGGTCTTACACTCTTACTCTGGCCTTATGCTTAATGTCTTATCTCTTACTCTGGCCTAATGGTTAAGGTCTTAGACTCTTACTCTGGCCTAATGGTTAAGGTCTTAACTCTTACTCTGGCCTAATGGTTAAGGTCTTAACTCTTACTCTGGCCTAATGGTTAACGTCTTAGACTCTTACTCTGGCCTAATGGTTAAGGTCTTAACTCTTACTCTGGCCTAATGGTTAAGGTCATGACTCTTACTCTGGCCTAATGGTTAAGTTCTTAGCTCTTTCTCTGGCCTAATGGTTACGGTTTTGACTCTTACTCTGGCCTAATGGTTAAGGTCTTAACTCTTACTCTGGCCTAATGGTTAAGGTCTTAGACTCTTACTCTGGCCTAATAGCTAAGGTCTTAGACTCTTAATATGGCCTAATGTTTAAGGTCTTAACTCTTACTCTGGCCTAATGGTTAAGGTCTTAACTCTTACTCTGGGCTAATGGTTAAGGTCTTAGACTTTTACTCTGGCCTAATGGTTAAGGTCTTAACTCTTACTTTGGCCTACTGGTTAAGGTCTTAACTCTTACTCTGGCCTAATGGTTAAGGTCTTAGACTCTTACTCTGGCCTACTGGCTAAGGTCTTAACTCTTACTCTGGCCTAATGGTTAAGGTCTTAGACTGGTACTCTGGCCTAATGGTTAAGGTCTTAACTCTTAATCTGGCCCAATTGTTAAGGTCTTAGACTCTTACTCTGGCCTAATGGTTAAGATCTTAACTCTTACTCTGGCCTAATGGTTAAGGTCATGACTCTTACTCTGGCCTAATGGTTAAGGTCTTAGCTCTTTCTCTTGCCTAATGATTACGGTTTTGACTCTTACTCTGGCCTAATGGTTAAGGTCTTAACTCTTACTCTGGCCTAATGGTTAAGGTCTTAGACTCTTACTCTGGCCTAATAGCTAAGGTCTTAGACTCTTAATATGGCCTAATGTTTAAGGTCTTAACTCTTACTCTGGTCTAATGGTTAAGGTCTTAACTCTTACTCTGGCCTAATGGTTAAGGTCTTCAACTCATACTCTGGCCTAATGGTTAAGGTCTTAGACTCTTACTCTGGCCTAATGGATAAGGTCTAGACTCTTACTCTGGACTAATGGTTAAGGTCTTAGACTCTTACTCTGGCCTAATGGTTAAGGTATTAACTCTTACTCTGGCCTAATGGTTAAGGTATTAACTCTTATTCTGGCCTAATGGTTAAGGTCTTAGACTCTTACTCTGGCCTTATGGTTAATGTCTTATCTCTTACTCTGGCCTAATGGTTAAGGTCTTAGACACTTACTCTGGCCTAATGGTTAAGGTCTTAACTCTTACTCTGGCCTAATGGTTAAGGTCTTAACACTTACTCTGGCCTAATGGTTAACGTCTTAGACTCTTACTCTGGCCTAATGGTTAAGGTCTTAGACTCTTACTCTGGCCTGCTGGCTAAGGTCTTAACTCTTACTCTGGCCTAATGGTTAAGGTCTTAGACTCGTACTCTGGCCCAATAGTTAAGGTCTTAACTCCTACTCTGGCCTAATGGTTGAGGTATTAACTCTTACTCTGGCCTAAGGGTTAAGGTCACTCCTACTCTGGCCTAATGGTTAAGGTCTTAACTCTAACTCTGGCCTACTAGTCAAGGTCTTAAATCTTACTCTGGCATAATGGTTAAGGTCTTAGACTCTTACTCTGGACTAATGGTTAAAGTCTTAGACTCTCACTCTTGCCTAATTGTTAAGGTCTTAACTTTTACTCTGGCCTAATGGTTAAGGTCTTAGACTCTTACTCTGGCCTAATTGTTAAGGTCTAAACTCTTACTCTGGTCTAATGGTTAAGGTCTTAGACTCTTACTCTGGCCTAATGGTTAAGGTCTTAGACTCTTACTCTGGCCTAATGGTTAAGGTCTTAAGTCTTATTCTGGCCTACTGGTTAAGGTCTTAACTCTTACTCTGGCCTAATGGTTAAGGTCATAACTCTTACTCTGGCCTAATGGTTAAGGTCATAGGGGCCTATGCATCAACAATGCCATTTGCGATTCCTTATTAGCGAAAAATAAGGAATCGCTAATAAGGAATAGCAAAAGGCTATGCATGTAGGAATCGCTATTCAAATAGCGATTCCTTAATATTCCTTATTACCGAATCGGTAATACCGAATCGGTAATAAGGAATACCTACCCATTCATTCCTATGGGCTTGGAGGCCCATAGGAATGAATGTAAAGCCAGTCTGTATTAGCGATTCGGTATTACCGAATCGCTAATAGCGGGAGCACTTTCAAGGGTGCCAGGGTGTCAAAAGGACACCCTGTTGCACCCCTGAAAATGATATGTGCACATATGTTGCACACACACATGCTCTAAGGGCATGTGTGTGCGCAACATGAAACTTTGAAAAATGCACAAAAGTGCATTTTTCAAAGTTTTTGCAAATTACCATGCAGTTCATCTTCATGGTAATTTGCTCCCCCTATTAGCGAAATCGCTAATTTTTTAACTTTGATGCATTGCATTTAAGGAATCTCACTTTGGGATTCCTTAAATGCAATCGCTATTTAAGGAATCGGTATTTAATGAATCCCTATTTAAAGAATCGCTATTTAAGGATTCCTTAAATAGCGATTTCTGCTTTTGGGTTGATGCATTGGGATTGGGTATTTTTTACTTAATACCGGGAGCTATTACCGAATCGGTATTTTACCGACTGGATTTTGGGTTGATGCATGAGGCTGTTAGACTTTTACTCTGGCCTAATGGTTAAGGTCTTAATTCTTACTTTGGCCTACTGGTTAAGGTCTTAACTCTTACTCTGGCCTAATGGTTAAGGTCTTAGACTCGTACGCTGGCCTAATGGTTAAAGTCTTAAATCTTACTCTGGCCTACTGGTTAATGTCTTATCTCTTACTCTGGCCTAATGGTTAAGGTCTTAGACTGGTACTCTGGCCTAATGGTTAAGGTCTTAACTCTTACTCTGGCCTAATGGTTAAGGTCTTAACTCTTACTCTGGCCTAATGGTTAGGTCATGACTCTTACTCTGGCCTAATGGTTAAGTTCTTAGCTCTTTCTCTGGCCTAATGGTTAGGGTTTTGACTCTTACTCTGGCGTAATGGTTAAGGTCTTAACTCTTACTCTGGCCTAATGGTTAAGGTCATGACTCTTACTCTGGCCTAATGGTTAAGGTCTTAGCTCTTTCTCTGGCCTAATGGTTACGGTCTTAGATTCTTACTCTGGCCTACTGGTTAAGGTCTTAACTCTTACTCTGGCCTACTGGTTAAGGTCTTAGATCTTACTCTGGCCTAATGGTTAAGGTCTTGACTCTTAATCTGGCCTAATGGTTAAGGTCTTAACTCTTACTCTGGCCTAATGGTTAAGGTCTTAGACTCTTGCACTGGCCTAATAGTTAAGGTCTTGACTCTTACTCTTGCCTAATGGTTACGCTCTTAGACTTTTACTCTAGCCTAATGGTTAAGGTCTAGACTCTTACTCTGGACTAATGGTTAAGGTCTTAGTCTCTTAATCTGGCCTACTGGTTAAGGACTTAGACTCTTACTCTGGTATACTGGTTAGGTATTAACTCTTACTCTGGGCTAATGGTTAAGGTCTTAACTCTTACTCTGGCATAATGGTTAAGGTCTTAACTCTTAGTCTGGCCTAATAGTTAAGGTCTTAGACTCTTACACTAGCCTAATGGTTAAGGTCTAGACTCTTACTCTGGACTAATGGTTACGGTCTTAGTCTCTTAATCTGACGTACTGGTTAAGGATTTAGACTCTTACTCTGGTATACTGGTTAAGGTGTTAACTCTTACTCTGGCCTAATGGTTAATGTCTTAACTCTTACTTTGGCCTACTGGTTAAGGTCTTAACTCTTACTCTGGCCTAATGGTTAAGGTCTTAGACTCTTACTCTGGCCTACTGGCTATGGTCTTAACTCTTACTCTGGCCTAATGGTTAAGGTCTTAGACTGGTACTCTGGCCTAATGGTTAAGGTCTTAACTCTTAATCTGGCCCAATGGTTAAGGTCTTAGACTCTTACTCTGGCCTAATGGTTAAGGTCTTAACTCTTAATCTGGCCCAATGGTTAAGGTCTTAGACTCTTCCTCTGGCCTAATGGTTAAGGTCTTAGACTCTTACTCTGGCCTAATGGTTAAGGTCTTAACTCTTACTCTGGCCTAATGGTTAAGGTCTTAACTCTTACTCTGGCCTAATGGTTAACGTCTTAGACTCTTACTCTGGCCTAATGGTTAAGGTCTTAAACTCTTACTCTGGCCTGCTGGCTAAGGTCTTAACTCTTACTCTGGCCTAATGGTTAAGGTCTTAGACTCGTACTCTGGCCCAATGGTTAAGGTCTTAACTCCTACTCTGGCTTAATGGTTGAGGTATTAACTCTTACTCTGTCCTAAGGGTTAAGGACACTCGTACTCTGGCCTAATGGTTAAGGTCTTAACTCTAACTCTGGCCTACTGGTCAAGGTCTTAACTCTTACTCTGGCATAATGGTTAAGGTCTTAGACTCTCACTCTTGCCTAATTGGTAAGGTCTTAACTTTTACTCTGGCCTAATGGTTAAGGTCTTAGACTCTTACTCTGGCCTAATTGTTAAGGTCTAAACTCTTACTCTGGTCTAATGGTTAAGGTCTTAGACTCTTACTCTGGTCTAATGGTTAAGGTCTTAGACTCTTACTCTGGCCTAATGGTTAAGGTCTTAACTCTTATTCTGGCCTACTGGTTAAGGTCTTAACTCTTACTCTGGCCTAATGGTTAAGGTCATAACTCTTACTCTGACCTAATGGTTAAGGTCTTAGACTTTTACTCTGGCCTAATGGTTAAGGTCTTAATTCTTACTTTGGCCTACTGGTTAAGGTCTTAACTCTTACTCTGGCCTAATGGTTAAGGTCTTAGACTCGTACTCTGGCCTAATGGTTAAAGTCTTAAATCTTATTCTGGCCTAATGGTTAAGGTCTTAGACTGGTACTCTGGCCTAATGGTTAAGGTCTTAACTCTTACTCTGGCCTAATGGTTAAGGTCTTAGACTCTTACTCTGGCCTAATGGTTAAGGTCTTAACTCTTACTCTGGCCTAATGGTTAAGGTCTTGGCTCTTACTCTGGCCTAATGGTTAAGGTTTTGACTCTTACTCTGGCCTAATGCTTAAGGTCTTAACTCTTACTCTGGCATAATGGTTAAGGTCTTAACTCTTACTCTGGCCTAATGGTTAAGGTCATAACTCTTAATCTGGCCTAATGGTTAAGGTCTTAGCTCTTACTCTGGCCTAATGGTTAAGGTTTTGACTCTTAATCTGGCCTAATGGTTAAGGTCTTAACTCTTACTCTGGCCTAATGGTTAAGGTCTTAACTCTTATTCTGGCCTAATGGTTAAGGTCTTAGACTCTTACTCTGGCCTAATGGTTAAGGTCTTAACTCTTACTCTGACCTAATGGTTAAGGTCTTAGACTCTTACTCTGGCCTACTGGTTAAGGTCTTAGACACTTACCCTGGCCTACTGGTTAAGGTCTAAGATCTTACTCTGGCCTAATGGTTAAGGTCTTGACTCTTAATCTGGCCTAATGGTTAAGGTCTTGACTCTTACTCTCGCCTAATGGTTAAGGTCTTAACTCTTACTCTGGCCTAATGGTTAAGGTCTTAGACTCTTGCACTGGCCTAATAGTTAAGGTCTTGACTCTTACTCTTGCCTAATGGTTAAGGTCTTAGCCTTTTACTCTAGCCTAATGGTTAAGGTCTAGACTCTTACTCTGGACTAATGGTTAAGGTCTTAGTCTCTTAATCTGGCCTACTGGGTAAGGACTTAGACTCTTACTCTGGTATACTGGTTAAGGTATTAACTCTTACTCTGGGCTAATGGTTAAGGTCTTAACTCTTACACTGGCCAAATGGTTAAGGTCTTAACTCTTAGTCTGGCCTAATGGTTAAGGTCTTAGACTCTTACACTGGCCTAATAGTTAAGGTCTTAGACTCTTAGTCTAGCCTAATGGTTAAGGTCTAGACTCTTACTCTGGACTAATGGTTACGATCTTAGTCTCTTAATCTGGCCTACTGGTTAAGGATTTAGACTCTTACTCTGGTATACTGGTTAAGGTGTTAACTCTTACTCTGGCCTAATGGTTAAGGTCTTAACTCTTACTCTGGGCTAATGGTTAAGGTCTTAGACTTTTACTCTGGCCTAATGGTTAAGGTCTTAACTCTTACTTTGGCCTACTGGTTAAGGTCTTAACTCTTACTCTGGCCTAATGGTTAAGGTCTTAGACTCTTACTCTGGCCTACTGGCTAAGGTCTTAACTCTTACTCTGGCCTAATGGTTAAGGTCTTAGACTGGTACTCTGGCCTAATGGTTAAGGTCTTAACTCTTAATCTGGCCCAATTGTTAAGGTCTTAGACTCTTACTCTGGCCTAATGGTTAAGATCTTAACTCTTACTCTGGCCTAATGGTTAAGGTCATGACTCTTACTCTGGCCTAATGGTTAAGGTCTTAGCTCTTTCTCTTGCCTAATGATTACGGTTTTGACTCTTACTCTGGCCTAATGGTTAAGGTCTTAACTCTTACTCTGGCCTAATGGTTAAGGTCTTAGACTCTTACTCTGGCCTAATAGCTAAGGTCTTAGACTCTTAATATGGCCTAATGTTTAAGGTCTTAACTCTTACTCTGGTCTAATGGTTAAGGTCTTAACTCTTACTCTGGCCTAATGGTTAAGGTCTTCAACTCATACTCTGGCCTAATGGTTAAGGTCTTAGACTCTTACTCTGGCCTAATGGATAAGGTCTAGACTCTTACTCTGGACTAATGGTTAAGGTCTTAGACTCTTACTCTGGCCTAATGGTTAAGGTATTAACTCTTACTCTGGCCTAATGGTTAAGGTATTAACTCTTATTCTGGCCTAATGGTTAAGGTCTTAGACTCTTACTCTGGCCTTATGGTTAATTTCTTATCTCTTACTCTGGCCTAATGGTTAAGGTCTTAGACACTTACTCTGGCCTAATGGTTAAGGTCTTAACTCTTACTCTGGCCTAATGGTTAAGGTCTTAACACTTACTCTGGCCTAATGGTTAACGTCTTAGACTCTTACTCTGGCCTAATGGTTAAGGTCTTAGACTCTTACTCTGGCCTGCTGGCTAAGGTCTTAACTCTTACTCTGGCCTAATGGTTAAGGTCTTAGACTCGTACTCTGGCCCAATGGTTAAGGTCTTAACTCCTACTCTGGCCTAATGGTTGAGGTATTAACTCTTACTCTGGCCTAAGGGTTAAGGTCACTCGTACTCTGGCCTAATGGTTAAGGTCTTAACTCTAACTCTGGCCTACTAGTCAAGGTCTTAAATCTTACTCTGGCATAATGGTTAAGGTCTTAGACTCTTACTCTGGACTAATGGTTAAAGTCTTAGACTCTCACTCTTGCCTAATTGTTAAGGTCTTAACTTTTACTCTGGCCTAATGGTTAAGGTCTTAGACTCTTACTCTGGCCTAATTGTTAAGGTCTAAACTCTTACTCTGGTCTAATGGTTAAGGTCTTAGACTCTTACTCTGGCCTAATGGTTAAGGTCTTAGACTCTTACTCTGGCCTAATGGTTAAGGTCTTAAGTCTTATTCTGGCCTACTGGTTAAGGTCTTAACTCTTACTCTGGCCTAATGGTTAAGGTCATAACTCTTACTCTGGCCTAATGGTTAAGGTCATAGGGGCCTATGCATCAACAATGCCATTTGCGATTCCTTATTAGCGAAAAATAAGGAATCGCTAATAAGGAATAGCAAAAGGCTATGCATGTAGGAATCGCTATTCAAATAGCGATTCCTTAATATTCCTTATTACCGAATCGGTAATACCGAATCGGTAATAAGGAATACCTACCCATTCATTCCTATGGGCTTGGAGGCCCATAGGAATGAATGTAAAGCCAGTCTGTATTAGCGATTCGGTATTACCGAATCGCTAATAGCGGGAGCACTTTCAAGGGTGCCAGGGTGTCAAAAGGACACCCTGTTGCACCCCTGAAAATGATATGTGCACATATGTTGCACACACACATGCTCTAAGGGCATGTGTGTGCGCACCATGAAACTTTGAAAAATGCACAAAAGTGCATTTTTCAAAGTTTTTGCAAATTACCATGCAGTTCATCTTCATGGTAATTTGCTCCCCCTATTAGCGAAATCGCTAATTTTTTAACTTTGATGCATTGCATTTAAGGAATCTCACTTTGGGATTCCTTAAATGCAATCGCTATTTAAGGAATCGGTATTTAAGGAATCCCTATTTAAAGAATCGCTATTTAAGGATTCCTTAAATAGCGATTTCTGCTTTTGGGTTGATGCATTGGGATTGGATATTTTTTACTTAATACCGGGAGCTATTACCGAATCGGTATTTTACCGACTGGATTTTGGGTTGATGCATGAGGCTGTTAGACTTTTACTCTGGCCTAATGGTTAAGGTCTTAATTCTTACTTTGGCCTACTGGTTAAGGTCTTAACTCTTACTCTGGCCTAATGGTTAAGGTCTTAGACTCGTACTCTGGCCTAATGGTTAAAGTCTTAAATCTTACTCTGGCCTACTGGTTAATGTCTTATCTCTTACTCTGGCCTAATGGTTAAGGTCTTAGACTGGTACTCTGGCCTAATGGTTAAGGTCTTAACTCTTACTCTGGCCTAATGGTTAAGGTCTTAACTCTTACTCTGGCCTAATGGTTAGGTCATGACTCTTACTCTGGCCTAATGGTTAAGTTCTTAGCTCTTTCTCTGGCCTAATGGTTAGGGTTTTGACTCTTACTCTGGCGTAATGGTTAAGGTCTTAACTCTTACTCTGGCCTAATAGTTAAGGTCATGACTCTTACTCTGGCCTAATGGTTAAGGTCTTAGCTCTTTCTCTGGCCTAATGGTTACGGTCTTAGATTCTTACTCTGGCCTACTGGTTAAGGTCTTAACTCTTACTCTGGCCTACTGGTTAAGGTCTTAGATCTTACTCTGGCCTAATGGTTAAGGTCTTGACTCTTAATCTGGCCTAATGGTTAAGGTCTTAACTCTTACTCTGGCCTAATGGTTAAGGTCTTAGACTCTTGCACTGGCCTAATAGTTAAGGTCTTGACTCTTACTCTTGCCTAATGGTTACGCTCTTAGACTTTTACTCTAGCCTAATGGTTAAGGTCTAGACTCTTACTCTGGACTAATGGTTAAGGTCTTAGTCTCTTAATCTGGCCTACTGGTTGAGGACTTAGACTCTTACTCTGGTATACTGGTTAAGGTATTAACTCTTACTCTGGGCTAATGGTTAAGGTCTTAACTCTTACTCTGGCATAATGGTTAAGGTCTTAACTCTTAGTCTGGCCTAATAGTTAAGGTCTTAGACTCTTACACTGGCCTAATCGTTAAGGTCTTGACTCTTACTCTGGCCTAATGGTTAAGGTCTTAGACTCTTACTCTAGCCTAATGGTTAAGGTCTAGACTCTTACTCTGGACTAATGGTTACGGTCTTAGTCTCTTAATCTGACGTACTGGTTAAGGATTTAGACTCTTACTCTGGTATACTGGTTAAGGTGTTAACTCTTACTCTGGCCTAATGGTTAATGTCTTAACTCTTACTTTGGCCTACTGGTTAAGGTCTTAACTCTTACTCTGGCCTAATGGTTAAGGTCTTAGACTCTTACTCTGGCCTACTGGCTATGGTCTTAACTCTTACTCTGGCCTAATGGTTAAGGTCTTAGACTGGTACTCTGGCCTAATGGTTAAGGTCTTAACTCTTAATCTGGCCCAATGGTTAAGGTCTTAGACTCTTACTCTGGCCTAATGGTTAAGGTCTTAACTCTTACTCTGGCCTAATGGTTAAGGTCATGACTCTTACTCTGGCCTAATGGTTAAGGTCTTAGCTCTTTCTCTGGCCTAATGGTTACGGTTTTGACTCTTACTCTGGCCTAATGGTTAAGGTCTTAACTCTTACTCTGGCCTAATAGCTGAGGTCTTAGACTCTTAATATGGCCTAATGTTTAAGGTCTTAACTCTTACTCTGGTCTAATGGTTAAGGTCTTAACTCTTACTCTGGCCTAATGGTTAAGGTCTTCAACTCATACTCTGGCCTAATGGTTAAGGTCTTAGACTCTTACTCTGGCCTAATGGATAAGGTCTAGACTCTTACTCTGGACTAATGGTTAAAGTCTTAGACTCTTACTCCGGCCTAATGATTAAGGTATTAACTCTAACTCTGGCCTAATGGTTAAGGTATTAACTCTTACTCTGGCCTAATGGTTAAGGTCTTACACTCTTACTCTGGCCTTATGCTTAATGTCTTATCTCTTACTCTGGCCTAATGGTTAAGGTCTTAGACTCTTACTCTGGCCTAATGGTTAAGGTCTTAACTCTTACTCTGGCCTAATGGTTAAGGTCTTAACTCTTACTCTGGCCTAATGGTTAACGTCTTAGACTCTTACTCTGGCCTAATGGTTAAGGTCTTAACTCTTACTCTGGCCTAATGGTTAAGGTCATGACTCTTACTCTGGCCTAATGGTTAAGTTCTTAGCTCTTTCTCTGGCCTAATGGTTACGGTTTTGACTCTTACTCTGGCCTAATGGTTAAGGTCTTAACTCTTACTCTGGCCTAATGGTTAAGGTCTTAGACTCTTACTCTGGCCTAATAGCTAAGGTCTTAGACTCTTAATATGGCCTAATGTTTAAGGTCTTAACTCTTACTCTGGCCTAATGTTTAAGGTCTTAACTCTTACTCTGGGCTAATGGTTAAGGTCTTAGACTTTTACTCTGGCCTAATGGTTAAGGTCTTAACTCTTACTTTGGCCTACTGGTTAAGGTCTTAACTCTTACTCTGGCCTAATGGTTAAGGTCTTAGACTCTTACTCTGGCCTACTGGCTAAGGTCTTAACTCTTACTCTGGCCTAATGCTTAAGGTCTTAGACTGGTACTCTGGCCTAATGGTGAAGGTCTTAACTCTTAATCTGGCCCAATTGTTAAGGTCTTAGACTCTTACTCTGGCCTAATGGTTAAGATCTTAACTCTTACTCTGGCCTAATGGTTAAGGTCATGACTCTTACTCTGGCCTAATGGTTAAGGTCTTAGCTCTTTCTCTTGCCTAATGATTACGGTTTTGACTCTTACTCTGGCCTAATGGTTAAGGTCTTAACTCTTACTCTGGCCTAATGGTTAAGGTCTTAGACTCTTACTCTGGCCTAATAGCTAAGGTCTTAGACTCTTAATATGGCCTAATGTTTAAGGTCTTAACTCTTACTCTGGTCTAATGGTTAAGGTCTTAACTCTTACTCTGGCCTAATGGTTAAGGTCTTCAACTCATACTCTGGCCTAATGGTTAAGGTCTTAGACTCTTACTCTGGCCTAATGGATAAGGTCTAGACTCTTACTCTGGACTAATGGTTAAGGTCTTAGACTCTTACTCTGGCCTAATGGTTAAGGTATTAACTCTTACTCTGGCCTAATGGTTAAGGTATTAACTCTTATTCTGGCCTAATGGTTAAGGTCTTAGACTCTTACTCTGGCCTTATGGTTAATGTCTTATCTCTTACTCTGGCCTAATGGTTAAGGTCTTAGACACTTACTCTGGCCTAATGGTTAAGGTCTTAACTCTTACTCTGGCCTAATGGTTAAGGTCTTAACACTTACTCTGGCCTAATGGTTAACGTCTTAGACTCTTAATCTGGCCTAATAGTTAAGGTCTTAGACTCTTACTCTGGCCTGCTGGCTAAGGTCTTAATTCTTACTCTGGCCTAATGGTTAAGGTCTTAGACTCCTACTCTGGCCCAATGGTTAAGGTCTTAACTCCTACTCTGGCCTAATGGTTGAGGTATTAACTCTTACTCTGGCCTAAGGGTTAAGGTCACTCGTACTCTGGCCTAATGGTTAAGGTCTTAACTCTAACTCTGGCCTACTAGTCAAGGTCTTAAGTCTTACTCTGGCATAATGGTTAAGGTCTTAGACTCTTACTCTGGACTAATGGTTAAAGTCTTAGACTCTCACTCTTGCCTAATTGTTAAGGTCTTAACTTTTACTCTGGCCTAATGGTTAAGGTCTTAGACTCTTACTCTGGCCTAATTGTTAAGGTCTTAAGTCTTATTCTGGCCTACTGGTTAAGGTCTTAACTCTTACTCTGGCCTAATGGTTAAGGTCATAACTCTTACTCTGGCCTAATGGTTAAGGTCATAGGGGCCTATGCATCAACAATGCCATTTGCGATTCCTTATTAGCGAAAAATAAGGAATCGCTAATAAGGAATAGCAAAAGGCTATGCATGTAGGAATCGCTATTCAAATAGCGATTCCTTAATATTCCTTATTACCGAATCGGTAATACCGAATCGGTAATAAGGAATACCTACCCATTCATTCCTATGGGCTTGGAGGCCCATAGGAATGAATGTAAAGCCAGTCTGTATTAGCGATTCGGTATTACCGAATCGCTAATAGCGGGAGCACTTTCAAGGGTGCCAGGGTGTCAAAAGGACACCCTGTTGCACCCCTGAAAATGATATGTGCACATATGTTGCACACACACATGCTCTAAGGGCATGTGTGTGCGCAACATGAAACTTTGAAAAATGCACAAAAGTGCATTTTTCAAAGTTTTTGCAAATTACCATGCAGTTCATCTTTATGGTAATTTGCTCCCCCTATTAGCGAAATCGCTAATTTTTTAACTTTGATGCATTGCATTTAAGGAATCTCACTTTGGGATTCCTTAAATGCAATCGCTATTTAAGGAATCGGTATTTAATGAATCTCTATTTAAAGAATCGCTATTTAAGGATTCCTTAAATAGCGATTTCTGCTTTTGGGTTGATGCATTGGGATTGGGTATTTTTTACTTAATACCGGGAGCTATTACCGAATCGGTATTTTACCGACTGGATTTTGGGTTGATGCATGAGGCTGTTAGACTTTTACTCTGGCCTAATGGTTAAGGTCTTAATTCTTACTTTGGCCTACTGGTTAAGGTCTTAACTCTTACTCTGGCCTAATGGTTAAGGTCTTAGACTCGTACTCTGGCCTAATGGTTAAAGTCTTAAATCTTACTCTGGCCTACTGGTTAATGTCTTATCTCTTACTCTGGCCTAATGGTTAAGGTCTTAGACTGGTACTCTGGCCTAATGGTTAAGGTCTTAACTCTTACTCTGGCCTAATGGTTAAGGTCTTAACTCTTACTCTGGCCTAATGGTTAGGTCATGACTCTTACTCTGGCCTAATGGTTAAGTTCTTAGCTCTTTCTCTGGCCTAATGGTTAGGGTTTTGACTCTTACTCTGGCGTAATGGTTAAGGTCTTAACTCTCACTCTGGCCTAATGGTTAAGGTCATGACTCTTACTCTGGCCTAATGGTTAAGGTCTTAGCTCTTTCTCTGGCCTAATGGTTACGGTCTTAGATTCTTACTCTGGCCTATTGGTTAAGGTCTTAACTCTTACTCTGGCCTACTGGTTAAGGTCTTAGATCTTACTCTGGCCTAATGGTTAAGGTCTTGACTCTTAATCTGGCCTAATGGTTAAGGTCTTAACTCTTACTCTGGCCTAATGGTTAAGGTCTTAGACTCTTGCACTGGCCTAATAGTTAAGGTCTTGACTCTTACTCTTGCCTAATGGTTATGCTCTTAGACTTTTACTCTAGCCTAATGGTTAAGGTCTAGACTCTTACTCTGGACTAATGGTTAAGGTCTTAGTCTCTTAATCTGGCCTACTGGTTAAGGACTTAGACTCTTACTCTGGTATACTGGTTAAGGTATTAACTCTTACTCTGGGCCAATGGTTAAGGTCTTAACTCTTACTCTGGCATAATGGTTAAGGTCTTAACTCTTAGTCTGGCCTAATAGTTAAGGTCTTAGACTCTTACACTAGCCTAATGGTTAAGGTCTAGACTCTTACTCTGGACTAATGGTTACGGTCTTAGTCTCTTAATCTGACGTACTGGTTAAGGATTTAGACTCTTACTCTGGTATACTGGTTAAGGTGTTAACTCTTACTCTGGCCTAATGGTTAATGTCTTAACTCTTACTTTGGCCTACTGGTTAAGGTCTTAACTCTTACTCTGGCCTAATGGTTAAGGTCTTAGACTCTTACTCTGGCCTACTGGCTATGGTCTTAACTCTTACTCTGGCCTAATGGTTAAGGTCTTAGCCTGGTACTCTGGCCTAATGGTTAAGGTCTTAACTCTTAATCTGGCCCAATGGTTAAGGTCTTAGACTCTTACTCTGGCCTAATGGTTAAGGTCTTAACTCTTAATCTGGCCCAATGGTTAAGGTCTTAGACTCTTACTCTGGCCTAATGGTTAAGGTCTTACACTCTTACTCTGGCCTAATGGTTAAGGTCTTAACTCTTACTCTGGCCTAATGGTTAAGGTCTTAACTCTTACTCTGGCCTAATGGTTAACGTCTTAGACTCTTACTCTGGCCTAATGGTTAAGGTCTTAAACTCTTACTCTGGCCTGCTGACTAAGGTCTTAACTCTTACTCTGGCCTAATGGTTAAGGTCTTAGACTCGTACTCTGGCCCAATGGTTAAGGTCTTAACTCCTACTCTGGCTTAATGGTTGAGGTATTAACTCTTACTCTGTCCTAAGGGTTAAGGACACTCGTACTCTGGCCTAATGGTTAAGGTCTTAACTCTAACTCTGGCCTACTGGTCAAGGTCTTAACTCTTACTCTGGCATGATGGTTAAGGTCTTAGACTCTCACTCTTGCCTAATTGGTAAGGTCTTAACTTTTACTCTGGCCTAATGGTTAAGGTCTTAGACTCTTACTCTGGCCTAATTGTTAAGGTCTAAACTCTTACTCTGGTCTAATGGTTAAGGTCTTAGACTCTTACTCTGGTCTAATGGTTAAGGTCTTAGACTCTTACTCTGGCCTAATGGTTAAGGTATTAACTCTTATTCTGGCCTACTGGTTAAGGTCTTAACTCTTACTCTGGCCTAATGGTTAAGGTCATAACTCTTACTCTGACCTAATGGTTAAGGTCTTAGACTTTTACTCTGGCCTAATGGTTAAGGTCTTAATTCTTACTTTGGCCTACTGGTTAAGGTCTTAACTCTTACTCTGGCCTAATGGTTAAGGTCTTAGACTCGTACTCTGGCCTAATGGTTAAGGTCTTAAATCTTACTCTGGCCTACTGGTTAATGTCTTATCTCTTACTCTGGCCTAATGGTTAAGGTCTTAGACTGGTACTCTGGCCTAATGGTTAAGGTCTTAACTCGTACTCTGGCCTAATGGTTAAGGTCTTAGACTCTTACTCTGGCGTAATGGTCAAGGTCTTAACTCTTACTCTGGCCTAATGGTTAAGGTCATGACTCTTACTCTGGCCTAATGGTTAAGTTCTTAGCTCTTTCTCTGGCCTAATGGTTAGGGTTTTGACTCTTACTCTGGCCTAATGGTTAAGGTCTTAACTCTTACTCTGGCCTAATGGTTAAGGTCATCACTCTTACTCTGGCCTAATGGTTAAGGTCTTAGCTCTTTCTCTGGCCTAATGGTTACGGTCTTAGATTCTTACTCTGGCCTACTGGTTAAGGTCTTAACTCTTACTCTGGCCTACTGGTTAAGGACTTAACTCTTATTCTGGCCTAATGGTTAAGGTCTTAGACTCTTACTCTGGCCTAATGGTTAAGGTCTTAACTCTTACTCTGGCCTAATGGTTAAGGTCTTAATTCTTACTTTGGCCTACTGGTTAAGGTCTTAACTCTTACTCTGGCCTAATGGTTAAGGTCTTAGACTCGTACTCTGGCCTAATGGTTAAAGTCTTAAATCTTACTCTGGCCTACTGGTTAATGTCTTATCTCTTACTCTGGCCTAATGGTTAAGGTCTTAGACTGGTACTCTGGCCTAATGGTTAAGGTCTTAACTCTTACTCTGGCCTAATGGTTAAGGTCTTAACTCTTACTCTGGCCTAATGGTTAGGTCATGACTCTTACTCTGGCCTAATGGTTAAGTTCTTAGCTCTTTCTCTGGCCTAATGGTTAGGGTTTTGACTCTTACTCTGGCGTAATGGTTAAGGTCTTAACTCTTACTCTGGCCTAATAGTTAAGGTCATGACTCTTACTCTGGCCTAATGGTTAAGGTCTTAGCTCTTTCTCTGGCCTAATGGTTACGGTCTTAGATTCTTACTCTGGCCTACTGGTTAAGGTCTTAACTCTTACTCTGGCCTACTGGTTAAGGTCTTAGATCTTACTCTAGCCTAATGGTTAATGTCTTGACTCTTAATCTGGCCTAATGGTTAAGGTCTTAACTCTTACTCTGGCCTAATGGTTAAGGTCTTAGACTCTTGCACTGGCCTAATAGTTAAGGTCTTGACTCTTACTCTTGCCTAATGGTTACGCTCTTAGACTTTTACTCTAGCCTAATGGTTAAGGTCTAGACTCTTACTCTGGACTAATGGTTAAGGTCTTAGTCTCTTAATCTGGCCTACTGGTTGAGGACTTAGACTCTTACTCTGGTATACTGGTTAAGGTATTAACTCTTACTCTGGGCTAATGGTTAAGGTCTTAACTCTTACTCTGGCATAATGGTTAAGGTCTTAACTCTTAGTCTGGCCTAATAGTTAAGGTCTTAGACTCTTACACTGGCCTAATCGTTAAGGTCTTGACTCTTACTCTGGCCTAATGGTTAAGGTCTTAGACTCTTACTCTAGCCTAATGGTTAAGGTCTAGACTCTTACTCTGGACTAATGGTTACGGTCTTAGTCTCTTAATCTGACTTACTGGTTAAGGATTTAGACTCTTACTCTGGTATACTGGTTAAGGTGTTAACTCTTACTCTGGCCTAATGGTTAATGTCTTAACTCTTACTTTGGCCTACCGGTTAAGGTCTTAACTCTTACTCTGGCCTAATGGTTAAGGTCTTAGACTCTTACTCTGGCCTACTGGCTTTGGTCTTAACTCTTACTCTGGCCTAATGGTTAAGGTCTTAGACTGGTACTCTGGCCTAATGGTTAAGGTCTTAACTCTTAATCTGGCCCAATGGTTAAGGTCTTAGACTCTTACTCTGGCCTAATGGTTAAGGTCTTAACTCTTACTCTGGCCTAATGGTTAAGGTCATGACTCTTACTCTGGCCTAATGGTTAAGGTCTTAGCTCTTTCTCTGGCCTAATGGTTACAGTTTTGACTCTTACTCTGGCCTAATGGTTAAGGTCTTAACTCTTACTCTGGCCTAATAGCTGAGGTCTTAGACTCTTAATATGGCCTAATGTTTAAGGTCTTAACTCTTACTCTGGTCTAATGGTTAAGGTCTTAACTCTTACTCTGGCCTAATGGTTAAGGTCTTCAACTCATACTCTGGCCTAATGGTTAAGGTCTTAGACTCTTACTCTGGCCTAATGGATAAGGTCTAGACTCTTACTCTGGACTAATGGTTAAGGTCTTAGACTCTTACTCCGGCCTAATGATTAAGGTATTAACTCTTACTCTGGCCTAATGGTTAAGGTATTAACTCTTACTCTGGCCTAATGGTTAAGGTCTTACACTCTTACTCTGGCCTTATGCATAATGTCTTATCTCTTACTCTGGCCTAATGGTTAAGGTCGTAGACTCTTACTCTGGCCTAATGGTTAAGGTCTTAACTCTTACTCTGGCCTAATGGTTAAGGTCTTAACTCTTACTCTGGCCTAATGGTTAACGTCTTAGACTCTTACTCTGGCCTAATGGTTAAGGTCTTAACTCTTACTCTGTCCTAATGGTTAAGGTCATGACTCTTACTCTGGCCTAATGGTTATGTTCTTAGCTCTTTCTCTGGCCTAATGGTTACGGTTTTGACTCTTACTCTGGCCTAATGGTTAAGGTCTTAACTCTTACTCTGGCCTAATGGTTAAGGTCTTAGACTCTTACTCTGGCCTAATAGCTAAGGTCTTAGACTCTTAATATGGCCTAATGTTTAAGGTCTTAACTCTTACTCTGGCTTAATGGTTAAGGTCTTAACTCTTACTCTGGGCTAATGGTTAAGGTCTTAGACTTTTACTCTGGCCTAATGGTTAAGGTCTTAACTCTTACTTTGGCCTACTGGTTAAGGTCTTAACTCTTACTCTGGCCTAATGGTTAAGGTCTTAGACTCTTACTCTGGCCTACTGGCTAAGGTCTTAACTCTTACTCTGGCCTAATGGTTAAGGTCTTAGACTGGTACTCTGGCCTAATGGTTAAGGTCTTAACTCTTAATCTGGCCCAATTGTTAAGGTCTTAGACTCTTACTCTGGCCTAATGGTTAAGATCTTAACTCTTACTCTGGCCTAATGGTTAAGGTCATGACTCTTACTCTGGCCTAATGGTTAAGGTCTTAGCTCTTTCTCTTGCCTAATGATTACGGTTTTGACTCTTACTCTGGCCTAATGGTTAAGGTCTTAACTCTTACTCTGGCATAATGGTTAAGGTCTTAGACTCTTACTCTGGCCTAATAGCTAAGGTCTTAGACTCTTAATATGGCCTAATGTTTAAGGTCTTAACTCTTACTCTGGTCTAATGGTTAAGGTCTTAACTCTTACTCTGGCCTAATGGTTAAGGTCTTCAACTCATACTCTGGCCTAATGGTTAAGGTCTTAGACTCTTACTCTGGCCTAATGCATAAGGTCTAGACTCTTACTCTGGACTAATGGTTAAGGTCTTAGACTCTTACTCTGGCCTAATGGTTAAGGTATTAACTCTTACTCTGGCCTAATGGTTAAGGTATTAACTCTTATTCTGGCCTAATGGTTAAGGTCTTAGACTCTTACTCTGGCCTTATGGTTAATGTCTTATCTCTTACTCTGGCCTAATGGTTAAGGTCTTAGACACTTACTCTGGCCTAATGGTTAAGGTCTTAACTCTTACTCTGGCCTAATGGTTAAGGTCTTAACACTTACTCTGGCCTAATGGTTAACGTCTTAGACTCTTACTCTGGCCTAATGGTTAAGGTCTTAGACTCTTACTCTGGCCTGCTGGCTAAGGTCTTAACTCTTACTCTGGCCTAATGGTTAAGGTCTTAGACTCGTACTCTGGCCCAATGGTTAAGGTCTTAACTCCTACTCTGGCCTAATGGTTGAGGTATTAACTCTTACTCTGGCCTAAGGGTTAAGGTCACTCGTACTCTGGCCTAATGGTTAATGTCTTAACTCTAACTCTGGCCTACTAGTCAAGGTCTTAAATCTTACTCTGGCATAATGGTTAAGGTCTTAGACTCTTACTCTGGACTAATGATTAAAGTCTTAGACTCTCACTCTTGCCTAATTGTTAAGGTCTTAACTTTTACTCTGGCCTAATGGTTAAGGTCTTAGACTCTTACTCTGGCCTAATTGTTAAGGTCTAAACTATTACTCTGGTCTAATGGTTAAGGTCTTAGACTCTTACTCTGGCCTAATGGTTAAGGTCTTAGACTCTTACTCTGGCCTAATGGTTAAGGTCATAGGGGCCTATGCATCAACAATGTCATTTGCGATTCCTTATTAGCGAAAAATAAGGAATCGCTAATAAGGAATAGCAAAAGGCTATGCATGTAGGAATCGCTATTCAAATAGCGATTCCTTAATATTCCTTATTACCGAATCGGTAATACCGAATCGGTAATAAGGAATACCTACCCATTCATTCCTATGGGCTTGGAGGCCCATAGGAATGAATGTAAAGCCAGTCTGTATTAGCGATTCGGTATTACCGAATCGCTAATAGCGGGAGCACTTTCAAGGGTGCCAGGGTGTCAAAAGGACACCCTGTTGCACCCCTGAAAATGATATGTGCACATATGTTGCACACACACATGCTCTAAGGGCATGTGTGTGCGCAACATGAAACTTTGAAAAATGCACAAAAGTGCATTTTTCAAAGTTTTTGCAAATTACCATGCAGTTCATCTTCATGGTAATTTGCTCCCCCTATTAGCGAAATCGCTAATTTTTTAACTTTGATGCATTGCATTTAAGGAATCTCACTTTGGGATTCCTTAAATGCAATCGCTATTTAAGGAATCGGTATTTAATGAATCCCTATTTAAAGAATCGCTATTTAAGGATTCCTTAAATAGCGATTTCTGCTTTTGGGTTGATGCATTGGGATTGGGTATTTTTTACTTAATACCGGGAGCTATTACCGAATCGGTATTTTACCGACTGGATTTTGGGTTGATGCATGAGGCTGTTAGACTTTTACTCTGGCCTAATGGTTAAGGTCTTAATTCTTACTTTGGCCTACTGGTTAAGGTCTTAACTCTTACTCTGGCCTAATGGTTAAGGTCTTAGACTCGTACTCTGGCCTAATGGTTAAAGTCTTAAATCTTACTCTGGCCTACTGGTTAATGTCTTATCTCTTACTCTGGCCTAATGGTTAAGGTCTTAGACTGGTACTCTGGCCTAATGGTTAAGGTCTTAACTCTTACTCTGGCCTAATGGTTAAGGTCTTAACTCTTACTCTGGCCTAATGGTTAGGTCATGACTCTTACTCTGGCCTAATGGTTAAGTTCTTAGCTCTTTCTCTGGCCTAATGGTTAGGGTTTTGACTCTTACTCTGGCGTAATGGTTAAGGTCTTAACTCTTACTCTGGCCTAATGGTTAAGGTCATGACTCTTACTCTGGCCTAATGGTTAAGGTCTTAGCTCTTTCTCTGGCCTAATGGTTACGGTCTTAGATTCTTACTCTGGCCTACTGGTTAAGGTCTTAACTCTTACTCTGGCCTACTGGTTAAGGTCTTAGATCTTACTCTGGCCTAATGGTTAAGGTCTTGACTCTTAATCTGGCCTAATGGTTAAGGTCTTAACTCTTACTCTGGCCTAATGGTTAAGGTCTTAGACTCTTGCACTGGCCTAATAGTTAAGGTCTTGACTCTTACTCTTGCCTAATGGTTACGCTCTTAGACTTTTACTCTAGCCTAATGGTTAAGGTCTAGACTCTTACTCTGGACTAATGGTTAGGGTCTTAGTCTCTTAATCTGGCCTACTGGTTAAGGACTTAGACTCTTACTCTGGTATACTGGTTAAGGTATTAACTCTTACTCTGGGCTAATGGTTAAGGTCTTAACTCTTACTCTGGCATAATGGTTAAGGTCTTAACTCTTAGTCTGGCCTAATAGTTAAGGTCTTAGACTCTTACACTAGCCTAATGGTTAAGGTCTAGACTCTTACTCTGGACTAATGGTTACGGTCTTAGTCTCTTAATCTGACGTACTGGTTAAGGATTTAGACTCTTACTCTGGTATACTGGTTAAGGTGTTAACTCTTACTCTGGCCTAATGGTTAATGTCTTAACTCTTACTTTGGCCTACTGGTTAAGGTCTTAACTCTTACTCTGGCCTAATGGTTAAGGTCTTAGACTCTTACTCTGGCCTACTGGCTATGGTCTTAACTCTTACTCTGGCCTAATGGTTAAGGTCTTAGACTGGTACTCTGGCCTAATGGTTAAGATCTTAACTCTTAATCTGGCCCAATGGTTAAGGTCTTAGACTCTTACTCTGGCCTAATGGTTAAGGTCTTAACTCTTAATCTGGCCCAATGGTTAAGGTCTTAGACTCTTACTCTGGCCTAATGGTTAAGGTCTTAGACTCTTACTCTGGCCTAATGGTTAAGGTCTTAACTCTTACTCTGGCCTAATGGTTAAGGTCTTAACTCTTACTCTGGCCTAATGGTTAAGGTCTTAAACTCTTACTCTGGCCTGCTGGCTAAGGTCTTAACTCTTACTCTGGCCTAATGGTTAAGGTCTTAGACTCGTACTCTGGCCCAATGGTTAAGGTCTTAACTCCTACTCTGGCTTAATGGTTGAGGTATTAACTCTTACTCTGTCCTAAGGGTTAAGGACACTCGTACTCTGGCCTTATGGTTAAGGTCTTAACTCTAACTCTGGCCTACTGGTCAAGGTCTTAACTCTTACTCTGGCATAATGGTTAAGGTCTTAGACTCTTACTCTGGCCTAATTGTTAAGGTCTAAACTCTTACTCTGGTCTAATGGTTAAGGTCTTAGACTCTTACTCTGGTCTAATGGTTAAGGTCTTAGACTCTTACTCTGGCCTAATGGTTAAGGTCTTAACTCTTATTCTGGCCTACTGGTTAAGGTCTTAACTCTTACTCTGGCCTAATGGTTAAGGTCATAACTCTTACTCTGACCTAATGGTTAAGGTCTTAGACTTTTACTCTGGCCTAATGGTTAAGGTCTTAATTCTTACTTTGGCCTACTGGTTAAGGTCTTAACTCTTACTCTGGCCTAATGGTTAAGGTCTTAGACTCGTACTCTGGCCTAATGGTTAAGGTCTTAAATCTTACTCTGGCCTACTGGTTAATGTCTTATCTCTTACTCTGGCCTAATGGTTAAGGTCTTAGACTGGTACTCTGGCCTAATGGTTAAGGTCTTAACTCGTACTCTGGCCTAATGGTTAAGGTCTTAGACTCTTACTCTGGCGTAATGGTCAAGGTCTTAACTCTTACTCTGGCCTAATGGTTAAGGTCATGACTCTTACTCTGGCCTAATGGTTAAGTTCTTAGCTCTTTCTCTGGCCTAATGGTTAGGGTTTTGACTCTTACTCTGGCCTAATGGTTAAGGTCTTAACTCGTACTCTGGCCTAATGGTTAAGGTCATGACTCTTACTCTGGCCTAATGGTTAAGGTCTTAGCTCTTTCTCTGGCCTAATGGTTACGGTCTTAGATTCTTACTCTGGCCTACTGGTTAAGGTCTTAACTCTTACTCTGGCCTACTGGTTAAGGACTTAGACTCTTACTCTGGTATACTGGTTAAGGTCTTAACTCTTATTCTGGCCTAATGGTTAAGGTCTTAGACTCTTACTCTGGCCTAATGGTTAAGGTCTTAACTCTTACTCTGGCCTAATGGTTAAGGTCTTAGACTCTTACTCTGGACTAATGGTTAAGGTCTTAGACTCTTACTCTGGCCTAATGGTTACGGTCTTAGACTGGTACTCTGGCCTAATGGTTAAGGTCAAAACTCTTACTCTGGCCTAATGGTTAAGGTCTTAGACTGGTACTCTGGCCTAATGGTTAAGGTCTTAACTCTTAATCTGGCCCAATGGTTAAGGTCTTAGACTCTTACTCTGGCCTAATGGTTAAGGTCTTAACTCTTACTCTGGCCTAATGGTTAAGGTCATGACTCTTACTCTGGCCTAATGGTTAAGGTCTTAGCTCTTTCTCTGGCCTAATGGTTATGGTTTTGACTCTTCCTCTGGCCTAATGGTTAAGGTCTTAACTCTTACTCTGGCCTAATAGCTGAGGTCTTAGACTCTTAATATGGCCTAATGTTTAAGGTCTTAACTCTTACTCTGGTCTAATGGTTAAGGTCTTAACTCTTACTCTGGCCTAATGGTTAAGGTCTTCAACTCATACTCTGGCCTAATGGTTAAGGTCTTAGACTCTTACTCTGGCCTAATGGATAAGGTCTAGACTCTTACTCTGGACTAATGGTTAAGGTCTTAGACTCTTACTCTGGCCTAATGGTTAAGGTATTAACTCTTACTCTGGCCTAATGGTTAAGGTATTAACTCTTACTCTGGCCTAATGGTTAAGGTCTTAGACTCTTACTCTGGCCTCATGCTTAATGTCTTATCTCTTACTCTGGCCTAATGGTTAAGGTCTTAGACTCGTACTCTGGCCCAATGGTTAAGGTCTTAACTCCTACTTTGGCCTAATGGTTAAGGTCTTAGACTCGTACTCTGGCCCAATGGTTAAGGTCTTAACTCCTACTCTGGCCTAATGGTTGAGGTATTAACTCTTACTCTGGCCTAAGGGTTAAGGACACTTGTACTCTGGCCTAATGGTTAAGGTCTTAACTCTAACTCTGGCCTACTGGTCAAGGTCTTAACTCTTACTCTGGCATAATGGTTAAGGTCTTAGACTCTCACTCTTGCCTAATTGGTAAGGTCTTAACTTTTACTCTGGCCTAATGGTTAAGGTCTTGACTCTTACTCTCGCCTAATGGTTAAGGTCTTAACTCTTACTCTGGCCAAATGGTTAAGGTCTTAGACTCTTGCACTGGCCTAATAGTTAAGGTCTTGACTCTTACTCTTGCCTAATGGTTAAGCTCTTAGACTTTTACTCTAGCCTAATGGTTAAGGTCTAGACTCTTACTCTGGACTAATGGTTAAGGTCTTAGTCTCTTAATCTGGCCTACTGGTTAAGGACTTAGACTCTTACTCTGGTATACTGGTTAAGGTATTAACTCTTACTCTGGGCTAATGGTTAAGGTCTTAACTCTTACTCTGGCCTAATGGTTAAGGTCTTAACTCTTAGTCTGGCCTAATAGTTAAGGTCTTAGACTCTTACACTGGCCTACTAGTTAAGGTCTTGACTCTTACTCTGGCCTAATGGTTAAGGTCTTAGACTCTTACTCTAGCCTAATGGTTAAGGTCTAGACTCTTACTCTGGACTAATGGTTACGGTCTTAGTCTCTTAATCTGGCGTACTGGTTAAGGATTTAGACTCTTACTCTGGTATACTGGTTAAGGTGTTAACTCTTACTCTGGCCTAATGGTTAAGGTCTTAACTCTTACTCTGGGCTAATGGTTAAGGTCTTAGACTTTTACTCTGGCCTAATGGTTAAGGTCTTAACTCTTACTTTGGCCTACTGGTTAAGGTCTTAACTCTTACTCTGGCCTAATGGTTAAGGTCTTAGACTCTTACTCTGGCCTACTGGCTAAGGTCTTAACTCTTACTCTGGCCTAATGGTTAAGGTCGTAGACTGGTACTCTGGCCTAATGGTTAAGGTCTTAACTCTTAATCTGGCCCAATGGTTAAGGTCTTAGACTCTTACTCTGGCCTAATGGTTAAGGTCTTAACTCTTACTCTGGCCTAATGGTTAAGGTCATGACTCTTACTCTGGCCTAATGGTTAAGGTCTTAGCTCTTTCTCTGGCCTAATGGTTACGGTTTTGACTCTTACTCTGCCCTAATGGTTAAGGTCTTAACACTTACTCTGGCCTAATGGTTAAGGTCTTAGACTCTTACTCTGGCCTAATAGCTAAGGTCTTAGACTCTTAATATGGCCTAATGTTTAAGGTCTTAACTCTTACTCTGGTCTAATGGTTAAGGTCTTAACTCTTACTCTGGCCTAATGGTTAAGGTCTTCAACTCATACTCTGGCCTAATGGTTAAGGTCTTAGACTCTTATTCTGGCCTAATGGATAAGGTCTAGACTCTTACTCTGGACTAATGGTTAAGGTCTTAGACTCTTACTCTGCCCTAATGGTTAAGGTATTAACGCTTACTCTGGCCTAATGGTTAAGGTCTTAGACTCTTACTCTGGCCTTATGGTTAATGTCTTATCTCTTACTCTGGCCTAATGGTTAAGGTCTTAGACTCTTACTCTGGCCTAATGGTTAAGGTCTTAACTCTTACTCTGGCCTAATGGTTAACGTCTTAGACTCTTACTCTGGCCTAATGGTTAAGGTCTTAGACTCTTACTCTGGCCTGCTGGCTAAGGTCTTAACTCTTACTCTGGCCTAATGGTTAAGGTCTTAGACTCGTACTCTGGCCCAATGGTTAAGGTCTTAACTCCTACTCTGGCCTAATGGTTGAGGTATTAACTCTTACTCTGGCCTAAGGGTTAAGGTCACTCGTACTCTGGCCTAATGGTTAAGGTCTTAACTCTAACTCTGGCCTACTGGTCAAGGTCTTAACTCTTACTCTGGGATAATGGTTAAGGTCTTAGACTCTTACTCTGGCCTAATGGTTAAAGTCTTAGACTCTTACTCTTGCCTAATTGTTAAGGTCTTAACTTTTACTCTGGCCTAATGGTTAAAGTCTTAGACTCTCACTCTTGCCTAATTGTCAAGGTCGTAACTCTTATTCTGGCCTACTGGTTAAGGTCTTAACTCTTACTCTGGCCTAATGGTTAAGGTCATAACTCTTACTCTGGCCTAATGGTTAAGGTCTTAGACTTTTACTCTGGCCTAATGGTTAAGGTCTTAATTCTTACTTTGGCCTACTGGTTAAGGTCTTAACTCTTACTCTGGCCTAATGGTTAAGGTCTTAGACTCGTACTCTGGCCTAATGGTTAAGGTCTTAAATCTTACTCTGGCCTACTGGTTAATGTCTTATCTCTCACTCTGGCCTAATGGTTAAGGTCTTAGACTGGTACTCTGGCCTAATGGTTAAGGTCTTAACTCTTACTCTGGCCTAATGGTTAAGGTCTTAGACTCTTACTCTGGCCTAATGGTTAAGGTCTTAACTCTTACTCTGGCCTAATGGTTAAGGTCATGACACTTACTTTGGCCTAATGGTTAAGTTCTTAGCTCTTTCTCTGGCCTAATGGTTAGGGTTTTGACTCTTACTCTGGCCTAATGGTTAAGGTCTTAACTCTTACTCTGGCCTAGTGGTTAAGGTCATGACTCTTACTCTGGCGTAATGGTTAAGGTCTTAGCTCTTTCTCTGGCCTAATGGTTACGGTCTTAGATTCTTACTCTGGCCTACTGGTTAAGGTCTTAACTCTTACTCTGGCCTACTGGTTAAGGACTTAGACTCTTACTCTGGTATACTGGTTAAGGTCTTAACTCTTAGTCTGGCCTAATGGTTAAGGTCTTAGACTCTTACTCTGGCCTAATGGTTAAGGTCTTAGCTCTTTCTCTGGCCTAATGGTTAGGGTCTTAGATTCTTACTCTGGCCTACTGGTTAAGGTCTTAACTCTTACTCTGGCCTTCTGGTTAAGGACTTAGACTCTTACTCTGGTATACTGGTTAAGGTCTTAACTCTTAGTCTGGCCTAATGGTTAAGGTCTTAGACTCTTACTCTGGCCTAATGGTTAAGGTCTTAGACTCTTACTCTGGACTAATGGTTAAGGTCTTAGACTCTTACTCTGGCCTAATGGTTAAGGTCTTAGACTGGTACTCTGGCCTTATGGTTAAGGTCTTAACTCTTACTCTGGCCTAATGGTTAAGGTCTTAGACTCTTACTCTGGACTAATGGTTAAGGTCTTAGACTCTTACTCTGGCCTAATGGTTAAGGTCTTAGACTGGTACTCTGGCCTAATGGTTAAGGTCTTAACTCTTACTCTGGTCTAATGGTTAAGGTCTTAGAATCTTACTCTGGCCTAATGGTTAAGGTCTTAGACTCTTACTCTGGCCTAATGGTTAATGTCTTAACTCTTACTCTGGCCTACTGGTTAAGGTCTTGACTCTTTCTCTGGCCTGCTGGTTAAGGTCTTAGCTCTTACTCTGGCCTAATGGTTAAGGTCTTAACTCTTACTCTGGCCTAATGGTTCCGGTCTAGACTCTTACTCTGGCCTACTGGTTAAGGTCTTAACTGTTACTCTGGCCTACTTTTTAAGGTCTTAGACTCTTACTGTGGCCTAATGGTTAAGGTCTTAGACTCTTACTCTGGCCTACTGGTTAAGGTCTTAACTCTTACTCTGGCCTAATGGTTAAGGTCTTAATTCTTACTCTGGCCTAATGGTTAAGGTCTTAGACTCTTACTCTGGCATAATGGTTAAGGTCTTAACTCTTACTCTGGCCTACTGGTTAAGGTCTTAACTCTTACTCTGGCCTAATGGTTAAGGTCTTAGACTCGTACTCTGGCCTAATGGTTAAGGTCTTAACTCTTACTCTGGCCTAATGGTTAAGGTCTAGACTCTTACTCTGGCCTACTGGTTAAGGTCTTAACTGTTACGCTGGCCTACTTGTTAAGGTCTTAGACTCTTACTGTGGCCTAATGGTTAAGGTCTTAGACTCTTACACTGGCCTACTGGTTAAGGTCTTAACTCTTACTCTGGCCTAATGGTTAAGGTCTTAATTCTTACTCTGGCCTAATGTTTAAGGTCTTAGACTCTTACTCTGGCATAATGGTTAAGGTCTTAACTCTTACTCTGGCCTACTGGTTAAGGTCTTAACTCTTACTCTGGCCTAATGGTTAAGGTCTTAGACTCGTACTCTGGCCTAATGGTTAAGGTCTTAACTCTTACTCTGGCCTAATGGTTAAGGTCTACACTCTTACTCTGGCCTACTGGTTAAGGTCTTGACTCTTACTCTGGCCTAATTGTTAAGGTCTTAATTCTTACTCTGGCCTAATGGTTAAGGTCTTAGACTCTTACTCTGGCATAATGGTTAAGGTCTTAACTCTTACTCTGGCCTAATGGTTAAGGTCATAACTCTTACTCTGGCCTAATGGTTAAGGTCTTAGCTCTTACTCTGGCCTAATGGTTAAGGTTTTGACTCTTACTCTGGCCTAATGGTTAAGGTCTTAACTCTTACTCTGGCCTAATGGTTAAGGTCTTGGCTCTTACTCTGGCCTAATGGTTAAGGTTTTGACTCTTACTCTGGCCTAATGGTTAAGGTCTTAACTCTTACTGTGGCATAATGGTTAAGGTCTTAACTCTTACTCTGGCCTAATGGTTAAGGTCATAACTCTTACTCTGGCCTAATGGTTAAGGTCTTAGCTCTTACTCTGGCCTAATGGTTAAGGTTTTGACTCTTAATCTGGCCTAATGGTTAAGGTCTTAACTCTTACTCTGGCCTAATGGTTAAGGTCTTAACTCTTATTCTGGCCTAATGGTTAAGGTCTTAGACTCTTACTCTGGCCTAATGGTTAAGGTCTTGACTCTTACTCTGACCTAATGGTTAAGGTCTTAGACTCTTACTCTGGCCTACTGGTTAAGGTCTTAGACTCTTACTCTGGCCTACTGGTTAAGGTCTTAGATCTTACTCTGGCCTAATGGTTAAGGTCTTGACTCTTAATCTGGCCTAATGGTTAAGGTCTTGACTCTTACTCTCGCCTAATGGTTAAGGTCTTAACTCTTACTCTGGCCTAATGGTTAAGGTCTTAGACTCTTGCACTGGCCTAATAGTTAAGGTCTTGACTCTTACTCTTGCCTAATGGTTAAGGTCTTAGACTTTTACTCTAGCCTAATGTTTAAGGTCTAGACTCTTACTCTGGACTAATGGTTAAGGTCTTAGTCTCTTAATCTGGCCTACTGGTTAAGGACTTAGACTCTTACTCTGGTATACTGGTTAAGGTATTAACTCTTACTCTGGGCTAATGGTTAAGGTCTTAACTCTTACTCTGGCCTAATGGTTAAGGTCTTAACTCTTAGTCTGGCCTAATGGTTAAGGTCTTAGACTCTTACACTGGCCTAATAGTTAAGGTCTTGACTCTTACTCTGGCCTAATGGTTAAGGTCTTAGACTCTTACTCTAGCCTAATGGTTAAGGTCTAGACTCTTACTCTGGACTAATGGTTACAGTCTTAGTCTCTTAATCTGGCCTACTGGTTAAGGATTTAGACTCTTACTCTGGTATACTAGTTAAGGTGTTAACTCTTACTCTGGCCTAATGGTTAAGGTCTTAACTCTTACTCTGGGCTAATGGTTAAGGTCTTAGACTTTTACTCTGGCCTAATGGTTAAGGTCTTAACTCTTACTTTGGCCTACTGGTTAAGGTCTTAACTCTTACTCTGGCCTAATGGTTAAGTTCTTAGACTCTTACTCTGGCCTACTGGCTAAGGTCTTAACTCTTACTCTGGCCTAATGGGTAAGGTCTTAGACTCGTACTCTGGCCTAATGGTTAAGGTCTTAACTCTTACTCTGGCCTAATGGTTCCGGTCTAGACTCTTACTCTGGCCTACTGGTTAAGGTCTTAACTGTTACTCTGGCCTACTTTTTAAGGTCTTAGACTCTTACTGTGGCCTAATGGTTAAGGTCTTAGACTCTTACTCTGGCCTACTGGTTAAGGTCTTAACTCTTACTCTGGCCTAATGGTTAAGGTCTTAATTCTTACTCTGGCCTAATGGTTAAGGTCTTAGACTCTTACTCTGGCATAATGGTTAAGGTCTTAACTCTTACTCTGGCCTACTGGTTAAGGTCTTAACTCTTACTCTGGCCTAATGGTTAAGGTCTTAGACTCGTACTCTGGCCTAATGGTTAAGGTCTTAACTCTTACTCTGGCCTAATGGTTAAGGTCTAGACTCTTACTCTGGCCTACTGGTTAAGGTCTTAACTGTTACGCTGGCCTACTTGTTAAGGTCTTAGACTCTTACTGTGGCCTAATGGTTAAGGTCTTAGACTCTTACACTGGCCTATTGGTTAAGGTCTTAACTCTTACTCTGGCCTAATGGTTAAGGTCTTAATTCTTACTCTGGCCTAATGGTTAAGGTCTTAGACTCTTACTCTGGCATAATGGTTAAGGTCTTAACTCTTACTCTGGCCTACTGGTTAAGGTCTTAACTCTTACTCTGGCCTAATGGTTAAGGTCTTAGACTCGTACTCTGGCCTAATGGTTAAGGTCTTAACTCTTACTCTGGCCTAATGGTTAAGGTCTACACTCTTACTCTGGCCTACTGGTTAAGGTCTTAACTCTTACTCTGGCCTAATTGTTAAGGTCTTAATTCTTACTCTGGCCTAATGGTTAAGGTCTTAGACTCTTACTCTGGCATAATGGTTAAGGTCTTAACTCTTACTCTGGCCTAATGGTTAAGGTCATAACTCTTACTCTGGCCTAATGGTTAAGGTCTTAGCTCTTACTCTGGCCTAATGGTTAAGGTTTTGACTCTTACTCTGGCCTAATGGTTAAGGTCTTAACTCTTACTCTGGCCTAATGGTTAAGGTCTTGGCTCTTACTCTGGCCTAATGGTTAAGGTTTTGACTCTTACTCTGGCCTAATGGTTAAGGTCTTAACTCTTACTGTGGCATAATGGTTAAGGTCTTAACTCTTACTCTGGCCTAATGGTTAAGGTCATAACTCTTACTCTGGCCTAATGGTTAAGGTCTTAGCTCTTACTCTGGCCTAATGGTTAAGGTTTTGACTCTTAATCTGGCCTAATGGTTAAGGTCTTAACTCTTACTCTGGCCTAATGGTTAAGGTCTTAACTCTTATTCTGGCCTAATGGTTAAGGTCTTAGACTCTTACTCTGGCCTAATGGTTAAGGTCTTGACTCTTACTCTGACCTAATGGTTAAGGTCTTAGACTCTTACTCTGGCCTACTGGTTAAGGTCTTAGACTCTTACTCTGGCCTACTGGTTAAGGTCTTAGATCTTACTCTGGCCTAATGGTTAAGGTCTTGACTCTTAATCTGGCCTAATGGTTAAGGTCTTGACTCTTACTCTCGCCTAATGGTTAAGGTCTTAACTCTTACTCTGGCCTAATGGTTAAGGTCTTAGACTCTTGCACTGGCCTAATAGTTAAGGTCTTGACTCTTACTCTTGCCTAATGGTTAAGGTCTTAGACTTTTACTCTAGCCTAATGTTTAAGGTCTAGACTCTTACTCTGGACTAATGGTTAAGGTCTTAGTCTCTTAATCTGGCCTACTGGTTAAGGACTTAGACTCTTACTCTGGTATACTGGTTAAGGTATTAACTCTTACTCTGGGCTAATGGTTAAGGTCTTAACTCTTACTCTGGCCTAATGGTTAAGGTCTTAACTCTTAGTCTGGCCTAATGGTTAAGGTCTTAGACTCTTACACTGGCCTAATAGTTAAGGTCTTGACTCTTACTCTGGCCTAATGGTTAAGGTCTTAGACTCTTACTCTAGCCTAATGGTTAAGGTCTAGACTCTTACTCTGGACTAATGGTTACAGTCTTAGTCTCTTAATCTGGCCTACTGGTTAAGGATTTAGACTCTTACTCTGGTATACTGGTTAAGGTGTTAACTCTTACTCTGGCCTAATGGTTAAGGTCTTAACTCTTACTCTGGGCTAATGGTTAAGGTCTTAGACTTTTACTCTGGCCTAATGGTTAAGGTCTTAACTCTTACTTTGGCCTACTGGTTAAGGTCTTAACTCTTACTCTGGCCTAATGGTTAAGTTCTTAGACTCTTACTCTGGCCTACTGGCTAAGGTCTTAACTCTTACTCTGGCCTAATGGTTAAGGTCTTAGACTCGTACTCTGGCCTAATGGTTAAGGTCTTAACTCTTACTCTGGCCTAATGGTTAAGGTCTAGACTCTTACTCTGGCCTACTGGTTAAGGTCTTAACTGTTACTCTGGCCTACTTTTTAAGGTCTTAGACTCTTACTGTGGCCTAATGGTTAAGGTCTTAGACTCTTACACTGGCCTACTGGTTAAGGTCTTAACTCTTACTCTGGCCTAATGGTTAAGGTCTTAATTCTTACTCTGGCCTAATGGTTAAGGTCTTAGACTCTTACTCTGGCATAATGGTTAAGGTCTTAACTCTTACTCTGGCCTACTGGTTAAGGTCTTAACTCTTACTCTGGCCTAATGGTTAAGGTCTTAGACTCGTACTCTGGCCTAATGGTTAAGGTCTTAACTCTTACTCTGGCCGAATGGTTAAGGTCTAGACTCTTACTTTGGCCTACTGGTTAAGGTCTTAACTCTTACTCTGGCCTAATTGTTAAGGTCTTAATTCTTACTCTGGCCTAATGGTTAAGGTCTTAGACTCTTACTCTGGCATAATGGTTAAGGTCTTAACTCTTACTCTGACCTAATGGTTAAGGTCATAACTCTTACTCTGGCCTAATGGTTAAGGTCTTAGCTCTTACTCTGGCCTAATGGTTAAGGTTTTGACTCTTACTCTGGCCTAATGGTTAAGGTCTTAACTCTTACTCTGGACTAATGGTTAAGGTCTTGGCTCTTACTCTGGCCTAATGGTTAAGGTTTTGACTCTTACTCTGACCTAATGGTTAAGGTCTTAACTCTTACTCTGGCATAATGGTTAAGGTCTTAACTCTTACTCTGGCCTAATGGTTAAGGTCATAACTCTTACTCTGGCCTAATGGTTAAGGTCTTAGCTCTTACTCTGGCCTAATGGTTAAGGTCTTGACTCTTACTCTGACCTAATGGTTAAGGTCTTAGACTCTTACTCTGGCCTACTGGTTAAGGTCTTAGACTCTTACTCTGGCCTACTGGTTAAGGTCTTAGATCTTACTCTGGCCTAATGGCTAAGGTCTTGACTCTTAATCTGGCCTAATGGTTAAGGTCTTGACTCTTACTCTCGCCTAATGGTTAAGGTCTTAACTCTTACTCTGGCCTAATGGTTAAGGTCTTAGACTCTTGCACTGGCCTAATAGTTAAGGTCTTGACTCTTACTCTTGCCTAATGGTTAAGGTCTTAGACTTTTAATCTAGCCTAATGGTTGAGGTCTAGACTCTTACTCTGGACTAATGGTTAAGGTCTTAGTCTCTTAATCTGGCCTACTGGTTAAGGACTTAGACTCTTACTCTGGTATACTGGTTAAGGTATTAACTCTTACTCTGGGCTAATGGTTTAGGTCTTAACTCTTACTCTGGCCTAATGGTTAAGGTCTTAACTCTTAGTCTGGCCTAATGGTTAAGGTCTTAGACTCTTACTCTGGCCTAATGGTTAAGGTCTTAGACTCTTACTCTAGCCTAATGGTTAAGGTCTAGACTCTTACTCTGGACTAATGGTTACGGTCTTAGACTTTTACTCTGGCCTACTGGTTAAGGATTTAGACTCTTACTCTGGTATACTGGTTAAGGTGTTAACTCTTACTCTGGCCTAATGGTTAAGGTCTTAGACTCTTACTCTGGCCTAATGGTTAAGATCTTAGACTCTTACTCTGGACTAATGGTTAAGGTCTTAGACTCTTTCTCTGGACTAATGGTTAAGGTCTTAGACTGGTACTCTGGCCTAATGGTTGAGGTCTTAACTCTTACTCTGGCCTAATGGTTAAGGTCTTAACTCTTACTCTGGCCTAATGGTTAAGGTCTTAGACTCGTACTCTAGCCTAATGGTTAAAGTCTTAAATCTTACTCTGGCCTACTGGTTAATGTCTTATCTCTTACTCTGGCCTAATGGTTAAGGTCTTAGACTGGTACTCTGGCCTAATGGTTAAGGTCTTAACTCTTACTCTGGCCTAATGGTTAAGATCTTAACTCTAACTCTGGCCTAATGGTTAGGTCATGACTCTTACTCTGGCCTAATGGTTAAGTTCTTAGCTCTTTCTCTGGCCTAAAGGGTTAGGGTTTTGACTCTTACTCTGGCCTAATGGTTAAGGTCTTAACTCTTACTCTGGCCTAATGGTTAAGGTCATGACTCTTACTCTGGCCTAATGGTTAAGGTCTTAGCTCTTTCTCTGGCCTAATGGTTACGGTCTTAGATTCTTACTCTGGCCTACTGGTTAAGGTCTTAACTCTTACTCTGGCCTACTGGTTAAGGTCTTAGACTCTTACTCTGGCCTACTGGTTAAGGTCTTAGATCTTACTCTGGCCTAATGGTTAAGGTCTTGACTCTTAATCTGGCCTAATGGTTAAGGTCTTGACTCTTACTCTCGCCTAATGGTTAAGGTCTTAACTCTTACTCTGGCCAAATGGTTAAGGTCTTAGACTCTTGCACTGGCCTAATAGTTAAGGTCTTGACTCTTACTCTTGCCTAATGGTTAAGCTCTTAGACTTTTACTCTAGCCTAATGGTTAAGGTCTAGACTCTTACTCTGGACTAATGGTTAAGGTCTTAGTCTCTTAATCTGGCCTACTGGTTAAGGACTTAGACTCTTACTCTGGTATACTGGTTAAGGTATTAACTCTTACTCTGGGCTAATGGTTAAGGTCTTAACTCTTACTCTGGCCTAATGGTTAAGGTCTTAACTCTTAGTCTGGCCTAATAGTTAAGGTCTTAGACTCTTACACTGGCCTACTAGTTAAGGTCTTGACTCTTACTCTGGCCTAATGGTTAAGGTCTTAGACTCTTACTCTAGCCTAATGGTTAAGGTCTAGACTCTTACTCTGGACTAATGGTTACGGTCTTAGTCTCTGTGAGAAGTTGGCCTGGCATATGCTGTTCCTAGTTATAGGGACACCTTGCACCAGTCCAATTCGACTCCTATTGATGGTAGGTTTAAGACAACCTTTAAAGAAAGCTATCCTAGTGGTAGCTGTGGAGAGCAGCCTTCAGGCTAAGTCTTGAAGGAGTGTTAAGCTTATTGTTTTACCATAATAACCTCTTGAATAACCAAATGAAAGAGTAGCCCACACAGGTATATATATAAAATATATGTATTTATTCTAGACAGAATCCCACAGTCACTTTATGTGGCTAGTGGCAAAGTTACCATTCAAACAAGCATTTCTAAACACAATAAATAGCACAGAAATCAATGGGCCCCAGGGGGGGACCAAACCATATACTAAAATAGTGGTATAAGAACCACGACAATTCTACAGGCAATGCCTAGGGCATTCAGGATCGCTGGCCCCTTAAGAATCCACCCACAGTTAAGAGGAAGGGGACCCACGGGAGGCGTGTGCAGTGCGAGAAGTTGCTGCCGGGATCGCAATGTTAGCCTATGGAGAATGTCGCGGTTGAATAATTAAGGTTTAAGGACACTTCTAACAACAGTACAAAGTTAAGGCTTGAGACTTAAGGCTTTGGAGAGCCCACCACCATGGAAGTACCGAAGTACCACTGTTACCTGCCCCAGGGAAGCCGGGTGCATAGGTCGATTCTGGTGTCGGGTCGCGGGCTGATTTTCTATGGAAAAGGAGTCCAAACTGCTGCTAGCTGGAAGTGTCGCTGAAGTCGTGAAGATTAAAGTTGAAGAAAAGACAAAGATGAACCTGAAAGCAGAGGGGACAGAGTCTGGGTCACAGCACAGTGACCAGGGAGCTCACAGGAAGGAGCTCGTGGATGTCGGGTGCTTCAGGTGTGGAAGGTACAGCTGGGCTCTGCAGTCACGGGCTCCGGGAGGCTTCAAGGAAGGCCAGCTTCTGGAGGGCGACTGTCCCACGTCGGCTGAGGGTCGCTGCGGTGTTAGTGTCCCAATTGGATCCACTAAGCATTGGCAACCGCAACCCACGCAAGATGAACAAAGCAGCTGCTGGTGCAGACCCACGTGGTCTGAGGTTGCTCTCCTTTGCAGGGAGCGTAGAGCAGGCCTGGAGCAACCAGGGGAACTCTTAGAAAAGAAGATTGTCCTCCGTCAGGGCCCACAAGTCGAGAGACAAGGGACCGCAGAAGGCAGCAAAATGGAGTGCGTAAAAGGGCTCCCACGGGCCACCGGAGCGGGCCAGGGAGCTGAGGGTCGGCACAAATGCTGCTTGAAGGTTGGCTCAAGAATGGGCCAAAGCACAACTTCCCCACTGGTCGGGGTCGTGTGCTGGACAAGAGGTGGCCGGTGTCTCGGGGTATGTGGGGATCTCGACACCCACGTGGTCCAGGGTGCTCAGACTTGCTGGGCACACTCACAGGACGCTGGGATGCACTGGAGACCCACCTCGAGGTCGCTGGAAGGCGTCGAAGGTCGTGAGAGCAACGAAGTTCCAACCGGGTATCTTGTAGTCTTTTAGGTGCCTGCCAAGCAGGGGGATAACTCCTTTATCCCAAGGGAGATTTCTTCAGTCAGCTGGGCAGCAGCTCGTCGAAGGTCAGTTCTGTGAAGTCCTGTACGAATCTAAAGCTCTAGGGCAAAGTTATTCCCATATATCCCCAAGATTAGGGGATGGTCCAAAATAGAGCCTACCAATCAGAGTAGAGGCGGGAAAGGGTGGCTACACCCACTCCCCTTTGTGTGTTTCCCGCCTGGGCGAGGGGCAGGATGCCCCTGAACCGGTTCCAGGCGGTGTATGCAGAATTGGGGCTCTGCAGCTGCCTACGTGCAACTCTGAATGGACTTTTGGTGCACCCACCCTGTTCCAATCCACATATCCTGTCTGGGGAGGTGCTGGCACCTCCCTGCCACAGGAGCCCTATTGTCCAGATGGCGAGGCTGGGGTTTTCCCCAGCAACAGCCAGCCAGAGTCGTGTAGGTGGCGAACAGTAGCCATTTTGTGGTACATGTGCACTTTTAAATTGGTTTCCAAATTCTACCGCTTTTCCCATATCACCCTCCTAGCAAGGGGGAATCGTGCCCCCATGCCCATGGCTGGACTGGGGGTAGGATTCCTTCATGTTTGACACCAAACACGATATGGTTTGGTGTAGCCATTCCAAAGTTACAGCGATGACGCAATAACTTATAATGCGGTAAGAGTATATGGTATGGCTACACTACAAACAACCCAGTGACGTTTTTACGAAGGTTGCGGGGAGGTCCTACTCATGTAGGGGTCCCCCCTCACACATACCTCAGCACCCCAGCCCTGTAGGATTACCAGGGCCTGCCATAGGGGTGACCTATGAGAGTATATGTGTTGTATGGTATGGGACATAGGGTACCTACGTCCCTGTAAGGGGTGTTAGCACCACCTTACCCAGGCTACAGTAGTGGCCTGGTGGTGTCAGTTTGGGTGGCTGTCCCAGGGTGGCACAATAAGTGCTGCAGACCTGGTAGGCCTACTGGGGGACCCATGCCCTGGGTACCTAGGGTACCATCTACAAGGGACTGGATGGGCATGCCCAGCATCCAATTATGTTTGTACCTAGAGTACTCACAACAGTTTTAGGGAGAACGCAGATAGGCTGGGGTCCTGGATAGCAGGATCCCAGCCAGACTAGTCAAAAACCACTTAAATACCAGGCAAAAAGTTGGGGGCAACCATTAGTCAGATTCCACTCTCCTACATAACCCCCCCCCAAACGAAAGGAGATAAGGCTAACCTTGTCCAGATAAGCCTTTATTTCCTGAGTGGCCATATAAGGAAGAACCTGTACTAACATGGTTGCTCCCTGTGTCATGGTCCACTTGGGAAATCCTACCCCAAGGGGTTCTAGAGTTTCTCCAAAGTCTAGGGAAATTACCGGTATTGGTTTTTGGGTCAGAGGTGGGCTGGTGGGGTGTCTGAGTCTGGAAGTGAGACCCTATTTGGGTTGGTCTCAACCTCCTCAGATCACTGGCCACTATGGAAGCCTTTCTGCCCATGACTGGGTCATACCTGGCCCTAAGGGTCAACCTCTGGCTGCCTACAGCTGGGGGTTGGATCCCTTTGGCTGGAATAGTGGAGGGCACTGGAAGGTTTGGGGCAGCTAGGCCCCAGGTTTCCCTGTGCTCAGCAACATCCATTTGAGGGGTGCCTATACCTAGGGGTAAGGGGGATCCCTCAGTTTGTAGTGGAATATTCACCTGGCTGAAACTACTCTGCTGGGTGTCCCTAATCTGTTGATGAGGGGGTTCCTCTGGGCAGGGGCCCAATAAGGGTCCACTGACCTCCCTGACCTCTGCAGCCCTGGGCTGACTGAGGCAGGGTAGAGAGGGGCAGGATACCTGCTCCAGACTGGGTACCACCTTGGAAGGATCCCCTGCCATCAGAGAGGTGGGCAGGCCAAGCCTGTCCACTTCTGGGGCAGTTACTTCACAAGGGGCAGGGTCAGTTCCCTGAGAAACTGGACCTTTACCTGTAGTCTGGTGGGGGGAAGACTGCTCTTCCTCCCCTATGCTCTCTGTTTGTGTAGAGTGATCCATAGTTTCAGGCTTCACTCTTTCTATTTCCTCCTGGGGTGGAGGTGAGGCCCTCAGGGTCTCATCCACTCTCTCAGGAATTCCTACCATTTTCAAATGGGCCTTGTGGTCAACCTCAGCCCAGGCTGAGATTTCTAGATCATTCCCCAGTAGACAATCTACAGGCAAGTTTGGGGACACTGCCACTCTCTTGGGGCCAGTGACTCCTCCCCAGCTGAGATTTATCACTGCCATGGGATGATCTGTCCTGATTCCATCAATGTTGGTCACCTGATAGCTAAACCCAGGTAAAAGCTGATCTAGGGGCACTAGCCTCTTGGTCACCATGGTGACACTGGCCCCTGTGTCCTTATAGGCCACAGCCTTCTGACCATTGATTATTGGTTCTTGTCTGTACCTGCCCAGGATACTGGGACTCATGGTAAAGTTGGCAAACCCCATGCCACCATCACAGACCATAGTTGCTAATGCAGGGGACCTGGCTAGGCCAGAGTCCACTGGTGTCCCCAAAGAGAACCCAACTAAGTTTTTGGGTGCACTCCCACCACCTGGGGGATTACTACTAGTAGTAACAGGAGGTGTTGGAGCTGGTTTTGGAGGAACATTTTCTTTATTGCCATTCTTAGGACAGCTGGAGTCAGTCTTCCAGTGGCCAGGTTTCTTACACACATGGCAATATGGTTTCTTGGTATTAGAGGAAGTATTTTGGGACCCACCCCCAGCACTGGTTTGTTGGGGCCCTTCAGAGGACTTTTCTTGTTTATCATCCCCACCTTTCTCTTTGGGCTTAGTGGAATCCTTCTTCTGGTCACCAACTTGGTTCTTAGGCCTGATCCTGGTTCTGACCCATTTGTCTGCCTTCTTTCCCAATTCTTGGGGAGAGGTCAGATCAGAGTCCACCAGGTGCTGGTGTAAAAGTTGGTTCTGACAATTATTAAGAATCTGCTCCCTCATAATGAGATTATACAATCCTTGATAATCATTAACTTTACTGCCATTTAACCAACCTTCCAGTGCCTTGGTTGCACAATCCACAAAGTCTACCCAATCTTGATTCCGTGCTTTCTGGGTGTCTCTGAACTTAAGTCTGTATTGATCAGTGGTTAAGCCAAACCCATCTATTAAAGCAGCTTTCAAGATATAATAATCATCAGCATCCTCTTCTCTTTCAGAGAGGAGCTTGTCTCTCCCTTTATCTGAAAAGGAGAGCCACAGGATTGCTGCCCACTGCTCTACAGGGACCCTCTGTACTCTACAGGCCCTTTCAAGAGCAGATATCCATTTGTGGATATCATCCCCATTCTGATAGGGGGGCACAATCTTGTGGAGGTTCCTATTGTCAGGGACTCTCTCTCTAACTCTAGGGGTTTCATTACTGCCACCAGAGATCTCTAGACCCCACTTTCTTGAAGCTTTCTGAAGCTCCAGGGTTTCCCTGTCTAATGCTAACTGTTCTCTTTTAAGCTCAAGCTTAGCCTGCTCAAATTTGATCAGTCTGCAGTTCCTCTCATGAGAGGTTTCTCTTCTCTGAGAAGAGGCAGAGGACCCTTTGGATCCCTTAGAATGGTTGGATCCCACTGAGGGGGATCTGTTCCTTCTTGGACCCACCACTCCCCTTTTAAGGGTGGAGGGAGTGCCTCTTGGGCCATCACCTCCATGCTGTGAGTGGTTTGTTTCTTCCAGGTCAGGATTTTCATCCTCTTCCTGTTCCTCTTCAGATTCCACTCTGGGAGTGTCCTCTTCTGAGGGGTGCCCACCCACTCTGTCCGTCCCTCTGGATCCTATGGACTCCATAAAGTCTGCTATGAGCAGGATCTCCTTGAGACGTTTTGTGTTGGCACCTCTTTCTGTCTTCAGTCCCCTAAGGGTGCACATTTCCCTGAGCTCTGCAAAGGTGAAATTATCATACTTATCTACTGGGACCCTCTGGGGTCCTTCCATAGCCTTAGTGCCACCTGAAGACATGTTTAGTGTAGTGATGTATCTACCTACACTAAGTGTGGCCTACTGAACCCTCTCTTGAGTTGTAGTCAAGGTGTGCTAAACCCTCTACACACAACTCCAAGTTCAGTAGAACTTATTGTATTCTAGCTTGAATTTATATGTACCTTTGGTACCTTGTGGCTTTCACTTTAGAAATTCAATTTGTTATCTGGTAAAACAATGGCAAGCTTGAATCCAACCGCTGCACACCAATGTGAGAAGTTGGCCTGGCATATGCTGTTCCTAGTTATAGGGACACCTTGCACCAGTCCAATTCGACTCCTATTGATGGTAGGTTTAAGACAACCTTTAAAGAAAGCTATCCTAGTGGTAGCTGTGGAGAGCAGCCTTCAGGCTAAGTCTTGAAGGAGTGTTAAGCTTATTGTTTTACCATAATAACCTCTTGAATAACCAAATGAAAGAGTAGCCCACACAGGTATATATATAAAATATATGTATTTATTCTAGACAGAATCCCACAGTCACTTTATGTGGCTAGTGGCAAAGTTACCATTCAAACAAGCATTTCTAAACACAATAAATAGCACAGAAATCAATGGGCCCCAGGGGGGGACCAAACCATATACTAAAATAGTGGTATAAGAACCACGACAATTCTACAGGCAATGCCTAGGGCATTCAGGATCGCTGGCCCCTTAAGAATCCACCCACAGTTAAGAGGAAGGGGACCCACGGGAGGCGTGTGCAGTGCGAGAAGTTGCTGCCGGGATCGCAATGTTAGCCTATGGAGAATGTCGCGGTTGAATAATTAAGGTTTAAGGACACTTCTAACAACAGTACAAAGTTAAGGCTTGAGACTTAAGGCTTTGGAGAGCCCACCACCATGGAAGTACCGAAGTACCACTGTTACCTGCCCCAGGGAAGCCGAGTGCATAGGTCGATTCTGGTGTCGGGTCGCGGGCTGATTTTCTATGGAAAAGGAGTCCAAACTGCTGCTAGCTGGAAGTGTCGCTGAAGTCGTGAAGATTAAAGTTGAAGAAAAGACAAAGATGAACCTGAAAGCAGAGGGGACAGAGTCTGGGTCACAGCACAGTGACCAGGGAGCTCACAGGAAGGAGCTCGTGGATGTCGGGTGCTTCAGGTGTGGAAGGTACAGCTGGGCTCTGCAGTCACGGGCTCCGGGAGGCTTCAAGGAAGGCCAGCTTCTGGAGGGCGACTGTCCCACGTCGGCTGAGGGTCGCTGCGGTGTTAGTGTCCCGATTGGATCCACTAAGCATTGGCAACCGCAACCCACGCAAGATGAACAAAGCAGCTGCTGGTGCAGACCCACGTGGTCTGAGGTTGCTCTCCTTTGCAGGGAGCGTAGAGCAGGCCTGGAGCAACCAGGGGAACTCTTAGAAAAGAAGATTGTCCTCCGTCAGGGCCCACAAGTCGAGAGACAAGGGACCGCGGAAGGCAGCAAAATGGAGTGCGTAAAAGGGCTCCCACGGGCCACCGGAGCGGGCCAGGGAGCTGAGGGTTGGCACAAACGCTGCTTGAAGGTTGGCTCAAGAATGGGCCAAAGCACAACTTCCCCACTGGTCGGGGTCGTGTGCTGGACAAGAGGTGGCCGGTGTCTCGGGGTATGCGGGGATCTCGACACCCACGTGGTCCAGGGTGCTCAGACTTGCTGGGCACACTCACAGGACGCTGGGATGCACTGGAGACCCACCTCGAGGTCGCTGGAAGGCGTCGAAGGTCGTGAGAGCAACGAAGTTCCAACCGGGTATCTTGTAGTCTTTTAGGTGCCTGCCAAGCAGGGGGATAACTCCTTTATCCCAAGGGAGATTTCTTCAGTCAGCTGGGCAGCAGCTCGTCGAAGGTCAGTTCTGTGAAGTCCTGTACGAATCTAAAGCTCTAGGGCAAAGTTATTCCCATATATCCCCAAGATTAGGGGATGGTCCAAAATAGAGCCTACCAATCAGAGTAGAGGCGGGAAAGGGTGGCTACACCCACTCCCCTTTGTGTGTTTCCCGCCTGGGCGAGGGGCAGGATGCCCCTGAACCGGTTCCAGGCGGTGTATGCAGAATTGGGGCTCTGCAGCTGCCTACGTGCAACTCTGAATGGACTTTTGGTGCACCCACCCTGTTCCAATCCACATATCCTGTCTGGGGAGGTGCTGGCACCTCCCTGCCACAGGAGCCCTATTGTCCAGATGGCGAGGCTGGGGTTTTCCCCAGCAACAGCCAGCCAGAGTCGTGTAGGTGGCGAACAGTAGCCATTTTGTGGTACATGTGCACTTTTAAATTGGTTTCCAAATTCTACCGCTTTTCCCATATCACCCTCCTAGCAAGGGGGAATCGTGCCCCCATGCCCATGGCTGGACTGGGGGTAGGATTCCTTCATGTTTGACACCAAACACGATATGGTTTGGTGTAGCCATTCCAAAGTTACAGCGATGACGCAATAACTTATAATGCGGTAAGAGTATATGGTATGGCTACACTACAAACAACCCAGTGACGTTTTTACGAAGGTTGCGGGGAGGTCCTACTCATGTAGGGGTCCCCCCTCACACATACCTCAGCACCCCAGCCCTGTAGGATTACCAGGGCCTGCCATAGGGGTGACCTATGAGAGTATATGTGTTGTATGGTATGGGACATAGGGTACCTACGTCCCTGTAAGGGGTGTTAGCACCACCTTACTCAGGCTACAGTAGTGGCCTGGTGGTGTCAGTTTGGGTGGCTGTCCCAGGGTGGCACAATAAGTGCTGCAGACCTGGTAGGCCTACTGGGGGACCCATGCCCTGGGTACCTAGGGTACCATCTACAAGGGACTGGATGGGCATGCCCAGCATCCAATTATGTTTGTACCTAGAGTACTCACAACAGTTTTAGGGAGAACGCAGATAGGCTGGGGTCCTGGATAGCAGGATCCCAGCCAGACTAGTCAAAAACCACTTAAATACCAGGCAAAAAGTTGGGGGCAACCATTAGTCAGATTCCACTCTCCTACAGTCTCTTAATCTGGCGTACTGGTTAAGGATTTAGACTCTTACTCTGGTATACTGGTTAAGGTGTTAACTCTTACTCTGGCCTAATGGTTAAGGTCTTAACTCTTACTCTGGGCTAATGGTTAAGGTCTTAGACTTTTACTCTGGCCTAATGGTTAAGGTCTTAACTCTTACTTTGGCCTACTGGTTAAGGTCTTAACTCTTACTCTGGCCTAATGGTTAAGGTCTTAGACTCTTACTCTGGCCTACTGGCTAAGGTCTTAACTCTTACTCTGGCCTAATGGTTAAGGTCTTAGACTGGTACTCTGGCCTAATGGTTAAGGTCTTAACTCTTAATCTGGCCCAATGGTTAAGGTCTTAGACTCTTACTCTGGCCTAATGGTTAAGGTCTTAACTCTTACTCTGGCCTAATGGTTAAGGTCATGACTCTTACTCTGGCCTAATGGTTAAGGTCTTAGCTCTTTCTCTGGCCTAATGGTTACGGTTTTGACTCTTACTCTGGCCTAATGGTTAAGGTCTTAACACTTACTCTGGCCTAATGGTTAAGGTCTTAGACTCTTACTCTGGCCTAATAGCTAAGGTCTTAGACTCTTAATATGGCCTAATGTTTAAGGTCTTAACTCTTACTCTGGTCTAATGGTTAAGGTCTTAACTCTTACTCTGGCCTAATGGTTAAGGTCTTCAACTCATACTCTGGCCTAATGGTTAAGGTCTTAGACTCTTACTCTGGCCTAATGGATAAGGTCTAGACTCTTACTCTGGACTAATGGTTAAGGTCTTAGACTCTTACTCTGCCCTAATGGTTAAGGTATTAACTCTTACTCTGGCCTAATGGTTAAGGTCTTAGACTCTTACTCTGGCCTTATGGTTAATGTCTTATCTCTTACTCTGGCCTAATGGTTAAGGTCTTAGACTCTTACTCTGGCCTAATGGTTAAGGTCTTAACTCTTACTCTGGCCTAATGGTTAACGTCTTAGACTCTTACTCTGGCCTAATGGTTAAGGTCTTAGACTCTTACTCTGGCCTGCTGGCTAAGGTCTTAACTCTTACTCTGGCCTAATGGTTAAGGTCTTAGACTCGTACTCTGGCCCAATGGTTAAGGTCTTAACTCCTACTCTGGCCTAATGGTTGAGGTATTAACTCTTACTCTGGCCTAAGGGTTAAGGTCACTCGTACTCTGGCCTAATGGTTAAGGTCTTAACTCTAACTCTGGCCTACTGGTCAAGGTCTTAACTCTTACTCTGGGATAATGGTTAAGGTCTTAGACTCTTACTCTGGCCTAATGGTTAAAGTCTTAGACTCTCACTCTTGCCTAATTGTTAAGGTCTTAACTTTTACTCTGGCCTAATGGTTAAAGTCTTAGACTCTCACTCTTGCCTAATTGTCAAGGTCGTAACTCTTATTCTGGCCTACTGGTTAAGGTCTTAACTCTTACTCTGGCCTAATGGTTAAGGTCATAACTCTTACTCTGGCCTAATGGTTAAGGTCTTAGACTTTTACTCTGGCCTAATGGTTAAGGTCTTAATTCTTACTTTGGCCTACTGGTTAAGGTCTTAACTCTTACTCTGGCCTAATGGTTAAGGTCTTAGACTCGTACTCTGGCCTAATGGTTAAGGTCTTAAATCTTACTCTGGCCTACTGGTTAATGTCTTATCTCTTACTCTGGCCTAATGGTTAAGGTCTTAGACTGGTACTCTGGCCTAATGTTTAAGGTCTTAACTCTTACTCTGGCCTAATGGTTAAGGTCTTAGACTCTTACTCTGGCCTAATGGTTAAGGTCTTAACTCTTACTCTGGCCTAATGGTTAAGGTCATGACACTTACTTTGGCCTAATGGTTAAGTTCTTAGCTCTTTCTCTGGCCTAATGGTTAGGGTTTTGACTCTTACTCTGGCCTAATGGTTAAGGTCTTAACTCTTACTCTGGCCTAGTGGTTAAGGTCATGACTCTTACTCCGGCCTAATGGTTAAGGTCTTAGCTCTTTCTCTGGCCTAATGGTTACGGTCTTAGATTCTTACTCTGGCCTACTGGTTAAGGTCTTAACTCTTACTCTGGCCTACTGGTTAAGGACTTAGACTCTTACTCTGGTATACTGGTTAAGGTCTTAACTCTTAGTCTGGCCTAATGGTTAAGGTCTTAGACTCTTACTCTGGCCTAATGGTTAAGGTCTTAGCTCTTTCTCTGGCCTAATGGTTACGGTCTTAGATTCTTACTCTGGCCTACTGGTTAAGGTCTTAACTCTTACTCTGGCCTACTGGTTAAGGACTTAGACTCTTACTCTGGTATACTGGTTAAGGTCTTAACTCTTAGTCTGGCCTAATGGTTAAGGTCTTAGACTGGTACTCTGGCCTTATGGTTAAGGTCTTAACTCTTACTCTGGCCTAATGGTTAAGGTCTTAGACTCTTACTCTGGACTAATGGTTAAGGTCTTAGACTCTTACTCTGGCCTAATGGTTAAGGTCTTAGACTGGTACTCTGGCCTAATGGTTAAGGTCTTAACTCTCACTCTGGTCTAATGGTTAAGGTCTTAGAATCTTACTCTGGCCTAATGGTTAAGGTCTTAGACTCTTACTCTGGCCTAATGGTTAATGTCTTAACTCTTACTCTGGCCTACTGGTTAAGGTCTTGACTCTTTCTCTGGCCTGCTGGTTAAGGTCTTAGCTCTTACTCTGGCCTAATGGTTAAGGTCTTAACTCTTACTCTGGCCTAATGGTTCCGGTCTAGACTCTTACTCTGGCCTACTGGTTAAGGTCTTAACTGTTACTCTGGCCTACTTTTTAAGGTCTTAGACTCTTACTGTGGCCTAATGGTTAAGGTCTTAGACTCTTACTCTGGCCTACTGGTTAAGGTCTTAACTCTTACTCTGGCCTAATGGTTAAGGTCTTAATTCTTACTCTGGCCTAATGGTTAAGGTCTTAGACTCTTACTCTGGCATAATGGTTAAGGTCTTAACTCTTACTCTTGCCTACTGGTTAAGGTCTTAACTCTTACTCTGGCCTAATGGTTAAGGTCTTAGACTCGTACTCTGGCCTAATGGTTAAGGTCTTAACTCTTACTCTGGCCTAATGGTTAAGGTCTAGACTCTTACTCTGGCCTACTGGTTAAGGTCTTAACTGTTACGCTGGCCTACTTGTTAAGGTCTTAGACTCTTACTGTGGCCTAATGGTTAAGGTCTTAGACTCTTACACTGGCCTACTGGTTAAGGTCTTAACTCTTACTCTGGCCTAATGGTTAAGGTCTTAATTCTTACTCTGGCCTAATGGTTAAGGTCTTAGACTCTTACTCTGGCATAATGGTTAAGGTCTTAACTCTTACTCTGGCCTACTGGTTCAGGTCTTAACTCTTACTCTGGCCTAATGGTTAAGGTCTTAGACTCGTACTCTGGCCTAATGGTTAAGGTCTTAACTCTTACTCTGGCCTAATGGTTAAGGTCTACACTCTTACTCTGGCCTACTGGTTAAGGTCTTAACTCTTACTCTGGCCTAATTGTTAAGGTCTTAATTCTTACTCTGGCCTAATGGTTAAGGTCTTAGACTCTTACTCTGGCATAATGGTTAAGGTCTTAACTCTTACTCTGGCCTAATGGTTAAGGTCATAACTCTTACTCTGGCCTTATGGTTAAGGTCTTAGCTCTTACTCTGGCCTAATGGTTAAGGTTTTGACTCTTACTCTGGCCTAATGGTTAAGGTGTTAACTCTTACTCTGGCCTAATGGTTAAGGTCTTGGCTCTTACTCTGGCCTAATGGTTAAGGTTTTGACTCTTACTCTGGCCTAATGGTTAAGGTCTTAACTCTTACTGTGGCATAATGGTTAAGGTCTTAACTCTTACTCTGGCCTAATGGTTAAGGTCATAACTCTTACTCTGGCCTAATGGTTACGGTCTTAGCTCTTACTCTGGCCTAATGGTTAAGGTTTTGACTCTTAATCTGGCCTAATGGTTAAGGTCTTAACTCTTACTCTGGCCTAATGGTTAAGGTCTTAACTCTTATTCTGGCCTAATGGTTAAGGTCTTAGACTCTTACTCTGGCCTAATGGTTAAGGTCTTGACTCTTACTCTGACCTAATGGTTAAGGTCTTAGACTCTTACTCTGGCCTACTGGTTAAGGTCTTAGACTCTTACTCTGGCCTACTGGTTAAGGTCTTAGATATTACTCTGGCCTAATGGTTAAGGTCTTGACTCTTAATCTGGCCTAATGGTTAAGGTATTGACTCTTACTCTCGCCTAATGGTTAAGGTCTTAACTCTTACTCTGGCCTAATGGTTAAGGTCTTAGACTCTTGCACTGGCCTAATAGTTAAGGTCTTGACTCTTACTCTTGCCTAATGGTTAAGGTCTTAGACTTTTACTCTAGCCTAATGTTTAAGGTCTAGACTCTTACTCTGGACTAATGGTTAAGGTCTTAGTCTCTTAATCTGGCCTACTGGTTAAGGACTTAGACTCTTACTCTGGTATACTGGTTAAGGTATTAACTCTTACTCTGGGCTAATGGTTAAGGTCTTAACTCTTACTCTGGCCTAATGGTTAAGGTCTTAACTCTTAGTCTGGCCTAATGGTTAAGGTCTTAGACTCTTACACTGGCCTAATAGTTAAGGTCTTGACTCTTACTCTGGCCTAATGGTTAAGGTCTTAGACTCTTACTCTAGCCTAATGGTTAAGGTCTAGACTCTTACTCTGGACTAATGGTTACAGTCTTAGTCTCTTAATCTGGCCTACTGGTTAAGGATTTAGACTCTTACTCTGGTATACTGGTTAAGGTGTTAACTCTTACTCTGGCCTAATGGTTAAGGTCTTAACTCTTACTCTGGGCTAATGGTTAAGGTCTTAGACTTTTACTCTGGCCTAATGGTTAAGGTCTTAACTCTTACTTTGGCCTACTGGTTAAGGTCTTAACTCTTACTCTGGCCTAATGGTTAAGTTCTTAGACTCTTACTCTGGCCTACTGGCTAAGGTCTTAACTCTTACTCTGGCCTAATGGTTAAGGTCTTAGACTCGTACTCTGGCCTAATGGTTAAGGTCTTAACTCTTACTCTGGCCTAATGGTTAAGGTCTAGACTCTTACTCTGGCCTACTGGTTAAGGTCTTAACTGTTACTCTGGCCTACTTTTTAAGGTCTTAGACTCTTACTGTGGCCTAATGGTTAAGGTCTTAGACTCTTACACTGGCCTACTGGTTAAGGTCTTAACTCTTACTCTGGCCTAATGGTTAAGGTCTTAATTCTTACTCTGGCCTAATGGTTAAGGTCTTAGACTCTTACTCTGGCATAATGGTTAAGGTCTTAACTCTTACTCTGGCCTACTGGTTAAGGTCTTAACTCTTACTCTGGCCTAATGGTTAAGGTCTTAGACTCGTACTCTGGCCTAATGGTTAAGGTCTTAACTCTTACTGTGGCCTAATGGTTAAGGTCTAGACTCTTACTCTGGCCTACTGGTTAAGGTCTTAACTCTTACTCTGGCCTAATTGTTAAGGTCTTAATTCTTACTCTGGCCTAATGGTTAAGGTCTTAGACTCTTACTCTGGCATAATGGTTAAGGTCTTAACTCTTACTCTGACCTAATGGTTAAGGTCATAACTCTTACTCTGGCCTAATGGTTAAGGTCTTAGCTCTTACTCTGGCCTAATGGTTAAGGTTTTGACTCTTACTCTGGCCTAATGGTTAAGGTCTTAACTCTTACTCTGGCCTAATGGTTAAGGTCATAACTCTTGCTCTGGCCTAATGGTTAAGGTCTTAGCTCTTACTCTGGCCTAATGGTTAAGGTTTTGAATCTTAATCTGGCCTAATGGTTAATGTCTTAACTCTTACTCTGGCCTAATGGTTAAGGTCTTAACTCTTATTCTGGCCTAATGGTTAAGGTCTTAGACTCTTACTCTGGCCTAATGTTTAAGGTCTTGACTCTTACTCTGACCTAATGGTTAAGGTCTTAACTCTTACTCTGGCCTACTGGTTAAGGTCTTAACTCTTACTCTGGCCTAATGGTTAAGGTCTTAGACTCGTACTCTGGCCTAATGGTTAAGGTCTTAACTCTTACTCTGGCCTAATGGTTAAGGTCTAGACTCTTACTCTGGCCTACTGGTTAAGGTCTTAACTCTTACTCTGGCCTAATTGTTAAGGTCTTAATTCTTACTCTGGCCTAATGGTTAAGGTCTTAGACTCTTACTCTGGCATAATGGTTAAGGTCTTAACTCTTACGCTGACCTAATGGTTAAGGTCATAACTCTTACTCTGGCCTAATGGTTAAGGTCTTAGCTCTTACTCTGGACTAATGGTTAAGGTCTTGGCTCTTACTCTGGCCTAATGGTTAAGGTTTTGACTCTTACTCTGGCCTAATGGTTAAGGTCTTAACTCTTACTCTGGCATAATGGTTAAGGTCTTAACTCTTACTCTGGCCTAATGGTTAAGGTCATAACTCTTGCTCTGGCCTAATGGTTAAGGTCTTAGCTCTTACTCTGGCCTAATGGTTAAGGTTTTGAATCTTAATCTGGCCTAATGGTTAATGTCTTAACTCTTACTCTGGCCTAATGGTTAAGGTCTTAACTCTTATTCTGGCCTAATGGTTAAGGTCTTAGACTCTTACTCTGGCCTAATGTTTAAGGTCTTGACTCTTACTCTGACCTAATGGTTAAGGTCTTAGACTCTTACTCTGGCCTACTGGTTAAGGTCTTAGACTCTTACTCTGGCCTACTGGTTAAGGTCTTAGATCTTACTCTGGCCTAATGGCTAAGGTCTTGACTCTTAATCTGGCCTAATGGTTAAGGTCTTGACTCTTACTCTCGCCTAATGGTTAAGGTCTTAACTCTTACTCTGGCCTAATGGTTAAGGTCTTAGCCTCTTGCACTGGCCTAATAGTTAAGGTCTTGACTCTTACTCTTGCCTAATGGTTAAGGTCTTAGACTTTTACTCTAGCCTAATGGTTGAGGTCTAGACTCTTACTCTGGACTAATGGTTAAGGTCTTAGTCTCTTAATCTGGCCTACTGGTTAAGGACTTAGACTCTTACTCTGGTATACTGGTTAAGGTATTAACTCTTACTCTGGGCTAATGGTTTAGGTCTTAACTCTTACTCTGGCCTAATGGTTAAGGTCTTAACTCTTAGTCTGGCCTAATGGTTAAGGTCTTAGACTCTTACTCTGGCCTAATGGTTAAGGTCTTAGACTCTTACTCTAGCCTAATGGTTAAGGTCTAGACTCTTACTCTGGACTAATGGTTACGGTCTTAGACTTTTACTCTGGCCTAATGGTTAAGGTCTTAATTCTTACTTTGGCCTACTGGTTAAGGTCTTAACTCTTACTCTGGCTTAATGGTTAAGGTCTTAGACTCGTACTCTAGCCTAATGGTTAAAGTCTTAAATCTTACTCTGGCCTACTGGTTAATGTCTTATCTCTTACTCTGGCCTAATGGTTAAGGTCTTAGACTGGTACTCTGGCCTAATGGTTAAGGTCTTAACTCTTACTCTGGCCTAATGGTTAAGGTCTTAACTCTAACTCTGGCCTAATGGTTAGGTCATGACTCTTACTCTGGCCTAATGGTTAAGTTCTTAGCTCTTTCTCTGGCCTAAAGGGTTAGGGTTTTGACTCTTACTCTGGCCTAATGGTTAAGGTCTTAACTCTTACTCTGGCCTAATGGTTAAGGTCATGACTCTTACTCTGGCCTAATGGTTAAGGTCTTAGCTCTTTCTCTGGCCTAATGGTTACGGTCTTAGACTCTTACTCTGGCCTACTGGTTAAGGTCTTAACTCTTACTCTGGCCTACTGGTTAAGGTCTTAGACTCTTACTCTGGCCTACTGGTTAAGGTCTTAGATCTTACTCTGGCCTAATGGTTAAGGTCTTGACTCTTAATCTGGCCTAATGGTTAAGGTCTTGACTCTTACTCTCGCCTAATGGTTAAGGTCTTAACTCTTACTCTGGCCAAATGGTTAAGGTCTTAGACTCTTGCACTGGCCTACTGGTTAAGGTCTTAGATCTTACTCTGGCCTAATGGTTAAGGTCTTGACTCTTAATCTGGCCTAATGGTTAAGGTCTTGACTCTTACTCTCGCCTAATGGTTAAGGTCTTAACTCTTACTCTGGCCTAATGGTTAAGGTCTTAGACTCTTGCACTGGCCTAATAGTTAAGGTCTTGACTCTTACTCTTGCCTAATGGTTAAGGTCTTAGACTTTTACTCTAGCCTAATGTTTAAGGTCTAGACTCTTACTCTGGACTAATGGTTAAGGTCTTAGTCTCTTAATCTGGCCTACTGGTTAAGGACTTAGACTCTTACTCTGGTATACTGGTTAAGGTGTTAACTCTTACTCTGGGCTAATGGTTAAGGTCTTAACTCTTACTCTGGCCTAATGGTTAAGGTCTTAACTCTTAGTCTGGCCTAATGGTTAAGGTCTTAGACTCTTACACTGGCCTAATAGTTAAGGTCTTGACTCTTACTCTGGCCTAATGGTTAAGGTCTTAGACTCTTACTCTAGCTGTGAGAAGTTGGCCTGGCATATGCTGTTCCTAGTTATAGGGACACCTTGCACCAGTCCAATTCGACTCCTATTGATGGTAGGTTTAAGACAACCTTTAAAGAAAGCTATCCTAGTGGTAGCTGTGGAGAGCACCCTTCAGGCTAAGTCTTGAAGGAGTGTTAAGCTTATTGTTTTACCATAATAACCTCTTGAATAACCAAATGAAAGAGTAGCCCACACAGGTATATATATAAAATATATGTATTTATTCTAGACAGAATCCCACAGTCACTTTATGTGGCTAGTGGCAAAGTTACACTTCAAGCAAGCATTTATAAACACAATAAATAGCACAGAAATCAATGGGCTCCAGGGGGGGACCAAACCATATACTAAAATAGTGGTATAAGAACCACGACAATTCTACAGGCAATGCCTAGGGCATTCAGGATCGCTGGCCCCTTAAGAATCCACCCACAGTTAAGAGGAAGGGGACCCACGGGAGGCGTGTGCAGTGCGAGAAGCTGCTGTCGGGATCGCAATGTTAGCCTATGGAGAATGTCGCGGTTGAATAATTAAGGTTTAAGGACACTTCTAACAACAGTACAAAGTTAAGGCTTGAGGCTTGAGACTTAAGGCTTTGGAGAGCCCACCACCACGGAAGTACCGAAGTACCACTGTTACCTGCCCCAGGGAAGCCGGGTGCATAGGTCGATTCTGGTGTCGGGTCGCGGGCTGATTTTCTATGGAAAAGGAGTCCAAACTGCTGCTAGCTGGAAGTGTCGCTGAAGTCGTGAAGATTAAAGTTGAGGAAAAGACAAAGATGAACCTGAAAGCAGAGGGGACAGAGTCTGGGTCACAGCACAGTGACCAGGGAGCTCACAGGAAGGAGCTCGTGGATGTCGGGTGCTTCAGGTGTGGAAGGTACAGCTGGGCTCTGCAGTCACGGGCTCCGGGAGGCTTCAAGGAAGGCCAGCTTCTGGAGGGCGACTGTCCCACGTCGGCTGAGGGTCGCTGCGGTGTTAGTGTCCCAATTGGATCCACTAAGCATTGGCAACCGCAACCCATGCAAGATGAACAAAGCAGCTGCTGGTGCAGACCCACGTGGTCTGAGGGTGCTCTCCTTTGCAGGGAGCGTAGAGCAGGCCTGGAGCAACCAGGGGAACTCTTAGAAAAGAAGATTGTCCTCCGTCAGGGCCCACAAGTCGAGAGACAAGGGACCGCGGAAGGCAGCAAAATGGAGTGCGTAAAAGGGCTCCCACGGGCCACCGGAGCGGGCCAGGGAGCTGAGGGTCAGCACAAATGCTGCTTGAAGGTTGGCTCAAGAATGGGCCAAAGCACAACTTCCCCACTGGTCGGGGTCGTGTGCTGGACAAGAGGTGGCTGGTGTCTCGGGGTATGCGGGGATCTCGACACCCACGTGGTCCAGGGTGCTCAGACTTGCTGGGCACACTCACAGGACGCTGGGATGTACTGGAGACCCACCTCGAGGTTGCTGGAAGGCGTCGAAGGTCGTGAGAGCAACAAAGTTCCAACCGGGTATCTTGTAGTCTTTTAGGTGCCTGCCAAGCAGGGGGATAACTCCTTTATCCCAAGGGAGATTTCTTCAGTCAGCTGGGCAGCAGCTCGTCGAAGGTCAGTTCTGTGAAGTCCTGTACGAATCTAAGGCTCTAGGGCAAAGTTATTCCCATATATCCCCAAGATTAGGGGATGGTCCAAAATAGAGCCTACCAATCAGAGTAGAGGCGGGAAAGGGTGGCTACACCCACTCCCCTTTGTGTGTTTCCCACCTGGGCGAGGGGCAGGATGCCCCTGAACCGGTTCCAGGCGGTGTATGCAGAATTGGGGCTCTGCAGCTGCCTACGTGCAACTCTGAAAGGACATTTGGTGCACCCACCCTGTTCCAATCCACATATCCTGTCTGGGGAGGTGCTGGCACCTCCCTGCCACAGGAGCCCTATTGTCCAGATGGCGAGGCTGGGGTTTTCCCCAGCAACAGCCAGCCAGAGTCGTGTAGGTGGCGAACAGTAGCCATTTTGTGGTACATGTGCACTTTTAAATTGGTTTCCAAATTCTACCGCTTTTCCCATATCACCCTCCTAGCAAGGGGGAATCGTGCCCCCATGCCCATGGCTGGACTGGGGGTATGATTCCTTCAAGTTTGACACCAAACACGATATGGTTCTGTGTAGCCACTCCAAAGTTACAGCGATGACGCAATAACTTATAATGCGGTTAAGAGTATATGGTATGGCTACACTACAAACAACCCAGTAACATTTTTACGAAGGTTGCAGGGAGGTCCTACTCACGTAGGGGTCCCCCCTCACACATACCTCAGCACCCAGCCCTGTAGGATTACCAGGGCCTGCCATAGGGGTGACCTATGAGAGTATATGTGTTGTATGGTATGGGACATAGGGTACCTACATCCCTGTAAGGGGTGCTAGCACCACCTTACCCAGGCTACAGTAGTGGCCTGGTGGTGTCAGTTTGGGTGGCTGTCCCAGGGTGGCACAATAAGTGCTGCAGCCCTGGTAGGCCTACTGGGGGACCCATGCCCTGGGTACCTAGGGTACCATCTACAAGGGACTGGTAGGGCATGCCCAGCATCCAATTATGTTTGTACCTAGAGTACTCACAACAGTTTTAGGGAGAAAGCAGATAGGCTGGGGTCCTGGATAGCAGGATCCCAGCCAGACTAGTCAAAAACCACTTAAATACCAGGCAAAAAGTTGGGGGCAACCATTAGTCAGATTCCACTCTCCTACATAACCCCCCCCCCCAAACGAAAGGAGATAAGGCAAACCTTGTCCAGATAAGCCTTTATTTCCTGAGTGGCCATATAAGGAAGAACCTGTACTAACATGGTTGCTCCCTGTGTCATGGTCCACTTGGGAAATCCTACCCCAAGGGGTTCTAGAGTTTCTCCAAAGTCTAGGGAAATTACCTGTATTGGTTTTTGGGTCAGAGGTGGGCTGGTGGGGTGTCTGAGTCTGGAAGTGAGACCCTACTTGGGTTGGTCTCAACCTCCTCAGATCACTGGCCACTATGGAAGCCTTTCTGCCCATGACTGTGTCATATCTGGCCCTAAGGGTCAACCTCTGGCTGCCTACAGCTGGGGGTTGGATCCCTTTGGCTGGAATAGTGGAGGGCACTGGAAGGTTTGGGGCAGCTAGGCCCCAGGTTTCCCTGTGCTCAACAACATCCATTTGAGGGGTGCCTATACCTAGGGGTAAGGGGGATCCCTCAGTTTGTAGAGGAATATTCACCTGGCTGAAACTACTCTGCTGGGTGTCCCTAATCTGTTGATGAGGGGGGTCCTCTGGCCAGGGGCCCAATAAGGGTCCACTGACCTCCCTGACCTCTGCAGCCCTGGGCTGACTGAGGCAGGGTAGAGAGGGGCAGGATACCTGCTCCAGACTGGGTACCACCCTGGAAGGGTCCCCTGCCATCAGAGAGGTGGGCAGGCCAGGCCTGTCCACTTCTGGGGCAGTTACTTCACAAGGGGCAGGATCAGTTCCCTGAGAAACTGGACCTTTACCTGTAGTCTGGTGGGGGGAAGACTGCTCCTCCTCCCCTATGCTCTCTGTTTGGGTAGAGTGATCCATAGTTTCAGGCTTCACTCTTTCTATTTTCTCCTGGGGTGGAGGTGAGGCCCTCAGGGTCTCATCCACTCTCTCAGGGATTCCTACCATTTTCAAATGGGCCTTGTGGTGAACCTCAGCCCAGGCTGAGATTTCTAGATCATTCCCCAGTAGACAATCTACAGGCAAGTTTGGGGACACTGCCACTCTCTTGGGGCCAGTGACCCCTCCCCAGCTGAGATTTATCACTGCCATGGGATGATCTGTCCTGATTCCATCTATATTGGTCACCTGGTAGCTAAACCCAGGTAAAAGCCGATCTAGGGGCACTAGCCTCTTGGTCACCATGGTGACACTGGCCCCTGTGTCCTTATAGGCCACAGCCTTCTGACCATTGATTATTGGTTCTTGTCTGTACCTGCCCAGAATACTGGGGCTCATGGTAAAGTTGGCAAACCCCATGTCACCATCACAGACCATAGTTGCTAATGCAGGGGACCTGGCTAGGCCAGAGTCCACTGGTGTCCCCAAAGAGAACCCAACTAAGTTTTGGGGTGCACTCCCACCACCTGGGGGATTACTACTAGTAGTAACAGGAGGTGTTGGAGCTGGTTTTGGAGGGACATTCTCTTTATTGCCATTCTTTGGACAGCTGGAGTCAGTTTTCCAGTGGCCAGGTTTCTTACACACATGGCAATATGGTTTCTTGTTATTAGAGGAAGTATTTTGGGACCCACCCCCAGCACTGGGTTGTTGGGGCCCTTCAGGGGACTTTTCTTGTTTATCATCCCCACCTTTCTCTTTGGGCTTAGTGGAATCCTTCTTCTGGTCACCAACTTGGTTCTTAGGCCTAATCCTGGTTCTGACCCATTTGTCAGCCTTCTTTCCCAATTCTTGGGGAGAGGTCAGATCAGAGTCCACCAGGTGCTGGTGTAAAAGTTGGTTCTGACAATTATTAAGAATCTGCTCCCTCATTATGAGATTATAAAATCCTTGATAATCATTAACGTTACTGCCATTTAACCAACCTTCCAGTGCCTTGGTTGCACAATCCACAAAGTCTACCCAATCCTGATTCTGTGCTTTCTGGGTGTCTCTGAACTTAAGTCTGTACTGATCAGTGGTTAAGCCAAACCCATCTATTAAAGCATCTTTCAGGATATAATAATCATCAGCATCCTCTTCTCTTACAGAGAGGAGCTTGTCTCTTCCTTTATCTGAAAAGGAGAGCCACAGGATTGCTGCCCACTGCTCTACTGGGACCCTCTGTACTCTACAGGCCCTTTCAAGAGCAGATATCCATTTGTGGATATCATCCCCATTCTGATAGGGGGGCACAATCTTGTGGAGGTTCCTATTGTCAGGGACTTTCTCTCTAACTCTAGGGGTTTCCTTACTGCCACCAGGGATCTCTAGACCCCACTTTCTTGAAGCTTTCTGAAGCTCCAGGGTTTCCCTGTCCAATGCTAACTGTTCTCTTTTAAGCTCAAGCTTAGCCTGCTCAAATTTGATCAGTCTGCATTTCCTCTCATGAGAGGATTCTCTTCTCTGAGAAGAGGCAGAGGACCCTTTGGATATCCTAGAATGGTTGGATCCCACTGAGGGGGATCTGTTCCTTCTTGGATCCACCACTCTCCTTTTAAGGGTGGAGGGAGTGCCTCTTGAGCCATCACCTCCATGCTGTGAGTGGTCTGTTTCTTCCAGGTCAGGATTTTCATCCTCTTCCTGTTCCTCTTTAGATTCCACTATGGGAGTGTCCTCTTCTGAGGGGTGCCCACCCACTCTGTCCGTCCCTCTGGATCCTATGGACTCCATAAAGTCTGCTATGAGCAGGATCTCCTTGAGACGTTTTGTGTTGGCACCTCTTTCTGTCTTCAGTCTCCTAAGGATGCACATTTCCCTGAGCTCTGCAAAGGTGAAATTATCATACTTATCTATAGGGACCCTTTGGGGTCCTTCCATAGCCTTAGTACTACCTGAAGACATGTTTAGTGTAGTGATGTATCTACCTACACTAAGTGTGGCCTACTGAACCCTCTCTTGAGTTGTAGTCAAGGTGTGCTAGACCCTCTACACACAACTCTAAGTTCAGTAGAACTTATTGTATTCTAGCTTGAATTTATATGTACCTTTGGTACCTTGTGGCTTTCACTTTAGAAATTCAATGTGTTATCTGGTAAAACAATGGCAAGCTTGAATCCAACCGCTGCACACCAATGTGAGAAGTTGGCCTGGCATATGCTGTTCCTAGTTATAGGGACACCTTGCACCAGTCCAATTCGACTCCTATTGATGGTAGGTTTAAGACAACCTTTAAAGAAAGCTATCCTAGTGGTAGCTGTGGAGAGCAGCCTTCAGGCTAAGTCTTGAAGGAGTGTTAAGCTTATTGTTTTACCATAATAACCTCTTGAATAACCAAATGAAAGAGTAGCCCACACAGGTATATATATAAAATATATGTATTTATTCTAGACAGAATCCCACAGTCACTTTATGTGGCTAGTGGCAAAGTTACACTTCAAACAAGCATTTATAAACACAATAAATAGCACAGAAATCAATGGGCCCCAGGGGGGGACCAAACCATATACTAAAATAGTGGTATAAGAACCACGACAATTCTACAGGCAATGCCTAGGGCATTCAGGATCGCTGGCCCCTTAAGAATCCACCCACAGTTAAGAGGAAGGGGACCCATGGGAGGCGTGTGCAGTGCGAGAAGCTGCTGTCGGGATCGCAATGTTAGCCTATGGAGAATGTCGCGGTTGAATAATTAAGGTTTAAGGACACTTCTAACAACAGTACAAAGTTAAGGCTTGAGACTTAAGGCTTTGGAGAGCCCACCACCACGGAAGTACCGAAGTACCACTGTTACCTGCCCCAGGGAAGCCGGGTGCATAGGTCGATTCTGGTGTCGGGTCGCGGGCTGATTTTCTATGGAAAAGGAGTCCAAACTGCTGCTAGCTGGAAGTGTCGCTGAAGTCGTGAAGATTAAAGTTGAGGAAAAGACAAAGATGAACCTGAAAGCAGAGGGGACAGAGTCTGGGTCACAGCACAGTGACCAGGGAGCTCACAGGAAGGAGCTCGTGGATGTCGGGTGCTTCAGGTGTGGAAGGTACAGCTGGGCTCTGCAGTCACGGGCTTCGGGAGGCTTCAAGGAAGGCCAGCTTCTGGAGGGCGACTGTCCCACGTCGGCTGAGGGTCGCTGCGGTGTTAGTGTCCCGATTGGATCCACTAAGCATTGGCAACCGCAACCCACGCAAGATAAACAAAGCAGCTGCTGGTGCAGACCCACGTGGTCTGGGGGTGCTCTCCTTTGCAGGGAGCGTAGAGCAGGCCTGGAGCAACCAGGGGAACTCTTAGAAAAGAAGATTGTCCTCCGTCAGGGCCCACAAGTTGAGAGACAAGGGACTGCGGAAGGCAGCAAAATGGAGTGCGTAAAAGGGCTCCCACGGGCCACCGGAGCGGGCCAGGGAGCTGAGGGTCGGCACAAATGCTGCTTGAAGGTTGGCTCAAGAATGGGCCAAAGCACAACTTCCCCACTGGTCGGGGTCGTGTGCTGGACAAGAGGTGGCTGGTGTCTCGGGGTATGCGGGGATCTCGACACCCACGTGGTCCAGGGTGCTCAGACTTGCTGGGCACACTCACAGGACGCTGGGATGTACTGGAGACCCACCTCGAGGTTGCTGGAAGGTGTCGAAGGTCGTGAGAGCAACGAAGTTCCAACCGGGTATCTTGTAGTCTTTTAGGTGCCTGCCAAGCAGGGGGATAACTCCTTTATCCCAAGGGAGATTTCTTCAGTCAGCTGGGCAGCAGCTCGTCGAAGGTCAGTTCTGTGAAGTCCTGTACGAATCTAAGGCTCTAGGGCAAAGTTATTCCCATATATCCCCAAGATTAGGGGATGGTCCAAAATAGAGCCTACCAATCAGAGTAGAGGTGGGAAAGGGTGGCTACACCCACTCCCCTTTGTGTGTTTCCCGCCTGGGCGAGGGGAAGGATGCCCCTGAACCGGTTCCAGGCGGTGTATGCAGAATTGGGGCTCTGCAGCTGCCTACGTGCAACTCTGAAAGGACATTTGGTGCACCCACCCTGTTCCAATCCACATATCCTGTCTGGGGAGGTGCTGGCACCTCCCTGCCACAGGAGCCCTATTGTCCAGATGGCGAGGCTGGGGTTTTCCCCAGCAACAGCCAGCCAGAGTCGTGTAGGTGGCGAACAGTAGCCATTTTGTGGTACATGTGCACTTTTAAATTGGTTTCCAAATTCTACCGCTTTTCCCATATCACCCTCCTAGCAAGGGGGAATCGTGCCCCCATGCCCATGGCTGGACTGGGGGTATGATTCCTTCATGTTTGACACCAAACACGATATGGTTCTGTGTAGCCACTCCAAAGTTACAGCGATGACGCAATAACTTATAATGCGGTTAAGAGTATATGGTATGGCTACACTACAAACAACCCAGTAACGTTTTTACGAAGGTTGCAGGGAGGTCCTACTCACGTAGGGGTCCCCCCTCACACATACCTCAGCACCCAGCCCTGTAGGATTACCAGGGCCTGCCATAGGGGTGACCTATGAGAGTATATGTGTTGTATGGTATGGGACATAGGTTACCTACATCCCTGTAAGGGGTGCTAGCACCACCTTACCCAGGCTACAGTAGTGGCCTGGTGGTGTCAGTTTGGGTGGCTGTCCCAGGGTGGCACAATAAGTGCTGCAGCCCTGGTAGGCCTACTGGGGGACCCATGCCCTGGGTACCTAGGGTACCATCTACAAGGGACTGGTAGGGCATGCCCAGCATCCAATTATGTTTGTACCTAGAGTACTCACAACAGTTTTAGGGAGAAAGCAGATAGGCTGGGGTCCTGGATAGCAGGATCCCAGCCAGACTAGTCAAAAACCACTTAAATACCAGGCAAAAAGTTGGGGGCAACCATTAGTCAGATTCCACTCTCCTACACTAGCCTAATGGTTAAGGTCTAGACTCTTACTCTGGACTAATGGTTACAGTCTTAGTCTCTTAATCTGGCCTACTGGTTAAGGATTTAGACTCTTACTCTGGTATACTGGTTAAGGTGTTAACTCTTACTCTGGCCTAATGGTTAAGGTCTTAACTCTTACTTTGGCCTACTGGTTAAGGTCTTAACTCTTACTCTGGCCTAATGGTTAAGTTCTTAGACTCTTACTCTGGCCTACTGGCTAAGGTCTTAACTCTTACTCTGGCCTAATGGTTAAGGTCTTAGACTCGTACTCTGGCCTAATGGTTAAGGTCTTAACTCTTACTCTGGCCTAATGGTTAAGGTCTAGACTCTTACTCTGGCCTACTGGTTAAGGTCTTAACTGTTACTCTGGCCTACTTTTTAAGGTCTTAGACTCTTACTGTGGCCTAATGGTTAAGGTCTTAGACTCTTACACTGGCCTACTGGTTAAGGTCTTAACTCTTTCTCTGGCCTAATGGTTAAGGTCTTAATTCTTACTCTGGCCTAATGGTTAAGGTCTTAGACTCTTACTCTGGCATAATGGTTAAGGTCTTAACTCTTACTCTGGCCTACTGGTTAAGGTCTTAACTCTTACTCTGGCCTAATGGTTAAGGTCTTAGACTCGTACTCTGGCCTAATGGTTAAGGTCTTAACTCTTACTCTGGCCGAATGGTTAAGGTCTAGACTCTTACTCTGGCCTACTGGTTAAGGTCTTAACTCTTACTCTGGCCTAATTTTTAAGGTCTTAATTCTTACTCTGGCCTAATCGTTAAGGTCTTAGACTCTTACTCTGGCATAATGGTTAAGGTCTTAACTCTTACTCTGACCTAATGGTTAAGGTCATAACTCTTACTCTGGCCTAATGGTTAAGGTCTTAGCTCTTACTCTGGCCTAATGGTTAAGGTCTTAGACTCGTACTCTGGCCTAATGGTTAAGGTCTTAACTCTTACTCTGGCCTAATGGTTAAGGTCTAGACTCTTACTCTGGCCTACTGGTTAAGGTCTTAACTGTTACTCTGGCCTACTTTTTAAGGTCTTAGACTCTTACTGTGGCCTAATGGTTAAGGTCTTAGACTCTTACACTGGCCTACTGGTTAAGGTCTTAACTCTTTCTCTGGCCTAATGGTTAAGGTCTTAATTCTTACTCTGGCCTAATGGTTAAGGTCTTAGACTCTTACTCTGGCATAATGGTTAAGGTCTTAACTCTTACTCTGGCCTAATGGTTAAGGTCTTAGACTCGTACTCTGGCCTAATGGTTAAGGTCTTAACTCTTACTCTGGCCGAATGGTTAAGGTCTAGACTCTTACTCTGGCCTACTGGTTAAGGTCTTAACTCTTACTCTGGCCTAATTGTTAAGGTCTTAATTCTTACTCTGGCCTAATCGTTAAGGTCTTAGACTCTTACTCTGGCATAATGGTTAAGGTCTTAACTCTTACTCTGACCTAATGGTTAAGGTCATAACTCTTACTCTGGCCTAATGGTTAAGGTCTTAGCTCTTACTCTGGCCTAATGGTTAAGGTTTTGACTCTTACTCTGGCCTAATGGTTAAGGTCTTAACTCTTACTCTGGACTAATGGTTAAGGTCTTGGCTCTTACTCTGGCCTAATGGTTAAGGTTTTGACTCTTACTCTGGCCTAATGGTTAAGGTCTTAACTCTTACTCTGGCATAATGGTTAAGGTCTTAACTCTTACTCTGGCCTAATGGTTAAGGTCATAACTCTTACTCTGGCCTAATGGTTAAGGTCTTAGCTCTTACTCTGGCCTAATGGTTAAGGTTTTGACTCTTAATCTGGCCTAATGGTTAAGGTCTTAACTCTTACTCTGGCCTAATGGTTAAGGTCTTAACTCTTATTCTGGCCTAATGGTTAAGGTCTTAGACTCTTACTCTGGCCTAATGGTTAAGGTCTTGACTCTTACTCTGACCTAATGGTTAAGGTCTTAGACTCTTACTCTGGCCTACTGGTTAAGGTCTTAGACTCTTACTCTGGCCTACTGGTTAAGGTCTTAGATCTTACTCTGGCCTAATGGCTAAGGTCTTGACTCTTAATCTGGCCTAATGGTTAAGGTCTTGACTCTTACTCTCGCCTAATGGTTAAGGTCTTAACTCTTACTCTGGCCTAATGGTTAAGGTCTTAGACTCTTGCACTGGCTTAATAGTTAAGGTCTTGACTCTTACTCTTGCCTAATGGTTAAGGTCTTAGACTTTTACTCTAGCCTAATGGTTGATGTAGGAGAGTGGCATCGACTGCATTGTTGCCCCCAACTTTTTGCTGATGTTTTGACTGTTTTTATGACTTTAGCCAGGCTGTGGCCCTGCTATCCAGGACCCCAGCCTATCTGCTTCCTCTGACAAACTATGTGGGTACCCTAGGTACCAACCAATTGGATGCTGGGCATGCCCTACCCGTCCCTTGTAGATGGTACCCTAGGTACCCAGGGCATGGGTCCCCCAGTAGGCCTACCAGGGCTGCAGCACTTATTGTGCCACCCTGGGACAGCCACCCAAACTGACACCACCAGGCCACTACTGTAGCCTGGGTAAGGTGGTGCTAGCACCCCTTACAGGGACGTAGGTACCCTATGTCCCATACCATACAACACATATACTCTCATAGGTCACCCCTATGGCAGGCCCTGGTAATCCTACAGGGCTGGGTGCTGAGGTATGTGTGAGGGGGGACCCCTACGTGAGTAGGACCTCTCTGCAACCTTCGTAAAATCGTTACTGGGTTGTTTGTAGTGTAGCCATACCATATACTCTTAACCGCATTATAAGTTATTGCGTCATCGCTGTAACTTTGGAATGGCTACACCGAACCATATCGTGTTTGGTGTCAAACATGAAGGAATCATACCCCCAGTCCAGCCATGGGCATGGGGGCACGATTCCCCCTTGCTAGGAGGGTGATATGGGAAAAGCGGTAGAATTTGGAAACCAATTTAAAAGTGCACATGTACCACAAAATGGCTACTGTTCGCCACCTACACGACTCTGGCTGGCTGTTGCTGGGGAAAACCCCAGCCTCGCCATCTGGACAATAGGGCTCCTGTGGCAGGGAGGTGCCAGCACCTCCCCAGACAGGATATGTGGATTGGAACAGGGTGGGTGCACCAAAAGTCCATTCAGAGTTGCACGTAGGCAGCTGCAGAGCCCCAATTCTGCATACACCGCCTGGAACCGGTTCAGGGGCATCCTGCCCCTCGCCCAGGCGGGAAACACACAAAGGGGAGTGGGTGTAGCCACCCTTTCCCGCCTCTACTCTGATTGGTAGGCTCTATTTTGGACCATCCCCTAATCTTGGGGATATATGGGAATAACTTTGCCCTAGAGCCTTAGATTCGTACAGGACTTCACAGAACTGACCTTCGACGAGCTGCTGCCCAGCTGACTGAAGAAATCTCCCTTGGGATAAAGGAGTTATCCCCCTGCTTGGCAGGCACCTAAAAGACTACAAGATACCCGGTTGGAACTTCGTTGCTCTCACGACCTTCGACGCCTTCCAGCAACCTCGAGGTGGGTCTCCAGTGCATCCCAGCGTCCTGTGAGCGTGCCCAGCAAGTCTGAGCACCCTGGACCACGTGGGTGTCGAGATCCCCGCATACCCCGAGACACCGGCCACCTCTTGTCCAGCACACGACCCCGACCCGTGGGGAAGTTGTGCTTTGGCCCATTCTTGAGCCAACGTTCAAGCAGCATTTGTGCCGACTCTCAGCTCCCTGACCCGCTCCGGTGGCCCATGGGAGCACTTTTACGCACTCCATTTTGCTGCCTTCCGCAGTCCCTTGTCTCTCGACTTGTGGGCCCTGACGGAGGACAATCTTCCTTTCTAAGAGTTCCCCTGGTTGCTCAAGGCCTGCTCTACGCTCCCTGCAAAGGAGAGCACCCTCAGACCTCGTGGGTCTGCACCAGCAGCTGCTTTGTTCATCTTGCGTGGGTTGCGGTTGCCAATGCTTAGTGGATCCAATCGGGACACTAACACCGCAGCGACCCTCAGCCGACGTGGGACAGTCGCCCTCCAGAAGCTGGCCTTCCTTGAAGCCTCCCGGAGCCCGTGACTGCAGAGCCCAGCTATACCTTCCACACCTGAAGCACCCGACATCCACGAGCTCCTTCCTGTGAGCTCCCTGGTCACTGTGCTGTGACCCAGACTCTGTCCCCTCTGCTTTCAGGTTCATCTTTGTCTTTTCCTCAACTTCAATCTTCACGACTTCAGCGACACTTCCAGCTAGCAGCAGTTTGGACTCCTTTTCCATAGAAAATCAGCCCGCGACCCGACACCAGAATCGACCTATGCACCCGGCTTCCCTGGGGCAGGTAACAGTGGTACTTCGGTACTTCCGTGGTGGTGGGCTCTCCAAAGCCTTAAGTCTCAAGCCTTAACTTTGTACTGTTGTTAGAAGTGTCCTTAAACCTTAATTATTCAACCGCGACATTCTCCATAGGCTAACATTGCGATCCCGACAGCAGCTTCTCGCACTGCACACGCCTCCCGTGGGTCCCCTTCCTCTTAACTGTGGGTGGATTCTTAAGGGGCCAGCGATCCTGAATGCCCTAGGCATTGCCTGTAGAATTGTCGTGGTTCTTATACCACTATTTTAGTATATGGTTTGGTCCCCCCCTGGGGCCCATTGATTTCTGTGCTATTTATTGTGTTTAGAAATGCTTGTTTGAATTGTAACTTTGCCACTAGCCACATAAAGTGACTGTGGGATTCTGTCTAGAATAAATACATATATTTTATATATATACCTGTGTGGGCTACTCTTTCATTTGGTTATTCAAGAGGTTATTATGGTAAAACAATAAGCTTAACACTCCTTCAAGACTTAGCCTGAAGGCTGCTCTCCACAGCTACCACTAGGATAGCTTTCTTTAAAGGTTGTCTTAAACCTACCATCAGTAGGAGTCGAATTGGACTGGTGCAAGGTGTCCCTATAACTAGGAACAGCATATGCCAGGCCAACTTCTCACATTGGTGTGCAGCGGTTGGATTCAAGCTTGCCATTGTTTTACCAGATAACAAATTGAATTTCTAAAGTGAAAGCCACAAGGTACCAAAGGTACATATAAATTCAAGCTAGAATACAATAAGTTCTACTGAACTTGGAGTTGTGTGTAGAGGGTTTAGCACACCTTGACTACAACTCAAGAGAGGGTTCGGTAGGCCACACTTAGTGTAGGTAGATACATCACTACACTAAACATGTCTTCAGGTGGCACTAAGGCTATGGAAGGACCCCAGAGGGTCCCAGTAGATAAGTATGATAATTTCACCTTTGCAGAGCTCAGGGAAATGTGCACCCTTAGGGGACTGAAGACAGAAAGAGGTGCCAACACAAAACGTCTCAAGGAGATCCTGCTCATAGCAGACTTTATGGAGTCCATAGGATCCAGAGGGACGGACAGAGTGGGTGGGCACCCCTCAGAAGAGGACACTCCCAGAGTGGAATCTGAAGAGGAGCAGGAAGAGGATGAAAATCCTGACCTGGAAGAAACAGACCACTCACAGCATGGAGGTGATGGCTCAAGAGGCACTCCCTCCACCCTTAAAAGGAGAGTGGTGGATCCAAGAAGGAACAGATCCCCCTCAGTGGGATCCAACCATTCTAGGAGATCCAAAGGGTCCTCTGCCTCTTCTCAGAGAAGAGAATCCTCTCATGAGAGGAAATGCAGACTGATCAAATTTGAGCAGGCTAAGCTTGAGCTTAAAAGAGAACAGTTAGCATTGGACAGGGAAACCCTGGAGCTTCAGAAAGCTTCAAGAAAGTGGGGTCTAGAGATCCCTGGTGGCAGTAAGGAAACCCCTAGAGTTAGAGAGAAAGTCCCTGACAATAGGAACCTCCACAAGATTGTGCCCCCCTATCAGAATGGGGATGATATCCACAAATGGATATCTGCTCTTGAAAGGGCCTGTAGAGTACAGAGGGTCCCAGTAGAGCAATGGGCAGCAATCCTGTGGCTCTCCTTTTCAGATAAAGGAAGAGACAAGCTCCTCTCTGTAAGAGAAGAGGATGCTTATGATTATTATATCCTGAAAGATGCTTTAATAGATGGGTTTGGCTTAACCACTGATCAGTACAGACTTAAGTTCAGAGACACCCAGAAAGCACAAAATCAGGATTGGGTAGACTTTGTGGATTGTGCAACCAAGGCACTGGAAGGTTGGTTAACTGGCAGCAAAGTAGATGATTATACAGGATTATACAATCTCATAATGAGGGAGCAGATCCTTAACAATTGTCAGAACCAGCTCTTACATCAGCACCTGGTGGACTCTGATCTGACCTCTCCCCAAGAATTGGGAAAGAAGGCAGACAAATGGGTCAGAACCAGGATTAAGCAAAAGGTCCAGCCCTTGGGAGGTGCAACTAAAAAAGAAGATGCCAAAAACTCTGACAAGGGTGGGGAAAAGGGAAAAGACCAGCAGTCTTCAACAGGCCCCCAAAAAGCAGCTTCTGAGACTACCAAGAAAAACAAATCCAAACAACCAAGGAAGCCATGGTGTAAGTACTGTAAACAGACTACCCATTGGACTTCAGACTGTAATAAGGCCAAAGACTCCACAAGCACCACACCAGCCCCTAAGGCTCCTGTTCCCCCTAGTACAGTTACAGGTGTTGGTGCACAGAACAAGGGCATAGTAGGGTTGACCCTGGGATCTGGAGAGGACTCTGGCCTAGTCAGAACTCCTACTCAGGCTGTGCTAGTTTGTGATGGGGACTTGTCCCTGTTTGTGAGCCCCAGTGGTCTGGGCAAATACAGACAACAGCCAACCATAAATGGAAGGGAGTCACTAGCTTACAGGGATACAGGGGCCAGTGTCACTATGGTGACTAGGACCTTGTGGACCCTAACCAGATCATACTTGGAGAGACATACCAAGTGACCAATGCTAGCAACGTTAGTACAGACCATGCTCTAGCTGTTGTGAACTTCTCCTGGGGAGGGGTAACTGGCCTCAAGAAAGTTGTGGTGAGTGCAGACCTACCTGTTGAATGTTTACTAGGGAATGATTTGGAGACCTCAGCATGGGCTGAGGTGGAGCTAAGTACCCATGCAGCAATGTTGGGTATATCAGCAGAAGTATTTGCCCTGACAAGGTCAAAAGCAAAGCTGACAGGAACTGAACAGGCCTTGGATCCTGGAAGAATGGACCAAGGACCTTCCAAGAGGAGGAGTAGCAGGGGTAAGGCCGAGCCTTCCCCCCAGGATCAGTCTGTAGAAACTCTTTTAGCAGAAGAGGATCTAGCTCCTGAAGAAGGAACTGCCCCAGAGGAACTGGAACCTGATCAGGTTGAGTTCTTGGGGGCAGGGGGACCTTCTAGGGCAGACTTGAGCCTGGAGCAGCAGAGCTGCCCCACTCTTGAACCCCTCAGACAGCAAGCTGCTGCTGAGGCTGCAGGGGATGCCAGTGGGACCCATAAGATTTATTGGGATGAAGGGCTCCTTTACTCTGAGGGTTGAGACCCCAAGCCTGGTGCAGCCAGGAGGTTGGTTATACCTCAGAAGTTTAGGAGCTTCCTGCTCACACTGGCCCATGATATCCCCTTAGCAGGACACCTGGGCCAAAATAAGACTTGGGACAGAATTGTCCCACACTTTCATTGTCCCCACATGAGTGAAGACTGTAAGAGCTTTTGCAGCTCTTGCATTACCTGCCAAGCAAGTGGCAAGGCAGGTAAATCCACCAAGGCCCCCCTGATACCATTACCTGTGGTGGGGGTGCCCTTTGAGCGGGTGGGGATTGACATCGTTGGTCCCTTAAACCCCCCAACAGCATCTGGGCACAGGTTCATTTTAGTGTTAGTGGATCATGCCACTAGATACCCAGAAGCTATTCCCCTTAGGACCATCACAGCTCCTGTGGTGGCAAGGGCCCTCCTTGGAGTCTTCTCTAGGGTGGGGTTCCCTAAGGAGGTATTGTCTGACAGAGGTACAAACTTTATGAGTAGTTACCTGAAGGCAATGTGGAAGGAGTGTGGGGTTAACTACAAGTTCACCACCCCTTACCATCCTCAATGCAATGGTCTTGTTGAAAGGTTCAACAAGACCCTAAAGGGTATGATTAAAGGGCTACCAGAAAAGCTTAGGCGAAAATGGGATGTTCTTCTGCCCTGCCTTCTCTTTGCATACAGAGAGGTGCCACAGAAGGGGGTTGGCTACAGCCCCTTTGAACTTCTGTTTGGCCATCCTGTTAGAGGGCCACTTTGTCTAGTGAAGGAGGGATGGGAGCAACCTCTCAAACCCCCTAAACAGGACATAGTGGACTACGTACTTGGTCTCCGCTCCCGGATGGCTGAGTATATGAAGAAGGCAACTAAAAACCTGGAGGCAAGTCAGGAATTACAGAAAGCCTGGCATGACCAAAAGGCTGTCCTGGTGGTGTACCAGCCAGGACAGAAGGTATGGGTGTTGGAGCCAGTGGCCCCAGCAGCTCTCCAAGACAAGTGGAGTGGACCCCATACCATTTTGGAGAAAAAGGGAGAGGTTACCTACCTGGTCGACCTTGGCACTCCCAGAAGTCCCCACAGGGTACTTCATGTGAATAGATTGAAAGCATATGTGGACAGGGCTGACATGGGCTTGCTCATGGCAACAGATGAGGGACAGGAGGAAGAGAGTGACCCTCTCCCAGACCTGCTCTCTCAGAACCCTGATGATGGGTCAGTTGATGGAGTAGCCTTGGCAGGCAGCCTCACTGCCCAGCAGCAAGCAGATTGTAGACAGGTTCTGCAAAGATACAGACATATGTTTTCTCTGACTCCTAGTCAGACCACCTGGTGCACTCACGAAGTGGACACTGGGGACAGTCTGCCTGTCAAGAATAAGATCTACAGGCAACCTGACCATGTCAGGGACTGCATACGGACTGAAGTCCAAAAGATGTTGGAGTTGGGAGTAATTGAGCCCTCAGATAGCCCTTGGGCTAGCCCAGTAGTCCTAGTACCAAAACCTCACACCCAGGGTGGTAAGAGAGAGATGAGGTTTTGTGTAGACTACAGGGGTCTCAATGCAGTCACTAAGACTGATGCTCATCCAATTCCCAGAGCAGATGAGCTCATAGATAGGTTGGCCTCAGCCAAATATCTGAGCACATTTGATCTGACAGCTGGCTACTGGCAGATAAGGTTAGCTGAGTCTGCAAAAGCCAAAACTGCATTTTCTACCCCTAGTGGGCATTATCAATTTATTGTGATGCCCTTTGGTTTGAAAAATGCGCCTGCCACTTTTCAAAGGTTGGTGAACCAAGTCCTCTCAGGCCTGGAAGACTTTAGTGCAGCATATCTGGATGATATTGCTGTCTTTAGCTCCACCTGGGAAGATCACCTGATCCACCTGAGGGAAGTTTTAGAAGCCCTGCAGAAGGCTGGGCTCACTATCAAGGCTACTAAGTGCCAGATAGGGCAGAGTCAGGTTGTATACCTGGGACACCTTGTAGGAGGAGGCCAGGTTCAACCTTTACAGAGCAAAATCCAGACCATCATGGACTGGGTTGCTCCAACCACCCAGACTCAGGTTCGAGCTTTCTTGGGCCTGACTGGTTATTATAGGAGATTTGTGAAAGGATATGGATCCATAGTGACCCCCTTGAATGATCTCACCTCCAAGAGGATGCCCAAAAAGGTTCAGTGGACTGTCAGCTGTCAGAAAGCTTTTGATGACCTTAAACAGGCAATGTGCTCTGCTCCAGTGCTCCAAAGCCCCAACTACTCCAAAGAATTCATAGTTCAAACTGATGCTTCAGAGGTGGGGGTAGGTGCTGTGTTATCACAACTGAATGAGGAGGGCCAGGATCAACCAGTAGCTTTCATTAGCAGAAGGTTGACCCCCAGAGAGAAACGTTGGTCAGCCATAGAGAGGGAGGCCTTTGCTGTGGTCTGGGCCCTGAAGAAGCTGAGGCCATACTTGTTTGGTACTCACTTCATTGTTCAGACAGACCATAAGCCCCTCCTATGGCTAAAACAGATGAAGGGTGAAAACCCCAAACTACTCAGGTGGTCCATTTCCCTACAGGGGATGGACTATACAGTGGAACATAGACCTGGGAGCAACCATGCCAATGCAGATGGCCTCTCCAGATATTTCCACTTAGAACATGAAGACTCAACTGGTCAAGGTTAGTTTAATGTCCCTGCGTTTGGGGGGGGTTGTGTAGGAGAGTGGCATCGACTGCATAGTTGCCCCCAACTTTTTGCTGATGTTTTGACTGTTTTTATGACTTTAGCCAGGCTGTGGCCCTGCTATCCAGGACCCCAGCCTATCTGCTTCCTCTGACAAACTATGTGGGTACCCTAGGTACCAACCAATTGGATGCTGGGCATGCCCTACCCGTCCCTTGTAGATGGTACCCTAGGTACCCAGGGCATGGGTCCCCCAGTAGGCCTACCAGGGCTGCAGCACTTATTGTGCCACCCTGGGACAGCCACCCAAACTGACACCACCAGGCCACTACTGTAGCCTGGGTAAGGTGGTGCTAGCACCCCTTACAGGGACGTAGGTACCCTATGTCCCATACCATACAACACATATACTCTCATAGGTCACCCCTATGGCAGGCCCTGGTAATCCTACAGGGCTGGGTGCTGAGGTATGTGTGAGGGGGGACCCCTACGTGAGTAGGACCTCTCTGCAACCTTCGTAAAATCGTTACTGGGTTGTTTGTAGTGTAGCCATACCATATACTCTTAACCGCATTATAAGTTATTGCGTCATCGCTGTAACTTTGGAATGGCTACACCGAACCATATCGTGTTTGGTGTCAAACATGAAGGAATCATACCCCCAGTCCAGCCATGGGCATGGGGGCACGATTCCCCCTTGCTAGGAGGGTGATATGGGAAAAGCGGTAGAATTTGGAAACCAATTTAAAAGTGCACATGTACCACAAAATGGCTACTGTTCGCCACCTACACGACTCTGGCTGGCTGTTGCTGGGGAAAACCCCAGCCTCGCCATCTGGACAATAGGGCTCCTGTGGCAGGGAGGTGCCAGCACCTCCCCAGACAGGATATGTGGATTGGAACAGGGTGGGTGCACCAAAAGTCCATTCAGAGTTGCACGTAGGCAGCTGCAGAGCCCCAATTCTGCATACACCGCCTGGAACCGGTTCAGGGGCATCCTGCCCCTCGCCCAGGCGGGAAACACACAAAGGGGAGTGGGTGTAGCCACCCTTTCCCGCCTCTACTCTGATTGGTAGGCTCTATTTTGGACCATCCCCTAATCTTGGGGATATATGGGAATAACTTTGCCCTAGAGCCTTAGATTCGTACAGGACTTCACAGAACTGACCTTCGACGAGCTGCTGCCCAGCTGACTGAAGAAATCTCCCTTGGGATAAAGGAGTTATCCCCCTGCTTGGCAGGCACCTAAAAGACTACAAGATACCCGGTTGGAACTTCGTTGCTCTCACGACCTTCGACGCCTTCCAGCAACCTCGAGGTGGGTCTCCAGTGCATCCCAGCGTCCTGTGAGCGTGCCCAGCAAGTCTGAGCACCCTGGACCACGTGGGTGTCGAGATCCCCGCATACCCCGAGACACTGGCCACCTCTTGTCCAGCACACGACCCCGACCCGTGGGGAAGTTGTGCTTTGGCCCATTCTTGAGCCAACCTTCAAGCAGCATTTGTGTCGACTCTCAGCTCCCTGACCCGCTCCGGTGGCCCGTGGGAGCACTTTTACGCACTCCATTTTGCTGCCTTCCGCGGTCCCTTGTCTCTCAACTTGTGGGCCCTGACGGAGGACAATCTTCCTTTCTAAGAGTTCCCCTGGTTGCTCCAGGCCTGCTCTACGCTCCCTGCAAAGGAGAGCACCCTCAGACCTCGTGGGTCTGCACCAGCAGCTGCTTTGTTCATCTTGCGTGGGTTGCGGTTGCCAATGCTTAGTGGATCCAATCGGGACACTAACACCGCAGCGACCCTCAGCCGACGTGGGACAGTCGCCCTCCAGAAGCTGGCCTTCCTTGAAGCCTCCCGGAGCCCGTGACTGCAGAGCCCAGCTATACCTTCCACACCTGAAGCACCCGACATCCACGAGCTCCTTCCTGTGAGCTCCCTGGTCACTGTGCTGTGACCCAGACTCTGTCCCCTCTGCTTTCAGGTTCATCTTTGTCTTTTCCTCAACTTCAATCTTCACGACTTCAGCGACACTTCCAGCTAGCAGCAGTTTGGACTCCTTTTCCATAGAAAATCAGCCCGCGACCCGACACCAGAATCGACCTATGCACCCGGCTTCCCTGGGGCAGGTAACAGTGGTACTTCGGTACTTCCGTGGTGGTGGGCTCTCCAAAGCCTTAAGTCTCAAGCCTTAACTTTGTACTGTTGTTAGAAGTGTCCTTAAACCTTAATTATTCAACCGCGACATTCTCCATAGGCTAACATTGCGATCCCGACAGCAGCTTCTCGCACTGCACACGCCTCCCGTGGGTCCCCTTCCTCTTAACTGTGGGTGGATTCTTAAGGGGCCAGCGATCCTGAATGCCCTAGGCATTGCCTGTAGAATTGTCGTGGTTCTTATACCACTATTTTAGTATATGGTTTGGTCCCCCCCTGGGGCCCATTGATTTCTGTGCTATTTATTGTGTTTAGAAATGCTTGTTTGAATTGTAACTTTGCCACTAGCCACATAAAGTGACTGTGGGATTCTGTCTAGAATAAATACATATATTTTATATATATACCTGTGTGGGCTACTCTTTCATTTGGTTATTCAAGAGGTTATTATGGTAAAACAATAAGCTTAACACTCCTTCAAGACTTAGCCTGAAGGCTGCTCTCCACAGCTACCACTAGGATAGCTTTCTTTAAAGGTTGTCTTAAACCTACCATCAGTAGGAGTCGAATTGGACTGGTGCAAGGTGTCCCTATAACTAGGAACAGCATATGCCAGGCCAACTTCTCACAGTTGAGGTCTAGACTCTTACTCTGGACTAATGGTTAAGGTCTTAGTCTCTTAATCTGGCCTACTGGTTAAGGACTTAGACTCTTACTCTGGTATACTGGTTAAGGTATTAACTCTTACTCTGGGCTAATGGTTTAGGTCTTAACTCTTACTCTGGCCTAATGGTTAAGGTCTTAACTCTTAGTCTGGCCTAATGGTTAAGGTCTTAGACTCTTACTCTGGCCTAATGGTTAAGGTCTTAGACTCTTACTCTAGCCTAATGGTTAAGGTCTAGACTCTTACTCTGGACTAATGGTTACGGTCTTAGACTTTTACTCTGGCCTAATGGTTAAGGTCTTAATTCTTACTTTGGCCTACTGGTTAAGGTCTTAACTCTTACTCTGGCCTAATGGTTAAGGTCTTAGACTCGTACTCTAGCCTAATGGTTAAAGTCTTAAATCTTACTCTGGCCTACTGGTTAATGTCTTATCTCTTACTCTGGCCTAATGGTTAAGGTCTTAGACTGGTACTCTGGCCTAATGGTTAAGGTCTTAACTCTTACTCTGGCCTAATGGTTAAGGTCTTAACTCTAACTCTGGCCTAATGGTTAGGTCATGACTCTTACTCTGGCCTAATGGTTAAGTTCTTAGCTCTTTCTCTGGCCTAAAGGGTTAGGGTTTTGACTCTTACTCTGGCCTAATGGTTAAGGTCTTAACTCTTACTCTGGCCTAATGGTTAAGGTCATGACTCTTACTCTGGCCTAATGGTTAAGGTCTTAGCTCTTTCTCTGGCCTAATGGTTACGGTCTTAGATTCTTACTCTGGCCTACTGGTTAAGGTCTTAACTCTTACTCTGGCCTACTGGTTAAGGTCTTAGACTCTTACTCTGGCCTACTGGTTAAGGTCTTAGATCTTACTCTGGCCTAATGGTTAAGGTCTTGACTCTTAATCTGGCCTAATGGTTAAGGTCTTGACTCTTACTCTCGCCTAATGGTTAAGGTCTTAACTCTTACTCTGGCCAAATGGTTAAGGTCTTAGACTCTTGCACTGGCCTAATAGTTAAGGTCTTGACTCTTACTCTTGCCTAATGGTTAAGCTCTTAGACTTTTACTCTAGCCTAATGGTTAAGGTCTAGACTCTTACTCTGGACTAATGGTTAAGGTCTTAGTCTCTTAATCTGGCCTACTGGTTAAGGACTTAGACTCTTACTCTGGTATACTGGTTAAGGTATTAACTCTTACTCTGGGCTAATGGTTAAGGTCTTAACTCTTACTCTGGCCTAATGGTTAAGGTCTTAACTCTTAGTCTGGCCTAATAGTTAAGGTCTTAGACTCTTACACTGGCCTACTAGTTAAGGTCTTGACTCTTACTCTGGCCTAATGGTTAAGGTCTTAGACTCTTACTCTAGCCTAATGGTTAAGGTCTAGACTCTTACTCTGGACTAATGGTTACGGTCTTAGTCTCTTAATCTGGCGTACTGGTTAAGGATTTAGACTCTTACTCTGGTATACTGGTTAAGGTGTTAACTCTTACTCTGGCCTAATGGTTAAGGTCTTAACTCTTACTCTGGGCTAATGGTTAAGGTCTTAGACTTTTACTCTGGCCTAATGGTTAAGGTCTTAACTCTTACTTTGGCCTACTGGTTAAGGTCTTAACTCTTACTCTGGCCTAATGGTTAAGGTCTTAGACTCTTACTCTGGCCTACTGGCTAAGGTCTTAACTCTTACTCTGGCCTAATGGTTAAGGTCTTAGACTGGTACTCTGGCCTAATGGTTAAGGTCTTAACTCTTAATCTGGCCCAATGGTTAAGGTCTTAGACTCTTACTCTGGCCTAATGGTTAAGGTCTTAACTCTTACTCTGGCCTAATGGTTAAGGTCATGACTCTTACTCTGGCCTAATGGTTAAGGTCTTAGCTCTTTCTCTGGCCTAATGGTTACGGTTTTGACTCTTACTCTGGCCTAATGGTTAAGGTCTTAACACTTACTCTGGCCTAATGGTTAAGGTCTTAGACTCTTACTCTGGCCTAATAGCTAAGGTCTTAGACTCTTAATATGGCCTAATGTTTAAGGTCTTAACTCTTACTCTGGTCTAATGGTTAAGGTCTTAACTCTTACTCTGGCCTAATGGTTAAGGTCTTCAAATCATACTCTGGCCTAATGGTTAAGGTCTTAGACTCTTACTCTGGCCTAATGGATAAGGTCTAGACTCTTACTCTGGACTAATGGTTAAGGTCTTAGACTCTTACTCTGCCCTAATGGTTAAGGTATTAACTCTTACTCTGGCCTAATGGTTAAGGTCTTAGACTCTTACTCTGGCCTTATGGTTAATGTCTTATCTCTTACTCTGGCCTAATGGTTAAGGTCTTAGACTCTTACTCTGGCCTAATGGTTAAGGTCTTAACTCTTACTCTGGCCTAATGGTTAACGTCTTAGACTCTTACTCTGGCCTAATGGTTAAGGTCTTAGACTCTTACTCTGGCCTGCTGGCTAAGGTCTTAACTCTTACTCTGGCCTAATGGTTAAGGTCTTAGACTCGTACTCTGGCCCAATGGTTAAGGTCTTAACTCCTACTCTGGCCTAATGGTTGAGGTATTAACTCTTACTCTGGCCTAAGGGTTAAGGTCACTCGTACTCTGGCCTAATGGTTAAGGTCTTAACTCTAACTCTGGCCTACTGGTCAAGGTCTTAACTCTTACTCTGGGATAATGGTTAAGGTCTTAGACTCTTACTCTGGCCTAATGGTTAAAGTCTTAGACTCTCACTCTTGCCTAATTGTTAAGGTCTTAACTTTTACTCTGGCCTAATGGTTAAAGTCTTAGACTCTCACTCTTGCCTAATTGTCAAGGTCGTAACTCTTATTCTGGCCTACTGGTTAAGGTCTTAACTCTTACTCTGGCCTAATGGTTAAGGTCATAACTCTTACTCTGGCCTAATGGTTAAGGTCTTAGACTTTTACTCTGGCCTAATGGTTAAGGTCTTAATTCTCACTTTGGCCTTCTGGTTAAGGTCTTAACTCTTACTCTGGCCTAATGGTTAAGGTCTTAGACTCGTACTCTGGCCTAATGGTTAAGGTCTTAACTCTTACTCTGGGCTAATGGTTAAGGTCTTAGACTTTTACTCTGGCCTAATGGTTAAGGTCTTAACTCTTACTTTGGCCTACTGGTTAAGGTCTTAACTCTTACTCTGGCCTAATGGTTAAGGTCTTAGACTCTTACTCTGGCCTACTGGCTAAGGTCTTAACTCTTACTCTGGCCTAATGGTTAAGGTCTTAGACTGGTACTCTGGCCTAATGGTTAAGGTCTTAACTCTTAATCTGGCCCAATGGTTAAGGTCTTAGACTCTTACTCTGGCCTAATGGTTAAGGTCTTAACTCTTACTCTGGCCTAATGGTTAAGGTCATGACTCTTACTCTGGCCTAATGGTTAAGGTCTTAGCTCTTTCTCTGGCCTAATGGTTACGGTTTTGACTCTTACTCTGGCCTAATGGTTAAGGTCTTAACACTTACTCTGGCCTAATGGTTAAGGTCTTAGACTCTTACTCTGGCCTAATAGCTAAGGTCTTAGACTCTTAATATGGCCTAATGTTTAAGGTCTTAACTCTTACTCTGGTCTAATGGTTAAGGTCTTAACTCTTACTCTGGCCTAATGGTTAAGGTCTTCAAATCATACTCTGGCCTAATGGTTAAGGTCTTAGACTCTTACTCTGGCCTAATGGATAAGGTCTAGACTCTTACTCTGGACTAATGGTTAAGGTCTTAGACTCTTACTCTGCCCTAATGGTTAAGGTATTAACTCTTACTCTGGCCTAATGGTTAAGGTCTTAGACTCTTACTCTGGCCTTATGGTTAATGTCTTATCTCTTACTCTGGCCTAATGGTTAAGGTCTTAGACTCTTACTCTGGCCTAATGGTTAAGGTCTTAACTCTTACTCTGGCCTAATGGTTAACGTCTTAGACTCTTACTCTGGCCTAATGGTTAAGGTCTTAGACTCTTACTCTGGCCTGCTGGCTAAGGTCTTAACTCTTACTCTGGCCTAATGGTTAAGGTCTTAGACTCGTACTCTGGCCCAATGGTTAAGGTCTTAACTCCTACTCTGGCCTAATGGTTGAGGTATTAACTCTTACTCTGGCCTAAGGGTTAAGGTCACTCGTACTCTGGCCTAATGGTTAAGGTCTTAACTCTAACTCTGGCCTACTGGTCAAGGTCTTAACTCTTACTCTGGGATAATGGTTAAGGTCTTAGACTCTTACTCTGGCCTAATGGTTAAAGTCTTAGACTCTCACTCTTGCCTAATTGTTAAGGTCTTAACTTTTACTCTGGCCTAATGGTTAAAGTCTTAGACTCTCACTCTTGCCTAATTGTCAAGGTCGTAACTCTTATTCTGGCCTACTGGTTAAGGTCTTAACTCTTACTCTGGCCTAATGGTTAAGGTCATAACTCTTACTCTGGCCTAATGGTTAAGGTCTTAGACTTTTACTCTGGCCTAATGGTTAAGGTCTTAATTCTCACTTTGGCCTACTGGTTAAGGTCTTAACTCTTACTCTGGCCTAATGGTTAAGGTCTTAGACTCGTACTCTGGCCTAATGGTTAAGGTCTTAAATCTTACTCTGGCCTACTGGTTAATGTCTTATCTCTTACTCTGGCCTAATGGTTAAGGTCTTAGACTGGTACTCTGGCCTAATGGTTAAGGTCTTAACTCTTACTCTGGCCTAATGGTTAAGGTCTTAGACTCTTACTCTGGCCTAATGGTTAAGGTCTTAACTCGTACTCTGGCCTAATGGTTAAGGTCATGACACTTACTTTGGCCTAATGGTTAAGTTCTTAGCTCTTTCTCTGGCCTAATGGTTAGGGTTTTGACTCTTACTCTGGCCTAATGGTTAAGGTCTTAACTCTTACTCTGGCCTAGTGGTTAAGGTCATGACTCTTACTCTGGCCTAATGGTTAAGGTCTTAGCTCTTTCTCTGGCCTAATGGTTACGGTCTTAGATTCTTACTCTGGCCTACTGGTTAAGGTCTTAACTCTTACTCTGGCCTACTGGTTAAGGACTTAGACTCTTACTCTGGTATACTGGTTAAGGTCTTAACTCTTAGTCTGGCCTAATGGTTAAGGTCTTAGACTCTTACTCTGGCCTAATGGTTAAGGTCTTAGCTCTTTCTCTGGCCTAATGGTTACGGTCTTAGATTCTTACTCTGGCCTACTGGTTAAGGTCTTAACTCTTACTCTGGCCTACTGGTTAAGGACTTAGACTCTTACTCTGGTATACTGGTTAAGGTCTTAACTCTTAGTCTGGCCTAATGGTTAAGGTCCTAGACTCTTACTCTGGCCTAATGGTTAAGGTCTTAGACTCTTACTCTGGACTAATGGTTAAGGTCTTAGACTCTTACTCTGGCCTAATGGTTAAGGTCTTAGACTGGTACTCTGGCCTTATGGTTAAGGTCTTAACTCTTACTCTGGCCTAATGGTTAAGGTCTTAGACTCTTACTCTGGACTAATGGTTAAGGTCTTAGACTCTTACTCTGGCCTAATGGTTAAGGTCTTAGACTGGTACTCTGGCCTAATGGTTAAGGTCTTAACTCTTACTCTGGTCTAATGGTTAAGGTCTTAGAATCTTACTCTGGCCTAATGGTTAAGGTCTTAGACTCTTACTCTGGCCTAATGGTTAATGTCTTAACTCTTACTCTGGCCTACTGGTTAAGGTCTTGACTCTTTCTCTGGCCTGCTGGTTAAGGTCTTAGCGATTACTCTGGCCTAATGGTTAAGGTCTTAACTCTTACTCTGGCCTAATGGTTCCGGTCTAGACTCTTACTCTGGCCTACTGGTTAAGGTCTTAACTGTTACTCTGGCCTACTTTTTAAGGTCTTAGACTCTTACTGTGGCCTAATGGTTAAGGTCTTAGACTCTTACTCTGGCCTACTGGTTAAGGTCTTAACTCTTACTCTGGCCTAATGGTTAAGGTCTTAATTCTTACTCTGGCCTAATGGTTAAGGTCTTAGACTCTTACTCTGGCATAATGGTTAAGGTCTTAACTCTTACTCTGGCCTACTGGTTAAGGTCTTAACTCTTACTCTGGCCTAATGGTTAAGGTCTTAGACTCGTACTCTGGCCTAATGGTTAAGGTCTTAACTCTTACTCTGGCCTAATGGTTAAGGTCTAGACTCTTACTCTGGCCTACTGGTTAAGGTCTTAACTGTTACGCTGGCCTACTTGTTAAGGTATTAGACTCTTACTGTGGCCTACTGGTTAAGGTCTTAGACTCTTACACTGGCCTACTGGTTAAGGTCTTAACTCTTACTCTGGCCTAATGGTTAAGGTCTTAATTCTTACTCTGGCCTAATGGTTAAGGTCTTAGACTCTTACTCTGGCATAATGGTTAAGGTCTTAACTCTTACTCTGGCCTACTGGTTAAGGTCTTAACTCTTACTCTGGCCTAATGGTTAAGGTCTTAGACTCGTACTCTGGCCTAATGGTTAAGGTCTTAACTCTTACTCTGGCCTAATGGTTAAGGTCTACACTCTTACTCTGGCCTACTGGTTAAGGTCTTAACTCTTACTCTGGCCTAATTGTTAAGGTCTTAATTCTTACTCTGGCCTAATGGTTAAGGTCTTAGACTCTTACTCTGGCATAATGGTTAAGGTCTTAACTCTTACTCTGGCCTAATGGTTAAGGTCATAACTCTTACTCTGGCCTTATGGTTAAGGTCTTAGCTCTTACTCTGGCCTAATGGTTAAGGTTTTGACTCTTACTCTGGCCTAATGGTTAAGGTCTTAACTCTTACTCTGGCCTAATGGTTAAGGTCTTGGCTCTTACTCTGGCCTAATGGTTAAGGTTTTGACTCTTACTCTGGTCTAATGGTTAAGGTCTTAACTCTTACTGTGGCATAATGGTTACGGTCTTAACTCTTACTCTGGCCTAATGGTTAAGGTCATAACTCTTACTCTGGCCTAATGGTTACGGTCTTAGCTCTTACTCTGGCCTAATGGTTAATGTTTTGACTCTTAATCTGGCCTAATGGTTAAGGTCTTAACTCTTACTCTGGCCTAATGGTTAAGGTCTTAACTCTTATTCTGGCCTAATGGGTAAGGTCTTAGACTCTTACTCTGGCCTAATGGTTAAGGTCTTGACTCTTACTCTGACCTAATGGTTAAGGTCTTAGACTCTTACTCTGGCCTACTGGTTAAGGTCTTAGATCTTACTCTGGCCTAATGGTTAAGGTCTTGACTCTTAATCTGGCCTAATGGTTAAGGTCTTGACTCTTACTCTCGCCTAATGGTTAAGGTCTTAACTCTTACTCTGGCCTAATGGTTAAGGTCTTAGACTCTTGCACTGGCCTAATAGTTAAGGTCTTGACTCTTACTCTTGCCTAATGGTTAAGGTCTTAGACTTTTACTCTAGCCTAATGTTTAAGGTCTAGACTCTTACTCTGGACTAATGGTTAAGGTCTTAGTCTCTTAATCTGGCCTACTGGTTAAGGACTTAGACTCTTACTCTGGTATACTGGTTAAGGTATTAACTCTTACTCTGGGCTAATGGTTAAGGTCTTAACTCTTACTCTGGCCTAATGGTTAAGGACTTAACTCTTAGTCTGGCCTAATGGTTAAGGTCTTAGTCTCTTACACTGGCCTAATAGTTAAGGTCTTGACTCTTACTCTGGCCTAATGGTTAAGGTCTTAGACTCTTACTCTAGTCTAATGGTTAAGGTCTAGACTCTTACTCTGGACTAATGGTTACAGTCTTAGTCTCTTAATCTGGCCTACTGGTTAAGGATTTAGACTCTTACTCTGGTATACTGGTTAAGGTGTTAACTCTTACTCTGACCTAATGGTTAAGGTCTTAACTCTTACTCTGGGCTAATGGTTAAGGTCTTAGACTTTTACTCTGGCCTAATGGTTAAGGTCTTAACTCTTACTTTGGCCTACTGGTTAAGGTCTTAACTCTTACTCTGGCCTAATGGTTAAGTTCTTAGACTCTTACTCTGGCCTACTGGCTAAGGTCTTAACTCTTACTCTGGCCTAATGGTTAAGGTCTTAGACTCGTACTCTGGCCTAATGGTTAAGGTCTTAACTCTTACTCTGGCCTAATGGTTAAGGTCTAGACTCTTACTCTGGCCTACTGGTTAAGGTCTTAACTGTTACTCTGGCCTACTTTTTAAGGTCTTAGACTCTTACTGTGGCCTAATGGTTAAGGTCTTAGACTCTTACACTGGCCTACTGGTTAAGGTCTTAACTCTTACTCTGGCCTAATGGTTAAGGTCTTAATTCTTACTCTGGCATAATGGTTAAGGTCTTAACTCTTACTCTGGCCTACTGGTTAAGGTCTTAACTCTTACTCTGGCCTAATGGTTAAGGTCTTAGACTCGTACTCTGGCCTAATGGTTAAGGTCTTAACTCTTACTCTGGCCTAATGGTTAAGGTCTAGACTCTTACTCTGGCCTACTGGTTAAGGTCTTAACTCTTACTCTGGCCTAATTGTTAAGGTCTTAATTCTTACTCTGGATTAATGGTTAAGGTCTTAGACTCTTACTCTGGCATAATGGTTAAGGTCTTAACTCTTACTCTGACCTAATGGTTAAGGTCATAACTCTTACTCTGGCCTAATGGTTAAGGTCTTAGCTCTTACTCTGGCCTAATGGTTAAGGTTTTGACTCTTACTCTGGCCTAATGGTTAAGGTCTTGGCTCTTACTCTGGCCTAATGGTTAAGGTTTTGACTCTTACTCTGGCCTAATGGTTAAGGTCTTAACTCTTACTCTGGCATAATGGTTAAGGTCTTAACTCTTACTCTGGCCTAATGGTTAAGGTCATAACTCTTGCTCTGGCCTAATGGTTAAGGTCTTAGCTCTTACTCTGGCCTAATGGTTAAGGTTTTGAATCTTAATCTGGCCTAATGGTTAAGGTCTTAACTCTTACTCTGGCCTAATGGTTAAGGTCTTAACTCTTATTCTGGCCTAATGGTTAAGGTCTTAGACTCTTACTCTGGCCTAATGTTTAAGGTCTTGACTCTTACTCTGACCTAATGGTTAAGGTCTTAGACTCTTACTCTGGCCTACTGGTTAAGGTCTTAGACTCTTACTCTGGCCTAGTGGTTAATGTCTTAGATCTTACTCTGGCCTAATGGCTAAGGTCTTGACTCTTAATCTGGCCTAATGGTTAAGGTCTTGACTCTTACTCTCGCCTAATGGTTAAGGTCTTAACTCTTACTCTGGCCTAATGGTTAAGGTCTTAGACTCTTGCACTGGCCTAATAGTTAAGGTCTTTACTCTTACTCTTGCCTAATGGTTAAGGTCTTAGACTTTTACTCTAGCCTAATGGTTGAGGTCTAGACTCTTACTCTGGACTAATGGTTAAGGTCTTAGTCTCTTAATCTGGCCTACTGGTTAAGGACTTAGACTCTTACTCTGGTGTACTGGTTAAGGTATTAACTCTTACTCTGGGCTAATGGTTTAGGTCTTAACTCTTACTCTGGCCTAATGGTTAAGGTCTTAACTCTTAGTCTGGCCTAATGGTTAAGGTCTTAGACTCTTACTCTGGCCTAATGGTTAAGGTCTTAGACTCTTACTCTAGCCTAATGGTTAAGGTCTAGACTCTTACTCTGGACTAATGGTTACGGTCTTAGACTTTTACTCTGGCCTAATGGTTAAGGTCTTAATTCTTACTTTGGCCTACTGGTTAAGGTCTTAACTCTTACTCTGGCTTAATGGTTAAGGTCTTAGACTCGTACTCTAGCCTAATGGTTAAAGTCTTAAATCTTACTCTGGCCTACTGGTTAATGTCTTATCTCTTACTCTGGCCTAATGGTTAAGGTCTTAGACTGGTACTCTGGCCTAATGGTTAAGGTCTTAACTCTTACTCTGGCCTAATGGTTAAGGTCTTAACTCTAACTCTGGCCTAATGGTTAGGTCATGACTCTTACTCTGGCCTAATGGTTAAGTTCTTAGCTCTTTCTCTGGCCTAAAGGGTTAGGGTTTTGACTCTTACTCTGGCCTAATGGTTAAGGTCTTAACTCTTACTCTGGCCTAATGGTTAAGGTCATGCCTCTTACTCTGGCCTAATGGTTAAGGTCTTAGCTCTTTCTCTGGCCTAATGGTTACGGTCTTAGATTCTTACTCTGGCCTACTGGTTAAGGTCTTAACTCTTACTCTGGCCTACTGGTTAAGGTCTTAGACTCTTACTCTGGCCTACTGGTTAAGGTCTTAGATCTTACTCTGGCCTAATGGTTAAGGTCTTGACTCTTAATCTGGCCTAATGGTTAAGGTCTTGACTCTTACTCTGGCCTACTGGTTAAGGTCTTAGACTCTTGCACTGGCCTAATAGTTAAGGTCTTGACTCTTACTCTTGCCTAATGGTTAAGCTCTTAGACTTTTACTCTAGCCTAATGGTTAAGGTCTAGACTCTTACTCTGGACTAATGGTTAAGGTCTTAGTCTCTTAATCTGGCCTACTGGTTAAGGACTTAGACTCTTACTCTGGTATACTGGTTAAGGTATTAACTCTTACTCTGGGCTAATGGTTAAGGTCTTACCTCTTACTCTGGCCTAATGGTTAAGGTCTTAACTCTTAGTCTGGCCTAATAGTTAAAGTCTTAGACTCTTACACTGGCCTAATAGTTAAGGTCTTGACTCTTACTCTAGCCTAATGGTTAAGGTCTAGACTCTTACTCTGGACTAATGGTTACGGTCTTAGTCTCTTAATCTGGCGTACTGGTTAAGGATTTAGACTCTTACTCTGGTATACTGGTTAAGGTGTTAACTCTTACTCTGGCCTAATGGTTAAGGTCTTAACTCTTACTCTGGGCTAATGGTTAAGGTCTTAGACTTTTACTCTGGCCTAATGGTTAAGGTCTTAACTCTTACTTTGGCCTACTGGTTAAGGTCTTAACTCTTACTCTGGCCTAATGGTTGAGGTCTTAGACTGGTACTCTGGCCTAATGGTTAAGGTCTTAACTCTTAATCTGGCCCAATGGTTAAGGTCTTAGACTCTTACTCTGGCCTAATGGTTAAGGTCTTAACTCTTACTCTGGCCTAATGGTTAAGGTCATGACTCTTACTCTGGCCTAATGGTTAAGGTCTTAGCTCTTTCTCTGGCCTAATGGTTACGGTTTTGACTCTTACTCTGGCCTAATGGTTAAGGTCTTAACACTTACTCTGGCCTAATGGTTAAGGTCTTAGACTCTTACTCTGGCCTAATAGCTAAGGTCTTAGACTCTTAATATGGCCTAATGTTTAAGGTCTTAACTCTTACTCTGGTCTAATGGTTAAGGTCTTAACTCTTACTCTGGCCTAATGGTTAAGGTCTTCAACTCATACTCTGGCCTAATGGTTAAGGTCTTAGACTCTTACTCTGGCCTAATGGATAAGGTCTAGACTCTTACTCTGGACTAATGGTTAAGGTCTTAGACTCTTACTCTGCCCTAATGGTTAAGGTATTAACTCTTACTCTGGCCTAATGGTTAAGGTCTTAGACTCTTACTCTGGCCTTATGGTTAATGTCTTATCTCTTACTCTGGCCTAATGGTTAAGGTCTTAGACTCTTACTCTGGCCTAATGGTTAAGGTCTTAACTCTTACTCTGGCCTAATGGTTAACGTCTTAGACTCTTACTCTGGCCTAATGGTTAAGGTCTTAGACTCTTACTCTGGCCTGCTGGCTAAGGTCTTAACTCTTACTCTGGCCTAATGGTTAAGGTCTTAGACTCGTACTCTGGCCCAATGGTTAAGGTCTTAACTCCTACTCTGGCCTAATGGTTGAGGTATTAACTCTTACTCTGGCCTAAGGGTTAAGGTCACTCGTACTCTGGCCTAATGGTTAAGGTCTTAACTCTAACTCTGGCCTACTGGTCAAGGTCTTAACTCTTACTCTGGGATAATGGTTAAGGTCTTAGACTCTTAGTCTGGCCTAATGGTTAAAGTCTTAGACTCTCACTCTTGCCTAATTGTTAAGGTCTTAACTTTTACTCTGGCCTAATGGTTAAAGTCTTAGACTCTCACTCTTGCCTAATTGTCAAGGTCGTAACTCTTATTCTGGCCTACTGGTTAAGGTCTTAACTCTTACTCTGGCCTAATGGTTAAGGTCATAACTCTTACTCTGGCCTAATGGTTAAGGTCTTAGACTTTTACTCTGGCCTAATGGTTAAGGTCTTAATTCTTACTTTGGCCTACTGGTTAAGGTCTTAACTCTTACTCTGGCCTAATGGTTAAGGTCTTAGACTCGTACTCTGGCCTAATGGTTAAGGTCTTAAATCTTACTCTGGCCTACTGGTTAATGTCTTATCTCTTACTCTGGCCTAATGGTTAAGGTCTTAGACTGGTACTCTGGCCTAATGGTTAAGGTCTTAACTCTTACTCTGGCCTAATGGTTAAGGTCTTAGACTCTTACTCTGGCCTAATGGTTAAGGTCTTAACTCTTACTCTGGCCTAATGGTTAAGGTCATGACACTTACTTTGGCCTAATGGTTAAGTTCTTAGCTCTTTCTCTGGCCTAATGGTTAGGGTTTTGACTCTTACTCTGGCCTAATGGTTAAGGTCTTAACTCTTACTCTGGCCTAGTGGTTAAGGTCATGACTCTTACTCTGGCCTAATGGTTAAGGTCTTAGCTCTTTCTCTGGCCTAATGGTTACGGTCTTAGATTCTTACTCTGGCCTACTGGTTAAGGTCTTAACTCTTACTCTGGCCTACTGGTTAAGGACTTAGACTCTTACTCTGGTATACTGGTTAAGGTCTTAACTCTTAGTCTGGCCTAATGGTTAAGGTCTTAGACTCTTACTCTGGCCTAATGGTTAAGGTCTTAGCTCTTTCTCTGGCCTAATGGTTACGGTCTTAGATTCTTACTCTGGCCTACTGGTTAAGGTCTTAACTCTTACTCTGGCCTACTGGTTAAGGACTTAGACTCTTACTCTGGTATACTGGTTAAGGTCTTAACTCTTAGTCTGGCCTAATGGTTAAGGTCTTAGACTCTTACTCTGGCCTAATGGTTAAGGTCTTAGACTCTTACTCTGGACTAATGGTTAAGGTCTTAGACTCTTACTCTGGCCTAATGGTTAAGGTCTTAGACTGGTACTCTGGCCTTATGGTTAAGGTCTTAACTCTTACTCTGACCTAATGGTTAAGGTCTTAGACTCTTACTCTGGACTAATGGTTAAGGTCTTAGACTCTTACTCTGGCCTAATGGTTAAGGTCTTAGACTGGTACTCTGGCCTAATGGTTAAGGTCTTAACTCTTACTCTGGTCTAATGGTTAAGGTCTTAGAATCTTACTCTGGCCTAATGGTTAAGGTCTTAGACTCTTACTCTGGCCTAATGGTTAATGTCTTAACTCTTACTCTGGCCTACTGGTTAAGGTCTTGACTCTTTCTCTGGCCTGCTGGTTAAGGTCTTAGCTCTTACTCTGGCCTAATGGTTAAGGTCTTAACTCTTACTCTGGCCTAATGGTTCCGGTCTAGACTCTTACTCTGGCCTACTGGTTAAGGTCTTAACTGTTACTCTGGCCTACTTTTTAAGGACTTAGACTCTTACTGTGGCCTAATTGTTAAGGTCTTAGACTCTTACACTGGCCTACTGGTTAAGGTCTTAACTCTTACTCTGGCCTAATGGTTAAGGTCTTAACTCTTACTCTGGCCTAATGGTTAAGGTCTTAGACTCGTACTCTGGCCTAATGGTTAAGGTCTTAACTCTTACTCTGGCCTAATGGTTAAGGTCTACACTCTTACTCTGGCCTACTGGTTAAGGTCTTAACTCTTACTCTGGCCTAATTGTTAAGGTCTTAATTCTTACTCTGGCCTAATGGTTAAGGTCTTAGACTCTTACTCTGGCATAATGGTTAAGGTCTTAACTCTTACTATGGCCTAATGGTTAAGGTCATAACTCTTACTCTTGCCTAATGGTTAAGGTCTTAGCTCTTACTCTGGCCTAATGGTTAAGGTTTTGACTCTTACTCTGGCCTAATGGTTAAGGTCTTAACTCTTACTCTGGCCTAATGGTTAAGGTCTTGGCTCTTACTCTGGCCTAATGGTTAAGGTTTTGACTCTTACTCTGGCCTAATGGTTAAGGTCTTAACTCTTACTGTGGCATAATGGTTAAGGTCTTAACTCTTACTCTGACCTAATGGTTAAGGTCATAACTCTTACTCTGGCCTAATGGTTACGGTCTTAGCTCTTACTCTGGCCTAATGGTTAAGGTTTTGACTCTTAATCTGGCCTAATGGTTAAGGTCTTAACTCTTACTCTGGCCTAATGGTTAAGGTCTTAACTCTTATTCTGGCCTAATGGTTAAGGTCTTAGACTCTTACTCTGGCCTAATGGTTAAGGTCTTGACTCTTACTCTGACCTAATGGTTAAGGTCTTAGACTCTTACTCTGGCCTACTGGTTAAGGTCTTAGACTCTTACTCTGGCCTACTGGTTAAGGTCTTAGATCTTACTCTGGCCTAATGGTTAAGGTCTTGACTCTTAATCTGGCCTAATGGTTAAGGTCTTGACTCTTACTCTCGCCTAATGGTTAAGGTCTTAACTCTTACTCTGGCCTAATGGTTAAGGTCTTAGACTCTTGCACTGGCCTAATAGTTAAGGTCTTGACTCTTACTCTTGCCTAATGGTTAAGGTCTTAGACTTTTACTCTAGCCTAATGTTTAAGGTCTAGACTCTTACTCTGGACTAATGGTTAAGGTCTTAGTCTCTTAATCTGGCCTACTGGTTAAGGACTTAGACTCATACTCTGGTATACTGGTTAAGGTATTAACTCTTACTCTGGGCTAATGGTTAAGGTCTTAACTCTTACTCTGGCCTAATGATTAAGGTCTTAACTCTTAGTCTGGCCTAATGGTTAAGGTCTTAGACTCTTACACTGGCCTAATAGTTAAGGTCTTGACTCTTACTCTGGCCTAATGGTTAAGGTCTTAGACTCTTACTCTAGCCTAATGGTTAAGGTCTAGACTCTTACTCTGGACTAATGGTTACAGTCTTAGTCTCTTAATCTGGCCTACTGGTTAAGGATTTAGACTCTTACTCTGGTATACTGGTTAAGGTGTTAACTCTTACTCTGGCCTAATGGTTAAGGTCTTAACTCTTACTCTGGGCTAATGGTTAAGGTCTTAGACTTTTACTCTGGCCTAATGGTTAAGGTCTTAACTCTTACTTTGGCCTACTGGTTAAGGTCTTAACTCTTACTCTGGCCTAATGGTTAAGTTCTTAGACTCTTACTCTGGCCTACTGGCTAAGGTCTTAACTCTTACTCTGGCCTAATGGTTAAGGTCTTAGACTCGTACTCTGGCCTAATGGTTAAGGTCTTAACTCTTACTCTGGCCTAATGGTTAAGGTCTAGACTCTTACTCTGGCTTACTGGTTAAGGTCTTAACTGTTACTCTGGCCTACTTTTTAAGGTCTTAGACTCTTACTGTGGCCTAATGGTTAAGGTCTTAGACTCTTACACTGGCCTACTGGTTAAGGTCTTAACTCTTACTCTGGCTTAATGGTTAAGGTCTTAGACTCGTACTCTGGCCTAATGGTTAAGGTCTTAACTCTTACTCTGGCCTAATGGTTAAGGTCTAGACTCTTACTCTGGCCTACTGGTTAAGGTCTTAACTCTTACTCTGGCCTAATTGTTAAGGTCTTAATTCTTACTCTGGCCTAATGGTTAAGGTCTTAGACTCTTACTCTGGCATAATGGTTAAGGTCTTAACTCTTACTCTGGCCTAATGGTTAAGGTCTTAATTCTTACTCTGGCCTAATGGTTAAGGTCTTAGACTCTTACTCTGGCATAATGGTTAAGGTCTTAACTCTTACTCTGGCCTACTGGTTAAGGTCTTAACTCTTACTCTGGCCTAATGGTTAAGGTCTTAGACTCGTACTCTGGCCTAATGGTTAAGGTCTTAACTCTTACTCTGGCCTAATGGTTAAGGTCTACACTGTTACTCTGGCCTACTGGTTAAGGTCTTAACTCTTACTCTGGCCTAATTGTTAAGGTCTTAATTCTTACTCTGGCCTAATGGTTAAGGTCTTAGACTCTTACTCTGGCATAATGGTTAAGGTCTTAACTCTTACTCTTGCCTAATGGTTAAGGTCATAACTCTTACTCTGGCCTAATGGTTAAGGTCTTAGCTCTTACTCTGGCCTAATGGTTAAGGTCTTAACTCTTACTCTGGCCTAATGGTTAAGGTCATAACTCTTACTCTGGCCTAATGGTTAAGGTCTTAGCTCTTACTCTGGCCTAATGGTTAAGGTTTTGACTCTTAATCTGGCCTAATGGTTAAGGTCTTAACTCTTACTCTGGCCTAATGGTTAAGGTCTTAACTCTTCTTCTGGCCTAATGGTTAAGGTCTTAGACTCTTACTCTGGCCTAATGGTTAAGGTCTTGACTCTTACTCTGACCTAATGGTTAAGGTCTTAGACTCTTACTCTGGCCTACTGGTTAAGGTCTTAGACTCTTACTCTGGCCTACTGGTTAAGGTCTTAGATCTTACTCTGGCCTAATGGTTAAGGTCTTGACTCTTAATCTGGCCTAATGGTTAAGGTCTTGACTCTTACTCTCGCCTAATGGTTAAGGTCTTAACTCTTACTCTGGCCTAATGGTTAAGGTCTTAGACTCTTGCACTGGCCTAATAGTTAAGGTCTTGACTCTTACTCTTGCCTAATGGTTAAGGTCTAAGACTTTTACTCTAGCCTAATGTTTAAGGTCTAGACTCTTACTCTGGACTAATGGTTAAGGTCTTAGTCTCTTAATCTGGCCTACTGGTTAAGGACTTAGACTCTTACTCTGGTATACTGGTTAAGGTATTAACTCTTACTCTGGGCTAATGGTTAAGGTCTTAACTCTTACTCTGGCCTAATTGTTAAGGTCTTAATTCTTAGTCTGGCCTAATGGTTAAGGTCTTAGACTCTTACTCTGGCATAATGGTTAAGGTCTTAACTCTTACTCTGACCTAATGGTTAAGGTCATAACTCTACCGGGGGTTAAAGTGGTAGACCTTTCCTTCTTTTACCCCAGGCAAATCATTGACTCTACCGGTCGAGGCTTAAGTCCCCCTGTTCTTGATCAGAATAGGAATGGGTTTTCAGGGGTCTCCAGGGAGAAACATTTGTGTTCAGCGGGACCCATTTGACTGGAAGTTGGGCAGAGAGTAGATTCAGTGGAAATATTATCACTTAGCAAAAGTAAGCCTGCAAGTGGGATAGGTGACCTTACACCCACCTTGCAAGACCCTTGCTGTCCTCACGTTTTCCCGAGGAGCTCTACAGGCGGGGACATTCCGGTGCCCTGCAGCACTCCGGCTGTGACGGACCTTGTCTTTAAGGTTTTCAGCTGGAATGTCGCGGGGATTGCAGGAAAGCTGCCCCTGGCTGACTTTACTACGCAGGTTGACGAGCACTCTCTGTGCCTATTTCAAGAGACATGGAGTTGTGTGCCGGTCCACAGGGTGGGTTTTTCCTCCTATTTCTCCTCTGCGCATGTCTCAACTTCAGGGAGGGGGCGCCCAGCCGGTGGCCTCCTTATCTGGGTTGCGGCATCTCTCGATTGCAGAATTATGGATTTCCCCACAGGTTCTCCTGACATTCAAAACATAACTTTAATAGACCGAAGGGGGAGAGTTGTTTTAAACGTTTATAATGTTTATGCCCGGGGAACCGTGGGCGGGAGAAAGTCTCCTATAATATCATTACTCGAGACTTTGTTAAACAACACCCCACATAAGTCTTGTACACTGGTTGCAGGTGACATGAACTGTACGTTCGAGCCTTTGGGTTCGGACGTCTCCCTCGACCAAGAAGAGGAGGACACTAGGTGGGGGATTCCGGCTCTGGAAATCCCACCGATCAAGAGGTGGTCAGAAGTAGCGCTTCAGTTATACTCCCTGAGCCTTGAATTCAATCTAAGGGCTGTTAATGGGAGGACACCCTCGGATAGGCTGGGTGCTCACACGTATAATAGGCCCGGACATACCTCTAGGTTAGATTATCTTTTAGTAGACGTGTGTCTTTGGCCCTATGTAAGGGACATGCAGGTGGTCCCCTCGGTTGAAAGCGACCATAACCTGCTTTCTTTAAGTATGGCTCAGTGGTGGCGTCACTCAAGTAAGGTCCCTATAAACCAAGTAGCAGCACCACCTGAGGTATCGGAAGTCTCCCCTTGTGGCAGGCGAATTAAAGGGGCCAAACTGGTTTTATCAGAGGGGAAGGTAGAAGAAATAAAATCTCTCCTAAACCATACAGTACTAAACCTTGGAACATCGTCGGAAGGTGTGGGTAGAGTGAGTGGGCTCTTTGTCTCCCTGACTGATGCCTTGACTAATGTCTTTACCCTTCATCATAATAAATTGGGTAATAAACTCTCTAAATAACCCCCTGAGGGTTGGTATTCCCAACCATGTAGGGTTCTTAAGGCTAAGTTAGTTGAGGCGATTAAAGCTAAGTCCCGTCTTGAGATACAGGAAGCAAGGAGGGCCTACAATAACTCTCTTAAACTAGCCAGGAGGGAGTGGGAAGATAAATATTGGGATGACCTGCTCCAGGCCAGCAAAAGTAGAGACCCAAGGGCATTTTGGAAACTTATAAGTGCACGGAAAAACCCCGATGCACTTATGAGACCCTGTAACATCCCGCCACAAAGCTGGGTAAAGCACTTTGGGTCTTTATACCTCCCTCCAGAAGGGGATTGTAATGCGGGGATGGCTCTTACGCATATAATTGAACCTCATGCCTACGACCTCTTTACTCCGCTAGAACTTGAGGGGGTTATAGGGTGGGTAGCCTCACGCAAGGCTGCGGGTCCCGATGGCCTCCCGGGAGACCTTATGAGGGCATACCCAGCTGAATGGGCACGGGTCATAGCAGCGCTACTTAACGACATCATGATGGGAGGGGCAGTACCTGAATCCTGGAAAGGGGCGGTGGTGGTCCCAGTTTATAAAAAAGGGTGCAGGGAAGCTCCAGGTAATTACCGACCCATAAGTCTGATCGACTCCACCCAAAAGATAGCAGGTAAAGCTATCCTCGGAAGGATCCTCCATTGGGTGGAGGAGAATAAAATTCTTTCAGACTTTCAGGCAGGTTTTCGGGTCAGAATGGGGACAATTGAGCAGGTGTTTAGGCTGATATTACTGGGGTGGAAGGTGGTGGAACTGGGCAAGGGCAGCCTTTATTTGGCCTTTATAGACCTGAAGACTGCCTTTGACCTAGTCCCCCGAGAGGATCTTTGGAGGGTACTTCTCGAGCTGGGCTTACCCCCTTACATCTTGTCACTTCTTATCAACCTTCACGCCCATACCTTTGCCCAGGTCCGCTGGGGTAAAAACGGTGAACTTACTGAGAAGATTCCAGTCTCTAGGGGCGTCAGGCAGGGCTGCGTTTTGGCTCCAACCCTATTTTCACTTTATGTGAATGGGGTGGTAAAACATCTCCAGCAAGAACCAGCCGACGCTCCCTGTCTCGGTGGAGTCCGGATCCCCACCCTGCTATTTGCGAACGACACGCTCCTGATTTCGAAGACCCCTCAAGGTCTCCAGAAATTACTAACACGATTTCAGGAGTTCTGTGATGCAAGAGGATTAACAATAAACGTGGATAAAACAAAATATCTAGTCCTAAATCCTCCTAAGAAACTGGGCCGCCCCCCGACTCTAAATTCGACACCCCTAGAGAAAGTAGCCGAATTTGACTACCTGGGTATCCGGATTACGGATAGGATGTCCTGGGCTAGTCATATTGATAAAATGGTCCTCAGCCATAGGAGAGTGGGAGGTGCCCTTATGAGGGAGTTCAGGGCCTCTCCAAGAAGATCACTCACCCCAGTAGTTGACATTTACAAGGCTAAAGTAGTGTCATCAGCCTTGTATGGGGCAGAACTGTGGGGCCATTGCTGTTTGAAAGATCTAGAGACAGCGGAGAGTAAGTTATTGAAATCTCTTATCTCCGTTCCCCTGAGTACTCCATCCGTACCTGTCCGGTTGGACATGGGCTGCAAAAATATTAAAGACCAGGCCCAGCTTCGCCCGCTTTTGTTATGGACAAGAATCTGGAGGGGTGAAGAATTGAAATCTTATGCTGATGCCTTGGGAGAAATTATGAGTCTGGGGGGCTGGGCCAAAATAAAGTGGCTTAGAGATACCAAAAAGCTCTTGGAGAATGTCGGTCTAGGAGGCTGCTGGTCATCACGTTCAGCCCCTACAAAAGAAGTTGTCAAGGCGCATTATTGGAACTGGTGTGCGGAGCGGCTAAATACAACCTCCAACCACTGCAAGTCGACTGTCCCCTTTTTGCAAATTAAAGACACTGTGGCTTTTGAACCCTACCTGGACTTGATAACTCTCCCTTATGACCGAGCCCTTTATTTCAAATTCAGAGTTGGATGCCTCCCCCTAGGTGCATTGGTATCGAGTTGGTCACCTGTGCCCCGCATTTCTCCCAATTGTGCATGTTGCCCTAGCAAGGTTGAGACTATTGTACACGTTTTATTTGCTTGCCCGGATTATGCAAGGCCCAGGGGTGTCTGGTTGAAACCCCTCTGTCGCAATATGGGCACACGTAGTCACCTTGAGGCCCTGCGCATTTTAACGACGGACACTTCCCCCCTTTTTGTGTGTGGAATTGCGAAATTTTTAAAGTGGTCCTGGCTCATTCGCTGCAAGAGATTGTCAGTAGCTGTTTAATTCTTTTTTAGATAATTTATTATGGGAAATTTATGCCCTTTTTTATATTCTTATGTTTTTCATACTGGCTTCTTGTAACTGTGATTTTTATGTGTCTATTGTATTTTTTATGTGCTTACAAGATATCTTGCATATCGAATAAAAGCTTATGACTGACTGACATAACTCTTAATCTGGCCTAATGGTTAAGGTCTTAGCTCTTACTCTGGCCTAATGGTTAAGGTTTTGACTCTTACTCTGGCCTAATGGTTAAGGTCTTAACTCTTACTCTGGACTAATGGTTAAGGTCTTGGCTCTTACTCTGGCCTAATGGTTAAGGTTTTGACTCTTACTCTGGCCTAATGGTTAAGGTCTTAACTCTTACTCTGGCATAATGGTTAAGGTCTTAACTCTTACTCTGGCCTAATGGTTAAGGTCATAACTCTTACTCTGGCCTAATGGTTAAGGTCTTAGCTCTTACTCTGGCCTAATGGTTAAGGTTTTGACTCTTAATCTGGCCTAATGGTTAAGGTCTTAACTCTTACTCTGGCCTAATGGTTAAGGTCTTAACTCTTATTCTGGCCTAATGGTTAAGGTCTTAGACTCTTACTCTGGCCTAATGGTTAAGGTCTTGACTCTTACTCTGACCTAATGGTTAAGGTCTTAGACTCTTACTCTGGCCTACTGGTTAAGGTCTTAGACTCTTACTCTGGCCTACTGGTTAAGGTCTTAGATCTTACTCTGGCCTAATGGTTAAGGTCTTGACTCTTAATCTGGCCTAATGGTTATGGTCTTGACTCTTACTCTAGCCTAATGGTTAAGGTCTAGACTCTTACTCTGGACTAATGGTTACGGTCTTAGACTTTTACTCTGGCCTAATGGTTAAGGTCTTAATTCTTACTTTGGCCTACTGGTTAAGGTCTTAACTCTTACTCTGGCCTAATGGTTAAGGTCTTAGACTCGTACTCTAGCCTAATAGTTAAAGTCTTAAATCTTACTCTGGCCTACTGGTTAATGTCTTATCTCTTACTCTGGCCTAATGGTTAAGGTCTTAGACTGGTACTCTGGCCTAATGGTTAAGGTCTTAACTCTTACTCTGGCCTAATGGTTAAGGTCTTAACTCTAACTTTGGCCTAATGGTTAGGTCATGACTCTTACTCTGGCCTAATGGTTAAGTTCTTAGCTCTTTCTCTGGCCTAAAGGGTTAGGGTTTTGACTCTTAATCTGGCCTAATGGTTAAGGTCTTAACTCTTACTCTGGCCTAATGGTTAAGGTCTTAACTCTTATTCTGGCCTAATGGTTAAGGTCTTAGACTCTTACTCTGGCCTAATGGTTAAGGTCTTGACTCTTACTCTGACCTAATGGTTAAGGTCTTAGACTCTTATTCTGGCCTACTGGTTAAGGTCTTAGACTCTTACTCTGGCCTACTGGTTAAGGTCTTAGATCTTACTCTGGCCTAATGGTTAAGGTTTTGACTCTTAATCTGGCCTAATGGTTAAGGTCTTGACTCTTACTCTAGCCTAATGGTTAAGGTCTAGACTCTTACTCTGGACTAATGGTTACGGTCTTAGACTTTTACTCTGGCCTAATGGTTAAGGTCTTAATTCTTACTTTGGCCTACTGGTTAAGGTCTTAACTCTTACTCTGGCCTAATGGTTAAGGTCTTAGACTCGTACTCTAGCCTAATAGTTAAAGTCTTAAATCTTACTCTGGCCTACTGGTTAATGTCTTATCTCTTACTCTGGCCTAATGGTTAAGGTCTTAGACTGGTACTCTGGCCTAATGGTTAAGGTCTTAACTCTTACTCTGGCCTAATGGTTAAGGTCTTAACTCTAACTTTGGCCTAATGGTTAGGTCATGACTCTTACTCTGGCCTAATGGTTAAGTTCTTAGCTCTTTCTCTGGCCTAAAGGGTTAGGGTTTTGACTCTTACTCTGGCCTAATGGTTAAGGTCTTAACTCTTACTCTGGCCTAATGGTTAAGGTCATGACTCTTACTCTGGCCTAATGGTTAAGGTCTTAGCTCTTTCTCTGGCCTAATGGTTACGGTCTTAGATTCTTACTCTGGCCTACTGGTTAAGGTCTTAACTCTTACTCTGGCCTACTGGTTAAGGTCTTAGACTCTTACTCTGGCCTACTGGTTAAGGTCTTAGATCTTACTCTGGCCTAATGGTTAAGGTCTTGACTCTTAATCTGGCCTAATGGTTAAGGTCTTGACTCTTACTCTCGCCTAATAGTTAAGGTCTTAACTCTTACTCTGGCCAAATGGTTAAGGTCTTAGACTCTTGCACTGGCCTAATAGTTAAGGTCTTGACTCTTACTCTTGCCTAATGGTTAAGCTCTTAGACTTTTACTCTAGCCTAATGGTTAAGGTCTAGACTCTTACTCTGGACTAATGGTTAAGGTCTTAGTCTCTTAATCTGGCCTACTGGTTAAGGACTTAGACTCTTACTCTGGTATACTGGTTAAGGTATTAACTCTTACTCTGGGCTAATGGTTGAGGTCTTAACTCTTACTCTGGCCTAATGGTTAAGGTCTTAACTCTTAGTCTGGCCTAATAGTTAAGGTCTTAGACTCTTACACTGGCCTAATAGTTAAGGTCTTGACTCTTACTCTGGCCTAATGGTTAAGGTCTTAGATTCTTACTCTAGCCTAATGGTTAAGGTCTAGACTCTTACTCTGGACTAATGGTTACGGTCTTAGTCTCTTAATCTGGCGTACTGGTTAAGGATTTAGACTCTTACTCTGGTATACTGGTTAAGGTGTTAACTCTTACTCTGGCCTAATGGTTAAGGTCTTAACTCTTACTCTGGGCTAATGGTTAAGGTCTTAGACTTTTACTCTGGCCTAATGGTTAAGGTCTTAACTCTTACTTTGGCCTACTGGTTAAGGTCTTAACTCTTACTCTGGCCTAATGGTTAAGTTCTTAGACTTTTACTCTGGCCTACTGGCTAAGGTCTTAACTCTTACTCTGGCCTAATGGTTAAGGTCTTAGACTGGTACTCTGGCCTAATGGTTAAGGTCTTAACTCTTAATCTGGCCCAATGGTTAAGGTCTTAGACTCTTACTCTGGCCTAATGGTTAAGGTCATGACTCTTACTCTGGCCTAATGGTTAAGGTCTTAGCTCTTTCTCTGGCCTAATGGTTACGGTTTTGACTCTTACTCTGGCCTAATGGTTAAGGTCTTAACTCTTACTCTGGCCTAATGGTTAAGGTCTTAGACTCTTACTCTGGCCTAATAGCTAAGGTCTTAGACTCTTAATATGGCCTAATGTTTAAGGTCTTAACTCTTACTCTGGTCTAATGGTGAAGGTCTTAACTCTTACTCTGGCCTAATGGTTAATGTCTTCAACTCATACTCTGGCCTAATGGTTAAGGTCTTAGACTCTTACTCTGGCCTAATGGATAAGGTCTAGACTCTTACTCTGGACTAATGGTTAAGGTCTTAGACTCTTACTCTGGCCTAATGGTTAAGGTATTAACTCTTACTCTGGCCTAATGGTTAAGGTATTAACTCTTACTCTGGCCTAATGGTTAAGGTCTTAGACTCTTACTCTGGCCTTATGGTTAATGTCTTATCTCTTACTCTGGCCTAATGGTTAAGGTCTTAGACTCTGACTCTGGCATAATGGTTAAGGTCTTAACTCTTACTCTGGCCTAATGGTTAAGGTCTTAACTCTTACTCTGGCCTAATGGTTAACGTCTTAGACTCTTACTCTGGCCTAATGGTTAAGGTCTTAGACTCTTACTCTGGCCTGCTGGCTAAGGTCTTAACTCTTACTCTGGCCTAATGGTTAAGGTCTTAGACTCGTACTCTGGCCCAATGGTTAAGATCTTAACTCCTACTCTGGCCTAATGGTTGAGGTATCAACTCTTACTCTGGCCTAAGGGTTAAGGTCACTCTTACTCTGGCCTAATGGTTAATGTCTTCAACTCTAACTCTGGCCTACTGGTCAAGGTCTTAACTCTTACTCTGGCATAATGGTTAAGGTCTTAGACTCTTACTCTGGCCTAATGGTTAAAGTCTTAGACTCTCACTCTTGCCTAATTGTTAAGGTCTTAACTTTTACTCTCGCCTAATGGTTAAGGTCTTAGACTCTTACTCTGGCCTAATTGTTAAGGTCTAAACTCTTACTCTGGTCTAATGGTTAAGGTCTTAGACTCTTACTCTGGCCTAATGGTTAATGTGAGAAGTTGGCCTGGCATATGCTGTTCCTAGTTATAGGGACACCTTGCACCAGTCCAATTCGACTCCTATTGATGGTAGGTTTAAGACAACCTTTAAAGAAAGCTATCCTAGTGGTAGCTGTGGAGAGCAGCCTTCAGGCTAAGTCTTGAAGGAGTGTTAAGCTTATTGTTTTACCATAATAACCTCTTGAATAACCAAATGAAAGAGTAGCCCACACAGGTATATATATAAAATATATGTATTTATTCTAGACAGAATCCCACAGTCACTTTATGTGGCTAGTGGCAAAGTTACAATTCAAACAAGCATTTCTAAACACAATAAATAGCACAGAAATCAATGGGCCCCAGGGGGGGACCAAACCATATACTAAAATAGTGGTATAAGAACCACGACAATTCCACAGGCAATGCCTAGGGCATTCAGGATCGCTGGCCCCTTAAGAATCCACCCACAGTTAAGAGGAAGGGGACCCACGGGAGGCGTGTGCAGTGCGAGAAGTTGCTGTCGGGATCGCAATGTTAGCCTATGGAGAATGTCGCGGTTGAATAATTAAGGTTTAAGGACACTTCTAACAACAGTACAAAGTTAAGGCTTGAGACTTAAGGCTTTGGAGAGCCCACCACCACGGAAGTACCGAAGTACCACTGTTACCTGCCCCAGGGAAGCCGGGTGCATAGGTCGATTCTGGTGTCGGGTCGCGGGCTGATTTTCTATGGAAAAGGAGTCCAAACTGCTGCTAGCTGGAAGTGTCGCTGAAGTCGTGAAGATTGAAGTTGAAGAAAAGACAAAGATGAACCTGAAATCAGAGGGGACAGAGTCTGGGTCACAGCACAGTGACCAGGGAGCTCACAGGAAGGAGCTCGTGGATGTCGGGGGCTTCAGGTGTGGAAGGTTCAGCTGGGCTCTGCAGTCACGGGCTCCGGGAGGCTTCAAGGAAGGCCAGCTTCTGGAGGGCGACTGTCCCACGTCGGCTGAGGGTCGCTGCGGTGTTAGTGTCCCGATTGGATCCACTAAGCATTGGCAACCGCAACCCACGCAAGACGAACAAAGCAGCTGCTGGTGCAGACCCACGAGGTCTGAGGGTGCTCTCCTTTGCAGGGAGCGTAGAGCAGGCCTGGAGCAACCAGGGGAACTCTTGGGAAAGAAGATTGTCCTCCGTCAGGGCCCACAAGTCGAGAGACAAGGGACCGCGGAAGGCAGCAAAATGGAGTGCGTAAAAGGGCTCCCACGTGCCACCGGAGCGGGCCAGGGAGCTGAGGGTCGGCAGAAATGCTGCTTGAAGGTTGGCTCAAGAATGGGCCAAAGCACAACTTCCCCACTGGTCGGGGTTGTGTGCTGGACAAGAGGTGGCCGGTGTCTCGGGGTATGCGGAGATCTCGACACCCACGTGGTCCAGGGTGCTCAGACTTGCTGGGCACGCTCACAGGACGCTGGGATGCACTGGAGACCCACCTCGAGGTTGCTGGAAGGCGTCGAAAGTCGTGAGAGCAACGAAGTTCCAACCGGGTATCTTGTAGTCTTTTAGGTGCCTGCCAAGCAGGGGGATAACTCCTTTATCCCAAGGGAGATTTCTTCAGTCAGCTGGGCAGCAGCTCGTCGAAGGTCAGTTCTGTGAAGTCCTGTACGAATCTAAGGCTCTAGGGCAAAGTTATTCCCATATATCCCCAAGATTAGGGGATGGTCCAAAATAGAGCCTACCAATCAGAGTAGAGGCGGGAAAGGGTGGCTACACCCACTCCCCTTTGTGTGTTTCCCACCTGGGCGAGGGGCAGGATGCCCCTGAACCGGTTCTAGGCGGTGTATGCAGAATTGGGGCTCTGCAGCTGCCTACGTGCAACTCTGAAAGGACATTTGGTGCACCCACCCTGTTCCAATCCACATATCCTGTCTGGGGAGGTGCTGGCACCTCCCTGCCACAGGAGCCCTATTGTCCAGATGGCGAGGCTGGGGTTTTCCCCAGCAACAGCCAGCCAGAGTCGTGTAGGTGGCGAACAGTAGCCATTTTGTGGTACATGTGCACTTTTAAATTGGTTTCCAAATTCTACCGCTTTTCCCATATCACCCTCCTAGCAAGGGGGAATCGTGCCCCCATGCCCATGGCTGGACTGGGGGTATGATTCCTTCATGTTTGACACCAAACACGATATGGTTCTGTGTAGCCACTCCAAAGTTACAGCGATGACGCAATAACTTATAATGCGGTTAAGAGTATATGGTATGGCTACACTACAAACAACCCAGTAACATTTTACGAAGGTTGCAGAGAGGTCCTACTCACGTAGGGGTCCCCCCTCACACATACCTCAGCACCCGGCCCTGTAGGATTACCAGGGCCTGCCATAGGGGTGACCTATGAGAGTATATGTGTTGTATGGTATGGGACATAGGGTACCTACATCCCGGTAAGGGGTGCTAGCACCACCTTACCCAGGCTACAGTAGTGGCCTGGTGGTGTCAGTTTGGGTGGCTGTCCCAGGGTGGCACAACAAGTGCTGCAGCCCTGGTAGGCCGACTGGGGGCCCCATGCCCTGGGTACCTAGGGTACCATCTACAAGGGACTGGTAGGGCATGCCCAGCATCCAATTATGTTTGTACCTAGAGTACTCACAACAGTTTTAGGGAGAAAGCAGATAGGCTGGGGTCCTGGATAGCAGGATCCCAGCCAGACTAGTCAAAAACCACTTAAATACCAGGCAAAAAGTTGGGGGCAACCATTAGTCAGATTCCACTCTCCTACATAACCCCCCCCCCCCAAACGAAAGGAGATAAGGCTAACCTTGTCCAGATAAGCCTTTATTTCCTGAGTGGCCATATAAGGAAGAACCTGTACTAACATGGTTGCTCCCTGTGTCATGGTCCACTTGGGAAATCCTACCCCAAGGGGTTCTAGAGTTTCTCCAAAGTCTAGGGAAATTACCTGTATTGGTTTTTGGGTCAGAGGTGGGCTGGTGGGGTGTCTGAGTCTGGAAGTGAGACCCTACTTGGGTTGGTCTCAACCTCCTCAGATCACTGGCCACTATGGAAGCCTTTCTGCCCATGACTGTGTCATATCTGGCCCTAAGGGTCAACCTCTGGCTGCCTACAGCTGGGGGTTGGATCCCTTTGGCTGGAATAGTGGAGGGCACTGGAAGGTTTGGGGCAGCTAGGCCCCAGGTTTCCCTGTGCTCAACAACATCCATTTGAGGGGTGCCTATACCTAGGGGTAAGGGGGATCCCTCAGTTTGTAGAGGAATATTCACCTGGCTGAAACTACTCTGCTGGGTGTCCCTAATCTGTTGATGAGGGAGTTCCTCTGGGCAGGGGCCCCGTAAGGGTCCACTGACCTCCCTGACCTCTGCAGCCCTGGGCTGACTGAGGCAGGGTAGAGAGGGGCAGGATACCTGCTCCAGACTGGGTACCACCTTGGAAGGATCCCCTGCCATCAGAGAGGTGGGCAGGCCAAGCCTGTCCACTTCTGGGGCAGTTACTTCACAAGGGGCAGGGGCAGTTCCCTGAGAAACTGGACCTTTACCTGTAGTCTGGTGGGGGGAAGACTGCTCTTCCTCCCCTATGCTCTCTGTTTGTGTAGAGTGATCCATAGTTTCAGGCTTCACTCTTTCTATTTCCTCCTGGGGTGGAGGTGAGGCCCTCAGGGTCTCATCCACTCTCTCAGGAATTCCTACCATTTTCAAATGGGCCTTGTGGTCAACCTCAGCCCAGGCTGAGATTTCTAGATCATTCCCCAGTAGACAATCTACAGGCAAGTTTGGGGACACTGCCACTCTCTTGGGGCCAGTGACTCCTCCCCAGCTGAGATTTATCACTGCCATGGGATGATCTGTCCTGATTCCATCAATATTGGTCACCTGATAGCTAAACCCAGGTAAAAGCTGATCTAGGGGCACTAGCCTCTTGGTCACCATGGTGACACTGGCCCCTGTGTCCTTATAGGCCACAGCCTTCTGACCATTGATTATTGGTTCTTGTCTGTACCTGCCCAGAATACTGGGACTCATGGTAAAGTTGGCAAACCCCATGCCACCATCACAGACCATAGTTGCTAATGCAGGGGACCTGGCTAGGCCAGAGTCCACTGGTGTCCCCAAAGAGAACCCAACTAAATTTTTGGGTGCACTCCCACCACCTGGGGGATTACTACTAGTAGTAACAGGAGGTGTTGGAGCTGGTTTTGGAGGAACACTTTCTTTATTGCCATTCTTAGGACAGCTGGAGTCAGTTTTCCAGTGGCCAGGTTTCTTACACACATGGCAATATGGTTTCTTGGTATTAGAGGAAGTATTTTGGGACCCACCCCCAGCACTGGTTTGTTGGGGCCCTTCAGAGGACTTTTCTTGTTTATCATCCCCACCTTTCTCTTTGGGCTTAGTGGAATCCTTCTTCTGGTCACCAACTTGGTTCTTAGGCCTGATCCTGGTTCTGACCCATTTGTCTGCCTTCTTTCCCAATTCTTGGGGAGAGGTCAGATCAGAGTCCACCAGGTGCTGGTGTAAAAGTTGGTTCTGACAATTATTAAGAATCTGCTCCCTCATAATGAGATTATACAATCCTTGATAATCATTAACTTTACTGCCATTTAACCAACCTTCCAGTGCCTTGGTTGCACAATCCACAAAGTCTACCCAATCCTGATTCTGTGCTTTCTGGGTGTCTCTGAACTTAAGTCTGTATTGATCAGTGGTTAAGCCAAACCCATCTATTAAAGCAGCTTTCAGGATATAATAATCATCAGCATCCTCTTCTCTTACAGAGAGGATCTTGTCTCTCCCTTTATCTGAAAAGGAGAGCCACAGGATTGCTGCCCACTGCTCTACAGGGACCCTCTGTACTCTACAGGCCCTTTCAAGAGCAGATATCCATTTGTGGATATCATCCCCATTCTGATAGGGGGGCACAATCTTGTGGAGGTTCCTATTGTCAGGGACTCTCTCTCTAACTCTAGGGGTTTCATCACTGCCACCAGGGATCTCTAGACCCCATTTCTTTGAAGCTTTCTGAAGCTCCAGGGTTTCCCTGTCTAATGCTAACTGTTCTCTTTTAAGCTGAAGCTTAGCCTGCTCAAATTTGATCAGTCTGCATTTCCTCTCATGAGAGGTTTCTCTTCTCTGAGAAGAGGCAGAGGACCCTTTGGATCCCCTAGAATGGTTGGATCCCACTGAGGGGGATCTGTTCCTTCTGGGGTCCACCACTCTCCTTTTAAGGGTGGAAGGAGTGCCTCTTGGGCCATCACTTCCATGCTGTGAGTGGTCTGTGTCTTCCAGGTCAGGATTTTCATCCTCTTCCTGTTCCTCTTCAGATTCCACTCTGGGAGTGTCCTCTTCTGAGGGGTGCCCACCCACGTTGTCCGTCCCTCTGGATCCTATGGACTCCATAAAGTCTGCTATGAGCAGGATCTCTTTGAGACGTTTTGTGTTGGCACCTCTTTCTGTCTTCAGTCTCCTAAGGGTGCACATTTCCCTGAGCTCAGCAAAGGTGAAATTATCATACTTATCTACTGGGACCCTCTGGGGTCCTTCCATAGCCTTAGTGCCACTTGAAGACATGTTTAGTGTAGTGATGTATCTACCTACACTAAGTGTGTCCTACTGAACCCTCTCTTGAGTTGTAGTCAAGGTGTGCTAGACCCTCTACACACAACTCCAAGTTCAGTAGAACTTATTGTATTCTAGCTTGAATTTATATGTACCTTTGGTACCTTGTGGCTTTCACTTTAGAAATTCAATGTGTTATCTGGTAAAACAATGGCAAGCTTGAATCCAACCGCTGCACACCAATGTGAGAAGTTGGCCTGGCATATGCTGTTCCTAGTTATAGGGACACCTTGCACCAGTCCAATTCGACTCCTATTGATGGTAGGTTTAAGACAACCTTTAAAGAAAGCTATCCTAGTGGTAGCTGTGGAGAGCAGCCTTCAGGCTAAGTCTTGAAGGAGTGTTAAGCTTATTGTTTTACCATAATAACCTCTTGAATAACCAAATGAAAGAGTAGCCCACACAGGTATATATATAAAATATATGTATTTATTCTAGACAGAATCCCACAGTCACTTTATGTGGCTAGTGGCAAAGTTACAATTCAAACAAGCATTTCTAAACACAATAAATAGCACAGAAATCAATGGGCCCCAGGGGGGGACCAAACCATATACTAAAATAGTGGTATAAGAACCACGACAATTCTACAGGCAATGCCTAGGGCATTCAGGATCGCTGGCCCCTTAAGAATACACCCACAGTTAAGAGGAAGGGGACCCACGGGAGGCGTGTGCAGTGCGAGAAGTTGCTGTCGGGATCGCAATGTTAGCCTATGGAGAATGTCGCGGTTGAATGATTAAGGTTTAAGGACACTTCTAACAACAGTACAAAGTTAAGGCTTGAGACTTAAGGCTTTGGAGAGCCCACCACCACGGAAGTACCGAAGTACCACTGTTACCTGCCCCAGGGAAGCCGGGTGCATAGGTCGATTCTGGTGTCGGGTCGCGGGCTGATTTTCTATGGAAAAGGAGTCCAAACTGCTGCTAGCTGGAAGTGTCGCTGAAGTCGTGAAGATTGAAGTTGAAGAAAAGACAAAGATGAACCTGAAAGCAGAGGGGACAGAGTCTGGGTCACAGCACAGTGACCAGGGAGCTCACAGGAAGGAGCTCGTGGATGTCGGGGGCTTCAGGTGTGGAAGGTACAGCTGGGCTCTGCAGTCACGGGCTCCGGGAGGCTTCAAGGAAGGCCAGCTTCTGGAGGGCGACTGTCCCACGTCGGCTGAGGGTCGCTGCGGTGTTAGTGTCCCGATTGGATCCACTAAGCATTGGCAACCGCAACCCACGCAAGACGAACAAAGCAGCTGCTGGTGCAGACCCACGAGGTCTGAGGGTGCTCTCCTTTGCAGGGATCGTAGAGCAGGCCTGGAGCAACCAGGGGAACTCTTGGGAAAGAAGATTGTCCTCCGTCAGGGCCCACAAGTCGAGAGACAAGGGACCGCGGAAGGCAGCAAAATGGAGTGCGTAAAAGGGCTCCCACGGGCCACCGGAGCGGGCCAGGGAGCTGAGGGTCAGCACAAATGCTGCTTGAAGGTTGGCTCAAGAATGGGCCAAAGCACAACTTCCCCACTGGTCGGGGTCGTGTGCTGGACAAGAGGTGGCCGGTGTCTTGGGGTATGCGGGGATCTCGACACCCACGTGGTCCAGGGTGCTCAGACTTGCTGGGCACGCTCACAGGACGCTGGGATGCACTGGAGACCCACCTCGAGGTTGCTGGAAGGCGTCGAAAGTCGTGAGAGCAACGAAGTTCCAACCGGGTATCTTGTAGTCTTTTAGGTGCCTTCCAAGCAGGGGATAACTCCTTTATCCCAAGGGAGATTTCTTCAGTCAGCTGGGCAGCAGCTCGTCGAAGGTCAGTTCTGTGAAGTCCTGTACGAATTTAAGGCTCTAGGGCAAAGTTATTCCCATACATCCCCAAGATTAGGGGATGGTCCAAAATAGAGCCTACCAATCAGAGTAGAGGCGGGAAAGGGTGGCTACACCCACTCCCCTTTGTGTGTTTCCCGCCTGGGCGAGGGGCAGGATGCCCCTGAACCGGTTCTAGGCGGTGTATGCAGAATTGGGGCTCTGCAGCTGCCTACGTGCAACTCTGAAAGGACATTTGGTGCACCCACCCTGTTCCAATCCACATATCCTGTCTGGGGAGGTGCTGGCACCTCCCTGCCACAGGAGCCCTATTGTCCAGATGGCGAGGCTGGGGTTTTCCCCAGCAACAGCCAGCCAGAGTCGTGTAGGTGGCGAACAGTAGCCATTTTGTGGTACATGTGCACTTTTAAATTGGTTTCCAAATTCTACCGCTTTTCCCATATCACCCTCCTAGCAAGGGGGAATCGTGCCCCCATGCCCATGGCTGGACTGGGGGTATGATTCCTTCATGTTTGACACCAAACACGATATGGTTCTGTGTAGCCACTCCAAAGTTACAGCGATGACGCAATAACTTATAATGCGGTTAAGAGTATATGGTATGGCTACACTACAAACAACCCAGTAACATTTTACGAAGTTTGCAGAGAGGTCCTACTCACGTAGGGGTCCCCCCTCACACATACCTCAGCACCCGGCCCTGTAGGATTACCAGGGCCTGCCATAGGGGTGACCTATGAGAGTATATGTGTTGTATGGTATGGGACATAGGGTACCTACATCCCGGTAAGGGGTGCTAGCACCACCTTACCCAGGCTACAGTAGTGGCCTGGTGGTGTCAGTTTGGGTGGCTGTCCCAGGGTGGCACAACAAGTGCTGCAGCCCTGGTAGGCCGACTGGGGGCCCCATGCCCTGGGTACCTAGGGTACCATCTACAAGGGACTGGTAGGGCATGCCCAGCATCCAATTATGTTTGTACCTAGAGTACTCACAACAGTTTTAGGGAGAAAGCAGATAGGCTGGGGTCCTGGATAGCAGGATCCCAGCCAGACTAGTCAAAAACCACTTAAATACCAGGCAAAAAGTTGGGGGCAACCATTAGTCAGATTCCACTCTCCTACAGTTAAGGTCTTAGACTCTTACTCTGGCCTAATGGTTAAGGTCTTAACTCTTACTCTGGCCTAATGGTTAAGGTCATAACTCTTACTCTGGCCTAATGGTTAAGGTCTTAGACTTTTACTCTGGCCTAATGGTTAAGGTCTTAATTCTTACTTTGGCCTACTGGTTAAGGTCTTAACTCTTACTCTGGCCTAATGGTTAAGGTCTTAGACTCGCACTCTGGCCTAATGGTTAAAGTCTTAAAACTTACTCTGGCCTACTGGTTAATGTCTTATCTCTTACTCTGGCCTAATGGTTAAGGTCTTAGACTGGTACTCCGGCCTAATGGTTAAGGTCTTAACTCTTACTCTTGCGTAATGGTTAAGGTCTTAGAATCTTACTCTGGCCTAATGGTTAAGGTCTTAACTCTTACTCTGGCCTAATGGTTAAGGTCATGACTCTTACTCTGGCCTAATGGTTAAGTTCTTAGCTCTTTCTCTGGCCTAATGGCTAGGGTTTTGACTCTTACTCTGGCCTAATGGTTAAGGTCTTAACTCTTACTCTGGCCTAATGGTTAAGGTCATGACTCTTACTCTGGCCTAATGGTTAAGGTCTTAGCTCTTTCTCTGGCCTAATGGTTACGGTCTTAGATTCTTACTCTGGCCTACTGGTTAAGGTCTTAACTCTTACTCTGGCCTACTGGTTAAGGTCTTAGACTCTTACTCTCGCCTAATGGTTAAGGTCTTAACTCTTACTCTGGCCTAATGGTTAAGGTCTTAGACTCTTGCACTGGCCTAATAGTTAAGGTCTTGACTCTTACTCTTGCCTAATGGTTAAGCTCTTAGACTTTTACTCTAGCCTAATGGTTAAGGTCTAGACTCTTACTCTGGACTAATGGTTAAGGTCTTAGTCTCTTACTCTGGCCTACTGGTTAAGGACTTAGACTCTTACTCTGGTATACTGGTTAAGGTATTAACTCTTACTCTGGGCTAATGGTTAAGGTCTTAACTCTTACTCTGGCCTAATGGTTAAGGTCTTAACTCTTAGTCTGGCCTAATAGTTAAGGTCTTAGACTCTTACACTGGCCTAATAGTTAAGGTCTTGACTCTTACTCTGGCCTAATGGTTAAGGTCTTAGATTCTTACTCTAGCCTAATGGTTAAGGTCTAGACTCTTACTCTGGACTAATGGTTACGGTCTTAGTCTCTTAATCTGGCGTACTGGTTAAGGATTTAGACTCTTACTCTGGTATACTGGTTAAGGTGTTAACTCTTACTCTGGCCTAATGGTTAAGGTCTTAACTCTTACTCTGGGCTAATGGTTAAGGTCTTAGACTTTTACTCTGGCCTAATGGTTAAGGTCTTAACTCTTACTTTGGCCTACTGGTTAAGGTCTTAACTCTTACTCTGGCCTAATGGTTAAGGTCTTAGACTCTTACTCTGGCCTACTGGCTAAGGTCTTAACTCTTACTCTGGCCTAATGGTTAAGGTCTTAGACTGGTACTCTGACCTAATGGTTAAGGTCTTAACTCTTAATCTGGCCCAATGGTTAAGGTCTTAGACTCTTACTCTGGCCTAATGGTTAAGGTCTTAACTCTTACTCTGGCCTAATGGTTAAGGCCATGACTCTTACTCTGGCCTAATGGTTAAGGTCTTAGCTCTTTCTCTGGCCAAATGGTTACGGTTTTGACTCTTACTCTGGCCTGATGGTTAAGGTCTTAACACTTACTCTGGCCTAATGGGTAAGGTCTTAGACTCTTACTCTGGCCTAATAGCTAAGGTCTTAGACTCTTAATATGGCCTAATGTTTAAGGTCTTAACTCTTACTCTGGTCTAATGGTTAAGGTCTTAACTCTTACTCTGGCCTAAGTGTTAAGGTCTTCAACTCATACTCTGGCCTAATGGTTAAGGTCTTAGACTCTTACTCTGGCCTAATGGATAAGGTCTAGACTCTTACTCTGGACTAATGGTTAAGGTCTTAGACTCTTACTCTGGCCTAATGGTTAAGGTATTAACTCTTACTCTGGCCTAATGGTTAAGGTATTAACTCTTACTCTGGCCTAATGGTTAAGGTCTTAGACTCTTACTCTGGCCTTATGGTTAATGTCTTATCTCTTACTCTGGCCTAATGGTTAAGGTCTTAGACTCTTACTCTGGCCTAATGGTTAAGGTCTTAACTCTTACTCTGGCCTAATGGTTAAGGTCTTAACTCTTACTCTGGCCTAATGGTTAACGTCTTAGACTCTTACTCTGGCCTAATGGTTAAGGTCTTAGACTCTTACTCTGGCCTGCTGGCTAAGGTCTTAACTCTTACTCTGGCCTAATTGTTAAGGTCTTAGACTCGTACTCTGGCCCAATGGTTAAGGTCTTAACTCCTACTCTGGCCTAATGGTTGAGGTATTAACTCTTACTCTGGCCTAAGGGTTAAGGTCACTCGTACTCTGGCCTAATGGTTAAGGTCTTAACTCTAACTCTGGCCTACTGGTCAAGGTCTTAACTCTTACTCTGGCATAATGGTTAAGGTCTTAGACTCTTACTCTGGCCTAATGGTTAAAGTCTTAGACTCTCACTCTTGCCTAATTGTTAAGGTCTTAGACTCTTACTCTGGCCTAATGGTTAAGGTCTTAGACTCTTACTCTGGCCTAATGGTTAAGGTCTTAACTCTTATTCTGGCCTACTGGTTAAGGTCTTAACTCTTACTCTGGCCTAATGGTTAAGGTCATAACTCTTACTCTGGCCTAATGGTTAAGGTCTTAGACTTTTACTCTGGCCTAATGGTTAAGGTCTTAATTCTTACTTTGGCCTACTGGTTAAGGTCTTAACTCTTACTCTGGCCTAATGGTTAAGGTCTTAGACTCGTACTCTGGCCTAATGGTTAAGGTCTTAAATCTTACTCTGGCCTACTGGTTAATGTCTTATCTCTTACTCTGGCCTATTGGTTAAGGTCTTAGACTGGTACTCTGGCCTAATGGTTAAGGTCTTAACTCTTACTCTGGCCTAATGGTTAAGGTCTTAGACTCTTACTCTGGCCTAATGGTTAAGGTCTTAACTCTTACTCTGGCCTAATGGTTAAGGTCATGACTCTTACTCTGGCCTAATGGTTAAGTTCTTAGCTCTTTCTCTGGCCTAATGGTTAGGGTTTTGACTCTTACTCTGGCCTAATGGTTAAGGTCTTAACTCTTACTCTGGCCTAATGGTTAAGGTCATGACTCTTACTCTGGCCTAATGGTTAAGGTCTTAGCTCTTTCTCTGGCCTAATGGTTACGGTCTTAGATTCTTACTCTGGCCTACTGGTTAAGGTCTTAACTCTTACTCTGGCCTACTGGTTAAGGACTTAGACTCTTACTCTGGTATACTGGTTAAGGTCTTAACTCTTACTCTGGCCTAATGGTTAAGGTCTTAGACTCTTACTCTGGCCTAATGGTTAAGGTCTTAACTCTTACTCTGGCCTAATGGTTAAGGTCTTAACTCTTACTCTGGCCTAATGGTTAAGGTCTTAGACTCTTACTCTTGCCTTATGGTTAAGGTCTTAACTCTTACTCTGGCCTAATGGTCAAGGTCTTAGACTCTTACTCTGGCCTAATGGTTATGGTCTTAGACTCTTACTCTGGCCTAATGGTTAAGGTCTTAACTCTTACTCTGGCCTAATGGTTAAGGTCTTAGACTCTTACTCTGGCCTAATGGTTAAGGTCTTAAATCTTACTCTGGCATAATGGTTAAGGTCATGACTCTTACTCTGGCCTAATGGTTGAGGTCTTAGCTTTTTCTCTGGCCTAATGGTTAAGGTCTTGACTCTTACTCTGGCCTAATAGTTAAGGTATTGACTCTTACTCTGGCCTAATGATTAAGGTCTTAAGTCTTACTCTGGCCTAATGGTTAAGGTCTTAGACTCTTACTCTGGCTAAATGGGTAAGGTCTTAAATCTTACTCTGGCCTAATGGTTAAGGTCATGACTCTTACTCTGGCCTAATGGTTAAGGTCTTAGCTCTTTCTCTGGCCTAATGGTTATGGTCTTAGACTCTCACTCTGGTATACTGGTTAAGGTCTTAACTCTTACTCTGGCCTAATGGTTAAGGTCTTAGACTCTTACTCTGGCCTAATGGTTAAGGTCTTAGACTCTTACTCTGGCCGTATGGTTAAGGTCTAGACTCTTACTCTGGCCTAATGGTTAAGGTCTTAACTCTTACTCTGGCCTAATGGTTATGGTCTTAGACTCTTACTCTGGCCTAATGGTTAAGGTCTTAACTCTTACTCTGGCCTAATGGTTAAGGTCTTAGACTCTTACTCTGGCCTAATGGTTAAGGTCTTAAATCTTACTCTGGCCTAATGGTTAAGGTCATGACTCTTCCTCTGGCCTAATGGTTGAGGTCTTAGCTTTTTCTCTGGCCTAATGGTTAAGGTCTTGACTCTTACTCTGGCCTAATAGTTAAGGTATTGACTCTTACTCTGGCCTAATGATTAAGGTCTTAAGTCTTACTCTGGCCTAATGGTTAAGGTCTTAGACTCTTACTCTGGCTAAATGGGTAAGGTCTTAAATCTTACTCTGGCCTAATGGTTAAGGTCATGACTCTTACTCTGGCCTAATGGTTAAGGTCTTAGCTCTTTCTCTGGCCTAATGGTTACGGTCTTAGACTCTTACTCTGGTATACTGGTTAAGGTCTTAACTCTTACTCTGGCCTAATGGTTAAGGTCTTAGACTCTTACTCTGGCCTAATGGTTAAGGTCTTAGACTCTTACACTGACCGTATGGTTAAGGTCTAGACTCTTACTCTGGCCTAATGGTTAAGGTCTTAACTCTTACTCTGGCCTAATGGTTAAGTTCTTAGACTCTTACTCTGGCCTTATGGTTAAGGTCTTAACTCTTACTCTGGCCTAATGGTTAAGGTCTTAGACTCTTACTCTGGCCTGATCGTTAAGGTCTTAACTCTTACTCTGGCCTACTGGTTAAGGTCTTGACTCTTACTCTGGCCTACTTGTTAAGGTCTTAGCTCTTACTCTGGCCTAATGGTTAAGGTATTAACTCTTACTCTGGCCTAATGGTTAAGGTCTTAGCTTTTTCTCTGGCCTAATGGTTAAGGTCTTGACTCTTACTCTGGCCTAATAGTTAAGGTATTGACTCTTACTCTGGCCTAATGATTAAGGTCTTAACTCTTACTCTGGCCTAATGGTTATGGTCTTAGACTGTTACTCTGGCCTAATGGTTAAGGTCTTAACTCTTACTCTGGCCTAATGGTTAAGGTCTTAGACTCTTACTCTGGCCTAATGGTTAAGGTCTTAAATCTTACTCTGGCCTAATGGTTAAGGTCATGACTCTTACTCTGGCCTAATGGTTGAGGTCTTAGCTTTTTCTCCCGCCTAATGGTCAAGGTCTTGACTCTTACTCTGGCCTAATAGTTAAGGTATTGACTCTTACTCTGGCCTAATGATTAAGGTCTTAACACTTACTCTGGCCTAATGGTTATGGTCTTAGACTCTTACTCTGGCCTAATGGTTAAGGTCTTAAGTCTTACTCTGGCCTAATGGTTAAGGTCTTAGACTCTTACTCTGGCCTAATGGGTAAGGTCTTAAATCTTACTCTGGCCTAATGGTTAAGGTCATGACTCTTACTCTGGCCTAATGGTTAAGGTCTTAGCTCTTTCTCTGGCCTAATGTTTCAGGTTTTGACTCTTACTCTGGCCCAATGGTTAAGGTCTTATCTCTTACTCTGGCCTAATGGTTAAGGTCATGACTCTTACTCTGGCCTAATGGTTAAGGTCTTAGCTCTTACTCTGGCCTAATGGTTAAGGTCTTAACTCTTACTCTGGCCTAATGGTTGAGGTCTTAATTCTTACTCTGGCCTAATGGTTAAGGTCTTAACTCTTACTCTGGCCTAATGGTTAACGTCTTAGACTCTTACTCTGGCCTAATGGTTAAGGTCTTAGACTCTTACTCTGGCCTGCTGGCTAAGGTCTTAACTCTTACTCTGGCCTAATGGTTAAGGTCTTAGACTCATACTCTGGCCCAATGGTTAAGGTCTTAACTCCTACTCTGGCCTAATGGTTGAGGTATTAACTCTTACTCTGGCCTAAGGGTTAAGGTCACTCCTACTCTGGCCTAATGGTTAAGGTCTTAACTCTAACTCTGGCCTACTGGTCAAGGTCTTAACTCTTACTCTGGCATAATGGTTACGGTCTTAGACTCTTACTCTGGCCTAATGGTTAAAGTCTTAGACTCTCACTCTTGCCTAATTGTTAAGGTCTTAACTTTTACTCTGGCCTAATGGTTAAGGTCTTAGACTCTTACTCTGGCCTAATTGTTAAGGTCTAAACTCTTACTCTGGTCTAATGGTTAAGGTCTTAGACTCTTACTCTGGCCTACTGGTTAAGGTCTTAGACTCTTACTCTGGCCTAATGGTTAAGGTCTTAACTCTTACTTTGGCCTACTGGTTAAGGTCTTAACTCTTACTGTGGCCTAATGGTTAAGGTCTTAGACTCGTACTCTGGCCTAATGGTTAAGGTCTTAACTCTTACTCTGGCCTAATGGTTAAGGTCTTAGACTCTTACTCTTGCCTACTGGTTTTTTTATTTATTTATTTATATAGTTTTATATAGCGCGAACGTCACCCTTGGGTATCAGAGCGCTTCACAATAACAAAAGGCAAATTGAGCACGAATACAATATGAGTAGCAGGACGATTTACACGGCTATGAGGTAGCTTAGGTATGTAACTATACATTATTTAACAAGCAAAAGAAAGAAAAATACAATGACAGGATTAGGTTACCGTGTGTTGTCAGTAATCACATATATATTGTTATTTCCCTGAACGATTAACTTCAATTTTCCCAATCACGTATTGGAAACTGCTTATTGTACAAGTGAACTGGGATATCCACATACGCATGATTCGAAGCGTCTTTTTCTGAGCGTTCTACGTCTGTGCGCTTCAATAGGAATAGAATCGTATGCGTATATGAGCTTATCTTTACATATTCCGAATGACTGTTGTGAAAGCATCTATATCATAGTGCTCTGATGAGCCGTCTTATTTACGAAAGGAACTTACTCATCAGGAAGATCTTCGCTTCCCTCTTAAATGTTGCTGTGTTAGGAATCTTCCTAATGTTTGGAGGGAGTGAATTCCAAATTCTGGGGGCTGCTCCGGAGAAAGCTCTGTCATATGTTTTCTTCTTCCGGAAGATCGGTGGTCTCAGCAGAATCTCCTTAGCACTCCTGGCAGGTCTGTTTCCCCCCGATAGTTCAATTTTTTTGGCCAAATATTTCGGTGTTCCAAAGTGGAGCGCTTTGTGTGTAATACATGCCATTTTAAGTTGAATTCTGGCTTCGTAAGGTAACCAGTTTAATGCTTTTAGGTGTGGGGAAATGTGGTCAAATTTCCTCGATCCGGTTATAAGTCTTGCGGCTGCATTAAGACATGCTTTTAGTGGTGCTGTGGAAGTTTTAGGTAGACCTGCTAAGGTTGTACATCCATATTCAATCCTTGAAATAACTAAAGACTGGACTGCCAATTTGAGGTCTGTCATAGAAATGAATGGTTTCACTTTTCTAATGTAGTTCAAGTGAAATCGAGCACTTTTTGCCATTGCTTTAATGTGGGCTTTCATGTCTAAGTTCTTGTCCAGTGTGATTCCTAGTGATTTCGCTGAGTCGACTAGCGTAGGTTTGCAGTTTAGTGCTGTGATCGTTTCTGTCCATTCTTTCGTTTCTGTCTGATTCTTTGGTGGTGAGATTAATAGGAATTCAGTTTTTTGTGCATTTATCTTCAGATGATTGCTAGTTAACCAACGTAAAGACATTTTTAAGGCCTCATTCATTAATTTGATGTCTTCCAGCGACTTGATCTTTATGTATATCTGCGTATCGTCCGCATACATGTGGTACGCTATTCTTGCTTCTCTGAGAATTTCTGTAAGGGGTTCGACATACAGGTTGAAGAGCGATGGAGAGAGTGTGGATCCTTGAGGGACGCCAATTGAGTTTGGGCATGATTTGGATAGTGTCTGGTTGACCAGGAATCTTTGCGTTCTGTTCTGGAGGAAGGATTCAAACCATTTCAGCACAATTCCTGATAACCCCATCCTGTCATGCAGCCTGGCTAGTAGTTTTTCATGATTTACAGTGTCAAAAGCTGATGACAGGTCAAGAAGGATTAGTAGGCATGTTCTATTGTGATCTAGGGCCTGTAGCGCATCGTCTACAATATGAAGGATCGCTGTTTCCATGCTGTGGCCTGTTCTGAATCCAGACTGGCAGTCGTCTAGCAGCTTGAAATTTGCGATGTGATGGTTCAGTTGATTTTGTACACATTTCTCAATTAGTTTGGCTAGTATAGGAATATTGGTTACTGGGCGGAAGTTGTTTGGTTCTCCTGGGTCCGCTGTGGGTTTTTTGATGATGGGGACGACTTGGCCTGTTTTAAGGCATTCTGGAAGGATCCCTTGAGATAAAGAGGCATTTATTATTTTTGTCCATATTGGGATGACTATGTGGCTGATTGATTTTAGGCATTTATGGGGGAGTAGGTCATTATAGTGGTTATTAGGTTTGATATCCGATAGCGTTTTGGCGATGATATTCTGGTCGTAGAGTTTGAAGGTATCCCATTGTGCTTTGTTTTTTGACCATTCATTTTTGATTGATGTGATGGCATTGTTCATCGTGGGTGGTTGATTGGGAAGGTTGTTGGCTTCTGTCCTGAGCTCTCTTTCAAGTGTGTTGGCCTTTTCGGTGAAGAAAGTTGAGAATTCTTCACAACTCAACTGTGTTTTAGTAGAGTCATGGGCCGATTTTGCCAGCTTATTAGACTGTTGCTTTAAGATCTCGAATAATTTCCGTGGCCTGTTTTTGGTGTTGTCCAGTTCCGATCTAATAAATTCCTTTTTCGAGTTCATGATCTTTTTGTTGTACTCGTTTCTGATTTTTCTGAGAGATTTCAACGTGGGGGATGACGGGTGCTGTCTTCAGATTTTTTCAGCAAGTCTTAATTTTCGCCTATCTTCATTTAATGCTCCATTAAACCATGGATTTTTTTCTTTCTCAGTGACACTTTTCAATTTTAGTGGCATGGTCGAATTGACTATGTTCGTTATTGATGTAGTGTAGTGTTCCGTTAGATCATTCACATTGTGCAGTTTGTTTGGCGGCATTAAGTCCTTCTCACATCTTTCTATTAGACTATCGGTATTAGAGTCTCTGGTGTCCCGAATCCACTTCTTGGTTTTGGTGGGCTGCGTGGTTTTGTTCTTTTTCATGGAGGGTATTAGGAAGGTAATGGCATGGTGATCTGACCAGTCGCATGGTACAATTGAGCGTATTGATGTTTCCTTGTTTCGCGATATTATCCAGTCTAGCGTTGCTCCTTTCGAGTGTGTTGGCAGTGTGCAGGCTTGGGTAAGGTTTAGATCATTTAAAAAGTCTTTAAATGCGTTGACGTGTTTGTCATTATTATCGTCCCAATGTAGATTAAAATCGCCTAGGAAAATGTTATTAGAGTGAGAGTTAGTGTTCGCCGTGATGATCTCCATTAGCTGGTCTATGAAGGTGACATTGTTAATACCTGGTGGATCAACATGGCCGCCAGGTAGGTGCTCTATGCTAGAGCTCCCGGGTTGGGGATTACCGAAACGGTTTAAATCCCTGGTTAAACCCCGCCATTCCGGCAGCCCGACTGTAACTCATGAACAAAGGGCCATCGATACGGTGCTAGTACAGCCCGAAAAGTAAGGGGAGGTTCTGCTCGCTCTCGGGACGAACATCCATCGAGTTGGTCCCCAGCGCGAGACTCGACACTGGGGTGATGCTGCGACCCTTCGTTTTCACACGGACTGACCAGGGACCCCGATTGCGCTGCCCCGGACCCAAAATACATCTGATGAGACGCGGAGCTCGAAGGATCGGAGCATAACCACCGGACGCGTCAGAAAAGGTTCGAGGCTACGATCGCAGCGCCCGCAGGCGGTGAGAGGCACCGGGACTGCGCTTGCAACTGTGCTGCTCGGAGGCGCGATCACCCTAGACGGAACGGAGTGCTCTGGATTTTACGGAGGCTCCCTGGATGTCTTGGGTTTCCAAGGCATTTCTACACGGTGGAGACGACGCCAGCGGAGACCGAGAGGGGCTGGTCTGTCCACGAGGATATCTATGGCCCCCAACTGAAAAGAGGTGCTTGGGGCCCAGAGAATATTTGCAAAGTAAAACAAAGTTATAGAATACCAGAATAAAGGCAGGACAATTGCCAATAAGCTGGGAAGTCAGGATTCAGCTTGCCTGACCTTGAAATGGCGGCCGCTGCTGACGACCAGAGCAAAAGAAACTGAGCATTAAGGAGGAATATTCTTTGGGGACAATCAGAAATCAGACAATTGTACCTTTTATCTGTACCTTTTGACCTGATGCATTGTTTCATCGCTGCCTGGACGACCTGGGCATTTCTAGAGCTCGGAGAGGCTCCATAATGAAAAACTAATCCACAAAATGGAAGGTCCAAAAGGAAAGGGGAAGGGAAAGAGGACTAGGAAGTAGAAACAGACAAGGGCACCATGCCCTCAGATGTGCTTGGTAGCTAATACAGCAGCCATATTGGACTGTCTAATTTTTAACATCATTGAAGGGAAAAGAGGATTGGCAGAGAAAATTAATATTTTGAACAATAATCTTGCTATTTGATCTAAACCAAAATCAAAAGAATAAACCAAACCTTCCTAGTCAAGCCAACCAGATATATAGCCGGAATAGATAATAACAGCTAAGGGAGAATTAACACTAAAGCACCTCACACCAACATGCAAACATGGCCGTTAAAAGCTAGAAATAGTGGGCATAAACGCACACGCAATAAAGTATCCTAACATCCTATCAAAGAATGCAGCCAAAAAATTCAAACACAAACTATTAAGAACTAACCCGGACACGCTGATATCTGACCCCTCCGTTAATCTAGTCAATGGCACTATTGTAAATGACCTGATCTTCTTTACCAGAAAAACAGTTAAATGGCGGATTGCCATCACAGAGATGCTTAACATAAACTCAACGAGGAATATACCACACGGCACAAGACTTATGATCACACCGTCAACAAGACTTAGAGCGAACCTATGCATAACAATTTACAAGAACGGAATTGTGCTCATACAAGCAGCCAACAACGAATTAGAAAAATTCGACAACATGTTCCTAACCTTAAAAGAACATGTAGAGACATCAAACTCTCAACAACACCAAACTCCACAAATAGCCAACTTAGGCAACACCAACACTTCCACCACAGACATCACAATACCCAGAGACCTTCAGGAACCCCAACACAAAATACAACAAAAAGACACTATTGTGACAGGAGGCCCAATGGAAGGAAAGGATAAAGAAACAACAGAAATATCCACACGCTATACCGAATCTGATCCGTCGACGCTACGGAGAGAAGAACTAACATCTCCCTCACATGCTGGGACACCGTATATGAGTAGGCCAATCCTCGGGAATCTGGAATCAAACGACAGGGTAGATATCACCCCGTCCATATCCCTCTCTACTACAACACAAATGACACCGAGGTCTACGCGGAAATTATACCCCACGAACATGGTATTAAGATCACAATACACAGAGTACACATCTCACACTGCTTGTAGAGGAAGTACAGTCAACCGAACTAAAGACAAAAAGAACAGGAAGTCGGAAACATTAACATCATGGACCGCTACGGTGGAGTTCCACGCCTCCACGTAGCACCTGAGAACCCTGCTGTTGCCCCTCCCCCCTCTGCGAGCTCGCGGTCGATGGCGGCCGCTCGGCGTTTGCTGCTCCGTGCCGCAAGTATGCCGTTCTCTCTTTGCCTTGTCTTTGCGCTTCTTTCGGAGTCCGACTGCAGAGATTAGCAGCGGAATAGCAGCGGAATAACGGGATACCGGGACAACGATAATTGGCGCTGGATCGGAGCAAAGCTGTCTGACTGAATCCTCTGGGAGAGACGTGATCCACAGCGGTGTTATGTGCCGGGCTGAGTTGCTGGGCTGAGTTTTTCATCGCACGGCTGCAAGGCTGTATCTTCGGTGATTTCCCGAGAAGCTTCACAGTTTATCCTCACGTCAGCACGGTGAGCTGCCTCTATTAATAAACGCCGAGGTCCACACTTCTTGGAGTTAAGCTACTGTTGCAGTAATTCTTCATTACCTCGGTAAGAGACTTCTGCTGCCTCCGCTGCTGCGGCCGGTCCTTGGCTACATTGTATTTCTGCTTGGGAAGACTGGTGTAAACTTTTTTTTTGCCGCTGATAGCCACTGATAGCAGTTAAAGTGTGCGAGGTATGTCAAAATTGCAAGCTCCAGTTCCAGTTTTCATTTTTGATGGATTTGGCAATGGAAATGTGGAGTTTGTTGCAGCAGTAATTCAATTGGTCGACTACTGACTTTCTATGCCCATCTTAATACAGTTGGACAGAGTGAGGTGTTAGTCCACGCTGCTAGAGTTGTCTGCCCCGCTGCTGCACTTTTATATTTTGTACTGCAGCCGCTGTGTGGGTTAGATTCTCGGTCTCAGTACTTTTTGATGGGCTGGATTTCGCTTCTTTTACAACTGTCGTACTGCTGCTACTGCTGCTACTCATACTCACCGGTGCAAAGTTATTTTGCTACTACCAGTCTTAATAATGGGTAAGCAATTGACGGCCAAGGCCAAGGCCAAAATACGACGCCAACAATTAAAAGAGAATTCCGAAAGAGCCAAGCGGGCTAGGTCAGCCACGGAGAGAGAAATCTCCTCTCTTGAAAATTCTGAGAGCTCTGGAGAAGGTGAGGATGGTCTCTCAGGCGGCAGCCCGACCCAGGTTATTCATCAGAGTCCTTGTAAATCTACTGTTAGTGCGGCAAAGGAGATAATTGAGTCACCAGTGGGGGGAATAGCCGTGGCTCTATTAGGTTCAGAAGCTAAATTACCTGAGATAACTCAGAGCCTTAATCCTGCGGCCTCACTCGATTCACAGCCATCCAAAGAGGCCACATCAGTCTCTGCTTCCAAGGCTTCTAAACAATTCCCGTTGTTTGAGCGAAAAGCAGCAAGATACGACCTTAATAATACAGCTGGTACTCGGGCAGTATCTTCAGGTGTTCCAACTTCCTTAAACCTCTCTTCTTCAATAGTTATCCCTCCCATTGAAAGTCTCGCTTCAACTGCTGGTCCAAGTACTTCCTCGATTATTCCCAGTGAGGTGACTTTGTCTCAGAGTCCGATTATGGGGATGGATACTGAAACTGCTGGGGACTTTCAGATCTCAGTTAAGGACATGCTGAATCTAATCCTGCAAGAAATTAGAGAGATGAAGCAAATGCAAAAGATGGAAACGGAGATGATTTGTAAGCGTCTGGACAAAATTGAAGACTCTATGGCTTCATTTTCTAATCATCTGCAAGAGTCTGAGACTAGAATTTCTAGGGTGGAGGACAATCTTATCACCGCACAGAAAGAGATCATCACTGGTTCTAAATTTTCAAAGGCCTTCGAATCTAAACTGGATGAGTTAGAGAATTATAATAGAAGGTCAAACCTTCGAATAGTAGGTGTACCTGAAAATATCGAGGGATCGGACATGACAAAATGGATCACTTCCTTTTTTTCTCAAGAGGTCATCCCTGAGTTTAAGGGAGACTTAACAATTACCAGGGCGCATCGAGTACCAGCTCGTCCATTCCCTAACTCTCCGTTTCCTCGGACTATCATTGTTAACTTGGCCGATGTTCGGGTTAAAGAAATAATCCTATCCCAGGCCTTTAAGCAAAGACAATTTCAGGTTAATCCTACCACTAAGTGCCGGATTTTTTCCGATATGTCGGCTGCTGCTGCTAGACGGAGAAAGGACTTTGTAAAGATTCTTCAGTTATTTAAGGACAAAGGAGCTCAAGCATCGATTGCACAGCAATCAAAGTTAAAAGTTTTGATCAAGGGCAAATTCTATTTGTTTACAGATGTTGATGAGGCTCGGGAGATGCTTGATAAGCTGGCTCAGGGTTAGGCTAAAGTTGGAATATGTTTTGATTTGTCTAGATGGGTACTCGTATATTTTAATTAGGGGGTGAGGGGTGCAGGTGGGAACTCGGGGGTCATGGGATTCGGGGCGCACTACCAAGGCGCTCTTATGAGAGGGTTTAGTGCCATGTGGCCAGCGTGGGAGGGAGATACAGGGGTAGTACAGGGCCACGGGACTAGGGTTAGGGGGGGGAGCACTTGGGTAGAGGTAAGAGCACTTGGGTGGAGGGGGATGCGGGGTAAAAATGGAAAAATGAAATTCTTGTGGTTCACGATGCAAAATTTTGTTGGCAAGAAGTTATTCTTAACAATTAATGTCTATTGAAGGGGTTAGAGTTGTCTCTTTCAATGTCAATGGATTGAATAATAAAAAAAAAATGCGTACTATTGAGCTCTGGATTAAAACAGAGCGCCCAGCAGTTGTGATGCTGCAAGAAACCCATATTTCTGTGGAGAAAATTAACTCTTTTTCAATGTTTAAAAATTGGTCTTCATATCGTGGGTTTTCATGTGCTCAACAATCTCAAAGGGGAGTCGCGCTGTTTATTAATCGTAATTTAGATGCAGAAATTATTCAGTTTGAAGATGGAGGAGCAGGGCGGTGGTGTTGGGCTACTTGTGTAATTAAAAACAGGAATAGGCCAATTACCTTTGTTAGTTATTATGCCCCTGTGGAAGATAGTGCCGCCATTTATGAGGAGTTATTTCAATCATTACTATTGGTCAGAGGAGATATAGTTATAGGCGGGGATTTTAATATCCTTATCGATATAAAACTTGATTCCACGGGTCTTTTGAAGAAACAATCTAAACCAAAGTCATTAAGGTCCATTATGAAGCACTCCGCATTACTTGATCTGTGTGACCCATGGCGATTAAAATTTCCTCATAAACAAGAATTTACTTATTGGTCGGGAAGACATAGATCCTCCTCTCGTATTGATTTTTTTTTGGCCTCTAATTCATTAGAATTTTCATATCAGAAATTTTTGCATAATGGCTTTTCAGACCACGCAATGTTGGTAATTGAGTTTAAAGTAGGGGAAGAAATTAAGTCCCCTAAGAGATGGATATTTAATAAAATGTACCTACAAGATAGCAATTGGGTTTCCTTTTTAAAATCCGAAATTGTTGACTTCATTGCTCGTAATTCACACACGGCCCCATTACATATTATCTGGGACTCACTAAAAGCCTTTGTTCGTGGTATTATTATCGCCAAAGACGCAGAAGAATGGCGTACTATTAAACAGACTAGGACCTTACTCTATCAAAGAATCTGTTCCCTGACTCAGCTTCGACAATCTAATTTCTCTAGTCTTGCGCAAAAAAAATTAAACGAGGCCAAACGTGAATTAAGTACGTTTTTTGCTACACAGAGTGAACAGCAATTCCTTATACAATCCCAAAGGAGTTATGAGGAGAGTAATTTTTCTGGCAAACTCCTTGCTTGGCAGGCTAAGGAGCAAGCCGCTGCAAATTCAATTCGTACTTTGAAGTCTCCTATCACTCTGTTAGACACATCACAGTCTGATGTTATTGGTACTATAATGCTTTCTCACTATAAACAGATATATAGCCATCATCAGGAAATAGACCATTCTAGGCTTTTAAATTTCTTAGCAAGATATGATATGCCTTCTCTATCTCAGGCAGATAGTGGAGCTATGATGAGTTTATTTTCAAAGTCAGAGCTGGAATTAGTGGTAAAGAACCTCCCAATTGGTAAGGCCTGCGGCCCGGATGGCCTCCCCGCTGAATTTTTTAAGGTTTTCTTCTGCGCCTTTTCGGATTTGCTGCTACAATTAGTGTAGGAGAGTGGCATCGACTGCATAGTTGCCCCCAACTTTTTGTTGATGTTTTGACTGTTTTTATGACTTTAGCCAGGCTGTGGCCCTGCTATCCAGGACCCCAGCCTATCTGCTTCCTCTGGTAAACCATGTGAGTACCCTAGGTACCAACCAATTGGATGCTGGGCATGCCCTACCAGTCCCTTGTAGATGGTACCCTAGGTACCCAGGGCATGGGTCCCCCAGTAGGCCTACCAGGGCTGCAGCACTTGTTGTGCCACCCTGGGACAGCCACCCAAACTGACACCACCAGGCCACTACTGTAGCCTGGGTAAGGTGGTGCTAGCACCCCTTACAGGGATGTAGGTACCCTATGTCCCATACCATACAACACATATACTCTCATAGGTCACCCTATGGCAGGCCCTGGTAATCCTACAGGGCTGGGTGCTGAGGTATGTGTGAGGGGGGACCCCTACGTGAGTAGGACCTCTCTGCAACCTTCGTAAAATCGTTACTGGGTTGTTTGTAGTGTAGCCATACCATATACTCTTAACCGCATTATAAGTTATTGAGTCATCGCTGTAACTTAGGAATGGCTACACAGAACCATATCGTGTTTGGTGTCAAACATGAAGGAATCATACCCCCAGTCCAGCCATGGGCATGGGGGCACGATTCCCCCTTGCTAGGAGGGTGATATGGGAAAAGCGGTAGAATTTGGAAACCAATTTAAAAGTGCACATGTACCACAAAATGGCTACTGTTCGCCACCTACACGACTCTGGCTGGCTGTTGCTGGGGAAAACCCCAGCCTCGCCATCTGGACAATAGGGCTCCTGTGGCAGGGAGGTGCCAGCACCTCCCCAGACAGGATATGTGGATTGGAACAGGGTGGGTGCACCAAAAGTCCATTCAGAGTTGCACGTAGGCAGCTGCAGAGCCCCAATTCTGCATACACCGCCTGGAACCGGTTCAGGGGCATCCTGCCCCTCGCCCAGGCGGGAAACACACAAAGGGGAGTGGGTGTAGCCACCCTTTCCCGCCTCTACTCTGATTGGTAGGCTCTATTTTGGACCATCCCCTAATCTTGGGGATATATGGGAATAACTTTGCCCTAGAGCCTTAGATTCGTACAGGACTTCACAGAACTGACCTTCGACGAGCTGCTGCCCAGCTGACTGAAGAAATCTCCCTTGGGATAAAGGAGTTATCCCCCTGCTTGGCAGGCACCTAAAAGACTACAAGATACCCGGTTGGAACTTCGTTGCTCTCACGACCTTCGACGCCTTCCAGCGACCTCGAGGTGGGTCTCCAGTGCATCCCAGCGTCCTGTGAGTGTGCCCAGCAAGTCTGAGCACCCTGGACCACGTGGGTGTCGAGATCCCCGCATACCCCGAGACACCGGCCACCTCTTGTCCAGCACACGACCCCGACCAGTGGGGAAGTTGTGCTTTGGTCCATTCTTGAGCCAACCTTCAAGCAGCATTTGTGCCGACCCTCAGCTCCCTGGCCCGCTCCGGTGGCCCGTGGGAGCCCTTTTACGCACTCCATTTTGCTGCCTTCCGCGGTCCCTTGTCTCTCAACTTGTGGGCCCTGACGGAGGACAATCTTCTTTTCTAAGAGTTCCCCTGGTTGCTCCAGGCCTGCTCTACGCTCCCTGCAAAGGAGAGCAACCTCAGACCACGTGGGTCTGCACCAGCAGCTGCTTTGTTCATCTTGCGTGGGTTGCGGTTGCCAATGCTTAGTGGATCCAATCGGGACACTAACACCGCAGCGACCCTCAGCCGACGTGGGACAGTCGCCCTCCAGAAGCTGGCCTTCCTTGAAGCCTCCCGGAGCCCGTGACTGCAGAGCCCAGCTGTACCTTCCACACCTGAAGCACCCGACATCCACGAGCTCCTTCCTGTGAGCTCCCTGGTCACTGTGCTGTGACCCAGACTCTGTCCCCTCTGCTTTCAGGTTCATCTTTGTCTTTTCTTCAACTTTAATCTTCACGACTTCAGCGACACTTCCAGCTAGCAGCAGTTTGGACTCCTTTTCCATAGAAAATCAGCCCGCGACCCGACACCAGAATCGACCTATGCACCCGGCTTCCCTGGGGCAGGTAACAGTGGTACTTCGGTACTTCCATGGTGGTGGGCTCTCCAAAGCCTTAAGTCTCAAGCCTTAACTTTGTACTGTTGTTAGAAGTGTCCTTAAACCTTAATTATTCAACCGCGACATTCTCCATAGGCTAACATTGCGATCCCGGCAGCAACTTCTCGCACTGCACACGCCTCCCGTGGGTCCCCTTCCTCTTAACTGTGGGTGGATTCTTAAGGGGCCAGCGATCCTGAATGCCCTAGGCATTGCCTGTAGAATTGTCGTGGTTCTTATACCACTATTTTAGTATATGGTTTGGTCCCCCCCTGGGGCCCATTGATTTCTGTGCTATTTATTGTGTTTAGAAATGCTTGTTTGAATGGTAACTTTGCCACTAGCCACATAAAGTGACTGTGGGATTCTGTCTAGAATAAATACATATATTTTATATATATACCTGTGTGGGCTACTCTTTCATTTGGTTATTCAAGAGGTTATTATGGTAAAACAATAAGCTTAACACTCCTTCAAGACTTAGCCTGAAGGCTGCTCTCCACAGCTACCACTAGGATAGCTTTCTTTAAAGGTTGTCTTAAACCTACCATCAATAGGAGTCGAATTGGACTGGTGCAAGGTGTCCCTATAACTAGGAACAGCATATGCCAGGCCAACTTCTCACATTGGTGGCAGCGGTGGGATTCAAGCTTGCCATTGTTTTACCAGATAACAAATTGAATTTCTAAAGTGAAAGCCACAAGGTACCAAAGGTACATATAAATTCAAGCTAGAATACAATAAGTTCTACTAAACTTGGAGTTGTGTGTAGAGGGTTTAGCACACCTTGACTACAACTCAAGAGAGGGTTCAGTAGGCCACACTTAGTGTAGGTAGATACATCACTACACTAAACATGTCTTCAGGTGGCACTAAGGCTATGGAAAGACCCCAGAGGGTCCCAGTAGATAAGTATGATAATTTCACCTTTGCAGAGCTCAGGGAAATGTGCACCCTTAGGGGACTGAAGACAGAAAGAGGTGCCAACACAAAACGTCTCAAGGAGATCCTGCTCATAGCAGACTTTATGGAGTCCATAGGATCCAGAGGGACGGACAGAGTGGGTGGGCACCCCTCAGAAGAGGACACTCCCAGAGTGGAATCTGAAGAGGAACAGGAAGAGGATGAAAATCCTGACCTGGAAGAAACAGACCACTCACAGCATGGAGGTGATGGCTCAAGAGGCACTCCCTCCACCCTTAAAAGGAGAGTGGTGGATCCAAGAAGGAACAGATCCCCCTCAGTGGGATCCAACCATTCTAGGAGATCCAAAGGGTCCTCTGCCTCTTCTCAGAGAAGAGAATCCTCTCATGAGAGGAAATGCAGACTGATCAAATTTGAGCAGGCTAAGCTTGAGCTTAAAAGAGAACAGTTAGCATTGGACAGGGAAACCCTGGAGCTTCAGAAAGCTTCAAGAAAGTGGGGTCTAGAGATCCCTGGTGGCAGTAAGGAAACCCCTAGAGTTAGAGAGAAAGTCCCTGACAATAGGAACCTCCACAAGATTGTGCCCCCCTATCAGAATGGGGATGATATCCACAAATGGATATCTGCTCTTGAAAGGGCCTGTAGAGTACAGAGGGTCCCAGTAGAGCAGTGGGCAGCAATCCTGTGGCTCTCCTTTTCAGATAAAGGGAGAGACAAGCTCCTCTCTGTAAGAGAAGAGGATGCTGATGATTATTATATCCTGAAAGATGCTTTAATAGATGGGTTTGGCTTAACCACTGATCAGTACAGACTTAAGTTCAGAGACACCCAGAAAGCACAAAATCAGGATTGGGTAGACTTTGTGGATTGTGCAACCAAGGCACTGGAAGGTTGGTTAACTGGCAGCAAGGTAGATGATTATACAGGATTATACAATCTCATAATGAGGGAGCAGATCCTTAACAATTGTCAGAACCAGCTCTTACATCAGCACCTGGTGGACTCTGATCTGACCTCTCCCCAAGAATTGGGAAAGAAGGCAGACAAATGGGTCAGAACCAGGATTAAGCAAAAGGTCCAGCCCTTGGGAGGTGCAACTAAAAAAGAAGATGCCAAAAACTCTGACAAGGGTGGGGAAAAGGGAAAAGACCAGCAGTCTTCAACAGGCCCCCAAAAAGCAGCTTCTGAGACTACCAAGAAAAACAAATCCAAACAACCAAGGAAGCCATGGTGTAAGTACTGTAAACAGACTACCCATTGGACTTCAGACTGTAATAAGGCCAAAGACTCCACAAGCACCACACCAGCCCCTAAGGCTCCTGTTCCCCCTAGTACAGTTACAGGTGCTGGTGCACAGAACAAGGGCATAGTAGGGTTGACCCTGGGATCTGGAGAGGACTCTGGCCTAGTCAGAACTCCTACTCAGGCTGTGCTAGTTTGTGATGGGGACTTGTCCCTGTTTGTGAGCCCCAGTGGTCTGGGCAAATACAGACAACAGCCAACCATAAATGGAAGGGAGTCACTAGCTTACAGGGATACAGGGGCCAGTGTCACTATGGTGACTAAGGACCTTGTGGACCCTAACCAGATCATACTTGGAGAGACATACCAAGTGACCAACGCTAGCAACGTTAGTACAGACCATGCTCTAGCTGTTGTGAACTTCTCCTGGGGAGAGGTAACTGGCCTCAAGAAAGTTGTGGTGAGTGCAGACCTACCTGTTGAATGTTTACTAGGGAATGATTTGGAGACCTCAGCATGGGCTGAGGTGGAGCTAAGTACCCATGCAGCAATGTTGGGTATATCAGCAGAAGTATTTGCCCTGACAAGGTCAAAAGCAAAGCTGACAGGAACTGAACAGGCCTTGGATCCTGGAAAAATGGACCAAGGGCCTTCCAAGAGGAGGAGTAGCAGGGGTAAGGCCGAGCCTTCCCCCCAGGATCAGTCTGTAGAAACTCTTTTAGCAGAAGAGGATCTAGCTCCTGAAGAAGGAACTGCCCCAGAGGAACTGGAACCTGATCAGGTTGAGTTCTTGGAGGCAGGGGGACCTTCTAGGGCAGACTTGAGCCTGGAGCAGCAGAGCTGCCCCACTCTTGAACCCCTCAGACAGCAAGCTGCTGCTGAGGCTGCAGGGGATGCCAGTGGGACCCATAAGATTTATTGGGATGAAGGGCTCCTTTACTCTGAGGGTCGAGACCCCAAGCCTGGTGCAGCCAGGAGGTTGGTCATACCTCAGAAGTTTAGGAGCTTCCTGCTCACACTGGCCCATGATATCCCCTTAGCAGGACACCTGGGCCAAAACAAGACTTGGGACAGAATTGTCCCACACTTTCATTGGCCCCACATGAGTGAAGACTGTAAGAGCTTTTGCAGCTCTTGCATTACCTGCCAAGCAAGTGGCAAGGCAGGTAAATCCACCAAGGCCCCCCTGATACCATTACCTGTGGTGGGGGTGCCCTTTGAGCGGGTGGGGATTGACATCGTTGGTCCCTTAGACCCACCAACAGCATCTGGGCACAGGTTCATTTTAGTGGTAGTGGATCATGCCACTAGATACCCAGAAGCTATTCCCCTTAGGACCATCACAGCTCCTGTGGTGGCAAGGGCCCTCCTTGGAGTCTTCTCCAGGGTGGGGTTCCCTAAGGAGGTATTGTCTGACAGAGGTACAAACTTTATGAGTAGTTACCTGAAGGCAATGTGGAAGGAGTGTGGGGTTAACTATAAGTTCACCACCCCTTACCATCCTCAATGCAATGGTCTTGTTGAAAGATTCAACAAGACCCTAAAGGGTATGATTAAAGGACTACCAGAAAAGCTTAGGCGAAAATGGGATGTTCTTCTGCCCTGCCTTCTCTTTGCATACAGAGAGGTGCCACAGAAGGGGGTTGGCTACAGCCCCTTTGAACTTCTGTTTGGCCATCCTGTTAGAGGGCCACTTTGTCTAGTGAAGGAGGGATGGGAGCAACCTCTCAAACCCCCTAAACAGGACATTGTGGACTACGTACTTGGTCTCCGCTCCCGGATGGCTGAGTATATGAAGAAGGCAACTAAAAACCTGGAGGCAAGTCAGGAATTGCAGAAAGCCTGGCATGACCAAAAGGCTGTCCTGGTGGTGTACCAGCCAGGACAGAAGGTATGGGTGTTGGAGCCAGTGGCCCCAGCAGCTCTCCAAGATAAGTGGAGTGGACCCCATACCATTTTGGAGAAAAAGGGAGAGGTTACCTACCTGGTCGACCTTGGCACTCCCAGAAGTCCCCACAGGGTACTTCATGTGAATAGATTGAAAGCATATGTGGACAGGGCTGACATGGGCTTGCTCATGGCAACAGATGAGGGACAGGAGGAAGAGAGTGACCCTCTCCCAGACCTGCTCTCTCAGAACCCTGACGATGGGTCAGTTGATGGAGTAGCCTTGGCAGGCAGCCTCACTACCCAGCAGCAAGCAGATTGTAGACAGGTTCTACAAAGCTACAGACATATGTTTTCTCTGACTCCTAGTCAGACCACCTGGTGCACTCACGAAGTGGACACTGGGGACAGTCTGCCTGTCAAGAATAAGATCTACAGGCAACCTGACCATGTCAGGGACTGCATACGGACTGAAGTCCAAAAGATGTTGGAGTTGGGAGTAATTGAGCCCTCAGATAGCCCTTGGGCTAGCCCAGTAGTCCTAGTACCAAAACCTCACACCCAGGGTGGTAAGACAGAGATGAGGTTTTGTGTAGACTACAGGGGTCTCAATGCAGTCACTAAGACTGATGCTCATCCAATTCCCAGAGCAGATGAGCTCATAGATAGGTTGGCCTCAGCCAAATATCTGAGCACATTTGATCTGACAGCTGGCTACTGGCAGATAAGGTTAGCTGAGTCTGCAAAAGCCAAAACTGCATTTTCTACCCCTAGTGGGCATTATCAATTTATTGTGATGCCCTTTGGTTTGAAGAATGCACCTGCCACTTTTCAAAGGTTGGTGAACCAAGTCCTCTCAGGCCTGGAAGACTTTAGTGCAGCATATCTAGATGATATTGCTGTCTTTAGCTCCACCTGGGAAGATCACCTGATCCACCTGAGGGAAGTTTTAGAAGCCCTGCAGAAGGCTGGGCTCACTATCAAGGCTACTAAGTGCCAGATAGGGCAGAGTCAGGTTGTATACCTGGGACACCTTGTAGGAGGAGGCCAGGTTCAACCTTTACAGAGCAAAATCCAGACCATCATGGACTGGGTTGCTCCAACCACCCAGACTCAGGTTCGAGCTTTCTTGGGCCTGACTGGTTATTATAGGAGATTTGTGAAAGGATATGGATCCATAGTGACCCCCTTGAATGATCTCACCTCCAAGAGGATGCCCAAAAAGGTTCAGTGGACTGTCAGCTGTCAGAAAGCTTTTGATGACCTTAAACAGGCAATGTGCTCTGCTCCAGTGCTCCAAAGCCCCAACTACTCCAAAGAATTCATAGTTCAAACTGATGCTTCAGAGGTGGGGGTAGGTGCTGTGTTATCACAACTGAATGAGGAGGGCCAGGATCAACCAGTAGCTTTCATTAGCAGAAGGTTGACCCCCAGAGAGAAACGTTGGTCAGCCATAGAGAGGGAGGCCTTTGCTGTGGTCTGGGCCCTGAAGAAGCTGAGGCCATACTTGTTTGGTACTCACTTCATTGTTCAGACAGACCATAAGTCCCTCCTATGGCTAAAACAGATGAAGGGTGAAAACCCCAAACTACTCAGGTGGTCCATTTCCCTACAGGGGATGGACTATACAGTGGAACATAGACCTGGGAGCAACCATGCCAATGCAGATGGCCTCTCCAGATATTTCCACTTAGAACATGAAGACTCAACTGGTCAAGGTTAGTTTAATGTCCCTGCGTTTGGGGGGGGGTTATGTAGGAGAGTGGCATCGACTGCATAGTTGCCCCCAACTTTTTGTTGATGTTTTGACTGTTTTTATGACTTTAGCCAGGCTGTGGCCCTGCTATCCAGGACCCCAGCCTATCTGCTTCCTCTGGTAAACCATGTGAGTACCCTAGGTACCAACCAATTGGATGCTGGGCATGCCCTACCAGTCCCTTGTAGATGGTACCCTAGGTACCCAGGGCATGGGTCCCCCAGTAGGCCTACCAGGGCTGCAGCACTTGTTGTGCCACCCTGGGACAGCCACCCAAACTGACACCACCAGGCCACTACTGTAGCCTGGGTAAGGTGGTGCTAGCACCCCTTACAGGGATGTAGGTACCCTATGTCCCATACCATACAACACATATACTCTCATAGGTCACCCCTATGGCAGGCCCTGGTAATCCTACAGGGCTGGGTGCTGAGGTATGTGTGAGGGGGGACCCCTACGTGAGTAGGACCTCTCTGCAACCTTCGTAAAATCGTTACTGGGTTGTTTGTAGTGTAGCCATACCATATACTCTTAACCGCATTATAAGTTATTGAGTCATCGCTGTAACTTAGGAATGGCTACACAGAACCATATCGTGTTTGGTGTCAAACATGAAGGAATCATACCCCCAGTCCAGCCATGGGCATGGGGGCACGATTCCCCCTTGCTAGGAGGGTGATATGGGAAAAGCGGTAGAATTTGGAAACCAATTTAAAAGTGCACATGTACCACAAAATGGCTACTGTTCGCCACCTACACGACTCTGGCTGGCTGTTGCTGGGGAAAACCCCAGCCTCGCCATCTGGACAATAGGGCTCCTGTGGCAGGGAGGTGCCAGCACCTCCCCAGACAGGATATGTGGATTGGAACAGGGTGGGTGCACCAAAAGTCCATTCAGAGTTGCACGTAGGCAGCTGCAGAGCCCCAATTCTGCATACACCGCCTGGAACCGGTTCAGGGGCATCCTGCCCCTCGCCCAGGCGGGAAACACACAAAGGGGAGTGGGTGTAGCCACCCTTTCCCGCCTCTACTCTGATTGGTAGGCTCTATTTTGGACCATCCCCTAATCTTGGGGATATATGGGAATAACTTTGCCCTAGAGCCTTAGATTCGTACAGGACTTCACAGAACTGACCTTCGACGAGCTGCTGCCCAGCTGACTGAAGAAATCTCCCTTGGGATAAAGGAGTTATCCCCCTGCTTGGCAGGCACCTAAAAGACTACAAGATACCCGGTTGGAACTTCGTTGCTCTCACGACCTTCGACGCCTTCCAGCGACCTCGAGGTGGGTCTCCAGTGCATCCCAGCGTCCTGTGAGTGTGCCCAGCAAGTCTGAGCACCCTGGACCACGTGGGTGTCGAGATCCCTGCATACCCCGAGACACCGGCCACCTCTTGTCCAGCACACGACCCCGACCAGTGGGGAAGTTGTGCTTTGGGCCATTCTTGAGCCAACCTTCAAGCAGCATTTGTGCCGACCCTCAGCTCCCTGGCCCGCTCCGGTGGCCCGTGGGAGCCCTTTTACGCACTCCATTTTGCTGCCTTCCGCGGTCCCTTGTCTCTCGACTTGTGGGCCCTGACGGAGGACAATCTTCTTTTCTAAGAGTTCCCCTGGTTGCTCCAGGCCTGCTCTACGCTCCCTGCAAAGGAGAGCAACCTCAGACCACGTGGGTCTGCACCAGCAGCTGCTTTGTTCATCTTGCGTGGGTTGCGGTTGCCAATGCTTAGTGGATCCAATCGGGACACTAACACCGCAGCGACCCTCAGCCGACGTGGGACAGTCGCCCTCCAGAAGCTGGCCTTCCTTGAAGCCTCCCGGAGCCCGTGACTGCAGAGCCCAGCTGTACCTTCCACACCTGAAGCACCCGACATCCACGAGCTCCTTCCTGTGAGCTCCCTGGTCACTGTGCTGTGACCCAGACTCTGTCCCCTCTGCTTTCAGGTTCATCTTTGTCTTTTCTTCAACTTTAATCTTCACGACTTCAGCGACACTTCCAGCTAGCAGCAGTTTGGACTCCTTTTCCATAGAAAATCAGCCCGCGACCCGACACCAGAATCGACCTATGCACCCGGCTTCCCTGGGGCAGGTAACAGTGGTACTTCGGTACTTCCATGGTGGTGGGCTCTCCAAAGCCTTAAGTCTCAAGCCTTAACTTTGTACTGTTGTTAGAAGTGTCCTTAAACCTTAATTATTCAACCGCGACATTCTCCATAGGCTAACATTGCGATCCCGGCAGCAACTTCTCGCACTGCACACGCCTCCCGTGGGTCCCCTTCCTCTTAACTGTGGGTGGATTCTTAAGGGGCCAGCGATCCTGAATGCCCTAGGCATTGCCTGTAGAATTGTCGTGGTTCTTATACCACTATTTTAGTATATGGTTTGGTCCCCCCCTGGGGCCCATTGATTTCTGTGCTATTTATTGTGTTTAGAAATGCTTGTTTGAATGGTAACTTTGCCACTAGCCACATAAAGTGACTGTGGGATTCTGTCTAGAATAAATACATATATTTTATATATATACCTGTGTGGGCTACTCTTTCATTTGGTTATTCAAGAGGTTATTATGGTAAAACAATAAGCTTAACACTCCTTCAAGACTTAGCCTGAAGGCTGCTCTCCACAGCTACCACTAGGATAGCTTTCTTTAAAGGTTGTCTTAAACCTACCATCAATAGGAGTCGAATTGGACTGGTGCAAGGTGTCCCTATAACTAGGAACAGCATATGCCAGGCCAACTTTTCACAATTAGTTAATTATATGTTAATGGGTGGGCAAGTTCCAGATTCTTTTGGGGAGGGCACAGTTGTGAGTTTTCCTAAAAAAGGCAAAGATCCCAAAGATCCCAATTCATATAGGCCTATTACATTACTTAACACTGATTATAAGATCCTTACCAAATTATTATCAATACGTTTTAATCATATTGCTAAGGATCTTATTCACCCGGATCAGAATGGCTTTGTGGCAGGTCGACAATTAGCCACAAATACACATTTTCTCGTTGAGGCTTTAGATTATTTTCAGACAAATAAAATTTCCGCTTTAATTTTATTATTAGACGCGGAAAAAGCTTTTGACTTAGTGGTATGGACAACTTTATTTGTTATTTTAAATCACTTTGGAATTCCTCCACAGATTATTAGCTTGATTCAAAATTTGTACACGGGTGCCAAAGCCAATATAATCATTAATTCAGTTATGGTTGGTAAAGTATCGGTTCAGCGGGGCACCAGGCAAGGCTGCCCCTTGTCCCCTATTCTTTTTGCTTTTTTTATTGAACCATTAGCCACAGCTATTCGGGAATCCGTAAATGTCTCTCCTCCTATTCCCTCCATGGCAAAAATCAAACTATATGCCGACGATATTTTATTACTGATTAAGTCGGATATTCAATCTCAAACTGCCGTTCTTCAGCTTTTTGAGGAATTCGAACATCTGGGTGGTTATCGAATTAATAAAAAAAAAACTGAAATACTAGTCTGTGGTGGGGGTGAGGTTGAGCTACACACTGATTTATCCGGTTGAATTAATCCTAGACCGAAGAGGTATTTAGGAGTTATGTACTCTGTTTTGGTTTCCGATTTAGTTATGTTAAATTTTGATCCTCTTCTACGCAAGGTTCAATCTTTATTTAAGAGATGGGAATCGTTGCCATTTTCCATCCTAGGGCGAGTGGCACTTATAAAAATGACTATTCTTCCGCTATTTAATTTTTTATTTTCTGCCATTCCCTGTTTTTTGCCCAGTAGTTTTTTCTCAAAAGTACAATCACTATTCACAGGGTTTATATGGGCAAAAAAAAGTCCCAGGATCGCAATGCGGATCCTTTACGCCGATACAGAATTGGGAGGTTTAGCCGTACCCAATATTAAAGATTACTATAGCGCATATTTTGCCCAATATTTAGAGCGGTTTAAATCCGGAACGCAGACCCCAACTGTGTTTATTAATTTCTTTATTAATAGAATTTGTCATGAGGTTCAGATTCCTTCTCCGTTACATATTTCTAAATTACCGAAACTTACTCGTTATAAGACGATGCTTTGGTTTTTTAAGCGTCAGGATGTCTTTCTTAAAAGATATTCTCTCCCGCAATTTAATCTTAGAACTCCCTTAAGGAATGCTCTCCTTTTTTTAGGAATAAAAATTGGAGTTGACACTGTACTACAATGGGCACTTTTGGGATTTCACTCTTTGTTAGATTTCTTGAGGGAAGGGACATGGTTGTTACCTGGAGAGATGCAGCTTATTATTCCTGGGAACTTTATGTTACTTGGTTCGTATGCTTTTATTTTTAAAACGTTGGTACAAGTTGAACCAATTAGCATTGGTTCCTCCACTCAACTATGGGACGATTTGTTTACGACTTGTAGGACGAGGAAGCCAGGGGTATGGAAACGTGTTCTAGCAGAATATACTGCGGATGATCTTAGCCAAAAAGCAATGAAAAAATGGCAAGAACAGGAGAATCATGTACTTACTATTAATACTTGGAAAATGATAAATAAACTGAATTTCAGTGTTCTTCGAGGATCTAATTGGAGAAGAATGCTGTTTTTCAGTAAATGGCTTCTGTACCGTACCCCTGCTGCCATTGCTAAAATGTTTCCCAATACTACCGCCACCTGTTTTAGATGCCAGCAATATATTCCTGCAAACTGGTCCCACACTATAGCTAACTGTGTTAAAATAATGCCTTTTTGGAACGAGATATTCGAATATTTGCAAAAGTATTGTGGGATTCTGATTACTTATAATGTTAAATTAATATTGTATGGTTACGATTCCGATCTTGGTTTGACAGAACAGAGGGTTAAACTATTATTTATTGCAATGGCAGTTGCAAGGTCATTAGTCCTGCAGAACTGGAAGTCAGTTCATGTCCCTCTCTTTAGTGCCTGGCTGCAAAAAATTAGGAATGTTAGAAAGTCTGAAATGCGATATGCACAGCGAATAGGCGGGATTATGAAGTTTGATAGAATTTGGAATCTTTACTTTGTGTAATGGTTGATTTCCGTATTGTGTAAATTATTTTCTTCATGTAATTCTGTATTTTTTCTTTCTGCTTGCCAATTTATATTTTTTCTCTGTGTGCCAACTTATGGTAGTATCAATTGTATTTCTGACACAAGATTTTCAATAAAAAATTATAAAAAAAAAAAAAAAAAAAGTTGAACTCATCCAAAAATCAGTACATAAATTACATGAAAAGAGCAGCAAGACGGCCATGCCTTTATCAAATAGGCATAATAGACCTGAAAGATATCTTAGTTACTTATCATAGGATGAAACATTATCTTTACTCCAAACATATGAAGCCACAGACCACAGCAGAGGGGTGAAAATTAAGACAGTCCCAATTGATTCGAACAGAACATCCAGACATAAGGAAAGGAAACCCAATCCTAACAACCTTCAACAAATCCAGCTTACCAACAACTCACAAGAGATTAACCCTAATAACTTAGGGAAGCCTATGAAATGCCTACTGCTCAATTGTCGGTCCGCAGTAAAACATGCATCAGACATAGCTGCTCACATTGCTAGCCAGGAAATTGACCTAACTATACTTACAGAAACCTGGCTTTCAGAATCCTCTTCTCCAGTCATGGATCTCCTGGTGCCCCCACAGTATAACATCGTTAGATTAGATAGACAAAAAAAGACTGGAGGTGGTATTGCATGCATCCATCGATCGGATATAGAGGTCAGCAGTTTTCATTCTGACCCACTCGAATCCTGTGAATATCTAGGTCTAATGTCTTATCTCTTACTCTGGCCTAATGGTTAAGGTCTTAGACTGGTACTCTGGCCTAATGGTTAAGGTCTTAACTCTTACTCTGGCCTAATGGTTAAGGTCTTAGACTCTTACTCTGGCCTAATGGTTAAGGTCTTAACTCTTACTCTGGCCTAATGTTTAAGGTCACGACTCTTACTCTGGCCTAATGGTTAAGTTCTTAGCTCTTTCTCTGGCCTAATGGTTAGGGTTTTGACTCTTACTCTGGCCTAATGGCTGAAATGCCAGAAACCGGTCCTGGGATGCTTGTTTCCAGTCCAGGGAGGACCTGGCTTGGCAGTTCGGGCTGGACTGTTCCCATGAGGCACAGGGTCAAGACTGATTTGCATATGGCTGGGTTCAAACTGGAACGGCATGGTGAGCAAAAAAACGATGGATTTAGGCCCAGATCTCTGTACTGGGGTGAATGTATGACATTGTTCTGCATTCTGTCCATCAATTGTTGTTTTTGCATATGCCTTTATCAAATAGGCATAATAGACCTGAAAGATATCTTAGTTACTTATCAGAGGATGAAACATTATCTTTACTCCAAACATATGAAGCCACAGACCACAGCAGAGGGGTGAAAATTAAGACAGTCCCAATTGATTCGAACAGAACATCCAGACATAAGGAAAGGAAACCCAATCCTAACAACCTTCAACAAATCCAGCTTACCAACAACTCACAAGAGATTAACCCTAATAACTTAGGGAAGCCTATGAAATGCCTACTGCTCAATTGTCGGTCCGCAGTAAAACATGCATCAGACATAGCTGCTCACATTGCTAGCCAGGAAATTGACCTAACTATACTTACAGAAACCTGGCTTTCAGAATCCTCTTCTCCAGTCATGGATCTCCTGGTGCCCCCACAGTATAACATCGTTAGATTAGATAGACAATAAAAGACTGGAGGTGGTATTGCATGCATCCATCGATCGGATATAGAGGTCAGCAGTTTTCATTCTGACCCACTCGAATCCTGTGAATATCTAGGTCTAATGTCTTATCTCTTACTCTGGCCTAATGGTTAAGGTCTTAGACTGGTACTCTGGCCTAATGGTTAAGGTCTTAACTCTTACTCTGGCCTAATGGTTAAGGTCTTAGACTGTTACTCTGGCCTAATGGTTAAGGTCTTAACTCTTACTCTGGCCTAATGTTTAAGGTCATGAATCTTACTCTGGCCTAATGGTTAAGTTCTTAGCTCTTTCTCTGGCCTAATGGTTAGGGTTTTGACTCTTACTCTGGCCTAATGGTTAAGGTCTTAACTCTTACTCTGGCCTAATGGTTAAGGTCATGACTCTTACTCTGGCCTAATGGTTAAGGTCTTAGCTCTTTCTCTGGCCTAATGGTTACGGCCTTAGATTCTTACTCTGGCCTACTGGTTAAGGTCTTAACTCTTACTCTGGCCTACTGGTTAAGGACTTAGACTCTTACTCTGGTATACTGGTTAAGGTCTTAACTCTTACTCTGGCCTAATGGTTAAGGTCTTAGACTCTTACTCTGGCCTAATGGTTAAGGTCTTAGACTCTTACTCTGGACTAATGGTTAAGGTCCTAAACTCTTACTCTGGCCTAATGGTTAAGGTCTTAGACTGGTACTCTGGCCTAATGGTTAAGGTCTTAACTCTTACTCTGGCCTAATGGTTAAGGTCTTAGACTCTTACTTTGGCCTTATGGTCAAGGTCTTAACTCTTACTCTGGCCTAATGGTCAAGGTCTTAGACTCTTACTCTGGCCTAATGGTTAAGGTCTTAACTCTTACTCTGGCCTACTTGTTAAGGTCTTAGCTCTTACTCTGGCCTAATGGTTAAGGTATTAACTCTTACTCTGGCCTAATGGTTAAGGTCTTAGCTTTTTCTCTGGCCTAATGGTTAAGGTCTTGACTCTTACTCTGGCCTAATAGTTAAGGTATTGACTCATACTCTGGCCGAATGATTAAGGTCTTAACTCTTACTCTGGCCTAATGGTTATGGTCTTAACTCTTACTCTGGCCTAATGGTTAAGGTCTTAACTCCTATTCTGGCCTACTGGTTAAGGACGTAACTCTTACTCTGGCCTAATGGTTAAGGACTTAGACTTTTACTCTGGCCTACTGGTTAAGGTCTTAACTCTTACTCTGGCCTAATGGTTAAGGTCTTAGACTCGTACTCTGGCCTAATGGTTAAGGTCTTAATTCTTACTCTGGCCTACTGGTTAAGGTCCTATCTTTTACTCTGGCCTAGTGGTTAAGGTCTTAGACTGGTACTCTGGCCTAATGGTTAAGGTCTTAACTCTTACTCTGGCCTAATGGTTAAGGTCTTAGACTCTTACTCTGGCCTAATGGTTAAGGTCTTAACTCTTACTCTGGCCTAATGGTTAAGGTCATGACTCTTACTCTGGCCTAATGGTTAAGTTCTTAGCTCTTTCTCTGGCCTAATGGTTACGGTTTTGACTCTTACTCTGGCCTAATGGTTAAGGTCTTAACTCTTACTCTGGCCTAATGGTTAAGGTCATGACTCTTACTCTGGCCTAATGGTTAAGGTCTTAGCTCTTTCTCTGGCCTAATGGTTACGGTCTTAGACTCTTACTCTGGTATACTGGTTAAGGTCTTAACTCTTACTCTGGCCTAATGGTTAAGGTCTTAGACTCTTACTCTGGCCTAATGGTTAAGGTCTTAGACTCTTACTCTGGCCTTATGGTTAAGGTCTTAACTCTTACTCTGGCCTAATGGTTAAGGTCTTAGACTCTTACTCTGGCCTGATCGTTAAGGTCTTAACTCTTACTCTGGCCTAATGGTTAAGGTATTAACTCTTACTCTGGCCTAATGGTTAAGGTCTTAGCTTTTTCTCTGGCCTAATGGTTAAGGTCTTGACTCTTACTCTGGCCTAATAGTTAAGGTATTGACTCTTACTCTGGCCTAATGATTAAGGTCTTAACTCTTACTCTGGCCTAATGGTTATGGTCTTAGACTCTTACTCTGGCCTAATCGTTAAGGTCTTAACTCTTACTCTGGCCTAATGGTTAAGGTCTTAGACTCTTACTCTGGCCTAATGGTTAAGGTCTTAAATCTTACTCTGGCCTAATGGTTAAGGTCATGACTCTTACTCTGGCCTAATGGTTGAGGTCTTAGCTTTTTCTCTGGCCTAATGGTTAAGGTCTTGACTCTTACTCTGGCCTAATAGTTAAGGTATTGACTCTTACTCTGGCCTAATGATTAAGGTCTTAACACTTACTCTGGCCTAATGGTTATGGTCTTAGACTCTTATTCTGGCCGTATGGTTAAGGTCTAGACTCTTACTCTGGCCTAATGGTTAAGGTCTTAACTCTTACTCTGGCCTAATGGTTAAGGTCTTAACTCTTACTCTGGCCTACTGGTTAAGGACTTAGACTCTTACTCTGGCCTAATGGTTAAGGTCTTAACTCTTACTCTGGCCTAATGGTTAAGGTCTTAAGTCTTACTCTGGCCTAATGGTTAAGGTCTTAGAATCTTACTCTGGCCTAATGGGTAATGTCTTAAATCTTACTCTGGCCTAATGGTTAAGGTCATGACTCTTACTCTGGCCTAATGGTTAAGGTCTTAGCTCTTTCTCTGGCCTAATGGTTAAGGTTTTGACTCTTACTCTGGCCCAATGGTTAAGGTCTTAACTCTTACTCTGGCCTAATGGTTAAGGTCATGACTCTTACTCTGGCCTAATGGTTAAGGTCTTAGCTCTTACTCTTGCCTAATGGTTAAGGTCTTAACTCTTACTCTGGCCTAATGGTTGAGGTCTTTTTTCTTACTCTGGCCTACTGGTTAAGTTCTTAACTCTTACTCTGGCCTACTGGTTAAGGTCTTAGACTCTTACTCTGGCCTAATGGTTAAAGTCTTAACTCTTACTCTGGCCTACTGGTTAAGGTCTTAACTCTTACTCTGGCCTACTGGTTAAGGACTTAGACTCTTACTCTGGCCTAATGGTTAAGTTCTTAACTCTTACTCTGGCCTACTGGTTAAGGTCATGACTCTTACTCTGGCCTAATGGTTAAGGTCTTAGGTCTTACTCTGGCCTAATGGTTAAGGGTTTGACTCTTACTCTAGCCTAATGGTTAAGGTTTTAACTCTTACTCTGCCCTAATGGTTAAGGTCTTAGGCTCTTACTCTGGCCTAATGGTTAAGGTCTTAGACTCTTAATCTGGCCGAATGGTTAAGGTCTTAACTCTTACTCTGGCCTAACGGTTAAGGTCTTAACTCTTACTCTGGCCTAATGGTTAAGGTCTTAGACTCTTACTCTGGCCTACTGGTTAAGGTCTTAGACTCTTACTCTGGCCTACAGGTTAAGGTCTTAGCTCTTACTCTGGCCTAGTGGTTAAGGTCTTAACTCTGACTCTGGCCTAATGGTTAAGGTATTAACTCTTCCTCTGGCCTAATGGTTAAGGTCTTAGCTTTTTCTCTGGCCTAATGGTTAAGGTCTTGACTCTTACTCTGGCCTAATAGTTAAGGTATTGACTCATACTCTGGCCTAATGATTAAGGTCTTAACTCTTATTCTGGCCTACTGGTTAAGGACGTAACTCTTACTCTGGCCTAATGGTTAAGGACTTAGACTTTTACTCTGGCCTACTGGTTAAGGTCTTAACTCTTACTCTGGCCTAATGGTTAAGGTCTTAGACTCGTGCTCTGGCCTAATGGTTAAGGTCTTAAATCTTACTCTGGCCTACTGGTTAAGGTCCTATCTTTTACTCTGGCCTAGTGGTTAAGGTCTTAGACTGGTACTCTGGCCTAATGGTTAAGGTCTTAACTCTTACTCTGGCCTAATGGTTAAGGTCTTAGACTCTTACTCTGGCCTAATGGTTAAGGTCTTAACTCTTACTCTGGCCTAATGGTTAAGGTCATGACTCTTACTCTGGCCTAATGGTTAAGTTCTTAGCTCTTTCTCTGGCCTAATGGTTACGGTTTTGACTCTTACTCTGGCCTAATGGTTAAGGTCTTAACTCTTACTCTGGCCTAATGGTTAAGGTCATGACTCTTACTCTGGCCTAATGGTTAAGGTCTTAGCTCTTTCTCTGGCCTAATGGTTACGGTCTTAGACTCTTACTCTGGTATACTGGTTAAGGTCTTAACTCTTACTCTGGCCTAATGGTTAAGGTCTTAGACTCTTACTCTGGCCTAATGGTTAAGGTCTTAGACTCTTATTCTGGCCGTATGGTTAAGGTCCAGACTCTTACTCTGGCCTAATGGTTAAGGTCTTAACTCTTACTCTGGCCTAATGGTTAAGTTCTTAGACTCTTACTCTGGCCTTATGGTTAAGGTCTTAACTCTTACTCTGGCCTAATGGTTAAGGTCTTAGACTCTTACTCTGGCCTGATCGTTAAGGTCTTAACTCTTACTTTGGCATAATAGCTAAGGTCTTAACTCTTACTCTGGCCTACTGATTACGGTCTTAACTCTTACTTTGGCATAATAGCTAAGGTCTTAACTCTTACTCAGGCCACATAGATAAGGTCTTAGACTCGTACTCTGGCCTAATGGTTAAGGTCTTAACTCTTACTCTGGCCTAATAGCTAAGGTCTTCACTCTTACTCTGGCCTAATAGCTAAGGTCTTAGACTCGTACTCCGGCCTAATGGTTAAGGTCTTAACTCTTACTCTGGCCTAATAGCTAAGGTCTTAGACTCGTACTCTGGCCTAATAGCTAAGGTCTTAGACTCGTACTCTGGCCTAATGGTTAAGGTCTTAACTCTTACTCTGGCCTAATAGCTAAGGTCTTAGACTCGTACTCTGGCCTAATGGTTAAGGTCTTAACTTTTACTCTGGCCTAATAGCTAAGGTCTTAACTCTAACTCTGGCCTAATAGCTAAGGTCTTAGACTTGTACTCTGGCCTACTGGTTAAGGTCTTAACTCTTACTCTGGCCTACTGGTTAAGGACTAACTCTTACTCTGGCCTAATAGCTAAGGTCTTAGACTCGTACTCTGGCCTAATAGCTAAGGTCTTAGACTCATACTCTGGTCTAATGGTTAAGGTCTTAACTCTTACTCTAGCCTAATATCTAAGGTCTTAACTCTTACTCTGGCCTACTGGTTAAGGTCTTAACTCTTACTCTGGCCTAATAGCTAAGGTCTTAGACTCGTACTCTGGCCTAATAGCTAAGGTCTTAACTCTTACTCTGGCCTAATAGCTAAGGTCTTAGACTCGTACTCTGGCCTACAGGTTGAGGTCTTAACTCTTACTCTGGCCTACTGGTTAAGGTCTTAACTCTTACTCTGGCCTAATAGCTAAGGTCTTAGACTCGTACTCTGGCCTAATGGTTAAGGTCTTAACTCTTACTCTGGCCTTCTGGTTAAGGTCTTAACTCTTACTCTGGCCTACTGATTAAGGTCTTAACTCTTACTATGGCATAATAGCTAAGGTCTTAACTCTTACTCTGGCCTAATAGCTAAGGTCTTAGACTCATACTCTGGCCTAATGGTTAAGGTCTTAACTCTTACTCTGGCCTAATAGCTAAGGTCTTAGACTCGTACTCTGGCCTAATAGCTAAGGTCTTAGACTCGTACTCTGGCCTAATGGTTAAGGTCTTAACTCTTACTCTGGCCTAATAGCTAAGGTCTTAGACTCGTACTCTGGCCTAATGGTTAAGGTCTTAACTTTTACTCTGGCCTAATAGCTAAGGTCTTAACTCTTACTCTGGCCTAATAGCTAAGGTATTAGACTCGTACTCTGGCCTACTGGTTAAGGTCTTAACTCTTACTCTGGCCTACTGGTTAAGGTCTTAACTCTTACTCTGGCCTAATAGCTAAGGTCTTAGACTCATACTCTGGCCTAATAGCTAAGGTCTTAGACTCGTACTCTGGTCTAATGGTTAAGGTCTTAACTCTTACTCTAGCCTAATAGCTAAGGTCTTAACTCTTACTCTGGCCTACTGGTTAAGGTCTTAACTCTTACTCTGGCCCAATAGCTAAGGTCTTAGACTCGTACTCTGGCCTAATAGCTAAGGTCTTAACTCTTACTCTGCCCTAATAGCTAAGGTCTTAGACTCGTACTCTAGCCTACTGGTTAAGGTCTTAACTCTTACTCTGGCCTACTGATTAAGGTCTTAACTCTTACTCTGGCCTAATAGCTAAGGTCTTAGACTCGTACTCTAGCCTACTGGTTAAGGTCTTAACTCTTACTCTGGCCTAATGGTTAAGGTCTTAACTCTTACTCTGGCCTAATAGCTAAGGTCTTAGACTCGTACTCTGGCCTAATAGCTGAGGTCTTAGACTCGTACTCTGGCCTAATGGTTAAGGTCTTAACTTTTACTCTGGCCTAATAGCTAAGGTCTTAACTCTTACTCTGGCCTAATAGCTAAGGTCTTAACTCTTACTCTGGCCTACTGGTTAAGGTCTTAACTCTTACTCTGGCCTAATAGCTAAGGTCTTAGACTCGTACTCTGGCCTAATAGCTAATGTCTTAGACTCGTACTCTGGTCTAATGGTTAAGGTCTTAACTCTTACTCTAGCCTAATAGCTAAGGTCTTAGCTCTTACTCTGGCCTAATAGCTAAGGTCTTAGACTCGTACTCTGGCCTAATAGCTGAGGTCTTAGACTCGTACTCTGGCCTAATGGTTAAGGTCTTAACTTTTACTCTGGCCTAATAGCTAAGGTCTTAACTCTTACTCTGGCCTAATAGCTAAGGTCTTAACTCTTACTCTGGCCTACTGGTTAAGGTCTTAACTCTTACTCTGGCCTAATAGCTAAGGTCTTAGACTCGTACTCTGGCCTAATAGCTAATGTCTTAGACTCGTACTCTGGTCTAATGGTTAAGGTCTTAACTCTTACTCTGGCCTAATAGCTAAGGTCTTAGACTCGCACTCTGGCCTAATAACTAAGGTCTTAGACTCGTGCTCTGGCCTACTGGTTAAGGTCTTAATTCTTACTCTGGCCTAATAGCTAAGGTCTTAGACTCGTACTCTGGCCTAATGGTTATGGTCTTAACTCTTACTCTGGCCTACTGGTTAAGGTCTTAACTCTTACTCTGGCCTACTGATTACGGTCTTAACTCTTACTTTGGCATAATAGCTAAGGTCTTAACTCTTACTCTGGCCAAATAGATAAGGTCTTAGACTCGTACTCTGGCCTAATGGTTAAGGTCTTAACTCTTACTCTGGCCTAATAGCTAAGGTCTTAACTCTTACTCTGGCCTAATAGCTAAGGTCTTAGACTCGTACTCCGGCCTAATGGTTAAGGTCTTAACTCTTACTCTGGCCTAATAGCTAAGGTCTTAGACTCGTACTCTGGCCTAATAGCTAAGGTCTTAGACTCGTACTCTGGCCTAATGGTTAAGGTCTTAACTCTTACTCTGGCCTAATAGCTAAGGTCTTAGACTCGTACTCTGGCCTAATGGTTAAGGTCTTAACTTTTACTCTGGCCTAATAGCTAAGGTCTTAACTCTAACTCTGGCCTAATAGCTAAGGTCTTAGACTTGTACTCTGGCCTACTGGTTAAGGTCTTAACTCTTACTCTGGCCTACTGGTTAAGGTCTTAAATCTTACTCTGGCCTAATAGCTAAGGTCTTAGACTCGTACTCTGGCCTAATAGCTAAGGTCTTAGACTCATACTCTGGTCTAATGGTTAAGGTCTTAACTCTTACTCTAGCCTAATATCTAAGGTCTTAACTCTTACTCTGGCCTACTGGTTAAGGTCTTAACTCTTACTCTGGCCTAATAGCTAAGGTCTTAGACTCGTACTCTGGCCTAATAGCTAAGGTCCTAACTCTTACTCTGGCCTAATAGCTAAGGTCTTAGACTCGTACTCTGGCCTACAGGTTGAGGTCTTAACTCTTACTCTGGCCTAATAGCTAAGGTCTTAGACTCGTACTCTGGCCTAATGGTTAAGGTCTTAACTCTTACTCTGGCCTTCTGGTTAAGGTCTTAACTCTTACTCTGGCCTACTGATTAAGGTCTTAACTCTTACTATGGCATAATAGCTAAGGTCTTAACTCTTACTCTGGCCTAATAGCTAAGGTCTTAGACTCGTACTCTGGCCTAATGGTTAAGGTCTTAACTCTTACTCTGGCCTAATAGCTAAGGTCTTAGACTCGTACTCTGGCCTAATAGCTAAGGTCTTAGACTCGTACTCTGGCCTAATGGTTAAGGTCTTAACTCTTACTCTGGCCTAATAGCTAAGGTCTTAGACTCGTACTCTGGCCTAATGGTTAAGGTCTTAACTTTTACTCTGGCCTAATAGCTAAGGTCTTAACTCTTACTCTGGCCTAATAGCTAAGGTATTAGACTCGTACTCTGGCCTACTGGTTAAGGTCTTAACTCTTACTCTGGCCTACTGGTTAAGGTCTTAACTCTTACTCTGGCCTAATAGCTAAGGTCTTAGACTCATACTCTGGCCTAATAGCTAAGGTCTTAGACTCGTACTCTGGTCTAATGGTTAAGGTCTTAACTCTTACTCTAGCCTAATAGCTAAGGTCTTAACTCTTACTCTGGCCTACTGGTTAAGGTCTTAACTCTTACTCTGGCCCAATAGCTAAGGTCTTAGACTCGTACTCTGGCCTAATAGCTAAGGTCTTAACTCTTACTCTGCCCTAATAGCTAAGGTCTTAGACTCGTACTCTAGCCTACTGGTTAAGGTCTTAACTCTTACTCTGGCCTACTGATTAAGGTCTTAACTCTTACTCTGGCCTAATAGCTAAGGTCTTAGACTCGTACTCTAGCCTACTGGTTAAGGTCTTAACTCTTACTCTGGCCTAATGGTTAAGGTCTTAACTCTTACTCTGGCCTAATAGCTAAGGTCTTAGACTCGTACTCTGGCCTAATAGCTGAGGTCTTAGACTCGTACTCTGGCCTAATGGTTAAGGTCTTAACTTTTACTCTGGCCTAATAGCTAAGGTCTTAACTCTTACTCTGGCCTAATAGCTAAGGTCTTAGACTCGTACTCTGGCCTAATAGCTAATGTCTTAGACTCGTACTCTGGTCTAATGGTTAAGGTCTTAACTCTTACTCTGGCCTAATAGCTAAGGTCTTAGACTCGCACTCTGGCCTAATAACTAAGGTCTTAGACTCGTGCTCTGGCCTACTGGTTAAGGTCTTAATTCTTACTCTGGCCTAATAGCTAAGGTCTTAGACTCGTACTCTGGCCTAATGGTTATGGTCTTAACTCTTACTCTGGCCTACTGGTTAAGGTCTTAACTCTTACTCTGGCCTACTGATTACGGTCTTAACTCTTACTTTGGCATAATAGCTAAGGTCTTAACTCTTACTCTGGCCAAATAGATAAGGTCTTAGACTCGTACTCTGGCCTAATGGTTAAGGTCTTAACTCTTACTCTGGCCTAATAGCTAAGGTCTTAACTCTTACTCTGGCCTAATAGCTAAGGTCTTAGACTCGTACTCCGGCCTAATGGTTAAGGTCTTAACTCTTACTCTGGCCTAATAGCTAAGGTCTTAGACTCGTACTCTGGCCTAATAGCTAAGGTCTTAGACTCGTACTCTGGCCTAATGGTTAAGGTCTTAACTCTTACTCTGGCCTAATAGCTAAGGTCTTAGACTCGTACTCTGGCCTAATGGTTAAGGTCTTAACTTTTACTCTGGCCTAATAGCTAAGGTCTTAACTCTAACTCTGGCCTAATAGCTAAGGTCTTAGACTTGTACTCTGGCCTACTGGTTAAGGTCTTAACTCTTACTCTGGCCTACTGGTTAAGGTCTTAAATCTTACTCTGGCCTAATAGCTAAGGTCTTAGACTCGTACTCTGGCCTAATAGCTAAGGTCTTAGACTCATACTCTGGTCTAATGGTTAAGGTCTTAACTCTTACTCTAGCCTAATATCTAAGGTCTTAACTCTTACTCTGGCCTACTGGTTAAGGTCTTAACTCTTACTCTGGCCTAATAGCTAAGGTCTTAGACTCGTACTCTGGCCTAATAGCTAAGGTCCTAACTCTTACTCTGGCCTAATAGCTAAGGTCTTAGACTCGTACTCTGGCCTACAGGTTGAGGTCTTAACTCTTACTCTGGCCTACTGGTTAAGGTCTTAACTCTTACTCTGGCCTAATAGCTAAGGTCTTAGACTCGTACTCTGGCCTAATGGTTAAGGTCTTAACTCTTACTCTGGCCTTCTGGTTAAGGTCTTAACTCTTACTCTGGCCTACTGATTAAGGTCTTAACTCTTACTATGGCATAATAGCTAAGGTCTTAACTCTTACTCTGGCCTAATAGCTAAGGTCTTAGACTCGTACTCTGGCCTAATGGTTAAGGTCTTAACTCTTACTCTGGCCTAATAGCTAAGGTCTTAGACTCGTACTCTGGCCTAATAGCTAAGGTCTTAGACTCGTACTCTGGCCTAATGGTTAAGGTCTTAACTCTTACTCTGGCCTAATAGCTAAGGTCTTAGACTCGTACTCTGGCCTAATGGTTAAGGTCTTAACTTTTACTCTGGCCTAATAGCTAAGGTCTTAACTCTTACTCTGGCCTAATAGCTAAGGTATTAGACTCGTACTCTGGCCTACTGGTTAAGGTCTTAACTCTTACTCTGGCCTACTGGTTAAGGTCTTAACTCTTACTCTGGCCTAATAGCTAAGGTCTTAGACTCATACTCTGGCCTAATAGCTAAGGTCTTAGACTCGTACTCTGGTCTAATGGTTAAGGTCTTAACTCTTACTCTAGCCTAATAGCTAAGGTCTTAACTCTTACTCTGGCCTACTGGTTAAGGTCTTAACTCTTACTCTGGCCCAATAGCTAAGGTCTTAGACTCGTACTCTGGCCTAATAGCTAAGGTCTTAACTCTTACTCTGCCCTAATAGCTAAGGTCTTAGACTCGTACTCTAGCCTACTGGTTAAGGTCTTAACTCTTACTCTGGCCTACTGATTAAGGTCTTAACTCTTACTCTGGCCTAATAGCTAAGGTCTTAGACTCGTACTCTAGCCTACTGGTTAAGGTCTTAACTCTTACTCTGGCCTAATGGTTAAGGTCTTAACTCTTACTCTGGCCTAATAGCTAAGGTCTTAGACTCGTACTCTGGCCTAATAGCTGAGGTCTTAGACTCGTACTCTGGCCTAATGGTTAAGGTCTTAACTTTTACTCTGGCCTAATAGCTAAGGTCTTAACTCTTACTCTGGCCTAATAGCTAAGGTCTTAACTCTTACTCTGGCCTACTGGTTAAGGTCTTAACTCTTACTCTGGCCTAATAGCTAAGGTCTTAGACTCGTACTCTGGCCTAATAGCTAATGTCTTAGACTCGTACTCTGGTCTAATGGTTAAGGTCTTAACTCTTACTCTAGCCTAATAGCTAAGGTCTTAGCTCTTACTCTGGCCTACCGGTTAAGGTCTTAACTCTTACTCTGGCCTAATAGCTAAGGTCTTAGACTCGTACTCTGGCCTACAGGTTGAGGTCTTAACTCTTACTCTGGCCTACTGGTTAAGGTCTTAAGTCTTACTCTGGCCTAATAGCTAAGGTCTTAGACTCGTACTCTGGCTTAATGGTAAAGGTCTTAACTCTTACTCTGGCCTACTGGTTAAGGTCTTAACTCTTACTCTGGCCTACTGATTAAGGTCTTAGACTCGTACTCTGGCCTAATGGTTAAGGTCTTAACTCTTACTCTGGCCTAATAGCTAAGGTCTTAACTCTTACTCTGGCCTAATAGCTAAGGTCTTAGACTTGTACTCTGGCCTAATAGCTAAGGTCTTAGACTCGTACTCTGGCCTAGTGGTTAAGGTCTTAACTCTTACTCTGGCCTAATAGCTAAGGTCTTAGACTCGTACTCTGGCCTAATGGTTAAGGTCTTAACTTTTACTCTGGCATAATAGCTAACGTCTTAACTCTTACTCTGGCCTAATAGCTAAGGTCTTAGACTCGTACTTTGGCCTACTGGTTAAGGTCTTAACTCTTACTCTGGCCTACTGGTTAAGGTCTTAACTCTTACTCTGGCCTAATAGCTAAGGTCTTAGACTCGTACTCTGGCCTAATAGCTAAGGTCTTAGACTCGTACTCTAGCCTACTGTTTAAGGTCTTAACTCTTACTCTGGCCTACTGGTTAAGGTCTTAACTCTTACTCTGGCCTAATAGCTAAGGTCTTAACTCTTACTCTGGCCTAATAGCTACGGTCTTAGACTCGTACTCTGGCCTAATGGTTAAGGTCTGAACTCTTACTCTGGCCTAATAGCTAAGGTCTTAACTCTTACTCTGGCCTAATATCTAAGGTCTTAGACTCGTACTCTGGCCTAATAGGTAAGGTCTTAGACTCTTACTCTGGCCTAATGGTTAAGGTCTTAACTCTTACTCTGGCCTAATAGCTAATGTCTTAGACTCGTATTTTGGCCTAATGGTTTAGGTCTTAACTTTTACTCTGGCCTAATAGCTAAGGTCTTAACTCTTACTCTGGCCTAATAGCTAAGGACTTAGACTCGTACTCTGGCCTACTGGTTAAGGTCTTAACTCTTACTCTGGCCTAATAGCTAAGGTCTTAGACTCGTACTCTAGCCTACTGGTTAAGGTCTTAACTCTTACTCTGGCCTACTGGTTAAGGTCTTAACTCTTACTCTGGCCTAATAGCTAAGGTCTTAACTCTTACTCTGGCCTAATTGCTACGGTCTTAGACTCGTACTCTGGCCTAATGGTTAAGGTCTGAACTCTTACTCTGGCCTAATAATTAAAGTCTTAGACTCGTACTATGGCCTAATGGTTAAGGTCTTAACTCTTGCTCTGGCCTACTGGTTAAGGTCTTAACTCTTACTCTGGCCTAATAGCTAATGTCTTAGACTCGTACTCTGGCCTAATAGCTAGGGTCTTATCTCTTACTCTGGCCTAATAGCTAAGGTCTTAGACTCGTACTCTGGACTACTGGTTAAGGTCTTAACTCTTACTCTGGCCTACTGGTTAAGGTCTTAACTCTTACTCTGGCCTAATAGCTAAGGTCTTAGACTCGTACTCTGGCCTAATAGCTAATGTCTTAGACTCGTACTGTGGTCTAATGGTTAAGGTCTTAACTCTTACTCTAGCCTTATAGTTAAGGTCTTAACTCTTACTCTGGCCTACTGGTTAAGGTCTTAACTCTTACTCTGGCCGAATAGCTAAGGTCTTAGACTCGTACTCTGGCCTAATAGCTAAGGTCTTAACTCTTACTCTGGCCTAATAGCTAAGGTCTTAGACTCGTACTCTAGCCTACTGGTTAAGGTCTTAACTCTTACTCTGGCCTACTGGTTAAGGTCTTAACTCTTACTCTGGCCTAATAGCTAAGGTCTTAACTCTTACTCTGGCCTAATAGCTATGGTCTTAGACTCGCACTCTGGCCTAATAGCTAAGGTCTTAGACTCGTACTCTGGCCTAATGGTTAACGTCTTAACTCTTGCTCTGGCCTACTGGTTAAGGTCTTAACTCTTACTCTGGCCTAATAGCTAATGTCTTAGACTCGTACTCTCGCCTAATAGTTAAGGTCTTAACTCTTACTCTGGCCTAATAGCTAAGGTCTTAGACTCGCACTCTGGCCTAATAACTAAGGTCTTAGACTCGTACTCTGGCCTAATGGTTAAGGTCTTAACTCTTACTCTGGCCTACTGGTTAAGGTCTTAACTCTTACTCTGGCCTAATAGCTAAGGTCTTAGACTCGTACTCTGGCCTAATAGCTAAGGTCTTAGACTCGTACTCTGGTCTAATGGTTAAGGTCTTAACTCTTACTTTGGCCTAATAGCTAAGGTCTTAAACTCGTACTCTGGCCTAATAGCTAAGGTCTTAGACTCGTACTCTGGACTAATGGTTAAGGTCTTAACTCTTACTCTGGCCTAATAGCTAAGGTCTTAACTCTTACTCTGGCCTACTGGTTAAGGTCTTAACTCTTACTCTGGCCTAATAGCTAACGTCTTAGACTCGTGCTCTGGCCTACTGGTTAAGGTCTTAACTCTTACTCTGGCCTAATAGCTAAGGTCTTAGACTCGTACTCTGGCCTAATGGTTATGGTCTTAACTCTTACTCTGGCCTACTGGTTAAGGTCTTAACTCTTACTCTGGCCTACTGATTACGGTCTTAACTCTTACTCTGGCATAATAGCTAAGGTCTTAACTCTTACTCTGGCCTAATAGATAAGGTCTTAGACTCGTACTCTGGCCTACTGGTTAAGGTCTTAACTCTTACTCTGGCCTAATAGCTAAGGTCTTAACTCTTACTCTGGCCTAATAGCTAAGGTCTTAGACTCGTACTCCGGCCTAATGGTTAAGGTCTTAACTCTTACTCTGGCCTAATAGCTAAGGTCTTAGACTCGTACTCTGGCCTAATAGCTAAGGTCTTAGACTCGTACTCTGGCCTAATGGTTAAGGTCTTAACTCTTACTCTGGCTTAATAGCTTAGGTCTTAGACTCGTACTCTGGCCTAATGGTTAAGGTCTTAACTTTTACTCTGGCCTAATAGCTAAGGTCTTAACTCTTACTCTGGCCTAATAGCTAAGGTCTTAGACTCGTACTCTGGCCTACTGGTTAAGGTCTTAACTCTTACTCTGGCCTAATAGCTACGGTCTTATACTCGTACTCTGGCCTAATAGCTAAGGTCTTAGACTCGTACTCAGGTCTAATGGTTAAGGTCTTAACTCTTACTCTAGCCTAATAGCTAAGGTCTTAACTCTTACTCTGGCCTACTGGTTAAGGTCTTAACTCTTACTCTGGCCTAATAGCTAAGGTCTTAGACTCGTACTCTGGCCTAATAGCTAAGGTCTTAACTCTTACTCTGGCCGAATAGCTAAGGTCTTAGACTCGTACTCTGGCCTACAGGTTGAGGTCTTAACTCTTACTCTGGCCTACTGGTTAAGGTCTTAACTCTTACTCTGGCCTAATAGCTAAGGTCTTAGACTCGTACTCTGGCCTAATGGTTAAGGTCTTAACTCTTACTCTGGCCTTCTGGTTAAGGTCTTTACTCTTACTCTGGCCTACTGATTAAGGTCTTAACTCTTACTCTGGCATAATAGCTAAGGTCTTAACTCTTACTCTGGCCTAATAGCTAAGGTCTTAGACTCGCACTCTGGCCTAATAGCTAAGGTCTTAGACTCGTACTCTGGCCTAATGTTAAGGTCTTAACTCTTACTCTGGCCTACTGGTTAAGGTCTTAACTCTTACTCTGGCCTAATAGCTAAGGTCTTAGACTCGTACTCTGGCCTAATAAGTAAGGTCTTAGACTCGTACTCTGGCCAACAGGTTGAGGTCTTAACTCTTACTCTGGCCTAATAGCTAAGGTCTTAGACTCGTACTCTGGCCTAATGGTTAAGTTCTTAACTTTTACTCTGGCCTAATAGCTAAGGTCTTAACCCTTACTCTGGCCTAATAGCTAAGGTCTTAGACTCGTACTCTGGCCTACTGGTTAAGGTCTTAACTCTTACTCTGGCCTACTGGTTAAGGTCTTAACTCTTACTCTGGCCTAATAGCTAAGGTCTTAGACTCGTACTCTGGCCTAATAGCTAAGGTCTTAGACTCGTACTCTGGTCTAATGGTTAAGGTCTTAACTCTTACTCTGGTCTAATCGCTAAGGTCTTAACTCTTACTCTGGCCTACTGGTTAAGGTCTTAACTCTTACTCTGGCCTAATAGCTAAGGTCTTAGACTCGTACTCTGGCCTAATAGCTAAGGTCTTAGACTCGTACTCTGGTCTAATGGTTAAGGTCTTAACTCTTACTCTGGCCTAATAGCTAAGGTCTAAACTCTTACTCTGGCCTACTGGTTAAGGTCTTAATTCTTACTCTGGCCTAATAGCTAAGGTCTTAGGCTCGTACTCTGGCCTAATAGCAAAGGTCTTAACTCTTACTCTGGCCTAATAGCTAAGGTCTTAGACTCGTACTCTAGCCTACTGGTTAAGGTCTTAACTCTTACTCTGGCCTACTGGTTAAGGTCTTAACTCTTACTCTGGCCTAATAGCTAAGGTCTTAACTCTTACTCTGGCCTAATAGCTAAGGTCTTAGACTCGTACTCTGGCCTAATGGTTAAGGTCTTAACTCTTACTCTGGCCTAATAGCTAAGGTCTTAGACTCGTACTATAGCCTAATGGTTAAGGTCTTAACTCTTACTCTAGCCTACTGGTTAAGGTCTTAACTCTTACTCTGGCCTAATAGCTAACGTCTTAGACTCGTACCCTGGCCTAATGGTTAAGGTCTTAACTCTTACTCTGGCCTAATAGCTAAGGTCTTAGACTCGCACTCTAGCCTAATAGCTAAGGTCTTAGACTCGTGCTCTGGCCTACTGGTTAAGGTCTTAACTCTTACTCTGGCCTAATAGCTAAGGTCTTAGACTCGTACTCTGGCCTAATGGTTATGGTCTTAACTCTTACTCTGGCCTACTGGTTAAGGTCTTAACTCTTACTCTGGCCTACTGATTACGGTCTTAACTCTTACTCTGGCATAATAGCTAATGTCTTAACTCTTACTCTGGCCTAATAGATAAGGTCTTAGACTCGTACTCTGGCCTAATGGTTAAGGTCTTAACTCTTACTCTGGCCTAATAGCTAAGGTCTTAACTCTTACTCTGGCCTAATAGCTAAGGTCTTAGACTCGTACTCCGGCCTAATGGTTAAGGTCTTAACTCTTACTCTGGCCTAATAGCTAAGGTCTTAGACTCGTACTCTGGCCTAATAGCTAAGGTCTTAGACTCGTACTCTGGCCTAATGGTTAAGGTCTTAACTCTTACTCTGGCCTAATAGCTAAGGTCTTAGACTCGTACTCTGGCCTAATGGTTAAGGTCTTAACTTTTACTCTGGCCTAATAGCTAAGGTCTTAACTCTAACTCTGGCCTAATAGCTAAGGTCTTAGACTTGTACTCTGGCCTACTGGTTAAGGTCTTAACTCTTACTCTGGCCTACTGGTTAAGGTCTTAACTCTTACTCTGGCCTAATAGCTAAGGTCTTAGACTCGTACTCTGGCCTAATAGCTAAGGTCTTAGACTCATACTCTGGTCTAATGGTTAAGGTCTTAACTCTTACTCTAGCCTAATATCTAAGGTCTTAACTCTTACTCTGGCCTACTGGTTAAGGTCTTAACTCTTACTCTGGCCTAATAGCTAAGGTCTTAGACTCGTACTCTGGCCTAATAGCTAAGGTCCTAACTCTTACTCTGGCCTAATAGCTAAGGTCTTAGACTCGTACTCTGGCCTACAGGTTGAGGTCTTAACTCTTACTCTGGCCTACTGGTTAAGATCTTAACTCTTACTCTGGCCTAATAGCTAAGGTCTTAGACTCGTACTCTGGCCTAATGGTTAAGGTCTTAACTCTTACTCTGGCCTTCTGGTTAAGGTCTTAACTCTTACTCTGGCCTACTGATTAAGGTCTTAACTCTTACTATGGCATAATAGCTAAGGTCTTAGACTCGTACTCTGGCCTAATGGTTAAGGTCTTAACTCTTACTCTGGCCTAATAGCTAAGGTCTTAGACTCGTACTCTGGCCTAATAGCTAAGGTCTTAGACTCGTACTCTGGCCTAATGGTTAAGGTCTTAACTCTTACTCTGGCCTAATAGCTAAGGTCTTAGACTCGTACTCTGGCCTAATGGTTAAGGTCTTAACTTTTACTCTGGCCTAATAGCTAAGGTCTTAACTCTTACTCTGGCCTAATAGCTAAGGTATTAGACTCGTACTCTGGCCTACTGGTTAAGGTCTTAACTCTTACTCTGGCCTACTGGTTAAGGTCTTAACTCTTACTCTGGCCTAATAGCTAAGGTCTTAGACTCATACTCTGGCCTAATAGCTAAGGTCTTAGACTCGTACTCTGGTCTAATGGTTAAGGTCTTAACTCTTACTCTAGCCTAATAGCTAAGGTCTTAACTCTTACTCTGGCCTACTGGTTAAGGTCTTAACTCTTACTCTGGCCCAATAGCTAAGGTCTTAGACTCGTACTCTGGCCTAATAGCTAAGGTCTTAACTCTTACTCTGCCCTAATAGCTAAGGTCTTAGACTCGTACTCTAGCCTACTGGTTAAGGTCTTAACTCTTACTCTGGCCTACTGATTAAGGTCTTAACTCTTACTCTGGCCTAATAGCTAAGGTCTTAGACTCGTACTCTAGCCTACTGGTTAAGGTCTTAACTCTTACTCTGGCCTAATGGTTAAGGTCTTAACTCTTACTCTGGCCTAATAGCTAAGGTCTTAGACTCGTACTCTGGCCTAATAGCTGAGGTCTTAGACTCGTACTCTGGCCTAATGGTTAAGGTCTTAACTTTTACTCTGGCCTAATAGCTAAGGTCTTAACTCTTACTCTGGCCTAATAGCTAAGGTCTTAACTCTTACTCTGGCCTACTGGTTAAGGTCTTAACTCTTACTCTGGCCTAATAGCTAAGGTCTTAGACTCGTACTCTGGCCTAATAGCTAATGTCTTAGACTCGTACTCTGGTCTAATGGTTAAGGTCTTAACTCTTACTCTAGCCTAATAGCTAAGGTCTTAGCTCTTACTCTGGCCTACCGGTTAAGGTCTTAACTCTTACTCTGGCCTAATAGCTAACGTCTTAGACTCGTACTCTGGCCTACAGGTTGAGGTCTTAACTCTTACTCTGGCCTACTGGTTAAGGTCTTAAGTCTTACTCTGGCCTAATAGCTAAGGTCTTAGACTCGTACTCTGGCTTAATGGTAAAGGTCTTAACTCTTACTCTGGCCTACTGGTTAAGGTCTTAACTCTTACTCTGGCCTAATAGCTAAGGTCTTAACTCTTACTCTGGCCTAATAGCTAAGGTCTTAGACTCGTACTCTGGCCTAATGGTTAAGGTCTTAACTCTTACTCTGGCCTAATAGCTAAGGTCTTAGACTCGTACTATAGCCTAATGGTTAAGGTCTTAACTCTTACTCTAGCCTACTGGTTAAGGTCTTAACTCTTACTCTGGCCTAATAGCTAATGTCTTAGACTCGTACCCTGGCCTAATGGTTAAGGTCTTAACTCTTACTCTGGCCTAATAGCTAAGGTCTTAGACTCGCACTCTAGCCTAATAGCTAAGGTCTTAGACTCGTGCTCTGGCCTACTGGTTAAGGTCTTAACTCTTACTCTGGCCTAATAGCTAAGGTCTTAGACTCGTACTCTGGCCTAATGGTTATGGTCTTAACTCTTACTCTGGCCTACTGGTTAAGGTCTTAACTCTTACTCTGGCCTACTGATTACGGTCTTAACTCTTACTCTGGCATAATAGCTAATGTCTTAACTCTTACTCTGGCCTAATAGATAAGGTCTTAGACTCGTACTCTGGCCTAATGGTTAAGGTCTTAACTCTTACTCTGGCCTAATAGCTAAGGTCTTAACTCTTACTCTGGCCTAATAGCTAAGGTCTTAGACTCGTACTCCGGCCTAATGGTTAAGGTCTTAACTCTTACTCTGGCCTAATAGCTAAGGTCTTAGACTCGTACTCTGGCCTAATAGCTAAGGTCTTAGACTCGTACTCTGGCCTAATGGTTAAGGTCTTAACTCTTACTCTGGCCTAATAGCTAAGGTCTTAGACTCGTACTCTGGCCTAATGGTTAAGGTCTTAACTTTTACTCTGGCCTAATAGCTAAGGTCTTAACTCTAACTCTGGCCTAATAGCTAAGGTCTTAGACTTGTACTCTGGCCTACTGGTTAAGGTCTTAACTCTTACTCTGGCCTACTGGTTAAGGTCTTAACTCTTACTCTGGCCTAATAGCTAAGGTCTTAGACTCGTACTCTGGCCTAATAGCTAAGGTCTTAGACTCATACTCTGGTCTAATGGTTAAGGTCTTAACTCTTACTCTAGCCTAATATCTAAGGTCTTAACTCTTACTCTGGCCTACTGGTTAAGGTCTTAACTCTTACTCTGGCCTAATAGCTAAGGTCTTAGACTCGTACTCTGGCCTAATAGCTAAGGTCCTAACTCTTACTCTGGCCTAATAGCTAAGGTCTTAGACTCGTACTCTGGCCTACAGGTTGAGGTCTTAACTCTTACTCTGGCCTACTGGTTAAGATCTTAACTCTTACTCTGGCCTAATAGCTAAGGTCTTAGACTCGTACTCTGGCCTAATGGTTAAGGTCTTAACTCTTACTCTGGCCTTCTGGTTAAGGTCTTAACTCTTACTCTGGCCTACTGATTAAGGTCTTAACTCTTACTATGGCATAATAGCTAAGGTCTTAGACTCGTACTCTGGCCTAATGGTTAAGGTCTTAACTCTTACTCTGGCCTAATAGCTAAGGTCTTAGACTCGTACTCTGGCCTAATAGCTAAGGTCTTAGACTCGTACTCTGGCCTAAAGGTTAAGGTCTTAACTCTTACTCTGGCCTAATAGCTAAGGTCTTAGACTCGTACTCTGGCCTAATGGTTAAGGTCTTAACTTTTACTCTGGCCTAATAGCTAAGGTCTTAACTCTTACTCTGGCCTAATAGCTAAGGTATTAGACTCGTACTCTGGCCTACTGGTTAAGGTCTTAACTCTTACTCTGGCCTACTGGTTAAGGTCTTAACTCTTACTCTGGCCTAATAGCTAAGGTCTTAGACTCATACTCTGGCCTAATAGCTAAGGTCTTAGACTCGTACTCTGGTCTAATGGTTAAGGTCTTAACTCTTACTCTAGCCTAATAGCTAAGGTCTTAACTCTTACTCTGGCCTACTGGTTAAGGTCTTAACTCTTACTCTGGCCCAATAGCTAAGGTCTTAGACTCGTACTCTGGCCTAATAGCTAAGGTCTTAACTCTTACTCTGCCCTAATAGCTAAGGTCTTAGACTCGTACTCTAGCCTACTGGTTAAGGTCTTAACTCTTACTCTGGCCTACTGATTAAGGTCTTAACTCTTACTCTGGCCTAATAGCTAAGGTCTTAGACTCGTACTCTAGCCTACTGGTTAAGGTCTTAACTCTTACTCTGGCCTAATGGTTAAGGTCTTAACTCTTACTCTGGCCTAATAGCTAAGGTCTTAGACTCGTACTCTGGCCTAATAGCTGAGGTCTTAGACTCGTACTCTGGCCTAATGGTTAAGGTCTTAACTTTTACTCTGGCCTAATAGCTAAGGTCTTAACTCTTACTCTGGCCTAATAGCTAAGGTCTTAACTCTTACTCTGGCCTACTGGTTAAGGTCTTAACTCTTACTCTGGCCTAATAGCTAAGGTCTTAGACTCGTACTCTGGCCTAATAGCTAATGTCTTAGACTCGTACTCTGGTCTAATGGTTAAGGTCTTAACTCTTACTCTAGCCTAATAGCTAAGGTCTTAGCTCTTACTCTGGCCTACCGGTTAAGGTCTTAACTCTTACTCTGGCCTAATAGCTAACGTCTTAGACTCGTACTCTGGCCTACAGGTTGAGGTCTTAACTCTTACTCTGGCCTACTGGTTAAGGTCTTAAGTCTTACTCTGGCCTAATAGCTAAGGTCTTAGACTCGTACTCTGGCTTAATGGTAAAGGTCTTAACTCTTACTCTGGCCTACTGGTTAAGGTCTTAACTCTTACTCTGGCCTACTGATTAAGGTCTTAGACTCGTACTCTGGCCTAATGGTTAAGGTCTTAACTCTTACTCTGGCCTAATAGCTAAGGTCTTAACTCTTACTCTGGCCTAATAGCTAAGGTCTTAGACTTGTACTCTGGCCTAATAGCTAAGGTCTTAGACTCGTACTCTGGCCTAGTGGTTAAGGTCTTAACTCTTACTCTGGCCTAATAGCTAAGGTCTTAGACTCGTACTCTGGCCTAATGGTTAAGGTCTTAACTTTTACTCTGGCATAATAGCTAACGTCTTAACTCTTACTCTGGCCTAATAGCTAAGGTCTTAGACTCGTACTCTGGCCTACTGGTTAAGGTCTTAACTCTTACTCTGGCCTACTGGTTAAGGTCTTAACTCTTACTCTGGCCTAATAGCTAAGGTCTTAGACTCGTACTCTAGCCTACTGTTTAAGGTCTTAACTCTTACTCTGGCCTACTGGTTAAGGTCTTAACTCTTACTCTGGCCTAATAGCTAAGGTCTTAACTCTTACTCTGGCCTAATAGCTACGGTCTTAGACTCGTACTCTGGCCTAATGGTTAAGGTCTGAACTCTTACTCTGGCCTAATAGCTAAGGTCTTAACTCTTACTCTGGCCTAATATCTAAGGTCTTAGACTCATACTCTGGCCTAATAGGTAAGGTCTTAGACTCTTACTCTGGCCTAATGGTTAAGGTCTTAACTCTTACTCTGGCCTAATAGCTAATGTCTTAGACTCGTATTTTGGCCTAATGGTTTAGGTCTTAACTTTTACTCTGGCCTAATAGCTAAGGTCTTAACTCTTACTCTGGCCTAATAGCTAAGGACTTAGACTCGTACTCTGGCCTACTGGTTAAGGTCTTAACTCTTACTCTGGCCTAATAGCTAAGGTCTTAGACTCGTACTCTAGCCTACTGGTTAAGGTCTTAACTCTTACTCTGGCCTACTGGTTAAGGTCTTAACTCTTACTCTGGCCTAATAGCTAAGGTCTTAACTCTTACTCTGGCCTAATTGCTACGGTCTTAGACTCGTACTCTGGCCTAATGGTTAAGGTCTGAACTCTTACTCTGGCCTAATAATTAAAGTCTTAGACTGGTACTATGGCCTAATGGTTAAGGTCTTAACTCTTGCTCTGGCCTACTGGTTAAGGTCTTAACTCTTACTCTGGCCTAATAGCTAATGTCTTAGACTCGTACTCTGGCCTAATAGCTAGGGTCTTAACTCTTACTCTGGCCTAATAGCTAAGGTCTTAGACTTGTACTCTGGACTACTGGTTAAGGTCTTAACTCTTACTCTGGCCTACTGGTTAAGGTCTTAACTCTTACTCTGGCCTAATAGCTAAGGTCTTAGACTCGTACTCTGGCCTAATAGCTAATGTCTTAGACTCGTACTGTGGTCTAATGGTTAAGGTCTTAACTCTTACTCTAGCCTTATAGTTAAGGTCTTAACTCTTACTCTGGCCTACTGGTTAAGGTCTTAACTCTTACTCTGGCCTAATAGCTAAGGTCTTAGACTCGTACTCTGGCCTACTGGTTAAGGTCTTAACTCTTACTCTGGCCTACTGGTTAAGGTCTTAACTCTTACTCTGGCCTAATAGCTAAGGTCTTAGACTCGTACTCTAGCCTACTGTTTAAGGTCTTAACTCTTACTCTGGCCTACTGGTTAAGGTCTTAACTCTTACTCTGGCCTAATAGCTAAGGTCTTAACTCTTACTCTGGCCTAATAGCTACGGTCTTAGACTCGTACTCTGGCCTAATGGTTAAGGTCTGAACTCTTACTCTGGCCTAATAGCTAAGGTCTTAACTCTTACTCTGGCCTAATATCTAAGGTCTTAGACTCATACTCTGGCCTAATAGGTAAGGTCTTAGACTCTTACTCTGGCCTAATGGTTAAGGTCTTAACTCTTACTCTGGCCTAATAGCTAATGTCTTAGACTCGTATTTTGGCCTAATGGTTTAGGTCTTAACTTTTACTCTGGCCTAATAGCTAAGGTCTTAACTCTTACTCTGGCCTAATAGCTAAGGACTTAGACTCGTACTCTGGCCTACTGGTTAAGGTCTTAACTCTTACTCTGGCCTAATAGCTAAGGTCTTAGACTCGTACTCTAGCCTACTGGTTAAGGTCTTAACTCTTACTCTGGCCTACTGGTTAAGGTCTTAACTCTTACTCTGGCCTAATAGCTAAGGTCTTAACTCTTACTCTGGCCTAATTGCTACGGTCTTAGACTCGTACTCTGGCCTAATGGTTAAGGTCTGAACTCTTACTCTGGCCTAATAATTAAAGTCTTAGACTGGTACTATGGCCTAATGGTTAAGGTCTTAACTCTTGCTCTGGCCTACTGGTTAAGGTCTTAACTCTTACTCTGGCCTAATAGCTAATGTCTTAGACTCGTACTCTGGCCTAATAGCTAGGGTCTTAACTCTTACTCTGGCCTAATAGCTAAGGTCTTAGACTTGTACTCTGGACTACTGGTTAAGGTCTTAACTCTTACTCTGGCCTACTGGTTAAGGTCTTAACTCTTACTCTGGCCTAATAGCTAAGGTCTTAGACTCGTACTCTGGCCTAATAGCTAATGTCTTAGACTCGTACTGTGGTCTAATGGTTAAGGTCTTAACTCTTACTCTAGCCTTATAGTTAAGGTCTTAACTCTTACTCTGGCCTACTGGTTAAGGTCTTAACTCTTACTCTGGCCGAATAGCTAAGGTCTTAGACTCGTACTCTGGCCTAATAGCTAAGGTCTTAACTCTTACTCTGGCCTAATAGCTAAGGTCTTAGACTCGTACTCTAGCCTACTGGTTAAGGTCTTAACTCTTACTCTGGCCTACTGGTTAAGGTCTTAACTCTTACTCTGGCCTAATAGCTAAGGTCTTAACTCTTACTCTGGCCTAATAGCTATGGTCTTAGACTCGCACTCTGGCCTAATAGCTAAGGTCTTAGACTCGTACTCTGGCCTAATGGTTAACGTCTTAACTCTTGCTCTGGCCTACTGGTTAAGGTCTTAACTCTTACTCTGGCCTAATAGCTAATGTCTTAGACTCGTACTCTCACCTAATAGTTAAGGTCTTAACTCTTACTCTGGCCTAATAGCTAAGGTCTTAGACTCGCACTCTGGCCTAATAGCTAAGGTCTTAGACTCGTACTCTGGCCTAATGGTTAAGGTCTTAACTCTTACTCTGGCCTACTGGTTAAGGTCTTAACTCTTACTCTGGCCTAATAGCTAAGGTCTTAGACTCGTACTCTGGCCTAATAGCTAAGGTCTTAGACTCGTACTCTGGTCTAATGGTTAAGGTCTTAACTCTTACTTTGGCCTAATAGCTAAGGTCTTAAACTCGTACTCTGGCCTAATAGCTAAGGTCTTAGACTCGTACTCTGGACTAATGGTTAAGGTCTTAACTCTTACTCTGGCCTAATAGCTAAGGTCTTAACTCTTACTCTGGCCTATTGGTTAAGGTCTTAACTCTTACTCTGGCCTAATAGCTAACGTCTTAGACTCGTGCTCTGGCCTACTGGTTAAGGTCTTAACTCTTACTCTGGCCTAATAGCTAAGGTCTTAGACTCGTACTCTGGCCTAATGGTTATGGTCTTAACTCTTACTCTGGCCTACTGGTTAAGGTCTTAACTCTTACTCTGGCCTACTGATTACGGTCTTAACTCTTACTCTGGCATAATAGCTAAGGTCTTAACTCTTACTCTGGCCTAATAGATAAGGTCTTAGACTCGTACTCTGGCCTACTGGTTAAGGTCTTAACTCTTACTCTGGCCTAATAGCTAAGGTCTTAACTCTTACTCTGGCCTAATAGCTAAGGTCTTAGACTCGTACTCCGGCCTAATGGTTAAGGTCTTAACTCTTACTCTGGCCTAATAGCTAAGGTCTTAGACTCGTACTCTGGCCTAATAGCTAAGGTCTTAGACTCGTACTCTGGCCTAATGGTTAAGGTCTTAACTCTTACTCTGGCTTAATAGCTTAGGTCTTAGACTCGTACTCTGGCCTAATGGTTAAGGTCTTAACTTTTACTCTGGCCTAATAGCTAAGGTCTTAACTCTTACTCTGGCCTAATAGCTAAGGTCTTAGACTCGTACTCTGGCCTACTGGTTAAGGTCTTAACTCTTACTCTGGCCTAATAGCTAAGGTCTTATACTCGTACTCTGGCCTAATAGCTAAGGTCTTAGACTCGTACTCAGGTCTAATGGTTAAGGTCTTAACTCTTACTCTAGCCTAATAGCTAAGGTCTTAACTCTTACTCTGGCCTACTGGTTAAGGTCTTAACTCTTACTCTGGCCTAATAGCTAAGGTCTTAGACTCGTACTCTGGCCTAATAGCTAAGGTCTTAACTCTTACTCTGGCCGAATAGCTAAGGTCTTAGACTCGTACTCTGGCCTACAGGTTGAGGTCTTAACTCTTACTCTGGCCTACTGGTTAAGGTCTTAACTCTTACTCTGGCCTAATAGCTAAGGTCTTAGACTCGTACTCTGGCCTAATGGTTAAGGTCTTAACTCTTACTCTGGCCTTCTGGTTAAGGTCTTTACTCTTACTCTGGCCTACTGATTAAGGTCTTAACTCTTACTCTGGCATAATAGCTAAGGTCTTAACTCTTACTCTGGCCTAATAGCTAAGGTCTTAGACTCGCACTCTGGCCTAATAGCTAAGGTCTTAGACTCGTACTCTGGCCTAATGGTTAAGGTCTTAACTCTTACTCTGGCCTACTGGTTAAGGTCTTAACTCTTACTCTGGCCTAATAGCTAAGGTCTTAGACTCGTACTCTGGCCTAATAAGTAAGGTCTTAGACTCGTACTCTGGCCAACAGGTTGAGGTCTTAACTCTTACTCTGGCCTAATAGCTAAGGTCTTAGACTCGTACTCTGGCCTAATGGTTAAGTTCTTAACTTTTACTCTGGCCTAATAGCTAAGGTCTTAACCCTTACTCTGGCCTAATAGCTAAGGTCTTAGACTCGTACTCTGGCCTACTGGTTAAGGTCTTAACTCTTACTCTGGCCTACTGGTTAAGGTCTTAACTCTTACTCTGGCCTAATAGCTAAGGTCTTAGACTCGTACTCTGGCCTAATAGCTAAGGTCTTAGACTCGTACTCTGGTCTAATGGTTAAGGTCTTAACTCTTACTCTGGCCTAATCGCTAAGGTCTTAACTCTTACTCTGGCCTACTGGTTAAGGTCTTAACTCTTACTCTGGCCTAATAGCTAAGGTCTTAGACTCGTACTCTGGCCTAATAGCTAAGGTCTTAGACTCGTACTCTGGTCTAATGGTTAAGGTCTTAACTCTTACTCTGGCCTAATAGCTAAGGTCTAAACTCTTACTCTGGCCTACTGGTTAAGGTCTTAATTCTTACTCTGGCCTAATAGCTAAGGTCTTAGACTCGTACTCTGGCCTAATAGCAAAGGTCTTAACTCTTACTCTGGCCTAATAGCTAAGGTCTTAGACTCGTACTCTAGCCTACTGGTTAAGGTCTTAACTCTTACTCTGGCCTACTGGTTAAGGTCTTAACTCTTACTCTGGCCTAATAGCTAAGGTCTTAACTCTTACTCTGGCCTAATAGCTAAGGTCTTAGACTCGTACTCTGGCCTAATGGTTAAGGTCTTAACTCTTACTCTGGCCTAATAGCTAAGGTCTTAGACTCGTACTATAGCCTAATGGTTAAGGTCTTAACTCTTACTCTGGCCTACTGGTTAAGGTCTTAACTCTTACTCTGGCCTAATAGCTAACGTCTTAGACTCGTACCCTGGCCTAATGGTTAAGGTCTTAACTCTTACTCTGGCCTAATAGCTAAGGTCTTAGACTCGCACTCTAGCCTAATAGCTAAGGTCTTAGACTCGTGCTCTGGCCTACTGGTTAAGGTCTTAACTCTTACTCTGGCCTAATAGCTAAGGTCTTAGACTCGTACTCTGGCCTAATGGTTATGGTCTTAACTCTTACTCTGGCCTACTGGTTAAGGTCTTAACTCTTACTCTGGCCTACTGATTACGGTCTTAACTCTTACTCTGGCATAATAGCTAATGTCTTAACTCTTACTCTGGCCTAATAGATAAGGTCTTAGACTCGTACTCTGGCCTAATGGTTAAGGTCTTAACTCTTACTTTGGCCTAATAGCTAAGGTCTTAACTCTTACTCTGGCCTAATAGCTAAGGTCTTAGACTCGTACTCCGGCCTAATGGTTAAGGTCTTAACTCTTACTCTGGCCTAATAGCTAAGGTCTTAGACTCGTACTCTGGCCTAATAGCTAAGGTCTTAGACTTGTACTCAGGCCTAATGGTTAAGGTCTTAACTCTTACTCTGGCCTAATAGCTAAGGTCTTAGACTCGTACTCTGGCCTACTGGTTAAGGTCTTAACTCTTACTCTGGCCTACTGGTTAAGGTCTTAACTCTTACTCTGGCCTAATAGCTAAGGTCTTAGACTCGTACTCTGGCCTAATAGCTAAGGTCTTAGACTCATACTGTGGTCTAATGGTTAAGGTCTTAACTCTTACTCTAGCCTAATAGCTAAGGTCTTAACTCTTACTCTGGCCTACTGGTTAAGGTCTTAACTCTTACTCTGGCCTAATAGCTAAGGTCTTAGACTCGTACTCTGGCCTAATAGCTAAGGTCTTAACTCTTACTCTGGCCTAATAGCTAAGGTCTTAGACTCGTACTCTGGCCTACAGGTTGAGGTCTTAACTCTTACTCTGGCCTACTGGTTAAGGTCTTAACTCTTACTCTGGCCTAATAGCTAAGGTCTTAGACTCGTACTCTGGCCTAATGGTTAAGGTCTTAACTCTTACTCTGGCCTTCTGGTTAAGGTCTTAACTCTTACTCTGGCCTACTGATTAAGGTCTTAACTCTTACTATGGCATAATAGCTAAGGTCTTAACTCTTACTCTGGCCTACTAGATAAGGTCTTAGACTCATACTCTGGCCTAATGGTTAAGGTCTTAACTCTTACTCTGGCCTAATGGTTAAGGTCTTAGACTCTTACTCTGGCCTGATCGTTAAGGTCTTAACTCTTACTCTGGCCTAATGGTTAAGGTATTAACTCTTACTCTGGCCTAATGGTTAAGGTCTTAGCTTTTTCTCTGGCCTAATGGTTAAGGTCTTGACTCTTACTCTGGCCTAATAGTTAAGGTATTGACTCTTACTCTGGCCTAATGATTAAGGTCTTAACTCTTACTCTGGCCTAATGGTTATGGTCTTAGACTCTTACTCTGGCCTAATCGTTAAGGTCTTAACTCTTACTCTGGCCTAATGGTTAAGGTCTTAGACTCTTACTCTGGCCTAATGGTTAAGGTCTTAAATCTTACTCTGGCCTAATGGTTAAGGTCATGACTCTTACTCTGGCCTAATGGTTGAGGTCTTAGCTTTTTCTCTGGCCTAATGGTTAAGGTCTTGACTCTTACTCTGGCCTAATAGTTAAGGTATTGACTCTTACTCTGGCCTAATGATTAAGGTCTTAACACTTACTCTGGCCTAATGGTTATGGTCTTAGACTCTTATTCTGGCCGTATGGTTAAGGTCTAGACTCTTACTCTGGCCTAATGATTAAGGTCTTAACTCTTACTCTGGCCTAATGGTTAAGGTCTTAACTCTTACTCTGGCCTACTGGTTAAGGACTTAGACTCTTACTCTGGCCTAATGGTTAAGGTCTTAACTCTTACTCTGGCCTAATGGTTAAGGTCTTAAGTCTTACTCTGGCCTAATGGTTAAGGTCTTAGAATCTTACTCTGGCCTAATGGGTAATGTCTTAAATCTTACTCTGGCCTAATGGTTAAGGTCATGACTCTTACTCTGGCCTAATGGTTAAGGTCTTAGCTCTTTCTCTGGCCTAATGGTTAAGGTTTTGACTCTTACTCTGGCCCAATGGTTAAGGTCTTAACTCTTACTCTGGCCTAATGGTTAAGGTCATGACTCTTACTCTGGCCTAATGGTTAAGGTCTTAGCTCTTACTCTGGCCTAATGGTTAAGGTCTTAACTCTTACTCTGGCCTAATGGTTGAGGTCTTTTTTCTTACTCTGGCCTACTGGTTAAGTTCTTAACTCTTACTCTGGCCTACTGGTTAAGGTCTTAGACTCTTACTCTGGCCTAATGGTTAAAGTCTTAACTCTTACTCTGGCCTACTGGTTAAGGTCTTAACTCTTACTCTGGCCTACTGGTTAAGGACTTAGACTCTTACTCTGGCCTAATGGTTAAGTTCTTAACTCTTACTCTGGCCTACTGGTTAAGGTCATGACTCTTACTCTGGCCTAATGGTTAAGGTCTTAGGTCTTACTCTGGCCTAATGGTTAAGGGTTTGACTCTTACTCTAGCCTAATGGTTAAGGTTTTAACTCTTACTCTGCCCTAATGGTTAAGGTCTTAGGCTCTTACTCTGGCCTAATGGTTAAGGTCTTAGACTCTTAATCTGGCCGAATGGTTAAGGTCTTAACTCTTACTCTGGCCTAACGGTTAAGGTCTTAACTCTTACTCTGGCCTAATGGTTAAGGTCTTAGACTCTTACTCTGGCCTACTGGTTAAGGTCTTAGACTCTTACTCTGGCCTACAGGTTAAGGTCTTAGCTCTTACTCTGGCCTAGTGGTTAAGGTCTTAACTCTGACTCTGGCCTAATGGTTAAGGTATTAACTCTTCCTCTGGCCTAATGGTTAAGGTCTTAGCTTTTTCTCTGGCCTAATGGTTAAGGTCTTGACTCTTACTCTGGCCTAATAGTTAAGGTATTGACTCATACTCTGGCCTAATGATTAAGGTCTTAACTCTTATTCTGGCCTACTGGTTAAGGACGTAACTCTTACTCTGGCCTAATGGTTAAGGACTTAGACTTTTACTCTGGCCTACTGGTTAAGGTCTTAACTCTTACTCTGGCCTAATGGTTAAGGTCTTAGACTCGTGCTCTGGCCTAATGGTTAAGGTCTTAAATCTTACTCTGGCCTACTGGTTAAGGTCCTATCTTTTACTCTGGCCTAGTGGTTAAGGTCTTAGACTGGTACTCTGGCCTAATGGTTAAGGTCTTAACTCTTACTCTGGCCTAATGGTTAAGGTCTTAGACTCTTACTCTGGCCTAATGGTTAAGGTCTTAACTCTTACTCTGGCCTAATGGTTAAGGTCATGACTCTTACTCTGGCCTAATGGTTAAGTTCTTAGCTCTTTCTCTGGCCTAATGGTTACGGTTTTGACTCTTACTCTGGCCTAATGGTTAAGGTCTTAACTCTTACTCTGGCCTAATGGTTAAGGTCATGACTCTTACTCTGGCCTAATGGTTAAGGTCTTAGCTCTTTCTCTGGCCTAATGGTTACGGTCTTAGACTCTTACTCTGGTATACTGGTTAAGGTCTTAACTCTTACTCTGGCCTAATGGTTAAGGTCTTAGACTCTTACTCTGGCCTAATGGTTAAGGTCTTAGACTCTTATTCTGGCCGTATGGTTAAGGTCCAGACTCTTACTCTGGCCTAATGGTTAAGGTCTTAACTCTTACTCTGGCCTAATGGTTAAGTTCTTAGACTCTTACTCTGGCCTTATGGTTAAGGTCTTAACTCTTACTCTGGCCTAATGGTTAAGGTCTTAGACTCTTACTCTGGCCTGATCGTTAAGGTCTTAACTCTTACTTTGGCATAATAGCTAAGGTCTTAACTCTTACTCTGGCCTACTGATTACGGTCTTAACTCTTACTTTGGCATAATAGCTAAGGTCTTAACTCTTAGTCAGGCCACATAGATAAGGTCTTAGACTCGTACTCTGGCCTAATGGTTAAGGTCTTAACTCTTACTCTGGCCTAATAGCTAAGGTCTTCACTCTTACTCTGGCCTAATAGCTAAGGTCTTAGACTCGTACTCCGGCCTAATGGTTAAGGTCTTAACTCTTACTCTGGCCTAATAGCTAAGGTCTTAGACTCGTACTCTGGCCTAATAGCTAAGGTCTTAGACTCGTACTCTGGCCTAATGGTTAAGGTCTTAACTCTTACTCTGGCCTAATAGCTAAGGTCTTAGACTCGTACTCTGGCCTAATGGTTAAGGTCTTAACTTTTACTCTGGCCTAATAGCTAAGGTCTTAACTCTAACTCTGGCCTAATAGCTAAGGTCTTAGACTTGTACTCTGGCCTACTGGTTAAGGTCTTAACTCTTACTCTGGCCTACTGGTTAAGGACTAACTCTTACTCTGGCCTAATAGCTAAGGTCTTAGACTCGTACTCTGGCCTAATAGCTAAGGTCTTAGACTCATACTCTGGTCTAATGGTTAAGGTCTTAACTCTTACTCTAGCCTAATATCTAAGGTCTTAACTCTTACTCTGGCCTACTGGTTAAGGTCTTAACTCTTACTCTGGCCTAATAGCTAAGGTCTTAGACTCGTACTCTGGCCTAATAGCTAAGGTCTTAACTCTTACTCTGGCCTAATAGCTAAGGTCTTAGACTCGTACTCTGGCCTACAGGTTGAGGTCTTAACTCTTACTCTGGCCTACTGGTTAAGGTCTTAACTCTTACTCTGGCCTAATAGCTAAGGTCTTAGACTCGTACTCTGGCCTAATGGTTAAGGTCTTAACTCTTACTCTGGCCTTCTGGTTAAGGTCTTAACTCTTACTCTGGCCTACTGATTAAGGTCTTAACTCTTACTATGGCATAATAGCTAAGGTCTTAACTCTTACTCTGGCCTACTAGATAAGGTCTTAGACTCATACTCTGGCCTAATGGTTAAGGTCTTAACTCTTACTCTGGCCTAATGGTTAAGGTCTTAGACTCTTACTCTGGCCTGATCGTTAAGGTCTTAACTCTTACTCTGGCCTAATGGTTAAGGTATTAACTCTTACTCTGGCCTAATGGTTAAGGTCTTAGCTTTTTCTCTGGCCTAATGGTTAAGGTCTTGACTCTTACTCTGGCCTAATAGTTAAGGTATTGACTCTTACTCTGGCCTAATGATTAAGGTCTTAACTCTTACTCTGGCCTAATGGTTATGGTCTTAGACTCTTACTCTGGCCTAATCGTTAAGGTCTTAACTCTTACTCTGGCCTAATGGTTAAGGTCTTAGACTCTTACTCTGGCCTAATGGTTAAGGTCTTAAATCTTACTCTGGCCTAATGGTTAAGGTTTTGACTCTTACTCTGGCCCAATGGTTAAGGTCTTAACTCTTACTCTGGCCTAATGGTTAAGGTCATGACTCTTACTCTGGCCTAATGGTTAAGGTCTTAGCTCTTACTCTGGCCTAATGGTTAAGGTCTTAACTCTTACTCTGGCCTAATGGTTGAGGTCTTTTTTCTTACTCTGGCCTACTGGTTAAGTTCTTAACTCTTACTCTGGCCTACTGGTTAAGGTCTTAGACTCTTACTCTGGCCTAATGGTTAAAGTCTTAACTCTTACTCTGGCCTACTGGTTAAGGTCTTAACTCTTACTCTGGCCTACTGGTTAAGGACTTAGACTCTTACTCTGGCCTAATGGTTAAGTTCTTAACTCTTACTCTGGCCTACTGGTTAAGGTCATGACTCTTACTCTGGCCTAATGGTTAAGGTCTTAGGTCTTACTCTGGCCTAATGGTTAAGGGTTTGACTCTTACTCTAGCCTAATGGTTAAGGTTTTAACTCTTACTCTGCCCTAATGGTTAAGGTCTTAGGCTCTTACTCTGGCCTAATGGTTAAGGTCTTAGACTCTTAATCTGGCCGAATGGTTAAGGTCTTAACTCTTACTCTGGCCTAACGGTTAAGGTCTTAACTCTTACTCTGGCCTAATGGTTAAGGTCTTAGACTCTTACTCTGGCCTACTGGTTAAGGTCTTAGACTCTTACTCTGGCCTACAGGTTAAGGTCTTAGCTCTTACTCTGGCCTAGTGGTTAAGGTCTTAACTCTGACTCTGGCCTAATGGTTAAGGTATTAACTCTTCCTCTGGCCTAATGGTTAAGGTCTTAGCTTTTTCTCTGGCCTAATGGTTAAGGTCTTGACTCTTACTCTGGCCTAATAGTTAAGGTATTGACTCATACTCTGGCCTAATGATTAAGGTCTTAACTCTTATTCTGGCCTACTGGTTAAGGACGTAACTCTTACTCTGGCCTAATGGTTAAGGACTTAGACTTTTACTCTGGCCTACTGGTTAAGGTCTTAACTCTTACTCTGGCCTAATGGTTAAGGTCTTAGACTCGTGCTCTGGCCTAATGGTTAAGGTCTTAAATCTTACTCTGGCCTACTGGTTAAGGTCCTATCTTTTACTCTGGCCTAGTGGTTAAGGTCTTAGACTGGTACTCTGGCCTAATGGTTAAGGTCTTAACTCTTACTCTGGCCTAATGGTTAAGGTCTTAGACTCTTACTCTGGCCTAATGGTTAAGGTCTTAACTCTTACTCTGGCCTAATGGTTAAGGTCATGACTCTTACTCTGGCCTAATGGTTAAGTTCTTAGCTCTTTCTCTGGCCTAATGGTTACGGTTTTGACTCTTACTCTGGCCTAATGGTTAAGGTCTTAACTCTTACTCTGGCCTAATGGTTAAGGTCATGACTCTTACTCTGGCCTAATGGTTAAGGTCTTAGCTCTTTCTCTGGCCTAATGGTTACGGTCTTAGACTCTTACTCTGGTATACTGGTTAAGGTCTTAACTCTTACTCTGGCCTAATGGTTAAGGTCTTAGACTCTTACTCTGGCCTAATGGTTAAGGTCTTAGACTCTTATTCTGGCCGTATGGTTAAGGTCCAGACTCTTACTCTGGCCTAATGGTTAAGGTCTTAACTCTTACTCTGGCCTAATGGTTAAGTTCTTAGACTCTTACTCTGGCCTTATGGTTAAGGTCTTAACTCTTACTCTGGCCTAATGGTTAAGGTCTTAGACTCTTACTCTGGCCTGATCGTTAAGGTCTTAACTCTTACTTTGGCATAATAGCTAAGGTCTTAACTCTTACTCTGGCCTACTGATTACGGTCTTAACTCTTACTTTGGCATAATAGCTAAGGTCTTAACTCTTACTCAGGCCACATAGATAAGGTCTTAGACTCGTACTCTGGCCTAATGGTTAAGGTCTTAACTCTTACTCTGGCCTAATAGCTAAGGTCTTCACTCTTACTCTGGCCTAATAGCTAAGGTCTTAGACTCGTACTCCGGCCTAATGGTTAAGGTCTTAACTCTTACTCTGGCCTAATAGCTAAGGTCTTAGACTCGTACTCTGGCCTAATAGCTAAGGTCTTAGACTCGTACTCTGGCCTAATGGTTAAGGTCTTAACTCTTACTCTGGCCTAATAGCTAAGGTCTTAGACTCGTACTCTGGCCTAATGGTTAAGGTCTTAACTTTTACTCTGGCCTAATAGCTAAGGTCTTAACTCTAACTCTGGCCTAATAGCTAAGGTCTTAGACTTGTACTCTGGCCTACTGGTTAAGGTCTTAACTCTTACTCTGGCCTACTGGTTAAGGACTAACTCTTACTCTGGCCTAATAGCTAAGGTCTTAGACTCGTACTCTGGCCTAATAGCTAAGGTCTTAGACTCATACTCTGGTCTAATGGTTAAGGTCTTAACTCTTACTCTAGCCTAATATCTAAGGTCTTAACTCTTACTCTGGCCTACTGGTTAAGGTCTTAACTCTTACTCTGGCCTAATAGCTAAGGTCTTAGACTCGTACTCTGGCCTAATAGCTAAGGTCTTAACTCTTACTCTGGCCTAATAGCTAAGGTCTTAGACTCGTACTCTGGCCTACAGGTTGAGGTCTTAACTCTTACTCTGGCCTACTGGTTAAGGTCTTAACTCTTACTCTGGCCTAATAGCTAAGGTCTTAGACTCGTACTCTGGCCTAATGGTTAAGGTCTTAACTCTTACTCTGGCCTTCTGGTTAAGGTCTTAACTCTTACTCTGGCCTACTGATTAAGGTCTTAACTCTTACTATGGCATAATAGCTAAGGTCTTAACTCTTACTCTGGCCTAATAGCTAAGGTCTTAGACTCATACTCTGGCCTAATGGTTAAGGTCTTAACTCTTACTCTGGCCTAATAGCTAAGGTCTTAGACTCGTACTCTGGCCTAATAGCTAAGGTCTTAGACTCGTACTCTGGCCTAATGGTTAAGGTCTTAACTCTTACTCTGGCCTAATAGCTAAGGTCTTAGACTCGTACTCTGGCCTAATGGTTAAGGTCTTAACTTTTACTCTGGCCTAATAGCTAAGGTCTTAACTCTTACTCTGGCCTAATAGCTAAGGTATTAGACTCGTACTCTGGCCTACTGGTTAAGGTCTTAACTCTTACTCTGGCCTACTGGTTAAGGTCTTAACTCTTACTCTGGCCTAATAGCTAAGGTCTTAGACTCATACTCTGGCCTAATAGCTAAGGTCTTAGACTCGTACTCTGGTCTAATGGTTAAGGTCTTAACTCTTACTCTAGCCTAATAGCTAAGGTCTTAACTCTTACTCTGGCCTACTGGTTAAGGTCTTAACTCTTACTCTGGCCCAATAGCTAAGGTCTTAGACTCGTACTCTGGCCTAATAGCTAAGGTCTTAACTCTTACTCTGCCCTAATAGCTAAGGTCTTAGACTCGTACTCTAGCCTACTGGTTAAGGTCTTAACTCTTACTCTGGCCTACTGATTAAGGTCTTAACTCTTACTCTGGCCTAATAGCTAAGGTCTTAGACTCATACTCTAGCCTACTGGTTAAGGTCTTAACTCTTACTCTGGCCTAATGGTTAAGGTCTTAACTCTTACTCTGGCCTAATAGCTAAGGTCTTAGACTCGTACTCTGGCCTAATAGCTGAGGTCTTAGACTCGTACTCTGGCCTAATGGTTAAGGTCTTAACTTTTACTCTGGCCTAATAGCTAAGGTCTTAACTCTTACTCTGGCCTAATAGCTAAGGTCTTAACTCTTACTCTGGCCTACTGGTTAAGGTCTTAACTCTTACTCTGGCCTAATAGCTAATGTCTTAGACTCGTACTCTGGTCTAATGGTTAAGGTCTTAACTCTTACTCTAGCCTAATAGCTAAGGTCTTAGCTCTTACTCTGGCCTAATAGCTAAGGTCTTAGACTCGTACTCTGGCCTAATAGCTGAGGTCTTAGACTCGTACTCTGGCCTAATGGTTAAGGTCTTAACTTTTACTCTGGCCTAATAGCTAAGGTCTTAACTCTTACTCTGGCCTAATAGCTAAGGTCTTAACTCTTACTCTGGCCTACTGGTTAAGGTCTTAACTCTTACTCTGGCCTAATAGCTAAGGTCTTAGACTCGTACTCTGGCCTAATAGCTAATGTCTTAGACTCGTACTCTGGTCTAATGGTTAAGGTCTTAACTCTTACTCTGGCCTAATAGCTAAGGTCTTAGACTCGCACTCTGGCCTAATAACTAAGGTCTTAGACTCGTGCTCTGGCCTACTGGTTAAGGTCTTAATTCTTACTCTGGCCTAATAGCTAAGGTCTTAGACTCGTACTCTGGCCTAATGGTTATGGTCTTAACTCTTACTCTGGCCTACTGGTTAAGGTCTTAACTCTTACTCTGGCCTACTGATTACGGTCTTAACTCTTACTTTGGCATAATAGCTAAGGTCTTAACTCTTACTCTGGCCAAATAGATAAGGTCTTAGACTCGTACTCTGGCCTAATGGTTAAGGTCTTAACTCTTACTCTGGCCTAATAGCTAAGGTCTTAACTCTTACTCTGGCCTAATAGCTAAGGTCTTAGACTCGTACTCCGGCCTAATGGTTAAGGTCTTAACTCTTACTCTGGCCTAATAGCTAAGGTCTTAGACTCGTACTCTGGCCTAATAGCTAAGGTCTTAGACTCGTACTCTGGCCTAATGGTTAAGGTCTTAACTCTTACTCTGGCCTAATAGCTAAGGTCTTAGACTCGTACTCTGGCCTAATGGTTAAGGTCTTAACTTTTACTCTGGCCTAATAGCTAAGGTCTTAACTCTAACTCTGGCCTAATAGCTAAGGTCTTAGACTTGTACTCTGGCCTACTGGTTAAGGTCTTAACTCTTACTCTGGCCTACTGGTTAAGGTCTTAAATCTTACTCTGGCCTAATAGCTAAGGTCTTAGACTCGTACTCTGGCCTAATAGCTAAGGTCTTAGACTCATACTCTGGTCTAATGGTTAAGGTCTTAACTCTTACTCTAGCCTAATATCTAAGGTCTTAACTCTTACTCTGGCCTACTGGTTAAGGTCTTAACTCTTACTCTGGCCTAATAGCTAAGGTCTTAGACTCGTACTCTGGCCTAATAGCTAAGTTCCTAACTCTTACTCTGGCCTAATAGCTAAGGTCTTAGACTCGTACTCTGGCCTACAGGTTGAGGTCTTAACTCTTACTCTGGCCTACTGGTTAAGGTCTTAACTCTTACTCTGGCCTAATAGCTAAGGTCTTAGACTCGTACTCTGGCCTAATGGTTAAGGTCTTAACTCTTACTCTGGCCTTCTGGTTAAGGTCTTAACTCTTACTCTGGCCTACTGATTAAGGTCTTAACTCTTACTATGGCATAATAGCTAAGGTCTTAACTCTTACTCTGGCCTAATAGCTAAGGTCTTAGACTCGTACTCTGGCCTAATGGTTAAGGTCTTAACTCTTACTCTGGCCTAATAGCTAAGGTCTTAGACTCGTACTCTGGCCTAATAGCTAAGGTCTTAGACTCGTACTCTGGCCTAATGGTTAAGGTCTTAACTCTTACTCTGGCCTAATAGCTAAGGTCTTAGACTCGTACTCTGGCCTAATGGTTAAGGTCTTAACTTTTACTCTGGCCTAATAGCTAAGGTCTTAACTCTTACTCTGGCCTAATAGCTAAGGTATTAGACTCGTACTCTGGCCTACTGGTTAAGGTCTTAACTCTTACTCTGGCCTACTGGTTAAGGTCTTAACTCTTACTCTGGCCTAATAGCTAAGGTCTTAGACTCATACTCTGGCCTAATAGCTAAGGTCTTAGACTCGTACTCTGGTCTAATGGTTAAGGTCTTAACTCTTACTCTAGCCTAATAGCTAAGGTCTTAACTCTTACTCTGGCCTACTGGTTAAGGTCTTAACTCTTACTCTGGCCCAATAGCTAAGGTCTTAGACTCGTACTCTGGCCTAATAGCTAAGGTCTTAACTCTTACTCTGCCCTAATAGCTAAGGTCTTAGACTCGTACTCTAGCCTACTGGTTAAGGTCTTAACTCTTACTCTGGCCTACTGATTAAGGTCTTAACTCTTACTCTGGCCTAATAGCTAAGGTCTTAGACTCGTACTCTAGCCTACTGGTTAAGGTCTTAACTCTTACTCTGGCCTAATGGTTAAGGTCTTAACTCTTACTCTGGCCTAATAGCTAAGGTCTTAGACTCGTACTCTGGCCTAATAGCTGAGGTCTTAGACTCGTACTCTGGCCTAATGGTTAAGGTCTTAACTTTTACTCTGGCCTAATAGCTAAGGTCTTAACTCTTACTCTGGCCTAATAGCTAAGGTCTTAGACTCGTACTCTGGCCTAATAGCTAATGTCTTAGACTCGTACTCTGGTCTAATGGTTAAGGTCTTAACTCTTACTCTGGCCTAATAGCTAAGGTCTTAGACTCGCACTCTGGCCTAATAACTAAGGTCTTAGACTCGTGCTCTGGCCTACTGGTTAAGGTCTTAATTCTTACTCTGGCCTAATAGCTAAGGTCTTAGACTCGTACTCTGGCCTAATGGTTATGGTCTTAACTCTTACTCTGGCCTACTGGTTAAGGTCTTAACTCTTACTCTGGCCTACTGATTACGGTCTTAACTCTTACTTTGGCATAATAGCTAAGGTCTTAACTCTTACTCTGGCCAAATAGATAAGGTCTTAGACTCGTACTCTGGCCTAATGGTTAAGGTCTTAACTCTTACTCTGGCCTAATAGCTAAGGTCTTAACTCTTACTCTGGCCTAATAGCTAAGGTCTTAGACTCGTACTCCGGCCTAATGGTTAAGGTCTTAACTCTTACTCTGGCCTAATAGCTAAGGTCTTAGACTCGTACTCTGGCCTAATAGCTAAGGTCTTAGACTCGTACTCTGGCCTAATGGTTAAGGTCTTAACTCTTACTCTGGCCTAATAGCTAAGGTCTTAGACTCGTACTCTGGCCTAATGGTTAAGGTCTTAACTTTTACTCTGGCCTAATAGCTAAGGTCTTAACTCTAACTCTGGCCTAATAGCTAAGGTCTTAGACTTGTACTCTGGCCTACTGGTTAAGGTCTTAACTCTTACTCTGGCCTACTGGTTAAGGTCTTAAATCTTACTCTGGCCTAATAGCTAAGGTCTTAGACTCGTACTCTGGCCTAATAGCTAAGGTCTTAGACTCATACTCTGGTCTAATGGTTAAGGTCTTAACTCTTACTCTAGCCTAATATCTAAGGTCTTAACTCTTACTCTGGCCTACTGGTTAAGGTCTTAACTCTTACTCTGGCCTAATAGCTAAGGTCTTAGACTCGTACTCTGGCCTAATAGCTAAGGTCCTAACTCTTACTCTGGCCTAATAGCTAAGGTCTTAGACTCGTACTCTGGCCTACAGGTTGAGGTCTTAACTCTTACTCTGGCCTACTGGTTAAGGTCTTAACTCTTACTCTGGCCTAATAGCTAAGGTCTTAGACTCGTACTCTGGCCTAATGGTTAAGGTCTTAACTCTTACTCTGGCCTTCTGGTTAAGGTCTTAACTCTTACTCTGGCCTACTGATTAAGGTCTTAACTCTTACTATGGCATAATAGCTAAGGTCTTAACTCTTACTCTGGCCTAATAGCTAAGGTCTTAGACTCGTACTCTGGCCTAATGGTTAAGGTCTTAACTCTTACTCTGGCCTAATATCTAAGGTCTTAGACTCGTACTCTGGCCTAATAGCTAAGGTCTTAGACTCGTACTCTGGCCTAATGGTTAAGGTCTTAACTCTTACTCTGGCCTAATAGCTAAGGTCTTAGACTCGTACTCTGGCCTAATGGTTAAGGTCTTAACTTTTACTCTGGCCTAATAGCTAAGGTCTTAACTCTTACTCTGGCCTAATAGCTAAGGTATTAGACTCGTACTCTGGCCTACTGGTTAAGGTCTTAACTCTTACTCTGGCCTACTGGTTAAGGTCTTAACTCTTACTCTGGCCTAATAGCTAAGGTCTTAGACTCATACTCTGGCCTAATAGCTAAGGTCTTAGACTCGTACTCTGGTCTAATGGTTAAGGTCTTAACTCTTACTCTAGCCTAATAGCTAAGGTCTTAACTCTTACTCTGGCCTACTGGTTAAGGTCTTAACTCTTACTCTGGCCCAATAGCTAAGGTCTTAGACTCGTACTCTGGCCTAATAGCTAAGGTCTTAACTCTTACTCTGCCCTAATAGCTAAGGTCTTAGACTCGTACTCTAGCCTACTGGTTAAGGTCTTAACTCTTACTCTGGCCTACTGATTAAGGTCTTAACTCTTACTCTGGCCTAATAGCTAAGGTCTTAGACTCGTACTCTAGCCTACTGGTTAAGGTCTTAACTCTTACTCTGGCCTAATGGTTAAGGTCTTAACTCTTACTCTGGCCTAATAGCTAAGGTCTTAGACTCGTACTCTGGCCTAATAGCTGAGGTCTTAGACTCGTACTCTGGCCTAATGGTTAAGGTCTTAACTTTTACTCTGGCCTAATAGCTAAGGTCTTAACTCTTACTCTGGCCTAATAGCTAAGGTCTTAACTCTTACTCTGGCATACTGGTTAAGGTCTTAACTCTTACTCTGGCCTAATAGCTAAGGTCTTAGACTCGTACTCTGGCCTAATAGCTAATGTCTTAGACTCGTACTCTGGTCTAATGGTTAAGGTCTTAACTCTTACTCTAGCCTAATAGCTAAGGTCTTAGCTCTTACTCTGGCCTACCGGTTAAGGTCTTAACTCTTACTCTGGCCTAATAGCTAAGGTCTTAGACTCGTACTCTGGCCTACAGGTTGAGGTCTTAACTCTTACTCTGGCCTACTGGTTAAGGTCTTAAGTCTTACTCTGGCCTAATAGCTAAGGTCTTAGACTCGTACTCTGGCTTAATGGTAAAGGTCTTAACTCTTACTCTGGCCTACTGGTTAAGGTCTTAACTCTTACTCTGGCCTACTGATTAAGGTCTTAGACTCGTACTCTGGCCTAATGGTTAAGGTCTTAACTCTTACTCTGGCCTAATAGCTAAGGTCTTAACTCTTACTCTGGCCTAATAGCTAAGGTCTTAGACTTGTACTCTGGCCTAATAGCTAAGGTCTTAGACTCGTACTCTGGCCTAGTGGTTAAGGTCTTAACTCTTACTCTGGCCTAATAGCTAAGGTCTTAGACTCGTACTCTGGCCTAATGGTTAAGGTCTTAACTTTTACTCTGGCATAATAGCTAACGTCTTAACTCTTACTCTGGCCTAATAGCTAAGGTCTTAGACTCGTACTTTGGCCTACTGGTTAAGGTCTTAACTCTTACTCTGGCCTACTGGTTAAGGTCTTAACTCTTACTCTGGCCTAATAGCTAAGGTCTTAGACTCGTACTCTGGCCTAATAGCTAAGGTCTTAGACTCGTACTCTAGCCTACTGTTTAAGGTCTTAACTCTTACTCTGGCCTACTGGTTAAGGTCTTAACTCTTACTCTGGCCTAATAGCTAAGGTCTTAACTCTTACTCTGGCCTAATAGCTACGGTCTTAGACTCGTACTCTGGCCTAATGGTTAAGGTCTGAACTCTTACTCTGGCCTAATAGCTAAGGTCTTAACTCTTACTCTGGCCTAATATCTAAGGTCTTAGACTCGTACTCTGGCCTAATAGGTAAGGTCTTAGACTCTTACTCTGGCCTAATGGTTAAGGTCTTAACTCTTACTCTGGCCTAATAGCTAATGTCTTAGACTCGTATTTTGGCCTAATGGTTTAGGTCTTAACTTTTACTCTGGCCTAATAGCTAAGGTCTTAACTCTTACTCTGGCCTAATAGCTAAGGACTTAGACTCGTACTCTGGCCTACTGGTTAAGGTCTTAACTCTTACTCTGGCCTAATAGCTAAGGTCTTAGACTCGTACTCTAGCCTACTGGTTAAGGTCTTAACTCTTACTCTGGCCTACTGGTTAAGGTCTTAACTCTTACTCTGGCCTAATAGCTAAGGTCTTAACTCTTACTCTGGCCTAATTGCTACGGTCTTAGACTCGTACTCTGGCCTAATGGTTAAGGTCTGAACTCTTACTCTGGCCTAATAATTAAAGTCTTAGACTCGTACTATGGCCTAATGGTTAAGGTCTTAACTCTTGCTCTGGCCTACTGGTTAAGGTCTTAACTCTTACTCTGGCCTAATAGCTAATGTCTTAGACTCGTACTCTGGCCTAATAGCTAGGGTCTTATCTCTTACTCTGGCCTAATAGCTAAGGTCTTAGACTCGTACTCTGGACTACTGGTTAAGGTCTTAACTCTTACTCTGGCCTACTGGTTAAGGTCTTAACTCTTACTCTGGCCTAATAGCTAAGGTCTTAGACTCGTACTCTGGCCTAATAGCTAATGTCTTAGACTCGTACTGTGGTCTAATGGTTAAGGTCTTAACTCTTACTCTAGCCTTATAGTTAAGGTCTTAACTCTTACTCTGGCCTACTGGTTAAGGTCTTAACTCTTACTCTGGCCGAATAGCTAAGGTCTTAGACTCGTACTCTGGCCTAATAGCTAAGGTCTTAACTCTTACTCTGGCCTAATAGCTAAGGTCTTAGACTCGTACTCTAGCCTACTGGTTAAGGTCTTAACTCTTACTCTGGCCTACTGGTTAAGGTCTTAACTCTTACTCTGGCCTAATAGCTAAGGTCTTAACTCTTACTCTGGCCTAATAGCTATGGTCTTAGACTCGCACTCTGGCCTAATAGCTAAGGTCTTAGACTCGTACTCTGGCCTAATGGTTAACGTCTTAACTCTTGCTCTGGCCTACTGGTTAAGGTCTTAACTCTTACTCTGGCCTAATAGCTAATGTCTTAGACTCGTACTCTCGCCTAATAGTTAAGGTCTTAACTCTTACTCTGGCCTAATAGCTAAGGTCTTAGACTCGCACTCTGGCCTAATAACTAAGGTCTTAGACTCGTACTCTGGCCTAATGGTTAAGGTCTTAACTCTTACTCTGGCCTACTGGTTAAGGTCTTAACTCTTACTCTGGCCTAATAGCTAAGGTCTTAGACTCGTACTCTGGCCTAATAGCTAAGGTCTTAGACTCGTACTCTGGTCTAATGGTTAAGGTCTTAACTCTTACTTTGGCCTAATAGCTAAGGTCTTAAACTCGTACTCTGGCCTAATAGCTAAGGTCTTAGACTCGTACTCTGGACTAATGGTTAAGGTCTTAACTCTTACTCTGGCCTAATAGCTAAGGTCTTAACTCTTACTCTGGCCTACTGGTTAAGGTCTTAACTCTTACTCTGGCCTAATAGCTAACGTCTTAGACTCGTGCTCTGGCCTACTGGTTAAGGTCTTAACTCTTACTCTGGCCTAATAGCTAAGGTCTTAGACTCGTACTCTGGCCTAATGGTTATGGTCTTAACTCTTACTCTGGCCTACTGGTTAAGGTCTTAACTCTTACTCTGGCCTACTGATTACGGTCTTAACTCTTACTCTGGCATAATAGCTAAGGTCTTAACTCTTACTCTGGCCTAATAGATAAGGTCTTAGACTCGTACTCTGGCCTACTGGTTAAGGTCTTAACTCTTACTCTGGCCTAATAGCTAAGGTCTTAACTCTTACTCTGGCCTAATAGCTAAGGTCTTAGACTCGTACTCCGGCCTAATGGTTAAGGTCTTAACTCTTACTCTGGCCTAATAGCTAAGGTCTTAGACTCGTACTCTGGCCTAATAGCTAAGGTCTTAGACTCGTACTCTGGCCTAATGGTTAAGGTCTTAACTCTTACTCTGGCTTAATAGCTTAGGTCTTAGACTCGTACTCTGGCCTAATGGTTAAGGTCTTAACTTTTACTCTGGCCTAATAGCTAAGGTCTTAACTCTTACTCTGGCCTAATAGCTAAGGTCTTAGACTCGTACTCTGGCCTACTGGTTAAGGTCTTAACTCTTACTCTGGCCTAATAGCTAAGGTCTTATACTCGTACTCTGGCCTAATAGCTAAGGTCTTAGACTCGTACTCAGGTCTAATGGTTAAGGTCTTAACTCTTACTCTAGCCTAATAGCTAAGGTCTTAACTCTTACTCTGGCCTACTGGTTAAGGTCTTAACTCTTACTCTGGCCTAATAGCTAAGGTCTTAGACTCGTACTCTGGCCTAATAGCTAAGGTCTTAACTCTTACTCTGGCCGAATAGCTAAGGTCTTAGACTCGTACTCTGGCCTACAGGTTGAGGTCTTAACTCTTACTCTGGCCTACTGGTTAAGGTCTTAACTCTTACTCTGGCCTAATAGCTAAGGTCTTAGACTCGTACTCTGGCCTAATGGTTAAGGTCTTAACTCTTACTCTGGCCTTCTGGTTAAGGTCTTTACTCTTACTCTGGCCTACTGATTAAGGTCTTAACTCTTACTCTGGCATAATAGCTAAGGTCTTAACTCTTACTCTGGCCTAATAGCTAAGGTCTTAGACTCGCACTCTGGCCTAATAGCTAAGGTCTTAGACTCGTACTCTGGCCTAATGGTTAAGGTCTTAACTCTTACTCTGGCCTACTGGTTAAGGTCTTAACTCTTACTCTGGCCTAATAGCTAAGGTCTTAGACTCGTACTCTGGCCTAATAAGTAAGGTCTTAGACTCGTACTCTGGCCAACAGGTTGAGGTCTTAACTCTTACTCTGGCCTAATAGCTAAGGTCTTAGACTCGTACTCTGGCCTAATGGTTAAGTTCTTAACTTTTACTCTGGCCTAATAGCTAAGGTCTTAACCCTTACTCTGGCCTAATAGCTAAGGTCTTAGACTCGTACTCTGGCCTACTGGTTAAGGTCTTAACTCTTACTCTGGCCTACTGGTTAAGGTCTTAACTCTTACTCTGGCCTAATAGCTAAGGTCTTAGACTCGTACTCTGGCCTAATAGCTAAGGTCTTAGACTCGTACTCTGGTCTAATGGTTAAGGTCTTAACTCTTACTCTGGTCTAATCGCTAAGGTCTTAACTCTTACTCTGGCCTACTGGTTAAGGTCTTAACTCTTACTCTGGCCTAATAGCTAAGGTCTTAGACTCGTACTCTGGCCTAATAGCTAAGGTCTTAGACTCGTACTCTGGTCTAATGGTTAAGGTCTTAACTCTTACTCTGGCCTAATAGCTAAGGTCTAAACTCTTACTCTGGCCTACTGGTTAAGGTCTTAATTCTTACTCTGGCCTAATAGCTAAGGTCTTAGACTCGTACTCTGGCCTAATAGCAAAGGTCTTAACTCTTACTCTGGCCTAATAGCTAAGGTCTTAGACTCGTACTCTAGCCTACTGGTTAAGGTCTTAACTCTTACTCTGGCCTACTGGTTAAGGTCTTAACTCTTACTCTGGCCTAATAGCTAAGGTCTTAACTCTTACTCTGGCCTAATAGCTAAGGTCTTAGACTCGTACTCTGGCCTAATGGTTAAGGTCTTAACTCTTACTCTGGCCTAATAGCTAAGGTCTTAGACTCGTACTATAGCCTAATGGTTAAGGTCTTAACTCTTACTCTAGCCTACTGGTTAAGGTCTTAACTCTTACTCTGGCCTAATAGCTAACGTCTTAGACTCGTACCCTGGCCTAATGGTTAAGGTCTTAACTCTTACTCTGGCCTAATAGCTAAGGTCTTAGACTCGCACTCTAGCCTAATAGCTAAGGTCTTAGACTCGTGCTCTGGCCTACTGGTTAAGGTCTTAACTCTTACTCTGGCCTAATAGCTAAGGTCTTAGACTCGTACTCTGGCCTAATGGTTATGGTCTTAACTCTTACTCTGGCCTACTGGTTAAGGTCTTAACTCTTACTCTGGCCTACTGATTACGGTCTTAACTCTTACTCTGGCATAATAGCTAATGTCTTAACTCTTACTCTGGCCTAATAGATAAGGTCTTAGACTCGTACTCTGGCCTAATGGTTAAGGTCTTAACTCTTACTCTGGCCTAATAGCTAAGGTCTTAACTCTTACTCTGGCCTAATAGCTAAGGTCTTAGACTCGTACTCCGGCCTAATGGTTAAGGTCTTAACTCTTACTCTGGCCTAATAGCTAAGGTCTTAGACTCGTACTCTGGCCTAATAGCTAAGGTCTTAGACTCGTACTCTGGCCTAATGGTTAAGGTCTTAACTCTTACTCTGGCCTAATAGCTAAGGTCTTAGACTCGTACTCTGGCCTAATGGTTAAGGTCTTAACTTTTACTCTGGCCTAATAGCTAAGGTCTTAACTCTAACTCTGGCCTAATAGCTAAGGTCTTAGACTTGTACTCTGGCCTACTGGTTAAGGTCTTAACTCTTACTCTGGCCTACTGGTTAAGGTCTTAACTCTTACTCTGGCCTAATAGCTAAGGTCTTAGACTCGTACTCTGGCCTAATAGCTAAGGTCTTAGACTCATACTCTGGTCTAATGGTTAAGGTCTTAACTCTTACTCTAGCCTAATATCTAAGGTCTTAACTCTTACTCTGGCCTACTGGTTAAGGTCTTAACTCTTACTCTGGCCTAATAGCTAAGGTCTTAGACTCGTACTCTGGCCTAATAGCTAAGGTCCTAACTCTTACTCTGGCCTAATAGCTAAGGTCTTAGACTCGTACTCTGGCCTACAGGTTGAGGTCTTAACTCTTACTCTGGCCTACTGGTTAAGATCTTAACTCTTACTCTGGCCTAATAGCTAAGGTCTTAGACTCGTACTCTGGCCTAATGGTTAAGGTCTTAACTCTTACTCTGGCCTTCTGGTTAAGGTCTTAACTCTTACTCTGGCCTACTGATTAAGGTCTTAACTCTTACTATGGCATAATAGCTAAGGTCTTAGACTCGTACTCTGGCCTAATGGTTAAGGTCTTAACTCTTACTCTGGCCTAATAGCTAAGGTCTTAGACTCGTACTCTGGCCTAATAGCTAAGGTCTTAGACTCGTACTCTGGCCTAATGGTTAAGGTCTTAACTCTTACTCTGGCCTAATAGCTAAGGTCTTAGACTCGTACTCTGGCCTAATGGTTAAGGTCTTAACTTTTACTCTGGCCTAATAGCTAAGGTCTTAACTCTTACTCTGGCCTAATAGCTAAGGTATTAGACTCGTACTCTGGCCTACTGGTTAAGGTCTTAACTCTTACTCTGGCCTACTGGTTAAGGTCTTAACTCTTACTCTGGCCTAATAGCTAAGGTCTTAGACTCATACTCTGGCCTAATAGCTAAGGTCTTAGACTCGTACTCTGGTCTAATGGTTAAGGTCTTAACTCTTACTCTAGCCTAATAGCTAAGGTCTTAACTCTTACTCTGGCCTACTGGTTAAGGTCTTAACTCTTACTCTGGCCCAATAGCTAAGGTCTTAGACTCGTACTCTGGCCTAATAGCTAAGGTCTTAACTCTTACTCTGCCCTAATAGCTAAGGTCTTAGACTCGTACTCTAGCCTACTGGTTAAGGTCTTAACTCTTACTCTGGCCTACTGATTAAGGTCTTAACTCTTACTCTGGCCTAATAGCTAAGGTCTTAGACTCGTACTCTAGCCTACTGGTTAAGGTCTTAACTCTTACTCTGGCCTAATGGTTAAGGTCTTAACTCTTACTCTGGCCTAATAGCTAAGGTCTTAGACTCGTACTCTGGCCTAATAGCTGAGGTCTTAGACTCGTACTCTGGCCTAATGGTTAAGGTCTTAACTTTTACTCTGGCCTAATAGCTAAGGTCTTAACTCTTACTCTGGCCTAATAGCTAAGGTCTTAACTCTTACTCTGGCCTACTGGTTAAGGTCTTAACTCTTACTCTGGCCTAATAGCTAAGGTCTTAGACTCGTACTCTGGCCTAATAGCTAATGTCTTAGACTCGTACTCTGGTCTAATGGTTAAGGTCTTAACTCTTACTCTAGCCTAATAGCTAAGGTCTTAGCTCTTACTCTGGCCTACCGGTTAAGGTCTTAACTCTTACTCTGGCCTAATAGCTAACGTCTTAGACTCGTACTCTGGCCTACAGGTTGAGGTCTTAACTCTTACTCTGGCCTACTGGTTAAGGTCTTAAGTCTTACTCTGGCCTAATAGCTAAGGTCTTAGACTCGTACTCTGGCTTAATGGTAAAGGTCTTAACTCTTACTCTGGCCTACTGGTTAAGGTCTTAACTCTTACTCTGGCCTACTGGATAAGGTCTTAGACTCGTACTCTGGCCTAATGGTTAAGGTCTTAACTCTTACTCTGGCCTAATAGCTAAGGTCTTAACTCTTACTCTGGCCTAATAGCTAAGGTCTTAGACTTGTACTCTGGCCTAATAGCTAAGGTCTTAGACTCGTACTCTGGCCTAGTGGTTAAGGTCTTAACTCTTACTCTGGCCTAATAGCTAAGGTCTTAGACTCGTACTCTGGCCTAATGGTTAAGGTCTTAACTTTTACTCTGGCATAATAGCTAACGTCTTAACTCTTACTCTGGCCTAATAGCTAAGGTCTTAGACTCGTACTCTGGCCTACTGGTTAAGGTCTTAACTCTTACTCTGGCCTACTGGTTAAGGTCTTAACTCTTACTCTGGCCTAATAGCTAAGGTCTTAGACTCGTACTCTAGCCTACTGTTTAAGGTCTTAACTCTTACTCTGGCCTACTGGTTAAGGTCTTAACTCTTACTCTGGCCTAATAGCTAAGGTCTTAACTCTTACTCTGGCCTAATAGCTACGGTCTTAGACTCGTACTCTGGCCTAATGGTTAAGGTCTGAACTCTTACTCTGGCCTAATAGCTAAGGTCTTAACTCTTACTCTGGCCTAATATCTAAGGTCTTAGACTCATACTCTGGCCTAATAGGTAAGGTCTTAGACTCTTACTCTGGCCTAATGGTTAACGTCTTAACTCTTACTCTGGCCTAATAGCTAATGTCTTAGACTCGTATTTTGGCCTAATGGTTTAGGTCTTAACTTTTACTCTGGCCTAATAGCTAAGGTCTTAACTCTTACTCTGGCCTAATAGCTAAGGACTTAGACTCGTACTCTGGCCTACTGGTTAAGGTCTTAACTCTTACTCTGGCCTAATAGCTAAGGTCTTAGACTCGTACTCTAGCCTACTGGTTAAGGTCTTAACTCTTACTCTGGCCTACTGGTTAAGGTCTTAACTCTTACTCTGGCCTAATAGCTAAGGTCTTAACTCTTACTCTGGCCTAATTGCTACGGTCTTAGACTCGTACTCTGGCCTAATGGTTAAGGTCTGAACTCTTACTCTGGCCTAATAATTAAAGTCTTAGACTGGTACTATGGCCTAATGGTTAAGGTCTTAACTCTTGCTCTGGCCTACTGGTTAAGGTCTTAACTCTTACTCTGGCCTAATAGCTAATGTCTTAGACTCGTACTCTGGCCTAATAGCTAGGGTCTTAACTCTTACTCTGGCCTAATAGCTAAGGTCTTAGACTTGTACTCTGGACTACTGGTTAAGGTCTTAACTCTTACTCTGGCCTACTGGTTAAGGTCTTAACTCTTACTCTGGCCTAATAGCTAAGGTCTTAGACTCGTACTCTGGCCTAATAGCTAATGTCTTGGACTCGTACTCTGGTCTAATGGTTAAGGTCTTAACTCTTACTCTAGCCTTATAGTTAAGGTCTTAACTCTTACTCTGGCCTACTGGTTAAGGTCTTAACTCTTACTCTGGCCGAATAGCTAAGGTCTTAGACTCGTACTCTGGCCTAATAGCTAAGGTCTTAACTCTTACTCTGGCCTAATAGCTAAGGTCTTAGACTCGTACTCTAGCCTACTGGTTAAGGTCTTAACTCTTACTCTGGCCTACTGGTTAAGGTCTTAACTCTTACTCTGGCCTAATAGCTAAGGTCTTAACTCTTACTCTGGCCTAATAGCTATGGTCTTAGACTCGTACTCTGGCCTAATGGTTAACGTCTTAACTCTTGCTCTGGCCTACTGGTTAAGGTCTTAACTCTTACTCTGGCCTAAAAGCTAATGTCTTAGACTCGTACTCTCACCTAATAGTTAAGGTTTTAACTCTTACTCTGGCCTAATAGCTAAGGTCTTAGACTCGCACTCTGGCCTAATAGCTAAGGTCTTAGACTCGTACTCTGGCCTAATGGTTAAGGTCTTAACTCTTACTCTGGCCTACTGGTTAAGGTCTTAACTCTTACTCTGGCCTAATAGCTAAGGTCTTAGACTCGTACTCTGGCCTAATAGCTAAGGTCTTAGACTCGTACTCTGGTCTAATGGTTAAGGTCTTAACTCTTACTTTGGCCTAATAGCTAAGGTCTTAAACTCGTACTCTGGCCTAATAGCTAAGGTCTTAGACTCGTACTCTGGACTAATGGTTAAGGTCTTAACTCTTACTCTGGCCTAATAGCTAAGGTCTTAACTCTTACTCTGGCCTACTGGTTAAGGTCTTAACTCTTACTCTGGCCTAATAGCTAACGTCTTAGACTCGTGCTCTGGCCTACTGGTTAAGGTCTTAACTCTTACTCTGGCCTAATAGCTAAGGTCTTAGACTCGTACTCTGGCCTAATGGTTATGGTCTTAACTCTTACTCTGGCCTACTGGTTAAGGTCTTAACTCTTACTCTGGGCTACTGATTACGGTCTTAACTCTTACTCTGGCATAATAGCTAAGGTCTTAACTCTTACTCTGGCCTAATAGATAAGGTCTTAGACTCGTACTCTGGCCTACTGGTTAAGGTCTTAACTCTTACTCTGGCCTAATAGCTAAGGTCTTAACTCTTACTCTGGCCTAATAGCTAAGGTCTTAGACTCGTACTCCGGCCTAATGGTTAAGGTCTTAACTCTTACTCTGGCCTAATAGCTAAGGTCTTAGACTCGTACTCTGGCCTAATAGCTAAGGTCTTAGACTCGTACTCTGGCCTAATGGTTAAGGTCTTAACTCTTACTCTGGCTTAATAGCTTAGGTCTTAGACTCGTACTCTGGCCTAATGGTTAAGGTCTTAACTTTTACTCTGGCCTAATAGCTAAGGTCTTAACTCTTACTCTGGCCTAATAGCTAAGGTCTTAGACTCGTACTCTGGCCTACTGGTTAAGGTCTTAACTCTTACTCTGGCCTAATAGCTAAGGTCTTATACTCGTACTCTGGCCTAATAGCTAAGGTCTTAGACTCGTACTCAGGTCTAATGGTTAAGGTCTTAACTCTTACTCTAGCCTAATAGCTAAGGTCTTAACTCTTACTCTGGCCTACTGGTTAAGGTCTTAACTCTTACTCTGGCCTAATAGCTAAGGTCTTAGACTCGTACTCTGGCCTAATAGCTAAGGTCTTAACTCTTACTCTGGCCGAATAGCTAAGGTCTTAGACTCGTACTCTGGCCTACAGGTTGAGGTCTTAACTCTTACTCTGGCCTACTGGTTAAGGTCTTAACTCTTACTCTGGCCTAATAGCTAAGGTCTTAGACTCGTACTCTGGCCTAATGGTTAAGGTCTTAACTCTTACTCTGGCCTTCTGGTTAAGGTCTTTACTCTTACTCTGGCCTACTGATTAAGGTCTTAACTCTTACTCTGGCATAATAGCTAAGGTCTTAACTCTTACTCTGGCCTAATAGCTAAGGTCTTAGACTCGCACTCTGGCCTAATAGCTAAGGTCTTAGACTCGTACTCTGGCCTAATGGTTAAGGTCTTAACTCTTACTCTGGCCTACTGGTTAAGGTCTTAACTCTTACTCTGGCCTAATAGCTAAGGTCTTAGACTCGTACTCTGGCCTAATAAGTAAGGTCTTAGACTCGTACTCTGGCCAACAGGTTGAGGTCTTAACTCTTACTCTGGCCTAATAGCTAAGGTCTTAGACTCGTACTCTGGCCTAATGGTTAAGTTCTTAACTTTTACTCTGGCCTAATAGCTAAGGTCTTAACCCTTACTCTGGCCTAATAGCTAAGGTCTTAGACTCGTACTCTGGCCTACTGGTTAAGGTCTTAACTCTTACTCTGGCCTACTGGTTAAGGTCTTAACTCTTACTCTGGCCTAATAGCTAAGGTCTTAGACTCGTACTCTGGCCTAATAGCTAAGGTCTTAGACTCGTACTCTGGTCTAATGGTTAAGGTCTTAACTCTTACTCTGGCCTAATCGCTAAGGTCTTAACTCTTACTCTGGCCTACTGGTTAAGGTCTTAACTCTTACTCTGGCCTAATAGCTAAGGTCTTAGACTCGTACTCTGGCCTAATAGCTAAGGTCTTAGACTCGTACTCTGGTCTAATGGTTAAGGTCTTAACTCTTACTCTGGCCTAATAGCTAAGGTCTAAACTCTTACTCTGGCCTACTGGTTAAGGTCTTAATTCTTACTCTGGCCTAATAGCTAAGGTCTTAGACTCGTACTCTGGCCTAATAGCAAAGGTCTTAACTCTTACTCTGGCCTAATAGCTAAGGTCTTAGACTCGTACTCTAGCCTACTGGTTAAGGTCTTAACTCTTACTCTGGCCTACTGGTTAAGGTCTTAACTCTTACTCTGGCCTAATAGCTAAGGTCTTAACTCTTACTCTGGCCTAATAGCTAAGGTCTTAGACTCGTACTCTGGCATAATGGTTAAGGTCTTAACTCTTACTCTGGCCTAATAGCTAAGGTCTTAGACTCGTACTATAGCCTAATGGTTAAGGTCTTAACTCTTACTCTGGCCTACTGGTTAAGGTCTTAACTCTTACTCTGGCCTAATAGCTAACGTCTTAGACTCGTACCCTGGCCTAATGGTTAAGGTCTTAACTCTTACTCTGGCCTAATAGCTAAGGTCTTAGACTCGCACTCTAGCCTAATAGCTAAGGTCTTAGACTCGTGCTCTGGCCTACTGGTTAAGGTCTTAACTCTTACTCTGGCCTAATAGCTAAGGTCTTAGACTCGTACTCTGGCCTAATGGTTATGGTCTTAACTCTTACTCTGGCCTACTGGTTAAGGTCTTAACTCTTACTCTGGCCTACTGATTACGGTCTTAACTCTTACTCTGGCATAATAGCTAATGTCTTAACTCTTACTCTGGCCTAATAGATAAGGTCTTAGACTCGTACTCTGGCCTAATGGTTAAGGTCTTAACTCTTACTTTGGCCTAATAGCTAAGGTCTTAACTCTTACTCTGGCCTAATAGCTAAGGTCTTAGACTCGTACTCCGGCCTAATGGTTAAGGTCTTAACTCTTACTCTGGCCTAATAGCTAAGGTCTTAGACTCGTACTCTGGCCTAATAGCTAAGGTCTTAGACTTGTACTCAGGCCTAATGGTTAAGGTCTTAACTCTTACTCTGGCCTAATAGCTAAGGTCTTAGACTCGTACTCTGGCCTACTGGTTAAGGTCTTAACTCTTACTCTGGCCTACTGGTTAAGGTCTTAACTCTTACTCTGGCCTAATAGCTAAGGTCTTAGACTCGTACTCTGGCCTAATAGCTAAGGTCTTAGACTCATACTGTGGTCTAATGGTTAAGGTCTTAACTCTTACTCTAGCCTAATAGCTAAGGTCTTAACTCTTACTCTGGCCTACTGGTTAAGGTCTTAACTCTTACTCTGGCCTAATAGCTAAGGTCTTAGACTCGTACTCTGGCCTAATAGCTAAGGTCTTAACTCTTACTCTGGCCTAATAGCTAAGGTCTTAGACTCGTACTCTGGCCTACAGGTTGAGGTCTTAACTCTTACTCTGGCCTACTGGTTAAGGTCTTAACTCTTACTCTGGCCTAATAGCTAAGGTCTTAGACTCGTACTCTGGCCTAATGGTTAAGGTCTTAACTCTTACTCTGGCCTTCTGGTTAAGGTCTTAACTCTTACTCTGGCCTACTGATTAAGGTCTTAACTCTTACTATGGCATAATAGCTAAGGTCTTAACTCTTACTCTGGCCTACTAGATAAGGTCTTAGACTCATACTCTGGCCTAATGGTTAAGGTCTTAACTCTTACTCTGGCCTAATAGCTAAGGTCTTAACTCTTACTCTGGCCTAATAGCTAAGGTTTTAGACTCGTACTCCGGCCTAATGGTTAAGGTCTTAACTCTTACTCTGGCCTAATAGCTAAGGTCTTAGACTCGTACTCTGGCCTAATAGCTAAGGTCTTAGACTCGTACTCTGGCCTAATGGTTAAGGTCTTAACTCTTACTCTGGCCTAATAGCTAAGGTCTTAGACTCGTACTCTAGCCTACTGGTTAAGGTCTTAACTCTTACTCTGGCCTACTGGTTAAGGTCTTAACTCTTACTCTGGGCTACTGGTTAAGGTCTTAACTTTTACTCTGGCCTAATAGCTAAGGTCTTAGACTCCTACTCTAGCCTACTGGTTAAGGTCTTAACTCTTACTCTGGCCTACTGGTTAAGGTCTTAACTCTTACTCTGGCCTAATAGCTAAGGTCTTAGACTCGTACTCTGGCCTAATAGCTAAGGTCTTAGACTCGTACTCTGGCCTAATGGTTAAGGTCTTAACTCTTACTCTGGCATAATAGCTAAGGTCTTAGACTCGTACTCTGGCATAATGGTTAAGGTCTTAACTTTTACTCTGGCCTAATAGCTAAGGTCTTAACTCTTACTCTGGCCTAATAGCTAAGGTCTTAACTCTTACTCTGGCCTACTGGTTAAGGTCTTAACTCTTACTCTGGCCTGATAGCTAAGGTCTTAGACTCGTACTCTGGCCTAATAGCTAAGGTCTTAGACTCGTACTCTGGTCTAATGGTTAAGGTCTTAACTCTTACTCTAGCCTAATAGCTAAGGTCTTAGCTCTTACTCTGGCCTACTGGTTAAGGTCTTAACTCTTACTCTGGCCTAATAGCTAAGGTCTTAGACTCGTACTCTGGCCTACAGGTTGAGGTCTTAACTCTTACTCTGGCCTACTGGTTAAGGTCTTAGACTCGTACTCTGGCCTAATGGTTAAGGTCTTAACTCTTACTCTGGCCTAATAGCTAAGGCCTTAACTCTTACTCTGGCCTAATAGCTAAGGTCTTAGACTTGTCCTCTGGCCTAATAGCTAAGGTCTTAGACTCGTACTCTGGCCTAATTTTTAAGGTCTTAACTCTTACTCTGGCCTAATAGCTAAGTTCTTAGACTCGTACTCTGGCCTAATGGTTAAGGTCTTAACTCTTACTCTGGCCTACTGGTTAAGGTCTTAACTCTTACTCTGGCCTACTGATTAAGGTCTTAGACTCGTACTCTGGCCTAATGGTTAAGGTCTTAACTCTTACTCTGGCCTAATAGCTAAGGTCTTAACTCTTACTCTGGCCTAATAGCTAAGGTCTTAGACTTGTACTCTGGCCTAATAGCTAAGGTCTTAGACTCGTACTCTGGCCTAATGGTTAAGGTCTTAACTCTTACTCTGGCCTAATAGCTAAGTTCTTAGACTCGTACTCTGGCCTAATGGTTAAGGTCTTAACTTTTACTCTGGCCTAATAGATAACGTCTTAACTCTTACTCTGGCCTAATAGCTAAGGTCTTAGACTCGTACTCTGGCCTACTGGTTAAGGTCTTAACTCTTACTCTGGCCTACTGGTTAAGGTCTTAACTCTTACTCTGGCCTAATAGCTAAGGTCTTAGACTCGTACTCTGGCCCAATAGCTAAGGTCTTAGACTCGTACTCTGGTCTAATGGTTAAGGTCTTAACTCTTACTCTAGCCTATTAGCTAAGGTCCTAACTCTTACTCTGGCCTACTGGTTAAGGTCTTAACTCTTACTCTGGCCTAATAGCTAAAGTCTTAGACTCGTAGTCTGCCCTAATAGCTAAGGTCTTAACTCTTACTCTGGCCTAATAGCTAAGGTCTTAGACTCGTACTCTAGCCTACTGTTTAAGGTCTTAACTCTTACTCTGGCCTACTGGTTAAGGTCTTAACTCTTACTTTGGCCTAATAGCTAAGGTCTTAACTCTTACTCTGGCCTAATAGCTACGGTCTTAGACTCGTACTCTGGCCTAATGGTTAAGGTCTGAACTCTTGCTCTGGCCTAATAGCTAAGGTCTTAACTCTTACTCTGGCCTAATAGCTAAGGTCTTAACTCTTACCCTGGCCTAATAGCTAAGGTCTTAGAATCGTACTCTGGCCTACTGGTTAAGGTCTTAACTCTTACTCTGGCCTAATAGCTAAGGTCTTAGACTCGTACTCTAGCCTACTGGTTAAGGTCTTAACTCTTACTCTGGCCTACTGGTTAAGGTCTTAACTCTTACTCTGGCCTAATAGCTAAGGTCTTAACTCTTACTCTGGCCTAATAGCTACGGTCTTAGACTCGTACTCTGGCCTAATGGTTAAGGTCTGAACTCGTACTCTGGCCTAATAGTTAATGTCTTAGACTCGTACTATGGCCTAATGGTTAAGGTCTTAACTCTTGCTCTGGCCTACTGGTTAAGGTCTTAACTCTTACTCTGGCCTAATAGCTAACGTCTTAGACTCGTACTCTGGCCTAATGGTTAAGGTCTTAACTCTTACTCTGGCCTAATAGCTAAGGTCTTAGACTCGCACTCTGGCCTAATAGCTAAGGTATTAGACTCGTACTCTGGCCTAATGGTTAAGGTCTTAACTCTTACTCTGGCCTACTGGTTAAGGTCTTAACTCTTACTCTGGCCTAATAGCTAAGGTCTTAGACTCGTACTCTGGCCTAATAGCTAAGGTCTTAGACTCGTACTCTGGCCTACAGGTTAAGGTCTTAACTCTTACTCTGGCCTAACAGCTAAGGTCTTATCTCTTACTCTGGCCTAATAGCTAAGGTCTTAGACTCGCACTCTGGCCTAATGTTTATGGTCTTAACTCTTACACTGGCCTACTGGTTAAAGTCTTAACCCTTACTCTGGCCTAATAGCTAAGGTCTTAGACTTGTACTCTGGCCTACAGGTTAAGGTCTTAACTCTTACTCTGGCCTACTGGTTAAGGTCTTAACACTTACTCTGGCCTAATAGCTAAGGTCTTAGACTTATACTCTGGCCTACTGGTTAAGGTCTTAACTCTTACTCTGGCCTAATAGCTAAGGTCTTAACTCTTACTCTGGCCTATTAGCTAAGGTCTTAGACTCGTACTCTGGCCTAATAGTTAAGGTCTTAACTCTTACTCTGGCCTACTGGTTAAGGTCTTAACTCTTACTCTGGCCTAATAGCTAAGGTCTTAGACTCGTACTCTGGCCTAATAGCTAAGGTCTTAGATTCGTACTCTGGCCTAATAGCTAAGGTCTGAACTCTTACTCTGGCCTACTGGTTAATGTGTTAACTCTTACTCTGGCCTAATAGCTAAGGTCTTAGACTCGTGCTCTGGCCTAATATCTAAGGTCTTAACTCTTACTCTGGCCTAATAGCTAAGGTCTTAGACTCGTACTCTGGCCTAATGGTTAAGGTATTAACTCTTACTCTGGCCTACTGGTTAAGGTCTTAACTCTTACTCTGGCCTAATAGATAAGGTCTTAACTCTTACTCTGGCCTACTGGTTAATGTGTTAACTCTTACTCTAGCCTAATAGCTAAGGTCTTAGAATCGTACTCCGGCCTAATGGTTAAGGTCTTAACTCTTACTCTGGCCTAATAGCTAAGGTCTTAAACTCGTACTCTGGCCTAACAGCTAAGGTCTTAGACTCGTACTCTGGCCTAATGGTTAGGGTCTTAACTCTTACTCTGGCCTAATAGCTAAGGTCTTAGACTCGTACTCTGGCCTAATGGTTAAGGTCTTAACTTTTACTCTGGCCTAATAGCTAAGGTCTTAACTCTTACTCTGGCCTAATAGCTAAGGTCTTAGACTCGTACTCTGGCCTACTGGTTAAGGTCTTAACTCTTACTCTGGCCTACTGGTTAAGGTCTTAACTCTTACTCTGGCCTACTGGTTAAGGTCTTAACTCTTACTCTGGCCTAACAGCTAAGGTCTTAACTCTTACTCTGGCCTAATTGCTACGGTCTTAGACTCGTACTCTGGCCTAATGGTTAAGGTCTGAACTCTTACTCTGGCCTAATATTTAAAGTCTTAGACTCGTACTATGGCCTAATGGTTAAGGTCTTAACTCTTGCTCTGGCCTACTGGTTAAGGTCTTAACTCTTACTCTGGCCTAATAGCTAATGTCTTAGACTCGTACTCTGGCCTAATAGCTAGGGTCTTAACTCTTACTCTGGCCTAATAGCTAAGGTCTTAGACTCGTACTCTGGCCTACTGGTTAAGGTCTTAACTCTTACTCTGGCCTACTGGTTAAGGTCTTAACTCTTACTCTGGCCTAATAGCTAAGGTCTTAGACTCGTACTCTGGCCTAATAGCTAATGTCTTAGACTCGTACTCTGGTCTAATGGTTAAGGTCTTAACTCTTACTCTAGCCTAATAGTTAAGGTCTTAACTCTTACTCTGGCCTACTGGTTAAGGTCTTAACTCTTACTCTGGCCGAATAGCTAAGGTCTTAGACTCGTACTCTGGCCTAATAGCTAAGGTCTTAACTCTTACTCTGGCCTAATAGCTAATGTCTTAGACTCGTACTCTGGCCTACAGGTTGAGGTCTTAACTCTTACTCTGGCCTACTGGTTAAGGTCTTAACTCGTACTCTGGCCTAATGGTTAAGGTCTGAACTCTTACTCTGGCCTAATAGTTAATGTCTTAGACTCGTACTATGGCCTAATGGTTAAGGTCTTAACTCTTGCTCTGGCCTACTGGTTAAGGTCTTAACTCTTACTCTGGCCTAATAGCTAACGTCTTAGACTCGTACTCTGGCCTAATGGTTAAGGTCTTAACTCTTACTCTGGCCTAATAGCTAAGGTCTTAGACTCGCACTCTGGCCTAATAGCTAAGGTATTAGACTCGTACTCTGGCCTAATGGTTAAGGTCTTAACTCTTACTCTGGCCTACTGGTTAAGGTCTTAACTCTTACTCTGGCCTAATAGCTAAGGTCTTAGACTCGTACTCTGGCCTAATAGCTAAGGTCTTAGACTCGTACTCTGGCCTACAGGTTGAGGTCTTAACTCTTACTCTGGCCTACTGGTTAAGGTCTTAACTCTTACTCTGGCCTAATAGCTAAGGTCTTAGACTCATACTCTGGCCTACTGGTTAAGGTCTTAACTCTTACTCTGGCCTAACAGCTAAGATCTTATCTCTTACTCTGGCCTAATAGCTAAGGTCTTAGACTCGCACTCTGGCCTAATGTTTATGGTCTTAACTCTTACACTGGCCTACTGGTTAAAGTCTTAACCCTTACTCTGGCATAATAGCTAAGGTCTTAGACTTGTACTCTGGCCTACAGGTTAAGGTCTTAACTCTTACTCTGGCCTACTGGTTAAGGTCTTAACACTTACTCTGGCCTAATAGCTAAGGTCTTAGACTTATACTCTGGCCTACTGGTTAAGGTCTTAACTCTTACTCTGGCCTAATAGCTAAGGTCTTAACTCTTACTCTGGCCTATTAGCTAAGGTCTTAGACTCGTACTCTGGCCTACTGGTTAAGGTCTTAACTCTTACTCTGGCCTACTGGTTAAGGTCTTAACTCTTACTCTGGCCTAATAGCTAAGGTCTTAGACTCGTACTCTGGCCTAATAGCTAAGGTCTTAGACTCATACTGTGGTCTAATGGTTAAGGTCTTAACTCTTACTCTAGCCTAATAGCTAAGGTCTTAACTCTTACTCTGGCCTACTGGTTAAGGTCTTAACTCTTACTCTGGCCTAATAGCTAAGGTCTTAGACTCGTACTCTGGCCTAATAGCTAAGGTCTTAACTCTTACTCTGGCCTAATAGCTAAGGTCTTAGACTCGTACTCTGGCCTACAGGTTGAGGTCTTAACTCTTACTCTGGCCTACTGGTTAAGGTCTTAACTCTTACTCTGGCCTAATAGCTAAGGTCTTAGACTCGTACTCTGGCCTAATGGTTAAGGTCTTAACTCTTACTCTGGCCTTCTGGTTAAGGTCTTAACTCTTACTCTGGCCTACTGATTAAGGTCTTAACTCTTACTATGGCATAATAGCTAAGGTCTTAACTCTTACTCTGGCCTACTAGATAAGGTCTTAGACTCATACTCTGGCCTAATGGTTAAGGTCTTAACTCTTACTCTGGCCTAATAGCTAAGGTCTTAACTCTTACTCTGGCCTAATAGCTAAGGTTTTAGACTCGTACTCCGGCCTAATGGTTAAGGTCTTAACTCTTACTCTGGCCTAATAGCTAAGGTCTTAGACTCGTACTCTGGCCTAATAGCTAAGGTCTTAGACTCGTACTCTGGCCTAATGGTTAAGGTCTTAACTCTTACTCTGGCCTAATAGCTAAGGTCTTAGACTCGTACTCTAGCCTACTGGTTAAGGTCTTAACTCTTACTCTGGCCTACTGGTTAAGGTCTTAACTCTTACTCTGGGCTACTGGTTAAGGTCTTAACTTTTACTCTGGCCTAATAGCTAAGGTCTTAGACTCGTACTCTAGCCTACTGGTTAAGGTCTTAACTCTTACTCTGGCCTACTGGTTAAGGTCTTAACTCTTACTCTGGCCTAATAGCTAAGGCCTTAACTCTTACTCTGGCCTAATAGCTAAGGTCTTAGACTTGTCCTCTGGCATAATGGTTAAGGTCTTAACTTTTACTCTGGCCTAATAGCTAAGGTCTTAACTCTTACTCTGGCCTAATAGCTAAGGTCTTAACTCTTACTCTGGCGTACTGGTTAAGGTCTTAACTCTTACTCTGGCCTGATAGCTAAGGTCTTAGACTCGTACTCTGGCCTAATAGCTAAGGTCTTAGACTCGTACTCTGGTCTAATGGTTAAGGTCTTAACTCTTACTCTAGCCTAATAGCTAAGGTCTTAGCTCTTACTCTGGCCTACTGGTTAAGGTCTTAACTCTTACTCTGGCCTAATAGCTAAGGTCTTAGACTCGTACTCTGGCCTACAGGTTGAGGTCTTAACTCTTACTCTGGCCTACTGGTTAAGGTCTTAGACTCGTACTCTGGCCTAATGGTTAAGGTCTTAACTCTTACTCTGGCCTAATAGCTAAGGCCTTAACTCTTACTCTGGCCTAATAGCTAAGGTCTTAGACTTGTCCTCTGGCCTAATAGCTAAGGTCTTAGACTCGTACTCTGGCCTAATGGTTAAGGTCTTAACTCTTACTCTGGCCTAATAGCTAAGTTCTTAGACTCGTACTCTGGCCTAATGGTTAAGGTCTTAACTCTTACTCTGGCCTACTGGTTAAGGTCTTAACTCTTACTCTGGCCTACTGATTAAGGTCTTAGACTCGTACTCTGGCCTAATGGTTAAGGTCTTAACTCTTACTCTGGCCTAATAGCTAAGGTCTTAACTCTTACTCTGGCCTAATAGCTAAGGTCTTAGACTTGTACTCTGGCCTAATAGCTAAGGTCTTAGACTCGTACTCTGGCCTAATGGTTAAGGTCTTAACTCTTACTCTGGCCTAATAGCTAAGTTCTTAGACTCGTACTCTGGCCTAATGGTTAAGGTCTTAACTTTTACTCTGGCCTAATAGCTAACGTCTTAACTCTTACTCTGGCCTAATAGCTAAGGTCTTAGACTCGTACTCTGGCCTACTGGTTAAGGTCTTAACTCTCACTCTGGCCTACTGGTTAAGGTCTTAACTCTTACTCTGGCCTAATAGCTAAGGTCTTAGACTCGTACTCTGGCCCAATAGCTAAGGTCTTAGACTCGTACTCTGGTCTAATGGTTAAGGTCTTAACTCTTACTCTAGCCTATTAGCTAAGGTCCTAACTCTTACTCTGGCCTACTGGTTAAGGTCTTAACTCTTACTCTGGCCTAATAGCTAAAGTTTTAGACTCGTAGTCTGCCCTAATAGCTAAGGTCTTAACTCTTACTCTGGCCTAATAGCTAAGGTCTTAGACTCGTACTCTAGCCTACTGTTTAAGGTCTTAACTCTTACTCTGGCCTACTGGTTAAGGTCTTAACTCTTACTTTGGCCTAATAGCTAAGGTCTTAACTCTTACTCTGGCCTAATAGCTACGGTCTTAGACTCGTACTCTGGCCTAATGGTTAAGGTCTGAACTCTTGCTCTGGCCTAATAGCTAAGGTCTTAACTCTTACTCTGGCCTAATATCTAAGGTCTTAACTCTTACCCTGGCCTAATAGCTAAGGTCTTAGAATCGTACTCTGGCCTACTGGTTAAGGTCTTAACTCTTACTCTGGCCTAATAGCTAAGGTCTTAGACTCGTACTCTAGCCTACTGGTTAAGGTCTTAACTCTTACTCTGGCCTACTGGTTAAGGTCTTAACTCTTACTCTGGCCTAATAGCTAAGGTCTTAACTCTTACTCTGGCCTAATAGCTACGGTCTTAGACTCGTACTCTGGCCTAATGGTTAAGGTCTGAACTCTTACTCTGGCCTAATAGTTAATGTCTTAGACTCGTACTATGGCCTAATGGTTAAGGTCTTAACTCTTGCTCTGGCCTACTGGTTAAGGTCTTAACTCTTACTCTGGCCTAATAGCTAACGTCTTAGACTCGTACTCTGGCCTAATGGTTAAGGTCTTAACTCTTACTCTGGCCTAATAGCTAAGGTCTTAGACTCGCACTCTGGCCTAATAGCTAAGGTATTAGACTCGTACTCTGGCCTAATGGTTAAGGTCTTAACTCTTACTCTGGCCTACTGGTTAAGGTCTTAACTCTTACTCTGGCCTAATAGCTAAGGTCTTAGACTCGTACTCTGGCCTAATAGCTAAGGTCTTAGACTCGTACTCTGGCCTACAGGTTGAGGTCTTAACTCTTACTCTGGCCTACTGGTTAAGGTCTTAACTCTTACTCTGGCCTAATAGCTAAGGTCTTAGACTCATACTCTGGCCTACTGGTTAAGGTCTTAACTCTTACTCTGGCCTAACAGCTAAGGTCTTATCTCTTACTCTGGCCTAATAGCTAAGGTCTTAGACTCGCACTCTGGCCTAATGTTTATGGTCTTAACTCTTACACTGGCCTACTGGTTAAAGTCTTAACCCTTACTCTGGCCTAATAGCTAAGGTCTTAGACTTGTACTCTGGCCTACAGGTTAAGGTCTTAACTCTTACTCTGGCCTACTGGTTAAGGTCTTAACACTTACTCTGGCCTAATAGCTAAGGTCTTAGACTTATACTCTGGCCTACTGGTTAAGGTCTTAACTCTTACTCTGGCCTAATAGCTAAGGTCTTAACTCTTACTCTGGCCTATTAGCTAAGGTCTTAGACTCGTACTCTGGCCTAATAGTTAAGGTCTTAACTCTTACTCTGGCCTACTGGTTAAGGTCTTAACTCTTACTCTGGCCTAATAGCTAAGGTCTTAGACTCGTACTCTGGCCTAATAGCTAAGGTCTTAGATTCGTACTCTGGCCTAATAGCTAAGGTCTGAACTCTTACTCTGGCCTACTGGTTAATGTGTTAACTCTTACTCTGGCCTAATAGCTAAGGTCTTAGACTCGTGCTCTGGCCTAATATCTAAGGTCTTAACTCTTACTCTGGCCTAATAGCTAAGGTCTTAGACTCGTACTCTGGCCTAATGGTTAAGGTATTAACTCTTACTCTGGCCTACTGGTTAAGGTCTTAACTCTTACTCTGGCCTAATAGATAAGGTCTTAACTCTTACTCTGGCCTACTGGTTAATGTGTTAACTCTTACTCTAGCCTAATAGCTAAGGTCTTAGAATCGTACTCCGGCCTAATGGTTAAGGTCTTAACTCTTACTCTGGCCTAATAGCTAAGGTCTTAAACTCGTACTCTGGCCTAACAGCTAAGGTCTTAGACTCGTACTCTGGCCTAATGGTTAGGGTCTTAACTCTTACTCTGGCCTAATAGCTAAGGTCTTAGACTCGTACTCTGGCCTAATGGTTAAGGTCTTAACTTTTACTCTGGCCTAATAGCTAAGGTCTTAACTCTTACTCTGGCCTAATAGCTAAGGTCTTAGACTCGTACTCTGGCCTACTGGTTAAGGTCTTAACTCTTACTCTGGCCTACTGGTTAAGGTGTTAACTCTTACTCTGGCCTACTGGTTAAGGTCTTAACTCTTACTCTGGCCTAACAGCTAAGGTCTTAACTCTTACTCTGGCCTAATTGCTACGGTCTTAGACTCGTACTCTGGCCTAATGGTTAAGGTCTGAACTCTTACTCTGGCCTAATATTTAAAGTCTTAGACTCGTACTATGGCCTAATGGTTAAGGTCTTAACTCTTGCTCTGGCCTACTGGTTAAGGTCTTAACTCTTACTCTGGCCTAATAGCTAATGTCTTAGACTCGTACTCTGGCCTAATAGCTAGGGTCTTAACTCTTACTCTGGCCTAATAGCTAAGGTCTTAGACTCGTACTCTGGCCTACTGGTTAAGGTCTTAACTCTTACTCTGGCCTACTGGTTAAGGTCTTAACTCTTACTCTGGCCTAATAGCTAAGGTCTTAGACTCGTACTCTGGCCTAATAGCTAATGTCTTAGACTCGTACTCTGGTCTAATGGTTAAGGTCTTAACTCTTACTCTAGCCTAATAGTTAAGGTCTTAACTCTTACTCTGGCCTACTGGTTAAGGTCTTAACTCTTACTCTGGCCGAATAGCTAAGGTCTTAGACTCGTACTCTGGCCTAATAGCTAAGGTCTTAACTCTTACTCTGGCCTAATAGCTAATGTCTTAGACTCGTACTCTGGCCTACAGGTTGAGGTCTTAACTCTTACTCTGGCCTACTGGTTAAGGTCTTAACTCGTACTCTGGCCTAATGGTTAAGGTCTGAACTCTTACTCTGGCCTAATAGTTAATGTCTTAGACTCGTACTATGGCCTAATGGTTAAGGTCTTAACTCTTGCTCTGGCCTACTGGTTAAGGTCTTAACTCTTACTCTGGCCTAATAGCTAAGGTCTTAGACTCGCACTCTGGCCTAATAGCTAAGGTATTAGACTCGTACTCTGGCCTAATGGTTAAGGTCTTAACTCTTACTCTGGCCTACTGGTTAAGGTCTTAACTCTTACTCTGGCCTAATAGCTAAGGTCTTAGACTCGTACTCTGGCCTAATAGCTAAGGTCTTAGACTCGTACTCTGGCCTACAGGTTGAGGTCTTAACTCTTACTCTGGCCTACTGGTTAAGGTCTTAACTCTTACTCTGGCCTAATAGCTAAGGTCTTAGACTCATACTCTGGCCTACTGGTTAAGGTCTTAACTCTTACTCTGGCCTAACAGCTAAGGTCTTATCTCTTACTCTGGCCTAATAGCTAAGGTCTTAGACTCGCACTCTGGCCTAATGTTTATGGTCTTAACTCTTACACTGGCCTACTGGTTAAAGTCTTAACCCTTACTCTGGCCTAATAGCTAAGGTCTTAGACTTGTACTCTGGCCTACAGGTTAAGGTCTTAACTCTTACTCTGGCCTACTGGTTAAGGTCTTAACACTTACTCTGGCCTAATAGCTAAGGTCTTAGACTTATACTCTGGCCTACTGGTTAAGGTCTTAACTCTTACTCTGGCCTAATAGCTAAGGTCTTAACTCTTACTCTGGCCTATTAGCTAAGGTCTTAGACTCGTACTCTGGCCTAATAGTTAAGGTCTTAACTCTTACTCTGGCCTACTGGTTAAGGTCTTAACTCTTACTCTGGCCTAATAGCTAAGGTCTTAGACTCGTACTCTGGCCTAATAGCTAAGGTCTTAGATTCGTACTCTGGCCTAATAGCTAAGGTCTGAACTCTTACTCTGGCCTACTGGTTAATGTGTTAACTCTTACTCTGGCCTAATAGCTAAGGTCTTAGACTCGTGCTCTGGCCTAATATCTAAGGTCTTAACTCTTACTCTGGCCTAATAGCTAAGGTCTTAGACTCGTACTCTGGCCTAATGGTTAAGGTATTAACTCTTACTCTGGCCTACTGGTTAAGGTCTTAACTCTTACTCTGGCCTAATAGATAAGGTCTTAACTCTTACTCTGGCCTACTGGTTAATGTGTTAACTCTTACTCTAGCCTAATAGCTAAGGTCTTAGAATCGTACTCCGGCCTAATGGTTAAGGTCTTAACTCTTACTCTGGCCTAATAGCTAAGGTCTTAAACTCGTACTCTGGCCTAACAGCTAAGGTCTTAGACTCGTACTCTGGCCTAATGGTTAAGGTCTTAACTCTTACTCTGGCCTAATAGCTAAGGTCTTAGACTCGTACTCTGGCCTAATGGTTAAGGTCTTAACTTTTACTCTGGCCTAATAGCTAAGGTCTTAACTCTTACTCTGGCCTAATAGCTAAGGTCTTAGACTCGTACTCTGGCCTACTGGTTAAGGTCTTAACTCTTACTCTGGCCTACTGGTTAAGGTCTTAACTCTTACTCTGGCCTACTGGTTAAGGTCTTAACTCTTACTCTGGCCTAATAGCTAAGGTCTTAACTCTTACTCTGGCCTAATTGCTACGGTCTTAGACTCGTACTCTGGCCTAATGGTTAAGGTCTGAACTCTTACTCTGGCCTAATATTTAAAGTCTTAGACTCGTACTATGGCCTAATGGTTAAGGTCTTAACTCTTGCTCTGGCCTACTGGTTAAGGTCTTAACTCTTACTCTGGCCTAATAGCTAATGTCTTAGACTCGTACTCTGGCCTAATAGCTAGGGTCTTAACTCTTACTCTGGCCTAATAGCTAAGGTCTTAGACTCGTACTCTGGCCTACTGGTTAAGGTCTTAACTCTTACTCTGGCCTACTGGTTAAGGTCTTAACTCTTACTCTGGCCTAATAGCTAAGGTCTTAGACTCGTACTCTGGCCTAATAGCTAATGTCTTAGACTCGTACTCTGGTCTAATGGTTAAGGTCTTAACTCTTACTCTAGCCTAATAGTTAAGGTCTTAACTCTTACTCTGGCCTACTGGTTAAGGTCTTAACTCTTACTCTGGCCGAATAGCTAAGGTCTTAGACTCGTACTCTGGCCTAATAGCTAAGGTCTTAACTCTTACTCTGGCCTAATAGCTAATGTCTTAGACTCGTACTCTGGCCTACAGGTTGAGGTCTTAACTCTTACTCTGGCCTACTGGTTAAGGTCTTAACTCTTACTCTGGCCTACTGATTAAGGTCTTAACTCTTACTATGGCATAATAGCTAAGGTCTTAACTCTTACTCTGGCCTACTAGATAAGGTCTTAGACTCATACTCTGGCCTAATGGTTAAGGTCTTAACTCTTACTCTGGCCTAATAGCTAAGGTCTTAACTCTTACTCTGGCCTAATAGCTAAGGTTTTAGACTCGTACTCCGGCCTAATGGTTAAGGTCTTAACTCTTACTCTGGCCTAATAGCTAAGGTCTTAGACTCGTACTCTGGCCTAATAGGTAAGGTCTTAGACTCGTACTCTGGCCTAATGGTTAAGGTCTTAACTCTTACTCTGGCCTAATAGCTAAGGTCTTAGACTCGTACTCTGGCCTAATGGTTAAGGTCTTAACTTTTACTCTGGCCTAATAGCTAAGGTCTTAACTCTTACTCTGGCCTAATAGCTAAGGTATTAGACTCGTACTCTGGCCTACTGGTTAAGGTCTTAACTCGTACTCTGGCCTACTGGTTAAGGTCTTAACTCTTACTCTGGCCTAATAGCTAAGGTCTTAGACTCGTACTCTGGCCTAATAGCTAAGGTCTTAGACTCGTACTCTGGTCTAATGGTTAAGGTCTTAACTCTTACTCTAGCCTAATAGCTAAGGTCTTAACTCTTACTCTGGCCTACTGGTTAAGGTCTTAACTCTTACTCTGGCCCAATAGCTAAGGTCTTAGACTCGTACTCTGGCCTAATAGCTAAGGTCTTAACTCTTACTCTGGCCTAATAGCTAAGGTCTTAGACTCGTACTCTAGCCTACTGGTTAAGGTCTTAACTCTTACTCTGGCCTACTGGTTAAGGTCTTAACTCTTACTCTGGCCTACTGGTTAAGGTCTTAACTTTTACTCTGGCCTAATAGCTAAGGTCTTAGACTCGTACTCTAGCCTACTGGTTAAGGTCTTAACTCTTACTCTGGCCTACTGGTTAAGGTCTTAACTCTTACTCTGGCCTAATAGCTAAGGTCTTAGACTCGTACTCTGGCCTAATAGCTAAGGTCTTAGACTCGTACTCTGGCCTAATGGTTAAGGTCTTAACTCTTACTCTGGCATAATAGCTAAGGTCTTAGACTCGTACTCTGGCATAATGGTTAAGGTCTTAACTTTTACTCTGGCCTAATAGCTAAGGTCTTAACTCTTACTCTGGCCTAATAGCTAAGGTCTTAACTCTTACTCTGGCCTACTGGTTAAGGTCTTAACTCTTACTCTGGCCTAATAGCTAAGGTCTTAGACTCGTACTCTGGCCTAATGGTTAAGGTCTTAACTCTTACTCTAGCCTAATAGCTAAGGTTTTAGCTCTTACTCTGGCCTACTGGTTAAGGTCTTAACTCTTACTCTGGCCTAATAGCTAAGGTCTTAGACTCGTACTCTGGCCTACAGGTTGAGGTCTTAACTCTTACTCTGGCCTACTGGTTAAGGTCTTAGACTCGTACTCTGGCCTAATGGTTAAGGTCTTAACTCTTACTCTGGCCTAATAGCTAAGGTCTTAGACTTGTACTCTGGCCTAATAGCTAAGGTCTTAGACTCGTACTCTGGCCTAATGGTTAAGGTCTTAACTCTTACTCTGGCCTAATAGCTAAGTTCTTAGACTCGTACTCTGGCCTAATGGTTAAGGTCTTAACTCTTACTCTGGCCTACTGGTTAAGGTCTTAACTCTTACTCTGGCCTACTGATTAAGGTCTTAGACTCGTACTCTGGCCTAATGGTTAAGGTCTTAACTCTTACTCTGGCCTAATAGCTAAGGTCTTAACTCTTACTCTGGCCTAATAGCTAAGGTCTTAGACTTGTACTCTGGCCTAATAGCTAAGGTCTTAGACTCGTACTCTGGCCTAATGGTTAAGGTCTTAACTCTTACTCTGGCCTAATAGCTAAGTTCTTAGACTCGTACTCTGGCCTAATGGTTAAGGTCTTAACTTTTACTCTGGCCTAATAGCTAACATCTTAACTCTTACTCTGGCCTAATAGCTAAGGTCTTAGACTCATACTCTGGCCTACTGGTTAAGGTCTTAACTCTTACTCTGGCCTACTGGTTAAGGTCTTAACTCTTACTCTGGCCTAATAGCTAAGGTCTTAGACTCGTACTCTGGCCTAATAGCTAAGGTCTTAGACTCGTACTCTGGTCTAATGGTTAAGGTCTTAACTCTTACTCTAGCCTATTAGCTAAGGTCCTAACTCTTACTCTGGCCTACTGGTTAAGGTCTTAACTCTTACTCTGGCCTAATAGCTAAAGTCTTAGACTCATACTCTGCCCTAATAGCTAAGGTCTTAACTCTTACTCTGGCCTAATAGCTAAGGTCTTAGACTCGTACTCTAGCCTACTGTTTAAGGTCTTAACTCTTACTCTGGCCTTCTGGTTAAGGTCTTAACTCTTACTTTGGCCTAATAGCTAAGGTCTTAACTCTTACTCTGGCCTTATAGCTACGGTCTTAGACTCGTACTCTGGCCTAATGGTTAAGGTCTGAACTCTTGCTCAGGCCTAATAGCTAAGGTCTTAACTCTTACTCTGGCCTAATAGCTAAGGTCTTAGACTCTTACTCTGGCCTAATGGTTAAGGTCTTAACTCTTACTCTGGCCTAATAGCTAAGGTCTTAGACTCGTACTCTGGCCTAATGGTTAAGGTCTTAACTTTTACTCTGGCCTAATAGCTAAGGTCTTAACTCTTACCCTGGCCTAATAGCTAAGGTCTTAGACTCGTACTCTGGCCTACTGGTTAAGGACTTAACTCTTACTCTGGCCTAATAGCTAAGGTCTTAGACTCGTACTCTAGCCTACTGGTTAAAGTCTTAACTCTTACTCTGGCCTACTGGTTAAGGTCTTAACTCTTACTCTGGCCTAATAGCTAAGGTCTTAACTCTTACTCTGGCCTAATAGCTACGGTCTTAGACTCGTACTCTGGCCTAATGGTTAAGGTCTGAACTCTTACTCTGGCCTAATAGTTAAAGTCTTAGACTCGTACTATGGCCTAATAGTTAAGGTCTTAACTCTTGCTCTGGCCTACTGGTTAAGGTCTTAACTCTTACTCTGGCCTAATAGCTAACGTCTTAGACTCGTACTCTGGCCTAATGGTTAAGGTCTTAACTCTTACTCTGGCCTAATAGCTAAGGTCTTAGACTCGCACTCTGGCCTAATAGCTAAGGTATTAGACTCGTACTCTGGCCTAATGGTTAAGGTCTTAACTCTTACTCTGGCCTACTGGTTAAGGTCTTAACTCTTACTCTGGCCTAATAGCTAAGGTCTTAGACTCGTACTCTGGCCTAATAGCTAAGGTCTTAGACTCGTACTCTGGCCTACAGGTTGAGGTCTTAACTCTTACTCTGGCCTACTGGTTAAGGTCTTAACTCTTACTCTGGCCTAATAGCTAAGGTCTTAGACTCATACTCTGGCCTACTGGTTAAGGTCTTAACTCTTACTCTGGCCTAACAGCTAAGGTCTTATCTCTTACTCTGGCCTAATAGCTAAGGTCTTAGACTCGCACTCTGGCCTAATGTTTATGGTCTTAACTCTTACACTGGCCTACTGGTTAAAGTCTTAACTCTTACTCTGGCCTAATAGCTAAGATCTTAGACTCGTGCTCTGGCCTAATAGCTAAGGTCTTAACTCTTACTCTGGCCTAATAGATAAGGTCTTAACTCTTACTCTGGCCTACAGGTTAAGGTCTTAACTCTTACTCTGGCCTACTGGTTAAGGTCTTAACACTTACTCTGGCCTAATAGCTAAGGTCTTAGACTCGTACTCTGGCCTAATAGCTAAGGTCTTAGATTCGTACTCTGGCCTAATAGCTAAGGTCTGAACTCTTACTCTGGCCTACTGGTTAATGTGTTAACTCTTACTCTGGCCTAATAGCTAAGGTCTTAGACTCGTGCTCTGGCCTAATATCTAAGGTCTTAACTCTTACTCTGGCCTAATAGCTAAGGTCTTAGACTCGTACTCTGGCCTAATGGTTAAGGTATTAACTCTTACTCTGGCCTACTGGTTAAGGTCTTAACTCTTACTCTGGCCTAATAGATAAGGTCTTAACTCTTACTCTGGCCTACTGGTTAATGTGTTAACTCTTACTCTAGCCTAATAGCTAAGGTCTTAGAATCGTACTCCGGCCTAATGGTTAAGGTCTTAACTCTTACTCTGGCCTAATAGCTAAGGTCTTAAACTCGTACTCTGGCCTAACAGCTAAGGTCTTAGACTCGTACTCTGGCCTAATGGTTAAGGTCTTAACTCTTACTCTGGCCTAATAGCTAAGGTCTTAGACTCGTACTCTGGCCTAATGGTTAAGGTCTTAACTTTTACTCTGGCCTAATAGCTAAGGTCTTAACTCTTACTCTGGCCTAATAGCTAAGGTCTTAGACTCGTACTCTGGCCTACTGGTTAAGGTCTTAACTCTTACTCTGGCCTACTGGTTAAGGTCTTAACTCTTACTCTGGCCTACTGGTTAAGGTCTTAACTCTTACTCTGGCCTAATAGCTAAGGTCTTAACTCTTACTCTGGCCTAATTGCTACGGTCTTAGACTCGTACTCTGGCCTAATGGTTAAGGTCTGAACTCTTACTCTGGCCTAATATTTAAAGTCTTAGACTCGTACTATGGCCTAATGGTTAAGGTCTTAACTCTTGCTCTGGCCTACTGGTTAAGGTCTTAACTCTTACTCTGGCCTAATAGCTAATGTCTTAGACTCGTACTCTGGCCTAATAGCTAGGGTCTTAACTCTTACTCTGGCCTAATAGCTAAGGTCTTAGACTCGTACTCTGGCCTACTGGTTAAGGTCTTAACTCTTACTCTGGCCTACTGGTTAAGGTCTTAACTCTTACTCTGGCCTAATAGCTAAGGTCTTAGACTCGTACTCTGGCCTAATAGCTAATGTCTTAGACTCGTACTCTGGTCTAATGGTTAAGGTCTTAACTCTTACTCTAGCCTAATAGTTAAGGTCTTAACTCTTACTCTGGCCTACTGGTTAAGGTCTTAACTCTTACTCTGGCCGAATAGCTAAGGTCTTAGACTCGTACTCTGGCCTAATAGCTAAGGTCTTAACTCTTACTCTGGCCTAATAGCTAATGTCTTAGACTCGTACTCTGGCCTACAGGTTGAGGTCTTAACTCTTACTCTGGCCTACTGGTTAAGGTCTTAACTCTTACTCTGGCCTACTGATTAAGGTCTTAACTCTTACTATGGCATAATAGCTAAGGTCTTAACTCTTACTCTGGCCTACTAGATAAGGTCTTAGACTCATACTCTGGCCTAATGGTTAAGGTCTTAACTCTTACTCTGGCCTAATAGCTAAGGTCTTAACTCTTACTCTGGCCTAATAGCTAAGGTTTTAGACTTGTACTCCGGCCTAATGGTTAAGGTCTTAACTCTTACTCTGGCCTAATAGCTAAGGTCTTAGACTCGTACTCTGGCCTAATAGGTAAGGTCTTAGACTCGTACTCTGGCCTAATGGTTAAGGTCTTAACTCTTACTCTGGCCTAATAGCTAAGGTCTTAGACTCGTACTCTGGCCTAATGGTTAAGGTCTTAACTTTTACTCTGGCCTAATAGCTAAGGTCTTAACTCTTACTCTGGCCTAATAGCTAAGGTATTAGACTCGTACTCTGGCCTACTGGTTAAGGTCTTAACTCGTACTCTGGCCTACTGGTTAAGGTCTTAACTCTTACTCTGGCCTAATAGCTAAGGTCTTAGACTCGTACTCTGGCCTAATAGCTAAGGTCTTAGACTCGTACTCTGGTCTAATGGTTAAGGTCTTAACTCTTACTCTAGCCTAATAGCTAAGGTCTTAACTCTTACTCTGGCCTACTGGTTAAGGTCTTAACTCTTACTCTGGCCCAATAGCTAAGGTCTTAGACTCGTACTCTGGCCTAATAGCTAAGGTCTTAACTCTTACTCTGGCCTAATAGCTAAGGTCTTAGACTCGTACTCTAGCCTACTGGTTAAGGTCTTAACTCTTACTCTGGCCTACTGGTTAAGGTCTTAACTCTTACTCTGGCCTACTGGTTAAGGTCTTAACTTTTACTCTGGCCTAATAGCTAAGGTCTTAGACTCGTACTCTAGCCTACTGGTTAAGGTCTTAACTCTTACTCTGGCCTACTGGTTAAGGTCTTAACTCTTCCTCTGGCCTAATAGCTAAGGTCTTAGACTCGTACTCTGGCCTAATAGCTAAGGTCTTAGACTCGTACTCTGGCCTAATGGTTAAGGTCTTAACTCTTACTCTGGCATAATAGCTAAGGTCTTAGACTCATACTCTGGCATAATGGTTAAGGTCTTAACTTTTACTCTGGCCTAATAGCTAAGGTCTTAACTCTTACTCTGGCCTAATAGCTAAGGTCTTAACTCTTACTCTGGCCTACTGGTTAAGGTCTTAACTCTTACTCTGGCCTAATAGCTAAGGTCTTAGACTCGTACTCTGGCCTAATAGCTAAGGTCTTAGACTCGTACTCTGGTCTAATGGTTAAGGTCTTAACTCTTACTCTAGCCTAATAGCTAAGGTTTTAGCTCTTACTCTGGCCTACTGGTTAAGGTCTTAACTCTTACTCTGGCCTAATAGCTAAGGTCTTAGACTCGTACTCTGGCCTACAGGTTGAGGTCTTAACTCTTACTCTGGCCTACTGGTTAAGGTCTTAGACTCGTACTCTGGCCTAATGGTTAAGGTCTTAACTCTTACTCTGGCCTAATAGCTAAGGTCTTAACTCTTACTCTGGCCTAATAGCTAAGGTCTTAGACTTGTACTCTGGCCTAATAGCTAAGGTCTTAGACTCGTACTCTGGCCTAATGGTTAAGGTCTTAACTCTTACTCTGGCCTAATAGCTAAGTTCTTAGACTCGTACTCTGGCCTAATGGTTAAGGTCTTAACTCTTACTCTGGCCTACTGGTTAAGGTCTTAACTCTTACTCTGGCCTACTGATTAAGGTCTTAGACTCGTACTCTGGCCTAATGGTTAAGGTCTTAACTCTTACTCTGGCCTACTGGTTAAGGTCTTAACTCTTACTCTGGCCTAATAGCTAAGGTCTTAGACTCATACTCTGGCCTACTGGTTAAGGTCTTAACTCTTACTCTGGCCTAACAGCTAAGGTCTTATCTCTTACTCTGGCCTAATAGCTAAGGTCTTAGACTCGCACTCTGGCCTAATGTTTATGGTCTTAACTCTTACACTGGCCTACTGGTTAAAGTCTTAACTCTTACTCTGGCCTAATAGCTAAGATCTTAGACTCGTGCTCTGGCCTAATAGCTAAGGTCTTAACTCTTACTCTGGCCTAATAGATAAGGTCTTAACTCTTACTCTGGCCTACAGGTTAAGGTCTTAACTCTTACTCTGGCCTACTGGTTAAGGTCTTAACACTTACTCTGGCCTAATAGCTAAGGTCTTAGACTCGTACTCTGGCCTAATAGCTAAGGTCTTAGATTCGTACTCTGGCCTAATAGCTAAGGTCTGAACTCTTACTCTGGCCTACTGGTTAATGTGTTAACTCTTACTCTGGCCTAATAGCTAAGGTCTTAGACTCGTGCTCTGGCCTAATATCTAAGGTCTTAACTCTTACTCTGGCCTAATAGCTAAGGTCTTAGACTCGTACTCTGGCCTAATGGTTAAGGTATTAACTCTTACTCTGGCCTACTGGTTAAGGTCTTAACTCTTACTCTGGCCTAATAGATAAGGTCTTAACTCTTACTCTGGCCTACTGGTTAATATGTTAACTCTTACTCTAGCCTAATAGCTAAGGTCTTAGAATCGTACTCCGGCCTAATGGTTAAGGTCTTAACTCTTACTCTGGCCTAATAGCTAAGGTCTTAAACTCGTACTCTGGCCTAACAGCTAAGGTCTTAGACTCGTACTCTGGCCTAATGGTTAAGGTCTTAACTCTTACTCTGGCCTAATAGCTAAGGTCTTAGACTCGTACTCTGGCCTAATGGTTAAGGTCTTAACTTTTACTCTGGCCTAATAGCTAAGGTCTTAACTCTTACTCTGGCCTAATAGCTAAGGTCTTAGACTCGTACTCTGGCCTACTGGTTAAGGTCTTAACTCTTACTCTGGCCTACTGGTTAAGGTCTTAACTCTTACTCTGGCCTACTGGTTAAGGTCTTAACTCTTACTCTGGCCTAATAGCTAAGGTCTTAACTCTTACTCTGGCCTAATTGCTACGGTCTTAGACTCGTACTCTGGCCTAATGGTTAAGGTCTGAACTCTTACTCTGGCCTAATATTTAAAGTCTTAGACTCGTACTATGGCCTAATGGTTAAGGTCTTAACTCTTGCTCTGGCCTACTGGTTAAGGTCTTAACTCTTACTCTGGCCTAATAGCTAATGTCTTAGACTCGTACTCTGGCCTAATAGCTAGGGTCTTAACTCTTACTCTGGCCTAATAGCTAAGGTCTTAGACTCGTACTCTGGCCTACTGGTTAAGGTCTTAACTCTTACTCTGGCCTACTGGTTAAGGTCTTAACTCTTACTCTGGCCTAATAGCTAAGGTCTTAGACTCGTACTCTGGCCTAATAGCTAATGTCTTAGACTCGTACTCTGGTCTAATGGTTAAGGTCTTAACTCTTACTCTAGCCTAATAGTTAAGGTCTTAACTCTTACTCTGGCCTACTGGTTAAGGTCTTAACTCTTACTCTGGCCGAATAGCTAAGGTCTTAGACTCGTACTCTGGCCTAATAGCTAAGGTCTTAACTCTTACTCTGGCCTAATAGCTAATGTCTTAGACTCGTACTCTGGCCTACAGGTTGAGGTCTTAACTCTTACTCTGGCCTACTGGTTAAGGTCTTAACTCTTACTCTGGCCTACTGATTAAGGTCTTAACTCTTACTATGGCATAATAGCTAAGGTCTTAACTCTTACTCTGGCCTACTAGATAAGGTCTTAGACTCATACTCTGGCCTAATGGTTAAGGTCTTAACTCTTACTCTGGCCTAATAGCTAAGGTCTTAACTCTTACTCTGGCCTAATAGCTAAGGTTTTAGACTTGTACTCCGGCCTAATGGTTAAGGTCTTAACTCTTACTCTGGCCTAATAGCTAAGGTCTTAGACTCGTACTCTGGCCTAATAGGTAAGGTCTTAGACTCGTACTCTGGCCTAATGGTTAAGGTCTTAACTCTTACTCTGGCCTAATAGCTAAGGTCTTAGACTCGTACTCTGGCCTAATGGTTAAGGTCTTAACTTTTACTCTGGCCTAATAGCTAAGGTCTTAACTCTTACTCTGGCCTAATAGCTAAGGTATTAGACTCGTACTCTGGCCTACTGGTTAAGGTCTTAACTCGTACTCTGGCCTACTGGTTAAGGTCTTAACTCTTACTCTGGCCTAATAGCTAAGGTCTTAGACTCGTACTCTGGCCTAATAGCTAAGGTCTTAGACTCGTACTCTGGTCTAATGGTTAAGGTCTTAACTCTTACTCTAGCCTAATAGCTAAGGTCTTAACTCTTACTCTGGCCTACTGGTTAAGGTCTTAACTCTTACTCTGGCCCAATAGCTAAGGTCTTAGACTCGTACTCTGGCCTAATAGCTAAGGTCTTAACTCTTACTCTGGCCTAATAGCTAAGGTCTTAGACTCGTACTCTAGCCTACTGGTTAAGGTCTTAACTCTTACTCTGGCCTACTGGTTAAGGTCTTAACTCTTACTCTGGCCTACTGGTTAAGGTCTTAACTTTTACTCTGGCCTAATAGCTAAGGTCTTAGACTCGTACTCTAGCCTACTGGTTAAGGTCTTAACTCTTACTCTGGCCTACTGGTTAAGGTCTTAACTCTTACTCTGGCCTAATAGCTAAGGTCTTAGACTCGTACTCTGGCCTAATAGCTAAGGTCTTAGACTCGTACTCTGGCCTAATGGTTAAGGTCTTAACTCTTACTCTGGCATAATAGCTAAGGTCTTAGACTCGTACTCTGGCATAATGGTTAAGGTCTTAACTTTTACTCTGGCCTAATAGCTAAGGTCTTAACTCTTACTCTGGCCTAATAGCTAAGGTCTTAACTCTTACTCTGGCCTACTGGTTAAGGTCTTAACTCTTACTCTGGCCTAATAGCTAAGGTCTTAGACTCGTACTCTGGCCTAATAGCTAAGGTCTTAGACTCGTACTCTGGTCTAATGGTTAAGGTCTTAACTCTTACTCTAGCCTAATAGCTAAGGTTTTAGCTCTTACTCTGGCCTACTGGTTAAGGTCTTAACTCTTACTCTGGCCTAATAGCTAAGGTCTTAGACTCGTACTCTGGCCTACAGGTGGAGGTCTTAACTCTTACTCTGGCCTACTGGTTAAGGTCTTAGACTCGTACTCTGGCCTAATGGTTAAGGTCTTAACTCTTACTCTGGCCTAATAGCTAAGGTCTTAACTCTTACTCTGGCCTAATAGCTAAGGTCTTAGACTTGTACTCTGGCCTAATAGCTAAGGTCTTAGACTCGTACTCTGGCCTAATGGTTAAGGTCTTAACTCTTACTCTGGCCTAATAGCTAAGTTCTTAGACTCGTACTCTGGCCTAATGGTTAAGGTCTTAACTCTTACTCTGGCCTACTGGTTAAGGTCTTAACTCTTACTCTGGCCTACTGATTAAGGTCTTAGACTCGTACTCTGGCCTAATGGTTAAGGTCTTAACTCTTACTCTGGCCTAATAGCTAAGGTCTTAACTCTTACTCTGGCCTAATAGCTAAGGTCTTAGACTTGTACTCTGGCCTAATAGCTAAGGTCTTAGACTCGTACTCTGGCCTAATGGTTAAGGTCTTAACTCTTACTCTGGCCTAATAGCTAAGTTCTTAGACTCGTACTCTGGCCTAATGGTTAAGGTCTTAACTTTTACTCTGGCCTAATAGCTAACATCTTAACTCTTACTCTGGCCTAATAGCTAAGGTCTTAGACTCATACTCTGGCCTACTGGTTAAGGTCTTAACTCTTACTCTGGCCTACTGGTTAAGGTCTTAACTCTTACTCTGGCCTAATAGCTAAGGTCTTAGACTCGTACTCTGGCCTAATAGCTAAGGTCTTAGACTCGTACTCTGGTCTAATGGTTAAGGTCTTAACTCTTACTCTAGCCTATTAGCTAAGGTCCTAACTCTTACTCTGGCCTACTGGTTAAGGTCTTAACTCTTACTCTGGCCTAATAGCTAAAGTCTTAGACTCATACTCTGCCCTAATAGCTAAGGTCTTAACTCTTACTCTGGCCTAATAGCTAAGGTCTTAGACTCGTACTCTAGCCTACTGTTTAAGGTCTTAACTCTTACTCTGGCCTTCTGGTTAAGGTCTTAACTCTTACTTTGGCCTAATAGCTAAGGTCTTAACTCTTACTCTGGCCTTATAGCTACGGTCTTAGACTCGTACTCTGGCCTAATGGTTAAGGTCTGAACTCTTGCTCAGGCCTAATAGCTAAGGTCTTAACTCTTACTCTGGCCTAATAGCTAAGGTCTTAGACTCGTACTCTGGCCTAATAGCTAAGGTCTTAGACTCTTACTCTGGCCTAATGGTTAAGGTCTTAACTCTTACTCTGGCCTAATAGCTAAGGTCTTAGACTCGTACTCTGGCCTAATGGTTAAGGTCTTAACTTTTACTCTGGCCTAATAGCTAAGGTCTTAACTCTTACCCTGGCCTAATAGCTAAGGTCTTAGACTCGTACTCTGGCCTACTGGTTAAGGACTTAACTCTTACTCTGGCCTAATAGCTAAGGTCTTAGACTCGTACTCTAGCCTACTGGTTAAAGTCTTAACTCTTACTCTGTTCTACTGGTTAAGGTCTTAACTCTTACTCTGGCCTAATAGCTAAGGTCTTAACTCTTACTCTGGCCTAATAGCTACGGTCTTAGACTCGTACTCTGGCCTAATGGTTAAGGTCTGAACTCTTACTCTGGCCTAATAGTTAAAGTCTTAGACTCGTACTATGGCCTAATGGTTAAGGTCTTAACTCTTGCTCTGGCCTACTGGTTAAGGTCTTAACTCTTACTCTGGCCTAATAGCTAACGTCTTAGACTCGTACTCTGGCCTAATGGTTAAGGTCTTAACTCTTACTCTGGCCTAATAGCTAAGGTCTTAGACTCGCACTCTGGCCTAATAGCTAAGGTATTAGACTCGTACTCTGGCCTAATGGTTAAGGTCTTAACTCTTACTCTGGCCTACTGGTTAAGGTCTTAACTCTTACTCTGGCCTAATAGCTAAGGTCTTAGACTCGTACTCTGGCCTACAGGTTGAGGTCTTAACTCTTACTCTGGCCTACTGGTTAAGGTCTTAACTCTTACTCTGGCCTAATAGCTAAGGTCTTAGACTCATACTCTGGCCTACTGGTTAAGGTCTTAACTCTTACTCTGGCCTAACAGCTAAGGTCTTATCTCTTACTCTGGCCTAATAGCTAAGGTCTTAGACTCGCACTCTGGCCTAATGTTTATGGTCTTAACTCTTACACTGGCCTACTGGTTAAAGTCTTAACTCTTACTCTGGCCTAATAGCTAAGATCTTAGACTCGTGCTCTGGCCTAATAGCTAAGGTCTTAACTCTTACTCTGGCCTAATAGATAAGGTCTTAGACTCGTACTCTGGCCTAATGGTTAAGGTCTTAACTCTTACTCTGGCCTACAGGTTAAGGTCTTAACTCTTACTCTGGCCTACTGGTTAAGGTCTTAACACTTACTCTGGCCTAATAGCTAAGGTATTAGACTCGTACTCTGGCCTACTGGTTAAGGTCTTAACTCGTACTCTGGCCTAATGGTTAAGGTCTTAACTCTTACTCTGGCCTAATAGCTAAGGTCTTAGACTCGTACTCTGGCCTAATGGTTAAGGTCTTAACTTTTACTCTGGCCTAATAGCTAAGGTCTTAACTCTTACTCTGGCCTAATAGCTAAGGTATTAGACTCGTACTCTGGCCTACTGGTTAAGGTCTTAACTCGTACTCTGGCCTACTGGTTAAGGTCTTAACTCTTACTCTGGCCTAATAGGCAAGGTCTTAGACTCGTACTCTGGCCTAATAGCTAAGGTCTTAGACTCGTACTCTGGTCTAATGGTTAAGGTCTTAACTCTTACTCTAGCCTAATAGTTAAGGTCTTAACTCTTACTCTGGCCTACTGGTTAAGGTCTTAACTCTTACTCTGGCCGAATAGCTAAGGTCTTAGACTCATACTCTGGCCTAATAGCTAAGGTCTTAACTCTTACTCTGGCCTAATAGCTAATGTCTTAGACTCGTACTCTGGCCTACAGGTTGAGGTCTTAACTCTTACTCTGGCCTACTGGTTAAGGTCTTAACTCTTACTCTGGCCTACTGATTAAGGTCTTAACTCTTACTATGGCATAATAGCTAAGGTCTTAACTCTTACTCTGGCCTACTAGATAAGGTCTTAGACTCATACTCTGGCCTAATGGTTAAGGTCTTAACTCTTACTCTGGCCTAATAGCTAAGGTCTTAACTCTTACTCTGGCCTAATAGCTAAGGTTTTAGACTTGTACTCCGGCCTAATGGTTAAGGTCTTAACTCTTACTCTGGCCTAATAGCTAAGGTCTTAGACTCGTACTCTGGCCTAATAGGTAAGGTCTTAGACTCGTACTCTGGCCTAATGGTTAAGGTCTTAACTCTTACTCTGGCCTAATAGCTAAGGTCTTAGACTCGTACTCTGGCCTAATGGTTAAGGTCTTAACTTTTACTCTGGCCTAATAGCTAAGGTCTTAACTCTTACTCTGGCCTAATAGCTAAGGTATTAGACTCGTACTCTGGCCTACTGGTTAAGGTCTTAACTCGTACTCTGGCCTACTGGTTAAGGTCTTAACTCTTACTCTGGCCTAATAGCTAAGGTCTTAGACTCGTACTCTGGCCTAATAGCTAAGGTCTTAGACTCGTACTCTGGTCTAATGGTTAAGGTCTTAACTCTTACTCTAGCCTAATAGCTAAGGTCTTAACTCTTACTCTGGCCTACTGGTTAAGGTCTTAACTCTTACTCTGGCCCAATAGCTAAGGTCTTAGACTCGTACTCTGGCCTAATAGCTAAGGTCTTAACTCTTACTCTGGCCTAATAGCTAAGGTCTTAGACTCGTACTCTAGCCTACTGGTTAAGGTCTTAACTCTTACTCTGGCCTACTGGTTAAGGTCTTAACTCTTACTCTGGCCTACTGGTTAAGGTCTTAACTTTTACTCTGGCCTAATAGCTAAGGTCTTAGACTCGTACTCTAGCCTACTGGTTAAGGTCTTAACTCTTACTCTGGCCTACTGGTTAAGGTCTTAACTCTTACTCTGGCCTAATAGCTAAGGTCTTAGACTCGTACTCTGGCCTAATAGCTAAGGTCTTAGACTCGTACTCTGGCCTAATGGTTAAGGTCTTAACTCTTACTCTGGCATAATAGCTAAGGTCTTAGACTCGTACTCTGGCATAATGGTTAAGGTCTTAACTTTTACTCTGGCCTAATAGCTAAGGTCTTAACTCTTACTCTGGCCTAATAGCTAAGGTCTTAACTCTTACTCTGGCCTACTGGTTAAGGTCTTAACTCTTACTCTGGCCTAATAGCTAAGGTCTTAGACTCGTACTCTGGCCTAATAGCTAAGGTCTTAGACTCGTACTCTGGTCTAATCGTTAAGGTCTTAACTCTTACTCTAGCCTAATAGCTAAGGTTTTAGCTCTTACTCTGGCCTACTGGTTAAGGTCTTAACTCTTACTCTGGCCTAATAGCTAAGGTCTTAGACTCGTACTCTGGTCTACAGGTTGAGGTCTTAACTCTTACTCTGGCCTACTGGTTAAGGTCTTAGACTCGTACTCTGGCCTAATGGTTAAGGTCTTAACTCTTACTCTGGCCTAATAGCTAAGGTCTTAACTCTTACTCTGGCCTAATAGCTAAGGTCTTAGACTTGTACTCTGGCCTAATAGCTAAGGTCTTAGACTCGTACTCTGGCCTAATGGTTAAGGTCTTAACTCTTACTCTGGCCTAATAGCTAAGTTCTTAGACTCGTACTCTGGCCTAATGGTTAAGGTCTTAACTCTTACTCTGGCCTACTGGTTAAGGTCTTAACTCTTACTCTGGCCTACTGATTAAGGTCTTAGACTCGTACTCTGGCCTAATGGTTAAGGTCTTAACTCTTACTCTGGCCTAATAGCTAAGGTCTTAACTCTTACTCTGGCCTAATAGCTAAGGTCTTAGACTTGTACTCTGGCCTAATAGCTAAGGTCTTAGACTCGTACTCTGGCCTAATGGTTAAGGTCTTAACTCTTACTCTGGCCTAATAGCTAAGTTCTTAGACTCGTACTCTGGCCTAATGGTTAAGGTCTTAACTTTTACTCTGGCCTAATAGCTAACATCTTAACTCTTACTCTGGCCTAATAGCTAAGGTCTTAGACTCATACTCTGGCCTACTGGTTAAGGTCTTAACTCTTACTCTGGCCTACTGGTTAAGGTCTTAACTCTTACTCTGGCCTAATAGCTAAGGTCTTAGACTCGTACTCTGGCCTAATAGCTAAGGTCTTAGACTCGTACTCTGGTCTAATGGTTAAGGTCTTAACTCTTACTCTAGCCTATTAGCTAAGGTCCTAACTCTTACTCTGGCCTACTGGTTAAGGTCTTAACTCTTACTCTGGCCTAATAGCTAAAGTCTTAGACTCATACTCTGCCCTAATAGCTAAGGTCTTAACTCTTACTCTGGCCTAATAGCTAAGGTCTTAGACTCATACTCTAGCCTACTGTTTAAGGTCTTAACTCTTACTCTGGCCTTCTGGTTAAGGTCTTAACTCTTACTTTGGCCTAATAGCTAAGGTCTTAACTCTTACTCTGGCCTTATAGCTACGGTCTTAGACTCGTACTCTGGCCTAATGGTTAAGGTCTGAACTCTTGCTCAGGCCTAATAGCTAAGGTCTTAACTCTTACTCTGGCCTAATAGCTAAGGTCTTAGACTCGTACTCTGGCCTAATAGCTAAGGTCTTAGACTCTTACTCTGGCCTAATGGTTAAGGTCTTAACTCTTACTCTGGCCTAATAGCTAAGGTCTTAGACTCGTACTCTGGCCTAATGGTTAAGGTCTTAACTTTTACTCTGGCCTAATAGCTAAGGTCTTAACTCTTACCCTGGCCTAATAGCTAAGGTCTTAGACTCGTACTCTGGCCTAATAGGTAAGGTCTTAGACTCGTACTCTGGCCTAATGGTTAAGGTCTTAACTCTTACTCTGGCCTAATAGCTAAGGTCTTAGACTCGTACTCTGGCCTAATGGTTAAGGTCTTAACTTTTACTCTGGCCTAATAGCTAAGGTCTTAACTCTTACTCTGGCCTAATAGCTAAGGTATTAGACTCGTACTCTGGCCTACTGGTTAAGGTCTTAACTCGTACTCTGGCCTACTGGTTAAGGTCTTAACTCTTACTCTGGCCTAATAGCTAAGGTCTTAGACTCGTACTCTGGCCTAATAGCTAAGGTCTTAGACTCGTACTCTGGTCTAATGGTTAAGGTCTTAACTCTTACTCTAGCCTAATAGCTAAGGTCTTAACTCTTACTCTGGCCTACTGGTTAAGGTCTTAACTCTTACTCTGGCCCAATAGCTAAGGTCTTAGACTCGTACTCTGGCCTAATAGCTAAGGTCTTAACTCTTACTCTGGCCTAATAGCTAAGGTCTTAGACTCGTACTCTAGCCTACTGGTTAAGGTCTTAACTCTTACTCTGGCCTACTGGTTAAGGTCTTAACTCTTACTCTGGCCTACTGGTTAAGGTCTTAACTTTTACTCTGGCCTAATAGCTAAGGTCTTAGACTCGTACTCTAGCCTACTGGTTAAGGTCTTAACTTTTACTCTGGCCTACTGGTTAAGGTCTTAACTCTTACTCTGGCCTAATAGCTAAGGTCTTAGACTCGTACTCTGGCCTAATAGCTAAGGTCTTAGACTCGTACTCTGGCCTAATGGTTAAGGTCTTAACTCTTACTCTGGCATAATAGCTAAGGTCTTAGACTCGTACTCTGGCATAATGGTTAAGGTCTTAACTTTTACTCTGGCCTAATAGCTAAGGTCTTAACTCTTACTCTGGCCTAATAGCTAAGGTCTTAACTCTTACTCTGGCCTACTGGTTAAGGTCTTAACTCTTACTCTGGCCTAATAGCTAAGGTCTTAGACTCGTACTCTGGCCTAATAGCTAAGGTCTTAGACTCGTACTCTGGTCTAATGGTTAAGGTCTTAACTCTTACTCTAGCCTAATAGCTAAGGTTTTAGCTCTTACTCTGGCCTACTGGTTAAGGTCTTAACTCTTACTCTGGCCTAATAGCTAAGGTCTTAGACTCGTACTCTGGTCTACAGGTTGAGGTCTTAACTCTTACTCTGGCCTACTGGTTAAGGTCTTAGACTCGTACTCTGGCCTAATGGTTAAGGTCTTAACTCTTACTCTGGCCTAATAGCTAAGGTCTTAACTCTTACTCTGGCCTAATAGCTAAGGTCTTAGACTTGTACTCTGGCCTAATAGCTAAGGTCTTAGACTCGTACTCTGGCCTAATGGTTAAGGTCTTAACTCTTACTCTGGCCTAATAGCTAAGTTCTTAGACTCGTACTCTGGCCTAATGGTTAAGGTCTTAACTCTTACTCTGGCCTACTGGTTAAGGTCTTAACTCTTACTCTGGCCTACTGATTAAGGTCTTAGACTCGTACTCTGGCCTAATGGTTAAGGTCTTAACTCTTACTCTGGCCTAATAGCTAAGGTCTTAACTCTTACTCTGGCCTAATAGCTAAGGTCTTAGACTTGTACTCTGGCCTAATAGCTAAGGTCTTAGACTCGTACTCTGGCCTAATGGTTAAGGTCTTAACTCTTACTCTGGCCTAATAGCTAAGTTCTTAGACTCGTACTCTGGCCTAATGGTTAAGGTCTTAACTTTTACTCTGGCCTAATAGCTAACATCTTAACTCTTACTCTGGCCTAATAGCTAAGGTCTTAGACTCATACTCTGGCCTACTGGTTAAGGTCTTAACTCTAACTCTGGCCTACTGGTTAAGGTCTTAACTCTTACTCTGGCCTAATAGCTAAGGTCTTAGACTCGTACTCTGGCCTAATAGCTAAGGTCTTAGACTCGTACTCTGGTCTAATGGTTAAGGTCTTAACTCTTACTCTAGCCTATTAGCTAAGGTCCTAACTCTTACTCTGGCCTACTGGTTAAGGTCTTAACTCTTACTCTGGCCTAATAGCTAAAGTCTTAGACTCATACTCTGCCCTAATAGCTAAGGTCTTAACTCTTACTCTGGCCTAATAGCTAAGGTCTTAGACTCGTACTCTAGCCTACTGTTTAAGGTCTTAACTCTTACTCTGGCCTTCTGGTTAAGGTCTTAACTCTTACTTTGGCCTAATAGCTAAGGTCTTAACTCTTACTCTGGCCTTATAGCTACGGTCTTAGACTCGTACTCTGGCCTAATGGTTAAGGTCTGAACTCTTGCTCAGGCCTAATAGCTAAGGTCTTAACTCTTACTCTGGCCTAATAGCTAAGGTCTTAGACTCGTACTCTGGCCTAATAGCTAAGGTCTTAGACTCTTACTCTGGCCTAATGGTTAAGGTCTTAACTCTTACTCTGGCCTAATAGCTAAGGTCTTAGACTCGTACTCTGGCCTAATGGTTAAGGTCTTAACTTTTACTCTGGCCTAATAGCTAAGGTCTTAACTCTTACCCTGGCCTAATAGCTAAGGTCTTAGACTCGTACTCTGGCCTACTGGTTAAGGACTTAACTCTTACTCTGGCCTAATAGCTAAGGTCTTAGACTCGTACTCTAGCCTACTGGTTAAAGTCTTAACTCTTACTCTGGCCTACTGGTTAAGGTCTTAACTCTTACTCTGGCCTAATAGCTAAGGTCTTAACTCTTACTCTGGCCTAATAGCTACGGTCTTAGACTCGTACTCTGGCCTAATGGTTAAGGTCTGAACTCTTACTCTGGCCTAATAGTTAAAGTCTTAGACTCGTACTATGGCCTAATGGTTAAGGTCTTAACTCTTGCTCTGGCCTACTGGTTAAGGTCTTAACTCTTACTCTGGCCTAATAGCTAACGTCTTAGACTCGTACTCTGGCCTAATGGTTAAGGTCTTAACTCTTACTCTGGCCTAATAGCTAAGGTCTTAGACTCGCACTCTGGCCTAATAGCTAAGGTATTAGACTCGTACTCTGGCCTAATGGTTAAGGTCTTAACTCTTACTCTGGCCTACTGGTTAAGGTCTTAACTCTTACTCTGGCCTAATAGCTAAGGTCTTAGACTCGTACTCTGGCCTAATAGCTAAGGTCTTAGACTCGTACTCTGGCCTACAGGTTGAGGTCTTAACTCTTACTCTGGCCTACTGGTTAAGGTCTTAACTCTTACTCTGGCCTAATAGCTAAGGTCTTAGACTCATACTCTGGCCTACTGGTTAAGGTCTTAACTCTTACTCTGGCCTAACAGCTAAGGTCTTATCTCTTACTCTGGCCTAATAGCTAAGGTCTTAGACTCGCACTCTGGCCTAATGTTTATGGTCTTAACTCTTACACTGGCCAACTGGTTAAAGTCTTAACTCTTACTCTGGCCTAATAGCTAAGATCTTAGACTCGTGCTCTGGCCTAATAGCTAAGGTCTTAACTCTTACTCTGGCCTAATAGATAAGGTCTTAGACTCGTACTCTGGCCTAATGGTTAAGGTCTTAACTCTTACTCTGGCCTACAGGTTAAGGTCTTAACTCTTACTCTGGCCTACTGGTTAAGGTCTTAACACTTACTCTGGCCTAATAGCTAAGGTATTAGACTCGTACTCTGGCCTACTGGTTAAGGTCTTAACTCGTACTCTGGCCTAATGGTTAAGGTCTTAACTCTTACTCTGGCCTAATAGCTAAGGTCTTAGACTCGTACTCTGGCCTAATGGTTAAGGTCTTAACTTTTACTCTGGCCTAATAGCTAAGGTCTTAACTCTTACTCTGGCCTAATAGCTAAGGTATTAGACTCGTACTCTGGCCTACTGGTTAAGATCTTAACTCGTACTCTGGCCTACTGGTTAAGGTCTTAACTCTTACTCTGGCCTAATAGCCAAGGTCTTAGACTCGTACTCTGGCCTAATAGCTAAGGTCTTAGACTCGTACTCTGGTCTAATGGTTAAGGTCTTAACTCTTACTCTAGCCTAATAGCTAAGGTCTTAACTCTTACTCTGGCCTACTGGTTAAGGTCTTAACTCTTACTCTGGCCCAATAGCTAAGGTCTTAGACTCGTACTCTGGCCTAATAGCTAAGGTCTTAACTCTTACTCTGGCCTAATAGCTAAGGTCTTAGACTCGTACTCTAGCCTACTGGTTAAGGTCTTAACTCTTACTCTGGCCTACTGGTTAAGGTCTTAACTCTTACTCTGGCCTACTGGTTAAGGTCTTAACTTTTACTCTGGCCTAATAGCTAAGGTCTTAGACTCGTACTCTAGCCTACTGGTTAAGGTCTTAACTCTTACTCTGGCCTACTGGTTAAGGTCTTAACTCTTACTCTGGCCTAATAGCTAAGGTCTTAGACTCGTACTCTGGCATAATAGCTAAGGTCTTAGACTCGTACTCTGGCATAAAGGTTAAGGTCTTAACTTTTACTCTGGCCTAATAGCTAAGGTCTTAACTCTTACTCTGGCCTAATAGCTAAGGTCTTAACTCTTACTCTGGCCTACTGGTTAAGGTCTTAACTCTTACTCTGGCCTAATAGCTAAGGTCTTAGACTCGTACTCTGGCCTAATAGCTAAGGTCTTAGACTCGTACTCTGGTCTAATGGTTAAGGTCTTAACTCTTACTCTAGCCTAATAGCTAAGGTCTTAGCTCTTACTCTGGCCTACTGGTTAAGGTCTTAACTCTTACTCTGGCCTAATAGCTAAGGTCTTAGACTCGTACTCTGGCCTACAGGTTGAGGTCTTAACTCTTACTCTGGCCTACTGGTTAAGGTCTTAGACTCGTACTCTGGCCTAATGGTTAAGGTCTTAACTCTTACTCTGGCCTAATAGCTAAGGTCTTAACTCTTACTCTGGCCTAATAGCTAAGGTCTTAGACTTGTACTCTGGCCTAATAGCTAAGGTCTTAGACTCGTACTCTGGCCTAATGGTTAAGGTCTTAACTCTTACTCTGGCCTAATAGCTAAGTTCTTAGACTCGTACTCTGGCCTAATGGTTAAGGTCTTAACTCTTACTCTGGCCTACTGGTTAAGGTCTTAACTCTTACTCTGGCCTACTGATTAAGGTCTTAGACTCGTACTCTGGCCTAATGGTTAAGGTCTTAACTCTTACTCTGGCCTAATAGCTAAGGTCTTAACTCTTACTCTGGCCTAATAGCTAAGGTCTTAGACTTGTACTCTGGCCTAATAGCTAAGGTCTTAGACTCGTACTCTGGCCTAATGGTTAAGGTCTTAACTCTTACTCTGGCCTAATAGCTAAGTTCTTAGACTCGTACTCTGGCCTAATGGTTAAGGTCTTAACTTTTACTCTGGCCTAATAGCTAACGTCTTAACTCTTACTCTGGCCTAATAGCTAAGGTCTTAGACTCGTACTCTGGCCTACTGGTTAAGGTCTTAACTCTTACTCTGGCCTACTGGTTAAGGTCTTAACTCTTACTCTGGCCTAATAGCTAAGGTCTTAGACTCGTACTCTGGCCTAATAGCTAAGGTCTTAGACTCGTACTCTGGCCTACTGGTTAAGGTCTTAACTCTTACTCTGGCCTACTGGTTAAGGTCTTAACTCTTACTCTGGCCTAATAGCTAAGGTCTTAGACTCGTACTCTGGCCTAATAGCTAAGGTCTTAGACTCGTACTCTGGTCTAATGGTTAAGGTCTTAACTCTTACTCTAGCCTATTAGCTAAGGTCCTAACTCTTACTCTGGCCTACTGGTTAAGGTCTTAACTCTTACTCTGGCCTAATAGCTAAAGTCTTAGACTCGTACTCTGCCCTAATAGCTAAGGTCTTAACTCTTACTCTGGCCTAATAGCTAAGGTCTTAGACTCGTACTCTAGCCTACTGTTTAAGGTCTTAACTCTTACTCTGGCCTACTGGTTAAGGTCTTAACTCTTACTTTGGCCTAATAGCTAAGGTCTTAACTCTTACTCTGGCCTAATAGCTACGGTCTTAGACTCGTACTCTGGCCTAATGGTTAAGGTCTGAACTCTTGCTCTGGCCTTATAGCTAAGGTCTTAACTCTTACTCTGGCCTAATAGCTAAGGTCTTAGACTCGTACTCTGGCCTAATAGCTAAGGTCTTAGACTCTTACTCTGGCCTAATGGTTAAGGTCTTAACTCTTACTCTGGCCTAATAGCTAAGGTCTTAGACTCGTACTCTGGCCTAATGGTTAAGGTCTTAACTTTTACTCTGGCCTAATAGCTAAGGTCTTAACTCTTACCCTGGCCTAATAGCTAAGGTCTTAGACTCGTACTCTGGCCTACTGGTTAAGGTCTTAACTCTTACTCTGGCCTAATAGCTAAGGTCTTAGACTCGTACTCTAGCCTACTGGTTAAGGTCTTAACTCTTACTCTGGCCTACTGGTTAAGGTCTTAACTCTTACTCTGGCCTAATAGCTAAGGTCTTAACTCTTACTCTGGCCTAATAGCTACGGTCTTAGACTCGTACTCTGGCCTAATGGTTAAGGTCTGAACTCTTACTCTGGCCTAATAGTTAAAGTCTTAGACTCGTTCTATGGCCTAATGGTTAAGGTCTTAACTCTTGCTCTGGCCTACTGGTTAAGGTCTTAACTCTTACTCTGGCCTAATAGCTAACGTCTTAGACTCGTACTCTGGCCTAATGGTTAAGGTCTTAACTCTTACTCTGGCCTAATAGCTAAGGTCTTAGACTCGCACTCTGGCCTAATAGCTAAGGTATTAGACTCGTACTCTGGCCTAATGGTTAAGGTCTTAACTCTTACTCTGGCCTACTGGTTAAGGTCTTAACTCTTACTCTGGCCTAATAGCTAAGGTCTTAGACTCGTACTCTGGCCTAATAGCTAAGGTCTTAGACTCGTACTCTGGCCTAATGTTTATGGTCTTAACTCTTACACTGGCCTACTGGTTAAAGTCTTAACCCTTACTCTGGCCTAATAGCTAAGGTCTTAGACTTGTACTCTGGCCTACAGGTTAAGGTCTTAACTCTTACTCTGGCCTACTGGTTAAGGTCTTAACACTTACTCTGGCCTAATAGCTAAGGTCTTAGACTTATACTCTGGCCTACTGGTTAAGGTCTTAACTCTTACTCTGGCCTAATAGCTAAGGTCTTAACTCTTACTCTGGCCTATTAGCTAAGGTCTTAGACTCGTACTCTGGCCTAATAGTTAAGGTCTTAACTCTTACTCTGGCCTACTGGTTAAGGTCTTAACTCTTACTCTGGCCTAATAGCTAAGGTCTTAGACTCATACTCTGGCCTAATAGCTAAGGTCTTAGATTCGTACTCTGGCCTAATAGCTAAGGTCTTAACTCTTACTCTGGCCTACTGGTTAATGTGTTAACTCTTACTCTGGCCTAATAGCTAAGGTCTTAGTCTCGTGCTCTGGCCTAATATCTAAGGTCTTAACTCTTACTCTGGCCTAATAGCTAAGGTCTTAGACTCGTACTCTGGCCTAATGGTTAAGGTATTAACTCTTACTCTGGCCTACTGGTTAAGGTCTTAACTCTTACTCTGGCCTAATAGATAAGGTCTTAACTCTTACTCTGGCCTACTGGTTAATGTGTTAACTCTTACTCTAGCCTAATAGCTAAGGTCTTAGAATCGTACTCCTGCCTAATGGTTAAGGTCTTAACTCTTACTCTGGCCTAATAGCTAAGGTCTTAAACTCGTACTCTGGCCTAACAGCTAAGGTCTTAGACTCGTACTCTGGCCTAATGGTTAAGGTCTTAACTCTTACTCTGGCCTAATAGCTAAGGTCTTAGACTCGTACTCTGGTCTAATGGTTAAGGTCTTAACTTTTACTCTGGCCTAATAGCTAAGGTCTTAACTCTTACTCTGGCCTAATAGCTAAGGTCTTAGACTCGTACTCTGGCCTACTGGTTAAGGTCTTAACTCTTACTCTGGCCTAATGGTTAAGGTCTTAACTCTTACTCTGGCCTACTGGTTAAGGTTTTAACTCTTACTCTGGCCTAATAGCTAAGGTCTTAACTCTTACTCTGGCCTAATTGCTACGGTCTTAGACTCGTACTCTGGCCTAATGGTTAAGGTCTGAACTCTTGCTCTGGCCTACTGGTTAAGGTCTTAACTCTTACTCTGGCCTAATAGCTAATGTCTTAGACTCGTACTCTGGCCTAACAGCTAGGGTCTTAACTCTTACTCTGGCCTAATAGCTAAGGTCTTAGACTCGTACTCTGGACTACTGGTTAAGGTCTTAACTCTTACTCTGGCCTACTGGTTAAGGTCTTAACTCTTACTCTGGCCTAATAGCTAAGGTCTTAACTCTTACTCTGGCCTAATAGCTACGGTCTTAGACTCGCACTCTGGCCTAATAGCTAATGTCTTAGACTCGTACTCTGGCCTAATAGCTAGGGTCTTAACTCTTACTCTGGCCTAATAGCTAAGGTCTTAGACTCGTACTCTGGACTACTGGTTAAGGTCTTAACTCTTACTCTGGCCTACTGGTTAAGGTCTTAACTCTTACTCTGGCCTAATAGCTAAGGTCTTAGACTCGTACTCTGGCCTAATAGCTAATGTCTTAGACTCGTACTGTGGTCTATTGGTTAAGGTCTTAACTCTTACTCTAGCCTTATAGTTAAGGTCTTAACTCTTACTCTGGCCTACTGGTTAAGGTCTTAACTCTTACTCTGGCCGAATAGCTAAGGTCTTAGACTCGTACTCTGGCCTAATAGCTAAGGTCTTAACTCTTACTCTGGCCTAATAGCTAAGGTCTTAGACTCGTACTCTAGCCTACTGGTTAAGGTCTTAACTCTTACTCTGGCCTACTGGTTAAGGTCTTAACTCTTACTCTGGCCTAATAGCTAAGGTCTTAACTCTTACTCTGGCCTAATAGCTATGGTCTTAGACTCGCACTCTGGCCTAATAGCTAAGGTCTTAGACTCGTACTCTGGCCTAATGGTTAACGTCTTAACTCTTGCTCTGGCCTACTGGTTAAGGTCTTAACACTTACTCTGGCCTAATAGCTAATGTCTTAGACTCGTACTCTCGCCTAATAGTTAAGGTCTTAACTCTTACTCTGGCCTAATAGCTAAGGTCTTAGACTCGCACTCTGGCCTAATAGCTAAGGTCTTAGACTCGTACTCTGGCCTAATGGTTAAGGTCTTAACTCTTACTCTGGCCTACTGGTTAAGGTCTTAACTCTTACTCTGGCCTAATAGCTAAGGTCTTAGACTCGTACTCTGGCCTAATAGCTAAGGTCTTAGACTCGTACTCTGGTCTAATGGTTAAGGTCTTAACTCTTACTTTGGCCTAATAGCTAAGGTCTTAAACTCGTACTCTGGCCTAATAGCTAAGGTCTTAGACTCGTACTCTGGACTAATGGTTAAGGTCTTAACTCTTACTCTGGCCTAATAGCTAAGGTCTTAACTCTTACTCTGGCCTACTGGTTAAGGTCTTAACTCTTACTCTGGCCTAATAGCTAACGTCTTAGACTCGTGCTCTGGCCTACTGGTTAAGGTCTTAACTCTTACTCTGGCCTAATAGCTAAGGTCTTAGACTCGTACTCTGGCCTAATGGTTATGGTCTTAACTCTTACTCTGGCCTACTGATTACGGTCTTAACTCTTACTCTGGCATAATAGCTAAGGTCTTAACTCTTACTCTGGCCTAATAGATAAGGTCTTAGACTCGTACTCTGGCCTACTGGTTAAGGTCTTAACTCTTACTCTGGCCTAATAGCTAAGGTCTTAACTCTTACTCTGGCCTAATAGCTAAGGTCTTAGACTCGTACTCCGGCCTAATGGTTAAGGTCTTAACTCTTACTCTGGCCTAATAGCTAAGGTCTTAGACTCGTACTCTGGCCTAATAGCTAAGGTCTTAGACTCGTACTCTGGCCTAATGGTTAAGGTCTTAACTCTTACTCTGGCTTAATAGCTTAGGTCTTAGACTCGTACTCTGGCCTAATGGTTAAGGTCTTAACTTTTACTCTGGCCTAATAGCTAAGGTCTTAACTCTTACTCTGGCCTAATAGCTAAGGTCTTAGACTCGTACTCTGGCCTACTGGTTAAGGTCTTAACTCTTACTCTGGCCTAATAGCTAAGGTCTTATACTCGTACTCTGGCCTAATAGCTAAGGTCTTAGACTCGTACTCAGGTCTAATGGTTAAGGTCTTAACTCTTACTCTAGCCTAATAGCTAAGGTCTTAACTCTTACTCTGGCCTACTGGTTAAGGTCTTAACTCTTACTCTGGCCTAATAGCTAAGGTCTTAGACTCGTACTCTGGCCTAATAGCTAAGGTCTTAACTCTTACTCTGGCCGAATAGCTAAGGTCTTAGACTCGTACTCTGGCCTACAGGTTGAGGTCTTAACTCTTACTCTGGCCTACTGGTTAAGGTCTTAACTCTTACTCTGGCCTAATAGCTAAGGTCTTAGACTCGTACTCTGGCCTAATGGTTAAGGTCTTAACTCTTACTCTGGCCTTCTGGTTAAGGTCTTTACTCTTACTCTGGCCTACTGATTAAGGTCTTAACTCTTACTCTGGCATAATAGCTAAGGTCTTAACTCTTACTCTGGCCTAATAGCTAAGGTCTTAGACTCGCACTCTGGCCTAATAGCTAAGGTCTTAGACTCGTACTCTGGCCTAATGGTTAAGGTCTTAACTCTTACTCTGGCCTACTGGTTAAGGTCTTAACTCTTACTCTGGCCTAATAGCTAAGGTCTTAGACTCGTACTCTGGCCTAATAAGTAAGGTCTTAGACTCATACTCTGGCCAACAGGTTGAGGTCTTAACTCTTACTCTGGCCTAATAGCTAAGGTCTTAGACTCGTACTCTGGCCTAATGGTTAAGTTCTTAACTTTTACTCTGGCCTAATAGCTAAGGTCTTAACCCTTACTCTGGCCTAATAGCTAAGGTCTTAGACTCGTACTCTGGCCTACTGGTTAAGGTCTTAACTCTTACTCTGGCCTACTGGTTAAGGTCTTAACTCTTACTCTGGCCTAATAGCTAAGGTCTTAGACTCGTACTCTGGCCTAATAGCTAAGGTCTTAGACTCGTACTCTGGTCTAATGGTTAAGGTCTTAACTCTTACTCTGGCCTAATCGCTAAGGTCTTAACTCTTACTCTGGCCTACTGGTTAAGGTCTTAACTCTTACTCTGGCCTAATAGCTAAGGTCTTAGACTCGTACTCTGGCCTAATAGCTAAGGTCTTAGACTCGTACTCTGGTCTAATGGTTAAGGTCTTAACTCTTACTCTGGCCTAATAGCTAAGGTCTAAACTCTTACTCTGGCCTACTGGTTAAGGTCTTAATTCTTACTCTGGCCTAATAGCTAAGGTCTTAGACTCGTACTCTGGCCTAATAGCAAAGGTCTTAACTCTTACTCTGGCCTAATAGCTAAGGTCTTAGACTCGTACTCTAGCCTACTGGTTAAGGTCTTAACTCTTACTCTGGCCTACTGGTTAAGGTCTTAACTCTTACTCTGGCCTAATAGCTAAGGTCTTAACTCTTACTCTGGCCTAATAGCTAAGGTCTTAGACTCGTACTCTGGCCTAATGGTTAAGGTCTTAACTCTTACTCTGGCCTAATAGCTAAGGTCTTAGACTCGTACTATAGCCTAATGGTTAAGGTCTTAACTCTTACTCTGGCCTACTGGTTAAGGTCTTAACTCTTACTCTGGCCTAATAGCTAACGTCTTAGACTCGTACCCTGGCCTAATGGTTAAGGTCTTAACTCTTACTCTGGCCTAATAGCTAAGGTCTTAGACTCGCACTCTAGCCTAATAGCTAAGGTCTTAGACTCGTGCTCTGGCCTACTGGTTAAGGTCTTAACTCTTACTCTGGCCTAATAGCTAAGGTCTTAGACTCGTACTCTGGCCTAATGGTTATGGTCTTAACTCTTACTCTGGCCTACTGGTTAAGGTCTTAACTCTTACTCTGGCCTACTGATTACGGTCTTAACTCTTACTCTGGCATAATAGCTAATGTCTTAACTCTTACTCTGGCCTAATAGATAAGGTCTTAGACTCATACTCTGGCCTAATGGTTAAGGTCTTAACTCTTACTCTGGCCTAATAGCTAAGGTCTTAACTCTTACTCTGGCCTAATAGCTAAGGTCTTAGACTCGTACTCCGGCCTAATGGTTAAGGTCTTAACTCTTACTCTGGCCTAATAGCTAAGGTCTTAGACTCGTACTCTGGCCTAATAGCTAAGGTCTTAGACTTGTACTCTGGCCTAATGGTTAAGGTCTTAACTCTTACTCTGGCCTAATAGCTAAGGTCTTAGACTCGTACTCTGGCCTAATGGTTAAGGTCTTAACTTTTACTCTGGCCTAATAGCTAAGGTCTTAACTCTTACTCTGGCCTAATAGCTAAGGTCTTAGACTCGTACTCTGGCCTACTGGTTAAGGTCTTAACTCTTACTCTGGCCTACTGGTTAAGGTCTTAACTCTTACTCTGGCCTAATAGCTAAGGTCTTAGACTCGTACTCTGGCCTAATAGCTAAGGTTTTAGACTCGTACTCCGGCCTAATGGTTAAGGTCTTAACTCTTACTCTGGCCTAATAGCTAAGGTCTTAGACTCGTACTCTGGCCTAATAGCTAAGGTCTTAGACTCGTACTCTGGCCTAATGGTTAAGGTCTTAACTCTTACTCTGGCCTAATAGCTAAGGTCTTAGACTCGTACTCTGGCCTAATGGTTAAGGTCTTAACTTTTACTCTGGCCTAATAGCTAAGGTCTTAACTCTTACTCTGGCCTAATAGCTAAGGTATTAGACTCGTACTCTGGCCTACTGGTTAAGGTCTTAACTCGTACACTGGCCTACTGGTTAAGGTCTTAACTCTTACTCTGGCCTAATAGCTAAGGTCTTAGACTCGTACTCTGGCCTAATAGCTAAGGTCTTAGACTCGTACTCTGGTCTAATGGTTAAGGTCTTAACTCTTACTCTAGCCTAATAGCTAAGGTCTTAACTCTTACTCTGGCCTACTGGTTAAGGTCTTAACTCTTACTCTGGCCCAATAGCTAAGGTCTTAGACTCGTACTCTGGCCTAATAGCTAAGGTCTTAACTCTTACTCTGGCCTAATAGCTAAGGTCTTAGACTCGTACTCTAGCCTACTGGTTAAGTCTTAACTCTTACTCTGGCCTACTGGTTAAGGTCTTAACTCTTACTCTGGGCTACTGGTTAAGGTCTTAACTTTTACTCTGGCCTAATAGCTAAGGTCTTAGACTCGTACTCTAGCCTACTGGTTAAGGTCTTAACTCTTACTCTGGCCTACTGGTTAAGGTCTTAACTCTTACTCTGGCCTAATAGCTAAGGTCTTAGACTCGTACTCTGGCCTAATAGCTAAGGTCTTAGACTCGTACTCTGGCCTAATGGTTAAGGTCTTAACTCTTACTCTGGCATAATAGCTAAGGTCTTAGACTCGTACTCTGGCATAATGGTTAAGGTCTTAACTTTTACTCTGGCCTAATAGCTAAGGTCTTAACTCTTACTCTGGCCTAATAGCTAAGGTCTTAACTCTTACTCTGGCCTACTGGTTAAGGTCTTAACTCTTACTCTGGCCTAATAGCTAAGGTCTTAGACTCGTACTCTGGCCTAATAGCTAAGGTCTTAGACTCGTACTCTGGTCTAATGGTTAAGGTCTTAACTCTTACTCTAGCCTAATAGCTAAGGTCTTAGCTCTTACTCTGGCCTACTGGTTAAGGTCTTAACTCTTACTCTGGCCTAATAGCTAAGGTCTTAGACTCGTACTCTGGCCTACAGGTTGAGGTCTTAACTCTTACTCTGGCCTACTGGTTAAGGTCTTAGACTCGTACTCTGGCCTCATGGTTAAGGTCTTAACTCTTACTCTGGCCTAATAGCTAAGGCCTTAACTCTTACTCTGGCCTAATAGCTAAGGTCTTAGACTTGTACTCTGGCCTAATAGCTAAGGTCTTAGACTCGTACTCTGGCCTAATGGTTAAGGTCTTAACTCTTACTCTGGCCTAATAGCTAAGTTCTTAGACTCGTACTCTGGCCTAATGGTTAAGGTCTTAACTCTTACTCTGGCCTACTGGTTAAGGTCTTAACTCTTACTCTGGCCTACTGATTAAGGTCTTAGACTCGTACTCTGGCCTAATGGTTAAGGTCTTAACTCTTACTCTGGCCTAATAGCTAAGGTCTTAACTCTTACTCTGGCCTAATAGCTAAGGTCTTAGACTTGTACTCTGGCCTAATAGCTAAGGTCTTAGACTCGTACTCTGGCCTAATGGTTAAGGTCTTAACTCTTACTCTGGCCTAATAGCTAAGTTCTTAGACTCGTACTCTGGCCTAATGGTTAAGGTCTTAACTTTTACTCTGGCCTAATAGCTAACGTCTTAACTCTTACTCTGGCCTAATAGCTAAGGTCTTAGACTCGTACTCTGGCCTACTGGTTAAGGTCTTAACTCTTACTCTGGCCTACTGGTTAAGGTCTTAACTCTTACTCTGGCCTATTAGCTAAGGTCTTAGACTCGTACTCTGGCCCAATAGCTAAGGTCTTAGACTCGTACTCTGGTCTAATGGTTAAGGTCTTAACTCTTACTCTAGCCTATTAGCTAAGGTCCTAACTCTTACTCTGGCCTACTGGTTAAGGTCTTAACTCTTACTCTGGCCTAATAGCTAAAGTCTTAGACTCGTACTCTGCCCTAATAGCTAAGGTCTTAACTCTTACTCTGGCCTAATAGCTAAGGTCTTAGACTCGTACTCTAGCCTACTGTTTAAGGTCTTAACTCTTACTCTGGCCTACTGGTTAAGGTCTTAACTCTTACTTTGGCCTAATAGCTAAGGTCTTAACTCTTACTCTGGCCTAATAGCTACGGTCTTAGACTCGTACTCTGGCCTAATGGTTAAGGTCTGAACTCTTGCTCTGGCCTAATAGCTAAGGTCTTAACTCTTACTCTGGCCTAATAGCTAAGGTCTTAACTCTTACCCTGGCCTAATAGCTAAGGTCTTAGAATCGTACTCTGGCCTACTGGTTAAGGTCTTAACTCTTACTCTGGCCTAATAGCTAAGGTCTTAGAATCGTACTCTAGCCTACTGGTTAAGGTCTTAACTCTTACTCTGGCCTACTGGTTAAGGTCTTAACTCTTACTCTGGCCTAATAGCTAAGGTCTTAACTCTTACTCTGGCCTAATAGCTACGGTCTTAGACTCGTACTCTGGCCTAATGGTTAAGGTCTGAACTCTTACTCTGGCCTAATAGTTAAAGTCTTAGACTCGTACTATGGCCTAATGGTTAAGGTCTTAACTCTTGCTCTGGCCTACTGGTTAAGGTCTTAACTCTTACTCTGGCCTAATAGCTAACGTCTTAGACTCGTACTCTGGCCTAATGGTTAAGGTCTTAACTCTTACTCTGGCCTAATAGCTAAGGTCTTAGACTCGCACTCTGGCCTAATAGCTAAGGTATTAGACTCGTACTCTGGCCTAATGGTTAAGGTCTTAACTCTTACTCTGGCCTACTGGTTAAGGTCTTAACTCTTACTCTGGCCTAATAGCTAAGGTCTTAGACTCGTACTCTGGCCTAATAGCTAAGGTCTTAGACTCGTACTCTGGCCTACAGGTTGAGGTCTTAACTCTTACTCTGGCCTACTGGTTAAGGTCTTAACTCTTACTCTGGCCTAATAGCTAAGGTCTTAGACTCATACTCTGGCCTACTGGTTAAGGTCTTAACTCTTACTCTGGCCTAACAGCTAAGGTCTTATCTCTTACTCTGGCCTAATAGCTAAGGTCTTAGACTCGCACTCTGGCCTAATGTTTATGGTCTTAACTCTTACACTGGCCTACTGGTTAAAGTCTTAACCCTTACTCTGGCCTAATAGCTAAGGTCTTAGACTTGTACTCTGGCCTACAGGTTAAGGTCTTAACTCTTACTCTGGCCTACTGATTAAGGTCTTAACTCTTACTATGGCATAATAGCTAAGGTCTTAACTCTTACTCTGGCCTACTAGATAAGGTCTTAGACTCATACTCTGGCCTAATGGTTAAGGTCTTAACTCTTACTCTGGCCTAATAGCTAAGGTCTTAACTCTTACTCTGGCCTAATAGCTAAGGTTTTAGACTCGTACTCCGGCCTAATGGTTAAGGTCTTAACTCTTACTCTGGCCTAATAGCTAAGGTCTTAGACTCGTACTCTGGCCTAATAGGTAAGGTCTTAGACTCGTACTCTGGCCTAATGGTTAAGGTCTTAACTCTTACTCTGGCCTAATAGCTAAGGTCTTAGACTCGTACTCTGGCCTAATGGTTAAGGTCTTAACTTTTACTCTGGCCTAATAGCTAAGGTCTTAACTCTTACTCTGGCCTAATAGCTAAGGTATTAGACTCGTACTCTGGCCTACTGGTTAAGGTCTTAACTCGTACTCTGGCCTACTGGTTAAGGTCTTAACTCTTACTCTGGCCTAATAGCTAAGGTCTTAGACTCGTACTCTGGCCTAATAGCTAAGGTCTTAGACTCGTACTCTGGTCTAATGGTTAAGGTCTTAACTCTTACTCTAGCCTAATAGCTAAGGTCTTAACTCTTACTCTGGCCTACTGGTTAAGGTCTTAACTCTTACTCTGGCCCAATAGCTAAGGTCTTAGACTCGTACTCTGGCCTAATAGCTAAGGTCTTAACTCTTACTCTGGCCTAATAGCTAAGGTCTTAGACTCGTACTCTAGCCTACTGGTTAAGGTCTTAACTCTTACTCTGGCCTACTGGTTAAGGTCTTAACTCTTACTCTGGCCTACTGGTTAAGGTCTTAACTTTTACTCTGGCCTAATAGCTAAGGTCTTAGACTCGTACTCTAGCCTACTGGTTAAGGTCTTAACTCTTACTCTGGCCTACTGGTTAAGGTCTTAACTCTTACTCTGGCCTAATAGCTAAGGTCTTAGACTCGTACTCTGGCCTAATAGCTAAGGTCTTAGACTCGTACTCTGGCCTAATGGTTAAGGTCTTAACTCTTACTCTGGCATAATAGCTAAGGTCTTAGACTCGTACTCTGGCATAATGGTTAAGGTCTTAACTTTTACTCTGGCCTAATAGCTAAGGTCTTAACTCTTACTCTGGCCTAATAGCTAAGGTCTTAACTCTTACTCTGGCCTACTGGTTAAGGTCTTAACTCTTACTCTGGCCTAATAGCTAAGGTCTTAGACTCGTACTCTGGCCTAATGGTTAAGGTCTTAACTCTTACTCTAGCCTAATAGCTAAGGTTTTAGCTCTTACTCTGGCCTACTGGTTAAGGTCTTAACTCTTACTCTGGCCTAATAGCTAAGGTCTTAGACTCGTACTCTGGCCTACAGGTTGAGGTCTTAACTCTTACTCTGGCCTACTGGTTAAGGTCTTAGACTCGTACTCTGGCCTAATGGTTAAGGTCTTAACTCTTACTCTGGCCTAATAGCTAAGGTCTTAGACTTGTACTCTGGCCTAATAGCTAAGGTCTTAGACTCGTACTCTGGCCTAATGGTTAAGGTCTTAACTCTTACTCTGGCCTAATAGCTAAGTTCTTAGACTCGTACTCTGGCCTAATGGTTAAGGTCTTAACTCTTACTCTGGCCTACTGGTTAAGGTCTTAACTCTTACTCTGGCCTACTGATTAAGGTCTTAGACTCGTACTCTGGCCTAATGGTTAAGGTCTTAACTCTTACTCTGGCCTAATAGCTAAGGTCTTAACTCTTACTCTGGCCTAATAGCTAAGGTCTTAGACTTGTACTCTGGCCTAATAGCTAAGGTCTTAGACTCGTACTCTGGCCTAATGGTTAAGGTCTTAACTCTTACTCTGGCCTAATAGCTAAGTTCTTAGACTCGTACTCTGGCCTAATGGTTAAGGTCTTAACTTTTACTCTGGCCTAATAGCTAACATCTTAACTCTTACTCTGGCCTAATAGCTAAGGTCTTAGACTCATACTCTGGCCTACTGGTTAAGGTCTTAACTCTTACTCTGGCCTACTGGTTAAGGTCTTAACTCTTACTCTGGCCTAATAGCTAAGGTCTTAGACTCGTGCTCTGGCCTAATAGCTAAGGTCTTAGACTCGTACTCTGGTCTAATGGTTAAGGTCTTAACTCTTACTCTAGCCTATTAGCTAAGGTCCTAACTCTTACTCTGGCCTACTGGTTAAGGTCTTAACTCTTACTCTGGCCTAATAGCTAAAGTCTTAGACTCATACTCTGCCCTAATAGCTAAGGTCTTAACTCTTACTCTGGCCTAATAGCTAAGGTCTTAGACTCGTACTCTAGCCTACTGTTTAAGGTCTTAACTCTTACTCTGGCCTTCTGGTTAAGGTCTTAACTCTTACTTTGGCCTAATAGCTAAGGTCTTAACTCTTACTCTGGCCTTATAGCTACGGTCTTAGACTCGTACTCTGGCCTAATGGTTAAGGTCTGAACTCTTGCTCAGGCCTAATAGCTAAGGTCTTAACTCTTACTCTGGCCTAATAGCTAAGGTCTTAGACTCTTACTCTGGCCTAATGGTTAAGGTCTTAACTCTTACTCTGGCCTAATAGCTAAGGTCTTAGACTCGTACTCTGGCCTAATGGTTAAGGTCTTAACTTTTACTCTGGCCTAATAGCTAAGGTCTTAACTCTTACCCTGGCCTAATAGCTAAGGTCTTAGACTCGTACTCTGGCCTACTGGTTAAGGACTTAACTCTTACTCTGGCCTAATAGCTAAGGTCTTAGACTCGTACTCTAGCCTACTGGTTAAAGTCTTAACTCTTACTCTGGCCTACTGGTTAAGGTCTTAACTCTTACTCTGGCCTAATAGCTAAGGTCTTAACTCTTACTCTGGCCTAATAGCTACGGTCTTAGACTCGTACTCTGGCCTAATGGTTAAGGTCTGAACTCTTACTCTGGCCTAATAGTTAAAGTCTTAGACTCGTACTATGGCCTAATAGTTAAGGTCTTAACTCTTGCTCTGGCCTACTGGTTAAGGTCTTAACTCTTACTCTGGCCTAATAGCTAACGTCTTAGACTCGTACTCTGGCCTAATGGTTAAGGTCTTAACTCTTACTCTGGCCTAATAGCTAAGGTCTTAGACTCGCACTCTGGCCTAATAGCTAAGGTATTAGACTCGTACTCTGGCCTAATGGTTAAGGTCTTAACTCTTACTCTGGCCTACTGGTTAAGGTCTTAACTCTTACTCTGGCCTAATAGCTAAGGTCTTAGACTCGTACTCTGGCCTAATAGCTAAGGTCTTAGACTCGTACTCTGGCCTACAGGTTGAGGTCTTAACTCTTACTCTGGCCTACTGGTTAAGGTCTTAACTCTTACTCTGGCCTAATAGCTAAGGTCTTAGACTCATACTCTGGCCTACTGGTTAAGGTCTTAACTCTTACTCTGGCCTAACAGCTAAGGTCTTATCTCTTACTCTGGCCTAATAGCTAAGGTCTTAGACTCGCACTCTGGCCTAATGTTTATGGTCTTAACTCTTACACTGGCCTACTGGTTAAAGTCTTAACTCTTACTCTGGCCTAATAGCTAAGATCTTAGACTCGTGCTCTGGCCTAATAGCTAAGGTCTTAACTCTTACTCTGGCCTAATAGATAAGGTCTTAACTCTTACTCTGGCCTACAGGTTAAGGTCTTAACTCTTACTCTGGCCTACTGGTTAAGGTCTTAACACTTACTCTGGCCTAATAGCTAAGGTCTTAGACTCGTACTCTGGCCTAATAGCTAAGGTCTTAGATTCGTACTCTGGCCTAATAGCTAAGGTCTGAACTCTTACTCTGGCCTACTGGTTAATGTGTTAACTCTTACTCTGGCCTAATAGCTAAGGTCTTAGACTCGTGCTCTGGCCTAATATCTAAGGTCTTAACTCTTACTCTGGCCTAATAGCTAAGGTCTTAGACTCGTACTCTGGCCTAATGGTTAAGGTATTAACTCTTACTCTGGCCTACTGGTTAAGGTCTTAACTCTTACTCTGGCCTAATAGATAAGGTCTTAACTCTTACTCTGGCCTACTGGTTAATGTGTTAACTCTTACTCTAGCCTAATAGCTAAGGTCTTAGAATCGTACTCCGGCCTAATGGTTAAGGTCTTAACTCTTACTCTGGCCTAATAGCTAAGGTCTTAAACTCGTACTCTGGCCTAACAGCTAAGGTCTTAGACTCGTACTCTGGCCTAATGGTTAAGGTCTTAACTCTTACTCTGGCCTAATAGCTAAGGTCTTAGACTCGTACTCTGGCCTAATGGTTAAGGTCTTAACTTTTACTCTGGCCTAATAGCTAAGGTCTTAACTCTTACTCTGGCCTAATAGCTAAGGTCTTAGACTCGTACTCTGGCCTACTGGTTAAGGTCTTAACTCTTACTCTGGCCTACTGGTTAAGGTCTTAACTCTTACTCTGGCCTACTGGTTAAGGTCTTAACTCTTACTCTGGCCTAATAGCTAAGGTCTTAACTCTTACTCTGGCCTAATTGCTACGGTCTTAGACTCGTACTCTGGCCTAATGGTTAAGGTCTGAACTCTTACTCTGGCCTAATATTTAAAGTCTTAGACTCGTACTATGGCCTAATGGTTAAGGTCTTAACTCTTGCTCTGGCCTACTGGTTAAGGTCTTAACTCTTACTCTGGCCTAATAGCTAATGTCTTAGACTCGTACTCTGGCCTAATAGCTAGGGTCTTAACTCTTACTCTGGCCTAATAGCTAAGGTCTTAGACTCGTACTCTGGCCTACTGGTTAAGGTCTTAACTCTTACTCTGGCCTACTGGTTAAGGTCTTAACTCTTACTCTGGCCTAATAGCTAAGGTCTTAGACTCGTACTCTGGCCTAATAGCTAATGTCTTAGACTCGTACTCTGGTCTAATGGTTAAGGTCTTAACTCTTACTCTAGCCTAATAGTTAAGGTCTTAACTCTTACTCTGGCCTACTGGTTAAGGTCTTAACTCTTACTCTGGCCGAATAGCTAAGGTCTTAGACTCGTACTCTGGCCTAATAGCTAAGGTCTTAACTCTTACTCTGGCCTAATAGCTAATGTCTTAGACTCGTACTCTGGCCTACAGGTTGAGGTCTTAACTCTTACTCTGGCCTACTGGTTAAGGTCTTAACTCTTACTCTGGCCTACTGATTAAGGTCTTAACTCTTACTATGGCATAATAGCTAAGGTCTTAACTCTTACTCTGGCCTACTAGATAAGGTCTTAGACTCATACTCTGGCCTAATGGTTAAGGTCTTAACTCTTACTCTGGCCTAATAGCTAAGGTCTTAACTCTTACTCTGGCCTAATAGCTAAGGTTTTAGACTTGTACTCCGGCCTAATGGTTAAGGTCTTAACTCTTACTCTGGCCTAATAGCTAAGGTCTTAGACTCGTACTCTGGCCTAATAGGTAAGGTCTTAGACTCGTACTCTGGCCTAATGGTTAAGGTCTTAACTCTTACTCTGGCCTAATAGCTAAGGTCTTAGACTCGTACTCTGGCCTAATGGTTAAGGTCTTAACTTTTACTCTGGCCTAATAGCTAAGGTCTTAACTCTTACTCTGGCCTAATAGCTAAGGTATTAGACTCGTACTCTGGCCTACTGGTTAAGGTCTTAACTCGTACTCTGGCCTACTGGTTAAGGTCTTAACTCTTACTCTGGCCTAATAGCTAAGGCCTTAGACTCGTACTCTGGCCTAATAGCTAAGGTCTTAGACTCGTACTCTGGTCTAATGGTTAAGGTCTTAACTCTTACTCTAGCCTAATAGCTAAGGTCTTAACTCTTACTCTGGCCTACTGGTTAAGGTCTTAACTCTTACTCTGGCCCAATAGCTAAGGTCTTAGACTCGTACTCTGGCCTAATAGCTAAGGTCTTAACTCTTACTCTGGCCTAATAGCTAAGGTCTTAGACTCGTACTCTAGCCTACTGGTTAAGGTCTTAACTCTTACTCTGGCCTACTGGTTAAGGTCTTAACTCTTACTCTGGCCTACTGGTTAAGGTCTTAACTTTTACTCTGGCCTAATAGCTAAGGTCTTAGACTCGTACTCTAGCCTACTGGTTAAGGTCTTAACTCTTACTCTGGCCTACTGGTTAAGGTCTTAACTCTTACTCTGGCCTAATAGCTAAGGTCTTAGACTCGTACTCTGGCCTAATAGCTAAGGTCTTAGACTCGTACTCTGGCCTAATGGTTAAGGTCTTAACTCTTACTCTGGCATAATAGCTAAGGTCTTAGACTCATACTCTGGCATAATGGTTAAGGTCTTAACTTTTACTCTGGCCTAATAGCTAAGGTCTTAACTCTTACTCTGGCCTAATAGCTAAGGTCTTAACTCTTACTCTGGCCTACTGGTTAAGGTCTTAACTCTTACTCTGGCCTAATAGCTAAGGTCTTAGACTCGTACTCTGGCCTAATAGCTAAGGTCTTAGACTCGTACTCTGGTCTAATGGTTAAGGTCTTAACTCTTACTCTAGCCTAATAGCTAAGGTTTTAGCTCTTACTCTGGCCTACTGGTTAAGGTCTTAACTCTTACTCTGGCCTAATAGCTAAGGTCTTAGACTCGTACTCTGGCCTACAGGTTGAGGTCTTAACTCTTACTCTGGCCTACTGGTTAAGGTCTTAGACTCGTACTCTGGCCTAATGGTTAAGGTCTTAACTCTTACTCTGGCCTAATAGCTAAGGTCTTAACTCTTACTCTGGCCTAATAGCTAAGGTCTTAGACTTGTACTCTGGCCTAATAGCTAAGGTCTTAGACTCGTACTCTGGCCTAATGGTTAAGGTCTTAACTCTTACTCTGGCCTAATAGCTAAGTTCTTAGACTCGTACTCTGGCCTAATGGTTAAGGTCTTAACTCTTACTCTGGCCTACTGGTTAAGGTCTTAACTCTTACTCTGGCCTACTGATTAAGGTCTTAGACTCGTACTCTGGCCTAATGGTTAAGGTCTTAACTCTTACTCTGGCCTACTGGTTAAGGTCTTAACTCTTACTCTGGCCTAATAGCTAAGGTCTTAGACTCATACTCTGGCCTACTGGTTAAGGTCTTAACTCTTACTCTGGCCTAACAGCTAAGGTCTTATCTCTTACTCTGGCCTAATAGCTAAGGTCTTAGACTCGCACTCTGGCCTAATGTTTATGGTCTTAACTCTTACACTGGCCTACTGGTTAAAGTCTTAACTCTTACTCTGGCCTAATAGCTAAGATCTTAGACTCGTGCTCTGGCCTAATAGCTAAGGTCTTAACTCTTACTCTGGCCTAATAGATAAGGTCTTAACTCTTACTCTGGCCTACAGGTTAAGGTCTTAACTCTTACTCTGGCCTACTGGTTAAGGTCTTAACACTTACTCTGGCCTAATAGCTAAGGTCTTAGACTCGTACTCTGGCCTAATAGCTAAGGTCTTAGATTCGTACTCTGGCCTAATAGCTAAGGTCTGAACTCTTACTCTGGCCTACTGGTTAATGTGTTAACTCTTACTCTGGCCTAATAGCTAAGGTCTTAGACTCGTGCTCTGGCCTAATATCTAAGGTCTTAACTCTTACTCTGGCCTAATAGCTAAGGTCTTAGACTCGTACTCTGGCCTAATGGTTAAGGTATTAACTCTTACTCTGGCCTACTGGTTAAGGTCTTAACTCTTACTCTGGCCTAATAGATAAGGTCTTAACTCTTACTCTGGCCTACTGGTTAATGTGTTAACTCTTACTCTAGCCTAATAGCTAAGGTCTTAGAATCGTACTCCGGCCTAATGGTTAAGGTCTTAACTCTTACTCTGGCCTAATAGCTAAGGTCTTAAACTCGTACTCTGGCCTAACAGCTAAGGTCTTAGACTCGTACTCTGGCCTAATGGTTAAGGTCTTAACTCTTACTCTGGCCTAATAGCTAAGGTCTTAGACTCGTACTCTGGCCTAATGGTTAAGGTCTTAACTTTTACTCTGGCCTAATAGCTAAGGTCTTAACTCTTACTCTGGCCTAATAGCTAAGGTCTTAGACTCGTACTCTGGCCTACTGGTTAAGGTCTTAACTCTTACTCTGGCCTACTGGTTAAGGTCTTAACTCTTACTCTGGCCTACTGGTTAAGGTCTTAACTCTTACTCTGGCCTAATAGCTAAGGTCTTAACTCTTACTCTGGCCTAATTGCTACGGTCTTAGACTCGTACTCTGGCCTAATGGTTAAGGTCTGAACTCTTACTCTGGCCTAATATTTAAAGTCTTAGACTCGTACTATGGCCTAATGGTTAAGGTCTTAACTCTTGCTCTGGCCTACTGGTTAAGGTCTTAACTCTTACTCTGGCCTAATAGCTAATGTCTTAGACTCGTACTCTGGCCTAATAGCTAGGGTCTTAACTCTTACTCTGGCCTAATAGCTAAGGTCTTAGACTCGTACTCTGGCCTACTGGTTAAGGTCTTAACTCTTACTCTGGCCTACTGGTTAAGGTCTTAACTCTTACTCTGGCCTAATAGCTAAGGTCTTAGACTCGTACTCTGGCCTAATAGCTAATGTCTTAGACTCGTACTCTGGTCTAATGGTTAAGGTCTTAACTCTTACTCTAGCCTAATAGTTAAGGTCTTAACTCTTACTCTGGCCTACTGGTTAAGGTCTTAACTCTTACTCTGGCCGAATAGCTAAGGTCTTAGACTCGTACTCTGGCCTAATAGCTAAGGTCTTAACTCTTACTCTGGCCTAATAGCTAATGTCTTAGACTCGTACTCTGGCCTACAGGTTGAGGTCTTAACTCTTACTCTGGCCTACTGGTTAAGGTCTTAACTCTTACTCTGGCCTACTGATTAAGGTCTTAACTCTTACTATGGCATAATAGCTAAGGTCTTAACTCTTACTCTGGCCTACTAGATAAGGTCTTAGACTCATACTCTGGCCTAATGGTTAAGGTCTTAACTCTTACTCTGGCCTAATAGCTAAGGTCTTAACTCTTACTCTGGCCTAATAGCTAAGGTTTTAGACTTGTACTCCGGCCTAATGGTTAAGGTCTTAACTCTTACTCTGGCCTAATAGCTAAGGTCTTAGACTCGTACTCTGGCCTAATAGGTAAGGTCTTAGACTCGTACTCTGGCCTAATGGTTAAGGTCTTAACTCTTACTCTGGCCTAATAGCTAAGGTCTTAGACTCGTACTCTGGCCTAATGGTTAAGGTCTTAACTTTTACTCTGGCCTAATAGCTAAGGTCTTAACTCTTACTCTGGCCTAATAGCTAAGGTATTAGACTCGTACTCTGGCCTACTGGTTAAGGTCTTAACTCGTACTCTGGCCTACTGGTTAAGGTCTTAACTCTTACTCTGGCCTAATAGCTAAGGTCTTAGACTCGTACTCTGGCCTAATAGCTAAGGTCTTAGACTCGTACTCTGGTCTAATGGTTAAGGTCTTAACTCTTACTCTAGCCTAATAGCTAAGGTCTTAACTCTTACTCTGGCCTACTGGTTAAGGTCTTAACTCTTACTCTGGCCCAATAGCTAAGGTCTTAGACTCGTACTCTGGCCTAATAGCTAAGGTCTTAACTCTTACTCTGGCCTAATAGCTAAGGTCTTAGACTCGTACTCTAGCCTACTGGTTAAGGTCTTAACTCTTACTCTGGCCTACTGGTTAAGGTCTTAACTCTTACTCTGGCCTACTGGTTAAGGTCTTAACTTTTACTCTGGCCTAATAGCTAAGGTCTTAGACTCGTACTCTAGCCTACTGGTTAAGGTCTTAACTCTTACTCTGGCCTACTGGTTAAGGTCTTAACTCTTACTCTGGCCTAATAGCTAAGGTCTTAGACTCGTACTCTGGCCTAATAGCTAAGGTCTTAGACTCGTACTCTGGCCTAATGGTTAAGGTCTTAACTCTTACTCTGGCATAATAGCTAAGGTCTTAGACTCGTACTCTGGCATAATGGTTAAGGTCTTAACTTTTACTCTGGCCTAATAGCTAAGGTCTTAACTCTTACTCTGGCCTAATAGCTAAGGTCTTAACTCTTACTCTGGCCTACTGGTTAAGGTCTTAACTCTTACTCTGGCCTAATAGCTAAGGTCTTAGACTCGTACTCTGGCCTAATAGCTAAGGTCTTAGACTCGTACTCTGGTCTAATGGTTAAGGTCTTAACTCTTACTCTAGCCTAATAGCTAAGGTTTTAGCTCTTACTCTGGCCTACTGGTTAAGGTCTTAACTCTTACTCTGGCCTAATAGCTAAGGTCTTAGACTCGTACTCTGGCCTACAGGTTGAGGTCTTAACTCTTACTCTGGCCTACTGGTTAAGGTCTTAGACTCGTACTCTGGCCTAATGGTTAAGGTCTTAACTCTTACTCTGGCCTAATAGCTAAGGTCTTAACTCTTACTCTGGCCTAATAGCTAAGGTCTTAGACTTGTACTCTGGCCTAATAGCTAAGGTCTTAGACTCGTACTCTGGCCTAATGGTTAAGGTCTTAACTCTTACTCTGGCCTAATAGCTAAGTTCTTAGACTCGTACTCTGGCCTAATGGTTAAGGTCTTAACTCTTACTCTGGCCTACTGGTTAAGGTCTTAACTCTTACTCTGGCCTACTGATTAAGGTCTTAGACTCGTACTCTGGCCTAATGGTTAAGGTCTTAACTCTTACTCTGGCCTAATAGCTAAGGTCTTAACTCTTACTCTGGCCTAATAGCTAAGGTCTTAGACTTGTACTCTGGCCTAATAGCTAAGGTCTTAGACTCGTACTCTGGCCTAATGGTTAAGGTCTTAACTCTTACTCTGGCCTAATAGCTAAGTTCTTAGACTCGTACTCTGGCCTAATGGTTAAGGTCTTAACTTTTACTCTGGCCTAATAGCTAACATCTTAACTCTTACTCTGGCCTAATAGCTAAGGTCTTAGACTCATACTCTGGCCTACTGGTTAAGGTCTTAACTCTTACTCTGGCCTACTGGTTAAGGTCTTAACTCTTACTCTGGCCTAATAGCTAAGGTCTTAGACTCGTACTCTGGCCTAATAGCTAAGGTCTTAGACTCGTACTCTGGTCTAATGGTTAAGGTCTTAACTCTTACTCTAGCCTATTAGCTAAGGTCCTAACTCTTACTCTGGCCTACTGGTTAAGGTCTTAACTCTTACTCTGGCCTAATAGCTAAAGTCTTAGACTCATACTCTGCCCTAATAGCTAAGGTCTTAACTCTTACTCTGGCCTAATAGCTAAGGTCTTAGACTCGTACTCTAGCCTACTGTTTAAGGTCTTAACTCTTACTCTGGCCTTCTGGTTAAGGTCTTAACTCTTACTTTGGCCTAATAGCTAAGGTCTTAACTCTTACTCTGGCCTTATAGCTACGGTCTTAGACTCGTACTCTGGCCTAATGGTTAAGGTCTGAACTCTTGCTCAGGCCTAATAGCTAAGGTCTTAACTCTTACTCTGGCCTAATAGCTAAGGTCTTAGACTCGTACTCTGGCCTAATAGCTAAGGTCTTAGACTCTTACTCTGGCCTAATGGTTAAGGTCTTAACTCTTACTCTGGCCTAATAGCTAAGGTCTTAGACTCGTACTCTGGCCTAATGGTTAAGGTCTTAACTTTTACTCTGGCCTAATAGCTAAGGTCTTAACTCTTACCCTGGCCTAATAGCTAAGGTCTTAGACTCGTACTCTGGCCTACTGGTTAAGGACTTAACTCTTACTCTGGCCTAATAGCTAAGGTCTTAGACTCGTACTCTAGCCTACTGGTTAAAGTCTTAACTCTTACTCTGTTCTACTGGTTAAGGTCTTAACTCTTACTCTGGCCTAATAGCTAAGGTCTTAACTCTTACTCTGGCCTAATAGCTACGGTCTTAGACTCGTACTCTGGCCTAATGGTTAAGGTCTGAACTCTTACTCTGGCCTAATAGTTAAAGTCTTAGACTCGTACTATGGCCTAATGGTTAAGGTCTTAACTCTTGCTCTGGCCTACTGGTTAAGGTCTTAACTCTTACTCTGGCCTAATAGCTAACGTCTTAGACTCGTACTCTGGCCTAATGGTTAAGGTCTTAACTCTTACTCTGGCCTAATAGCTAAGGTCTTAGACTCGCACTCTGGCCTAATAGCTAAGGTATTAGACTCGTACTCTGGCCTAATGGTTAAGGTCTTAACTCTTACTCTGGCCTACTGGTTAAGGTCTTAACTCTTACTCTGGCCTAATAGCTAAGGTCTTAGACTCGTACTCTGGCCTAATAGCTAAGGTCTTAGACTCATACTCTGGCCTACAGGTTGAGGTCTTAACTCTTACTCTGGCCTACTGGTTAAGGTCTTAACTCTTACTCTGGCCTAATAGCTAAGGTCTTAGACTCATACTCTGGCCTACTGGTTAAGGTCTTAACTCTTACTCTGGCCTAACAGCTAAGGTCTTATCTCTTACTCTGGCCTAATAGCTAAGGTCTTAGACTCGCACTCTGGCCTAATGTTTATGGTCTTAACTCTTACACTGGCCTACTGGTTAAAGTCTTAACTCTTACTCTGGCCTAATAGCTAAGATCTTAGACTCGTGCTCTGGCCTAATAGCTAAGGTCTTAACTCTTACTCTGGCCTAATAGATAAGGTCTTAGACTCGTACTCTGGCCTAATGGTTAAGGTCTTAACTCTTACTCTGGCCTACAGGTTAAGGTCTTAACTCTTACTCTGGCCTACTGGTTAAGGTCTTAACACTTACTCTGGCCTAATAGCTAAGGTATTAGACTCGTACTCTGGCCTACTGGTTAAGGTCTTAACTCGTACTCTGGCCTAATGGTTAAGGTCTTAACTCTTACTCTGGCCTAATAGCTAAGGTCTTAGACTCGTACTCTGGCCTAATGGTTAAGGTCTTAACTTTTACTCTGGCCTAATAGCTAAGGTCTTAACTCTTACTCTGGCCTAATAGCTAAGGTATTAGACTCGTACTCTGGCCTACTGGTTAAGGTCTTAACTCGTACTCTGGCCTACTGGTTAAGGTCTTAACTCTTACTCTGGCCTAATAGGCAAGGTCTTAGACTCGTACTCTGGCCTAATAGCTAAGGTCTTAGACTCGTACTCTGGTCTAATGGTTAAGGTCTTAACTCTTACTCTAGCCTAATAGTTAAGGTCTTAACTCTTACTCTGGCCTACTGGTTAAGGTCTTAACTCTTACTCTGGCCGAATAGCTAAGGTCTTAGACTCGTACTCTGGCCTAATAGCTAAGGTCTTAACTCTTACTCTGGCCTAATAGCTAATGTCTTAGACTCGTACTCTGGCCTACAGGTTGAGGTCTTAACTCTTACTCTGGCCTACTGGTTAAGGTCTTAACTCTTACTCTGGCCTACTGATTAAGGTCTTAACTCTTACTATGGCATAATAGCTAAGGTCTTAACTCTTACTCTGGCCTACTAGATAAGGTCTTAGACTCATACTCTGGCCTAATGGTTAAGGTCTTAACTCTTACTCTGGCCTAATAGCTAAGGTCTTAACTCTTACTCTGGCCTAATAGCTAAGGTTTTAGACTTGTACTCCGGCCTAATGGTTAAGGTCTTAACTCTTACTCTGGCCTAATAGCTAAGGTCTTAGACTCGTACTCTGGCCTAATAGGTAAGGTCTTAGACTCGTACTCTGGCCTAATGGTTAAGGTCTTAACTCTTACTCTGGCCTAATAGCTAAGGTCTTAGACTCGTACTCTGGCCTAATGGTTAAGGTCTTAACTTTTACTCTGGCCTAATAGCTAAGGTCTTAACTCTTACTCTGGCCTAATAGCTAAGGTATTAGACTCGTACTCTGGCCTACTGGTTAAGGTCTTAACTCGTACTCTGGCCTACTGGTTAAGGTCTTAACTCTTACTCTGGCCTAATAGCTAAGGTCTTAGACTCGTACTCTGGCCTAATAGCTAAGGTCTTAGACTCGTACTCTGGTCTAATGGTTAAGGTCTTAACTCTTACTCTAGCCTAATAGCTAAGGTCTTAACTCTTACTCTGGCCTACTGGTTAAGGTCTTAACTCTTACTCTGGCCCAATAGCTAAGGTCTTAGACTCGTACTCTGGCCTAATAGCTAAGGTCTTAACTCTTACTCTGGCCTAATAGCTAAGGTCTTAGACTCGTACTCTAGCCTACTGGTTAAGGTCTTAACTCTTACTCTGGCCTACTGGTTAAGGTCTTAACTCTTACTCTGGCCTACTGGTTAAGGTCTTAACTTTTACTCTGGCCTAATAGCTAAGGTCTTAGACTCGTACTCTAGCCTACTGGTTAAGGTCTTAACTCTTACTCTGGCCTACTGGTTAAGGTCTTAACTCTTACTCTGGCCTAATAGCTAAGGTCTTAGACTCGTACTCTGGCCTAATAGCTAAGGTCTTAGACTCGTACTCTGGCCTAATGGTTAAGGTCTTAACTCTTACTCTGGCATAATAGCTAAGGTCTTAGACTCGTACTCTGGCATAATGGTTAAGGTCTTAACTTTTACTCTGGCCTAATAGCTAAGGTCTTAACTCTTACTCTGGCCTAATAGCTAAGGTCTTAACTCTTACTCTGGCCTACTGGTTAAGGTCTTAACTCTTACTCTGGCCTAATAGCTAAGGTCTTAGACTCGTACTCTGGCCTAATAGCTAAGGTCTTAGACTCGTACTCTGGTCTAATCGTTAAGGTCTTAACTCTTACTCTAGCCTAATAGCTAAGGTTTTAGCTCTTACTCTGGCCTACTGGTTAAGGTCTTAACTCTTACTCTGGCCTAATAGCTAAGGTCTTAGACTCGTACTCTGGTCTACAGGTTGAGGTCTTAACTCTTACTCTGGCCTACTGGTTAAGGTCTTAGACTCGTACTCTGGCCTAATGGTTAAGGTCTTAACTCTTACTCTGGCCTAATAGCTAAGGTCTTAACTCTTACTCTGGCCTAATAGCTAAGGTCTTAGACTTGTACTCTGGCCTAATAGCTAAGGTCTTAGACTCGTACTCTGGCCTAATGGTTAAGGTCTTAACTCTTACTCTGGCCTAATAGCTAAGTTCTTAGACTCGTACTCTGGCCTAATGGTTAAGGTCTTAACTCTTACTCTGGCCTACTGGTTAAGGTCTTAACTCTTACTCTGGCCTACTGATTAAGGTCTTAGACTCGTACTCTGGCCTAATGGTTAAGGTCTTAACTCTTACTCTGGCCTAATAGCTAAGGTCTTAACTCTTACTCTGGCCTAATAGCTAAGGTCTTAGACTTGTACTCTGGCCTAATAGCTAAGGTCTTAGACTCGTACTCTGGCCTAATGGTTAAGGTCTTAACTCTTACTCTGGCCTAATAGCTAAGTTCTTAGACTCGTACTCTGGCCTAATGGTTAAGGTCTTAACTTTTACTCTGGCCTAATAGCTAACATCTTAACTCTTACTCTGGCCTAATAGCTAAGGTCTTAGACTCATACTCTGGCCTACTGGTTAAGGTCTTAACTCTTACTCTGGCCTACTGGTTAAGGTCTTAACTCTTACTCTGGCCTAATAGCTAAGGTCTTAGACTCGTACTCTGGCCTAATAGCTAAGGTCTTAGACTCGTACTCTGGTCTAATGGTTAAGGTCTTAACTCTTACTCTAGCCTATTAGCTAAGGTCCTAACTCTTACTCTGGCCTACTGGTTAAGGTCTTAACTCTTACTCTGGCCTAATAGCTAAAGTCTTAGACTCATACTCTGCCCTAATAGCTAAGGTCTTAACTCTTACTCTGGCCTAATAGCTAAGGTCTTAGACTCGTACTCTAGCCTACTGTTTAAGGTCTTAACTCTTACTCTGGCCTTCTGGTTAAGGTCTTAACTCTTACTTTGGCCTAATAGCTAAGGTCTTAACTCTTACTCTGGCCTTATAGCTACGGTCTTAGACTCGTACTCTGGCCTAATGGTTAAGGTCTGAACTCTTGCTCAGGCCTAATAGCTAAGGTCTTAACTCTTACTCTGGCCTAATAGCTAAGGTCTTAGACTCGTACTCTGGCCTAATAGCTAAGGTCTTAGACTCTTACTCTGGCCTAATGGTTAAGGTCTTAACTCTTACTCTGGCCTAATAGCTAAGGTCTTAGACTCGTACTCTGGCCTAATGGTTAAGGTCTTAACTTTTACTCTGGCCTAATAGCTAAGGTCTTAACTCTTACCCTGGCCTAATAGCTAAGGTCTTAGACTCGTACTCTGGCCTAATAGGTAAGGTCTTAGACTCGTACTCTGGCCTAATGGTTAAGGTCTTAACTCTTACTCTGGCCTAATAGCTAAGGTCTTAGACTCGTACTCTGGCCTAATGGTTAAGGTCTTAACTTTTACTCTGGCCTAATAGCTAAGGTCTTAACTCTTACTCTGGCCTAATAGCTAAGGTATTAGACTCGTACTCTGGCCTACTGGTTAAGGTCTTAACTCGTACTCTGGCCTACTGGTTAAGGTCTTAACTCTTACTCTGGCCTAATAGCTAAGGTCTTAGACTCGTACTCTGGCCTAATAGCTAAGGTCTTAGACTCGTACTCTGGTCTAATGGTTAAGGTCTTAACTCTTACTCTAGCCTAATAGCTAAGGTCTTAACTCTTACTCTGGCCTACTGGTTAAGGTCTTAACTCTTACTCTGGCCCAATAGCTAAGGTCTTAGACTCGTACTCTGGCCTAATAGCTAAGGTCTTAACTCTTACTCTGGCCTAATAGCTAAGGTCTTAGACTCGTACTCTAGCCTACTGGTTAAGGTCTTAACTCTTACTCTGGCCTACTGGTTAAGGTCTTAACTCTTACTCTGGCCTACTGGTTAAGGTCTTAACTTTTACTCTGGCCTAATAGCTAAGGTCTTAGACTCGTACTCTAGCCTACTGGTTAAGGTCTTAACTCTTACTCTGGCCTACTGGTTAAGGTCTTAACTCTTACTCTGGCCTAATAGCTAAGGTCTTAGACTCGTACTCTGGCCTAATAGCTAAGGTCTTAGACTCGTACTCTGGCCTAATGGTTAAGGTCTTAACTCTTACTCTGGCATAATAGCTAAGGTCTTAGACTCGTACTCTGGCATAATGGTTAAGGTCTTAACTTTTACTCTGGCCTAATAGCTAAGGTCTTAACTCTTACTCTGGCCTAATAGCTAAGGTCTTAACTCTTACTCTGGCCTACTGGTTAAGGTCTTAACTCTTACTCTGGCCTAATAGCTAAGGTCTTAGACTCGTACTCTGGCCTAATAGCTAAGGTCTTAGACTCGTACTCTGGTCTAATGGTTAAGGTCTTAACTCTTACTCTAGCCTAATAGCTAAGGTTTTAGCTCTTACTCTGGCCTACTGGTTAAGGTCTTAACTCTTACTCTGGCCTAATAGCTAAGGTCTTAGACTCGTACTCTGGTCTACAGGTTGAGGTCTTAACTCTTACTCTGGCCTACTGGTTAAGGTCTTAGACTCGTACTCTGGCCTAATGGTTAAGGTCTTAACTCTTACTCTGGCCTAATAGCTAAGGTCTTAACTCTTACTCTGGCCTAATAGCTAAGGTCTTAGACTTGTACTCTGGCCTAATAGCTAAGGTCTTAGACTCGTACTCTGGCCTAATGGTTAAGGTCTTAACTCTTACTCTGGCCTAATAGCTAAGTTCTTAGACTCGTACTCTGGCCTAATGGTTAAGGTCTTAACTCTTACTCTGGCCTACTGGTTAAGGTCTTAACTCTTACTCTGGCCTACTGATTAAGGTCTTAGACTCGTACTCTGGCCTAATGGTTAAGGTCTTAACTCTTACTCTGGCCTAATAGCTAAGGTCTTAACTCTTACTCTGGCCTAATAGCTAAGGTCTTAGACTTGTACTCTGGCCTAATAGCTAAGGTCTTAGACTCGTACTCTGGCCTAATGGTTAAGGTCTTAACTCTTACTCTGGCCTAATAGCTAAGTTCTTAGACTCGTACTCTGGCCTAATGGTTAAGGTCTTAACTTTTACTCTGGCCTAATAGCTAACATCTTAACTCTTACTCTGGCCTAATAGCTAAGGTCTTAGACTCATACTCTGGCCTACTGGTTAAGGTCTTAACTCTAACTCTGGCCTACTGGTTAAGGTCTTAACTCTTACTCTGGCCTAATAGCTAAGGTCTTAGACTCGTACTCTGGCCTAATAGCTAAGGTCTTAGACTCGTACTCTGGTCTAATGGTTAAGGTCTTAACTCTTACTCTAGCCTATTAGCTAAGGTCCTAACTCTTACTCTGGCCTACTGGTTAAGGTCTTAACTCTTACTCTGGCCTAATAGCTAAAGTCTTAGACTCATACTCTGCCCTAATAGCTAAGGTCTTAACTCTTACTCTGGCCTAATAGCTAAGGTCTTAGACTCGTACTCTAGCCTACTGTTTAAGGTCTTAACTCTTACTCTGGCCTTCTGGTTAAGGTCTTAACTCTTACTTTGGCCTAATAGCTAAGGTCTTAACTCTTACTCTGGCCTTATAGCTACGGTCTTAGACTCGTACTCTGGCCTAATGGTTAAGGTCTGAACTCTTGCTCAGGCCTAATAGCTAAGGTCTTAACTCTTACTCTGGCCTAATAGCTAAGGTCTTAGACTCGTACTCTGGCCTAATAGCTAAGGTCTTAGACTCTTACTCTGGCCTAATGGTTAAGGTCTTAACTCTTACTCTGGCCTAATAGCTAAGGTCTTAGACTCGTACTCTGGCCTAATGGTTAAGGTCTTAACTTTTACTCTGGCCTAATAGCTAAGGTCTTAACTCTTACCCTGGCCTAATAGCTAAGGTCTTAGACTCGTACTCTGGCCTACTGGTTAAGGACTTAACTCTTACTCTGGCCTAATAGCTAAGGTCTTAGACTCGTACTCTAGCCTACTGGTTAAAGTCTTAACTCTTACTCTGGCCTACTGGTTAAGGTCTTAACTCTTACTCTGGCCTAATAGCTAAGGTCTTAACTCTTACTCTGGCCTAATAGCTACGGTCTTAGACTCGTACTCTGGCCTAATGGTTAAGGTCTGAACTCTTACTCTGGCCTAATAGTTAAAGTCTTAGACTCGTACTATGGCCTAATGGTTAAGGTCTTAACTCTTGCTCTGGCCTACTGGTTAAGGTCTTAACTCTTACTCTGGCCTAATAGCTAACGTCTTAGACTCGTACTCTGGCCTAATGGTTAAGGTCTTAACTCTTACTCTGGCCTAATAGCTAAGGTCTTAGACTCGCACTCTGGCCTAATAGCTAAGGTATTAGACTCGTACTCTGGCCTAATGGTTAAGGTCTTAACTCTTACTCTGGCCTACTGGTTAAGGTCTTAACTCTTACTCTGGCCTAATAGCTAAGGTCTTAGACTCGTACTCTGGCCTAATAGCTAAGGTCTTAGACTCGTACTCTGGCCTACAGGTTGAGGTCTTAACTCTTACTCTGGCCTACTGGTTAAGGTCTTAACTCTTACTCTGGCCTAATAGCTAAGGTCTTAGACTCATACTCTGGCTTACTGGTTAAGGTCTTAACTCTTACTCTGGCCTAACAGCTAAGGTCTTATCTCTTACTCTGGCCTAATAGCTAAGGTCTTAGACTCGCACTCTGGCCTAATGTTTATGGTCTTAACTCTTACACTGGCCAACTGGTTAAAGTCTTAACTCTTACTCTGGCCTAATAGCTAAGATCTTAGACTCGTGCTCTGGCCTAATAGCTAAGGTCTTAACTCTTACTCTGGCCTAATAGATAAGGTCTTAGACTCGTACTCTGGCCTAATGGTTAAGGTCTTAACTCTTACTCTGGCCTACAGGTTAAGGTCTTAACTCTTACTCTGGCCTACTGGTTAAGGTCTTAACACTTACTCTGGCCTAATAGCTAAGGTATTAGACTCGTACTCTGGCCTACTGGTTAAGGTCTTAACTCGTACTCTGGCCTAATGGTTAAGGTCTTAACTCTTACTCTGGCCTAATAGCTAAGGTCTTAGACTCGTACTCTGGCCTAATGGTTAAGGTCTTAACTTTTACTCTGGCCTAATAGCTAAGGTCTTAACTCTTACTCTGGCCTAATAGCTAAGGTATTAGACTCGTACTCTGGCCTACTGGTTAAGATCTTAACTCGTACTCTGGCCTACTGGTTAAGGTCTTAACTCTTACTCTGGCCTAATAGCCAAGGTCTTAGACTCGTACTCTGGCCTAATAGCTAAGGTCTTAGACTCGTACTCTGGTCTAATGGTTAAGGTCTTAACTCTTACTCTAGCCTAATAGCTAAGGTCTTAACTCTTACTCTGGCCTACTGGTTAAGGTCTTAACTCTTACTCTGGCCCAATAGCTAAGGTCTTAGACTCGTACTCTGGCCTAATAGCTAAGGTCTTAACTCTTACTCTGGCCTAATAGCTAAGGTCTTAGACTCGTACTCTAGCCTACTGGTTAAGGTCTTAACTCTTACTCTGGCCTACTGGTTAAGGTCTTAACTCTTACTCTGGCCTACTGGTTAAGGTCTTAACTTTTACTCTGGCCTAATAGCTAAGGTCTTAGACTCGTACTCTAGCCTACTGGTTAAGGTCTTAACTCTTACTCTGGCCTACTGGTTAAGGTCTTAACTCTTACTCTGGCCTAATAGCTAAGGTCTTAGACTCGTACTCTGGCATAATAGCTAAGGTCTTAGACTCGTACTCTGGCATAAAGGTTAAGGTCTTAACTTTTACTCTGGCCTAATAGCTAAGGTCTTAACTCTTACTCTGGCCTAATAGCTAAGGTCTTAACTCTTACTCTGGCCTACTGGTTAAGGTCTTAACTCTTACTCTGGCCTAATAGCTAAGGTCTTAGACTCGTACTCTGGCCTAATAGCTAAGGTCTTAGACTCGTACTCTGGTCTAATGGTTAAGGTCTTAACTCTTACTCTAGCCTAATAGCTAAGGTCTTAGCTCTTACTCTGGCCTACTGGTTAAGGTCTTAACTCTTACTCTGGCCTAATAGCTAAGGTCTTAGACTCGTACTCTGGCCTACAGGTTGAGGTCTTAACTCTTACTCTGGCCTACTGGTTAAGGTCTTAGACTCGTACTCTGGCCTAATGGTTAAGGTCTTAACTCTTACTCTGGCCTAATAGCTAAGGTCTTAACTCTTACTCTGGCCTAATAGCTAAGGTCTTAGACTTGTACTCTGGCCTAATAGCTAAGGTCTTAGACTCGTACTCTGGCCTAATGGTTAAGGTCTTAACTCTTACTCTGGCCTAATAGCTAAGTTCTTAGACTCGTACTCTGGCCTAATGGTTAAGGTCTTAACTCTTACTCTGGCCTACTGGTTAAGGTCTTAACTCTTACTCTGGCCTACTGATTAAGGTCTTAGACTTGTACTCTGGCCTAATGGTTAAGGTCTTAACTCTTACTCTGGCCTAATAGCTAAGGTCTTAACTCTTACTCTGGCCTAATAGCTAAGGTCTTAGACTTGTACTCTGGCCTAATAGCTAAGGTCTTAGACTCGTACTCTGGCCTAATGGTTAAGGTCTTAACTCTTACTCTGGCCTAATAGCTAAGTTCTTAGACTCGTACTCTGGCCTAATGGTTAAGGTCTTAACTTTTACTCTGGCCTAATAGCTAACGTCTTAACTCTTACTCTGGCCTAATAGCTAAGGTCTTAGACTCGTACTCTGGCCTACTGGTTAAGGTCTTAACTCTTACTCTGGCCTACTGGTTAAGGTCTTAACTCTTACTCTGGCCTAATAGCTAAGGTCTTAGACTCGTACTCTGGCCTAATAGCTAAGGTCTTAGACTCGTACTCTGGCCTACTGGTTAAGGTCTTAACTCTTACTCTGGCCTACTGGTTAAGGTCTTAACTCTTACTCTGGCCTAATAGCTAAGGTCTTAGACTCGTACTCTGGCCTAATAGCTAAGGTCTTAGACTCGTACTCTGGTCTAATGGTTAAGGTCTTAACTCTTACTCTAGCCTATTAGCTAAGGTCCTAACTCTTACTCTGGCCTACTGGTTAAGGTCTTAACTCTTACTCTGGCCTAATAGCTAAAGTCTTAGACTCGTACTCTGCCCTAATAGCTAAGGTCTTAACTCTTACTCTGGCCTAATAGCTAAGGTCTTAGACTCGTACTCTAGCCTACTGTTTAAGGTCTTAACTCTTACTCTGGCCTACTGGTTAAGGTCTTAACTCTTACTTTGGCCTAATAGCTAAGGTCTTAACTCTTACTCTGGCCTAATAGCTACGGTCTTAGACTCGTACTCTGGCCTAATGGTTAAGGTCTGAACTCTTGCTCTGGCCTTATAGCTAAGGTCTTAACTCTTACTCTGGCCTAATAGCTAAGGTCTTAGACTCGTACTCTGGCCTAATAGCTAAGGTCTTAGACTCTTACTCTGGCCTAATGGTTAAGGTCTTAACTCTTACTCTGGCCTAATAGCTAAGGTCTTAGACTCGTACTCTGGCCTAATGGTTAAGGTCTTAACTTTTACTCTGGCCTAATAGCTAAGGTCTTAACTCTTACCCTGGCCTAATAGCTAAGGTCTTAGACTCGTACTCTGGCCTACTGGTTAAGGTCTTAACTCTTACTCTGGCCTAATAGCTAAGGTCTTAGACTCGTACTCTAGCCTACTGGTTAAGGTCTTAACTCTTACTCTGGCCTACTGGTTAAGGTCTTAACTCTTACTCTGGCCTAATAGCTAAGGTCTTAACTCTTACTCTGGCCTAATAGCTACGGTCTTAGACTCGTACTCTGGCCTAATGGTTAAGGTCTGAACTCTTACTCTGGCCTAATAGTTAAAGTCTTAGACTCGTTCTATGGCCTAATGGTTAAGGTCTTAACTCTTGCTCTGGCCTACTGGTTAAGGTCTTAACTCTTACTCTGGCCTAATAGCTAACGTCTTAGACTCGTACTCTGGCCTAATGGTTAAGGTCTTAACTCTTACTCTGGCCTAATAGCTAAGGTCTTAGACTCGCACTCTGGCCTAATAGCTAAGGTATTAGACTCGTACTCTGGCCTAATGGTTAAGGTCTTAACTCTTACTCTGGCCTACTGGTTAAGGTCTTAACTCTTACTCTGGCCTAATAGCTAAGGTCTTAGACTCGTACTCTGGCCTAATAGCTAAGGTCTTAGACTCGTACTCTGGCCTAATGTTTATGGTCTTAACTCTTACACTGGCCTACTGGTTAAAGTCTTAACCCTTACTCTGGCCTAATAGCTAAGGTCTTAGACTTGTACTCTGGCCTACAGGTTAAGGTCTTAACTCTTACTCTGGCCTACTGGTTAAGGTCTTAACACTTACTCTGGCCTAATAGCTAAGGTCTTAGACTTATACTCTGGCCTACTGGTTAAGGTCTTAACTCTTACTCTGGCCTAATAGCTAAGGTCTTAACTCTTACTCTGGCCTATTAGCTAAGGTCTTAGACTCGTACTCTGGCCTAATAGTTAAGGTCTTAACTCTTACTCTGGCCTACTGGTTAAGGTCTTAACTCTTACTCTGGCCTAATAGCTAAGGTCTTAGACTCATACTCTGGCCTAATAGCTAAGGTCTTAGATTCGTACTCTGGCCTAATAGCTAAGGTCTTAACTCTTACTCTGGCCTACTGGTTAATGTGTTAACTCTTACTCTGGCCTAATAGCTAAGGTCTTAGTCTCGTGCTCTGGCCTAATATCTAAGGTCTTAACTCTTACTCTGGCCTAATAGCTAAGGTCTTAGACTCGTACTCTGGCCTAATGGTTAAGGTATTAACTCTTACTCTGGCCTACTGGTTAAGGTCTTAACTCTTACTCTGGCCTAATAGATAAGGTCTTAACTCTTACTCTGGCCTACTGGTTAATGTGTTAACTCTTACTCTAGCCTAATAGCTAAGGTCTTAGAATCGTACTCCTGCCTAATGGTTAAGGTCTTAACTCTTACTCTGGCCTAATAGCTAAGGTCTTAAACTCGTACTCTGGCCTAACAGCTAAGGTCTTAGACTCGTACTCTGGCCTAATGGTTAAGGTCTTAACTCTTACTCTGGCCTAATAGCTAAGGTCTTAGACTCGTACTCTGGTCTAATGGTTAAGGTCTTAACTTTTACTCTGGCCTAATAGCTAAGGTCTTAACTCTTACTCTGGCCTAATAGCTAAGGTCTTAGACTCGTACTCTGGCCTACTGGTTAAGGTCTTAACTCTTACTCTGGCCTAATGGTTAAGGTCTTAACTCTTACTCTGGCCTACTGGTTAAGGTTTTAACTCTTACTCTGGCCTAATAGCTAAGGTCTTAACTCTTACTCTGGCCTAATTGCTACGGTCTTAGACTCGTACTCTGGCCTAATGGTTAAGGTCTGAACTCTTGCTCTGGCCTACTGGTTAAGGTCTTAACTCTTACTCTGGCCTAATAGCTAATGTCTTAGACTCGTACTCTGGCCTAACAGCTAGGGTCTTAACTCTTACTCTGGCCTAATAGCTAAGGTCTTAGACTCGTACTCTGGACTACTGGTTAAGGTCTTAACTCTTACTCTGGCCTACTGGTTAAGGTCTTAACTCTTACTCTGGCCTAATAGCTAAGGTCTTAACTCTTACTCTGGCCTAATAGCTACGGTCTTAGACTCGCACTCTGGCCTAATAGCTAATGTCTTAGACTCGTACTCTGGCCTAATAGCTAGGGTCTTAACTCTTACTCTGGCCTAATAGCTAAGGTCTTAGACTCGTACTCTGGACTACTGGTTAAGGTCTTAACTCTTACTCTGGCCTACTGGTTAAGGTCTTAACTCTTACTCTGGCCTAATAGCTAAGGTCTTAGACTCGTACTCTGGCCTAATAGCTAATGTCTTAGACTCGTACTGTGGTCTATTGGTTAAGGTCTTAACTCTTACTCTAGCCTTATAGTTAAGGTCTTAACTCTTACTCTGGCCTACTGGTTAAGGTCTTAACTCTTACTCTGGCCGAATAGCTAAGGTCTTAGACTCGTACTCTGGCCTAATAGCTAAGGTCTTAACTCTTACTCTGGCCTAATAGCTAAGGTCTTAGACTCGTACTCTAGCCTACTGGTTAAGGTCTTAACTCTTACTCTGGCCTACTGGTTAAGGTCTTAACTCTTACTCTGGCCTAATAGCTAAGGTCTTAACTCTTACTCTGGCCTAATAGCTATGGTCTTAGACTCGCACTCTGGCCTAATAGCTAAGGTCTTAGACTCGTACTCTGGCCTAATAGCTAATGTCTTAGACTCGTACTCTCGCCTAATAGTTAAGGTCTTAACTCTTACTCTGGCCTAATAGCTAAGGTCTTAGACTCGCACTCTGGCCTAATAGCTAAGGTCTTAGACTCGTACTCTGGCCTAATGGTTAAGGTCTTAACTCTTACTCTGGCCTACTGGTTAAGGTCTTAACTCTTACTCTGGCCTAATAGCTAAGGTCTTAGACTCGTACTCTGGCCTAATAGCTAAGGTCTTAGACTCGTACTCTGGTCTAATGGTTAAGGTCTTAACTCTTACTTTGGCCTAATAGCTAAGGTCTTAAACTCGTACTCTGGCCTAATAGCTAAGGTCTTAGACTCGTACTCTGGACTAATGGTTAAGGTCTTAACTCTTACTCTGGCCTAATAGCTAAGGTCTTAACTCTTACTCTGGCCTACTGGTTAAGGTCTTAACTCTTACTCTGGCCTAATAGCTAACGTCTTAGACTCGTGCTCTGGCCTACTGGTTAAGGTCTTAACTCTTACTCTGGCCTAATAGCTAAGGTCTTAGACTCGTACTCTGGCCTAATGGTTATGGTCTTAACTCTTACTCTGGCCTACTGATTACGGTCTTAACTCTTACTCTGGCATAATAGCTAAGGTCTTAACTCTTACTCTGGCCTAATAGATAAGGTCTTAGACTCGTACTCTGGCCTACTGGTTAAGGTCTTAACTCTTACTCTGGCCTAATAGCTAAGGTCTTAACTCTTACTCTGGCCTAATAGCTAAGGTCTTAGACTCGTACTCCGGCCTAATGGTTAAGGTCTTAACTCTTACTCTGGCCTAATAGCTAAGGTCTTAGACTCGTACTCTGGCCTAATAGCTAAGGTCTTAGACTCGTACTCTGGCCTAATGGTTAAGGTCTTAACTCTTACTCTGGCTTAATAGCTTAGGTCTTAGACTCGTACTCTGGCCTAATGGTTAAGGTCTTAACTTTTACTCTGGCCTAATAGCTAAGGTCTTAACTCTTACTCTGGCCTAATAGCTAAGGTCTTAGACTCGTACTCTGGCCTACTGGTTAAGGTCTTAACTCTTACTCTGGCCTAATAGCTAAGGTCTTATACTCGTACTCTGGCCTAATAGCTAAGGTCTTAGACTCGTACTCAGGTCTAATGGTTAAGGTCTTAACTCTTACTCTAGCCTAATAGCTAAGGTCTTAACTCTTACTCTGGCCTACTGGTTAAGGTCTTAACTCTTACTCTGGCCTAATAGCTAAGGTCTTAGACTCGTACTCTGGCCTAATAGCTAAGGTCTTAACTCTTACTCTGGCCGAATAGCTAAGGTCTTAGACTCGTACTCTGGCCTACAGGTTGAGGTCTTAACTCTTACTCTGGCCTACTGGTTAAGGTCTTAACTCTTACTCTGGCCTAATAGCTAAGGTCTTAGACTCGTACTCTGGCCTAATGGTTAAGGTCTTAACTCTTACTCTGGCCTTCTGGTTAAGGTCTTTACTCTTACTCTGGCCTACTGATTAAGGTCTTAACTCTTACTCTGGCATAATAGCTAAGGTCTTAACTCTTACTCTGGCCTAATAGCTAAGGTCTTAGACTCGCACTCTGGCCTAATAGCTAAGGTCTTAGACTCGTACTCTGGCCTAATGGTTAAGGTCTTAACTCTTACTCTGGCCTACTGGTTAAGGTCTTAACTCTTACTCTGGCCTAATAGCTAAGGTCTTAGACTCGTACTCTGGCCTAATAAGTAAGGTCTTAGACTCATACTCTGGCCAACAGGTTGAGGTCTTAACTCTTACTCTGGCCTAATAGCTAAGGTCTTAGACTCGTACTCTGGCCTAATGGTTAAGTTCTTAACTTTTACTCTGGCCTAATAGCTAAGGTCTTAACCCTTACTCTGGCCTAATAGCTAAGGTCTTAGACTCGTACTCTGGCCTACTGGTTAAGGTCTTAACTCTTACTCTGGCCTACTGGTTAAGGTCTTAACTCTTACTCTGGCCTAATAGCTAAGGTCTTAGACTCGTACTCTGGCCTAATAGCTAAGGTCTTAGACTCGTACTCTGGTCTAATGGTTAAGGTCTTAACTCTTACTCTGGCCTAATCGCTAAGGTCTTAACTCTTACTCTGGCCTACTGGTTAAGGTCTTAACTCTTACTCTGGCCTAATAGCTAAGGTCTTAGACTCGTACTCTGGCCTAATAGCTAAGGTCTTAGACTCGTACTCTGGTCTAATGGTTAAGGTCTTAACTCTTACTCTGGCCTAATAGCTAAGGTCTAAACTCTTACTCTGGCCTACTGGTTAAGGTCTTAATTCTTACTCTGGCCTAATAGCTAAGGTCTTAGACTCGTACTCTGGCCTAATAGCAAAGGTCTTAACTCTTACTCTGGCCTAATAGCTAAGGTCTTAGACTCGTACTCTAGCCTACTGGTTAAGGTCTTAACTCTTACTCTGGCCTACTGGTTAAGGTCTTAACTCTTACTCTGGCCTAATAGCTAAGGTCTTAACTCTTACTCTGGCCTAATAGCTAAGGTCTTAGACTCGTACTCTGGCCTAATGGTTAAGGTCTTAACTCTTACTCTGGCCTAATAGCTAAGGTCTTAGACTCGTACTATAGCCTAATGGTTAAGGTCTTAACTCTTACTCTGGCCTACTGGTTAAGGTCTTAACTCTTACTCTGGCCTAATAGCTAACGTCTTAGACTCGTACCCTGGCCTAATGGTTAAGGTCTTAACTCTTACTCTGGCCTAATAGCTAAGGTCTTAGACTCGCACTCTAGCCTAATAGCTAAGGTCTTAGACTCGTGCTCTGGCCTACTGGTTAAGGTCTTAACTCTTACTCTGGCCTAATAGCTAAGGTCTTAGACTCGTACTCTGGCCTAATGGTTATGGTCTTAACTCTTACTCTGGCCTACTGGTTAAGGTCTTAACTCTTACTCTGGCCTACTGATTACGGTCTTAACTCTTACTCTGGCATAATAGCTAATGTCTTAACTCTTACTCTGGCCTAATAGATAAGGTCTTAGACTCATACTCTGGCCTAATGGTTAAGGTCTTAACTCTTACTCTGGCCTAATAGCTAAGGTCTTAACTCTTACTCTGGCCTAATAGCTAAGGTCTTAGACTCGTACTCCGGCCTAATGGTTAAGGTCTTAACTCTTACTCTGGCCTAATAGCTAAGGTCTTAGACTCGTACTCTGGCCTAATAGCTAAGGTCTTAGACTTGTACTCTGGCCTAATGGTTAAGGTCTTAACTCTTACTCTGGCCTAATAGCTAAGGTCTTAGACTCGTACTCTGGCCTAATGGTTAAGGTCTTAACTTTTACTCTGGCCTAATAGCTAAGGTCTTAACTCTTACTCTGGCCTAATAGCTAAGGTCTTAGACTCGTACTCTGGCCTACTGGTTAAGGTCTTAACTCTTACTCTGGCCTACTGGTTAAGGTCTTAACTCTTACTCTGGCCTAATAGCTAAGGTCTTAGACTCGTACTCTGGCCTAATAGCTAAGGTTTTAGACTCGTACTCCGGCCTAATGGTTAAGGTCTTAACTCTTACTCTGGCCTAATAGCTAAGGTCTTAGACTCGTACTCTGGCCTAATAGCTAAGGTCTTAGACTCGTACTCTGGCCTAATGGTTAAGGTCTTAACTCTTACTCTGGCCTAATAGCTAAGGTCTTAGACTCGTACTCTGGCCTAATGGTTAAGGTCTTAACTTTTACTCTGGCCTAATAGCTAAGGTCTTAACTCTTACTCTGGCCTAATAGCTAAGGTATTAGACTCGTACTCTGGCCTACTGGTTAAGGTCTTAACTCGTACACTGGCCTACTGGTTAAGGTCTTAACTCTTACTCTGGCCTAATAGCTAAGGTCTTAGACTCGTACTCTGGCCTAATAGCTAAGGTCTTAGACTCGTACTCTGGTCTAATGGTTAAGGTCTTAACTCTTACTCTAGCCTAATAGCTAAGGTCTTAACTCTTACTCTGGCCTACTGGTTAAGGTCTTAACTCTTACTCTGGCCCAATAGCTAAGGTCTTAGACTCGTACTCTGGCCTAATAGCTAAGGTCTTAACTCTTACTCTGGCCTAATAGCTAAGGTCTTAGACTCGTACTCTAGCCTACTGGTTAAGTCTTAACTCTTACTCTGGCCTACTGGTTAAGGTCTTAACTCTTACTCTGGGCTACTGGTTAAGGTCTTAACTTTTACTCTGGCCTAATAGCTAAGGTCTTAGACTCGTACTCTAGCCTACTGGTTAAGGTCTTAACTCTTACTCTGGCCTACTGGTTAAGGTCTTAACTCTTACTCTGGCCTAATAGCTAAGGTCTTAGACTCGTACTCTGGCCTAATAGCTAAGGTCTTAGACTCGTACTCTGGCCTAATGGTTAAGGTCTTAACTCTTACTCTGGCATAATAGCTAAGGTCTTAGACTCGTACTCTGGCATAATGGTTAAGGTCTTAACTTTTACTCTGGCCTAATAGCTAAGGTCTTAACTCTTACTCTGGCCTAATAGCTAAGGTCTTAACTCTTACTCTGGCCTACTGGTTAAGGTCTTAACTCTTACTCTGGCCTAATAGCTAAGGTCTTAGACTCGTACTCTGGCCTAATAGCTAAGGTCTTAGACTCGTACTCTGGTCTAATGGTTAAGGTCTTAACTCTTACTCTAGCCTAATAGCTAAGGTCTTAGCTCTTACTCTGGCCTACTGGTTAAGGTCTTAACTCTTACTCTGGCCTAATAGCTAAGGTCTTAGACTCGTACTCTGGCCTACAGGTTGAGGTCTTAACTCTTACTCTGGCCTACTGGTTAAGGTCTTAGACTCGTACTCTGGCCTCATGGTTAAGGTCTTAACTCTTACTCTGGCCTAATAGCTAAGGCCTTAACTCTTACTCTGGCCTAATAGCTAAGGTCTTAGACTTGTACTCTGGCCTAATAGCTAAGGTCTTAGACTCGTACTCTGGCCTAATGGTTAAGGTCTTAACTCTTACTCTGGCCTAATAGCTAAGTTCTTAGACTCGTACTCTGGCCTAATGGTTAAGGTCTTAACTCTTACTCTGGCCTACTGGTTAAGGTCTTAACTCTTACTCTGGCCTACTGATTAAGGTCTTAGACTCGTACTCTGGCCTAATGGTTAAGGTCTTAACTCTTACTCTGGCCTAATAGCTAAGGTCTTAACTCTTACTCTGGCCTAATAGCTAAGGTCTTAGACTTGTACTCTGGCCTAATAGCTAAGGTCTTAGACTCGTACTCTGGCCTAATGGTTAAGGTCTTAACTCTTACTCTGGCCTAATAGCTAAGTTCTTAGACTCGTACTCTGGCCTAATGGTTAAGGTCTTAACTTTTACTCTGGCCTAATAGCTAACGTCTTAACTCTTACTCTGGCCTAATAGCTAAGGTCTTAGACTCGTACTCTGGCCTACTGGTTAAGGTCTTAACTCTTACTCTGGCCTACTGGTTAAGGTCTTAACTCTTACTCTGGCCTAATAGCTAAGGTCTTAGACTCGTACTCTGGCCCAATAGCTAAGGTCTTAGACTCGTACTCTGGTCTAATGGTTAAGGTCTTAACTCTTACTCTAGCCTATTAGCTAAGGTCCTAACTCTTACTCTGGCCTACTGGTTAAGGTCTTAACTCTTACTCTGGCCTAATAGCTAAAGTCTTAGACTCGTACTCTGCCCTAATAGCTAAGGTCTTAACTCTTACTCTGGCCTAATAGCTAAGGTCTTAGACTCGTACTCTAGCCTACTGTTTAAGGTCTTAACTCTTACTCTGGCCTACTGGTTAAGGTCTTAACTCTTACTTTGGCCTAATAGCTAAGGTCTTAACTCTTACTCTGGCCTAATAGCTACGGTCTTAGACTCGTACTCTGGCCTAATGGTTAAGGTCTGAACTCTTGCTCTGGCCTAATAGCTAAGGTCTTAACTCTTACTCTGGCCTAATAGCTAAGGTCTTAACTCTTACCCTGGCCTAATAGCTAAGGTCTTAGAATCGTACTCTGGCCTACTGGTTAAGGTCTTAACTCTTACTCTGGCCTAATAGCTAAGGTCTTAGACTCGTACTCTAGCCTACTGGTTAAGGTCTTAACTCTTACTCTGGCCTACTGGTTAAGGTCTTAACTCTTACTCTGGCCTAATAGCTAAGGTCTTAACTCTTACTCTGGCCTAATAGCTACGGTCTTAGACTCGTACTCTGGCCTAATGGTTAAGGTCTGAACTCTTACTCTGGCCTAATAGTTAAAGTCTTAGACTCGTACTATGGCCTAATGGTTAAGGTCTTAACTCTTGCTCTGGCCTACTGGTTAAGGTCTTAACTCTTACTCTGGCCTAATAGCTAACGTCTTAGACTCGTACTCTGGCCTAATGGTTAAGGTCTTAACTCTTACTCTGGCCTAATAGCTAAGGTCTTAGACTCGCACTCTGGCCTAATAGCTAAGGTATTAGACTCGTACTCTGGCCTAATGGTTAAGGTCTTAACTCTTACTCTGGCCTACTGGTTAAGGTCTTAACTCTTACTCTGGCCTAATAGCTAAGGTCTTAGACTCGTACTCTGGCCTAATAGCTAAGGTCTTAGACTCGTACTCTGGCCTACAGGTTGAGGTCTTAACTCTTACTCTGGCCTACTGGTTAAGGTCTTAACTCTTACTCTGGCCTAATAGCTAAGGTCTTAGACTCATACTCTGGCCTACTGGTTAAGGTCTTAACTCTTACTCTGGCCTAACAGCTAAGGTCTTATCTCTTACTCTGGCCTAATAGCTAAGGTCTTAGACTCGCACTCTGGTCTAATGTTTATGGTCTTAACTCTTACACTGGCCTACTGGTTAAAGTCTTAACCCTTACTCTGGCCTAATAGCTAAGGTCTTAGACTTGTACTCTGGCCTACAGGTTAAGGTCTTAACTCTTACTCTGGCCTACTGGTTAAGGTCTTAACACTTACTCTGGCCTAATAGCTAAGGTCTTAGACTTATACTCTGGCCTACTGGTTAAGGTCTTAACTCTTACTCTGGCCTAATAGCTAAGGTCTTAACTCTTACTCTGGCCTATTAGCTAAGGTCTTAGACTCGTACTCTGGCCTAATAGTTAAGGTCTTAACTCTTACTCTGGCCTACTGGTTAAGGTCTTAACTCTTACTCTGGCCTAATAGCTAAGGTCTTAGACTCGTACTCTGGCCTAATAGCTAAGGTCTTAGATTCGTACTCTGGCCTAATAGCTAAGGTCTGAACTCTTACTCTGGCCTACTGGTTAATGTGTTAACTCTTACTCTGGCCTAATAGCTAAGGTCTTAGACTCGTGCTCTGGCCTAATATCTAAGGTCTTAACTCTTACTCTGGCCTAATAGCTAAGGTCTTAGACTCGTACTCTGGCCTAATGGTTAAGGTATTAACTCTTACTCTGGCCTACTGGTTAAGGTCTTAACTCTTACTCTGGCCTAATAGATAAGGTCTTAACTCTTACTCTGGCCTACTGGTTAATGTGTTAACTCTTACTCTAGCCTAATAGCTAAGGTCTTAGAATCGTACTCCGGCCTAATGGTTAAGGTCTTAACTCTTACTCTGGCCTAATAGCTAAGGTCTTAAACTCGTACTCTGGCCTAACAGCTAAGGTCTTAGACTCGTACTCTGGCCTAATGGTTAAGGTCTTAACTCTTACTCTGGCCTAATAGCTAAGGTCTTAGACTCGTACTCTGGCCTAATGGTTAAGGTCTTAACTTTTACTCTGGCCTAATAGCTAAGGTCTTAACTCTTACTCTGGCCTAATAGCTAAGGTCTTAGACTCGTACTCTGGCCTACTGGTTAAGGTCTTAACTCTTACTCTGGCCTACTGGTTAAGGTCTTAACTCTTACTCTGGCCTACTGGTTAAGGTCTTAACTCTTACTCTGGCCTAAAAGCTAAGGTCTTAACTCTTACTCTGGCCTAATTGCTACGGTCTTAGACTCGTACTCTGGCCTAATGGTTAAGGTCTTAACTCTTACTCTGGCATACTGGTTAAGGTCTTAACTCTTACTCTGGCCGAATAGCTAAGGTCTTAGACTCGTACTCTGGCCTAATAGCTAAGGTCTTAACTCTTACTCTGGCCTAATAGCTAAGGTCTTAGACTCGTACTCTGGCCTACAGGTTGAGGTCTTAACTCTTACTCTGGCCTACTGGTTAAGGTCTTAACTCTTACTCTGGCCTAATAGCTAAGGTCTTAGACTCGTACTCTGGCCTAATGGTTAAGGTCTTAACTCTTGCTCTGGCCTACTGGTTAAGGTCTTAACTCTTACTCTGGCCTAATAGCTAATGTCTTAGACTCGTACTCTGGCCTAATAGCTAGGGTCTTAACTCTTACTCTGGCCTAATAGCTAAGGTCTTAGACTCGTACTCTGGCCTACTGGTTAAGGTCTTAACTCTTACTCTGGCCTACTGGTTAAGGTCTTAACTCTTACTCTGGCCTAATAGCTAAGGTCTTAGACTCGTACTCTGGCCTAATAGCTAATGTCTTAGACTCGTACTCTGGTCTAATGGTTAAGGTCTTAACTCTTACTCTAGCCTAATAGTTAAGGTCTTAACTCTTACTCTGGCATACTGGTTAAGGTCTTAACTCTTACTCTGGCCGAATAGCTAAGGTCTTAGACTCGTACTCTGGCCTAATAGCTAAGGTCTTAACTCTTACTCTGGCCTAATAGCTAAGGTCTTAGACTCGTACTCTGGCCTACAGGTTGAGGTCTTAACTCTTACTCTGGCCTACTGGTTAAGGTCTTAACTCTTACTCTGGCCTAATAGCTAAGGTCTTAGACTCGTACTCTGGCCTAATGGTTAAGGTCTTAACTCTTACTCTGGCCTTCTGGTTAAGGTCTTAACTCTTACTCTGGCCTACTGATTAAGGTCTTAACTCTTACTATGGCATAATAGCTAAGGTCTTAACTCTTACTCTGGCTTACTAGATAAGGTCTTAGACTCATACTCTGGCCTAATGGTTAAGGTCTTAACTCTTACCCTGTCCTAATAACTAAGGTCTTAACTCTTACTCTGGCCTAATAGCTAAGGTTTTAGACTCGTACTCCGGCCTAATGGTTAAGGTCTTAACTCTTACTCTGGCCTAATAGCTAAGGTCTTAGACTCGTACTCTGGCCTAATAGCTAAGGTCTTAGACTCGTACTCTGGCCTAATGGTTAAGGTCTTAACTCTTACTCTGGCCTAATAGCTAAGGTCTTAGACTCGTACTCTGGCCTAATGGTTAAGGTCTTAACTTTTACTCTGGCCTAATAGCTAAGGTCTTAACTCTTACTCTGGCCTAATAGCTAAGGTATTAGACTCGTACTCTGGCCTACTGGTTAAGGTCTTAACTCATACTCTGGCCTACTGGTTAAGGTCTTAACTCTTACTCTGGCCTAATAGCTAAGGTCTTAGACTCGTACTCTGGCCTAATAGCTAAGGTCTTAGACTCGTACTCTGGTCTAATGGTTAAGGTCTTAACTCTTACTCTAGCCTAATAGCTAAGGTCTTAACTCTTACTCTGGCCTACTGGTTAAGGTCTTAACTCTTACTCTGGCCCAATAGCTAAGGTCTTAGACTCGTACTCTGGCCTAATAGCTAAGGTCTTAACTCTTACTCTGGCCTAATAGCCAAGGTCTTAGACTCGTACTCTAGCCTACTGGTTAAGGTCTTAACTCTTACTCTGGCCTACTGGTTAAGGTCTTAACTCTTACTCTGGCCTACTGGTTAAGGTCTTAACTTTTACTCTGGCCTAATAGCTAAGGTCTTAGACTCGTACTCTAGCCTACTGGTTAAGGTCTTAACTCTTACTCTGGCCTACTGGTTAAGGTCTTAACTCTTACTCTGGCCTAATAGCTAAGGTCTTAGACTCGTACTCTGGCCTAATAGCTAAGGTCTTAGACTCGTACTCTGGCCTAATGGTTAAGGTCTTAACTCTTACTCTGGCATAATAGCTAAGGTCTTAGACTCGTACTCTGGCATAATGGTTAAGGTCTTAACTTTTACTCTGGCCTAATAGCTAAGGTCTTAACTCTTACTCTGGCCTAATAGCTAAGGTCTTAACTCTTACTCTGGCCTACTGGTTAAGGTCTTAACTCTTACTCTGGCCTAATAGCTAAGGTCTTAGACTCGTACTCTGGCCTAATAGCTAAGGTCTTAGACTCGTACTCTGGTCTAATGGTTAAGGTCTTAACTCTTACTCTAGCCTAATAGCTAAGGTTTTAGCTCTTACTCTGGCCTACTGGTTAAGGTCTTAACTCTTACTCTGGCCTAATAGCTAAGGTCTTAGACTCGTACTCTGGCCTACAGGTTGAGGTCTTAACTCTTACTCTGGCCTACTGGTTAAGGTCTTAGACTTGTACTCTGGCCTAATGGTTAAGGTCTTAACTCTTACTCTGGCCTAATAGCTAAGGTCTTAGACTTGTACTCTGGCCTAATAGCTAAGGTCTTAGACTCGTACTCTGGCCTAATGGTTAAGGTCTTAACTCTTACTCTGGCCTAATAGCTAAGTTCTTAGACTCGTACTCTGGCCTAATGGTTAAGGTCTTAACTCTTACTCTGGCCTACTGGTTAAGGTCTTAACTCTTACTCTGGCCTACTGATTAAGGTCTTAGACTCGTACTCTGGCCTAATGGTTAAGGTCTTAACTCTTACTCTGGCCTAATAGCTAAGGTCTTAACTCTTACTCTGGCCTAATAGCTAAGGTCTTAGACTTGTACTCTGGCCTAATAGCTAAGGTCTTAGACTCGTACTCTGGCCTAATGGTTAAGGTCTTAACTCTTACTCTGGCCTAATAGCTAAGTTCTTAGACTCGTACTCTGGCCTAATGGTTAAGGTCTTAACTTTTACTCTGGCCTAATAGCTAATGTCTTAACTCTTACTCTGGCCTAATAGCTAAGGTCTTAGACTCATACTCTGGCCTACTGGTTAAGGTCTTAACTCTTACTCTGGCCTACTGGTTAAGGTCTTAACTCTTACTCTGGCCTAATAGCTAAGGTCTTAGACTCGTACTCTGGCCTAATAGCTAAGGTCTTAGACTCGTACTCTGGTCTAATGGTTAAGGTCTTAACTCTTACTCTAGCCTATTAGCTAAGGTCCTAACTCTTACTCTGGCCTACTGGTTAAGGTCTTAACTCTTACTCTGGCCTAATAGCTAAAGTCTTAGACTCGTACTCTGCCCTAATAGCTAAGGTCTTAACTCTTACTCTGGCCTAATAGCTAAGGTCTTAGACTCGTACTCTAGCCTACTGTTTAAGGTCTTAACTCTTACTCTGGCCTTCTGGTTAAGGTCTTAACTCTTACTTTGGCCTAATAGCTAAGGTCTTAACTCTTACTCTGGCCTAATAGCTACGGTCTTAGACTCGTACTCTGGCCTAATGGTTAAGGTCTGAACTCTTGCTCAGGCCTAATAGCTAAGGTCTTAACTCTTACTCTGGCCTAATAGCTAAGGTCTTAGACTCGTACTCTGGCCTAATAGCTAAGGTCTTAGACTCTTACTCTGGCCTAATGGTTAAGGTCTTAACTCTTACTCTGGCCTAATAGCTAAGGTCTTAGACTCGTACTCTGGCCTAATGGTTAAGGTCTTAACTTTTACTCTGGCCTAATAGCTAAGGTCTTAACTCTTACCCTGGCCTAATAGCTAAGGTCTTAGACTCGTACTCTGGCCTACTGGTTAAGGTCTTAACTCTTACTCTGGCCTAATAGCTAAGGTCTTAGACTCGTACTCTAGCCTACTGGTTAAAGTCTTAACTCTTACTCTGGCCTACTGGTTAAGGTCTTAACTCTTACTCTGGCCTAATAGCTAAGGTCTTAACTCTTACTCTGGCCTAATAGCTACGGTCTTAGACTCGTACTCTGGCCTAATGGTTAAGGTCTGAACTCTTACTCTGGCCTAATAGTTAAAGTCTTAGACTCGTACTATGGCCTAATGGTTAAGGTCTTAACTCTTGCTCTGGCCTACTGGTTAAGGTCTTAACTCTTACTCTGGCCTAATAGCTAACGTCTTAGACTCGTACTCTGGCCTAATGGTTAAGGTCTTAACTCTTACTCTGGCCTAATAGCTAAGGTCTTAGACTCGCACTCTGGCCTAATAGCTAAGGTATTAGACTCGTACTCTGGCCTAATGGTTAAGGTCTTAACTCTTACTCTGGCCTACTGGTTAAGGTCTTAACTCTTACTCTGGCCTAATAGCTAAGGTCTTAGACTCGTACTCTGGCCTAATAGCTAAGGTCTTAGACTCGTACTCTGGCCTACAGGTTGAGGTCTTAACTCTTACTCTGGCCTACTGGTTAAGGTCTTAACTCTTACTCTGGCCTAATAGCTAAGGTCTTAGACTCATACTCTGGCCTACTGGTTAAGGTCTTAACTCTTACTCTGGCCTAACAGCTAAGGTCTTATCTCTTACTCTGGCCTAATAGCTAAGGTCTTAGACTCGCACTCTGGCCTAATGTTTATGGTCTTAACTCTTACACTGGCCTACTGGTTAAAGTCTTAACTCTTACTCTGGCCTAATAGCTAAGATCTTAGACTCGTGCTCTGGCCTAATAGCTAAGGTCTTAACTCTTACTCTGGCCTAATAGATAAGGTCTTAGACTCGTACTCTGGCCTAATGGTTAAGGTCTTAACTCTTACTCTGGCCTACAGGTTAAGGTCTTAACTCTTACTCTGGCCTACTGGTTAAGGTCTTAACACTTACTCTGGCCTAATAGCTAAGGTATTAGACTCGTACTCTGGCCTACTGGTTAAGGTCTTAACTCGTACTCTGGCCTAATGGTTAAGGTCTTAACTCTTACTCTGGCCTAATAGCTAAGGTCTTAGACTCGTACTCTGGCCTAATGGTTAAGGTCTTAACTTTTACTCTGGCCTAATAGCTAAGGTCTTAACTCTTACTCTGGCCTAATAGCTAAGGTATTAGACTCGTACTCTGGCCTACTGGTTAAGGTCTTAACTCGTACTCTGGCCTACTGGTTAAGGTCTTAACTCTTACTCTGGCCTAATAGCTAAGGTCTTAGACTCGTACTCTGGCCTAATAGCTAAGGTCTTAGACTCGTACTCTGGTCTAATGGTTAAGGTCTTAACTCTTACTCTAGCCTAATAGCTAAGGTCTTAACTCTTACTCTGGCCTACTGGTTAAGGTCTTAACTCTTACTCTGGCCCAATAGCTAAGGTCTTAGACTCGTACTCTAGCCTACTGTTTAAGGTCTTAACTCTTACTCTGGCCTTCTGGTTAAGGTCTTAACTCTTACTTTGGCCTAATAGCTAAGGTCTTAACTCTTACTCTGGCCTAATAGCTACGGTCTTAGACTCGTACTCTGGCCTAATGGTTAAGGTCTGAACTCTTGCTCAGGCCTAATAGCTAAGGTCTTAACTCTTACTCTGGCCTAATAGCTAAGGTCTTAGACTCGTACTCTGGCCTAATAGCTAAGGTCTTAGACTCTTACTCTGGCCTAATGGTTAAGGTCTTAACTCTTACTCTGGCCTAATAGCTAAGGTCTTAGACTCGTACTCTGGCCTAATGGTTAAGGTCTTAACTTTTACTCTGGCCTAATAGCTAAGGTCTTAACTCTTACCCTGGCCTAATAGCTAAGGTCTTAGACTCGTACTCTGGCCTACTGGTTAAGGTCTTAACTCTTACTCTGGCCTAATAGCTAAGGTCTTAGACTCGTACTCTAGCCTACTGGTTAAAGTCTTAACTCTTACTCTGGCCTACTGGTTAAGGTCTTAACTCTTACTCTGGCCTAATAGCTAAGGTCTTAACTCTTACTCTGGCCTAATAGCTACGGTCTTAGACTCGTACTCTGGCCTAATGGTTAAGGTCTGAACTCTTACTCTGGCCTAATAGTTAAAGTCTTAGACTCGTACTATGGCCTAATGGTTAAGGTCTTAACTCTTGCTCTGGCCTACTGGTTAAGGTCTTAACTCTTACTCTGGCCTAATAGCTAACGTCTTAGACTCGTACTCTGGCCTAATGGTTAAGGTCTTAACTCTTACTCTGGCCTAATAGCTAAGGTCTTAGACTCGCACTCTGGCCTAATAGCTAAGGTATTAGACTCGTACTCTGGCCTAATGGTTAAGGTCTTAACTCTTACTCTGGCCTACTGGTTAAGGTCTTAACTCTTACTCTGGCCTAATAGCTAAGGTCTTAGACTCGTACTCTGGCCTAATAGCTAAGGTCTTAGACTCGTACTCTGGCCTACAGGTTGAGGTCTTAACTCTTACTCTGGCCTACTGGTTAAGGTCTTAACTCTTACTCTGGCCTAATAGCTAAGGTCTTAGACTCATACTCTGGCCTACTGGTTAAGGTCTTAACTCTTACTCTGGCCTAAAAGCTAAGGTCTTATCTCTTACTCTGGCCTAATAGCTAAGGTCTTAGACTCGCACTCTGGCCTAATGTTTATGGTCTTAACTCTTACACTGGCCTACTGGTTAAAGTCTTAACTCTTACTCTGGCCTAATAGCTAAGATCTTAGACTCGTGCTCTGGCCTAATAGCTAAGGTCTTAACTCTTACTCTGGCCTAATAGATAAGGTCTTAGACTCGTACTCTGGCCTAATGGTTAAGGTCTTAACTCTTACTCTGGCCTACAGGTTAAGGTCTTAACTCTTACTCTGGCCTACTGGTTAAGGTCTTAACACTTACTCTGGCCTAATAGCTACGGTCTTAGACTCGTACTCTGGCCTAATGGTTAAGGTCTGAACTCTTACTCTGGCCTAATAGTTAAAGTCTTAGACTCGTACTATGGCCTAATGGTTAAGGTCTTAACTCTTGCTCTGGCCTACTGGTTAAGGTCTTAACTCTTACTCTGGCCTAATAGCTAACGTCTTAGACTCGTACTCTGGCCTAATGGTTAAGGTCTTAACTCTTACTCTGGCCTAATAGCTAAGGTCTTAGACTCGCACTCTGGCCTAATAGCTAAGGTATTAGACTCGTACTCTGGCCTAATGGTTAAGGTCTTAACTCTTACTCTGGCCTACTGGTTAAGGTCTTAACTCTTACTCTGGCCTAATAGCTAAGGTCTTAGACTCGTACTCTGGCCTAATAGCTAAGGTCTTAGACTCGTACTCTGGCCTACAGGTTGAGGTCTTAACTCTTACTCTGGCCTACTGGTTAAGGTCTTAACTCTTACTCTGGCCTAATAGCTAAGGTCTTAGACTCATACTCTGGCCTACTGGTTAAGGTCTTAACTCTTACTCTGGCCTAACAGCTAAGGTCTTATCTCTTACTCTGGCCTAATAGCTAAGGTCTTAGACTCGCACTCTGGCCTAATGTTTATGGTCTTAACTCTTACACTGGCCTACTGGTTAAAGTCTTAACTCTTACTCTGGCCTAATAGCTAAGATCTTAGACTCGTGCTCTGGCCTAATAGCTAAGGTCTTAACTCTTACTCTGGCCTAATAGATAAGGTCTTAGACTCGTACTCTGGCCTAATGGTTAAGGTCTTAACTCTTACTCTGGCCTACAGGTTAAGGTCTTAACTCTTACTCTGGCCTACTGGTTAAGGTCTTAACACTTACTCTGGCCTAATAGCTAAGGTATTAGACTCGTACTCTGGCCTACTGGTTAAGGTCTTAACTCGTACTCTGGCCTAATGGTTAAGGTCTTAACTCTTACTCTGGCCTAATAGCTAAGGTCTTAGACTCGTACTCTGGCCTAATGGTTAAGGTCTTAACTTTTACTCTGGCCTAATAGCTAAGGTCTTAACTCTTACTCTGGCCTAATAGCTAAGGTATTAGACTCGTACTCTGGCCTACTGGTTAAGGTCTTAACTCGTACTCTGGCCTACTGGTTAAGGTCTTAACTCTTACTCTGGCCTAATAGCTAAGGTCTTAGACTCGTACTCTGGCCTAATAGCTAAGGTCTTAGACTCGTACTCTGGTCTAATGGTTAAGGTCTTAACTCTTACTCTAGCCTAATAGCTAAGGTCTTAACTCTTACTCTGGCCTACTGGTTAAGGTCTTAACTCTTACTCTGGCCCAATAGCTAAGGTCTTAGACTCGTACTCTAGCCTACTGTTTAAGGTCTTAACTCTTACTCTGGCCTTCTGGTTAAGGTCTTAACTCTTACTTTGGCCTAATAGCTAAGGTCTTAACTCTTACTCTGGCCTAATAGCTACGGTCTTAGACTCGTACTCTGGCCTAATGGTTAAGGTCTGAACTCTTGCTCAGGCCTAATAGCTAAGGTCTTAACTCTTACTCTGGCCTAATAGCTAAGGTCTTAGACTCGTACTCTGGCCTAATAGCTAAGGTCTTAGACTCTTACTCTGGCCTAATGGTTAAGGTCTTAACTCTTACTCTGGCCTAATAGCTAAGGTCTTAGACTCGTACTCTGGCCTAATGGTTAAGGTCTTAACTTTTACTCTGGCCTAATAGCTAAGGTCTTAACTCTTACCCTGGCCTAATAGCTAAGGTCTTAGACTCGTACTCTGGCCTACTGGTTAAGGTCTTAACTCTTACTCTGGCCTAATAGCTAAGGTCTTAGACTCGTACTCTAGCCTACTGGTTAAAGTCTTAACTCTTACTCTGGCCTACTGGTTAAGGTCTTAACTCTTACTCTGGCCTAATAGCTAAGGTCTTAACTCTTACTCTGGCCTAATAGCTACGGTCTTAGACTCGTACTCTGGCCTAATGGTTAAGGTCTGAACTCTTACTCTGGCCTAATAGTTAAAGTCTTAGACTCGTACTATGGCCTAATGGTTAAGGTCTTAACTCTTGCTCTGGCCTACTGGTTAAGGTCTTAACTCTTACTCTGGCCTAATAGCTAACGTCTTAGACTCGTACTCTGGCCTAATGGTTAAGGTCTTAACTCTTACTCTGGCCTAATAGCTAAGGTCTTAGACTCGCACTCTGGCCTAATAGCTAAGGTATTAGACTCGTACTCTGGCCTAATGGTTAAGGTCTTAACTCTTACTCTGGCCTACTGGTTAAGGTCTTAACTCTTACTCTGGCCTAATAGCTAAGGTCTTAGACTCGTACTCTGGCCTAATAGCTAAGGTCTTAGACTCGTACTCTGGCCTACAGGTTGAGGTCTTAACTCTTACTCTGGCCTACTGGTTAAGGTCTTAACTCTTACTCTGGCCTAATAGCTAAGGTCTTAGACTCATACTCTGGCCTACTGGTTAAGGTCTTAACTCTTACTCTGGCCTAAAAGCTAAGGTCTTATCTCTTACTCTGGCCTAATAGCTAAGGTCTTAGACTCGCACTCTGGCCTAATGTTTATGGTCTTAACTCTTACACTGGCCTACTGGTTAAAGTCTTAACTCTTACTCTGGCCTAATAGCTAAGATCTTAGACTCGTGCTCTGGCCTAATAGCTAAGGTCTTAACTCTTACTCTGGCCTAATAGATAAGGTCTTAGACTCGTACTCTGGCCTAATGGTTAAGGTCTTAACTCTTACTCTGGCCTACAGGTTAAGGTCTTAACTCTTACTCTGGCCTACTGGTTAAGGTCTTAACACTTACTCTGGCCTAATAGCTAAGGTATTAGACTCGTACTCTGGCCTACTGGTTAAGGTCTTAACTCGTACTCTGGCCTAATGGTTAAGGTCTTAACTCTTACTCTGGCCTAATAGCTAAGGTCTTAGACTCGTACTCTGGCCTAATGGTTAAGGTCTTAACTTTTACTCTGGCCTAATAGCTAAGGTCTTAACTCTTACTCTGGCCTAATAGCTAAGGTATTAGACTCGTACTCTGGCCTACTGGTTAAGGTCTTAACTCGTACTCTGGCCTACTGGTTAAGGTCTTAACTCTTACTCTGGCCTAATAGCTAAGGTCTTAGACTCGTACTCTGGCCTAATAGCTAAGGTCTTAGACTCGTACTCTGGTCTAATGGTTAAGGTCTTAACTCTTACTCTAGCCTAATAGCTAAGGTCTTAACTCTTACTCTGGCCTACTGGTTAAGGTCTTAACTCTTACTCTGGCCCAATAGCTAAGGTCTTAGACTCGTACTCTGGCCTAATAGCTAAGGTCTTAACTCTTACTCTGGCCTAATAGCTAAGGTCTTAGACTCGTACTCTAGCCTACTGGTTAAGGTCTTAACTCTTACTCTGGCCTACTGGTTAAGGTCTTAACTCTTACTCTGGCCTACTGGTTAAGGTCTTAACTTTTACTCTGGCCTAATAGCTAAGGTCTTAGACTCGTACTCTAGCCTACTGGTTAAGGTCTTAACTCTTACTCTGGCCTACTGGTTAAGGTCTTAACTCTTACTCTGGCCTAATAGCTAAGGTCTTAGACTCGTACTCTGGCCTAATAGCTAAGGTCTTAGACTCGTACTCTGGCCTAATGGTTAAGGTCTTAACTCTTACTCTGGCATAATAGCTAAGGTCTTAGACTCGTACTCTGGCATAAAGGTTAAGGTCTTAACTTTTACTCTGGCCTAATAGCTAAGGTCTTAACTCTTACTCTGGCCTAATAGCTAAGGTCTTAACTCTTACTCTGGCCTACTGGTTAAGGTCTTAACTCTTACTCTGGCCTAATAGCTAAGGTCTTAGACTCGTACTCTGGCCTAATAGCTAAGGTCTTAGACTCGTACTCTGGTCTAATGGTTAAGGTCTTAACTCTTACTGTAGCCTAATAGCTAAGGTCTTAGCTCTTACTCTGGCCTACTGGTTAAGGTCTTAACTCTTACTCTGGCCTAATAGCTAAGGTCTTAGACTCGTACTCTGGCCTACAGGTTGAGGTCTTAACTCTTACTCTGGCCTACTGGTTAAGGTCTTAGACTCGTACTCTGGCCTAATGGTTAAGGTCTTAACTCTTACTCTGGCCTAATAGCTAAGGTCTTAACTCTTACTCTGGCCTAATAGCTAAGGTCTTAGACTTGTACTCTGGCCTAATAGCTAAGGTCTTAGACTCGTACTCTGGCCTAATGGTTAAGGTCTTAACTCTTACTCTGGCCTAATAGCTAAGTTCTTAGACTCGTACTCTGGCCTAATGGTTAAGGTCTTAACTTTTACTCTGGCCTAATAGCTAACGTCTTAACTCTTACTCTGGCCTAATATCTAAGGTCTTAGACTCGTACTCTGGCCTACTGGTTAAGGTCTTAACTCTTACTCTGGCCTACTGGTTAAGGTCTTAACTCTTACTCTGGCCTAATAGCTAAGGTCTTAGACTCGTACTCTGGCCTAATAGCTAAGGTCTTAGACTCGTACTCTGGTCTAATGGTTAAGGTCTTAACTCTTACTCTAGCCTATTAGCTAAGGTCCTAACTCTTACTCTGGCCTACTGGTTAAGGTCTTAACTCTTACTCTGGCCTAATAGCTAAGGTCTTAGACTCATACTCTGGCCTAATAGCTAAGGTCTTAGACTCGTACTCTGGTCTAATGGTTAAGGTCTTAACTCTTACTCTGGCCTAATCGCTAAGGTCTTAACTCTTACTCTGGCCTACTGGTTAAGGTCTTAACTCTTACTCTGGCCTAATAGCTAAGGTCTTAGACTCGTACTCTGGCCTAATAGCTAAGGTCTTAGACTCGTACACTGGTCTAATGGTTAAGGTCTTAACTCTTACTCTGGCCTAATAGCTAAGGTCTAAACTCTTACTCTGGCCTACTGGTTAAGGTCTTAATTCTTACTCTGGCCTAATAGCTAAGGTCTTAGACTCGTACTCTGGCCTAATAGCAAAGGTCTTAACTCTTACTCTGGCCTAATAGCTAAGGTCTTAGACTCGTACTCTAGCCTACTGGTTAAGGTCTTAACTCTTACTCTGGCCTACTGGTTAAGGTCTTAACTCTTACTCTGGCCTAATAGCTAAGGTCTTAACTCTTACTCTGGCCTAATAGCTAAGGTCTTAGACTCGTACTCTGGCCTAATGGTTAAGGTCTTAACTCTTACTCTGGCCTAATAGCTAAGGTCTTAGACTCGTACTATAGCCTAATGGTTAAGGTCTTAACTCTTACTCTGGCCTACTGGTTAAGGTCTTAACTCTTACTCTGGCCTAATAGCTAACGTCTTAGACTCGTACCCTGGCCTAATGGTTAAGGTCTTAACTCTTACTCTGGCCTAATAGCTAAGGTCTTAGACTCGCACTCTAGCCTAATAGCTAAGGTCTTAGACTCGTGCTCTGGCCTACTGGTTAAGGTCTTAACTCTTACTCTGGCCTAATAGCTAAGGTCTTAGACACGTACTCTGGCCTAATGGTTATGGTCTTAACTCTTACTCTGGCCTACTGGTTAAGGTCTTAACTCTTACTCTGGCCTACTGATTACGGTCTTAACTCTTACTCTGGCATAATAGCTAATGTCTTAACTCTTACTCTGGCCTAATAGATAAGGTCTTAGACTCGTACTCTGGCCTAATGGTTAAGGTCTTAACTCTTACTCTGGCCTAATAGCTAAGGTCTTAACTCTTACTCTGGCCTAATAGCTAAGGTCTTAGACTCGTACTCCGGCCTAATGGTTAAGGTCTTAACTCTTACTCTGGCCTAATAGCTAAGGTCTTAGACTCGTACTCTGGCCTAATAGCTAAGGTCTTAGACTTGTACTCTGGCCTAATGGTTAAGGTCTTAACTCTTACTCTGGCCTAATAGCTAAGGTCTTAGACTCGTACTCTGGCCTAATGGTTAAGGTCTTAACTTTTACTCTGGCCTAATAGCTAAGGTCTTAACTCTTACTCTGGCCTAATAGCTAAGGTCTTAGACTCGTACTCTGGCCTACTGGTTAAGGTCTTAACTCTTACTCTGGCCTACTGGTTAAGGTCTTAACTCTTACTCTGGCCTAATAGCTAAGGTCTTAGACTCGTACTCTGGCCTAATAGCTAAGGTCTTAGACTCATACTCTGGTCTAATGGTTAAGGTCTTAACTCTTACTCTAGCCTAATAGCTAAGGTCTTAACTCTTACTCTGGCCTACTGGTTAAGGTCTTAACTCTTACTCTGGCCTAATAGCTAAGGTCTTAGACTCGTACTCTGGCCTAATAGCTAAGGTCTTAACTCTTACTCTGGCCTAATAGCTAAGGTCTTAGACTCGTACTCTGGCCTACAGGTTGAGGTCTTAACTCTTACTCTGGCCTACTGGTTAAGGTCTTAACTCTTACTCTGGCCTAATAGCTAAGGTCTTAGACTCGTACTCTGGCCTAATGGTTAAGGTCTTAACTCTTACTCTGGCCTTCTGGTTAAGGTCTTAACTCTTACTCTGGCCTACTGATTAAGGTCTTAACTCTTACTATGGCATAATAGCTAAGGTCTTAACTCTTACTCTGGCCTACTAGATAAGGTCTTAGACTCATACTCTGGCCTAATGGTTAAGGTCTTAACTCTTACTCTGGCCTAATAGCTAAGGTCTTAACTCTTACTCTGGCCTAATAGCTAAGGTTTTAGACTCGTACTCCGGCCTAATGGTTAAGGTCTTAACTCTTACTCTGGCCTAATAGCTAAGGTCTTAGACTCGTACTCTGGCCTAATAGCTAAGGTCTTAGACTCGTACTCTGGCCTAATGGTTAAGGTCTTAACTCTTACTCTGGCCTAATAGCTAAGGTCTTAGACTCGTACTCTGGCCTAATGGTTAAGGTCTTAACTTTTACTCTGGCCTAATAGCTAAGGTCTTAACTCTTACTCTGGCCTAATAGCTAAGGTATTAGACTCGTACTCTGGCCTACTGGTTAAGGTCTTAACTCGTACTCTGGCCTACTGGTTAAGGTCTTAACTCTTACTCTGGCCTAATAGCTAAGGTCTTAGACTCGTACTCTGGCCTAATAGCTAAGGTCTTAGACTCGTACTCTGGTCTAATGGTTAAGGTCTTAACTCTTACTCTAGCCTAATAGCTAAGGTCTTAACTCTTACTCTGGCCTACTGGTTAAGGTCTTAACTCTTACTCTGGCCCAATAGCTAAGGTCTTAGACTCGTACTCTGGCCTAATAGCTAAGGTCTTAACTCTTACTCTGGCCTAATAGCTAAGGTCTTAGACTCGTACTCTAGCCTACTGGTTAAGGTCTTAACTCTTACTCTGGCCTACTGGTTAAGGTCTTAACTCTTACTCTGGGCTACTGGTTAAGGTCTTAACTTTTACTCTGGCCTAATAGCTAAGGTCTTAGACTCGTACTCTAGCCTACTGGTTAAGGTCTTAACTCTTACTCTGGCCTACTGGTTAAGGTCTTAACTCTTACTCTGGCCTAATAGCTAAGGTCTTAGACTCGTACTCTGGCCTAATAGCTAAGGTCTTAGACTCGTACTCTGGCCTAATGGTTAAGGTCTTAACTCTTACTCTGGCATAATAGCTAAGGTCTTAGACTCGTACTCTGGCATAATGGTTAAGGTCTTAACTTTTACTCTGGCCTAATAGCTAAGGTCTTAACTCTTACTCTGGCCTAATAGCTAAGGTCTTAACTTTTACTCTGGCCTACTGGTTAAGGTCTTAACTCTTACTCTGGCCTAATAGCTAAGGTCTTAGACTCGTACTCTGGCCTAATAGCTAAGGTCTTAGACTCATACTCTGGTCTAATGGTTAAGGTCTTAACTCTTACTCTAGCCTAATAGCTAAGGTCTTAGCTCTTACTCTGGCCTACTGGTTAAGGTCTTAACTCTTACTCTGGCCTAATAGCTAAGGTCTTAGACTTGTACTCTGGCCTACAGGTTGAGGTCTTAACTCTTACTCTGGCCTACTGGTTAAGGTCTTAGACTCGTACTCTGGCCTAATGGTTAAGGTCTTAACTCTTACTCTGGCCTAATAGCTAAGGCCTTAACTCTTACTCTGGCCTAATAGCTAAGGTCTTAGACTTGTACTCTGGCCTAATAGCTAAGGTCTTAGACTCGTACTCTGGCCTAATGGTTAAGGTCTTAACTCTTACTCTGGCCTAATAGCTAAGTTCTTAGACTCGTACTCTGGCCTAATGGTTAAGGTCTTAACTCTTACTCTGGCCTACTGGTTAAGGTCTTAACTCTTACTCTGGCCTACTGATTAAGGTCTTAGACTCGTACTCTGGCCTAATGGTTAAGGTCTTAACTCTTACTCTGGCCTAATAGCTAAGGTCTTAACTCTTACTCTGGCCTAATAGCTAAGGTCTTAGACTTGTACTCTGGCCTAATAGCTAAGGTCTTAGACTCGTACTCTGGCCTAATGGTTAAGGTCTTAACTCTTACTCTGGCCTAATAGCTAAGTTCTTAGTCTCGTACTCTGGCCTAATGGTTAAGGTCTTAACTTTTACTCTGGCCTAATAGCTAACGTCTTAACTCTTACTCTGGCCTAATAGCTAAGGTCTTAGACTCGTACTCTGGCCTACTGGTTAAGGTCTTAACTCTTACTCTGGCCTACTGGTTAAGGTCTTAACTCTTACTCTGGCCTAATAGCTAAGGTCTTAGACTCGTACTCTGGCCCAATAGCTAAGGTCTTAGACTCGTACTCTGGTCTAATGGTTAAGGTCTTAACTCTTACTCTAGCCTATTAGCTAAGGTCCTAACTCTTACTCTGGCCTACTGGTTAAGGTCTTAACTCTTACTCTGGCCTAATAGCTAAAGTCTTAGACTCGTACTCTGCCCTAATAGCTAAGGTCTTAACTCTTACTCTGGCCTAATAGCTAAGGTCTTAGACTCGTACTCTAGCCTACTGTTTAAGGTCTTAACTCTTACTCTGGCCTACTGGTTAAGGTCTTAACTCTTACTTTGGCCTAATAGCTAAGGTCTTAACTCTTACTCTGGCCTAATAGCTACGGTCTTAGACTCGTACTCTGGCCTAATGGTTAAGGTCTGAACTCTTGCTCTGGCCTAATAGCTAAGGTCTTAACTCTTACTCTGGCCTAATAGCTAAGGTCTTAACTCTTACCCTGGCCTAATAGCTAAGGTCTTAGAATCGTACTCTGGCCTACTGGTTAAGGTCTTAACTCTTACTCTGGCCTAATAGCTAAGGTCTTAGACTCGTACTCTAGCCTACTGGTTAAGGTCTTAACTCTTACTCTGGCCTACTGGTTAAGGTCTTAACTCTTACTCTGGCCTAATAGCTAAGGTCTTAACTCTTACTCTGGCCTAATAGCTACGGTCTTAGACTCGTACTCTGGCCTAATGGTTAAGGTCTGAACTCTTACTCTGGCCTAATAGTTAAAGTCTTAGACTCGTACTATGGCCTAATGGTTAAGGTTTTAACTCTTGCTCTGGCCTACTGGTTAAGGTCTTAACTCTTACTCTGGCCTAATAGCTAACGTCTTAGACTCGTACTCTGGCCTAATGGTTAAGGTCTTAACTCTTACTCTGGCCTAATAGCTAAGGTCTTAGACTCGCACTCTGGCCTAATAGCTAAGGTATTAGACTCGTACTCTGGCCTAATGGTTAAGGTCTTAACTCTTACTCTGGCCTACTGGTTAAGGTCTTAACTCTTACTCTGGCCTAATAGCTAAGGTCTTAGACTCGTACTCTGGCCTAATAGCTAAGGTCTTAGACTCGTACTCTGGCCTACAGGTTGAGGTCTTAACTCTTACTCTGGCCTACTGGTTAAGGTCTTAACTCTTACTCTGGCCTAATAGCTAAGGTCTTAGACTCATACTCTGGCCTACTGGTTAAGGTCTTAACTCTTACTCTGGCCTAAAAGCTAAGGTCTTATCTCTTACTCTGGCCTAATAGCTAAGGTCTTAGACTCACACTCTGGCCTAATGTTTATGGTCTTAACTCTTACACTGGCCTACTGGTTAAAGTCTTAACCCTTACTCTGGCCTAATAGCTAAGGTCTTAGACTTGTACTCTGGCCTACAGGTTAAGGTCTTAACTCTTACTCTGGCCTACTGGTTAAGGTCTTAACACTTACTCTGGCCTAATAGCTAAGGTCTTAGACTTATACTCTGGCCTACTGGTTAAGGTCTTAACTCTTACTCTGGCCTAATAGCTAAGGTCTTAACTCTTACTCTGGCCTATTAGCTAAGGTCTTAGACTCGTACTCTGGCCTAATAGTTAAGGTCTTAACTCTTACTCTGGCCTACTGGTTAAGGTCTTAACTCTTACTCTGGCCTAATAGCTAAGGTCTTAGACTCGTACTCTGGCCTAATAGCTAAGGTCTTAGATTCGTACTCTGGCCTAATAGCTAAGGTCTGAACTCTTACTCTGGCCTACTGGTTAATGTGTTAACTCTTACTCTGGCCTAATAGCTAAGGTCTTAGACTCGTGCTCTGGCCTAATATCTAAGGTCTTAACTCTTACTCTGGCCTAATAGCTAAGGTCTTAGACTCGTCCTCTGGCCTAATGGTTAAGGTATTAACTCTTACTCTGGCCTACTGGTTAAGGTCTTAACTCTTACTCTGGCCTAATAGATAAGGTCTTAACTCTTACTCTGGCCTACTGGTTAATGTGTTAACTCTTACTCTAGCCTAATAGCTAAGGTCTTAGAATCGTACTCCGGCCTAATGGTTAAGGTCTTAACTCTTACTCTGGCCTAATAGCTAAGGTCTTAAACTCGTACTCTGGCCTAACAGCTAAGGTCTTAGACTCGTACTCTGGCCTAATGGTTAAGGTCTTAACTCTTACTCTGGCCTACTGGTTAAGGTCTTAACTCTTACTCTGGCCTACTGATTAAGGTCTTAGACTCGTACTCTGGCCTAATGGTTAAGGTCTTAACTCTTACTCTGGCCTAATAGCTAAGGTCTTAACTCTTACTCTGGCCTAATAGCTAAGGTCTTAGACTTGTACTCTGGCCTAATAGCTAAGGTCTTAGACTCGTACTCTGGCCTAATGGTTAAGGTCTTAACTCTTACTCTGGCCTAATAGCTAAGTTCTTAGACTCGTACTCTGGCCTAATGGTTAAGGTCTTAACTTTTACTCTGGCCTAATAGCTAATGTCTTAACTCTTACTCTGGCCTAATAGCTAAGGTCTTAGACTCATACTCTGGCCTACTGGTTAAGGTCTTAACTCTTACTCTGGCCTACTGGTTAAGGTCTTAACTCTTACTCTGGCCTAATAGCTAAGGTCTTAGACTCGTACTCTGGCCTAATAGCTAAGGTCTTAGACTTGTACTCTGGTCTAATGGTTAAGGTCTTAACTCTTACTCTAGCCTATTAGCTAAGGTCCTAACTCTTACTCTGGCCTACTGGTTAAGGTCTTAACTCTTACTCTGGCCTAATAGCTAAAGTCTTAGACTCGTACTCTGCCCTAATAGCTAAGGTCTTAACTCTTACTCTGGCCTAATAGCTAAGGTCTTAGACTCGTACTCTAGCCTACTGTTTAAGGTCTTAACTCTTACTCTGGCCTTCTGGTTAAGGTCTTAACTCTTAATTTGGCCTAATAGCTAAGGTCTTAACTCTTACTCTGGCCTAATAGCTACGGTCTTAGACTCGTACTCTGGCCTAATGGTTAAGGTCTGAACTCTTGCTCAGGCCTAATAGCTAAGGTCTTAACTCTTACTCTGGCCTAATAGCTAAGGTCTTAGACTCGTACTCTGGCCTAATAGCTAAGGTCTTAGACTCTTACTCTGGCCTAATGGTTAAGGTCTTAACTCTTACTCTGGCCTAATAGCTAAGGTCTTAGACTCGTACTCTGGCCTAATGGTTAAGGTCTTAACTTTTACTCTGGCCTAATAGCTAAGGTCTTAACTCTTACCCTGGCCTAATAGCTAAGGTCTTAGACTCGTACTCTGGCCTACTGGTTAAGGTCTTAACTCTTACTCTGGCCTAATAGCTAAGGTCTTAGACTCGTACTCTAGCCTACTGGTTAAAGTCTTAACTCTTACTCTGGCCTACTGGTTAAGGTCTTAACTCTTACTCTGGCCTAATAGCTAAGGTCTTAACTCTTACTCTGGCCTAATAGCTACGGTCTTAGACTCGTACTCTGGCCTAATGGTTAAGGTCTGAACTCTTACTCTGGCCTAATAGTTAAAGTCTTAGACTCGTACTATGGCCTAATGGTTAAGGTCTTAACTCTTGCTCTGGCCTACTGGTTAAGGTCTTAACTCTTACTCTGGCCTAATAGCTAACGTCTTAGACTCGTACTCTGGCCTAATGGTTAAGGTCTTAACTCTTACTCTGGCCTAATAGCTAAGGTCTTAGACTCGCACTCTGGCCTAATAGCTAAGGTATTAGACTCGTACTCTGGCCTAATGGTTAAGGTCTTAACTCTTACTCTGGCCTACTGGTTAAGGTCTTAACTCTTACTCTGGCCTAATAGCTAAGGTCTTAGACTCGTACTCTGGCCTAATAGCTAAGGTCTTAGACTCGTACTCTGGCCTACAGGTTGAGGTCTTAACTCTTACTCTGGCCTACTGGTTAAGGTCTTAACTCTTACTCTGGCCTAATAGCTAAGGTCTTAGACTCATACTCTGGCCTACTGGTTAAGGTCTTAACTCTTACTCTGGCCTAACAGCTAAGGTCTTATCTCTTACTCTGGCCTAATAGCTAAGGTCTTAGACTCGCACTCTGGCCTAATGTTTATGGTCTTAACTCTTACACTGGCCTACTGGTTAAAGTCTTAACTCTTACTCTGGCCTAATAGCTAAGATCTTAGACTCGTGCTCTGGCCTAATAGCTAAGGTCTTAACTCTTACTCTGGCCTAATAGATAAGGTCTTAGACTCGTACTCTGGCCTAATGGTTAAGGTCTTAACTCTTACTCTGGCCTACAGGTTAAGGTCTTAACTCTTACTCTGGCCTACTGGTTAAGGTCTTAACACTTACTCTGGCCTAATAACTAAGGTATTAGACTCGTACTCTGGCCTACTGGTTAAGGTCTTAACTCGTACTCTGGCCTAATGGTTAAGGTCTTAACTCTTACTCTGGCCTAATAGCTAAGGTCTTAGACTCGTACTCTGGCCTAATGGTTAAGGTCTTAACTTTTACTCTGGCCTAATAGCTAAGGTCTTAACTCTTACTCTGGCCTAATAGCTAAGGTATTAGACTCGTACTCTGGCCTACTGGTTAAGGTCTTAACTCGTACTCTGGCCTACTGGTTAAGGTCTTAACTCTTACTCTGGCCTAATAGCTAAGGTCTTAGACTCGTACTCTGGCCTAATAGCTAAGGTCTTAGACTCGTACTCTGGTCTAATGGTTAAGGTCTTAACTCTTACTCTAGCCTAATAGCTAAGGTCTTAACTCTTACTCTGGCCTACTGGTTAAGGTCTTAACTCTTACTCTGGCCCAATAGCTAAGGTCTTAGACTCGTACTCTGGCCTAATAGCTAAGGTCTTAACTCTTACTCTGGCCTAATAGCTAAGGTCTTAGACTCGTACTCTAGCCTACTGGTTAAGGTCTTAACTCTTACTCTGGCCTACTGGTTAAGGTCTTAACTCTTACTCTGGCCTACTGGTTAAGGTCTTAACTTTTACTCTGGCCTAATAGCTAAGGTCTTAGACTCGTACTCTAGCCTACTGGTTAAGGTCTTAACTCTTACTCTGGCCTACTGGTTAAGGTCTTAACTCTTACTCTGGCCTAATAGCTAAGGTCTTAGACTCGTACTCTGGCCTAATAGCTAAGGTCTTAGACTCGTACTCTGGCCTAATGGTTAAGGTCTTAACTCTTACTCTGGCATAATAGCTAAGGTCTTAGACTCGTACTCTGGCATAAAGGTTAAGGTCTTAACTTTTACTCTGGCCTAATAGCTAAGGTCTTAACTCTTACTCTGGCCTAATAGCTAAGGTCTTAACTCTTACTCTGGCCTACTGGTTAAGGTCTTAACTCTTACTCTGGCCTAATAGCTAAGGTCTTAGACTCATACTCTGGCCTAATAGCTAAGGTCTTAGACTCGTACTCTGGTCTAATGGTTAAGGTCTTAACTCTTACTCTAGCCTAATAGCTAAGGTCTTAGCTCTTACTCTGGCCTACTGGTTAAGGTCTTAACTCTTACTCTGGCCTAATAGCTAAGGTCTTAGACTCGTACTCTGGCCTACAGGTTGAGGTCTTAACTCTTACTCTGGCCTACTGGTTAAGGTCTTAGACTCGTACTCTGGCCTAATGGTTAAGGTCTTAACTCTTACTCTGGCCTAATAGCTAAGGTCTTAACACTTACTCTGGCCTAATAGCTAAGGTCTTAGACTTGTACTCTGGCCTAATAGCTAAGGTCTTAGACTCGTACTCTGGCCTAATGGTTAAGGTCTTAACTCTTACTCTGGCCTAATAGCTAAGTTCTTAGACTCGTACTCTGGCCTAATGGTTAAGGTCTTAACTCTTACTCTGGCCTACTGGTTAAGGTCTTAACTCTTACTCTGGCCTACTGATTAAGGTCTTAGACTCGTACTCTGGCCTAATGGTTAAGGTCTTAACTCTTACTCTGGCCTAATAGCTAAGGTCTTAACTCTTACTCTGGCCTAATAGCTAAGGTCTTAGACTTGTACTCTGGCCTAATAGCTAAGGTCTTAGACTCGTACTCTGGCCTAATGGTTAAGGTCTTAACTCTTACTCTGGCCTAATAGCTAAGTTCTTAGACTCGTACTCTGGCCTAATGGTTAAGGTCTTAACTTTTACTCTGGCCTAATAGCTAACGTCTTAACTCTTACTCTGGCCTAATAGCTAAGGTCTTAGACTCGTACTCTGGCCTACTGGTTAAGGTCTTAACTCTTACTCTGGCCTACTGGTTAAGGTCTTAACTCTTACTCTGGCCTAATAGCTAAGGTCTTAGACTCGTACTCTGGCCTAATAGCTAAGGTCTTAGACTCGTACTCTGGTCTAATGGTTAAGGTCTTAACTCTTACTCTAGCCTATTAGCTAAGGTCCTAACTCTTACTCTGGCCTACTGGTTAAGGTCTTAACTCTTACTCTGGCCTAATAGCTAAGGTCTTAGACTCGTACTCTGGCCTAATAGCTAAGGTCTTAGACTCGTACTCTGGTCTAATGGTTAAGGTCTTAACTCTTACTCTGGCCTAATCGCTAAGGTCTTAACTCTTACTCTGGCCTACTGGTTAAGGTCTTAACTCTTACTCTGGCCTAATAGCTAAGGTCTTAGACTCGTACTCTGGCCTAATAGCTAAGGTCTTAGACTCGTACTCTGGTCTAATGGTTAAGGTCTTAACTCTTACTCTGGCCTAATAGCTAAGGTCTAAACTCTTACTCTGGCCTACTGGTTAAGGTCTTAATTCTTACTCTGGCCTAATAGCTAAGGTCTTAGACTCGTACTCTGGCCTAATAGCAAAGGTCTTAACTCTTACTCTGGCCTAATAGCTAAGGTCTTAGACTCGTACTCTAGCCTACTGGTTAAGGTCTTAACTCTTACTCTGGCCTACTGGTTAAGGTCTTAACTCTTACTCTGGCCTAATAGCTAAGGTCTTAACTCTTACTCTGGCCTAATAGCTAAGGTCTTAACTCTTACTCTGGCCTACTGGTTTAGGTCTTAACTCTTACTCTGGCCTAATAGCTAAGGTCTTAGACTCGTACTCTGGCCTAATAGCTAAGGTCTTAGACTCGTACTCTGGCCTAATGGTTAAGGTCTTAACTCTTACTCTGGCATAATAGCTAAGGTCTTAGACTCGTACTCTGGCATAAAGGTTAAGGTCTTAACTTTTACTCTGGCCTAATAGCTAAGGTCTTAACTCTTACTCTGGCCTAATAGCTAAGGTCTTAACTCTTACTCTGGCCTACTGGTTAAGGTCTTAACTCTTACTCTGGCCTAATAGCTAAGGTCTTAGACTCATACTCTGGCCTAATAGCTAAGGTCTTAGACTCGTACTCTGGTCTAATGGTTAAGGTCTTAACTCTTACTCTAGCCTAATAGCTAAGGTCTTAGCTCTTACTCTGGCCTACTGGTTAAGGTCTTAACTCTTACTCTGGCCTAATAGCTAAGGTCTTAGACTCGTACTCTGGCCTACAGGTTGAGGTCTTAACTCTTACTCTGGCCTACTGGTTAAGGTCTTAGACTCGTACTCTGGCCTAATGGTTAAGGTCTTAACTCTTACTCTGGCCTAATAGCTAAGGTCTTAACACTTACTCTGGCCTAATAGCTAAGGTCTTAGACTTGTACTCTGGCCTAATAGCTAAGGTCTTAGACTCGTACTCTGGCCTAATGGTTAAGGTCTTAACTCTTACTCTGGCCTAATAGCTAAGTTCTTAGACTCGTACTCTGGCCTAATGGTTAAGGTCTTAACTCTTACTCTGGCCTACTGGTTAAGGTCTTAACTCTTACTCTGGCCTACTGATTAAGGTCTTAGACTCGTACTCTGGCCTAATGGTTAAGGTCTTAACTCTTACTCTGGCCTAATAGCTAAGGTCTTAACTCTTACTCTGGCCTAATAGCTAAGGTCTTAGACTTGTACTCTGGCCTAATAGCTAAGGTCTTAGACTCGTACTCTGGCCTAATGGTTAAGGTCTTAACTCTTACTCTGGCCTAATAGCTAAGTTCTTAGACTCGTACTCTGGCCTAATGGTTAAGGTCTTAACTTTTACTCTGGCCTAATAGCTAACGTCTTAACTCTTACTCTGGCCTAATAGCTAAGGTCTTAGACTCGTACTCTGGCCTACTGGTTAAGGTCTTAACTCTTACTCTGGCCTACTGGTTAAGGTCTTAACTCTTACTCTGGCCTAATAGCTAAGGTCTTAGACTCGTACTCGGGCCTGATAGCTAAGGTCTTAGACTCGTACTCTGGTCTAATGGTTAAGGTCTTAACTCTTACTCTGGCCTAATCGCTAAGGTCTTAACTCTTACTCTGGCCTACTGGTTAAGGTCTTAACTCTTACTCTGGCCTAATAGCTAAGGTCTTAGACTCGTACTCTGGCCTAATAGCTAAGGTCTTAGACTCGTACTCTGGTCTAATGGTTAAGGTCTTAACTCTTACTCTGGCCTAATAGCTAAGGTCTAAACTCTTACTCTGGCCTACTGGTTAAGGTCTTAATTCTTACTCTGGCCTAATAGCTAAGGTCTTAGACTCGTACTCTGGCCTAATAGCAAAGGTCTTAACTCTTACTCTGGCCTAATAGCTAAGGTCTTAGACTCGTACTCTAGCCTACTGGTTAAGGTCTTAACTCTTACTCTGGCCTACTGGTTAAGGTCTTAACTCTTACTCTGGCCTAATAGCTAAGGTCTTAACTCTTACTCTGGCCTAATAGCTAAGGTCTTAGACTCGTACTCTGGCCTAATGGTTAAGGTCTTAACTCTTACTCTGGCCTAATAGCTAAGGTCTTAGACTCGTACTATAGCCTAATGGTTAAGGTCTTAACTCTTACTCTGGCCTACTGGTTAAGGTCTTAACTCTTACTCTGGCCTAATAGCTAACGTCTTAGACTCGTACCCTGGCCTAATGGTTAAGGTCTTAACTCTTACTCTGGCCTAATAGCTAAGGTCTTAGACTCGCACTCTAGCCTAATAGCTAAGGTCTTAGACTCGTGCTCTGGCCTACTGGTTAAGGTCTTAACTCTTACTCTGGCCTAATAGCTAAGGTCTTAGACTCGTACTCTGGCCTAATGGTTATGGTCTTAACTCTTACTCTGGCCTACTGGTTAAGGTCTTAACTCTTACTCTGGCCTACTGATTACGGTCTTAACTCTTACTCTGGCATAATAGCTAATGTCTTAACTCTTACTCTGGCCTAATAGATAAGATCTTAGACTCGTACTCTGGCCTAATGGTTAAGGTCTTAACTCTTACTCTGGCCTAATAGCTAAGGTCTTAACTCTTACTCTGGCCTAATAGCTAAGGTCTTAGACTCGTACTCCGGCCTAATGGTTAAGGTCTTAACTCTTACTCTGGCCTAATAGCTAAGGTCTTAGACTCGTACTCTGGCCTAATAGCTAAGGTCTTAGACTTGTACTCTGGCCTAATGGTTAAGGTCTTAACTCTTACTCTGGCCTAATAGCTAAGGTCTTAGACTCGTACTCTGGCCTAATGGTTAAGGTCTTAACTTTTACTCTGGCCTAATAGCTAAGGTCTTAACTCTTAGTCTGGCCTAATAGCTAAGGTCTTAGACTCGTACTCTGGCCTACTGGTTAAGGTCTTAACTCTTACTCTGGCCTACTGGTTAAGGTCTTAACTCTTACTCTGGCCTAATAGCTAAGGTCTTAGACTCGTACTCTGGCCTAATAGCTAAGGTCTTAGACTCATACTCTGGTCTAATGGTTAAGGTCTTAACTCTTACTCTAGCCTAATAGCTAAGGTCTTAACTCTTACTCTGGCCTACTGGTTAAGGTCTTAACTCTTACTCTGGCCTAATAGCTAAGGTCTTAGACTCGTACTCTGGCCTAATAGCTAAGGTCTTAACTCTTACTCTGGCCTAATAGCTAAGGTCTTAGACTCGTACTCTGGCCTACAGGTTGAGGTCTTAACTCTTACTCTGGCCTACTGGTTAAGGTCTTAACTCTTACTCTGGCCTAATAGCTAAGGTCTTAGACTCGTACTCTGGCCTAATGGTTAAGGTCTTAACTCTTACCCTGGCATTCTGGTTAAGGTCTTAACTCTTACTCTGGCCTACTGATTAAGGTCTTAACTCTTACTATGGCATAATAGCTAAGGTCTTAACTCTTACTCTGGCCTACTAGATAAGGTCTTAGACTCATACTCTGGCCTAATGGTTAAGGTCTTAACTCTTACTCTGGCCTAATAGCTAAGGTCTTAACTCTTACTCTGGCCTAATAGCTAAGGTTTTAGACTCGTACTCCGGCCTAATGGTTAAGGTCTTAACTCTTACTCTGGCCTAATAGCTAAGGTCTTAGACTCGTACTCTGGCCTAATAGCTAAGGTCTTAGACTCGTACTCTGGCCTAATGGTTAAGGTCTTAACTCTTAATCTGGCCTAATAGCTAAGGTCTTAGACTCGTACTCTGGCCTAATGGTTAAGGTCTTAACTTTTACTCTGGCCTAATAGCTAAGGTCTTAACTCTTACTCTGGCCTAATAGCTAAGGTATTAGACTCGTACTCTGGCCTAATGGTTAAGGTCTTAACTCTTACACTGGCCTAATAGCTAAGTTCTTAGACTCGTACTCTGGCCTAATGGTTAAGGTCTTAACTTTTACTCTGGCCTAATAGCTAATGTCTTAACTCTTACTCTGGCCTAATAGCTAAGGTCTTAGACTCATACTCTGGCCTACTGGTTAAGGTCTTAACTCTTACTCTGGCCTACTGGTTAAGGTCTTAACTCTTACTCTGGCCTAATAGCTAAGGTCTTAGACTCGTACTCTGGCCTAATAGCTAAGGTCTTAGACTCGTACTCTGGTCTAATGGTTAAGGTCTTAACTCTTACTCTAGCCTATTAGCTAAGGTCCTAACTCTTACTCTGGCCTACTGGTTAAGGTCTTAACTCTTACTCTGGCCTAATAGCTAAAGTCTTAGACTCGTACTCTGCCCTAATAGCTAAGGTCTTAACTCTTACTCTGGCCTAATAGCTAAGGTCTTAGACTCGTACTCTAGCCTACTGTTTAAGGTCTTAACTCTTACTCTGGCCTTCTGGTTAAGGTCTTAACTCTTAATTTGGCCTAATAGCTAAGGTCTTAACTCTTACTCTGGCCTAATAGCTACGGTCTTAGACTCGTACTCTGGCCTAATGGTTAAGGTCTGAACTCTTGCTCAGGCCTAATAGCTAAGGTCTTAACTCTTACTCTGGCCTAATAGCTAAGGTCTTAGACTCGTACTCTGGCCTAATAGCTAAGGTCCTAGACTCTTACTCTGGCCTAATGGTTAAGGTCTTAACTCTTACTCTGGCCTAATAGCTAAGGTCTTAGACTCGTACTCTGGCCTAATGGTTAAGGTCTTAACTTTTACTCTGGCCTAATAGCTAAGGTCTTAACTCTTACCCTGGCCTAATAGCTAAGGTCTTAGACTCGTACTCTGGCCTACTGGTTAAGGTCTTAACTCTTACTCTGGCCTAATAGCTAAGGTCTTAGACTCGTACTCTAGCCTACTGGTTAAAGTCTTAACTCTTACTCTGGCCTACTGGTTAAGGTCTTAACTCTTACTCTGGCCTAATAGCTAAGGTCTTAACTCTTACTCTGGCCTAATAGCTACGGTCTTAGACTCGTACTCTGGCCTAATGGTTAAGGTCTGAACTCTTACTCTGGCCTAATAGTTAAAGTCTTAGACTCGTACTATGGCCTAATGGTTAAGGTCTTAACTCTTGCTCTGGCCTACTGGTTAAGGTCTTAACTCTTACTCTGGCCTAATAGCTAACGTCTTAGACTCGTACTCTGGCCTAATGGTTAAGGTCTTAACTCTTACTCTGGCCTAATAGCTAAGGTCTTAGACTCGCACTCTGGCCTAATAGCTAAGGTATTAGACTCGTACTCTGGCCTAATGGTTAAGGTCTTAACTCTTACTCTGGCCTACTGGTTAAGGTCTTAACTCTTACTCTGGCCTAATAGCTAAGGTCTTAGACTCGTACTCTGGCCTAATAGCTAAGGTCTTAGACTCGTACTCTGGCCTACAGGTTGAGGTCTTAACTCTTACTCTGGCCTACTGGTTAAGGTCTTAACTCTTACTCTGGCCTAATAGCTAAGGTCTTAGACTCATACTCTGGCCTACTGGTTAAGGTCTTAACTCTTACTCTGGCCTAACAGCTAAGGTCTTATCTCTTACTCTGGCCTAATAGCTAAGGTCTTAGACTCGCACTCTGGCCTAATGTTTATGATCTTAACTCTTACAATGGCCTACTGGTTAAAGTCTTAACTCTTACTCTGGCCTAATAGCTAAGATCTTAGACTCGTGCTCTGGCCTAATAGCTAAGGTCTTAACTCTTACTCTGGCCTAATAGATAAGGTCTTAGACTCGTACTCTGGCCTAATGGTTAAGGTCTTAACTCTTACTCTGGCCTACAGGTTAAGGTCTTAACTCTTACTCTGGCCTACTGGTTAAGGTCTTAACACTTACTCTGGCCTAATAGCTAAGGTATTAGACTCGTACTCTGGCCTACTGGTTAAGGTCTTAACTCGTACTCTGGCCTAATGGTTAAGGTCTTAACTCTTACTCTGGCCTAATAGCTAAGGTCTTAGACTCGTACTCTGGCCTAATGGTTAAGGTCTTAACTTTTACTCTGGCCTAATAGCTAAGGTCTTAACTCTTACTCTGGCCTAATAGCTAATGTATTAGACTCGTACTCTGGCCTACTGGTTAAGGTCTTAACTCGTACTCTGGCCTACTGGTTAAGGTCTTAACTCTTACTCTGGCCTAATAGCTAAGGTCTTAGACTCGTACTCTGGCCTAATAGCTAAGGTCTTAGACTCGTACTCTGGTCTAATGGTTAAGGTCTTAACTCTTACTCTAGCCTAATAGCTAAGGTCTTAACTCTTACTCTGGCCTACTGGTTAAGGTCTTAACTCTTACTCTGGCCCAATAGCTAAGGTCTTAGACTCGTACTCTGGCCTAATAGCTAAGGTCTTAACTCTTACTCTGGCCTAATAGCTAAGGTCTTAGACTCGTACTCTAGCCTACTAGTTAAGGTCTTAACTCTTACTCTGGCCTACTGGTTAAGGTCTTAACTCTTACTCTGGCCTACTGGTTAAGGTCTTAACTTTTACTCTGGCCTAATAGCTAAGGTCTTAGACTCGTACTCTAGCCTACTGGTTAAGGTCTTAACTCTTACTCTGGACTACTGGTTAAGGTCTTAACTCTTACTCTGGCCTAATAGCTAAGGTCTTAGACTCGTACTCTGGCCTAATAGCTAAGGTCTTAGACTCGTACTCTGGCCTAATGGTTAAGGTCTTAACTCTTACTCTGGCATAATAGCTAAGGTCTTAGACTCGTACTCTGGCATAAAGGTTAAGGTCTTAACTTTTACTCTGGCCTAATAGCTAAGGTCTTAACTCTTACTCTGGCCTAATAGCTAAGGTCTTAACTCTTACTCTGGCCTACTGGTTAAGGTCTTAACTCTTACTCTGGCCTAATAGCTAAGGTCTTAGACTCATACTCTGGCCTAATAGCTAAGGTCTTAGACTCGTACTCTGGTCTAATGGTTAAGGTCTTAACTCTTACTCTAGCCTAATAGCTAAGGTCTTAGCTCTTACTCTGGCCTACTGGTTAAGGTCTTAACTCTTACTCTGGCCTAATAGCTAAGGTCTTAGACTCGTACTCTGGCCTACAGGTTGAGGTCTTAACTCTTACTCTGGCCTACTGGTTAAGGTCTTAGACTCGTACTCTGGCCTAATGGTTAAGGTCTTAACTCTTACTCTGGCCTAATAGCTAAGGTCTTAACACTTACTCTGGCCTAATAGCTAAGGTCTTAGACTTGTACTCTGGCCTAATAGCTAAGGTCTTAGACTCGTACTCTGGCCTAATGGTTAAGGTCTTAACTCTTACTCTGGCCTAATAGCTAAGTTCTTAGACTCGTACTCTGGCCTAATGGTTAAGGTCTTAACTCTTACTCTGGCCTACTGGTTAAGGTCTTAACTCTTACTCTGGCCTACTGATTAAGGTCTTAGACTCGTACTCTGGCCTAATGGTTAAGGTCTTAACTCTTACTCTGGCCTAATAGCTAAGGTCTTAACTCTTACTCTGGCCTAATAGCTAAGGTCTTAGACTTGTACTCTGGCCTAATAGCTAAGGTCTTAGACTCGTACTCTGGCCTAATGGTTAAGGTCTTAACTCTTACTCTGGCCTAATAGCTAAGTTCTTAGACTCGTACTCTGGCCTAATGGTTAAGGTCTTAACTTTTACTCTGGCCTAATAGCTAACGTCTTAACTCTTACTCTGGCCTAATAGCTAAGGTCTTAGACTCGTACTCTGGCCTACTGGTTAAGGTCTTAACTCTTACTCTGGCCTACTGGTTAAGGTCTTAACTCTTACTCTGGCCTAATAGCTAAGGTCTTAGACTCGTACTCTGGCCTAATAGCTAAGGTCTTAGACTCGTACTCTGGTCTAATGGTTAAGGTCTTAACTCTTACTCTAGCCTATTAGCTAAGGTCCTAACTCTTACTCTGGCCTACTGGTTAAGGTCTTAACTCTTACTCTGGCCTAATAGCTAAGGTCTTAGACTCGTACTCTGGCCTAATAGCTAAGGTCTTAGACTCGTACTCTGGTCTAATGGTTAAGGTCTTAACTCTTACTCTGGCCTAATCGCTAAGGTCTTAACTCTTACTCTGGCCTACTGGTTAAGGTCTTAACTCTTACTCTGGCCTAATAGCTAAGGTCTTAGACTCGTACTCTGGCCTAATAGCTAAGGTCTTAGACTCGTACTCTGGTCTAATGGTTAAGGTCTTAACTCTTACTCTGGCCTAATAGCTAAGGTCTAAACTCTTACTCTGGCCTACTGGTTAAGGTCTTAATTCTTACTCTGGCCTAATAGCTAAGGTCTTAGACTTGTACTCTGGCCTAATAGCAAAGGTCTTAACTCTTACTCTGGCCTAATAGCTAAGGTCTTAGACTCGTACTCTAGCCTACTGGTTAAGGTCTTAACTCTTACTCTGGCCTACTGGTTAAGGTCTTAACTCTTACTCTGGCCTAATAGCTAAGGTCTTAACTCTTACTCTGGCCTAATAGCTAAGGTCTTAGACTCGTACTCTGGCCTAATGGTTAAGGTCTTAACTCTTACTCTGGCCTAATAGCTAAGGTCTTAGACTCGTACTATAGCCTAATGGTTAAGGTCTTAACTCTTACTCTGGCCTACTGGTTAAGGTCTTAACTCTTACTCTGGCCTAATAGCTAACGTCTTAGACTCGTACCCTGGCCTAATGGTTAAGGTCTTAACTCTTACTCTGGCCTAATAGCTAAGGTCTTAGACTCGCACTCTAGCCTAATAGCTAAGGTCTTAGACTCGTGCTCTGGCCTACTGGTTAAGGTCTTAACTCTTACTCTGGCCTAATAGCTAAGGTCTTAGACTCGTACTCTGGCCTAATGGTTATGGTCTTAACTCTTACTCTGGCCTACTGGTTAAGGTCTTAACTCTTACTCTGGCCTACTGATTACGGTCTTAACTCTTACTCTGGCATAATAGCTAATGTCTTAACTCTTACTCTGGCCTAATAGATAAGGTCTTAGACTCGTACTCTGGCCTAATGGTTAAGGTCTTAACTCTTACTCTGGCCTAATAGCTAAGGTCTTAACTCTTACTCTGGCCTAATAGCTAAGGTCTTAGACTCGTACTCCGGCCTAATGGTTAAGGTCTTAACTCTTACTCTGGCCTAATAGCTAAGGTCTTAGACTCGTACTCTGGCCTAATAGCTAAGGTCTTAGACTTGTACTCTGGCCTAATGGTTAAGGTCTTAACTCTTACTCTGGCCTAATAGCTAAGGTCTTAGACTCGTACTCTGGCCTAATGGTTAAGGTCTTAACTTTTACTCTGGCCTAATAGCTAAGGTCTTAACTCTTACTCTGGCCTAATAGCTAAGGTCTTAGACTCGTACTCTGGCCTACTGGTTAAGGTCTTAACTCTTACTCTGGCCTACTGGTTAAGGTCTTAACTCTTACTCTGGCCTAATAGCTAAGGTCTTAGACTCGTACTCTGGCCTAATAGCTAAGGTCTTAGACTCATACTCTGGTCTAATGGTTAAGGTCTTAACTCTTACTCTAGCCTAATAGCTAAGGTCTTAACTCTTACTCTGGCCTACTGGTTAAGGTCTTAACTCTTACTCTGGCCTAATAGCTAAGGTCTTAGACTCGTACTCTGGCCTAATAGCTAAGGTCTTAACTCTTACTCTGGCCTAATAGCTAAGGTCTTAGACTCGTACTCTGGCCTACAGGTTGAGGTCTTAACTCTTACTCTGGCCTACTGGTTAAGGTCTTAACTCTTACTCTGGCCTAATAGCTAAGGTCTTAGACTCGTACTCTGGCCTAATGGTTAAGGTCTTAACTCTTACCCTGGCATTCTGGTTAAGGTCTTAACTCTTACTCTGGCCTACTGATTAAGGTCTTAACTCTTACTATGGCATAATAGCTAAGGTCTTAACTCTTACTCTGGCCTACTAGATAAGGTCTTAGACTCATACTCTGGCCTAATGGTTAAGGTCTTAACTCTTACTCTGGCCTAATAGCTAAGGTCTTAACTCTTACTCTGGCCTAATAGCTAAGGTTTTAGACTCGTACTCCGGCCTAATGGTTAAGGTCTTAACTCTTACTCTGGCCTAATAGCTAAGGTCTTAGACTCGTACTCTGGCCTAATAGCTAAGGTCTTAGACTCGTACTCTGGCCTAATGGTTAAGGTCTTAACTCTTAATCTGGCCTAATAGCTAAGGTCTTAGACTCGTACTCTGGCCTAATGGTTAAGGTCTTAACTTTTACTCTGGCCTAATAGCTAAGGTCTTAACTCTTACTCTGGCCTAATAGCTAAGGTATTAGACTCGTACTCTGGCCTACTGGTTAAGGTCTTAACTCGTACTCTGGCCTACTGGTTAAGGTCTTAACTCTTACTCTGGCCTAATAGCTAAGGTCTTAGACTCGTACTCTGGCCTAATAGCTAAGGTCTTAGACTCGTACTCTGGTCTAATGGTTAAGGTCTTAACTCTTACTCTAGCCTAATAGCTAAGGTCTTAACTCTTACTCTGGCCTACTGGTTAAGGTCTTAACTCTTACTCTGGCCCAATAGCTAAGGTCTTAGACTCGTACTCTGGCCTAATAGCTAAGGTCTTAACTCTTACTCTGGCCTAATAGCTAAGGTCTTAGACTCGTACTCTAGCCTACTGGTTAAGGTCTTAACTCTTACTCTGGCCTACTGGTTAAGGTCTTAACTCTTACTCTGGGCTACTGGTTAAGGTCTTAACTTTTACTCTGGCCTAATAGCTAAGGTCTTAGACTCGTACTCTGGCCTAATAGCTAAGGTCTTAGACTCGTACTCTGGCCTAATGGTTAAGGTCTTAACTCTTACTCTGGCATAATAGCTAAGGTCTTAGACTCGTACTCTGGCATAATGGTTAAGGTCTTAACTTTTACTCTGGCCTAATAGCTAAGGTCTTAACTCTTACTCTGGCCTAATAGCTAAGGTCTTAAATCTTACTCTGGCCTACTGGTTAAGGTCTTAACTCTTACTCTGGTCTAATAGCTAAGGTCTTAGACTCGTACTCTGGCCTAATAGCTAAGGTCTTAGACTCGTACTCTGGTCTAATGGTTAAGGTCTTAACTCTTACTCTAGCCTAATAGCTAAGGTCTTAGCTCTTACTCTGGCCTACTGGTTAAGGTCTTAACTCTTACTCTGGCCTAATAGCTAAGGTCTTAGACTCGTACTCTGGCCTACAGGTTGAGGTCTTAACTCTTACTCTGGCCTACTGGTTAAGGTCTTAGACTCGTACTCTGGCCTAATGGTTAAGGTCTTAACTCTTACTCTGGCCTAATAGCTAAGGCCTTAACTCTTACTCTGGCCTAATAGCTAAGGTCTTAGACTTGTACTCTGGCCTAATAGCTAAGGTCTTAGACTCGTACTCTGGCCTAATGGTTAAGGTCTTAACTCTTACTCTGGCCTAATAGCTAAGTTCTTAGACTCGTACTCTGGCCTAATGGTTAAGGTCTTAACTCTTACTCTGGCCTACTGGTTAAGGTCTTAACTCTTACTCTGGCCTACTGATTAAGGTCTTAGACTCGTACTCTGGCCTAATGGTTAAGGTCATAACTCTTACTCTGGCCTAATAGCTAAGGTCTTAACTCTTACTCTGGCCTAATAGCTAAGGTCTTAGACTTGTACTCTGGCCTAATAGCTAAGGTCTTAGACTCGTACTCTGGCCTAATGGTTAAGGTCTTAACTCTTACTCTGGCCTAATAGCTAAGTTCTTAGACTCGTACTCTGGCCTAATGGTTAAGGTCTTAACTTTTACTCTGGCCTAATAGCTAACGTCTTAACTCTTACTCTGGCCTAATACCTAAGATCTTAGACTCGTACTCTGGCCTACTGGTTAAGGTCTTAACTCTTACTCTGGCCTACTGGTTAAGGTCTTAACTCTTACTCTGGCCTAATAGCTAAGGTCTTAGACTCGTACTCTGGCCCAATAGCTAAGGTCTTAGACTCGTACTCTGGTCTAATGGTTAAGGTCTTAACTCTTACTCTAGCCTATTAGCTAAGGTCCTAACTCTTACTCTGGCCTACTGGTTAAGGTCTTAACTCTTACTCTGGCCTAATAGCTAAAGTCTTAGACTCGTACTCTGCCCTAATAGCTAAGGTCTTAACTCTTACTCTGGCCTAATAGCTAAGGTCTTAGACTCGTACTCTAGCCTACTGTTTAAGGTCTTAACTCTTACTCTGGCCTACTGGTTAAGGTCTTAACTCTTACTTTGGCCTAATAGCTAAGGTCTTAACTCTTACTCTGGCCTAATAGCTACGGTCTTAGACTCGTACTCTGGCCTAATGGGTAAGGTCTGAACTCTTGCTCTGGCCTAATAGCTAAGGTCTTAACTCTTACTCTGGCCTAATAGCTAAGGTCTTAACTCTTACCCTGGCCTAATAGCTAAGGTCTTAGAATCGTACTCTGGCCTACTGGTTAAGGTCTTAACTCTTACTCTGGCCTAATAGCTAAGGTCTTAGACTCGTACTCTAGCCTACTGGTTAAGGTCTTAACTCTTACTCTGGCCTACTGGTTAAGGTCTTAACTCTTACTCTGGCCTAATAGCTAAGGTCTTAACTCTTACTCTGGCCTAATAGCTACGGTCTTAGACTCGTACTCTGGCCTAATGGTTAAGGTCTGAACTCTTACTCTGGCCTAATAGTTAAAGTCTTAGACTCGTACTATGGCCTAATGGTTAAGGTCTTAACTCTTGCTCTGGCCTACTGGTTAAGGTCTTAACTCTTACTCTGGCCTAATAGCTAACGTCTTAGACTCGTACTCTGGCCTAATGGTTAAGGTCTTAACTCTTACTCTGGCCTAATAGCTAAGGTCTTAGACTCGCACTCTGGCCGAATAGCTAAGGTATTAGACTCGTACTCTGGCCTAATGGTTAAGGTCTTAACTCTTACTCTGGCCTACTGGTTAAGGTCTTAACTCTTACTCTGGCCTAATAGCTAAGGTCTTAGACTCGTACTCTGGCCTAATAGCTAAGGTCTTAGACTCGTACTCTGGCCTACAGGTTGAGGTCTTAACTCTTACTCTGGCCTACTGGTTAAGGTCTTAACTCTTACTCTGGCCTAATAGCTAAGGTCTTAGACTCATACTCTGGCCTACTGGTTAAGGTCTTAACTCTTACTCTGGCCTAACAGCTAAGGTCTTATCTCTTACTCTGGCCTAATAGCTAAGGTCTTAGACTCGCACTCTGGCCTAATGTTTATGGTCTTAACTCTTACACTGGCCTACTGGTTAAAGTCTTAACCCTTACTCTGGCCTAATAGCTAAGGTCTTAGACTTGTACTCTGGCCTACAGGTTAAGGTCTTAACTCTTACTCTGGCCTACTGGTTAAGGTCTCAACACTTACTCTGGCCTAATAGCTAAGGTCCTAGACTTATACTCTGGCCTACTGGTTAAGGTCTTAACTCTTACTCTGGCCTAATAGCTAAGGTCTTAACTCTTACTCTGGCCTATTAGCTAAGGTCTTAGACTCGTACTCTGGCCTAATAGTTAAGGTCTTAACTCTTACTCTGGCCTACTGGTTAAGGTCTTAACTCTTACTCTGGCCTAATAGCTAAGGTCTTAGACTCGTACTCTGGCCTAATAGCTAAGGTCTTAGATTCGTACTCTGGCCTAATAGCTAAGGTCTGAACTCTTACTCTGGCCTACTGGTTAATGTGTTAACTCTTACTCTGGCCTAATAGCTAAGGTCTTAGACTCGTGCTCTGGCCTAATATCTAAGGTCTTAACTCTTACTCTGGCCTAATAGCTAAGGTCTTAGACTCGTCCTCTGGCCTAATGGTTAAGGTATTAACTCTTACTCTGGCCTACTGGTTAAGGTCTTAACTCTTACTCTGGCCTAATAGATAAGGTCTTAACTCTTACTCTGGCCTACTGGTTAATGTGTTAACTCTTACTCTAGCCTAATAGCTAAGGTCTTAGAATCGTACTCCGGCCTAATGGTTAAGGTCTTAACTCTTACTCTGGCCTAATAGCTAAGGTCTTAAACTCGTACTCTGGCCTAACAGCTAAGGTCTTAGACTCGTACTCTGGCCTAATGGTTAAGGTCTTAACTCTTACTCTGGCCTACTGGTTAAGGTCTTAACTCTTACTCTGGCCTACTGATTAAGGTCTTAGACTCGTACTCTGGCCTAATGGTTAAGGTCTTAACTCTTACTCTGGCCTAATAGCTAAGGTCTTAACTCTTACTCTGGCCTAATAGCTAAGGTCTTAGACTTGTACTCTGGCCTAATAGCTAAGGTCTTAGACTCGTACTCTGGCCTAATGGTTAAGGTCTTAACTCTTACTCTGGCCTAATAGCTAAGTTCTTAGACTCGTACTCTGGCCTAATGGTTAAGGTCTTAACTTTTACTCTGGCCTAATAGCTAATGTCTTAACTCTTACTCTGGCCTAATAGCTAAGGTCTTAGACTCATACTCTGGCCTACTGGTTAAGGTCTTAACTCTTACTCTGGCCTACTGGTTAAGGTCTTAACTCTTACTCTGGCCTAACAGCTAAGGTCTTAGACTCGTACTCTGGCCTAATAGCTAAGGTCTTAGACTCGTACTCTGGTCTAATGGTTAAGGTCTTAACTCTTACTCTAGCCTATTAGCTAAGGTCCTAACTCTTACTCTGGCCTACTGATTAAGGTCTTAACTCTTACTCTGGCCTAATAGCTAAAGTCTTAGACTCGTACTCTGCCCTAATAGCTAAGGTCTTAACTCTTACTCTGGCCTAATAGCTAAGGTCTTAGACTCGTACTCTAGCCTACTGTTTAAGGTCTTAACTCTTACTCTGGCCTTCTGGTTAAGGTCTTAACTCTTACTTTGGCCTAATAGCTAAGGTCTTAACTCTTACTCTGGCCTAATAGCTACGGTCTTAGACTCGTACTCTGGCCTAATGGTTAAGGTCTGAACTCTTGCTCAGGCCTAATAGCTAAGGTCTTAACTCTTACTCTGGCCTAATAGCTAAGGTCTTAGACTCGTACTCTGGCCTAATAGCTAAGGTCTTAGACTCTTACTCTGGCCTAATGGTTAAGGTCTTAACTCTTACTCTGGCCTAATAGCTAAGGTCTTAGACTCGTACTCTGGCCTAATGGTTAAGGTCTTAACTTTTACTCTGGCCTAATAGCTAAGGTCTTAACTCTTACCCTGCCCTAATAGCTAAGGTCTTAGACTCGTACTCTGGCCTACTGGTTAAGGTCTTAACTCTTACTCTGGCCTAATAGCTAAGGTCTTAGACTCGTACTCTAGCCTACTGGTTAAAGTCTTAACTCTTACTCTGGCCTACTGGTTAAGGTCTTAACTCTTACTCTGGCCTAATAGCTAAGGTCTTAACTCTTACTCTGGCCTAATAGCTACGGTCTTAGACTCGTACTCTGGCCTAATGGTTAAGGTCTGAACTCTTACTCTGGCCTAATAGTTAAAGTCTTAGACTCGTACTATGGCCTAATGGTTAAGGTCTTAACTCTTGCTCTGGCCTACTGGTTAAGGTCTTAACTCTTACTCTGGCCTAATAGCTAACGTCTTAGACTCGTACTCTGGCCTAATGGTTAAGGTCTTAACTCTTACTCTGGCCTAATAGCTAAGGTCTTAGACTCGCACTCTGGCCTAATAGCTAAGGTATTAGACTCGTACTCTGGCCTAATGGTTAAGGTCTTAACTCTTACTCTGGCCTACTGGTTAAGGTCTTAACTCTTACTCTGGCCTAATAGCTAAGGTCTTAGACTCGTACTCTGGCCTAATAGCTAAGGTCTTAGACTCGTACTCTGGCCTACAGGTTGAGGTCTTAACTCTTACTCTGGCCTACTGGTTAAGGTCTTAACTCTTACTCTGGCCTAATAGCTAAGGTCTTAGACTCATACTCTGGCCTACTGGTTAAGGTCTTAACTCTTACTCTGGCCTAACAGCTAAGGTCTTATCTCTTACTCTGGCCTAATAGCTAAGGTCTTAGACTCGCACTCTGGCCTAATGTTTATGGTCTTAACTCTTACACTGGCCTACTGGTTAAAGTCTTAACTCTTACTCTGGCCTAATAGCTAAGATCTTAGACTCGTGCTCTGGCCTAATAGCTAAGGTCTTAACTCTTACTCTGGCCTAATAGATAAGGTCTTAGACTCGTACTCTGGCCTAATGGTTAAGGTCTTAACTCTTACTCTGGCCTACAGGTTAAGGTCTTAACTCTTACTCTGGCCTACTGGTTAAGGTCTTAACACTTACTCTGGCCTAATAGCTAAGGTATTAGACTCGTACTCTGGCCTACTGGTTAAGGTCTTAACTCGTACTCTGGCCTAATGGTTAAGGTCTTAACTCTTACTCTGGCCTAATAGCTAAGGTCTTAGACTCGTACTCTGGCCTAATGGTTAAGGTCTTAACTTTTACTCTGGCCTAATAGCTAAGGTCTTAACTCTTACTCTGGCCTAATAGCTAAGGTATTAGACTCGTACTCTGGCCTACTGGTTAAGGTCTTAACTCGTACTCTGGCCTACTGGTTAAGGTCTTAACTCTTACTCTGGCCTAATAGCTAAGGTCTTAGACTCGTACTCTGGCCTAATAGCTAAGGTCTTAGACTCGTACTCTGGTCTAATGGTTAAGGTCTTAGACTCTTACTCTGGCCTAATGGTTAAGGTCTTAACTCTTACTCTGGCCTAATAGCTAAGGTCTTAGACTCGTACTCTGGCCTAATGGTTAAGGTCTTAACTTTTACTCTGGCCTAATAGCTAAGGTCTTAACTCTTACCCTTCCCTAATAGCTAAGGTCTTAGACTCGTACTCTGGCCTACTGGTTAAGGTCTTAACTCTTACTCTGGCCTAATAGCTAAGGTCTTAGACTCGTACTCTAGCCTACTGGTTAAAGTCTTAACTCTTACTCTGGCCTACTGGTTAAGGTCTTAACTCTTACTCTGGCCTAATAGCTAAGGTCTTAACTCTTACTCTGGCCTAATAGCTACGGTCTTAGACTCGTACTCTGGCCTAATGGTTAAGGTCTGAACTCTTACTCTGGCCTAATAGTTAAAGTCTTAGACTCGTACTATGGCCTAATGGTTAAGGTCTTAACTCTTGCTCTGGCCTACTGGTTAAGGTCTTAACTCTTACTCTGGCCTAATAGCTAACGTCTTAGACTCGTACTCTGGCCTAATGGTTAAGGTCTTAACTCTTACTCTGGCCTAATAGCTAAGGTCTTAGACTCGCACTCTGGCCTAATAGCTAAGGTATTAGACTCGTACTCTGGCCTAATGGTTAAGGTCTTAACTCTTACTCTGGCCTACTGGTTAAGGTCTTAACTCTTACTCTGGCCTAATAGCTAAGGTCTTAGACTCGTACTCTGGCCTAATAGCTAAGGTCTTAGACTCGTACTCTGGCCTACAGGTTGAGGTCTTAACTCTTACTCTGGCCTACTGGTTAAGGTCTTAACTCTTACTCTGGCCTAATAGCTAAGGTCTTAGACTCATACTCTGGCCTACTGGTTAAGGTCTTAACTCTTACTCTGGCCTAACAGCTAAGGTCTTATCTCTTACTCTGGCCTAATAGCTAAGGTCTTAGACTCGCACTCTGGCCTAATGTTTATGGTCTTAACTCTTACACTGGCCTACTGGTTAAAGTCTTAACTCTTACTCTGGCCTAATAGCTAAGATCTTAGACTCGTGCTCTGGCCTAATAGCTAAGGTCTTAACTCTTACTCTGGCCTAATAGATAAGGTCTTAGACTCGTACTCTGGCCTAATGGTTAAGGTCTTAACTCTTACTCTGGCCTACAGGTTAAGGTCTTAACTCTTACTCTGGCCTACTGGTTAAGGTCTTAACACTTACTCTGGCCTAATAGCTAAGGTATTAGACTCGTACTCTGGCCTACTGGTTAAGGTCTTAACTCGTACTCTGGCCTAATGGTTAAGGTCTTAACTCTTACTCTGGCCTAATAGCTAAGGTCTTAGACTCGTACTCTGGCCTAATGGTTAAGGTCTTAACTTTTACTCTGGCCTAATAGCTAAGGTCTTAACTCTTACTCTGGCCTAATAGCTAAGGTATTAGACTCGTACTCTGGCCTACTGGTTAAGGTCTTAACTCGTACTCTGGCCTACTGGTGAAGGTCTTAACTCTTACTCTGGCCTAATAGCTAAGGTCTTAGACTCGTACTCTGGCCTAATAGCTAAGGTCTTAGACTCGTACTCTGGTCTAATGGTTAAGGTCTTAACTCTTACTCTAGCCTAATAGCTAAGGTCTTAACTCTTACTCTGGCCTACTGGTTAAGGTCTTAACTCTTACTCTGGCCCAATAGCTAAGGTCTTAGACTCGTACTCTGGCCTAATAGCTAAGGTCTTAACTCTTACTCTGGCCTAATAGCTAAGGTCTTAGACTCGTACTCTAGCCTACTGGTTAAGGTCTTAACTCTTACTCTGGCCTACTGGTTAAGGTCTTAATTCTTACTCTGGCCTACTGGTTAAGGTCTTAACTTTTACTCTGGCCTAATAGCTAAGGTCTTAGACTCGTACTCTAGCCTACTGGTTAAGGTCTTAACTCTTACTCTGGCCTACTGGTTAAGGTCTTAACTCTTACTCTGGCCTAATAGCTAAGGTCTTAGACTCGTACTCTGGCCTAATAGCTAAGGTCTTAGACTCGTACTCTGGCCTAATGGTTAAGGTCTTAACTCTTACTCTGGCATTATAGCTAAGGTCTTAGACTCGTACTCTGGCATAAAGGTTAAGGTCTTAACTTTTACTCTGGCCTAATAGCTAAGGTCTTAACTCTTACTCTGGCCTAATAGCTAAGGTCTTAACTCTTACTCTGGCCTACTGGTTAAGGTCTTAACTCTTACTCTGGCCTAATAGCTAAGGTCTTAGACTCATACTCTGGCCTAATAGCTAAGGTCTTAGACTCGTACTCTGGTCTAATGGTTAAGGTCTTAACTCTTACTCTAGCCTAATAGCTAAGGTCTTAGCTCTTACTCTGGCCTACTGGTTAAGGTCTTAACTCTTACTCTGGCCTAATAGCTAAGGTCTTAGACTCGTACTCTGGCCTACAGGTTGAGGTCTTAACTCTTACTCTGGCCTACTGGTTAAGGTCTTAGACTCGTACTCTGGCCTAATGGTTAAGGTCTTAACTCTTACTCTGGCCTAATAGCTAAGGTCTTAACACTTACTCTGGCCTAATAGCTAAGGTCTTAGACTTGTACTCTGGCCTAATAGCTAAGGTCTTAGACTCGTACTCTGGCCTAATGGTTAAGGTCTTAACTCTTACTCTGGCCTAATAGCTAAGTTCTTAGACTCGTACTCTGGCCTAATGGTTAAGGTCTTAACTCTTACTCTGGCCTACTGGTTAAGGTCTTAACTCTTACTCTGGCCTACTGATTAAGGTCTTAGACTCGTACTCTGGCCTAATGGTTAAGGTCTTAACTCTTACTCTGGCCTAATAGCTAAGGTCTTAACTCTTACTCTGGCCTAATAGCTAAGGTCTTAGACTTGTACTCTGGCCTAATAGCTAAGGTCTTAGACTCGTACTCTGGCCTAATGGTTAAGGTCTTAACTCTTACTCTGGCCTAATAGCTAAGTTCTTAGACTCGTACTCTGGCCTAATGGTTAAGGTCTTAACTTTTACTCTGGCCTAATAGCTTGTGGAAATATGGATTTTTCTGATCAGTTATGTCCCCTATCTTGGACCCCAACGGTTTCATGTATGAATCACAAGTACATGTATGTTCCCTCCAGTTCCAGTTATGAAGACGCAAACACATGTGCGTCCACCGTTAACATGTCCTCTGTTGATCCGCCATGAATGGGCCGGATATTCCATTCCTAAGTACGAAAGGCCACCGGCTTTATATGGTTCACTTATGCCATTTTTCAGTCCAGGCAAGTAGGCCCTGATTCTGTCATCAAACTCTTCTTGCCTTCTGCCTCTGAAAACTCCAGTCTGAGCCTGCATCTGTGACCATGAACTTTGTCTCATTCTCTGCGCGGCTCACGAAGCCTGACATCAGCCTATTCTCTGCCAAGAACTGTATTTCACCTTCGAGTTATCTGCTTCGTTCCTCAGCCGATGCATTCCTGTCTAGTAGTTTAAGTAAACATTCTTCCAGCTACCGAGCAAAGGCTCGGCTTCTCTGTCTTTACGCAAGTAATTCATAGCCCTGTTACCATGGAAGGTTTCTGCCCCTTGCATCTCATATAGACACTTAGACGCTTGTACACGCACGCACAGGCAGTATAGAATAGATTCTGTCCGAGAGTCCTTCTTTTGTGGATAACATAGTTCTTTAAACATAGGATGTTAGATATGATTTGGGATTAGGTTGACTTGACCCCCCAGACTTTTCGTCTCCACATGTAGAGCTAAATGTCAAGTCCCCTTCACCCCCTAGTTGCACGTCAATCACACGTCATGCTGCTGCGCGCGCATCTATGCCAAGTATTATCTTATAGATCCACCTCTATATGACATCATAACCAATTATGTTCCTTTTTACTCCTTATTACACCCATTTTCGGTTACGCATGTGATTCGTCATTTTCCTTATCAATTGTTACGCCTACCGTATTCGCTTCATTGTAATGTATGTTCTATAAAAGTCATTTCTTGTCAATAAAGTATGTACTTCACTTCCTGAACCCCCGTGGTGATGGAACTTGGAGCAACCGATTATAATCGATCATTGGAATAAAGCCCATTCCGAACCTCTAATACCACGGATTCTGCCTCTTATTTACTGAGCTATTTTATTATGTTTCTGTATCAAATTAAGTCCCGGTAATATTTTATTTACCACATGAATGGCGCCCGAATAGGGACACTTTCTCATCTCACGCGCCGGCGGTGAGTTGCAGGCCCGGTCTCCTGCCACAGCTGGACGGACAATAACGCGTACCAGCAGGATTTCCTGTATCTCCCTCCGGTCAAGCGGGGGCGACTGAGGCTGCGATCAACACCCAGACGAGGCGGTGAGAAGTGCGAAGTATCCCGACCAGAGCCTAGCTGAGAGAGCAAGATCCGAGGTATACAGAGGCCCACCAGTTTCCCGAAGTCCGAAGTCGAGTCCAGTTTCCGACGAGTCGAGTCGAGTCCAGTCCGGTTCAAGTTCAGTTCAGTTTCCGAGGCCTTCCGTTTCCGAAGCTACCCGGTGAGTACCATTACTGGGGAGGCATTTCTGACGTGCACATAGGTTGTGCCGGTCAAGACGGGTTTGGGTACACAAATCCGGTCTGCACTGTTTCAGCAGTGTATCTGTACTGTTTAGCAGTATATCTAGTATATCAAGTATATAAATCAGTTAAAGTCGAGTATTATGTTTTTGTGTTTAAAGTTTTCCTTAGACCATCATCATTATTGATTGCTCAGGTAGATGTTAAATGTTAAATGTTTTAAGTACGTTCCGCATATTGTGGTGTGAATGACTGTTCATTATCGTGTTTACTGTATTAAGTTTGTTCAAAATCAAGTATCAGATCAGTTCTCAATATGCCGCTCTTTTCGAAACTAAGACAGATCACTACAAGAAAAGGGGTACTCGAAGAAGCCGTTCCTATTCCTCCTAGGGACACTCCAGGGTACTTCATGTATCATAAACATGGCTTAGATGCTATATTATTTCTTGATTTATGGGTAGACTACACCAAGGAATTACCAGAAAGTCAGAGGTGGCCCGCAGCGGGGACCTGGGATGCAGAGTGCATCATGAAAGTCGAGGAAGAGTTATGGAAAAGGAAAGTCAGACAGTCACAGAAAGACGCCGTTGAGTTATGGCGTAAAGAATCTCATAGACGCACAGAAAAAGCACTCCGACAGGAAGAAAAGAATAAAGAGAGTTCAAATAAAGTTCGAGAAAATCTATTAATTGAGGAAGGTATCCGAGTGAAATCAGAACAAGTAGACAGACAAAGAAATGCCCTTATGAATGGTATGTATCCCCTTCTAGCCGAAGGATTACCTAAGGCTACTCCAGAGATACCGAAAGACTTGCCACCCCCATTATTCCCAATAAAGGTACATCCTAAGGGGCATCCTAGAACCGCAGAAGATGTTTTTCTTTCCTCATATTTAGATGACGCAGCTCCCGAATATGCTAATTCCGCCCCACATAGACCGCATACCAGGGAGGTTCAACGCCAAGATCCAGTACCCGTATCCCTACAGCAACAGATCGTGTCACAAGTTCCGGCAAGCGCATCTGTTTCTGCATCTGTTCCTACAGCTACTTCTATAGCTGTGTCCACACCTATAGTTGCTGTGTCACGTTCAACGAATCCTTTCACACCCGACACCCCAGATGGGGCTACGGGAGGTGCTACCAATATTTTTTCTACGCCACCCAGAATAAATAAACTTACTTTTCAAGAGTCAGCACATTCACGTACACCCAAACTCATAAATGCCCGTACGCTTAAGGAACTTCTTGTAGATTGTAGATATGACCCTGTGCCCGGCAAAGAGGACGAAATGACCCTGGCATCATTGCGTATCAGACGAGCCGCAGTGTATTTAGGGAAGTTACCAGGAATGACTGCGCATCTAGATAAAATATATCATTTTGTCCAAACAGGGCAAGATTCAGAATGTATTAACAGAGCTATGGAATACCAGAAAGTGGAGATACAGGGGGAACTGTTACGTTTCCTCATAAATTGTGTGATCAGAAATCAAGACCGACCGGGGGTAGACCCGGAAGCAATGCAAATTCTTACCAGATGGAGCCAGAATATATCAGAAGGTAGACATGATAAGCAAAATTGTATAATAGCCATGTGCCGAAAGATCCGTAAAGAAATAGAACGCCTACACGAAGAAAGATTAGCGGTAGACCAGTTCGAACAAAGCGAGGACGAAGGGTCAGGACTGCCCGCAGGACAGTCAGACACCATAGCCTATGTAGGTAGAGGCAGATCTTGTAATAGTAATAGATGCCTTATTGACCCGATACGTCCGATATGTCCAGATAATAACAGGAATTTCCAAATACCTATAATTAATATAAGGTCTAACGAGCATTCGTTCCAAGCCGCCGACAAATTACTCCGAGAACGAAGGGGTTATCATTTTCTCGATTCTATGGATGAACAAGATTTAGCTAGGTCAGCTATCCATTGGGTGGACAGTCCCGGAAAATATAGTGATGATACAGTAGCACGCACATTTTTGAATCTCACCCCAGATGAACAGCGGTTAGCTGGGATTTATATGATTCAACATCTCCTCATACTATATCAGAGTCAGCATTCGGACCCTGGTCCCTTGCCTGATATATTGACTGAATTACTCATGAATAGATGGAGAGGTTCAGGTACTAAATTAATTAAAGAAATTCTAGAATCAAGAAAGCAGTATATTCTTTTTGTATGTTCAGAACGTGTCTCATTGCCCATCAAGGAAAGAACCACGTATTACATGGATAGACAGAATCCTTTACGAGAAGTGCACCCAATAAAAGGCGAGGACAATGAGTTTAAACGCGTATTTGTATATACGCCCATATCGAAAATAGAATTGTTAGAAATGAAGAAAGTGGTACCCAGTCATGACAAAGATCCAGCGGGTTTTCACCGAGAAATTAAAGACATGTTACTCATGGGAGAGTATACCTATCCCGACATTATGACAATATTAAAGGTATTGATGCCTGCTGGCATTTATGAAAAACTCAGGGAAAAAGAGTGGGAGGTAGGAGACCAAAAGATAGAATGGTCAGTATTAGAAGCGGAAGAAAAGGCCCGAACTGCAGGAGCAGGACTTGGGGATAAAACTAAAGCACTACCAGGTTTATTAGTACAGGTACTGCCACGTTTATTAACTACGAAAAAGGAAGATTGGGGTACAATTTCAGCCTGTAAGCAGAAGCAAGATGAAGACACTAGTGATTACTATGCCCGATTTGAAAAATGTTTTGGTATAAATAGTGGCATAAAAGCAAGTAGCGAATCATACCTGCATCTGTTTGTAACAAAATTAGTAGAAAATGCCCTGCCCCAAGTAAAGAATAGAGTATTAAAATTCGAGAGTACCTGGCAAGGTAACACTCCATCACAAATGTTACAAATGTTACAGTACCATCACAATAGAATTAGAGAGGAACAAGAACATGAACACAGACGCATGAAAGACACGAAAATGAAAATGCTAGTTTCTCAGACAGTTCCAGCTGAAGGACATAAAAAGGGTATGACACATTCCGGTGATTCAGCAGGACCTGTAAAAGGGACATGCAATTATTGTAAAAAACCAGGTCATTACGTACACGATTGTCCAGTTTTGAAACATAATATCGCCATAGGTAAAACACAAGAAAGACCACGGCCACCTAGACAGGATCAGAATGAACAAGGAGCTCCGCAGCATGCACAGTCCATGCCAGCTCCACCACAGTCTATACAGTTTGTGCCAGCTGCACCAGCGCTGCCTGTTGCTGCCACACAAACCACGACACGACAACTGTACCAGACCGCACAGTACGACTATCCTGATTACCAACGATACGCATGAAACAGCCTAGAGAGGGAAGTTGACTTACCCCTTATCGAGATCCCTGTAGATCAAGAAGGACCTTATGTACATAGTGAATTATTAGGCCAAGATAGAAAATTTTTACTCGATACAGGGGCAAGTCGAACAACCATAAAACGTAGTGAAGTTCCAGGGGCACCCCTCTCAGGCTCTCAGAATATTTCCCTTGGTTTTTCAGGAAAACCTATTGTTAATGAAGTGTCACAACCTCTTCCACTTACGATAGGACCTCTGACCCGAACTACAGATTTATTGCTCACTAAATCATGTCCAGAAAACCTGTTAGGAATAAAAACACTGAAAGCTCTAGGAGCCATAATATGTTGTTCTCCGGAAGGAGTAAGATTGTTTTTACGTGATTTTAAAGGTCACTATGTATCTAGAGACATGGATCCCCGACTGCAGACTTTACCCACACATCTATGGGCACAAGGCCCTACTGATGTTGGATGCATGAATATTACACCATACCGAGTCACATTAAAGGCAGGAGTGGTACTACCACGAATGCGACAATACAAGTTACCACCAGATGCTGTAGTGGCTTTGCTGCAAATCATTGACGAGCTCATTGCCCAAGGAGTGGTTGTCGAAACTGACTCCAATGTATGTAATTCACCAATAATTCCGATTCTTAAACGAACAGATCCAAAGACCCCGCCAGTATATCGATTGGTTATTGATCTGCGCGAATTAAACAAATGCATTGTGCCGCAATTTCCTGTGGTCCCAGATATCTCGTCATTACTGACAGCTATTGATTCCGAAGCAACATTCTTTACTGTAATCGATCTCAAGAATGCCTTTTTCAGCGTCCCAATAGATCCGGAAAGCCAATATTTGTTCGGATTTAGTTTAAATGGGCGTAGCTTTAAATTCTCACGCGCACCTCAAGGATTTACAGAAAGCCCCAGCATCTATAGCCAAGCACTGAAACGAGAACTTGACAGTATCCACATGCCAGTTAACACTGCCCTGCTTCAATATGTCGACAATCTACTGATCACCGCGAGAAGCGAACCGGAATGTGAGAAAGCATCACTGACAGTTTTACAATTTCTAGCCGAAAAGGGGCACAAGGTGTCCCCTTCTAAGCTGCAATTCTGTGTCCAGCGAGTTGTTTTATCTTGGACACTCGCTGTCCAAGGAGGGAAGGCAGCTTACACCCGACCGCATTCAGTTAATAGCTAACATGCCAATACCCAAGACACAAAAGGAGGTACGGGCTTTCATAGGCCTCACTTCATATTGTAGGCAGTGGATCCCTCAGTATGCATTTCTAGCAAAACCACTCATTCAGTTGACAACACAGGAGGCAGCCACATCGACTGTTCTCCCTTGGACTCAGGAACATACACAAGCTTTTGAAAGCCTAAAGAAAGCCTTATGCCAAGCACCTGTTTTAGCAACGCCATGTTACAGAAAACAGTTTACACTCTTTGTTACAGAACGCGAAGGTACTGCCTTGTCAGTACTCACACAGGAACAAGCAGGAGCACACAAGCCATGTGCTTATTTTTCTAGTACATTAGATCCCGTAGCTCAGGCTTTGCCTGCATGCCTAAAATCAGTAGCAGCGACAGCTTTAGCAATAAGACAGAGCGACGCCATAGTGTTAGGACATCCATTGACAGTTCAAGTACCACACGCAGTAGAGGTTCTTGTAAATAGAACGCAAACATAACACTTGACTATAGCGCGACTTACAGGATACGAACTTACATTGTTTCAGCCACATATAGAAATCAGACGCTGTAACACATTGAATCCTGCCACACTTTTGCCAGTAACCGGAACAGACCCACTAGCCCATGACTGTATTGAAGTTATTACTATAACGACGAAACCCAGACAAGACTTAACCGATGTCCCATTGTCAGATCCAGACCTGACATTGTATGTAGATGGTTCATGTATGAGAACAAATACAGGAGAGTTAGTGGCTGCTTACGCAGTCACAACAGATACTGAAGTCATTGAAACAAATCGTATAAATACTTTGTCAGCTCAAGCCGCAGAGCTCATCGCTCTGACACAAGCCTGTATTCAAGCCACGAATAAAAAAGTCAACATATACACTGATTCACGTTATGCATTCGGAGTTGTACATGACTTCGGCGTGCTGTGGCGAGAAAGAGGTTATTTAACTTCCCACGGTGCCCACATTCAGCACGGACCCCTCATTCATGCCTTATTAGATGCAATACATCTACCCACTGCAATATCAATTATGAAATGTAAGGCTCATACGAAGGTTACTGATATCATTTCTCAAGGCAATGATCTAGCCGACAGAACAGCTAAATAGACTGCTCAAACTCAAACCTCCGACATGACAAAGACAATAGTCCCGATGCCGACACATTGTATGACAGTTAAAGATCCTACTCTTGACGTAATTGACATCCAGACACATGCCACACCAGATGAAATAAAGAAATGGACCGAATTAGGAGGGATCCAAACGGACCAAGGATGGATGATGAAGGAAAAGTCTGTGTGGTTCCTTCCTGATTCAATGGTCCAAGTTATAATTAACACTATACATAGTCCAGCACATCTAGGAGAAAAAGCTATGCTAGATAGCATTCAACACATTTGGTTCAATAAACATTTACGAGCAGCAGCCAAACAAAAGGTCCGTACCTGTATGATCTGTTGCCAGTTCAACCCAGGAAAAAGCGTTCCTGTAGAACAGGGTGGATTTCATCCTCCTAATCACCCTTTTGAAGTCCTCCAGATGGATTATATCCAGATGGAACGATGTCGAGGATTCAAATATGTTCTCGTAGTTGTCTGCGCTCTTTCCCGTTGGACAGAGGCATACCCGGTTTCAGATTACACTGCCCCAACTACTGCCAAACAGTTGGTTCGAGAATTCTTCCCACGATACGGTTTACCACGTGTTGTTCACTCAGATAACGGCCAGCCGTTCTCATCCGAACTAATGAAACATGTTTCACTTCTGTTAGGATATCAGTGGAAATTCCACTGTGTCCGACACCCCGAGGCAGCAGGTCTCGTAGAAAGACATAATCAGACCCTGAAAATTAGATTGTCCAAAATATGCAGGGAGAAAGGTGTCGACTGGGTAGTAGCACTACCAGTTGCACTCTTTTACACGAGAATGGTAGCACACTCTCGAACAGGGCTATCCCCGTATGAGGTGATCTTCGGCAGACCACCAAATATGTGGGGGACGCCTATACCACACAAAATAACTGATATTGACTGTAATATGCTGACAGATTACTTGGCTTCCTTGATGTCTGCACTACAATCTTGTCGTTCACAGGTAGCTGCAGCCTTTCCCGACAACACTGAGGTGAAACCCCTTGACGTAGTTCCGGGGGACCTCGTTCTTGTGAGGAATTTCGACCGAAAGACTCAGCTGGAGCCCAGGTGGAAGTCACCCAAGTTGGTCCTGCTGACCACAAGAACAGCCGTGAAGATTGAAGGCAGAAAAGGATGGATTCATTCAAGTCATATCAAGAAATTTCATGGACTTCCTGCAGATGTAAATAGCCCACCTCGTGTGTCTTCACCCATTGACTCAAAACTACCTTTGGCTGAGGCCAACAGCCAGGAACTCTATAAACTAAAACTCAGGCCTAGACCGTCGGACGATTTGATTGTTTAAGTCCTCTCCAAGGTGAAGCGGTTGAATCTGTCTCCGACATGTATCCCTTAGACCTGAATCATGGAAAGTCGCGAAAAATGTTGAAACGACAGGCGTATTGTAAATCACTGCGTAGTCATTGCATAGTGACATTATTAACCTTGTTTTTCTTAAGTCTTTTAATAATTACTGCAAGTATATTGTTGCACATATATTCCCCTATTGCCAGAAACGTTTACAATGTTACTGCTGAACATTCTTTTAGTGACCTACCCCCGCATGAATTGTCCTATAGACTTGCGCTGCGCAATAACACTTTCATTAGTATGTTACATCATTCCCACCAGACTAGTAATGCTACTAATTGTTGGGTGTGTGGCCGGCTCCCTCCCTATCAGAATTATGAAGGAGTCCTGCCTTTCTTTCCACATCCGTTTACACATAATGGCTCCTGTGGAGCATGGTTTAGTTTAATCAATTCCATAGACTCAGACACAGCAGTTTATCAAGACCATTGGGTATGGGGAAATCTGAACCTCGTTTTATTTAAAGTCTGTTACCCTGACAAGGAGGGTCGCCCCAAAGGAACAGGAATTGATCTAGAAAATGAAGTATATGGATTAGGTAATTTTACACCTAATCTCATGATTCTAAATGTCGAATCCGAAGTTGAACTAGTTTTACCCACCATGTCAGTATTCCCAGCGAAGGGTGAATTGTGTGTAAGAAAAGTTGGTTCCATACATATGGGCCATAGTAAATGCACTACTATAGTAGAATTCAGTGATCAAGGCAAATCTTCATTTAGAGCTTATCGCCACTCCTACTTTATATGTGGTCAGACTGCATATATGGGTCTACCTCTAGATTGGGATGGTACCTGCTACATTGCATTTCTTTTGCCACCTGTTTTCCTAGCTCCTCCTGATTATTATAGAAATATTCATTTAGTACACAACAGAAAGCGAAGAGATCTCCCAATTGTCGATTATACTGAGACGGCATGGGACAAGTATGTAGATTTTAATAAAGGCATCTTTCCCTATATAGGTACTGTTACTAATAGTAAGCTGATACGTAGATTAACTAGAACCCTTGAAGCAGTAGTGAATGAAACTATTTCCGCTTTAGGCAATTTAACAGAAGAGCAGTCTGCTATGCGGATTGTTGTGCTTCAAAATCGTCTTGTCCTTGACGTCATCCTGGCTGATAGGGGCGGAGCTTGTAGGGTCATCGGATCAAGCTGCTGCGTATTCATACCAGAAAATTCGCCATCTGTATATAAAGCTATAACTCGCCTTCATAAGATTGTAAGCCAGATACACCAGAACCCAGGCACTTGGACTTGGTCCAGTTGGTTTTGGAGTGTGATATCAGCCTGGGGATGGAGAGTTCTATCCTTCCTAGGTATTGGCCTTCTCATACTATTCAGTTGCTGTCTATGTCTACAATGTGGACCAGCGATCTGTGGTCTGTGTGCCACATCGTGTATTCCACCACCAAGATTTCATTCGTCACGGAAGAAGAAAGAAGAACAAATGATGTTATATGAACAGATCAATGGATTGATGAAGATTGATATCTCTTAACGGGCAAGTAGGGGACAAGGAGGGAATGTGGAAATATGGATTTTTCTGATCAGTTATGTCCCCTATCTTGGACCCCAACGGTTTCATGTATGAATCACAAGTACATGTATGTTCCCTCCAGTTCCAGTTATGAAGACGCAAACACATGTGCGTCCACCGTTAACATGTCCTCTGTTGATCCGCCATGAATGGGCCGGATATTCCATTCCTAAGTACGAAAGGCCACCGGCTTTATATGGTTCACTTATGCCATTTTTCAGTCCAGGCAAGTAGGCCCTGATTCTGTCATCAAACTCTTCTTGCCTTCTGCCTCTGAAAACTCCAGTCTGAGCCTGCATCTGTGACCATGAACTTTGTCTCATTCTCTGCGCGGCTCACGAAGCCTGACATCAGCCTATTCTCTGCCAAGAACTGTATTTCACCTTCGAGTTATCTGCTTCGTTCCTCAGCCGATGCATTCCTGTCTAGTAGTTTAAGTAAACATTCTTCCAGCTACCGAGCAAAGGCTCGGCTTCTCTGTCTTTACGCAAGTAATTCATAGCCCTGTTACCATGGAAGGTTTCTGCCCCTTGCATCTCATATAGACACTTAGACGCTTGTACACGCACGCACAGGCAGTATAGAATAGATTCTGTCCGAGAGTCCTTCTTTTGTGGATAACATAGTTCTTTAAACATAGGATGTTAGATATGATTTGGGATTAGGTTGACTTGACCCCCCAGACTTTTCGTCTCCACATGTAGAGCTAAATGTCAAGTCCCCTTCACCCCCTAGTTGCACGTCAATCACACGTCATGCTGCTGCGCGCGCATCTATGCCAAGTATTATCTTATAGATCCACCTATATATGACATCATAACCAATTATGTTCCTTTTTACTCCTTATTACACCCATTTTCGGTTACGCATGTGATTCGTCATTTTCCTTATCAATTGTTACGCCTACCGTATTCGCTTCATTGTAATGTATGTTCTATAAAAGTCATTTCTTGTCAATAAAGTATGTACTTCACTTCCTGAACCCCCGTGGTGATGGAACTTGGAGCAACCGATTATAATCGATCATTGGAATAAAGCCCATTCCGAACCTCTAATACCACGGATTCTGCCTCTTATTTACTGAGCTATTTTATTATGTTTCTGTATCAAATTAAGTCCCGGTAATATTTTATTTACCACAAGCTAACGTCTTAACTCTTACTCTGGCCTAATAGCTAAGGTCTTAGACTCGTACTCTGGCCTACTGGTTAAGGTCTTAACTCTTACTCTGGCCTACTGGTTAAGGTCTTAACTCTTACTCTGGCCTAATAGCTAAGGTCTTAGACTCGTACTCTGGCCTAATAGCTAAGGTCTTAGACTCGTACTCTGGTCTAATGGTTAAGGTCTTAACTCTTACTCTAGCCTATTAGCTAAGGTCCTAACTCTTACTCTGGCCTACTGGTTAAGGTCTTAACTCTTACTCTGGCCTAATAGCTAAGGTCTTAGACTCGTACTCTGGCCTAATAGCTAAGGTCTTAGACTCGTACTCTGGTCTAATGGTTAAGGTCTTAACTCTTACTCTGGCCTAATCGCTAAGGTCTTAACTCTTACTCTGGCCTACTGGTTAAGGTCTTAACTCTTACTCTGGCCTAATAGCTAAGGTCTTAGACTCGTACTCTGGCCTAATAGCTAAGGTCTTAGACTCGTACTCTGGTCTAATGGTTAAGGTCTTAACTCTTACTCTGGCCTAATAGCTAAGGCCTAAACTCTTACTCTGGCCTACTGGTTAAGGTCTTAATTCTTACTCTGGCCTAATAGCTAAGGTCTTAGACTCGTACTCTGGCCTAATAGCAAAGGTCTTAACTCTTACTCTGGCCTAATAGCTAAGGTCTTAGACTCGTACTCTAGCCTACTGGTTAAGGTCTTAACTCTTACTCTGGCCTACTGGTTAAGGTCTTAACTCTTACTCTGGCCTAATAGCTAAGGTCTTAACTCTTACTCTGGCCTAATAGCTAAGGTCTTAGACTCGTACTCTGGCCTAATGGTTAAGGTCTTAACTCTTACTCTGGCCTAATAGCTAAGGTCTTAGACTCGTACTATAGCCTAATGGTTAAGGTCTTAACTCTTACTCTGGCCTACTGGTTAAGGTCTTAACTCTTACTCTGGCCTAATAGCTAACGTCTTAGACTCGTACCCTGGCCTAATGGTTAAGGTCTTAACTCTTACTCTGGCCTAATAGCTAAGGTCTTAGACTCGCACTCTAGCCTAATAGCTAAGGTCTTAGACTCGTGCTCTGGCCTACTGGTTAAGGTCTTAACTCTTACTCTGGCCTAATAGCTAAGGTCTTAGACTCGTACTCTGGCCTAATGGTTATGGTCTTAACTCTTACTCTGGCCTACTGGTTAAGGTCTTAACTCTTACTCTGGCCTACTGATTACGGTCTTAACTCTTACTCTGGCATAATAGCTAATGTCTTAACTCTTACTCTGGCCTAATAGATAAGGTCTTAGACTCGTACTCTGGCCTAATGGTTAAGGTCTTAACTCTTACTCTGGCCTAATAGCTAAGGTCTTAACTCTTACTCTGGCCTAATAGCTAAGGTCTTAGACTCGTACTCCGGCCTAATGGTTAAGGTCTTAACTCTTACTCTGGCCTAATAGCTAAGGTCTTAGACTCGTACTCTGGCCTAATAGCTAAGGTCTTAGACTTGTACTCTGGCCTAATGGTTAAGGTCTTAACTCTTACTCTGGCCTAATAGCTAAGGTCTTAGACTCGTACTCTGGCCTAATGGTTAAGGTCTTAACTTTTACTCTGGCCTAATAGCTATGGTCTTAACTCTTACTCTGGCCTAATAGCTAAGGTCTTAGACTCGTACTCTGGCCTACTGGTTAAGGTCTTAACTCTTACTCTGGCCTACTGGTTAAGGTCTTAACTCTTACTCTGGCCTAATAGCTAAGGTCTTAGACTCGTACTCTGGCCTAATAGCTAAGGTCTTAGACTCATACTCTGGTCTAATGGTTAAGGTCTTAACTCTTACTCTAGCCTAATAGCTAAGGTCTTAACTCTTACTCTGGCCTGCTGGTTAAGGTCTTAACTCTTACTCTGGCCTAATAGCTAAGGTCTTAGACTCGTACTCTGGCCTAATAGCTAAGGTCTTAACTCTTACTCTGGCCTAATAGCTAAGGTCTTAGACTCGTACTCTGGCCTACAGGTTGAGGTCTTAACTCTTACTCTGGCCTACTGGTTAAGGTCTTAACTCTTACTCTGGCCTAATAGCTAAGGTCTTAGACTCGTACTCTGGCCTAATGGTTAAGGTCTTAACTCTTACCCTGGCATTCTGGTTAAGGTCTTAACTCTTACTCTGGCCTACTGATTAAGGTCTTAACTCTTACTATGGCATAATAGCTAAGGTCTTAACTCTTACTCTGGCCTACTAGATAAGGTCTTAGACTCATACTCTGGCCTAATGGTTAAGGTCTTAACTCTTACTCTGGCCTAATAGCTAAGGTCTTAACTCTTACTCTGGCCTAATAGCTAAGGTTTTAGACTCGTACTCCGGCCTAATGGTTAAGGTCTTAACTCTTACTCTGGCCTAATAGCTAAGGTCTTAGACTCGTACTCTGGCCTAATAGCTAAGGTCTTAGACTCGTACTCTGGCCTAATGGTTAAGGTCTTAACTCTTAATCTGGCCTAATAGCTAAGGTCTTAGACTCGTACTCTGGCCTAATGGTTAAGGTCTTAACTTTTACTCTGGCCTAATAGCTAAGGTCTTAACTCTTACTCTGGCCTAATAGCTAAGGTATTAGACTCGTACTCTGGCCTACTGGTTAAGGTCTTAACTCGTACTCTGGCCTACTGGTTAAGGTCTTAACTCTTACTCTGGCCTAATAGCTAAGGTCTTAGACTCGTACTCTGGCCTAATAGCTAAGGTCTTAGACTCGTACTCTGGTCTAATGGTTAAGGTCTTAACTCTTACTCTAGCCTAATAGCTAAGGTCTTAACTCTTACTCTGGCCTACTGGTTAAGGTCTTAACTCTTACTCTGGCCCAATAGCTAAGGTCTTAGACTCGTACTCTGGCCTAATAGCTAAGGTCTTAACTCTTACTCTGGCCTAATAGCTAAGGTCTTAGACTCGTACTCTAGCCTACTGGTTAAGGTCTTAACTCTTACTCTGGCCTACTGGTTAAGGTCTTAACTCTTACTCTGGGCTACTGGTTAAGGTCTTAACTTTTACTCTGGCCTAATAGCTAAGGTCTTAGACTCGTACTCTAGCCTACTGGTTAAGGTCTTAACTCTTACTCTGGCCTACTGGTTAAGGTCTTAACTCTTACTCTGGCCTAATAGCTAAGGTCTTAGACTCGTACTCTGGCCTAATAGCTAAGGTCTTAGACTCGTACTCTGGCCTAATGGTTAAGGTCTTAACTCTTACTCTGGCATAATAGTTAAGGTCTTAGACTCGTACTCTGGCATAATGGTTAAGGTCTTAACTTTTACTCTGGCCTAATAGCTAAGGTCTTAACTCTTACTCTGGCCTAATAGCTAAGGTCTTAACTCTTACTCTGGCCTACTGGTTAAGGTCTTAACTCTTACTCTGGTCTAATAGCTAAGGTCTTAGACTCGTACTCTGGCCTAATAGCTAAGGTCTTAGACTCGTACTCTGGTCTAATGGTTAAGGTCTTAACTCTTACTCTAGCCTAATAGCTAAGGTCTTAGCTCTTACTCTGGCCTACTGGTTAAGGTCTTAACTCTTACTCTGGCCTAATAGCTAAGGTCTTAGACTCGTACTCTGGCCTTCAGGTTGAGGTCTTAACTCTTACTCTGGCCTACTGGTTAAGGTCTTAGACTCGTACTCTGGCCTAATGGTTAAGGTCTTAACTCTTACTCTGGCCTAATAGCTAAGGCCTTAACTCTTACTCTGGCCTAATAGCTAAGGTCTTAGACTTGTACTCTGGCCTAATAGCTAAGGTCTTAGACTCGTACTCTGGCCTAATGGTTAAGGTCTTAACTCTTACTCTGGCCTAATAGCTAAGTTCTTAGACTCGTACTCTGGCCTAATGGTTAAGGTCTTAACTCTTACTCTGGCCTACTGGTTAAGGTCTTAAATCTTACTCTGGCCTACTGATTAAGGTCTTAGACTCGTACTCTGGCCTAATGGTTAAGGTCATAACTCTTACTCTGGCCTAATAGCTAAGGTCTTAACTCTTACTCTGGCCTAATAGCTAAGGTCTTAGACTTGTACTCTGGCCTAATAGCTAAGGTCTTAGACTCGTACTCTGGCCTAATGGTTAAGGTCTTAACTCTTACTCTGGCCTAATAGCTAAGTTCTTAGACTCGTACTCTGGCCTAATGGTTAAGGTCTTAACTTTTACTCTGGCCTAATAGCTAACGTCTTAACTCTTACTCTGGCCTAATAGCTAAGGTCTTAGACTCGTACTCTGGCCTACTGGTTAAGGTCTTAACTCTTACTCTGGCCTACTGGTTAAGGTCTTAACTCTTACTCTGGCCTAATAGCTAAGGTCTTAGACTCGTACTCTGGCCCAATAGCTAAGGTCTTAGACTCGTACTCTGGTCTAATGGTTAAGGTCTTAACTCTTACTCTAGCCTATTAGCTAAGGTCCTAACTCTTACTCTGGCCTACTGGTTAAGGTCTTAACTCTTACTCTGGCCTAATAGCTAAAGTCTTAGACTCGTACTCTGCCCTAATAGCTAAGGTCTTAACTCTTACTCTGGCCTAATAGCTAAGGTCTTAGACTCGTACTCTAGCCTACTGTTTAAGGTCTTAACTCTTACTCTGGCCTACTGGTTAAGGTCTTAACTCTTACTTTGGCCTAATAGCTAAGGTCTTAACTCTTACTCTGGCCTAATAGCTACGGTCTTAGACTCGTACTCTGGCCTAATGGTTAAGGTCTGAACTCTTGCTCTGGCCTAATAGCTAAGGTCTTAACTCTTACTCTGGCCTAATAGCTAAGGTCTTAACTCTTACCCTGGCCTAATAGCTAAGGTCTTAGAATCGTACTCTGGCCTACTGGTTAAGGTCTTAACTCTTACTCTGGCCTAATAGCTAAGGTCTTAGACTCGTACTCTAGCCTACTGGTTAAGGTCTTAAGTCTTACTCTGGCCTACTGGTTAAGGTCTTAACTCTTACTCTGGCCTAATAGCTAAGGTCTTAACTCTTACTCTGGCCTAATAGCTACGGTCTTAGACTCGTACTCTGGCCTAATGGTTAAGGTCTGAACTCTTACTCTGGCCTAATAGTTAAAGTCTTAGACTCGTACTATGGCCTAATGGTTAAGGTCTTAACTCTTGCTCTGGCCTACTGGTTAAGGTCTTAACTCTTACTCTGGCCTAATAGCTAACGTCTTAGACTCGTACTCTGGCCTAATGGTTAAGGTCTTAACTCTTACTCTGGCCTAATAGCTAAGGTCTTAGACTCGCACTCTGGCCTAATAGCTAAGGTATTAGACTCGTACTCTGGCCTAATGGTTAAGGTCTTAACTCTTACTCTGGCCTACTGGTTAAGGTCTTAACTCTTACTCTGGCCTAATAGCTAAGGTCTTAGACTCGTACTCTGGCCTAATAGCTAAGGTCTTAGACTCGTACTCTGGCCTACAGGTTGAGGTCTTAACTCTTACTCTGGCCTACTGGTTAAGGTCTTAACTCTTACTCTGGCCTAATAGCTAAGGTCTTAGACTCATACTCTGGCCTACTGGTTAAGGTCTTAACTCTTACTCTGGCCTAACAGCTAAGGTCTTATCTCTTACTCTGGCCTAATAGCTAAGGTCTTAGACTCGCACTCTGGCCTAATGTTTATGGTCTTAACTCTTACACTGGCCTACTGGTTAAAGTCTTAACCCTTACTCTGGCCTAATAGCTAAGGTCTTAGACTTGTACTCTGGCCTACAGGTTAAGGTCTTAACTCTTACTCTGGCCTACTGGTTAAGGTCTTAACACTTACTCTGGCCTAATAGCTAAGGTCTTAGACTTATACTCTGGCCTACTGGTTAAGGTCTTAACTCTTACTCTGGCCTAATAGCTAAGGTCTTAACTCTTACTCTGGCCTATTAGCTAAGGTCTTAGACTCGTACTCTGGCCTAATAGTTAAGGTCTTAACTCTTACTCTGGCCTACTGGTTAAGGTCTTAACTCTTACTCTGGCCTAATAGCTAAGGTCTTAGACTCGTACTCTGGCCTAATAGCTAAGGTCTTAGATTCGTACTCTGGCCTAATAGCTAAGGTCTGAACTCTTACTCTGGCCTACTGGTTAATGTGTTACCTCTTACTCTGGCCTAATAGCTAAGGTCTTAGACTCGTGCTCTGGCCTAATATCTAAGGTCTTAACTCTTACTCTGGCCTAATAGCTAAGGTCTTAGACTCGTACTCTGGCCTAATGGTTAAGGTATTAACTCTTACTCTGGCCTACTGGTTAAGGTCTTAACTCTTACTCTGGCCTAATAGATAAGGTCTTAACTCTTACTCTGGCCTACTGGTTAATGTGTTAACTCTTACTCTAGCCTAATAGCTAAGGTCTTAGAATCGTACTCCGGCCTAATGGTTAAGGTCTTAACTCTTACTCTGGCCTAATAGCTAAGGTCTTAAACTCGTACTCTGGCCTAACAGCTAAGGTCTTAGACTCGTACTCTGGCCTAATGGTTAAGGTCTTAACTCTTACTCTGGCCTAATAGCTAAGGTCTTAGACTCGTACTCTGGCCTAATGGTTAAGGTCTTAACTTTTACTCTGGCCTAATAGCTAAGGTCTTAACTCTTACTCTGGCCTAATAGCTAAGGTCTTAGACTCGTACTCTGGCCTACTGGTTAAGGTCTTAACTCTTACTCTGGCCTACTGGTTAAGGTCTTAACTCTTACTCTGGCCTACTGGTTAAGGTCTTAACTCTTACTCTGGCCTAATAGCTAAGGTCTTAACTCTTACTCTGGCCTAATTGCTACGGTCTTAGACTCGTACTCTGGCCTAATGGTTAAGGTCTGAACTCTTACTCTGGCCTAATAATTAAAGTCTTAGACTCGTACTATGGCCTAATGGTTAAGGTCTTAACTCTTGCTCTGGCCTACTGGTTAAGGTCTTAACTCTTACTCTGGCCTAATAGCTAATGTCTTAGACTCGTACTCTGGCCTAATAGCTAGGGTCTTAACTCTTACTCTGGCCTAATAGCTAAGGTCTTAGACTTGTACTCTGGCCTACTGGTTAAGGTCTTAACTCTTACTCTGGCCTACTGGTTAAGGTCTTAACTCTTACTCTGGCCTAATAGCTAAGGTCTTAGACTCGTACTCTGGCCTAATAGCTAATGTCTTAGACTCGTACTCTGGTCTAATGGTTAAGGTCTTAACTCTTACTCTAGCCTAATAGTTAAGGTCTTAACTCTTACTCTGGCCTACTGGTTAAGGTCTTAACTCTTACTCTGGCCGAATAGCTAAGGTCTTAGACTCGTACTCTGGCCTAATAGCTAAGGTCTTAACTCTTACTCTGGCCTAATAGCTAAGGTCTTAGACTCGTACTCTGGCCTACAGGTTGAGGTCTTAACTCTTACTCTGGCCTACTGGTTAAGGTCTTAACTCTTACTCTGGCCTAATAGCTAAGGTCTTAGACTCGTACTCTGGCCTAATGGTTAAGGTCTTAACTCTTACTCTGGCCTTCTGGTTAAGGTCTTAACTCTTACTCTGGCCTACTGATTAAGGTCTTAACTCTTACTATGGCATAATAGCTAAGGTCTTAACTCTTACTCTGGCCTACTAGATAAGGTCTTAGACTCATACTCTGGCCTAATGGTTAAGGTCTTAACTCTTACTCTGGCCTAATAGCTAAGGTCTTAACTCTTACTCTGGCCTAATAGCTAAGGTTTTAGACTCGTACTCCGGCCTAATGGTTAAGGTCTTAACTCTTACTCTGGCCTAATAACTAAGGTCTTAGACTCGTACTCTGGCCTAATAGCTAAGGTCTTAGACTCGTACTCTGGCCTAATGGTTAAGGTCTTAACTCTTACTCTGGCCTAATAGCTAAGGTCTTAGACTCGTACTCTGGCCTAATGGTTAAGGTCTTAACTTTTACTCTGGCCTAATAGCTAAGGTCTTAACTCTTACTCTGGCCTAATAGCTAAGGTATTAGACTCGTACTCTGGCCTACTGGTTAAGGTCTTAACTCGTACTCTGGCCTACTGGTTAAGGTCTTAACTCTTACTCTGGCCTAATAGCTAAGGTCTTAGACTCGTACTCTGGCCTAATAGCTAAGGTCTTAGACTCGTACTCTGGTCTAATGGTTAAGGTCTTAACTCTTACTCTAGCCTAAGAGCTAAGGTCTTAACTCTTACTCTGGCCTACTGGTTAAGGTCTTAACTCTTACTCTGGCCCAATAGCTAAGGTCTTAGACTCGTACTCTGGCCTAATAGCTAAGGTCTTAACTCTTACTCTGGCCTAATAGCTAAGGTCTTAGACTCGTACTCTAGCCTACTGGTTAAGGTCTTAACTCTTACTCTGGCCTACTGGTTAAGGTCTTAACTCTTACTCTGGCCTACTGGTTAAGGTCTTAACTTTTACTCTGGCCTAATAGCTAAGGTCTTAGACTCGTACTCTAGCCTACTGGTTAAGGTATTAACTCTTACTCTGGCCTACTGGTTAAGGTCTTAACTCTTACTCTGGCCTAATAGCTAAGGTCTTAGACTCGTACTCTGGCCTAATAGCTAAGGTCTTAGACTCGTACTCTGGCCTAATGGTTAAGGTCTTAACTCTTACTCTGGCATAATAGCTAAGGTCTTAGACTCGTACTCTGGCATAATGGTTAAGGTCTTAACTTTTACTCTGGCCTAATAGCTAAGGTCTTAACTCTTACTCTGGCCTAATAGCTAAGGTCTTAACTCTTACTCTGGCCTACTGGTTAAGGTCTTAACTCTTACTCTGGCCTAATAGCTAAGGTCTTAGACTCGTACTCTGGCCTAATAGCTAAGGTCTTAGACTCGTACTCTGGTCTAATGGTTAAGGTCTTAACTCTTACTCTAGCCTAATAGCTAAGGTTTTAGCTCTTACTCTGGCCTACTGGTTAAGGTCTTAACTCTTACTCTGGCCTAATAGCTAAGGTCTTAGACTCGTACTCTGGCCTACAGGTTGAGGTCTTAACTCTTACTCTGGCCTACTGGTTAAGGTCTTAGACTCGTACTCTGGCCTAATGGTTAAGGTCTTAACTCTTACTCTGGCCTAATAGCTAAGGTCTTAACTCTTACTCTGGCCTAATAGCTAAGGTCTTAGACTTGTACTCTGGCCTAATAGCTAAGGTCTTAGACTCGTACTCTGGCCTAATGGTTAAGGTCTTAACTCTTACTCTGGCCTAATAGCTAAGTTCTTAGACTCGTACTCTGGCCTAATGGTTAAGGTCTTAACTCTTACTCTGGCCTACTGGTTAAGGTCTTAACTCTTACTCTGGCCTACTGATTAAGGTCTTAGACTCGTACTCTGGCCTAATGGTTAAGGTCTTAACTCTTACTCTGGCCTAATAGCTAAGGTCTTAACTCTTACTCTGGCCTAATAGCTAAGGTCTTAGACTTGTACTCTGGCCTAATAGCTAAGGTCTTAGACTCGTACTCTGGCCTAATGGTTAAGGTCTTAACTCTTACTCTGGCCTAATAGCTAAGTTCTTAGACTCGTACTCTGGCCTAATGGTTAAGGTCTTAACTTTTACTCTGGCCTAATAGCTAATGTCTTAACTCTTACTCTGGCCTAATAGCTAAGGTCTTAGACTCATACTCTGGCCTACTGGTTAAGGTCTTAACTCTTACTCTGGCCTACTGGTTAAGGTCTTAACTCTTACTCTGGCCTAATAGCTAAGGTCTTAGACTCGTACTCTGGCCTAATAGCTAAGGTCTTAGACTCGTACTCTGGTCTAATGGTTAAGGTCTTAACTCTTACTCTAGCCTATTAGCTAAGGTCCTAACTCTTACTCTGGCCTACTGGTTAAGGTCTTAACTCTTACTCTGGCCTAATAGCTAAAGTCTTAGACTCGTACTCTGCCCTAATAGCTAAGGTCTTAACTCTTACTCTGGCCTAATAGCTAAGGTCTTAGACTCGTACTCTAGCCTACTGTTTAAGGTCTTAACTCTTACTCTGGCCTTCTGGTTAAGGTCTTAACTCTTACTTTGGCCTAATAGCTAAGGTCTTAACTCTTACTCTGGCCTAATAGCTACGGTCTTAGACTCGTACTCTGGCCTAATGGTTAAGGTCTGAACTCTTGCTCAGGCCTAATAGCTAAGGTCTTAACTCTTACTCTGGCCTAATAGCTAAGGTCTTAGACTCGTACTCTGGCCTAATAGCTAAGGTCTTAGACTCTTACTCTGGCCTAATGGTTAAGGTCTTAACTCTTACTCTGGCCTAATAGCTAAGGTCTTAGACTCGTACTCTGGCCTAATGGTTAAGGTCTTAACTTTTACTCTGGCCTAATAGCTAAGGTCTTAATTCTTACCCTGGCCTAATAGCTAAGGTCTTAGACTCGTACTCTGGCCTACTGGTTAAGGTCTTAACTCTTACTCTGGCCTAATAGCTAAGGTCTTAGACTCGTACTCTAGCCTACTGGTTAAAGTCTTAACTCTTACTCTGGCCTACTGGTTAAGGTCTTAACTCTTACTCTGGCCTAATAGCGAAGGTCTTAACTCTTACTCTGGCCTAATAGCTACGGTCTTAGACTCGTACTCTGGCCTAATGGTTAAGGTCTGAACTCTTACTCTGGCCTAATAGTTAAAGTCTTAGACTCGTACTATGGCCTAATGGTTAAGGTCTTAACTCTTGCTCTGGCCTACTGGTTAAGGTCTTAACTCTTACTCTGGCCTAATAGCTAACGTCTTAGACTCGTACTCTGGCCTAATGGTTAAGGTCTTAACTCTTACTCTGGCCTAATAGCTAAGGTCTTAGACTCGCACTCTGGCCTAATAGCTAAGGTATTAGACTCGTACTCTGGCCTAATGGTTAAGGTCTTAACTCTTACTCTGGCCTACTGGTTAAGGTCTTAACTCTTACTCTGGCCTAATAGCTAAGGTCTTAGACTCGTACTCTGGCCTAATAGCTAAGGTCTTAGACTCGTACTCTGGCCTACAGGTTGAGGTCTTAACTCTTACTCTGGCCTACTGGTTAAGGTCTTAACTCTTACTCTGGCCTAATAGCTAAGGTCTTAGACTCATACTCTGGCCTACTGGTTAAGGTCTTAACTCTTACTCTGGCCTAACAGCTAAGGTCTTATCTCTTACTCTGGCCTAATAGCTAAGGTCTTAGACTCGCACTCTGGCCTAATGTTTATGGTCTTAACTCTTACACTGGCCTACTGGTTAAAGTCTTAACTCTTACTCTGGCCTAATAGCTAAGATCTTAGACTCGTGCTCTGGCCTAATAGCTAAGGTCTTAACTCTTACTCTGGCCTAATAGATAAGGTCTTAGACTCGTACTCTGGCCTAATGGTTAAGGTCTTAACTCTTACTCTGGCCTACAGGTTAAGGTCTTAACTCTTACTCTGGCCTACTGGTTAAGGTCTTAACACTTACTCTGGCCTAATAGCTAAGGTATTAGACTCGTACTCTGGCCTACTGGTTAAGGTCTTAACTCGTACTCTGGCCTAATGGTTAAGGTCTTAACTCTTACTCTGGCCTAATAGCTAAGGTCTTAGACTCGTACTCTGGCCTAATGGTTAAGGTCTTAACTTTTACTCTGGCCTAATAGCTAAGGTCTTAACTCTTACTCTGGCCTAATAGCTAAGGTATTAGACTCGTACTCTGGCCTACTGGTTAAGGTCTTAACTCGTACTCTGGCCTACTGGTTAAGGTCTTAACTCTTACTCTGGCCTAATAGCTAAGGTCTTAGACTCGTACTCTGGCCTAATAGCTAAGGTCTTAGACTCGTACTCTGGTCTAATGGTTAAGGTCTTAACTCTTACTCTAGCCTAATAGCTAAGGTCTTAACTCTTACTCTGGCCTACTGGTTAAGGTCTTAACTCTTACTCTGGCCCAATAGCTAAGGTCTTAGACTCGTACTCTGGCCTAATAGCTAAGGTCTTAACTCTTACTCTGGCCTAATAGCTAAGGTCTTAGACTCGTACTCTAGCCTACTGGTTAAGGTCTTAACTCTTACTCTGGCCTACTGGTTAAGGTCTTAACTTTTACTCTGGCCTAATAGCTAAGGTCTTAGACTCGTACTCTAGCCTACTGGTTAAGGTCTTAACTCTTACTCTGGCCTACTGGTTAAGGTCTTAACTCTTACTCTGGCCTAATAGCTAAGGTCTTAGACTCGTACTCTGGCCTAATAGCTAAGGTCTTAGACTCGTACTCTGGCCTAATGGTTAAGGTCTTAACTCTTACTCTGGCATAATAGCTAAGGTCTTAGACTCGTACTCTGGCATAAAGGTTAAGGTCTTAACTTTTACTCTGGCCTAATAGCTAAGGTCTTAACTCTTACTCTGGCCTAATAGCTAAGGTCTTAACTCTTACTCTGGCCTACTGGTTAAGGTCTTAACTCTTACTCTGGCCTAATAGCTAAGGTCTTAGACTCGTACTCTGGCCTAATAGCTAAGGTCTTAGACTCGTACTCTGGTCTAATGGTTAAGGTCTTAACTCTTACTCTAGCCTAATAGCTAAGGTCTTAGCTCTTACTCTGGCCTACTGGTTAAGGTCTTAACTCTTACTCTGGCCTAATAGCTAAGGTCTTAGACTCGTACTCTGGCCTACAGGTTGAGGTCTTAACTCTTACTCTGGCCTACTGGTTAAGGTCTTAGACTCGTACTCTGGCCTAATGGTTAAGGTCTTAACTCTTACTCTGGCCTAATAGCTAAGGTCTTAACTCTTACTCTGGCCTAATAGCTAAGGTCTTAGACTTGTACTCTGGCCTAATAGCTAAGGTCTTAGACTCGTACTCTGGCCTAATGGTTAAGGTCTTAACTCTTACTCTGGCCTAATAGCTAAGTTCTTAGACTCGTACTCTGGCCTAATGGTTAAGGTCTTAACTCTTACTCTGGCCTACTGGTTAAGGTCTTAACTCTTTCTCTGGCCTACTGATTAAGGTCTTAGACTCGTACTCTGGCCTAATGGTTAAGGTCTTAACTCTTACTCTGGCCTAATAGCTAAGGTCTTAACTCTTACTCTGGCCTAATAGCTAAGGTCTTAGACTTGTACTCTGGCCTAATAGCTAAGGTCTTAGACTCGTACTCTGGCCTAATGGTTAAGGTCTTAACTCTTACTCTGGCCTAATAGCTAAGTTCTTAGACTCGTACTCTGGCCTAATGGTTAAGGTCTTAACTCTTACTCTGGCCTACTGGTTAAGGTCTTAACTCTTACTCTGGCCTACTGATTAAGGTCTTAGACTCGTACTCTGGCCTAATGGTTAAGGTCTTATCTCTTACTCTGGCCTAATAGCTAAGGTCTTAGACTCGCACTCTGGCCTAATGTTTATGGTCTTAACTCTTACACTGGCCTACTGGTTAAAGTCTTAACTCTTACTCTGGCCTAATAGCTAAGATCTTAGACTCGTGCTCTGGCCTAATAGCTAAGGTCTTAACTCTTACTCTGGCCTAATAGATAAGGTCTTAGACTCGTACTCTGGCCTAATGGTTAAGGTCTTAACTCTTACTCTGGCCTACAGGTTAAGGTCTTAACTCTTACTCTGGCCTACTGGTTAAGGTCTTAACACTTACTCTGGCCTAATAGCTAAGGTATTAGACTCGTACTCTGGCCTACTGGTTAAGGTCTTAACTTGTACTCTGGCCTAATGGTTAAGGTCTTAACTCTTACTCTGGCCTAATAGCTAAGGTCTTAGACTCGTACTCTGGCCTAATGGTTAAGGTCTTAACTTTTACTCTGGCCTAATAGCTAAGGTCTTAACTCTTACTCTGGCCTAATAGCTAAGGTATTAGACTCGTACTCTGGCCTACTGGTTAAGGTCTTAACTCGTACTCTGGCCTACTGGTTAAGGTCTTAACTCTTACTCTGGCCTAATAGCTAAGGTCTTAGACTCGTACTCTGGCCTAATAGCTAAGGTCTTAGACTCGTACTCTGGTCTAATGGTTAAGGTCTTAACTCTTACTCTAGCCTAATAGCTAAGGTCTTAACTCTTACTCTGGCCTACTGGTTAAGGTCTTAACTCTTACTCTGGCCCAATAGCTAAGGTCTTAGACTCGTACTCTGGCCTAATAGCTAAGGTCTTAACTCTTACTCTGGCCTAATAGCTAAGGTCTTAGACTCGTACTCTAGCCTACTGGTTAAGGTCTTAACTCTTACTCTGGCCTACTGGTTAAGGTCTTAACTTTTACTCTGGCCTAATAGCTAAGGTCTTAGACTCGTACTCTAGCCTACTGGTTAAGGTCTTAACTCTTACTCTGGCCTACTGGTTAAGGTCTTAACTCTTACTCTGGCCTAATAGCTAAGGTCTTAGACTCGTACTCTGGCCTAATAGCTAAGGTCTTAGACTCGTACTCTGGCCTAATGGTTAAGGTCTTAACTCTTACTCTGGCATAATAGCTAAGGTCTTAGACTCGTACTCTGGCATAAAGGTTAAGGTCTTAACTTTTACTCTGGCCTAATAGCTAAGGTCTTAACTCTTACTCTGGCCTAATAGCTAAGGTCTTAACTCTTACTCTGGCCTACTGGTTAAGGTCTTAACTCTTACTCTGGCCTAATAGCTAAGGTCTTAGACTCGTACTCTGGCCTAATAGCTAAGGTCTTAGACTCGTACTCTGGTCTAATGGTTAAGGTCTTAACTCTTACTCTAGCCTAATAGCTAAGGTCTTAGCTCTTACTCTGGCCTACTGGTTAAGGTCTTAACTCTTACTCTGGCCTAATAGCTAAGGTCTTAGACTCGTACTCTGGCCTACAGGTTGAGGTCTTAACTCTTACTCTGGCCTACTGGTTAAGGTCTTAGACTCGTACTCTGGCCTAATGGTTAAGGTCTTAACTCTTACTCTGGCCTAATAGCTAAGGTCTTAACTCTTACTCTGGCCTAATAGCTAAGGTCTTAGACTTGTACTCTGGCCTAATAGCTAAGGTCTTAGACTCGTACTCTGGCCTAATGGTTAAGGTCTTAACTCTTACTCTGGCCTAATAGCTAAGTTCTTAGACTCGTACTCTGGCCTAATGGTTAAGGTCTTAACTCTTACTCTGGCCTACTGGTTAAGGTCTTAACTCTTACTCTGGCCTACTGATTAAGGTCTTAGACTCGTACTCTGGCCTAATGGTTAAGGTCTTAACTCTTACTCTGGCCTAATAGCTAAGGTCTTAACTCTTACTCTGGCCTAATAGCTAAGGTCTTAGACATGTACTCTGGCCTAATAGCTAAGGTCTTAGACTCGTACTCTGGCCTAATGGTTAAGGTCTTAACTCTTACTCTGGCCTAATAGCTAAGTTCTTAGACTCGTACTCTGGCCTAATGGTTAAGGTCTTAACTTTTACTCTGGCCTAATAGCTAACGTCTTAACTCTTACTCTGGCCTAATAGCTAAGGTCTTAGACTCGTACTCTGGCCTACTGGTTAAGGTCTTAACTCTTACTCTGGCCTACTGGTTAAGGTCTTAACTCTTACTCTGGCCTAATAGCTAAGGTCTTAGACTCGTACTCTGGCCTAATAGCTAAGGTCTTAGACTCGTACTCTGGTCTAATGGTTAAGGTCTTAACTCTTACTCTAGCCTATTAGCTAAGGTCCTAACTCTTACTCTGGCCTACTGGTTAAGGTCTTAACTCTTACTCTGGCCTAATAGCTAAAGTCTTAGACTCGTACTCTGCCCTAATAGCTAAGGTCTTAACTCTTACTCTGGCCTAATAGCTAAGGTCTTAGACTCGTACTCTAGCCTACTGTTTAAGGTCTTAACTCTTACTCTGGCCTACTGGTTAAGGTCTTAACTCTTACTTTGGCCTAATAGCTAAGGTCTTAACTCTTACTCTGGCCTAATAGCTACGGTCTTAGACTCGTACTCTGGCCTAATGGTTAAGGTCTGAACTCTTGCTCTGGCCTAATAGCTAAGGTCTTAACTCTTACTCTGGCCTAATAGCTAAGGTCTTAGACTCGTACTCTGGCCTAATAGCTAAGGTCTTAGACTCTTACTCTGGCCTAATGGTTAAGGTCTTAACTCTTACTCTGGCCTAATAGCTAAGGTCTTAGACTCGTACTCTGGCCTAATGGTTAAGGTCTTAACTTTTACTCTGGCCTAATAGCTAAGGTCTTAACTCTTACCCTGGCCTAATAGCTAAGGTCTTAGACTCGTACTCTGGCCTACTGGTTAAGGTCTTAACTCTTACTCTGGCCTAATAGCTAAGGTCTTAGACTCGTACTCTAGCCTACTGGTTAAGGTCTTAACTCTTACTCTGGCCTACTGGTTAAGGTCTTAACTCTTACTCTGGCCTAATAGCTAAGGTCTTAACTCTTACTCTGGCCTAATAGCTACGGTCTTAGACTCGTACTCTGGCCTAATGGTTAAGGTCTGAACTCTTACTCTGGCCTAATAGTTAAAGTCTTAGACTCGTACTATGGCCTAATGGTTAAGGTCTTAACTCTTGCTCTGGCCTACTGGTTAAGGTCTTAACTCTTACTCTGGCCTAATAGCTAACGTCTTAGACTCGTACTCTGGCCTAATGGTTAAGGTCTTAACTCTTACTCTGGCCTAATAGCTAAGGTCGTAGACTCGCACTCTGGCCTAATAGCTAAGGTATTAGACTCGTACTCTGGCCTAATGGTTAAGGTCTTAACTCTTACTCTAGCCTACTGGTTGAGGTCTTACCTCTTACTCTGGCCTAATAGCTAAGGTCTTAGACTCGTACTCTGGCCTAATAGCTAAGGTCTTAGACTCGTACTCTGGCCTAATGTTTATGGTCTTAACTCTTACACTGGCCTACTGGTTAAAGTCTTAACCCTTACTCTGGCCTAATAGCTAAGGTCTTAGACTTGTACTCTGGCCTACAGGTTAAGGTCTTAACTCTTACTCTGGCCTACTGGTTAAGGTCTTAACACTTACTCTGGCCTAATAGCTAAGGTCTTAGACTTATACTCTGGCCTACTGGTTAAGGTCTTAACTCTTACTCTGGCCTAATCGCTAAGGTCTTAACTCTTACTCTGGCCTATTAGCTAAGGTCTTAGACTCGTACTCTGGCCTAATAGTTAAGGTCTTAACTCTTACTCTGGCCTACTGGTTAAGGTCTTAACTCTTACTCTGGCCTAATAGCTAAGGTCTTAGACTCGTACTCTGGCCTAATAGCTAAGGTCTTAGATTCGTACTCTGGCCTAATAGCTAAGGTCTTAACTCTTACTCTGGCCTACTGGTTAATGTGTTAACTCTTACTCTGGCCTAATAGCTAAGGTCTTAGTCTCGTGCTCTGGCCTAATATCTAAGGTCTTAACTCTTACTCTGGCCTAATAGCTAAGGTCTTAGACTCGTACTCTGGCCTAATGGTTAAGGTATTAACTCTTACTCTGGCCTACTGGTTAAGGTCTTAACTCTTACTCTGGCCTAATAGATAAGGTCTTAACTCTTACTCTGGCCTACTGGTTAATGTGTTAACTCTTACTCTAGCCTAATAGCTAAGGTCTTAGAATCATACTCCTGCCTAATGGTTAAGGTCTTAACTCTTACTCTGGCCTAATAGCTAAGGTCTTAGACTCGCACTCTGGCCCAATGTTTAAGGTCTTAACTCTTACTCTGGCCTAATAGCTATGGTCTTAACTCTTACTCTGGCCTAATAGCTAAGGTCTTAGACTCGTACTCTGGCCTAATGGTTAAGGTCTTAACTCTTACTCTGGCCTAATAGCTAAGGTCTTAGACTCGTACTCTGGTCTAATGGTTAAGGTCTTAACTTTTACTCTGGCCTAATAGCTAAGGTCTTAACTCTTACTCTGGCCTAATAGCTAAGGTCTTAGACTCGTACTCTGGCCTACTGGTTAAGGTCTTAACTCTTACTCTGGCCTAATGGTTAAGGTCTTAACTCTTACTCTGGCCTACTGGTTAAGGTCTTAACTCTTACTCTGGCCTAATAGCTAAGGTCTTAACTCTTACTCTGGCCTAATTGCTACGGTCTTAGACTCGTACTCTGGCCTAATGGTTAAGGTCTGAACTCTTACTCTGGCCTAATAATTAAAGTCTTAGACTCGTACTATGGCCTAATGGTTAAGGTCTTAACTCTTGCTCTGGCCTACTGGTTAAGGTCTTAACTCTTACTCTGGCCTAATAGCTAATGTCTTAGACTCGTACTCTGGCCTAATAGCTAGGGTCTTAACTCTTACTCTGGCCTAATAGCTAAGGTCTTAGACTCGTACTCTGGCCTACTGGTTAAGGTCTTAACTCTTACTCTGGCCTACTGGTTAAGGTCTTAACTCTTACGCTGGCCTAATAGCTAAGGTCTTAGACTCGTACTCTGGCCTAATAGCTAATGTCTTAGACTCGTACTCTGGTCTAATGGTTAAGGTCTTAACTCTTACTCTAGCCTAATAGTTAAGGTCTTAACTCTTACTCTGGCCTACTGGTTAAGGTCTTAACTCTTACTCTGGCCGAATAGCTAAGGTCTTAGACTCGTACTCTGGCCTAATAGCTAAGGTCTTATCTCTTACTCTGGCCTAATAGCTAAGGTCTTAGACTCGTACTCTAGCCTACTGGTTAAGGTCTTAACTCTTACTCTGGCCTACTGGTTAAGGTCTTAACTCTTACTCTGGCCTAATAGCTAAGGTCTTAACTCTTACTCTGGCCTAATAGCTACGGTCTTAGACTCGCACTCTGGCCTAATAGCTAAGGTCTTAGACTCATACTCTGGCCTAATGGTTAAGGTCTTAACTCTTGCTCTGGCCTACTGGTTAAGGTCTTAACTCTTACTCTGGCCTAATAGCTAACGTCTTAGACTCGTACTCTCGCCTAATAGTTAAGGTCTTAAATCTTACTCTGGCCTAATAGCTAAGGTCTTAGACTCGCACTCTGACCTAATAGCTAAGGTCTTAGACTCGTACTCTGGCCTAATGGTTAAGGTCTTAACTCTTACTCTGGCCTACTGGTTAAGGTCTTAACTCTTACTCTGGCCTAATAGCTAAGGTCTTAGACTCGTACTCTGGCCTAATAGCTAAGGTCTTAGACTCGTACTCTGGTCTAATGGTTAAGGTCTTAACTCTTACTCTGGCCTAATAGCTAAGGTCTTCACTCTTACTCTGGCCTACTGGTTAAGGTCTTAACTCTTACTTTGGCCTAATAGCTAAGGTCTTAAACTCATACTCTGGCCTAATAGCTAAGGTCTTAGACTCGTACTCTGGACTAATGGTTAAGGTCTTAACTCTTACTCTGGCCTAATAGCTAAGGTCGTAACTCTTTCTCTGGCCTACTGGTTAAGGTCTTAACTCTTACTCTGGCCTAATAGCTAACGTCTTAGACTCGTGCTCTGGCCTAATGGTTATGGTCTTAACTCTTACTCTGGCCTACTGGTTAAGGTCTTAACTCTTACTCTGGCCTACTGATTACGGTCTTAACTCTTGCTCTGGCATAATAGCTAAGGTCTTAACTCTTACTCTGGCCTAATAGATAAGGTCTTAGACTCGTACTCTGGCCTAATGGTTAAGGTCTTAACTCTTACTCTGGCCTAATAGCTAAGGTCTTAACTCTTACTCTGGCCTAATAGCTAAGGTCTTAGACCCGTACTCCGGCCTAATGGTTAAGGTCTTAACTCTTACTCTGGCCTAATAGCTAAGGTCTTAGACTCGTACTCTGGCCTAATAGCTAAGGTCTTAGACTCGTACTCTGGCCTAATGGTTAAGGTCTTAACTCTTACTCTGGCTTAATAGCTAAGGTCTTAGACTCGTACTCTGGCCTAATGGTTAAGGTCTTAACTTTTACTCTGGCCTAATAGCTAAGGTCTTAACTCTTACTCTGGCCTAATAGCTAAGGTCTTAGACTCGTACTCTGGCCTACTGAATAAGGTCTTAACTCTTACTCTGGCCTAATAGCTAAGGTCTTATATTCGTACTCTGGCCTAATAGCTAAGGTCTTAGACTCGTACTCTGGTCTAATGGTTAAGGTCTTAACTCTTACTCTAGCCTAATAGCTAAGGTCTTAACTCTTACTCTGGCCTACTGGTTAAGGTCTTAACTCTTACTCTGGCCTAATAGCTAAGGTCTTAGACTCGTACTCTGGCCTAATAGCTAAGGTCTTAACTCTTACTCTGGCCGAATAGCTAAGGTCTTAGACTCGTACTCTGGCCTACAGGTTGAGGTCTTAACTCTTACTCTGGCCTACTGGTTAAGGTCTTAACTCTTACTCTGGCCTAATAGCTAAGGTCTTAGACTCGTACTCTGGCCTAATGGTTAAGGTCTTAACTCTTACTCTGGCCTTCTGGTTAAGGTCTTAACTCTTACTCTGGCCTACTGATTAAGGTCTTAACTCTTACTCTGGCATAATAGCTAAGGTCTTAACTCTTACTCTGGCCTAATAGCTAAGGTCTTAGACTCGCACTCTGGCCTAATAGCTAAGGTCTTAGACTCGTACTCTGGCCTAATGGTTAAGGTCTTAACTCTTACTCTGGCCTACTGGTTAAGGTCTTAACTCTTACTCTGGCCTAATAGCTAAGGTCTTAGACTCGTACTCTGGCCTAATAAGTAAGGTCTTAGACTCGTACTCTGGCCAACAGGTTGAGGTCTTAACTCTTACTCTGGCCTAATAGCTAAGGTCTTAGACTCGTACTCTGGCCTAATGGTTAAGGTCTTAACTTTTACTCTGGCCTAATAGCTAAGGTCCTAACCCTTACTCTGGCCTAATAGCTAAGGTCTTAGACTCGTACTCTGGCCTACTGGTTAAGGTCTTAACTCTTACTCTGGCCTACTGGTTAAGGTCTTAACTCTTACTCTGGCCTAATAGCTAAGGTCTTAGACTCGTACTCTGGCCTAATAGCTAAGGTCTTAGACTCGTACTCTGGTCTAATGGTTAAGGTCTTAACTCTTACTCTGGCCTAATCGCTAAGGTCTTAACTCTTACTCTGGCCTACTGGTTAAGGTCTTAACTCTTACTCTGGCCTAATAGCTAAGGTCTTAGACTCTTACTCTGGCCTAATAGCTAAGGTCTTAGACTCGTACTCTGGTCTAATGGTTAAGGTCTTAACTCTTACTCTGGCCTAATAGCTAAGGTCTAAACTCTTACTCTGGCCTACTGGTTAAGGTCTTAACTCTTACTCTGGCCTAATAGCTAAGGTCTTAGACTCGTACTCTGGCCTAATAGCAAAGGTCTTAACTCTTACTCTGGCCTAATAGCTAAGGTCTTAGACTCGTACTCTAGCCTACTGGTTAAGGTCTTAACTCTTACTCTGGCCTACTGGTTAAGGTCTTAACTCTTACTCTGGCCTAATAGCTAAGGTCTTAACTCTTACTCTGGCCTAATAGCTAAGGTCTTAGACTCGTACTCTGGCCTAATGGTTAAGGTCTTAACTCTTACTCTGGCCTAATAGCTAAGGTCTTAGACTCGTACTATGGCCTAATGGTTAAGGTCTTAACTCTTACTCTGGCCTACTGGTTAAGGTCTTAACTCTTACTCTGGCCTAATAGCTAACGTCTTAGACTCGTACCCTGGCCTAATGGTTAAGGTCTCAACTCTTACTCTGGCCTAATAGCTAAGGTCTTAGACTCGCACTCTGGCCTAATAGCTAAGGTCTTAGACTCGTGCTCTGGCCTACTGGTTAAGGTCTTAACTCTTACTCTGGCCTAATAGCTAAGGTCTTAGACTCGTACTCTGGCCTAATGGTTATGGTCTTAACTCTTACTCTGGCCTACTGGTTAAGGTCTTAACTCTCACTCTGGCCTACTGATTACGGTCTTAACTCTTACTCTGGCATAATAGCTAAGGTCTTAACTCTTACTCTGGCCTAATAGATAAGGTCTTAGACTCGTACTCTGGCCTAATGGTTAAGGTCTTAACTCTTACTCTGGCCTAATAGCTAAGGTCTTAACTCTTACTCTGGCCTAATAGCTAAGGTCTTAGACTCGTACTCCGGCCTAATGGTTAAGGTCTTAACTCTTACTCTGGCCTAATAGCTAAGGTCTTAGACTCGTACTCTGGCCTAATAGCTAAGGTCTTAGACTTGTACTCTGGCCTAATGGTTAAGGTCTTAACTCTTACTCTGGCCTAATAGCTAAGGTCTTAGACTCGTACTCTGGCCTAATGGTTAAGGTCTTAACTTTTACTCTGGCCTAATAGCTAAGGTCTTAACTCTTACTCTGGCCTAATAGCTAAGGTCTTAGACTCGTACTCTGGCCTACTGGTTAAGGTCTTAACTCTTACTCTGGCCTACTGGTTAAGGTCTTAACTCTTACTCTGGCCTAATAGCTAAGGTCTTAGACTCGTACTCTGGCCTAATAGCTAAGGTCTTAGACTCATACTCTGGTCTAATGGTTAAGGTCTTAACTCTTACTCTAGCCTAATAGCTAAGGTCTTAACTCTTACTCTGGCCTACTGGTTAAGGTCTTAACTCTTACTCTGGCCTAATAGCTAAGGTCTTAGACTCGTACTCTGGCCTAATAGCTAAGGTCTTAACTCTTACTCTGGCCTAATAGCTAAGGTCTTAGACTCGTACTCTGGCCTACAGGTTGAGGTCTTAACTCTTACTCTGGCCTACTGGTTAAGGTCTTAACTCTTACTCTGGCCTAATAGCTACGGTCTTAGACTCGTACTCTGGCCTAATGGTTAAGGTCTGAACTCTTACTCTGGCCTAATAGTTAAAGTCTTAGACTCGTACTATGGCCTAATGGTTAAGGTCTTAACTCTTGCTCTGGCCTACTGGTTAAGGTCTTAACTCTTACTCTGGCCTAATAGCTAACGTCTTAGACTCGTACTCTGGCCTAATGGTTAAGGTCTTAACTCTTACTCTGGCCTAATAGCTAAGGTCGTAGACTCGCACTCTGGCCTAATAGCTAAGGTATTAGACTCGTACTCTGGCCTAATGGTTAAGGTCTTAACTCTTACTCTGGCCTACTGGTTGAGGTCTTACCTCTTACTCTGGCCTAATAGCTAAGGTCTTAGACTCGTACTCTGGCCTAATAGCTAAGGTCTTAGACTCGTACTCTGGCCTAATGTTTATGGTCTTAACTCTTACACTGGCCTACTGGTTAAAGTCTTAACCCTTACTCTGGCCTAATAGCTAAGGTCTTAGACTTGTACTCTGGCCTACAGGTTAAGGTCTTAACTCTTACTCTGGCCTACTGGTTAAGGTCTTAACACTTACTCTGGCCTAATAGCTAAGGTCTTAGACTTATACTCTGGCCTACTGGTTAAGGTCTTAACTCTTACTCTGGCCTAATCGCTAAGGTCTTAACTCTTACTCTGGCCTATTAGCTAAGGTCTTAGACTCGTACTCTGGCCTAATAGTTAAGGTCTTAACTCTTACTCTGGCCTACTGGTTAAGGTCTTAACTCTTACTCTGGCCTAATAGCTAAGGTCTTAGACTCGTACTCTGGCCTAATAGCTAAGGTCTTAGATTCGTACTCTGGCCTAATAGCTAAGGTCTTAACTCTTACTCTGGCCTACTGGTTAATGTGTTAACTCTTACTCTGGCCTAATAGCTAAGGTCTTAGTCTCGTGCTCTGGCCTAATATCTAAGGTCTTAACTCTTACTCTGGCCTAATAGCTAAGGTCTTAGACTCGTACTCTGGCCTAATGGTTAAGGTATTAACTCTTACTCTGGCCTACTGGTTAAGGTCTTAACTCTTACTCTGGCCTAATAGATAAGGTCTTAACTCTTACTCTGGCCTACTGGTTAATATGTTAACTCTTACTCTAGCCTAATAGCTAAGGTCTTAGAATCATACTCCTGCCTAATGGTTAAGGTCTTAACTCTTACTCTGGCCTAATAGCTAAGGTCTTAGACTCGCACTCTGGCCCAATGTTTAAGGTCTTAACTCTTACTCTGGCCTAATAGCTATGGTCTTAACTCTTACTCTGGCCTAATAGCTAAGGTCTTAGACTCGTACTCTGGCCTAATGGTTAAGGTCTTAACTCTTACTCTGGCCTAATAGCTAAGGTCTTAGACTCGTACTCTGGTCTAATGGTTAAGGTCTTAACTTTTACTCTGGCCTAATAGCTAAGGTCTTAACTCTTACTCTGGCCTAATAGCTAAGGTCTTAGACTCGTACTCTGGCCTACTGGTTAAGGTCTTAACTCTTACTCTGGCCTAATGGTTAAGGTCTTAACTCTTACTCTGGCCTACTGGTTAAGGTCTTAACTCTTACTCTGGCCTAATAGCTAAGGTCTTAACTCTTACTCTGGCCTAATTGCTACGGTCTTAGACTCGTACTCTGGCCTAATGGTTAAGGTCTGAACTCTTACTCTGGCCTAATAATTAAAGTCTTAGACTCGTACTATGGCCTAATGGTTAAGGTCTTAACTCTTGCTCTGGCCTACTGGTTAAGGTCTTAACTCTTACTCTGGCCTAATAGCTAATGTCTTAGACTCATACTCTGGCCTAATAGCTAGGGTCTTAACTCTTACTCTGGCCTAATAGCTAAGGTCTTAGACTCGTACTCTGGCCTACTGGTTAAGGTCTTAACTCTTACTCTGGCCTACTGGTTAAGGTCTTAACTCTTACTCTGGCCTAATAGCTAAGGTCTTAGACTCGTACTCTGGCCTAATAGCTAATGTCTTAGACTCGTACTCTGGTCTAATGGTTAAGGTCTTAACTCTTACTCTAGCCTAATAGTTAAGGTCTTAACTCTTACTCTGGCCTACTGGTTAAGGTCTTAACTCTTACTCTGGCCGAATAGCTAAGGTCTTAGACTCGTACTCTGGCCTAATAGCTAAGGTCTTATCTCTTACTCTGGCCTAATAGCTAAGGTCTTAGACTCGTACTCTAGCCTACTGGTTAAGGTCTTAACTCTTACTCTGGCCTACTGGTTAAGGTCTTAACTCTTACTCTGGCCTAATAGCTAAGGTCTTAACTCTTACTCTGGCCTAATAGCTACGGTCTTAGACTCGCACTCTGGCCTAATAGCTAAGGTCTTAGACTCATACTCTGGCCTAATGGTTAAGGTCTTAACTCTTGCTCTGGCCTACTGGTTAAGGTCTTAACTCTTACTCTGGCCTAATAGCTAACGTCTTAGACTCGTACTCTCGCCTAATAGTTAAGGTCTTAAATCTTACTCTGGCCTAATAGCTAAGGTCTTAGACTCGCACTCTGACCTAATAGCTAAGGTCTTAGACTCGTACTCTGGCCTAATGGTTAAGGTCTTAACTCTTACTCTGGCCTACTGGTTAAGGTCTTAACTCTTACTCTGGCCTAATAGCTAAGGTCTTAGACTCGTACTCTGGCCTAATAGCTAAGGTCTTAGACTCGTACTCTGGTCTAATGGTTAAGGTCTTAACTCTTACTCTGGCCTAATAGCTAAGGTCTTAACTCTTACTCTGGCCTACTGGTTAAGGTCTTAACTCTTACTTTGGCCTAATAGCTAAGGTCTTAAACTCATACTCTGGCCTAATAGCTAAGGTCTTAGACTCGTACTCTGGACTAATGGTTAAGGTCTTAACTCTTACTCTGGCCTAATAGCTAAGGTCGTAACTCTTTCTCTGGCCTACTGGTTAAGGTCTTAACTCTTACTCTGGCCTAATAGCTAACGTCTTAGACTCGTGCTCTGGCCTAATGGTTATGGTCTTAACTCTTACTCTGGCCTACTGGTTAAGGTCTTAACTCTTACTCTGGCCTACTGATTACGGTCTTAACTCTTGCTCTGGCATAATAGCTAAGGTCTTAACTCTTACTCTGGCCTAATAGATAAGGTCTTAGACTCGTACTCTGGCCTAATGGTTAAGGTCTTAACTCTTACTCTGGCCTAATAGCTAAGGTCTTAACTCTTACTCTGGCCTAATAGCTAAGGTCTTAGACCCGTACTCCGGCCTAATGGTTAAGGTCTTAACTCTTACTCTGGCCTAATAGCTAAGGTCTTAGACTCGTACTCTGGCCTAATAGCTAAGGTCTTAGACTCGTACTCTGGCCTAATGGTTAAGGTCTTAACTCTTACTCTGGCTTAATAGCTAAGGTCTTAGACTCGTACTCTGGCCTAATGGTTAAGGTCTTAACTTTTACTCTGGCCTAATAGCTAAGGTCTTAACTCTTACTCTGGCCTAATAGCTAAGGTCTTAGACTCGTACTCTGGCCTACTGAATAAGGTCTTAACTCTTACTCTGGCCTAATAGCTAAGGTCTTATATTCGTACTCTGGCCTAATAGCTAAGGTCTTAGACTCGTACTCTGGTCTAATGGTTAAGGTCTTAACTCTTACTCTAGCCTAATAGCTAAGGTCTTAACTCTTACTCTGGCCTACTGGTTAAGGTCTTAACTCTTACTCTGGCCTAATAGCTAAGGTCTTAGACTCGTACTCTGGCCTAATAGCTAAGGTCTTAACTCTTACTCTGGCCGAATAGCTAAGGTCTTAGACTCGTACTCTGGCCTACAGGTTGAGGTCTTAACTCTTACTCTGGCCTACTGGTTAAGGTCTTAACTCTTACTCTGGCCTAATAGCTAAGGTCTTAGACTCGTACTCTGGCCTAATGGTTAAGGTCTTAACTCTTACTCTGGCCTTCTGGTTAAGGTCTTAACTCTTACTCTGGCCTACTGATTAAGGTCTTAACTCTTACTCTGGCATAATAGCTAAGGTCTTAACTCTTACTCTGGCCTAATAGCTAAGGTCTTAGACTCGCACTCTGGCCTAATAGCTAAGGTCTTAGACTCGTACTCTGGCCTAATGGTTAAGGTCTTAACTCTTACTCTGGCCTACTGGTTAAGGTCTTAACTCTTACTCTGGCCTAATAGCTAAGGTCTTAGACTCGTACTCTGGCCTAATAAGTAAGGTCTTAGACTCGTACTCTGGCCAACAGGTTGAGGTCTTAACTCTTACTCTGGCCTAATAGCTAAGGTCTTAGACTCGTACTCTGGCCTAATGGTTAAGGTCTTAACTTTTACTCTGGCCTAATAGCTAAGGTCCTAACCCTTACTCTGGCCTAATAGCTAAGGTCTTAGACTCGTACTCTGGCCTACTGGTTAAGGTCTTAACTCTTACTCTGGCCTACTGGTTAAGGTCTTAACTCTTACTCTGGCCTAATAGCTAAGGTCTTAGACTCGTACTCTGGCCTAATAGCTAAGGTCTTAGACTCGTACTCTGGTCTAATGGTTAAGGTCTTAACTCTTACTCTGGCCTAATCGCTAAGGTCTTAACTCTTACTCTGGCCTACTGGTTAAGGTCTTAACTCTTACTCTGGCCTAATAGCTAAGGTCTTAGACTCTTACTCTGGCCTAATAGCTAAGGTCTTAGACTCGTACTCTGGTCTAATGGTTAAGGTCTTAACTCTTACTCTGGCCTAATAGCTAAGGTCTAAACTCTTACTCTGGCCTACTGGTTAAGGTCTTAACTCTTACTCTGGCCTAATAGCTAAGGTCTTAGACTCGTACTCTGGCCTAATAGCAAAGGTCTTAACTCTTACTCTGGCCTAATAGCTAAGGTCTTAGACTCGTACTCTAGCCTACTGGTTAAGGTCTTAACTCTTACTCTGGCCTACTGGTTAAGGTCTTAACTCTTACTCTGGCCTAATAGCTAAGGTCTTAACTCTTACTCTGGCCTAATAGCTAAGGTCTTAGACTCGTACTCTGGCCTAATGGTTAAGGTCTTAACTCTTACTCTGGCCTAATAGCTAAGGTCTTAGACTCGTACTATGGCCTAATGGTTAAGGTCTTAACTCTTACTCTGGCCTACTGGTTAAGGTCTTAACTCTTACTCTGGCCTAATAGCTAACGTCTTAGACTCGTACCCTGGCCTAATGGTTAAGGTCTCAACTCTTACTCTGGCCTAATAGCTAAGGTCTTAGACTCGCACTCTGGCCTAATAGCTAAGGTCTTAGACTCGTGCTCTGGCCTACTGGTTAAGGTCTTAACTCTTACTCTGGCCTAATAGCTAAGGTCTTAGACTCGTACTCTGGCCTAATGGTTATGGTCTTAACTCTTACTCTGGCCTACTGGTTAAGGTCTTAACTCTCACTCTGGCCTACTGATTACGGTCTTAACTCTTACTCTGGCATAATAGCTAAGGTCTTAACTCTTACTCTGGCCTAATAGATAAGGTCTTAGACTCGTACTCTGGCCTAATGGTTAAGGTCTTAACTCTTACTCTGGCCTAATAGCTAAGGTCTTAACTCTTACTCTGGCCTAATAGCTAAGGTCTTAGACTCGTACTCCGGCCTAATGGTTAAGGTCTTAACTCTTACTCTGGCCTAATAGCTAAGGTCTTAGACTCGTACTCTGGCCTAATAGCTAAGGTCTTAGACTTGTACTCTGGCCTAATGGTTAAGGTCTTAACTCTTACTCTGGCCTAATAGCTAAGGTCTTAGACTCGTACTCTGGCCTAATGGTTAAGGTCTTAACTTTTACTCTGGCCTAATAGCTAAGGTCTTAACTCTTACTCTGGCCTAATAGCTAAGGTCTTAGACTCGTACTCTGGCCTACTGGTTAAGGTCTTAACTCTTACTCTGGCCTACTGGTTAAGGTCTTAACTCTTACTCTGGCCTAATAGCTAAGGTCTTAGACTCGTACTCTGGCCTAATAGCTAAGGTCTTAGACTCATACTCTGGTCTAATGGTTAAGGTCTTAACTCTTACTCTAGCCTAATAGCTAAGGTCTTAACTCTTACTCTGGCCTACTGGTTAAGGTCTTAACTCTTACTCTGGCCTAATAGCTAAGGTCTTAGACTCGTACTCTGGCCTAATAGCTAAGGTCTTAACTCTTACTCTGGCCTAATAGCTAAGGTCTTAGACTCGTACTCTGGCCTACAGGTTGAGGTCTTAACTCTTACTCTGGCCTACTGGTTAAGGTCTTAACTCTTACTCTGGCCTAATAGCTAAGGTCTTAGACTCGTACTCTGGCCTAATGGTTAAGGTCTTAACTCTTACTCTGGCCTTCTGGTTAAGGTCTTAACTCTTACTCTGGCCTACTGGTTAAGGTCTTAACTCTTACTATGGCATAATAGCTAAGGTCTTAACTCTTACTCTGGCCTACTAGATAAGGTCTTAGACTCATACTCTGGCCTAATGGTTAAGGTCTTAACTCTTACTCTGGCCTAATAGCTAAGGTCTTAACTCTTACTCTGGCCTAATAGCTAAGGTTTTAGACTCGTACTCCGGCCTAATGGTTAAGGTCTTAACTCTTACTCTGGCCTAATAGCTAAGGTCTTAGACTCGTACTCTGGCCTAATAGCTAAGGTCTTAGACTCGTACTCTGGCCTAATGGTTAAGGTCTTAACTCTTACTCTGGCCTAATAGCTAAGGTCTTAGACTCGTACTCTGGCCTAATGGTTAAGGTCTTAACTTTTACTCTGGCCTAATAGCTAAGGTCTTAACTCTTACTCTGGCCTAATAGCTAAGGTATTAGACTCGTACTCTGGCCTACTGGTTAAGGTCTTAACTCTTACTCTGGCCTACTGGTTAAGGTCTTAACTCTTACTCTGGCCTAATAGCTAAGGTCTTAGACTCGTACTCTGGCCTAATAGCTAAGGTCTTAGACTCGTACTCTGGTCTAATGGTTAAGGTCTTAACTCTTACTCTAGCCTAATAGCTAAGGTCTTAACTCTTACTCTGGCCTACTGGTTAAGGTCTTAATTCTTACTCTGGCCCAATAGCTAAGGTCTTAGACTCGTACTCTGGCCTAATAGCTAAGGTCTTAACTCTTACTCTGGCCTAATAGCTAAGGTCTTAGACTCGTACTCTAGCCTACTGGTTAAGGTCTTAACTCTTACTCTGGCCTACTGGTTAAGGTCTTAACTCTTACGCTGGCCTACTGGTTAAGGTCTTAACTTTTACTCTGGCCTAATAGCTAAGGTCTTAGACTCGTACTCTAGCCTACTGGTTAAGGTCTTAACTCTTACTCTGGCCTACTGGTTAAGGTCTTAACTCTTACTCTGGCCTAATAGCTAAGGTCTTAGACTCGTACTCTGGCCTAATTGCTAAGGTCTTAGACTCGTACTCTGGCCTAATGGTTAAGGTCTTAACTCTTACTCTGGCATAATAGCTAAGGTCTTAGACTCGTACTCTGGCATAATGGTTAAGGTCTTAACTTTTACTCTGGCCTAATAGCTAAGGTCTTAACTCTTACTCTGGCCTAATAGCTAAGGTCTTAACTCTTACTCTGGCCTACTGGTTAAGGTCTTAACTCTTACTCTGGCCTAATAGCTAAGGTCTTAGACTCGTACTCTGGCCTAATAGCTAAGGTCTTAGACTCGTACTCTGGTCTAATGGTTAAGGTCTTAACTCTTACTCTAGCCTAATAGCTAAGGTCTTAGCTCTTACTCTGGCCTACTGGTTAAGGTCTTAATTCTTACTCTGGCCTAATAGCTAAGGTCTTAGACTCGTACTCTGGCCTACAGGTTGAGGTCTTAACTCTTACTCTGGCCTACTGGTTAAGGTCTTAGACTCGTACTCTGGCCTAATGGTTAAGGTCTTAACTCTTACTCTGGCCTAATAGCTAAGGTCTTAACTCTTACTCTGGCCTAATAGCTAAGGTCTTAGACTTGTACTCTGGCCTAATAGCTAAGGTCTTAGACTCGTACTCTGGCCTAATGGTTAAGGTCTTAACTCTTACTCTGGCCTAATAGCTAAGTTCTTAGACTCGTACTCTGGCCTAATGGTTAAGGTCTTAACTCTTACTCTGGCCTACTGGTTAAGGTCTTAACTCTTACTCTGGCCTACTGATTAAGGTCTTAGACTCGTACTCTGGCCTAATGGTTAAGGTCTTAACTCTTACTCTGGCCTAATAGCTAAGGTCTTAACTCTTACACTGGCCTAATAGCTAAGGTCTTAGACTTGTACTCTGGCCTAATAGCTAAGGTCTTAGACTCGTACTCTGGCCTAATGGTTAAGGTCTTAACTCTTACTCTGGCCTAATAGCTAAGTTCTTAGACTCGTACTCTGGCCTAATGGTTAAGGTCTTAACTTTTACTCTGGCCTAATAGCTAACGTCTTAACTCTTACTCTGGCCTAATAGCTAAGGTCTTATACTCGTACTCTGGCCTACTGGTTAAGGTCTTAACTCTTACTCTGGCCTACTGGTTAAGGTCTTAACTCTTACTCTGGCCTAATAGCTAAGGTCTTAGACTCGTACTCTGGCCTAATAGCTAAGGTCTTAGACTCGTACTCTGGTCTAATGGTTAAGGTCTTAACTCTTACTCTAGCCTATTAGCTAAGGTCCTAACTCTTACTCTGGCCTACTGGTTAAGGTCTTAACTCTTACTCTGGCCTAATAGCTAAAGTCTTAGACTCGTACTCTGCCCTAATAGCTAAGGTCTTAACTCTTACTCTGGCCTAATAGCTAAGGTCTTAGACTCGTACTCTAGCCTACTGTTTAAGGTCTTAACTCTTACTCTGGCCTACTGGTTAAGGTCTTAACTCTTACTTTGGCCTAATAGCTAAGGTCTTAACTCTTACTCTGGCCTAATAGCTACGGTCTTAGACTCGTACTCTGGCCGAATGGTTAAGGTCTGAACTCTTGCTCTGGCCTAATAGCTAAGGTCTTAACTCTTACTCTGGAATAATAGCTAAGGTCTTAGACTCGTACTCTGGCCTAATAGCTAAGGTCTTAGACTCTTACTCTGGCCTAATGGTTAAGGTCTTAACTCTTACTCTGGCCTAATAGCTAAGGTCTTAGACTCGTACTCTGGCCTAATGGTTAAGGTCTTAACTTTTACTCTGGCCTAATAGCTAAGGTCTTAACTCTTACCCTGGCCTAATAGCTAAGGTCTTAGACTCGTACTCTGGCCTACTGGTTAAGGTCTTAACTCTTACTCTGGCCTAATAGCTAAGGTCTTGGACTCGTACTCTAGCCTACTGGTTAAGGTCTTAACTCTTACTCTGGCCTACTGGTTAAGGTCTTAACTCTTACTCTGGCCTAATAGCTAAGGTCTTAACTCTTACTCTGGCCTAATAGCTACGGTCTTAGACTCGTACTCTGGCCTAATGGTTAAGGTCTGAACTCTTACTCTGGCCTAATAGTTAAAGTCTTAGACTCGTACTATGGCCTAATGGTTAAGGTCTTAACTCTTGCTCTGGCCTACTGGTTAAGGTCCTAACTCTTACTCTGGCCTAATAGCTAACGTCTTAGACTCGTACTCTGGCCTAATGGTTAAGGTCTTAACTCTTACTCTGGCCTAATAGCTAAGGTCTTAGACTCGCACTCTGGCCTAATAGCTAAGGTATTAGACTCGTACTCTGGCCTAATGGTTAAGGTCTTAACTCTTACTCTGACCTACTGGTTAAGGTCTTAACTCTTACTCTGGCCTAATAGCTAAGGTCTTAGACTCGTACTCTGGCCTAATAGCTAAGGTCTTAGACTCGTACTCTGGCCTACAGGTTGAGGTCTTAACTCTTACTCTGGCCTACTGGTTAAGGTCTTAACTCTTACTCTGGCCTAATAGCTAAGGTCTTAGACTCATACTCTGGCCTACTGGTTAAGGTCTTAACTCTTACTCTGGCCTAACAGCTAAGGTCTTATCTCTTACTCTGGCCTAATAGCTAAGGTCTTAGACTCGCACTCTGGCCTAATGTTTATGGTCTTAACTCTTACTCTGGCCTACTGGTTAAGGTCTTAACTCTTACTCTGGCCTAATAGCTAAGGTCTTAGACTCGTACTCTGGCCTAATAGCTAAGGTCTTAGACTCGTACTCTGGTCTAATGGTTAAGGTCTTAACTCTTACTCTGGCCTAATAGCTAAGGTCTTAACTCTTACTCTGGCCTACTGGTTAAGGTCTTAACTCTTACTTTGGCCTAATAGCTAAGGTCTTAAACTCATACTCTGGCCTAATAGCTAAGGTCTTAGACTCGTACTCTGGACTAATGGTTAAGGTCTTAACTCTTACTCTGGCCTAATAGCTAAGGTCGTAACTCTTTCTCTGGCCTACTGGTTAAGGTCTTAACTCTTACTCTGGCCTAATAGCTAACGTCTTAGACTCGTGCTCTGGCCTAATGGTTATGGTCTTAACTCTTACTCTGGCCTACTGGTTAAGGTCTTAACTCTTACTCTGGCCTACTGATTACGGTCTTAACTCTTGCTCTGGCATAATAGCTAAGGTCTTAACTCTTACTCTGGCCTAATAGATAAGGTCTTAGACTCGTACTCTGGCCTAATGGTTAAGGTCTTAACTCTTACTCTGGCCTAATAGCTAAGGTCTTAACTCTTACTCTGGCCTAATAGCTAAGGTCTTAGACCCGTACTCCGGCCTAATGGTTAAGGTCTTAACTCTTACTCTGGCCTAATAGCTAAGGTCTTAGACTCGTACTCTGGCCTAATAGCTAAGGTCTTAGACTCGTACTCTGGCCTAATGGTTAAGGTCTTAACTCTTACTCTGGCTTAATAGCTAAGGTCTTAGACTCGTACTCTGGCCTAATGGTTAAGGTCTTAACTTTTACTCTGGCCTAATAGCTAAGGTCTTAACTCTTACTCTGGCCTAATAGCTAAGGTCTTAGACTCGTACTCTGGCCTACTGAATAAGGTCTTAACTCTTACTCTGGCCTAATAGCTAAGGTCTTATATTCGTACTCTGGCCTAATAGCTAAGGTCTTAGACTCGTACTCTGGTCTAATGGTTAAGGTCTTAACTCTTACTCTAGCCTAATAGCTAAGGTCTTAACTCTTACTCTGGCCTACTGGTTAAGGTCTTAACTCTTACTCTGGCCTAATAGCTAAGGTCTTAGACTCGTACTCTGGCCTAATAGCTAAGGTCTTAACTCTTACTCTGGCCGAATAGCTAAGGTCTTAGACTCGTACTCTGGCCTAATAGCTAAGGTCTTAGACTCGTACTCTGGCCTAATGGTTAAGGTCTTAACTCTTACTCTGGCCTTCTGGTTAAGGTCTTAACTCTTACTCTGGCCTACTGATTAAGGTCTTAACTCTTACTCTGGCATAATAGCTAAGGTCTTAACTCTTACTCTGGCCTAATAGCTAAGGTCTTAGACTCGCACTCTGGCCTAATAGCTAAGGTCTTAGACTCGTACTCTGGCCTAATGGTTAAGGTCTTAACTCTTACTCTGGCCTACTGGTTAAGGTCTTAACTCTTACTCTGGCCTAATAGCTAAGGTCTTAGACTCGTACTCTGGCCTAATAAGTAAGGTCTTAGACTCGTACTCTGGCCAACAGGTTGAGGTCTTAACTCTTACTCTGGCCTAATAGCTAAGGTCTTAGACTCGTACTCTGGCCTAATGGTTAAGGTCTTAACTTTTACTCTGGCCTAATAGCTAAGGTCCTAACCCTTACTCTGGCCTAATAGCTAAGGTCTTAGACTCGTACTCTGGCCTACTGGTTAAGGTCTTAACTCTTACTCTGGCCTACTGGTTAAGGTCTTAACTCTTACTCTGGCCTAATAGCTAAGGTCTTAGACTCGTACTCTGGCCTAATAGCTAAGGTCTTAGACTCGTACTCTGGTCTAATGGTTAAGGTCTTAACTCTTACTCTGGCCTAATCGCTAAGGTCTTAACTCTTACTCTGGCCTACTGGTTAAGGTCTTAACTCTTACTCTGGCCTAATAGCTAAGATCTTAGACTCTTACTCTGGCCTAATAGCTAAGGTCTTAGACTCGTACTCTGGTCTAATGGTTAAGGTCTTAACTCTTACTCTGGCCTAATAGCTAAGGTCTAAACTCTTACTCTGGCCTACTGGTTAAGGTCTTAACTCTTACTCTGGCCTAATAGCTAAGGTCTTAGACTCGTGCTCTGGCCTAATGGTTATGGTCTTAACTCTTACTCTGGCCTACTGGTTAAGGTCTTAACTCTTACTCTGGCCTACTGATTACGGTCTTAACTCTTGCTCTGGCATAATAGCTAAGGTCTTAACTCTTACTCTGGCCTAATAGATAAGGTCTTAGACTCGTACTCTGGCCTAATGGTTAAGGTCTTAACTCTTACTCTGGCCTAATAGCTAAGGTCTTAACTCTTACTCTGGCCTAATAGCTAAGGTCTTAGACCCGTACTCCGGCCTAATGGTTAAGGTCTTAACTCTTACTCTGGCCTAATAGCTAAGGTCTTAGACTCGTACTCTGGCCTAATAGCTAAGGTCTTAGACTCGTACTCTGGCCTAATGGTTATGGTCTTAACTCTTACTCTGGCCTACTGGTTAAGGTCTTAACTCTTACTCTGGCCTACTGATTACGGTCTTAACTCTTGCTCTGGCATAATAGCTAAGGTCTTAACTCTTACTCTGGCCTAATAGATAAGGTCTTAGACTCGTACTCTGGCCTAATGGTTAAGGTCTTAACTCTTACTCTGGCCTAATAGCTAAGGTCTTAACTCTTACTCTGGCCTAATAGCTAAGGTCTTAGACCCGTACTCCGGCCTAATGGTTAAGGTCTTAACTCTTACTCTGGCCTAATAGCTAAGGTCTTAGACTCGTACTCTGGCCTAATAGCTAAGGTCTTAGACTCGTACTCTGGCCTAATGGTTAAGGTCTTAACTCTTACTCTGGCTTAATAGCTAAGGTCTTAGACTCGTACTCTGGCCTAATGGTTAAGGTCTTAACTTTTACTCTGGCCTAATAGCTAAGGTCTTAACTCTTACTCTGGCCTAATAGCTAAGGTCTTAGACTCGTACTCTGGCCTACTGAATAAGGTCTTAACTCTTACTCTGGCCTAATAGCTAAGGTCTTATATTCGTACTCTGGCCTAATAGCTAAGGTCTTAGACTCGTACTCTGGTCTAATGGTTAAGGTCTTAACTCTTACTCTAGCCTAATAGCTAAGGTCTTAACTCTTACTCTGGCCTACTGGTTAAGGTCTTAACTCTTACTCTGGCCTAATAGCTAAGGTCTTAGACTCGTACTCTGGCCTAATAGCTAAGGTCTTAACTCTTACTCTGGCCGAATAGCTAAGGTCTTAGACTCATACTCTGGCCTACAGGTTGAGGTCTTAACTCTTACTCTGGCCTACTGGTTAAGGTCTTAACTCTTACTCTGGCCTAATAGCTAAGGTCTTAGACTCGTACTCTGGCCTAATGGTTAAGGTCTTAACTCTTACTCTGGCCTTCTGGTTAAGGTCTTAACTCTTACTCTGGCCTACTGATTAAGGTCTTAACTCTTACTCTGGCATAATAGCTAAGGTCTTAACTCTTACTCTGGCCTAATAGCTAAGGTCTTAGACTCGCACTCTGGCCTAATAGCTAAGGTCTTAGACTCGTACTCTGGCCTAATGGTTAAGGTCTTAACTCTTACTCTGGCCTACTGGTTAAGGTCTTAACTCTTACTCTGGCCTAATAGCTAAGGTCTTAGACTCGTACTCTGGCCTAATAAGTAAGGTCTTAGACTCGTACTCTGGCCAACAGGTTGAGGTCTTAACTCTTACTCTGGCCTAATAGCTAAGGTCTTAGACTCGTACTCTGGCCTAATGGTTAAGGTCTTAACTTTTACTCTGGCCTAATAGCTAAGGTCCTAACCCTTACTCTGGCCTAATAGCTAAGGTCTTAGACTCGTACTCTGGCCTACTGGTTAAGGTCTTAACTCTTACTCTGGCCTACTGGTTAAGGTCTTAACTCTTACTCTGGCCTAATAGCTAAGGTCTTAGACTCGTACTCTGGCCTAATAGCTAAGGTCTTAGACTCGTACTCTGGTCTAATGGTTAAGGTCTTAACTCTTACTCTGGCCTAATCGCTAAGGTCTTAACTCTTACTCTGGCCTACTGGTTAAGGTCTTAACTCTTACTCTGGCCTAATAGCTAAGGTCTTAGACTCTTACTCTGGCCTAATAGCTAAGGTCTTAGACTTGTACTCTGGTCTAATGGTTAAGGTCTTAACTCTTACTCTGGCCTAATAGCTAAGGTCTAAACTCTTACTCTGGCCTACTGGTTAAGGTCTTAACTCTTACTCTGGCCTAATAGCTAAGGTCTTAGACTCGTACTCTGGCCTAATAGCAAAGGTCTTAACTCTTACTCTGGCCTAATAGCTAAGGTCTTAGACTCGTACTCTAGCCTACTGGTTAAGGTCTTAACTCTTACTCTGGCCTACTGGTTAAGGTCTTAACTCTTACTCTGGCCTAATAGCTAAGGTCTTAACTCTTACTCTGGCCTAATAGCTAAGGTCTTAGACTCGTACTCTGGCCTAATGGTTAAGGTCTTAACTCTTACTCTGGCCTAATAGCTAAGGTCTTAGACTCGTACTATGGCCTAATGGTTAAGGTCTTAACTCTTACTCTGGCCTACTGGTTAAGGTCTTAACTCTTACTCTGGCCTAATAGCTAACGTCTTAGACTCGTACCCTGGCCTAATGGTTAAGGTCTCAACTCTTACTCTGGCCTAATAGCTAAGGTCTTAGACTCGCACTCTGGCCTAATAGCTAAGGTCTTAGACTCGTGCTCTGGCCTACTGGATAAGGTCTTAACTCTTACTCTGGCCTAATAGCTAAGGTCTTAGACTCGTACTCTGGCCTAATGGTTATGGTCTTAACTCTTACTCTGGCCTACTGGTTAAGGTCTTAACTCTCACTCTGGCCTACTGATTACGGTCTTAACTCTTACTCTGGCATAATAGCTAAGGTCTTAACTCTTACTCTGGCCTAATAGATAAGGTCTTAGACTCGTACTCTGGCCTAATGGTTAAGGTCTTAACTCTTACTCTGGCCTAATAGCTAAGGTCTTAACTCTTACTCTGGCCTAATAGCTAAGGTCTTAGACTCGTACTCCGGCCTAATGGTTAAGGTCTTAACTCTTACTCTGGCCTAATAGCTAAGGTCTTAGACTCGTACTCTGGCCTAATAGCTAAGGTCTTAGACTTGTACTCTGGCCTAATGGTTAAGGTCTTAACTCTTACTCTGGCCTAATAGCTAAGGTCTTAGACTCGTACTCTGGCCTAATGGTTAAGGTCTTAACTTTTACTCTGGCCTAATAGCTAAGGTCTTAACTCTTACTCTGGCCTAATAGCTAAGGTCTTAGACTCGTACTCTGGCCTACTGGTTAAGGTCTTAACTCTTACTCTGGCCTACTGGTTAAGGTCTTAACTCTTACTCTGGCCTAATAGCTAAGGTCTTAGACTCGTACTCTGGCCTAATAGCTAAGGTCTTAGACTCATACTCTGGTCTAATGGTTAAGGTCTTAACTCTTACTCTAGCCTAATAGCTAAGGTCTTAACTCTTACTCTGGCCTACTGGTTAAGGTCTTAACTCTTACTCTGGCCTAATAGCTAAGGTCTTAGACTCGTACTCTGGCCTAATAGCTAAGGTCTTAACTCTTACTCTGGCCTAATAGCTAAGGTCTTAGACTCGTACTCTGGCCTACAGGTTGAGGTCTTAACTCTTACTCTGGCCTACTGGTTAAGGTCTTAACTCTTACTCTGGCCTAATAGCTAAGGTCTTAGACTCGTACTCTGGCCTAATGGTTAAGGTCTTAACTCTTACTCTGGCCTTCTGGTTAAGGTCTTAACTCTTACTCTGGCCTACTGGTTAAGGTCTTAACTCTTACTATGGCATAATAGCTAAGGTCTTAACTCTTACTCTGGCCTACTAGATAAGGTCTTAGACTCATACTCTGGCCTAATGGTTAAGGTCTTAACTCTTACTCTGGCCTAATAGCTAAGGTCTTAACTCTTACTCTGGCCTAATAGCTAAGGTTTTAGACTCGTACTCCGGCCTAATGGTTAAGGTCTTAACTCTTACTCTGGCCTAATAGCTAAGGTCTTAGACTCGTACTCTGGCCTAATAGCTAAGGTCTTAGACTCGTACTCTGGCCTAATGGTTAAGGTCTTAACTCTTACTCTGGCCTAATAGCTAAGGTCTTAGACTCGTACTCTGGCCTAATGGTTAAGGTCTTAACTTTTACTCTGGCCTAATAGCTAAGGTCTTAACTCTTACTCTGGCCTAATAGCTAAGGTATTAGACTCGTACTCTGGCCTACTGGTTAAGGTCTTAACTCTTACTCTGGCCTACTGGTTAAGGTCTTAACTCTTACTCTGGCCTAATAGCTAAGGTCTTAGACTCGTACTCTGGCCTAATAGCTAAGGTCTTAGACTCGTACTCTGGTCTAATGGTTAAGGTCTTAACTCTTACTCTAGCCTAATAGCTAAGGTCTTAACTCTTACTCTGGCCTACTGGTTAAGGTCTTAATTCTTACTCTGGCCCAATAGCTAAGGTCTTAGACTCGTACTCTGGCCTAATAGCTAAGGTCTTAACTCTTACTCTGGCCTAATAGCTAAGGTCTTAGACTCGTACTCTAGCCTACTGGTTAAGGTCTTAACTCTTACTCTGGCCTACTGGTTAAGGTCTTAACTCTTACGCTGGCCTACTGGTTAAGTTCTTAACTTTTACTCTGGCCTAATAGCTAAGGTCTTAGACTCGTACTCTAGCCTACTGGTTAAGGTCTTAACTCTTACTCTGGCCTACTGGTTAAGGTCTTAACTCTTACTCTGGCCTAATAGCTAAGGTCTTAGACTCGTACTCTGGCCTAATTGCTAAGGTCTTAGACTCGTACTCTGGCCTAATGGTTAAGGTCTTAACTCTTACTCTGGCATAATAGCTAAGGTCTTAGACTCGTACTCTGCCATAATGGTTAAGGTCTTAACTTTTACTCTGGCCTAATAGCTAAGGTCTTAACTCTTACTCTGGCCTAATAGCTAAGGTCTTAACTCTTACTCTGGCCTACTGGTTAAGGTCTTAACTCTTACTCTGGCCTAATAGCTAAGGTCTTAGACTCGTACTCTGGCCTAATAGCTAAGGTCTTAGACTCGTACTCTGGTCTAATGGTTAAGGTCTTAACTCTTACTCTAGCCTAATAGCTAAGGTCTTAGCTCTTACTCTGGCCTACTGGTTAAGGTCTTAACTCTTACTCTGGCCTAATAGCTAAGGTCTTAGACTCGTACTCTGGCCTACAGGTTGAGGTCTTAACTCTTACTCTGGCCTACTGGTTAAGGTCTTAGACTCGTACTCTGGCCTAATGGTTAAGGTCTTAACTCTTACTCTGGCCTAATAGCTAAGGTCTTAACTCTTACTCTGGCCTAATAGCTAAGGTCTTAGACTTGTACTCTGGCCTAATAGCTAAGGTCTTAGACTCGTACTCTGGCCTAATGGTTAAGGTCTTAACTCTTACTCTGGCCTAATAGCTAAGTTCTTAGACTCGTACTCTGGCCTAATGGTTAAGGTCTTAACTCTTACTCTGGCCTACTGGTTAAGGTCTTAACTCTTACTCTGGCCTACTGATTAAGGTCTTAGACTCGTACTCTGGCCTAATGGTTAAGGTCTTAACTCTTACTCTGGCCTAATAGCTAAGGTCTTAACTCTTACACTGGCCTAATAGCTAAGGTCTTAGACTTGTACTCTGGCCTAATAGCTAAGGTCTTAGACTCGTACTCTGGCCTAATGGTTAAGGTCTTAACTCTTACTCTGGCCTAATAGCTAAGTTCTTAGACTCGTACTCTGGCCTAATGGTTAAGGTCTTAACTTTTACTCTGGCCTAATAGCTAACGTCTTAACTCTTACTCTGGCCTAATAGCTAAGGTCTTATACTCGTACTCTGGCCTACTGGTTAAGGTCTTAACTCTTACTCTGGCCTACTGGTTAAGGTCTTAACTCTTACTCTGGCCTAATAGCTAAGGTCTTAGACTCGTACTCTGGCCTAATAGCTAAGGTCTTAGACTCGTACTCTGGTCTAATGGTTAAGGTCTTAACTCTTACTCTAGCCTATTAGCTAAGGTCCTAACTCTTACTCTGGCCTACTGGTTAAGGTCTTAACTCTTACTCTGGCCTAATAGCTAAAGTCTTAGACTCGTACTCTGCCCTAATAGCTAAGGTCTTAACTCTTACTCTGGCCTAATAGCTAAGGTCTTAGACTCGTACTCTAGCCTACTGTTTAAGGTCTTAACTCTTACTCTGGCCTACTGGTTAAGGTCTTAACTCTTACTTTGGCCTAATAGCTAAGGTCTTAACTCTTACTCTGGCCTAATAGCTACGGTCTTAGACTCGTACTCTGGCCTAATGGTTAAGGTCTGAACTCTTGCTCTGGCCTAATAGCTAAGGTCTTAACTCTTACTCTGGAATAATAGCTAAGGTCTTAGACTCGTACTCTGGCCTAATAGCTAAGGTCTTAGACTCTTACTCTGGCCTAATGGTTAAGGTCTTAACTCTTACTCTGGCCTAATAGCTAAGGTCTTAGACTCGTACTCTGGCCTAATGGTTAAGGTCTTAACTTTTACTCTGGCCTAATAGCTAAGGTCTTAACTCTTACCCTGGCCTAATAGCTAAGGTCTTAGACTCGTACTCTGGCCTACTGGTTAAGGTCTTAACTCTTACTCTGGCCTAATAGCTAAGGTCTTGGACTCGTACTCTAGCCTACTGGTTAAGGTCTTAACTCTTACTCTGGCCTACTGGTTAAGGTCTTAACTCTTACTCTGGCCTAATAGCTAAGGTCTTAACTCTTACTCTGGCCTAATAGCTACGGTCTTAGACTCGTACTCTGGCCTAATGGTTAAGGTCTGAACTCTTACTCTGGCCTAATAGTTAAAGTCTTAGACTCGTACTATGGCCTAATGGTTAAGGTCTTAACTCTTGCTCTGGCCTACTGGTTAAGGTCTTAACTCTTACTCTGGCCTAATAGCTAACGTCTTAGACTCGTACTCTGGCCTAATGGTTATGGTCTTAACTCTTACTCTGGCCTAATAGCTAAGGTCTTAGACTCGCACTCTGGCCTAATAGCTAAGGTATTAGACTCGTACTCTGGCCTAATGGTTAAGGTCTTAACTCTTACTCTGACCTACTGGTTAAGGTCTTAACTCTTACTCTGGCCTAATAGCTAAGGTCTTAGACTCGTACTCTGGCCTAATAGCTAAGGTCTTAGACTCGTACTCTGGCCTACAGGTTGAGGTCTTAACTCTTACTCTGGCCTACTGGTTAAGGTCTTAACTCTTACTCTGGCCTAATAGCTAAGGTCTTAGACTCATACTCTGGCCTACTGGTTAAGGTCTTAACTCTTACTCTGGCCTAACAGCTAAGGTCTTATCTCTTACTCTGGCCTAATAGCTAAGGTCTTAGACTCGCACTCTGGCCTAATGTTTATGGTCTTAACTCTTACACTGGCCTACTGGTTAAAGTCTTAACCCTTACTCTGGCCTAATAGCTAAGGTCTTAGACTTGTACTCTGGCCTACAGGTTAAGGTCTTAACTCTTACTCTGGCCTACTGGTTAAGGTCTTAACACTTACTCTGGCCTAATAGCTAAGGTCTTAGACTTATACTCTGGCCTACTGGTTAAGGTCTTAACTCTTACTCTGGCCTAATAGCTAAGGTCTTAACTCTTACTCTGGCCTATTAGCTAAGGTCTTAGACTCGTACTCTGGCCTAATAGTTAAGGTCTTAACTCTTACTCTGGCCTACTGGTTAAGGTCTTAACTCTTACTCTGGCCTAATAGCTAAGGTCTTAGACTCGTACTCTGGCCTAATAGCTAAGGTCTTAGATTCGTACTCTGGCCTAATAGCTAAGGTCTTAACTCTTACTCTGGCCTACTGGTTAATGTGTTAACTCTTACTCTGGCCTAATAGCTAAGGTCTTAGACTCGTGCTCTGGCCTAATATCTAAGGTCTTAACTCTTACTCTGGCCTAATAGCTAAGGTCTTAGACTCGTACTCTGGCCTAATGGTTAAGGTATTAACTCTTACTCTGGCCTACTGGTTAAGGTCTTAACTCTTACTCTGGCCTAATAGATAAGGTCTTAACTCTTACTCTGGCCTACTGGTTAATGTGTTAACTCTTACTCTAGCCTAATAGCTAAGGTCTTAGAATCGTACTCCGGCCTAATGGTTAAGGTCTTAACTCTTACTCTGGCCTAATAGCTAAGGTCTTAGACTCGTACTCTGGCCTAATAGCTAAGGTCTTAACTCTTACTCTGGCCTAATAGCTAAGGTCTTAGACTCGTACTCTGGCCTACAGGTTGAGGTCTTAACTCTTACTCTGGCCTAATGGTTAAGGTCTTAACTCTTACTCTGGCCTAATAGCTAAGGTCTTAGACTCGTACTCTGGCCTAATGGTTAAGGTCTTAACTCTTACTCTGGCCTTCTGGTTAAGGTCTTAACTCTTACTCTGGCCTACTGGTTAAGGTCTTAACTCTTACTATGGCATAATAGCTAAGGTCTTAACTCTTACTCTGGCCTACTAGATAAGGTCTTAGACTCATACTCTGGCCTAATGGTTAAGGTCTTAACTCTTACTCTGGCCTAATAGCTAAGGTCTTAACTCTTACTCTGGCCTAATAGCTAAGGTTTTAGACTCGTACTCCGGCCTAATGGTTAAGGTCTTAACTCTTACTCTGGCCTAATAGCTAAGGTCTTAGACTCGTACTCTGGCCTAATAGCTAAGGTCTTAGACTCGTACTCTGGCCTAATGGTTAAGGTCTTAACTCTTACTCTGGCCTAATAGCTAAGGTCTTAGACTCGTACTCTGGCCTAATGGTTAAGGTCTTAACTTTTACTCTGGCCTAATAGCTAAGGTCTTAACTCTTACTCTGGCCTAATAGCTAAGGTATTAGACTCGTACTCTGGCCTACTGGTTAAGGTCTTAACTCTTACTCTGGCCTACTGGTTAAGGTCTTAACTCTTACTCTGGCCTAATAGCTAAGGTCTTAGACTCGTACTCTGGCCTAATAGCTAAGGTCTTAGACTCGTACTCTGGTCTAATGGTTAAGGTCTTAACTCTTACTCTAGCCTAATAGCTAAGGTCTTAACTCTTTCTCTGGCCTACTGGTTAAGGTCTTAACTCTTACTCTGGCCCAATAGCTAAGGTCTTAGACTCGTACTCTGGCCTAATAGCTAAGGTCTTAACTCTTACTCTGGCCTAATAGCTAAGGTCTTAGACTCGTACTCTAGCCTACTGGTTAAGGTCTTAACTCTTACTCTGGCCTACTGGTTAAGGTCTTAACTCTTACTCTGGCCTACTGGTTAAGGTCTTAACTTTTACTCTGGCCTAATAGCTAAGGTCTTAGACTCGTACTCTAGCCTACTGGTTAAGGTCTTAACTCTTACTCTGGCCTACTGGTTAAGGTCTTAACTCTTACTCTGGCCTAATAGCTAAGGTCTTAGACTCGTACTCTGGCCTAATTGCTAAGGTCTTAGACTCGTACTCTGGCCTAATGGTTAAGGTCTTAACTCTTACTCTGGCATAATAGCTAAGGTCTTAGACTCGTACTCTGGCATAATGGTTAAGGTCTTAACTTTTACTCTGGCCTAATAGCTAAGGTCTTAACTCTTACTCTGGCCTAATAGCTAAGGTCTTAACTCTTACTCTGGCCTACTGGTTAAGGTCTTAACTCTTACTCTGGCCTAATAGCTAAGGTCTTAGACTCGTACTCTGGCCTAATAGCTAAGGTCTTAGACTCGTACTCTGGTCTAATGGTTAAGGTCTTAACTCTTACTCTAGCCTAATAGCTAAGGTCTTAGCTCTTACTCTGGCCTACTGGTTAAGGTCTTAACTCTTACTCTGGCCTAATAGCTAAGGTCTTAGACTCGTACTCTGGCCTACAGGTTGAGGTCTTAACTCTTACTCTGGCCTACTGGTTAAGGTCTTAGACTCGTACTCTGGCCTAATGGTTAAGGTCTTAACTCTTACTCTGGCCTAATAGCTAAGGTCTTAACTCTTACTCTGGCCTAATAGCTAAGGTCTTAGACTTGTACTCTGGCCTAATAGCTAAGGTCTTAGACTCGTACTCTGGCCTAATGGTTAAGGTCTTAACTCTTACTCTGGCCTAATAGCTAAGTTCTTAGACTCGTACTCTGGCCTAATGGTTAAGGTCTTAACTCTTACTCTGGCCTACTGGTTAAGGTCTTAACTCTTACTCTGGCCTACTGATTAAGGTCTTAGACTCGTACTCTGGCCTAATGGTTAAGGTCTTAACTCTTACTCTGGCCTAATAGCTAAGGTCTTAACTCTTACACTGGCCTAATAGCTAAGGTCTTAGACTTGTACTCTGGCCTAATAGCTAAGGTCTTAGACTCGTACTCTGGCCTAATGGTTAAGGTCTTAACTCTTACTCTGGCCTACTGGTTAAGGTCTTAACTCTTACTCTGGCCTAATAGCTAACGTCTTAGACTCGTACCCTGGCCTAATGGTTAAGGTCTCAACTCTTACTCTGGCCTAATAGCTAAGGTCTTAGACTCGCACTCTGGCCTAATAGCTAAGGTCTTAGACTCGTGCTCTGGCCTACTGGTTAAGGTCTTAACTCTTACTCTGGCCTAATAGCTAAGGTCTTAGACTCGTACTCTGGCCTAATGGTTATGGTCTTAACTCTTACTCTGGCCTACTGGTTAAGGTCTTAACTCTCACTCTGGCCTACTGATTACGGTCTTAACTCTTACTCTGGCATAATAGCTAAGGTCTTAACTCTTACTCTGGCCTAGTAGATAAGGTCTTAGACTCGTACTCTGGCCTAATGGTTAAGGTCTTAACTCTTACTCTGGCCTAATAGCTAAGGTCTTAACTCTTACTCTGGCCTAATAGCTAAGGTCTTAGACTCGTACTCCGGCCTAATGGTTAAGGTCTTAACTCTTACTCTGGCCTAATAGCTAAGGTCTTAGACTCGTACTCTGGCCTAATAGCTAAGGTCTTAGACTTGTACTCTGGCCTAATGGTTAAGGTCTTAACTCTTACTCTGGCCTAATAGCTAAGGTCTTAGACTCGTACTCTGGCCTAATGGTTAAGGTCTTAACTTTTACTCTGGCCTAATAGCTAAGGTCTTAACTCTTACTCTGGCCTAATAGCTAAGGTCTTAGACTCGTACTCTGGCCTACTGGTTAAGGTCTTAACTCTTACTCTGGCCTACTGGTTAAGGTCTTAACTCTTACTCTGGCCTAATAGCTAAGGTCTTAGACTCGTACTCTGGCCTAATAGCTAAGGTCTTAGACTCATACTCTGGTCTAATGGTTAAGGTCTTAACTCTTACTCTAGCCTAATAGCTAAGGTCTTAACTCTTACTCTGGCCTACTGGTTAAGGTCTTAACTCTTACTCTGGCCTAATAGCTAAGGTCTTAGACTCGTACTCTGGCCTAATAGCTAAGGTCTTAACTCTTACTCTGGCCTAATAGCTAAGGTCTTAGACTCGTACTCTGGCCTACAGGTTGAGGTCTTAACTCTTACTCTGGCCTACTGGTTAAGGTCTTAACTCTTACTCTGGCCTAATAGCTAAGGTCTTAGACTCGTACTCTGGCCTAATGGTTAAGGTCTTAACTCTTACTCTGGCCTTCTGGTTAAGGTCTTAACTCTTACTCTGGCCTACTGGTTAAGGTCTGAACTCTTACTATGGCATAATAGCTAAGGTCTTAACTCTTACTCTGGCCTACTAGATAAGGTCTTAGACTCATACTCTGGCCTAATGGTTAAGGTCTTAGACTCGTACTCTGGCCTAATGGTTAAGGTCTTAACTCTTACTCTGGCCTAATAGCTAAGGTCTTAGACTCGTACTCTGGCCTAATGGTTAAGGTCTTAACTTTTACTCTGGCCTAATAGCTAAGGTCTTAACTCTTACTCTGGCCTAATAGCTAAGGTATTAGACTCGTACTCTGGCCTACTGGTTAATGTCTTAACTCTTACTCTGGCCTACTGGTTAAGGTCTTAACTCTTACTCTGGCCTAATAGCTAAGGTCTTAGACTCGTACTCTGGCCTAATAGCTAAGGTCTTAGACTCGTACTCTGGTCTAATGGTTAAGGTCTTAACTCTTACTCTAGCCTAATAGCTAAGGTCTTAACTCTTACTCTGGCCTACTGGTTAAGGTCTTAATTCTTACTCTGGCCCAATAGCTAAGGTCTTAGACTCGTACTCTGGCCTAATAGCTAAGGTCTTAACTCTTACTCTGGCCTAATAGCTAAGGTCTTAGACTCGTACTCTAGCCTACTGGTTAAGGTCTTAACTCTTACTCTGGCCTACTGGTTAAGGTCTTAACTCTTACGCTGGCCTACTGGTTAAGGTCTTAACTTTTACTCTGGCCTAATAGCTAAGGTCTTAGACTCGTACTCTAGCCTACTGGTTAAGGTCTTAACTCTTACTCTGGCCTACTGGTTAAGGTCTTAACTCTTACTCTGGCCTAATAGCTAAGGTCTTAGACTCGTACTCTGGCCTAATTGCTAAGGTCTTAGACTCGTACTCTGGCCTAATGGTTAAGGTCTTAACTCTTACTCTGGCATAATAGCTAAGGTCTTAGACTCGTACTCTGGCATAATGGTTAAGGTCTTAACTTTTACTCTGGCCTAATAGCTAAGGTCTTAACTCTTACTCTGGCCTAATAGCTAAGGTCTTAACTCTTACTCTGGCCTACTGGTTAAGGTCTTAACTCTTACTCTGGCCTAATAGCTAAGGTCTTAGACTCGTACTCTGGCCTAATAGCTAAGGTCTTAGACTCGTACTCTGGTCTAATGGTTAAGGTCTTAACTCTTACTCTAGCCTAATAGCTAAGGTCTTAGCTCTTACTCTGGCCTACTGGTTAAGGTCTTAACTCTTACTCTGGCCTAATAGCTAAGGTCTTAGACTCGTACTCTGGCCTACAGGTTGAGGTCTTAACTCTTACTCTGGCCTACTGGTTAAGGTCTTAGACTCGTACTCTGGCCTAATGGTTAAGGTCTTAACTCTTACTCTGGCCTAATAGCTAAGGTCTTAACTCTTACTCTGGCCTAATAGCTAAGGTCTTAGACTTGTACTCTGGCCTAATAGCTAAGGTCTTAGACTCGTACTCTGGCCTAATGGTTAAGGTCTTAACTCTTACTCTGGCCTAATAGCTAAGTTCTTAGACTCGTACTCTGGCCTAATGGTTAAGGTCTTAACTCTTACTCTGGCCTACTGGTTAAGGTCTTAACTCTTACTCTGGCCTACTGATTAAGGTCTTAGACTCGTACTCTGGCCTAATGGTTAAGGTCTTAACTCTTACTCTGGCCTAATAGCTAAGGTCTTAACTCTTACACTGGCCTAATAGCTAAGGTCTTAGACTTGTACTCTGGCCTAATAGCTAAGGTCTTAGACTCGTACTCTGGCCTAATGGTTAAGGTCTTAACTCTTACTCTGGCCTAATAGCTAAGTTCTTAGACTCGTACTCTGGCCTAATGGTTAAGGTCTTAACTTTTACTCTGGCCTAATAGCTAACGTCTTAACTCTTACTCTGGCCTAATAGCTAAGGTCTTATACTCGTACTCTGGCCTACTGGTTAAGGTCTTAACTCTTACTCTGGCCTACTGGTTAAGGTCTTAACTCTTACTCTGGCCTAATAGCTAAGGTCTTAGACTCGTACTCTGGCCTAATAGCTAAGGTCTTAGACTCGTACTCTGGTCTAATGGTTAAGGTCTTAACTCTTACTCTAGCCTATTAGCTAAGGTCCTAACTCTTACTCTGGCCTACTGGTTAAGGTCTTAACTCTTACTCTGGCCTAATAGCTAAAGTCTTAGACTCGTACTCTGCCCTAATAGCTAAGGTCCTAACTCTTACTCTGGCCTAATAGCTAAGGTCTTAGACTCGTACTCTAGCCTACTGTTTAAGGTCTTAACTCTTACTCTGGCCTACTGGTTAAGGTCTTAACTCTTACTTTGGCCTAATAGCTAAGGTCTTAACTCTTACTCTGGCCTAATAGCTACGGTCTTAGACTCGTACTCTGGCCTAATGGTTAAGGTCTGAACTCTTGCTCTGGCCTAATAGCTAAGGTCTTAACTCTTACTCTGGAATAATAGCTAAGGTCTTAGACTCGTACTCTGGCCTAATAGCTAAGGTCTTAGACTCTTACTCTGGCCTAATGGTTAAGGTCTTAACTCTTACTCTGGCCTAATAGCTAAGGTCTTAGACTCGTACTCTGGCCTAATGGTTAAGGTCTTAACTTTTACTCTGGCCTAATAGCTAAGGTCTTAACTCTTACCCTGGCCTAATAGCTAAGGTCTTAGACTCGTACTCTGGCCTACTGGTTAAGGTCTTAACTCCTACTCTGGCCTAATAGCTAAGGTCTTGGACTCGTACTCTAGCCTACTGGTTAAGGTCTTAACTCTTACTCTGGCCTACTGGTTAAGGTCTTAACTCTTACTCTGGCCTAATAGCTAAGGTCTTAACTCTTACTCTGGCCTAATAGCTACGGTCTTAGACTCGTACTCTGGCCTAATGGTTAAGGTCTTAACTCTTACTCTGGCCTAATAGCTAAGGTCTTAGACTCGCACTCTGGCCTAATAGCTAAGGTATTAGACTCGTACTCTGGCCTAATGGTTAAGGTCTTAACTCTTACTCTGACCTACTGGTTAAGGTCTTAACTCTTACTCTGGCCTAATAGCTAAGGTCTTAGACTCGTACTCTGGCCTAATAGCTAAGGTCTTATACTCGTACTCTGGCCTACAGGTTGAGGTCTTAACTCTTACTCTGGCCTACTGGTTAAGGTCTTAACTCTTACTCTGGCCTAATAGCTAAGGTCTTAGACTCATACTCTGGCCTACTGGTTAAGGTCTTAACTCTTACTCTGGCCTAACAGCTAAGGTCTTATCTCTTACTCTGGCCTAATAGCTAAGGTCTTAGACTCGCACTCTGGCCTAATGTTTATGGTCTTAACTCTTACACTGGCCTACTGGTTAAAGTCTTAACCCTTACTCTGGCCTAATAGCTAAGGTCTTAGACTTGTACTCTGGCCTACAGGTTAAGGTCTTAACTCTTACTCTGGCCTACTGGTTAAGGTCTTAACACTTACTCTGGCCTAATAGCTAAGGTCTTAGACTTATACTCTGGCCTACTGGTTAAGGTCTTAACTCTTACTCTGGCCTAATAGCTAAGGTCTTAACTCTTACTCTGGCCTATTAGCTAAGGTCTTAGACTCGTACTCTGGCCTAATAGTTAAGGTCTTAACTCTTACTCTGGCCTACTGGTTAAGGTCTTAACTCTTACTCTGGCCTAATAGCTAAGGTCTTAGACTCGTACTCTGGCCTAATAGCTAAGGTCTTAGATTCGTACTCTGGCCTAATAGCTAAGGTCTTAACTCTTACTCTGGCCTACTGGTTAATGTGTTAACTCTTACTCTGGCCTAATAGCTAAGGTCTTAGACTCGTGCTCTGGCCTAATATCTAAGGTCTTAACTCTTACTCTGGCCTAATAGCTAAGGTCTTAGACTCGTACTCTGGCCTAATGGTTAAGGTATTAACTCTTACTCTGGCCTACTGGTTAAGGTCTTAACTCTTACTCTGGCCTAATAGATAAGGTCTTAACTCTTACTCTGGCCTACTGGTTAATGTGTTAACTCTTACTCTAGCCTAATAGCTAAGGTCTTAGAATCGTACTCCGGCCTAATGGTTAAGGTCTTAACTCTTACTCTGGCCTAATAGCTAAGGTCTTAGACTCGTACTCTGGCCTAATAGCTAAGGTCTTAACTCTTACTCTGGCCTAATAGCTAAGGTCTTAGACTCGTACTCTGGCCTACAGGTTGAGGTCTTAACTCTTACTCTGGCCTACTGGTTAAGGTCTTAACTCTTACTCTGGCCTAATAGCTAAGGTCTTAGACTCGTACTCTGGCCTAATGGTTAAGGTCTTAACTCTTACTCTGGCCTTCTGGTTAAGGTCTTAACTCTTACTCTGGCCTACTGGTTAAGGTCTTAACTCTTACTATGGCATAATAGCTAAGGTCTTAACTCTTACTCTGGCCTACTAGATAAGGTCTTAGACTCATACTCTGGCCTAATGGTTAAGGTCTTAACTCTTACTCCGGCCTAATGGTTAAGGTCTTAACTCTTACTCTGGCCTAATAGCTAAGGTCTTAGACTCGTACTCTGGCCTAATAGCTAAGGTCTTAGACTCGTACTCTGGCCTAATGGTTAAGGTCTTAACTCTTACTCTGGCCTAATAGCTAAGGTCTTAGACTCGTACTCTGGCCTAATGGTTAAGGTCTTAACTTTTACTCTGGCCTAATAGCTAAGGTCTTAACTCTTACTCTGGCCTAATAGCTAAGGTATTAGACTCGTACTCTGGCCTACTGGTTAAGGTCTTAACTCTTACTCTGGCCTACTGGTTAAGGTCTTAACTCTTACTCTGGCCTAATAGCTAAGGTCTTAGACTCGTACTCTGGCCTAATAGCTAAGGTCTTAGACTCGTACTCTGGTCTAATGGTTAAGGTCTTAACTCTTACTCTAGCCTAATAGCTAAGGTCTTAACTCTTACTCTGGCCTACTGGTTAAGGTCTTAACTCTTACTCTGGCCCAATAGCTAAGGTCTTAGACTCGTACTCTGGCCTAATAGCTAAGGTCTTAACTCTTACTCTGGCCTAATAGCTAAGGTCTTAGACTCGTACTCTAGCCTACTGGTTAAGGTCTTAACTCTTACTCTGGCCTACTGGTTAAGGTCTTAACTCTTACTCTGGCCTACTGGTTAAGGTCTTAACTTTTACTCTGGCCTAATAGCTAAGGTCTTAGACTCGTACTCTAGCCTACTGGTTAAGGTCTTAACTCTTACTCTGGCCTACTGGTTAAGGTCTTAACTCTTACTCTGGCCTAATAGCTAAGGTCTTAGACTCGTACTCTGGCCTAATTGCTAAGGTCTTAGACTCGTACTCTGGCCTAATGGTTAAGGTCTTAACTCTTACTCTGGCATAATAGCTAAGGTCTTAGACTCGTACTCTGGCATAATGGTTAAGGTCTTAACTTTTACTCTGGCCTAATAGCTAAGGTCTTAACTCTTACTCTGGCCTAATAGCTAAGGTCTTAACTCTTACTCTGGCCTACTGGTTAAGGTCTTAACTCTTACTCTGGCCTAATAGCTAAGGTCTTAGACTCGTACTCTGGCCTAATAGCTAAGGTCTTAGACTCGTACTCTGGTCTAATGGTTAAGGTCTTAACTCTTACTCTAGCCTAATAGCTAAGGTCTTAGCTCTTACTCTGGCCTACTGGTTAAGGTCTTAACTCTTACTCTGGCCTAATAGCTAAGGTCTTAGACTCGTACTCTGGCCTACAGGTTGAGGTCTTAACTCTTACTCTGGCCTACTGGTTAAGGTCTTAGACTCGTACTCTGGCCTAATGGTTAAGGTCTTAACTCTTACTCTGGCCTAATAGCTAAGGTCTTAACTCTTACTCTGGCCTAATAGCTAAGGTCTTAGACTTGTACTCTGGCCTAATAGCTAAGGTCTTAGACTCGTACTCTGGCCTAATGGTTAAGGTCTTAACTCTTACTCTGGCCTACTGGTTAAGGTCTTAACTCTTACTCTGGCCTACTGATTAAGGTCTTAGACTCGTACTCTGGCCTAATGGTTAAGGTCTTAACTCTTACTCTGGCCTAATAGCTAAGGTCTTAACTCTTACACTGGCCTAATAGCTAAGGTCTTAGACTTGTACTCTGGCCTAATAGCTAAGGTCTTAGACTCGTACTCTGGCCTAATGGTTAAGGTCTTAACTCTTACTCTGGCCTAATAGCTAAGTTCTTAGACTCGTACTCTGGCCTAATGGTTAAGGTCTTAACTTTTACTCTGGCCTAATAGCTAACGTCTTAACTCTTACTCTGGCCTAATAGCTAAGGTCTTATACTCGTACTCTGGCCTACTGGTTAAGGTCTTAACTCTTACTCTGGCCTACTGGTTAAGGTCTTAACTCTTACTCTGGCCTAATAGCTAAGGTCTTAGACTCATACTCTGGCCTAATAGCTAAGGTCTTAGACTCGTACTCTGGTCTAATGGTTAAGGTCTTAACTCTTACTCTAGCCTATTAGCTAAGGTCCTAACTCTTACTCTGGCCTACTGGTTAAGGTCTTAACTCTTACTCTGGCCTAATAGCTAAAGTCTTAGACTCGTACTCTGCCCTAATAGCTAAGGTCTTAACTCTTACTCTGGCCTAATAGCTAAGGTCTTAGACTCGTACTCTAGCCTACTGTTTAAGGTCTTAACTCTTACTCTGGCCTACTGGTTAAGGTCTTAACTCTTACTTTGGCCTAATAGCTAAGGTCTTAACTCTTACTCTGGCCTAATAGCTACGGTCTTAGACTCGTACTCTGGCCTAATGGTTAAGGTCTGAACTCTTGCTCTGGCCTAATAGCTAAGGTCTTAACTCTTACTCTGGAATAATAGCTAAGGTCTTAGACTCGTACTCTGGCCTAATAGCTAAGGTCTTAGACTCTTACTCTGGCCTAATGGTTAAGGTCTTAACTCTTACTCTGGCCTAATAGCTAAGGTCTTAGACTCGTACTCTGGCCTAATGGTTAAGGTCTTAACTTTTACTCTGGCCTAATAGCTAAGGTCTTAACTCTTACCCTGGCCTAATAGCTAAGGTCTTAGACTCGTACTCTGGCCTACTGGTTAAGGTCTTAACTCTTACTCTGGCCTAATAGCTAAGGTCTTGGACTCGTACTCTAGCCTACTGGTTAAGGTCTTAACTCTTACTCTGGCCTACTGGTTAAGGTCTTAACTCTTACTCTGGCCTAATAGCTAAGGTCTTAACTCTTACTCTGGCCTAATAGCTACGGTCTTAGACTCGTACTCTGGCCTAATGGTTAAGGTCTGAACTCTTACTCTGGCCTAATAGTTAAAGTCTTAGACTCGTACTATGGCCTACTGGTTAAGGTCTTAACTCTTACTCTGGCCTAATAGCTAACGTCTTAGACTCGTACTCTGGCCTAATGGTTAAGGTCTTAACTCTTACTCTGGCCTAATAGCTAAGGTCTTAGACTCGCACTCTGGCCTAATAGCTAAGGTATTAGACTCGTACTCTGGCCTAATGGTTAAGGTCTTAACTCTTACTCTGACCTACTGGTTAAGGTCTTAACTCTTACTCTGGCCTAATAGCTAAGGTCTTAGACTCGTACTCTGGCCTAATAGCTAAGGTCTTAGACTCGTACTCTGGCCTACAGGTTGAGGTCTTAACTCTTACTCTGGCCTACTGGTTAAGGTCTTAACTCTTACTCTGGCCTAATAGCTAAGGTCTTAGACTCATACTCTGGCCTACTGGTTAAGGTCTTAACTCTTACTCTGGCCTAACAGCTAAGGTCTTATCTCTTACTCTGGCCTAATAGCTAAGGTCTTAGACTCGCACTCTGGCCTAATGTTTATGGTCTTAACTCTTACACTGGCCTACTGGTTAAAGTCTTAACCCTTACTCTGGCCTAATAGCTAAGGTCTAAGACTTGTACTCTGGCCTACAGGTTAAGGTCTTAACTCTTACTCTGGCCTACTGGTTAAGGTCTTAACACTTACTCTGGCCTAATAGCTAAGGTCTTAGACTTATACTCTGGCCTACTGGTTAAGGTCTTAACTCTTACTCTGGCCTAATAGCTAAGGTCTTAACTCTTACTCTGGCCTATTAGCTAAGGTCTTAGACTCGTACTCTGGCCTAATAGTTAAGGTCTTAACTCTTACTCTGGCCTACTGGTTAAGGTCTTAACTCTTACTCTGGCCTAATAGCTAAGGTCTTAGACTCGTACTCTGGCCTAATAGCTAAGGTCTTAGATTCGTACTCTGGCCTAATAGCTAAGGTCTTAACTCTTACTCTGGCCTACTGGTTAATGTGTTAACTCTTACTCTGGCCTAATAGCTAAGGTCTTAGACTCGTGCTCTGGCCTAATATCTAAGGTCTTAACTCTTACTCTGGCCTAATAGCTAAGGTCTTAGACTCGTACTCTGGCCTAATGGTTAAGGTATTAACTCTTACTCTGGCCTACTGGTTAAGGTCTTAACTCTTACTCTGGCCTAATAGATAAGGTCTTAACTCTTACTCTGGCCTACTGGTTAATGTGTTAACTCTTACTCTAGCCTAATAGCTAAGGTCTTAGAATCGTACTCCGGCCTAATGGTTAAGGTCTTAACTCTTACTCTGGCCTAATAGCTAAGGTCTTAGACTCGTACTCTGGCCTAATAGCTAAGGTCTTAACTCTTACTCTGGCCTAATAGCTAAGGTCTTAGACTCGTACTCTGGCCTACAGGTTGAGGTCTTAACTCTTACTCTGGCCTACTGGTTAAGGTCTTAACTCTTACTCTGGCCTAATAGCTAAGGTCTTAGACTCGTACTCTGGCCTAATGGTTAAGGTCTTAACTCTTACTCTGGCCTTCTGGTTAAGGTCTTAACTCTTACTCTGGCCTACTGGTTAAGGTCTTAACTCTTACTATGGCATAATAGCTAAGGTCTTAACTCTTACTCTGGCCTACTAGATAAGGTCTTAGACTCATACTCTGGCCTAATGGTTAAGGTCTTAACTCTTACTCTGGCCTAATAGCTAAGGTCTTAACTCTTACTCTGGCCTAATAGCTAAGGTTTTAGACTCGTACTCCGGCCTAATGGTTAAGGTCTTAACTCTTACTCTGGCCTAATAGCTAAGGTCTTAGACTCGTACTCTGGCCTAATAGCTAAGGTCTTAGACTCGTACTCTGGCCTAATGGTTAAGGTCTTAACTCTTACTCTGGCCTAATAGCTAAGGTCTTAGACTCGTACTCTGGCCTAATGGTTAAGGTCTTAACTTTTACTCTGGCCTAATAGCTAAGGTCTTAACTCTTACTCTGGCCTAATAGCTAAGGTATTAGACTCGTACTCTGGCCTACTGGTTAAGGTCTTAACTCTTACTCTGGCCTACTGGTTAAGGTCTTAACTCTTACTCTGGCCTAATAGCTAAGGTCTTAGACTCGTACTCTGGCCTAATAGCTAAGGTCTTAGACTCGTACTCTGGTCTAATGGTTAAGGTCTTAACTCTTACTCTAGCCTAATAGCTAAGGTCTTAACTCTTACTCTGGCCTACTGGTTAAGGTCTTAACTCTTACTCTGGCCCAATAGCTAAGGTCTTAGACTCGTACTCTGGCCTAATAGCTAAGGTCTTAACTCTTACTCTGGCCTAATAGCTAAGGTCTTAGACTCGTACTCTAGCCTACTGGTTAAGGTCTTAACTCTTACTCTGGCCTACTGGTTAAGGTCTTAACTCTTACTCTGGCCTACTGGTTAAGGTCTTAACTTTTACTCTGGCCTAATAGCTAAGGTCTTAGACTCGTACTCTAGCCTACTGGTTAAGGTCTTAACTCTTACTCTGGCCTACTGGTTAAGGTCTTAACTCTTACTCTGGCCTAATAGCTAAGGTCTTAGACTCGTACTCTGGCCTAATTGCTAAGGTCTTAGACTCGTACTCTGGCCTAATGGTTAAGGTCTTAACTCTTACTCTGGCATAATAGCTAAGGTCTTAGACTCGTACTCTGGCATAATGGTTAAGGTCTTAACTTTTACTCTGGCCTAATAGCTAAGGTCTTAACTCTTACTCTGGCCTAATAGCTAAGGTCTTAACTCTTACTCTGGCCTACTGGTTAAGGTCTTAACTCTTACTCTGGCCTAATAGCTAAGGTCTTAGACTCGTACTCTGGCCTAATAGCTAAGGTCTTAGACTCGTACTCTGGTCTAATGGTTAAGGTCTTAACTCTTACTCTAGCCTAATAGCTAAGGTCTTAGCTCTTACTCTGGCCTACTGGTTAAGGTCTTAACTCTTACTCTGGCCTAATAGCTAAGGTCTTAGACTCGTACTCTGGCCTACAGGTTGAGGTCTTAACTCTTACTCTGGCCTACTGGTTAAGGTCTTAGACTCGTACTCTGGCCTAATGGTTAAGGTCTTAACTCTTACTCTGGCCTAATAGCTAAGGTCTTAACTCTTACTCTGGCCTAATAGCTAAGGTCTTAGACTTGTACTCTGGCCTAATAGCTAAGGTCTTAGACTCGTACTCTGGCCTAATGGTTAAGGTCTTAACTCTTACTCTGGCCTAATAGCTAAGTTCTTAGACTCGTACTCTGGCCTAATGGTTAAGGTCTTAACTCTTACTCTGGCCTACTGGTTAAGGTCTTAACTCTTACTCTGGCCTACTGATTAAGGTCTTAGACTCGTACTCTGGCCTAATGGTTAAGGTCTTAACTCTTACTCTGGCCTAATAGCTAAGGTCTTAGACTCGTACTCTGGCCTAATAGCTAATGTCTTAGACTCGTACTCTGGTCTAATGGTTAAGGTCTTAACTCTTACTCTAGCCTAATAGTTAAGGTCTTAACTCTTACTCTGGCCTACTGGTTAAGGTCTTAACTCTTACTCTGGCCGAATAGCTAAGGTCTTAGACTCGTACTCTGGCCTAATCGCTAAGGTCTTATCTCTTACTCTGGCCTAATAGCTAAGGTCTTAGACTCGTACTCTAGCCTACTGGTTAAGGTCTTAACTCTTACTCTGGCCTACTGGTTAAGGTCTTAACTCTTACTCTGGCCTAATAGCTAAGGTCTTAACTCTTACTCTGGCCTAATAGCTACGGTCTTAGACTCGCACTCTGGCCTAATAGCTAAGGTCTTAGACTCGTACTCTGGCCTAATGGTTAAGGTCTTAACTCTTGCTCTGGCCTACTGGTTAAGGTCTTAACTCTTACTCTGGCCTAATAGCTAACGTCTTAGACTCGTACTCTCGCCTAATAGTTAAGGTCTTAAATCTTACTCTGGCCTAATAGCTAAGGTCTTAGACTCGCACTCTGACCTAATAGCTAAGGTCTTAGACTCGTACTCTGGCCTAATGGTTAAGGTCTTAACTCTTACTTTGGCCTACTGGTTAAGGTCTTAACTCTTACTCTGGCCTAATAGCTAAGGTCTTAGACTCGTACTCTGGCCTAATAGCTAAGGTCTTAGACTCGTACTCTGGTCTAATGGTTAAGGTCTTAACTCTTACTCTGGCCTAATAGCTAAGGTCTTAACTCTTACTCTGGCCTACTGGTTAAGGTCTTAACTCTTACTTTGGCCTAATAGCTAAGGTCTTAAACTCATACTCTGGCCTAATAGCTAAGGTCTTAGACTCGTACTCTGGACTAATGGTTAAGGTCTTAACTCTTACTCTGGCCTAATAGCTAAGGTCGTAACTCTTTCTCTGGCCTACTGGTTAAGGTCTTAACTCTTACTCTGGCCTAATAGCTAACGTCTTAGACTCGTGCTCTGGCCTAATGGTTATGGTCTTAACTCTTACTCTGGCCTACTGGTTAAGGTCTTAACTCTTACTCTGGCCTACTGATTACGGTCTTAACTCTTGCTCTGGCATAATAGCTAAGGTCTTAACTCTTACTCTGGCCTAATAGATAAGGTCTTAGACTCGTACTCTGGCCTAATGGTTAAGGTCTTAACTCTTACTCTGGCCTAATAGCTAAGGTCTTAACTCTTACTCTGGCCTAATAGCTAAGGTCTTAGACCCGTACTCCGGCCTAATGGTTAAGGTCTTAACTCTTACTCTGGCCTAATAGCTAAGGTCTTAGACTCGTACTCTGGCCTAATAGCTAAGGTCTTAGACTCGTACTCTGGCCTAATGGTTAAGGTCTTAACTCTTACTCTGGCTTAATAGCTAAGGTCTTAGACTCGTACTCTGGCCTAATGGTTAAGGTCTTAACTTTTACTCTGGCCTAATAGCTAAGGTCTTAACTCTTACTCTGGCCTAATAGCTAAGGTCTTAGACTCGTACTCTGGCCTACTGAATAAGGTCTTAACTCTTACTCTGGCCTAATAGCTAAGGTCTTATATTCGTACTCTGGCCTAATAGCTAAGGTCTTAGACTCGTACTCTGGTCTAATGGTTAAGGTCTTAACTCTTACTCTAGCCTAATAGCTAAGGTCTTAACTCTTACTCTGGCCTACTGGTTAAGGTCTTAACTCTTACTCTGGCCTAATAGCTAAGGTCTTAGACTCGTACTCTGGCCTAATAGCTAAGGTCTTAACTCTTACTCTGGCCGAATAGCTAAGGTCTTAGACTCGTACTCTGGCCTACAGGTTGAGGTCTTAACTCTTACTCTGGCCTACTGGTTAAGGTCTTAACTCTTACTCTGGCCTAATAGCTAAGGTCTTAGACTCGTACTCTGGCCTAATGGTTAAGGTCTTAACTCTTACTCTGGCCTTCTGGTTAAGGTCTTAACTCTTACTCTGGCCTACTGATTAAGGTCTTAACTCTTACTCTGGCATAATAGCTAAGGTCTTAACTCTTACTCTGGCCTAATAGCTAAGGTCTTAGACTCGCACTCTGGCCTAATAGCTAAGGTCTTAGACTCGTACTCTGGCCTAATGGTTAAGGTCTTAACTCTTACTCTGGCCTACTGGTTAAGGTCTTAACTCTTACTCTGGCCTAATAGCTAAGGTCTTAGACTCGTACTCTGGCCTAATAAGTAAGGTCTTAGACTCGTACTCTGGCCAACAGGTTGAGGTCTTAACTCTTACTCTGGCCTAATAGCTAAGGTCTTAGACTCGTACTCTGGCCTAATGGTTAAGGTCTTAACTTTTACTCTGGCCTAATAGCTAAGGTCCTAACCCTTACTCTGGCCTAATAGCTAAGGTCTTAGACTCGTACTCTGGCCTACTGGTTAAGGTCTTAACTCTTACTCTGGCCTACTGGTTAAGGTCTTAACTCTTACTCTGGCCTAATAGCTAAGGTCTTAGACTCGTACTCTGGCCTAATAGCTAAGGTCTTAGACTCGTACTCTGGTCTAATGGTTAAGGTCTTAACTCTTACTCTGGCCTAATCGCTAAGGTCTTAACTCTTACTCTGGCCTACTGGTTAAGGTCTTAACTCTTACTCTGGCCTAATAGCTAAGGTCTTAGACTCTTACTCTGGCCTAATAGCTAAGGTCTTAGACTCGTACTCTGGTCTAATGGTTAAGGTCTTAACTCTTACTCTGGCCTAATAGCTAAGGTCTAAACTCTTACTCTGGCCTACTGGTTAAGGTCTTAACTCTTACTCTGGCCTAATAGCTAAGGTCTTAGACTCGTACTCTGGCCTAATAGCAAAGGTCTTAACTCTTACTCTGGCCTAATAGCTAAGGTCTTAGACTCGTACTCTAGCCTACTGGTTAAGGTCTTAACTCTTACTCTGGCCTACTGGTTAAGGTCTTAACTCTTACTCTGGCCTAATAGCTAAGGTCTTAACTCTTACTCTGGCCTAATAGCTAAGGTCTTAGACTCGTACTCTGGCCTAATGGTTAAGGTCTTAACTCTTACTCTGGCCTAATAGCTAAGGTCTTAGACTCGTACTATGGCCTAATGGTTAAGGTCTTAACTCTTACTCTGGCCTACTGGTTAAGGTCTTAACTCTTACTCTGGCCTAATAGCTAACGTCTTAGACTCGTACCCTGGCCTAATGGTTAAGGTCTCAACTCTTACTCTGGCCTAATAGCTAAGGTCTTAGACTCGCACTCTGGCCTAATAGCTAAGGTCTTAGACTCGTGCTCTGGCCTACTGGTTAAGGTCTTAACTCTTACTCTGGCCTAATAGCTAAGGTCTTAGACTCGTACTCCGGCTTAATGGTTATGGTGTTAACTCTTACTCTGGCCTACTGGTTAAGGTCTTAACTCTCACTCTGGCCTACTGATTACGGTCTTAACTCTTACTCTGGCATAATAGCTAAGGTCTTAACTCTTACTCTGGCCTAATAGATAAGGTCTTAGACTCGTACTCTGGCCTAATGGTTAAGGTCTTAACTCTTACTCTGGCCTAATAGCTAAGGTCTTAACTCTTACTCTGGCCTAATAGCTAAGGTCTTAGACTCGTACTCCGGCCTAATGGTTAAGGTCTTAACTCTTACTCTGGCCTAATAGCTAAGGTCTTAGACTCGTACTCTGGCCTAATAGCTAAGGTCTTAGACTTGTACTCTGGCCTAATGGTTAAGGTCTTAACTCTTACTCTGGCCTAATAGCTAAGGTCTTAGACTCGTACTCTGGCCTAATGGTTAAGGTCTTAACTTTTACTCTGGCCTAATAGCTAAGGTCTTAACTCTTACTCTGGCCTAATAGCTAAGGTCTTAGACTCGTACTCTGGCCTACTGGTTAAGGTCTTAACTCTTACTCTGGCCTACTGGTTAAGGTCTTAACTCTTACTCTGGCCTAATAGCTAAGGTCTTAGACTCGTACTCTGGCCTAATAGCTAAGGTCTTAGACTCATACTCTGGTCTAATGGTTAAGGTCTTAACTCTTACTCTAGCCTAATAGCTAAGGTCTTAACTCTTACTCTGGCCTACTGGTTAAGGTCTTAACTCTTACTCTGGCCTAATAGCTAAGGTCTTAGACTCGTACTCTGGCCTAATAGCTAAGGTCTTAACTCTTACTCTGGCCTAATAGCTAAGGTCTTAGACTCGTACTCTGGCCTACAGGTTGAGGTCTTAACTCTTACTCTGGCCTACTGGTTAAGGTCTTAACTCTTACTCTGGCCTAATAGCTAAGGTCTTAGACTCGTACTCTGGCCTAATGGTTAAGGTCTTAACTCTTACTCTGGCCTTCTGGTTAAGGTCTTAACTCTTACTCTGGCCTACTGGTTAAGGTCTTAACTCTTACTATGGCATAATAGCTAAGGTCTTAACTCTTACTCTGGCCTACTAGATAAGGTCTTAGACTCATACTCTGGCCTAATGGTTAAGGTCTTAACTCTTACTCTGGCCTAATAGCTAAGGTCTTAACTCTTACTCTGGCCTAATAGCTAAGGTTTTAGACTCGTACTCCGGCCTAATGGTTAAGGTCTTAACTCTTACTCTGGCCTAATAGCTAAGGTCTTAGACTCGTACTCTGGCCTAATAGCTAAGGTCTTAGACTCGTACTCTGGCCTAATGGTTAAGGTCTTAACTCTTACTCTGGCCTAATAGCTAAGGTCTTAGACTCGTACTCTGGCCTAATGGTTAAGGTCTTAACTTTTACTCTGGCCTAATAGCTAAGGTCTTAACTCTTACTCTGGCCTAATAGCTAAGGTATTAGACTCGTACTCTGGCCTACTGGTTAAGGTCTTAACTCTTACTCTGGCCTACTGGTTAAGGTCTTAACTCTTACTCTGGCCTAATAGCTAAGGTCTTAGACTCGTACTCTGGCCTAATAGCTAAGGTCTTAGACTCGTACTCTGGTCTAATGGTTAAGGTCTTAACTCTTACTCTAGCCTAATAGCTAAGGTCTTAACTCTTACTCTGGCCTACTGGTTAAGGTCTTAATTCTTACTCTGGCCCAATAGCTAAGGTCTTAGACTCGTACTCTGGCCTAATAGCTAAGGTCTTAACTCTTACTCTGGCCTAATAGCTAAGGTCTTAGACTCGTACTCTAGCCTACTGGTTAAGGTCTTAACTCTTACTCTGGCCTACTGGTTAAGGTCTTAACTCTTACTCTGGCCTACTGGTTAAGGTCTTAACTCTTACTCTGGCCTAATAGCTAAGGTCTTAGACTCGTACTCTGGCCTAATAGCTAAGGTCTTAGACTCGTACTCTGGTCTAATGGTTAAGGTCTTAACTCTTACTCTAGCCTAATAGCTAAGGTCTTAACTCTTACTCTGGCCTACTGGTTAAGGTCTTAATTCTTACTCTGGCCCAATAGCTAAGGTCTTAGACTCGTACTCTGGCCTAATAGCTAAGGTCTTAACTCTTACTCTGGCCTAATAGCTAAGGTCTTAGACTCGTACTCTAGCCTACTGGTTAAGGTCTTAACTCTTACTCTGGCCTACTGGTTAAGGTCTTAACTCTTACGCTGGCCTACTGGTTAAGGTCTTAACTTTTACTCTGGCCTAATAGCTAAGGTCTTAGACTCGTACTCTAGCCTACTGGTTAAGGTCTTAACTCTTACTCTGGCCTACTGGTTAAGGTCTTAACTCTTACTCTGGCCTAATAGCTAAGGTCTTAGACTCGTACTCTGGCCTAATTGCTAAGGTCTTAGACTCGTACTCTGGCCTAATGGTTAAGGTCTTAACTCTTACTCTGGCATAATAGCTAAGGTCTTAGACTCGTACTCTGGCATAATGGTTAAGGTCTTAACTTTTACTCTGGCCTAATAGCTAAGGTCTTAACTCTTACTCTGGCCTAATAGCTAAGGTCTTAACTCTTACTCTGGCCTACTGGTTAAGGTCTTAACTCTTACTCTGGCCTAATAGCTAAGGTCTTAGACTCGTACTCTGGCCTAATAGCTAAGGTCTTAGACTCGTACTCTGGTCTAATGGTTAAGGTCTTAACTCTTACTCTAGCCTAATAGCTAAGGTCTTAGCTCTTACTCTGGCCTACTGGTTAAGGTCTTAACTCTTACTCTGGCCTAATAGCTAAGGTCTTAGACTCGTACTCTGGCCTACAGGTTGAGGTCTTAACTCTTACTCTGGCCTACTGGTTAAGGTCTTAGACTCGTACTCTGGCCTAATGGTTAAGGTCTTAACTCTTACTCTGGCCTAATAGCTAAGGTCTTAACTCTTACTCTGGCCTAATAGCTAAGGTCTTAGACTTGTACTCTGGCCTAATAGCTAAGGTCTTAGACTCGTACTCTGGCCTAATGGTTAAGGTCTTAACTCTTACTCTGGCCTAATAGCTAAGTTCTTAGACTCGTACTCTGGCCTAATGGTTAAGGTCTTAACTCTTACTCTGGCCTACTGGTTAAGGTCTTAACTCTTACTCTGGCCTACTGATTAAGGTCTTAGACTCGTACTCTGGCCTAATGGTTAAGGTCTTAACTCTTACTCTGGCCTAATAGCTAAGGTCTTAACTCTTACACTGGCCTAATAGCTAAGGTCTTAGACTTGTACTCTGGCCTAATAGCTAAGGTCTTAGACTCGTACTCTGGCCTAATGGTTAAGGTCTTAACTCTTACTCTGGCCTAATAGCTAAGTTCTTAGACTCGTACTCTGGCCTTATGGTTAAGGTCTTAACTTTTACTCTGGCCTAATAGCTAACGTCTTAACTCTTACTCTGGCCTAATAGCTAAGGTCTTATACTCGTACTCTGGCCTACTGGTTAAGGTCTTAACTCTTACTCTGGCCTACTGGTTAAGGTCTTAACTCTTACTCTGGCCTAATAGCTAAGGTCTTAGACTCGTACTCTGGCCTAATAGCTAAGGTCTTAGACTCGTACTCTGGTCTAATGGTTAAGGTCTTAACTCTTACTCTAGCCTATTAGCTAAGGTCCTAACTCTTACTCTGGCCTACTGGTTAAGGTCTTAACTCTTACTCTGGCCTAATAGCTAAAGTCTTAGACTCGTACTCTGCCCTAATAGCTAAGGTCTTAACTCTTACTCTGGCCTAATAGCTAAGGTCTTAGACTCGTACTCTAGCCTACTGTTTAAGGTCTTAACTCTTACTCTGGCCTACTGGTTAAGGTCTTAACTCTTACTTTGGCCTAATAGCTAAGGTCTTAACTCTTACTCTGGCCTAATAGCTACGGTCTTAGACTCGTACTCTGGCCTAATGGTTAAGGTCTGAACTCTTGCTCTGGCCTAATAGCTAAGGTCTTAACTCTTACTCTGGAATAATAGCTAAGGTCTTAGACTCGTACTCTGGCCTAATAGCTAAGGTCTTAGACTCTTACTCTGGCCTAATGGTTAAGGTCTTAACTCTTACTCTGGTCTAATAGCTAAGGTCTTAGACTCGTACTCTGGCCTAATGGTTAAGGTCTTAACTTTTACTCTGGCCTAATAGCTAAGGTCTTAACTCTTACCCTGGCCTAATAGCTAAGGTCTTAGACTCGTACTCTGGCCTACTGGTTAAGGTCTTAACTCTTACTCTGGCCTAATAGCTAAGGTCTTGGACTCGTACTCTAGCCTACTGGTTAAGGTCTTAACTCTTACTCTGGCCTACTGGTTAAGGTCTTAACTCTTACTCTGGCCTAATAGCTAAGGTCTTAACTCTTACTCTGGCCTAATAGTTAAAGTCTTAGACTCGTACTATGGCCTAATGGTTAAGGTCTTAACTCTTGCTCTGGCCTACTGGTTAAGGTCTTAACTCTTACTCTGGCCTAATAGCTAACGTCTTAGACTCGTACTCTGGCCTAATGGTTAAGGTCTTAACTCTTACTCTGGCCTAATAGCTAAGGTCTTAGACTCGCACTCTGGCCTAATAGCTAAGGTATTAGACTCGTACTCTGGCCTAATGGTTAAGGTCTTAACTCTTACTCTGACCTACTGGTTAAGGTCTTAACTCTTACTCTGGCCTAATAGCTAAGGTCTTAGACTCGTACTCTGGCCTAATAGCTAAGGTCTTAGACTCGTACTCTGGCCTACAGGTTGAGGTCTTAACTCTTACTCTGGCCTACTGGTTAAGGTCTTAACTCTTACTCTGGCCTAATAGCTAAGGTCTTAGACTCATACTCTGGCCTACTGGTTAAGGTCTTAACTCTTACTCTGGCCTAACAGCTAAGGTCTTATCTCTTACTCTGGCCTAATAGCTAAGGTCTTAGACTCGCACTCTGGCCTAATGTTTATGGTCTTAACTCTTACACTGGCCTACTGGTTAAAGTCTTAACCCTTACTCTGGCCTAATAGCTAAGGTCTTAGACTTGTACTCTGGCCTACAGGTTAAGGTCTTAACTCTTACTCTGGCCTACTGGTTAAGGTCTTAACACTTACTCTGGCCTAATAGCTAAGGTCTTAGACTTATACTCTGGCCTACTGGTTAAGGTCTTAACTCTTACTCTGGCCTAATAGCTAAGGTCTTAACTCTTACTCTGGCCTATTAGCTAAGGTCTTAGACTCGTACTCTGGCCTAATAGTTAAGGTCTTAACTCTTACTCTGGCCTACTGGTTAAGGTCTTAACTCTTACTCTGGCCTAATAGCTAAGGTCTTAGACTCGTACTCTGGCCTAATAGCTAAGGTCTTAGATTCGTACTCTGGCCTAATAGCTAAGGTCTTAACTCTTACTCTGGCCTACTGGTTAATGTGTTAACTCTTACTCTGGCCTAATAGCTAAGGTCTTAGACTCGTGCTCTGGCCTAATATCTAAGGTCTTAACTCTTACTCTGGCCTAATAGCTAAGGTCTTAGACTCGTACTCTGGCCTAATGGTTAAGGTATTAACTCTTACTCTGGCCTACTGGTTAAGGTCTTAACTCTTACTCTGGCCTAATAGATGTAAATGTGCAGGAATTTAGATAAGGTCTTAACTCTTACTCTGGCCTACTGGTTAATGTGTTAACTCTTACTCTAGCCTAATAGCTAAGGTCTTAGAATCGTACTCCGGCCTAATGGTTAAGGTCTTAACTCTTACTCTGGCCTAATAGCTAAGGTCTTAGACTCGTACTCTGGCCTAATAGCTAAGGTCTTAACTCTTACTCTGGCCTAATAGCTAAGGTCTTAGACTCGTACTCTGGCCTACAGGTTGAGGTCTTAACTCTTACTCTGGCCTACTGGTTAAGGTCTTAACTCTTACTCTGGCCTAATAGCTAAGGTCTTAGACTCGTACTCTGGCCTAATGGTTAAGGTCTTAACTCTTACTCTGGCCTTCTGGTTAAGGTCTTAACTCTTACTCTGGCCTACTGGTTAAGGTCTTAACTCTTACTATGGCATAATAGCTAAGGTCTTAACTCTTACTCTGGCCTACTAGATAAGGTCTTAGACTCATACTCTGGCCTAATGGTTAAGGTCTTAACTCTTACTCTGGCCTAATAGCTAAGGTCTTAACTCTTACTCTGGCCTAATAGCTAAGGTTTTAGACTCGTACTCCGGCCTAATGGTTAAGGTCTTAACTCTTACTCTGGCCTAATAGCTAAGGTCTTAGACTCGTACTCTGGCCTAATAGCTAAGGTCTTAGACTCGTACTCTGGCCTAATGGTTAAGGTCTTAACTCTTACTCTGGCCTAATAGCTAAGGTCTTAGACTCGTACTCTGGCCTAATGGTTAAGGTCTTAACTTTTACTCTGGCCTAATAGCTAAGGTCTTAACTCTTACTCTGGCCTAATAGCTAAGGTATTAGACTCGTACTCTGGCCTACTGGTTAAGGTCTTAACTCTTACTCTGGCCTACTGGTTAAGGTCTTAACTCTTACTCTGGCCTAATAGCTAAGGTCTTAGACTCGTACTCTGGCCTAATAGCTAAGGTCTTAGACTCGTACTCTGGTCTAATGGTTAAGGTCTTAACTCTTACTCTAGCCTAATAGCTAAGGTCTTAACTCTTACTCTGGCCTACTGGTTAAGGTCTTAACTCTTACTCTGGCCCAATAGCTAAGGTCTTAGACTCGTACTCTGGCCTAATAGCTAAGGTCTTAACTCTTACTCTGGCTTAATAGCTAAGGTCTTAGACTCGTACTCTAGCCTACTGGTTAAGGTCTTAACTCTTACTCTGGCCTACTGGTTAAGGTCTTAACTCTTACTCTGGCCTACTGGTTAAGGTCTTAACTTTTACTCTGGCCTAATAGCTAAGGTCTTAGACTCGTACTCTAGCCTACTGGTTAAGGTCTTAACTCTTACTCTGGCCTACTGGTTAAGGTCTTAACTCTTACTCTGGCCTAATAGCTAAGGTCTTAGACTCGTACTCTGGCCTAATTGCTAAGGTCTTAGACTCGTACTCTGGCCTAATGGTTAAGGTCTTAACTCTTACTCTGGCATAATAGCTAAGGTCTTAGACTCGTACTCTGGCATAATGGTTAAGGTCTTAACTTTTACTCTGGCCTAATAGCTAAGGTCTTAACTCTTACTCTGGCCTAATAGCTAAGGTCTTAACTCTTACTCTGGCCTACTGGTTAAGGTCTTAACTCTTACTCTGGCCTAATAGCTAAGGTCTTAGACTCGTACTCTGGCCTAATAGCTAAGGTCTTAGACTCGTACTCTGGTCTAATGGTTAAGGTCTTAACTCTTACTCTAGCCTAATAGCTAAGGTCTTAGCTCTTACTCTGGCCTACTGGTTAAGGTCTTAACTCTTACTCTGGCCTAATAGCTAAGGTCTTAGACTCGTACTCTGGCCTACAGGTTGAGGTCTTAACTCTTACTCTGGCCTACTGGTTAAGGTCTTAGACTCGTACTCTGGCCTAATGGTTAAGGTCTTAACTCTTACTCTGGCCTAATAGCTAAGGTCTTAACTCTTACTCTGGCCTAATAGCTAAGGTCTTAGACTTGTACTCTGGCCTAATAGCTAAGGTCTTAGACTCGTACTCTGGCCTAATGGTTAAGGTCTTAACTCTTACTCTGGCCTAATAGCTAAGTTCTTAGACTCGTACTCTGGCCTAATGGTTAAGGTCTTAACTCTTACTCTGGCCTACTGGTTAAGGTCTTAACTCTTACTCTGGCCTACTGATTAAGGTCTTAGACTCGTACTCTGGCCTAATGGTTAAGGTCTTAACTCTTACTCTGGCCTAATAGCTAAGGTCTTAGACTCGTACTCTGGCCTAATAGCTAATGTCTTAGACTCGTACTCTGGTCTAATGGTTAAGGTCTTAACTCTTACTCTAGCCTAATAGTTAAGGTCTTAACTCTTACTCTGGCCTACTGGTTAAGGTCTTAACTCTTACTCTGGCCGAATAGCTAAGGTCTTAGACTCGTACTCTGGCCTAATAGCTAAGGTCTTATCTCTTACTCTGGCCTAATAGCTAAGGTCTTAGACTCGTACTCTAGCCTACTGGTTAAGGTCTTAACTCTTACTCTGGCCTACTGGTTAAGGTCTTAACTCTTACTCTGGCCTAATAGCTAAGGTCTTAACTCTTACTCTGGCCTAATAGCTACGGTCTTAGACTCGCACTCTGGCCTAATAGCTAAGGTCTTAGACTCGTACTCTGGCCTAATGGTTAAGGTCTTAACTCTTGCTCTGGCCTACTGGTTAAGGTCTTAACTCTTACTCTGGCCTAATAGCTAACGTCTTAGACTCGTACTCTCGCCTAATAGTTAAGGTCTTAAATCTTACTCTGGCCTAATAGCTAAGGTCTTAGACTCGCACTCTGACCTAATAGCTAAGGTCTTAGACTCGTACTCTGGCCTAATGGTTAAGGTCTTAACTCTTACTCTGGCCTACTGGTTAAGGTCTTAACTCTTACTCTGGCCTAATAGCTAAGGTCTTAGACTCGTACTCTGGCCTAATAGCTAAGGTCTTAGACTCGTACTCTGGCCTAATGGTTAAGGTCTTAACTCTTACTCTGGCCTAATAGCTAAGGTCTTAGACTCGTACTCTGGCCTAATGGTTAAGGTCTTAACTTTTACTCTGGCCTAATAGCTAAGGTCTTAACTCTTACTCTGGCCTAATAGCTAAGGTATTAGACTCGTACTCTGGCCTACTGGTTAAGGTCTTAACTCTTACTCTGGCCTACTGGTTAAGGTCTTAACTCTTACTCTGGCCTAATAGCTAAGGTCTTAGACTCGTACTCTGGCCTAATAGCTAAGGTCTTAGACTCGTACTCTGGTCTAATGGTTAAGGTCTTAACTCTTACTCTAGCCTAATAGCTAAGGTCTTAACTCTTACTCTGGCCTACTGGTTAAGGTCTTAATTCTTACTCTGGCCCAATAGCTAAGGTCTTAGACTCGTACTCTGGCCTAATAGCTAAGGTCTTAACTCTTACTCTGGCCTAATAGCTAAGGTCTTAGACTCGTACTCTAGCCTACTGGTTAAGGTCTTAACTCTTACTCTGGCCTACTGGTTAAGGTCTTAACTCTTACTCTGGCCTACTGGTTAAGGTCTTAACTCTTACTCTGGCCTAATAGCTAAGGTCTTAGACTCGTACTCTGGCCTAATAGCTAAGGTCTTAGACTCGTACTCTGGTCTAATGGTTAAGGTCTTAACTCTTACTCTAGCCTAATAGCTAAGGTCTTAACTCTTACTCTGGCCTACTGGTTAAGGTCTTAATTCTTACTCTGGCCCAATAGCTAAGGTCTTAGACTCGTACTCTGGCCTAATAGCTAAGGTCTTAACTCTTACTCTGGCCTAATAGCTAAGGTCTTAGACTCGTACTCTAGCCTACTGGTTAAGGTCTTAACTCTTACTCTGGCCTACTGGTTAAGGTCTTAACTCTTACGCTGGCCTACTGGTTAAGGTCTTAACTTTTACTCTGGCCTAATAGCTAAGGTCTTAGACTCGTACTCTAGCCTACTGGTTAAGGTCTTAACTCTTACTCTGGCCTACTGGTTAAGGTCTTAACTCTTACTCTGGCCTAATAGCTAAGGTCTTAGACTCGTACTCTGGCCTAATTGCTAAGGTCTTAGACTCGTACTCTGGCCTAATGGTTAAGGTCTTAACTCTTACTCTGGCATAATAGCTAAGGTCTTAGACTCGTACTCTGGCATAATGGTTAAGGTCTTAACTTTTACTCTGGCCTAATAGCTAAGGTCTTAACTCTTACTCTGGCCTAATAGCTAAGGTCTTAACTCTTACTCTGGCCTACTGGTTAAGGTCTTAACTCTTACTCTGGCCTAATAGCTAAGGTCTTAGACTCGTACTCTGGCCTAATAGCTAAGGTCTTAGACTCGTACTCTGGTCTAATGGTTAAGGTCTTAACTCTTACTCTAGCCTAATAGCTAAGGTCTTAGCTCTTACTCTGGCCTACTGGTTAAGGTCTTAACTCTTACTCTGGCCTAATAGCTAAGGTCTTAGACTCGTACTCTGGCCTACAGGTTGAGGTCTTAACTCTTACTCTGGCCTACTGGTTAAGGTCTTAGACTCGTACTCTGGCCTAATGGTTAAGGTCTTAACTCTTACTCTGGCCTAATAGCTAAGGTCTTAACTCTTACTCTGGCCTAATAGCTAAGGTCTTAGACTTGTACTCTGGCCTAATAGCTAAGGTCTTAGACTCGTACTCTGGCCTAATGGTTAAGGTCTTAACTCTTACTCTGGCCTAATAGCTAAGTTCTTAGACTCGTACTCTGGCCTAATGGTTAAGGTCTTAACTCTTACTCTGGCCTACTGGTTAAGGTCTTAACTCTTACTCTGGCCTACTGATTAAGGTCTTAGACTCGTACTCTGGCCTAATGGTTAAGGTCTTAACTCTTACTCTGGCCTAATAGCTAAGGTCTTAACTCTTACACTGGCCTAATAGCTAAGGTCTTAGACTTGTACTCTGGCCTAATAGCTAAGGTCTTAGACTCGTACTCTGGCCTAATGGTTAAGGTCTTAACTCTTACTCTGGCCTAATAGCTAAGTTCTTAGACTCGTACTCTGGCCTTATGGTTAAGGTCTTAACTTTTACTCTGGCCTAATAGCTAACGTCTTAACTCTTACTCTGGCCTAATAGCTAAGGTCTTATACTCGTACTCTGGCCTACTGGTTAAGGTCTTAACTCTTACTCTGGCCTACTGGTTAAGGTCTTAACTCTTACTCTGGCCTAATAGCTAAGGTCTTAGACTCGTACTCTGGCCTAATAGCTAAGGTCTTAGACTCGTACTCTGGTCTAATGGTTAAGGTCTTAACTCTTACTCTAGCCTATTAGCTAAGGTCCTAACTCTTACTCTGGCCTACTGGTTAAGGTCTTAACTCTTACTCTGGCCTAATAGCTAAAGTCTTAGACTCGTACTCTGCCCTAATAGCTAAGGTCTTAACTCTTACTCTGGCCTAATAGCTAAGGTCTTAGACTCGTACTCTAGCCTACTGTTTAAGGTCTTAACTCTTACTCTGGCCTACTGGTTAAGGTCTTAACTCTTACTTTGGCCTAATAGCTAAGGTCTTAACTCTTACTCTGGCCTAATAGCTACGGTCTTAGACTCGTACTCTGGCCTAATGGTTAAGGTCTGAACTCTTGCTCTGGCCTAATAGCTAAGGTCTTAACTCTTACTCTGGAATAATAGCTAAGGTCTTAGACTCGTACTCTGGCCTAATAGCTAAGGTCTTAGACTCTTACTCTGGCCTAATGGTTAAGGTCTTAACTCTTACTCTGGTCTAATAGCTAAGGTCTTAGACTCGTACTCTGGCCTAATGGTTAAGGTCTTAACTTTTACTCTGGCCTAATAGCTAAGGTCTTAACTCTTACCCTGGCCTAATAGCTAAGGTCTTAGACTCGTACTCTGGCCTACTGGTTAAGGTCTTAACTCTTACTCTGGCCTAATAGCTAAGGTCTTGGACTCGTACTCTAGCCTACTGGTTAAGGTCTTAACTCTTACTCTGGCCTACTGGTTAAGGTCTTAACTCTTACTCTGGCCTAATAGCTAAGGTCTTAACTCTTACTCTGGCCTAATAGTTAAAGTCTTAGACTCGTACTATGGCCTAATGGTTAAGGTCTTAACTCTTGCTCTGGCCTACTGGTTAAGGTCTTAACTCTTACTCTGGCCTAATAGCTAACGTCTTAGACTCGTACTCTGGCCTAATGGTTAAGGTCTTAACTCTTACTCTGGCCTAATAGCTAAGGTCTTAGACTCGCACTCTGGCCTAATAGCTAAGGTATTAGACTCGTACTCTGGCCTAATGGTTAAGGTCTTAACTCTTACTCTGACCTACTGGTTAAGGTCTTAACTCTTACTCTGGCCTAATAGCTAAGGTCTTAGACTCGTACTCTGGCCTAATAGCTAAGGTCTTAGACTCGTACTCTGGCCTACAGGTTGAGGTCTTAACTCTTACTCTGGCCTACTGGTTAAGGTCTTAACTCTTACTCTGGCCTAATAGCTAAGGTCTTAGACTCATACTCTGGCCTACTGGTTAAGGTCTTAACTCTTACTCTGGCCTAACAGCTAAGGTCTTATCTCTTACTCTGGCCTAATAGCTAAGGTCTTAGACTCGCACTCTGGCCTAATGTTTATGGTCTTAACTCTTACACTGGCCTACTGGTTAAAGTCTTAACCCTTACTCTGGCCTAATAGCTAAGGTCTTAGACTTGTACTCTGGCCTACAGGTTAAGGTCTTAACTCTTACTCTGGCCTACTGGTTAAGGTCTTAACACTTACTCTGGCCTAATAGCTAAGGTCTTAGACTTATACTCTGGCCTACTGGTTAAGGTCTTAACTCTTACTCTGGCCTAATAGCTAAGGTCTTAACTCTTACTCTGGCCTATTAGCTAAGGTCTTAGACTCGTACTCTGGCCTAATAGTTAAGGTCTTAACTCTTACTCTGGCCTACTGGTTAAGGTCTTAACTCTTACTCTGGCCTAATAGCTAAGGTCTTAGACTCGTACTCTGGCCTAATAGCTAAGGTCTTAGATTCGTACTCTGGCCTAATAGCTAAGGTCTTAACTCTTACTCTGGCCTACTGGTTAATGTGTTAACTCTTACTCTGGCCTAATAGCTAAGGTCTTAGACTCGTGCTCTGGCCTAATATCTAAGGTCTTAACTCTTACTCTGGCCTAATAGCTAAGGTCTTAGACTCGTACTCTGGCCTAATGGTTAAGGTATTAACTCTTACTCTGGCCTACTGGTTAAGGTCTTAACTCTTACTCTGGCCTAATAGATGTAAATGTGCAGGAATTTAGATAAGGTCTTAACTCTTACTCTGGCCTACTGGTTAATGTGTTAACTCTTACTCTAGCCTAATAGCTAAGGTCTTAGAATCGTACTCCGGCCTAATGGTTAAGGTCTTAACTCTTACTCTGGCCTAATAGCTAAGGTCTTAGACTCGTACTCTGGCCTAATAGCTAAGGTCTTAACTCTTACTCTGGCCTAATAGCTAAGGTCTTAGACTCGTACTCTGGCCTACAGGTTGAGGTCTTAACTCTTACTCTGGCCTACTGGTTAAGGTCTTAACTCTTACTCTGGCCTAATAGCTAAGGTCTTAGACTCGTACTCTGGCCTAATGGTTAAGGTCTTAACTCTTACTCTGGCCTTCTGGTTAAGGTCTTAACTCTTACTCTGGCCTACTGGTTAAGGTCTTAACTCTTACTATGGCATAATAGCTAAGGTCTTAACTCTTACTCTGGCCTACTAGATAAGGTCTTAGACTCATACTCTGGCCTAATGGTTAAGGTCTTAACTCTTACTCTGGCCTAATAGCTAAGGTCTTAACTCTTACTCTGGCCTAATAGCTAAGGTTTTAGACTCGTACTCCGGCCTAATGGTTAAGGTCTTAACTCTTACTCTGGCCTAATAGCTAAGGTCTTAGACTCGTACTCTGGCCTAATAGCTAAGGTCTTAGACTCGTACTCTGGCCTAATGGTTAAGGTCTTAACTCTTACTCTGGCCTAATAGCTAAGGTCTTAGACTCGTACTCTGGCCTAATGGTTAAGGTCTTAACTTTTACTCTGGCCTAATAGCTAAGGTCTTAACTCTTACTCTGGCCTAATAGCTAAGGTATTAGACTCGTACTCTGGCCTACTGGTTAAGGTCTTAACTCTTACTCTGGCCTACTGGTTAAGGTCTTAACTCTTACTCTGGCCTAATAGCTAAGGTCTTAGACTCGTACTCTGGCCTAATAGCTAAGGTCTTAGACTCGTACTCTGGTCTAATGGTTAAGGTCTTAACTCTTACTCTAGCCTAATAGCTAAGGTCTTAACTCTTACTCTGGCCTACTGGTTAAGGTCTTAACTCTTACTCTGGCCCAATAGCTAAGGTCTTAGACTCGTACTCTGGCCTAATAGCTAAGGTCTTAACTCTTACTCTGGCTTAATAGCTAAGGTCTTAGACTCGTACTCTAGCCTACTGGTTAAGGTCTTAACTCTTACTCTGGCCTACTGGTTAAGGTCTTAACTCTTACTCTGGCCTACTGGTTAAGGTCTTAACTTTTACTCTGGCCTAATAGCTAAGGTCTTAGACTCGTACTCTAGCCTACTGGTTAAGGTCTTAACTCTTACTCTGGCCTACTGGTTAAGGTCTTAACTCTTACTCTGGCCTAATAGCTAAGGTCTTAGACTCGTACTCTGGCCTAATTGCTAAGGTCTTAGACTCGTACTCTGGCCTAATGGTTAAGGTCTTAACTCTTACTCTGGCATAATAGCTAAGGTCTTAGACTCGTACTCTGGCATAATGGTTAAGGTCTTAACTTTTACTCTGGCCTAATAGCTAAGGTCTTAACTCTTACTCTGGCCTAATAGCTAAGGTCTTAACTCTTACTCTGGCCTACTGGTTAAGGTCTTAACTCTTACTCTGGCCTAATAGCTAAGGTCTTAGACTCGTACTCTGGCCTAATAGCTAAGGTCTTAGACTCGTACTCTGGTCTAATGGTTAAGGTCTTAACTCTTACTCTAGCCTAATAGCTAAGGTCTTAGCTCTTACTCTGGCCTACTGGTTAAGGTCTTAACTCTTACTCTGGCCTAATAGCTAAGGTCTTAGACTCGTACTCTGGCCTACAGGTTGAGGTCTTAACTCTTACTCTGGCCTACTGGTTAAGGTCTTAGACTCGTACTCTGGCCTAATGGTTAAGGTCTTAACTCTTACTCTGGCCTAATAGCTAAGGTCTTAACTCTTACTCTGGCCTAATAGCTAAGGTCTTAGACTTGTACTCTGGCCTAATAGCTAAGGTCTTAGACTCGTACTCTGGCCTAATGGTTAAGGTCTTAACTCTTACTCTGGCCTAATAGCTAAGTTCTTAGACTCGTACTCTGGCCTAATGGTTAAGGTCTTAACTCTTACTCTGGCCTACTGGTTAAGGTCTTAACTCTTACTCTGGCCTACTGATTAAGGTCTTAGACTCGTACTCTGGCCTAATGGTTAAGGTCTTAACTCTTACTCTGGCCTAATAGCTAAGGTCTTAGACTCGTACTCTGGCCTAATAGCTAATGTCTTAGACTCGTACTCTGGTCTAATGGTTAAGGTCTTAACTCTTACTCTAGCCTAATAGTTAAGGTCTTAACTCTTACTCTGGCCTACTGGTTAAGGTCTTAACTCTTACTCTGGCCGAATAGCTAAGGTCTTAGACTCGTACTCTGGCCTAATAGCTAAGGTCTTATCTCTTACTCTGGCCTAATAGCTAAGGTCTTAGACTCGTACTCTAGCCTACTGGTTAAGGTCTTAACTCTTACTCTGGCCTACTGGTTAAGGTCTTAACTCTTACTCTGGCCTAATAGCTAAGGTCTTAACTCTTACTCTGGCCTAATAGCTACGGTCTTAGACTCGCACTCTGGCCTAATAGCTAAGGTCTTAGACTCGTACTCTGGCCTAATGGTTAAGGTCTTAACTCTTGCTCTGGCCTACTGGTTAAGGTCTTAACTCTTACTCTGGCCTAATAGCTAACGTCTTAGACTCGTACTCTCGCCTAATAGTTAAGGTCTTAAATCTTACTCTGGCCTAATAGCTAAGGTCTTAGACTCGCACTCTGACCTAATAGCTAAGGTCTTAGACTCGTACTCTGGCCTAATGGTTAAGGTCTTAACTCTTACTCTGGCCTACTGGTTAAGGTCTTAACTCTTACTCTGGCCTAATAGCTAAGGTCTTAGACTCGTACTCTGGCCTAATAGCTAAGGTCTTAGACTCGTACTCTGGTCTAATGGTTAAGGTCTTAACTCTTACTCTGGCCTAATAGCTAAGGTCTTAACTCTTACTCTGGCCTACTGGTTAAGGTCTTAACTCTTACTTTGGCCTAATAGCTAAGGTCTTAAACTCATACTCTGGCCTAATAGCTAAGGTCTTAGACTCGTACTCTGGACTAATGGTTAAGGTCTTAACTCTTACTCTGGCCTAATAGCTAAGGTCGTAACTCTTTCTCTGGCCTACTGGTTAAGGTCTTAACTCTTACTCTGGCCTAATAGCTAACGTCTTAGACTCGTGCTCTGGCCTAATGGTTATGGTCTTAACTCTTACTCTGGCCTACTGGTTAAGGTCTTAACTCTTACTCTGGCCTACTGATTACGGTCTTAACTCTTGCTCTGGCATAATAGCTAAGGTCTTAACTCTTACTCTGGCCTAATAGATAAGGTCTTAGACTCGTACTCTGGCCTAATGGTTAAGGTCTTAACTCTTACTCTGGCCTAATAGCTAAGGTCTTAACTCTTACTCTGGCCTAATAGCTAAGGTCTTAGACCCGTACTCCGGCCTAATGGTTAAGGTCTTAACTCTTACTCTGGCCTAATAGCTAAGGTCTTAGACTCGTACTCTGGCCTAATAGCTAAGGTCTTAGACTCGTACTCTGGCCTAATGGTTAAGGTCTTAACTCTTACTCTGGCTTAATAGCTAAGGTCTTAGACTCGTACTCTGGCCTAATGGTTAAGGTCTTAACTTTTACTCTGGCCTAATAGCTAAGGTCTTAACTCTTACTCTGGCCTAATAGCTAAGGTCTTAGACTCGTACTCTGGCCTACTGAATAAGGTCTTAACTCTTACTCTGGCCTAATAGCTAAGGTCTTATATTCGTACTCTGGCCTAATAGCTAAGGTCTTAGACTCGTACTCTGGTCTAATGGTTAAGGTCTTAACTCTTACTCTAGCCTAATAGCTAAGGTCTTAACTCTTACTCTGGCCTACTGGTTAAGGTCTTAACTCTTACTCTGGCCTAATAGCTAAGGTCTTAGACTCGTACTCTGGCCTAATAGCTAAGGTCTTAACTCTTACTCTGGCCGAATAGCTAAGGTCTTAGACTCGTACTCTGGCCTACAGGTTGAGGTCTTAACTCTTACTCTGGCCTACTGGTTAAGGTCTTAACTCTTACTCTGGCCTAATAGCTAAGGTCTTAGACTCGTACTCTGGCCTAATGGTTAAGGTCTTAACTCTTACTCTGGCCTTCTGGTTAAGGTCTTAACTCTTACTCTGGCCTACTGATTAAGGTCTTAACTCTTACTCTGGCATAATAGCTAAGGTCTTAACTCTTACTCTGGCCTAATAGCTAAGGTCTTAGACTCGCACTCTGGCCTAATAGCTAAGGTCTTAGACTCGTACTCTGGCCTAATGGTTAAGGTCTTAACTCTTACTCTGGCCTACTGGTTAAGGTCTTAACTCTTACTCTGGCCTAATAGCTAAGGTCTTAGACTCGTACTCTGGCCTAATAAGTAAGGTCTTAGACTCGTACTCTGGCCAACAGGTTGAGGTCTTAACTCTTACTCTGGCCTAATAGCTAAGGTCTTAGACTCGTACTCTGGCCTAATGGTTAAGGTCTTAACTTTTACTCTGGCCTAATAGCTAAGGTCCTAACCCTTACTCTGGCCTAATAGCTAAGGTCTTAGACTCGTACTCTGGCCTACTGGTTAAGGTCTTAACTCTTACTCTGGCCTACTGGTTAAGGTCTTAACTCTTACTCTGGCCTAATAGCTAAGGTCTTAGACTCGTACTCTGGCCTAATAGCTAAGGTCTTAGACTCGTACTCTGGTCTAATGGTTAAGGTCTTAACTCTTACTCTGGCCTAATCGCTAAGGTCTTAACTCTTACTCTGGCCTACTGGTTAAGGTCTTAACTCTTACTCTGGCCTAATAGCTAAGGTCTTAGACTCTTACTCTGGCCTAATAGCTAAGGTCTTAGACTCGTACTCTGGTCTAATGGTTAAGGTCTTAACTCTTACTCTGGCCTAATAGCTAAGGTCTAAACTCTTACTCTGGCCTACTGGTTAAGGTCTTAACTCTTACTCTGGCCTAATAGCTAAGGTCTTAGACTCGTACTCTGGCCTAATAGCAAAGGTCTTAACTCTTACTCTGGCCTAATAGCTAAGGTCTTAGACTCGTACTCTAGCCTACTGGTTAAGGTCTTAACTCTTACTCTGGCCTACTGGTTAAGGTCTTAACTATTACTCTGGCCTAATAGCTAAGGTCTTAACTCTTACTCTGGCCTAATAGCTAAGGTCTTAGACTCGTACTCTGGCCTAATGGTTAAGGTCTTAACTCTTACTCTGGCCTAATAGCTAAGGTCTTAGACTCGTACTATGGCCTAATGGTTAAGGTCTTAACTCTTACTCTGGCCTACTGGTTAAGGTCTTAACTCTTACTCTGGCCTAATAGCTAACGTCTTAGACTCGTACCCTGGCCTAATGGTTAAGGTCTCAACTCTTACTCTGGCCTAATAGCTAAGGTCTTAGACTCGCACTCTGGCCTAATAGCTAAGGTCTTAGACTCGTGCTCTGGCCTACTGGTTAAGGTCTTAACTCTTACTCTGGCCTAATAGCTAAGGTCTTAGACTCGTACTCTGGCCTAATGGTTATGGTCTTAACTCTTACTCTGGCCTACTGGTTAAGGTCTTAACTCTCACTCTGGCCTACTGATTACGGTCTTAACTCTTACTCTGGCATAATAGCTAAGGTCTTAACTCTTACTCTGGCCTAATAGATAAGGTCTTAGACTCGTACTCCGGCCTAATGGTTAAGGTCTTAACTCTTACTCTGGCCTAATAGCTAAGGTCTTAGACTCGTACTCTGGCCTAATAGCTAAGGTCTTAGACTTGTACTCTGGCCTAATGGTTAAGGTCTTAACTCTTACTCTGGCCTAATAGCTAAGGTCTTAGACTCGTACTCTGGCCTAATGGTTAAGGTCTTAACTTTTACTCTGGCCTAATAGCTAAGGTCTTAACTCTTACTCTGGCCTAATAGCTAAGGTCTTAGACTCGTACTCTGGCCTACTGGTTAAGGTCTTAACTCTTACTCTGGCCTACTGGTTAAGGTCTTAACTCTTACTCTGGCCTAATAGCTAAGGTCTTAGACTCGTACTCTGGCCTAATAGCTAAGGTCTTAGACTCATACTCTGGTCTAATGGTTAAGGTCTTAACTCTTACTCTAGCCTAATAGCTAAGGTCTTAACTCTTACTCTGGCCTACTGGTTAAGGTCTTAACTCTTACTCTGGCCTAATAGCTAAGGTCTTAGACTCGTACTCTGGCCTAATAGCTAAGGTCTTAACTCTTACTCTGGCCTAATAGCTAAGGTCTTAGACTCGTACTCTGGCCTACAGGTTGAGGTCTTAACTCTTACTCTGGCCTACTGGTTAAGGTCTTAACTCTTACTCTGGCCTAATAGCTAAGGTCTTAGACTCGTACTCTGGCCTAATGGTTAAGGTCTTAACTCTTACTCTGGCCTTCTGGTTAAGGTCTTAACTCTTACTCTGGCCTACTGGTTAAGGTCTTAACTCTTACTATGGCATAATAGCTAAGGTCTTAACTCTTACTCTGGCCTACTAGATAAGGTCTTAGACTCATACTCTGGCCTAATGGTTAAGGTCTTAACTCTTACTCTGGCCTAATAGCTAAGGTCTTAACTCTTACTCTGGCCTAATAGCTAAGGTTTTAGACTCGTACTCCGGCCTAATGGTTAAGGTCTTAACTCTTACTCTGGCCTAATAGCTAAGGTCTTAGACTCGTACTCTGGCCTAATAGCTAAGGTCTTAGACTCGTACTCTGGCCTAATGGTTAAGGTCTTAACTCTTACTCTGGCCTAATAGCTAAGGTCTTAGACTCGTACTCTGGCCTAATGGTTAAGGTCTTAACTTTTACTCTGGCCTAATAGCTAAGGTCTTAACTCTTACTCTGGCCTAATAGCTAAGGTATTAGACTCGTACTCTGGCCTACTGGTTAAGGTCTTAACTCTTACTCTGGCCTACTGGTTAAGGTCTTAACTCTTACTCTGGCCTAATAGCTAAGGTCTTAGACTCGTACTCTGGCCTAATAGCTAAGGTCTTAGACTCGTACTCTGGTCTAATGGTTAAGGTCTTAACTCTTACTCTAGCCTAATAGCTAAGGTCTTAACTCTTACTCTGGCCTACTGGTTAAGGTCTTAATTCTTACTCTGGCCCAATAGCTAAGGTCTTAGACTCGTACTCTGGCCTAATAGCTAAGGTCTTAACTCTTACTCTGGCCTAATAGCTAAGGTCTTAGACTCGTACTCTAGCCTACTGGTTAAGGTCTTAACTCTTACTCTGGCCTACTGGTTAAGGTCTTAACTCTTACGCTGGCCTACTGGTTAAGGTCTTAACTTTTACTCTGGCCTAATAGCTAAGGTCTTAGACTCGTACTCTAGCCTACTGGTTAAGGTCTTAACTCTTACTCTGGCCTACTGGTTAAGGTCTTAACTCTTACTCTGGCCTAATAGCTAAGGTCTTAGACTCGTACTCTGGCTTAATTGCTAAGGTCTTAGACTCGTACTCTGGCCTAATGGTTAAGGTCTTAACTCTTACTCTGGCATAATAGCTAAGGTCTTAGACTCGTACTCTGGCATAATGGTTAAGGTCTTAACTTTTACTCTGGCCTAATAGCTAAGGTCTTAACTCTTACTCTGGCCTAATAGCTAAGGTCTTAACTCTTACTCTGGCCTACTGGTTAAGGTCTTAACTCTTACTCTGGCCTAATAGCTAAGGTCTTAGACTCGTACTCTGGCCTAATAGCTAAGGTCTTAGACTCGTACTCTGGTCTAATGGTTAAGGTCTTAACTCTTACTCTAGCCTAATAGCTAAGGTCTTAGCTCTTACTCTGGCCTACTGGTTAAGGTCTTAACTCTTACTCTGGCCTAATAGCTAAGGTCTTAGACTCGTACTCTGGCCTACAGGTTGAGGTCTTAACTCTTACTCTGGCCTACTGGTTAAGGTCTTAGACTCGTACTCTGGCCTAATGGTTAAGGTCTTAACTCTTACTCTGGCCTAATAGCTAAGGTCTTAACTCTTACTCTGGCCTAATAGCTAAGGTCTTAGACTTGTACTCTGGCCTAATAGCTAAGGTCTTAGACTCGTACTCTGGCCTAATGGTTAAGGTCTTAACTCTTACTCTGGCCTAATAGCTAAGTTCTTAGACTCGTACTCTGGCCTAATGGTTAAGGTCTTAACTCTTACTCTGGCCTACTGGTTAAGGTCTTAACTCTTACTCTGGCCTACTGATTAAGGTCTTAGACTCGTACTCTGGCCTAATGGTTAAGGTCTTAACTCTTACTCTGGCCTAATAGCTAAGGTCTTAACTCTTACACTGGCCTAATAGCTAAGGTCTTAGACTTGTACTCTGGCCTAATAGCTAAGGTCTTAGACTCGTACTCTGGCCTAATGGTTAAGGTCTTAACTCTTACTCTGGCCTAATAGCTAAGTTCTTAGACTCGTACTCTGGCCTAATGGTTAAGGTCTTAACTTTTACTCTGGCCTAATAGCTAACGTCTTAACTCTTACTCTGGCCTAATAGCTAAGGTCTTATACTCGTACTCTGGCCTACTGGTTAAGGTCTTAACTCTTACTCTGGCCTACTGGTTAAGGTCTTAACTCTTACTCTGTCCTAATAGCTAAAGTCTTAGACTCGTACTCTGCCCTAATAGCTAAGGTCTTAACTCTTACTCTGGCCTAATAGCTAAGGTCTTAGACTCGTACTCTAGCCTACTGTTTAAGGTCTTAACTCTTACTCTGGCCTAATAGCTAAGGTCTTAGACTCGTACTCTGGCCTAATGGTTAAGGTCTTAACTCTTACTCTGGCCTTCTGGTTAAGGTCTTAACTCTTACTCTGGCCTACTGGTTAAGGTCTTAACTCTTACTATGGCATAATAGCTAAGGTCTTAACTCTTACTCTGGCCTACTAGATAAGGTCTTAGACTCATACTCTGGCCTAATGGTTAAGGTCTTAACTCTTACTCTAGCCTAATAGCTAAGGTCTTAACTCTTACTCTGGCCTACTGGTTAAGGTCTTAATTCTTACTCTGGCCCAATAGCTAAGGTCTTAGACTCGTACTCTGGCCTAATAGCTAAGGTCTTAACTCTTACTCTGGCCTAATAGCTAAGGTCTTAGACTCGTACTCTAGCCTACTGGTTAAGGTCTTAACTCTTACTCTGGCCTACTGGTTAAGGTCTTAACTCTTACGCTGGCCTACTGGTTAAGGTCTTAACTTTTACTCTGGCCTAATAGCTAAGGTCTTAGACTCGTACTCTAGCCTACTGGTTAAGGTCTTAACTCTTACTCTGGCCTACTGGTTAAGGTCTTAACTCTTACTCTGGCCTAATAGCTAAGGTCTTAGACTCGTACTCTGGCTTAATTGCTAAGGTCTTAGACTCGTACTCTGGCCTAATGGTTAAGGTCTTAACTCTTACTCTGGCATAATAGCTAAGGTCTTAGACTCGTACTCTGGCATAATGGTTAAGGTCTTAACTTTTACTCTGGCCTAATAGCTAAGGTCTTAACTCTTACTCTGGCCTAATAGCTAAGGTCTTAACTCTTACTCTGGCCTACTGGTTAAGGTCTTAACTCTTACTCTGGCCTAATAGCTAAGGTCTTAGACTCGTACTCTGGCCTAATAGCTAAGGTCTTAGACTCGTACTCTGGTCTAATGGTTAAGGTCTTAACTCTTACTCTAGCCTAATAGCTAAGGTCTTAGCTCTTACTCTGGCCTACTGGTTAAGGTCTTAACTCTTACTCTGGCCTAATAGCTAAGGTCTTAGACTCGTACTCTGGCCTACAGGTTGAGGTCTTAACTCTTACTCTGGCCTACTGGTTAAGGTCTTAGACTCGTACTCTGGCCTAATGGTTAAGGTCTTAACTCTTACTCTGGCCTAATAGCTAAGGTCTTAACTCTTACTCTGGCCTAATAGCTAAGGTCTTAGACTTGTACTCTGGCCTAATAGCTAAGGTCTTAGACTCGTACTCTGGCCTAATGGTTAAGGTCTTAACTCTTACTCTGGCCTAATAGCTAAGTTCTTAGACTCGTACTCTGGCCTAATGGTTAAGGTCTTAACTCTTACTCTGGCCTACTGGTTAAGGTCTTAACTCTTACTCTGGCCTACTGATTAAGGTCTTAGACTCGTACTCTGGCCTAATGGTTAAGGTCTTAACTCTTACTCTGGCCTAATAGCTAAGGTCTTAACTCTTACACTGGCCTAATAGCTAAGGTCTTAGACTCGTACTCTGGCCTAATAGCTAAGGTCTTAGACTCGTACTCTGGTCTAATGGTTAAGGTCTTAACTCTTACTCTAGCCTATTAGCTAAGGTCCTAACTCTTACTCTGGCCTACTGGTTAAGGTCTTAACTCTTACTCTGGCCTAATAGCTAAAGTCTTAGACTCGTACTCTGCCCTAATAGCTAAGGTCTTAACTCTTACTCTGGCCTAATAGCTAAGGTCTTAGACTCGTACTCTAGCCTACTGTTTAAGGTCTTAACTCTTACTCTGGCCTACTGGTTAAGGTCTTAACTCTTACTTTGGCCTAATAGCTAAGGTCTTAACTCTTACTCTGGCCTAATAGCTACGGTCTTAGACTCGTACTCTGGCCTAATGGTTAAGGTCTGAACTCTTGCTCTGGCCTAATAGCTAAGGTCTTAACTCTTACTCTGGAATAATAGCTAAGGTCTTAGACTCGTACTCTGGCCTAATAGCTAAGGTCTTAGACTCTTACTCTGGCCTAATGGTTAAGGTCTTAACTCTTACTCTGGCCTAATAGCTAAGGTCTTAGACTCGTACTCTGGCCTAATGGTTAAGGTCTTAACTTTTACTCTGGCCTAATAGCTAAGGTCTTAACTCTTACCCTGGCCTAATAGCTAAGGTCTTAGACTCGTACTCTGGCCTACTGGTTAAGGTCTTAACTCTTACTCTGGCCTAATAGCTAAGGTCTTGGACTCGTACTCTAGCCTACTGGTTAAGGTCTTAACTCTTACTCTGGCCTACTGGTTAAGGTCTTAACACTTACTCTGGCCTAATAGCTAAGGTCTTAACTCTTACTCTGGCCTAATAGCTACGGTCTTAGACTCGTACTCTGGCCTAATGGTTAAGGTCTGAACTCTTACTCTGGCCTAATAGTTAAAGTCTTAGACTCGTACTATGGCCTAATGGTTAAGGTCTTAACTCTTGCTCTGGCCTACTGGTTAAGGTCTTAACTCTTACTCTGGCCTAATAGCTAACGTCTTAGACTCGTACTCTGGCCTAATGGTTAAGGTCTTAACTCTTACTCTGGCCTAATAGCTAAGGTCTTAGACTCGCACTCTGGCCTAATAGCTAAGGTATTAGACTCGTACTCTGGCCTAATGGTTAAGGTCTTAACTCTTACTCTGACCTACTGGTTAAGGTCTTAACTCTTACTCTGGCCTAATAGCTAAGGTCTTAGACTCGTACTCTGGCCTAATAGCTAAGGTCTTAGACTCGTACTCTGGCCTACAGGTTGAGGTCTTAACTCTTACTCTGGCCTACTGGTTAAGGTCTTAACTCTTACTCTGGCCTAATAGCTAAGGTCTTAGACTCATACTCTGGCCTACTGGTTAAGGTCTTAACTCTTACTCTGGCCTAACAGCTAAGGTCTTATCTCTTACTCTGGCCTAATAGCTAAGGTCTTAGACTCGCACTCTGGCCTAATGTTTATGGTCTTAACTCTTACACTGGCCTACTGGTTAAAGTCTTAACCCTTACTCTGGCCTAATAGCTAAGGTCTTAGACTTGTACTCTGGCCTACAGGTTAAGGTCTTAACTCTTACTCTGGCCTACTGGTTAAGGTCTTAACACTTACTCTGGCCTAATAGCTAAGGTCTTAGACTTATACTCTGGCCTACTGGTTAAGGTCTTAACTCTTACTCTGGCCTAATAGCTAAGGTCTTAACTCTTACTCTGGCCTATTAGCTAAGGTCTTAGACTCGTACTCTGGCCTAATAGTTAAGGTCTTAACTCTTACTCTGGCCTACTGGTTAAGGTCTTAACTCTTACTCTGGCCTAATAGCTAAGGTCTTAGACTCGTACTCTGGCCTAATAGCTAAGGTCTTAGATTCGTACTCTGGCCTAATAGCTAAGGTCTTAACTCTTACTCTGGCCTACTGGTTAATGTGTTAACTCTTACTCTGGCCTAATAGCTAAGGTCTTAGACTCGTGCTCTGGCCTAATATCTAAGGTCTTAACTCTTACTCTGGCCTAATAGCTAAGGTCTTAGACTCGTACTCTGGCCTAATGGTTAAGGTATTAACTCTTACTCTGGCCTACTGGTTAAGGTCTTAACTCTTACTCTGGCCTAATAGATAAGGTCTTAACTCTTACTCTGGCCTACTGGTTAATGTGTTAACTCTTACTCTAGCCTAATAGCTAAGGTCTTAGAATCGTACTCCGGCCTAATGGTTAAGGTCTTAACTCTTACTCTGGCCTAATAGCTAAGGTCTTAGACTCGTACTCTGGCCTAATAGCTAAGGTCTTAACTCTTACTCTGGCCTAATAGCTAAGGTCTTAGACTCGTACTCTGGCCTACAGGTTGAGGTCTTAACTCTTACTCTGGCCTACTGGTTAAGGTCTTAACTCTTACTCTGGCCTAATAGCTAAGGTCTTAGACTCGTACTCTGGCCTAATGGTTAAGGTCTTAACTCTTACTCTGGCCTTCTGGTTAAGGTCTTAACTCTTACTCTGGCCTACTGGTTAAGGTCTTAACTCTTACTATGGCATAATAGCTAAGGTCTTAACTCTTACTCTGGCCTACTAGATAAGGTCTTAGACTCATACTCTGGCCTAATGGTTAAGGTCTTAACTCTTACTCTGGCCTAATAGCTAAGGTCTTAACTCTTACTCTGGCCTAATAGCTAAGGTTTTAGACTCGTACTCCGGCCTAATGGTTAAGGTCTTAACTCTTACTCTGGCCTAATAGCTAAGGTCTTAGACTCGTACTCTGGCCTAATAGCTAAGGTCTTAGACTCGTACTCTGGCCTAATGGTTAAGGTCTTAACTCTTACTCTGGCCTAATAACTAAGGTCTTAGACTCGTACTCTGGCCTAATGGTTAAGGTCTTAACTTTTACTCTGGCCTAATAGCTAAGGTCTTAACTCTTACTCTGGCCTAATAGCTAAGGTATTAGACTCGTACTCTGGCCTACTGGTTAAGGTCTTAACTCTTACTCTGGCCTACTGGTTAAGGTCTTAACTCTTACTCTGGCCTAATAGCTAAGGTCTTAGACTCGTACTCTGGCCTAATAGCTAAGGTCTTAGACTCGTACTCTGGTCTAATGGTTAAGGTCTTAACTCTTACTCTAGCCTAATAGCTAAGGTCTTAACTCTTACTCTGGCCTACTGGTTAAGGTCTTAACTCTTACTCTGGCCCAATAGCTAAGGTCTTAGACTCGTACTCTGGCCTAATAGCTAAGGTCTTATCTCTTACTCTGGCCTAATAGCTAAGGTCTTAGACTCGTACTCTAGCCTACTGGTTAAGGTCTTAACTCTTACTCTGGCCTACTGGTTAAGGTCTTAACTCTTACTCTGGCCTACTGGTTAAGGTCTTAACTTTTACTCTGGCCTAATAGCTAAGGTCTTAGACTCGTACTCTAGCCTACTGGTTAAGGTCTTAACTCTTACTCTGGCCTACTGGTTAAGGTCTTAACTCTTACTCTGGCCTAATAGCTAAGGTCTTAGACTCGTACTCTGGCCTAATTGCTAAGGTCTTAGACTCGTACTCTGGCCTAATGGTTAAGGTCTTAACTCTTACTCTGGCATAATAGCTAAGGTCTTAGACTCGTACTCTGGCATAATGGTTAAGGTCTTAACTTTTACTCTGGCCTAATAGCTAAGGTCTTAACTCTTACTCTGGCCTAATAGCTAAGGTCTTAACTCTTACTCTGGCCTACTGGTTAAGGTCTTAACTCTTACTCTGGCCTAATAGCTAAGGTCTTAGACTCGTACTCTGGCCTAATAGCTAAGGTCTTAGACTCGTACTCTGGTCTAATGGTTAAGGTCTTAACTCTTACTCTAGCCTAATAGCTAAGGTCTTAGCTCTTACTCTGGCCTACTGGTTAAGGTCTTAACTCTTACTCTGGCCTAATAGCTAAGGTCTTAGACTCGTACTCTGGCCTACAGGTTGAGGTCTTAACTCTTACTCTGGCCTACTGGTTAAGGTCTTAGACTCGTACTCTGGCCTAATGGTTAAGGTCTTAACTCTTACTCTGGCCTAATAGCTAAGGTCTTAACTCTTACTCTGGCCTAATAGCTAAGGTCTTAGACTTGTACTCTGGCCTAATAGCTAAGGTCTTAGACTCGTACTCTGGCCTAATGGTTAAGGTCTTAACTCTTACTCTGGCCTAATAGCTAAGTTCTTAGACTCGTACTCTGGCCTAATGGTTAAGGTCTTAACTCTTACTCTGGCCTACTGGTTAAGGTCTTAACTCTTACTCTGGCCTACTGATTAAGGTCTTAGACTCGTACTCTGGCCTAATGGTTAAGGTCTTAACTCTTACTCTGGCCTAATAGCTAAGGTCTTAACTCTTACACTGGCCTAATAGCTAAGGTCTTAGACTTGTACTCTGGCCTAATAGCTAAGGTCTTAGACTCGTACTCTGGCCTAATGGTTAAGGTCTTAACTCTTACTCTGGCCTAATAGCTAAGTTCTTAGACTCGTACTCTGGCCTAATGGTTAAGGTCTTAACTTTTACTCTGGCCTAATAGCTAACGTTTTAACTCTTACTCTGGCCTAATAGCTAAGGTCTTATACTCATACTCTGGCCTACTGGTTAAGGTCTTAACTCTTACTCTGGCCTACTGGTTAAGGTCTTAACTCTTACTCTGGCCTAATAGCTAAGGTCTTAGACTCGTACTCTGGCCTAATAGCTAAGGTCTTAGACTCGTACTCTGGTCTAATGGTTAAGGTCTTAACTCTTACTCTAGCCTATTAGCTAAGGTCCTAACTCTTACTCTGGCCTACTGGTTAAGGTCTTAACTCTTACTCTGTCCTAATAGCTAAAGTCTTAGACTCGTACTCTGCCCTAATAGCTAAGGTCTTAACTCTTACTCTGGCCTAATAGCTAAGGTCTTAGACTCGTACTCTAGCCTACTGTTTAAGGTCTTAACTCTTACTCTGGCCTAATAGCTAAGGTCTTAGACTCGTACTCTGGCCTAATGGTTAAGGTCTTAACTCTTACTCTGGCCTTCTGGTTAAGGTCTTAACTCTTACTCTGGCCTACTGGTTAAGGTCTTAACTCTTACTATGGCATAATAGCTAAGGTCTTAACTCTTACTCTGGCCTACTAGATAAGGTCTTAGACTCATACTCTGGCCTAATGGTTAAGGTCTTAACTCTTACTCTGGCCTAATAGCTAAGGTCTTAACTCTTACTCTGGCCTAATAGCTAAGGTTTTAGACTCGTACTCCGGCCTAATGGTTAAGGTCTTAACTCTTACTCTGGCCTAATAGCTAAGGTCTTAGACTCGTACTCTGGCCTAATAGCTAAGGTCTTAGACTCGTACTCTGGCCTAATGGTTAAGGTCTTAACTCTTACTCTGGCCTAATAGCTAAGGTCTTAGACTCGTACTCTGGCCTAATGGTTAAGGTCTTAACTTTTACTCTGGCCTAATAGCTAAGGTCTTAACTCTTACTCTGGCCTAATAGCTAAGGTATTAGACTCGTACTCTGGCCTACTGGTTAAGGTCTTAACTCTTACTCTGGCCTACTGGTTAAGGTCTTAACTCTTACTCTGGCCTAATAGCTAAGGTCTTAGACTCGTACTCTGGCCTAATAGCTAAGGTCTTAGACTCGTACTCTGGTCTAATGGTTAAGGTCTTAACTCTTACTCTAGCCTAATAGCTAAGGTCTTAACTCTTACTCTGGCCTACTGGTTAAGGTCTTAACTCTTACTCTGGCCCAATAGCTAAGGTCTTAGACTCGTACTCTGGCCTAATAGCTAAGGTCTTAACTCTTACTCTGGCCTAATAGCTAAGGTCTTAGACTCGTACTCTAGCCTACTGGTTAAGGTCTTAACTCTTACTCTGGCCTACTGGTTAAGGTCTTAACTCTTACTCTGGCCTACTGGTTAAGGTCTTAACTTTTACTCTGGCCTAATAGCTAAGGTCTTAGGCTCGTACTCTAGCCTACTGGTTAAGGTCTTAACTCTTACTCTGGCCTACTGGTTAAGGTCTTAACTCTTACTCTGGCCTAATAGCTAAGGTCTTAGACTCGTACTCTGGCCTAATTGCTAAGGTCTTAGACTCGTACTCTGGCCTAATGGTTAAGGTCTTAACTCTTACTCTGGCATAATAGCTAAGGTCTTAGACTCGTACTCTGGCATAATGGTTAAGGTCTTAACTTTTACTCTGGCCTAATAGCTAAGGTCTTAACTCTTACTCTGGCCTAATAGCTAAGGTCTTAACTCTTACTCTGGCCTACTGGTTAAGGTCTTAACTCTTACTCTGGCCTAATAGCTAAGGTCTTAGACTCGTACTCTGGCCTAATAGCTAAGGTCTTAGACTCGTACTCTGGTCTAATGGTTAAGGTCTTAACTCTTACTCTAGCCTAATAGCTAAGGTCTTAGCTCTTACTCTGGCCTACTGGTTAAGGTCTTAACTCTTACTCTGGCCTAATAGCTAAGGTCTTAGACTCGTACTCTGGCCTACAGGTTGAGGTCTTAACTCTTACTCTGGCCTACTGGTTAAGGTCTTAGACTCGTACTCTGGCCTAATGGTTAAGGTCTTAACTCTTACTCTGGCCTAATAGCTAAGGTCTTAACTCTTACTCTGGCCTAATAGCTAAGGTCTTAGACTTGTACTCTGGCCTAATAGCTAAGGTCTTAGACTCGTACTCTGGCCTAATGGTTAAGGTCTTAACTCTTACTCTGGCCTAATAGCTAAGTTCTTAGACTCGTACTCTGGCCTAATGGTTAAGGTCTTAACTCTTACTCTGGCCTACTGGTTAAGGTCTTAACTCTTACTCTGGCCTACTGATTAAGGTCTTAGACTCGTACTCTGGCCTAATGGTTAAGGTCTTAACTCTTACTCTGGCCTAATAGCTAAGGTCTTAACTCTTACACTGGCCTAATAGCTAAGGTCTTAGACTTGTACTCTGGCCTAATAGCTAAGGTCTTAGACTCGTACTCTGGCCTAATGGTTAAGGTCTTAACTCTTACTCTGGCCTAATAGCTAAGTTCTTAGACTCGTACTCTGGCCTAATGGTTAAGGTCTTAACTTTTACTCTGGCCTAATAGCTAACGTTTTAACTCTTACTCTGGCCTAATAGCTAAGGTCTTATACTCGTACTCTGGCCTACTGGTTAAGGTCTTAACTCTTACTCTGGCCTACTGGTTAAGGTCTTAACTCTTACTCTGGCCTAATAGCTAAGGTCTTAGACTCGTACTCTGGCCTAATAGCTAAGGTCTTAGACTCGTACTCTGGTCTAATGGTTAAGGTCTTAACTCTTACTCTAGCCTATTAGCTAAGGTCCTAACTCTTACTCTGGCCTACTGGTTAAGGTCTTAACTCTTACTCTGTCCTAATAGCTAAAGTCTTAGACTCGTACTCTGCCCTAATAGCTAAGGTCTTAACTCTTACTCTGGCCTAATAGCTAAGGTCTTAGACTCGTACTCTAGCCTACTGTTTAAGGTCTTAACTCTTACTCTGGCCTACTGGTTAAGGTCTTAACTCTTACTTTGGCCTAATAGCTAAGGTCTTGACTCTTACTCTGGCCTAATAGCTACGGTCTTAGACTCGTACTCTGGCCTAATGGTTAAGGTCTGAACTCCTGCTCTGGCCTAATAGCTAAGGTCTTAACTCTTACTCTGGAATAATAGCTAAGGTCTTAGACTCGTACTCTGGCCTAATAGCTAAGGTCTTAGACTCTTACTCTGGCCTAATGGTTAAGGTCTTAACTCTTACTCTGGCCTAATAGCTAAGGTCTTAGACTCGTACTCTGGCCTAATGGTTAAGGTCTTAACTTTTACTCTGGCCTAATAGCTAAGGTCTTAACTCTTACCCTGGCCTAATAGCTAAGGTCTTAGACTCGTACTCTGGCCTACTGGTTAAGGTCTTAACTCTTACTCTGGCCTAATAGCTAAGGTCTTGGACTCGTACTCTAGCCTACTGGTTAAGGTCTTAACTCTTACTCTGGCCTACTGGTTAAGGTCTTAACTCTTACTCTGGCCTAATAGCTAAGGTCTTAACTCTTACTCTGGCCTAATAGCTACGGTCTTAGACTCGTACTCTGGCCTAATGGTTAAGGTCTGAACTCTTACTCTGGCCTAATAGTTAAAGTCTTAGACTCGTACTATGGCCTAATGGTTAAGGTCTTAACTCTTGCTCTGGCCTACTGGTTAAGGTCTTAACTCTTACTCTGGCCTAATAGCTAACGTCTTAGACTCGTACTCTGGCCTAATGGTTAAGGTCTTAACTCTTACTCTGGCCTAATAGCTAAGGTCTTAGACTCGCACTCTGGCCTAATAGCTAAGGTATTAGACTCGTACTCTGGCCTAATGGTTAAGGTCTTAACTCTTACTCTGACCTACTGGTTAAGGTCTTAACTCTTACTCTGGCCTAATAGCTAAGGTCTTAGACTCGTACTCTGGCCTAATAGCTAAGGTCTTAGACTCGTACTCTGGCCTACAGGTTGAGGTCTTAACTCTTACTCTGGCCTACTGGTTAAAGTCTTAACCCTTACTCTGGCCTAATAGCTAAGGTCTTAGACTTGTACTCTGGCCTACAGGTTAAGGTCTTAACTCTTACTCTGGCCTACTGGTTAAGGTCTTAACACTTACTCTGGCCTAATAGCTAAGGTCTTAGACTTATACTCTGGCCTACTGGTTAAGGTCTTAACTCTTACTCTGGCCTAATAGCTAAGGTCTTAACTCTTACTCTGGCCTATTAGCTAAGGTCTTAGACTCGTACTCTGGCCTAATAGTTAAGGTCTTAACTCTTACTCTGGCCTACTGGTTAAGGTCTTAACTCTTACTCTGGCCTAATAGCTAAGGTCTTAGACTCGTACTCTGGCCTAATAGCTAAGGTCTTAGATTCGTACTCTGGCCTAATGGTTAAGGTCTTAACTCTTACTCTGGCCTTCTGGTTAAGGTCTTAACTCTTACTCTGGCCTACTGATTAAGGTCTTAACTCTTACTCTGGCATAATAGCTAAGGTCTTAACTCTTACTCTGGCCTAATAGCTAAGGTCTTAGACTCGCACTCTGGCCTAATAGCTAAGGTCTTAGACTCGTACTCTGGCCTAATGGTTAAGGTCTTAACTCTTACTCTGGCCTACTGGTTAAGGTCTTAACTCTTACTCTGGCCTAATAGCTAAGGTCTTAGACTCGTACTCTGGCCTAATAAGTAAGGTCTTAGACTCGTACTCTGGCCAACAGGTTGAGGTCTTAACTCTTACTCTGGCCTAATAGCTAAGGTCTTAGACTCGTACTCTGGCCTAATGGTTAAGGTCTTAACTTTTACTCTGGCCTAATAGCTAAGGTCCTAACCCTTACTCTGGCCTAATAGCTAAGGTCTTAGACTCGTACTCTGGCCTACTGGTTAAGGTCTTAACTCTTACTCTGGCCTACTGGTTAAGGTCTTAACTCTTACTCTGGCCTAATAGCTAAGGTCTTAGACTCGTACTCTGGCCTAATAGCTAAGGTCTTAGACTCGTACTCTGGTCTAATGGTTAAGGTCTTAACTCTTACTCTGGCCTAATCGCTAAGGTCTTAACTCTTACTCTGGCCTACTGGTTAAGGTCTTAACTCTTACTCTGGCCTAATAGCTAAGGTCTTAGACTCTTACTCTGGCCTAATAGCTAAGGTCTTAGACTCGTACTCTGGTCTAATGGTTAAGGTCTTAACTCTTACTCTGGCCTAATAGCTAAGGTCTAAACTCTTACTCTGGCCTACTGGTTAAGGTCTTAACTCTTACTCTGGCCTAATAGCTAAGGTCTTAGACTCGTACTCTGGCCTAATAGCAAAGGTCTTAACTCTTACTCTGGCCTAATAGCTAAGGTCTTAGACTCATACTCTAGCCTACTGGTTAAGGTCTTAACTCTTACTCTGGCCTACTGGTTAAGGTCTTAACTCTTACTCTGGCCTAATAGCTAAGGTCTTAACTCTTACTCTGGCCTAATAGCTAAGGTCTTAGACTCGTACTCTGGCCTAATGGTTAAGGTCTTAACTCTTACTCTGGCCTAATAGCTAAGGTCTTAGACTCGTACTATGGCCTAATGGTTAAGGTCTTAACTCTTACTCTGGCCTACTGGTTAAGGTCTTAACTCTTACTCTGGCCTAATAGCTAACGTCTTAGACTCGTACCCTGGCCTAATGGTTAAGGTCTCAACTCTTACTCTGGCCTAATAGCTAAGGTCTTAGACTCGCACTCTGGCCTAATAGCTAAGGTCTTAGACTCGTGCTCTGGCCTACTGGTTAAGGTCTTAACTCTTACTCTGGCCTAATAGCTAAGGTCTTAGACTCGTACTCTGGCCTAATGGTTATGGTCTTAACTCTTACTCTGGCCGACTGGTTAAGGTCTTAACTCTCACTCTGGCCTACTGATTACGGTCTTAACTCTTACTCTGGCATAATAGCTAAGGTCTTAACTCTTACTCTGGCCTAATAGATAAGGTCTTAGACTCGTACTCTGGCCTAATGGTTAAGGTCTTAACTCTTACTCTGGCCTAATAGCTAAGGTCTTAACTCTTACTCTGGCCTAATAGCTAAGGTCTTAGACTCGTACTCCGGCCTAATGGTTAAGGTCTTAACTCTTACTCTGGCCTAATAGCTAAGGTCTTAGACTCGTACTCTGGCCTAATAGCTAAGGTCTTAGACTTGTACTCTGGCCTAATGGTTAAGGTCTTAACTCTTACTCTGGCCTAATAGCTAAGGTCTTAGACTCGTACTCTGGCCTAATGGTTAAGGTCTTAACTTTTACTCTGGCCTAATAGCTAAGGTCTTAACTCTTACTCTGGCCTAATAGCTAAGGTCTTAGACTCGTACTCTGGCCTACTGGTTAAGGTCTTAACTCTTACTCTGGCCTACTGGTTAAGGTCTTAACTCTTACTCTGGCCTAATAGCTAAGGTCTTAGACTCGTACTCTGGCCTAATAGCTAAGGTCTTAGACTCATACTCTGGTCTAATGGTTAAGGTCTTAACTCTTACTCTAGCCTAATAGCTAAGGTCTTAACTCTTACTCTGGCCTACTGGTTAAGGTCTTAACTCTTACTCTGGCCTAATAGCTAAGGTCTTAGACTCGTACTCTGGCCTAATAGCTAAGGTCTTAACTCTTACTCTGGCCTAATAGCTAAGGTCTTAGACTCGTACTCTGGCCTACAGGTTGAGGTCTTAACTCTTACTCTGGCCTACTGGTTAAGGTCTTAACTCTTACTCTGGCCTAATAGCTAAGGTCTTAGACTCGTACTCTGGCCTAATGGTTAAGGTCTTAACTCTTACTCTGGCCTTCTGGTTAAGGTCTTAACTCTTACTCTGGCCTACTGGTTAAGGTCTTAACTCTTACTATGGCATAATAGCTAAGGTCTTAACTCTTACTCTGGCCTACTAGATAAGGTCTTAGACTCATACTCTGGCCTAATGGTTAAGGTCTTAACTCTTACTCTGGCCTAATAGCTAAGGTCTTAACTCTTACTCTGGCCTAATAGCTAAGGTTTTAGACTCGTACTCCGGCCTAATGGTTAAGGTCTTAACTCTTACTCTGGCCTAATAGCTAAGGTCTTAGACTCGTACTCTGGCCTAATGGCTAAGGTCTTAGACTCGTACTCTGGCCTAATGGTTAAGGTCTTAACTCTTACTCTGGCCTAATAGCTAAGGTCTTAGACTCGTACTCTGGCCTAATGGTTAAGGTCTTAACTTTTACTCTGGCCTAATAGCTAAGGTCTTAACTCTTACTCTGGCCTAATAGCTAAGGTATTAGACTCGTACTCTGGCCTACTGGTTAAGGTCTTAACTCTTACTCTGGCCTACTGGTTAAGGTCTTAACTCTTACTCTGGCCTAATAGCTAAGGTCTTAGTCTCGTACTCTGGCCTAATAGCTAAGGTCTTAGACTCGTACTCTGGTCTAATGGTTAAGGTCTTAACTCTTACTCTAGCCTAATAGCTAAGGTCTTAACTCTTACTCTGGCCTACTGGTTAAGGTCTTAATTCTTACTCTGGCCCAATAGCTAAGGTCTTAGACTCGTACTCTGGCCTAATAGCTAAGGTCTTAACTCTTACTCTGGCCTAATAGCTAAGGTCTTAGACTCGTACTCTAGCCTACTGGTTAAGGTCTTAACTCTTACTCTGGCCTACTGGTTAAGGTCTTAACTCTTACGCTGGCCTACTGGTTAAGGTCTTAACTTTTACTCTGGCCTAATAGCTAAGGTCTTAGACTCGTACTCTAGCCTACTGGTTAAGGTCTTAACTCTTACTCTGGCCTACTGGTTAAGGTCTTAACTCTTACTCTGGCCTAATAGCTAAGGTCTTAGACTCGTACTCTGGCCTAATTGCTAAGGTCTTAGACTCGTACTCTGGCCTAATGGTTAAGGTCTTAACTCTTACTCTGGCATAATAGCTAAGGTCTTAGACTCGTACTCTGGCATAATGGTTAAGGTCTTAACTTTTACTCTGGCCTAATAGCTAAGGTCTTAACTCTTACTCTGGCCTAATAGCTAAGGTCTTAACTCTTACTCTGGCCTACTGGTTAAGGTCTTAACTCTTACTCTGGCCTAATAGCTAAGGTCTTAGACTCGTACTCTGGCCTAATAGCTAAGGTCTTAGACTCGTACTCTGGTCTAATGGTTAAGGTCTTAACTCTTACTCTAGCCTAATAGCTAAGGTCTTAGCTCTTACTCTGGCCTACTGGTTAAGGTCTTAACTCTTACTCTGGCCTAATAGCTAAGGTCTTAGACTCGTACTCTGGCCTACAGGTTGAGGTCTTAACTCTTACTCTGGCCTACTGGTTAAGGTCTTAGACTCGTACTCTGGCCTAATGGTTAAGGTCTTAACTCTTACTCTGGCCTAATAGCTAAGGTCTTAACTCTTACTCTGGCCTAATAGCTAAGGTCTTAGACTTGTACTCTGGCCTAATAGCTAAGGTCTTAGACTCGTACTCTGGCCTAATGGTTAAGGTCTTAACTCTTACTCTGGCCTAATAGCTAAGTTCTTAGACTCGTACTCTGGCCTAATGGTTAAGGTCTTAACTCTTACTCTGGCCTACTGGTTAAGGTCTTAACTCTTACTCTGGCCTACTGATTAAGGTCTTAGACTCGTACTCTGGCCTAATGGTTAAGGTCTTAACTCTTACTCTGGCCTAATAGCTAAGGTCTTAACTCTTACACTGGCCTAATAGCTAAGGTCTTAGACTTGTACTCTGGCCTAATAGCTAAGGTCTTAGACTCGTACTCTGGCCTAATGGTTAAGGTCTTAACTCTTACTCTGGCCTAATAGCTAAGTTCTTAGACTCGTACTCTGGCCTAATGGTTAAGGTCTTAACTTTTACTCTGGCCTAATAGCTAACGTCTTAACTCTTACTCTGGCCTAATAGCTAAGGTCTTATACTCGTACTCTGGCCTACTGGTTAAGGTCTTAACTCTTACTCTGGCCTACTGGTTAAGGTCTTAACTCTTACTCTGGCCTAATAGCTAAGGTCTTAGACTCGTACTCTGGCCTAATAGCTAAGGTCTTAGACTCGTACTCTGGTCTAATGGTTAAGGTCTTAACTCTTACTCTAGCCTATTAGCTAAGGTCCTAACTCTTACTCTGGCCTACTGGTTAAGGTCTTAACTCTTACTCTGGCCTAATAGCTAAAGTCTTAGACTCGTACTCTGCCCTAATAGCTAAGGTCTTAACTCTTACTCTGGCCTAATAGCTAAGGTCTTAGACTCGTACTCTAGCCTACTGTTTAAGGTCTTAACTCCTCTTACTCTGTCCTACTGGTTAAGGTCTTAACTCTTACTTTGGCCTAATAGCTAAGGTCTTAACTCTTACTCTGGCCTAATAGCTACGGTCTTAGACTCGTACTCTGGCCTAATGGTTAAGGTCTGAACTCTTGCTCTGGCCTAATAGCTAAGGTCTTAACTCTTACTCTGGAATAATAGCTAAGGTCTTAGACTCGTACTCTGGCCTAATAGCTAAGGTCTTAGACTCTTACTCTGGCCTAATGGTTAAGGTCTTAACTCTTACTCTGGCCTAATAGCTAAGGTCTTAGACTCGTACTCTGGCCTAATGGTTAAGGTCTTAACTTTTACTCTGGCCTAATAGCTAAGGTCTTAACTCTTACCCTGGCCTAATAGCTAAGGTCTTAGACTCGTACTCTGGCCTACTGGTTAAGGTCTTAACTCTTACTCTGGCCTAATAGCTAAGGTCTTGGACTCGTACTCTAGCCTACTGGTTAAGGTCTTAACTCTTACTCTGGCCTACTGGTTAAGGTCTTAACTCTTACTCTGGCCTAATAGCTAAGGTCTTAACTCTTACTCTGGCCTAATAGCTACGGTCTTAGACTCGTACTCTGGCCTAATGGTTAAGGTCTGAACTCTTACTCTGGCCTAATAGTTAAAGTCTTAGACTCGTACTATGGCCTAATGGTTAAGGTCTTAACTCTTGCTCTGGCCTACTGGTTAAGGTCTTAACTCTTACTCTGGCCTAATAGCTAACGTCTTAGACTCGTACTCTGGCCTAATGGTTAAGGTCTTAACTCTTACTCTGGCCTAATAGCTAAGGTCTTAGACTCGCACTCTGGCCTAATAGCTAAGGTATTAGACTCGTACTCTGGCCTAATGGTTAAGGTCTTAACTCTTACTCTGACCTACTGGTTAAGGTCTTAACTCTTACTCTGGCCTAATAGCTAAGGTCTTAGACTCGTACTCTGGCCTAATAGCTAAGGTCTTAGACTCGTACTCTGGCCTACAGGTTGAGGTCTTAACTCTTACTCTGGCCTACTGGTTAAGGTCTTAACTCTTACTCTGGCCTAATAGCTAAGGTCTTAGACTCATACTCTGGCCTACTGGTTAAGGTCTTAACTCTTACTCTGGCCTAACAGCTAAGGTCTTATCTCTTACTCTGGCCTAATAGCTAAGGTCTTAGACTCGCACTCTGGCCTAATGTTTATGGTCTTAACTCTTACACTGGCCTACTGGTTAAAGTCTTAACCCTTACTCTGGCCTAATAGCTAAGGTCTTAGACTTGTACTCTGGCCTACAGGTTAAGGTCTTAACTCTTACTCTGGCCTACTGGTTAAGGTCTTAACACTTACTCTGGCCTAATAGCTAAGGTCTTAGACTTATACTCTGGCCTACTGGTTAAGGTCTTAACTCTTACTCTGGCCTAATAGCTAAGGTCTTAACTCTTACTCTGGCCTATTAGCTAAGGTCTTAGACTCGTACTCTGGCCTAATAGTTAAGGTCTTAACTCTTACTCTGGCCTACTGGTTAAGGTCTTAACTCTTACTCTGGCCTAATAGCTAAGGTCTTAGACTCGTACTCTGGCCTAATAGCTAAGGTCTTAGATTCGTACTCTGGCCTAATAGCTAAGGTCTTAACTCTTACTCTGGCCTACTGGTTAATGTGTTAACTCTTACTCTGGCCTAATAGCTAAGGTCTTAGACTCGTGCTCTGGCCTAATATCTAAGGTCTTAACTCTTACTCTGGCCTAATAGCTAAGGTCTTAGACTCGTACTCTGGCCTAATGGTTAAGGTATTAACTCTTACTCTGGCCTACTGGTTAAGGTCTTAACTCTTACTCTGGCCTAATAGATAAGGTCTTAACTCTTACTCTGGCCTACTGGTTAATGTGTTAACTCTTACTCTAGCCTAATAGCTAAGGTCTTAGAATCGTACTCCGGCCTAATGGTTAAGGTCTTAACTCTTACTCTGGCCTAATAGCTAAGGTCTTAGACTCGTACTCTGGCCTAATAGCTAAGGTCTTAACTCTTACTCTGGCCTAATAGCTAAGGTCTTAGACTCGTACTCTGGCCTACAGGTTGAGGTCTTAACTCTTACTCTGGCCTACTGGTTAAGGTCTTAACTCTTACTCTGGCCTAATAGCTAAGGTCTTAGACTCGTACTCTGGCCTAATGGTTAAGGTCTTAACTCTTACTCTGGCCTTCTGGTTAAGGTCTTAACTCTTACTCTGGCCTACTGGTTAAGGTCTTAACTCTTACTATGGCATAATAGCTAAGGTCTTAACTCTTACTCTGGCCTACTAGATAAGGTCTTAGACTCATACTCTGGCCTAATGGTTAAGGTCTTAACTCTTACTCTGGCCTAATAGCTAAGGTCTTAACTCTTACTCTGGCCTAATAGCTAAGGTTTTAGACTCGTACTCCGGCCTAATGGTTAAGGTCTTAACTCTTACTCTGGCCTAATAGCTAAGGTCTTAGACTCGTACTCTGGCCTAATAGCTAAGGTCTTAGACTCGTACTCTGGCCTAATGGTTAAGGTCTTAACTCTTACTCTGGCCTAATAGCTAAGGTCTTAGACTCGTACTCTGGCCTAATGGTTAAGGTCTTAACTTTTACTCTGGCCTAATAGCTAAGGTCTTAACTCTTACTCTGGCCTAATAGCTAAGGTATTAGACTCGTACTCTGGCCTACTGGTTAAGGTCTTAACTCTTACTCTGGCCTACTGGTTAAGGTCTTAACTCTTACTCTGGCCTAATAGCTAAGGTCTTAGACTCGTACTCTGGCCTAATAGCTAAGGTCTTAGACTCGTACTCTGGTCTAATGGTTAAGGTCTTAACTCTTACTCTAGCCTAATAGCTAAGGTCTTAACTCTTACTCTGGCCTACTGGTTAAGGTCTTAACTCTTACTCTGGCCCAATAGCTAAGGTCTTAGACTCGTACTCTGGCCTAATAGCTAAGGTCTTAACTCTTACTCTGGCCTAATAGCTAAGGTCTTAGACTCGTACTCTAGCCTACTGGTTAAGGTCTTAACTCTTACTCTGGCCTACTGGTTAAGGTCTTAACTCTTACTCTGGCCTACTGGTTAAGGTCTTAACTTTTACTCTGGCCTAATAGCTAAGGTCTTAGACTCGTACTCTAGCCTACTGGTTAAGGTCTTAACTCTTACTCTGGCCTACTGGTTAAGGTCTTAACTCTTACTCTGGCCTAATAGCTAAGGTCTTAGACTCGTACTCTGGCCTAATTGCTAAGGTCTTAGACTCGTACTCTGGCCTAATGGTTAAGGTCTTAACTCTTACTCTGGCATAATAGCTAAGGTCTTAGACTCGTACTCTGGCATAATGGTTAAGGTCTTAACTTTTACTCTGGCCTAATAGCTAAGGTCTTAACTCTTACTCTGGCCTAATAGCTAAGGTCTTAACTCTTACTCTGGCCTACTGGTTAAGGTCTTAACTCTTACTCTGGCCTAATAGCTAAGGTCTTAGACTCGTACTCTGGCCTAATAGCTAAGGTCTTAGACTCGTACTCTGGTCTAATGGTTAAGGTCTTAACTCTTACTCTAGCCTAATAGCTAAGGTCTTAGCTCTTACTCTGGCCTACTGGTTAAGGTCTTAACTCTTACTCTGGCCTAATAGCTAAGGTCTTAGACTCGTACTCTGGCCTACAGGTTGAGGTCTTAACTCTTACTCTGGCCTACTGGTTAAGGTCTTAGACTCGTACTCTGGCCTAATGGTTAAGGTCTTAACTCTTACTCTGGCCTAATAGCTAAGGTCTTAACTCTTACTCTGGCCTAATAGCTAAGGTCTTAGACTTGTACTCTGGCCTAATAGCTAAGGTCTTAGACTCGTACTCTGGCCTAATGGTTAAGGTCTTAACTCTTACTCTGGCCTAATAGCTAAGTTCTTAGACTCGTACTCTGGCCTAATGGTTAAGGTCTTAACTCTTACTCTGGCCTACTGGTTAAGGTCTTAACTCTTACTCTGGCCTACTGATTAAGGTCTTAGACTCGTACTCTGGCCTAATGGTTAAGGTCTTAACTCTTACTCTGGCCTAATAGCTAAGGTCTTAACTCTTACACTGGCCTAATAGCTAAGGTCTTAGACTTGTACTCTGGCCTAATAGCTAAGGTCTTAGACTCGTACTCTGGCCTAATGGTTAAGGTCTTAACTCTTACTCTGGCCTAATAGCTAAGTTCTTAGACTCGTACTCTGGCCTAATGGTTAAGGTCTTAACTTTTACTCTGGCCTAATAGCTAACGTCTTAACTCTTACTCTGGCCTAATAGCTAAGGTCTTATACTCGTACTCTGGCCTACTGGTTAAGGTCTTAACTCTTACTCTGGCCTACTGGTTAAGGTCTTAACTCTTACTCTGTCCTAATAGCTAAAGTCTTAGACTCGTACTCTGCCCTAATAGCTAAGGTCTTAACTCTTACTCTGGCCTAATAGCTAAGGTCTTAGACTCGTACTCTAGCCTACTGTTTAAGGTCTTAACTCTTACTCTGGCCTAATAGCTAAGGTCTTAGACTCGTACTCTGGCCTAATGGTTAAGGTCTTAACTCTTACTCTGGCCTTCTGGTTAAGGTCTTAACTCTTACTCTGGCCTACTGGTTAAGGTCTTAACTCTTACTATGGCATAATAGCTAAGGTCTTAACTCTTACTCTGGCCTACTAGATAAGGTCTTAGACTCATACTCTGGCCTAATGGTTAAGGTCTTAACTCTTACTCTGGCCTAATAGCTAAGGTCTTAACTCTTACTCTGGCCTAATAGCTAAGGTTTTAGACTCGTACTCCGGCCTAATGGTTAAGGTCTTAACTCTTACTCTGGCCTAATAGCTAAGGTCTTAGACTCGTACTCTGGCCTAATAGCTAAGGTCTTAGACTCGTACTCTGGCCTAATGGTTAAGGTCTTAACTCTTACTCTGGCCTAATAGCTAAGGTCTTAGACTCGTACTCTGGCCTAATGGTTAAGGTCTTAACTTTTACTCTGGCCTAATAGCTAAGGTCTTAACTCTTACTCTGGCCTAATAGCTAAGGTATTAGACTCGTACTCTGGCCTACTGGTTAAGGTCTTAACTCTTACTCTGGCCTACTGGTTAAGGTCTTAACTCTTACTCTGGCCTAATAGCTAAGGTCTTAGACTCGTACTCTGGCCTAATAGCTAAGGTCTTAGACTCGTACTCTGGTCTAATGGTTAAGGTCTTAACTCTTACTCTAGCCTAATAGCTAAGGTCTTAACTCTTACTCTGGCCTACTGGTTAAGGTCTTAACTCTTACTCTGGCCCAATAGCTAAGGTCTTAGACTCGTACTCTGGCCTAATAGCTAAGGTCTTAACTCTTACTCTGGCCTAATAGCTAAGGTCTTAGACTCGTACTCTAGCCTACTGGTTAAGGTCTTAACTCTTACTCTGGCCTACTGGTTAAGGTCTTAACTCTTACTCTGGCCTACTGGTTAAGGTCTTAACTTTTACTCTGGCCTAATAGCTAAGGTCTTAGGCTCGTACTCTAGCCTACTGGTTAAGGTCTTAACTCTTACTCTGGCCTACTGGTTAAGGTCTTAACTCTTACTCTGGCCTAATAGCTAAGGTCTTAGACTCGTACTCTGGCCTAATTGCTAAGGTCTTAGACTCGTACTCTGGCCTAATGGTTAAGGTCTTAACTCTTACTCTGGCATAATAGCTAAGGTCTTAGACTCGTACTCTGGCATAATGGTTAAGGTCTTAACTTTTACTCTGGCCTAATAGCTAAGGTCTTAACTCTTACTCTGGCCTAATAGCTAAGGTCTTAACTCTTACTCTGGCCTACTGGTTAAGGTCTTAACTCTTACTCTGGCCTAATAGCTAAGGTCTTAGACTCGTACTCTGGCCTAATAGCTAAGGTCTTAGACTCGTACTCTGGTCTAATGGTTAAGGTCTTAACTCTTACTCTAGCCTAATAGCTAAGGTCTTAGCTCTTACTCTGGCCTACTGGTTAAGGTCTTAACTCTTACTCTGGCCTAATAGCTAAGGTCTTAGACTCGTACTCTGGCCTACAGGTTGAGGTCTTAACTCTTACTCTGGCCTACTGGTTAAGGTCTTAGACTCGTACTCTGGCCTAATGGTTAAGGTCTTAACTCTTACTCTGGCCTAATAGCTAAGGTCTTAACTCTTACTCTGGCCTAATAGCTAAGGTCTTAGACTTGTACTCTGGCCTAATAGCTAAGGTCTTAGACTCGTACTCTGGCCTAATGGTTAAGGTCTTAACTCTTACTCTGGCCTAATAGCTAAGTTCTTAGACTCGTACTCTGGCCTAATGGTTAAGGTCTTAACTCTTACTCTGGCCTACTGGTTAAGGTCTTAACTCTTACTCTGGCCTACTGATTAAGGTCTTAGACTCGTACTCTGGCCTAATGGTTAAGGTCTTAACTCTTACTCTGGCCTAATAGCTAAGGTCTTAACTCTTACACTGGCCTAATAGCTAAGGTCTTAGACTTGTACTCTGGCCTAATAGCTAAGGTCTTAGACTCGTACTCTGGCCTAATGGTTAAGGTCTTAACTCTTACTCTGGCCTAATAGCTAAGTTCTTAGACTCGTACTCTGGCCTAATGGTTAAGGTCTTAACTTTTACTCTGGCCTAATAGCTAACGTTTTAACTCTTACTCTGGCCTAATAGCTAAGGTCTTATACTCGTACTCTGGCCTACTGGTTAAGGTCTTAACTCTTACTCTGGCCTACTGGTTAAGGTCTTAACTCTTACTCTGGCCTAATAGCTAAGGTCTTAGACTCGTACTCTGGCCTAATAGCTAAGGTCTTAGACTCGTACTCTGGTCTAATGGTTAAGGTCTTAACTCTTACTCTAGCCTATTAGCTAAGGTCCTAACTCTTACTCTGGCCTACTGGTTAAGGTCTTAACTCTTACTCTGTCCTAATAGCTAAAGTCTTAGACTCGTACTCTGCCCTAATAGCTAAGGTCTTAACTCTTACTCTGGCCTAATAGCTAAGGTCTTAGACTCGTACTCTAGCCTACTGTTTAAGGTCTTAACTCTTACTCTGGCCTACTGGTTAAGGTCTTAACTCTTACTTTGGCCTAATAGCTAAGGTCTTGACTCTTACTCTGGCCTAATAGCTACGGTCTTAGACTCGTACTCTGGCCTAATGGTTAAGGTCTGAACTCCTGCTCTGGCCTAATAGCTAAGGTCTTAACTCTTACTCTGGAATAATAGCTAAGGTCTTAGACTCGTACTCTGGCCTAATAGCTAAGGTCTTAGACTCTTACTCTGGCCTAATGGTTAAGGTCTTAACTCTTACTCTGGCCTAATAGCTAAGGTCTTAGACTCGTACTCTGGCCTAATGGTTAAGGTCTTAACTTTTACTCTGGCCTAATAGCTAAGGTCTTAACTCTTACCCTGGCCTAATAGCTAAGGTCTTAGACTCGTACTCTGGCCTACTGGTTAAGGTCTTAACTCTTACTCTGGCCTAATAGCTAAGGTCTTGGACTCGTACTCTAGCCTACTGGTTAAGGTCTTAACTCTTACTCTGGCCTACTGGTTAAGGTCTTAACTCTTACTCTGGCCTAATAGCTAAGGTCTTAACTCTTACTCTGGCCTAATAGCTACGGTCTTAGACTCGTACTCTGGCCTAATGGTTAAGGTCTGAACTCTTACTCTGGCCTAATAGTTAAAGTCTTAGACTCGTACTATGGCCTAATGGTTAAGGTCTTAACTCTTGCTCTGGCCTACTGGTTAAGGTCTTAACTCTTACTCTGGCCTAATAGCTAACGTCTTAGACTCGTACTCTGGCCTAATGGTTAAGGTCTTAACTCTTACTCTGGCCTAATAGCTAAGGTCTTAGACTCGCACTCTGGCCTAATAGCTAAGGTATTAGACTCGTACTCTGGCCTAATGGTTAAGGTCTTAACTCTTACTCTGACCTACTGGTTAAGGTCTTAACTCTTACTCTGGCCTAATAGCTAAGGTCTTAGACTCGTACTCTGGCCTAATAGCTAAGGTCTTAGACTCGTACTCTGGCCTACAGGTTGAGGTCTTAACTCTTACTCTGGCCTACTGGTTAAAGTCTTAACCCTTACTCTGGCCTAATAGCTAAGGTCTTAGACTTGTACTCTGGCCTACAGGTTAAGGTCTTAACTCTTACTCTGGCCTACTGGTTAAGGTCTTAACACTTACTCTGGCCTAATAGCTAAGGTCTTAGACTTATACTCTGGCCTACTGGTTAAGGTCTTAACTCTTACTCTGGCCTAATAGCTAAGGTCTTAACTCTTACTCTGGCCTATTAGCTAAGGTCTTAGACTCGTACTCTGGCCTAATAGTTAAGGTCTTAACTCTTACTCTGGCCTACTGGTTAAGGTCTTAACTCTTACTCTGGCCTAATAGCTAAGGTCTTAGACTCGTACTCTGGCCTAATAGCTAAGGTCTTAGATTCGTACTCTGGCCTAATGGTTAAGGTCTTAACTCTTACTCTGGCCTTCTGGTTAAGGTCTTAACTCTTACTCTGGCCTACTGATTAAGGTCTTAACTCTTACTCTGGCATAATAGCTAAGGTCTTAACTCTTACTCTGGCCTAATAGCTAAGGTCTTAGACTCGCACTCTGGCCTAATAGCTAAGGTCTTAGACTCGTACTCTGGCCTAATGGTTAAGGTCTTAACTCTTACTCTGGCCTACTGGTTAAGGTCTTAACTCTTACTCTGGCCTAATAGCTAAGGTCTTAGACTCGTACTCTGGCCTAATAAGTAAGGTCTTAGACTCGTACTCTGGCCAACAGGTTGAGGTCTTAACTCTTACTCTGGCCTAATAGCTAAGGTCTTAGACTCGTACTCTGGCCTAATGGTTAAGGTCTTAACTTTTACTCTGGCCTAATAGCTAAGGTCCTAACCCTTACTCTGGCCTAATAGCTAAGGTCTTAGACTCGTACTCTGGCCTACTGGTTAAGGTCTTAACTCTTACTCTGGCCTACTGGTTAAGGTCTTAACTCTTACTCTGGCCTAATAGCTAAGGTCTTAGACTCGTACTCTGGCCTAATAGCTAAGGTCTTAGACTCGTACTCTGGTCTAATGGTTAAGGTCTTAACTCTTACTCTGGCCTAATCGCTAAGGTCTTAACTCTTACTCTGGCCTACTGGTTAAGGTCTTAACTCTTACTCTGGCCTAATAGCTAAGGTCTTAGACTCTTACTCTGGCCTAATAGCTAAGGTCTTAGACTCGTACTCTGGTCTAATGGTTAAGGTCTTAACTCTTACTCTGGCCTAATAGCTAAGGTCTAAACTCTTACTCTGGCCTACTGGTTAAGGTCTTAACTCTTACTCTGGCCTAATAGCTAAGGTCTTAGACTCGTACTCTGGCCTAATAGCAAAGGTCTTAACTCTTACTCTGGCCTAATAGCTAAGGTCTTAGACTCATACTCTAGCCTACTGGTTAAGGTCTTAACTCTTACTCTGGCCTACTGGTTAAGGTCTTAACTCTTACTCTGGCCTAATAGCTAAGGTCTTAACTCTTACTCTGGCCTAATAGCTAAGGTCTTAGACTCGTACTCTGGCCTAATGGTTAAGGTCTTAACTCTTACTCTGGCCTAATAGCTAAGGTCTTAGACTCGTACTATGGCCTAATGGTTAAGGTCTTAACTCTTACTCTGGCCTACTGGTTAAGGTCTTAACTCTTACTCTGGCCTAATAGCTAACGTCTTAGACTCGTACCCTGGCCTAATGGTTAAGGTCTCAACTCTTACTCTGGCCTAATAGCTAAGGTCTTAGACTCGCACTCTGGCCTAATAGCTAAGGTCTTAGACTCGTGCTCTGGCCTACTGGTTAAGGTCTTAACTCTTACTCTGGCCTAATAGCTAAGGTCTTAGACTCGTACTCTGGCCTAATGGTTATGGTCTTAACTCTTACTCTGGCCGACTGGTTAAGGTCTTAACTCTCACTCTGGCCTACTGATTACGGTCTTAACTCTTACTCTGGCATAATAGCTAAGGTCTTAACTCTTACTCTGGCCTAATAGATAAGGTCTTAGACTCGTACTCTGGCCTAATGGTTAAGGTCTTAACTCTTACTCTGGCCTAATAGCTAAGGTCTTAACTCTTACTCTGGCCTAATAGCTAAGGTCTTAGACTCGTACTCCGGCCTAATGGTTAAGGTCTTAACTCTTACTCTGGCCTAATAGCTAAGGTCTTAGACTCGTACTCTGGCCTAATAGCTAAGGTCTTAGACTTGTACTCTGGCCTAATGGTTAAGGTCTTAACTCTTACTCTGGCCTAATAGCTAAGGTCTTAGACTCGTACTCTGGCCTAATGGTTAAGGTCTTAACTTTTACTCTGGCCTAATAGCTAAGGTCTTAACTCTTACTCTGGCCTAATAGCTAAGGTCTTAGACTCGTACTCTGGCCTACTGGTTAAGGTCTTAACTCTTACTCTGGCCTACTGGTTAAGGTCTTAACTCTTACTCTGGCCTAATAGCTAAGGTCTTAGACTCGTACTCTGGCCTAATAGCTAAGGTCTTAGACTCATACTCTGGTCTAATGGTTAAGGTCTTAACTCTTACTCTAGCCTAATAGCTAAGGTCTTAACTCTTACTCTGGCCTACTGGTTAAGGTCTTAACTCTTACTCTGGCCTAATAGCTAAGGTCTTAGACTCGTACTCTGGCCTAATAGCTAAGGTCTTAACTCTTACTCTGGCCTAATAGCTAAGGTCTTAGACTCGTACTCTGGCCTACAGGTTGAGGTCTTAACTCTTACTCTGGCCTACTGGTTAAGGTCTTAACTCTTACTCTGGCCTAATAGCTAAGGTCTTAGACTCGTACTCTGGCCTAATGGTTAAGGTCTTAACTCTTACTCTGGCCTTCTGGTTAAGGTCTTAACTCTTACTCTGGCCTACTGGTTAAGGTCTTAACTCTTACTATGGCATAATAGCTAAGGTCTTAACTCTTACTCTGGCCTACTAGATAAGGTCTTAGACTCATACTCTGGCCTAATGGTTAAGGTCTTAACTCTTACTCTGGCCTAATAGCTAAGGTCTTAACTCTTACTCTGGCCTAATAGCTAAGGTTTTAGACTCGTACTCCGGCCTAATGGTTAAGGTCTTAACTCTTACTCTGGCCTAATAGCTAAGGTCTTAGACTCGTACTCTGGCCTAATGGCTAAGGTCTTAGACTCGTACTCTGGCCTAATGGTTAAGGTCTTAACTCTTACTCTGGCCTAATAGCTAAGGTCTTAGACTCGTACTCTGGCCTAATGGTTAAGGTCTTAACTTTTACTCTGGCCTAATAGCTAAGGTCTTAACTCTTACTCTGGCCTAATAGCTAAGGTATTAGACTCGTACTCTGGCCTACTGGTTAAGGTCTTAACTCTTACTCTGGCCTACTGGTTAAGGTCTTAACTCTTACTCTGGCCTAATAGCTAAGGTCTTAGTCTCGTACTCTGGCCTAATAGCTAAGGTCTTAGACTCGTACTCTGGTCTAATGGTTAAGGTCTTAACTCTTACTCTAGCCTAATAGCTAAGGTCTTAACTCTTACTCTGGCCTACTGGTTAAGGTCTTAATTCTTACTCTGGCCCAATAGCTAAGGTCTTAGACTCGTACTCTGGCCTAATAGCTAAGGTCTTAACTCTTACTCTGGCCTAATAGCTAAGGTCTTAGACTCGTACTCTAGCCTACTGGTTAAGGTCTTAACTCTTACTCTGGCCTACTGGTTAAGGTCTTAACTCTTACGCTGGCCTACTGGTTAAGGTCTTAACTTTTACTCTGGCCTAATAGCTAAGGTCTTAGACTCGTACTCTAGCCTACTGGTTAAGGTCTTAACTCTTACTCTGGCCTACTGGTTAAGGTCTTAACTCTTACTCTGGCCTAATAGCTAAGGTCTTAGACTCGTACTCTGGCCTAATTGCTAAGGTCTTAGACTCGTACTCTGGCCTAATGGTTAAGGTCTTAACTCTTACTCTGGCATAATAGCTAAGGTCTTAGACTCGTACTCTGGCATAATGGTTAAGGTCTTAACTTTTACTCTGGCCTAATAGCTAAGGTCTTAACTCTTACTCTGGCCTAATAGCTAAGGTCTTAACTCTTACTCTGGCCTACTGGTTAAGGTCTTAACTCTTACTCTGGCCTAATAGCTAAGGTCTTAGACTCGTACTCTGGCCTAATAGCTAAGGTCTTAGACTCGTACTCTGGTCTAATGGTTAAGGTCTTAACTCTTACTCTAGCCTAATAGCTAAGGTCTTAGCTCTTACTCTGGCCTACTGGTTAAGGTCTTAACTCTTACTCTGGCCTAATAGCTAAGGTCTTAGACTCGTACTCTGGCCTACAGGTTGAGGTCTTAACTCTTACTCTGGCCTACTGGTTAAGGTCTTAGACTCGTACTCTGGCCTAATGGTTAAGGTCTTAACTCTTACTCTGGCCTAATAGCTAAGGTCTTAACTCTTACTCTGGCCTAATAGCTAAGGTCTTAGACTTGTACTCTGGCCTAATAGCTAAGGTCTTAGACTCGTACTCTGGCCTAATGGTTAAGGTCTTAACTCTTACTCTGGCCTAATAGCTAAGTTCTTAGACTCGTACTCTGGCCTAATGGTTAAGGTCTTAACTCTTACTCTGGCCTACTGGTTAAGGTCTTAACTCTTACTCTGGCCTACTGATTAAGGTCTTAGACTCGTACTCTGGCCTAATGGTTAAGGTCTTAACTCTTACTCTGGCCTAATAGCTAAGGTCTTAACTCTTACACTGGCCTAATAGCTAAGGTCTTAGACTTGTACTCTGGCCTAATAGCTAAGGTCTTAGACTCGTACTCTGGCCTAATGGTTAAGGTCTTAACTCTTACTCTGGCCTAATAGCTAAGTTCTTAGACTCGTACTCTGGCCTAATGGTTAAGGTCTTAACTTTTACTCTGGCCTAATAGCTAACGTCTTAACTCTTACTCTGGCCTAATAGCTAAGGTCTTATACTCGTACTCTGGCCTACTGGTTAAGGTCTTAACTCTTACTCTGGCCTACTGGTTAAGGTCTTAACTCTTACTCTGGCCTAATAGCTAAGGTCTTAGACTCGTACTCTGGCCTAATAGCTAAGGTCTTAGACTCGTACTCTGGTCTAATGGTTAAGGTCTTAACTCTTACTCTAGCCTATTAGCTAAGGTCCTAACTCTTACTCTGGCCTACTGGTTAAGGTCTTAACTCTTACTCTGGCCTAATAGCTAAAGTCTTAGACTCGTACTCTGCCCTAATAGCTAAGGTCTTAACTCTTACTCTGGCCTAATAGCTAAGGTCTTAGACTCGTACTCTAGCCTACTGTTTAAGGTCTTAACTCCTCTTACTCTGTCCTACTGGTTAAGGTCTTAACTCTTACTTTGGCCTAATAGCTAAGGTCTTAACTCTTACTCTGGCCTAATAGCTACGGTCTTAGACTCGTACTCTGGCCTAATGGTTAAGGTCTGAACTCTTGCTCTGGCCTAATAGCTAAGGTCTTAACTCTTACTCTGGAATAATAGCTAAGGTCTTAGACTCGTACTCTGGCCTAATAGCTAAGGTCTTAGACTCTTACTCTGGCCTAATGGTTAAGGTCTTAACTCTTACTCTGGCCTAATAGCTAAGGTCTTAGACTCGTACTCTGGCCTAATGGTTAAGGTCTTAACTTTTACTCTGGCCTAATAGCTAAGGTCTTAACTCTTACCCTGGCCTAATAGCTAAGGTCTTAGACTCGTACTCTGGCCTACTGGTTAAGGTCTTAACTCTTACTCTGGCCTAATAGCTAAGGTCTTGGACTCGTACTCTAGCCTACTGGTTAAGGTCTTAACTCTTACTCTGGCCTACTGGTTAAGGTCTTAACTCTTACTCTGGCCTAATAGCTAAGGTCTTAACTCTTACTCTGGCCTAATAGCTACGGTCTTAGACTCGTACTCTGGCCTAATGGTTAAGGTCTGAACTCTTACTCTGGCCTAATAGTTAAAGTCTTAGACTCGTACTATGGCCTAATGGTTAAGGTCTTAACTCTTGCTCTGGCCTACTGGTTAAGGTCTTAACTCTTACTCTGGCCTAATAGCTAACGTCTTAGACTCGTACTCTGGCCTAATGGTTAAGGTCTTAACTCTTACTCTGGCCTAATAGCTAAGGTCTTAGACTCGCACTCTGGCCTAATAGCTAAGGTATTAGACTCGTACTCTGGCCTAATGGTTAAGGTCTTAACTCTTACTCTGACCTACTGGTTAAGGTCTTAACTCTTACTCTGGCCTAATAGCTAAGGTCTTAGACTCGTACTCTGGCCTAATAGCTAAGGTCTTAGACTCGTACTCTGGCCTACAGGTTGAGGTCTTAACTCTTACTCTGGCCTACTGGTTAAGGTCTTAACTCTTACTCTGGCCTAATAGCTAAGGTCTTAGACTCATACTCTGGCCTACTGGTTAAGGTCTTAACTCTTACTCTGGCCTAACAGCTAAGGTCTTATCTCTTACTCTGGCCTAATAGCTAAGGTCTTAGACTCGCACTCTGGCCTAATGTTTATGGTCTTAACTCTTACACTGGCCTACTGGTTAAAGTCTTAACCCTTACTCTGGCCTAATAGCTAAGGTCTTAGACTTGTACTCTGGCCTACAGGTTAAGGTCTTAACTCTTACTCTGGCCTACTGGTTAAGGTCTTAACACTTACTCTGGCCTAATAGCTAAGGTCTTAGACTTATACTCTGGCCTACTGGTTAAGGTCTTAACTCTTACTCTGGCCTAATAGCTAAGGTCTTAACTCTTACTCTGGCCTATTAGCTAAGGTCTTAGACTCGTACTCTGGCCTAATAGTTAAGGTCTTAACTCTTACTCTGGCCTACTGGTTAAGGTCTTAACTCTTACTCTGGCCTAATAGCTAAGGTCTTAGACTCGTACTCTGGCCTAATAGCTAAGGTCTTAGATTCGTACTCTGGCCTAATAGCTAAGGTCTTAACTCTTACTCTGGCCTACTGGTTAATGTGTTAACTCTTACTCTGGCCTAATAGCTAAGGTCTTAGACTCGTGCTCTGGCCTAATATCTAAGGTCTTAACTCTTACTCTGGCCTAATAGCTAAGGTCTTAGACTCGTACTCTGGCCTAATGGTTAAGGTATTAACTCTTACTCTGGCCTACTGGTTAAGGTCTTAACTCTTACTCTGGCCTAATAGATAAGGTCTTAACTCTTACTCTGGCCTACTGGTTAATGTGTTAACTCTTACTCTAGCCTAATAGCTAAGGTCTTAGAATCGTACTCCGGCCTAATGGTTAAGGTCTTAACTCTTACTCTGGCCTAATAGCTAAGGTCTTAGACTCGTACTCTGGCCTAATAGCTAAGGTCTTAACTCTTACTCTGGCCTAATAGCTAAGGTCTTAGACTCGTACTCTGGCCTACAGGTTGAGGTCTTAACTCTTACTCTGGCCTACTGGTTAAGGTCTTAACTCTTACTCTGGCCTAATAGCTAAGGTCTTAGACTCGTACTCTGGCCTAATGGTTAAGGTCTTAACTCTTACTCTGGCCTTCTGGTTAAGGTCTTAACTCTTACTCTGGCCTACTGGTTAAGGTCTTAACTCTTACTATGGCATAATAGCTAAGGTCTTAACTCTTACTCTGGCCTACTAGATAAGGTCTTAGACTCATACTCTGGCCTAATGGTTAAGGTCTTAACTCTTACTCTGGCCTAATAGCTAAGGTCTTAACTCTTACTCTGGCCTAATAGCTAAGGTTTTAGACTCGTACTCCGGCCTAATGGTTAAGGTCTTAACTCTTACTCTGGCCTAATAGCTAAGGTCTTAGACTCGTACTCTGGCCTAATAGCTAAGGTCTTAGACTCGTACTCTGGCCTAATGGTTAAGGTCTTAACTCTTACTCTGGCCTAATAGCTAAGGTCTTAGACTCGTACTCTGGCCTAATGGTTAAGGTCTTAACTTTTACTCTGGCCTAATAGCTAAGGTCTTAACTCTTACTCTGGCCTAATAGCTAAGGTATTAGACTCGTACTCTGGCCTACTGGTTAAGGTCTTAACTCTTACTCTGGCCTACTGGTTAAGGTCTTAACTCTTACTCTGGCCTAATAGCTAAGGTCTTAGACTCGTACTCTGGCCTAATAGCTAAGGTCTTAGACTCGTACTCTGGTCTAATGGTTAAGGTCTTAACTCTTACTCTAGCCTAATAGCTAAGGTCTTAACTCTTACTCTGGCCTACTGGTTAAGGTCTTAACTCTTACTCTGGCCCAATAGCTAAGGTCTTAGACTCGTACTCTGGCCTAATAGCTAAGGTCTTAACTCTTACTCTGGCCTAATAGCTAAGGTCTTAGACTCGTACTCTAGCCTACTGGTTAAGGTCTTAACTCTTACTCTGGCCTACTGGTTAAGGTCTTAACTCTTACTCTGGCCTACTGGTTAAGGTCTTAACTTTTACTCTGGCCTAATAGCTAAGGTCTTAGACTCGTACTCTAGCCTACTGGTTAAGGTCTTAACTCTTACTCTGGCCTACTGGTTAAGGTCTTAACTCTTACTCTGGCCTAATAGCTAAGGTCTTAGACTCGTACTCTGGCCTAATTGCTAAGGTCTTAGACTCGTACTCTGGCCTAATGGTTAAGGTCTTAACTCTTACTCTGGCATAATAGCTAAGGTCTTAGACTCGTACTCTGGCATAATGGTTAAGGTCTTAACTTTTACTCTGGCCTAATAGCTAAGGTCTTAACTCTTACTCTGGCCTAATAGCTAAGGTCTTAACTCTTACTCTGGCCTACTGGTTAAGGTCTTAACTCTTACTCTGGCCTAATAGCTAAGGTCTTAGACTCGTACTCTGGCCTAATAGCTAAGGTCTTAGACTCGTACTCTGGTCTAATGGTTAAGGTCTTAACTCTTACTCTAGCCTAATAGCTAAGGTCTTAGCTCTTACTCTGGCCTACTGGTTAAGGTCTTAACTCTTACTCTGGCCTAATAGCTAAGGTCTTAGACTCGTACTCTGGCCTACAGGTTGAGGTCTTAACTCTTACTCTGGCCTACTGGTTAAGGTCTTAGACTCGTACTCTGGCCTAATGGTTAAGGTCTTAACTCTTACTCTGGCCTAATAGCTAAGGTCTTAACTCTTACTCTGGCCTAATAGCTAAGGTCTTAGACTTGTACTCTGGCCTAATAGCTAAGGTCTTAGACTCGTACTCTGGCCTAATGGTTAAGGTCTTAACTCTTACTCTGGCCTAATAGCTAAGTTCTTAGACTCGTACTCTGGCCTAATGGTTAAGGTCTTAACTCTTACTCTGGCCTACTGGTTAAGGTCTTAACTCTTACTCTGGCCTACTGATTAAGGTCTTAGACTCGTACTCTGGCCTAATGGTTAAGGTCTTAACTCTTACTCTGGCCTAATAGCTAAGGTCTTAACTCTTACACTGGCCTAATAGCTAAGGTCTTAGACTTGTACTCTGGCCTAATAGCTAAGGTCTTAGACTCGTACTCTGGCCTAATGGTTAAGGTCTTAACTCTTACTCTGGCCTAATAGCTAAGTTCTTAGACTCGTACTCTGGCCTAATGGTTAAGGTCTTAACTTTTACTCTGGCCTAATAGCTAACGTCTTAACTCTTACTCTGGCCTAATAGCTAAGGTCTTATACTCGTACTCTGGCCTACTGGTTAAGGTCTTAACTCTTACTCTGGCCTACTGGTTAAGGTCTTAACTCTTACTCTGGCCTAATAGCTAAGGTCTTAGACTCGTACTCTGGCCTAATAGCTAAGGTCTTAGACTCGTACTCTGGTCTAATGGTTAAGGTCTTAACTCTTACTCTAGCCTATTAGCTAAGGTCCTAACTCTTACTCTGGCCTACTGGTTAAGGTCTTAACTCTTACTCTGTCCTAATAGCTAAAGTCTTAGACTCGTACTCTGCCCTAATAGCTAAGGTCTTAACTCTTACTCTGGCCTAATAGCTAAGGTCTTAGACTCGTACTCTAGCCTACTGTTTAAGGTCTTAACTCTTACTCTGGCCTACTGGTTAAGGTCTTAACTCTTACTTTGGCCTAATAGCTAAGGTCTTAACTCTTACTCTGGCCTAATAGCTACGGTCTTAGACTCGTACTCTGGCCTAATGGTTAAGGTCTGAACTCCTGCTCTGGCCTAATAGCTAAGGTCTTAACTCTTACTCTGGAATAATAGCTAAGGTCTTAGACTCGTACTCTGGCCTAATAGCTAAGGTCTTAGACTCTTACTCTGGCCTAATGGTTAAGGTCTTAACTCTTACTCTGGCCTAATAGCTAAGGTCTTAGACTCGTACTCTGGCCTAATGGTTAAGGTCTTAACTTTTACTCTGGCCTAATAGCTAAGGTCTTAACTCTTACCCTGGCCTAATAGCTAAGGTCTTAGACTCGTACTCTGGCCTACTGGTTAAGGTCTTAACTCTTACTCTGGCCTAATAGCTAAGGTCTTGGACTCGTACTCTAGCCTACTGGTTAAGGTCTTAACTCTTACTCTGGCCTACTGGTTAAGGTCTTAACTCTTACTCTGGCCTAATAGCTAAGGTCTTAACTCTTACTCTGGCCTAATAGCTACGGTCTTAGACTCGTACTCTGGCCTAATGGTTAAGGTCTGAACTCTTACTCTGGCCTAATAGTTAAAGTCTTAGACTCGTACTATGGCCTAATGGTTAAGGTCTTAACTCTTGCTCTGGCCTACTGGTTAAGGTCTTAACTCTTACTCTGGCCTAATAGCTAACGTCTTAGACTCGTACTCTGGCCTAATGGTTAAGGTCTTAACTCTTACTCTGGCCTAATAGCTAAGGTCTTAGACTCGCACTCTGGCCTAATAGCTAAGGTATTAGACTCGTACTCTGGCCTAATGGTTAAGGTCTTAACTCTTACTCTGACCTACTGGTTAAGGTCTTAACTCTTACTCTGGCCTAATAGCTAAGGTCTTAGACTCGTACTCTGGCCTAATAGCTAAGGTCTTAGACTCGTACTCTGGCCTACAGGTTGAGGTCTTAACTCTTACTCTGGCCTACTGGTTAAGGTCTTAACTCTTACTCTGGCCTAATAGCTAAGGTCTTAGACTCATACTCTGGCCTACTGGTTAAGGTCTTAACTCTTACTCTGGCCTAACAGCTAAGGTCTTATCTCTTACTCTGGCCTAATAGCTAAGGTCTTAGACTCGCACTCTGGCCTAATGTTTATGGTCTTAACTCTTACACTGGCCTACTGGTTAAAGTCTTAACCCTTACTCTGGCCTAATAGCTAAGGTCTTAGACTTGTACTCTGGCCTACAGGTTAAGGTCTTAACTCTTACTCTGGCCTACTGGTTAAGGTCTTAACACTTACTCTGGCCTAATAGCTAAGGTCTTAGACTTATACTCTGGCCTACTGGTTAAGGTCTTAACTCTTACTCTGGCCTAATAGCTAAGGTCTTAACTCTTACTCTGGCCTATTAGCTAAGGTCTTAGACTCGTACTCTGGCCTAATAGTTAAGGTCTTAACTCTTACTCTGGCCTACTGGTTAAGGTCTTAACTCTTACTCTGGCCTAATAGCTAAGGTCTTAGACTCGTACTCTGGCCTAATAGCTAAGGTCTTAGATTCGTACTCTGGCCTAATAGCTAAGGTCTTAACTCTTACTCTGGCCTACTGGTTAATGTGTTAACTCTTACTCTGGCCTAATAGCTAAGGTCTTAGACTCGTGCTCTGGCCTAATATCTAAGGTCTTAACTCTTACTCTGGCCTAATAGCTAAGGTCTTAGACTCGTACTCTGGCCTAATGGTTAAGGTATTAACTCTTACTCTGGCCTACTGGTTAAGGTCTTAACTCTTACTCTGGCCTAATAGATAAGGTCTTAACTCTTACTCTGGCCTACTGGTTAATGTGTTAACTCTTACTCTAGCCTAATAGCTAAGGTCTTAGAATCGTACTCCGGCCTAATGGTTAAGGTCTTAACTCTTACTCTGGCCTAATAGCTAAGGTCTTAGACTCGTACTCTGGCCTAATAGCTAAGGTCTTAGACTCGTACTCTGGCCTAATGGTTAAGGTCTTAACTCTTACTCTGGCCTAATAGCTAAGGTCTTAGACTCGTACTCTGGCCTAATGGTTAAGGTCTTAACTTTTACTCTGGCCTAATAGCTAAGGTCTTAACTCTTACTCTGGCCTAATAGCTAAGGTCTTAGACTAGTACTCTGGCCTACTGGTTAAGGTCTTAACTCTTACTCTGGCCTACTGGTTAAGGTCTTAACTCTTACTCTGGACTAATAGCTAAGGTCTTAGACTCGTACTCTGGCCTAATAGCTAAGGTCTTAGACTCGTACTCTGGTCTAATGGTTAAGGTCTTAACTCTTACTCTAGCCTAATAGCTAAGGTCTTAACTCTTACTCTGGCCTACTGGTTAAGGTCTTAACTCTTACTCTGGCCTAATAGCTAAGGTCTTAACTCTTACTCTGACCTAATAGCTAAGGTCTTAGACTCATACTCTGGCCTACAGGTTGAGGTCTTAACTCTTACTCTGGCCTACTGGTTAAGGTCTTAACTCTTACTCTGGCCTAATAGCTAAGGTCTTAGACTCGTACTCTGGCCTAATGGTTAAGGTCTTAACTCTTACTCTGGCCTACTGGTTAAGGTCTTAACTCTTACTCTGGCCTGCTGATTAAGGACTTAACTCTTACTCTGGCATAATAGCTAAGGTCTTAACTCTTACTCTGGCCTAAAAGATAAGGTCTTAGACTCATACTCTGGCCTAATGGTTAAGGTCGTAACTTTCACTCTGGCCTAATAGCTAAGGTCTTAACTCTTACTCTGGCCTAATAGCTAAGGTCTTAGACTCGTACTCTGGCCTAATGGTTAAGGTCTTAACTTTTACTCTGGCCTAATAGCTAAGGTCTTAACTCTTACTCTGGCCTAATAGCTAAGGTATTAGACTCGTACTCTGGCCTACTGGTTAAGGTCTTAACTCTTACTCTGGCCTACTGGTTAAGGTCTTAACTCTTACTCTGGCCTAATAGCTAAGGTCTTAGACTCGTACTCTGGCCTAATAGCTAAGGTCTTAGACTCGTACTCTGGTCTAATGGTTAAGGTCTTAACTCTTACTCTAGCCTAATAGCTAAGGTCTTAACTCTTACTCTGGCCTACTGGTTAAGGTCTTAACTCTTACTCTGGCCCAATAGCTAAGGTCTTAGACTCGTACTCTGGCCTAATAGCTAAGGTCTTAACTCTTACTCTGGCCTAATAGCTAAGGTCTTAGACTCGTACTCTAACCAACTGGTTAAGGTCTTAACTCTTACTCTGGCCTACTGGGTAAGGTCTTAACTCTTACTCTGGCCTAATAGCTAAGGTCTTAGACTCGTACTCTGGCCTAATAGCTAAGGTCTTAGACTCGTACTCTGGCCTAATGGTTAAGGTCTTAACTCTTACTCTGGCATAATAGCTAAGGTCTTAGACTCGTACTCTGGCATAATGGTTAAGGTCTTAACTTTTACTCTGGCCTAATAGCTAAGGTCTTAACTCTTACTCTGGCCTAATAGCTAAGGTCTTAACTCTTACTCTGGCCTACTGGTTAAGGTCTTAACTCTTACTCTGGCCTAATAGCTAAGGTCTTAGACTCGTACTCTGGCCTAATAGCTAAGGTCTTAGACTCGTACTCTGGTCTAATGGTTAAGGTCTTAACTCTTACTCTAGCCTAATAGCTAAGGTCTTAGCTCTTACTCTGGCCTACTAGTTAAGGTCTTAACTCTTACTCTGGCCTAATAGCTAAGGTCTTAGACTCGTACTCTGGCCTACAGGTTGAGGTCTTAACTCTTACTCTGGCCTACTGGTTAAGGTCTTAACTCTAACTCTGGCCTAATAGCTAAGGTCTTAGACTCGTACTCTGGCCTAATGGTTAAGGTCTTAACTCTTACTCTGGCCTACTGGTTAAGGTCTTAACTCTTACTCTGGCCTACTGATTAAGGTCTTAGACTCGTACTCTGGCCTAATGGTTAAGGTCTTAACTCTTACTCTGGCCTACTGGTTAAGGTCTTAACTCTTACTCTGGCCTAATAGCTAAGGTCTTAACTCTTACTCTGGCCTAATAACTAAGGTCTTAGACTCGTACTCTGGCCTAATAGTTAAGGTCTTAACTCTTACTCTGGCCTACTGGTTAAGGTCTTAACTCTTACTCTGGCCTAATAGCTAAGGTCTTAGACTCGTACTCTGGCCTAATAGGTAAGGTCTTAGACTCGTACTCTGGTCTAATGGTTAAGGTCCTAACTCTTACTCTAGCCTATTAGCTAAGGTCCTAACTCTTACTCTGGCCTACTGGTTAAGGTCTTAACTCTTACTCTGGCCTAATAGCTAAAGTCTTAGACTCGTACTCTGGCCTAATAGCTAAGGTCTTAACTCTTACTCTGGCCTAATAGCTAAGGTCTTAGACTCGTACTCTAGCCTACTGTTTAAGGTCTTAACTCTTACTCTGGCCTACTGGTTAAGGTCTTAACTCTTACTTTGGCCTAATAGCTAAGGTCTTAACTCTTACTCTGGACTAATAGCTACGGTCTTAGACTCGTACTCTGGCCTAATGGTTAAGGTCTGAACTCTTGCTCTGGCCTAATAGCTAAGGTCTTAACTCTTACTCTGGCCTAATAGCTAAGGTCTTAGACTCGTACTCTGGCCTAATAGCTAAGGTCTTAGACTCTTACTCTGGCCTAATGGTTAAGGTCTTAACTCTTACTCTGGCCTAATAGCTAAGGTCTTAGACTCGTACTCTGGCCTAATGGTTAAGGTCTTAACTTTTACTCTGGCCTAATAGCTAAGGTCTTAACTCTTACCCTGGCCTAATAGCTAAGGTCTTAGACTCGTACTCTGGCCTACTGGTTAAGGTCTTAACTCTTACTCTGGCCTAATAGCTAAGGTCTTAGACTCGTACTCTGGCCTAATTGTTAAGGTCTTAACTCTTACTCTGGCCTAATAGCTAAGGTCTTAGACTCGTACTGTGGCCTAATGGTTGAGGTCTTAACTCTTACTCTGGCCTAATAGCTAAGGTCTTAGACTCGTACTATGGCCTACAGGTTAAGGTCTTAACTCTTACTCTGGCCTAATAGCTAAGGTCTAAGACTCGTACTATGGCATAATGGTTAAGGTCTTAACACTTACTCTGGCCTAATAGCTAAGGTACTCGTACTCTGGCCTAATAGCTAAGGTCTTAGACTCGTACTATGGCCTACTGGTTAAGGTCTTAACTCTTACTCTGGCCTACTGGTTAAGGTCTTAACTCTTACTCTGGCCTAATAGATAAGGTCTTAACTCTTACTCTGGCCTAATAGCTACGGTCTTAGACTCGTACTCTGGCCTAATGGTTAAGGTCTGAACTCTTACTCTGGCCTAATATTTAAAGTCTTAGACTCGTACTATGGCCTAATGGTTAAGGTCTTAACTCTTACTCTGGCCTAATAGCTAACGTCTTAGACTCGTACTCTGGCCTAATGGTTAAGGTCTTAACTCTTACTCTGGCCTAATAGCTAAGGTCTTAGACTCGTACTTTGGCCTAATAGCTAAGGTCTTAGACTCGTACTCTGGCCTACAGGTTGAGGTCTTAACTCTTACTCTGGCCTACTGGTTAAGGTCTTAACTCTTACTCTGGCCTAATAGCTAAGGTCTTAGACTCGTACTCTGGCCTACTGGTTAAGGTCTTAACTCTTACTCTGGCCTAACAGCTAAGGTCTTATCTCTTACTCTGGCCTAATAGCTAAGGTCTTAGACTCGCACTCTGGCCTAATGTTTATGGTCTTAACTCTTACACTGGCCTACTGGTTAAAGTCTTAACCCTTACTCTGGCCTAATAGCTAAGGTCTTAGACGTGTACTCTGGCCTACAGGTTAAGGTCTTAACTCTTACTCTGGCCTACTGGTTAAGGTCTTAACACTTACTCTGGCCTAATAGCTAAGGTCTTAGACTTATACTCTGGCCTACTGGTTAAGGTCTTAACTCTTACTCTGGCCTAATAGCTAAGGTCTTAACTCTTACTCTGGCCTATTAGCTAAGGTCTTAGACGCGTACTCTGGCCTAAGAGTTAAGGTCTTAACTCTTACTCTGGCCTACTGGTTAAGGTCTTAACTCTTACTCTGGCCTAATAGCTAAGGTCTTAGACTCGTACTCTGGCCTAATAGCTAAGGTCTTAGATTCGTACTCTGGCCTAATAGCTAAGGTCTTAACTCTTACTCTGGCCTACTGGTTAATGTGTTAACTCTTACTCTGGCCTAATAGCTAAGGTCTTAGACTCGTGCTCTGGCCTAATATCTAAGGTCTTAACTCTTACTCTGGCCTTATAGCTAAGGTCTTAGACTCGTACTCTGGCCTAATGGTTAAGGTATTAACTCTTACTCTGGCCTACTGGTTAAGGTCTTAACTCTTACTCTGGCCTAATAGATAAGGTCTTAACTCTTACTCTGGCCTACTGGTTAATGTGTTAACTCTTACTCTAGCCTAATAGCTAAGGTCTTAGAATCGTACTCCGGCCTAATGGTTAAGGTCTTAACTCTTACTCTGGCCTAATAGCTAAGGTCTTAGACTCGTACTCTGGCCTAATAGCTAAGGTCTTAGACTCGTACTCTGGCCTAATGGTTAAGGTCTTAACTCTTACTCTGGCCTAATAGCTAAGGTCTTAGACTCGTACTCTGGCCTAATGGTTAAGGTCTTAACTTTTACTCTGGCCTAATAGCTAAGGTCTTAACTCTTACTCTGGCCTAATAGCTAAGGTCTTAGACTCGTACTCTGGCCTACTGGTTAAGGTCTTAACTCTTACTCTGGCCTACTGGTTAAGGTCTTAACTCTTACTCTGGACTAATAGCTAAGGTCTTAGACTCGTACTCTGGCCTAATAGCTAAGGTCTTAGACTCGTACTCTGGTCTAATGGTTAAGGTCTTAACTCTTACTCTAGCCTAATAGCTAAGGTCTTAACTCTTACTCTGGCCTACTGGTTAAGGTCTTAACTCTTACTCTGGCCTAATAGCTAAGGTCTTAACTCTTACTCTGACCTAATAGCTAAGGTCTTAGACTCATACTCTGGCCTACAGGTTGAGGTCTTAACTCTTACTCTGGCCTACTGGTTAAGGTCTTAACTCTTACTCTGGCCTAATAGCTAAGGTCTTAACTCTTACTCTGGCCTAAAAGATAAGGTCTTAGACTCATACTCTGGCCTAATGGTTAAGGTCTTAACTCTTACTCTGGCCTACTGGTTAAGGTCTTAACTCTTACTCTGGCCTGCTGATTAAGGTCTTAACTCTTACTCTGGCATAATAGCTAAGGTCTTAACTCTTACTCTGGCCTAAAAGATAAGGTCTTAGACTCATACTCTGGCCTAATGGTTAAGGTCGTAACTCTTACTCTGGCCTAATAGCTAAGGTCTTAACTCTTACTCTGGCCTAATAGCTAAGGTCTTAGACTCGTACTCTGGCCTAATGGTTAAGGTCTTAACTCTTACTCTGGCCTAATATCTAAGGTCTTAGACTCATACTCTGGCCTAATGGTTAAGGTCTTAACTCTTACTCTGGCCTAATAGCTAAGGTCTTAGACTCGTACTCTGGCCTAATAGCTAAGGTCTTAACTCTTACTCTGGCCTAATAGCTAAGGTCTTAGACTCGTACTCTAGCCTACTGGTTAAGGTCTTAACTCTTACTCTGGCCTACTGGTTAAGGTCTTAACTCTTACTCTGGCCCAATAGCTAAGGTCTTAGACTCGTACTCTGGCCTAATAGCTAAGGTCTTAACTCTTACTCTGGCCTAATAGCTAATGTCTTAGACTCGTACTCCGGCCTAATGGTTAAGGTCTTAACTCTTACTCTGGCCTAATAGCTAAGGTCTTAGACTCGTACTCTGGCCTAATAAGTAAGGTCTTAGACTCGTACTCTGGCCTACAGGTTGAGGTCTTAACTCTTACTCTGGCCTAATAGCTAAGGTCTTAGACTCGTACTCTGGCCTACTGGTTAAGGTCTTAACTCTTACTCTGGCCAAATAGCTAAGGTCTTAGACTCGCACTCTGGCCTAATAGCTAAGGTCTTAGACTCGCACTCTGGCCTAATAGCTAAGGTCTTAGACTCGTGCTCTGGCCTACTGGTTAAGGTCTTAACTCTTACTCTGGCCTAATAGCTAAGGTCTTAGACTCGTACTCTGGCCTAATGGTTATGGTCTTAACTGTTACTCTGGCCTACTGGTTAAGGTCTTAACTCTTCCTCTGGCCTACTGATTACGGTCTTAACTCTTACTCTGGCATAATAGCTAAGGTCTTAACTCTTACTCTGGCCTAATAGATAAGGTCTTAGACTCGTACTCTGGCCTAATGGTTAAGGTCTTAACTCTTACTCTGGCCTAATAGCTAAGGTCTTAACTCTTACTCTGCCCTAATAGCTAAGGTCTTAGATTCGTACTCTGGCCTAATAGCTAAGGTCTTAGACTCGTACTCTGGCCTAATGGTTAAGGTCTTAACTCTTACTCTGGCCTAATAGCTAAGGTCTTAGACTCGTACTCTGGCCTAATGGTTAAGGTCTTAACTTTAACTCTGGCCTAATAGCTAAGGTCTTAACTCTAACTCTGGCCTAATAGCTAAGGTCTTAGACTCGTACTCTGGCCTACTGGTTAAGGTCTTAACTCTTACTCTGGCCTACTGGTTAAGGTCTTAACTCTTACTCTGGCCTAATAGCTAAGGTCTTAGACTCGTACTCTGGCCTAATAGCTAAGGTCTTAGACTCATACTCTGGTCTAATGGTTAAGGTCTTAACTCTTACTCTAGCCTAATAGCTAAGGTCTTAACTCTTACTCTGGCCTACTGGTTAAGGTCTTAACTCTTACTCTGGCCTAATAGCTAAGGTCTTAGACTCGTACTCTGGCCTAATAGCTAAGGTCTTAACTCTTACTCTGGCCTAATAGCTAAGGTCTTAGACTCGTACTCTGGCCTACAGGTTGAGGTCTTAACTCTTACTCTGGCCTACTGGTTAAGGTCTTAACTCTTACTCTGGCCTAATAGCTAAGGTCTTAGACTCGTACTCTGGCCTAATGGTTAAGGTCTTAACTCTTACTCTGGCCTACTGGTTAAGGTCTTAACTCTTACTCTGGCCTGCTGATTAAGGTCTTAACTCTTACTCTGGCATAATAGCTAAGGTCTTAACTCTTACTCTGGCCTAAAAGATAAGGTCTTAGACTCATACTCTGGCCTAATGGTTAAGGTCGTAACTCTTACTCTGGCCTAATAGCTAAGGTCTTAACTCTTACTCTGGCCTAATAGCTAAGGTCTTAGACTCGTACTCTGGCCTAATGGTTAAGGTCTTAACTCTTACTCTGGCCTAATATCTAATGTCTTAGACTCATACTCCGGCCTAATGGTTAAGGTCTTAACTCTTACTCTGGCCTAATAGCTTAGGTCTTAGACTCGTACTCTGGCCTAATAGCTAAGGTCTTAACTCTTACTCTGGCCTAATAGCTAAGGTCTTAGACTCGTACTCTAGCCTACTGGTTAAGGTCTTAACTCTTACTCTGGCCTACTGGTTAAGGTCTTAACTCTTACTCTGGCCCAATAGCTAAGGTTTTAGACTCGTACTCTGGCCTAATAGCTAAGGTCTTAACTCTTACTCTGGCCTAATAGCTAATGTCTTAGACTCGTACTCCGGCCTAATGGTTAAGGTCTTAACTCTTACTCTGGCCTAATAGCTAAGGTCTTAGACTCGTACTCTGAAATAATGGTTAAGGTCTTAACTCTTACTCTGGCCTAATAGCTAAGGTCTTAGCCTCGTACTCTGGCCTAATGGTTAAGGACTTAACTTTTACTCTGGCCTAATAGCTAGGGTCTTAACTCTTACTCTGGCCTAATAGCTAAGGTCTTAGACTCGTACTCTGGCCTACTGGTTAAGGTCTTAATTCTTACTCTGGCCTACTGGTTAAGGTCTTAACTCTTACTCTGGCCTAATAGCTAAGGTCTTTGACTCGTACTCTGGCCTAATAGCTAAGGTCTTAGACTCGTACTCTGGTCTAATGGTTAAGGTCTTAACTCTTACTCTAGCCTAATAGCTAAGGTCTTAACTCTTACTCTGGCCTACTGGTTAAGGTCTTAACTCTTACTCTGGCCGAATAGCTAAGGTCTTAGACTCGTACTCTGGCCTAATAGCTAAGGTCTTAACTCTTACTCTGGCCTAATAGCTAAGGTCTTAGACTTGTACTCTAGCCTACTGGTTAAGGTCTTAACTCTTATATGGGCCTACTGGTTAGGGTCTTAACTCTTACTCTGGCCTAATAGCTAAGGTCTTAACTCTTACTCTGGCCTAATAGCTACGGTCTTAGACTTGCACTCTGGCCTAATAGCTAAGGTCTTAGACTCGTACTCTGGCCTAATGGTTAAGGTCTTAACTCTTGCTCTGGCCTACTGGTTAAGGTCTTAACTCTTACTCTGGCCTAATAGCTAAAGTCTTAGACTCGTACTCTGGCCTAATAGTTAAGGTCTTAACTCTTACTCTGGCCTAATAGCTAAGGTCTTAGACTCGCACTCTGGCCTAATAGCTAAGGTCTTAGACTCGTACTCTGGCCTAATGGTTAAGGTCTTAACTCTTACTCTGGCCTACTGGTTATGGTCTTAACTCTTACTCTGGCCTAATAGCTAAGGTCTTAGACTCGTACTCTGGCCTAATAAGTAAGGTCTTAGACTCGTACTCTGGCCTACAGGTTGAGGTCTTAACTCTTACTCTGGCCTAATAGCTAAGGTCTTAGACTCGTACTCTGGCCTAATGGTTAAGGTCTTAACTTTTACTCTGGCCTAATAGCTAAGGTCTTAACCCTTACTCTGTCCTAATAGCTAAGGTCTTAGACTCTTACTCTGGCCTACTGGTTAAGGTCTTAACTCTTACTCTGGCCTACTGGTTAAGGTCTTAACTCTTACACTGGCCTAATAGCTAAGGTCTTAGACTCGTACTCTGGCCTAATAGCTAAGGTCTTAGACTCGTACTATGGTCTAATGGTTGAGGTCTTAACTCTTACTCTGGCCTAATAGCTAAGGTCTTAACTCTTACTCTGGCCTACTGGTTAAGGTCTTAACTCTTACTCTGGCCTACTGGTTAAGGTCTTAACTCTTACTCTGGCCCAATAGCTAAGGTCTTAGACTCGTACTCTGGCCTAATAGCTAAGGTCTTAACTCTTACTCTGGCCTAATAGCTAAGGTCTTAGACTCGTACTCTGGCCTAATGGTTAAGGTCTTAGCTTTTACTCTGGCCTAATAGCTAAGGTCTTAACTCTTACTCTGGCCTAATAGCTAAGGTCTTAGACTCACACTCTGGCCTAATAGCTAAGGTATTAGACTCGTACTCTGGCCTAATGGTTAAGGTCTTAACTCTTACTCTGGCCTACTGGTTAAGGTCTTAACTGTTACTTAGGCCTAATAGCTAAGGTCTTAGACTCGTACTCTGGCCTAATAAGTAAGGTCTTAGACTCGTACTCTGGCCTACAGGTTGAGGTCTTAACTCTTACTCTGGCCTAATAGCTAAGTTCTTAGACTCGTACTCTGGCCTAATGGTTAAGGTCTTAACTTTTACTCTGGCCTAATAGCTAAGGTCTTAACCCTTACTCTGGCCTAATAGCTAAGGTCTTAGACTCGTACTCTGGCCTACTGGTTAAGGTCTTAACTCTTACTCTGGCCTACTGGTTAAGGTCTTAACTCTTACTCTGGCCTAATAGCTAAGGTCTTAGACTCGCACTCTGGCCTAATAGCTAAGGTCTTAGACTCGTACTCTGGCCTAATGGTTAAGGTCTTAACTCTTACTCTGGCCTACTGGTTATGGTCTTAACTCTTACTCTGGCCTAATAGCTAAGGTCTTAGACTCGTACTCTGGCCTAATAAGTAAGGTCTTAGACTCGTACTCTGGCCTACAGGTTGAGGTCTTAACTCTTACTCTGGCCTAATAGCTAAGGTCTTAGACTCGTACTCTGGCCTAATGGTTAAGGTCTTAACTTTTACTCTGGCCTAATAGCTAAGGTCTTAACCCTTACTCTGTCCTAATAGCTAAGGTCTTAGACTCGTACTCTGGCCTACTGGTTAAGGTCTTAACTCTTACTCTGGCCTACTGGTTAAGGTCTTAACTCTTACACTGGCCTAATAGCTAAGGTCTTAGACTCGTACTCTGGCCTAATAGCTAAGGTCTTAGACTCGTACTATGGTCTAATGGTTAAGGTCTTAACTCTTACTCTGGCCTAATAGCTAAGGTCTTAACTCTTACTCTGGCCTACTGGTTAAGGTCTTAACTCTTACTCTGGCCTACTGGTTAAGGTCTTAACTCTTACTCTGGCCCAATAGCTAAGGTCTTAGACTCGTACTCTGGCCTAATAGCTAAGGTCTTAACTCTTACTCTGGCCTAATAGCTAAGGTCTTAGACTCGTACTCTGGCCTAATGGTTAAGGTCTTAGCTTTTACTCTGGCCTAATAGCTAAGGTCTTAACTCTTACTCTGGCCTAATAGCTAAGGTCTTAGACTCACACTCTGGCCTAATAGCTAAGGTATTAGACTCGTACTCTGGCCTAATGGTTAAGGTCTTAACTCTTACTCTGGCCTACTGGTTAAGGTCTTAACTGTTACTTAGGCCTAATAGCTAAGGTCTTAGACTCGTACTCTGGCCTAATAAGTAAGGTCTTAGACTCGTACTCTGGCCTACAGGTTGAGGTCTTAACTCTTACTCTGGCCTAATAGCTAAGTTCTTAGACTCGTACTCTGGCCTAATGGTTAAGGTCTTAACTTTTACTCTGGCCTAATAGCTAAGGTCTTAACCCTTACTCTGGCCTAATAGCTAAGGTCTTAGACTCGTACTCTGGCCTACTGGTTAAGGTCTTAACTCTTACTCTGGCCTACTGGTTAAGGTCTTAACTCTTACTCTGGCCTAATAGCTAAGGTCTTAGACTCGTACTCTGGTCTAATGGTTAAGGTCTTAACTCTTACTCTGGCCTAATCGCTAAGGTCTTTACTCTTACTCTGGCCTACTGGTTAAGGTCTTAACTCTTACTCTGGCCTAATAGCTAAGGTCTTAGAATCGTACTCTGGCCTAATAGCTAAGGTCTTAGACTCGTACTCTGGTCTAATGGTTAAGGTCTTAACTCTTACTCTGGCCTAATAGCTAAGGTCTTAGACTTATACTCTGGCCTACTGGTTAAGGTCGTAACTCTTACTCTGGCCTAATAGCTAAGGTCTTAACTCTTACTCTGGCCTATTAGCTAAGGTCTTAGACGCGTACTCTGGCCTAAGAGTTAAGGTCTTAACTCTTACTCTGGCCTACTGGTTAAGGTCTTAACTCTTACTCTGGCCTAATAGCTAAGGTCTTAGACTCGTACTCTGGCCTAATAGCTAAGGTCTTAGATTCGTACTCTGGCCTAATAGCTAAGGTCTTAACTCTTACTCTGGCCTACTGGTTAATGTGTTAACTCTTACTCTGGCCTAATAGCTAAGGTCTTAGACTCGTGCTCTGGCCTAATATCTAAGGTCTTAACTCTTACTCTGGCCTTATAGCTAAGGTCTTAGACTCGTACTCTGGCCTAATGGTTAAGGTATTAACTCTTACTCTGGCCTACTGGTTAAGGTCTTAACTCTTACTCTGGCCTAATAGATAAGGTCTTAACTCTTACTCTGGCCTACTGGTTAATGTGTTAACTCTTACTCTAGCCTAATAGCTAAGGTCTTAGAATCGTACTCCGGCCTAATGGTTAAGGTCTTAACTCTTACTCTGGCCTAATAGCTAAGGTCTTAGACTCGTACTCTGGCCTAATAGCTAAGGTCTTAGACTCGTACTCTGGCCTAATGGTTAAGGTCTTAACTCTTACTCTGGCCTAATAGCTAAGGTCTTAGACTCGTACTCTGGCCTAATGGTTAAGGTCTTAACTTTTACTCTGGCCTAATAGCTAAGGTCTTAACTCTTACTCTGGCCTAATAGCTAAGGTCTTAGACTCGTACTCTGGCCTACTGGTTAAGGTCTTAACTCTTACTCTGGCCTACTGGTTAAGGTCTTAACTCTTACTCTGGACTAATAGCTAAGGTCTTAGACTCGTACTCTGGCCTAATAGCTAAGGTCTTAGACTCGTACTCTGGTCTAATGGTTAAGGTCTTAACTCTTACTCTGGCCTAATAGCTAAGGTCTTAACTCTTACTCTGACCTAATAGCTAAGGTCTTAGACTCATACTCTGGCCTACAGGTTGAGGTCTTAACTCTTACTCTGGCCTACTGGTTAAGGTCTTAACTCTTACTCTGGCCTAATAGCTAAGGTCTTAGACTCGTACTCTGGCCTAATGGTTAAGGTCTTAACTCTTACTCTGGCCTAATATCTAAGGTCTTAGACTCATACTCTGGCCTAATGGTTAAGGTCTTAACTCTTACTCTGGCCTAATAGCTAAGGTCTTAGACTCGTACTCTGGCCTAATAGCTAAGGTCTTAACTCTTACTCTGGCTTAATAGCTAAGGTCTTAGACTCGTACTCTAGCCTACTGGTTAAGGTCTTAACTCTTACTCTGGCCTACTGGTTAAGGTCTTAACTCTTACTCTGGCCCAATAGCTAAGGTCTTAGACTCGTACTCTGGCCTAATAGCTAAGGTCTTAACTCTTACTCTGGCCTAATAGCTAATGTCTTAGACTCGTACTCCGGCCTAATGGTTAAGGTCTTAACACTTACTCTGGCCTAATAGCTAAGGTCTTAGACTCGTACTCTGGCCTAATATGTAAGGTCTTAGACTCGTACTCTGGCCTACAGGTTGAGGTCTTAACTCTTACTCTGGCCTAATAGCTAAGGTCTTAGACTCGTACTCTGGCCTACTGGTTAAGGTCTTAACTCTTACTCTGGCCAAATAGCTAAGGTCTTAGACTCGCACTCTGGCCTAATAGCTAAGGTCTTAGACTCGCACTCTGGCCTAATAGCTAAGGTCTTAGACTCGTGCTCTGGCCTACTGGTTAAGGTCTTAACTCTTACTCTGGCCTACTGATTACGGTCTTAACTCTTACTCTGGCATAATAGCTAAGGTCTTAACTCTTACTCTGGCCTAATAGAAAAGGTCTTAGACTCGTACTCTGGCCTAATGGTTATGGTCTTAACTCTTACTCTGGCCTACTGGTTAAGGTCTTAACTCTTCCTCTGGCCTACTGATTACGGTCTTAACTCTTACTCTGGCATAATAGCTAAGGTCTTAACTCTTACTCTGGCCTAATAGATAAGGTCTTAGACTCGTACTCTGGCCTAATGGTTAAGGTCTTAACTCTTACTCTGGCCTAATAGCTAAGGTCTTAACTCTTACTCTGCCCTAATAGCTAAGGTCTTAGATTCGTACTCTGGCCTAATAGCTAAGGTCTTAGACTCATACTCTGGCCTAATGGTTAAGGTTTTAACTCTTACTCTGGCCTAATAGCTAAGGTCTTAGACTCGTACTCTGGCCTAATGGTTAAGGTCTTAACTTTAACTCTGGCCTAATAGCTAAGGTCTTAACTCTAACTCTGGCCTAATAGCTAAGGTCTTAGACTCGTACTCTGGCCTACTGGTTAAGGTCTTAACTCTTACTCTGGCCTACTGGTTAAGGTCTTAACTCTTACTCTGGCCTAATAGCTAAGGTCTTAGACTCGTACTCTGGCCTAATAGCTAAGGTCTTAGACTCATACTCTGGTGTAATGGTTAAGGTCTTAACTCTTACTCTAGCCTAATAGCTAAGGTCTTAACTCTTACTCTGGCCTACTGGTTAAGGTCTTAACTCTTACTCTGGCCTAATAGCTAAGGTCTTAGACTCGTACTCTGGCCTAATAGCTAAGGTCTTAACTCTTACTCTGGCCTAATAGCTAAGGTCTTAGACTCGTACTCTGGCCTACAGGTTGAGGTCTTAACTCTTACTCTGGCCTACTGGTTAAGGTCTTAACTCTTACTCTGGCCTAATAGCTAAGGTCTTAGACTCGTACTCTGGCCTAATGGTTAAGGTCTTAACTCTTACTCTGGCCTACTGGTTAAGGTCTTAACTCTTACTCTGGCCTGCTGATTAAGGTCTTAACTCTTACTCTGGCATAATAGCTAAGGTCTTAACTCTTACTCTGGCCTAAAAGATAAGGTCTTAGACTCATACTCTGGCCTAATGGTTAAGGTCGTAACTCTTACTCTGGCCTAATAGCTAAGGTCTTAACTCTTACTCTGGCCTAATAGCTAAGGTCTTAGACTCGTACTCTGGCCTAATGGTTAAGGTCTTAACTCTTACTCTGGCCTAATATCTAATGTCTTAGACTCATACTCCGGCCTAATGGTTAAGGTCTTAACTCTTACTCTGGCCTAATAGCTTAGGTCTTAGACTCGTACTCTGGCCTAATAGCTAAGGTCTTAACTCTTACTCTGGCCTAATAGCTAAGGTCTTAACTCTTACTCTGGCCTAATAGCTAAGGTCTTAGACTCGTACTCTGGCCTAATGGTTAAGGTCTTAGCTTTTACTCTGGCCTAATAGCTAAGGTCTTAACTCTTACTCTGGCCTAATAGCTAAGGTCTTAGACTCACACTCTGGCCTAATAGCTAAGGTATTAGACTCGTACTCTGGCCTAATGGTTAAGGTCTTAACTCTTACTCTGGCCTACTGGTTAAGGTCTTAACTGTTACTTAGGCCTAATAGCTAAGGTCTTAGACTCGTACTCTGGCCTAATAAGTAAGGTCTTAGACTCGTACTCTGGCCTACAGGTTGAGGTCTTAACTCTTACTCTGGCCTAATAGCTAAGTTCTTAGACTCGTACTCTGGCCTAATGGTTAAGGTCTTAACTTTTACTCTGGCCTAATAGCTAAGGTCTTAACCCTTACTCTGGCCTAATAGCTAAGGTCTTAGACTCGTACTCTGGCCTACTGGTTAAGGTCTTAACTCTTACTCTGGCCTACTGGTTAAGGTCTTAACTCTTACTCTGGCCTAATAGCTAAGGTCTTAGACTCGCACTCTGGCCTAATAGCTAAGGTCTTAGACTCGTACTCTGGCCTAATGGTTAAGGTCTTAACTCTTACTCTGGCCTACTGGTTATGGTCTTAACTCTTACTCTGGCCTAATAGCTAAGGTCTTAGACTCGTACTCTGGCCTAATAAGTAAGGTCTTAGACTCGTACTCTGGCCTACAGGTTGAGGTCTTAACTCTTACTCTGGCCTAATAGCTAAGGTCTTAGACTCGTACTCTGGCCTAATGGTTAAGGTCTTAACTTTTACTCTGGCCTAATAGCTAAGGTCTTAACCCTTACTCTGTCCTAATAGCTAAGGTCTTAGACTCGTACTCTGGCCTACTGGTTAAGGTCTTAACTCTTACTCTGGCCTACTGGTTAAGGTCTTAACTCTTACACTGGCCTAATAGCTAAGGTCTTAGACTCGTACTCTGGCCTAATAGCTAAGGTCTTAGACTCGTACTATGGTCTAATGGTTAAGGTCTTAACTCTTACTCTGGCCTAATAGCTAAGGTCTTAACTCTTACTCTGGCCTACTGGTTAAGGTCTTAACTCTTACTCTGGCCTACTGGTTAAGGTCTTAACTCTTACTCTGGCCCAATAGCTAAGGTCTTAGACTCGTACTCTGGCCTAATAGCTAAGGTCTTAACTCTTACTCTGGCCTAATAGCTAAGGTCTTAGACTCGTACTCTGGCCTAATGGTTAAGGTCTTAGCTTTTACTCTGGCCTAATAGCTAAGGTCTTAACTCTTACTCTGGCCTAATAGCTAAGGTCTTAGACTCACACTCTGGCCTAATAGCTAAGGTATTAGACTCGTACTCTGGCCTAATGGTTAAGGTCTTAACTCTTACTCTGGCCTACTGGTTAAGGTCTTAACTGTTACTTAGGCCTAATAGCTAAGGTCTTAGACTCGTACTCTGGCCTAATAAGTAAGGTCTTAGACTCGTACTCTGGCCTACAGGTTGAGGTCTTAACTCTTACTCTGGCCTAATAGCTAAGTTCTTAGATTCGTACTCTGGCCTAATGGTTAAGGTCTTAACTTTTACTCTGGCCTAATAGCTAAGGTCTTAACCCTTACTCTGGCCTAATAGCTAAGGTCTTAGACTCGTACTCTGGCCTACTGGTTAAGGTCTTAACTCTTACTCTGGCCTACTGGTTAAGGTCTTAACTCTTACTCTGGCCTAATAGCTAAGGTCTTAGACTCGTACTCTGGTCTAATGGTTAAGGTCTTAACTCTTACTCTGGCCTAATCGCTAAGGTCTTTACTCTTACTCTGGCCTACTGGTTAAGGTCTTAACTCTTACTCTGGCCTAATAGCTAAGGTCTTAGAATCGAACTCTGGCCTAATAGCTAAGGTCTTAGACTCGTACTCTGGTCTAATGGTTAAGGTCTTAACTCTTACTCTGGCCTAATAGCTAAGGTCTTAGACTTATACTCTGGCCTACTGGTTAAGGTCGTAACTCTTACTCTGGCCTAATAGCTAAGGTCTTAACTCTTACTCTGGCCTATTAGCTAAGGTCTTAGACGCGTACTCTGGCCTAAGAGTTAAGGTCTTAACTCTTACTCTGGCCTACTGGTTAAGGTCTTAACTCTTACTCTGGCCTAATAGCTAAGGTCTTAGACTCGTACTCTGGCCTAATAGCTAAGGTCTTAGATTCGTACTCTGGCCTAATAGCTAAGGTCTTAACTCTTACTCTGGCCTACTGGTTAATGTGTTAACTCTTACTCTGGCCTAATAGCTAAGGTCTTAGACTCGTGCTCTGGCCTAATATCTAAGGTCTTAACTCTTACTCTGGCCTTATAGCTAAGGTCTTAGACTCGTACTCTGGCCTAATGGTTAAGGTATTAACTCTTACTCTGGCCTACTGGTTAAGGTCTTAACTCTTACTCTGGCCTAATAGATAAGGTCTTAACTCTTACTCTGGCCTACTGGTTAATGTGTTAACGCTTACTCTAGCCTAATAGCTAAGGTCTTAGAATCGTACTCCGGCCTAATGGTTAAGGTCTTAACTCTTACTCTGGCCTAATAGCTAAGGTCTTAGACTCGTACTCTGGCCTAATAGCTAAGGTCTTAGACTCGTACTCTGGCCTAATGGTTAAGGTCTTAACTCTTACTCTGGCCTAATAGCTAAGGTCTTAGACTCGTACTCTGGCCTAATGGTTAAGGTCTTAACTTTTACTCTGGCCTAATAGCTAAGGTCTTAACTCTTACTCTGGCCTAATAGCTAAGGTCTTAGACTCGTACTCTGGCCTACTGGTTAAGGTCTTAACTCTTACTCTGGCCTACTGGTTAAGGTCTTAACTCTTACTCTGGACTAATAGCTAAGGTCTTAGACTCGTACTCTGGCCTAATAGCTAAGGTCTTAGACTCGTACTCTGGTCTAATGGTTAAGGTCTTAACTCTTACTCTGGCCTAATAGCTAAGGTCTTAACTCTTACTCTGACCTAATAGCTAAGGTCTTAGACTCATACTCTGGCCTACAGGTTGAGGTCTTAACTCTTACTCTGGCCTACTGGTTAAGGTCTTAACTCTTACTCTGGCCTAATAGCTAAGGTCTTAGACTCGTACTCTGGCCTAATGGTTAAGGTCTTAACTCTTACTCTGGCCTAATATCTAAGGTCTTAGACTCATACTCTGGCCTAATGGTTAAGGTCTTAACTCTTACTCTGGCCTAATAGCTAAGGTCTTAGACTCGTACTCTGGCCTAATAGCTAAGGTCTTAACTCTTACTCTGGCTTAATAGCTAAGGTCTTAGACTCGTACTCTAGCCTACTGGTTAAGGTCTTAACTCTTACTCTGGCCTACTGGTTAAGGTCTTAACTCTTACTCTGGCCCAATAGCTAAGGTCTTAGACTCGTACTCTGGCCTAATAGCTAAGGTCTTAACTCTTACTCTGGCCTAATAGCTAATGTCTTAGACTCGTACTCCGGCCTAATGGTTAAGGTCTTAACACTTACTCTGGCCTAATAGCTAAGGTCTTAGACTCGTACTCTGGCCTAATATGTAAGGTCTTAGACTCGTACTCTGGCCTACAGGTTGAGGTCTTAACTCTTACTCTGGCCTAATAGCTAAGGTCTTAGACTCGTACTCTGGCCTACTGGTTAAGGTCTTAACTCTTACTCTGGCCAAATAGCTAAGGTCTTAGACTCGCACTCTGGCCTAATAGCTAAGGTCTTAGACTCGCACTCTGGCCTAATAGCTAAGGTCTTAGACTCGTGCTCTGGCCTACTGGTTAAGGTCTTAACTCTTACTCTGGCCTACTGATTACGGTCTTAACTCTTACTCTGGCATAATAGCTAAGGTCTTAACTCTTACTCTGGCCTAATAGAAAAGGTCTTAGACTCGTACTCTGGCCTAATGGTTATGGTCTTAACTCTTACTCTGGCCTACTGGTTAAGGTCTTAACTCTTCCTCTGGCCTACTGATTACGGTCTTAACTCTTACTCTGGCATAATAGCTAAGGTCTTAACTCTTACTCTGGCCTAATAGATAAGGTCTTAGACTCGTACTCTGGCCTAATGGTTAAGGTCTTAACTCTTACTCTGGCCTAATAGCTAAGGTCTTAACTCTTACTCTGCCCTAATAGCTAAGGTCTTAGATTCGTACTCTGGCCTAATAGCTAAGGTCTTAGACTCATACTCTGGCCTAATGGTTAAGGTTTTAACTCTTACTCTGGCCTAATAGCTAAGGTCTTAGACTCGTACTCTGGCCTAATGGTTAAGGTCTTAACTTTAACTCTGGCCTAATAGCTAAGGTCTTAACTCTAACTCTGGCCTAATAGCTAAGGTCTTAGACTCGTACTCTGGCCTACTGGTTAAGGTCTTAACTCTTACTCTGGCCTACTGGTTAAGGTCTTAACTCTTACTCTGGCCTAATAGCTAAGGTCTTAGACTCGTACTCTGGCCTAATAGCTAAGGTCTTAGACTCATACTCTGGTGTAATGGTTAAGGTCTTAACTCTTACTCTAGCCTAATAGCTAAGGTCTTAACTCTTACTCTGGCCTACTGGTTAAGGTCTTAACTCTTACTCTGGCCTAATAGCTAAGGTCTTAGACTCGTACTCTGGCCTAATAGCTAAGGTCTTAACTCTTACTCTGGCCTAATAGCTAAGGTCTTAGACTCGTACTCTGGCCTACAGGTTGAGGTCTTAACTCTTACTCTGGCCTACTGGTTAAGGTCTTAACTCTTACTCTGGCCTAATAGCTAAGGTCTTAGACTCGTACTCTGGCCTAATGGTTAAGGTCTTAACTCTTACTCTGGCCTACTGGTTAAGGTCTTAACTCTTACTCTGGCCTGCTGATTAAGGTCTTAACTCTTACTCTGGCATAATAGCTAAGGTCTTAACTCTTACTCTGGCCTAAAAGATAAGGTCTTAGACTCATACTCTGGCCTAATGGTTAAGGTCGTAACTCTTACTCTGGCCTAATAGCTAATGTCTTAACTCTTACTCTGGCCTAATAGCTAAGGTCTTAGACTCGTACTCTGGCCTAATGGTTAAGGTCTTAACTCTTACTCTGGCCTAATATCTAATGTCTTAGACTCATACTCCGGCCTAATGGTTAAGGTCTTAACTCTTACTCTGGCCTAATAGCTTAGGTCTTAGACTCGTACTCTGGCCTAATAGCTAAGGTCTTAACTCTTACTCTGGCCTAATAGCTAAGGTCTTAGACTCGTACTCTAGCCTACTGGTTAAGGTCTTAACTCTTACTCTGGCCTACTGGTTAAGGTCTTAACTCTTACTCTGGCCCAATAGCTAAGGTTTTAGACTCGTACTCTGGCCTAATAGCTAAGGTCTTAACTCTTACTCTGGCCTAATAGCTAATGTCTTAGACTCGTACTCCGGCCTAATGGTTAAGGTCTTAACTCTTACTCTGGCCTAATAGCTAAGGTCTTAGACTCGTACTCTGAAATAATGGTTAAGGTCTTAACTCTTACTCTGGCCTAATAGCTAAGGTCTTAGCCTCATACTCTGGCCTAATGGTTAAGGACTTAACTTTTACTCTGGCCTAATAGCTAGGGTCTTAACTCTTACTCTGGCCTAATAGCTAAGGTCTTAGACTCGTACTCTGGCCTACTGGTTAAGGTCTTAATTCTTACTCTGGCCTACTGGTTAAGGTCTTAACTCTTACTCTGGCCTAATAGCTAAGGTCTTAGACTCGTACTCTGGCCTAATAGCTAAGGTCTTAGACTCGTACTCTGGTCTAATGGTTAAGGTCTTAACTCTTACTCTAGCCTAATAGCTAAGGTCTTAACTCTTACTCTGGCCTACTGGTTAAGGTCTTAACTCTTACTCTGGCCGAATAGCTAAGGTCTTAGACTCGTACTCTGGCCTAATAGCTAAGGTCTTAACTCTTACTCTGGCCTAATAGCTAAGGTCTTAGACTTGTACTCTAGCCTACTGGTTAAGGTCTTAACTCTTACTCGGGCCTACTGGTTAGGGTCTTAACTCTTACTCTGGCCTAATAGCTAAGGTCTTAACTCTTACTCTGGCCTAATAGCTACGGTCTTAGACTTGCACTCTGGCCTAATAGCTAAGGTCTTAGACTCGTACTCTGGCCTAATGGTTAAGGTCTTAACTCTTGCTCTGGCCTACTGGTTAAGGTCTTAACTCTTACTCTGGCCTAATAGCTAAAGTCTTAGACTCGTACTCTGGCCTAATAGTTAAGGTCTTAACTCTTACTCTGGCCTAATAGCTAAGGTCTTAGACTCGCACTCTGGCCTAATAGCTAAGGTCTTAGACTCGTACTCTGGCCTAATGGTTAAGGTCTTAACTCTTACTCTGGCCTACTGGTTATGGTCTTAACTCTTACTCTGGCCTAATAGCTAAGGTCTTAGACTCGTACTCTGGCCTAATAAGTAAGGTCTTAGACTCGTACTCTGGCCTACAGGTTGAGGTCTTAACTCTTACTCTGGCCTAATAGCTAAGGTCTTAGACTCGTACTCTGGCCTAATGGTTAAGGTCTTAACTTTTACTCTGGCCTAATAGCTAAGGTCTTAACCCTTACTCTGTCCTAATAGCTAAGGTCTTAGACTCGTACTCTGGCCTACTGGTTAAGGTCTTAACTCTTACTCTGGCCTACTGGTTAAGGTCTTAACTCTTACACTGGCCTAATAGCTAAGGTCTTAGACTCGTACTCTGGCCTAATAGCTAAGGTCTTAGACTCGTACTATGGTCTAATGGTTAAGGTCTTAACTCTTACTCTGGCCTAATAGCTAAGGTCTTAACTCTTACTCTGGCCTACTGGTTAAGGTCTTAACTCTTACTCTGGCCTACTGGTTAAGGTCTTAACTCTTACTCTGGCCCAATAGCTAAGGTCTTAGACTCGTACTCTGGCCTAATAGCTAAGGTCTTAACTCTTACTCTGGCCTAATAGCTAAGGTCTTAGACTCGTACTCTGGCCTAATGGTTAAGGTCTTAGCTTTTACTCTGGCCTAATAGCTAAGGTCTTAACTCTTACTCTGGCCTAATAGCTAAGGTCTTAGACTCACACTCTGGCCTAATAGCTAAGGTATTAGACTCGTACTCTGGCCTAATGGTTAAGGTCTTAACTCTTACTCTGGCCTACTGGTTAAGGTCTTAACTGTTACTTAGGCCTAATAGCTAAGGTCTTCGACTCGTACTCTGGCCTAATAAGTAAGGTCTTAGACTCGTACTCTGGCCTACAGGTTGAGGTCTTAACTCTTACTCTGGCCTAATAGCTAAGGTCTTAGACTCGTACTCTGGCCTAATGGTTAAGGTCTTAACTTTTACTCTGGCCTAATAGCTAAGGTCTTAACCCTTACTCTGGCCTAATAGCTAAGGTCTTAGACTCGTACTCTGGCCTACTGGTTAAGGTCTTAACTCTTACTCTGGCCTACTGGTTAAGGTCTTAACTCTTACTCTGGCCTAATAGCTAAGGTCTTAGACTCGTACTCTGGTCTAATGGTTAAGGTCTTAACTCTTACTCTGGCCTAATCGCTAAGGTCTTTACTCTTACTCTGGCCTACTGGTTAAGGTCTTAACTCTTACTCTGGCCTAATAGCTAAGGTCTTAGAATCGTACTCTGGCCTAATAGCTAAGGTCTTAGACTCGTACTCTGGTCTAATGGTTAAGGTCTTAACTCTTACTCTGGCCTAATAGCTAAGGTCTTAACTCTTACTCTGGCCTACTGGTTAAGGTCTTAACTCTTACTCTGGCCTAATAGCTAAGGTCTTAGACTCGTACTCTGGCCTAATAGCAAAGGTCTTAACTCTTACTCTGGCCTAATAGCTAAGGTCTTAGACTCGTACTCTAGCCTACTGGTTAAGGTCTTAACTCTTACTCTGGCCTACTGGTTAAGGTCTTAACTCTTACTCTGGCCTAATAGCTAAGGCCTTAACTCTTACTCTGGCCTAATAGCTAAGGTCTTAGACTCATACTCTGGCCTAATGGTTAAGGTCTTAACTCTTACTCTGGCCTAATAGCTAAGGTCTTAGACTCGTACTATGGCCTAATGGTTAAGGTCTTAACTCTTACTCTGGCCTACTGGTTAAGGTCTTAACTCTTACTCTGGCCTAATAGCTAACGTCTTAGACTCGTACTCTGGCCTAATGGTTAAGGTCTTAACTCTTACTCTGGCCTAATAGCTAAGGTCTTAGACTTGCACTCAGGCCTAATAGCTAAGGTCTTAGACTCGTGCTCTGGCCTACTGGTTTAGGACTTAACTTTTACTCTGGCCTAATAGCTAAGGTCTTAGCCTCATACTCTGGCCTAATGGTTAAGGACTTAACTTTTACTCTGGCCTAATAGCTAGGGTCTTAACTCTTACTCTGGCCTAATAGCTAAGGTCTTAGACTCGTACTCTGGCCTACTGGTTAAGGTCTTAATTCTTACTCTGGCCTACTGGTTAAGGTCTTAACTCTTACTCTGGCCTAATAGCTAAGGTCTTAGACTCGTACTCTGGCCTAATAGCTAAGGTCTTAGACTCGTACTCTGGTCTAATGGTTAAGGTCTTAACTCTTACTCTAGCCTAATAGCTAAGGTCTTAACTCTTACTCTGGCCTACTGGTTAAGGTCTTAACTCTTACTCTGGCCGAATAGCTAAGGTCTTAGACTCGTACTCTGGCCTAATAGCTAAGGTCTTAACTCTTACTCTGGCCTAATAGCTAAGGTCTTAGACTTGTACTCTAGCCTACTGGTTAAGGTCTTAACTCTTACTCGGGCCTACTGGTTAGGGTCTTAACTCTTACTCTGGCCTAATAGCTAAGGTCTTAACTCTTACTCTGGCCTAATAGCTACGGTCTTAGACTTGCACTCTGGCCTAATAGCTAAGGTCTTAGACTCGTACTCTGGCCTAATGGTTAAGGTCTTAACTCTTGCTCTGGCCTACTGGTTAAGGTCTTAACTCTTACTCTGGCCTAATAGCTAAAGTCTTAGACTCGTACTCTGGCCTAATAGTTAAGGTCTTAACTCTTACTCTGGCCTAATAGCTAAGGTCTTAGACTCGCACTCTGGCCTAATAGCTAAGGTCTTAGACTCGTACTCTGGCCTAATGGTTAAGGTCTTAACTCTTACTCTGGCCTACTGGTTATGGTCTTAACTCTTACTCTGGCCTAATAGCTAAGGTCTTAGACTCGTACTCTGGCCTAATAAGTAAGGTCTTAGACTCGTACTCTGGCCTACAGGTTGAGGTCTTAACTCTTACTCTGGCCTAATAGCTAAGGTCTTAGACTCGTACTCTGGCCTAATGGTTAAGGTCTTAACTTTTACTCTGGCCTAATAGCTAAGGTCTTAACCCTTACTCTGTCCTAATAGCTAAGGTCTTAGACTCGTACTCTGGCCTACTGGTTAAGGTCTTAACTCTTACTCTGGCCTACTGGTTAAGGTCTTAACTCTTACACTGGCCTAATAGCTAAGGTCTTAGACTCGTACTCTGGCCTAATAGCTAAGGTCTTAGACTCGTACTATGGTCTAATGGTTAAGGTCTTAACTCTTACTCTGGCCTAATAGCTAAGGTCTTAACTCTTACTCTGGCCTACTGGTTAAGGTCTTAACTCTTACTCTGGCCTACTGGTTAAGGTCTTAACTCTTACTCTGGCCCAATAGCTAAGGTCTTAGACTCGTACTCTGGCCTAATAGCTAAGGTCTTAACTCTTACTCTGGCCTAATAGCTAAGGTCTTAGACTCGTACTCTGGCCTAATGGTTAAGGTCTTAGCTTTTACTCTGGCCTAATAGCTAAGGTCTTAACTCTTACTCTGGCCTAATAGCTAAGGTCTTAGACTCACACTCTGGCCTAATAGCTAAGGTATTAGACTCGTACTCTGGCCTAATGGTTAAGGTCTTAACTCTTACTCTGGCCTACTGGTTAAGGTCTTAACTGTTACTTAGGCCTAATAGCTAAGGTCTTCGACTCGTACTCTGGCCTAATAAGTAAGGTCTTAGACTCGTACTCTGGCCTACAGGTTGAGGTCTTAACTCTTACTCTGGCCTAATAGCTAAGGTCTTAGACTCGTACTCTGGCCTAATGGTTAAGGTCTTAACTTTTACTCTGGCCTAATAGCTAAGGTCTTAACCCTTACTCTGGCCTAATAGCTAAGGTCTTAGACTCGTACTCTGGCCTACTGGTTAAGGTCTTAACTCTTACTCTGGCCTACTGGTTAAGGTCTTAACTCTTACTCTGGCCTAATAGCTAAGGTCTTAGACTCGTACTCTGGTCTAATGGTTAAGGTCTTAACTCTTACTCTGGCCTAATCGCTAAGGTCTTTACTCTTACTCTGGCCTACTGGTTAAGGTCTTAACTCTTACTCTGGCCTAATAGCTAAGGTCTTAGAATCGTACTCTGGCCTAATAGCTAAGGTCTTAGACTCGTACTCTGGTCTAATGGTTAAGGTCTTAACTCTTACTCTGGCCTAATAGCTAAGGTCTTAACTCTTACTCTGGCCTACTGGTTAAGGTCTTAACTCTTACTCTGGCCTAATAGCTAAGGTCTTAGACTCGTACTCTGGCCTAATAGCAAAGGTCTTAACTCTTACTCTGGCCTAATAGCTAAGGTCTTAGACTCGTACTCTAGCCTACTGGTTAAGGTCTTAACTCTTACTCTGGCCTACTGGTTAAGGTCTTAACTCTTACTCTGGCCTAATAGCTAAGGCCTTAACTCTTACTCTGGCCTAATAGCTAAGGTCTTAGACTCATACTCTGGCCTAATGGTTAAGGTCTTAACTCTTACTCTGGCCTAATAGCTAAGGTCTTAGACTCGTACTATGGCCTAATGGTTAAGGTCTTAACTCTTACTCTGGCCTACTGGTTAAGGTCTTAACTCTTACTCTGGCCTAATAGCTAACGTCTTAGACTCGTACTCTGGCCTAATGGTTAAGGTCTTAACTCTTACTCTGGCCTAATAGCTAAGGTCTTAGACTTGCACTCAGGCCTAATAGCTAAGGTCTTAGACTCGTGCTCTGGCCTACTGGTTAAGGTCTTAACTCTTACTCTGGCCTAACAGCTAAGGTCTTAGACTCGTACTCTGGCCTAATGGTTATGGTCTTAACTCTTACTCTGGCCTACTGGTGGTCTTAACTCTTACTCTGGCCTACTGATTACGGTCTTAACTCTTACTCTGGCATAATAGCTAAGGTCTTAACTCGTGCTCTGGCCTACTGGTTAAGGTCTTAACTCTTACTCTGGCCTAATAGATAAGGTCTTAGACTCGTACTCTGGCCTAATGGTTAAGGTCTTAACTCTTACTCTGGCCTAATAGCTAAGGTCTTAACTCTTACTCTGGCCTAATAGCTAAGGTCTTAGACTCGTACTCCGGCCTAATGGTTAAGGTCTTAACTCTTACTCTGGCCTAATAGCTAAGGTCTTAGACTCGTACTCGGCCTAATAGCTAAGGTCTTAGACTCGTACTCTGGCCTAATGGTTAAGGTCTTAACTCTTACTCTGGCCTAATAGCTAAGGTCTTAGACTCTTACTCTGGCCTAATGGTTAAGGTCTTAACTTTTACTCTGGCCTAATAGCTAAGGTCTTAACTCTTACTCTGGCCTAATAGCTAAGGTCTTAGACTCGTACTCTGGCCTAATAGCTAAGGTCTTAACTCTTACTCTGGCCTAATAGATAAGGTCTTAGACTCGTACTCTGGCCTAATGGTTAAGGTCTTAACTCTTACTCTGGCCTAATAGCTAAGGTCTTAACTCTTACTCTGGCCTAATAGCTAAGGTCTTAGAGTCGTACTCCGGCCTAATGGTTAAGGTCTTAACTCTTACTCTGGCCTAATAGCTAAGGTCTTAGACTCGTACTCTGGCCTAATAGCTAAGGTCTTAGACTCGTACTCTGGCCTAATGGTTAAGGTCTTAACTCTTACTCTGGCCTAATAGCTAAGGTCTTAGACTCTTACTCTGGCCTAATGGTTAAGGTCTTAACTTTTACTCTGGCCTAATAGCTAAGGTCTTAACTCTTACTCTGGCCTAATAGCTAAGGTCTTAGACTCATACTCTGGCCTAATAGCTAAGGTCTTAACTCTTACTCTGGCCTAATAGCTAAGGTCTTAGACTCGTACTCTGGCCTACAGGTTGAGGTCTTAACTCTTACTCTGGCCTACTGGTTAAGGTCTTAACTCTTACTCTGGCCTAATAGCTAAGGTCTTAGACTCGTACTCTGGCCTAATGGTTAAGGTCTTAACTCTTACTCTGGCCTTCTGGTTAAGGTCTTAACTCTTACTCTGGCCTACTGAATAATGTCTTAACTCTTACTATGGCATAATAGCTAAGGTCTTAACTCTTACTCTGGCCTAATAGCTAAGGTCTTAGACTCGTACTCTGGCCTAATAGCTAAGGTCTTAGACTCGTACTCTGGCCTAATGGTTAAGGTCTTAACTCTTACTCTGGCCTAATAGCTAAGGTCTTAGACTCGTACTCTGGCCTAATGGTTAAGGTCTTAACTTTTACTCTGGCCTAATAGCTAAGGCCTTAACTCTTACTCTGGCCTACTGGTTAAGGTCTTAACTCTTACTCTGGCCCAATAGCTAAGGTCTTAGACTCGTACTCTGGCCTAATAGCTAAGGTCTTAACTCTTACTCTGCCTTAATAGCTAAGGTCTTAGACTCGTACTCTAGCCTACTGGTTAAGGTCTTAACTCTTACTCTGGCCTACTGGTTAAGGTCTTAACTCTTACTCTGGCCTAATAGCTAAGGTCTTAACTCTAACTCTGGCCTACTGGTTAAGGTCTTAACTCTTACTCTGGCCTAATAGCTAAGGTCTTAGACTCGTACTCTGGCCTAATGGTTAAGGTCTTAACTTTTACTCTGGCCTAATAGCTAAGGTCTTAGACTCGTACTCTGGCCTAATAGCTAAGGTCTTAGACTCGTACTCTGGTGTAATGGTTAAGGTCTTAACTCTTACTCTAGCCTATTAGCTAAGGTCTTAACTCTTACTCTGGCCTACTGGTTAAGGTCTTAACTCTTACTCTGGCCTAATAGCTAAAGTCTTAGACTCGTACTCTGGCCTAATAGTTAAGGTCTTAACTCTTACTCTGGCCTAATAGCTAAGGTCTTAACTCTTACTCTGGCCTAATAGCTAAGGTCTTAGACTCGTACTATGGCCTAATGGTTAAGGTCTTAACTCTTACTCTGGCCTAATAGCTAAGGTCTTAGACTCGCACTCTGGCCTAATAGCTAAGGTATTAGACTCGTACTCTGGCCTAATGGTTAAGGTCTTAACTCTTACTCTGGCCTACTGGTTAAGGTCTTAACTCTTACTCTGGCCTAATAGCTAAGGTCTTAGACTCGTACTCTGGCCCACTGGTTAAGGTCTTAACTCTTACTCTGGCCTAACAGCTAAGGTCTTATCTCTTACTCTGGCCTAATAGCTAAGGTCTTAGACTCGCACTCTGGCCTAATGTTTATGGTCTTAACTCTTACACTGGCCTACTGGTTAAGGTCTTAACCCTTACTCTGGCCTAATAGTTAAGGTCTTAGACTCGTACTCTGGCCTACAGGTTAAGGTCTTAACTCTTACTCTGGCCTACTGGTTAAGGTCTTAACACTTACTCTGGCCTAATAGCTAAGGTCTTAGACTTATACTCTGGCCTACTGGTTAAGGTCTTAACTCTTACTCTGGCCTAATAGCTAAGGTCTTAACTCTTACTCTGGCCTATTAGCTAAGGTCTTGGACTCGTACTCTGGCCTAATAGTTAATGTCTTAACTCTTACTCTGGCCTACTGGTTAAGGTCTTAACTCTAACTCTGGCCTAATAGCTAAGGTCTTAGACTCGTACTCTGGCCTAATAGCTAAGGTCTTAGATTCGTACTCTGGCCTAATAGCTAAGGTCTTAACTCTTACTCTGGCCTACTGGTTAATGTGTTAACTCTTACTCTGGCCTAATAGCTAAGGTCTTAGACTCGTGCTCTGGCCTAATATCTAAGGTCTTAACTCTTACTCTGGCCTAATAGCTAAGGTCTTAGACTCATACTCTGGCCTAATGGTTAAGGTCTTAACTCTTACTCTGGCCTACTGGTTAAGGTCTTAACTCTTACTCTGGCCTAATGGTTAAGGTCTTAACTCTTACTCTGGCCTAATAGCTAAGGTCTTAACCCTTACTCTGGCCTAATAGCTAAGGTCTTAGACTCGTACTCTGGCCTAATAGCTAAGGTCTTAGACTCGTACTCTGGCCTAATAGCTAAGGTCTTAACTCTTACTCTGGCCTACTGGTTAAGGTCTTAACTCTTACTCTGGCCTAATAGCTAAGGTCTTAGACTCGTACTCTGGCCTACTGGTTAAGGTCTTAACTCTTACTCTGGCCTAACAGCTAAGGTCTTAACTCTTACTATGGCCTAATAGCTAAGGTCTTAGACTCGCACTCTGGCCTAATGTTTATGGTCTTAACTCTTACACTGGCCTACTGGTTAAGGTCTTAACCCTTACTCTGGCCTAATAGCTAAGGTCTTAGACTCGTACTCTGGCCTACAGGTTAAGGTCTTAACTCTTACTCTGGCCTACTGGTTAAGGTCTTAACACTTACTCTGGCCTAATAGCTAAGGTCTTAGACTTATACTCTGGCCTACTGGTTAAGGTCTTAACTCTTACTCTGGCCTAATAGCTAAGGTCTTAACTCTTACTCTGGCCTATTAGCTAAGGTCTTAGACTCGTACTCTGGTCTAAAAGTTAAGGTCTTAACTCTTACTCTGGCCTAATAGCTAAGGTCTTAGACTCGTACTCTGGCCTAATAGCTAAGGTCTTAGATTTGTACTCTGACCTACTGGTTAAGGTCTTAACTCTTACTCTGGCCTAATAGCTAAGGTCTTAACTCTTACTCTGGCCTACTGGTTAATGTGTTAACTCTTACTCTGGCCTAATAGCTAAGATCTTAGACTCGTGCTCTGGCCTAATAGCTAAGGTCTTAACTCTTACTCTGGCCTAATAGATAAGGTCTTAGACTCGTACTCTGGCCTAATGGTTAAGGTCTTAACTCTTACTCTGGCCTACTGGTTAAGGTCTTAACTCTTACTCTGGCCTAATAGCTAAGGTCTTAACTCTTACTCTGGCCTACTGGTTAAGGTCTTAACTCTTACTCTGGCCTAATAGCTAAGGTCTTAACTCTTACTCTAGCCTAATAGCTAAGGTCTTCACTCTTACTCTGGCCTACTGGTTAAGGTCTTAACTCTTACTCTGGCCTAATAGCTAAGGTCTTAGACTTGTACTCTGGCCTAATGGTTAAGGTCTTAACTCTTACTCTGGCCTACTGGTTAAGGTCTTAACTCTTAGTCTGGCCTACTGATTAAGGTCTTAACTCTTACTCTGGCATAATAGCTAAGGTCTTAACTCTTACTCTGGCCGAATAGATAAGGTCTTAGACTCGTACTCTGGCCTAATGGTTAAGGTCTTGACTCTTACTCTGGCCTAATAGCTAAGGTCTTAACTCTTACTCTGACCTCATAGCTAAGGTCTTAGACTCGTACTCCGGCCTAATGGTTAAGGTCTTAACTCTTACTCTGGCTTAATAGCTAAGGTCTTAGACTCGTACTCTGGCCTAATAGCTAAGGTTTTAGACTCATACTCTGGCCTAATGGTTAAGGTCTTAACTCTTACTCTGGCCTAATAGCTAAGTTCCTAGACTCGTACTCTGGCCTAATGGTTAAGGTCTTAACTTTTACTCTGGCCTAATAGCTAACGTCTTAACTCTTACTCTGGCCTAATAGCTAAGGTCTTAGACTCGTACTCCGGCCTACTGGTTAAGGTCTTAACTCTTACTCTGGCCTACTGGTTAAGGTCTTAACTCTTACTCTGGCCTAATAGCTAAGGTCTTAGACTCGTACTCTGGCCTAATAGCTAAGGTCTTAGACTCGTACTCTGGTCTAATGGTTAAGGTCTTAACTCTTACTCTAGCCTATTAGCTAAGGTCTTAACTCTTACTCTGGCCTACTGGTTAAGGTCTTAACTCTTACTCTGGCCTAATAGCTAAAGTCTTAGACTCGTACTCTGGCCTTAAGTTAAGGTCTTAACTCTTACTCTGGCCTAATAGTTAAAGTCTTAGACTCGTACTATGGCCTAATGGTTAAGGTCTTAACTCTTGCTCTGGCCTACTGGTTAAGGTCTTAACTCTTACTCTGGCCTAATAGCTAACGTCTTAGACTCGTACTCTGGCCTAATGGTTAAGGTCTTAACTCTTACTCTGGCCTAATAGCTAAGGTCTTAGACTCGCACTCTGGCCTAATAGCTAAGGTATTAGACTCGTACTCTGGCCTAATGGTTAAGGTCTTAACTCTTACTCTGGCCTACTGGTTAAGGTCTTAACTCTTACTCTGGCCTAATAGCTAAGGTCTTAGACTCATACTCTGGCCTAATTGCTAAGGTTTTAGACTCGCACTCTGGCCTAATGTTTATGGTCTTAACTCTTACACTGGCCTACTGGTTAAGGTCTTAACCCTTACTCTGGCCTAATAGCTAAGGTCTTAGACTCGTACTCTGGCCTACAGGTTAAGGTCTTAACTCTTACTCCGTCCTACTGGTTAAGGTCTTAACACTTACTCTGGCCTAATAGCTAAGGTCTTAGACTTATACTCTGGCCTACTGGTTAAGGTATTAACTCTTACTCTGGCCGAATAGCTAAGGTCTTAACTCTTACTCTGGCCTATTAGCTAAGGTCTTAGACTCGTACTCTGGCCTAATAGCTAAGGTCTTAGATTCGTACTCTGGCCTAATAGCTAAGGTCTTAACTCTTACTCTGGCCTACTGGTTAATGTGTTAACTCTTACTCTGGCCTAATAGCTAAGGTCTTAGACTCGTGCTCTGGCCTAATATCTAAGGTCTTAACTCTTACTCTGGCCTAATAGCTAAGGTCTTAGACTCGTACTCTTGCCTAATGGTTAAGGTCTTAACTCTTACTCTGGCCTAATGGTTAAGGTCTTAACTCTTACTCTGGCCTAATAGCTAAGGTCTTAACCCTTACTCTGGCCTAATAGCTAAGGTCTTAACCCTTACTCTGGCCTAATAGCTAAGGTCTTAGACTCGTACTCTGGCCTAATAGCTAAGGTCTTAACTCTTACTCTGGCCTACTGGTTAAGGTCTTAACTCTTACTCTGGCCTAATAGCTAAGTTCTTAGACTTGTACTCTGGCCTACTGGTTAAGGTCTTAACTCTTACTCTGGCCTAACAGCTAAGGTCTTAACTCTTACTATGGCCTAATAGCTAAGGTCTTAGACTCGCACTCTGGCCTAATGTTTAAGGTCTTAACTCTTACTCTGGCCTACTGGTTAAGGTCTTAACACTTACTCTGGCCTAATAGCTAAGGTCTTAGACTTATACTCTGGCCTACTGGTTAAGGTCTTAACTCTTACTCTGGCCTAATAGCTAAGGTCTTAACTCTTACTCTGGCCTATTAGCTAAGGTCTTAGACTTGTACTCTGGTCTAATAGTTAAGGTCTTAACTCTTACTCTGGCCTAATAGCTAAGGTCTTAGACTCGTACTCTGGCCTAATAGCTAAGGTCTTAGATTTGTACTCTGACCTACTGGTTAAGGTCTTAACTCTTACTCTGGCCTAATAGCTAAGGTCTTAACTCTTACTCTGGCCTACTGGTTAATGTGTTAACTCTTACTCTGGCCTAATAGCTAAGATCTTAGACTCGTGCTCTGGCCTAATAGCTAAGGTCTTAACTCTTACTCTGGCCTAATAGATAAGGTCTTAGACTCGTACTCTGGCCTAATGGTTAAGGTCTTAACTCTTACTCTGGCCTACTGGTTAAGGTCTTAACTCTTACTCTGGCCTAATAGCTAAGGTCTTAACTCTTACTCTGGCCTACTGGTTAAGGTCTTAACTCTTACTCTGGCCTAATAGCTAAGGTCTTAACTCTTACTCTAGCCTAATAGCTAAGGTCTTCACTCTTACTCTGGCCTACTGGTTAAGGTCTTAACTCTTACTCTGGCCTAATAGCTAAGGTCTTAGACTCGTACTCTGGCCTACAGGTTGAGGTCTTAACTCTTACTCTGGCCTACTGGTTAAGGTCTTAACTCTTACTCTGGCCTAATAGCTAAGGTCTTAGACTTGTACTCTGGCCTAATGGTTAAGGTCTTAACTCTTACTCTGGCCTACTGGTTAAGGTCTTAACTCTTAGTCTGGCCTACTGATTAAGGTCTTAACTCTTACTCTGGCATAATAGCTAAGGTCTTAACTCTTACTCTGGCCGAATAGATAAGGTCTTAGACTCGTACTCTGGCCTAATGGTTAAGGTCTTAACTCTTACTCTGGCCTAATAGCTAAGGTCTTAACTCTTACTCTGACCTCATAGCTAAGGTCTTAGACTCGTACTCCGGCCTAATGGTTAAGGTCTTAACTCTTACTCTGGCTTAATAGCTAAGGTCTTAGACTCGTACTCTGGCCTAATAGCTAAGGTTTTAGACTCGTACTCTGGCCTAATGGTTAAGGTCTTAACTCTTACTCTGGCCTAATAGCTAAGTTCCTAGACTCGTACTCTGGCCTAATGGTTAAGGTCTTAACTTTTACTCTGGCCTAATAGCTAACGTCTTAACTCTTACTCTGGCCTAATAGCTAAGGTCTTAGACTCGTACTCCGGCCTACTGGTTAAGGTCTTAACTCTTACTCTGGCCTACTGGTTAAGGTCTTAACTCTTACTCTGGCCTAATAGCTAAGGTCTTAGACTCGTACTCTGGCCTAATAGCTAAGGTCTTAGACTCGTACTCTGGTCTAATGGTTAAGGTCTTAACTCTTACTCTAGCCTATTAGCTAAGGTCTTAACTCTTACTCTGGCCTACTGGTTAAGGTCTTAACTCTTACTCTGGCCTAATAGCTAAAGTCTTAGACTCGTACTCTGGCCTTAAGTTAAGGTCTTAACTCTTACTCTGGCCTAATAGTTAAAGTCTTAGACTCGTACTATGGCCTAATGGTTAAGGTCTTAACTCTTGCTCTGGCCTACTGGTTAAGGTCTTAACTCTTACTCTGGCCTAATAGCTAACGTCTTAGACTCGTACTCTGGCCTAATGGTTAAGGTCTTAACTCTTACTCTGGCCTAATAGCTAAGGTCTTAGACTCGCACTCTGGCCTAATAGCTAAGGTATTAGACTCGTACTCTGGCCTAATGGTTAAGGTCTTAACTCTTACTCTGGCCTACTGGTTAAGGTCTTAACTCTTACTCTGGCCTAATAGCTAAGGTCTTAGACTCATACTCTGGCCTAATAGCTAAGGTTTTAGACTCGCACTCTGGCCTAATGTTTATGGTCTTAACTCTTACACTGGCCTACTGGTTAAGGTCTTAACCCTTACTCTGGCCTAATAGCTAAGGTCTTAGACTCGTACTCTGGCCTACAGGTTAAGGTCTTAACTCTTACTCCGTCCTACTGGTTAAGGTCTTAACACTTACTCTGGCCTAATAGCTAAGGTCTTAGACTTATACTCTGGCCTACTGGTTAAGGTATTAACTCTTACTCTGGCCGAATAGCTAAGGTCTTAACTCTTACTCTGGCCTATTAGCTAAGGTCTTAGACTCGTACTCTGGCCTAATAGCTAAGGTCTTAGATTCGTACTCTGGCCTAATAGCTAAGGTCTTAACTCTTACTCTGGCCTACTGGTTAATGTGTTAACTCTTACTCTGGCCTAATAGCTAAGGTCTTAGACTCGTGCTCTGGCCTAATATCTAAGGTCTTAACTCTTACTCTGGCCTAATAGCTAAGGTCTTAGACTCGTACCCTTGCCTAATGGTTAAGGTCTTAACTCTTACTCTGGCCTACTGGTTAATGTCTTAACTCTTACTCTGGCCTAATGGTTAAGGTCTTAACTCTTACTCTGGCCTAATAGCTAAGGTCTTAACCCTTACTCTGGCCTAATAGCTAAGGTCTTAGACTCGTACTCTGGCCTAATAGCTAAGGTCTTAGACTCGTACTCTGGCCTAATAGCTAAGGTCTTAACTCTTACTCTGGCCTACTGGTTAAGGTCTTAACTCTTACTCTGGCCTAATAGCTAAGTTCTTAGACTTGTACTCTGGCCTACTGGTTAAGGTCTTAACTCTTACTCTGGCCTAACAGCTAAGGTCTTAACTCTTACTATGGCCTAATAGCTAAGGTCTTAGACTCGCACTCTGGCCTAATGTTTATGGTCTTAACTCTTACACTGGCCTACTGGTTAAGGTCTTAACCCTTACTCTGGCCTAATAGCTAAGGTCTTAGACTCGTACTCTGGCCTACAGGTTAAGGTCTTAACTCTTACTCTGGCCTACTGGTTAAGGTCTTAACACTTACTCTGGCCTAATAGCTAAGGTCTTAGACTTATACTCTGGCCTACTGGTTAAGGTCTTAACTCTTACTCTGGCCTAATAGCTAAGGTCTTAACTCTTACTCTGGCCTATTAGCTAAGGTCTTAGACTCGTACTCTGGTCTAATAGTTAAGGTCTTAACTCTTACTCTGGCCTAATAGCTAAGGTCTTAGACTCGTACTCTGGCCTAATAGCTAAGGTCTTAGATTCGTACTCTGACCTACTGGTTAAGGTCTTAACTCTTACTCTGGCCTAATAGCTAAGGTCTTAACTCTTACTCTGGCCTACTGGTTAATGTGTTAACTCTTACTCTGGCCTAATAGCTAAGATCTTAGACTCGTGCTCTGGCCTAATAGCTAAGGTCTTAACTCTTACTCTGGCCTAATAGATAAGGTCTTAGACTCGTACTCTGGCCTAATGGTTAAGGTCTTAACTCTTACTCTGGCCTACTGGTTAAGGTCTTAACTCTTACTCTGGCCTAATAGCTAAGGTCTTAACTCTTACTCTGGCCTACTGGTTAAGGTCTTAACTCTTACTCTGGCCTAATAGCTAAGGTCTTAGACTCGTACTCTGGCCTACAGGTTGAGGTCTTAACTCTTACTCTGGCCTACTGGTTAAGGTCTTAACTCTTACTCTGGCCTAATAGCTAAGGTCTTAGACTCGTACTCTGGCCTAATGGTTAAGGTCTTAACTCTTACTCTGGCCTACTGGTTAAGGTCTTAACTCTTAGTCTGGCCTACTGATTAAGGTCTTAACTCTTACTCTGGCATAATAGCTAAGGTCTTAACTCTTACTCTGGCCTAATAGATAAGGTCTTAGACTCGTACTCTGGCCTAACGGTTAAGGTCTTAACTCTTACTCTGGCTTAATAGCTAAGGTCTTAACTCTTACTCTGGCCTAATAGCTAAGGTCTTAGACTCGTACTCCGGCCTAATGGTTAAGGTCTTAACTCTTACTCTGGCCTAATAGCTAAGGTCTTAGACTCGTACTCTGGCCTAATAGCTAAGGTCTTAGACTCGTACTCTGGCCTAATGGTTAAGGTCTTAACTCTTACTCTGGCCTAATAGCTAAGGTCTTAGACTCGTACTCTGGCCTAATGGTTAAGGTCTTAACTTTTACTCTGGCCTAATAGCTAACGTCTTAACTCTTACTCAGGCCTAATAGCTAAGGTCTTCGACTCGTACTCTGGCCTACTGGTTAAGGTCTTAACTCTTACTCTGGCCTACTGGTTAAGGTCTTAACTCTTACTCTGGCCTAATAGCTAAGGTCTTAGACTCGTACTCTGGCCTAATAGCTAAGGTCTTAGACTCGTACTCTGGTCTAATGGTTAAGGTCTTAACTCTTACTCTAGCCTATTAGCTAAGGTCTTAACTCTTACTCTGGCCTACTGGTTAAGGTCTTAACTCTTACTCTGGCCTAATAGCTAAAGTCTTAGACTCGTACTCTGGTCTAATAGTTAAGGTCTTAACTCTTACTCTGGCCTAATAGTTAAAGTCTTAGACTCGTACTATGGCCTAATGGTTAAGGTCTTAACTCTTGCTCTGGCCTACTGGTTAAGGTCTTAACTCTTACTCTGGCCTAATAGCTAACGTCTTAGACTCGTACTCTGGCCTAATGGTTAAGGTCTTAACTCTTACTCTGGCCTAATAGCTAAGGTCTAAGACTCGCACTCTGGCCTAATAGCTAAGGTATTAGACTCGTACTCTGGCCTAATGGTTAAGGTCTTAACTCTTACTCTGGCCTACTGGTTCAGGTCTTAACTCTTACTCTGGCCTAATAGTTAAGGTCTTCGACTCGTACTCTGGCCTAATAGCTAAGGTCTTAGACTCGTACTCTGGCCTACAGGTTGAGGTCTTAACTCTTACTCTGGCCTACTGGTTAAGGTCTTAACTCTTACTCTGGCCTAATAGCTAAGGTCTTAGACTCGTACTCTGGCCTACTGGTTAAGGTCTTAACTCTTACACTGGCCTAACAGCTAAGGTCTTATCTCTTACTCTGGCCAAATAGCTAAGGTCTTAGACTCGCACTCTGGCCTAATGTTTATGGTCTTAACTCTTACACTGGCCTACTGGTTAAGGTCTTAACCCTTACTCTGGCCTAATAGCTAAGGTCTTAGACTCGTACTCTGGCCTACAGGTTAAGGTCTTAACTCTTACTCTGTCCTACTGGTTAAGGTCTTAACACTTACTCTGGCCTAATAGCTAAGGTCTTAGACTTATACTCTGGCCTACTGGTTAAGGTCTTAACTCTTACTCTGGCCTAATAGCTAAGGTCTTATCTCTTACTCTGGCCTATTAGCTAAGGTCTTAGACTCGTACTCTGGCCTAATAGCTAAGGTCTTAGATTCGTACTCTGGCCTAATAGCTAAGGTCTTAACTCTTACTCTGGCCTACTGGTTAATGTGTTAACTCTTACTCTGGCCTAATAGCTAAGGTCTTAGACTCGTACTCTTGCCTAATGGTTAAGGTCTTAACTCTTATTCTGGCCTACTGGTTAATGTCTTAACTCTTACTCTGGCCTAATGGTTAAGGTCTTAACTCTTACTCTGGCCTAATAGCTAAGGTCTTAACCCTTACTCTGGCCTAATAGCTAAGGTCTTAGACTCGTACTCTGGCCTACTGGTTAAGGTCTTAACTCTTACTCTGGCCTACTTGTTAAGGTCTTAACTCTTACTCTGGCCTAATAGCTAAGGTCTTAGACTCGTACTCTGGCCTAATAGCTAAGGTCTTACACTCGTACTCTGGTCTAATGGTTAAGGTCTTAACTCTTACTCTGGCCTAATAGCTAAGGTCTTAACTCTTACTCTGGCCTACTGGTTAAGGTCTTAACTCTTACTCTGGCCTACTGGTTAAGGTCTTAACTCTTACTCTGGCCCCATAGCTAAGGTCTTAGACTCGTACTCTGGCCTAATAGCTAAGGTCTTAACTCTTACTCTGGCCTAATAGCTAAGGTCTTAGACTCGTACTCTAGCCTACTGGTTAAGGTCTTAACTCTTACTCTGGCCTAATAGCTAAGGTCTTAGACTCGTACTCTGGCCTAATAGCTAAGGTCTTAGACTCGTACTCTGGCCTAATGGTTAAGGTCTTAACTCTTACTCTGGCATAATAGCTAAGGTCTTAGACTCGTACTCTGGCCTAATGGTTAAGGTCTTAACTTTTACTCTGGCCTAATAGCTAAGGTCTTAACTCTTACTCTGGCCTAATAGCTAAGGTCTTAACTCTTACTCTGGCCTACTGGTTAAAGTCTTAACTCTTACTCTGGCCTAATAGCTAAGGTCTTAGACTCGTACTCTGGCCTAATAGCTAAGGTCTTAGACTCGTACTCTGGTCTAATGGTTAAGGTTTTAACTCTTACTCTAGCCTAATAGCTAAGGTCTTAACTCTTACTCTGGCCTACTGGTTAAGGTCTTAACTCTTACTCTGGCCTAATAGCTAAGGTCTTAGACTCGTACTCTGGCCTACAGGTTGAGGTCTTAACTCTTACTCTGGCCTACTGGTTAAGGTCTTAACTCTTACTCTGGCCTAATAGCTGAGGTCTTAGACTCGTACTCTGGCCTAATGGTTAAGGTCTTAACTCTTACTCTGGCCTACTGGTTAAGGTCTTAACTCTTAGTCTGGCCTACTGATTAAGGTCTTAACTCTTACTCTGGCATAATAACTAAGGTCTTAACTCTTACTCTGGCCTAATAGATAAGGTCTTAGACTCGTACTCTGGCCTAATGGTTAAGGTCTTAACTCTTACTCTGGCCTAATAGCTAAGGTCTTAACTCTTACTCTGGCCTAATAGCTAAGGTCTTAGACTCGTACTCCGGCCTAATGGTTAAGGTCTTAACTCTTACTCTGGCCTAATAGCTAAGGTCTTAGACTCGTACTCTGGCCTAATAGCTAAGGTCTTAACTCTTACTCTGGCCTAATAGCTAAGGTCTTAGACTCGTACTCTGGCCTACTGGTTAAGGTCTTAACTCTTACTCTGGCCTACTGGTTAAGGTCTTAACTCTTACTCTGGCCTACAGGTTAAGGTCTTAACTCTTACTCTGGCCTAATGTTTAAGGTCTTAACTCTTACTCCGCCCTAATAGCTAAGGTCTTAGACTCGTACTCTGGCCTAATAGCTAAGGTCTTAACTCTTATTCTGGCCTAATAGCTAAGGTCTTAGACTCGTACTCTAGCCCACTGTTTAAGGTCTTAACTCTTACTCTGGCCTACTGGTTAAGGTCTTAACTCTTACTCTGGCCTAATAGCTAAGGTCTTAACTCTTACTCTGGCCTAATAGCTACGGTCTTAGACTCGTACTCTGGCCTAATGGTTAAGGTCTGAACTCTTACTCTGGCCTAATAGCTAAGGTCTTAACTCTTACTCTGGCCTAATAGCTAAGGTCTTAGACTCGTACTCTGGCCTAATAGCTAAGGTCTTAGACTCATACTCTGGCCTAATGGTTAAGGTCTTAACTCTTACTCTGGCCTAATAGCTAAGGTCTTAGATTCGTACTCTGGCCTAATGGTTAAGGTCTTAACTTTTACTCTGGCCTAATAGCTAAGGTCTTAACTCTTACTCTTGCCTAATAGCTAAGGTCTTAGACTCGTACTCTGGCCTACTGGTTAAGGTCTTAACTCTTACTCTGGCCTAATAGCTAAGGTCTTAGACTCGTACTCTAGCCTACTGGTTAAGGTCTTAACTCTTACTCTGGCCTACTGGTTAAGGTCTTAACTCTTACTCTGGCCTAATAGCTAAGGTCTTAACTCTTACTCTGGCCTAATAGCTACGGTCTTAGACTCGTAACCTGGCCTAATGGTTAAGGTCTGAACTCTTACTCTGGCCTAATAGTTAAAGTCTGAGACTCGTACTATGGCCTAATGGTTAAGGTCTTAACTCTTACTCTGGCCTAATAGCTAAGGTCTTAGACTCGCACTCTGGCCTAATAGCTAAGGTCTTAGACTCGTACTCTGGCCTAATGGTTAAGGTCTTAACTCTTACTCTGGCCTACTGGTTAAGGTCTTAACTCTTACTCTGGCCTAATAGCTAAGGTCTTAGACTCGTACTCTGGCCTAATAGCTAAGGTCTTAGACTCGTACTCTGGCCTACAGGTTGAGGTCTTAACTCTTACTCTGGCCTACTGGTTAAGGTCTTAACTCTTACTCTGGCCTAATAGCTAAGGTCTTAGACTCGTACTCTGGCCTACTGGTTAAGGTCTTAACTCTTACTCTGGCCTAACAGCTAAGGTCTTAACTCTTACTACGGCCTAATAGCTAAGGTCTTAGACTCGCACTCTGGCCTAATGGTTAAGGTCTTAACTCTTACTCTGGCCTAATAGCTAAGGTCTTAGACTCGCACTCTGGCCTAATAGCTAAGGTCTTAGACTCGTACTCTGGCCTAATGGTTAAGGTCTTAACTCTTACTCTGGCCTAATAGCTAAGGTCTTAACTCTTACTCTGGCCTAATAGCTAAGGTCTTAGACTCGTACTCTAGCCTACTGGTTAAGGTCTTAACTCTTACTCTGGCCTACTGGTTAAGGTCTTAACTCTTACTCTGGCCTAATAGCTAAGGTCTTAACTCTTACTCTGGCCTAATAGCTACGGTCTTAGACTCGTAACCTGGCCTAATGGTTAAGGTCTGAACTCTTACTCTGGCCTAATAGTTAAAGTCTGAGACTCGTACTATGGCCTAATGGTTAAGGTCTTAACTCTTACTCTGGCCTAATAGCTAAGGTCTTAGACTCGCACTCTGGCCTAATAGCTAAGGTCTTAGACTCGTACTCTGGCCTAATGGTTAAGGTCTTAACTCTTACTCTGGCCTACTGGTTAAGGTCTTAACTCTTACTCTGGCCTAATAGCTAAGGTCTTAGACTCGTACTCTGGCCTAATAGCTAAGGTCTTAGACTCGTACTCTGGCCTACAGGTTGAGGTCTTAACTCTTACTCTGGCCTACTGGTTAAGGTCTTAACTCTTACTCTGGCCTAATAGCTAAGGTCTTAGACTCGTACTCTGGCCTACTGGTTAAGGTCTTAACTCTTACTCTGGCCTAACAGCTAAGGTCTTAACTCTTACTACGGCCTAATAGCTAAGGTCTTAGACTCGCACTCTGGCCTAATGTTTATGGTCTTAACTCTTATACTGGCCTACTGGTTAAGGTCTTAACCCTTACTCTGGCCTAATAGCTAAGGTCTTAGACTCGTACTCTGGCCTACAGGTTAAGGTCTTAACTCTTACTCTGGCCTACTGGTTAAGGTCTTAACACTTACTCTGGCCTAATAGCTAAGGTCTTAGACTTATACTCTGGCCTACTGGTTAAGGTCTTAACTCTTACTCTGGCCTAATAGCTAAGGTCTTAACTCTTACTCTGGCCTATTAGCTAAGGTCTTAGACTCGTACTCTGGTCTAATAGTTAAGGTCTTAACTCTTACTCTGGCCTAATAGCTAAGGTCTTAGACTCGTACTCTGGCCTAATAGCTAAGGTCTTAGATTCGTACTCTGACCTACTGGTTAAGGTCTTAACTCTTACTCTGGCCTAATAGCTAAGGACTTAACTCTTACTCTGGCCTACTGGTTAATGTGTTAACTCTTACTCTGGCCTAATAGCTAAGATCTTAGACTCGTGCTCTGGCCTAATAGCTAAGGTCTTAACTCTTACTCTGGCCTAATAGATAAGGTCTTAGACTCGTACTCTGGCCTAATGGTTAAGGTCTTAACTCTTACTCTGGCCTACTGGTTAAGGTCTTAACTCTTACTCTGGCCTAATAGCTAAGGTCTTAACTCTTACTCTGGCCTACTGGTTAAGGTCTTAACTCTTACTCTGGCCTAATAGCTAAGGTCTTAACTCTTACTCTAGCCTAATAGCTAAGGTCTTCACTCTTACTCTGGCCTACTGGTTAAGGTCTTAACTCTTACTCTGGCCTAATAGCTAAGGTCTTAGACTCGTACTCTGGCCTAATGGTTAAGGTCTTAACTCTTACTCTGGCCTACTGGTTAAGGTCTTAACTCTTAGTCTGGCCTACTGATTAAGGTCTTAACTCTTACTCTGGCATAATAGCTAAGGTCTTAACTCTTACTCTGGCCTCATAGCTAAGGTCTTAGACTCATACTCCGGCCTAATGGTTAAGGTCTTAACTCTTACTCTGGCCTAATAGCTAAGGTCTTAGACTCGTACTCTGGCCTAATAGCTAAGGTCTTAGACTCGTACTCTGGCCTAATGGTTAAGGTCTTAACTCTTACTCTGGCCTAATAGCTAAGGTCTTAGACTCGTACTCTGGCCTAATGGTTAAGGTCTTAACTTTTACTCTGGCCTAATAGCTAACGTCTTAACTTTTACTCTGGCCTAATAGCTAAGGTCTTAGACTCGTACTCTGGCCTACTGGTTAAGGTCTTAACTCTTACTCTGGCCTACTGGTTAAGGTCTTAACTTTTACTCTGGCCTAATAGCTAAGGTCTTAGACTCGTACTCTGGCCTAATAGCTAAGGTCTTAGACTCGTACTCTGGTCTAATGGTTAAGGTCTTAACTCTTACTCTAGCCTATTAGCTAAGGTCTTAACTCTTACTCTGGCCTACTGGTTAAGGTCTTAACTCTTACTCTGGCCTAATAGCTAAAGTCTTAGACTCGTACTCTGGCCTAATAGTTAAGGTCTTAACTCTTACTCTGTCCTAATAGCTAAGGTCTTAGACTCGCACTCTGGCCTAATGTTTATGGTCTTAACTCTTACACTGGCCTACTGGTTAAGGTCTTAACCCTTACTCTGGCCTAATAGCTAAGGTCTTAGACTCATACTCTGGCCTACATGTTAAGGTCTTAACTCTTACTCTGGCCTACTGGTTAAGGTCTTAACACTTACTCTGGCCTAATAGCTAAGGTCTTAGACTTATACTCTGGCCTACTGGTTAAGGTCTTAACTCTCACTCTGGCCTAATAGCTAAGGTCTTAGACTCGTACTCTGACCTACTGGTTAAGGTCTTAACTCTTACTCTGGCCTAATAGCTAAGGTCTTAACTCTTACTCTGGCCTAATAGCTACGGTCTTAGACTCGTACTCTGGCCTAATGGTTAAGGTCTGAACTCTTACTCTGGCCTAATAGCTAAGGTCTTAACTCTTACTCTGGCCTAATAGCTAAGGTCTTAGACTCGTACTCTGGCCTAATAGCTAAGGTCTTAGACTCATACTCTGGCCTAATGGTTAAGGTCTTAACTCTTACTCTGGCCTAATAGCTAAGGTCTTAGATTCGTACTCTGGCCTAATGGTTAAGGTCTTAACTTTTACTCTGGCCTAATAGCTAAGGTCTTAACTCTTACTCTTGCCTAATAGCTAAGGTCTTAGACTCGTACTCTGGCCTACTGGTTAAGGTCTTAACTCTTACTCTGGCCTAATAGGTAAGGTCTTAGACTCGTACTCTAGCCTACTGGTTAAGGTCTTAACTCTTACTCTGGCCTACTGGTTAAGGTCTTAACTCTTACTCTGGCCTAATAGCTAAGGTCTTAACTCTTACTCTGGCCTAATAGCTACGGTCTTAGACTCGTAACCTGGCCTAATGGTTAAGGTCTGAACTCTTACTCTGGCCTAATAGTTAAAGTCTGAGACTCGTACTATGGCCTAATGGTTAAGGTCTTAACTCTTACTCTGGCCTAATAGCTAAGGTCTTAGACTCGCACTCTGGCCTAATAGCTAAGGTCTTAGACTCGTACTCTGGCCTAATGGTTAAGGTCTTAACTCTTACTCTGGCCTACTGGTTAAGGTCTTAACTCTTACTCTGGCCTAATAGCTAAGGTCTTAGACTCGTACTCTGGCCTAATAGCTAAGGTCTTAGACTCGTACTCTGGCCTACAGGTTGAGGTCTTAACTCTTACTCTGGCCTACTGGTTAAGGTCTTAACTCTTACTCTGGCCTAATAGCTAAGGTCTTAGACTCGTACTCTGGCCTACTGGTTAAGGTCTTAACTCTTACTCTGGCCTAACAGCTAAGGTCTTAACTCTTACTACGGCCTAATAGCTAAGGTCTTAGACTCGCACTCTGGCCTAATGGTTAAGGTCTTAACTCTTACTCTGGCCTAATAGCTAAGGTCTTAGACTCGCACTCTGGCCTAATAGCTAAGGTCTTAGACTCGTACTCTGGCCTAATGGTTAAGGTCTTAACTCTTACTCTGGCCTAATAGCTAAGGTCTTAACTCTTACTCTGGCCTAATAGCTAAGGTCTTAGACTCGTACTCTAGCCTACTGGTTAAGGTCTTAACTCTTACTCTGGCCTACTGGTTAAGGTCTTAACTCTTACTCTGGCCTAATAGCTAAGGTCTTAACTCTTACTCTGGCCTAATAGCTACGGTCTTAGACTCGTAACCTGGCCTAATGGTTAAGGTCTGAACTCTTACTCTGGCCTAATAGTTAAAGTCTGAGACTCGTACTATGGCCTAATGGTTAAGGTCTTAACTCTTACTCTGGCCTAATAGCTAAGGTCTTAGACTCGCACTCTGGCCTAATAGCTAAGGTCTTAGACTCGTACTCTGGCCTAATGGTTAAGGTCTTAACTCTTACTCTGGCCTACTGGTTAAGGTCTTAACTCTTACTCTGGCCTAATAGCTAAGGTCTTAGACTCGTACTCTGGCCTAATAGCTAAGGTCTTAGACTCGTACTCTGGCCTACAGGTTGAGGTCTTAACTCTTACTCTGGCCTACTGGTTAAGGTCTTAACTCTTACTCTGGCCTAATAGCTAAGGTCTTAGACTCGTACTCTGGCCTACTGGTTAAGGTCTTAACTCTTACTCTGGCCTAACAGCTAAGGTCTTAACTCTTACTACGGCCTAATAGCTAAGGTCTTAGACTCGCACTCTGGCCTAATGTTTATGGTCTTAACTCTTATACTGGCCTACTGGTTAAGGTCTTAACCCTTACTCTGGCCTAATAGCTAAGGTCTTAGACTCGTACTCTGGCCTACAGGTTAAGGTCTTAACTCTTACTCTGGCCTACTGGTTAAGGTCTTAACACTTACTCTGGCCTAATAGCTAAGGTCTTAGACTTATACTCTGGCCTACTGGTTAAGGTCTTAACTCTTACTCTGGCCTAATAGCTAAGGTCTTAACTCTTACTCTGGCCTATAAGCTAAGGTCTTAGACTCGTACTCTGGTCTAATAGTTAAGGTCTTAACTCTTACTCTGGCCTAATAGCTAAGGTCTTAGACTCGTACTCTGGCCTAATAGCTAAGGTCTTAGATTCGTACTCTGACCTACTGGTTAAGGTCTTAACTCTTACTCTGGCCTAATAGCTAAGGACTTAACTCTTACTCTGGCCTACTGGTTAATGTGTTAACTCTTACTCTGGCCTAATAGCTAAGATCTTAGACTCGTGCTCTGGCCTAATAGCTAAGGTCTTAACTCTTACTCTGGCCTAATAGATAAGGTCTTAGACTCGTACTCTGGCCTAATGGTTAAGGTCTTAACTCTTACTCTGGCCTACTGGTTAAGGTCTTAACTCTTACTCTGGCCTAATAGCTAAGGTCTTAACTCTTACTCTGGCCTACTGGTTAAGGTCTTAACTCTTACTCTGGCCTAATAGCTAAGGTCTTAACTCTTACTCTAGCCTAATAGCTAAGGTCTTCACTCTTACTCTGGCCTACTGGTTAAGGTCTTAACTCTTACTCTGGCCTAATAGCTAAGGTCTTAGACTCGTACTCTGGCCTACAGGTTGAGGTCTTAACTCTTACTCTGGCCTACTGGTTAAGGTCTTAACTCTTACTCTGGCCTAATAGCTAAGGTCTTAGACTCGTACTCTGGCCTAATGGTTAAGGTCTTAACTCTTACTCTGGCCTACTGGTTAAGGTCTTAACTCTTAGTCTGGCCTACTGATTAAGGTCTTAACTCTTACTCTGGCATAATAGCTAAGGTCTTAACTCTTACTCTGGCCTCATAGCTAAGGTCTTAGACTCATACTCCGGCCTAATGGTTAAGGTCTTAACTCTTACTCTGGCCTAATAGCTAAGGTCTTAGACTCGTACTCTGGCCTAATAGCTAAGGTCTTAGACTCGTACTCTGGCCTAATGGTTAAGGTCTTAACTTTTACTCTGGCCTAATAGCTAACGTCTTAACTTTTACTCTGGCCTAATAGCTAAGGTCTTAGACTCGTACTCTGGCCTACTGGTTAAGGTCTTAACTCTTACTCTGGCCTACTGGTTAAGGTCTTAACTTTTACTCTGGCCTAATAGCTAAGGTCTTAGACTCGTACTCTGGCCTAATAGCTAAGGTCTTAGACTCATACTCTGGTCTAATGGTTAAGGTCTTAACTCTTACTCTAGCCTATTAGCTAAGGTCTTAACTCTTACTCTGGCCTACTGGTTAAGGTCTTAACTCTTACTCTGGCCTAATAGCTAAAGTCTTAGACTCGTACTCTGGCCTAATAGTTAAGGTCTTAACTCTTACTCTGTCCTAATAGCTAAGGTCTTAGACTCGCACTCTGGCCTAATGTTTATGGTCTTAACTCTTACACTGGCCTACTGGTTAAGGTCTTAACCCTTACTCTGGCCTAATAGCTAAGGTCTTAGACTCATACTCTGGCCTACATGTTAAGGTCTTAACTCTTACTCTGGCCTACTGGTTAAGGTCTTAACACTTACTCTGGCCTAATAGCTAAGGTCTTAGACTTATACTCTGGCCTACTGGTTAAGGTCTTAACTCTTACTCTGGCCTAATAGCTAAGGTCTTAACTCTTACTCTGGCCTATTAGCTAAGGTCTTAGACTCGTACTCTGGTCTAATAGTTAAGGTCTTAACTCTTACTCTGGCCTAATAGCTAAGGTCTTAGACTCGTACTCTGGCCTAATAGCTAAGGTCTTAGATTCGTACTCTGACCTACTGGTTAAGGTCTTAACTCTTACTCTGGCCTAATAGCTAAGGTCTTAACTCTTACTCTGGCCTACTGGTTAATGTGTTAACTCTTACTCTGGCCTAATAGCTAAGATCTTAGACTCGTGCTCTGGGCTAATAGCTAAGGTCTTAACTCTTACTCTGGCCTAATAGATAAGGTCTTAGACTCGTACTCTGGCCTAATGGTTAAGGTCTTAACTCTTACTCTGGCCTACTGGTTAAGGTCTTAACTCTTACTCTGGCCTAATAGCTAAGGTCTTAACTCTTAATCTGGCCTACTGGTTAAGGTCTTAACTCTTACTCTGGCCTAATAGCTAAGATCTTAACTCTTACTCTAGCCTAATAGCTAAGGTCTTCACTCTTACTCTGGCCTACTGGTTAAGGTCTTAACTCTTACTCTGGCCTAATAGCTAAGGTCTTAGACTCGTACTCTGGCCTACAGGTTGAGGTCTTAACTCTTACTCTGGCCTACTGGTTAAGGTCTTAACACTTACTCTGGCCTAATAGATAAGGTCTTAGACTCGTACTCTGGCCTAATGGTTAAGGTCTTAACTCTTACTCTGGCCTACTGGTTAAGGTCTTAACTCTTAGTCTAGCCTACTGATTAAGGTCTTAACTCTTACTCTGGCATAATAGCTAAGGTCTTAACTCTTACTCTGGCCTAATAGATAAGGTCTTAGACTCGTACTCTGGCCTAATGGTTAAGGTCTTAACTCTTACTCTGGCCTAATAGCTAAGGTCTTAACTCTTACTCTGGCCTCATAGCTAAGGTCTTAGACTCGTACTCCGGCCTAATGGTTAAGGTCTTAACTCTTACTCTGGCCTAATAGCTAAGGTCTTAGACTCATACTCTGGCTTAATAGCTAAGGTCTTAGACTCGTACTCTGGCCTAATGGTTAAGGTCTTAACTGTTACTCCGGCCTAATAGCTAAGGTCTTAGACTTGTACTCTGGCCTAATGGTTAAGGTCTTAACTTTTACTCTGGCCTAATAGCTAACGTCTTAACTCTTACTCTGGCCTAATAGCTAAGGTCTTAGACTCGTACTCTGGCCTACTGGTTAAGGTCTTAACTCTTACTCTGGCCTACTGGTTAAGGTCTTAACTCTTACTCTGGCCTAATAGCTAAGGTCTTAGACTCGTACTCTGGCCTAATAGCTAAGGTCTTAGACTCGTACTCTGGTCTAATGGTTAAGGTCTTAACTCTTACTCTAGCCTATTAGCTAAGGTCTTAACTCTTACTCTGGCCTACTGGTTAAGGTCTTAACTCTTACTCTGGCCTAATAGTTAAAGTCTTAGACTCGTACTATGGCCTAATGGTTAAGGTCTTAACTCTTGCTCTGGCCTAATGGTTAAGGTCTTAACTCTTACTCTGGCCTAATAGCTAAGGTCTTAGACTCGTACTCTGGCCTAATAGCTAAGGTCTTAGACTCGTACTCTGGCCTACAGGTTGAGGTCTTAACTCTTACTCTGGCCTACTGGTTAAGGTCTTAACTCTTACTCTGGCCTAATAGCTAAGGTCTTAGACTCGTACTCTGGCCTACTGGTTAAGGTCTTAACTCTTACTCTGGCCTAACAGCTAAGGTCTTATCTCTTACTCTGGCCTAATAGCTAAGGTCTTAGACTCGCACTCTGGCCTAATGTTTATGGTCTTAACTCTTACACTGGCCTACTGGTTAAGGTCTTAACCCTTACTCTGGCCTAATAGCTAAGGTCTTAGACTCGTACTCTGGCCTACAGGTTAAGGTCTGAACTCTTACTCTGTCCTACTGGTTAAGGTCTTAACTCTTACTCTGGCCTAATAGCTAAGGTCTTAACTCTTACTCTTGCCTATTAGCTAAGGTCTTAGACTCGTACTCTGGCCTAATAGCTAAGGTCTTAGATTCGTACTCTGGCCTAATAGCTAAGGTCTTAACTCTTACTCTGGCCTACTGGTTAATGTGTTAACTCTTACTCTGGCCTAATAGCTAAGGTCTTAGACTCGTGCTCTGGCCTAATATCTAAGGTCTTAACTCTTACTCTGGCCTAATAGCTAAGGTCTTAGACTCGTTCTCTTGCCTAATGGTTAAGGTCTTAACTCTTACTCTGGCCTAATGGTTAAGGTCTTAACTCTTACTCTGGCCTACTGGTTAAGGTCTTAACTCTTACTCTGGCCTAATAGCTAAGGTCTTAACTCTTACTCTGGCCTACTGGTTAAGGTCTTAACTCTTACTCTGGCCTAATAGCTAAGGTCTTAGACTCGTACTCTGGCCTAATAGCTAAGGTCTTAGACTCATACTCTGGCCTAATGGTTAAGGTCTTAACTCTTACTCTGGCCTAATAGCTAAGGTCTTAGATTCGTACTCTGGCCTAATGGTTAAGGTCTTAACTTTTACTCTGGCCTAATAGCTAAGGTCTTAACTCTTACTCTTGCCTAATAGCTAAGGTCTTAGACTCGTACTCTGGCCTACTGGTTAAGGTCTTAACTCTTACTCTGGCCTAATAGCTAAGGTCTTAGACTCGTACTCTAGCCTACTGGTTAAGGTCTTAACTCTTACTCTGGCCTACTGGTTAAGGTCTTAACTCTTACTCTGGCCTAATAGCTAAGGTCTTAACTCTTACTCTGGCATAATAGCTAAGGTCTTAACTCTTACTCTAGCCTAATAGATAAGGTCTTAGACTCGTACTCTGGCCTAATGGTTAAGGTCTTAACTCTTACTCTGGCCTAATAGCTAAGGTCTTAACTCTTACTCTGGCCTCATAGCTAAGGTCTTAGACTCGTACTCCGGCCTAATGGTTAAGGTCTTAACTCTTACTCTGGCCTAATAGCTAAGGTCTTAGACTCGTACTCTGGCCTAATAGCTAAGGGCTTAGACTCGTACTCTGGCCTAATGGTTAAGGTCTTAACTGTTACTCTGGCCTTATAGCTAAGGTCTTAGACTCGTACTCTGGCCTAATGGTTAAGGTCTTAACTTTTACTCTGGCCTAATAGCTAACGTCTTAACTCTTACTCTGGCCTAATAGCTAAGGTCTTAGACTCGTACTCTGGCCTACTGGTTGAGGTCTTAACTCTTACTCTGGCCTACTGGTTAAGGTCTTAACTCTTACTCTGGCCTAATAGCTAAGGTCTTAGACTCGTACTCTGGCCTAATAGCTAAGGTCTTAGACTCGTACTCTGGTCTAATGGTTAAGGTCTTAACTCTTACTCTAGCCTATTAGCTAAGGTCTTAACTCTTACTCTGGCCTACTGGTTAAGGTCTTAACTCTTACTCTGGCCTAATAGTTAAAGTCTTAGACTCGTACTATGGCCTAATGGTTAAGGTCTTAACTCTTGCTCTGGCCTAATGGTTAAGGTCTTAACTCTTACTCTGGCCTAATAGCTAAGGTCTTAGACTCGTACTCTGGCCTAATAGCTAAGGTCTTAGACTCGTACTCTGGCCTACAGGTTGAGGTCTTAACTCTTACTCTGGCCTACTGGTTAAGGTCTTAACTCTTACTCTGGCCTAATAGCTAAGGTCTTAGACTCGTACTCTGGCCTACTGGTTAAGGTCTTAACTCTTACTCTGGCCTAACAGCTAAGGTCTTATCTCTTACTCTGGCCTAATAGCTAAGGTCTTAGACTCGCACTCTGGCCTAATGTTTATGGTCTTAACTCTTACACTGGCCTACTGGTTAAGGTCTTAACCCTTACTCTGGCCTAATAGCTAAGGTCTTAGACTCGTACTCTGGCCTACAGGTTAAGGTCTGAACTCTTACTCTGTCCTACTGGTTAAGGTCTTAACTCTTACTCTGGCCTAATAGCTAAGGTCTTAACTCTTACTCTTGCCTATTAGCTAAGGTCTTAGACTCGTACTCTGGCCTAATAGCTAAGGTCTTAGATTCGTACTCTGGCCTAATAGCTAAGGTCTTAACTCTTACTCTGGCCTACTGGTTAATGTGTTAACTCTTACTCTGGCCTAATAGCTAAGGTCTTAGACTCGTGCTCTGGCCTAATATCTAAGGTCTTAACTCTTACTCTGGCCTAATAGCTAAGGTCTTAGACTCGTACTCTTGCCTAATGGTTAAGGTCTTAACTCTTACTCTGGCCTAATGGTTAAGGTCTTAACTCTTACTCTGGCCTACTGGTTAAGGTCTTAACTCTTACTCTGGCCTAATAGCTAAGGTCTTAACTCTTACTCTGGCCTACTGGTTAAGGTCTTAACTCTTACTCTGGCCTAATAGCTAAGGTCTTAGACTCGTACTCTGGCCTAATAGCTAAGGTCTTAGACTCATACTCTGGCCTAATGGTTAAGGTCTTAACTCTTACTCTGGCCTAATAGCTAAGGTCTTAGATTCGTACTCTGGCCTAATGGTTAAGGTCTTAACTTTTACTCTGGCCTAATAGCTAAGGTCTTAACTCTTACTCTTGCCTAATAGCTAAGGTCTTAGACTCGTACTCTGGCCTACTGGTTAAGGTCTTAACTCTTACTCTGGCCTAATAGCTAAGGTCTTAGACTCGTACTCTAGCCTACTGGTTAAGGTCTTAACTCTTACTCTGGCCTACTGGTTAAGGTCTTAACTCTTACTCTGGCCTAATAGCTAAGGTCTTAACTCTTACTCTGGCCTAATAGCTACGGTCTTAGACTCGTAACCTGGCCTAATGGTTAAGGTCTGAACTCTTACTCTGGCCTAATAGTTAAAGTCTGAGACTCGTACTATGGCCTAATGGTTAAGGTCTTAACTCTTACTCTGGCCTAATAGCTAAGGTCTTAGACTCGCACTCTGGCCTAATAGCTAAGGTCTTAGACTCGTACTCTGGCCTAATGGTTAAGGTCTTAACTCTTACTCTGGCCTACTGGTTAAGGTCTTAACTCTTACTCTGGCCTAATAGCTAAGGTCTTAGACTCGTACTCTGGCCTAATAGCTAAGGTCTTAGACTCGTACTCTGGCCTACAGGTTGAGGTCTTAAGTCTTACTCTGGCCTACTGGTTAAGGTCTTAACTCTTACTCTGGCCTAATAGCTAAGGTCTTAGACTCGTACTCTGGCCTACTGGTTAAGGTCTTAACTCTTACTCTGGCCTAACAGCTAAGGTCTTAACTCTTACTACGGCCTAATAGCTAAGGTCTTAGACTCGCACTCTGGCCTAATGTTTATGGTCTTAACTCTTACACTGGCCTACTGGTTAAGGTCTTAACCCTTACTCTGGCCTAATAGCTAAGGTCTTAGACTCGTACTCTGGCCTACAGGTTAAGGTCTTAACTCTTACTCTGGCCTACTGGTTAAGGTCTTAACACTTACTCTGGCCTAATAGCTAAGGTCTTAGACTTATACTCTGGCCTACTGGTTAAGGTCTTAACTCTTACTCTGGCCTAATAGCTAAGGTCTTAACTCTTACTCTGGCCTATTAGCTAAGGTCTTAGACTCGTACTCTGGTCTAATAGTTAAGGTCTTAACTCTTACTCTGGCCTAATAGCTAAGGTCTTAGACTCGTACTCTGGCCTAATGGTTAAGGTCTTAACTCTTACTCTGGCCTACTGGTTAAGGTCTTAACTCTTAGTCTGGCCTACTGATTAAGGTCTTAACTCTTACTCTGGCATAATAGCTAAGGTCTTAACTCTTACTCTGGCCTAATAGATAAGGTCTTAGACTCGTACTCTGGCCTAATGGTTAAGGTCTTAACTCTTACTCTGGCCTAATAGCTAAGGTCTTAACTCTTGCTCTGGCCTCATAGCTAAGGTCTTAGACTCGTACTCTGGCCTAATAGCTAAGGTCTTAGACTCGTACTCTGGCCTAATGGTTAAGGTCTTAACACTTACTCTGGCCTAATAGCTAAGGTCTTAGACTTATACTCTGGCCTACTGGTTAAGGTCTTAACTCTTACTCTGGCCTAATAGCTAAGGTCTTAACTCTTACTCTGGCCTATTAGCTAAGGTCTTAGACTCGTACTCTGGTCTAATAGTTAAGGTCTTAACTCTTACTCTGGCCTAATAGCTAAGGTCTTAGACTCGTACTCTGGCCTAATAGCTAAGGTCTTAGATTCGTACTCTGACCTACTGGTTAAGGTCTTAACTCTTACTCTGGCCTAATAGCTAAGGTCTTAACTCTTACTCTGGCCTACTGGTTAATGTGTTAACTCTTACTCTGGCCTAATAGCTAAGATCTTAGACTCGTGCTCTGGCCTAATAGCTAAGGTCTTAACTCTTACTCTGGCCTAATAGATAAGGTCTTAGACTCGTACTCTGGCCTAATGGTTAAGGTCTTAACTCTTACTCTGGCCTACTGGTTAAGGTCTTAACTCTTACTCTGGCCTAATAGCTAAGGTCTTAACTCTTACTCTGGCCTACTGGTTAAGGTCTTAACTCTTACTCTGGCCTAATAGCTAAGATCTTCACTCTTACTCTAGCCTAATAGCTAAGGTCTTCACTCTTACTCTGGCCTACTGGTTAAGGTCTTAACTCTTACTCTGGCCTAATAGCTAAGGTCTTAGACTCGTACTCTGGCCTACAGGTTGAGGTCTTAACTCTTACTCTGGCCTACTGGTTAAGGTCTTAACTCTTACTCTGGCCTAATAGCTAAGGTCTTAGACTCGTACTCTGGCCTAATGGTTAAGGTCTTAACTCTTACTCTGGCCTACTGGTTAAGGTCTTAACTCTTAGTCTGGCCTACTGATTAAGGTCTTAACTCTTACTCTGGCATAATAGCTAAGGTCTTAACTCTTACTCTGGCCTAATAGATAAGGTCTTAGACTCGTACTCTGGCCTAATGGTTAAGGTCTTAACTCTTACTCTGGCCTAATAGCTAAGGTCTTAACTCTTACTCTGGCCTCATAGCTAAGGTCTTAGACTCGTACTCCAGCCTAATGGTTAAGGTCTTAACTCTTACTCTGGCCTAATAGCTAAGGTCTTAGACTCGTACTCTGGCCTAATAGCTAAGGTCTTAGACTCGTACTCTGGCCTAATGGTTAAGGTCTTAACTGTTACTCTGGCCTAATAGCTAAGGTCTTAGACTCGTACTCTGGCCTAATGGTTAAGGTCTTAACTTTTACTCTGGCCTAATAGCTAACGTCTTAACTCTTACTCTGGCCTAATAGCTAAGGTCTTAGACTCGTACTCTGGCCTACTGGTTAAGGTCTTAACTCTTACTCTGGCCTACTGGTTAAGGTCTTAACTCTTACTCTGGCCTAATAGCTAAGGTCTTAGACTCGTACTCTGGCCTAATAGCTAAGGTCTTAGACTCGTACTCTGGTCTAATGGTTAAGGTCTTAACTCTTACTCTAGCCTATTAGCTAAGGTCTTAACTCTTACTCTGGCCTACTGGTTAAGGTCTTAACTCTTACTCTGGCCTAATAGTTAAAGTCTTAGACTCGTACTATGGCCTAATGGTTAAGGTCTTAACTCTTGCTCTGGCCTAATGGTTAAGGTCTTAACTCTTACTCTGGCCTAATAGCTAAGGTCTTAGACTCGTACTCTGGCCTAATAGCTAAGGTCTTAGACTCGTACTCTGGCCTACAGGTTGAGGTCTTAACTCTTACTCTGGCCTACTGGTTAAGGTCTTAACTCTTACTCTGGCCTAATAGCTAAGGTCTTAGACTCGTACTCTGGCCTACTGGTTAAGGTCTTAACTCTTACTCTGGCCTAACAGCTAAGGTCTTATCTCTTACTCTGGCCTAATAGCTAAGGTCTTAGACTCGCACTCTGGCCTAATGTTTATGGTCTTAACTCTTACACTGGCCTACTGGTTAAGGTCTTAACCCTTACTCTGGCCTAATAGCTAAGGTCTTAGACTCGTACTCTGGCCTACAGGTTAAGGTCTGAACTCTTACTCTGTCCTACTGGTTAAGGTCTTAACTCTTAATCTGGCCTAATAGCTAAGGTCTTAACTCTTACTCTTGCCTATTAGCTAAGGTCTTAGACTCGTACTCTGGCCTAATAGCTAAGGTCTTAGATTCGTACTCTGGCCTAATAGCTAAGGTCTTAACTCTTACTCTGGCCTACTGGTTAATGTGTTAACTCTTACTCTGGCCTAATAGCTAAGGTCTTAGACTCATGCTCTGGCCTAATATCTAAGGTCTTAACTCTTACTCTGGCCTAATAGCTAAGGTCTTAGACTCGTACTCTTGCCTAATGGTTAAGGTCTTAACTCTTACTCTGGCCCAATGGTTAAGGTCTTAACTCTTACTCTGGCCTACTGGTTAAGGTCTTAACTCTTACTCTGGCCTAATAGCTAAGGTCTTAACTCTTACTCTGGCCTACTGGTTAAGGTCTTAACTCTTACTCTGGCCTAATAGCTAAGGTCTTAGACTCGTACTCTGGCCTAATAGCTAAGGTCTTAGACTCATACTCTGGCCTAATGGTTAAGGTCTTAACTCTTACTCTGGCCTAATAGCTAAGGTCTTAGATTCGTACTCTGGCCTAATGGTTAAGGTCTTAACTTTTACTCTGGCCTAATAGCTAAGGTCTTAACTCTTACTCTTGCCTAATAGCTAAGGTCTTAGACTCGTACTCTGGCCTACTGGTTAAGGTCTTAACTCTTACTCTGGCCTAATAGCTAAGGTCTTAGACTCGTACTCTAGCCTACTGGTTAAGGTCTTAACTCTTACTCTGGCCTACTGGTTAAGGTCTTAACTCTTACTCTGGCCTAATAGCTAAGGTCTTAACTCTTACTCTGGCCTAATAGCTACGGTCTTAGACTCGTAACCTGGCCTAATGGTTAAGGTCTGAACTCTTACTCTGGCCTAATAGTTAAAGTCTGAGACTCGTACTATGGCCTAATGGTTAAGGTCTTAACTCTTACTCTGGCCTAATAGCTAAGGTCTTAGACTCGCACTCTGGCCTAATAGCTAAGGTCTTAGACTCGTACTCTGGCCTAATGGTTAAGGTCTTAACTCTTACTCTGGCCTACTGGTTAAGGTCTTAACTCTCACTCTGGCCTAATAGCTAAGGTCTTAGACTCGTACTCTGGCCTAATAGCTAAGGTCTTAGACTCGTACTCTGGCCTACAGGTTGAGGTCTTAACTCTTACTCTGGCCTACTGGTTAAGGTCTTAACTCTTACTCTGGCCTAATAGCTAAGATCTTAGACTCGTACTCTGGCCTACTGGTTAAGGTCTTAACTCTTACTCTGGCCTAACAGCTAAGGTCTTAACTCTTACTACGGCCTAATAGCTAAGGTCTTAGACTCGCACTCTGGCCTAATGTTTATGGTCTTAACTCTTACACTGGCCTACTGGTTAAGGTCTTAACCCTTACTCTGGCCTAATAGCTAAGGTCTTAGACTCGTACTCTGGCCTACAGGTTAAGGTCTTAACTCTTACTCTGGCCTACTGGTTAAGGTCTTAACACTTACTCTGGCCTAATAGCTAAGGTCTTAGACTTATACTCTGGCCTACTGGTTAAGGTCTTAACTCTTACTCTGGCCTAATAGCTAAGGTCTTAACTCTTACTCTGGCCTATTAGCTAAGGTCTTAGACTCGTACTCTGGTCTAATAGTTAAGGTCTTAACTCTTACTCTGGCCTAATAGCTAAGGTCTTAGACTCGTAGTCTGGCCTAATAGCTAAGGTCTTAGAATCGTACTCTGACCTACTGGTTAAGGTCTTAACTCTTACTCTGGCCTAATAGCTAAGGACTTAACTCTTACTCTGGCCTACTGGTTAATGTGTTAACTCTTACTCTGGCCTAATAGCTAAGATCTTAGACTCGTGCTCTGGCCTAATAGCTAAGGTCTTAACTCTTACTCTGGCCTAATAGATAAGGTCTTAGACTCGTACTCTGGCCTAATGGTTAAGGTCTTAACTCTTACTCTGGCCTACTGGTTAAGGTCTTAACTCTTACTCTGGCCTAATAGCTAAGGTCTTAACTCTTACTCTGGCCTACTGGTTAAGGTCTTAACTCTTACTCTGGCCTAATAGCTAAGGTCTTAACTCTTACTCTAGCCTAATAGCTAAGGTCTTCACTCTTACTCTGGCCTACTGTTTAAGGTCTTAACTCTTACTCTGGCCTAATAGCTAAGGTCTTAGACTCGTACTCTGGCCTACAGGTTGAGGTCTTAACTCTTACTCTGGCCTACTGGTTAAGGTCTTAACTCTTACTCTGGCCTAATAGCTAAGGTCTTAGACTCGTACTCTGGCCTAATGGTTAAGGTCTTAACTCTTACTCTGGCCTACTGGTTAAGGTCTTAACTCTTAGTCTGGCCTACTGATTAAGGTCTTAACTCTTACTCTGGCATAATAGCTAAGGTCTTAACTCTTACTCTGGCCTAATAGATAAGGTCTTAGACTCGTACTCTGGCCTAATGGTTAAGGTCTTAACTCTTACTCTGGCCTAATAGCTAAGGTCTTAACTCTTACTCTGGCCTCATAGCTAAGGTGTTAGACTCATACTCCGGCCTAATGGTTAAGGTCTTAACTCTTACTCTGGCCTAATAGCTAAGGTCTTAGACTCGTACTCTGGCCTAATAGCTAAGGTCTTAGACTCGTACTCTGGCCTAATGGTTAAGGTCTTAACTCTTACTCTGGCCTAATAGCTAAGGTCTTAGACTCGTACTCTGGCCTAATGGTTAAGGTCTTAACTTTTACTCTGGCCTAATAGCTAACGTCTTAACTTTTACTCTGGCCTAATAGCTAAGGTCTTAGACTCGTACTCTGGCCTACTGGTTAAGGTCTTAACTCTTACTCTGGCCTACTGGTTAAGGTCTTAACTCTTACTCTGGCCTAATAGCTAAGGTCTTAGACTCGTACTCTGGCCTAATAGCTAAGGTCTTAGACTCGTACTCTGGTCTAATGGTTAAGGTCTTAACTCTTACTCTAGCCTATTAGCTAAGGTCTTAACTCTTACTCTGGCCTACTGGTTAAGGTCTTAACTCTTACTCTGGCCTAATAGCTAAAGTCTTAGACTCGTACTCTGGCCTAATAGTTAAGGTCTTAACTCTTACTCTGGCCTACAGGTTGAGGTCTTAACTCTTACTCTGGCCTACTGGTTAAGGTCTTAACTCTTACTCTGGCCTAATAGCTAAGATCTTAGACTCGTACTCTGGCCTACTGGTTAAGGTCTTAACTCTTACTCTGGCCTAACAGCTAAGGTCTTAACTCTTACTACGGCCTAATAGCTAAGGTCTTAGACTCGCACTCTGGCCTAATGTTTATGGTCTTAACTCTTACACTGGCCTACTGGTTAAGGTCTTAACCCTTACTCTGGCCTAATAGCTAAGGTCTTAGACTCGTACTCTGGCCTACAGGTTAAGGTCTTAACTCTTACTCTGGCCTACTGGTTAAGGTCTTAACACTTACTGTGGCCTAATAGCTAAGGTCTTAGACTTATACTCTGGCCTACTGGTTAAGGTCTTAACTCTTACTCTGGCCTAATAGCTAAGGTCTTAACTCTTACTCTGGCCTATTAGCTAAGGTCTTAGACTCGTACTCTGGTCTAATAGTTAAGGTCTTAACTCTTACTCTGGCCTAATAGCTAAGGTCTTAGACTCGTAGTCTGGCCTAATAGCTAAGGTCTTAGATTCGTACTCTGACCTACTGGTTAAGGTCTTAACTCTTACTCTGGCCTAATAGCTAAGGACTTAACTCTTACTCTGGCCTACTGGTTAATGTGTTAACTCTTACTCTGGCCTAATAGCTAAGATCTTAGACTCGTGCTCTGGCCTAATAGCTAAGGTCTTAACTCTTACTCTGGCCTAATAGATAAGGTCTTAGACTCGTACTCTGGCCTAATGGTTAAGGTCTTAACTCTTACTCTGGCCTACTGGTTAAGGTCTTAACTCTTACTCTGGCCTAATAGCTAAGGTCTTAACTCTTACTCTGGCCTACTGGTTAAGGTCTTAACTCTTACTCTGGCCTAATAGCTAAGGTCTTAACTCTTACTCTAGCCTAATAGCTAAGGTCTTCACTCTTACTCTGGCCTACTGTTTAAGGTCTTAACTCTTACTCTGGCCTAATAGCTAAGGTCTTAGACTCGTACTCTGGCCTACAGGTTGAGGTCTTAACTCTTACTCTGGCCTACTGGTTAAGGTCTTAACTCTTACTCTGGCCTAATAGCTAAGGTCTTAGACTCGTACTCTGGCCTAATGGTTAAGGTCTTAACTCTTACTCTGGCCTACTGGTTAAGGTCTTAACTCTTAGTCTGGCCTACTGATTAAGGTCTTAACTCTTACTCTGGCATAATAGCTAAGGTCTTAACTCTTACTCTGGCCTAATAGATAAGGTCTTAGACTCGTACTCTGGCCTAATGGTTAAGGTCTTAACTCTTACTCTGGCCTAATAGCTAAGGTCTTAACTCTTACTCTGGCCTCATAGCTAAGGTCTTAGACTCATACTCCGGCCTAATGGTTAAGGTCTTAACTCTTACTCTGGCCTAATAGCTAAGGTCTTAGACTCGTACTCTGGCCTAATAGCTAAGGTCTTAGACTCGTACTCTGGCCTAATGGTTAAGGTCTTAACTCTTACTCTGGCCTAATAGCTAAGGTCTTAGACTCGTACTCTGGCCTAATGGTTAAGGTCTTAACTTTTACTCTGGCCTAATAGCTAACGTCTTAACTTTTACTCTGGCCTAATAGCTAAGGTCTTAGACTCGTACTCTGGCCTACTGGTTAAGGTCTTAACTCTTACTCTGGCCTACTGGTTAAGGTCTTAACTCTTACTCTGGCCTAATAGCTAAGGTCTTAGACTCGTACTCTGGCCTAATAGCTAAGGTCTTAGACTCGTACTCTGGTCTAATGGTTAAGGTCTTAACTCTTACTCTAGCCTATTAGCTAAGGTCTTAACTCTTACTCTGGCCTACTGGTTAAGGTCTTAACTCTTACTCTGGCCTAATAGCTAAAGTCTTAGACTCGTACTCTGGCCTAATAGTTAAGGTCTTAACTCTTACTCTGGCCTAATAGCTAAGGTCTTAGACTCGTACTCTAGCCTACTGTTTAAGGTCTTAACTCTTACTCTGGCCTACTGGTTAAGGTCTTAACTTTTACTCTGGCCTAATAGCTAAGGTCTTAACTCTTACTCTGGCCTAATAGCTACGGTCTTAGACTCGTACTATGGCCCAATGGTTAAGGTCTGAACTCTTACTCTGGCCTAATAGCTAAGGTCTTAACTCTTACTCTGGCCTAATAGCTAAGGTCTTAGATTCGTACTCTGGCCTAATAGCTAAGGTCTTAGACTCGCACTCTGGCCTAATGGTTAAGGTCTTAACTCTTACTCTGGCCTAATAGCTAAGATCTTAGACTCATACTCTGGCCTAATGGTTAAGGTCTTAACTTTTACTCTGGCCTAATACCTAAGGTCTTAACTCTTACTCTGGCCTAATAGCTAAGGTCTTAGACTCGTACTCTGGCCTACTGGTTAAGGTCTTAACTCTTACTCTGGCCTAATAGCTAAGGTCTTAGACTCGTACTCTAGCCTACTGGTTAAGGTCTTAACTCATACTTTGGCCTACTGGTTAAGGTCTTAACTCTTACTCTGGCCTAATGGCTAAGGTCTTAACTCTTACTCTGGCCTAATAGCTACGGTCTTAGACTCGTACTCTGGCCTAATGGTTAAGGTCTGAACTCTTACTCTGGCCTAATAGTTAAAGTCTTAGACTCGTACTATGGCCTAATGGTTAAAGTCTTAACTCTTGCTCTGGCCTACTGGTTAAGGTCTTAACTCTTACTCTGGCCTAATAGCTAAGGTCTTAGACTCGTACTCTGGCCTAACAGCTAATGTCTTAGACTTGTACTCTGGCCTAATGGTTAAGGTCTTAACTATTACTCTGGCCTATTAGCTAAGGTCTTAGACTCGTACTCTGGCCTAATAGCTAAGGTCTTAACTCTTACTCTGCCCTAATAGCTAAGGTCTTAGACTCGTACTCTAGCCTACTGGTTAAGGTCTTAACTCTTACTCTGGCCTACTGGTTAAGGTCTTAACTCTTACTCTGGCCTAATAGCTAAGGTCTTAACTCTTACTCTGGCCTACTGGTTAAGGTCTTAACTCTTACTCTGGCCTAATAGCTAAGGTCTTAGACTCGTACTCTGGCCTAATGGTTAAGGTCTTAACTTTTACTCTGGCCGAATAACCAAGGTCTTAGACTCGTACTCTGGCCTAATAGCTAAGGTCTTAGACTCGTACTCTGGTCTAATGGTTAAGGTCTTAACTCTTACTCTAGCCTATTAGCTAAGGTCTTAACTCTTACTCTGGCCTACTGGTTAAGGTCTTAACTCTTACTCTGGCCTAATAGCTAAAGTCTTAGACTCGTATTCTGGCCTAATAGTTAAGGTCTTAACTCTTACTCTGGCCTAATAGTTAAAGTCTTAGACTCGTACTATGGCCTCATGGTTAAGGTCTTAACTCTTGCTCTGGCCTACTGGTTAAGGTCTTAACTCTTACTCTGGCCTAATAGCTAACGTCTTAGACTCGTACTCTGGCCTAATGGTTAAGGTCTTAACTCTTACTCTGGCCTAATAGCTAAGGTCTTAGACTCGCACTCTGGCCTAATAGCTAAGGTATTAGACTCGTACTCTGGCCTAATGGTTAAGGTCTTAACTCTTACTCTGGCCTACTGGTTAACGTCTTAACTCTTACTCTGGCCTAATAGCTAAGGTCTTAGACTCGTACTCTGGCCTAATGGTTAAGGTCTTAACTTTTACTCTGGCCTACTGGTTAAGGTCTTAACTCTTACTCTGGCCTAATGGTTAAGGTCTTAACTCTTACTCTGGCCTAATAGCTAAGGTCTTAACCCTTACTCTGGCCTAATAGCTAAGGTCTTAGACTCGTACTCTGGCCTAATAGCTAAGGTCTTAGACTCGTACTCTGGCCTACAGGTTGAAGTCTTAACTCTTACTCTGGCCTACTGGTTAAGGTCTTAACTCTTACTCTGGCCTAATAGCTAAGGTCTTAGACTCGTACTCTGGCCTACAGGTTAAGGTCTTAACTCTTACTCTGGCCTACTGGTTAAGGTCTTAACACTTACTCTGGCCTAATAGCTAAGGTCTTAGACTTATACTCTGGCCTACTGGTTAAGGTCTTAACTCTTACACTGGCCTACTGGTTAAGGTCTTAACCCTTACTCTGGCCTAATAGCTAAGGTCTTAGACTCGTACTCTGGCCTACAGGTTAAGGTCTTAACTCTTACTCTGGCCTACTGGTTAAGGTCTTAACACTTACTCTGGCCTAATAGCTAAGGTCTTAGACTTATACTCTGGCCTACTGGTTAAGGTCTTAACTCTTACTCTGGCCTAATAGCTAAGGTCTTAACTCTTACTCTGGCCTATTAGCTAAGGTCTTAGACTCGTACTCTGGCCTAATAGTTAAGGTCTTAACTCTTACTCTGGCCTACTGGTTAAGGTCTGAACTCTAACTCTGGCCTAATAGCTAAGGTCTTAGACTCGTACTCTGGCCTAATAGCTAAGGTCTTAGATTCGTACTCTGGCCTAATAGCTAAGGTTTTAACTCTTACTCTGGCCTACTGGTAATGTGTTAACTCTTACTCTGGCCTAATAGCTAAGGTCTTAGACTCGTGCTCTGGCCTAATATCTAAGGTCTTAACTCTTACTCTGGCCTAATAGCTAAGGTCTTAGACTCGTACTCTGGCCTAATGGTTAAGGTCTTAACTTTTACTCTGGCCTACTGGTTAAGGTCTTAACTCTTACTCTGGCCTAATGGTTAAGGTCTTAACTCTTACTCTGGCCTAATAGCTAAGGTCTTAACCCTTACTCTGGCCTAATAGCTAAGGTCTTAGACTCGTACTCTGGCCTACTGGTTAAGGTCTTAACTCTTACTCTGGCCTAATAGCTAAGGTCTTAGACTCGTACTCTGGCCTAATAGCTAAGGTCTTAGACTCGTACTCTGGCCTACAGGTTGAGGTCTTAACTCTTACTCTGGCCTACTGGTTAAGGTCTTAACTCTTACTCTGGCCTAATAGCTAAGGTCTTAGACTCGTACTCTGACCTACTGGTTAAGGTCTTAACTCTTACTCTGGCCTAACAGCTAAGGTCTTAACTCTTACTATGGCCTAATAGCTAAGGTCTTAGACTCGCACTCTGGCCTAATGTTTATGGTCTTAACTCTTACACTGGCCTACTGGTTAAGGTCTTAACCCTTACTCTGGCCTAATAGCTAAGGTCTTAGACTCGTACTCTGGCCTACATGTTAAGGTCTTAACTCTTACTCTGGCCTACTGGTTAAGGTCTTAACACTTACTCTGGCCTAATAGCTAAGGTCTTAGACTTATACTCTGGCCTACTGGTTAAGGTCTTAACTCTTACTCTGGCCTAATAGCTAAGGTCTTAACTCTTACTCTGGCCTATTAGCTAAGGTCTTAGACTCGTACTCTGGTCTAATAGTTAAGGTCTTAACTCTTACTCTGGCCTAATAGCTAAGGTCTTAGACTCGTACTCTGGCCTAATAGCTAAGGTCTTAGATTCGTACTCTGACCTACTGGTTAAGGTCTTAACTCTTACTCTGGCCTAATAGCTAAGGTCTTAACTCTTACTCTGGCCTACTGGTTAATGTGTTAACTCTTACTCTGGCCTAATAGCTAAGATCTTAGACTCGTGCTCTGGCCTAATAGCTAAGGTCTTAACTCTTACTCTGGCCTAATAGATAAGGTCTTAGACTCGTACTCTGGCCTAATGGTTAAGGTCTTAACTCTTACTCTGGCCTACTGGTTAAGGTCTTAACTCTTACTCTGGCCTAATAGCTAAGGTCTTAACTCTTACTCTGGCCTACTGGTTAAGGTCTTAACTCCTACTCTGGCCTAATAGCTAAGATCTTAACTCTTACTCTAGCCTAATAGCTAAGGTCTTCACTCTTACTCTGGCCTACTGTTTAAGGTCTTAACTCTTACTCTGGCCTAATAGCTAAGGTCTTAGACTCGTACTCTGGCCTACAGGTTGAGGTCTTAACTCTTACTCTGGCCTACTGGTTAAGGTCTTAACTCTTACTCTGGCCTAATAGCTAAGGTCTTAGACTCGTACTCTGGCCTAATGGTTAAGGTCTTAACTCTTACTCTGGCCTACTGGTTAAGGTCTTAACTCTTAGTCTGGCCTACTGATTAAGGTCTTAACTCTTACTCTGGCATAATAGCTAAGGTCTTAACTCTTACTCTGGCCTAATAGATAAGGTCTTAGACTCGTACTCTGGCCTAATGGTTAAGGTCTTAACTCTTACTCTGGCCTAATAGCTAAGGTCTTAACTCTTACTCTGGCCTCATAGCTAAGGTCTTAGACTCGTACTCAGGCCTAATGGTTAAGGTCTTAACTCTTACTCTGGCCTAATAGCTAAGGTCTTAGACTCGTACTCTGGCCTAATAGCTAAGGTCTTAGACTCGTACTCTGGCCTAATGGTTAAGGTCTTAACTCTTACTCTGGCCTAATAGCTAAGGTCTTAGACTCGTACTCTGGCCTAATGGTTAAGGTCTTAACTTTTACTCTGGCCTAATAGCTAACGTCTTAACTCTTACTCTGGCCTAATAGCTAAGGTCGTAGACTCGTACTCTGGCCTACTGGTTAAGGTCTTAACTCTTACTCTGGCCTACTGGTTAAGGTCTTAACTCTTACTCTGGCCTAATAGCTAAGGTCTTAGACTCGTACTCTGGCCTAATAGCTAAGGTCTTAGACTCGTACTCTGGTCTAATGGTTAAGGTCTTAACTCTTACTCTAGCCTATTAGCTAAGGTCTTAACTCTTACTCTGGCCTACTGGTTAAGGTCTTAACTCTTACTCTGGCCTAATAGTTAAAGTCTTAGACTCGTACTATGGCCTAATGGTTAAGGTCTTAACTCTTGCTCTGGCCTAATGGTTAAGGTCTTAACTCTTACTCTGGCCTAATAGCTAAGGTCTTAGACTCGCACTCTGGCCTAATAGCTAAGGTATTAGACTCTTACTCTGGCCTAATGGTTAAGGTCTTAACTCTTACTCTGGCCTACTGGTTAAGGTCTTAACTCTTACTCTGGCCTAATAGCTAAGGTCTTAGACTCGTACTCTGGCCTAATAGCTAAGGTCTTAGACTCGTACTCTGGCCTACAGGTTGAGGTCTTAACTCTTACTCTGGCCTACTGGTTAAAGTCTTAACTCTTACTCTGGCCTAATAGCTAAGGTCTTAGACTCGTACTCTGGCCTACTGGTTAAGGTCTTAACTCTTACTCTGGCCTAACAGCTAAGGTCTTATCTCTTACTCTGGCCTAATAGCTAAGGTCTTAGACTCGCACTCTGGCCTAATGTTTATGGTCTTAACTCTTACACTGGCCTACTGGTTAAGGTCTTAACCCTTACTCTGGCCTAATAGCTAAGGTCTTAGACTCGTACTCTGGCCTACAGGTTAAGGTCTGAACTCTTACTCTGTCCTACTGGTTAAGGTCTTAACTCTTACTCTGGCCTAATAGCTAAGGTCTTAACTCTTACTCTTGCCTATTAGCTAAGGTCTTAGACTCGTACTCTGGCCTAATAGCTAAGGTCTTAGATTCGTACTCTGGCCTAATAGCTAAGGTCTTAACTCTTACTCTGGCCTACTGGTTAATGTGTTAACTCTTACTCTGGCCTAATAGCTAAGGTCTTAGACTCGTGCTCTGGCCTAATATCTAAGGTCTTAACTCTTACTCTGGCCTAATAGCTAAGGTCTTAGACTCGTACTCTTGCCTAATGGTTAAGGTCTTAACTCTTACTCTGGCCTAATGGTTAAGGTCTTAACTCTTACTCTGGCCTACTGGTTAAGGTCTTAACTCTTACTCTGGCCTAATAACTAAGGTCTTAACTCTTACTCTGGCCTACTGGTTAAGGTCTTAACTCTTACTCTGGCCTAATAGCTAAGATCTTAACTCTTACTCTAGCCTAATAGCGAAGGTCTTCACTCTTACTCTGGCCTACTGGTTAAGGTCTTAACTCTTACTCTGGCCTAATAGCTAAGGTCTTAGACTCGTACTCTGGCCTAATGGTTAAGGTCTTAACTCTTACTCTGGCCTACTGGTTAAGGTCTTAACTCTTAGTCTGGCCTACTGATTACGGTCTTAACTCTTACTCTGGCATAATAGCTAAGGTCTTAACTCTTACTCTGGCCTAATAGATAAGGTCTTAGACTCGTACTCTGGCCTAATGGTTAAGGTCTTAACTCTTACTCTGGCCTAATAGCAAAGGTCTTAACTCTTACTCTGGCCTCATAGCTAAGGTCTTAGACTCGTACTCCAGCCTAATGGTTAAGGTCTTAACTCTTACTCTGGCCTAATAGCTAAGGTCTTAGACTCGTACTCTGGCCTAATAGCTAAGGTCTTAGACTCGTACTCTGGCCTAATGGTTAAGGTCTTAACTCTTACTCTGGCCTAATAGCTAAGGTCTTAGACTCGTACTCTGGCCTAATGGTTAAGTTCTTAACTCTTACTCTGGCCTACTGGTTAAGGTCTTAACTCTTACTCTGGCCTAATAGCTAAGGTCTTAGACTCGCACTCTGGCCTACTGGTTAAGGTCTTAACTCTTACTCTGGCCTAATAGCTAAGATCTTAACTCTTACTCTAGCCTAATAGCTAAGGTCTTCACTCTTACTCTGGCCTACTGGTTAAGGTCTTAACTCTTACTCTGGCCTAATAGCTAAGGTCTTAGACTCGTACTCTGGCCTACAGGTTGAGGTCTTAACTCCTACTCTGGCCTACTGGTTAAGGTCTTAACTCTTACTCTGGCCTAATAGCTAAGGTCTTAGACTCGTACTCCTGCCTAATGGTTAAGGTCTTAACTCTTACTCTGGCCTACTGGTTAAGGTCTTAACTCTTAGTCTGGCCTACTGATTAAGGTCTTAACTCTTACTCTGGCATAATAGCTAAGGTCTTAACTCTTACTCTGGCCTAATAGATAAGGTCTTAGACTCGTACTCTGGCCTAATGGTTAAGGTCTTAACTCTTACTCTGGCCTAATAGCTAAGGTCTTAACTCTTACTCTGGCCTCATAGCTAAGGTCTTAGACTCGTACTCCGGCCTAATGGTTAAGGTCTTAACTCTTACTCTGGCCTAATAGCTAAGGTCTTAGACTCGTACTCTGGCCTAATAGCTAAGGTCTTAGACTCGTACTCTGGCCTAATGGTTAAGGTCTTAACTCTTACTCTGGCCTAATAGCTAAGGTCTTAGACTCGTACTCTGGCCTAATGGTTAAGGTCTTAACTTTTACTCTGGCCTAATAGCTAACGTCTTAACTCTTACTCTGGCCTAATAGCTAAGGTCTTAGACTCGTACTCTGGCCTACTGGTTAAGGTCTTAACTCTTACTCTGGCTTACTGGTTAAGGTCTTAACTCTTACTCTGGCCTAATAGCTAAGGTCTTAGACTCGTACTCTGGCCTAATAGCTAAGGTCTTAGACTCGTACTCTGGTCTAATGGTTAAGGTCTTAACTCTTACTCTAGCCTATTAGCTAAGGTCTTAACTCTTACTCTGGCCTACTGGTTAAGGTCTTAACTCTTACTCTGGCCTAATAGTTAAAGTCTTAGACTCGTACTATGGCCTAATGGTTAAGGTCTTAACTCTTGCTCTGGCCTAATGGTTAAGGTCTTAACTCTTACTCTGGCCTAATAGCTAAGGTCTTAGACTCGCACTCTGGCCTAATAGCTAAGGTATTAGACTCTTACTCTGGCCTAATGGTTAAGGTCTTAACTCGTACTCTGGTCTAATGGTTAAGGTCTTAACTCTTACTCTAGCCTATTAGCTAAGGTCTTAACTCTTACTCTGGCCTACTGGTTAAGGTCTTAACTCTTACTCTGGCCTAATAGCTAAAGTCTTAGACTCGTATTCTGGCCTAATAGTTAAGGTCTTAACTCTTACTCTGGCCTAATAGTTAAAGTCTTAGACTCGTACTATGGCCTCATGGTTAAGGTCTTAACTCTTGCTCTGGCCTACTGGTTAAGGTCTTAACTCTTACTCTGGCCTAATAGCTAACGTCTTAGACTCGTACTCTGGCCTAATGGTTAAGGTCTTAACTCTTACTCTGGCCTAATAGCTAAGGTGTTAGACTCGCACTCTGGCCTAATAGCTAAGGTATTAGACTCGTACTCTGGCCTAATGGTTAAGGTCTTAACTCTTACTCTGGCCTACTGGTTAACGTCTTAACTCTTCCTCTGGCCTAATAGCTAAGGTCTTAGACTCGTACTCTGGCCTAATAGCTAAGGTCTTAGACTCGTACTCTGGCCTACAGGTTGAAGTCTTAACTCTTACTCTGGCCTACTGGTTAAGGTCTTAACTCTTACTCTGGCCTAATAGCTAAGGTCTTAGACTCGTACTCTGGCCTACAGGTTAAGGTCTTAACTCTTACTCTGGCCTACTGGTTAAGGTCTTAACACTTACTCTGGCCTAATAGCTAAGGTCTTAGACTTATACTCTGGCCTACTGGTTAAGGTCTTAACTCTTACACTGGCCTACTGGTTAAGGTCTTAACCCTTACTCTGGCCTAATAGCTAAGGTCTTAGACTCGTACTCTGGCCTACAGGTTAAGGTCTTAACTCTTACTCTGGCCTACTGGTTAAGGTCTTAACACTTACTCTGGCCTAATAGCTAAGGTCTTAGACTTATACTCTGGCCTACTGGTTAAGGTCTTAACTCTTACTCTGGCCTATTAGCTAAGGTCTTAGACTCGTACTCTGGCCTAATAGTTAAGGTCTTAACTCTTACTCTGGCCTACTGATTAAGGTCTGAACTCTAACTCTGGCCTAATAGCTAAGGTCTTAGACTCGTACTCTGGCCTAATAGCTAAGGTCTTAGATTCGTACTCTGGCCTAATAGCTAAGGTTTTAACTCTTACTCTGGCCTACTGGTTAATGTGTTAACTCTTACTCTGGCCTAATAGCTAAGGTCTTAGACTTGTGCTCTGGCCTAATATCTAAGGTCTTAACTCTTACTCTGGCCTAATAGCTAAGGTCTTAGACTCGTACTCTGGCCTAATGGTTAAGGTCTTAACTTTTACTCTGGCCTACTGGTTAAGGTCTTAACTCTTACTCTGGCCTAATGGTTAAGGTCTTAACTCTTACTCTGGCCTAATAGCTAAGGTCTTAACCCTTACTCTGGCCTAATAGCTAAGGTCTTAGACTCGTACTCTGGCCTAATAGCTAAGGTCTTAGACTCGTACTCTGGCCTACAGGTTGAAGTCTTAACTCTTACTCTGGCCTACTGGTTAAGGTCTTAACTCTTACTCTGGCCTAATAGCTAAGGTCTTAGACTCGTACTCTGGCCTACAGGTTAAGGTCTTAACTCTTACTCTGGCCTACTGGTTAAGGTCTTAACACTTACTCTGGCCTAATAGCTAAGGTCTTAGACTTATACTCTGGCCTACTGGTTAAGGTCTTAACTCTTACACTGGCCTACTGGTTAAGGTCTTAACCCTTACTCTGGCCTAATAGCTAAGGTCTTAGACTCGTACTCTGGCCTACAGGTTAAGGTCTTAACTCTTACTCTGGCCTACTGGTTAAGGTCTTAACACTTACTCTGGCCTAATAGCTAAGGTCTTAGACTTATACTCTGGCCTACTGGTTAAGGTCTTAACTCTTACTCTGGCCTAATAGCTAAGGTCTTAACTCTTACTCTGGCCTATTAGCTAAGGTCTTAGACTCGTACTCTGGCCTAATAGTTAAGGTCTTAACTCTTACTCTGGCCTACTGGTTAAGGTCTGAACTCTAACTCTGGCCTAATAGCTAAGGTCTTAGACTCGTACTCTGGCCTAATAGCTAAGGTCTTAGATTCGTACTCTGGCCTAATAGCTAAGGTTTTAACTCTTACTCTGGCCTACTGGTTAATGTGTTAACTCTTACTCTGGCCTAATAGCTAAGGTCTTAGACTCGTGCTCTGGCCTAATATCTAAGGTCTTAACTCTTACTCTGGCCTAATAGCTAAGGTCTTAGACTCGTACTCTGGCCTAATGGTTAAGGTCTTAACTTTTACTCTGGCCTACTGGTTAAGGTCTTAACTCTTACTCTGGCCTAATGGTTAAGGTCTTAACTCTTACTCTGGCCTAATAGCTAAGGTCTTAACGCTTACTCTGGCCTAATAGCTAAGGTCTTAGACTCGTACTCTGGCCTACTGGTTAAGGTCTTAACTCTTACTCTGGCCTAATAGCTAAGGTCTTAGACTCGTACTCTGGCCTAATAGCTAAGGTCTTAGACTCGTACTCTGGCCTACAGGTTGAGGTCTTAACTCTTACTCGGGCCTACTGGTTAAGGTCTTAACTTTCACTCTGGCCTAATAGCTAAGGTCTTAGACTCGTACTCTGACCTACTGGTTAAGGTCTTAACTCTTACTCTGGCCTAACAGCTAAGGTCTTAACTCTTACTATGGCCTAATAGCTAAGGTCTTAGACTCGCACTCTGGCCTAATGTTTATGGTCTTAACTCTTACACTGGCCTACTGGTTAAGGTCTTAACCCTTACTCTGGCCTAAGAGCTAAGGTCTTAGACTCGTACTCTGGCCTACATGTTAAGGTCTTAACTCTTACTCTGGCCTACTGGTTAAGGTCTTAACACTTACTCTGGCCTAATAGCTAAGGTCTTAGACTTATACTCTGGCCTACTGGTTAAGGTCTTAACTCTTACTCTGGCCTAATAGCTAAGGTCTTAACTCTTACTCTGGCCTATTAGCTAAGGTCTTAGACTCGTACTCTGGTCTAATAGTTAAGGTCTTAACTCTTACTCTGGCCTAATAGCTAAGGTCTTAGACTCGTACTCTGGCCTAATAGCTAAGGTCTTAGATTCGTACTCTGACCTACTGGTTAAGGTCTTAACTCTTACTCTGGCCTAATAGCTAAGGTCTTAACTCTTACTCTGGCCTACTGGTTAATGTGTTAACTCTTACTCTGGCCTAATAGCTAAGATCTTAGACTCGTGCTCTGGCCTAATAGCTAAGGTCTTAACTCTTACTCTGGCCTAATAGATAAGGTCTTAGACTCGTACTCTGGCCTAATGGTTAAGGTCTTAACTCTTACTCTGGCCTACTGGTTAAGGTCTTAACTCTTACTCTGGCCTAATAGCTAAGGTCTTAACTCTTACTCTGGCCTACTGGTTAAGGTCTTAACTCTTACTCTGGCCTAATAGCTAAGATCTTAACTCTTACTCTAGCCTAATAGCTAAGGTCTTCACTCTTACTCTGGCCTACTGGTTAAGGTCTTAACTCTTACTCTGGCCTAATAGCTAAGGTCTTAGACTCGTACTCTGGCCTACAGGTTGAGGTCTTAACTCTTACTCTGGCCTACTGGTTAAGGTCTTAACTCTTACTCTGGCCTAATAGCTAAGGTCTTAGACTCGTACTCTGGCCTAATGGTTAAGGTCTTAACTCTTACTCTGGCCTACTGGTTAAGGTCTTAACTCTTAGTCTGGCCTACTGATTAAGGTCTTAACTCTTACTCTGGCATAATAGCTAAGGTCTTAACTCTTACTCTGGCCTAATAGATAAGGTCTTAGACTCATACTCTGGCCTAATGGTTAAGGTCTTAACTCTTACTCTGGCCTAATAGCTAAGGTCTTAACTCTTACTCTGGCCTCATAGCTAAGGTCTTAGACTCGTACTCCGGCCTAATGGTTAAGGTCTTAACTCTTACTCTGGCCTAATAGCTAAGGTCTTAGACTCGTACTCTGGCCTAATAGCTAAGGTCTTAGACTCGTACTCTGGCCTAATGGTTAAGGTGTTAACTCTTACTCTGGTCTAATAGCTAAGGTCTTAGACTCGTACTCTGGCCTAATGGTTAAGGTCTTAACTTTTACCCTGGCCTAATAGCTAACGTCTTACCTCTTACTCTGGCCTAATAGCTAAGGTCTTAGACTCGTACTCTGGCCTACTGGTTAAGGTCTTAACTCTTACTCTGGCCTACTGGTTAAGGTCTTAACTCTTACTCTGGCCTAATAGCTAAGGTCTTAGACTCGTACTCTGGCCTAATAGCTAAGGTCTTAGACTCGTACTCTGGTCTAATGGTTAAGGTCTTAACTCTTACTCTAGCCTATTAGCTAAGGTCTTAACTCTTACTCTGGCCTACTGGTTAAGGTCTTAACTCTTACTCTGGCCTAATAGTTAAAGTCTTAGACTCGTACTATGGCCTAATGGTTAAGGTCGTAACTCTTACTCTGGCCTAACAGCTAAGGTCTTATCTCTTACTCTGGCCTAATAGCTAAGGTCTTAGACTCGCACTCTGGCCTAATGTTTATGGTCTTAACTCTTACACTGGCCTACTGGTTAAGGTCTTAACCCTTACTCTGGCCTAATAGCTAAGGTCTTAGACTCGTACTCTGGCCTACAGGTTAAGGTCTGAACTCTTACTCTGTCCTACTGGTTAAGGTCTTAACTCTTACTCTGGCCTAATAGCTAAGGTCTTAACTCTTACTCTTGCCTATTAGCTAAGGTCTTAGACTCGTACTCTGGCCTAATAGCTAAGGTCTTAACTCTTACTCTGGCCTACTGGTTAATGTGTTAACTCTTACTCTGGCCTAATAGCTAAGGTCTTAGACTCGTGCTCTGGCCTAATATCTAAGGTCTTAACTCTTACTCTGGCCTAATAGCTAAGGTCTTAGACTCGTACTCTTGCCTAATGGTTAAGGTCTTAACTCTTACTCTGGCCTAATGGTTAAGGTCTTAACTCTTTCTCTGGCCTACTGGTTAAGGTCTTAACTCTTACTCTGGCCTAATAGCTAAGATCTTAACTCTTACTCTAGCCTAATAGCTAAGGTCTTCACTCTTACTCTGGCCTACTGGTTAAGGTCTTAACTCTTACTCTGGCCTAATAGCTAAGGTCTTAGACTCGTACTCTGGCCTACAGGTTGAGGTCTTAACTCTTACTCTGGCCTACTGGTTAAGGTCTTAACTCTTACTCTGGCCTAATAGCTAAGGTCTTAGACTCGTACTCTGGCCTAATGGTTAAGGTCTTAACTCTTACTCTGGCCTACTGGTTAAGGTCTTAACTCTTAGTCTGGCCTACTGATTAAGGTCTTAACTCTTACTCTGGCATAATAGCTAAGGTCTTAACTCTTACTCTGGCCTAATAGATAAGGTCTTAGACTCGTACTCTGGCCTAATGGTTAAGGTCTTAACTCTTACTCTGGCCTAATAGCTAAGGTCTTAACTCTTACTCTGGCCTCATAGCTAAGGTCTTAGACTCGTACTCCGGCCTAATGGTTAAGGTCTTAACTCTTACTCTGGCCTAATAGCTAAGGTCTTAGACTCGTACTCTGGCCTAATAGCTAAGGTCTTAGACTCATACTCTGGCCTAATGGTTAAGGTCTTAACTCTTACTCTGGCCTAATAGCTAAGGTCTTAGACTCGTACTCTGGCCTAATGGTTAAGGTCTTAACTCTTACTCTGGCCTACTGGTTAAGGTCTTAACTCTTACTCTGGCCTAATAGCTAAGGTCTTAGACTCGCACTCTGGCCTACTGGTTAAGGTCTTAACTCTTACTCTGGCCTAATAGCTAAGATCTTAGACTCGTACTCTGGCCTACAGGTTGAGGTCTTAACTCTTACTCTGGCCTACTGGTTAAGGTCTTAACTCTTACTCTGGCCTAATAGCTAAGGTCTTAGACTCGTACTCCTGCCTAATGGTTAAGGTCTTAACTCTTACTCTGGCCTACTGGTTAAGGTCTTAACTCTTAGTCTGGCCTACTGATTAAGGTCTTAACTCTTACTCTGGCATAATAGCTAAGGTCTTAACTCTTACTCTGGCCTAATAGATAAGGTCTTAGACTCGTACTCTGGCCTAATGGTTAAGGTCTTAACTCTTACTCTGGCCTAATAGCTAAGGTCTTAACTCTTACTCTGGCCTCATAGCTAAGGTCTTAGACTCGTACTCCGGCCTAATGGTTAAGGTCTTAACTCTTACTCTGGCCTAATAGCTAAGGTCTTAGACTCGTACTCTGGCCTAATAGCTAAGGTCTTAGACTCGTACTCTGGCCTAATGGTTAAGGTCTTAACTCTTACTCTGGCCTAATAGCTAAGGTCTTAGACTCGTACTCTGGCCTAATGGTTAAGGTCTTAACTTTTACTCTGGCCTAATAGCTAACGTCTTAACTCTTACTCTGGCCTAATAGCTAAGGTCTTAGACTCGTACTCTGGCCTACTGGTTAAGGTCTTAACTCTTACTCTGGCCTACTGGTTAAGGTCTTAACTCTTACTCTGGCCTAATGGTTAAGGTCTTAACTCTTACTCTGGCCTAATAGCTAAGGTCTTAACCCTTACTCTGGCCTAATAGCTAAGGTCTTAGACTCGTACTCTGGCCTAATGGTTAAGGTCTTAACTCTTACTCTGGCCTAATAGCTAAGGTCTTAACCCTTACTCTGGCCTAATAGCTAAGGTCTTAGACTCGTACTCTGGCCTACTGGTTAAGGTCTTAACTCTTACTCTGGCCTAATAGCTAAGGTCTTAGACTCGTACTCTGGCCTAATAGCTAAGGTCTTAGACTCGTACTCTGGCCTACAGGTTGAGGTCTTAACTCTTACTCTGGCCTACTGGTTAAGGTCTTAACTCTTACTCTGGCCTAATAGCTAAGGTCTTAGACTCATACTCTGACCTACTGGTTAAGGTCTAAACTCTTACTCTGGCCTAACAGCTAAGGTCTTAACTCTTACTATGGCCTAATAGCTAAGGTCTTAGACTCGCACTCTGGCCTAATGTTTATGGTCTTAACTCTTACACTGGCCTACTGGTTAAGGTCTTAACCCTTACTCTGGCCTAATAGCTAAGGTCTTAGACTCGTACTCTGGCCTACTGGTTAAGGTCTTAACTCTTACTCTGGCCTAATAGCTAAGATCTTAACTCTTACTCTAGCCTAATAGCTAAGGTCTTCACTCTTACTCTGGCCTACTGGTTAAGGTCTTAACTCTTACTCTGGCCTAATAGCTAAGGTCTTAGACTCGTACTCTGGCCTACAGGTTGAGGTCTTAACTCTTACTCTGGCCTACTGGTTAAGGTCTTAACTCTTACTCTGGCCTAATAGCTAAGGTCTTAGACTCGTACTCTGGCCTAATGGTTAAGGTCTTAACTCTTACTCTGGCCTACTGGTTAAGGTCTTAACTCTTAGTCTGGCCTACTGATTAAGGTTTTAACTCTTACTCTGGCATAATAGCTAAGGTCTTAACTCTTACTCTGGCCTAATAGATAAGGTCTTAGACTCGTACTCTGGCCTAATGGTTAAGGTCTTATCTCTTACTCTGGCATAATAGCTAAGGTCTTAACTCTTACTCTGGCCTCATAGCTAAGGTCTTAGACTCGTACTCCGGCCTAATGGTTAAGGTCTTAACTCTTACTCTGGCCTAATAGCTAAGGTCTTAGACTCGTACTCTGGCCTAATAGCTAAGGTCTTAGACTCGTACTCTGGCCTAATGGTTAAGGTCTTAACTCTTACTCTGGCCTAATAGCTAAGGTCTTAGACTCGTACTCTGGCCTAATGGTTAAGGTCTTAACTCTTACTCTGGCCTAATAGCTAAGGTCTTAACTCTTACTCTGGCCTCATAGCTAAGGTCTTAGACTCGTACTCCGGCCTAATGGTTAAGGTCTTAACTCTTACTCTGGCCTAATAGCTAAGGTCTTAGACTCGTACTCTGGCCTAATAGCTAAGGTCTTAGACTCGTACTCTGGCCTAATGGTTAAGGTCTTAACTCTTACTCTGGTCTAATAGCTAAGGTCTTAGACTCGTACTCTGGCCTAATGGTTAAGGTCTTAACTTTTACCCTGGCCTAATAGCTAACGTCTTACCTCTTACTCTGGCCTAATAGCTAAGGTCTTAGACTCGTACTCTGGCCTACTGGTTAAGGTCTTAACTCTTACTCTGGCCTACTGGTTAAGGTCTTAACTCTTACTCTGGCCTAATAGCTAAGGTCTTAGACTCGTACTCTGGCCTAATAGCTAAGGTCTTAGACTCGTACTCTGGTCTAATGGTTAAGGTCTTAACTCTTACTCTAGCCTATTAGCTAAGGTCTTAACTCTTACTCTGGCCTACTGGTTAAGGTCTTAACTCTTACTCTGGCCTAATAGTTAAAGTCTTAGACTCGTACTATGGCCTAATGGTTAAGGTCTTAACTCTTGCTCTGGCCTAATGGTTAAGGTCTTAACTCTTACTCTGGCCTAATAGCTAAGGTCTTAGACTCGCACTCTGGCCTATTAGCTAAGGTATTAGACTCTTACTCTGGCCTAATGGTTAAGGTCTTAACTCTTACTCTGGCCTACTGGTTAAGGTCTTAACTCTTACTCTGGCCTAATAGCTAAGGTCTTAGACTCGTACTCTGGCCTAATAGCTAAGGTCTTAGACTCGTACTCTGGCCTACAGGTTGAGGTCTTAACTCTTACTCTGGCCTACTGGTTAAGGTCTTAACTCTTACTCTGGCCTAATAGCTAAGGTCTTAGACTCGTACTCTGGCCTACTGGTTAAGGTCGTAACTCTTACTCTGGCCTAACAGCTAAGGTCTTATCTCTTACTCTGGCCTAATAGCTAAGGTCTTAGACTCGCACTCTGGCCTAATGTTTATGGTCTTAACTCTTACACTGGCCTACTGGTTAAGGTCTTAACCCTTACTCTGGCCTAATAGCTAAGGTCTTAGACTCGTACTCTGGCCTACAGGTTAAGGTCTGAACTCTTACTCTGTCCTACTGGTTAAGGTCTTAACTCTTACTCTGGCCTAATAGCTAAGGTCTTAACTCTTACTCTTGCCTATTAGCTAAGGTCTTAGACTCGTACTCTGGCCTAATAGCTAAGGTCTTAACTCTTACTCTGGCCTACTGGTTAATGTGTTAACTCTTACTCTGGCCTAATAGCTAAGGTCTTAGACTCGTGCTCTGGCCTAATATCTAAGGTCTTAACTCTTACTCTGGCCTAATAGCTAAGGTCTTAGACTCGTACTCTTGCCTAATGGTTAAGGTCTTAACTCTTACTCTGGCCTAATGGTTAAGGTCTTAACTCTTTCTCTGGCCTACTGGTTAAGGTCTTAACTCTTACTCTGGCCTAATAGCTAAGATCTTAACTCTTACTCTAGCCTAATAGCTAAGGTCTTCACTCTTACTCTGGCCTACTGGTTAAGGTCTTAACTCTTACTCTGGCCTAATAGCTAAGGTCTTAGACTCGTACTCTGGCCTACAGGTTGAGGTCTTAACTCTTACTCTGGCCTACTGGTTAAGGTCTTAACTCTTACTCTGGCCTAATAGCTAAGGTCTTAGACTCGTACTCTGGCCTAATGGTTAAGGTCTTAACTCTTACTCTGGCCTACTGGTTAAGGTCTTAACTCTTAGTCTGGCCTACTGATTAAGGTCTTAACTCTTACTCTGGCATAATAGCTAAGGTCTTAACTCTTACTCTGGCCTAATAGATAAGGTCTTAGACTCGTACTCTGGCCTAATGGTTAAGGTCTTAACTCTTACTCTGGCCTAATAGCTAAGGTCTTAACTCTTACTCTGGCCTCATAGCTAAGGTCTTAGACTCGTACTCCGGCCTAATGGTTAAGGTCTTAACTCTTACTCTGGCCTAATAGCTAAGGTCTTAGACTCGTACTCTGGCCTAATAGCTAAGGTCTTAGACTCATACTCTGGCCTAATGGTTAAGGTCTTAACTCTTACTCTGGCCTAATAGCTAAGGTCTTAGACTCGTACTCTGGCCTAATGGTTAAGGTCTTAACTCTTACTCTGGCCTACTGGTTAAGGTCTTAACTCTTACTCTGGCCTAATAGCCAAGGTCTTAGACTCGCACTCTGGCCTACTGGTTAAGGTCTTAACTCTTACTCTGGCCTAATAGCTAAGATCTTAGACTCGTACTCTGGCCTACAGGTTGAGGTCTTAACTCTTACTCTGGCCTACTGGTTAAGGTCTTAACTCTTACTCTGGCCTAATAGCTAAGGTCTTAGACTCGTACTCCTGCCTAATGGTTAAGGTCTTAACTCTTACTCTGGCCTACTGGTTAAGGTCTTAACTCTTAGTCTGGCCTACTGATTAAGGTCTTAACTCTTACTCTGGCATAATAGCTAAGGTCTTAACTCTTACTCTGGCCTAATAGATAAGGTCTTAGACTCGTACTCTGGCCTAATGGTTAAGGTCTTAACTCTTACTCTGGCCTAATAGCTAAGGTCTTAACTCTTACTCTGGCCTCATAGCTAAGGTCTTAGACTCGTACTCCGGCCTAATGGTTAAGGTCTTAACTCTTACTCTGGCCTAATAGCTAAGGTCTTAGACTCGTACTCTGGCCTAATAGCTAAGGTCTTAGACTCGTACTCTGGCCTAATGGTTAAGGTCTTAACTCTTACTCTGGCCTAATAGCTAAGGTCTTAGACTCGTACTCTGGCCTAATGGTTAAGGTCTTAACTTTTACTCTGGCCTAATAGCTAACGTCTTAACTCTTACTCTGGCCTAATAGCTAAGGTCTTAGACTCGTACTCTGGCCTACTGGTTAAGGTCTTAACTCTTACTCTGGCCTACTGGTTAAGGTCTTAACTCTTACTCTGGCCTAATGGTTAAGGTCTTAACTCTTACTCTGGCCTAATAGCTAAGGTCTTAACCCTTACTCTGGCCTAATAGCTAAGGTCTTAGACTCGTACTCTGGCCTAATGGTTAAGGTCTTAACTCTTACTCTGGCCTAATAGCTAAGGTCTTAACCCTTACTCTGGCCTAATAGCTAAGGTCTTAGACTCGTACTCTGGCCTACTGGTTAAGGTCTTAACTCTTACTCTGGCCTAATAGCTAAGGTCTTAGACTCGTACTCTGGCCTAATAGCTAAGGTCTTAGACTCGTACTCTGGCCTACAGGTTGAGGTCTTAACTCTTACTCTGGCCTACTGGTTAAGGTCTTAACTCTTACTCTGGCCTAATAGCTAAGGTCTTAGACTCATACTCTGACCTACTGGTTAAGGTCTAAACTCTTACTCTGGCCTAACAGCTAAGGTCTTAACTCTTACTATGGCCTAATAGCTAAGGTCTTAGACTCGCACTCTGGCCTAATGTTTATGGTCTTAACTCTTACACTGGCCTACTGGTTAAGGTCTTAACCCTTACTCTGGCCTAATAGCTAAGGTCTTAGACTCGTACTCTGGCCTACTGGTTAAGGTCTTAACTCTTACTCTGGCCTAATAGCTAAGATCTTAACTCTTACTCTAGCCTAATAGCTAAGGTCTTCACTCTTACTCTGGCCTACTGGTTAAGGTCTTAACTCTTACTCTGGCCTAATAGCTAAGGTCTTAGACTCGTACTCTGGCCTACAGGTTGAGGTCTTAACTCTTACTCTGGCCTACTGGTTAAGGTCTTAACTCTTACTCTGGCCTAATAGCTAAGGTCTTAGACTCGTACTCTGGCCTAATGGTTAAGGTCTTAACTCTTACTCTGGCCTACTGGTTAAGGTCTTAACTCTTAGTCTGGCCTACTGATTAAGGTTTTAACTCTTACTCTGGCATAATAGCTAAGGTCTTAACTCTTACTCTGGCCTAATAGATAAGGTCTTAGACTCGTACTCTGGCCTAATGGTTAAGGTCTTATCTCTTACTCTGGCATAATAGCTAAGGTCTTAACTCTTACTCTGGCCTCATAGCTAAGGTCTTAGACTCGTACTCCGGCCTAATGGTTAAGGTCTTAACTCTTACTCTGGCCTAATAGCTAAGGTCTTAGACTCGTACTCTGGCCTAATAGCTAAGGTCTTAGACTCGTACTCTGGCCTAATGGTTAAGGTCTTAACTCTTACTCTGGCCTAATAGCTAAGGTCTTAGACTCGTACTCTGGCCTAATGGTTAAGGTCTTAAATTTTACTCTGGCCTAATAGCTAACGTCTTAACTCTTACTCTGGCCTAATAGCTAAGGTCTTAGACTCGTACTCTGGCCTACTGGTTAAGGTCTTAACTCTTACTCTGGCCTACTGGTTAAGGTCTTAACTCTTACTCTGGCCTAATAGCTAAGGTCTTAGACTCGTACTCTGGCCTAATAGCTAAGGTCTTAGACTCGTACTCTGGTCTAATGGTTAAGGTCGTAACTCTTACTCTAGCCTATTAGCTAAGGTCTTAACTCTTACTCTGGCCTACTGGTTAAGGTCTTAACTCTTACTCTGGCCTAATAGTTAAAGTCTTAGACTCGTACTATGGCCTAATGGTTAAGGTCTTAACTCTTGCTCTGGCCTACTGGTTAACGTCTTAACTCTTACTCTGGCCTAATAGCTAAGGTCTTAGACTCGTACTCTGGCCTAATAGCTAAGGTCTTAGACTCGTACTCTGGCCTACAGGTTGAAGTCTTAACTCTTACTCTGGCCTACTGGTTAAGGTCTTAACTCTTACTCTGGCCTAATAGCTAAGGTCTTAGACTCGTACTCTGGCCTACAGGTTAAGGTCTTAACTCTTACTCTGGCCTACTGGTTAAGGTCTTAACACTTACTCTGGCCTAATAGCTAAGGTCTTAGACTTATACTCTGGCCTACTGGTTAAGGTCTTAACTCTTACACTGGCCTACTGGTTAAGGTCTTAACCCTTACTCTGGCCTAATAGCTAAGGTCTTAGACTCGTACTCTGGCCTACAGGTTAAGGTCTTAACTCTTACTCTGGCCTACTGGTTAAGGTCTTAACACTTACTCTGGCCTAATAGCTAAGGTCTTAGACTTATACTCTGGCCTACTGGTTAAGGTCTTAACTCTTACTCTGGCCTAATAGCTAAGGTCTTAACTCTTACTCTGGCCTATTAGCTAAGGTCTTAGACTCGTACTCTGGCCTAATAGTTAAGGTCTTAACTCTTACTCTGGCCTACTGGTTAAGGTCTGAACTCTAACTCTGGCCTAATAGCTAAGGTCTTAGACTCGTACTCTGGCCTAATAACTAAGGTCTTAGATTCGTACTCTGGCCTAATAGCTAAGGTTTTAACTCTTACTCTGGCCTACTGGTTAATGTGTTAACTCTTACTCTGGCCTAATAGCTAAGGTCTTAGACTCGTGCTCTGGCCTAATATCTAAGGTCTTAACTCTTACTCTGGCCTAATAGCTAAGGTCTTAGACCGGTACTCTGGCCTAATGGTTAAGGTCTTAACTTTTACTCTGGCCTACTGGTTAAGGTCTTAACTCTTACTCTGGCCTAATGGTTAAGGTCTTAACTCTTACTCTGGCCTAATAGCTAAGGTCTTAACCCTTACTCTGGCCTAATAGCTAAGGTCTTAGACTCGTACTCTGGCCTACTGGTTAAGGTCTTAACTCTTACTCTGGCCTAATAGCTAAGGTCTTAGACTCGTACTCTGGCCTAATAGCTAAGGTCTTAGACTCGTACTCTGGCCTACAGGTTGAGGTCTTAACTCATACTCTGACCTACTGGTTAAGGTCTAAACTCTTACTCTGGCCTAACAGCTAAGGTCTTAACTCTTACTATGGCCTAATAGCTAAGGTCTTAGACTCGCACTCTGGCCTAATGTTTATGGTCTTAACTCTTACACTGGCCTACTGGTTAAGGTCTTAACCCTTACTCTGGCCTAATAGCTAAGGTCTTAGACTCGTACTCTGGCCTACATGTTAAGGTCTTAACTCTTACTCTGGCCTACTGGTTAAGGTCTTAACACTTACTCTGGCCTAATAGCTAAGGTCTTAGACTTATACTCTGGCCTACTGGTTAAGGTCTTAACTCTTACTCTGGCCTAATAGCTAAGGTCTTAACTCTTACTCTGGCCTATTAGCTAAGGTCTTAGACTCATACTCTGGTCTAATAGTTAAGGTCTTAACTCTTACTCTGGCCTAATAGCTAAGGTCTTAGACTCGTACTCTGGCCTAATAGCTAAGGTCTTAGATTCGTACTCTGACCTACTGGTTAAGGTCTTAACTCTTACTCTGGCCTAATAGCTAAGGTCTTAACTCTTACTCTGGCCTACTGGTTAATGTGTTAACTCTTACTCTGGCCTAATAGCTAAGATCTTAGACTCGTGCTCTGGCCTAATAGCTAAGGTCTTAACTCTTACTCTGGCCTAATAGATAAGGTCTTAGACTCGTACTCTGGCCTAATGGTTAAGGTCTTAACTCTTACTCTGGCCTACTGGTTAAGGTCTTAACTCTTACTCTGGCCTAATAGCTAAGGTCTTAACTCTTACTCTGGCCTACTGGTTAAGGTCTTAACTCTTACTCTGGCCTAATAGCTAAGATCTTAACTCTTACTCTAGCCTAATAGCTAAGGTCTTCACTCTTACTCTGGCCTACTGGTTAAGGTCTTAACTCTTACTCTGGCCTAATAGCTAAGGTCTTAGACTCGTACTCTGGCCTACAGGTTGAGGTCTTAACTCTTACTCTGGCCTACTGGTTAAGGTCTTAACTCTTACTCTGGCCTAATAGCTAAGGTCTTAGACTCGTACTCTGGCCTAATGGTTAAGGTCTTAACTCTTACTCTGGCCTACTGGTTAAGGTCTTAACTCTTAGTCTGGCCTACTGATTAAGGTCTTAACTCTTACTCTGGCATAATAGCTAAGGTCTTAACTCTTACTCTGGCCTAATAGATAAGGTCTTAGACTTGTACTCTGGCCTAATGGTTAAGGTCTTAACTCTTACTCTGGCCTAATAGCTAAGGTCTTAACTCTTACTCTGGCCTCATAGCTAAGGTCTTAGACTCGTACTCCGGCCTAATGGTTAAGGTCTTAACTCTTACTCTGGCCTAATAGCTAAGGTCTTAGACTCGTACTCTGGCCTAATAGCTAAGGTCTTAGACTCGTACTCTGGCCTAATGGTTAAGGTCTTAACTCTTACTCTGGCCTAATAGCTAAGGTCTTAGACTCGTACTCTGGCCTAATGGTTAAGGTCTTAACTTTTACTCTGGCCTAATAGCTAACGTCTTAACTCTTACTCTGGCCTAATAGCTAAGGTCTTAGACTCGTACTCTGGCCTACTGGTTAAGGTCTTAACTCTTACTCTGGCCTACTGGTTAAGGTCTTAACTCTTACTCTGGCCTAATAGCTAAGGTCTTAGACTCGTACTCTGGCCTAATAGCTAAGGTCTTAGACTCGTACTCTGGTCTAATGGTTAAGGTCTTAACTCTTACTCTAGCCTATTAGCTAAGGTCTTAACTCTTACTCTGGCCTACTGGTTAAGGTCTTAACTCTTACTCTGGCCTAATAGTTAAAGTCTTAGACTCGTACTATGGCCTAATGGTTAAGGTCTTAACTCTTGCTCTGGCCTACTGGTTAACGTCTTAACTCTTACTCTGGCCTAATAGCTAAGGTCTTAGACTCGTACTCTGGCCTAATAGCTAAGGTCTTAGACTCGTACTCTGGCCTACAGGTTGAAGTCTTTACTCTTACTCTGGCCTACTGGTTAAGGTCTTAACTCTTACTCTGGCCTAATAGCTAAGGTCTTAGACTCGTACTCTGGCCTACAGGTTAAGGTCTTAACTCTTACTCTGGCCTACTGGTTAAGGTCTTAACACTTACTCTGGCCTAATAGCTAAGGTCTTAGACTTATACTCTGGCCTACTGGTTAAGGTCTTAACTCTTACACTGGCCTACTGGTTAAGGTCTTAACCCTTACTCTGGCCTAATAGCTAAGGTCTTAGACTCGTACTCTGGCCTACAGGTTAAGGTCTTAACTCTTACTCTGGCCTACTGGTTAAGGTCTTAACACTTACTCTGGCCTAATAGCTAAGGTCTTAGACTTATACTCTGGCCTACTGGTTAAGGTCTTAACTCTTACTCTGGCGTAATAGCTAAGGTCTTAACTCTTACTCTGGCTTATTAGCTAAGGTCTTAGACTCGTACTCTGGCCTAATAGTTAAGGTCTTAACTCTTACTCTGGCCTACTGGTTAAGGTCTGAACTCTAACTCTGGCCTAATAGCTAAGGTCTTAGACTCGTACTCTGGCCTAATAGCTAAGGTCTTAGATTCGTACTCTGGCCTAATAGCTAAGGTTTTAACTCTTACTCTGGCCTACTGGTTAATGTGTTAACTCTTACTCTGGCCTAATAGCTAAGGTCTTAGACTCGTGCTCTGGCCTAATATCTAAGGTCTTAACTCTTACTCTGGCCTAATAGCTAAGGTCTTAGACCGGTACTCTGGCCTAATGGTTAAGGTCTTAACTTTTACTCTGGCCTACTGGTTAAGGTCTTAACTCTTACTCTGGCCTAATGGTTAAGGTCTTAACTCTTACTCTGGCCTAATAGCTAAGGTCTTAACCCTTACTCTGGCCTAATAGCTAAGGTCTTAGACTCGTACTCTGGCCTACTGGTTAAGGTCTTAACTCTTACTCTGGCCTAATAGCTAAGGTCTTAGACTCGTACTCTGGCCTAATAGCTAAGGTCTTAGACTCGTACTCTGGCCTACAGGTTGAGGTCTTAACTCTTACTCTGGCCTACTGGTTAAGGTCTTAACTCTTACTCTGGCCTAATAGCTAAGGTCTTAGACTCGTACTCTGACCTACTGGTTAAGGTCTTAACTCTTACTCTGGCCTAACAGCTAAGGTCTTAACTCTTACTATGGCCTAATAGCTAAGGTCTTAGACTCGCACTCTGGCCTAATGTTTATGGTCTTAACTCTTACACTGGCCTACTGGTTAAGGTCTTAACCCTTACTCTGGCCTAATAGCTAAGGTCTTAGACTCGTACTCTGGCCTACATGTTAAGGTCTTAACTCTTACTCTGGCCTACTGGTTAAGGTCTTAACACTTACTCTGGCCTAATAGCTAAGGTCTTAGACTTATACTCTGGCCTACTGGTTAAGGTCTTAACTCTTACTCTGGCCTAATAGCTAAGGTCTTAACTCTTACTCTGGCCTATTAGCTAAGGTCTTAGACTCGTACTCTGGTCTAATAGTTAAGGTCTTAACTCTTACTCTGGCCTAATAGCTAAGGTCTTAGACTCGTACTCTGGCCTAATAGCTAAGGTCTTAGATTCGTACTCTGACCTACTGGTTAAGGTCTTAACTCTTACTCTGGCCTAATAGCTAAGGTCTTAACTCTTACTCTGGCCTACTGGTTAATGTGTTAACTCTTACTCTGGCCTAATAGCTAAGATCTTAGACTCGTGCTCTGGCCTAATAGCTAAGGTCTTAACTCTTACTCTGGCCTAATAGATAAGGTCTTAGACTCGTACTCTGGCCTAATGGTTAAGGTCTTAACTCTTACTCTGGCCTACTGGTTAAGGTCTTAACTCTTACTCTGGCCTAATAGCTAAGGTCTTAACTCTTACTCTGGCCTACTGGTTAAGGTCTTAACTCTTACTCTGGCCTAATAGCTAAGATCTTAACTCTTACTCTAGCCTAATAGCTAAGGTCTTCACTCTTACTCTGGCCTACTGGTTAAGGTCTTAACTCTTACTCTGGCCTAATAGCTAAGGTCTTAGACTCGTACTCTGGCCTACAGGTTGAGGTCTTAACTCTTACTCTGGCCTACTGGTTAAGGTCTTAACTCTTACTCTGGCCTAATAGCTAAGGTCTTAGACTCGTACTCTGGCCTAATGGTTAAGGTCTTAACTCTTACTCTGGCCTACTGGTTAAGGTCTTAACTCTTAGTCTGGCCTACTGATTAAGGTCTTAACTATTACTCTGGCATAATAGCTAAGGTCTTAACTCTTACTCTGGCCTAATAGATAAGGTCTTAGACTCGTACTCTGGCCTAATGGTTAAGGTCTTAACTCTTACTCTGGCCTAATAGCTAAGGTCTTAACTCTTACTCTGGCCTCATAGCTAAGGTCTTAGACTGGTACTCCGGCCTAATGGTTAAGGTCTTAACTCTTACTCTGGCCTAATAGCTAAGGTCTTAGACTCGTACTCTGGCCTAATAGCTAAGGTCTTAGACTCGTACTCTGGCCTAATGGTTAAGGTCTTAACTCTTACTCTGGCCTAATAGCTAAGGTCTTAGACTCGTACTCTGGCCTAATGGTTAAGGTCTTAACTTTTACTCTGGCCTAATAGCTAACGTCTTAACTCTTACTCTGGCCTAATAGCTAAGGTCTTAGACTCGTACTCTGGCCTACTGGTTAAGGTCTTAACTCTTACTCTGGCCTACTGGTTAAGGTCTTAACTCTTACTCTGGCCTAATAGCTAAGGTCTTAGACTCGTACTCTGGCCTAATAGCTAAGGTCTTAGACTCGTACTCTGGTCTAATGGTTAAGGTCTTAACTCTTACTCTAGCCTATTAGCTAAGGTCTTAACTCTTACTCTGGCCTACTGGTTAAGGTCTTAACTCTTACTCTGGCCTAATAGTTAAAGTCTTAGACTCGTACTATGGCCTAATGGTTAAGGTCTTAACTCTTGCTCTGGCCTAATGGTTAAGGTCCTAACTCTTACTCTGGCCTAATAGCTAAGGTCTTAGACTCGCACTCTGGCCTAATAGCTAAGTTATTAGACTCTTACTCTGGCCTAATGGTTAAGGTCTTAACTCTTACTCTGGCCTACTGGTTAAGGTCTTAACTCTTACTCTGGCCTAATAGCTAAGGTCTTAGACTCGTACTCTGGCCTAATAGCTAAGGTCTTAGACTTGTACTCTGGCCTACAGGTTGAGGTCTTAACTCTTACTCTGGCCTACTGGTTAAGGTCTTAACTCTTACTCTGGCCTAATAGCTAAGGTCTTAGACTCGTACTCTGGCCTACTGGTTAAGGTCTTAACTCTTACTCTGGCCTAACAGCTAAGGTCTTATCTCTTACTCTGGCCTAATAGCTAAGGTCTTAGACTCGCACTCTGGCCTAATGTTTATGGTCTTAACTCTTACACTGGCCTACTGGTTAAGGTCTTAACCCTTACTCTGGCCTAATAGCTAAGGTCTTAGACTCGTACTCTGGCCTACAGGTTAAGGTCTGAACTCTTACTCTGTCCTACTGGTTAAGGTCTTAACTCTTACTCTGGCCTAATAGCTAAGGTCTTAACTCTTACTCTTGCCTATTAGCTAAGGTCTTAGACTCGTACTCTGGCCTAATAGCTAAGGTATTAGATTCGTACTCTGGCCTAATAGCTAAGGTCTTAGATTCGTACTCTGGCCTAATAGCTAAGGTTTTAACTCTTACTCTGGCCTACTGGTTAATGTGTTAACTCTTACTCTGGCCTAATAGCTAAGGTCTTAGACTCGTGCTCTGGCCTAATATCTAAGGTCTTAACTCTTACTCTGGCCTAATAGCTAAGGTCTTAGACTCGTACTCTGGCCTAATGGTTAAGGTCTTAACTTTTACTCTGGCCTACTGGTTAAGGTCTTAACTCTTACTCTGGCCTAATGGTTAAGGTCTTAACTCTTACTCTGGCCTAATAGCTAAGGTCTTAACCCTTACTCTGGCCTAATAGCTAAGGTCTTAGACTCGTACTCTGGCCTACTGGTTAAGGTCCTAACTCTTACTCTGGCCTAATAGCTAAGGTCTTAGACTCGTACTCTGGCCTAATAGCTAAGGTCTTAGACTCGTACTCTGGCCTACAGGTTGAGGTCTTAACTCTTACTCTGGCCTAATAGCTAAGGTCTTAACTCTTACTCTGGCCTATTAGCTAAGGTCTTAGACTCGTACTCTGGTCTAATAGTTAAGGTCTTAACTCTTACTCTGGCCTAATAGCTAAGGTCTTAGAGTCGTACTCTGGCCTAATAGCTAAGGTCTTAGATTCGTACTCTGACCTACTGGTTAAGGTCTTAACTCTTACTCTGGCCTAATAGCTAAGGTCTTAACTCTTACTCTGGCCTACTGGTTAATGTGTTAACTCTTACTCTGGCCTAATAGCTAAGATCTTAGACTCGTGCTCTGGCCTAATAGCTAAGGTCTTAACTCTTACTCTGGCCTAATAGATAAGGTCTTAGACTCGTACTCTGGCCTAATGGTTAAGGTCTTAACTCTTACTCTGGCCTACTGGTTAAGGTCTTAACTCTTACTCTGGCCTAATAGCTAAGGTCTTAACTCTTACTCTGGCCTACTGGTTAAGGTCTTAACTCTTACTCTGGCCTAATAGCTAAGATCTTAACTCTTACTCTAGCCTAATAGCTAAGGTCTTCACTCTTACTCTGGCCTACTGGTTAAGGTCTTAACTCTTACTCTGGCCTAATAGCTAAGGTCTTAGACTCGTACTCTGGCCTACAGGTTGAGGTCTTAACTCTTACTCTGGCCTACTGGTTAAGGTCTTAACTCTTACTCTGGCCTAATAGCTAAGGTCTTAGACTCGTACTCTGGCCTAATGGTTAAGGTCTTAACTCTTACTCTGGCCTACTGGTTAAGGTCTTAACTCTTAGTCTGGCCTACTGATTAAGGTCTTAACTCTTACTCTGGCATGATAGCTAAGGTCTTAACTCTTACTCTGGCCTAATAGATAAGGTCTCAGACTCGTACTCTGGCCTAATGGTTAAGGTCTTAACTCTTACTCTGGCCTAATAGCTAAGGTCTTAACTCTTACTCTGGCCTCATAGCTAATGTCTTAGACTCGGACTCCGGCCTAATGGTTAAGGTCTTAACTCTTACTCTGGCCTAATAGCTAAGGTCTTAGACTCGTACTCTGGCCTAATAGCTAAGGTCTTAGACTCGTACTCTGGCCTAATGGTTAAGGTCTTAACTCTTACTCTGGCCTAATAGCTAAGGTCTTAGACTCGTACTCTGGCCTAATGGTTAAGGTCTTAACTTTTACTCTGGCCTAATAGCTAACGTCTTAACTCTTACTCTGGCCTAATAGCTAAGGTCTTAGACTCGTACTCTGGCCTACTGGTTAAGGTCTTAACTCTTACTCTGGCCTACTGGTTAAGGTCTTAACTCTTACTCTGGCCTAATAGCTAAGGTCTTAGACTCGTACTCTGGCCTAATAGCTAAGGTCTTAGACTCGTACTCTGGTCTAATGGTTAAGGTCTTAACTCTTACTCTAGCCTATTAGCTAAGGTCTTAACTCTTACTCTGGCCTACTGGTTAAGGTCTTAACTCTTACTCTGGCCTAATAGTTAAAGTCTTAGACTCGTACTATGGCCTAATGGTTAAGGTCTTAACTCTTGCTCTGGCCTAATGGTTAAGGTCTTAACTCTTACTCTGGCCTAATAGCTAAGGTCTTAGACTCGCACTCTGGCCTAATAGCTAAGGTATTAGACTCTTACTCTGGCCTAATGGTTAAGGTCTTAACTCTTACTCTGGCCTACTGGTTAAGGTCTTAACTCTTACTCTGGCCTAATAGCTAATGTCTTAGACTCGTACTCTGGCCTAATAGCTAAGGTCTTAGACTCGTACTCTGGCCTACAGGTTGAGGTCTTAACTCTTACTCTGGCCTACTGGTTAAGGTCTTAACTCTTACTCTGGCCTAATAGCTAAGGTCTTAGACTCGTACTCTGGCCTACTGGTTAAGGTCTTAACTCTTACTCTGGCCTAACAGCTAAGGTCTTATCTCTTACTCTGGCCTAATAGCTAAGGTCTTAGACTCGCACTCTGGCCTAATGTTTATGGTCTTAACTCTTACACTGGCCTACTGGTTAAGGTCTTAACCCTTACTCTGGCCTAATAGCTAAGGTCTTAGACTCGTACTCTGGCCTACAGGTTAAGGTCTGAACTCTTACTCTGTCCTACTGGTTAAGGTCTTAACTCTTACTCTTGCCTATTAGCTAAGGTCTTAGACTCGTACTCTGGCCTAATAGCTAAGGTCTTAGATTCGTACTCTGGCCTAATAGCTAAGGTCTTAGATTCGTACTCTGGCCTAATAGCTAAGGTTTTAACTCTTACTCTGGCCTACTGGTTAATGTGTTAACTCTTACTCTGGCCTAATAGCTAAGGTCTTAGACTCGTGCTCTGGCCTAATATCTAAGGTCTTAACTCTTACTCTGGCCTAATAGCTAAGGTCTTAGACTCGTACTCTGGCCTAATGGTTAAGGTCTTAACTTTTACTCTGGCCTACTGGTTAAGGTCTTAACTCTTACTCTGGCCTAATGGTTAAGGTCTTAACTCTTACTCTGGCCTAATAGCTAAGGTCTTAACCCTTACTCTGGCCTAATAGCTAAGGTCTTAGACTCGTACTCTGGCCTACTGGTTAAGGTCTTAACTCTTACTCTGGCCTAATAGCTAAGGTCTTAGACTCGTACTCTGGACTAATAGCTAAGGTCTTAGACTCGTACTCTGGCCTACAGGTTGAGGTCTTAACTCTTACTCTGGCCTAATAGCTAAGGTCTTAACTCTTACTCTGGCCTATTAGCTAAGGTCTTAGACTCGTACTCTGGTCTAATAGTTAAGGTCTTAACTCTTACTCTGGCCTAATAGCTAAGGTCTTAGAGTCGTACTCTGGCCTAATAGCTAAGGTCTTAGATTCGTACTCTGACCTACTGGTTAAGGTCTTAACTCTTACTCTGGCCTAATAGCTAAGGTCTTAACTCTTACTCTGGCCTACTGGTTAATGTGTTAACTCTTACTCTGGCCTAATAGCTAAGATCTTAGACTCGTGCTCTGGCCTAATAGCTAAGGTCTTAACTCTTACTCTGGCCTAATAGATAAGGTCTTAGACTCGTACTCTGGCCTAATGGTTAAGGTCTTAACTCTTACTCTGGCCTACTGGTTAAGGTCTTAACTCTTACTCTGGCCTAATAGCTAAGGTCTTAACTCTTACTCTGGCCTACTGGTTAAGGTCTTACCTCTTACTCTGGCCTAATAGCTAAGATCTTAACTCTTACTCTAGCCTAATAGCTAAGGTCTTCACTCTTACTCTGGCCTACTGGTTAAGGTCTTAACTCTTACTCTGGCCTAATAGCTAAGGTCTTAGACTCGTACTCTGGCCTACAGGTTGAGGTCTTAACTCTTACTCTGGCCTACTGGTTAAGGTCTTAACTCTTACTCTGGCCTAATAGCTAAGGTCTTAGACTCGTACTCTGGCCTAATGGTTAAGGTCTTAACTCTTACTCTGGCCTACTGGTTAAGGTCTTAACTCTTAGTCTGGCCTACTGATTAAGGTCTTAACTCTTACTCTGGCATGATAGCTAAGGTCTTAACTCTTACTCTGGCCTAATAGATAAGGTCTTAGACTCGTACTCTGGCCTAATGGTTAAGGTCTTAACTCTTACTCTGGCCTAATAGCTAAGGTCTTAACTCTTACTCTGGCCTCATAGCTAATGTCTTAGACTCGTACTCCGGCCTAATGGTTAAGGTCTTAACTCTTACTCTGGCCTAATAGCTAAGGTCTTAGACTCGTACTCTGGCCTAATAGCTAAGGTCTTAGACTCGTACTCTGGCCTAATGGTTAAGGTCTTAACTCTTACTCTGGCCTAATAGCTAAGGTCTTAGACTCGTACTCTGGCCTAATGGTTAAGGTCTTAACTTTTACTCTGGCCTAATAGCTAACGTCTTAACTCTTACTCTGGCCTAATAGCTAAGGTCTTAGACTCGTACTCTGGCCTACTGGTTAAGGTCTTAACTCTTACTCTGGCCTACTGGTTAAGGTCTTAACTCTTACTCTGGCCTAATAGCTAAGGTCTTAGACTCGTACTCTGGCCTAATAGCTAAGGTCTTAGACTCGTACTCTGGTCTAATGGTTAAGGTCTTAACTCTTACTCTAGCCTATTAGCTAAGGTCTTAACTCTTACTCTGGCCTACTGGTTAAGGTCTTAACTCTTACTCTGGCCTAATAGTTAAAGTCTTAGACTCGTACTATGGCCTAATGGTTAAGGTCTTAACTCTTGCTCTGGCCTAATGGTTAAGGTCTTAACTCTTACTCTGGCCTAATAGCTAAGGTCTTAGACTCGCACTCTGGCCTAATAGCTAAGGTATTAGACTCTTACTCTGGCCTAATGGTTAAGGTCTTAACTCTTACTCTGGCCTACTGGTTAAGGTCTTAACTCTTACTCTGGCCTAATAGCTAGGGTCTTAGACTCGTACTCTGGCCTAATAGCTAAGGTCTTAGACTCGTACTCTGGCCTACAGGTTGAGGTCTTAACTCTTACTCTGGCCTACTGGTTAAGGTCTTAACTCTTACTCTGGGCTAATAGCTAAGGTCTTAGACTCGTACTCTGGCCTACTGGTTAAGGTCTTAACTCTTACTCTGGCCTAACAGCTAAGGTCTTATCTCTTACTCTGGCCTAATAGCTAAGGTCTTAGACTCGCACTCTGGCCTAAAGTTTATGGTCTTAACTCTTACACTGGCCTACTGGTTAAGGTCTTAACCCTTACTCTGGCCTAATAGCTAAGGTCTTAGACTCGTACTCTGGCCTACAGGTTAAGGTCTGAACTCTTACTCTGTCCTACTGGTTAAGGTCTTAACTCTTACTCTGGCCTAATAGCTAAGGTCTTAACTCTTACTCTTGCCTATTAGCTAAGGTCTTAGACTCGTACTCTGGCCTAATAGCTAAGGTCTTAGATTCGTACTCTGGCCTAATAGCTAAGGTCTTAGATTCGTACTCTGGCCTAATAGCTAAGGTTTTAACTCTTACTCTGGCCTACTGGTTAATGTGTTAACTCTTACTCTGGCCTAATAGCTAAGGTCTTAGACTCGTGCTCTGGCCTAATATCTAAGGTCTTAACTCTTACTCTGGCCTAATAGCTAAGGTCTTAGACTCGTACTCTGGCCTAATGGTTAAGGTCTTAACTTTTACTCTGGCCTACTGGTTAAGGTCTTAACTCTTACTCTGGCCTAATGGTTAAGGTCTTAACTCTTACTCTGGCCTAATAGCTAAGGTCTTAACCCTTACTCTGGCCTAATAGCTAAGGTCTTAGACTCGTACTCTGGCCTACTGGTTAAGGTCTTAACTCTTACTCTGGCCTAATAGCTAAGGTCTTAGACTCGTACTCTGGCCTAATAGCTAAGGTCTTAGACTCGTACTCTGGCCTACAGGTTGAGGTCTTAACTCTTACTCTGGCCTACTGGTTAAGGTCTTAACTCTTACTCTGGCCTAATAGCTAAGGTCTTAGACTCGTACTCTGACCTACTGGTTAAGGTCTTAACTCTTACTCTGGCCTAACAGCTAAGGTCTTAACTCTTACTATGGCCTAATAGCTAAGGTCTTAGACTCGCACTCTGGCCTAATGTTTATGGTCTTAACTCTTACACTGGCCTACTGGTTAAGGTCTTAACCCTTACTCTGGCCTAATAGCTAAGGTCTTAGACTCGTACTCTGGCCTACATGTTAAGGTCTTAACTCTTACTCTGGCCTACTGGTTAAGGTCTTAACACTTACTCTGGCCTAATAGCTAAGGTCTTAGACTTATACTCTGGCCTACTGGTTAAGGTCTTAACTCTTACTCTGGCCTAATAGCTAAGGTCTTAACTCTTACTCTGGCCTATTAGCTAAGGTCTTAGACTCGTACTCTGGTCTAATAGTTAAGGTCTTAACTCTTACTCTGGCCTAATAGCTAAGGTCTTAGACTCGTACTCTGGCCTAAAAGCTAAGGTCTTAGATTCGTACTCTGACCTACTGGTTAAGGTCTTAACTCTTACTCTGGCCTAATAGCTAAGGTCTTAACTCTTACTCTGGCCTACTGGTTAATGTGTTAACTCTTACTCTGGCCTAATAGCTAAGATCTTAGACTCGTGCTCTATCCTAATAGCTAAGGTCTTAACTCTTTCTCTGGCCTAATAGATAAGGTCTTAGACTCGTACTCTGGCCTAATGGTTAAGGTCTTAACTCTTACTCTGGCCTACTGGTTAAGGTCTTAACTCTTACTCTGGCCTAATAGCTAAGGTCTTAACTCTTACTCTGGCCTACTGGTTAAGGTCTTAACTCTTACTCTGGCCTAATAGCTAAGATCTTAACTCTTACTCTAGCCTAATAGCTAAGGTCTTCACTCTTACTCTGGCCTACTGGTTAAGGTCTTAACTCTTACTCTGGCCTAATAGCTAAGGTCTTAGACTCGTACTCTGGCCTACAGGTTGAGGTCTTAACTCTTACTCTGGCCTACTGGTTAAGGTCTTAACTCTTACTCTGGCCTAATAGCTAAGGTCTTAGACTCGTACTCTGGCCTAATGGTTAAGGTCTTAACTCTTACTCTGGCCTACTGGTTAAGGTCTTAACTCTTAGTCTGGCCTACTGATTAAGGTCTTAACTCTTACTCTGGCATAATAGCTAAGGTCTTAACTCTTACTCTGGCCTAATAGATAAGGTCTTAGACTCATACTCTGGCCTAATGGTTAAGGTCTTAACTCTTACTCTGGCCTAATAGCTAAGGTCTTAACTCTTACTCGGGCCTCATAGCTAAGGTCTTAGACTCGTACTCCGGCCTAATGGTTAAGGTCTTAACTCTTACTCTGGCCTAATAGCTAAGGTCTTAGACTCGTACTCTGGCCTAATAGCTAAGGTCTTAGACTCGTACTCTGGCCTAATGGTTAAGGTCTTAACTCTTACTCTGGCCTAATAGCTAAGGTCTTAGACTCGTACTCTGGCCTAATGGTTAAGGTCTTAACTTTTACTCTGGCCTAATAGCTAACGTCTTAACTCTTACTCAGGCCTAATAGCTAAGGTCTTAGACTCATACTCTGGCCTACTGGTTAAGGTCTTAACTCTTACTCTGGCCTACTGGTTAAGGTCTTAGACTCGTACTCTGGCCTAATAGCTAAGGTCTTAGACTCGTACTCTGGTCTAATGGTTAAGGTCTTAACTCTTACTCTAGCCTATTAGCTAAGGTCTTAACTCTTACTCTGGCCTACTGGTTAAGGTCTTAACTCTTACTCTGGCCTAATAGTTAACGTCTTAGACTCGTACTTTTGCCTAATGGTTAAGGTCTTAACTCTTGCTCTGGCCTAATGGTTAAGGTCTTAACTCTTACTCTGGCCTAATAGCTAAGGTCTTAGACTCGCACTCTGGCCTAATAGCTAAAGTATTAGACTCTTACTCTGGCCTAATGGTTAAGGTCTTAACTCTTACTCTGGCCTACTGGTTAAGGTCTTAACTCTTACTCTGGCCTAATAGCTAAGGTCTTAGACTCGTACTCTGGCCTACTGGTTAAGGTCTTAACTCTTACTCTGGCCTAACAGCTAAGGTCTTATCTCTTACTCTGGCCTAATAGCTAAGGTCTTAGACTCGCACTCTGGACTAATGTTTATGGTCTTAACTCTTACACTGGCCTACTGATTAAGGTCTTAACCCTTACTCTGGCCTAATAGCTAAGGTCTTAGACTCGTACTCTGGCCTACAGGTTAAGGTCTGAACTCTTACTCTGTCCTACTGGTTAAGGTCTTAACTCTTACTCTGGCCTAATAGCTAAGGTCTTAACTCTTACTCTTGCCTATTAGCTAAGGTCTTAGACTCATACTCTGGCCTAATAGCTAAGGTCTTAACTCTTACTCTGGCCTACTGGTTAATGTGTTAACTCTTACTCTGGCCTAATAGCTAAGGTCTTAGACTCGTGCTCTGGCCTAATATCTAAGGTCTTAACTCTTACTCTGGCCTAATAGCTAAGGTCTTAGACTCGTACTCTAGCCTACTGGTTAAGGTCTTAACTCTTACTCTGGCCTACTGGTTAAGGTCTTAACTCTTACTCTGGCCCAATAGCTAAGGTCTTAACTCTTACTCTGGCCTAATAGCTACGGTCTTAGACTCGCACTCTGGCCTAATAGCTAAGGTCTTAGACTCGTACTCTGGCCTAATGGTTAAGGTCTTAACTCTTGCTCTGGCCTACTGGTTAAGGTCTTAACTCTTACTCTGGCCTAATAGCTAAGGTCTTAGACTCGTACTCTGGCCTACTGGTTAAGGTCTTAACTCTTACTCTGGCCTAACAGCTAAGGTCTTATCTCTTACTCTGGCCTAATAGCTAAGGTCTTAGACTCGTACTCTGGCCTACTGGTTAAGGTCTTAACTCTTACTCTGGCCTAACAGCTAAGGTCTTATCTCTTACTCTGGCCTAATAGCTAAGGTCTTAGACTCGCACTCTGGCCTAATGTTTATGGTCTTAACTCTTACACTGGCCTACTGGTTAAGGTCTTAACCCTTACTCTGGCCTAATAGCTAAGGTCTTAGACTCGTACTGTGGCCTACAGGTTAAGGTCTGAACTCTTACTCTGTCCTACTGGTTAAGGTCTTAACTCTTACTCTGGCCTAATAGCTAAGGTCTTAACTCTTACTCTTGCCTATTAGCTAAGGTCTTAGACTCGTACTCTGGCCTAATAGCTAAGGTCTTAGATTCGTACTCTGGCCTAATAGCTAAGGTCTTAGATTCGTACTCTGGCCTAATAGCTAAGGTTTTAACTCTTACTCTGGCCTACTGGTTAATGTGTTAACTCTTACTCTGGCCTAATAGCTAAGGTCTTAGACTCGTGCTCTGGCCTAATATCTAAGGTCTTAACTCTTACTCTGGCCTAATAGCTAAGGTCTTAGACTCGTACTCTGGCCTAATGGTTAAGGTCTTAACTTTTACTCTGGCCTACTGGTTAAGGTCTTAACTCTTACTCTGGCCTAATGGTTAAGGTCTTAACTCTTACTCTGGCCTAATAGCTAAGGTCTTAACCCTTACTCTGGCCTAATAGCTAAGGTCTTAGACTCGTACTCTGGCCTACTGGTTAAGGTCTTAACTCTTACTCTGGCCTAATAGCTAAGGTCTTAGACTCGTACTCTGGCCTAATAGCTAAGGTCTTAGACTCGTACTCTGGCCTACAGGTTGAGGTCTTAACTCTTACTCTGGCCTACTGGTTAAGGTCTTAACTCTTACTCTGGCCTAATAGCTAAGGTCTTAGACTCGTACTCTGACCTACTGGTTAAGGTCTTAACTCTTACTCTGGCCTAACAGCTAAGGTCTTAACTCTTACTATGGCCTAATAGCTAAGGTCTTAGACTCACACTCTGGCCTAATGTTTATGGTCTTAACTCTTACACTGGCCTACTGGTTAAGGTCTTAACCCTTACTCTGGCCTAATAGCTAAGGTCTTAGACTCGTACTCTGGCCTACATGTTAAGGTCTTAACTCTTACTCTGGCCTACTGGTTAAGGTCTTAACACTTACTCTGGCCTAATAGCTAAGGTCTTAGACTTATACTCTGGCCTACTGGTTAAGGTCTTAACTCTTACTCTGGCCTAATAGCTAAGGTCTTAACTCTTACTCTGGCCTATTAGCTAAGGTCTTAGACTCGTACTCTGGTCTAATAGTTAAGGTCTTAACTCTTACTCTGGCCTAATAGCTAAGGTCTTAGACTCGTACTCTGGCCTAATAGCTAAGGTCTTAGATTCGTACTCTGACCTACTGGTTAAGGTCTTAACTCTTACTCTGGCCTAATAGCTAAGGTCTTAACTCTTACTCTGGCCTACTGGTTAATGTGTTAACTCTTACTCTGGCCTAATAGCTAAGATCTTAGACTCGTGCTCTGGCCTAATAGCTAAGGTCTTAACTCTTACTCTGGCCTAATAGATAAGGTCTTAGACTCGTACTCTGGCCTAATGGTTAAGGTCTTAACTCTTACTCTGGCCTACTGGTTAAGGTCTTAACTCTTACTCTGGCCTAATAGCTAAGGTCTTAACTCTTACTCTGGCCTACTGGTTAAGGTCTTAACTCTTACTCTGGCCTAATAGCTAAGATCTTAACTCTTACTCTAGCCTAATAGCTAAGGTCTTCACTCTTACTCTGGCCTACTGGTTAAGGTCTTAACTCTTACTCTGGCCTAATAGCTAAGGTCTTAGACTCGTACTCTGGCCTACAGGTTGAGGTCTTAACTCTTACTCTGGCCTACTGGTTAAGGTCTTAACTCTTACTCTGGCCTAATAGCTAAGGTCTTAGACTCGTACTCTGGCCTAATGGTTAAGGTCTTAACTCTTACTCTGGCCTACTGGTTAAGGTCTTAACTCTTAGTCTGGCCTACTGATTAAGGTCTTAACTCTTACTCTGGCATAATAGCTAAGGTCTTAACTCTTACTCTGGCCTAATAGATAAGGTCTTAGACTCGTACTCTGGCCTAATGGTTAAGGTCTTAACTCTTACTCTGGCCTAATAGCTAAGGTCTTAACTCTTACTCTGGCCTCATAGCTAAGGTCTTAGACTCGTACTCCGGCCTAATGGTTAAGGTCTTAACTCTTACTCTGGCCTAATAGCTAAGGTCTTAGACTCGTACTCTGGCCTAATAGCTAAGGTCTTAGACTCGTACTCTGGCCTAATGGTTAAGGTCTTAACTCTTACTCTGGCCTAATAGCTAAGGTCTTAGACTCGTACTCTGGCCTAATGGTTAAGGTCTTAACTTTTACTCTGGCCTAATAGCTAACGTCTTAACTCTTACTCTGGCCTAATAGCTAAGGTCTTAGACTCGTACTCTGGCCTACTGGTTAAGGTCTTAACACTTACTCTGGCCTACTGGTTAAGGTCTTAACTCTTACTCTGGCCTAATAGCTAAGGTCTTAGACTCGTACTCTGGCCTAATAGCTAAGGTCTTAGACTCGTACTCTGGTCTAATGGTTAAGGTCTTAACTCTTACTCTAGCCTATTAGCTAAGGTCTTAACTCTTACTCTGGCCTACTGGTTAAGGTCTTAACTCTTACTCTGGCCTAATAGTTAACGTCTTAGACTCGTACTTTTGCCTAATAGTTAAGGTCTTAACTCTTGCTCTGGCCTAATGGTTAAGGTCTTAACTCTTACTCTGGCCTAATAGCTAAGGTCTTAGACTCGCACTCTGGCCTAATAGCTAAAGTATTAGACTCTTACTCTGGCCTAATGGTTAAGGTCTTAACTCTTACTCTGGCCTACTGGTTAAGGTCTTAATTCTTACTCTGGCCTAATAGCTAAGGTCTTAGACTCGTACTCTGGCCTAATAGCTAAGGTCTTAGACTCGTACTCTGGCCTACAGGTTGAGGTCTTAACTCTTACTCTGGCCTACTGGTTAAGGTCTTAACTCTTACTCTGGCCTAATAGCTAAGGTCTTAGACTCGTACTCTGGCCTACTGGTTAAGGTCTTAACTCTTACTCTGGCCTAACAGCTAAGGTCTTATCTCTTACTCTGGCCTAATAGCTAAGGTCTTAGACTCGCACTCTGGCCTAATGTTTATGGTCTTAACTCTTACACTGGCCTACTGGTTAAGGTCTTAACCCTTACTCTGGCCTAATAGCTAAGGTCTTAGACTCGTACTCTGGCCTACAGGTTAAGGTCTGAACTCTTACTCTGTCCTACTGGTTAAGGTCTTAACTCTTACTCTGGCCTAATAGCTAAGGTCTTAACTCTTACTCTTGCCTATTAGCTAAGGTCTTAGACTCATACTCTGGCCTAATAGCTAAGGTCTTAGATTCGTACTCTGGCCTAATAGCTAAGGTCTTAACTCTTACTCTGGCCTACTGGTTAATGTGTTAACTCTTACTCTGGCCTAATAGCTAAGGTCTTAGACTCGTGCTCTGGCCTAATATCTAAGGTCTTAACTCTTACTCTGGCCTAATAGCTAAGGTCTTAGACTCGTACTCTTGCCTAATGGTTAAGGTCTTAACTCTTACTCTGGCCTAATGGTTAAGGTCTTAACTCTTACTCTGGCCTACTGGTTAAGGTCTTAACTCTTACTCTGGCCTAATAGCTAAGGTCTTAACTCTTACTCTGGCCTACTGGTTAAGGTCTTAACTCTTACTCTGGCCTAATAGCTAAGATCTTAACTCTCACTCTAGCCTAAAAGCTAAGGTCTTCACTCTTACTCTGGCCTACTGGTTAAGGTCTTAACTCTTACTCTGGCCTAATAGCTAAGGTCTTAGACTCGTACTCTGGCCTACAGGTTGAGGTCTTAACTCTTACTCTGGCCTACTGGTTAAGGTCTTAACTCTTACTCTGGCCTAATAGCTAAGGTCTTAGACTCGTACTCTGGCCTAATGGTTAAGGTCTTAACTCTTACTCTGGCCTACTGGTTAAGGTCTTAACTATTAGTCTGGCCTACTGATTAAGGTCTTAACTCTTACTCTGGCATAATAGCTAAGGTCTTAACTCTTACTCTGGCCTAATAGATAAGGTCTTAGACTCGTACTCTGGCCTAATGGTTAAGGTCTTAACTCTTACTCTGGCCTAATAGCTAAGGTCTTAACTCTTACTCTGGCCTCATAGCTAAGGTCTTAGACTCGTACTCCGGCCTAATGGTTAAGGTCTTAACTCTTACTCTGGCCTAATAGCTAAGGTCTTAGACTCGTACTCTGGCCTAATAGCTAAGGTCTTAGACTCGTACTCTGGCCTAATGGTTAAGGTCTTAACTCTTACTCTGGCCTAATAGCTAAGGTCTTAGACTCGTACTCTGGCCTAATGGTTAAGGTCTTAACTTTTACTCTGGCCTAATAGCTAACGTCTTAACTCTTACTCTGGCCTAATAGCTAAGGTCTTAGACTCGTACTCTGGCCTACTGGTTAAGGTCTTAACTCTTACTCTGGCCTACTGGTTAAGGTCTTAACTCTTACTCTGGCCTAATAGCTAAGGTCTTAGACTCGTACTCTGGCCTAATAGCTAAGGTCTTAGACTCGTACTCTGGTCTAATGGTTAAGGTCTTAACTCTTACTCTAGCCTATTAGCTAAGGTCTTAACTCTTACTCTGGCCTACTGGTTAAGGTCTTAACTCTTAATCTGGCCTAATAGTTAACGTCTTAGACTCGTACTTTTGCCTAATAGTTAAGGTCTTAACTCTTGCTCTGGCCTAATGGTTAAGGTCTTAACTCTTACTCTGGCCTAATAGCTAAGGTCTTAGACTCGCACTCTGGCCTAATAGCTAAAGTATTAGACTCTTACTCTGGCCTAATGGTTAAGGTCTTAACTCTTACTCTGGCCTACTGGTTAAGGTCTTAACTCTTACTCTGGCCTAATAGCTAAGGTCTTAGACTCGTACTCTGGCCTAATAGCTAAGGTCTTAGACTCGTACTCTGGCCTACAGGTTGAGGTCTTAACTCTTACTCTGGCCTACTGGTTAAGGTCTTAACTCTTACTCTGGCCTAATAGCTAAGGTCTTAGACTCGTACTCTGGCCTACTGGTTAAGGTCTTAACTCTTACTCTGGCCTAACAGCTAAGGTCTTATCTCTTACTCTGGCCTAATAGCTAAGGTCTTAGACTCGCACTCTGGCCTAATGTTTATGGTCTTAACTCTTACACTGGCCTACTGGTTAAGGTCTTAACCCTTACTCTGGCCTAATAGCTAAGGTCTTAGACTCGTACTCTGGCCTACAGGTTAAAGTCTGAACTCTTACTCTGTCCTACTGGTTAAGGTCTTAACTCTTACTCTGGCCTAATAGCTAAGGTCTTAACTCTTACTCTTGCCTATTAGCTAAGGTCTTAGACTCATACTCTGGCCTAATAGCTAAGGTCTTAGATTCGTACTCTGGCCTAATAGCTAAGGTCTTAACTCTTACTCTGGCCTACTGGTTAATGTGTTAACTCTTACTCTGGCCTAATAGCTAAGGTCTTAGACTCGTGCTCTGGCCTAATATCTAAGGTCTTAACTCTTACTCTGGCCTAATAGCTAAGGTCTTAGACTCGTACTCTTGCCTAATGGTTAAGGTCTTAACTCTTACTCTGGCCTAATGGTTAAGGTCTTAACTCTTACTCTGGCCTACTGGTTAAGGTCTTAACTCTTACTCTGGCCTAATAGCTAAGGTCTTAACTCTTACTCTGGCCTACTGGTTAAGGTCTTAACTCTTACTCTGGCCTAATAGCTAAGATCTTAACTCTCACTCTAGCCTAAAAGCTAAGGTCTTCACTCTTACTCTGGCCTACTGGTTAAGGTCTTAACTCTTACTCTGGCCTAATAGCTAAGGTCTTAGACTCGTACTCTGGCCTACAGGTTGAGGTCTTAACTCTTACTCTGGCCTACTGGTTAAGGTCTTAACTCTTACTCTGGCCTAATAGCTAAGGTCTTAGACTCGTACTCTGGCCTAATGGTTAAGGTCTTAACTCTTACTCTGGCCTACTGGTTAAGGTCTTAACTCTTAGTCTGGCCTACTGATTAAGGTCTTAACTCTTACTCTGGCATAATAGCTAAGGTCTTAACTCTTACTCTGGCCTAATAGATAAGGTCTTAGACTCGTACTCTGGCCTAATGGTTAAGGTCTTAACTCTTACTCTGGCCTAATAGCTAAGGTCTTAACTCTTACTCTGGCCTCATAGCTAAGGTCTTAGACTCGTACTCCGGCCTAATGGTTAAGGTCTTAACTCTTACTCTGGCCTAATAGCTAAGGTCTTAGACTCGTACTCTGGCCTAATAGCTAAGGTCTTAGACTCGTACTCTGGCCTAATGGTTAAGGTCTTAACTCTTACTCTGGCCTAATAGCTAAGGTCTTAGACTCGTACTCTGGCCTAATGGTTAAGGTCTTAACTCTTACTCTGGCCTACTGGTTAAGGTCTTAACTCTTACTCTGGCCTAATAGCTAAGGTCTTAGACTCGCACTCTGGCCTACTGGTTAAGGTCTTAACTCTTACTCTGGCCTAATAGCTAAGATCTTAACTCTTACTCTAGCCTAATAGCTAAGGTCTTCACTCTTACTCTGGCCTACTGGTTAAGGTCTTAACTCTTACTCTGGCCTAATAGCTAAGGTCTTAGACTCGTACTCTGGCCTACAGGTTGAGGTCTTAACTCTTACTCTGGCCTACTGGTTAAGGTCTTAACTCTTACTCTGGCCTAATAGCTAAGGTCTTAGACTCGTACTCCTGCCTAATGGTTAAGGTCTTAACTCTTACTCTGGCCTACTGGTTAAGGTCTTAACTCTTAGTCTGGCCTACTGATTAAGGTCTTAACTCTTACTCTGGCATAATAGCTAAGGTCTTAACTCTTACTCTGGCCTAATAGATAAGGTCTTAGACTCGTACTCTGGCCTAATGGTTAAGGTCTTAACTCTTACTCTGGCCTAATAGCTAAGGTCTTAACTCTTACTCTGGCCTCATAGCTAAGGTCTTAGACTCGTACTCCGGCCTAATGGTTAAGGTCTTAACTCTTACTCTGGCCTAATAGCTAAGGTCTTAGACTCGTACTCTGGCCTAATAGCTAAGGTCTTAGACTCGTACTCTGGCCTAATCGTTAAGGTCTTAACTCTTACTCTGGCCTAATAGCTAAGGTCTTAGACTCGTACTCTGGCCTAATGGTTAAGGTCTTAACTTTTACTCTGGCCTAATAGCTAACGTCTTAACTCTTACTCTGGCCTAATAGCTAAGGTCTTAGACTCGTACTCTGGCCTACTGGTTAAGGTCTTAACTCTTACTCTGGCCTACTGGTTAAGGTCTTAACTCTTACTCTGGCCTAATAGCTAAGGTCTTAGACTCGTACTCTGGCCTAATAGCTAAGGTCTTAGACTCGTACTCTGGTCTAATGGTTAAGGTCTTAACTCTTACTCTAGCCAATTAGCTAAGGTCTTAACTCTTACTCTGGCCTACTGGTTAAGGTCTTAACTCTTACTCTGGCCTAATAGTTAAAGTCTTAGACTCGTACTATGGCCTAATGGTTAAGGTCTTAACTCTTGCTCTGGCCTAATGGTTAAGGTCTTAACTCTTACTCTGGCCTAATAGCTAAGGTCTTAGACTCGCACTCTGGCCTAATAGCTAAGGTATTAGACTCTTACTCTGGCCTAATGGTTAAGGTCTTAACTCTTACTCTGGCCTACGGGTTAAGGTCTTAACTCTTACTCTGGCCTAATAGCTAAGGTCTTAGACTAGTACTCTGGCCTAATAGCTAAGGTCTTAGACTCGTACTCTGGCCTACAGGATGAGGTCTTAACTCTTACTCTGGCCTACTGGTTAAGGTCTTAACTCTTACTCTGGCCTAATAGCTAAGGTCTTAGACTCGTACTCTGGCCTACTGGTTAAGGTCTTAACTCTTACTCTGGCCTAACAGCTAAGGTCTTATCTCTTACTCTGGCCTAATAGCTAAGGTCTTAGACTCACACTCTGGCCTAATGTTTATGGTCTTAACTCTTACACTGGCCTACTGGTTAAGGTCTTAACCCTTACTCTGGCCTAATAGCTAAGGTCTTAGACTCGTACTCTGGCCTACAGGTTAAGGTCTGAACTCTTACTCTGTCCTACTGGTTAAGGTCTTAACTCTTACTCTGGCCTAATAGCTAAGGTCTTAACTCTTACTCTTGCCTATTAGCTAAGGTCTTAGACTCGTACTCTGGCCTAATAGCTAAGGTCTTAGATTCGTACTCTGGCCTAATAGCTAAGGTCTTAGATTCGTACTCTGGCCTAATAGCTAAGGTTTTAACTCTTACTCTGGCCTACTGGTTAATGTGTTAACTCTTACTCTGGCCTAATAGCTAAGGTCTTAGACTCGTGCTCTGGCCTAATATCTAAGGTCTTAACTCTTACTCTGGCCTAATAGCTAAGGTCTTAGACTCGTACTCTGGCCTAATGGTTAAGGTCTTAACTTTTACTCTGGCCTACTGGTTAAGGTCTTAACTCTTACTCTGGCCTAATGGTTAAGGTCTTAACTCTTACTCTGGCCTAATAGCTAAGGTCTTAACCCTTACTCTGGCCTAATAGCTAAGGTCTTAGACTCGTACTCTGGCCTACTGGTTAAGGTCTTAACTCTTACTCTGGCCTAATAGCTAAGGTCTTAGACTCGTACTCTGGCCTAATAGCTAAGGTCTTAGACTCGTACTCTGGCCTACAGGTTGAGGTCTTAACTCTTACTCTGGCCTACTGGTTAAGGTCTTAACTCTTACTCTGGCCTAATAGCTAAGGTCTTAGACTCGTACTCTGACCTACTGGTTAAGGTCTTAACTCTTACTCTGGCCTAACAGCTAAGGTCTTAACTCTTACTATGGCCTAATAGCTAAGGTCTTAGACTCGCACTCTGGCCTAATGTTTATGGTCTTAACTCTTACACTGGCCTACTGGTTAAGGTCTTAACCCTTACTCTGGCCTAATAGCTAAGGTCTTAGACTCGTACTCTGGCCTACATGTTAAGGTCTTAACTCTTACTCTGGCCTACTGGTTAAGGTCTTAACACTTACTCTGGCCTAATAGCTAAGGTCTTAGACTTATACTCTGGCCTACTGGTTAAGGTCTTAACTCTTACTCTGGCCTAATAGCTAAGGTCTTAACTCTTACTCTGGCCTAATAGCTAAGGTCTTAGACTCGTACTCCTGCCTAATGGTTAAGGTCTTAACTCTTACTCTGGCCTACTGGTTAAGGTCTTAACTCTTAGTCTGGCCTACTGATTAAGGTCTTAACTCTTACTCTGGCATAATAGCTAAGGTCTTAACTCTTACTCTGGCCTAATAGATAAGGTCTTAGACTCGTACTCTGGCCTAATGGTTAAGGTCTTAACTCTTACTCTGGCCTAATAGCTAAGGTCTTAACTCTTACTCTGGCCTCATAGCTAAGGTCTTAGACTCGTACTCCGGCCTAATGGTTAAGGTCTTAACTCTTACTCTGGCCTAATAGCTAAGGTCTTAGACTCGTACTCTGGCCTAATAGCTAAGGTCTTAGACTCGTACTCTGGCCTAATGGTTAAGGTCTTAACTCTTACTCTGGCCTACTGGTTAAGGTCTTAACTCTTAGTCTGGCCTACTGATTAAGGTCTTAACTCTTACTCTGGCATAATAGCTAAGGTCTTAACTCTTACTCTGGCCTAATAGATAAGGTCTTAGACTCGTACTCTGGCCTAATGGTTAAGGTCTTAACTCTTACTCTGGCCTAATAGCTAAGGTCTTAACTCTTACTCTGGCCTCATAGCTAAGGTCTTAGACTCGTACTCCGGCCTAATGGTTAAGGTCTTAACTCTTACTCTGGCCTAATAGCTAAGGTCTTAGACTCGTACTCTGGCCTAATAGCTAAGGTCTTAGACTCGTACTCTGGCCTAATGGTTAAGGTCTTAACTCTTACTCTGGCCTAATAGCTAAGGTCTTAGACTCGTACTCTGGCCTAATGGTTAAGGTCTTAACTTTTACTCTGGCCTAATAGCTAACGTCTTAACTCTTACTCTGGCCTAATAGCTAAGGTCTTAGACTCGTACTCTGGCCTACTGGTTAAGGTCTTAACTCTTACTCTGGCCTACTGGTTAAGGTCTTAACTCTTACTCTGGCCTAATAGCTAAGGTCTTAGACTCGTACTCTGGCCTAATAGCTAAGGTCTTAGACTCGTACTCTGGCCTAATGGTTAAGGTCTTAACTTTTACTCTGGCCTAATAGCTAACGTCTTAACTCTTACTCTGGCCTAATAGCTAAGGTCTTAGACTCGTACTCTGGCCTACTGGTTAAGGTCTTAACTCTTACTCTGGCCTACTGGTTAAGGTCTTAACTCTTACTCTGGCCTAATAGCTAAGGTCTTAGACTCGTACTCTGGCCTAATAGCTAAGGTCTTAGACTCGTACTCTGGTCTAATGGTTAAGGTCTTAACTCTTACTCTAGCCAATTAGCTAAGGTCTTAACTCTTACTCTGGCCTACTGGTTAAGGTCTTAACTCTTACTCTGGCCTAATAGTTAAAGTCTTAGACTCGTACTATGGCCTAATGGTTAAGGTCTTAACTCTTGCTCTGGCCTAATGGTTAAGGTCTTAACTCTTACTCTGGCCTAATAGCTAAGGTCTTAGACTCGCACTCTGGCCTAATAGCTAAGGTATTAGACTCTTACTCTGGCCTAATGGTTAAGGTCTTAACTCTTACTCTGGCCTACTGGTTAAGGTCTTAACTCTTACTCTGGCCTAATAGCTAAGGTCTTAGACTAGTACTCTGGCCTAATAGCTAAGGTCTTAGACTCGTACTCTGGCCTACAGGATGAGGTCTTAACTCTTACTCTGGCCTACTGGTTAAGGTCTTAACTCTTACTCTGGCCTAATAGCTAAGGTCTTAGACTCGTACTCTGGCCTACTGGTTAAGGTCTTAACTCTTACTCTGGCCTAACAGCTAAGGTCTTATCTCTTACTCTGGCCTAATAGCTAAGGTCTTAGACTCGCACTCTGGCCTAATGTTTATGGTCTTAACTCTTACACTGGCCTACTGGTTAAGGTCTTAACCCTTACTCTGGCCTAATAGCTAAGGTCTTAGACTCGTACTCTGGCCTACAGGTTAAGGTCTGAACTCTTACTCTGTCCTACTGGTTAAGGTCTTAACTCTTACTCTGGCCTAATAGCTAAGGTCTTAACTCTTACTCTTGCCTATTAGCTAAGGTCTTAGACTCGTACTCTGGCCTAATAGCTAAGGTCTTAGATTCGTACTCTGGCCTAATAGCTAAGGTCTTAGATTCGTACTCTGGCCTAATAGCTAAGGTTTTAACTCTTACTCTGGCCTACTGGTTAATGTGTTAACTCTTACTCTGGCCTAATAGCTAAGGTCTTAGACTCGTGCTCTGGCCTAATATCTAAGGTCTTAACTCTTACTCTGGCCTAATAGCTAAGGTCTTAGACTCGTACTCTGGCCTAATGGTTAAGGTCTTAACTTTTACTCTGGCCTACTGGTTAAGGTCTTAACTCTTACTCTGGCCTAATGGTTAAGGTCTTAACTCTTACTCTGGCCTAATAGCTAAGGTCTTAACCCTTACTCTGGCCTAATAGCTAAGGTCTTAGACTCGTACTCTGGCCTACTGGTTAAGGTCTTAACTCTTACTCTGGCCTAATAGCTAAGGTCTTAGACTCGTACTCTGGCCTAATAGCTAAGGTCTTAGACTCGTACTCTGGCCTACAGGTTGAGGTCTTAACTCTTACTCTGGCCTACTGGTTAAGGTCTTAACTCTTACTCTGGCCTAATAGCTAAGGTCTTAGACTCGTACTCTGACCTACTGGTTAAGGTCTTAACTCTTACTCTGGCCTAACAGCTAAGGTCTTAACTCTTACTATGGCCTAATAGCTAAGGTCTTAGACTCGCACTCTGGCCTAATGTTTATGGTCTTAACTCTTACACTGGCCTACTGGTTAAGGTCTTAACCCTTACTCTGGCCTAATAGCTAAGGTCTTAGACTCGTACTCTGGCCTACATGTTAAGGTCTTAACTCTTACTCTGGCCTACTGGTTAAGGTCTTAACACTTACTCTGGCCTAATAGCTAAGGTCTTAGACTTATACTCTGGCCTACTGGTTAAGGTCTTAACTCTTACTCTGGCCTAATAGCTAAGGTCTTAACTCTTACTCTGGCCTATTAGCTAAGGTCTTAGACTCGTACTCTGGTCTAATAGTTAAGGTCTTAACTCTTACTCTGGCCTAATAGCTAAGGTCTTAGACTCGTACTCTGGCCTAATAGCTAAGGTCTTAGATTCGTACTCTGACCTACTGGTTAAGGTCTTAACTCTTACTCTGGCCTAATAGCTAAGGTCTTAACTCTTACTCTGGCCTACTGGTTAATGTGTTAACTCTTACTCTGGCCTAATAGCTAAGATCTTAGACTCGTGCTCTGGCCTAATAGCTAAGGTCTTAACTCTTACTCTGGCCTAATAGATAAGGTCTTAGACTCGTACTCTGGCCTAATGGTTAAGGTCTTAACTCTTACTCTGGCCTACTGGTTAAGGTCTTAACTCTTACTCTGGCCTAATAGCTAAGGTCTTAACTCTTACTCTGGCCTACTGGTTAAGGTCTTAACTCTTACTCTGGCCTAATAGCTAAGATCTTAACTCTTACTCTAGCCTAATAGCTAAGGTCTTCACTCTTACTCTGGCCTACTGGTTAAGGTCTTAACTCTTACTCTGGCCTAATAGCTAAGGTCTTAGACTCGTACTCTGGCCTACAGGTTGAGGTCTTAACTCTTACTCTGGCCTACTGGTTAAGGTCTTAACTCTTACTCTGGCCTAATAGCTAAGGTCTTAGACTCGTACTCTGGCCTAATGGTTAAGGTCTTAACTCTTACTCTGGCCTACTGGTTAAGGTCTTAACTCTTAGTCTGGCCTACTGATTAAGGTCTTAACTCTTACTCTGGCATAATAGCTAAGGTCTTAACTCTTACTCTGGCCTAATAGATAAGGTCTTAGACTCGTACTCTGGCCTAATGGTTAAGGTCTTAACTCTTACTCTGGCCTAATAGCTAAGGTCTTAACTCTTACTCTGGCCTCATAGCTAAGGTCTTAGACTCGTACTCCGGCCTAATGGTTAAGGTCTTAACTCTTACTCTGGCCTAATAGCTAAGGTCTTAGACTCGTACTCTGGCCTAATAGCTAAGGTCTTAGACTCGTACTCTGGCCTAATGGTTAAGGTCTTAACTCTTACTCTGGCCTAATAGCTAAGGTCTTAGACTCGTACTCTGGCCTAATGGTTAAGGTCTTAACTTTTACTCTGGCCTAATAGCTAACGTCTTAACTCTTACTCTGGCCTAATAGCTAAGGTCTTAGACTCGTACTCTGGCCTACTGGTTAAGGTCTTAACTCTTACTCTGGCCTACTGGTTAAGGTCTTAACTCTTACTCTGGCCTAATAGCTAAGGTCTTAGACTCGTACTCTGGCCTAATAGCTAAGGTCTTAGACTCGTACTCTGGTCTAATGGTTAAGGTCTTAACTCTTACTCTAGCCTATTAGCTAAGGTCTTAACTCTTACTCTGGCCTACTGGTTAAGGTCTTAACTCTTACTCTGGCCTAATAGTTAACGTCTTAGACTCGTACTTTTGCCTAATAGTTAAGGTCTTAACTCTTGCTCTGGCCTAATGGTTAAGGTCTTAACTCTTACTCTGGCCTAATAGCTAAGGTCTTAGACTCGCACTCTGGCCTAATAGCTAAAGTATTAGACTCTTACTCTGGCCTAATGGTTAAGGTCTTAACTCTTACTCTGGCCTACTGGTTAAGGTCTTAACTCTTACTCTGGCCTAATAGCTAAGGTCTTAGACTCGTACTCTGGCCTAATAGCTAAGGTCTTAGACTCGTACTCTGGCCTACAGGTTGAGGTCTTAACTCTTACTCTGGCCTACTGGTTAAGGTCTTAACTCTTACTCTGGCCTAATAGCTAAGGTCTTAGACTCGTACTCTGGCCTACTGGTTAAGGTCTTAACTCTTACTCTGGCCTAACAGCTAAGGTCTTATCTCTTACTCTGGCCTAATAGCTAAGGTCTTAGACTCGCACTCTGGCCTAATGTTTATGGTCTTAACTCTTACACTGGCCTACTGGTTAAGGTCTTAACCCTTACTCTGGCCTAATAGCTAAGGTCTTAGACTCGTACTCTGGCCTACAGGTTAAGGTCTGAACTCTTACTCTGTCCTACTGGTTAAGGTCTTAACTCTTACTCTGGCCTAATAGCTAAGGTCTTAAGTCTTACTCTTGCCTATTAGCTAAGGTCTTAGACTCATACTCTGGCCTAATAGCTAAGGTCTTAGATTCGTACTCTGGCCTAATAGCTAAGGTCTTAACTCTTACTCTGGCCTACTGGTTAATGTGTTAACTCTTACTCTGGCCTAATAGCTAAGGTCTTAGACTCGTGCTCTGGCCTAATATCTAAGGTCTTAACTCTTACTCTGGCCTAATAGCTAAGGTCTTAGACTCGTACTCTTGCCTAATGGTTAAGGTCTTAACTCTTACTCTGGCCTAATGGTTAAGGTCTTAACTCTTACTCTGGCCTACTGGTTAAGGTCTTAACTCTTACTCTGGCCTAATAGCTAAGGTCTTAACTCTTACTCTGGCCTACTGGTTAAGGTCTTAACTCTTACTCTGGCCTAATAGCTAAGATCTTAACTCTCACTCTAGCCTAAAAGCTAAGGTCTTCACTCTTACTCTGGCCTACTGGTTAAGGTCTTAACTCTTACTCTGGCCTAATAGCTAAGGTCTTAGACTTGTACTCTGGCCTACAGGTTGAGGTCTTAACTCTTACTCTGGCCTACTGGTTAAGGTCTTAACTCTTACTCTGGCCTAATAGCTAAGGTCTTAGACTCGTACTCTGGCCTAATGGTTAAGGTCTTAACTCTTACTCTGGCCTACTGGTTAAGGTCTTAACTCTTAGTCTGGCCTACTGATTAAGGTCTTAACTCTTACTCTGGCATAATAGCTAAGGTCTTAACTCTTACTCTGGCCTAATAGATAAGGTCTTAGACTCGTACTCTGGCCTAATGGTTAAGGTCTTAACTCTTACTCTGGCCTAATAGCTAAGGTCTTAACTCTTACTCTGGCCTCATAGCTAAGGTCTTAGACTCGTACTCCGGCCTAATGGTTAAGGTCTTAACTCTTACTCTGGCCTAATAGCTAAGGTCTTAGACTCGTACTCTGGCCTAATAGCTAAGGTCTTAGACTCGTACTCTGGCCTAATGGTTAAGGTCTTAACTCTTACTCTGGCCTAATAGCTAAGGTCTTAGACTCGTACTCTGGCCTAATGGTTAAGGTCTTAACTCTTACTCTGGCCTACTGGTTAAGGTCTTAACTCTTACTCTGGCCTAATAGCTAAGGTCTTAGACTCGCACTCTGGCCTACTGGTTAAGGTCTTAACTCTTACTCTGGCCTAATAGCTAAGATCTTAACTCTTACTCTAGCCTAATAGCTAAGGTCTTCACTCTTACTCTGGCCTACTGGTTAAGGTCTTAACTCTTACTCTGGCCTAATAGCTAAGGTCTTAGACTCGTACTCTGGCCTACAGGTTGAGGTCTTAACTCTTACTCTGGCCTACTGGTTAAGGTCTTAACTCTTACTCTGGCCTAATAGCTAAGGTCTTAGACTCGTACTCCTGCCTAATGGTTAAGGTCTTAACTCTTACTCTGGCCTACTGGTTAAGGTCTTAACTCTTAGTCTGGCCTACTGATTAAGGTCTTAACTCTTACTCTGGCATAATAGCTAAGGTCTTAACTCTTACTCTGGCCTAATAGATAAGGTCTTAGACTCGTACTCTGGCCTAATGGTTAAGGTCTTAACTCTTACTCTGGCCTAATAGCTAAGGTCTTAACTCTTACTCTGGCCTCATAGCTAAGGTCTTAGACTCGTACTCCGGCCTAATGGTTAAGGTCTTAACTCTTACTCTGGCCTAATAGCTAAGGTCTTAGACTCGTACTCTGGCCTAATAGCTAAGGTCTTAGACTCGTACTCTGGCCTAATGGTTAAGGTCTTAACTCTTACTCTGGCCTAATAGCTAAGGTCTTAGACTCGTACTCTGGCCTAATGGTTAAGGTCTTAACTTTTACTCTGGCCTAATAGCTAACATCTTAACTCTTACTCTGGCCTAATAGCTAAGGTCTTAGACTCGTACTCTGGCCTACTGGTTAAGGTCTTAACTCTTACTCTGGCCTACTGGTTAAGGTCTTAACTCTTACTCTGGCCTAATAGCTAAGGTCTTAGACTCGTACTCTGGCCTAATAGCTAAGGTCTTAGACTCGTACTCTGGTCTAATGGTTAAGGTCTTAACTCTTACTCTAGCCAATTAGCTAAGGTCTTAACTCTTACTCTGGCCTACTGGTTAAGGTCTTAACTCTTACTCTGGCCTACTGGTTAAGGTCTTAACTCTTACTCTGGCCTAATAGTTAAAGTCTTAGACTCGTACTATGGCCTAATGGTTAAGGTCTTAACTCTTGCTCTGGCCTAATGGTTAAGGTCTTAACTCTTACTCTGGCCTAATAGCTAAGGTCTTAGACTCGCACTCTGGCCTAATAGCTAAGGTATTAGACTCTTACTCTGGCCTAATGGTTAAGGTCTTAACTCTTACTCTGGCCTACTGGTTAAGGTCTTAACTCTTACTCTGGCCTAATAGCTAAGGTCTTAGACTCGTACTCTGGCCTAATAGCTAAGGTCTTAGACTCGTACTCTGGCCTACAGGATGAGGTCTTAACTCTTACTCTGGCCTACTGGTTAAGGTCTTAACTCTTACTCTGGCCTAATAGCTAAGGTCTTAGACTCGTACTCTGGCCTACTGGTTAAGGTCTTAACTCTTACTCTGGCCTAACAGCTAAGGTCTTATCTCTTACTCTGGCCTAATAGCTAAGGTCTTAGACTCGCACTCTGGCCTAATGTTTATGGTCTTAACTCTTACACTGGCCTACTGGTTAAGGTCTTAACCCTTACTCTGGCCTAATAGCTAAGGTCTTAGACTCGTACTCTGGCCTACAGGTTAAGGTCTGAACTCTTACTCTGTCCTACTGGTTAAGGTCTTAACTCTTACTCTGGCCTAATAGCTAAGGTCTTAACTCTTACTCTTGCCTATTAGCTAAGGTCTTAGACTCGTACTCTGGCCTAATAGCTAAGGTCTTAGATTCGTACTCTGGCCTAATAGCTAAGGTCTTAGATTCGTACTCTGGCCTAATAGCTAAGGTTTTAACTCTTACTCTGGCCTACTGGTTAATGTGTTAACTCTTACTCTGGCCTAATAGCTAAGGTCTTAGACTCGTGCTCTGGCCTAATATCTAAGGTCTTAACTCTTACTCTGGCCTAATAGCTAAGGTCTTAGACTCGTACTCTGGTCTAATGGTTAAGGTCTTAACTTTTACTCTGGCCTACTGGTTAAGGTCTTAACTCTTACTCTGGCCTAATGGTTAAGGTCTTAACTCTTACTCTGGCCTAATAGCTAAGGTCTTAACCCTTACTCTGGCCTAATAGCTAAGGTCTTAGACTCGTACTCTGGCCTACTGGTTAAGGTCTTAACTCTTACTCTGGCCTAATAGCTAAGGTCTTAGACTCGTACTCTGGCCTAATAGCTAAGGTCTTAGACTCGTACTCTGGCCTACAGGTTGAGGTCTTAACTCTTACTCTGGCCTACTGGTTAAGGTCTTAACTCTTACTCTGGCCTAATAGCTAAGGTCTTAGACTCGTACTCTGACCTACTGGTTAAGGTCTTAACTCTTACTCTGGCCTAACAGCTAAGGTCTTAACTCTTACTATGGCCTAATAGCTAAGGTCTTAGACTCGCACTCTGGCCTAATGTTTATGGTCTTAACTCTTACACTGGCCTACTGGTTAAGGTCTTAACCCTTACTCTGGCCTAATAGCTAAGGTCTTAGACTCGTACTCTGGCCTACATGTTAAGGTCTTAACTCTTACTCTGGCCTACTGGTTAAGGTCTTAACACTTACTCTGGCCTAATAGCTAAGGTCTTAGACTTATACTCTGGCCTACTGGTTAAGGTCTTAACTCTTACTCTGGCCTAATAGCTAAGGTCTTAACTCTTACTCTGGCCTAATAGCTAAGGTCTTAGACTCGTACTCCTGCCTAATGGTTAAGGTCTTAACTCTTACTCTGGCCTACTGGTTAAGGTCTTAACTCTTAGTCTGGCCTACTGATTAAGGTCTTAACTCTTACTCTGGCATAATAGCTAAGGTCTTAACTCTTACTCTGGCCTAATAGATAAGGTCTTAGACTCGTACTCTGGCCTAATGGTTAAGGTCTTAACTCTTACTCTGGCCTAATAGCTAAGGTCTTAACTCTTACTCTGGCCTCATAGCTAAGGTCTTAGACTCGTACTCCGGCCTAATGGTTAAGGTCTTAACTCTTACTCTGGCCTAATAGCTAAGGTCTTAGACTCGTACTCTGGCCTAATAGCTAAGGTCTTAGACTCGTACTCTGGCCTAATGGTTAAGGTCTTAACTCTTACTCTGGCCTAATAGCTAAGGTCTTAGACTCGTACTCTGGCCTAATGGTTAAGGTCTTAACTTTTACTCTGGCCTAATAGCTAACGTCTTAACTCTTACTCTGGCCTAATAGCTAAGGTCTTAGACTCGTACTCTGGCCTACTGGTTAACGTCTTAACTCTTACTCTGGCCTACTGGTTAAGGTCTTAACTCTTACTCTGGCCTAATAGCTAAGGTCTTAGACTCGTACTCTGGCCTAATAGCTAAGGTCTTAGACTCGTACTCTGGTCTAATGGTTAAGGTCTTAACTCTTACTCTAGCCAATTAGCTAAGGTCTTAACTCTTACTCTGGCCTACTGGTTAAGGTCTTAACTCTTACTCTGGCCTAATAGTTAAAGTCTTAGACTCGTACTATGGCCTAATGGTTAAGGTCTTAACTCTTGCTCTGGCCTAATGGTTAAGGTCTTAACTCTTACTCTGGCCTAATAGCTAAGGTCTTAGACTCGCACTCTGGCCTAATAGCTAAGGTATTAGACTCTTACTCTGGCCTAATGGTTAAGGTCTTAACTCTTACTCTGGCCTACTGGTTAAGGTCTTAACTCTTACTCTGGCCTAATAGCTAAGGTCTTAGACTAGTACTCTGGCCTAATAGCTAAGGTCTTAGACTCGTACTCTGGCCTACAGGATGAGGTCTTAACTCTTACTCTGGCCTACTGGTTAAGGTCTTAACTCTTACTCTGGCCTAATAGCTAAGGTCTTAGACTCGTACTCTGGCCTACTGGTTAAGGTCTTAACTCTTACTCTGGCCTAACAGCTAAGGTCTTATCTCTTACTCTGGCCTAATAGCTAAGGTCTTAGACTCGCACTCTGGCCTAATGTTTATGGTCTTAACTCTTACACTGGCCTACTGGTTAAGGTCTTAACCCTTACTCTGGCCTAATAGCTAAGGTCTTAGACTCGTACTCTGGCCTACAGGTTAAGGTCTGAACTCTTACTCTGTCCTACTGGTTAAGGTCTTAACTCTTACTCTGGCCTAATAGCTAAGGTCTTAACTCTTACTCTTGCCTATTAGCTAAGGTCTTAGACTCGTACTCTGGCCTAATAGCTAAGGTCTTAGATTCGTACTCTGGCCTAATAGCTAAGGTCTTAGATTCGTACTCTGGCCTAATAGCTAAGGTTTTAACTCTTACTCTGGCCTACTGGTTAATGTGTTAACTCTTACTCTGGCCTAATAGCTAAGGTCTTAGACTCGTGCTCTGGCCTAATATCTAAGGTCTTAACTCTTACTCTGGCCTAATAGCTAAGGTCTTAGACTCGTACTCTGGCCTAATGGTTAAGGTCTTAACTTTTACTCTGGCCTACTGGTTAAGGTCTTAACTCTTACTCTGGCCTAATGGTTAAGGTCTTAACTCTTACTCTGGCCTAATAGCTAAGGTCTTAACCCTTACTCTGGCCTAATAGCTAAGGTCTTAGACTCGTACTCTGGCCTACTGGTTAAGGTCTTAACTCTTACTCTGGCCTAATAGCTAAGGTCTTAGACTCGTACTCTGGCCTAATAGCTAAGGTCTTAGACTCGTACTCTGGCCTACAGGTTGAGGTCTTAACTCTTACTCTGGCCTACTGGTTAAGGTCTTAACTCTTACTCTGGCCTAATAGCTAAGGTCTTAGACTCGTACTCTGACCTACTGGTTAAGGTCTTAACTCTTACTCTGGCCTAACAGCTAAGGTCTTAACTCTTACTATGGCCTAATAGCTAAGGTCTTAGACTCGCACTCTGGCCTAATGTTTATGGTCTTAACTCTTACACTGGCCTACTGGTTAAGGTCTTAACCCTTACTCTGGCCTAATAGCTAAGGTCTTAGACTCGTACTCTGGCCTACATGTTAAGGTCTTAACTCTTACTCTGGCCTACTGGTTAAGGTCTTAACACTTACTCTGGCCTAATAGCTAAGGTCTTAGACTTATACTCTGGCCTACTGGTTAAGGTCTTAACTCTTACTCTGGCCTAATAGCTAAGGTCTTAACTCTTACTCTGGCCTATTAGCTAAGGTCTTAGACTCGTACTCTGGTCTAATAGTTAAGGTCTTAACTCTTACTCTGGCCTAATAGCTAAGGTCTTAGACTCGTACTCTGGCCTAATAGCTAAGGTCTTAGATTCGTACTCTGACCTACTGGTTAAGGTCTTAACTCTTACTCTGGCCTAATAGCTAAGGTCTTAACTCTTACTCTGGCCTACTGGTTAATGTGTTAACTCTTACTCTGGCCTAATAGCTAAGATCTTAGACTCGTGCTCTGGCCTAATAGCTAAGGTCTTAACTCTTACTCTGGCCTAATAGATAAGGTCTTAGACTCGTACTCTGGCCTAATGGTTAAGGTCTTAACTCTTACTCTGGCCTACTGGTTAAGGTCTTAACTCTTACTCTGGCCTAATAGCTAAGGTCTTAACTCTTACTCTGGCCTACTGGTTAAGGTCTTAACTCTTACTCTGGCCTAATAGCTAAGATCTTAACTCTTACTCTAGCCTAATAGCTAAGGTCTTCACTCTTACTCTGGCCTACTGGTTAAGGTCTTAACTCTTACTCTGGCCTAATAGCTAAGGTCTTAGACTCGTACTCTGGCCTACAGGTTGAGGTCTTAACTCTTACTCTGGCCTACTGGTTAAGGTCTTAACTCTTACTCTGGCCTAATAGCTAAGGTCTTAGACTCGTACTCTGGCCTAATGGTTAAGGTCTTAACTCTTACTCTGGCCTACTGGTTAAGGTCTTAACTCTTAGTCTGGCCTACTGATTAAGGTCTTAACTCTTACTCTGGCATAATAGCTAAGGTCTTAACTCTTACTCTGGCCTAATAGATAAGGTCTTAGACTCGTACTCTGGCCTAATGGTTAAGGTCTTAACTCTTACTCTGGCCTAATAGCTAAGGTCTTAACTCTTACTCTGGCCTCATAGCTAAGGTCTTAGACTCGTACTCCGGCCTAATGGTTAAGGTCTTAACTCTTACTCTGGCCTAATAGCTAAGGTCTTAGACTCGTACTCTGGCCTAATAGCTAAGGTCTTAGACTCGTACTCTGGCCTAATGGTTAAGGTCTTAACTCTTACTCTGGCCTAATAGCTAAGGTCTTAGACTCGTACTCTGGCCTAATGGTTAAGGTCTTAACTTTTACTCTGGCCTAATAGCTAACGTCTTAACTCTTACTCTGGCCTAATAGCTAAGGTCTTAGACTCGTACTCTGGCCTACTGGTTAAGGTCTTAACTCTTACTCTGGCCTACTGGTTAAGGTCTTAACTCTTACTCTGGCCTAATAGCTAAGGTCTTAGACTCGTACTCTGGCCTAATAGCTAAGGTCTTAGACTCGTACTCTGGTCTAATGGTTAAGGTCTTAACTCTTACTCTAGCCTATTAGCTAAGGTCTTAACTCTTACTCTGGCCTACTGGTTAAGGTCTTAACTCTTACTCTGGCCTAATAGTTAACGTCTTAGACTCGTACTTTTGCCTAATAGTTAAGGTCTTAACTCTTGCTCTGGCCTAATGGTTAAGGTCTTAACTCTTACTCTGGCCTAATAGCTAAGGTCTTAGACTCGCACTCTGGCCTAATAGCTAAAGTATTAGACTCTTACTCTGGCCTAATGGTTAAGGTCTTAACTCTTACTCTGGCCTACTGGTTAAGGTCTTAACTCTTACTCTGGCCTAATAGCTAAGGTCTTAGACTCGTACTCTGGCCTAATAGCTAAGGTCTTAGACTCGTACTCTGGCCTACAGGTTGAGGTCTTAACTCTTACTCTGGCCTACTGGTTAAGGTCTTAACTCTTACTCTGGCCTAATAGCTAAGGTCTTAGACTCGTACTCTGGCCTACTGGTTAAGGTCTTAACTCTTACTCTGGCCTAACAGCTAAGGTCTTATCTCTTACTCTGGCCTAATAGCTAAGGTCTTAGACTCGCACTCTGGCCTAATGTTTATGGTCTTAACTCTTACACTGGCCTACTGGTTAAGGTCTTAACCCTTACTCTGGCCTAATAGCTAAGGTCTTAGACTCGTACTCTGGCCTACAGGTTAAGGTCTGAACTCTTACTCTGTCCTACTGGTTAAGGTTTTAACTCTTACTCTGGCCTAATAGCTAAGGTCTTAACTCTTACTCTTGCCTATTAGCTAAGGTCTTAGACTCATACTCTGGCCTAATAGCTAAGGTCTTAGATTCGTACTCTGGCCTAATAGCTAAGGTCTTAACTCTTACTCTGGCCTACTGGTTAATGTGTTAAATCTTACTCTGGCCTAATAGCTAAGGTCTTAGACTCGTGCTCTGGCCTAATATCTAAGGTCTTAACTCTTACTCTGGCCTAATAGCTAAGGTCTTAGACTCGTACTCTTGCCTAATGGTTAAGGTCTTAACTCTTACTCTGGCCTAATGGTTAAGGTCTTAACTCTTACTCTGGCCTACTGGTTAAGGTCTTAACTCTTACTCTGGCCTAATAGCTAAGGTCTTAACTCTTACTCTGGCCTACTGGTTAAGGTCTTAACTCTTACTCTGGCCTAATAGCTAAGATCTTAACTCTCACTCTAGCCTAAAAGCTAAGGTCTTCACTCTTACTCTGGCCTACTGGTTAAGGTCTTAACTCTTACTCTGGCCTAATAGCTAAGGTCTTAGACTCGTACTCTGGCCTACAGGTTGAGGTCTTAACTCTTACTCTGGCCTACTGGTTAAGGTCTTAACTAGGCCTGGGCAAAAATTTCGTTCCGGTCGCGGAAATTGCGATAATTTGACATTTTTGCGTTCCGCGGAGAGCGCGAAAATGTCAAAAATTCCGGTTTCCGCAGCTTGGCGATAATTTGTTTCTTGCTCGCGCTGTAAAATGATACATTCTCGCGCGCGCGCGATCGCCTTACCTGAATCCCTGCGTTCGCCGACAAGTTTTCTTGATCCGGTCGCGTTCTCCATGAGATGTTGTATTGTTTTTAGCCATTTGCGCTGTCTCGCGACAGTTCGCGCCCGCAGTGACGTCATGCGTCGCGCGATCACGTCTTTCTTCTCGCGATCATGCACCGCGAGAACAACTCAAAACAAGATGGCCGCGCCCGCAAGCAGCCACATGGGTAAGTTGGCGACCCGCAACCATGCAGAAAATCGCGCGAACATGCCGGAAAAAAACTTCCGCATCTTCGCGATATTTCTGCTTGTTTGCGATAATTTTAAACATTCTCGCGATAATTTGCGAAGGTTAATTCCGCAAATTCCGCCCACCCCTAGTCTTAACTCTTACTCTGGCCTAATAGCTAAGGTCTTAGACTCGTACTCTGGCCTAATGGTTAAGGTCTTAACTCTTACTCTGGCCTACTGGTTAAGGTCTTAACTCTTAGTCTGGCCTACTGATTAAGGTCTTAACTCTTACTCTGGCATAATAGCTAAGGTCTTAACTCTTACTCTGGCCTAATAGATAAGGTCTTAGACTCGTACTCTGGCCTAATGGTTAAGGTCTTAACTCTTACTCTGGCCTAATAGCTAAGGTCTTAACTCTTACTCTGGCCTCATAGCTAAGGTCTTAGACTCGTACTCCGGCCTAATGGTTAAGGTCTTAACTCTTACTCTGGCCTAATAGCTAAGGTCTTAGACTCGTACTCTGGCCTAATAGCTAAGGTCTTAGACTCGTACTCTGGCCTAATGGTTAAGGTCTTAACTCTTACTCTGGCCTAATAGCTAAGGTCTTAGACTCGTACTCTGGCCTAATTGTTAAGGTCTTAACTCTTACTCTGGCCTACTGGTTAAGGTCTTAACTCTTACTCTGGCCTAATAGCTAAGGTCTTAGACTCGCACTCTGGCCTACTGGTTAAGGTCTTAACTCTTACTCTGGCCTAATAGCTAAGATCTTAACTCTTACTCTAGCCTAATAGCTAAGGTCTTCACTCTTACTCTGGCCTACTGGTTAAGGTCTTAACTCTTACTCTGGCCTAATAGCTAAGGTCTTAGACTCGTACTCTGGCCTACAGGTTGAGGTCTTAACTCTTACTCTGGCCTACTGGTTAAGGTCTTAACTCTTACTCTGGCCTAATAGCTAAGGTCTTAGACTCGTACTCCTGCCTAATGGTTAAGGTCTTAACTCTTACTCTGGCCTACTGGTTAAGGTCTTAACTCTTAGTCTGGCCTACTGATTAAGGTCTTAACTCTTACTCTGGCATAATAGCTAAGGTCTTAACTCTTACTCTGGCCTAATAGATAAGGTCTTAGACTCGTACTCTGGCCTAATGGTTAAGGTCTTAACTCTTACTCTGGCCTAATAGCTAAGGTCTTAACTCTTACTCTGGCCTCATAGCTAAGGTCTTAGACTCGTACTCCGGCCTAATGGTTAAGGTCTTAACTCTTACTCTGGCCTAATAGCTAAGGTCTTAGACTCGTACTCTGGCCTAATAGCTAAGGTCTTAGACTCGTACTCTGGCCTAATGGTTAAGGTCTTAACTCTTACTCTGGCCTAATAGCTAAGGTCTTAGACTCGTACTCTGGCCTAATGGTTAAGGTCTTAACTTTTACTCTGGCCTAATAGCTAACGTCTTAACTCTTACTCTGCCCTAATAGCTAAGGTCTTAGACTCGTACTCTGGCCTACTGGTTAAGGTCTTAACTCTTACTCTGGCCTACTGGTTAAGGTCTTAACTCTTACTCTGGCCTAATAGCTAAGGTCTTAGACTCGTACTCTGGCCTAATAGCTAAGGTCTTAGACTCGTACTCTGGTCTAATGGTTAAGGTCTTAACTCTTACTCTAGCCAATTAGCTAAGGTCTTAACTCTTACTCTGGCCTACTGGTTAAGGTCTTAACTCTTACTCTGGCCTAATAGTTAAAGTCTTAGACTCGTACTATGGCCTAATGGTTAAGGTCTTAACTCTTGCTCTGGCCTAATGGTTAAGGTCTTAACTCTTACTCTGGCCTAATAGCTAAGGTCTTAGACTCACACTCTGGCCTAATAGCTAAGGTATTAGACTCTTACTCTGGCCTAATGGTTAAGGTCTTAACTCTTACTCTGGCCTACTGGTTAAGGTCTTAACTCTTACTCTGGCCTAATAGCTAAGGTCTTAGACTCGTACTCTGGCCTAATAGCTAAGGTCTTAGACTCGTACTCTGGCCTACAGGATGAGGTCTTAACTCTTACTCTGGCCTACTGGTTAAGGTCTTAACTCTTACTCTGGCCTAATAGCTAAGGTCTTAGACTCGTACTCTGGCCTACTGGTTAAGGTCTTAACTCTTACTCTGGCCTAACAGCTAAGGTCTTATCTCTTACTCTGGCCTAATAGCTAAGGTCTTAGACTCGCACTCTGGCCTAATGTTTATGGTCTTAACTCTTACACTGGCCTACTGGTTAAGGTCTTAACCCTTACTCTGGCCTAATAGCTAAGGTCTTAGACTCGTACTCTGGCCTACAGGTTAAGGTCTTAACTCTTACTCTGTCCTACTGGTTAAGGTCTTAACACTTACTCTGGCCTAATAGCTAAGGTCTTAGACTTATACTCTGGCCTACTGGTTAAGGTCTTAACTCTTACTCTGGCCTAATAGCTAAGGTCTTAACTCTTACTCTTGCCTATTAGCTAAGGTCTTAGACTCGTACTCTGGCCTAATAGCTAAGGTCTTAGATTCGTACTCTGGCCTAATAGCTAAGGTCTTAACTCTTACTCTGGCCTACTGGTTAATGTGTTAACTCTTACTCTGGCCTAATAGCTAAGGTCTTAGACTCGTGCTCTGGCCTAATATCTAAGGTCTTAACTCTTACTCTGGCCTAATAGCTAAGGTCTTAGACTCGTACTCTTGCCTAATGGTTAAGGTCTTAACTCTTACTCTGGCCTAATGGTTAAGGTCTTAACTCTTACTCTGGCCTACTGGTTAAGGTCTTAACTCTTACTCTGGCCTAATAGCTAAGGTCTTAACTCTTACTCTGGCCTACTGGTTAAGGTCTTAACTCTTACTCTGGCCTAATAGCTAAGATCTTAACTCTTACTCTAGCCTAATAGCTAAGGTCTTCGCTCTTACTCTGGCCTACTGGTTAAGGTCTTAACTCTTACTCTGGCCTAATAGCTAAGGTCTTAGACTCGTACTCTGGCCTACAGGTTGAGGTCTTAACTCTTACTCTGGCCTACTGGTTAAGGTCTTAATTCTTACTCTGGCCTAATAGCTAAGGTCTTAGACTCGTACTCTGGCCTAATGGTTAAGGTCTTAACTCTTACTCTGGCCTACTGGTTAAGGTCTTAACTCTTAGTCTGGCCTACTGATTAAGGTCTTAACTCTTACTCTGGCATAATAGCTAAGGTCTTAACTCTTACTCTGGCCTAATAGATAAGGTCTTAGACTCGTACTCTGGCCTAATGGTTAAGGTCTTAACTCGTACTCTGGCCTAATAGCTAAGGTCTTAACTCTTACTCTGGCCTCATAGCTAAGGTCTTAGACTCGTACTCCGGCCTAATGGTTAAGGTCTTAACTCTTACTCTGGCCTAATAGCTAAGGTCTTAGACTCGTACTCTGGCCTAATAGCTAAGGTCTTAGACTCGTACTCTGGCCTAATGGTTAAGGTCTTAACTCTTACTCTGGCCTAATAGCTAAGGTCTTAGACTCGTACTCTGGCCTAATGGTTAAGGTCTTAACTCTTACTCTGGCCTACTGGTTAAGGTCTTAACTCTTACTCTGGCCTAATAGCTAAGGTCTTAGACTCGCACTCTGGCCTACTGGTTAAGGTCTTAACTCTTACTCTGGCCTAATAGCTAAGATCTTAACTCTTACTCTAGCCTAATAGCTAAGGTCTTCACTCTTACTCTGACCTACTGGTTAAGGTCTTAACTCTTACTCTGGCCTAATAGCTAAGGTCTTAGACTCGTACTCTGGCCTACAGGTTGAGGTCTTAACTCTTACTCTGGCCTACTGGTTAAGGTCTTAACTGTTACTCTGGCCTAATAGCTAAGGTCTTAGACTCGTACTCTGGCCTAATGGTTAAGGTCTTAACTCTTACTCTGGCCTACTGGTTAAGGTCTTAACTCTTAGTCTGGCCTACTGATTAAGGTCTTAACTCTTACACTGGCATAATAGCTAAGGTCTTAACTCTTACTCTGGCCTAATAGATAAGGTCTTAGACTCGTACTCTGGCCTAATGGTTAAGGTCTTAACTCTTACTCTGGCCTAATAGCTAAGGTCTTAACTCTTACTCTGGCCTCATAGCTAAGGTCTTAGACTCGTACTCCGGCCTAATGGTTAAGGTCTTAACTCTTACTCTGGCCTAATAGCTAAGGTCTTAGACTCGTACTCTGGCCTAATAGCTAAGGTCTTAGACTCGTACTCTGGCCTAATGGTTAAGGTCTTAACTCTTACTCTGGCCTAATAGCTAAGGTCTTAGACTCGTACTCTGGCCTAATGGTTAAGGTCTTAACTTTTACTCTGGCCTAATAGCTAACGTCTTAACTCTTACTCTGGCCTAATAGCTAAGGTCTTAGACTCGTACTCTGGCCTACTGGTTAAGGTCTTAACTCTTACTCTGGCCTACTGGTTAAGGTCTTAACTCTTACTCTGGCCTAATAGCTAAGGTCTTAGACTCGTACTCTGGCCTAATAGCTAAGGTCTTAGACTCGTACTCTGGTCTAATGGTTAAGGTCTTAACTCTTACTCTAGCCTATTAGCTAAGGTCTTAACTCTTACTCTGGCCTACTGGTTAAGGTCTTAACTCTTACTCTGGCCTAATAGTTAAAGTCTTAGACTCGTACTATGGCCTAATGGTTAAGGTCTTAACTCTTGCTCTGGCCTAATGGTTAAGGTCTTAACTCTTACTCTGGCCTAATAGCTAAGGTCTTAGACTCGCACTCTGGCCTAATAGCTAAGGTATTAGACTCTTACTCTGGCCTAATGGTTAAGGTCTTAACTCTTACTCTGGCCTACTGGTTAAGGTCTTAACTCTTACTCTGGCCTAATAGCTAAGGTCTTAGACTCGTACTCTGGCCTAATAGCTAAGGTCTTAGACTCGTACTCTGGCCTACAGGTTGAGGTCTTAACTCTTACTCTGGCCTACTGGTTAAGGTCTTAACTCTTACTCTGGCCTAATAGCTAAGGTCTTAGACTCGTACTCTGGCCTACTGGTTAAGGTCTTAACTCTTACTCTGGCCTAACAGCTAAGGTCTTATCTCTTACTCTGGCCTAATAGCTAAGGTCTTAGACTCGCACTCTGGCCTAATGTTTATGGTCTTAACTCTTACACTGGCCTACTGGTTAAGGTCTTAACCCTTACTCTGGCCTAATAGCTAAGGTCTTAGACTCGTACTCTGGCCTACAGGTTAAGGTCTGAACTCTTACTCTGTCCTACTGGTTAAGGTCTTAACTCTTACTCTGGCCTAATAGCTAAGGTCTTAACTCTTACTCTTGCCTATTAGCTAAGGTCTTAGACTCATACTCTGGCCTAATAGCTAAGGTCTTAGATTCGTACTCTGGCCTAATAGCTAAGGTCTTAACTCTTACTCTGGCCTACTGGTTAATGTGTTAACTCTTACTCTGGCCTAATAGCTAAGGTCTTAGACTCGTGCTCTGGCCTAATATCTAAGGTCTTAACTCTTACTCTGGCCTAATAGCTAAGGTCTTAGACTCGTACTCTAGCCTACTGGTTAAGGTCTTAACTCTTACTCTGGCCTACTGGTTAAGGTCTTAACTCTTACTCTGGCCTAATAGCTAAGGTCTTAACTCTTACTCTGGCCTAATAGCTACGGTCTTAGACTCGCACTCTGGCCTAATAGCTAAGGTCTTAGACTCGTACTCTGGCCTAATGGTTAAGGTCTTAACTCTTGCTCTGGCCTACTGGTTAAGGTCTTAACTCTTACTCTGGCCTAATAGCTAAGGTCTTAGACTCGTACTCTGGCCTACTGGTTAAGGTCTTAACTCTTACTCTGGCCTAACAGCTAAGGTCTTATCTCTTACTCTGGCCTAATAGCTAAGGTCTTAGACTCGTACTCTGGCCTATTGGTTAAGGTCTTAACTCTTACTCTGGCCTAACAGCTAAGGTCTTATCTCTTACTCTGGCCTAATAGCTAAGGTCTTAGACTCGCACTCTGGCCTAATGTTTATGGTCTTAACTCTTACACTGGCCTACTGGTTAAGGTCTTAACCCTTACTCTGGCCTAATAGCTAAGGTCTTAGACTCGTACTCTGGCCTACAGGTTAAGGTCTGAACTCTTACTCTGTCCTACTGGTTAAGGTCTAAACTCTTACTCTGGCCTAATAGCTAAGGTCTTAGACTCGTACTCTGGCCTAATAGCTAAGGTCTTAGATTCGTACTCTGACCTACTGGTTAAGGTCTTAACTCTTACTCTGGCCTAATAGCTAAGGACTTAACTCTTACTCTGGCCTACTGGTTAATGTGTTAACTCTTACTCTGGCCTAATAGCTAAGATCTTAGACTCGTGCTCTGGCCTAATAGCTAAGGTCTTAACTCTTACTCTGGCCTAATAGATAAGGTCTTAGACTCGTACTCTGGCCTAATGGTTAAGGTCTTAACTCTTACTCTGGCCTACTGGTTAAGGTCTTAACTCTTACTCTGGCCTAATAGCTATGGTCTTAACTCTTACTCTGGCCTACTGGTTAAGGTCTTAACTATTACTCTGGCCTAATAGCTAAGGTCTTAACTCTTACTCTAGCCTAATAGCTAAGGTCTTCACTCTTACTCTGGCCTACTGGTTAAGGTCTTAACTCTTACTCTGGCCTAATAGCTAAGGTCTTAGACTCGTACTCTGGCCTACAGGTTGAGGTCTTAACTCTTACTCTGGCCTACTGGTTAAGGTCTTAACTCTTACTCTGGCCTAATAGCTAAGGTCTTAGACTCGTACTCTGGCCTAATGGTTAAGGTCTTAACTCTTACTCTGGCCTACTGGTTAAGGTCTTAACTCTTAGTCTGGCCTACTGATTAAGGTCTTAACTCTTACTCTGGCATAATAGCTAAGGTCTTAACTCTTACTCTGGCCTCATAGCTAAGGTCTTAGACTCATACTCCGGCCTAATGGTTAAGGTCTTAACTCTTACTCTGGCCTAATAGCTAAGGTCTTAGACTCGTACTCTGGCCTAATAGCTAAGGTCTTAGACTCGTACTCTGGCCTAATGGTTAAGGTCTTAACTCTTACTCTGGCCTAATAGCTAAGGTCTTAGACTCGTACTCTGGCCTAATGGTTAAGGTCTTAACTTTTACTCTGGCCTAATAGCTAACGTCTTAACTTTTACTCTGGCCTAATAGCTAAGGTCTTAGACTCGTACTCTGGCCTACTGGTTAAGGTCTTAACTCTTACTCTGGCCTACTGGTTAAGGTCTTAACTCTTACTCTGGCCTAATAGCTAAGGTCTTAGACTCGTACTCTGGCCTAATAGCTAAGGTCTTAGACTCGTACTCTGGTCTAATGGTTAAGGTCTTAACTCTTACTCTAGCCTATTAGCTAAGGTCTTAACTCTTACTCTGGCCTACTGGTTAAGGTCTTAACTCTTACTCTGGCCTAATAGCTAAAGTCTTAGACTCGTACTCTGGCCTAATAGTTAAGGTCTTAACTCTTACTCTGTCCTAATAGCTAAGGTCTTAGACTCGCACTCTGGCCCAATGTTTATGGTCTTAACTCTTACACTGGCCTACTGGTTAAGGTCTTAACCCTTACTCTGGCCTAATAGCTAAGGTCTTAGACTCATACTCTGGCCTACATGTTAAGGTCTTAACTCTTACTCTGGCCTACTGGTTAAGGTCTTAACACTTACTCTGGCCTAATAGCTAAGGTCTTAGACTTATACTCTGGCCTACTGGTTAAGGTCTTAACTCTTACTCTGGCCTAATAGCTAAGGTCTTAACTCTTACTCTGGCCTATTAGCTAAGGTCTTAGACTCGTACTCTGGTCTAATAGTTAAGGTCTTAACTCTTACTCTGGCCTAATAGCTAAGGTCTTAGACTCGTACTCTGGCCTAATAGCTAAGGTCTTAGATTCGTACTCTGACCTACTGGTTAAGGTCTTAACTCTTACTCTGGCCTAATAGCTAAGGTCTTAACTCTTACTCTGGCCTACTGGTTAATGTGTTAACTCTTACTCTGGCCTAATAGCTAAGATCTTAGACTCGTGCTCTGGGCTAATAGCTAAGGTCTTAACTCTTACTCTGGCCTAATAGATAAGGTCTTAGACTCGTACTCTGGCCTAATGGTTAAGGTCTTAACTCTTACTCTGGCCTACTGGTTAAGGTCTTAACTCTTACTCTGGCCTAATAGCTAAGGTCTTAACTCTTAATCTGGCCTACTGGTTAAGGTCTTAACTCTTACTCTGGCCTAATAGCTAAGATCTTAACTCTTACTCTAGCCTAATAGCTAAGGTCTTCACTCTTACTCTGGCCTACTGGTTAAGGTCTTAACTCTTACTCTGGCCTAATAGCTAAGGTCTTAGACTCGTACTCTGGCCTACAGGTTGAGGTCTTAACTCTTACTCTGGCCTACTGGTTAAGGTCTTAACACTTACTCTGGCCTAATAGCTAAGGTCCTAGACTCGTACTCTGGCCTAATGGTTAAGGTCTTAACTCTTACTCTGGCCTACTGGTTAAGGTCTTAACTCTTAGTCTAGCCTACTGATTAAGGTCTTAACTCTTACTCTGGCATAATAGCTAAGGTCTTAACTCTTACTCTGGCCTAATAGATAAGGTCTTAGACTCGTACTCTGGCCTAATGGTTAAGGTCTTAACTCTTACTCTGGCCTAATAGCTAAGGTCTTAACTCTTACTCTGGCCTCATAGCTAAGGTCTTAGACTCGTACTCCGGCCTAATGGTTAAGGTCTTAACTCTTACTCTGGCCTAATAGCTAAGGTCTTAGACTCATACTCTGGCTTAATAGCTAACGTCTTAGACTCGTACTCTGGCCTAATGGTTAAGGTCTTAACTGTTACTCCGGCCTAATAGCTAAGGTCTCAGACTCGTACTCTGGCCTAATGGTTAAGGTCTTAACTTTTACTCTGGCCTAATAGCTAACGTCTTAACTCTTACTCTGGCCTAATAGCTAAGGTCTTAGACTCGTACTCTGGCCTACTGGTTAAGGTCTTAACTCTTACTCTGGCCTACTGGTTAAGGTCTTAACTCTTACTCTGGCCTAATAGCTAAGGTCTTAGACTCGTACTCTGGCCTAATAGCTAAGGTCTTAGACTCGTACTCTGGTCTAATGGTTAAGGTCTTAACTCTTACTCTAGCCTATTAGCTAAGGTCTTAACTCTTACTCTGGCCTACTGGTTAAGGTCTTAACTCTTACTCTGGCCTAATAGTTAAAGTCTTAGACTCGTACTATGGCCTAATGGTTAAGGTCTTAACTCTTGCTCTGGCCTAATGGTTAAGGTCTTAACTCTTACTCTGGCCTAATAGCTAAGGTCTTAGACTCGTACTCTGGCCTAATAGCTAAGGTCTTAGACTCGTACTCTGGCCTACAGGTTGAGGTCTTAACTCTTACTCTGGCCTACTGGTTAAGGTCTTAACTCTTACTCTGGCCTAATAGCTAAGGTCTTAGACTCGTACTCTGGCCTACTGGTTAAGGTCTTAACTCTTACTCTGGCCTAACAGCTAAGGTCTTATCTCTTACTCTGGCCTAATAGCTAAGGTCTTAGACTCGCACTCTGGCCTAATGTTTATGGTCTTAACTCTTACACTGGCCTACTGGTTAAGGTCTTAACCCTTACTCTGGCCTAATAGCTAAGGTCTTAGACTCGTACTCTGGCCTACAGGTTAAGGTCTGAACTCTTACTCTGTCCTACTGGTTAAGGTCTTAACTCTTACTCTGGCCTAATAGCTAAGGTCTTAACTCTTACTCTTGCCTATTAGCTAAGGTCTTAGACTCGTACTCTGGCCTAATAGCTAAGGTCTTAGATTCGTACTCTGGCCTAATAGCTAAGGTCTTAACTCTTACTCTGGCCTACTGGTTAATGTGTTAACTCTTACTCTGGCCTAATAGCTAAGGTCTTAGACTCGTGCTCTGGCCTAATATCTAAGGTCTTAACTCTTACTCTGGCCTAATAGCTAAGGTCTTAGACTCGTACTCTTGCCTAATGGTTAAGGTCTTAACTCTTACTCTGGCCTAATGGTTAAGGTCTTAACTCTTACTCTGGCCTACTGGTTAAGGTCTTAACTCTTACTCTGGCCTAATAGCTAAGGTCTTAACTCTTACTCTGGCCTACTGGTTAAGGTCTTAACTCTTACTCTGGCCTAATAGCTAAGGTCTTAGACTCGTACTCTGGCCTAATAGCTAAGGTCTTAGACTCATACTCTGGCCTAATGGTTAAGGTCTTAACTCTTACTCTGGCCTAATAGCTAAGGTCTTAGATTCGTACTCTGGCCTAATGGTTAAGGTCTTAACTTTTACTCTGGCCTAATAGCTAAGGTCTTAACTCTTACTCTTGCCTAATAGCTAAGGTCTTAGACTCGTACTCTGGCCTACTGGTTAAGGTCTTAACTCTTACTCTGGCCTAATAGCTAAGGTCTTAGACTCGTACTCTAGCCTACTGGTTAAGGTCTTAACTCTTACTCTGGCCTACTGGTTAAGGTCTTAACTCTTACTCTGGCCTAATAGCTAAGGTCTTAACTCTTACTCTGGCATAATAGCTAAGGTCTTAACTCTTACTCTAGCCTAATAGATAAGGTCTTAGACTCGTACTCTGGCCTAATGGTTAAGGTCTTAACTCTTACTCTGGCCTAATAGCTAAGGTCTTAACTCTTACTCTGGCCTCATAGCTAAGGTCTTAGACTCGTACTCCGGCCTAATGGTTAAGGTCTTAACTCTTACTCTGGCCTAATAGCTAAGGTCTTAGACTCGTACTCTGGCCTAATAGCTAAGGTCTTAGACTCGTACTCTGGCCTAATGGTTAAGGTCTTAACTGTTACTCTGGCCTAATAGCTAAGGTCTTAGACTCGTACTCTGGCCTAATGGTTAAGGTCTTAACTTTTACTCTGGCCTAATAGCTAACGTCTTAACTCTTACTCTGGCCTAATAGCTAAGGTCTTAGACTCGTACTCTGGCCTACTGGTTGAGGTCTTAACTCTTACTCTGGCCTACTGGTTAAGGTCTTAACTCTTACTCTGGCCTAATAGCTAAGGTCTTAGACTCGTACTCTGGCCTAATAGCTAAGGTCTTAGACTCGTACTCTGGTCTAATGGTTAAGGTCTTAACTCTTACTCTAGCCTATTAGCTAAGGTCTTAACTCTTACTCTGGCCTACTGGTTAAGGTCTTAACTCTTACTCTGGCCTAATAGTTAAAGTCTTAGACTCGTACTATGGCCTAATGGTTAAGGTCTTAACTCTTGCTCTGGCCTAATGGTTAAGGTCTTAACTCTTACTCTGGCCTAATAGCTAAGGTCTTAGACTCGTACTCTGGCCTAATAGCTAAGGTCTTAGACTCGTACTCTGGCCTACAGGTTGAGGTCTTAACTCTTACTCTGGCCTACTGGTTAAGGTCTTAACTCTTACTCTGGCCTAATAGCTAAGGTCTTAGACTCGTACTCTGGCCTACTGGTTAAGGTCTTAACTCTTACTCTGGCCTAACAGCTAAGGTCTTATCTCTTACTCTGGCCTAATAGCTAAGGTCTTAGACTCGCACTCTGGCCTACTGGTTAAGGTCTTAACTCTTACTCTGGCCTAATAGCTAAGGTCTTAGACTCGTACTCTGGCCTACAGGTTGAGGTCTTAACTCTTACTCTGGCCTACTGGTTAAGGTCTTAATTCTTACTCTGGCCTAATAGCTAAGGTCTTAGACTCGTACTCTGGCCTAATGGTTAAGGTCTTAACTCTTACTCTGGCCTACTGGTTAAGGTCTTAACTCTTAGTCTGGCCTACTGATTAAGGTCTTAACTCTTACTCTGGCATAATAGCTAAGGTCTTAACTCTTACTCTGGCCTAATAGATAAGGTCTTAGACTCGTACTCTGGCCTAATGGTTAAGGTCTTAACTCGTACTCTGGCCTAATAGCTAAGGTCTTAACTCTTACTCTGGCCTCATAGCTAAGGTCTTAGACTCGTACTCCGGCCTAATGGTTAAGGTCTTAACTCTTACTCTGGCCTAATAGCTAAGGTCTTAGACTCGTACTCTGGCCTAATAGCTAAGGTCTTAGACTCGTACTCTGGCCTAATGGTTAAGGTCTTAACTCTTACTCTGGCCTAATAGCTAAGGTCTTAGACTCGTACTCTGGCCTAATGGTTAAGGTCTTAACTCTTACTCTGGCCTACTGGTTAAGGTCTTAACTCTTACTCTGGCCTAATAGCTAAGGTCTTAGACTCGCACTCTGGCCTACTGGTTAAGGTCTTAACTCTTACTCTGGCCTAATAGCTAAGATCTTAACTCTTACTCTAGCCTAATAGCTAAGGTCTTCACTCTTACTCTGGCCTACTGGTTAAGGTCTTAACTCTTACTCTGGCCTAATAGCTAAGGTCTTAGACTCGTACTCTGGCCTACAGGTTGAGGTCTTAACTCTTACTCTGGCCTACTGGTTAAGGTCTTAACTCTTACTCTGGCCTAATAGCTAAGGTCTTAGACTCGTACTCTGGCCTAATGGTTAAGGTCTTAACTCTTACTCTGGCCTACTGGTTAAGGTCTTAACTCTTAGTCTGGCCTACTGATTAAGGTCTTAACTCTTACACTGGCATAATAGCTAAGGTCTTAACTCTTACTCTGGCCTAATAGATAAGGTCTTAGACTCGTACTCTGGCCTAATGGTTAAGGTCTTAACTCTTACTCTGGCCTAATAGCTAAGGTCTTAACTCTTACTCTGGCCTCATAGCTAAGGTCTTAGACTCGTACTCCGGCCTAATGGTTAAGGTCTTAACTCTTACTCTGGCCTAATAGCTAAGGTCTTAGACTCGTACTCTGGCCTAATAGCTAAGGTCTTAGACTCGTACTCTGGCCTAATGGTTAAGGTCTTAACTCTTACTCTGGCCTAATAGCTAAGGTCTTAGACTCGTACTCTGGCCTAATGGTTAAGGTCTTAACTTTTACTCTGGCCTAATAGCTAACGTCTTAACTCTTACTCTGGCCTAATAGCTAAGGTCTTAGACTCGTACTCTGGCCTACTGGTTAAGGTCTTAACTCTTACTCTGGCCTACTGGTTAAGGTCTTAACTCTTACTCTGGCCTAATAGCTAAGGTCTTAGACTCGTACTCTGGCCTAATAGCTAAGGTCTTAGACTCGTACTCTGGTCTAATGGTTAAGGTCTTAACTCTTACTCTAGCCTATTAGCTAAGGTCTTAACTCTTACTCTGGCCTACTGGTTAAGGTCTTAACTCTTACTCTGGCCTAATAGTTAAAGTCTTAGACTCGTACTATGGCCTAATGGTTAAGGTCTTAACTCTTGCTCTGGCCTAATGGTTAAGGTCTTAACTCTTACTCTGGCCTAATAGCTAAGGTCTTAGACTCGCACTCTGGCCTAATAGCTAAGGTATTAGACTCTTACTCTGGCCTAATGGTTAAGGTCTTAACTCTTACTCTGGCCTACTGGTTAAGGTCTTAACTCTTACTCTGGCCTAATAGCTAAGGTCTTAGACTCGTACTCTGGCCTAATAGCTAAGGTCTTAGACTCGTACTCTGGCCTACAGGTTGAGGTCTTAACTCTTACTCTGGCCTACTGGTTAAGGTCTTAACTCTTACTCTGGCCTAATAGCTAAGGTCTTAGACTCGTACTCTGGCCTACTGGTTAAGGTCTTAACTCTTACTCTGGCCTAACAGCTAAGGTCTTATCTCTTACTCTGGCCTAATAGCTAAGGTCTTAGACTCGCACTCTGGCCTAATGTTTATGGTCTTAACTCTTACACTGGCCTACTGGTTAAGGTCTTAACCCTTACTCTGGCCTAATAGCTAAGGTCTTAGACTCGTACTCTGGCCTACAGGTTAAGGTCTGAACTCTTACTCTGTCCTACTGGTTAAGGTCTTAACTCTTACTCTGGCCTAATAGCTAAGGTCTTAACTCTTACTCTTGCCTATTAGCTAAGGTCTTAGACTCATACTCTGGCCTAATAGCTAAGGTCTTAGATTCGTACTCTGGCCTAATAGCTAAGGTCTTAACTCTTACTCTGGCCTACTGGTTAATGTGTTAACTCTTACTCTGGCCTAATAGCTAAGGTCTTAGACTCGTGCTCTGGCCTAATATCTAAGGTCTTAACTCTTACTCTGGCCTAATAGCTAAGGTCTTAGACTCGTACTCTAGCCTACTGGTTAAGGTCTTAACTCTTACTCTGGCCTACTGGTTAAGGTCTTAACTCTTACTCTGGCCTAATAGCTAAGGTCTTAACTCTTACTCTGGCCTAATAGCTACGGTCTTAGACTCGCACTCTGGCCTAATAGCTAAGGTCTTAGACTCGTACTCTGGCCTAATGGTTAAGGTCTTAACTCTTGCTCTGGCCTACTGGTTAAGGTCTTAACTCTTACTCTGGCCTAATAGCTAAGGTCTTAGACTCGTACTCTGGCCTACTGGTTAAGGTCTTAACTCTTACTCTGGCCTAACAGCTAAGGTCTTATCTCTTACTCTGGCCTAATAGCTAAGGTCTTAGACTCGTACTCTGGCCTACTGGTTAAGGTCTTAACTCTTACTCTGGCCTAACAGCTAAGGTCTTATCTCTTACTCTGGCCTAATAGCTAAGGTCTTAGACTCGCACTCTGGCCTAATGTTTATGGTCTTAACTCTTACACTGGCCTACTGGTTAAGGTCTTAACCCTTACTCTGGCCTAATAGCTAAGGTCTTAGACTCGTACTCTGGCCTACAGGTTAAGGTCTGAACTCTTACTCTGTCCTACTGGTTAAGGTCTAAACTCTTACTCTGGCCTAATAGCTAAGGTCTTAGACTTATACTCTGGCCTACTGGTTAAGGTCTTAACTCTTACTCTGGCCTAATAGCTAAGGTCTTAACTCTTACTCTGGCCTATTAGCTAAGGTCTTAGACTCGTACTCTGGTCTAATAGTTAAGGTCTTAACTCTTACTCTGGCCTAATAGCTAAGGTCTTAGACTCGTACTCTGGCCTAATAGCTAAGGTCTTAGATTCGTACTCTGACCTACTGGTTAAGGTCTTAACTCTTACTCTGGCCTAATAGCTAAGGACTTAACTCTTACTCTGGCCTACTGGTTAATGTGTTAACTCTTACTCTGGCCTAATAGCTAAGATCTTAGACTCGTGCTCTGGCCTAATAGCTAAGGTCTTAACTCTTACTCTGGCCTAATAGATAAGGTCTTAGACTCGTACTCTGGCCTAATGGTTAAGGTCTTAACTCTTACTCTGGCCTACTGGTTAAGGTCTTAACTCTTACTCTGGCCTAATAGCTAAGGTCTTAACTCTTACTCTGGCCTACTGGTTAAGGTCTTAACTCTTACTCTGGCCTAATAGCTAAGGTCTTAACTCTTACTCTAGCCTAATAGCTAAGGTCTTCACTCTTACTCTGGCCTACTGGTTAAGGTCTTAACTCTTACTCTGGCCTAATAGCTAAGGTCTTAGACTCGTACTCTGGCCTACAGGTTGAGGTCTTAACTCTTACTCTGGCCTACTGGTTAAGGTCTTAACTCTTACTCTGGCCTAATAGCTAAGGTCTTAGACTCGTACTCTGGCCTAATGGTTAAGGTCTTAACTCTTACTCTGGCCTACTGGTTAAGGTCTTAACTCTTAGTCTGACCTACTGATTAAGGTCTTAACTCTTACTCTGGCATAATAGCTAAGGTCTTAACTCTTACTCTGGCCTCATAGCTAAGGTCTTAGACTCATACTCCGGCCTAATGGTTAAGGTCTTAACTCTTACTCTGGCCTAATAGCTAAGGTCTTAGACTCGTACTCTGGCCTAATAGCTAAGGTCTTAGACTCGTACTCTGGCCTAATGGTTAAGGTCTTAACTCTTACTCTGGCCTAATAGCTAAGGTCTTAGACTCGTACTCTGGCCTAATGGTTAAGGTCTTAACTTTTACTCTGGCCTAATAGCTAACGTCTTAACTTTTACTCTGGCCTAATAGCTAAGGTCTTAGACTCGTACTCTGGCCTAATGGTTAAGGTCTTAACTCTTACTCTGGCCTAATAGCTAAGGTCTTAGACTCGTACTCTGGCCTAATGGTTAAGGTCTTAACTTTTACTCTGGCCTAATAGCTAACGTCTTAACTCTTACTCTGGCCTAATAGCTAAGGTCTTAGACTCGTACTCTGGCCTACTGGTTAAGGTCTTAACTCTTACTCTGGCCTACTGGTTAAGGTCTTAACTCTTACTCTGGCCTAATAGCTAAGGTCTTAGACTCGTACTCTGGCCTAATAGCTAAGGTCTTAGACTCGTACTCTGGTCTAATGGTTAAGGTCTTAACTCTTACTCTAGCCAATTAGCTAAGGTCTTAACTCTTACTCTGGCCTACTGGTTAAGGTCTTAACTCTTACTCTGGCCTAATAGTTAAAGTCTTAGACTCGTACTATGGCCTAATGGTTAAGGTCTTAACTCTTGCTCTGGCCTAATGGTTAAGGTCTTAACTCTTACTCTGGCCTAATAGCTAAGGTCTTAGACTCGCACTCTGGCCTAATAGCTAAGGTATTAGACTCTTACTCTGGCCTAATGGTTAAGGTCTTAACTCTTACTCTGGCCTACTGGTTAAGGTCTTAACTCTTACTCTGGCCTAATAGCTAAGGTCTTAGACTCGTACTCTGGCCTAATAGCTAAGGTCTTAGACTCGTACTCTGGCCTACAGGATGAGGTCTTAACTCTTACTCTGGCCTACTGGTTAAGGTCTTAACTCTTACTCTGGCCTAATAGCTAAGGTCTTAGACTCGTACTCTGGCCTACTGGTTAAGGTCTTAACTCTTACTCTGGCCTAACAGCTAAGGTCTTATCTCTTACTCTGGCCTAATAGCTAAGGTCTTAGACTCGCACTCTGGCCTAATGTTTATGGTCTTAACTCTTACACTGGCCTACTGGTTAAGGTCTTAACCCTTACTCTGGCCTAATAGCTAAGGTCTTAGACTCGTACTCTGGCCTACAGGTTAAGGTCTTAACTCTTACTCTGTCCTACTGGTTAAGGTCTTAACACTTACTCTGGCCTAATAGCTAAGGTCTTAGACTTATACTCTGGCCTACTGGTTAAGGTCTTAACTCTTACTCTGGCCTAATAGCTAAGGTCTTAACTCTTACTCTTGCCTATTAGCTAAGGTCTTAGACTCGTACTCTGGCCTAATAGCTAAGGTCTTAGATTCGTACTCTGGCCTAATAGCTAAGGTCTTAACTCTTACTCTGGCCTACTGGTTAATGTGTTAACTCTTACTCTGGCCTAATAGCTAAGGTCTTAGACTCGTGCTCTGGCCTAATATCTAAGGTCTTAACTCTTACTCTGGCCTAATAGCTAAGGTCTTAGACTCGTACTCTTGCCTAATGGTTAAGGTCTTAACTCTTACTCTGGCCTAATGGTTAAGGTCTTAACTCTTACTCTGGCCTACTGGTTAAGGTCTTAACTCTTACTCTGGCCTAATAGCTAAGGTCTTAACTCTTACTCTGGCCTACTGGTTAAGGTCTTAACTCTTACTCTGGCCTAATAGCTAAGATCTTAACTCTTACTCTAGCCTAATAGCTAAGGTCTTCACTCTTACTCTGGCCTACTGGTTAAGGTCTTAACTCTTACTCTGGCCTAATAGCTAAGGTCTTAGACTCGTACTCTGGCCTACAGGTTGAGGTCTTAACTCTTACTCTGGCCTACTGGTTAAGGTCTTAATTCTTACTCTGGCCTAATAGCTAAGGTCTTAGACTCGTACTCTGGCCTAATGGTTAAGGTCTTAACTCTTACTCTGGCCTACTGGTTAAGGTCTTAACTCTTAGTCTGGCCTACTGATTAAGGTCTTAACTCTTACTCTGGCATAATAGCTAAGGTCTTAACTCTTACTCTGGCCTAATAGATAAGGTCTTAGACTCGTACTCTGGCCTAATGGTTAAGGTCTTAACTCGTACTCTGGCCTAATAGCTAAGGTCTTAACTCTTACTCTGGCCTCATAGCTAAGGTCTTAGACTCGTACTCCGGCCTAATGGTTAAGGTCTTAACTCTTACTCTGGCCTAATAGCTAAGGTCTTAGACTCGTACTCTGGCCTAATAGCTAAGGTCTTAGACTCGTACTCTGGCCTAATGGTTAAGGTCTTAACTCTTACTCTGGCCTAATAGCTAAGGTCTTAGACTCGTACTCTGGCCTAATGGTTAAGGTCTTAACTCTTACTCTGGCCTACTGGTTAAGGTCTTAACTCTTACTCTGGCCTAATAGCTAAGGTCTTAGACTCGCACTCTGGCCTACTGGTTAAGGTCTTAACTCTTACTCTGGCCTAATAGCTAAGATCTTAACTCTTACTCTAGCCTAATAGCTAAGGTCTTCACTCTTACTCTGGCCTACTGGTTAAGGTCTTAACTCTTACTCTGGCCTAATAGCTAAGGTCTTAGACTCGTACTCTGGCCTACAGGTTGAGGTCTTAACTCTTACTCTGGCCTACTGGTTAAGGTCTTAACTCTTACTCTGGCCTAATAGCTAAGGTCTTAGACTCGTACTCTGGCCTAATGGTTAAGGTCTTAACTCTTACTCTGGCCTACTGGTTAAGGTCTTAACTCTTAGTCTGGCCTACTGATTAAGGTCTTAACTCTTACACTGGCATAATAGCTAAGGTCTTAACTCTTACTCTGGCCTAATAGATAAGGTCTTAGACTCGTACTCTGGCCTAATGGTTAAGGTCTTAACTCTTACTCTGGCCTAATAGCTAAGGTCTTAACTCTTACTCTGGCCTCATAGCTAAGGTCTTAGACTCGTACTCCGGCCTAATGGTTAAGGTCTTAACTCTTACTCTGGCCTAATAGCTAAGGTCTTAGACTCGTACTCTGGCCTAATAGCTAAGGTCTTAGACTCGTACTCTGGCCTAATGGTTAAGGTCTTAACTCTTACTCTGGCCTAATAGCTAAGGTCTTAGACTCGTACTCTGGCCTAATGGTTAAGGTCTTAACTTTTACTCTGGCCTAATAGCTAACGTCTTAACTCTTACTCTGGCCTAATAGCTAAGGTCTTAGACTCGTACTCTGGCCTACTGGTTAAGGTCTTAACTCTTACTCTGGCCTACTGGTTAAGGTCTTAACTCTTACTCTGGCCTAATAGCTAAGGTCTTAGACTCGTACTCTGGCCTAATAGCTAAGGTCTTAGACTCGTACTCTGGTCTAATGGTTAAGGTCTTAACTCTTACTCTAGCCTATTAGCTAAGGTCTTAACTCTTACTCTGGCCTACTGGTTAAGGTCTTAACTCTTACTCTGGCCTAATAGTTAAAGTCTTAGACTCGTACTATGGCCTAATGGTTAAGGTCTTAACTCTTGCTCTGGCCTAATGGTTAAGGTCTTAACTCTTACTCTGGCCTAATAGCTAAGGTCTTAGACTCGCACTCTGGCCTAATAGCTAAGGTATTAGACTCTTACTCTGGCCTAATGGTTAAGGTCTTAACTCTTACTCTGGCCTACTGGTTAAGGTCTTAACTCTTACTCTGGCCTAATAGCTAAGGTCTTAGACTCGTACTCTGGCCTAATAGCTAAGGTCTTAGACTCGTACTCTGGCCTACAGGTTGAGGTCTTAACTCTTACTCTGGCCTACTGGTTAAGGTCTTAACTCTTACTCTGGCCTAATAGCTAAGGTCTTAGACTCGTACTCTGGCCTACTGGTTAAGGTCTTAACTCTTACTCTGGCCTAACAGCTAAGGTCTTATCTCTTACTCTGGCCTAATAGCTAAGGTCTTAGACTCGCACTCTGGCCTAATGTTTATGGTCTTAACTCTTACACTGGCCTACTGGTTAAGGTCTTAACCCTTACTCTGGCCTAATAGCTAAGGTCTTAGACTCGTACTCTGGCCTACAGGTTAAGGTCTGAACTCTTACTCTGTCCTACTGGTTAAGGTCTTAACTCTTACTCTGGCCTAATAGCTAAGGTCTTAACTCTTACTCTTGCCTATTAGCTAAGGTCTTAGACTCATACTCTGGCCTAATAGCTAAAGTCTTAGATTCGTACTCTGGCCTAATAGCTAAGGTCTTAACTCTTACTCTGGCCTACTGGTTAATGTGTTAACTTTTACTCTGGCCTAATAGCTAAGGTCTTAGACTCTTGCTCTGGCCTAATATCTAAGGTCTTAACTCTTACTCTGGCCTAATAGCTAAGGTCTTAGACTCGTACTCTAGCCTACTGGTTAAGGTCTTAACTCTTACTCTGGCCTACTGGTTAAGGTCTTAACTCTTACTCTGGCCTAATAGCTAAGGTCTTAACTCTTACTCTGGCCTAATAGCTACGGTCTTAGACTCGCACTCTGGCCTAATAGCTAAGGTCTTAGACTCGTACTCTGGCCTAATGGTTAAGGTCTTAACTCTTGCTCTGGCCTACTGGTTAAGGTCTTAACTCTTACTCTGGCCTAATAGCTAAGGTCTTAGACTCGTACTCTGGCCTACTGGTTAAGGTCTTAACTCTTACTCTGGCCTAACAGCTAAGGTCTTATCTCTTACTCTGGCCTAATAGCTAAGGTCTTAGACTCGTACTCTGGCCTACTGGTTAAGGTCTTAACTCTTACTCTGGCCTAACAGCTAAGGTCTTATCTCTTACTCTGGCCTAATAGCTAAGGTCTTAGACTCGCACTCTGGCCTAATGTTTATGGTCTTAACTCTTACACTGGCCTACTGGTTAAGGTCTTAACCCTTACTCTGGCCTAATAGCTAAGGTCTTAGACTCGTACTCTGGCCTACAGGTTAAGGTCTGAACTCTTACTCTGTCCTACTGGTTAAGGTCTAAACTCTTACTCTGGCCTAATAGCTAAGGTCTTAGACTTATACTCTGGCCTACTGGTTAAGGTCTTAACTCTTACTCTGGCCTAATAGCTAAGGTCTTAACTCTTACTCTGGCCTATTAGCTAAGGTCTTAGACTCGTACTCTGGTCTAATAGTTAAGGTCTTAACTCTTACTCTGGCCTAATAGCTAAGGTCTTAGACTCGTACTCTGGCCTAATAGCTAAGGTCTTAGATTCGTACTCTGACCTACTGGTTAAGGTCTTAACTCTTACTCTGGCCTACTGGTTAAGGTCTTAACTCTTACTCTGGCCTAATAGCTAAGGTCTTAACTCTTACTCTGGCCTACTGGTTAAGGTCTTAACTCTTACTCTGGCCTAATAGCTAAGGTCTTAACTCTTACTCTAGCCTAATAGCTAAGGTCTTCACTCTTACTCTGGCCTACTGGTTAAGGTCTTAACTCTTACTCTGGCCTAATAGCTAAGGTCTTAGACTCGTACTCTGGCCTACAGGTTGAGGTCTTAACTCTTACTCTGGCCTACTGGTTAAGGTCTTAACTCTTACTCTGGCCTAATAGCTAAGGTCTTAGACTCGTACTCTGGCCTAATGGTTAAGGTCTTAACTCTTACTCTGGCCTACTGGTTAAGGTCTTAACTCTTAGTCTGGCCTACTGATTAAGGTCTTAACTCTTACTCTGGCATAATAGCTAAGGTCTTAACTCTTACTCTGGCCTCATAGCTAAGGTCTTAGACTCATACTCCGGCCTAATGGTTAAGGTCTTAACTCTTACTCTGGCCTAATAGCTAAGGTCTTAGACTCGTACTCTGGCCTAATAGCTAAGGTCTTAGACTCGTACTCTGGCCTAATGGTTAAGGTCTTAACTCTTACTCTGGCCTAATAGCTAAGGTCTTAGACTCGTACTCTGGCCTAATGGTTAAGGTCTTAACTTTTACTCTGGCCTAATAGCTAACGTCTTAACTTTTACTCTGGCCTAATAGCTAAGGTCTTAGACTCGTACTCTGGCCTACTGGTTAAGGTCTTAACTCTTACTCTGGCCTACTGGTTAAGGTCTTAACTCTTACTCTGGCCTAATAGCTAAGGTCTTAGACTCGTACTCTGGCCTAATAGCTAAGGTCTTAGACTCGTACTCTGGTCTAATGGTTAAGGTCTTAACTCTTACTCTAGCCTATTAGCTAAGGTCTTAACTCTTACTCTGGCCTACTGGTTAAGGTCTTAACTCTTACTCTGGCCTAATAGCTAAAGTCTTAGACTCGTACTCTGGCCTAATAGTTAAGGTCTTAACTCTTACTCTGTCCTAATAGCTAAGGTCTTAGACTCGCACTCTGGCCTAATGTTTATGGTCTTAACTCTTACACTGGCCTACTGGTTAAGGTCTTAACCCTTACTCTGGCCTAATAGCTAAGGTCTTAGACTCATACTCTGGCCTACATGTTAAGGTCTTAACTCTTACTCTGGCCTACTGGTTAAGGTCTTAACACTTACTCTGGCCTAATAGCTAAGGTCTTAGACTTATACTCTGGCCTACTGGTTAAGGTCTTAACTCTTACTCTGGCCTAATAGCTAAGGTCTTAACTCTTACTCTGGCCTATTAGCTAAGGTCTTAGACTCGTACTCTGGTCTAATAGTTAAGGTCTTAACTCTTACTCTGGCCTAATAGCTAAGGTCTTAGACTCGTACTCTGGCCTAATAGCTAAGGTCTTAGATTCGTACTCTGACCTACTGGTTAAGGTCTTAACTCTTACTCTGGCCTAATAGCTAAGGTCTTAACTCTTACTCTGGCCTACTGGTTAATGTGTTAACTCTTACTCTGGCCTAATAGCTAAGATCTTAGACTCGTGCTCTGGGCTAATAGCTAAGGTCTTAACTCTTACTCTGGCCTAATAGATAAGGTCTTAGACTCGTACTCTGGCCTAATGGTTAAGGTCTTAACTCTTACTCTGGCCTACTGGTTAAGGTCTTAACTCTTACTCTGGCCTAATAGCTAAGGTCTTAACTCTTAATCTGGCCTACTGGTTAAGGTCTTAACTCTTACTCTGGCCTAATAGCTAAGATCTTAACTCTTACTCTAGCCTAATAGCTAAGGTCTTCACTCTTACTCTGGCCTACTGGTTAAGGTCTTAACTCTTACTCTGGCCTAATAGCTAAGGTCTTAGACTCGTACTCTGGCCTACAGGTTGAGGTCTTAACTCTTACTCTGGCCTACTGGTTAAGGTCTTAACACTTACTCTGGCCTAATAGCTAAGGTCTTAGGCTCGTACTCTGGCCTAATGGTTAAGGTCTTAACTCTTACTCTGGCCTACTGGTTAAGGTCTTAACTCTTAGTCTAGCCTACTGATTAAGGTCTTAACTCTTACTCTGGCATAATAGCTAAGGTCTTAACTCTTACTGTGGCCTAATAGATAAGGTCTTAGACTCGTACTCTGGCCTAATGGTTAAGGTCTTAACTCTTACTCTGGCCTAATAGCTAAGGTCTTAACTCTTACTCTGGCCTCATAGCTAAGGTCTTAGACTCGTACTCCGGCCTAATGGTTAAGGTCTTAACTCTTACTCTGGCCTAATAGCTAAGGTCTTAGACTCATACTCTGGCTTAATAGCTAAGGTCTTAGACTCGTACTCTGGCCTAATGGTTAAGGTCTTAACTGTTACTCCGGCCTAATAGCTAAGGTCTTAGACTCGTACTCTGGCCTAATGGTTAAGGTCTTAACTTTTACTCTGGCCTAATAGCTAACGTCTTAACTCTTACTCTGGCCTAATAGCTAAGGTCTTAGACTCGTACTCTGGCCTACTGGTTAAGGTCTTAACTCTTACTCTGGCCTACTGGTTAAGGTCTTAACTCTTACTCTGGCCTAATAGCTAAGGTCTTAGACTCGTACTCTGGCCTAATAGCTAAGGTCTTAGACTCGTACTCTGGTCTAATGGTTAAGGTCTTAACTCTTACTCTAGCCTATTAGCTAAGGTCTTAACTCTTACTCTGGCCTACTAGTTAAGGTCTTAACTCTTACTCTGGCCTAATAGTTAAAGTCTTAGACTCGTACTATGGCCTAATGGTTAAGGTCTTAACTCTTGCTCTGGCCTAATGGTTAAGGTCTTAACTCTTACTCTGGCCTAATAGCTAAGGTCTTAGACTCGTACTCTGGCCTAATAGCTAAGGTCTTAGACTCGTACTCTGGCCTACAGGTTGAGGTCTTAACTCTTACTCTGGCCTACTGGTTAAGGTCTTAACTCTTACTCTGGCCTAATAGCTAAGGTCTTAGACTCGTACTCTGGCCTACTGGTTAAGGTCTTAACTCTTACTCTGGCCTAACAGCTAAGGTCTTATCTCTTACTCTGGCCTAATAGCTAAGGTCTTAGACTCGCACTCTGGCCTAATGTTTATGGTCTTAACTCTTACACTGGCCTACTGGTTAAGGTCTTAACCCTTACTCTGGCCTAATAGCTAAGGTCTTAGACTCGTACTCTGGCCTACAGGTTAAGGTCTGAACTCTTACTCTGTCCTACTGGTTAAGGTCTTAACTCTTACTCTGGCCTAATAGCTAAGGTCTTAACTCTTACTCTTGCCTATTAGCTAAGGTCTTAGACTCGTACTCTGGCCTAATAGCTAAGGTCTTAGATTCGTACTCTGGCCTAATAGCTAAGGTCTTAACTCTTACTCTGGCCTACTGGTTAATGTGTCAACTCTTACTCTGGCCTAATAGCTAAGGTCTTAGACTCGTACTCTGGCCTAATATCTAAGGTCTTAACTCTTACTCTGGCCTAATAGCTAAGGTCTTAGACTCGTACTCTTGCCTAATGGTTAAGGTCTTAACTCTTACTCTGGCCTAATGGTTAAGGTCTTAACTCTTACTCTGGCCTACTGGTTAAGGTCTTAACTCTTACTCTGGCCTAATAGCTAAGGTCTTAACTCTTACTCTGGCCTACTGGTTAAGGTCTTAACTCTTACTCTGGCCTAATAGCTAAGGTCTTAGACTCGTACTCTGGCCTAATAGCTAAGGTCTTAGACTCATACTCTGGCCTAATGGTTAAGGTCTTAACTCTTACTCTGGCCTAATAGCTAAGGTCTTAGATTCGTACTCTGGCCTAATGGTTAAGGTCTTAACTTTTACTCTGGCCTAATAGCTAAGGTCTTAACTCTTACTCTTGCCTAATAGCTAAGGTCTTAACTCTTACTCTGGCCTCATAGCTAAGGTCTTAGACTCATACTCCGGCCTAATGGTTAAGGTCTTAACTCTTACTCTGGCCTAATAGCTAAGGTCTTAGACTCGTACTCTGGCCTAATAGCTAAGGTCTTAGACTCGTACTCTGGCCTAATGGTTAAGGTCTTAACTCTTACTCTGGCCTAATAGCTAAGGTCTTAGACTCGTACTCTGGCCTAATGGTTAAGGTCTTAACTTTTACTCTGGCCTAATAGCTAACGTCTTAACTTTTACTCTGGCCTAATAGCTAAGGTCTTAGACTCGTACTCTGGCCTAATGGTTAAGGTCTTAACTCTTACTCTGGCCTAATAGCTAAGGTCTTAGACTCGTACTCTGGCCTAATGGTTAAGGTCTTAACTTTTACTCTGGCCTAATAGCTAAGGTCTTAGACTCGTACTCTGGCCTACTGGTTAAGGTCTTAACTCTTACTCTGGCCTACTGGTTAAGGTCTTAACTCTTACTCTGGCCTAATAGCTAAGGTCTTAGACTCGTACTCTGGCCTAATAGCTAAGGTCTTAGACTCGTACTCTGGTCTAATGGTTAAGGTCTTAACTCTTACTCTAGCCAATTAGCTAAGGTCTTAACTCTTACTCTGGCCTACTGGTTAAGGTCTTAACTCTTACTCTGGCCTAATAGTTAAAGTCTTAGACTCGTACTATGGCCTAATGGTTAAGGTCTTAACTCTTGCTCTGGCCTAATGGTTAAGGTCTTAACTCTTACTCTGGCCTAATAGCTAAGGTCTTAGACTCGCACTCTGGCCTAATAGCTAAGGTATTAGACTCTTACTCTGGCCTAATGGTTAAGGTCTTAACTCTTACTCTGGCCTACTGGTTAAGGTCTTAACTCTTACTCTGGCCTAATAGCTAAGGTCTTAGACTCGTACTCTGGCCTAATAGCTAAGGTCTTAGACTCGTACTCTGGCCTACAGGATGAGGTCTTAACTCTTACTCTGGCCTACTGGTTAAGGTCTTAACTCTTACTCTGGCCTAATAGCTAAGGTCTTAGACTCGTACTCTGGCCTACTGGTTAAGGTCTTAACTCTTACTCTGGCCTAACAGCTAAGGTCTTATCTCTTACTCTGGCCTAATAGCTAAGGTCTTAGACTCGCACTCTGGCCTAATGTTTATGGTCTTAACTCTTACACTGGCCTACTGGTTAAGGTCTTAACCCTTACTCTGGCCTAATAGCTAAGGTCTTAGACTCGTACTCTGGCCTACAGGTTAAGGTCTTAACTCTTACTCTGTCCTACTGGTTAAGGTCTTAACACTTACTCTGGCCTAATAGCTAAGGTCTTAGACTTATACTCTGGCCTACTGGTTAAGGTCTTAACTCTTACTCTGGCCTAATAGCTAAGGTCTTAACTCTTACTCTTGCCTATTAGCTAAGGTCTTAGACTCGTACTCTGGCCTAATAGCTAAGGTCTTAGATTCGTACTCTGGCCTAATAGCTAAGGTCTTAACTCTTACTCTGGCCTACTGGTTAATGTGTTAACTCTTACTCTGGCCTAATAGCTAAGGTCTTAGACTCGTGCTCTGGCCTAATATCTAAGGTCTTAACTCTTACTCTGGCCTAATAGCTAAGGTCTTAGACTCGTACTCTTGCCTAATGGTTAAGGTCTTAACTCTTACTCTGGCCTAATGGTTAAGGTCTTAACTCTTACTCTGGCCTACTGGTTAAGGTCTTAACTCTTACTCTGGCCTAATAGCTAAGGTCTTAACTCTTACTCTGGCCTACTGGTTAAGGTCTTAACTCTTACTCTGGCCTAATAGCTAAGATCTTAACTCTTACTCTAGCCTAATAGCTAAGGTCTTCACTCTTACTCTGGCCTACTGGTTAAGGTCTTAACTCTTACTCTGGCCTAATAGCTAAGGTCTTAGACTCGTACTCTGGCCTACAGGTTGAGGTCTTAACTCTTACTCTGGCCTACTGGTTAAGGTCTTAATTCTTACTCTGGCCTAATAGCTAAGGTCTTAGACTCGTACTCTGGCCTAATGGTTAAGGTCTTAACTCTTACTCTGGCCTACTGGTTAAGGTCTTAACTCTTAGTCTGGCCTACTGATTAAGGTCTTAACTCTTACTCTGGCATAATAGCTAAGGTCTTAACTCTTACTCTGGCCTAATAGATAAGGTCTTAGACTCGTACTCTGGCCTAATGGTTAAGGTCTTAACTCGTACTCTGGCCTAATAGCTAAGGTCTTAACTCTTACTCTGGCCTCATAGCTAAGGTCTTAGACTCGTACTCCGGCCTAATGGTTAAGGTCTTAACTCTTACTCTGGCCTAATAGCTAAGGTCTTAGACTCGTACTCTGGCCTAATAGCTAAGGTCTTAGACTCGTACTCTGGCCTAATGGTTAAGGTCTTAACTCTTACTCTGGCCTAATAGCTAAGGTCTTAGACTCGTACTCTGGCCTAATGGTTAAGGTCTTAACTCTTACTCTGGCCTACTGGTTAAGGTCTTAACTCTTACTCTGGCCTAATAGCTAAGGTCTTAGACTTGCACTCTGGCCTACTGGTTAAGGTCTTAACTCTTACTCTGGCCTAATAGCTAAGATCTTAACTCTTACTCTAGCCTAATAGCTAAGGTCTTCACTCTTACTCTGGCCTACTGGTTAAGGTCTTAACTCTTACTCTGGCCTAATAGCTAAGGTCTTAGACTCGTACTCTGGCCTACAGGTTGAGGTCTTAACTCTTACTCTGGCCTACTGGTTAAGGTCTTAACTCTTACTCTGGCCTAATAGCTAAGGTCTTAGACTCGTACTCTGGCCTAATGGTTAAGGTCTTAACTCTTACTCTGGCCTACTGGTTAAGGTCTTAACTCTTAGTCTGGCCTACTGATTAAGGTCTTAACTCTTACACTGGCATAATAGCTAAGGTCTTAACTCTTACTCTGGCCTAATAGATAAGGTCTTAGACTCGTACTCTGGCCTAATGGTTAAGGTCTTAACTCTTACTCTGGCCTAATAGCTAAGGTCTTAACTCTTACTCTGGCCTCATAGCTAAGGTCTTAGACTCGTACTCCGGCCTAATGGTTAAGGTCTTAACTCTTACTCTGGCCTAATAGCTAAGGTCTTAGACTCGTACTCTGGCCTAATAGCTAAGGTCTTAGACTCGTACTCTGGCCTAATGGTTAAGGTCTTAACTCTTACTCTGGCCTAATAGCTAAGGTCTTAGACTCGTACTCTGGCCTAATGGTTAAGGTCTTAACTTTTACTCTGGCCTAATAGCTAACGTCTTAACTCTTACTCTGGCCTAATAGCTAAGGTCTTAGACTCGTACTCTGGCCTACTGGTTAAGGTCTTAACTCTTACTCTGGCCTACTGGTTAAGGTCTTAACTCTTACTCTGGCCTAATAGCTAAGGTCTTAGACTCGTACTCTGGCCTAATAGCTAAGGTCTTAGACTCGTACTCTGGTCTAATGGTTAAGGTCTTAACTCTTACTCTAGCCTATTAGCTAAGGTCTTAACTCTTACTCTGGCCTACTGGTTAAGGTCTTAACTCTTACTCTGGCCTAATAGTTAAAGTCTTAGACTCGTACTATGGCCTAATGGTTAAGGTCTTAACTCTTGCTCTGGCCTAATGGTTAAGGTCTTAACTCTTACTCTGGCCTAATAGCTAAGGTCTTAGACTCGCACTCTGGCCTAATAGCTAAGGTATTAGACTCTTACTCTGGCCTAATGGTTAAGGTCTTAACTCTTACTCTGGCCTACTGGTTAAGGTCTTAACTCTTACTCTGGCCTAATAGCTAAGGTCTTAGACTCGTACTCTGGCCTAATAGCTAAGGTCTTAGACTCGTACTCTGGCCTACAGGTTGAGGTCTTAACTCTTACTCTGGCCTACTGGTTAAGGTCTTAACTCTTACTCTGGCCTAATAGCTAAGGTCTTAGACTCGTACTCTGGCCTACTGGTTAAGGTCTTAACTCTTACTCTGGCCTAACAGCTAAGGTCTTATCTCTTACTCTGGCCTAATAGCTAAGGTCTTAGACTCGCACTCTGGCCTAATGTTTATGGTCTTAACTCTTACACTGGCCTACTGGTTAAGGTCTTAACCCTTACTCTGGCCTAATAGCTAAGGTCTTAGACTCGTACTCTGGCCTACAGGTTAAGGTCTGAACTCTTACTCTGTCCTACTGGTTAAGGTCTTAACTCTTACTCTGGCCTAATAGCTAAGGTCTTAACTCTTACTCTTGCCTATTAGCTAAGGTCTTAGACTCATACTCTGGCCTAATAGCTAAGGTCTTAGATTCGTACTCTGGCCTAATAGCTAAGGTCTTAACTCTTACTCTGGCCTACTGGTTAATGTGTTAACTTTTACTCTGGCCTAATAGCTAAGGTCTTAGACTCTTGCTCTGGCCTAATATCTAAGGTCTTAACTCTTACTCTGGCCTAATAGCTAAGGTCTTAGACTCGTACTCTAGCCTACTGGTTAAGGTCTTAACTCTTACTCTGGCCTACTGGTTAAGGTCTTAACTCTTACTCTGGCCTAATAGCTAAGGTCTTAACTCTTACTCTGGCCTAATAGCTACGGTCTTAGACTCGCACTCTGGCCTAATAGCTAAGGTCTTAGACTCGTACTCTGGCCTAATGGTTAAGGTCTTAACTCTTGCTCTGGCCTACTGGTTAAGGTCTTAACTCTTACTCTGGCCTAATAGCTAAGGTCTTAGACTCGTACTCTGGCCTACTGGTTAAGGTCTTAACTCTTACTCTGGCCTAACAGCTAAGGTCTTATCTCTTACTCTGGCCTAATAGCTAAGGTCTTAGACTCGTACTCTGGCCTACTGGTTAAGGTCTTAACTCTTACTCTGGCCTAACAGCTAAGGTCTTATCTCTTACTCTGGCCTAATAGCTAAGGTCTTAGACTCGCACTCTGGCCTAATGTTTATGGTCTTAACTCTTACACTGGCCTACTGGTTAAGGTCTTAACCCTTACTCTGGCCTAATAGCTAAGGTCTTAGACTCGTACTCTGGCCTACAGGTTAAGGTCTGAACTCTTACTCTGTCCTACTGGTTAAGGTCTAAACTCTTACTCTGGCCTAATAGCTAAGGTCTTAGACTTATACTCTGGCCTACTGGTTAAGGTCTTAACTCTTACTCTGGCCTAATAGCTAAGGTCTTAACTCTTACTCTGGCCTATTAGCTAAGGTCTTAGACTCGTACTCTGGTCTAATAGTTAAGGTCTTAACTCTTACTCTGGCCTAATAGCTAAGGTCTTAGACTCGTACTCTGGCCTAATAGCTAAGGTCTTAGATTCGTACTCTGACCTACTGGTTAAGGTCTTAACTCTTACTCTGGCCTACTGGTTAAGGTCTTAACTCTTACTCTGGCCTAATAGCTAAGGTCTTAACTCTTACTCTGGCCTACTGGTTAAGGTCTTAACTCTTACTCTGGCCTAATAGCTAAGGTCTTAACTCTTACTCTAGCCTAATAGCTAAGGTCTTCACTCTTACTCTGGCCTACTGGTTAAGGTCTTAACTCTTACTCTGGCCTAATAGCTAAGGTCTTAGACTCGTACTCTGGCCTACAGGTTGAGGTCTTAACTCTTACTCTGGCCTACTGGTTAAGGTCTTAACTCTTACTCTGGCCTAATAGCTAAGGTCTTAGACTCGTACTCTGGCCTAATGGTTAAGGTCTTAACTCTTACTCTGGCCTACTGGTTAAGGTCTTAACTCTTAGTCTGGCCTACTGATTAAGGTCTTAACTCTTACTCTGGCATAATAGCTAAGGTCTTAACTCTTACTCTGGCCTCATAGCTAAGGTCTTAGACTCATACTCCGGCCTAATGGTTAAGGTCTTAACTCTTACTCTGGCCTAATAGCTAAGGTCTTAGACTCGTACTCTGGCCTAATAGCTAAGGTCTTAGACTCGTACTCTGGCCTAATGGTTAAGGTCTTAACTCTTACTCTGGCCTAATAGCTAAGGTCTTAGACTCGTACTCTGGCCTAATGGTTAAGGTCTTAACTTTTACTCTGGCCTAATAGCTAACGTCTTAACTTTTACTCTGGCCTAATAGCTAAGGTCTTAGACTCGTACTCTGGCCTACTGGTTAAGGTCTTAACTCTTACTCTGGCCTACTGGTTAAGGTCTTAACTCTTACTCTGGCCTAATAGCTAAGGTCTTAGACTCGTACTCTGGCCTAATAGCTAAGGTCTTAGACTCGTACTCTGGTCTAATGGTTAAGGTCTTAACTCTTACTCTAGCCTATTAGCTAAGGTCTTAACTCTTACTCTGGCCTACTGGTTAAGGTCTTAACTCTTACTCTGGCCTAATAGCTAAAGTCTTAGACTCGTACTCTGGCCTAATAGTTAAGGTCTTAACTCTTACTCTGTCCTAATAGCTAAGGTCTTAGACTCGCACTCTGGCCTAATGTTTATGGTCTTAACTCTTACACTGGCCTACTGGTTAAGGTCTTAACCCTTACTCTGGCCTAATAGCTAAGGTCTTAGACTCATACTCTGGCCTACATGTTAAGGTCTTAACTCTTACTCTGGCCTACTGGTTAAGGTCTTAACACTTACTCTGGCCTAATAGCTAAGGTCTTAGACTTATACTCTGGCCTACTGGTTAAGGTCTTAACTCTTACTCTGGCCTAATAGCTAAGGTCTTAACTCTTACTCTGGCCTATTAGCTAAGGTCTTAGACTCGTACTCTGGTCTAATAGTTAAGGTCTTAACTCTTACTCTGGCCTAATAGCTAAGGTCTTAGACTCGTACTCTGGCCTAATAGCTAAGGTCTTAGATTCGTACTCTGACCTACTGGTTAAGGTCTTAACTCTTACTCTGGCCTAATAGCTAAGGTCTTAACTCTTACTCTGGCCTACTGGTTAATGTGTTAACTCTTACTCTGGCCTAATAGCTAAGATCTTAGACTCGTGCTCTGGGCTAATAGCTAAGGTCTTAACTCTTACTCTGGCCTAATAGATAAGGTCTTAGACTCGTACTCTGGCCTAATGGTTAAGGTCTTAACTCTTACTCTGGCCTACTGGTTAAGGTCTTAACTCTTACTCTGGCCTAATAGCTAAGGTCTTAACTCTTAATCTGGCCTACTGGTTAAGGTCTTAACTCTTACTCTGGCCTAATAGCTAAGATCTTAACTCTTACTCTAGCCTAATAGCTAAGGTCTTCACTCTTACTCTGGCCTACTGGTTAAGGTCTTAACTCTTACTCTGGCCTAATAGCTAAGGTCTTAGACTCGTACTCTGGCCTACAGGTTGAGGTCTTAACTCTTACTCTGGCCTACTGGTTAAGGTCTTAACACTTACTCTGGCCTAATAGCTAAGGTCTTAGGCTCGTACTCTGGCCTAATGGTTAAGGTCTTAACTCTTACTCTGGCCTACTGGTTAAGGTCTTAACTCTTAGTCTAGCCTACTGATTAAGGTCTTAACTCTTACTCTGGCATAATAGCTAAGGTCTTAACTCTTACTGTGGCCTAATAGATAAGGTCTTAGACTCGTACTCTGGCCTAATGGTTAAGGTCTTAACTCTTACTCTGGCCTAATAGCTAAGGTCTTAACTCTTACTCTGGCCTCATAGCTAAGGTCTTAGACTCGTACTCCGGCCTAATGGTTAAGGTCTTAACTCTTACTCTGGCCTAATAGCTAAGGTCTTAGACTCATACTCTGGCTTAATAGCTAAGGTCTTAGACTCGTACTCTGGCCTAATGGTTAAGGTCTTAACTGTTACTCCGGCCTAATAGCTAAGGTCTTAGACTCGTACTCTGGCCTAATGGTTAAGGTCTTAACTTTTACTCTGGCCTAATAGCTAACGTCTTAACTCTTACTCTGGCCTAATAGCTAAGGTCTTAGACTCGTACTCTGGCCTACTGGTTAAGGTCTTAACTCTTACTCTGGCCTACTGGTTAAGGTCTTAACTCTTACTCTGGCCTACTAGTTAAGGTCTTAACTCTTACTCTGGCCTAATAGTTAAAGTCTTAGACTCGTACTATGGCCTAATGGTTAAGGTCTTAACTCTTGCTCTGGCCTAATGGTTAAGGTCTTAACTCTTACTCTGGCCTAATAGCTAAGGTCTTAGACTCGTACTCTGGCCTAATAGCTAAGGTCTTAGACTCGTACTCTGGCCTACAGGTTGAGGTCTTAACTCTTACTCTGGCCTACTGGTTAAGGTCTTAACTCTTACTCTGGCCTAATAGCTAAGGTCTTAGACTCGTACTCTGGCCTACTGGTTAAGGTCTTAACTCTTACTCTGGCCTAACAGCTAAGGTCTTATCTCTTACTCTGGCCTAATAGCTAAGGTCTTAGACTCGCACTCTGGCCTAATGTTTATGGTCTTAACTCTTACACTGGCCTACTGGTTAAGGTCTTAACCCTTACTCTGGCCTAATAGCTAAGGTCTTAGACTCGTACTCTGGCCTACAGGTTAAGGTCTGAACTCTTACTCTGTCCTACTGGTTAAGGTCTTAACTCTTACTCTGGCCTAATAGCTAAGGTCTTAACTCTTACTCTTGCCTATTAGCTAAGGTCTTAGACTCGTACTCTGGCCTAATAGCTAAGGTCTTAGATTCGTACTCTGGCCTAATAGCTAAGGTCTTAACTCTTACTCTGGCCTACTGGTTAATGTGTCAACTCTTACTCTGGCCTAATAGCTAAGGTCTTAGACTCGTGCTCTGGCCTAATATCTAAGGTCTTAACTCTTACTCTGGCCTAATAGCTAAGGTCTTAGACTCGTACTCTTGCCTAATGGTTAAGGTCTTAACTCTTACTCTGGCCTAATGGTTAAGGTCTTAACTCTTACTCTGGCCTACTGGTTAAGGTCTTAACTCTTACTCTGGCCTAATAGCTAAGGTCTTAACTCTTACTCTGGCCTACTGGTTAAGGTCTTAACTCTTACTCTGGCCTAATAGCTAAGGTCTTAGACTCGTACTCTGGCCTAATAGCTAAGGTCTTAGACTCATACTCTGGCCTAATGGTTAAGGTCTTAACTCTTACTCTGGCCTAATAGCTAAGGTCTTAGATTCGTACTCTGGCCTAATGGTTAAGGTCTTAACTTTTACTCTGGCCTAATAGCTAAGGTCTTAACTCTTACTCTTGCCTAATAGCTAAGGTCTTAGACTCGTACTCTGGCCTACTGGTTAAGGTCTTAACTCTTACTCTGGCCTAATAGCTAAGGTCTTAGACTCGTACTCTAGCCTACTGGTTAAGGTCTTAACTCTTACTCTGGCCTACTGGTTAAGGTCTTAACTCTTACTCTGGCCTAATAGCTAAGGTCTTAACTCTTACTCTGGCATAATAGCTAAGGTCTTAACTCTTACTCTAGCCTAATAGATAAGGTCTTAGACTCGTACTCTGGCCTAATGGTTAAGGTCTTAACTCTTACTCTGGCCTAATAGCTAAGGTCTTAACTCTTACTCTGGCCTCATAGCTAAGGTCTTAGACTCGTACTCCGGCCTAATGGTTAAGGTCTTAACTCTTACTCTGGCCTAATAGCTAAGGTCTTAGACTCGTACTCTGGCCTAATAGCTAAGGTCTTAGACTCGTACTCTGGCCTAATGGTTAAGGTCTTAACTGTTACTCTGGCCTAATAGCTAAGGTCTTAGACTCGTACTCTGGCCTAATGGTTAAGGTCTTAACTTTTACTCTGGCCTAATAGCTAACGTCTTAACTCTTACTCTGGCCTAATAGCTAAGGTCTTAGACTCGTACTCTGGCCTACTGGTTGAGGTCTTAACTCTTACTCTGGCCTACTGGTTAAGGTCTTAACTCTTACTCTGGCCTAATAGCTAAGGTCTTAGACTCGTACTCTGGCCTAATAGCTAAGGTCTTAGACTCGTACTCTGGTCTAATGGTTAAGGTCTTAACTCTTACTCTAGCCTATTAGCTAAGGTCTTAACTCTTACTCTGGCCTACTGGTTAAGGTCTTAACTCTTACTCTGGCCTAATAGTTAAAGTCTTAGACTCGTACTATGGCCTAATGGTTAAGGTCTTAACTCTTGCTCTGGCCTAATGGTTAAGGTCTTAACTCTTACTCTGGCCTAATAGCTAAGGTCTTAGACTCGTACTCTGGCCTAATAGCTAAGGTCTTAGACTCGTACTCTGGCCTACAGGTTGAGGTCTTAACTCTTACTCTGGCCTACTGGTTAAGGTCTTAACTCTTACTCTGGCCTAATAGCTAAGGTCTTAGACTCGTACTCTGGCCTACTGGTTAAGGTCTTAACTCTTACTCTGGCCTAACAGCTAAGGTCTTATCTCTTACTCTGGCCTAATAGCTAAGGTCTTAGACTCGCACTCTGGCCTAATGTTTATGGTCTTAACTCTTACACTGGCCTACTGGTTAAGGTCTTAACCCTTACTCTGGCCTAATAGCTAAGGTCTTAGACTCGTACTCTGGCCTACAGGTTAAGGTCTGAACTCTTACTCTGTCCTACTGGTTAAGGTCTTAACTCTTACTCTGGCCTAATAGCTAAGGTCTTAACTCTTACTCTTGCCTATTAGCTAAGGTCTTAGACTCGTACTCTGGCCTAATAGCTAAGGTCTTAGATTCGTACTCTGGCCTAATAGCTAAGGTCTTAACTCTTACTCTGGCCTACTGGTTAATGTGTTAACTCTTACTCTGGCCTAATAGCTAAGGTCTTAGACTCGTGCTCTGGCCTAATATCTAAGGTCTTAACTCTTACTCTGGCCTAATAGCTAAGGTCTTAGACTCGTACTCTTGCCTAATGGTTAAGGTCTTAACTCTTACTCTGGCCTAATGGTTAAGGTCTTAACTCTTACTCTGGCCTACTGGTTAAGGTCTTAACTCTTACTCTGGCCTAATAGCTAAGGTCTTAACTCTTACTCTGGCCTACTGGTTAAGGTCTTAACTCTTACTCTGGCCTAATAGCTAAGGTCTTAGACTCGTACTCTGGCCTAATAGCTAAGGTCTTAGACTCATACTCTGGCCTAATGGTTAAGGTCTTAACTCTTACTCTGGCCTAATAGCTAAGGTCTTAGATTCGTACTCTGGCCTAATGGTTAAGGTCTTAACTTTTACTCTGGCCTAATAGCTAAGGTCTTAACTCTTACTCTTGCCTAATAGCTAAGGTCTTAGACTCGTACTCTGGCCTACTGGTTAAGGTCTTAACTCTTACTCTGGCCTAATAGCTAAGGTCTTAGACTCGTACTCTAGCCTACTGGTTAAGGTCTTAACTCTTACTCTGGCCTACTGGTTAAGGTCTTAACTCTTACTCTGGCCTAATAGCTAAGGTCTTAACTCTTACTCTGGCCTAATAGCTACGGTCTTAGACTCGTAACCTGGCCTAATGGTTAAGGTCTGAACTCTTACTCTGGCCTAATAGTTAAAGTCTGAGACTCGTACTATGGCCTAATGGTTAAGGTCTTAACTCTTACTCTGGCCTAATAGCTAAGGTCTTAGACTCGCACTCTGGCCTAATAGCTAAGGTCTTAGACTCGTACTCTGGCCTAATGGTTAAGGTCTTAACTCTTACTCTGGCCTACTGGTTAAGGTCTTAACTCTTACTCTGGCCTAATAGCTAAGGTCTTAGACTCGTACTCTGGCCTAATAGCTAAGGTCTTAGACTCGTACTCTGGCCTACAGGTTGAGGTCTTAACTCTTACTCTGGCCTACTGGTTAAGGTCTTAACTCTTACTCTGGCCTAATAGCTAAGGTCTTAGACTCGTACTCTGGCCTACTGGTTAAGGTCTTAACTCTTACTCTGGCCTAACAGCTAAGGTCTCAACTCTTACTACGGCCTAATAGCTAAGGTCTTAGACTCGCACTCTGGCCTAATGTTTATGGTCTTAACTCTTACACTGGCCTACTGGTTAAGGTCTTAACCCTTACTCTGGCCTAATAGCTAAGGTCTTAGACTCGTACTCTGGCCTACAGGTTAAGGTCTTAACTCTTACTCTGGCCTACTGGTTAAGGTCTTAACACTTACTCTGGCCTAATAGCTAAGGTCTTAGACTTATACTCTGGCCTACTGGTTAAGGTCTTAACTCTTACTCTGGCCTAATAGCTAAGGTCTTAACTCTTACTCTGGCCTATTAGCTAAGGTCTTAGACTCGTACTCTGGTCTAATAGTTAAGGTCTTAACTCTTACTCTGGCCTAATAGCTAAGGTCTTAGACTCGTACTCTGGCCTAATGGTTAAGGTCTTAAGTCTTACTCTGGCCTACTGGTTAAGGTCTTAACTCTTAGTCTGGCCTACTGATTAAGGTCTTAACTCTTACTCTGGCATAATAGCTAAGGTCTTAACTCTTACTCTGGCCTAATAGATAAGGTCTTAGACTCGTACTCTGGCCTAATGGTTAAGGTCTTAACTCTTACTCTGGCCTAATAGCTAAGGTCTTAACTCTTGCTCTGGCCTCATAGCTAAGGTCTTAGACTCGTACTCTGGCCTAATAGCTAAGGTCTTAGACTCGTACTCTGGCCCAATGGTTAAGGTCTTAACACTTACTCTGGCCTAATAGCTAAGGTCTTAGACTTATACTCTGGCCTACTGGTTAAGGTCTTAACTCTTACTCTGGCCTAATAGCTAAGGTCTTAACTCTTACTCTGGCCTATTAGCTAAGGTCTTAGACTCGTACTCTGGTCTAATAGTTAAGGTCTTAACTCTTACTCTGGCCTAATAGCTAAGGTCTTAGACTCGTACTCTGGCCTAATAGCTAAGGTCTTAGATTCGTACTCTGACCTACTGGTTAAGGTCTTAACTCTTACTCTGGCCTAATAGCTAAGGTCTTAACTCTTACTCTGGCCTACTGGTTAATGTGTTAACTCTTACTCTGGCCTAATAGCTAAGATCTTAGACTCGTGCTCTGGCCTAATAGCTAAGGTCTTAACTCTTACTCTGGCCTATTAGATAAGGTCTTAGACTCGTACTCTGGCCTAATGGTTAAGGTCTTAACTCTTACTCTGGCCTACTGGTTAAGGTCTTAACTCTTACTCTGGCCTAATAGCTAAGGTCTTAACTCTTACTCTGGCCTACTGGTTAAGGTCTTAACTCTTACTCTGGCCTAATAGCTAAGATCTTAACTCTTACTCTAGCCTAATAGCTAAGGTCTTCACTCTTACTCTGGCCTACTGGTTAAGGTCTTAACTCTTACTCTGGCCTAATAGCTAAGGTCTTAGACTCGTACTCTGGCCTACAGGTTGAGGTCTTAACTCTTACTCTGGCCTACTGGTTAAGGTCTTAACTCTTACTCTGGCCTAATAGCTAAGGTCTTAGACTCGTACTCTGGCCTAATGGTTAAGGTCTTAACTCTTACTCTGGCCTACTGGTTAAGGTCTTAACTCTTAGTCTGGCCTACTGATTAAGGTCTTAACTCTTACTCTGGCATAATAGCTAAGGTCTTAACTCTTACTCTGGCCTAATAGATAAGGTCTTAGACTCGTACTCTGGCCTAATGGTTAAGGTCTTAACTCTTACTCTGGCCTAATAGCTAAGGTCTTAACTCTTACTCTGGCCTCATAGCTAAGGTCTTAGACTCGTACTCCAGCCTAATGGTTAAGGTCTTAACTCTTACTCTGGCCTAATAGCTAAGGTCTTAGACTCGTACTCTGGCCTAATAGCTAAGGTCTTAGACTCATACTCTGGCCTAATGGTTAAGGTCTTAACTGTTACTCTGGCCTAATAGCTAAGGTCTTAGACTCGTACTCTGGCCTAATGGTTAAGGTCTTAACTTTTACTCTGGCCTAATAGCTAACGTCTTAACTCTTACTCTGGCCTAATAGCTAAGGTCTTAGACTCGTACTCTGGCCTACTGGTTAAGGTCTTAACTCTTACTCTGGCCTACTGGTTAAGGTCTTAACTCTTACTCTGGCCTAATAGCTAAGGTCTTAGACTCGTACTCTGGCCTAATAGCTAAGGTCTTAGACTCGTACTCTGGTCTAATGGTTAAGGTCTTAACTCTTACTCTAGCCTATTAGCTAAGGTCTTAACTCTTACTCTGGCCTACTGGTTAAGGTCTTAACTCTTACTCTGGCCTAATAGTTAAAGTCTTAGACTCGTACTATGGCCTAATGGTTAAGGTCTTAACTCTTGCTCTGGCCTAATGGTTAAGGTCTTAACTCTTACTCTGGCCTAATAGCTAAGGTCTTAGACTCGTACTCTGGCCTAATAGCTAAGGTCTTAGACTCGTACTCTGGCCTACAGGTTGAGGTCTTAACTCTTACTCTGGCCTACTGGTTAAGGTCTTAACTCTTACTCTGGCCTAATAGCTAAGGTCTTAGACTCGTACTCTGGCCTACTGGTTAAGGTCTTAACTCTTACTCTGGCCTAACAGCTAAGGTCTTATCTCTTACTCTGGCCTAATAGCTAAGGTCTTAGACTCGCACTCTGGCCTAATGTTTATGGTCTTAACTCTTACACTGGCCTACTGGTTAAGGTCTTAACCCTTACTCTGGCCTAATAGCTAAGGTCTTAGACTCGTACTCTGGCCTACAGGTTAAGGTCTGAACTCTTACTCTGTCCTACTGGTTAAGGTCTTAACTCTTAATCTGGCCTAATAGCTAAGGTCTTAACTCTTACTCTTGCCTATTAGCTAAGGTCTTAGACTCGTACTCTGGCCTAATAGCTAAGGTCTTAGATTCGTACTCTGGCCTAATAGCTAAGGTCTTAACTCTTACTCTGGCCTACTGGTTAATGTGTTAACTCTTACTCTGGCCTAATAGCTAAGGTCTTAGACTCATGCTCTGGCCTAATATCTAAGGTCTTAACTCTTACTCTGGCCTAATAGCTAAGGTCTTAGACTCGTACTCTTGCCTAATGGTTAAGGTCTTAACTCTTACTCTGGCCTAATGGTTAAGGTCTTAACTCTTACTCTGGCCTACTGGTTAAGGTCTTAACTCTTACTCTGGCCTAATAGCTAAGGTCTTAACTCTTACTCTGGCCTACTGGTTAAGGTCTTAACGCTTACTCTGGCCTAATAGCTAAGGTCTTAGACTCGTACTCTGGCCTAATAGCTAAGGTCTTAGACTCATACTCTGGCCTACTGGTTAAGGTCTTAACTCTTACTCTGGCCTAATAGCTAAGGTCTTAGATTCGTACTCTGGCCTAATGGTTAAGGTCTTAACTTTTACTCTGGCCTAATAGCTAAGGTCTTAACTCTTACTCTTGCCTAATAGCTAAGGTCTTAGACTCGTACTCTGGCCTACTGGTTAAGGTCTTAACTCTTACTCTGGCCTAATAGCTAAGGTCTTAGACTCGTACTCTAGCCTACTGGTTAAGGTCTTAACTCTTACTCTGGCCTACTGGTTAAGGTCTTAACTCTTACTCTGGCCTAATAGCTAAGGTCTTAACTCTTACTCTGGCCTAATAGCTACGGTCTTAGACTCGTAACCTGGCCTAATGGTTAAGGTCTGAACTCTTACTCTGGCCTAATAGTTAAAGTCTGAGACTCGTACTATGGCCTAATGGTTAAGGTCTTAACTCTTACTCTGGCCTAATAGCTAAGGTCTTAGACTCGCACTCTGGCCTAATAGCTAAGGTCTTAGACTCGTACTCTGGCCTAATGGTTAAGGTCTTAACTCTTACTCTGGCCTACTGGTTAAGGTCTTAACTCTCACTCTGGCCTAATAGCTAAGGTCTTAGACTCGTACTCTGGCCTAATAGCTAAGGTCTTAGACTCGTACTCTGGCCTACAGGTTGAGGTCTTAACTCTTACTCTGGCCTACTGGTTAAGGTCTTAACTCTTACTCTGGCTTAATAGCTAAGATCTTAGACTCGTACTCTGGCCTACTGGTTAAGGTCTTAACTCTTACTCTGGCCTAACAGCTAAGGTCTTAACTCTTACTACGGCCTAATAGCTAAGGTCTTAGACTCGCACTCTGGCCTAATGTTTATGGTCTTAACTCTTACACTGGCCTACTGGTTAAGGTCTTAACCCTTACTCTGGCCTAATAGCTAAGGTCTTAGACTCGTACTCTGGCCTACTGGTTAAGGTCTTAACTCTTACTCTGGCCTACTGGTTAAGGTCTTAACTCTTACTCTGGCCTAATAGCTAAGGTCTTAGACTCGTACTCTGGCCTAATAGCTAAGGTCTTAGACTCGTACTCTGGTCTAATGGTTAAGGTCTTAACTCTTACTCTAGCCTATTAGCTAAGGTCTTAACTCTTACTCTGGCCTATTGGTTAAGGTCTTAACTCTTACTCTGGCCTAATAGTTAAAGTCTTAGACTCGTACTATGGCCTAATGGTTAAGGTCTTAACTCTTGCTCTGGCCTAATGGTTAAGGTCTTAACTCTTACTCTGGCCTAATAGCTAAGGTCTTAGACTCGTACTCTGGCCTAATAGCTAAGGTCTTAGACTCGTACTCTGGCCTACAGGTTGAGGTCTTAACTCTTACTCTGGCCTACTGGTTAAGGTCTTAACTCTTACTCTGGCCTAATAGCTAAGGTCTTAGACTCGTACTCTGGCCTACTGGTTAAGGTCTTAACTCTTACTCTGGCCTAACAGCTAAGGTCTTATCTCTTACTCTGGCCTAATAGCTAAGGTCTTAGACTCGCACTCTGGCCTAATGTTTATGGTCTTAACTCTTACACTGGCCTACTGGTTAAGGTCTTAACCCTTACTCTGGCCTAATAGCTAAGGTCTTAGACTCGTACTCTGGCCTACAGGTTAAGGTCTGAACTCTTACTCTGTCCTACTGGTTAAGGTCTTAACTCTTAATCTGGCCTAATAGCTAAGGTCTTAACTCTTACTCTTGCCTATTAGCTAAGGTCTTAGACTCGTACTCTGGCCTAATAGCTAAGGTCTTAGATTCGTACTCTGGCCTAATAGCTAAGGTCTTAACTCTTACTCTGGCCTACTGGTTAATTTGTTAACTCTTACTCTGGCCTAATAGCTAAGGTCTTAGACTCATGCTCTGGCCTAATATCTAAGGTCTTAACTCTTACTCTGGCCTAATAGCTAAGGTCTTAGACTCGTACTCTTGCCTAATGGTTAAGGTCTTAACTCTTACTCTGGCCTAATGGTTAAGGTCTTAACTCTTACTCTGGCCTACTGGTTAAGGTCTTAACTCTTACTCTGGCCTAATAGCTAAGGTCTTAACTCTTACTCTGGCCTACTGGTTAAGGTCTTAACTCTTACTCTGGCCTAATAGCTAAGGTCTTAGACTCGTACTCTGGCCTAATAGCTAAGGTCTTAGACTCATACTCTGGCCTAATGGTTAAGGTCTTAACTCTTACTCTGGCCTAATAGCTAAGGTCTTAGATTCGTACTCTGGCCTAATGGTTAAGGTCTTAACTTTTACTCTGGCCTAATAGCTAAGGTCTTAACTCTTACTCTTGCCTAATAGCTAAGGTCTTAGACTCGTACTCTGGCCTACTGGTTAAGGTCTTAACTCTTACTCTGGCCTAATAGCTAAGGTCTTAGACTCGTACTCTAGCCTACTGGTTAAGGTCTTAACACTTACTCTGGCCTACTGGTTAAGGTCTTAACTCTTACTCTGGCCTAATAGCTAAGGTCTTAACTCTTACTCTGGCCTAATAGCTACGGTCTTAGACTCGTAACCTGGCCTAATGGTTAAGGTCTGAACTCTTACTCTGGCCTAATAGTTAAAGTCTGAGACTCGTACTATGGCCTAATGGTTAAGGTCTTAACTCTTACTCTGGCCTAATAGCTAAGGTCTTAGACTCGCACTCTGGCCTAATAGCTAAGGTCTTAGACTCGTACTCTGGCCTAATGGTTAAGGTCTTAACTCTTACTCTGGCCTACTGGTTAAGGTCTTAACTCTCACTCTGGCCTAATAGCTAAGGTCTTAGACTCGTACTCTGGCCTAATAGCTAAGGTCTTAGACTCGTACTCTGGCCTACAGGTTGAGGTCTTAACTCTTACTCTGGCCTACTGGTTAAGGTCTTAACTCTTACTCTGGCCTAATAGCTAAGATCTTAGACTCGTACTCTGGCCTACTGGTTAAGGTCTTAACTCTTACTCTGGCCTAACAGCTAAGGTCTTAACTCTTACTACGGCCTAATAGCTAAGGTCTTAGACTCGCACTCTGGCCTAATGTTTATGGTCTTAACTCTTACACTGGCCTACTGGTTAAGGTCTTAACCCTTACTCTGGCCTAATAGCTAAGGTCTTAGACTCGTACTCTGGCCTACAGGTTAAGGTCTTAACTCTTACTCTGGCCTACTGGTTAAGGTCTTAACACTTACTCTGGCCTAATAGCTAAGGTCTTAGACTTATACTCTGGCCTACTGGTTAAGGTCTTAACTCTTACTCTGGCCTAATAGCTAAGGTCTTAACTCTTACTCTGGCCTATTAGCTAAGGTCTTAGACTCGTACTCTGGTCTAATAGTTAAGGTCTTAACTCTTACTCTGGCCTAATAGCTAAGGTCTTAGACTCGTACTCTGGCCTAATAGCTAAGGTCTTAGATTCGTACTCTGACCTACTGGTTAAGGTCTTAACTCTTACTCTGGCCTAATAGCTAAGGACTTAACTCTTACTCTGGCCTACTGGTTAATGTGTTAACTCTTACTCTGGCCTAATAGCTAAGATCTTAGACTCGTGCTCTGGCCTAATAGCTAAGGTCTTAACTCTTACTCTGGCCTAATAGATAAGGTCTTAGACTCGTACTCTGGCCTAATGGTTAAGGTCTTAACTCTTACTCTGGCCTACTGGTTAAGGTCTTAACTCTTACTCTGGCCTAATAGCTAAGGTCTTAACTCTTACTCTGGCCTACTGGTTAAGGTCTTAACTCTTACTCTGGCCTAATAGCTAAGGTCTTAACTCTTACTCTAGCCTAATAGCTAAGGTCTTCACTCTTACTCTGGCCTACTGTTTAAGGTCTTAACTCTTACTCTGGCCTAATAGCTAAGGTCTTAGACTCGTACTCTGGCCTACAGGTTGAGGTCTTAACTCTTACTCTGGCCTACTGGTTAAGGTCTTAACTCTTACTCTGGCCTAATAGCTAAGGTCTTAGACTCGTACTCTGGCCTAATGGTTAAGGTCTTAACTCTTACTCTGGCCTACTGGTTAAGGTCTTAACTCTTAGTCTGGCCTACTGATTAAGGTCTTAACTCTTACTCTGGCATAATAGCTAAGGTCTTAACTCTTACTCTGGCCTAATAGATAAGGTCTTAGACTCGTACTCTGGCCTAATGGTTAAGGTCTTAACTCTTACTCTGGCCTAATAGCTAAGGTCTTAACTCTTACTCTGGCCTCATAGCTAAGGTCTTAGACTCATACTCCGGCCTAATGGTTAAGGTCTTAACTCTTACTCTGGCCTAATAGCTAAGGTCTTAGACTCGTACTCTGGCCTAATAGCTAAGGTCTTAGACTCGTACTCTGGCCTAATGGTTAAGGTCTTAACTCTTACTCTGGCCTAATAGCTAAGGTCTTAGACTCGTACTCTGGCCTAATGGTTAAGGTCTTAACTTTTACTCTGGCCTAATAGCTAACGTCTTAACTTTTACTCTGGCCTAATAGCTAAGGTCTTAGACTCGTACTCTGGCCTACTGGTTAAGGTCTTAACTCTTACTCTGGCCTACTGGTTAAGGTCTTAACTCTTACTCTGGCCTAATAGCTAAGGTCTTAGACTCGTACTCTGGCCTAATAGCTAAGGTCTTAGACTCGTACTCTGGTCTAATGGTTAAGGTCTTAACTCTTACTCTAGCCTATTAGCTAAGGTCTTAACTCTTACTCTGGCCTACTGGTTAAGGTCTTAACTCTTACTCTGGCCTAATAGCTAAAGTCTTAGACTCGTACTCTGGCCTAATAGTTAAGGTCTTAACTCTTACTCTGGCCTAATAGCTAAGGTCTTAGACTCGTACTCTAGCCTACTGTTTAAGGTCTTAACTCTTACTCTCGCCTACTGGTTAAGGTCTTAACTTTTACTCTGGCCTAATAGCTAAGGTCTTAACTCTTACTCTGGCCTAATAGCTACGGTCTTAGACTCGTACTATGGCCTAATGGTTAAGGTCTGAACTCTTACTCTGGCCTAATAGCTAAGGTCTTAACTCTTACTCTGGCCTAATAGCTAAGGTCTTAGATTCGTACTCTGGCCTAATAGCTAAGGTCTTAGACTCGCACTCTGGCCTAATGGTTAAGGTCTTAACTCTTACTCTGGCCTAATAGCTAAGATCTTAGACTCATACTCTGGCCTAATGGTTAAGGTCTTAACTTTTACTCTGGCCTAATACCTAAGGTCTTAACTCTTACTCTGGCCTAATAGCTAAGGTCTTAGACTCGTACTCTGGCCTACTGGTTAAGGTCTTAACTCTTACTCTGGCCTAATAGCTAAGGTCTTAGACTCGTACTCTAGCCTACTGGTTAAGGTCTTAACTCATACTTTGGCCTACTGGTTAAGGTCTTAACTCTTACTCTGGCCTAATGGCTAAGGTCTTAACTCTTACTCTGGCCTAATAGCTACGGTCTTAGACTCGTACTCTGGCCTAATGGTTAAGGTCTGAACTCTTACTCTGGCCTAATAGTTAAAGTCTTAGACTCGTACTATGGCCTAATGGTTAAAGTCTTAACTCTTGCTCTGGCCTACTGGTTAAGGTCTTAACTCTTACTCTGGCCTAATAGCTAAGGTCTTAGACTCGTACTCTGGCCTAACAGCTAATGTCTTAGACTTGTACTCTGGCCTAATGGTTAAGGTCTTAACTATTACTCTGGCCTATTAGCTAAGGTCTTAGACTCGTACTCTGGCCTAATAGCTAAGGTCTTAACTCTTACTCTGCCCTAACAGCTAAGGTCTTAGACTCGTACTCTAGCCTACTGGTTAAGGTCTTAACTCTTACTCTGGCCTACTGGTTAAGGTCTTAACTCTTACTCTGGCCTAATAGCTAAGGTCTTAACTCTTACTCTGGCCTACTGGTTAAGGTCTTAACTCTTACTCTGGCCTAATAGCTAAGGTCTTAGACTCGTACTCTGGCCTAATGGTTAAGGTCTTAACTTTTACTCTGGCCTAATAACCAAGGTCTTAGACTCGTACTCTGGCCTAATAGCTAAGGTCTTAGACTCGTACTCTGGTCTAATGGTTAAGGTCTTAACTCTTACTCTAGCCTATTAGCTAAGGTCTTAACTCTTACTCTGGCCTACTGGTTAAGGTCTTAACTCTTACTCTGGCCTAATAGCTAAAGTCTTAGACTCGTATTCTGGCCTAATAGTTAAGGTCTTAACTCTTACTCTGGCCTAATAGTTAAAGTCTTAGACTCGTACTATGGCCTCATGGTTAAGGTCTTAACTCTTGCTCTGGCCTACTGGTTAAGGTCTTAACTCTTACTCTGGCCTAATAGCTAACGTCTTAGACTTGTACTCTGGCCTAATGGTTAAGGTCTTAACTCTTACTCTGGCCTAATAGCTAAGGTCTTAGACTCGCACTCTGGCCTAATAGCTAAGGTATTAGACTCGTACTCTGGCCTAATGGTTAAGGTCTTAACTCTTACTCTGGCCTACTGGTTAACGTCTTAACTCTTACTCTGGCCTAATAGCTAAGGTCTTAGACTCGTACTCTGGCCTAATGGTTAAGGTCTTAACTTTTACTCTGGCCTACTGGTTAAGGTCTTAACTCTTACTCTGGCCTAATGGTTAAGGTCTTAACTCTTACTCTGGCCTAATAGCTAAGGTCTTAACCCTTACTCTGGCCTAATAGCTAAGGTCTTAGACTCGTACTCTGGCCTACAGGTTGAAGTCTTAACTCTTACTCTGGCCTACTGGTTAAGGTCTTAACTCTTACTCTGGCCTAATAGCTAAGGTCTTAGACTCGTACTCTGGCCTACAGGTTAAGGTCTTAACTCTTACTCTGGCCTACTGGTTAAGGTCTTAACACTTACTCTGGCCTAATAGCTAAGGTCTTAGACTTATACTCTGGCCTACTGGTTAAGGTCTTAACTCTTACACTGGCCTACTGGTTAAGGTCTTAACCCTTACTCTGGCCTAATAGCTAAGGTCTTAGACTCGTACTCTGGCCTACAGGTTAAGGTCTTAACTCTTACTCTGGCCTACTGGTTAAGGTCTTAACACTTACTCTGGCCTAATAGCTAAGGTCTTAGACTTATACTCTGGCCTACTGGTTAAGGTCTTAACTCTTACTCTGGCCTAATAGCTAAGGTCTTAACTCTTACTCTGGCCTATTAGCTAAGGTCTTAGACTCGTACTCTGGCCTAATAGTTAAGGTCTTAACTCTTACTCTGGCCTACTGGTTAAGGTCTGAACTCTAACTCTGGCCTAATAGCTAAGGTCTTAGACTCGTACTCTGGCCTAATAGCTAAGGTCTTAGATTCGTACTCTGGCCTAATAGCTAAGGTTTTAACTCTTACTCTGGCCTACTGGTAATGTGTTAACTCTTACTCTGGCCTAATAGCTAAGGTCTTAGACTCGTGCTCTGGCCTAATAGCTAAGGTCTTAACTCTTACTCTGGCCTAATAGCTAAGGTCTTAGACTCGTACTCTGGCCTAATGGTTAAGGTCTTAACTTTTACTCTGGCCTACTGGTTAAGGTCTTAACTCTTACTCTGGCCTAATGGTTAAGGTCTTAACTCTTACTCTGGCCTAATAGCTAAGGTCTTAACCCTTACTCTGGCCTAATAGCTAAGGTCTTAGACTCGTACTCTGGCCTACTGGTTAAGGTCTTAACTCTTACTCTGGCCTAATAGCTAAGGTCTTAGACTCGTACTCTGGCCTAATAGCTAAGGTCTTAGACTCGTACTCTGGCCTACAGGTTGAGGTCTTAACTCTTACTCTGGCCTACTGGTTAAGGTCTTAACTCTTACTCTGGCCTAATAGCTAAGGTCTTAGACTCGTACTCTGACCTACTGGTTAAGGTCTTAACTCTTACTCTGGCCTAACAGCTAAGGTCTTAACTCTTACTATGGCCTAATAGCTAAGGTCTTAGACTCGCACTCTGGCCTAATGTTTATGGTCTTAACTCTTACACTGGCCTACTGGTTAAGGTCTTAACCCTTACTCTGGCCTAATAGCTAAGGTCTTAGACTCGTACTCTGGCCTACATGTTAAGGTCTTAACTCTTACTCTGGCCTACTGGTTAAGGTCTTAACACTTACTCTGGCCTAATAGCTAAGGTCTTAGACTTATACTCTGGCCTACTGGTTAAGGTCTTAACTCTTACTCTGGCCTAATAGCTAAGGTCTTAACTCTTACTCTGGCCTATTAGCTAAGGTCTTAGACTCGTACTCTGGTCTAATAGTTAAGGTCTTAACTCTTACTCTGGCCTAATAGCTAAGGTCTTAACTCGTACTCTGGCCTAATAGCTAAGGTCTTAGATTCGTACTCTGACCTACTGGTTAAGGTCTTAACTCTTACTCTGGCCTAATAGCTAAGGTCTTAACTCTTACTCTGGCCTACTGGTTAATGTGTTAACTCTTACTCTGGCCTAATAGCTAAGATCTTAGACTCGTGCTCTGGCCTAATAGCTAAGGTCTTAACTCTTACTCTGGCCTAATAGCTAAGGTCTTAGACTCGTACTCTGGCCTAATAGCTAAGGTCTTAGATTCGTACTCTGGCCTACTGGTTAAGGTCTTAACTCTTACTCTGGCCTAATAGCTAAGGTCTTAACTCTTACTCTGGCCTACTGGTTAAGGTCTTAACTCTTACTCTGGCTTAATAGCTAAGATCTTAACTCTTACTCTAGCCTAATAGCTAAGGTCTTCACTCTTACTCTGGCCTACTGTTTAAGGTCTTAACTCTTACTCTGGCCTAATAGCTAAGGTCTTAGACTCGTACTCTGGCCTACAGGTTGAGGTCTTAACTCTTACTCTGGCCTACTGGTTAAGGTCTTAACTCTTACTCTGGCCTAATAGCTAAGGTCTTAGACTCGTACTCTGGCCTAATGGTTAAGGTCTTAACTCTTACTCTGGCCTACTGGTTAAGGTCTTAACTCTTAGTCTGGCCTACTGATTAAGGTCTTAACTCTTACTCTGGCATAATAGCTAAGGTCTTAACTCTTACTCTGGCCTAATAGATAAGGTCTTAGACTCGTACTCTGGCCTAATGGTTAAGGTCTTAACTCTTACTCTGGCCTAATAGCTAAGGTCATAACTCTTACTCTGGCCTCATAGCTAAGGTCTTAGACTCGTACTCCGGCCTAATGGTTAAGGTCTTAACTCTTACTCTGGCCTAATAGCTAAGGTCTTAGACTCGTACTCTGGCCTAATAGCTAAGGTCTTAGACTCGTACTCTGGCCTAATGGTTAAGGTCTTAACTCTTACTCTGGCCTAATAGCTAAGGTCTTAGACTCGTACTCTGGCCTAATGGTTAAGGTCTTAACTTTTACTCTGGCCTAATAGCTAACGTCTTAACTCTTACTCTGGCCTAATAGCTAAGGTCGTAGACTCGTACTCTGGCCTACTGGTTAAGGTCTTAACTCTTACTCTGGCCTACTGGTTAAGGTCTTAACTCTTACTCTGGCCTAATAGCTAAGGTCTTAGACTCGTACTCTGGCCTAATAGCTAAGGTCTTAGACTCGTACTCTGGTCTAATGGTTAAGGTCTTAACTCTTACTCTAGCCTATTAGCTAAGGTCTTAACTCTTACTCTGGCCTACTGGTTAAGGTCTTAACTCTTACTCTGGCCTAATAGTTAAAGTCTTAGACTCGTACTATGGCCTAATGGTTAAGGTCTTAACTCTTGCTCTGGCCTAATGGTTAAGGTCTTAACTCTTACTCTGGCCTAATAGCTAAGGTCTTAGACTCGCACTCTGGCCTAATAGCTAAGGTATTAGACTCTTACTCTGGCCTAATGGTTAAGGTCTTAACTCTTACTCTGGCCTACTGGTTAAGGTCTTAACTCTTACTCTGGCCTAATAGCTAAGGTCTTAGACTCGTACTCTGGCCTAATAGCTAAGGTCTTAGACTCGTACTCTGGCCTACAGGTTGAGGTCTTAACTCTTACTCTGGCCTACTGGTTAAGGTCTTAACTCTTACTCTGGCCTAATAGCTAAGGTCTTAGACTCGTACTCTGGCCTACTGGTTAAGGTCTTAACTCTTACTCTGGCCTAATAGCTAAGGTCTTAGACTCGTACTCTGGCCTAATAGCTAAGGTCTTAGACTCGTACTCTGGCCTAATGGTTAAGGTCTTAACTCTTACTCTGGCCTAATAGCTAAGGTCTTAGACTCGTACTCTGGCCTAATGGTTAAGGTCTTAACTTTTACTCTGGCCTAATAGCTAACGTCTTAACTTTTACTCTGGCCTAATAGCTAAGGTCTTAGACTCGTACTCTGGCCTACTGGTTAAGGTCTTAACTCTTACTCTGGCCTACTGGTTAAGGTCTTAACTCTTACTCTGGCCTAATAGCTAAGGTCTTAGACTCGTACTCTGGCCTAATAGCTAAGGTCTTAGACTCGTACTCTGGTCTAATGGTTAAGGTCTTAACTCTTACTCTAGCCTATTAGCTAAGGTCTTAACTCTTACTCTGGCCTACTGGTTAAGGTCTTAACTCTTACTCTGGCCTAATACCTAAAGTCTTAGACTCGTACTCTGGCCTAATAGTTAAGGTCTTAACTCTTACTCTGGCCTAATAGCTAAGGTCTTAGACTCGTACTCTAGCCTACTGTTTAAGGTCTTAACTCTTACTCTCGCCTACTGGTTAAGGTCTTAACTTTTACTCTGGCCTAATAGCTAAGGTCTTAACTCTTACTCTGGCCTAATAGCTACGGTCTTAGACTCGTACTATGGCCTAATGGTTAAGGTCTGAACTCTTACTCTGGCCTAATAGCTAAGGTCTTAACTCTTACTCTGGCCTAATAGCTAAGGTCTTAGATTCGTACTCTGGCCTAATAGCTAAGGTCTTAGACTCGCACTCTGGCCTAATGGTTAAGGTCTTAACTCTTACTCTGGCCTAATAGCTAAGATCTTAGACTCATACTCTGGCCTAATGGTTAAGGTCTTAACTTTTACTCTGGCCTAATACCTAAGGTCTTAACTCTTACTCTGGCCTAATAGCTAAGGTCTTAGACTCGTACTCTGGCCTACTGGTTAAGGTCTTAACTCTTACTCTGGCCTAATAGCTAAGGTCTTAGACTCGTACTCTAGCCTACTGGTTAAGGTCTTAACTCATACTTTGGCCTACTGGTTAAGGTCTTAACTCTTACTCTGGCCTAATGGCTAAGGTCTTAACTCTTACTCTGGCCTAATAGCTACGGTCTTAGACTCGTACTCTGGCCTAATGGTTAAGGTCTGAACTCTTACTCTGGCCTAATAGTTAAAGTCTTAGACTCGTACTATGGCCTAATGGTTAAAGTCTTAACTCTTGCTCTGGCCTACTGGTTAAGGTCTTAACTCTTACTCTGGCCTAATAGCTAAGGTCTTAGACTCGTACTCTGGCCTAACAGCTAATGTCTTAGACTTGTACTCTGGCCTAATGGTTAAGGTCTTAACTATTACTCTGGCCTATTAGCTAAGGTCTTAGACTCGTACTCTGGCCTAATAGCTAAGGTCTTAACTCTTACTCTGCCCTAACAGCTAAGGTCTTAGACTCGTACTCTAGCCTACTGGTTAAGGTCTTAACTCTTACTCTGGCCTACTGGTTAAGGTCTTAACTCTTACTCTGGCCTAATAGCTAAGGTCTTAACTCTTACTCTGGCCTACTGGTTAAGGTATTAACTCTTACTCTGGCCTAATAGCTAAGGTCTTAGACTCGTACTCTGGCCTAATGGTTAAGGTCTTAACTTTTACTCTGGCCTAATAACCAAGGTCTTAGACTCGTACTCTGGCCTAATAGCTAAGGTCTTAGACTCGTACTCTGGTCTAATGGTTAAGGTCTTAACTCTTACTCTAGCCTATTAGCTAAGGTCTTAACTCTTACTCTGGCCTACTGGTTAAGGTCTTAACTCTTACTCTGGCCTAATAGCTAAAGTCTTAGACTCGTATTCTGGCCTAATAGTTAAGGTCTTAACTCTTACTCTGGCCTAATAGTTAAAGTCTTAGACTCGTACTATGGCCTCATGGTTAAGGTCTTAACTCTTGCTCTGGCCTACTGGTTAAGGTCTTAACTCTTACTCTGGCCTAATAGCTAACGTCTTAGACTCGTACTCTGGCCTAATGGTTAAGGTCTTAACTCTTACTCTGGCCTAATAGCTAAGGTCTTAGACTCGCACTCTGGCCTAATAGCTAAGGTATTAGACTCGTACTCTGGCCTAATGGTTAAGGTCTTAACTCTTACTCTGGCCTACTGGTTAACGTCTTAACTCTTACTCTGGCCTAATAGCTAAGGTCTTAGACTCGTACTCTGGCCTAATGGTTAAGGTCTTAACTTTTACTCTGGCCTACTGGTTAAGGTCTTAACTCTTACTCTGGCCTAATGGTTAAGGTCTTAACTCTTACTCTGGCCTAATAGCTAAGGTCTTAACCCTTACTCTGGCCTAATAGCTAAGGTCTTAGACTCGTACTCTGGCCTACAGGTTGAAGTCTTAACTCTTACTCTGGCCTACTGGTTAAGGTCTTAACTCTTACTCTGGCCTAATAGCTAAGGTCTTAGACTCGTACTCTGGCCTACAGGTTAAGGTCTTAACTCTTACTCTGGCCTACTGGTTAAGGTCTTAACACTTACTCTGGCCTAATAGCTAAGGTCTTAGACTTATACTCTGGCCTACTGGTTAAGGTCTTAACTCTTACACTGGCCTACTGGTTAAGGTCTTAACCCTTACTCTGGCCTAATAGCTAAGGTCTTAGACTCGTACTCTGGCCTACAGGTTAAGGTCTTAACTCTTACTCTGGCCTACTGGTTAAGGTCTTAACACTTACTCTGGCCTAATAGCTAAGGTCTTAGACTTATACTCTGGCCTACTGGTTAAGGTCTTAACTCTTACTCTGGCCTAATAGCTAAGGTCTTAACTCTTACTCTGGCCTATTAGCTAAGGTCTTAGACTCGTACTCTGGCCTAATAGTTAAGGTCTTAACTCTTACTCTGGCCTACTGGTTAAGGTCTGAACTCTAACTCTGGCCTAATAGCTAAGGTCTTAGACTCGTACTCTGGCCTAATAGCTAAGGTCTTAGATTCGTACTCTGGCCTAATAGCTAAGGTTTTAACTCTTACTCTGGCCTACTGGTAATGTGTTAACTCTTACTCTGGCCTAATAGCTAAGGTCTTAGACTCGTGCTCTGGCCTAATAGCTAAGGTCTTAACTCTTACTCTGGCCTAATAGCTAAGGTCTTAGACTCGTACTCTGGCCTAATGGTTAAGGTCTTAACTTTTACTCTGGCCTACTGGTTAAGGTCTTAACTCTTACTCTGGCCTAATGGTTAAGGTCTTAACTCTTACTCTGGCCTAATAGCTAAGGTCTTAACCCTTACTCTGGCCTAATAGCTAAGGTCTTAGACTCGTACTCTGGCCTACTGGTTAAGGTCTTAACTCTTACTCTGGCCTAATAGCTAAGGTCTTAGACTCGTACTCTGGCCTAATAGCTAAGGTCTTAGACTCGTACTCTGGCCTACAGGTTGAGGTCTTAACTCTTACTCTGGCCTACTGGTTAAGGTCTTAACTCTTACTCTGGCCTAATAGCTAAGGTCTTAGACTCGTACTCTGACCTACTGGTTAAGGTCTTAACTCTTACTCTGGCCTAACAGCTAAGGTCTTAACTCTTACTATGGCCTAATAGCTAAGGTCTTAGACTCGCACTCTGGCCTAATGTTTATGGTCTTAACTCTTACACTGGCCTACTGGTTAAGGTCTTAACCCTTACTCTGGCCTAATAGCTAAGGTCTTAGACTCGTACTCTGGCCTACATGTTAAGGTCTTAACTCTTACTCTGGCCTACTGGTTAAGGTCTTAACACTTACTCTGGCCTAATAGCTAAGGTCTTAGACTTATACTCTGGCCTACTGGTTAAGGTCTTAACTCTTACTCTGGCCTAATAGCTAAGGTCTTAATTCTTACTCTGGCCTATTAGCTAAGGTCTTAGACTCGTACTCTGGTCTAATAGTTAAGGTCTTAACTCTTACTCTGGCCTAATAGCTAAGGTCTTAACTCGTACTCTGGCCTAATAGCTAAGGTCTTAGATTCGTACTCTGACCTACTGGTTAAGGTCTTAACTCTTACTCTGGCCTAATAGCTAAGGTCTTAACTCTTACTCTGGCCTACTGGTTAATGTGTTAACTCTTACTCTGGCCTAATAGCTAAGATCTTAGACTCGTGCTCTGGCCTAATAGCTAAGGTCTTAACTCTTACTCTGGCCTAATAGCTAAGGTCTTAGACTCGTACTCTGGCCTAATAGCTAAGGTCTTAGATTCGTACTCTGGCCTACTGGTTAAGGTCTTAACTCTTACTCTGGCCTAATAGCTAAGGTCTTAACTCTTACTCTGGCCTACTGGTTAAGGTCTTAACTCTTACTCTGGCCTAATAGCTAAGATCTTAACTCTTACTCTAGCCTAATAGCTAAGGTCTTCACTCTTACTCTGGCCTACTGTTTAAGGTCTTAACTCTTACTCTGGCCTAATAGCTAAGGTCTTAGACTCGTACTCTGGCCTACAGGTTGAGGTCTTAACTCTTACTCTGGCCTACTGGTTAAGGTCTTAACTCTTACTCTGGCCTAATAGCTAAGGTCTTAGACTCGTACTCTGGCCTAATGGTTAAGGTCTTAACTCTTACTCTGGCCTACTGGTTAAGGTCTTAACTCTTAGTCTGGCCTACTGATTAAGGTCTTAACTCTTACTCTGGCATAATAGCTAAGGTCTTAACTCTTACTCTGGCCTAATAGATAAGGTCTTAGACTCGTACTCTGGCCTAATGGTTAAGGTCTTAACTCTTACTCTGGCCTAATAGCTAAGGTCATAACTCTTACTCTGGCCTCATAGCTAAGGTCTTAGACTCGTACTCCGGCCTAATGGTTAAGGTCTTAACTCTTACTCTGGCCTAATAGCTAAGGTCTTAGACTCGTACTCTGGCCTAATAGCTAAGGTCTTAGACTCGTACTCTGGCCTAATGGTTAAGGTCTTAACTCTTACTCTGGCCTAATAGCTAAGGTCTTAGACTCGTACTCTGGCCTAATGGTTAAGGTCTTAACTTTTACTCTGGCCTAATAGCTAACGTCTTAACTCTTACTCTGGCCTAATAGCTAAGGTCGTAGACTCGTACTCTGGCCTACTGGTTAAGGTCTTAACTCTTACTCTGGCCTACTGGTTAAGGTCTTAACTCTTACTCTGGCCTAATAGCTAAGGTCTTAGACTCGTACTCTGGCCTAATAGCTAAGGTCTTAGACTCGTACTCTGGTCTAATGGTTAAGGTCTTAACTCTTACTCTAGCCTATTAGCTAAGGTCTTAACTCTTACTCTGGCCTACTGGTTAAGGTCTTAACTCTTACTCTGGCCTAATAGTTAAAGTCTTAGACTCGTACTATGGCCTAATGGTTAAGGTCTTAACTCTTGCTCTGGCCTAATGGTTAAGGTCTTAACTCTTACTCTGGCCTAATAGCTAAGGTCTTAGACTCGCACTCTGGCCTAATAGCTAAGGTATTAGACTCTTACTCTGGCCTAATGGTTAAGGTCTTAACTCTTACTCTGGCCTACTGGTTAAGGTCTTAACTCTTACTCTGGCCTAATAGCTAAGGTCTTAGACTCGTACTCTGGCCTAATAGCTAAGGTCTTAGACTCGTACTCTGGCCTACAGGTTGAGGTCTTAACTCTTACTCTGGCCTACTGGTTAAGGTCTTAACTCTTACTCTGGCCTAATAGCTAAGGTCTTAGACTCGTACTCTGGCCTAATAGCTAAGGTCTTAGACTCGTACTCTGGTCTAATGGTTAAGGTCTTAACTCTTACTCTAGCCTATTAGCTAAGGTCTTAACTCTTACTCTGGCCTACTGGTTAAGGTCTTAACTCTTACTCTGGCCTAATAGCTAAAGTCTTAGACTCGTACTCTGGCCTAATAGTTAAGGTCTTAACTCTTACTCTGGCCTAATAGCTAAGGTCTTAGACTCGTACTCTAGCCTACTGTTTAAGGTCTTAACTCTTACTCTCGCCTACTGGTTAAGGTCTTAACTTTTACTCTGGCCTAATAGCTAAGGTCTTAACTCTTACTCTGGCCTAATAGCTACGGTCTTAGACTCGTACTATGGCCTAATGGTTAAGGTCTGAACTCTTACTCTGGCCTAATAGCTAAGGTCTTAACTCTTACTCTGGCCTAATAGCTAAGGTCTTAGATTCGTACTCTGGCCTAATAGCTAAGGTCTTAGACTCGCACTCTGGCCTAATGGTTAAGGTCTTAACTCTTACTCTGGCCTAATAGCTAAGATCTTAGACTCATACTCTGGCCTAATGGTTAAGGTCTTAACTTTTACTCTGGCCTAATACCTAAGGTCTTAACTCTTACTCTGGCCTAATAGCTAAGGTCTTAGACTCGTACTCTGGCCTACTGGTTAAGGTCTTAACTCTTACTCTGGCCTAATAGCTAAGGTCTTAGACTCGTACTCTAGCCTACTGGTTAAGGTCTTAACTCATACTTTGGCCTACTGGTTAAGGTCTTAACTCTTACTCTGGCCTAATGGCTAAGGTCTTAACTCTTACTCTGGCCTAATAGCTACGGTCTTAGACTCGTACTCTGGCCTAATGGTTAAGGTCTGAACTCTTACTCTGGCCTAATAGTTAAAGTCTTAGACTCGTACTATGGCCTAATGGTTAAAGTCTTAACTCTTGCTCTGGCCTACTGGCTAAGGTCTTAACTCTTACTCTGGCCTAATAGCTAAGGTCTTAGACTCGTACTCTGGCCTAACAGCTAATGTCTTAGACTTGTACTCTGGCCTAATGGTTAAGGTCTTAACTATTACTCTGGCCTATTAGCTAAGGTCTTAGACTCGTACTCTGGCCTAATAGCTAAGGTCTTAACTCTTACTCTGCCCTAACAGCTAAGGTCTTAGACTCGTACTCTAGCCTACTGGTTAAGGTCTTAACTCTTACTCTGGCCTACTGGTTAAGGTCTTAACTCTTACTCTGGCCTAATAGCTAAGGTCTTAACTCTTACTCTGGCCTACTGGTTAAGGTCTTAACTCTTACTCTGGCCTAATAGCTAAGGTCTTAGACTCGTACTCTGGCCTAATGGTTAAGGTCTTAACTTTTACTCTGGCCTAATAACCAAGGTCTTAGACTCGTACTCTGGCCTAATAGCTAAGGTCTTAGACTCGTACTCTGGTCTAATGGTTAAGGTCTTAACTCTTACTCTAGCCTATTAGCTAAGGTCTTAACTCTTACTCTGGCCTACTGGTTAAGGTCTTAACTCTTACTCTGGCCTAATAGCTAAAGTCTTAGACTCGTATTCTGGCCTAATAGTTAAGGTCTTAACTCTTACTCTGGCCTAATAGTTAAAGTCTTAGACTCGTACTATGGCCTCATGGTTAAGGTCTTAACTCTTGCTCTGGCCTACTGGTTAAGGTCTTAACTCTTACTCTGGCCTAATAGCTAACGTCTTAGACTCGTACTCTGGCCTAATGGTTAAGGTCTTAACTCTTACTCTGGCCTAATAGCTAAGGTCTTAGACTCGCACTCTGGCCTAATAGCTAAGGTATTAGACTCGTACTCTGGCCTAATGGTTAAGGTCTTAACTCTTACTCTGGCCTACTGGTTAACGTCTTAACTCTTACTCTGGCCTAATAGCTAAGGTCTTAGACTCGTACTCTGGCCTAATGGTTAAGGTCTTAACTTTTACTCTGGCCTACTGGTTAAGGTCTTAACTCTTACTCTGGCCTAATGGTTAAGGTCTTAACTCTTACTCTGGCCTAATAGCTAAGGTCTTAACCCTTACTCTGGCCTAATAGCTAAGGTCTTAGACTCGTACTCTGGCCTACAGGTTGAAGTCTTAACTCTTACTCTGGCCTACTGGTTAAGGTCTTAACTCTTACTCTGGCCTAATAGCTAAGGTCTTAGACTCGTACTCTGGCCTACTGGTTAAGGTCTTAACTCTTACTCTGGCCTACTGGTTAAGGTCTTAACTCTTACTCTGGCCTAATAGCTAAGGTCTTAGACTCGTACTCTGGCCTAATAGCTAAGGTCTTAGACTCGTACTCTGGTCTAATGGTTAAGGTCTTAACTCTTACTCTAGCCTATTAGCTAAGGTCTTAACTCTTACTCTGGCCTACTGGTTAAGGTCTTAACTCTTACTCTGGCCTAATACCTAAAGTCTTAGACTCGTACTCTGGCCTAATAGTTAAGGTCTTAACTCTTACTCTGGCCTAATAGCTAAGGTCTTAGACTCGTACTCTAGCCTACTGTTTAAGGTCTTAACTCTTACTCTCGCCTACTGGTTAAGGTCTTAACTTTTACTCTGGCCTAATAGCTAAGGTCTTAACTCTTACTCTGGCCTAATAGCTACGGTCTTAGACTCGTACTATGGCCTAATGGTTAAGGTCTGAACTCTTACTCTGGCCTAATAGCTAAGGTCTTAACTCTTACTCTGGCCTAATAGCTAAGGTCTTAGATTCGTACTCTGGCCTAATAGCTAAGGTCTTAGACTCGCACTCTGGCCTAATGGTTAAGGTCTTAACTCTTACTCTGGCCTAATAGCTAAGATCTTAGACTCATACTCTGGCCTAATGGTTAAGGTCTTAACTTTTACTCTGGCCTAATACCTAAGGTCTTAACTCTTACTCTGGCCTAATAGCTAAGGTCTTAGACTCGTACTCTGGCCTACTGGTTAAGGTCTTAACTCTTACTCTGGCCTAATAGCTAAGGTCTTAGACTCGTACTCTAGCCTACTGGTTAAGGTCTTAACTCATACTTTGGCCTACTGGTTAAGGTCTTAACTCTTACTCTGGCCTAATGGCTAAGGTCTTAACTCTTACTCTGGCCTAATAGCTACGGTCTTAGACTCGTACTCTGGCCTAATGGTTAAGGTCTGAACTCTTACTCTGGCCTAATAGTTAAAGTCTTAGACTCGTACTATGGCCTAATGGTTAAAGTCTTAACTCTTGCTCTGGCCTACTGGTTAAGGTCTTAACTCTTACTCTGGCCTAATAGCTAAGGTCTTAGACTCGTACTCTGGCCTAACAGCTAATGTCTTAGACTTGTACTCTGGCCTAATGGTTAAGGTCTTAACTATTACTCTGGCCTATTAGCTAAGGTCTTAGACTCGTACTCTGGCCTAATAGCTAAGGTCTTAACTCTTACTCTGCCCTAACAGCTAAGGTCTTAGACTCGTACTCTAGCCTACTGGTTAAGGTCTTAACTCTTACTCTGGCCTACTGGTTAAGGTCTTAACTCTTACTCTGGCCTAATAGCTAAGGTCTTAACTCTTACTCTGGCCTACTGGTTAAGGTATTAACTCTTACTCTGGCCTAATAGCTAAGGTCTTAGACTCGTACTCTGGCCTAATGGTTAAGGTCTTAACTTTTACTCTGGCCTAATAACCAAGGTCTTAGACTCGTACTCTGGCCTAATAGCTAAGGTCTTAGACTCGTACTCTGGTCTAATGGTTAAGGTCTTAACTCTTACTCTAGCCTATTAGCTAAGGTCTTAACTCTTACTCTGGCCTACTGGTTAAGGTCTTAACTCTTACTCTGGCCTAATAGCTAAAGTCTTAGACTCGTATTCTGGCCTAATAGTTAAGGTCTTAACTCTTACTCTGGCCTAATAGTTAAAGTCTTAGACTCGTACTATGGCCTCATGGTTAAGGTCTTAACTCTTGCTCTGGCCTACTGGTTAAGGTCTTAACTCTTACTCTGGCCTAATAGCTAACGTCTTAGACTCGTACTCTGGCCTAATGGTTAAGGTCTTAACTCTTACTCTGGCCTAATAGCTAAGGTCTTAGACTCGCACTCTGGCCTAATAGCTAAGGTATTAGACTCGTACTCTGGCCTAATGGTTAAGGTCTTAACTCTTACTCTGGCCTACTGGTTAACGTCTTAACTCTTACTCTGGCCTAATAGCTAAGGTCTTAGACTCGTACTCTGGCCTAATGGTTAAGGTCTTAACTTTTACTCTGGCCTACTGGTTAAGGTCTTAACTCTTACTCTGGCCTAATGGTTAAGGTCTTAACTCTTACTCTGGCCTAATAGCTAAGGTCTTAACCCTTACTCTGGCCTAATAGCTAAGGTCTTAGACTCGTACTCTGGCCTACAGGTTGAAGTCTTAACTCTTACTCTGGCCTACTGGTTAAGGTCTTAACTCTTACTCTGGCCTAATAGCTAAGGTCTTAGACTCGTACTCTGGCCTACAGGTTAAGGTCTTAACTCTTACTCTGGCCTACTGGTTAAGGTCTTAACACTTACTCTGGCCTAATAGCTAAGGTCTTAGACTTATACTCTGGCCTACTGGTTAAGGTCTTAACTCTTACACTGGCCTACTGGTTAAGGTCTTAACCCTTACTCTGGCCTAATAGCTAAGGTCTTAGACTCGTACTCTGGCCTACAGGTTAAGGTCTTAACTCTTACTCTGGCCTACTGGTTAAGGTCTTAACACTTACTCTGGCCTAATAGCTAAGGTCTTAGACTTATACTCTGGCCTACTGGTTAAGGTCTTAACTCTTACTCTGGCCTAATAGCTAAGGTCTTAACTCTTACTCTGGCCTATTAGCTAAGGTCTTAGACTCGTACTCTGGCCTAATAGTTAAGGTCTTAACTCTTACTCTGGCCTACTGGTTAAGGTCTGAACTCTAACTCTGGCCTAATAGCTAAGGTCTTAGACTCGTACTGTGGCCTAATAGCTAAGGTCTTAGATTCGTACTCTGGCCTAATAGCTAAGGTTTTAACTCTTACTCTGGCCTACTGGTAATGTGTTAACTCTTACTCTGGCCTAATAGCTAAGGTCTTAGACTCGTGCTCTGGCCTAATAGCTAAGGTCCTAACTCTTACTCTGGCCTAATAGCTAAGGTCTTAGACTCGTACTCTGGCCTAATGGTTAAGGTCTTAACTTTTACTCTGGCCTACTGGTTAAGGTCTTAACTCTTACTCTGGCCTAATGGTTAAGGTCTTAACTCTTACTCTGGCCTAATAGCTAAGGTCTTAACCCTTACTCTGGCCTAATAGCTAAGGTCTTAGACTCGTACTCTGGCCTACTGGTTAAGGTCTTAACTCTTACTCTGGCCTAATAGCTAAGGTCTTAGACTCGTACTCTGGCCTAATAGCTAAGGTCTTAGACTCGTACTCTGGCCTACAGGTTGAGGTCTTAACTCTTACTCTGGCCTACTGGTTAAGGTCTTAACTCTTACTCTGGCCTAATAGCTAAGGTCTTAGACTCGTACTCTGACCTACTGGTTAAGGTCTTAACTCTTACTCTGGCCTAACAGCTAAGGTCTTAACTCTTACTATGGCCTAATAGCTAAGGTCTTAGACTCGCACTCTGGCCTAATGTTTATGGTCTTAACTCTTACACTGGCCTACTGGTTAAGGTCTTAACCCTTACTCTGGCCTAATAGCTAAGGTCTTAGACTCGTACTCTGGCCTACATGTTAAGGTCTTAACTCTTACTCTGGCCTACTGGTTAAGGTCTTAACACTTACTCTGGCCTAATAGCTAAGGTCTTAGACTTATACTCTGGCCTACTGGTTAAGGTCTTAACTCTTACTCTGGCCTAATAGCTAAGGTCTTAATTCTTACTCTGGCCTATTAGCTAAGGTCTTAGACTCGTACTCTGGTCTAATAGTTAAGGTCTTAACTCTTACTCTGGCCTAATAGCTAAGGTCTTAACTCGTACTCTGGCCTAATAGCTAAGGTCTTAGATTCGTACTCTGACCTACTGGTTAAGGTCTTAACTCTTACTCTGGCCTAATAGCTAAGGTCTTAACTCTTACTCTGGCCTACTGGTTAATGTGTTAACTCTTACTCTGGCCTAATAGCTAAGATCTTAGACTCGTGCTCTGGCCTAATAGCTAAGGTCTTAACTCTTACTCTGGCCTAATAGCTAAGGTCTTAGACTCGTACTCTGGCCTAATAGCTAAGGTCTTAGATTCGTACTCTGGCCTACTGGTTAAGGTCTTAACTCTTACTCTGGCCTAATAGCTAAGGTCTTAACTCTTACTCTGGCCTACTGGTTAAGGTCTTAACTCTTACTCTGGCCTAATAGCTAAGATCTTAACTCTTACTCTAGCCTAATAGCTAAGGTCTTCACTCTTACTCTGGCCTACTGTTTAAGGTCTTAACTCTTACTCTGGCCTAATAGCTAAGGTCTTAGACTCGTACTCTGGCCTACAGGTTGAGGTCTTAACTCTTACTCTGGCCTACTGGTTAAGGTCTTAACTCTTACTCTGGCCTAATAGCTAAGGTCTTAGACTCGTACTCTGGCCTAATGGTTAAGGTCTTAACTCTTACTCTGGCCTACTGGTTAAGGTCTTAACTCTTAGTCTGGCCTACTGATTAAGGTCTTAACTCTTACTCTGGCATAATAGCTAAGGTCTTAACTCTTACTCTGGCCTAATAGATAAGGTCTTAGACTCGTACTCTGGCCTAATGGTTAAGGTCTTAACTCTTACTCTGGCCTAATAGCTAAGGTCATAACTCTTACTCTGGCCTCATAGCTAAGGTCTTAGACTCGTACTCCGGCCTAATGGTTAAGGTCTTAACTCTTACTCTGGCCTAATAGCTAAGGTCTTAGACTCGTACTCTGGCCTAATAGCTAAGGTCTTAGACTCGTACTCTGGCCTAATGGTTAAGGTCTTAACTCTTACTCTGGCCTAATAGCTAAGGTCTTAGACTCGTACTCTGGCCTAATGGTTAAGGTCTTAACTTTTACTCTGGCCTAATAGCTAACGTCTTAACTCTTACTCTGGCCTAATAGCTAAGGTCGTAGACTCGTACTCTGGCCTACTGGTTAAGGTCTTAACTCTTACTCTGGCCTACTGGTTAAGGTCTTAACTCTTACTCTGGCCTAATAGCTAAGGTCTTAGACTCGTACTCTGGCCTAATAGCTAAGGTCTTAGACTCGTACTCTGGTCTAATGGTTAAGGTCTTAACTCTTACTCTAGCCTATTAGCTAAGGTCTTAACTCTTACTCTGGCCTACTGGTTAAGGTCTTAACTCTTACTCTGGCCTAATAGTTAAAGTCTTAGACTCGTACTATGGCCTAATGGTTAAGGTCTTAACTCTTGCTCTGGCCTAATGGTTAAGGTCTTAACTCTTACTCTGGCCTAATAGCTAAGGTCTTAGACTCGCACTCTGGCCTAATAGCTAAGGTATTAGACTCTTACTCTGGCCTAATGGTTAAGGTCTTAACTCTTACTCTGGCCTACTGGTTAAGGTCTTAACTCTTACTCTGGCCTAATAGCTAAGGTCTTAGACTCGTACTCTGGCCTAATAGCTAAGGTCTTAGACTCGTACTCTGGCCTACAGGTTGAGGTCTTAACTCTTACTCTGGCCTACTGGTTAAGGTCTTAACTCTTACTCTGGCCTAATAGCTAAGGTCTTAGACTCGTACTCTGGCCTAATAGCTAAGGTCTTAGACTCGTACTCTGGTCTAATGGTTAAGGTCTTAACTCTTACTCTAGCCTATTAGCTAAGGTCTTAACTCTTACTCTGGCCTACTGGTTAAGGTCTTAACTCTTACTCTGGCCTAATAGCTAAAGTCTTAGACTCGTACTCTGGCCTAATAGTTAAGGTCTTAACTCTTACTCTGGCCTAATAGCTAAGGTCTTAGACTCGTACTCTAGCCTACTGTTTAAGGTCTTAACTCTTACTCTCGCCTACTGGTTAAGGTCTTAACTTTTACTCTGGCCTAATAGCTAAGGTCTTAACTCTTACTCTGGCCTAATAGCTACGGTCTTAGACTCGTACTATGGCCTAATGGTTAAGGTCTGAACTCTTACTCTGGCCTAATAGCTAAGGTCTTAACTCTTACTCTGGCCTAATAGCTAAGGTCTTAGATTCGTACTCTGGCCTAATAGCTAAGGTCTTAGACTCGCACTCTGGCCTAATGGTTAAGGTCTTAACTCTTACTCTGGCCTAATAGCTAAGATCTTAGACTCATACTCTGGCCTAATGGTTAAGGTCTTAACTTTTACTCTGGCCTAATACCTAAGGTCTTAACTCTTACTCTGGCCTAATAGCTAAGGTCTTAGACTCGTACTCTGGCCTACTGGTTAAGGTCTTAACTCTTACTCTGGCCTAATAGCTAAGGTCTTAGACTCGTACTCTAGCCTACTGGTTAAGGTCTTAACTCATACTTTGGCCTACTGGTTAAGGTCTTAACTCTTACTCTGGCCTAATGGCTAAGGTCTTAACTCTTACTCTGGCCTAATAGCTACGGTCTTAGACTCGTACTCTGGCCTAATGGTTAAGGTCTGAACTCTTACTCTGGCCTAATAGTTAAAGTCTTAGACTCGTACTATGGCCTAATGGTTAAAGTCTTAACTCTTGCTCTGGCCTACTGGCTAAGGTCTTAACTCTTACTCTGGCCTAATAGCTAAGGTCTTAGACTCGTACTCTGGCCTAACAGCTAATGTCTTAGACTTGTACTCTGGCCTAATGGTTAAGGTCTTAACTATTACTCTGGCCTATTAGCTAAGGTCTTAGACTCGTACTCTGGCCTAATAGCTAAGGTCTTAACTCTTACTCTGCCCTAACAGCTAAGGTCTTAGACTCGTACTCTAGCCTACTGGTTAAGGTCTTAACTCTTACTCTGGCCTACTGGTTAAGGTCTTAACTCTTACTCTGGCCTAATAGCTAAGGTCTTAACTCTTACTCTGGCCTACTGGTTAAGGTCTTAACTCTTACTCTGGCCTAATAGCTAAGGTCTTAGACTCGTACTCTGGCCTAATGGTTAAGGTCTTAACTTTTACTCTGGCCTAATAACCAAGGTCTTAGACTCGTACTCTGGCCTAATAGCTAAGGTCTTAGACTCGTACTCTGGTCTAATGGTTAAGGTCTTAACTCTTACTCTAGCCTATTAGCTAAGGTCTTAACTCTTACTCTGGCCTACTGGTTAAGGTCTTAACTCTTACTCTGGCCTAATAGCTAAAGTCTTAGACTCGTATTCTGGCCTAATAGTTAAGGTCTTAACTCTTACTCTGGCCTAATAGTTAAAGTCTTAGACTCGTACTATGGCCTCATGGTTAAGGTCTTAACTCTTGCTCTGGCCTACTGGTTAAGGTCTTAACTCTTACTCTGGCCTAATAGCTAACGTCTTAGACTCGTACTCTGGCCTAATGGTTAAGGTCTTAACTCTTACTCTGGCCTAATAGCTAAGGTCTTAGACTCGCACTCTGGCCTAATAGCTAAGGTATTAGACTCGTACTCTGGCCTAATGGTTAAGGTCTTAACTCTTACTCTGGCCTACTGGTTAACGTCTTAACTCTTACTCTGGCCTAATAGCTAAGGTCTTAGACTCGTACTCTGGCCTAATGGTTAAGGTCTTAACTTTTACTCTGGCCTACTGGTTAAGGTCTTAACTCTTACTCTGGCCTAATGGTTAAGGTCTTAACTCTTACTCTGGCCTAATAGCTAAGGTCTTAACCCTTACTCTGGCCTAATAGCTAAGGTCTTAGACTCGTACTCTGGCCTACAGGTTGAAGTCTTAACTCTTACTCTGGCCTACTGGTTAAGGTCTTAACTCTTACTCTGGCCTAATAGCTAAGGTCTTAGACTCGTACTCTGGCCTACAGGTTAAGGTCTTAACTCTTACTCTGGCCTACTGGTTAAGGTCTTAACACTTACTCTGGCCTAATAGCTAAGGTCTTAGACTTATACTCTGGCCTACTGGTTAAGGTCTTAACTCTTACACTGGCCTACTGGTTAAGGTCTTAACCCTTACTCTGGCCTAATAGCTAAGGTCTTAGACTCGTACTCTGGCCTACAGGTTAAGGTCTTAACTCTTACTCTGGCCTACTGGTTAAGGTCTTAACACTTACTCTGGCCTAATAGCTAAGGTCTTAGACTTATACTCTGGCCTACTGGTTAAGGTCTTAACTCTTACTCTGGCCTAATAGCTAAGGTCTTAACTCTTACTCTGGCCTATTAGCTAAGGTCTTAGACTCGTACTCTGGCCTAATAGTTAAGGTCTTAACTCTTACTCTGGCCTACTGGTTAAGGTCTGAACTCTAACTCTGGCCTAATAGCTAAGGTCTTAGACTCGTACTCTGGCCTAATAGCTAAGGTCTTAGATTCGTACTCTGGCCTAATAGCTAAGGTTTTAACTCTTACTCTGGCCTACTGGTAATGTGTTAACTCTTACTCTGGCCTAATAGCTAAGGTCTTAGACTCGTGCTCTGGCCTAATAGCTAAGGTCTTAACTCTTACTCTGGCCTAATAGCTAAGGTCTTAGACTCGTACTCTGGCCTAATGGTTAAGGTCTTAACTTTTACTCTGGCCTACTGGTTAAGGTCTTAACTCTTACTCTGGCCTAATGGTTAAGGTCTTAACTCTTACTCTGGCCTAATAGCTAAGGTCTTAACCCTTACTCTGGCCTAATAGCTAAGGTCTTAGACTCGTACTCTGGCCTACTGGTTAAGGTCTTAACTCTTACTCTGGCCTAATAGCTAAGGTCTTAGACTCGTACTCTGGCCTAATAGCTAAGGTCTTAGACTCGTACTCTGGCCTACAGGTTGAGGTCTTAACTCTTACTCTGGCCTACTGGTTAAGGTCTTAACTCTTACTCTGGCCTAATAGCTAAGGTCTTAGACTCGTACTCTGACCTACTGGTTAAGGTCTTAACTCTTACTCTGGCCTAACAGCTAAGGTCTTAACTCTTACTATGGCCTAATAGCTAAGGTCTTAGACTCGCACTCTGGCCTAATGTTTATGGTCTTAACTCTTACACTGGCCTACTGGTTAAGGTCTTAACCCTTACTCTGGCCTAATAGCTAAGGTCTTAGACTCGTACTCTGGCCTACATGTTAAGGTCTTAACTCTTACTCTGGCCTACTGGTTAAGGTCTTAACACTTACTCTGGCCTAATAGCTAAGGTCTTAGACTTATACTCTGGCCTACTGGTTAAGGTCTTAACTCTTACTCTGGCCTAATAGCTAAGGTCTTAACTCTTACTCTGGCCTATTAGCTAAGGTCTTAGACTCGTACTCTGGTCTAATAGTTAAGGTCTTAACTCTTACTCTGGCCTAATAGCTAAGGTCTTAACTCGTACTCTGGCCTAATAGCTAAGGTCTTAGATTCGTACTCTGACCTACTGGTTAAGGTCTTAACTCTTACTCTGGCCTAATAGCTAAGGTCTTAACTCTTACTCTGGCCTACTGGTTAATGTGTTAACTCTTACTCTGGCCTAATAGCTAAGATCTTAGACTCGTGCTCTGGCCTAATAGCTAAGGTCTTAACTCTTACTCTGGCCTAATAGCTAAGGTCTTAGACTCGTACTCTGGCCTAATAGCTAAGGTCTTAGATTCGTACTCTGGCCTACTGGTTAAGGTCTTAACTCTTACTCTGGCCTAATAGCTAAGGTCTTAACTCTTACTCTGGCCTACTGGTTAAGGTCTTAACTCTTACTCTGGCCTAATAGCTAAGATCTTAACTCTTACTCTAGCCTAATAGCTAAGGTCTTCACTCTTACTCTGGCCTACTGTTTAAGGTCTTAACTCTTACTCTGGCCTAATAGCTAAGGTCTTAGACTCGTACTCTGGCCTACAGGTTGAGGTCTTAACTCTTACTCTGGCCTACTGGTTAAGGTCTTAACTCTTACTCTGGCCTAATAGCTAAGGTCTTAGACTCGTACTCTGGCCTAATGGTTAAGGTCTTAACTCTTACTCTGGCCTACTGGTTAAGGTCTTAACTCTTAGTCTGGCCTACTGATTAAGGTCTTAACTCTTACTCTGGCATAATAGCTAAGGTCTTAACTCTTACTCTGGCCTAATAGATAAGGTCTTAGACTCGTACTCTGGCCTAACGGTTAAGGTCTTAACTCTTACTCTGGCCTAATAGCTAAGGTCATAACTCTTACTCTGGCCTCATAGCTAAGGTCTTAGACTCGTACTCCGGCCTAATGGTTAAGGTCTTAACTCTTACTCTGGCCTAATAGCTAAGGTCTTAGACTCGTACTCTGGCCTAATAGCTAAGGTCTTAGACTCGTACTCTGGCCTAATGGTTAAGGTCTTAACTCTTACTCTGGCCTAATAGCTAAGGTCTTAGACTCGTACTCTGGCCTAATGGTTAAGGTCTTAACTTTTACTCTGGCCTAATAGCTAACGTCTTAACTCTTACTCTGGCCTAATAGCTAAGGTCGTAGACTCGTACTCTGGCCTACTGGTTAAGGTCTTAACTCTTACTCTGGCCTACTGGTTAAGGTCTTAACTCTTACTCTGGCCTAATAGCTAAGGTCTTAGACTCGTACTCTGGCCTAATAGCTAAGGTCTTAGACTCGTACTCTGGTCTAATGGTTAAGGTCTTAACTCTTACTCTAGCCTATTAGCTAAGGTCTTAACTCTTACTCTGGCCTACTGGTTAAGGTCTTAACTCTTACTCTGGCCTAATAGTTAAAGTCTTAGACTCGTACTATGGCCTAATGGTTAAGGTCTTAACTCTTGCTCTGGCCTAATGGTTAAGGTCTTAACTCTTACTCTGGCCTAATAGCTAAGGTCTTAGACTCGCACTCTGGCCTAATAGCTAAGGTATTAGACTCTTACTCTGGCCTAATGGTTAAGGTCTTAACTCTTACTCTGGCCTACTGGTTAAGGTCTTAACTCTTACTCTGGCCTAATAGCTAAGGTCTTAGACTCGTACTCTGGCCTAATAGCTAAGGTCTTAGACTCGTACTCTGGCCTACAGGTTGAGGTCTTAACTCTTACTCTGGCCTACTGGTTAAGGTCTTAACTCTTACTCTGGCCTAATAGCTAAGGTCTTAGACTCGTACTCTGGCCTACTGGTTAAGGTCTTAACTCTTACTCTGGCCTAACAGCTAAGGTCTTATCTCTTACTCTGGCCTAATAGCTAAGGTCTTAGACTCGCACTCTGGCCTAATGTTTATGGTCTTAACTCTTACACTGGCCTACTGGTTAAGGTCTTAACCCTTACTCTGGCCTAATAGCTAAGGTCTTAGACTCGTACTCTGGCCTACAGGTTAAGGTCTGAACTCTTACTCTGTCCTACTGGTTAAGGTCTTAACTCTTACTCTGGCCTAATAGCTAAGGTCTTAACTCTTACTCTTGCCTATTAGCTAAGGTCTTAGACTCGTACTCTGGCCTAATAGCTAAGGTCTTAGATTCGTACTCTGGCCTAATAGCTAAGGTCTTAACTCTTACTCTGGCCTACTGGTTAATGTGTTAACTCTTACTCTGGCCTAATAGCTAAGGTCTTAGACTCGTGCTCTGGCCTAATATCTAAGGTCTTAACTCTTACTCTGGCCTAATAGCTAAGGTCTTAGACTCGTACTCTTGCCTAATGGTTAAGGTCTTAACTCTTACTCTGGCCTAATGGTTAAGGTCTTAACTCTTACTCTGGCCTACTGGTTAAGGTCTTAACTCTTACTCTGGCCTAATAGCTAAGGTCTTAACTCTTACTCTGGCCTACTGGTTAAGGTCTTAACTCTTACTCTGGCCTAATAGCTAAGATCTTAACTCTTACTCTAGCCTAATAGCTAAGGTCTTCACTCTTACTCTGGCCTACTGGTTAAGGTCTTAACTCTTACTCTGGCCTAATAGCTAAGGTCTTAGACTCGTACTCTGGCCTACAGGTTGAGGTCTTAACTCTTACTCTGGCCTACTGGTTAAGGTCTTAACTCTTACTCTGGCCTAATAGCTAAGGTCTTAGACTCGTACTCTGGCCTAATGGTTAAGGTCTTAACTCTTACTCTGGCCTACTGGTTAAGGTCTTAACTCTTAGTCTGGCCTACTGATTAAGGTCTTAACTCTTACTCTGGCATAATAGCTAAGGTCTTAACTCTTACTCTGGACTAATAGATAAGGTCTTAGACTCGTACTCTGGCCTAATGGTTAAGGTCTTAACTCTTACTCTGGCCTAATAGCTAAGGTCATAACTCTTACTCTGGCCTCATAGCTAAGGTCTTAGACTCGTACTCCGGCCTAATGGTTAAGGTCTTAACTCTTACTCTGGCCTAATAGCTAAGGTCTTAGACTCGTACTCTGGCCTAATAGCTAAGGTCTTAGACTCGTACTCTGGCCTAATGGTTAAGGTCTTAACTCTTACTCTGGCCTAATAGCTAAGGTCTTAGACTCGTACTCTGGCCTAATGGTTAAGGTCTTAACTTTTACTCTGGCCTAATAGCTAACGTCTTAACTCTTACTCTGGCCTAATAGCTAAGGTCGTAGACTCGTACTCTGGCCTACTGGTTAAGGTCTTAACTCTTACTCTGGCCTACTGGTTAAGGTCTTAACTCTTACTCTGGCCTAATAGCTAAGGTCTTAGACTCGTACTCTGGCCTAATAGCTAAGGTCTTAGACTCGTACTCTGGTCTAATGGTTAAGGTCTTAACTCTTACTCTAGCCTATTAGCTAAGGTCTTAACTCTTACTCTGGCCTACTGGTTAAGGTCTTAACTCTTACTCTGGCCTAATAGTTAAAGTCTTAGACTCGTACTATGGCCTAATGGTTAAGGTCTTAACTCTTGCTCTGGCCTAATGGTTAAGGTCTTAACTCTTACTCTGGCCTAATAGCTAAGGTCTTAGACTCGCACTCTGGCCTAATAGCTAAGGTATTAGACTCTTACTCTGGCCTAATGGTTAAGGTCTTAACTCTTACTCTGGCCTACTGGTTAAGGTCTTAACTCTTACTCTGGCCTAATAGCTAAGGTCTTAGACTCGTACTCTGGCCTAATAGCTAAGGTCTTAGACTCGTACTCTGGCCTACAGGTTGAGGTCTTAACTCTTACTCTGGCCTACTGGTTAAGGTCTTAACTCTTACTCTGGCCTAATAGCTAAGGTCTTAGACTCGTACTCTGGCCTACTGGTTAAGGTCTTAACTCTTACTCTGGCCTAACAGCTAAGGTCTTATCTCTTACTCTGGCCTAATAGCTAAGGTCTTAGACTCGCACTCTGGCCTAATGTTTATGGTCTTAACTCTTACACTGGCCTACTGGTTAAGGTCTTAACCCTTACTCTGGCCTAATAGCTAAGGTCTTAGACTCGTACTCTGGCCTACAGGTTAAGGTCTGAACTCTTACTCTGTCCTACTGGTTAAGGTCTTAACTCTTACTCTGGCCTAATAGCTAAGGTCTTAACTCTTACTCTTGCCTATTAGCTAAGGTCTTAGACTCGTACTCTGGCCTAATAGCTAAGGTCTTAGATTCGTACTCTGGCCTAATAGCTAAGGTCTTAACTCTTACTCTGGCCTACTGGTTAATGTGTTAACTCTTACTCTGGCCTAATAGCTAAGGTCTTAGACTCGTGCTCTGGCCTAATATCTAAGGTCTTAACTCTTACTCTGGCCTAATAGCTAAGGTCTTAGACTCGTACTCTTGCCTAATGGTTAAGGTCTTAACTCTTACTCTGGCCTAATGGTTAAGGTCTTAACTCTTACTCTGGCCTACTGGTTAAGGTCTTAACTCTTACTCTGGCCTAATAGCTAAGGTCTTAACTCTTACTCTGGCCTACTGGTTAAGGTCTTAACTCTTACTCTGGCCTAATAGCTAAGATCTTAACTCTTACTCTAGCCTAATAGCGAAGGTCTTCACTCTTACTCTGGCCTACTGGTTAAGGTCTTAACTCTTACTCTGGCCTAATAGCTAAGATCTTAACTCTTACTCTAGCCTAATAGCGAAGGTCTTCACTCTTACTCTGGCCTACTGGTTAAGGTCTTAACTCTTACTCTGGCCTATTAGCTAAGGTCTTAGACTCGTACTCTGGCCTAATAGTTAAGGTCTCAACTCTTACTCTGGCCTACTGGTTAAGGTCTGAACTCTAACTCTGGCCTAATAGCTAAGGTCTTAGACTCGTACTCTGGCCTAATAGCTAAGGTCTTAGATTCGTACTCTGGCCTAATAGCTAAGGTTTTAACTCTTACTCTGGCCTACTGGTAATGTGTTAACTCTTACTCTGGCCTAATAGCTAAGGTCTTAGACTCGTGCTCTGGCCTAATAGCTAAGGTCTTAACTCTTACTCTGGCCTAATAGCTAAGGTCTTAGACTCGTACTCTGGCCTAATGGTTAAGTTCTTAACTTTTACTCTGGCCTACTGGTTAAGGTCTTAACTCTTACTCTGGCCTAATGGTTAAGGTCTTAACTCTTACTCTGGCCTAATAGCTAAGGTCTTAACCCTTACTCTGGCCTAATAGCTAAGGTCTTAGACTCGTACTCTGGCCTACTGGTTAAGGTCTTAACTCTTACTCTGGCCTAATAGCTAAGGTCTTAGACTCGTACTCTGGCCTAATAGCTAAGGTCTTAGACTCGTACTCTGGCCTACAGGTTGAGGTCTTAACTCTTACTCTGGCCTACTGGTTAAGGTCTTAACTCTTACTCTGGCCTAATAGCTAAGGTCTTAGACTCGTACTCTGACCTACTGGTTAAGGTCTTAACTCTTACTCTGGCCTAACAGCTAAGGTCTTAACTCTTACTATGGCCTAATAGCTAAGGTCTTAGACTCGCACTCTGGCCTAATGTTTATGGTCTTAACTCTTACACTGGCCTACTGGTTAAGGTCTTAACCCTTACTCTGGCCTAATAGCTAAGGTCTTAGACTCGTACTCTGGCCTACATGTTAAGGTCTTAACTCTTACTCTGGCCTACTGGTTAAGGTCTTAACACTTACTCTGGCCTAATAGCTAAGGTCTTAGACTTATACTCTGGCCTACTGGTTAAGGTCTTAACTCTTACTCTGGCCTAATAGCTAAGGTCTTAACTCTTACTCTGGCCTATTAGCTAAGGTCTTAGACTCGTACTCTGGTCTAATAGTTAAGGTCTTAACTCTTACTCTGGCCTAATAGCTAAGGTCTTAACTCGTACTCTGGCCTAATAGCTAAGGTCTTAGATTCGTACTCTGACCTACTGGTTAAGGTCTTAACTCTTACTCTGGCCTAATAGCTAAGGTCTTAACTCTTACTCTGGCCTACTGGTTAATGTGTTAACTCTTACTCTGGCCTAATAGCTAAGATCTTAGACTCGTGCTCTGGCCTAATAGCTAAGGTCTTAACTCTTACTCTGGCCTAATAGCTAAGGTCTTAGACTCGTACTCTGGCCTAATAGCTAAGGTCTTAGATTCGTACTCTGGCCTACTGGTTAAGGTCTTAACTCTTACTCTGGCCTAATAGCTAAGGTCTTAACTCTTACTCTGGCCTACTGGTTAAGGTCTTAACTCTTACTCTGGCCTAATAGCTAAGATCTTAACTCTTACTCTAGCCTAATAGCTAAGGTCTTCACTCTTACTCTGGCCTACTGTTTAAGGTCTTAACTCTTACTCTGGCCTAATAGCTAAGGTCTTAGACTCGTACTCTGGCCTACAGGTTGAGGTCTTAACTCTTACTCTGGCCTACTGGTTAAGGTCTTAACTCTTACTCTGGCCTAATAGCTAAGGTCTTAGACTCGTACTCTGGCCTAATGGTTAAGGTCTTAACTCTTACTCTGGCCTACTGGTTAAGGTCTTAACTCTTAGTCTGGCCTACTGATTAAGGTCTTAACTCTTACTCTGGCATAATAGCTAAGGTCTTAACTCTTACTCTGGCCTAATAGATAAGGTCTTAGACTCGTACTCTGGCCTAATGGTTAAGGTCTTAACTCTTACTCTGGCCTAATAGCTAAGGTCATAACTCTTACTCTGGCCTCATAGCTAAGGTCTTAGACTCGTACTCCGGCCTAATGGTTAAGGTCTTAACTCTTACTCTGGCCTAATAGCTAAGGTCTTAGACTCGTACTCTGGCCTAATAGCTAAGGTCTTAGACTCGTACTCTGGCCTAATGGTTAAGGTCTTAACTCTTACTCTGGCCTAATAGCTAAGGTCTTAGACTCGTACTCTGGCCTAATGGTTAAGGTCTTAACTTTTACTCTGGCCTAATAGCTAACGTCTTAACTCTTACTCTGGCCTAATAGCTAAGGTCGTAGACTCGTACTCTGGCCTACTGGTTAAGGTCTTAACTCTTACTCTGGCCTACTGGTTAAGGTCTTAACTCTTACTCTGGCCTAATAGCTAAGGTCTTAGACTCGTACTCTGGCCTAATAGCTAAGGTCTTAGACTCGTACTCTGGTCTAATGGTTAAGGTCTTAACTCTTACTCTAGCCTATTAGCTAAGGTCTTAACTCTTACTCTGGCCTACTGGTTAAGGTCTTAACTCTTACTCTGGCCTAATAGTTAAAGTCTTAGACTCGTACTATGGCCTAATGGTTAAGGTCTTAACTCTTGCTCTGGCCTAATGGTTAAGGTCTTAACTCTTACTCTGGCCTAATAGCTAAGGTCTTAGACTCGCACTCTGGCCTAATAGCTAAGGTATTAGACTCTTACTCTGGCCTAATGGTTAAGGTCTTAACTCTTACTCTGGCCTACTGGTTAAGGTCTTAACTCTTACTCTGGCCTAATAGCTAAGGTCTTAGACTCGTACTCTGGCCTAATAGCTAAGGTCTTAGACTCGTACTCTGGCCTACAGGTTGAGGTCTTAACTCTTACTCTGGCCTACTGGTTAAGGTCTTAACTCTTACTCTGGCCTAATAGCTAAGGTCTTAGACTCGTACTCTGGCCTACTGGTTAAGGTCTTAACTCTTACTCTGGCCTAACAGCTAAGGTCTTATCTCTTACTCTGGCCTAATAGCTAAGGTCTTAGACTCGCACTCTGGCCTAATGTTTATGGTCTTAACTCTTACACTGGCCTACTGGTTAAGGTCTTAACCCTTACTCTGGCCTAATAGCTAAGGTCTTAGACTCGTACTCTGGCCTACAGGTTAAGGTCTGAACTCTTACTCTGTCCTACTGGTTAAGGTCTTAACTCTTACTCTGGCCTAATAGCTAAGGTCTTAACTCTTACTCTTGCCTATTAGCTAAGGTCTTAGACTCGTACTCTGGCCTAATAGCTAAGGTCTTAGATTCGTACTCTGGCCTAATAGCTAAGGTCTTAACTCTTACTCTGGCCTACTGGTTAATGTGTTAACTCTTACTCTGGCCTAATAGCTAAGGTCTTAGACTCGTGCTCTGGCCTAATATCTAAGGTCTTAACTCTTACTCTGGCCTAATAGCTAAGGTCTTAGACTCGTACTCTTGCCTAATGGTTAAGGTCTTAACTCTTACTCTGGCCTAATGGTTAAGGTCTTAACTCTTACTCTGGCCTACTGGTTAAGGTCTTAACTCTTACTCTGGCCTAATAGCTAAGGTCTTAACTCTTACTCTGGCCTACTGGTTAAGGTCTTAACTCTTACTCTGGCCTAATAGCTAAGATCTTAACTCTTACTCTAGCCTAATAGCGAAGGTCTTCACTCTTACTCTGGCCTACTGGTTAAGGTCTTAACTCTTACTCTGGCCTAATAGCTAAGGTCTTAGACTCGTACTCTGGCATACAGGTTGAGGTCTTAAATCTTACTCTGGCCTACTGGTTAAGGTCTTAACTCTTACTCTGGCCTAATAGCTAAGGTCTTAGACTCGTACTCTGGCCTAATGGTTAAGGTCTTAACTCTTACTCTGGCCTACTGGTTAAGGTCTTAACTCTTAGTCTGGCCTACTGATTAAGGTCTTAACTCTTACTCTGGCATAATAGCTAAGGTCTTAACTCTTACTCTGGCCTAATAGATAAGGTCTTAGACTCGTACTCTGGCCTAATGGTTAAGGTCTTAACTCTTACTCTGGCCTAATAGCAAAGGTCTTAACTCTTACTCTGGCCTCATAGCTAAGGTCTTAGACTCGTACTCCAGCCTAATGGTTAAGGTCTTAACTCTTACTCTGGCCTAATAGCTAAGGTCTTAGACTCGTACTCTGGCCTAATAGCTAAGGTCTTAGACTCGTACTCTGGCCTAATGGTTAAGGTCTTAACTCTTACTCTGGCCTAATAGCTAAGGTCTTAGACTCGTACTCTGGCCTAATGGTTAAGTTCTTAACTCTTACTCTGGCCTACTGGTTAAGGTCTTAACTCTTACTCTGGCCTAATAGCTAAGGTCTTAGACTCGCACTCTGGCCTACTGGTTAAGGTCTTAACTCTTACTCTGGCCTAATAGCTAAGATCTTAACTCTTACTCTAGCCTAATAGCTAAGGTCTTCACTCTTACTCTGGCCTACTGGTTAAGGTCTTAACTCTTACTCTGGCCTAATAGCTAAGGTCTTAGACTCGTACTCTGGCCTAATAGCTAAGGTCTTAGATTCGTACTCTGGCCTAATAGCTAAGGTCTTAACTCTTACTCTGGCCTACTGGTTAATGTGTTAACTCTTACTCTGGCCTAATAGCTAAGGTCTTAGACTCATGCTCTGGCCTAATATCTAAGGTCTTAACTCTTACTCTGGCCTAATAGCTAAGGTCTTAGACTCGTACTCTTGCCTAATGGTTAAGGTCTTAACTCTTACTCTGGCCTAATGGTTAAGGTCTTAACTCTTACTCTGGCCTACTGGTTAAGGTCTTAACTCTTACTCTGGCCTAATAGCTAAGGTCTTAACTCTTACTCTGGCCTACTGGTTAAGGTCTTAACTCTTACTCTGGCCTAATAGCTAAGGTCTTAGACTCGTACTCTGGCCTAATAGCTAAGGTCTTAGACTCATACTCTGGCCTAATGGTTAAGGTCTTAACTCTTACTCTGGCCTAATAGCTAAGGTCTTAGATTCGTACTCTGGCCTAATGGTTAAGGTCTTAACTTTTACTCTGGCCTAATAGCTAAGGTCTTAACTCTTACTCTTGCCTAATAGCTAAGGTCTTAGACTCGTACTCTGGCCTACTGGTTAAGGTCTTAACTCTTACTCTGGCCTAATAGCTAAGGTCTTAGACTCGTACTCTAGCCTACTGGTTAAGGTCTTAACTCTTACTCTGGCCTACTGGTTAAGGTCTTAACTCTTACTCTGGCCTAATAGCTAAGGTCTTAACTCTTACTCTGGCCTAATAGCTACGGTCTTAGACTCGTAACCTGGCCTAATGGTTAAGGTCTGAACTCTTACTTTGGCCTAATAGTTAAAGTCTGAGACTCGTACTATGGCCTAATGGTTAAGGTCTTAACTCTTACTCTGGCCTAATAGCTAAGGTCTTAGACTCGCACTCTGGCCTAATAGCTAAGGTCTTAGACTCGTACTCTGGCCTAATGGTTAAGGTCTTAACTCTTACTCTGGCCTACTGGTTAAGGTCTTAACTCTCACTCTGGCCTAATAGCTAAGGTCTTAGACTCGTACTCTGGCCTAATAGCTAAGGTCTTAGACTCGTACTCTGGCCTACAGGTTGAGGTCTTAACTCTTACTCTGGCCTACTGGTTAAGGTCTTAACTCTTACTCTGGCCTAATAGCTAAGATCTTAGACTCGTACTCTGGCCTACTGGTTAAGGTCTTAACTCTTACTCTGGCCTAACAGCTAAGGTCTTAACTCTTACTACGGCCTAATAGCTAAGGTCTTAGACTCGCACTCTGGCCTAATGTTTATGGTCTTAACTCTTACACTGGCCTACTGGTTAAGGTCTTAACCCTTACTCTGGCCTAATAGCTAAGGTCTTAGACTCGTACTCTGGCCTACTGGTTAAGGTCTTAACTCTTACTCTGGCCTACTGGTTAAGGTCTTAACTCTTACTCTGGCCTAATAGCTAAGGTCTTAGACTCGTACTCTGGCCTAATAGCTAAGGTCTTAGACTCGTACTCTGGTCTAATGGTTAAGGTCTTAACTCTTACTCTAGCCTATTAGCTAAGGTCTTAACTCTTACTCTGGCCTACTGGTTAAGGTCTTAACTCTTACTCTGGCCTAATAGTTAAAGTCTTAGACTCGTACTATGGCCTAATGGTTAAGGTCTTAACTCTTGCTCTGGCCTAATGGTTAAGGTCTTAACTCTTACTCTGGCCTAATAGCTAAGGTCTTAGACTCGTACTCTGGCCTAATAGCTAAGGTCTTAGACTCGTACTCTGGCCTACAGGTTGAGGTCTTAACTCTTACTCTGGCCTACTGGTTAAGGTCTTAACTCTTACTCTGGCCTAATAGCTAAGGTCTTAGACTCGTACTCTGGCCTACTGGTTAAGGTCTTAACTCTTACTCTGGCCTAACAGCTAAGGTCTTATCTCTTACTCTGGCCTAATAGCTAAGGTCTTAGACTCGCACTCTGGCCTAATGTTTATGGTCTTAACTCTTACACTGGCCTACTGGTTAAGGTCTTAACCCTTACTCTGGCCTAATAGCTAAGGTCTTAGACTCGTACTCTGGCCTACAGGTTAAGGTCTGAACTCTTACTCTGTCCTACTGGTTAAGGTCTTAACTCTTAATCTGGCCTAATAGCTAAGGTCTTAACTCTTACTCTTGCCTATTAGCTAAGGTCTTAGACTCGTACTCTGGCCTAATAGCTAAGGTCTTAGATTCGTACTCTGGCCTAATAGCTAAGGTCTTAACTCTTACTCTGGCCTACTGGTTAATGTGTTAACTCTTACTCTGGCCTAATAGCTAAGGTCTTAGACTCATGCTCTGGCCTAATATCTAAGGTCTTAACTCTTACTCTGGCCTAATAGCTAAGGTCTTAGACTCGTACTCTTGCCTAATGGTTAAGGTCTTAACTCTTACTCTGGCCTAATGGTTAAGGTCTTAACTCTTACTCTGGCCTACTGGTTAAGGTCTTAACTCTTACTCTGGCCTAATAGCTAAGGTCTTAACTCTTACTCTGGCCTACTGGTTAAGGTCTTAACTCTTACTCTGGCCTAATAGCTAAGGACTTAGACTCGTACTCTGGCCTAATAGCTAAGGTCTTAGACTCATACTCTGGCCTAATGGTTAAGGTCTTAACTCTTACTCTGGCCTAATAGCTAAGGTCTTAGATTCGTACTCTGGCCTAATGGTTAAGGTCTTAACTTTTACTCTGGCCTAATAGCTAAGGTCTTAACTCTTACTCTTGCCTAATAGCTAAGGTCTTAGACTCGTACTCTGGCCTACTGGTTAAGGTCTTAACTCTTACTCTGGCCTAATAGCTAAGGTCTTAGACTCGTACTCTAGCCTACTGGTTAAGGTCTTAACTCTTACTCTGGCCTACTGGTTAAGGTCTTAACTCTTACTCTGGCCTAATAGCTAAGGTCTTAACTCTTACTCTGGCCTAATAGCTACGGTCTTAGACTCGTAACCTGGCCTAATGGTTAAGGTCTGAACTCTTACTCTGGCCTAATAGTTAAAGTCTGAGACTCGTACTATGGCCTAATGGTTAAGGTCTTAACTCTTACTCTGGCCTAATAGCTAAGGTCTTAGACTCGCACTCTGGCCTAATAGCTAAGGTCTTAGACTCGTACTCTGGCCTAATGGTTAAGGTCTTAACTCTTACTCTGGCCTACTGGTTAAGGTCTTAACTCTCACTCTGGCCTAATAGCTAAGGTCTTAGACTCGTACTCTGGCCTAATAGCTAAGGTCTTAGACTCGTACTCTGGCCTACAGGTTGAGGTCTTAACTCTTACTCTGGCCTACTGGTTAAGGTCTTAACTCTTACTCTGGCCTAATAGCTAAGATCTTAGACTCGTACTCTGGCCTACTGGTTAAGGTCTTAACTCTTACTCTGGCCTAACAGCTAAGGTCTTAACTCTTACTACGGCCTAATAGCTAAGGTCTTAGACTCGCACTCTGGCCTAATGTTTATGGTCTTAACTCTTACACTGGCCTACTGGTTAAGGTCTTAACCCTTACTCTGGCCTAATAGCTAAGGTCTTAGACTCGTACTCTGGCCTACAGGTTAAGGTCTTAACTCTTACTCTGGCCTACTGGTTAAGGTCTTAACACTTACTCTGGCCTAATAGCTAAGGTCTTAGACTTATACTCTGGCCTACTGGTTAAGGTCTTAACTCTTACTCTGGCCTAATAGCTAAGGTCTTAACTCTTACTCTGGCCTATTAGCTAAGGTCTTAGACTCGTACTCTGGTCTAATAGTTAAGGTCTTAACTCTTACTCTGGCCTAATAGCTAAGGTCTTAGACTCGTACTCTGGCCTAATAGCTAAGGTCTTAGATTCGTACTCTGACCTACTGGTTAAGGTCTTAACTCTTACTCTGGCCTAATAGCTAAGGACTTAACTCTTACTCTGGCCTACTGGTTAATGTGTTAACTCTTACTCTGGCCTAATAGCTAAGATCTTAGACTCGTGCTCTGGCCTAATAGCTAAGGTCTTAACTCTTACTCTGGCCTAATAGATAAGGTCTTAGACTCGTACTCTGGCCTAATGGTTAAGGTCTTAACTCTTACTCTGGCCTACTGGTTAAGGTCTTAACTCTTACTCTGGCCTAATAGCTAAGGTCTTAACTCTTACTCTGGCCTACTGGTTAAGGTCTTAACTCTTACTCTGGCCTAATAGCTAAGGTCTTAACTCTTACTCTAGCCTAATAGCTAAGGTCTTCACTCTTACTCTGGCCTACTGTTTAAGGTCTTAACTCTTACTCTGGCCTAATAGCTAAGGTCTTAGACTCGTACTCTGGCCTACAGGTTGAGGTCTTAACTCTTACTCTGGCCTACTGGTTAAGGTCTTAACTCTTACTCTGGCCTAATAGCTAAGGTCTTAGACTCGTACTCTGGCCTAATGGTTAAGGTCTTAACTCTTACTCTGGCCTACTGGTTAAGGTCTTAACTCTTAGTCTGGCCTACTGATTAAGGTCTTAACTCTTACTCTGGCATAATAGCTAAGGTCTTAACTCTTACTCTGGCCTAATAGATAAGGTCTTAGACTCGTACTCTGGCCTAATGGTTAAGGTCTTAACTCTTACTCTGGCCTAATAGCTAAGGTCTTAACTCTTACTCTGGCCTCATAGCTAAGGTCTTAGACTCATACTCCGGCCTAATGGTTAAGGTCTTAACTCTTACTCTGGCCTAATAGCTAAGGTCTTAGACTCGTACTCTGGCCTAATAGCTAAGGTCTTAGACTCGTACTCTGGCCTAATGGTTAAGGTCTTAACTCTTACTCTGGCCTAATAGCTAAGGTCTTAGACTCGTACTCTGGCCTAATGGTTAAGGTCTTAACTTTTACTCTGGCCTAATAGCTAACGTCTTAACTTTTACTCTGGCCTAATAGCTAAGGTCTTAGACTCGTACTCTGGCCTACTGGTTAAGGTCTTAACTCTTACTCTGGCCTACTGGTTAAGGTCTTAACTCTTACTCTGGACTAATAGCTAAGGTCTTAGACTCGTACTCTGGCCTAATAGCTAAGGTCTTAGACTCGTACTCTGGTCTAATGGTTAAGGTCTTAACTCTTACTCTAGCCTATTAGCTAAGGTCTTAACTCTTACTCTGGCCTACTGGTTAAGGTCTTAACTCTTACTCTGGCCTAATAGCTAAAGTCTTAGACTCGTACTCTGGCCTAATAGTTAAGGTCTTAACTCTTACTCTGGCCTAATAGCTAAGGTCTTAGACTCGTACTCTAGCCTACTGTTTAAGGTCTTAACTCTTACTCTGGCCTACTGGTTAAGGTCTTAACTTTTACTCTGGCCTAATAGCTAAGGTCTTAACTCTTACTCTGGCCTAATAGCTACGGTCTTAGACTCGTACTATGGCCTAATGGTTAAGGTCTGAACTCTTACTCTGGCCTAATAGCTAAGGTCTTAACTCTTACTCTGGCCTAATAGCTAAGGTCTTAGATTCGTACTCTGGCCTAATAGCTAAGGTCTTAGACTCGCACTCTGGCCTAATGGTTAAGGTCTTAACTCTTACTCTGGCCTAATAGCTAAGATCTTAGACTCATACTCTGGCCTAATGGTTAAGGTCTTAACTTTTACTCTGGCCTAATACCTAAGGTCTTAACTCTTACTCTGGCCTAATAGCTAAGGTCTTAGACTCGTACTCTGGCCTACTGGTTAAGGTCTTAACTCTTACTCTGGCCTAATAGCTAAGGTCTTAGACTCGTACTCTAGCCTACTGGTTAAGGTCTTAACTCATACTTTGGCCTACTGGTTAAGGTCTTAACTCTTACTCTGGCCTAATGGCTAAGGTCTTAACTCTTACTCTGGCCTAATAGCTACGGTCTTAGACTCGTACTCTGGCCTAATGGTTAAGGTCTGAACTCTTACTCTGGCCTAATAGTTAAAGTCTTAGACTCGTACTATGGCCTAATGGTTAAAGTCTTAACTCTTGCTCTGGCCTACTGGTTAAGGTCTTAACTCTTACTCTGGCCTAATAGCTAAGGTCTTAGACTCGTACTCTGGCCTAACAGCTAATGTCTTAGACTTGTACTCTGGCCTAATGGTTAAGGTCTTAACTATTACTCTGGCCTATTAGCTAAGGTCTTAGACTCGTACTCTGGCCTAATAGCTAAGGTCTTAACTCTTACTCTGCCCTAATAGCTAAGGTCTTAGACTCGTACTCTAGCCTACTGGTTAAGGTCTTAACTCTTACTCTGGCCTACTGGTTAAGGTCTTAACTCTTACTCTGGCCTAATAGCTAAGGTCTTAACTCTTACTCTGGCCTACTGGTTAAGGTCTTAACTCTTACTCTGGCCTAATAGCTAAGGTCTTAGACTCGTACTCTGGCCTAATGGTTAAGGTCTTAACTTTTACTCTGGCCTAATAACCAAGGTCTTAGACTCGTACTCTGGCCTAATAGCTAAGGTCTTAGACTCGTACTCTGGTCTAATGGTTAAGGTCTTAACTCTTACTCTAGCCTATTAGCTAAGGTCTTAACTCTTACTCTGGCCTACTGGTTAAGGTCTTAACTCTTACTCTGGCCTAATAGCTAAAGTCTTAGACTCGTATTCTGGCCTAATAGTTAAGGTCTTAACTCTTACTCTGGCCTAATAGTTAAAGTCTTAGACTCGTACTATGGCCTCATGGTTAAGGTCTTAACTCTTGCTCTGGCCTACTGGTTAAGGTCTTAACTCTTACTCTGGCCTAATAGCTAACGTCTTAGACTCGTACTCTGGCCTAATGGTTAAGGTCTTAACTCTTACTCTGGCCTAATAGCTAAGGTCTTAGACTCGCACTCTGGCCTAATAGCTAAGGTATTAGACTCGTACTCTGGCCTAATGGTTAAGGTCTTAACTCTTACTCTGGCCTACTGGTTAACGTCTTAACTCTTACTCTGGCCTAATAGCTAAGGTCTTAGACTCGTACTCTGGCCTAATGGTTAAGGTCTTAACTTTTACTCTGGCCTACTGGTTAAGGTCTTAACTCTTACTCTGGCCTAATGGTTAAGGTCTTAACTCTTACTCTGGCCTAATAGCTAAGGTCTTAACCCTTACTCTGGCCTAATAGCTAAGGTCTTAGACTCGTACTCTGGCCTAATAGCTAAGGTCTTAGACTCGTACTCTGGCCTACAGGTTGAAGTCTTAACTCTTACTCTGGCCTACTGGTTAAGGTCTTAACTCTTACTCTGGCCTAATAGCTAAGGTCTTAGACTCGTACTCTGGCCTACAGGTTAAGGTCTTAACTCTTACTCTGGCCTACTGGTTAAGGTCTTAACACTTACTCTGGCCTAATAGCTAAGGTCTTAGACTTATACTCTGGCCTACTGGTTAAGGTCTTAACTCTTACACTGGCCTACTGGTTAAGGTCTTAACCCTTACTCTGGCCTAATAGCTAAGGTCTTAGACTCGTACTCTGGCCTACAGGTTAAGGTCTTAACTCTTACTCTGGCCTACTGGTTAAGGTCTTAACACTTACTCTGGCCTAATAGCTAAGGTCTTAGACTTATACTCTGGCCTACTGGTTAAGGTCTTAACTCTTACTCTGGCCTAATAGCTAAGGTCTTAACTCTTACTCTGGCCTATTAGCTAAGGTCTTAGACTCGTACTCTGGCCTAATAGTTAAGGTCTTAACTCTTACTCTGGCCTACTGGTTAAGGTCTGAACTCTAACTCTGGCCTAATAGCTAAGGTCTTAGACTCGTACTCTGGCCTAATAGCTAAGGTCTTAGATTCGTACTCTGGCCTAATAGCTAAGGTTTTAACTCTTACTCTGGCCTACTGGTAATGTGTTAACTCTTACTCTGGCCTAATAGCTAAGGTCTTAGACTCGTGCTCTGGCCTAATATCTAAGGTCTTAACTCTTACTCTGGCCTAATAGCTAAGGTCTTAGACTCGTACTCTGGCCTAATGGTTAAGGTCTTAACTTTTACTCTGGCCTACTGGTTAAGGTCTTAACTCTTACTCTGGCCTAATGGTTAAGGTCTTAACTCTTACTCTGGCCTAATAGCTAAGGTCTTAACCCTTACTCTGGCCTAATAGCTAAGGTCTTAGACTCGTACTCTGGCCTACTGGTTAAGGTCTTAACTCTTACTCTGGCCTAATAGCTAAGGTCTTAGACTCGTACTCTGGCCTAATAGCTAAGGTCTTAGACTCGTACTCTGGCCTACAGGTTGAGGTCTTAACTCTTACTCTGGCCTACTGGTTAAGGTCTTAACTCTTACTCTGGCCTAATAGCTAAGGTCTTAGACTCGTACTCTGACCTACTGGTTAAGGTCTTAACTCTTACTCTGGCCTAACAGCTAAGGTCTTAACTCTTACTATGGCCTAATAGCTAAGGTCTTAGACTCGCACTCTGGCCTAATGTTTATGGTCTTAACTCTTACACTGGCCTACTGGTTAAGGTCTTAACCCTTACTCTGGCCTAATAGCTAAGGTCTTAGACTCGTACTCTGGCCTACATGTTAAGGTCTTAACTCTTACTCTGGCCTACTGGTTAAGGTCTTAACACTTACTCTGGCCTAATAGCTAAGGTCTTAGACTTATACTCTGGCCTACTGGTTAAGGTCTTAACTCTTACTCTGGCCTAATAGCTAAGGTCTTAACTCTTACTCTGGCCTATTAGCTAAGGTCTTAGACTCGTACTCTGGTCTAATAGTTAAGGTCTTAACTCTTACTCTGGCCTAATAGCTAAGGTCTTAGACTCGTACTCTGGCCTAATAGCTAAGGTCTTAGATTCGTACTCTGACCTACTGGTTAAGGTCTTAACTCTTACTCTGGCCTAATAGCTAAGGTCTTAACTCTTACTCTGGCCTACTGGTTAATGTGTTAACTCTTACTCTGGCCTAATAGCTAAGATCTTAGACTCGTGCTCTGGCCTAATAGCTAAGGTCTTAACTCTTACTCTGGCCTAATAGCTAAGGTCTTAGACTCGTACTCTGGCCTACAGGTTGAGGTCTTAACTCTTACTCTGGCCTACTGGTTAAGGTCTTAACTCTTACTCTGGCCTAATAGCTAAGGTCTTAGACTCGTACTCTGGCCTAATGGTTAAGGTCTTAACTCTTACTCTGGCCTACTGGTTAAGGTCTTAACTCTTAGTCTGGCCTACTGATTAAGGTCTTAACTCTTACTCTGGCATAATAGCTAAGGTCTTAACTCTTACTCTGGCCTAATAGATAAGGTCTTAGACTCGTACTCTGGCCTAATGGTTAAGGTCTTAACTCTTACTCTGGCCTAATAGCTAAGGTCTTAACTCTTACTCTGGCCTCATAGCTAAGGTCTTAGACTCGTACTCCGGCCTAATGGTTAAGGTCTTAACTCTTACTCTGGCCTACTGGTTAAGGTCTGAACTCTAACTCTGGCCTAATAGCTAAGGTCTTAGACTCGTACTCTGGCCTAATAGCTAAGGTCTTAGATTCGTACTCTGGCCTAATAGCTAAGGTCTTAACTCTTACTCTGGCCTATTAGCTAAGGTCTTAGACTCGTACTCTGGCCTAATAGTTAAGGTCTTAACTCTTACTCTGGCCTACTGGTTAAGGTCTGAACTCTAACTCTGGCCTAATAGCTAAGGTCTTAGACTCGTACTCTGGCCTAATAGCTAAGGTCTTAGATTCGTACTCTGGCCTAATAGCTAAGGTTTTAACTCTTACTCTGGCCTACTGGTTAATGTGTTAACTCTTACTCTGGCCTAATAGCTAAGGTCTTAGACTCGTGCTCTGGCCTAATATCTAAGGTCTTAACTCTTACTCTGGCCTAATAGCTAAGGTCTTAGACTCGTACTCTGGCCTAATGGTTAAGGTCTTAACTTTTACTCTGGCCTACTGGTTAAGGTCTTAACTCTTACTCTGGCCTAATGGTTAAGGTCTTAACTCTTACTCTGGCCTAATAGCTAAGGTCTTAACCCTTACTCTGGCCTAATAGCTAAGGTCTTAGACTCGTACTCTGGCCTACTGGTTAAGGTCTTAACTCTTACTCTGGCCTAATAGCTAAGGTCTTAGACTCGTACTCTGGCCTAATAGCTAAGGTCTTAGACTCGTACTCTGGCCTACAGGTTGAGGTCTTAACTCTTACTCGGGCCTACTGGTTAAGGTCTTAACTCTCACTCTGGCCTAATAGCTAAGGTCTTAGACTCGTACTCTGACCTACTGGTTAAGGTCTTAACTCTTACTCTGGCCTAACAGCTAAGGTCTTAACTCTTACTATGGCCTAATAGCTAAGGTCTTAGACTCGCACTCTGGCCTAATGTTTATGGTCTTAACTCTTACACTGGCCTACTGGTTAAGGTCTTAACCCTTACTCTGGCCTAATAGCTAAGGTCTTAGACTCGTACTCTGGCCTACATGTTAAGGTCTTAACTCTTACTCTGGCCTACTGGTTAAGGTCTTAACACTTACTCTGGCCTAATAGCTAAGGTCTTAGACTTATACTCTGGCCTACTGGTTAAGGTCTTAACTCTTACTCTGGCCTAATAGCTAAGGTCTTAACTCTTACTCTGGCCTATTAGCTAAGGTCTTAGACTCGTACTCTGGTCTAATAGTTAAGGTCTTAACTCTTACTCTGGCCTAATAGCTAAGGTCTTAGACTCGTACTCTGGCCTAATAGCTAAGGTCTTAGATTCGTACTCTGACCTACTGGTTAAGGTCTTAACTCTTACTCTGGCCTAATAGCTAAGGTCTTAACTCTTACTCTGGCCTACTGGTTAATGTGTTAACTCTTACTCTGGCCTAATAGCTAAGATCTTAGACTCGTGCTCTGGCCTAATAGCTAAGGTCTTAACTCTTACTCTGGCCTAATACATAAGGTCTTAGACTCGTACTCTGGCCTAATGGTTAAGGTCTTAACTCTTACTCTGGCCTACTGGTTAAGGTCTTAACTCTTACTCTGGCCTAATAGCTAAGATCTTAACTCTTACTCTAGCCTAATAGCTAAGGTCTTCACTCTTACTCTGGCCTACTGGTTAAGGTCTTAACTCTTACTCTGGCCTAATAGCTAAGGTCTTAGACTCGTACTCTGGCCTACAGGTTGAGGTCTTAACTCTTACTCTGGCCTACTGGTTAAGGTCTTAACTCTTACTCTGGCCTAATAGCTAAGGTCTTAGACTCGTACTCTGGCCTAATGGTTAAGGTCTTAACTCTTACTCTGGCCTACTGGTTAAGGTCTTAACTCTTAGTCTGGCCTACTGATTAAGGTCATAACTCTTACTCTGGCATAATAGCTAAGGTCTTAACTCTTACTCTGGCCTAATAGATAAGGTCTTAGACTCGTACTCTGGCCTAATGGTTAAGGTCTTAACTCTTACTCTGGCCTAATAGCTAAGGTCTTAACTCTTACTCTGGCCTCATAGCTAAGGTCTTAGACTCGTACTCCCGCCTAATGGTTAAGGTCTTAACTCTTACTCTGGCCTAATAGCTAAGGTCTTAGACTCGTACTCTGGCCTAATAGCTAAGGTCTTAGACTCGTACTCTGGCCTAATGGTTAAGGTCTTAACTCTTACTCTGGTCTAATAGCTAAGGTCTTAGACTCGTACTCTGGCCTAATGGTTAAGGTCTTAACTTTTACCCTGGCCTAATAGCTAACGTCTTACCTCTTACTCTGGCCTAATAGCTAAGGTCTTAGACTCGTACTCTGGCCTACTGGTTAAGGTCTTAACTCTTACTCTGGCCTACTGGTTAAGGTCTTAACTCTTACTCTGGCCTAATAGCTAAGGTCTTAGACTCGTACTCTGGCCTAATAGCTAAGGTCTTAGACTCGTACTCTGGTCTAATGGTTAAGGTCTTAACTCTTACTCTAGCCTATTAGCTAAGGTCTTAACTCTTACTCTGGCCTACTGGTTAAGGTCTTAACTCTTACTCTGGCCTAATAGTTAAAGTCTTAGACTCGTACTATGGCCTAATGGTTAAGGTCTTAACTCTTGCTCTGGCCTAATGGTTAAGGTCTTAACTCTTACTCTGGCCTAATAGCTAAGGTCTTAGACTCGCACTCTGGCCTATTAGCTAAGGTATTAGACTCTTACTCTGGCCTAATGGTTAAGGTCTTAACTCTTACTCTGGCCTACTGGTTAAGGTCTTAACTCTTACTCTGGCCTAATAGCTAAGGTCTTAGACTCGTACTCTGGCCTAATAGCTAAGGTCTTAGACTCGTACTCTGGCCTACAGGTTGAGGTCTTAACTCTTACTCTGGCCTACTGGTTAAGGTCTTAACTCTTACTCTGGCCTAATAGCTAAGGTCTTAGACTCGTACTCTGGCCTACTGGTTAAGGTCGTAACTCTTACTCTGGCCTAACAGCTAAGGTCTTATCTCTTACTCTGGCCTAATAGCTAAGGTCTTAGACTCGCACTCTGGCCTAATGTTTATGGTCTTAACTCTTACACTGGCCTACTGGTTAAGGTCTTAACCCTTACTCTGGCCTAATAGCTAAGGTCTTAGACTCGTACTCTGGCCTACAGGTTAAGGTCTGAACTCTTACTCTGTCCTACTGGTTAAGGTCTTAACTCTTACTCTGGCCTAATAGCTAAGGTCTTAACTCTTACTCTTGCCTATTAGCTAAGGTCTTAGACTCGTACTCTGGCCTAATAGCTAAGGTCTTAGATTCGTACTCTGGCCTAATAGCTAAGGTCTTAACTCTTACTCTGGCCTACTGGTTAATGTGTTAACTCTTACTCTGGCCTAATAGCTAAGGTCTTAGACTCGTGCTCTGGCCTAATATCTAAGGTCTTAACTCTTACTCTGGCCTAATAGCTAAGGTCTTAGACTCGTACTCTTGCCTAATGGTTAAGGTCTTAACTCTTACTCTGGCCTAATGGTTAAGGTCTTAACTCTTACTCTGGCCTAATAGCTAAGGTCTTAACTCTTTCTCTGGCCTACTGGTTAAGGTCTTAACTCTTACTCTGGCCTAATAGCTAAGATCTTAACTCTTACTCTAGCCTAATAGCTAAGGTCTTCACTCTTACTCTGGCCTACTGGTTAAGGTCTTAACTCTTACTCTGGCCTAATAGCTAAGGTCTTAGACTCGTACTCTGGCCTACAGGTTGAGGTCTTAACTCTTACTCTGGCCTACTGGTTAAGGTCTTAACTCTTACTCTGGCCTAATAGCTAAGGTCTTAGACTCGTACTCTGGCCTAATGGTTAAGGTCTTAACTCTTACTCTGGCCTACTGGTTAAGGTCTTAACTCTTAGTATGGCCTACTGATTAAGGTCTTAACTCTTACTCTGGCATAATAGCTAAGGTCTTAACTCTTACTCTGGCCTAATAGATAAGGTCTTAGACTCGTACTCTGGCCTAATGGTTAAGGTCTTAACTCTTACTCTGGCCTAATAGCTAAGGTCTTAACTCTTACTCTGGCCTCATAGCTAAGGTCTTAGACTCGTACTCCGGCCTAATGGTTAAGGTCTTAACTCTTACTCTGGCCTAATAGCTAAGGTCTTAGACTCGTACTCTGGCCTAATAGCTAAGGTCTTAGACTCATACTCTGGCCTAATGGTTAAGGTCTTAACTCTTACTCTGGCCTAATAGCTAAGGTCTTAGACTCGTACTCTGGCCTAATGGTTAAGGTCTTAACTCTTACTCTGGCCTACTGGTTAAGGTCTTAACTCTTACTCTGGCCTAATAGCTAAGGTCTTAGACTCGCACTCTGGCCTACTGGTTAAGGTCTTAACTCTTACTCTGGCCTAATAGCTAAGATCTTAGACTCGTACTCTGGCCTACAGGTTGAGGTCTTAACTCTTACTCTGGCCTACTGGTTAAGGTCTTAACTCTTACTCTGGCCTAATAGCTAAGGTCTTAGACTCGTACTCCTGCCTAATGGTTAAGGTCTTAACTCTTACTCTGGCCTACTGGTTAAGGTCTTAACTCTTAGTCTGGCCTACTGATTAAGGTCTTAACTCTTACTCTGGCATAATAGCTAAGGTCTTAACTCTTACTCTGGCCTAATAGATAAGGTCTTAGACTCGTACTCTGGCCTAATGGTTAAGGTCTTAACTCTTACTCTGGCCTAATAGCTAAGGTCTTAACTCTTACTCTGGCCTCATAGCTAAGGTCTTAGACTCGTACTCCGGCCTAATGGTTAAGGTCTTAACTCTTACTCTGGCCTAATAGCTAAGGTCTTAGACTCGTACTCTGGCCTAATAGCTAAGGTCTTAGACTCGTACTCTGGCCTAATGGTTAAGGTCTTAACTCTTACTCTGGCCTAATAGCTAAGGTCTTAGACTCGTACTCTGGCCTAATGGTTAAGGTCTTAACTTTTACTCTGGCCTAATAGCTAACATCTTAACTCTTACTCTGGCCTAATAGCTAAGGTCTTAGACTCGTACTCTGGCCTACTGGTTAAGGTCTTAACTCTTACTCTGGCCTACTGGTTAAGGTCTTAACTCTTACTCTGGCCTAATAGCTAAGGTCTTAGACTCGTACTCTGGCCTAATAGCTAAGGTCTTAGACTCGTACTCTGGTCTAATGGTTAAGGTCTTAACTCTTACTCTAGCCTATTAGCTAAGGTCTTAACTCTTACTCTGGCCTACTGGTTAAGGTCTTAACTCTTACTCTGGCCTAATAGTTAAAGTCTTAGACTCGTACTATGGCCTAATGGTTAAGGTCTTAACTCTTGCTCTGGCCTAATGGTTAAGGTCTTAACTCTTACTCTGGCCTAATAGCTAAGGTCTTAGACTCGCACTCTGGCCTAATAGCTAAGGTATTAGACTCTTACTCTGGCCTAATGGTTAAGGTCTTAACTCTTACTCTGGTCTAATGGTTAAGGTCTTAACTCTTACTCTAGCCTATTAGCTAAGGTCTTAACTCTTACTCTGGCCTACTGGTTAAGGTCTTAACTCTTACTCTGGCCTAATAGCTAAAGTCTTAGACTCGTATTCTGGCCTAATAGTTAAGGTCTTAACTCTTACTCTGGCCTAATAGTTAAAGTCTTAGACTCGTACTATGGCCTCATGGTTAAGGTCTTAACTCTTGCTCTGGCCTACTGGTTAAGGTCTTAACTCTTACTCTGGCCTAATAGCTAACGTCTTAGACTCGTACTCTGGCCTAATGGTTAAGGTCTTAACTCTTACTCTGGCCTAATAGCTAAGGTCTTAGACTCGCACTCTGGCCTAATAGCTAAGGTATTAGACTCGTACTCTGGCCTAATGGTTAAGGTCTTAACTCTTACTCTGGCCTACTGGTTAACGTCTTAACTCTTACTCTGGCCTAATAGCTAAGGTCTTAGACTCGTACTCTGGCCTAATAGCTAAGGTCTTAGACTCGTACTCTGGCCTACAGGTTGAAGTCTTAACTCTTACTCTGGCCTACTGGTTAAGGTCTTAACTCTTACTCTGGCCTAATAGCTAAGGTCTTAGACTCGTACTCTGGCCTACAGGTTAAGGTCTTAACTCTTACTCTGGCCTACTGGTTAAGGTCTTAACACTTACTCTGGCCTAATAGCTAAGGTCTTAGACTTATACTCTGGCCTACTGGTTAAGGTCTTAACTCTTACACTGGCCTACTGGTTAAGGTCTTAACCCTTACTCTGGCCTAATAGCTAAGGTCTTAGACTCGTACTCTGGCCTGCAGGTTAAGGTCTTAACTCTTACTCTGGCCTACTGGTTAAGGTCTTAACACTTACTCTGGCCTAATAGCTAAGGTCTTAGACTTATACTCTGGCCTACTGGTTAAGGTCTTAACTCTTACTCTGGCCTAATAGCTAAGGTCTTAACTCTTACTCTGGCCTATTAGCTAAGGTCTTAGACTCGTACTCTGGCCTAATAGTTAAGGTCTTAACTCTTACTCTGGCCTACTGGTTAAGGTCTGAACTCTAACTCTGGCCTAATAGCTAAGGTCTTAGACTCGTACTCTGGCCTAATAACTAAGGTCTTAGATTCGTACTCTGGCCTAATAGCTAAGGTTTTAACTCTTACTCTGGCCTACTGGTTAATGTGTTAACTCTTACTCTGGCCTAATAGCTAAGGTCTTAGACTCGTGCTCTGGCCTAATATCTAAGGTCTTAACTCTTACTCTGGCCTAATAGCTAAGGTCTTAGACCGGTACTCTGGCCTAATGGTTAAGGTCTTAACTTTTACTCTGGCCTACTGGTTAAGGTCTTAACTCTTACTCTGGCCTAATGGTTAAGGTCTTAACTCTTACTCTGGCCTAATAGCTAAGGTCTTAACCCTTACTCTGGCCTAATAGCTAAGGTCTTAGACTCGTACTCTGGCCTACTGGTTAAGGTCTTAACTCTTACTCTGGCCTAATAGCTAAGGTCTTAGACTCGTACTCTGGCCTAATAGCTAAGGTCTTAGACTCGTACTCTAGCCTACAGGTTGAGGTCTTAACTCTTACTCTGGCCTACTGGTTAAGGTCTTAACTCTTACTCTGGCCTAATAGCTAAGGTCTTAGACTCATACTCTGACCTACTGGTTAAGGTCTAAACTCTTACTCTGGCCTAACAGCTAAGGTCTTAACTCTTACTATGGCCTAATAGCTAAGGTCTTAGACTCGCACTCTGGCCTAATGTTTATGGTCTTAACTCTTACACTGGCCTACTGGTTAAGGTCTTAACCCTTACTCTGGCCTAATAGCTAAGGTCTTAGACTCGTACTCTGGCCTACATGTTAAGGTCTTAACTCTTACTCTGGCCTACTGGTTAAGGTCTTAACACTTACTCTGGCCTAATAGCTAAGGTCTTAGACTTATACTCTGGCCTACTGGTTAAGGTCTTAACTCTTACTCTGGCCTAATAGCTAAGGTCTTAACTCTTACTCTGGCCTATTAGCTAAGGTCTTAGACTCGTACTCTGGTCTAATAGTTAAGGTCTTAACTCTTACTCTGGCCTAATAGCTAAGGTCTTAGACTCGTACTCTGGCCTAATAGCTAAGGTCTTAGATTCGTACTCTGACCTACTGGTTAAGGTCTTAACTCTTACTCTGGCCTAATAGCTAAGGTCTTAACTCTTACTCTGGCCTACTGGTTAATGTGTTAACTCTTACTCTGGCCTAATAGCTAAGATCTTAGACTCGTGCTCTGGCCTAATAGCTAAGGTCTTAACTCTTACTCTGGCCTACTAGATAAGGTCTTAGACTCGTACTCTGGCCTAATGGTTAAGGTCTTAACTCTTACTCTGGCCTACTGGTTAAGGTCTTAACTCTTACTGTGGCCTAATAGCTAAGGTCTTAACTCTTACTCTGGCCTACTGGTTAAGGTCTTAACTCTTACTCTGGCCTAATAGCTAAGATCTTAACTCTTACTCTAGCCTAATAGCTAAGGTCTTCACTCTTACTCTGGCCTACTGGTTAAGGTCTTAACTCTTACTCTGGCCTAATAGCTAAGGTCTTAGACTCGTACTCTGGCCTACAGGTTGAGGTCTTAACTCTTACTCTGACCTACTGGTTAAGGTCTTAACTCTTACTCTGGCCTAATATCTAAGGTCTTAGACTCGTACTCTGGCCTAATGGTTAAGGTCTTAACTCTTACTCTGGCCTACTGGTTAAGGTCTTAACTCTTAGTCTGGCCTACTGATTAAGGTCTTAACTCTTACTCTGGCATAATAGCTAAGGTCTTAACTCTTACTCTGGCCTAATAGATAAGGTCTTAGACTCGTACTCTGGCCTAATGGTTAAGGTCTTAACTCTTACTCTGGTATAATAGCTAAGGTCTTAACTCTTACTCTGGCCTCATAGCTAAGGTCTTAGACTCGTACTCCGGCCTAATGGTTAAGGTCTTAACTCTTACTCTGGCCTAATAGCTAAGGTCTTAGACTCGTACTCTGGCCTAATAGCTAAGGTCTTAGACTCGTACTCTGGCCTAATGGTTAAGGTCTTAACTCTTACTCTGGCCTAATAGCTAAGGTCTTAGACTCGTACTCTGGCCTAATGGTTAAGGTCTTAACTTTTACTCTGGCCTAATAGCTAACGTCTTAACTCTTACTCTGGCCTAATAGCTAAGGTCTTAGACTCGTACTCTGGCCTACTGGTTAAGGTCTTAACTCTTACTCTGGCCTACTGGTTAAGTTCTTAACTCTTACTCTGGCCTAATAGCTAAGGTCTTAGACTCGTACTCTGGCCTAATAGCTAAGGTCTTAGACTCGTACTCTGGTCTAATGGTTAAGGTCGTAACTCTTACTCTAGCCTATTAGCTAAGGTCTTAACTCTTACTCTGGCCTACTGGTTAAGGTCTTAACTCTTACTCTGGCCTAATAGTTAAAGTCTTAGACTCGTACTATGGCCTAATGGTTAAGGTCTTAACTCTTGCTCTGGCCTACTGGTTAACGTCTTAACTCTTACTCTGGCCTAATAGCTAAGGTCTTAGACTCGTACTCTGGCCTAATAGCTAAGGTCTTAGACTCGTACTCTGGCCTACAGGTTGAAGTCTTAACTCTTACTCTGGCCTACTGGTTAAGGTCTTAACTCTTACTCTGGCCTAATAGCTAAGGTCTTAGACTCGTACTCTGGCCTACAGGTTAAGGTCTTAACTCTTACTCTGGCCTACTGGTTAAGGTCTTAACACTTACTCTGGCCTAATAGCTAAGGTCTTAGACTTATACTCTGGCCTACTGGTTAAGGTCTTAACTCTTACACTGGCCTACTGGTTAAGGTCTTAACCCTTACTCTGGCCTAATAGCTAAGGTCTTAGACTCGTACTCTGGCCTACAGGTTAAGGTCTTAACTCTTACTCTGGCCTACTGGTTAAGGTCTTAACACTTACTCTGGCCTAATAGCTAAGGTCTTAGACTTATACTCTGGCCTACTGGTTAAGGTCTTAACTCTTACTCTGGCCTAATAGCTAAGGTCTTAACTCTTACTCTGGCCTATTAGCTAAGGTCTTAGACTCGTACTCTGGCCTAATAGTTAAGGTCTTAACTCTTACTCTGGCCTACTGGTTAAGGTCTGAACTCTAACTCTGGCCTAATAGCTAAGGTCTTAGACTCGTACTCTGGCCTAATAACTAAGGTCTTAGATTCGTACTCTGGCCTAATAGCTAAGGTTTTAACTCTTACTCTGGCCTACTGGTTAATGTGTTAACTCTTACTCTGGCCTAATAGCTAAGGTCTTAGACTCGTGCTCTGGCCTAATATCGAAGGTCTTAACTCTTACTCTGGCCTAATAGCTAAGGTCTTAGACCGGTACTCTGGCCTAATGGTTAAGGTCTTAACTTTTACTCTGGCCTACTGGTTAAGGTCTTAACTCTTACTCTGGCCTAATGGTTAAGGTCTTAACTCTTACTCTGGCCTAATAGCTAAGGTCTTAACCCTTACTCTGGCCTAATAGCTAAGGTCTTAGACTCGTACTCTGGCCTACTGGTTAAGGTCTTAACTCTTACTCTGGCCTAATAGCTAAGGTCTTAGACTCGTACTCTGGCCTACAGGTTGAGGTCTTAACTCATACTCTGACCTACTGGTTAAGGTCTAAACTCTTACTCTGGCCTAACAGCTAAGGTCTTAACTCTTACTATGGCCTAATAGCTAAGGTCTTAGACTCGCACTCTGGCCTAATGTTTATGGTCTTAACTCTTACACTGGCCTACTGGTTAAGGTCTTAACCCTTACTCTGGCCTAATAGCTAAGGTCTTAGACTCGTACTCTGGCCTACATGTTAAGGTCTTAACTCTTACTCTGGCCTACTGGTTAAGGTCTTAACACTTACTCTGGCCTAATAGCTAAGGTCTTAGACTTATACTCTGGCCTACTGGTTAAGGTCTTAACTCTTACTCTGGCCTAATAGCTAAGGTCTTAACTCTTACTCTGGCCTATTAGCTAAGGTCTTAGACTCGTACTCTGGTCTAATAGTTAAGGTCTTAACTCTTACTCTGGCCTAATAGCTAAGGTCTTAGACTCGTACTCTGGCCTAATAGCTAAGGTCTTAGATTCGTACTCTGACCTACTGGTTAAGGTCTTAACTCTTACTCTGGCCTAATAGCTAAGGTCTTAACTCTTACTCTGGCCTACTGGTTAATGTGTTAACTCTTACTCTGGCCTAATAGCTAAGATCTTAGACTCGTGCTCTGGCCTAATAGCTAAGGTCTTAACTCTTACTCTGGCCTAATAGATAAGGTCTTAGACTCGTACTCTGGCCTAATGGTTAAGGTCTTAACTCTTACTCTGGCCTACTGGTTAAGGTCTTAACTCTTACTCTGGCCTAATAGCTAAGGTCTTAACTCTTACTCTGGCCTACTGGTTAAGGTCTTAACTCTTACTCTGGCCTAATAGCTAAGATCTTAACTCTTACTCTAGCCTAATAGCTAAGGTCTTCACTCTTACTCTGGCCTACTGGTTAAGGTCTTAACTCTTACTCTGGCCTAATAGCTAAGGTCTTAGACTCGTACTCTGGCCTACAGGTTGAGGTCTTAACTCTTACTCTGGCCTACTGGTTAAGGTCTTAACTCTTACTCTGGCCTAATAGCTAAGGTCTTAGACTCGTACTCTGGCCTAATGGTTAAGGTCTTAACTCTTACTCTGGCCTACTGGTTAAGGTCTTAACTCTTAGTCTGGCCTACTGATTAAGGTCTTAACTCTTACTCTGGCATAATAGCTAAGGTCTTAACTCTTACTCTGGCCTAATAGATAAGGTCTTAGACTTGTACTCTGGCCTAATGGTTAAGGTCTTAACTCTTACTCTGGCCTAATAGCTAAGGTCTTAACTCTTACTCTGGCCTCATAGCTAAGGTCTTAGACTCGTACTCCGGCCTAATGGTTAAGGTCTTAACTCTTACTCTGGCCTAATAGCTAAGGTCTTAGACTCGTACTCTGGCCTAATAGCTAAGGTCTTAGACTCGTACTCTGGCCTAATGGTTAAGGTCTTAACTCTTACTCTGGCCTAATAGCTAAGGTCTTAGACTCGTACTCTGGCCTAATGGTTAAGGTCTTAACTTTTACTCTGGCCTAATAGCTAACGTCTTAACTCTTACTCTGGCCTAATAGCTAAGGTCTTAGACTCGTACTCTGGCCTACTGGTTAAGGTCTTAACTCTTACTCTGGCCTACTGGTTAAGGTCTTAACTCTTACTCTGGCCTAATAGCTAAGGTCTTAGACTCGTACTCTGGCCTAATAGCTAAGGTCTTAGACTCGTACTCTGGTCTAATGGTTAAGGTCTTAACTCTTACTCTAGCCTATTAGCTAAGGTCTTAACTCTTACTCTGGCCTACTGGTTAAGGTCTTAACTCTTACTCTGGCCTAATAGTTAAAGTCTTAGACTCGTACTATGGCCTAATGGTTAAGGTCTTAACTCTTGCTCTGGCCTACTGGTTAACGTCTTAACTCTTACTCTGGCCTAATAGCTAAGGTCTTAGACTCGTACTCTGGCCTAATAGCTAAGGTCTTAGACTCGTACTCTGGCCTACAGGTTGAAGTCTTTACTCTTACTCTGGCCTACTGGTTAAGGTCTTAACTCTTACTCTGGCCTAATAGCTAAGGTCTTAGACTCGTACTCTGGCCTACAGGTTAAGGTCTTAACTCTTACTCTGGCCTACTGGTTAAGGTCTTAACACTTACTCTGGCCTAATAGCTAAGGTCTTAGACTTATACTCTGGCCTACTGGTTAAGGTCTTAACTCTTACACTGGCCTACTGGTTAAGGTCTTAACCCTTACTCTGGCCTAATAGCTAAGGTCTTAGACTCGTACTCTGGCCTACAGGTTAAGGTCTTAACTCTTACTCTGGCCTACTGGTTAAGGTCTTAACACTTACTCTGGCCTAATAGCTAAGGTCTTAGACTTATACTCTGGCCTACTGGTTAAGGTCTTAACTCTTACTCTGGCCTAATAGCTAAGGTCTTAACTCTTACTCTGGCTTATTAGCTAAGGTCTTAGACTCGTACTCTGGCCTAATAGTTAAGGTCTTAACTCTTACTCTGGCCTACTGGTTAAGGTCTGAACTCTAACTCTGGCCTAATAGCTAAGGTCTTAGACTCGTACTCTGGCCTAATAGCTAAGGTCTTAGATTCGTACTCTGGCCTAATAGCTAAGGTTTTAACTCTTACTCTGGCCTACTGGTTAATGTGTTAACTCTTACTCTGGCCTAATAGCTAAGGTCTTAGACTCGTGCTCTGGCCTAATATCTAAGGTCTTAACTCTTACTCTGGCCTAATAGCTAAGGTCTTAGACCGGTACTCTGGCCTAATGGTTAAGGTCTTAACTTTTACTCTGGCCTACTGGTTAAGGTCTTAACTCTTACTCTGGCCTAATGGTTAAGGTCTTAACTCTTACTCTGGCCTAATAGCTAAGGTCTTAACCCTTACTCTGGCCTAATAGCTAAGGTCTTAGACTCGTACTCTGGCCTACTGGTTAAGGTCTTAACTCTTACTCTGGCCTAATAGCTAAGGTCTTAGACTCGTACTCTGGCCTAATAGCTAAGGTCTTAGACTCGTACTCTGGCCTACAGGTTGAGGTCTTAACTCTTACTCTGGCCTACTGGTTAAGGTCTTAACTCTTACTCTGGCCTAATAGCTAAGGTCTTAGACTCGTACTCTGACCTACTGGTTAAGGTCTTAACTCTTACTCTGGCCTAACAGCTAAGGTCTTAACTCTTACTATGGCCTAATAGCTAAGGTCTTAGACTCGCACTCTGGCCTAATGTTTATGGTCTTAACTCTTACACTGGCCTACTGGTTAAGGTCTTAACCCTTACTCTGGCCTAATAGCTAAGGTCTTAGACTCGTACTCTGGCCTACATGTTAAGGTCTTAACTCTTACTCTGGCCTAATAGCTAAGGTCTTAGACTTATACTCTGGCCTACTGGTTAAGGTCTTAACTCTTACTCTGGCCTAATAGCTAAGGTCTTAACTCTTACTATGGCCTAATAGCTAAGGTCTTAGACTCGCACTCTGGCCTAATGTTTATGGTCTTAACTCTTACACTGGCCTACAGGTTAAGGTCTTAACCCTTACTCTGGCCTAATAGCTAAGGTCTTAGATTCGTACTCTGACCTACTGGTTAAGGTCTTAACTCTTACTCTGGCCTAATAGCTAAGGTCTTAACTCTTACTCTGGCCTACTGGTTAATGTGTTAACTCTTACTCTGGCCTAATAGCTAAGATCTTAGACTCGTGCTCTGGCCTAATAGCTAAGGTCTTAACTCTTACTCTGGCCTAATAGATAAGGTCTTAGACTCGTACTCTGGCCTAATGGTTAAGGTCTTAACTCTTACTCTGGCCTACTGGTTAAGGTCTTAACTCTTACTCTGGCCTAATAGCTAAGGTCTTAACTCTTACTCTGGCCTACTGGTTAAGGTCTTAACTCTTACTCTGGCCTAATAGCTAAGATCTTAACTCTTACTCTAGCCTAATAGCTAAGGTCTTCACTCTTACTCTGGCCTACTGGTTAAGGTCTTAACTCTTACTCTGGCCTAATAGCTAAGGTCTTAGACTCGTACTCTGGCCTACAGGTTGAGGTCTTAACTCTTACTCTGGCCTACTGGTTAAGGTCTTAACTCTTACTCTGGCCTAATAGCTAAGGTCTTAGACTCGTACTCTGGCCTAATGGTTAAGGTCTTAACTCTTACTCTGGCCTACTGGTTAAGGTCTTAACTCTTAGTCTGGCCTACTGATTAAGGTCTTAACTCTTACTCTGGCATAATAGCTAAGGTCTTAACTCTTACTCTGGCCTAATAGATAAGGTCTTAGACTTGTACTCTGGCCTAATGGTTAAGGTCTTAACTCTTACTCTGGCCTAATAGCTAAGGTCTTAACTCTTACTCTGGCCTCATAGCTAAGGTCTTAGACTCGTACTCCGGCCTAATGGTTAAGGTCTTAACTGTTACTCTGGCCTAATAGCTAAGGTCTTAGACTCGTACTCTGGCCTAATAGCTAAGGTCTTAGACTCGTACTCTGGCCTAATGGTTAAGGTCTTAACTCTTACTCTGGCCTAATAGCTAAGGTCTTAGACTCGTACTCTGGCCTAATGGTTAAGGTCTTAACTTTTACTCTGGCCTAATAGCTAACGTCTTAACTCTTACTCTGGCCTAATAGCTAAGGTCTTAGACTCATACTCTGGCCTACTGGTTAAGGTCTTAACTCTTACTCTGGCCTACTGGTTAAGGTCTTAACTCTTACTCTGGCCTAATAGCTAAGGTCTTAGACTCGTACTCTGGCCTAATAGCTAAGGTCTTAGACTCGTACTCTGGTCTAATGGTTAAGGTCTTAACTCTTACTCTAGCCTATTAGCTAAAGTCTTAACTCTTACTCTGGCCTACTGGTTAAGGTCTTAACTCTTACTCTGGCCTAATAGTTAAAGTCTTAGACTCGTACTATGGCCTAATGGTTAAGGTCTTAACTCTTGCTCTGGCCTACTGGTTAACGTCTTAACTCTTACTCTGGCCTAATAGCTAAGGTCTTAGACTCGTACTCTGGCCTAATAACTAAGGTCTTAGACTCGTACTCTGGCCTACAGGTTGAAGTCTTTACTCTTACTCTGGCCTACTGGTTAAGGTCTTAACTCTTACTCTGGCCTAATAGCTAAGGTCTTAGACTCGTACTCTGGCCTACAGGTTAAGGTCTTAACTCTTACTCTGGCCTACTGGTTAAGGTCTTAACACTTACTCTGGCCTAATAGCTAAGGTCTTAGACTTATACTCTGGCCTACTGGTTAAGGTCTTAACTCTTACACTGGCCTACTGGTTAAGGTCTTAACCCTTACTCTGGCCTAATAGCTAAGGTCTTAGACTCGTACTCTGGCCTACAGGTTAAGGTCTTAACTCTTACTCTGGCCTACTGGTTAAGGTCTTAACACTTACTCTGGCCTAATAGCTAAGGTCTTAGACTTATACTCTGGCCTACTGGTTAAGGTCTTAACTCTTACTCTGGCCTAATAGCTAAGGTCTTAACTCTTACTCTGGCTTATTAGCTAAGGTCTTAGACTCGTACTCTGGCCTAATAGTTAAGGTCTTAACTCTTACTCTGGCCTACTGGTTAAGGTCTGAACTCTAACTCTGGCCTAATAGCTAAGGTCTTAGACTCGTACTCTGGCCTAATAGCTAAGGTCTTAGATTCGTACTCTGGCCTAATAGCTAAGGTTTTAACTCTTACTCTGGCCTACTGGTTAATGTGTTAACTCTTACTCTGGCCTAATAGCTAAGGTCTTAGACTCGTGCTCTGGCCTAATATCTAAGGTCTTAACTCTTACTCTGGCCTAATAGCTAAGGTCTTAGACCGGTACTCTGGCCTAATGGTTAAGGTCTTAACTTTTACTCTGGCCTACTGGTTAAGGTCTTAACTCTTACTCTGGCCTAATGGTTAAGGTCTTAACTCTTACTCTGGCCTAATAGCTAAGGTCTTAACCCTTACTCTGGCCTAATAGCTAAGGTCTTAGACTCGTACTCTGGCCTACTGGTTAAGGTCTTAACTCTTACTCTGGCCTAATAGCTAAGGTCTTAGACTCGTACTCTGGCCTAATAGCTAAGGTCTTAGACTCGTACTCTGGCCTACAGGTTGAGGTCTTAACTCTTACTCTGGCCTACTGGTTAAGGTCTTAACTCTTACTCTGGCCTAATAGCTAAGGTCTTAGACTCGTACTCTGACCTACTGGTTAAGGTCTTAACTCTTACTCTGGCCTAACAGCTAAGGTCTTAACTCTTACTATGGCCTAATAGCTAAGGTCTTAGACTCGCACTCTGGCCTAATGTTTATGGTCTTAACTCTTACACTGGCCTACTGGTTAAGGTCTTAACCCTTACTCTGGCCTAATAGCTAAGGTCTTAGACTCGTACTCTGGCCTACATGTTAAGGTCTTAACTCTTACTCTGGCCTAATAGCTAAGGTCTTAGACTTATACTCTGGCCTACTGGTTAAGGTCTTAACTCTTACTCTGGCCTAATAGCTAAGGTCTTAACTCTTACTCTGGCCTATTAGCTAAGGTCTTAGACTCGTACTCTGGTCTAATAGTTAAGGTCTTAACTCTTACTCTGGCCTAATAGCTAAGGTCTTAGACTCGTACTCTGGCCTAATAGCTAAGGTCTTAGATTCGTACTCTGACCTACTGGTTAAGGTCTTAACTCTTACTCTGGCCTAATAGCTAAGGTCTTAACTCTTACTCTGGCCTACTGGTTAATGTGTTAACTCTTACTCTGGCCTAATAGCTAAGATCTTAGACTCGTGCTCTGGCCTAATAGCTAAGGTCTTAACTCTTACTCTGGCCTAATAGATAAGGTCTTAGACTCGTACTCTGGCCTAATGGTTAAGGTCTTAACTCTTACTCTGGCCTACTGGTTAAGGTCTTAACTCTTACTCTGGCCTAATAGCTAAGGTCTTAACTCTTACTCTGGCCTACTGGTTAAGGTCTTAACTCTTACTCTGGCCTAATAGCTAAGATCTTAACTCTTACTCTAGCCTAATAGCTAAGGTCTTCACTCTTACTCTGGCCTACTGGTTAAGGTCTTAACTCTTACTCTGGCCTAATAGCTAAGGTCTTAGACTCGTACTCTGGCCTACAGGTTGAGGTCTTAACTCTTACTCTGGCCTACTGGTTAAGGTCTTAACTCTTACTCTGGCCTAATAGCTAAGGTCTTAGACTCGTACTCTGGCCTAATGGTTAAGGTCTTAACTCTTACTCTGGCCTACTGGTTAAGGTCTTAACTCTTAGTCTGGCCTACTGATTAAGGTCTTAACTCTTACTCTGGCATAATAGCTAAGGTCTTAACTCTTACTCTGGCCTAATAGATAAGGTCTTAGACTCGTACTCTGGCCTAATGGTTAAGGTCTTAACTCTTACTCTGGCCTAATAGCTAAGGTCTTAACTCTTACTCTGGCCTCATAGCTAAGGTCTTAGACTCGTACTCCGGCCTAATGGTTAAGGTCTTAACTCTTACTCTGGCCTAATAGCTAAGGTCTTAGACTCGTACTCTGGCATAATAGCTAAGGTCTTAGACTCGTACTCTGGCCTAATGGTTAAGGTCTTAACTCTTACTCTGGCCTAATAGCTAAGGTCTTAGACTCGTACTCTGGCCTAATGGTTAAGGTCTTAACTTTTACTCTGGCCTAATAGCTAACGTCTTAACTCTTACTCTGGCCTAATAGCTAAGGTCTTAGACTCGTACTCTGGCCTACTGGTTAAGGTCTTAACTCTTACTCTGGCCTACTGGTTAAGGTCTTAACTCTTACTCTGGCCTAATAGCTAAGGTCTTAGACTCGTACTCTGGCCTAATAGCTAAGGTCTTAGACTCGTACTCTGGTCTAATGGTTAAGGTCTTAACTCTTACTCTAGCCTATTAGCTAAGGTCTTAACTCTTACTCTGGCCTACTGGTTAAGGTCTTAACTCTTACTCTGGCCTAATAGTTAAAGTCTTAGACTCGTACTATGGCCTAATGGTTAAGGTCTTAACTCTTGCTCTGGCCTAATGGTTAAGGTCTTAACTCTTACTCTGGCCTAATAGCTAAGGTCTTAGACTCGCACTCTGGCCTAATAGCTAAGTTATTAGACTCTTACTCTGGCCTAATGGTTAAGGTCTTAACTCTTACTCTGGCCTACTGGTTAAGGTCTTAACTCTTACTCTGGCCTAATAGCTAAGGTCTTAGACTCGTACTCTGGCCTAATAGCTAAGGTCTTAGACTCGTACTCTGGCCTACAGGTTGAGGTCTTAACTCTTACTCTGGCCTACTGGTTAAGGTCTTAACTCTTACTCTGGCCTAATAGCTAAGGTCTTAGACTCGTACTCTGGCCTACTGGTTAAGGTCTTAACTCTTACTCTGGCCTAACAGCTAAGGTCTTATCTCTTACTCTGGCCTAATAGCTAAGGTCTTAGACTCGCACTCTGGCCTAATGTTTATGGTCTTAACTCTTACACTGGCCTACTGGTTAAGGTCTTAACCCTTACTCTGGCCTAATAGCTAAGGTCTTAGACTTGTACTCTGGCCTACAGGTTAAGGTCTGAACTCTTACTCTGTCCTACTGGTTAAGGTCTTAACTCTTACTCTGGCCTAATAGCTAAGGTCTTAACTCTTACTCTTGCCTATTAGCTAAGGTCTTAGACTCGTACTCTGGCCTAATAGCTAAGGTCTTAGATTCGTACTCTGGCCTAATAGCTAAGGTCTTAGATTCGTACTCTGGCCTAATAGCTAAGGTTTTAACTCTTACTCTGGCCTACTGGTTAATGTGTTAACTCTTACTCTGGCCTAATAGCTAAGGTCTTAGACTCGTGCTCTGGCCTAATATCTAAGGTCTTAACTCTTACTCTGGCCTAATAGCTAAGGTCTTAGACTCGTACTCTGGCCTAATGGTTAAGGTCTTAACTTTTACTCTGGCCTACTGGTTAAGGTCTTAACTCTTACTCTGGCCTAATGGTTAAGGTCTTAACTCTTACTCTGGCCTAATAGCTAAGGTCTTAACCCTTACTCTGGCCTAATAGCTAAGGTCTTAGACTCGTACTCTGGCCTACTGGTTAAGGTCTTAACTCTTACTCTGGCCTAATAGCTAAGGTCTTAGACTCGTACTCTGGCCTAATAGCTAAGGTCTTAGACTCGTACTCTGGCCTACAGGTTGAGGTCTTAACTCTTACTCTGGCCTAATAGCTAAGGTCTTAACTCTTACTCTGGCCTATTAGCTAAGGTCTTAGACTCGTACTCTGGTCTAATAGTTAAGGTCTTAACTCTTACTCTGGCCTAATAGCTAAGGTCTTAGAGTCGTACTCTGGCCTAATAGCTAAGGTCTTAGATTCGTACTCTGACCTACTGGTTAAGGTCTTAACTCTTACTCTGGCCTAATAGCTAAGGTCTTAACTCTTACTCTGGCCTACTGGTTAATGTGTTAACTCTTACTCTGGCCTATTAGCTAAGATCTTAGACTCGTGCTCTGGCCTAATAGCTAAGGTCTTAACTCTTACTCTGGCCTAATAGATAAGGTCTTAGACTCGTACTCTGGCCTAATGGTTAAGGTCTTAACTCTTACTCTGGCCTACTGGTTAAGGTCTTAACTCTTACTCTGGCCTAATAGCTAAGGTCTTAACTCTTACTCTGGCCTACTGGTTAAGGTCTTAACTCTTACTCTGGCCTAATAGCTAAGATCTTAACTCTTACTCTAGCCTAATAGCTAAGGTCTTCACTCTTACTCTGGCCTACTGGTTAAGGTCTTAACTCTTACTCTGGCCTAATAGCTAAGGTCTTAGACTCGTACTCTGGCCTACAGGTTGAGGTCTTAACTCTTACTCTGGCCTACTGGTTAAGGTCTTAACTCTTACTCTGGCCTAATAGCTAAGGTCTTAGACTCGTACTCTGGCCTAATGGTTAAGGTCTTAACTCTTACTCTGGCCTACTGGTTAAGGTCTTAACTCTTAGTCTGGCTTACTGATTAAGGTCTTAACTCTTACTCTGGCATGATAGCTAAGGTCTTAACTCTTACTCTGGCCTAATAGATAAGGTCTTAGACTCGTACTCTGGCCTAATGGTTAAGGTCTTAACTCTTACTCTGGCCTAATAGCTAAGGTCTTAACTCTTACTCTGGCCTCATAGCTAATGTCTTAGACTCGTACTCCGGCCTAATGGTTAAGGTCTTAACTCTTACTCTGGCCTAATAGCTAAGGTCTTAGACTCGTACTCTGGCCTAATAGCTAAGGTCTTAGACTCGTACTCTGGCCTAATGGTTAAGGTCTTAACTCTTACTCTGGCCTAATAGCTAAGGTCTTAGACTCGTACTCTGGCCTAATGGTTAAGGTCTTAACTTTTACTCTGGCCTAATAGCTAACGTCTTAACTCTTACTCTGGCCTAATAGCTAAGGTCTTAGACTCGTACTCTGGCCTACTGGTTAAGGTCTTAACTCTTACTCTGGCCTACTGGTTAAGGTCTTAACTCTTACTCTGGCCTAATAGCTAAGGTCTTAGACTCGTACTCTGGCCTAATAGCTAAGGTCTTAGACTCGTACTCTGGTCTAATGGTTAAGGTCTTAACTCTTACTCTAGCCTATTAGCTAAGGTCTTAACTCTTACTCTGGCCTACTGGTTAAGGTCTTAACTCTTACTCTGGCCTAATAGTTAAAGTCTTAGACTCGTACTATGGCCTAATGGTTAAGGTCTTAACTCTTGCTCTGGCCTAATGGTTAAGGTCTTAACTCTTACTCTGGCCTAATAGCTAAGGTCTTAGACTCGCACTCTGGCCTAATAGCTAAGGTATTAGACTCTTACTCTGGCCTAATGGTTAAGGTCTTAACTCTTACTCTGGCCTACTGGTTAAGGTCTTAACTCTTACTCTGGCCTAATAGCTAAGGTCTTAGACTCGTACTCTGGCCTAATAGCTAAGGTCTTAGACTCGTACTCTGGACTACAGGTTGAGGTCTTAACTCTTACTCTGGCCTACTGGTTAAGGTCTTAACTCTTACTCTGGCCTAATAGCTAAGGTCTTAGACTCGTACTCTGGCCTACTGGTTAAGGTCTTAACTCTTACTCTGGCCTAACAGCTAAGGTCTTATCTCTTACTCTGGCCTTATAGCTAAGGTCTTAGACTCGCACTCTGGCCTAATGTTTATGGTCTTAACTCTTACACTGGCCTACTGGTTAAGGTCTTAACCCTTACTCTGGCCTAATAGCTAAGGTCTTAGACTCGTACTCTGGCCTACAGGTTAAGGTCTGAACTCTTACTCTGTCCTACTGGTTAAGGTCTTAACTCTTACTCTGGCCTAATAGCTAAGGTCTTAACTCTTACTCTTGCCTATTAGCTAAGGTCTTAGACTCGTACTCTGGCCTAATAGCTAAGGTCTTAGATTCGTACTCTGGCCTAATAGCTAAGGTCTTAGATTCGTACTCTGGCCTAATAGCTAAGGTTTTAACTCTTACTCTGGCCTACTGGTTAATGTGTTAACTCTTACTCTGGCCTAATAGCTAAGGTCTTAGACTCGTGCTCTGGCCTAATATCTAAGGTCTTAACTCTTACTCTGGCCTAATAGCTAAGGTCTTAGACTCGTACTCTGGCCTAATGGTTAAGGTCTTAACTTTTACTCTGGCCTACTGGTTAAGGTCTTAACTCTTACTCTGGCCTAATGGTTAAGGTCTTAACTCTTACTCTGGCCTAATAGCTAAGGTCTTAACCCTTACTCTGGCCTAATAGCTAAGGTCTTAGACTCGTACTCTGGCCTACTGGTTAAGGTCTTAACTCTTACTCTGGCCTAATAGCTAAGGTCTTAGACTCGTACTCTGGCCTAATAGCTAAGGTCTTAGACTCGTACTCTGGCCTACAGGTTGAGGTCTTAACTCTTACTCTGGCCTAATAGCTAAGGTCTTAACTCTTACTCTGGCCTATTAGCTAAGGTCTTAGACTCGTACTCTGGTCTAATAGTTAAGGTCTTAACTCTTACTCTGGCCTAATAGCTAAGGTCTTAGAGTCGTACTCTGGCCTAATAGCTAAGGTCTTAGATTCGTACTCTGACCTACTGGTTAAGGTCTTAACTCTTACTCTGGCCTAATAGCTAAGGTCTTAACTCTTACTCTGGCCTACTGGTTAATGTGTTAACTCTTACTCTGGCCTAATAGCTAAGATCTTAGACTCGTGCTCTGGCCTAATAGCTAAGGTCTTAACTCTTACTCTGGCCTAATAGATAAGGTCTTAGACTCGTACTCTGGCCTAATGGTTAAGGTCTTAACTCTTACTCTGGCCTACTGGTTAAGGTCTTAACTCTTACTCTGGCCTAATAGCTAAGGTCTTAACTCTTACTCTGGCCTACTGGTTAAGGTCTTAACTCTTACTCTGGCCTAATAGCTAAGATCTTAACTCTTACTCTAGCCTAATAGCTAAGGTCTTCACTCTTACTCTGGCCTACTGGTTAAGGTCTTAACTCTTACTCTGGCCTAATAGCTAAGGTCTTAGACTCGTACTCTGGCCTACAGGTTGAGGTCTTAACTCTTACTCTGGCCTACTGGTTAAGGTCTTAACTCTTACTCTGGCCTAATAGCTAAGGTCTTAGACTCGTACTCTGGCCTAATGGTTAAGGTCTTAACTCTTACTCTGGCCTACTGGTTAAGGTCTTAACTCTTAGTCTGGCCTACTGATTAAGGTCTTAACTCTTACTCTGGCATGATAGCTAAGGTCTTAACTCTTACTCTGGCCTAATAGATAAGGTCTTAGACTCGTACTCTGGCCTAATGGTTAAGGTCTTAACTCTTACTCTGGCCTAATAGCTAAGGTCTTAACTCTTACTCTGGCCTCATAGCTAATGTCTTAGACTCGTACTCCGGCCTAATGGTTAAGGTCTTAACTCTTACTCTGGCCTAATAGCTAAGGTCTTAGACTCGTACTCTGGCCTAATAGCTAAGGTCTTAGACTCGTACTCTGGCCTAATGGTTAAGGTCTTAACTCTTACTCTGGCCTAATAGCTAAGGTCTTAGACTCGTACTCTGGCCTAATGGTTAAGGTCTTAACTTTTACTCTGGCCTAATAGCTAACGTCTTAACTCTTACTTTGGCCTAATAGCTAAGGTCTTAGACTCGTACTCTGGCCTACTGGTTAAGGTCTTAACTCTTACTCTGGCCTACTGGTTAAGTTCTTAACTCTTACTCTGGCCTAATAGCTAAGGTCTTAGACTCGTACTCTGGCCTAATAGCTAAGGTCTTAGACTCGTACTCTGGTCTAATGGTTAAGGTCGTAACTCTTACTCTAGCCTATTAGCTAAGGTCTTAACTCTTACTCTGGCCTACTGGTTAAGGTCTTAACTCTTACTCTGGCCTAATAGTTAAAGTCTTAGACTCGTACTATGGCCTAATGGTTAAGGTCTTAACTCTTGCTCTGGCCTACTGGTTAACGTCTTAACTCTTACTCTGGCCTAATAGCTAAGGTCTTAGACTCGTACTCTGGCCTAATAGCTAAGGTCTTAGACTCGTACTCTGGCCTACAGGTTGAAGTCTTAACTCTTACTCTGGCCTACTGGTTAAGGTCTTAACTCTTACTCTGGCCTAATAGCTAAGGTCTTAGACTCGTACTCTGGCCTACAGGTTAAGGTCTTAACTCTTACTCTGGCCTACTGGTTAAGGTCTTAACACTTACTCTGGCCTAATAGCTAAGGTCTTAGACTTATACTCTGGCCTACTGGTTAAGGTCTTAACTCTTACACTGGCCTACTGGTTAAGGTCTTAACCCTTACTCTGGCCTAATAGCTAAGGTCTTAGACTCGTACTCTGGCCTACAGGTTAAGGTCTTAACTCTTACTCTGGCCTACTGGTTAAGGTCTTAACACTTACTCTGGCCTAATAGCTAAGGTCTTAGACTTATACTCTGGCCTACTGGTTAAGGTCTTAACTCTTACTCTGGCCTAATAGCTAAGGTCTTAACTCTTACTCTGGCCTATTAGCTAAGGTCTTAGACTCGTACTCTGGCCTAATAGTTAAGGTCTTAACTCTTACTCTGGCCTACTGGTTAAGGTCTGAACTCTAACTCTGGCCTAATAGCTAAGGTCTTAGACTCGTACTCTGGCCTAATAACTAAGGTCTTAGATTCGTACTCTGGCCTAATAGCTAAGGTTTTAACTCTTACTCTGGCCTACTGGTTAATGTGTTAACTCTTACTCTGGCCTAATAGCTAAGGTCTTAGACTCGTGCTCTGGCCTAATATCTAAGGTCTTAACTCTTACTCTGGCCTAATAGCTAAGGTCTTAGACCGGTACTCTGGCCTAATGGTTAAGGTCTTAACTTTTACTCTGGCCTACTGGTTAAGGTCTTAACTCTTACTCTGGCCTAATGGTTAAGGTCTTAACTCTTACTCTGGCCTAATAGCTAAGGTCTTAACCCTTACTCTGGCCTAATAGCTAAGGTCTTAGACTCGTACTCTGGCCTACTGGTTAAGGTCTTAACTCTTACTCTGGCCTAATAGCTAAGGTCTTAGACTCGTACTCTGGCCTAATAGCTAAGGTCTTAGACTCGTACTCTGGCCTACAGGTTGAGGTCTTAACTCATACTCTGACCTACTGGTTAAGGTCTAAACTCTTACTCTGGCCTAACAGCTAAGGTCTTAACTCTTACTATGGCCTAATAGCTAAGGTCTTAGACTCGCACTCTGGCCTAATGTTTATGGTCTTAACTCTTACACTGGCCTACTGGTTAAGGTCTTAACCCTTACTCTGGCCTAATAGCTAAGGTCTTAGACTCGTACTCTGGCCTACATGTTAAGGTCTTAACTCTTACTCTGGCCTACTGGTTAAGGTCTTAACACTTACTCTGGCCTAATAGCTAAGGTCTTAGACTTATACTCTGGCCTACTGGTTAAGGTCTTAACTCTTACTCTGGCCTAATAGCTAAGGTCTTAACTCTTACTCTGGCCTATTAGCTAAGGTCTTAGACTCGTACTCTTGCCTAATAGCTAAGGTCTTAACTCTTACTCTGGCCTAATAGCTAAGGTCTTAGACTCGTACTCTGGCCTAATAGCTAAGGTCTTAGATTCGTACTCTGACCTACTGGTTAAGGTCTTAACTCTTACTCTGGCCTAATAGCTAAGGTCTTAACTCTTACTCTGGCCTACTGGTTAATGTGTTAACTCTTACTCTGGCCTAATAGCTAAGATCTTAGACTCGTGCTCTGGCCTAATAGCTAAGGTCTTAACTCTTACTCTGGCCTAATAGATAAGGTCTTAGACTCGTACTCTGGCCTAATGGTTAAGGTCTTAACTCTTACTCTGGCCTAATGGTTAAGGTCTTAACTCTTACTCTGGCCTAATGGTTAAGGTCTTAACTCTTACTCTGGCCTAATAGCTAAGGTCTTAACCCTTACTCTGGCCTAATAGCTAAGGTCTTAGACTCGTACTCTGGCCTACTGGTTAAGGTCTTAACTCTTACTCTGGCCTAATAGCTAAGGTCTTAGACTCGTACTCTGGCCTAATAGCTAAGGTCTTAGACTCGTACTCTGGCCTACAGGTTGAGGTCTTAACTCTTACTCTGGCCTAATAGCTAAGGTCTTAACTCTTACTCTGGCCTATTAGCTAAGGTCTTAGACTCGCACTCTGGCCTAATGTTTATGGTCTTAACTCTTACACTGGCCTACTGGTTAAGGTCTTAACCCTTACTCTGGCCTAATAGCTAAGGTCTTAGACTCGTACTCTGGCCTACAGGTTAAGGTCTGAACTCTTACTCTGTCCTACTGGTTAAGGTCTTAACTCTTACTCTGGCCTAATAGCTAAGGTCTTAACTCTTACTCTTGCCTATTAGCTAAGGTCTTAGACTCGTACTCTGGCCTAATAGCTAAGGTCTTAGATTCGTACTCTGGCCTAATAGCTAAGGTCTTAGATTCGTACTCTGGCCTAATAGCTAAGGTTTTAACTCTTACTCTGGCCTACTGGTTAATGTGTTAACTCTTACTCTGGCCTAATAGCTAAGGTCTTAGACTCGTGCTCTGGCCTAATATCTAAGGTCTTAACTCTTACTCTGGCCTAATAGCTAAGGTCTTAGACTCGTACTCTGGCCTAATGGTTAAGGTCTTAACTTTTACTCTGGCCTACTGGTTAAGGTCTGAACTCTTACTCTGGCCTAATGGTTAAGGTCTTAACTCTTACTCTGGCCTAATAGCTAAGGTCTTAACCCTTACTCTGGCCTAATAGCTAAGGTCTTAGACTCGTACTCTGGCCTACTGGTTAAGGTCTTAACTCTTACTCTGGCCTAATAGCTAAGGTCTTAGACTCGTACTCTGGCCTAATAGCTAAGGTCTTAGACTCGTACTCTGGCCTACAGGTTGAGGTCTTAACTCTTACTCTGGCCTAATAGCTAAGGTCTTAACTCTTACTCTGGCCTATTAGCTAAGGTCTTAGACTCGTACTCTGGTCTAATAGTTAAGGTCTTAACTCTTACTCTGGCCTAATAGCTAAGGTCTTAGAGTCGTACTCTGGCCTAATAGCTAAGGTCTTAGATTCGTACTCTGACCTACTGGTTAAGGTCTTAACTCTTACTCTGGCCTAATAGCTAAGGTCTTAACTCTTACTCTGGCCTACTGGTTAATGTGTTAACTCTTACTCTGGCCTAATAGCTAAGATCTTAGACTCGTGCTCTGGCCTAATAGCTAAGGTCTTAACTCTTACTCTGGCCTAATAGATAAGGTCTTAGACTCGTACTCTGGCCTAATGGTTAAGGTCTTAACTCTTACTCTGGCCTACTGGTTAAGGTCTTAACTCTTACTCTGGCCTAATAGCTAAGGTCTTAACTCTTACTCTGGCCTACTGGTTAAGGTCTTAACTCTTACTCTGGCCTAATAGCTAAGATCTTAACTCTTACTCTAGCCTAATAGCTAAGGTCTTCACTCTTACTCTGGCCTACTGGTTAAGGTCTTAACTCTTACTCTGGCCTAATAGCTAAGGTCTTAGACTCGTACTCTGGCCTACAGGTTGAGGTCTTAACTCTTACTCTGGCCTACTGGTTAAGGTCTTAACTCTTACTCTGGCCTAATAGCTAAGGTCTTAGACTCGTACTCTGGCCTAATAGCTAAGGTCTTAGACTCGTACTCTGGCCTAATGGTTAAGGTCTTAACTCTTACTCTGGCCTAATAGCTAAGGTCTTAGACTCGTACTCTGGCCTAATGGTTAAGGTCTTAACTTTTACTCTGGCCTAATAGCTAACGTCTTAACTCTTACTTTGGCCTAATAGCTAAGGTCTTAGACTCGTACTCTGGCCTACTGGTTAAGGTCTTAACTCTTACTCTGGCCTACTGGTTAAGTTCTTAACTCTTACTCTGGCCTAATAGCTAAGGTCTTAGACTCGTACTCTGGCCTAATAGCTAAGGTCTTAGACTCGTACTCTGGTCTAATGGTTAAGGTCGTAACTCTTACTCTAGCCTATTAGCTAAGGTCTTAACTCTTACTCTGGCCTACTGGTTAAGGTCTTAACTCTTACTCTGGCCTAATAGTTAAAGTCTTAGACTCGTACTATGGCCTAATGGTTAAGGTCTTAACTCTTGCTCTGGCCTACTGGTTAACGTCTTAACTCTTACTCTGGCCTAATAGCTAAGGTCTTAGACTCGTACTCTGGCCTAATAGCTAAGGTCTTAGACTCGTACTCTGGCCTACAGGTTGAAGTCTTAACTCTTACTCTGGCCTGCTGGTTAAGGTCTTAACTCTTACTCTGGCCTAATAGCTAAGGTCTTAGACTCGTACTCTGGCCTACAGGTTAAGGTCTTAACTCTTACTCTGGCCTACTGGTTAAGGTCTTAACACTTACTCTGGCCTAATAGCTAAGGTCTTAGACTTATACTCTGGCCTACTGGTTAAGGTCTTAACTCTTACACTGGCCTACTGGTTAAGGTCTTAACCCTTACTCTGGCCTAATAGCTAAGGTCTTAGACTCGTACTCTGGCCTACAGGTTAAGGTCTTAACTCTTACTCTGGCCTACTGGTTAAGGTCTTAACACTTACTCTGGCCTAATAGCTAAGGTCTTAGACTTATACTCTGGCCTACTGGTTAAGGTCTTAACTCTTACTCTGGCCTAATAGCTAAGGTCTTAACTCTTACTCTGGCCTATTAGCTAAGGTCTTAGACTCGTACTCTGGCCTAATAGTTAAGGTCTTAACTCTTACTCTGGCCTACTGGTTAAGGTCTGAACTCTAACTCTGGCCTAATAGCTAAGGTCTTAGACTCGTACTCTGGCCTAATAACTAAGGTCTTAGATTCGTACTCTGGCCTCATAGCTAAGGTTTTAACTCTTACTCTGGCCTACTGGTTAATGTGTTAACTCTTACTCTGGCCTAATAGCTAAGGTCTTAGACTCGTGCTCTGGCCTAATATCTAAGGTCTTAACTCTTACTCTGGCCTAATAGCTAAGGTCTTAGACCGGTACTCTGGCCTAATGGTTAAGGTCTTAACTTTTACTCTGGCCTACTGGTTAAGGTCTTAACTCTTACTCTGGCCTAATGGTTAAGGTCTTAACTCTTACTCTGGCCTAATAGCTAAGGTCTTAACCCTTACTCTGGCCTAATAGCTAAGGTCTTAGACTCGTACTCTGGCCTACTGGTTAAGGTCTTAACTCTTACTCTGGCCTAATAGCTAAGGTCTTAGACTCGTACTCTGGCCTAATAGCTAAGGTCTTAGACTCGTACTCTGGCCTACAGGTTGAGGTCTTAACTCATACTCTGACCTACTGGTTAAGGTCTAAACTCTTACTCTGGCCTAACAGCTAAGGTCTTAACTCTTACTATGGCCTAATAGCTAAGGTCTTAGACTCGCACTCTGGCCTAATGTTTATCGTCTTAACTCTTACACTGGCCTACTGGTTAAGGTCTTAACCCTTACTCTGGCCTAATAGCTAAGGTCTTAGACTCGTACTCTGGCCTACATGTTAAGGTCTTAACTCTTACTCTGGCCTACTGGTTAAGGTCTTAACACTTACTCTGGCCTAATAGCTAAGGTCTTAGACTTATACTCTGGCCTACTGGTTAAGGTCTTAACTCTTACTCTGGCCTAATAGCTAAGGTCTTAACTCTTACTCTGGCCTATTAGCTAAGGTCTTAGACTCGTACTCTTGCCTAATAGCTAAGGTCTTAACTCTTACTCTGGCCTAATAGCTAAGGTCTTAGACTCGTACTCTGGCCTAATAGCTAAGGTCTTAGATTCGTACTCTGACCTACTGGTTAAGGTCTTAACTCTTACTCTGGCCTAATAGCTAAGGTCTTAACTCTTACTCTGGTCTACTGGTTAATGTGTTAACTCTTACTCTGGCCTAATAGCTAAGATCTTAGACTCGTGCTCTGGCCTAATAGCTAAGGTCTTAACTCTTACTCTGGCCTAATAGATAAGGTCTTAGACTCGTACTCTGGCCTAATGGTTAAGGTCTTAACTCTTACTCTGGCCTAATGGTTAAGGTCTTAACTCTTACTCTGGCCTAATGGTTAAGGTCTTAACTCTTACTCTGGCCTAATAGCTAAGGTCTTAACCCTTACTCTGGCCTAATAGCTAAGGTCTTAGACTCGTACTCTGGCCTACTGGTTAAGGTCTTAACTCTTACTCTGGCCTAATAGCTAAGGTCTTAGACTCGTACTCTGGCCTAATAGCTAAGGTCTTAGACTCGTACTCTGGCCTACAGGTTGAGGTCTTAACTCTTACTCTGGCCTAATAGCTAAGGTCTTAACTCTTACTCTGGCCTATTAGCTAAGGTCTTAGACTCGCACTCTGGCCTAATGTTTATGGTCTTAACTCTTACACTGGCCTACTGGTTAAGGTCTTAACCCTTACTCTGGCCTAATAGCTAAGGTCTTAGACTCGTACTCTGGCCTACAGGTTAAGGTCTGAACTCTTACTCTGTCCTACTGGTTAAGGTCTTAACTCTTACTCTGGCCTAATAGCTAAGGTCTTAACTCTTACTCTTGCCTATTAGCTAAGGTCTTAGACTCGTACTCTGGCCTAATAGCTAAGGTCTTAGATTCGTACTCTGGCCTAATAGCTAAGGTCTTAGATTCGTACTCTGGCCTAATAGCTAAGGTTTTAACTCTTACTCTGGCCTACTGGTTAATGTGTTAACTCTTACTCTGGCCTAATAGCTAAGGTCTTAGACTCGTGCTCTGGCCTAATATCTAAGGTCTTAACTCTTACTCTGGCCTAATAGCTAAGGTCTTAGACTCGTACTCTGGCCTAATGGTTAAGGTCTTAACTTTTACTCTGGCCTACTGGTTAAGGTCTGAACTCTTACTCTGGCCTAATGGTTAAGGTCTTAACTCTTACTCTGGCCTAATAGCTAAGGTCTTAACCCTTACTCTGGCCTAATAGCTAAGGTCTTAGACTCGTACTCTGGCCTACTGGTTAAGGTCTTAACTCTTACTCTGGCCTAATAGCTAAGGTCTTAGACTCGTACTCTGGCCTAATAGCTAAGGTCTTAGACTCGTACTCTGGCCTACAGGTTGAGGTCTTAACTCTTACTCTGGCCTAATAGCTAAGGTCTTAACTCTTACTCTGGCCTATTAGCTAAGGTCTTAGACTCGTACTCTGGTCTAATAGTTAAGGTCTTAACTCTTACTCTGGCCTAATAGCTAAGGTCTTAGAGTCGTACTCTGGCCTAATAGCTAAGGTCTTAGATTCGTACTCTGACCTACTGGTTAAGGTCTTAACTCTTACTCTGGCCTAATAGCTAAGGTCTTAACTCTTACTCTGGCCTACTGGTTAATGTGTTAACTCTTACTCTGGCCTAATAGCTAAGATCTTAGACTCGTGCTCTGGCCTAATAGCTAAGGTCTTAACTCTTACTCTGGCCTAATAGATAAGGTCTTAGACTCGTACTCTGGCCTAATGGTTAAGGTCTTAACTCTTACTCTGGCCTACTGGTTAAGGTCTTAACTCTTACTCTGGCCTAATAGCTAAGGTCTTAACTCTTACTCTGGCCTACTGGTTAAGGTCTTAACTCTTACTCTGGCCTAATAGCTAAGATCTTAACTCTTACTCTAGCCTAATAGCTAAGGTCTTCACTCTTACTCTGGCCTACTGGTTAAGGTCTTAACTCTTACTCTGGCCTAATAGCTAAGGTCTTAGACTCGTACTCTGGCCTACAGGTTGAGGTCTTAACTCTTACTCTGGCCTACTGGTTAAGGTCTTAACTCTTACTCTGGCCTAATAGCTAAGGTCTTAGACTCGTACTCTGGCCTAATGGTTAAGGTCTTAACTCTTACTCTGGCCTACTGGTTAAGGTCTTAACTCTTAGTCTGGCCTACTGATTAAGGTCTTAACTCTTACTCTGGCATGATAGCTAAGGTCTTAACTCTTACTCTGGCCTAATAGATAAGGTCTTAGACTCGTACTCTGGCCTAATGGTTAAGGTCTTAACTCTTACTCTGGCCTAATAGCTAAGGTCTTAACTCTTACTCTGGCCTCATAGCTAATGTCTTAGACTCGTACTCCGGCCTAATGGTTAAGGTCTTAACTCTTACTCTGGCCTAATAGCTAAGGTCTTAGACTCGTACTCTGGCCTAATAGCTAAGGTCTTAGACTCGTACTCTGGCCTAATGGTTAAGGTCTTAACTCTTACTCTGGCCTAATAGCTAAGGTCTTAGACTCGTACTCTGGCCTAATGGTTAAGGTCTTAACTTTTACTCTGGCCTAATAGCTAACGTCTTAACTCTTACTTTGGCCTAATAGCTAAGGTCTTAGACTCGTACTCTGGCCTACTGGTTAAGGTCTTAACTCTTACTCTGGCCTACTGGTTAAGTTCTTAACTCTTACTCTGGCCTAATAGCTAAGGTCTTAGACTCGTACTCTGGCCTAATAGCTAAGGTCTTAGACTCGTACTCTGGTCTAATGGTTAAGGTCGTAACTCTTACTCTAGCCTATTAGCTAAGGTCTTAACTCTTACTCTGGCCTACTGGTTAAGGTCTTAACTCTTACTCTGGCCTAATAGTTAAAGTCTTAGACTCGTACTATGGCCTAATGGTTAAGGTCTTAACTCTTGCTCTGGCCTACTGGTTAACGTCTTAACTCTTACTCTGGCCTAATAGCTAAGGTCTTAGACTCGTACTCTGGCCTAATAGCTAAGGTCTTAGACTCGTACTCTGGCCTACAGGTTGAAGTCTTAACTCTTACTCTGGCCTACTGGTTAAGGTCTTAACTCTTACTCTGGCCTAATAGCTAAGGTCTTAGACTCGTACTCTGGCCTACAGGTTAAGGTCTTAACTCTTACTCTGGCCTACTGGTTAAGGTCTTAACACTTACTCTGGCCTAATAGCTAAGGTCTTAGACTTATACTCTGGCCTACTGGTTAAGGTCTTAACTCTTACACTGGCCTACTGGTTAAGGTCTTAACCCTTACTCTGGCCTAATAGCTAAGGTCTTAGACTCGTACTCTGGCCTACAGGTTAAGGTCTTAACTCTTACTCTGGCCTACTGGTTAAGGTCTTAACACTTACTCTGGCCTAATAGCTAAGGTCTTAGACTTATACTCTGGCCTACTGGTTAAGGTCTTAACTCTTACTCTGGCCTAATAGCTAAGGTCTTAACTCTTACTCTGGCCTATTAGCTAAGGTCTTAGACTCGTACTCTGGCCTAATAGTTAAGGTCTTAACTCTTACTCTGGCCTACTGGTTAAGGTCTGAACTCTAACTCTGGCCTAATAGCTAAGGTCTTAGACTCGTACTCTGGCCTAATAACTAAGGTCTTAGATTCGTACTCTGGCCTAATAGCTAAGGTTTTAACTCTTACTCTGGCCTACTGGTTAATGTGTTAACTCTTACTCTGGCCTAATAGCTAAGGTCTTAGACTCGTGCTCTGGCCTAATATCTAAGGTCTTAACTCTTACTCTGGCCTAATAGCTAAGGTCTTAGACCGGTACTCTGGCCTAATGGTTAAGGTCTTAACTTTTACTCTGGCCTACTGGTTAAGGTCTTAACTCTTACTCTGGCCTAATGGTTAAGGTCTTAACTCTTACTCTGGCCTAATAGCTAAGGTCTTAACCCTTACTCTGGCCTAATAGCTAAGGTCTTAGACTCGTACTCTGGCCTACTGGTTAAGGTCTTAACTCTTACTCTGGCCTAATAGCTAAGGTCTTAGACTCGTACTCTGGCCTAATAGCTAAGGTCTTAGACTCGTACTCTGGCCTACAGGTTAAGGTCTGAACTCTTACTCTGTCCTACTGGTTAAGGTCTTAACTCTTACTCTGGCCTAATAGCTAAGGTCTTAACTCTTACTCTTGCCTATTAGCTAAGGTCTTAGACTCGTACTCTGGCCTAATAGCTAAGGTCTTAGATTCGTACTCTGGCCTAATAGCTAAGGTCTTAGATTCGTACTCTGGCCTAATAGCTAAGGTTTTAACTCTTACTCTGGCCTACTGGTTAATGTGTTAACTCTTACTCTGGCCTAATAGCTAAGGTCTTAGACTCGTGCTCTGGCCTAATATCTAAGGTCTTAACTCTTACTCTGGCCTAATAGCTAAGGTCTTAGACTCGTACTCTGGCCTAATGGTTAAGGTCTTAACTTTTACTCTGGCCTACTGGTTAAGGTCTGAACTCTTACTCTGGCCTAATGGTTAAGGTCTTAACTCTTACTCTGGCCTAATAGCTAAGGTCTTAACCCTTACTCTGGCCTAATAGCTAAGGTCTTAGACTCGTACTCTGGCCTACTGGTTAAGGTCTTAACTCTTACTCTGGCCTAATAGCTAAGGTCTTAGACTCGTACTCTGGCCTAATAGCTAAGGTCTTAGACTCGTACTCTGGCCTACAGGTTGAGGTCTTAACTCTTACTCTGGCCTAATAGCTAAGGTCTTAACTCTTACTCTGGCCTATTAGCTAAGGTCTTAGACTCGTACTCTGGTCTAATAGTTAAGGTCTTAACTCTTACTCTGGCCTAATAGCTAAGGTCTTAGAGTCGTACTCTGGCCTAATAGCTAAGGTCTTAGATTCGTACTCTGACCTACTGGTTAAGGTCTTAACTCTTACTCTGGCCTAATAGCTAAGGTCTTAACTCTTACTCTGGCCTACTGGTTAATGTGTTAACTCTTACTCTGGCCTAATAGCTAAGATCTTAGACTCGTGCTCTGGCCTAATAGCTAAGGTCTTAACTCTTACTCTGGCCTAATAGATAAGGTCTTAGACTCGTACTCTGGCCTAATGGTTAAGGTCTTAACTCTTACTCTGGCCTACTGGTTAAGGTCTTAACTCTTACTCTGGCCTAATAGCTAAGGTCTTAACTCTTACTCTGGCCTACTGGTTAAGGTCTTAACTCTTACTCTGGCCTAATAGCTAAGATCTTAACTCTTACTCTAGCCTAATAGCTAAGGTCTTCACTCTTACTCTGGCCTACTGGTTAAGGTCTTAACTCTTACTCTGGCCTAATAGCTAAGGTCTTAGACTCGTACTCTGGCCTACAGGTTGAGGTCTTAACTCTTACTCTGGCCTACTGGTTAAGGTCTTAACTCTTACTCTGGCCTAATAGCTAAGGTCTTAGACTCGTACTCTGGCCTAATGGTTAAGGTCTTAACTCTTACTCTGGCCTACTGGTTAAGGTCTTAACTCTTAGTCTGGCCTACTGATTAAGGTCTTAACTCTTACTCTGGCATGATAGCTAAGGTCTTAACTCTTACTCTGGCCTAATAGATAAGGTCTTAGACTCGTACTCTGGCCTAATGGTTAAGGTCTTAACTCTTACTCTGGCCTAATAGCTAAGGTCTTAACTCTTACTCTGGCCTCATAGCTAATGTCTTAGACTCGTACTCCGGCCTAATGGTTAAGGTCTTAACTCTTACTCTGGCCTAATAGCTAAGGTCTTAGACTCGTACTCTGGCCTAATAGCTAAGGTCTTAGACTCGAACTCTGGCCTAATGGTTAAGGTCTTAACTCTTACTCTGGCCTAATAGCTAAGGTCTTAGACTCGTACTCTGGCCTAATGGTTAAGGTCTTAACTTTTACTCTGGCCTAATAGCTAACGTCTTAACTCTTACTTTGGCCTAATAGCTAAGGTCTTAGACTCGTACTCTGGCCTACTGGTTAAGGTCTTAACTCTTACTCTGGCCTACTGGTTAAGTTCTTAACTCTTACTCTGGCCTAATAGCTAAGGTCTTAGACTCGTACTCTGGCCTAATAGCTAAGGTCTTAGACTCGTACTCTGGTCTAATGGTTAAGGTCGTAACTCTTACTCTAGCCTATTAGCTAAGGTCTTAACTCTTACTCTGGCCTACTGGTTAAGGTCTTAACTCTTACTCTGGCCTAATAGTTAAAGTCTTAGACTCGTACTATGGCCTAATGGTTAAGGTCTTAACTCTTGCTCTGGCCTACTGGTTAACGTCTTAACTCTTACTCTGGCCTAATAGCTAAGGTCTTAGACTCGTACTCTGGCCTAATAGCTAAGGTCTTAGACTCGTACTCTGGCCTACAGGTTGAAGTCTTAACTCTTACTCTGGCCTACTGGTTAAGGTCTTAACTCTTACTCTGGCCTAATAGCTAAGGTCTTAGACTCGTACTCTGGCCTACAGGTTAAGGTCTTAACTCTTACTCTGGCCTACTGGTTAAGGTCTTAACACTTACTCTGGCCTAATAGCTAAGGTCTTAGACTTATACTCTGGCCTACTGGTTAAGGTCTTAACTCTTACACTGGCCTACTGGTTAAGGTCTTAACCCTTACTCTGGCCTAATAGCTAAGGTCTTAGACTCGTACTCTGGCCTACAGGTTAAGGTCTTAACTCTTCCTCTGGCCTACTGGTTAAGGTCTTAACACTTACTCTGGCCTAATAGCTAAGGTCTTAGACTTATACTCTGGCCTACTGGTTAAGGTCTTAACTCTTACTCTGGCCTAATAGCTAAGGTCTTAACTCTTACTCTGGCCTATTAGCTAAGGTCTTAGACTCGTACTCTGGCCTAATAGTTAAGGTCTTAACTCTTACTCTGGCCTACTGGTTAAGGTCTGAACTCTAACTCTGGCCTAATAGCTAAGGTCTTAGACTCGTACTCTGGCCTAATAACTAAGGTCTTAGATTCGTACTCTGGCCTAATAGCTAAGGTTTTAACTCTTACTCTGGCCTACTGGTTAATGTGTTAACTCTTACTCTGGCCTAATAGCTAAGGTCTTAGACTCGTGCTCTGGCCTAATATCTAAGGTCTTAACTCTTACTCTGGCCTAATAGCTAAGGTCTTAGACCGGTACTCTGGCCTAATGGTTAAGGTCTTAACTTTTACTCTGGCCTACTGGTTAAGGTCTTAACTCTTACTCTGGCCTAATGGTTAAGGTCTTAACTCTTACTCTGGCCTAATAGCTAAGGTCTTAACCCTTACTCTGGCCTAATAGCTAAGGTCTTAGACTCGTACTCTGGCCTACTGGTTAAGGTCTTAACTCTTACTCTGGCCTAATAGCTAAGGTCTTAGACTCGTACTCTGGCCTAATAGCTAAGGTCTTAGACTCGTACTCTGGCCTACAGGTTGAGGTCTTAACTCATACTCTGACCTACTGGTTAAGGTCTAAACTCTTACTCTGGCCTAACAGCTAAGGTCTTAACTCTTACTATGGCCTAATAGCTAAGGTCTTAGACTCGCACTCTGGCCTAATGTTTATGGTCTTAACTCTTACACTGGCCTACTGGTTAAGGTCTTAACCTTTACTCTGGCCTAATAGCTAAGGTCTTAGACTCGTACTCTGGCCTACATGTTAAGGTCTTAACTCTTACTCTGGCCTACTGGTTAAGGTCTTAACACTTACTCTGGCCTAATAGCTAAGGTCTTAGACTTATACTCTGGCCTACTGGTTAAGGTCTTAACTCTTACTCTGGCCTAATAGCTAAGGTCTTAACTCTTACTCTGGCCTATTAGCTAAGGTCTTAGACTCGTACTCTGGTCTAATAGTTAAGGTCTTAACTCTTACTCTGGCCTAATAGCTAAGGTCTTAGACTCGTACTCTGGCCTAATAGCTAAGGTCTTAGATTCGTACTCTGACCTACTGGTTAAGGTCTTAACTCTTACTCTGGCCTAATAGCTAAGGTCTTAACTCTTACTCTGGCCTACTGGTTAATGTGTTAACTCTTACTCTGGCCTAATAGCTAAGATCTTAGACTCGTGCTCTGGCCTAATAGCTAAGGTCTTAACTCTTACTCTGGCCTAATAGATAAGGTCTTAGACTCGTACTCTGGCCTAATGGTTAAGGTCTTAACTCTTACTCTGGCCTACTGGTTAAGGTCTTAACTCTTACTCTGGCCTAATAGCTAAGGTCTTAACTCTTACTCTGGCCTACTGGTTAAGGTCTTAACTCTTACTCTGGCCTAATAGCTAAGATCTTAACTCTTACTCTAGCCTAATAGCTAAGGTCTTCACTCTTACTCTGGCCTACTGGTTAAGGTCTTAACTCTTACTCTGGCCTAATAGCTAAGGTCTTAGACTCGTACTCTGGCCTACAGGTTGAGGTCTTAACTCTTACTCTGGCCTACTGGTTAAGGTCTTAACTCTTACTCTGGCCTAATAGCTAAGGTCTTAGACTCGTACTCTGGCCTAATGGTTAAGGTCTTAACTCTTACTCTGGCCTACTGGTTAAGGTCTTAACTCTTAGTCTGGCCTACTGATTAAGGTCTTAACTCTTACTCTGGCATAATAGCTAAGGTCTTAACTCTTACTCTGGCCTAATAGATAAGGTCTTAGACTTGTACTCTGGCCTAATGGTTAAGGTCTTAACTCTTACTCTGGCCTAATAGCTAAGGTCTTAACTCTTACTCTGGCCTCATAGCTAAGGTCTTAGACTCGTACTCCGGCCTAATGGTTAAGGTCTTAACTCTTACTCTGGCCTAATAGCTAAGGTCTTAGACTCGTACTCTGGCCTAATAGCTAAGGTCTTAGACTCGTACTCTGGCCTAATGGTTAAGGTCTTAACTCTTACTCTGGCCTAATAGCTAAGGTCTTAGACTCGTACTCTGGCCTAATGGTTAAGGTCTTAACTTTTACTCTGGCCTAATAGCTAACGTCTTAACTCTTACTCTGGCCTAATAGCTAAGGTCTTAGACTCGTACTCTGGCCTACTGGTTAAGGTCTTAACTCTTACTCTGGCCTACTGGTTAAGGTCTTAACTCTTACTCTGGCCTAATAGCTAAGGTCTTAGACTCGTACTCTGGCCTAATAGCTAAGGTCTTAGACTCGTACTCTGGTCTAATGGTTAAGGTCTTAACTCTTACTCTAGCCTATTAGCTAAGGTCTTAACTCTTACTCTGGCCTACTGGTTAAGGTCTTAACTCTTACTCTGGCCTAATAGTTAAAGTCTTAGACTCGTACTATGGCCTAATGGTTAAGGTCTTAACTCTTGCTCTGGCCTACTGGTTAACGTCTTAACTCTTACTCTGGCCTAATAGCTAAGGTCTTAGACTCGTACTCTGGCCTAATAGCTAAGGTCTTAGACTCGTACTCTGGCCTACAGGTTGAAGTCTTTACTCTTACTCTGGCCTACTGGTTAAGGTCTTAACTCTTACTCTAGCCTAATAGCTAAGGTCTTAGACTCGTACTCTGGCCTACAGGTTAAGGTCTTAACTCTTACTCTGGCCTACTGGTTAAGGTCTTAACACTTACTCTGGCCTAATAGCTAAGGTCTTAGACTTATACTCTGGCCTACTGGTTAAGGTCTTAACTCTTACACTGGCCTACTGGTTAAGGTCTTAACCCTTACTCTGGCCTAATAGCTAAGGTCTTAGACTCGTACTCTGGCCTACAGGTTAAGGTCTTAACTCTTACTCTGGCCTACTGGTTAAGGTCTTAACACTTACTCTGGCCTAATAGCTAAGGTCTTAGACTTATACTCTGGCCTACTGGTTAAGGTCTTAACTCTTACTCTGGCCTAATAGCTAAGGTCTTAACTCTTACTCTGGCTTATTAGCTAAGGTCTTAGACTCGTACTCTGGCCTAATAGTTAAGGTCTTAACTCTTACTCTGGCCTACTGGTTAAGGTCTGAACTCTAACTCTGGCCTAATAGCTAAGGTCTTAGACTCGTACTCTGGCCTAATAGCTAAGGTCTTAGATTCGTACTCTGGCCTAATAGCTAAGGTTTTAACTCTTACTCTGGCCTACTGGTTAATGTGTTAACTCTTACTCTGGCCTAATAGCTAAGGTCTTAGACTCGTGCTCTGGCCTAATATCTAAGGTCTTAACTCTTACTCTGGCCTAATAGCTAAGGTCTTAGACCGGTACTCTGGCCTAATGGTTAAGGTCTTACCTTTTACTCTGGCCTACTGGTTAAGGTCTTAACTCTTACTCTGGCCTAATGGTTAAGGTCTTAACTCTTACTCTGGCCTAATAGCTAAGGTCTTAACCCTTACTCTGGCCTAATAGCTAAGGTCTTAGACTCGTACTCTGGCCTACTGGTTAAGGTCTTAACTCTTACTCTGGCCTAATAGCTAAGGTCTTAGACTCGTACTCTGGCCTAATAGCTAAGGTCTTAGACTCGTACTCTGGCCTACAGGTTGAGGTCTTAACTCTTACTCTGGCCTACTGGTTAAGGTCTTAACTCTTACTCTGGCCTAATAGCTAAGGTCTTAGACTCGTACTCTGACCTACTGGTTAAGGTCTTAACTCTTACTCTGGCCTAACAGCTAAGGTCTTAACTCTTACTATGGCCTAATAGCTAAGGTCTCAGACTCGCACTCTGGCCTAATGTTTATGGTCTTAACTCTTACACTGGCCTACTGGTTAAGGTCTTAACCCTTACTCTGGCCTAATAGCTAAGGTCTTAGACTCGTACTCTGGCCTACATGTTAAGGTCTTAACTCTTACTCTGGCCTAATAGCTAAGGTCTTAGACTTATACTCTGGCCTACTGGTTAAGGTCTTAACTCTTACTCTGGCCTAATAGCTAAGGTCTTAACTCTTACTCTGGCCTATTAGCTAAGGTCTTAGACTCGTACTCTGGTCTAATAGTTAAGGTCTTAACTCTTACTCTGGCCTAATAGCTAAGGTCTTAGACTCGTACTCTGGCCTAATAGCTAAGGTCTTAGATTCGTACTCTGACCTACTGGTTAAGGTCTTAACTCTTACTCTGGCCTAATAGCTAAGGTCTTAACTCTTACTCTGGCCTACTGGTTAATGTGTTAACTCTTACTCTGGCCTAATAGCTAAGATCTTAGACTCGTGCTCTGGCCTAATAGCTAAGGTCTTAACTCTTACTCTGGCCTAATAGATAAGGTCTTAGACTCGTACTCTGGCCTAATGGTTAAGGTCTTAACTCTTACTCTGGCCTACTGGTTAAGCTCTTAACTCTTACTCTGGCCTAATAGCTAAGGTCTTAGACTCGTACTCTGGCCTAATAGCTAAGGTCTTAGACTCGTACTCTGGCCTACAGGTTGAGGTCTTAACTCATACTCTGACCTACTGGTTAAGGTCTAAACTCTTACTCTGGCCTAACAGCTAAGGTCTTAACTCTTACTATGGCCTAATAGCTAAGGTCTTAGACTCGCACTCTGGCCTAATGTTTATGGTCTTAACTCTTACACTGGCCTACTGGTTAAGGTCTTAACCCTTACTCTGGCCTAATAGCTAAGGTCTTAGACTCGTACTCTGGCCTACATGTTAAGGTCTTAACTCTTACTCTGGCCTACTGGTTAAGGTCTTAACACTTACTCTGGCCTAATAGCTAAGGTCTTAGACTTATACTCTGGCCTACTGGTTAAGGTCTTAACTCTTACTCTGGCCTAATAGCTAAGGTCTTAACTCTTACTCTGGCCTATTAGCTAAGGTCTTAGACTCGTACTCTGGTCTAATAGTTAAGGTCTTAACTCTTACTCTGGCCTAATAGCTAAGGTCTTAGACTCGTACTCTGGCCTAATAGCTAAGGTCTTAGATTCGTACTCTGACCTACTGGTTAAGGTCTTAACTCTTACTCTGGCCTAATAGCTAAGGTCTTAACTCTTACTCTGGCCTACTGGTTAATGTGTTAACTCTTACTCTGGCCTAATAGCTAAGATCTTAGACTCGTGCTCTGGCCTAATAGCTAAGGTCTTAACTCTTACTCTGGCCTAATAGATAAGGTCTTAGACTCGTACTCTGGCCTAATGGTTAAGGTCTTAACTCTTACTCTGGCCTACTGGTTAAGGTCTTAACTCTTACTCTGGCCTAATAGCTAAGGTCTTAACTCTTACTCTGGCCTACTGGTTAAGGTCTTAACTCTTACTCTGGCCTAATAGCTAAGATCTTAACTCTTACTCTAGCCTAATAGCTAAGGTCTTCACTCTTACTCTGGCCTACTGGTTAAGGTCTTAACTCTTACTCTGGCCTAATAGCTAAGGTCTTAGACTCGTACTCTGGCCTACAGGTTGAGGTCTTAACTCTTACTCTGGCCTACTGGTTAAGGTCTTAACTCTTACTCTGGCCTAATAGCTAAGGTCTTAGACTCGTACTCTGGCCTAATGGTTAAGGTCTTAACTCTTACTCTGGCCTACTGGTTAAGGTCTTAACTCTTAGTCTGGCCTACTGATTAAGGTCTTAACTCTTACTCTGGCATAATAGCTAAGGTCTTAACTCTTACTCTGGCCTAATAGATAAGGTCTTAGACTTGTACTCTGGCCTAATGGTTAAGGTCTTAACTCTTACTCTGGCCTAATAGCTAAGGTCTTAACTCTTACTCTGGCCTCATAGCTAAGGTCTTAGACTCGTACTCCGGCCTAATGGTTAAGGTCTTAACTCTTACTCTGGCCTAATAGCTAAGGTCTTAGACTCGTACTCTGGCCTAATAGCTAAGGTCTTAGACTCGTACTCTGGCCTAATGGTTAAGGTCTTAACTCTTACTCTGGCCTAATAGCTAAGGTCTTAGACTCGTACTCTGGCCTAATGGTTAAGGTCTTAACTTTTACTCTGGCCTAATAGCTAACGTCTTAACTCTTACTCTGGCCTAATAGCTAAGGTCTTAGACTCGTACTCTGGCCTACTGGTTAAGGTCTTAACTCTTACTCTGGCCTACTGGTTAAGGTCTTAACTCTTACTCTGGCCTAATAGCTAAGGTCTTAGACTCGTACTCTGGCCTAATAGCTAAGGTCTTAGACTCGTACTCTGGTCTAATGGTTAAGGTCTTAACTCTTACTCTAGCCTATTAGCTAAGGTCTTAACTCTTACTCTGGCCTACTGGTTAAGGTCTTAACTCTTACTCTGGCCTAATAGTTAAAGTCTTAGACTCGTACTATGGCCTAATGGTTAAGGTCTTAACTCTTGCTCTGGCCTACTGGTTAACGTCTTAACTCTTACTCTGGCCTAATAGCTAAGGTCTTAGACTCGTACTCTGGCCTAATAGCTAAGGTCTTAGACTCGTACTCTGGCCTACAGGTTGAAGTCTTTACTCTTACTCTGGCCTACTGGTTAAGGTCTTAACTCTTACTCTGGCCTAATAGCTAAGGTCTTAGACTCGTACTCTGGCCTACAGGTTAAGGTCTTAACTCTTACTCTGGCCTACTGGTTAAGGTCTTAACACTTACTCTGGCCTAATAGCTAAGGTCTTAGACTTATACTCTGGCCTACTGGTTAAGGTCTTAACTCTTACACTGGCCTACTGGTTAAGGTCTTAACCCTTACTCTGGCCTAATAGCTAAGGTCTTAGACTCGTACTCTGGCCTACAGGTTAAGGTCTTAACTCTTACTCTGGCCTACTGGTTAAGGTCTTAACACTTACTCTGGCCTAATAGCTAAGGTCTTAGACTTATACTCTGGCCTACTGGTTAAGGTCTTAACTCTTACTCTGGCCTAATAGCTAAGGTCTTAACTCTTACTCTGGCTTATTAGCTAAGGTCTTAGACTCGTACTCTGGCCTAATAGTTAAGGTCTTAACTCTTACTCTGGCCTACTGGTTAAGGTCTGAACTCTAACTCTGGCCTAATAGCTAAGGTCTTAGACTCGTACTCTGGCCTAATAGCTAAGGTTTTAGATTCGTACTCTGGCCTAATAGCTAAGGTTTTAACTCTTACTCTGGCCTACTGGTTAATGTGTTAACTCTTACTCTGGCCTAATAGCTAAGGTCTTAGACTCGTGCTCTGGCCTAATATCTAAGGTCTTAACTCTTACTCTGGCCTAATAGCTAAGGTCTTAGACCGGTACTCTGGCCTAATGGTTAAGGTCTTAACTTTTACTCTGGCCTACTGGTTAAGGTCTTAACTCTTACTCTGGCCTAATGGTTAAGGTCTTAACTCTTACTCTGGCCTAATAGCTAAGGTCTTAACCCTTACTCTGGCCTAATAGCTAAGGTCTTAGACTCGTACTCTGGCCTACTGGTTAAGGTCTTAACTCTTACTCTGGCCTAATAGCTAAGGTCTTAGACTCGTACTCTGGCCTAATAGCTAAGGTCTTAGACTCGTACTCTGGCCTACAGGTTGAGGTCTTAACTCTTACTCTGGCCTACTGGTTAAGGTCTTAACTCTTACTCTGGCCTAATAGCTAAGGTCTTAGACTCGTACTCTGACCTACTGGTTAAGGTCTTAACTCTTACTCTGGCCTAACAGCTAAGGTCTTAACTCTTACTATGGCCTAATAGCTAAGGTCTTAGACTCGCACTCTGGCCTAATGTTTATGGTCTTAACTCTTACACTGGCCTACTGGTTTAGGTCTTAACCCTTACTCTGGCCTAATAGCTAAGGTCTTAGACTCGTACTCTGGCCTACATGTTAAGGTCTTAACTCTTACTCTGGCCTAATAGCTAAGGTCTTAGACTTATACTCTGGCCTACTGGTTAAGGTCTTAACTCTTACTCTGGCCTAATAGCTAAGGTCTTAACTCTTACTCTGGCCTATTAGCTAAGGTCTTAGACTCGTACTCTGGTCTAATAGTTAAGGTCTTAACTCTTACTCTGGCCTAATAGCTAAGGTCTTAGACTCGTACTCTGGCCTAATAGCTAAGGTCTTAGATTCGTACTCTGACCTACTGGTTAAGGTCTTAACTCTTACTCTGGCCTAATAGCTAAGGTCTTAACTCTTACTCTGGCCTACTGGTTAATGTGTTAACTCTTACTCTGGCCTAATAGCTAAGATCTTAGACTCGTGCTCTGGCCTAATAGCTAAGGTCTTAACTCTTACTCTGGCCTAATAGATAAGGTCTTAGACTCGTACTCTGGCCTAATGGTTAAGGTCTTAACTCTTACTCTGGCCTACTGGTTAAGGTCTTAACTCTTACTCTGGCCTAATAGCTAAGGTCTTAACTCTTACTCTGGCCTACTGGTTAAGGTCTTAACTCTTACTCTGGCCTAATAGCTAAGATCTTAACTCTTACTCTAGCCTAATAGCTAAGGTCTTCACTCTTACTCTGGCCTACTGGTTAAGGTCTTAACTCTTACTCTGGCCTAATAGCTAAGGTCTTAGACTCGTACTCTGGCCTACAGGTTGAGGTCTTAACTCTTACTCTGGCCTACTGGTTAAGGTCTTAACTCTTACTCTTGCCTAATACCTAAGGTCTTAGACTCGTACTCTGGCCTAATGGTTAAGGTCTTAACTCTTACTCTGGCCTACTGGTTAAGGTCTTAACTCTTAGTCTGGCCTACTGATTAAGGTCTTAACTCTTACTCTGGCATAATAGCTAAGGTCTTAACTCTTACTCTGGCCTAATAGATAAGGTCTTAGACTCGTACTCTGGCCTAATGGTTAAGGTCTTAACTCTTACTCTGGCCTAATAGCTAAGGTCTTAACTCTTACTCTGGCCTCATAGCTAAGGTCTTAGACTCGTACTCCGGCCTAATGGTTAAGGTCTTAACTCTTACTCTGGCCTAATAGCTAAGGTCTTAGACTCGTACTCTGGCCTAATAGCTAAGGTCTTAGACTCGTACTCTGGCCTAATGGTTAAGGTCTTAACTCTTACTCTGGCCTAATAGCTAAGGTCTTAGACTCGTACTCTGGCCTAATGGTTAAGGTCTTAACTTTTACTCTGGCCTAATAGCTAACGTCTTAACTCTTACTCTGGCCTAATAGCTAAGGTCTTAGACTCGTACTCTGGCCTACTGGTTAAGGTCTTAACTCTTACTCTGGCCTACTGGTTAAGGTCTTAACTCTTACTCTGGCCTAATAGCTAAGGTCTTAGACTCGTACTCTGGCCTAATAGCTAAGGTCTTAGACTCGTACTCTGGTCTAATGGTTAAGGTCTTAACTCTTACTCTAGCCTATTAGCTAAGGTCTTAACTCTTACTCTGGCCTACTGGTTAAGGTCTTAACTCTTACTCTGGCCTAATAGTTAAAGTCTTAGACTCGTACTATGGCCTAATGGTTAAGGTCTTAACTCTTGCTCTGGCCTAATGGTTAAGGTCTTAACTCTTACTCTGGCCTAATAGCTAAGGTCTTAGACTCGCACTCTGGCCTAATAGCTAAGTTATTAGACTCTTACTCTGGCCTAATGGTTAAGGTCTTAACTCTTACTCTGGCCTACTGGTTAAGGTCTTAACTCTTACTCTGGCCTAATAGCTAAGGTCTTAGACTCGTACTCTGGCCTAATAGCTAAGGTCTTAGACTCGTACTCTGGCCTACAGGTTGAGGTCTTAACTCTTACTCTGGCCTACTGGTTAAGGTCTTAACTCTTACTCTGGCCTAATAGCTAAGGTCTTAGACTCGTACTCTGGCCTACTGGTTAAGGTCTTAACTCTTACTCTGGCCTAACAGCTAAGGTCTTATCTCTTACTCTGGCCTAATAGCTAAGGTCTTAGACTCGCACTCTGGCCTAATGTTTATGGTCTTAACTCTTACACTGGCCTACTGGTTAAGGTCTTAACCCTTACTCTGGCCTAATAGCTAAGGTCTTAGACTCGTACTCTGGCCTACAGGTTAAGGTCTGAACTCTTACTCTGTCCTACTGGTTAAGGTCTTAACTCTTACTCTGGCCTAATAGCTAAGGTCTTAACTAGGCCTGGGCAAAAATTTCGTTCCGTTCGCGGAAATTGCGATAATTTGACATTTTTGCGTTCCGCGGAGAGCGCGAAAATGTCAAAAATTCCGGTTTCCGCAGCTTGGCGATAATTTGTTTCTTGCTCGCGCTGTAAAATGATACATTCTCGCGCGCGCGCGATCGCCTTACCTGAATCCCTGCGTTCGCCGACAAGTTTTCTTGATCCGGTCGCGTTCTCCATGAGATGTTGTATTGTTTTTAGCCATTTGCGCTGTCTCGCGACAGTTCGCGCCCGCAGTGACGTCATGCGTCGCGCGATCACGTCTTTCTTCTCGCGATCATGCACCGCGAGAACAACTCAAAACAAGATGGCCGCGCCCGCAAGCAACCACATGGGTAAGTTGGCGACCCGCAACCATGCAGAAAATCTCGCGAACATGCCGGAAAAAAACTTCCGCATCTTCGCGATATTTCTGCTTGTTTGCGATAATTTTAAACATTCTCGCGATAATTTGCGAAGGTTAATTCCGCAAATTCCGCCCACCCCTAGTCTTAACTCTTACTCTTGCCTATTAGCTAAGGTCTTAGACTCGTACTCTGGCCTAATAGCTAAGGTCTTAGATTCGTACTCTGGCCTAATAGCTAAGGTCTTAGATTCGTACTCTGGCCTAATAGCTAAGGTTTTAACTCTTACTCTGGCCTACTGGTTAATGTGTTAACTCTTACTCTGGCCTAATAGCTAAGGTCTTAGACTCGTGCTCTGGCCTAATATCTAAGGTCTTAACTCTTACTCTGGCCTAATAGCTAAGGTCTTAGACTCGTACTCTGGCCTAATGGTTAAGGTCTTAACTTTTACTCTGGCCTACTGGTTAAGGTCTTAACTCTTACTCTGGCCTAATGGTTAAGGTCTTAACTCTTACTCTGGCCTAATAGCTAAGGTCTTAACCCTTACTCTGGCCTAATAGCTAAGGTCTTAGACTCGTACTCTGGCCTACTGGTTAAGGTCTTAACTCTTACTCTGGCCTAATAGCTAAGGTCTTAGACTCGTACTCTGGCCTAATAGCTAAGGTCTTAGACTCGTACTCTGGCCTACAGGTTGAGGTCTTAACTCTTACTCTGGCCTAATAGCTAAGGTCTTAACTCTTACTCTGGCCTATTAGCTAAGGTCTTAGACTCGTACTCTGGTCTAATAGTTAAGGTCTTAACTCTTACTCTGGCCTAATAGCTAAGGTCTTAGAGTCGTACTCTGGCCTAATAGCTAAGGTCTTAGATTCGTACTCTGACCTACTGGTTAAGGTCTTAACTCTTACTCTGGCCTAATAGCTAAGGTCTTAACTCTTACTCTGGCCTACTGGTTAATGTGTTAACTCTTACTCTGGCCTAATAGCTAAGATCTTAGACTCGTGCTCTGGCCTAATAGCTAAGGTCTTAACTCTTACTCTGGCCTAATAGATAAGGTCTTAGACTCGTACTCTGGCCTAATGGTTAAGGTCTTAACTCTTACTCTGGCCTACTGGTTAAGGTCTTAACTCTTACTCTGGCCTAATAGCTAAGGTCTTAACTCTTACTCTGGCCTACTGGTTAAGGTCTTAACTCTTACTCTGGCCTAATAGCTAAGATCTTAACTCTTACTCTAGCCTAATAGCTAAGGTCTTCACTCTTACTCTGGCCTACTGGTTAAGGTCTTAACTCTTACTCTGGCCTAATAGCTAAGGTCTTAGACTCGTACTCTGGCCTACAGGTTGAGGTCTTAACTCTTACTCTGGCCTACTGGTTAAGGTCTTAACTCTTACTCTGGCCTAATAGCTAAGGTCTTAGACTCGTACTCTGGCCTAATGGTTAAGGTCTTAACTCTTACTCTGGCCTACTGGTTAAGGTCTTAACTCTTAGTCTGGCCTACTGATTAAGGTCTTAACTCTTACTCTGGCATGATAGCTAAGGTCTTAACTCTTACTCTGGCCTAATAGATAAGGTCTTAGACTCGTACTCTGGCCTAATGGTTAAGGTCTTAACTCTTACTCTGGCCTAATAGCTAAGGTCTTAACTCTTACTCTGGCCTCATAGCTAATGTCTTAGACTCGTACTCCGGCCTAATGGTTAAGGTCTTAACTCTTACTCTAGCCTAATAGCTAAGGTCTTAGACTCGTACTCTGGCCTAATAGCTAAGGTCTTAGACTCGTACTCTGGCCTAATGGTTAAGGTCTTAACTCTTACTCTGGCCTAATAGCTAAGGTCTTAGACTCGTACTCTGGCCTAATGGTTAAGGTCTTAACTTTTACTCTGGCCTAATAGCTAACGTCTTAACTCTTACTCTGGCCTAATAGCTAAGGTCTTAGACTCGTACTCTGGCCTACTGGTGAAGGTCTTAACTCTTACTCTGGCCTACTGGTTAAGGTCTTAACTCTTACTCTGGCCTAATAGCTAAGGTCTTGACTCGTACTCTGGCCTAATAGCTAAGGTCTTAGACTCGTACTCTGGTCTAATGGTTAAGGTCTTAACTCTTACTCTAGCCTATTAGCTAAGGTCTTAACTCTTACTCTGGCCTACTGGTTAAGGTCTTAACTCTTACTCTGGCCTAATAGTTAAAGTCTTAGACTCGTACTATGGCCTAATGGTTAAGGTCTTAACTCTTGCTCTGGCCTAATGGTTAAGGTCTTAACTCTTACTCTGGCCTAATAGCTAAGGTCTTAGACTCGCACTCTGGCCTAATAGCTAAGGTATTAGACTCTTACTCTGGCCTAATGGTTAAGGTCTTAACTCTTACTCTGGCCTACTGGTTAAGGTCTTAACTCTTACTCTGGCCTAATAGCTAAGGTCTTAGACTCGTACTCTGGCCTAATAGCTAAGGTCTTAGACTCGTACTCTGGACTACAGGTTGAGGTCTTAACTCTTACTCTGGCCTACTGGTTAAGGTCTTAACTCTTACTCTGGCCTAATAGCTAAGGTCTTAGACTCGTACTCTGGCCTACTGGTTAAGGTCTTAACTCTTACTCTGGCCTAACAGCTAAGGTCTTATCTCTTACTCTGGCCTAATAGCTAAGGTCTTAGACTCGCACTCTGGCCTAATGTTTATGGTCTTAACTCTTACACTGGCCTACTGGTTAAGGTCTTAACCCTTACTCTGGCCTAATAGCTAAGGTCTTAGACTCGTACTCTGGCCTACAGGTTAAGGTCTGAACTCTTACTCTGTCCTACTGGTTAAGGTCTTAACTCTTACTCTGGCCTAATAGCTAAGGTCTTAACTCTTACTCTTGCCTATTAGCTAAGGTCTTAGACTCGTACTCTGGCCTAATAGCTAAGGTCTTAGATTCGTACTCTGGCCTAATAGCTAAGGTCTTAGATTCGTACTCTGGCCTAATAGCTAAGGTTTTAACTCTTACTCTGGCCTACTGGTTAATGTGTTAACTCTTACTCTGGCCTAATAGCTAAGGTCTTAGACTCGTGCTCTGGCCTAATATCTAAGGTCTTAACTCTTACTCTGGCCTAATAGCTAAGGTCTTAGACTCGTACTCTGGCCTAATAGCTAAGGTCTTAGACTCGTACTCTGGCCTAATGGTTAAGGTCTTAACTCTTACTCTGGCCTAATAGCTAAGGTCTTAGACTCGTACTCTGGCCTAATGGTTAAGGTCTTAACTTTTACTCTGGCCTAATAGCTAACGTCTTAACTCTTACTCTGGCCTAATAGCTAAGGTCTTAGACTCGTACTCTGGCCTACTGGTTAAGGTCTTAACTCTTACTCTGGCCTACTGGTTAAGGTCTTAACTCTTACTCTGGCCTAATAGCTAAGGTCTTAGACTCGTACTCTGGCCTAATAGCTAAGGTCTTAGACTCGTACTCTGGTCTAATGGTTAAGGTCTTAACTCTTACTCTAGCCTATTAGCTAAGGTCTTAACTCTTACTCTGGCCTACTGGTTAAGGTCTTAACTCTTACTCTGGCCTAATAGTTAAAGTCTTAGACTCGTACTATGGCCTAATGGTTAAGGTCTTAACTCTTGCTCTGGCCTAATGGTTAAGGTCTTAACTCTTACTCTGGCCTAATAGCTAAGGTCTTAGACTCGCACTCTGGCCTAATAGCTAAGTTATTAGACTCTTACTCTGGCCTAATGGTTAAGGTCTTAACTCTTACTCTGGCCTACTGGTTAAGGTCTTAACTCTTACTCTGGCCTAATAGCTAAGGTCTTAGACTCGTACTCTGGCCTAATAGCTAAGGTCTTAGACTCGTACTCTGGCCTACAGGTTGAGGTCTTAACTCTTACTCTGGCCTACTGGTTAAGGTCTTAACTCTTACTCTGGCCTAATAGCTAAGGTCTTAGACTCGTACTCTGGCCTACTGGTTAAGGTCTTAACTCTTACTCTGGCCTAACAGCTAAGGTCTTATCTCTTACTCTGGCCTAATAGCTAAGGTCTTAGACTCGCACTCTGGCCTAATGTTTATGGTCTTAACTCTTACACTGGCCTACTGGTTAAGGTCTTAACCCTTACTCTGGCCTAATAGCTAAGGTCTTAGACTCGTACTCTGGCCTACAGGTTAAGGTCTGAACTCTTACTCTGTCCTACTGGTTAAGGTCTTAACTCTTACTCTGGCCTAATAGCTAAGGTCTTAACTAGGCCTGGGCAAAAATTTCGTTCCGTTCGCGGAAATTGCGATAATTTGACATTTTTGCGTTCCGCGGAGAGCGCGAAAATGTCAAAAATTCCGGTTTCCGCAGCTTGGCGATAATTTGTTTCTTGCTCGCGCTGTAAAATGATACATTCTCGCGCGCGCGCGATCGCCTTACCTGAATCCCTGCGTTCGCCGACAAGTTTTCTTGATCCGGTCGCGTTCTCCATGAGATGTTGTATTGTTTTTAGCCATTTGCGCTGTCTCGCGACAGTTCGCGCCCGCAGTGACGTCATGCGTCGCGCGATCACGTCTTTCTTCTCGCGATCTTGCACCGCGAGAACAACTCAAAACAAGATGGCCGCGCCCGCAAGCAACCACATGGGTAAGTTGGCGACCCGCAACCATGCAGAAAATCTCGCGAACATGCCGGAAAAAAACTTCCGCATCTTCGCGATATTTCTGCTTGTTTGCGATAATTTTAAACATTCTCGCGATAATTTGCGAAGGTTAATTCCGCAAATTCCGCCCACCCCTAGTCTTAACTCTTACTCTTGCCTATTAGCTAAGGTCTTAGACTCGTACTCTGGCCTAATAGCTAAGGTCTTAGATTCGTACTCTGGCCTAATAGCTAAGGTCTTAGATTCGTACTCTGGCCTAATAGCTAAGGTTTTAACTCTTACTCTGGCCTACTGGTTAATGTGTTAACTCTTACTCTGGCCTAATAGCTAAGGTCTTAGACTCGTGCTCTGGCCTAATATCTAAGGTCTTAACTCTTACTCTGGCCTAATAGCTAAGGTCTTAGACTCGTACTCTGGCCTAATGGTTAAGGTCTTAACTTTTACTCTGGCCTACTGGTTAAGGTCTTAACTCTTACTCTGGCCTAATGGTTAAGGTCTTAACTCTTACTCTGGCCTAATAGCTAAGGTCTTAACCCTTACTCTGGCCTAATAGCTAAGGTCTTAGACTCGTACTCTGGCCTACTGGTTAAGGTCTTAACTCTTACTCTGGCCTAATAGCTAAGGTCTTAGACTCGTACTCTGGCCTAATAGCTAAGGTCTTAGACTCGTACTCTGGCCTACAGGTTGAGGTCTTAACTCTTACTCTGGCCTAATAGCTAAGGTCTTAACTCTTACTCTGGCCTATTAGCTAAGGTCTTAGACTCGTACTCTGGTCTAATAGTTAAGGTCTTAACTCTTACTCTGGCCTAATAGCTAAGGTCTTAGAGTCGTACTCTGGCCTAATAGCTAAGGTCTTAGATTCGTACTCTGACCTACTGGTTAAGGTCTTAACTCTTACTCTGGCCTAATAGCTAAGGTCTTAACTCTTACTCTGGCCTACTGGTTAATGTGTTAACTCTTACTCTGGCCTAATAGCTAAGATCTTAGACTCGTGCTCTGGCCTAATAGCTAAGGTCTTAACTCTTACTCTGGCCTAATAGATAAGGTCTTAGACTCGTACTCTGGCCTAATGGTTAAGGTCTTAACTCTTACTCTGGCCTACTGGTTAAGGTCTTAACTCTTACTCTGGCCTAATAGCTAAGGTCTTAACTCTTACTCTGGCCTACTGGTTAAGGTCTTAACTCTTACTCTGGCCTAATAGCTAAGATCTTAACTCTTACTCTAGCCTAATAGCTAAGGTCTTCACTCTTACTCTGGCCTACTGGTTAAGGTCTTAACTCTTACTCTGGCCTAATAGCTAAGGTCTTAGACTCGTACTCTGGCCTACAGGTTGAGGTCTTAACTCTTACTCTGGCCTACTGGTTAAGGTCTTAACTCTTACTCTGGCCTAATAGCTAAGGTCTTAGACTCGTACTCTGGCCTAATGGTTAAGGTCTTAACTCTTACTCTGGCCTACTGGTTAAGGTCTTAACTCTTAGTCTGGCCTACTGATTAAGGTCTTAACTCTTACTCTGGCATGATAGCTAAGGTCTTAACTCTTACTCTGGCCTAATAGATAAGGTCTTAGACTCGTACTCTGGCCTAATGGTTAAGGTCTTAACTCTTACTCTGGCCTAATAGCTAAGGTCTTAACTCTTACTCTGGCCTCATAGCTAATGTCTTAGACTCGTACTCCGGCCTAATGGTTAAGGTCTTAACTCTTACTCTAGCCTAATAGCTAAGGTCTTAGACTCGTACTCTGGCCTAATAGCTAAGGTCTTAGACTCGTACTCTGGCCTAATGGTTAAGGTCTTAACTCTTACTCTGGCCTAATAGCTAAGGTCTTAGACTCGTACTCTGGCCTAATGGTTAAGGTCTTAACTTTTACTCTGGCCTAATAGCTAACGTCTTAACTCTTACTCTGGCCTAATAGCTAAGGTCTTAGACTCGTACTCTGGCCTACTGGTGAAGGTCTTAACTCTTACTCTGGCCTACTGGTTAAGGTCTTAACTCTTACTCTGGCCTAATAGCTAAGGTCTTGACTCGTACTCTGGCCTAATAGCTAAGGTCTTAGACTCGTACTCTGGTCTAATGGTTAAGGTCTTAACTCTTACTCTAGCCTATTAGCTAAGGTCTTAACTCTTACTCTGGCCTACTGGTTAAGGTCTTAACTCTTACTCTGGCCTAATAGTTAAAGTCTTAGACTCGTACTATGGCCTAATGGTTAAGGTCTTAACTCTTGCTCTGGCCTAATGGTTAAGGTCTTAACTCTTACTCTGGCCTAATAGCTAAGGTCTTAGACTCGCACTCTGGCCTAATAGCTAAGGTATTAGACTCTTACTCTGGCCTAATGGTTAAGGTCTTAACTCTTACTCTGGCCTACTGGTTAAGGTCTTAACTCTTACTCTGGCCTAATAGCTAAGGTCTTAGACTCGTACTCTGGCCTAATAGCTAAGGTCTTAGACTCGTACTCTGGACTACAGGTTGAGGTCTTAACTCTTACTCTGGCCTACTGGTTAAGGTCTTAACTCTTACTCTGGCCTAATAGCTAAGGTCTTAGACTCGTACTCTGGCCTACTGGTTAAGGTCTTAACTCTTACTCTGGCCTAACAGCTAAGGTCTTATCTCTTACTCTGGCCTAATAGCTAAGGTCTTAGACTCGCACTCTGGCCTAATGTTTATGGTCTTAACTCTTACACTGGCCTACTGGTTAAGGTCTTAACCCTTACTCTGGCCTAATAGCTAAGGTCTTAGACTCGTACTCTGGCCTACAGGTTAAGGTCTGAACTCTTACTCTGTCCTACTGGTTAAGGTCTTAACTCTTACTCTGGCCTAATAGCTAAGGTCTTAACTCTTACTCTTGCCTATTAGCTAAGGTCTTAGACTCGTACTCTGGCCTAATAGCTAAGGTCTTAGATTCGTACTCTGGCCTAATAGCTAAGGTCTTAGATTCGTACTCTGGCCTAATAGCTAAGGTTTTAACTCTTACTCTGGCCTACTGGTTAATGTGTTAACTCTTACTCTGGCCTAATAGCTAAGGTCTTAGACTCGTGCTCTGGCCTAATATCTAAGGTCTTAACTCTTACTCTGGCCTAATAGCTAAGGTCTTAGACTCGTACTCTGGCCTAATGGTTAAGGTCTTAACTTTTACTCTGGCCTACTGGTTAAGGTCTTAACTCTTACTCTGGCCTAATGGTTAAGGTCTTAACTCTTACTCTGGCCTAATAGCTAAGGTCTTAACCCTTACTCTGGCCTAATAGCTAAGGTCTTAGACTCGTACTCTGGCCTACTGGTTAAGGTCTTAACTCTTACTCTGGCCTAATAGCTAAGGTCTTAGACTCGTACTCTGGCCTAATAGCTAAGGTCTTAGACTCGTACTCTGGCCTACAGGTTGAGGTCTTAACTCTTACTCTGGCCTAATAGCTAAGGTCTTAACTCTTACTCTGGCCTATTAGCTAAGGTCTTAGACTCGTACTCTGGTCTAATAGTTAAGGTCTTAACTCTTACTCTGGCCTAATAGCTAAGGTCTTAGAGTCGTACTCTGGCCTAATAGCTAAGGTCTTAGATTCGTACTCTGACCTACTGGTTAAGGTCTTAACTCTTACTCTGGCCTAATAGCTAAGGTCTTAACTCTTACTCTGGCCTACTGGTTAATGTGTTAACTCTTACTCTGGCCTAATAGCTAAGATCTTAGACTCGTGCTCTGGCCTAATAGCTAAGGTCTTAACTCTTACTCTGGCCTAATAGATAAGGTCTTAGACTCGTACTCTGGCCTAATGGTTAAGGTCTTAACTCTTACTCTGGCCTACTGGTTAAGGTCTTAACTCTTACTCTGGCCTAATAGCTAAGGTCTTAACTCTTACTCTGGCCTACTGGTTAAGGTCTTAACTCTTACTCTGGCCTAATAGCTAAGATCTTAACTCTTACTCTAGCCTAATAGCTAAGGTCTTCACTCTTACTCTGGCCTACTGGTTAAGGTCTTAACTCTTACTCTGGCCTAATAGCTAAGGTCTTAGACTCGTACTCTGGCCTACAGGTTGAGGTCTTAACTCTTACTCTGGCCTACTGGTTAAGGTCTTAACTCTTACTCTGGCCTAATAGCTAAGGTCTTAGACTCGTACTCTGGCCTAATGGTTAAGGTCTTAACTCTTACTCTGGCCTACTGGTTAAGGTCTTAACTCTTAGTCTGGCCTACTGATTAAGGTCTTAACTCTTACTCTGGCATGATAGCTAAGGTCTTAACTCTTACTCTGGCCTAATAGATAAGGTCTTAGACTCGTACTCTGGCCTAATGGTTAAGGTCTTAACTCTTACTCTGGCCTAATAGCTAAGGTCTTAACTCTTACTCTGGCCTCATAGCTAATGTCTTAGACTCGTACTCCGGCCTAATGGTTAAGGTCTTAACTCTTACTCTAGCCTAATAGCTAAGGTCTTAGACTCGTACTCTGGCCTAATAGCTAAGGTCTTAGACTCGTACTCTGGCCTAATGGTTAAGGTCTTAACTCTTACTCTGGCCTAATAGCTAAGGTCTTAGACTCGTACTCTGGCCTAATGGTTAAGGTCTTAACTTTTACTCTGGCCTAATAGCTAACGTCTTAACTCTTACTCTGGCCTAATAGCTAAGGTCTTAGACTCGTACTCTGGCCTACTGGTGAAGGTCTTAACTCTTACTCTGGCCTACTGGTTAAGGTCTTAACTCTTACTCTGGCCTAATAGCTAAGGTCTTAGACTCGTACTCTGGCCTAATAGCTAAGGTCTTAGACTCGTACTCTGGTCTAATGGTTAAGGTCTTAACTCTTACTCTAGCCTATTAGCTAAGGTCTTAACTCTTACTCTGGCCTACTGGTTAAGGTCTTAACTCTTACTCTGGCCTAATAGTTAAAGTCTTAGACTCGTACTATGGCCTAATGGTTAAGGTCTTAACTCTTGCTCTGGCCTAATGGTTAAGGTCTTAACTCTTACTCTGGCCTAATAGCTAAGGTCTTAGACTCGCACTCTGGCCTAATAGCTAAGGTATTAGACTCTTACTCTGGCCTAATGGTTAAGGTCTTAACTCTTACTCTGGCCTACTGGTTAAGGTCTTAACTCTTACTCTGGCCTAATAGCTAAGGTCTTAGACTCGTACTCTGGCCTAATAGCTAAGGTCTTAGACTCGTACTCTGGACTACAGGTTGAGGTCTTAACTCTTACTCTGGCCTACTGGTTAAGGTCTTAACTCTTACTCTGGCCTAATAGCTAAGGTCTTAGACTCGTACTCTGGCCTACTGGTTAAGGTCTTAACTCTTACTCTGGCCTAACAGCTAAGGTCTTATCTCTTACTCTGGCCTAATAGCTAAGGTCTTAGACTCGCACTCTGGCCTAATGTTTATGGTCTTAACTCTTACACTGGCCTACTGGTTAAGGTCTTAACCCTTACTCTGGCCTAATAGCTAAGGTCTTAGACTCGTACTCTGGCCTACAGGTTAAGGTCTGAACTCTTACTCTGTCCTACTGGTTAAGGTCTTAACTCTTACTCTGGCCTAATAGCTAAGGTCTTAACTCTTACTCTTGCCTATTAGCTAAGGTCTTAGACTCGTACTCTGGCCTAATAGCTAAGGTCTTAGATTCGTACTCTGGCCTAATAGCTAAGGTCTTAGATTCGTACTCTGGCCTAATAGCTAAGGTTTTAACTCTTACTCTGGCCTACTGGTTAATGTGTTAACTCTTACTCTGGCCTAATAGCTAAGGTCTTAGACTCGTGCTCTGGCCTAATATCTAAGGTCTTAACTCTTACTCTGGCCTAATAGCTAAGGTCTTAGACTCGTACTCTGGCCTAATGGTTAAGGTCTTAACTTTTACTCTGGCCTACTGGTTAAGGTCTTAACTCTTACTCTGGCCTAATGGTTAAGGTCTTAACTCTTACTCTGGCCTAATAGCTAAGGTCTTAACCCTTACTCTGGCCTAATAGCTAAGGTCTTAGACTCGTACTCTGGCCTACTGGTTAAGGTCTTAACTCTTACTCTGGCCTAATAGCTAAGGTCTTAGACTCGTACTCTGGCCTAATAGCTAAGGTCTTAGACTCGTACTCTGGCCTACAGGTTGAGGTCTTAACTCTTACTCTGGCCTAATAGCTAAGGTCTTAACTCTTACTCTGGCCTATTAGCTAAGGTCTTAGACTCGTACTCTGGTCTAATAGTTAAGGTCTTAACTCTTACTCTGGCCTAATAGCTAAGGTCTTAGAGTCGTACTCTGGCCTAATAGCTAAGGTCTTAGATTCGTACTCTGACCTACTGGTTAAGGTCTTAACTCTTACTCTGGCCTAATAGCTAAGGTCTTAACTCTTACTCTGGCCTACTGGTTAATGTGTTAACTCTTACTCTGGCCTAATAGCTAAGATCTTAGACTCGTGCTCTGGCCTAATAGCTAAGGTCTTAACTCTTACTCTGGCCTAATAGATAAGGTCTTAGACTCGTACTCTGGCCTAATGGTTAAGGTCTTAACTCTTACTCTGGCCTACTGGTTAAGGTCTTAACTCTTACTCTGGCCTAATAGCTAAGGTCTTAACGCTTACTCTGGCCTACTGGTTAAGGTCTTAACTCTTACTCTGGCCTAATAGCTAAGATCTTAACTCTTACTCTAGACTAATAGCTAAGGTCTTCACTCTTACTCTGGCCTACTGGTTAAGGTCTTAACTCTTACTCTGGCCTAATAGCTAAGGTCTTAGACTCGTACTCTGGCCTACAGGTTGAGGTCTTAACTCTTACTCTGGCCTACTGGTTAAGGTCTTAACTCTTACTCTGGCCTAATAGCTAAGGTCTTAGACTCGTACTCTGGCCTAATGGTTAAGGTCTTAACTCTTACTCTGGCCTACTGGTTAAGGTCTTAACTCTTAGTCTGGCCTACTGATTAAGGTCTTAACTCTTACTCTGGCATGATAGCTAAGGTCTTAACTCTTACTCTGGCCTAATAGATAAGGTCTTAGACTCGTACTCTGGCCTAATGGTTAAGGTCTTAACTCTTACTCTGGCCTAATAGCTAAGGTCTTAACTCTTACTCTGGCCTCATAGCTAATGTCTTAGACTCGTACTCCGGCCTAATGGTTAAGGTCTTAACTCTTACTCTAGCCTAATAGCTAAGGTCTTAGACTCGTACTCTGGCCTAATAGCTAAGGTCTTAGACTCGTACTCTGGCCTAATGGTTAAGGTCTTAACTCTTACTCTGGCCTAATAGCTAAGGTCTTAGACTCGTACTCTGGCCTAATGGTTAAGGTCTTAACTTTTACTCTGGCCTAATAGCTAACGTCTTAACTCTTACTCTGGCCTAATAGCTAAGGTCTTAGACTCGTACTCTGGCCTACTGGTGAAGGTCTTAACTCTTACTCTGGCCTACTGGTTAAGGTCTTAACTCTTACTCTGGCCTAATAGCTAAGGTCTTAGACTCGTACTCTGGCCTAATAGCTAAGGTCTTAGACTCGTACTCTGGTCTAATGGTTAAGGTCTTAACTCTTACTCTAGCCTATTAGCTAAGGTCTTAACTCTTACTCTGGCCTACTGGTTAAGGTCTTAACTCTTACTCTGGCCTAATAGTTAAAGTCTTAGACTCGTACTATGGCCTAATGGTTAAGGTCTTAACTCTTGCTCTGGCCTAATGGTTAAGGTCTTAACTCTTACTCTGGCCTAATAGCTAAGGTCTTAGACTCGCACTCTGGCCTAATAGCTAAGGTATTAGACTCTTACTCTGGCCTAATGGTTAAGGTCTTAACTCTTACTCTGGCCTACTGGTTAAGGTCTTAACTCTTACTCTGGCCTAATAGCTAAGGTCTTAGACTCGTACTCTGGCCTAATAGCTAAGGTCTTAGACTCGTACTCTGGACTACAGGTTGAGGTCTTAACTCTTACTCTGGCCTACTGGTTAAGGTCTTAACTCTTACTCTGGCCTAATAGCTAAGGTCTTAGACTCGTACTCTGGCCTACTGGTTAAGGTCTTAACTCTTACTCTGGCCTAACAGCTAAGGTCTTATCTCTTACTCTGGCCTAATAGCTAAGGTCTTAGACTCGCACTCTGGCCTAATGTTTATGGTCTTAACTCTTACACTGGCCTACTGGTTAAGGTCTTAACCCTTACTCTGGCCTAATAGCTAAGGTCTTAGACTCGTACTCTGGCCTACAGGTTAAGGTCTGAACTCTTACTCTGTCCTACTGGTTAAGGTCTTAACTCTTACTCTGGCCTAATAGCTAAGGTCTTAACTCTTACTCTTGCCTATTAGCTAAGGTCTTAGACTCGTACTCTGGCCTAATAGCTAAGGTCTTAGATTCGTACTCTGGCCTAATAGCTAAGGTCTTAGATTCGTACTCTGGCCTAATAGCTAAGGTTTTAACTCTTACTCTGGCCTACTGGTTAATGTGTTAACTCTTACTCTGGCCTAATAGCTAAGGTCTTAGACTCGTGCTCTGGCCTAATATCTAAGGTCTTAACTCTTACTCTGGCCTAATAGCTAAGGTCTTAGACTCGTACTCTGGCCTAATGGTTAAGGTCTTAACTTTTACTCTGGCCTACTGGTTAAGGTCTTAACTCTTACTCTGGCCTAATGGTTAAGGTCTTAACTCTTACTCTGGCCTAATAGCTAAGGTCTTAACCCTTACTCTGGCCTAATAGCTAAGGTCTTAGACTCGTACTCTGGCCTACTGGTTAAGGTCTTAACTCTTACTCTGGCCTAATAGCTAAGGTCTTAGACTCGTACTCTGGCCTAATAGCTAAGGTCTTAGACTCGTACTCTGGCCTAATGGTTAAGGTCTTAACTCTTACTCTGGCCTAATAGCTAAGGTCTTAGACTCGTACTCTGGCCTAATGGTTAAGGTCTTAACTTTTACTCTGGCCTAATAGCTAACGTCTTAACTCTTACTCTGGCCTAATAGCTAAGGTCTTAGACTCGTACTCTGGCCTACTGGTTAAGGTCTTAACTCTTACTCTGGCCTACTGGTTAAGGTCTTAACTCTTACTCTGGCCTAATAGCTAAGGTCTTAGACTCGTACTCTGGCCTAATAGCTAAGGTCTTAGACTCGTACTCTGGTCTAATAGTTAAGGTCTTAACTCTTACTCTAGCCTATTAGCTAAGGTCTTAACTCTTACTCTGGCCTACTGGTTAAGGTCTTAACTCTTACTCTGGCCTAATAGTTAAAGTCTTAGACTCGTACTATGGCCTAATGGTTAAGGTCTTAACTCTTGCTCTGGCCTACTGGTTAACGTCTTAACTCTTACTCTGGCCTAATAGCTAAGGTCTTAGACTCGTACTCTGGCCTAATAGCTAAGGTCTTAGACTCGTACTCTGGCCTACAGGTTGAAGTCTTTACTCTTACTCTGGCCTACTGGTTAAGGTCTTAACTCTTACTCTGGCCTAATAGCTAAGGTCTTAGACTCGTACTCTGGCCTACAGGTTAAGGTCTTAACTCTTACTCTGGCCTACTGGTTAAGGTCTTAACACTTACTCTGGCCTAATAGCTAAGGTCTTAGACTTATACTCTGGCCTACTGGTTAAGGTCTTAACTCTTACACTGGCCTACTGGTTAAGGTCTTAACCCTTACTCTGGCCTAATAGCTAAGGTCTTAGACTCGTACTCTGGCCTACAGGTTAAGGTCTTAACTCTTACTCTGGCCTACTGGTTAAGGTCTTAACACTTACTCTGGCCTAATAGCTAAGGTCTTAGACTTATACTCTGGCCTACTGGTTAAGGTCTTAACTCTTACTCTGGCCTAATAGCTAAGGTCTTAACTCTTACTCTGGCTTATTAGCTAAGGTCTTAGACTCGTACTCTGGCCTAATAGTTAAGGTCTTAACTCTTACTCTGGCCTACTGGTTAAGGTCTGAACTCTAACTCTGGCCTAATAGCTAAGGTCTTAGACTCGTACTCTGGCCTAATAGCTAAGGTTTTAGATTCGTACTCTGGCCTAATAGCTAAGGTTTTAACTCTTACTCTGGCCTACTGGTTAATGTGTTAACTCTTACTCTGGCCTAATAGCTAAGGTCTTAGACTCGTGCTCTGGCCTAATATCTAAGGTCTTAACTCTTACTCTGGCCTAATAGCTAAGGTCTTAGACCGGTACTCTGGCCTAATGGTTAAGGTCTTAACTTTTACTCTGGCCTACTGGTTAAGGTCTTAACTCTTACTCTGGCCTAATGGTTAAGGTCTTAACTCTTACTCTGGCCTAATAGCTAAGGTCTTAACCCTTACTCTGGCCTAATAGCTAAGGTCTTAGACTCGTACTCTGGCCTACTGGTTAAGGTCTTAACTCTTACTCTGGCCTAATAGCTAAGGTCTTAGACTCGTACTCTGGCCTAATAGCTAAGGTCTTAGACTCGTACTCTGGCCTACAGGTTGAGGTCTTAACTCTTACTCTGGCCTACTGGTTAAGGTCTTAACTCTTACTCTGGCCTAATAGCTAAGGTCTTAGACTCGTACTCTGACCTACTGGTTAAGGTCTTAACTCTTACTCTGGCCTAACAGCTAAGGTCTTAACTCTTACTATGGCCTAATAGCTAAGGTCTTAGACTCGCACTCTGGCCTAATGTTTATGGTCTTAACTCTTACACTGGCCTACTGGTTAAGGTCTTAACCCTTACTCTGGCCTAATAGCTAAGGTCTTAGACTCGTACTCTGGCCTACATGTTAAGGTCTTAACTCTTACTCTGGCCTAATAGCTAAGGTCTTAGACTTATACTCTGGCCTACTGGTTAAGGTCTTAACTCTTACTCTGGCCTAATAGCTAAGGTCTTAACTCTTACTCTGGCCTATTAGCTAAGGTCTTAGACTCGTACTCTGGTCTAATAGTTAAGGTCTTAACTCTTACTCTGGCCTAATAGCTAAGGTCTTAGACTCGTACTCTGGCCTAATAGCTAAGGTCTTAGATTCGTACTCTGACCTACTGGTTAAGGTCTTAACTCTTACTCTGGCCTAATAGCTAAGGTCTTAACTCTTACTCTGGCCTACTGGTTAATGTGTTAACTCTTACTCTGGCCTAATAGCTAAGATCTTAGACTCGTGCTCTGGCCTAATAGCTAAGGTCTTAACTCTTACTCTGGCCTAATAGATAAGGTCTTAGACTCGTACTCTGGCCTAATGGTTAAGGTCTTAACTCTTACTCTGGCCTACTGGTTAAGGTCTTAACTCTTACTCTGGCCTAATAGCTAAGGTCTTAACTCTTACTCTGGCCTACTGGTTAAGGTCTTAACTCTTACTCTGGCCTAATAGCTAAGATCTTAACTCTTACTCTAGCCTAATAGCTAAGGTCTTCACTCTTACTCTGGCCTACTGGTTAAGGTCTTAACTCTTACTCTGGCCTAATAGCTAAGGTCTTAGACTCGTACTCTGGCCTACAGGTTGAGGTCTTAACTCTTACTCTGGCCTACTGGTTAAGGTCTTAACTCTTACTCTTGCCTAATACCTAAGGTCTTAGACTCGTACTCTGGCCTAATGGTTAAGGTCTTAACTCTTACTCTGGCCTACTGGTTAAGGTCTTAACTCTTAGTCTGGCCTACTGATTAAGGTCTTAACTCTTACTCTGGCATAATAGCTAAGGTCTTAACTCTTACTCTGGCCTAATAGATAAGGTCTTAGACTCGTACTCTGGCCTAATGGTTAAGGTCTTAACTCTTACTCTGGCCTAATAGCTAAGGTCTTAACTCTTACTCTGGCCTCATAGCTAAGGTCTTAGACTCGTACTCCGGCCTAATGGTTAAGGTCTTAACTCTTACTCTGGCCTAATAGCTAAGGTCTTAGACTCGTACTCTGGCCTAATAGCTAAGGTCTTAGACTCGTACTCTGGCCTAATGGTTAAGGTCTTAACTCTTACTCTGGCCTAATAGCTAAGGTCTTAGACTCGTACTCTGGCCTAATGGTTAAGGTCTTAACTTTTACTCTGGCCTAATAGCTAACGTCTTAACTCTTACTCTGGCCTAATAGCTAAGGTCTTAGACTCGTACTCTGGCCTACTGGTTAAGGTCTTAACTCTTACTCTGGCCTACTGGTTAAGGTCTTAACTCTTACTCTGGCCTAATAGCTAAGGTCTTAGACTCGTACTCTGGCCTAATAGCTAAGGTCTTAGACTCGTACTCTGGTCTAATGGTTAAGGTCTTAACTCTTACTCTAGCCTATTAGCTAAGGTCTTAACTCTTACTCTGGCCTACTGGTTAAGGTCTTAACTCTTACTCTGGCCTAATAGTTAAAGTCTTAGACTCGTACTATGGCCTAATGGTTAAGGTCTTAACTCTTGCTCTGGCCTAATGGTTAAGGTCTTAACTCTTACTCTGGCCTAATAGCTAAGGTCTTAGACTCGCACTCTGGCCTAATAGCTAAGTTATTAGACTCTTACTCTGGCCTAATGGTTAAGGTCTTAACTCTTACTCTGGCCTACTGGTTAAGGTCTTAACTCTTACTCTGGCCTAATAGCTAAGGTCTTAGACTCGTACTCTGGCCTAATAGCTAAGGTCTTAGACTCGTACTCTGGCCTACAGGTTGAGGTCTTAACTCTTACTCTGGCCTACTGGTTAAGGTCTTAACTCTTACTCTGGCCTAATAGCTAAGGTCTTAGACTCGTACTCTGGCCTACTGGTTAAGGTCTTAACTCTTACTCTGGCCTAACAGCTAAGGTCTTATCTCTTACTCTGGCCTAATAGCTAAGGTCTTAGACTCGCACTCTGGCCTAATGTTTATGGTCTTAACTCTTACACTGGCCTACTGGTTAAGGTCTTAACCCTTACTCTGGCCTAATAGCTAAGGTCTTAGACTCGTACTCTGGCCTACAGGTTAAGGTCTGAACTCTTACTCTGTCCTACTGGTTAAGGTCTTAACTCTTACTCTGGCCTAATAGCTAAGGTCTTAACTAGGCCTGGGCAAAAATTTCGTTCCGTTCGCGGAAATTGCGATAATTTGACATTTTTGCGTTCCGCGGAGAGCGCGAAAATGTCAAAAATTCCGGTTTCCGCAGCTTGGCGATAATTTGTTTCTTGCTCGCGCTGTAAAATGATACATTCTCGCGCGCGCGCGATCGCCTTACCTGAATCCCTGCGTTCGCCGACAAGTTTTCTTGATCCGGTCGCGTTCTCCATGAGATGTTGTATTGTTTTTAGCCATTTGCGCTGTCTCGCGACAGTTCGCGCCCGCAGTGACGTCATGCGTCGCGCGATCACGTCTTTCTTCTCGCGATCATGCACCGCGAGAACAACTCAAAACAAGATGGCCGCGCCCGCAAGCAACCACATGGGTAAGTTGGCGACCCGCAACCATGCAGAAAATCTCGCGAACATGCCGGAAAAAAACTTCCGCATCTTCGCGATATTTCTGCTTGTTTGCGATAATTTTAAACATTCTCGCGATAATTTGCGAAGGTTAATTCCGCAAATTCCGCCCACCCCTAGTCTTAACTCTTACTCTTGCCTATTAGCTAAGGTCTTAGACTCGTACTCTGGCCTAATAGCTAAGGTCTTAGATTCGTACTCTGGCCTAATAGCTAAGGTCTTAGATTCGTACTCTGGCCTAATAGCTAAGGTTTTAACTCTTACTCTGGCCTACTGGTTAATGTGTTAACTCTTACTCTGGCCTAATAGCTAAGGTCTTAGACTCGTGCTCTGGCCTAATATCTAAGGTCTTAACTCTTACTCTGGCCTAATAGCTAAGGTCTTAGACTCGTACTCTGGCCTAATGGTTAAGGTCTTAACTTTTACTCTGGCCTACTGGTTAAGGTCTTAACTCTTACTCTGGCCTAATGGTTAAGGTCTTAACTCTTACTCTGGCCTAATAGCTAAGGTCTTAACCCTTACTCTGGCCTAATAGCTAAGGTCTTAGACTCGTACTCTGGCCTACTGGTTAAGGTCTTAACTCTTACTCTGGCCTAATAGCTAAGGTCTTAGACTCGTACTCTGGCCTAATAGCTAAGGTCTTAGACTCGTACTCTGGCCTACAGGTTGAGGTCTTAACTCTTACTCTGGCCTAATAGCTAAGGTCTTAACTCTTACTCTGGCCTATTAGCTAAGGTCTTAGACTCGTACTCTGGTCTAATAGTTAAGGTCTTAACTCTTACTCTGGCCTAATAGCTAAGGTCTTAGAGTCGTACTCTGGCCTAATAGCTAAGGTCTTAGATTCGTACTCTGACCTACTGGTTAAGGTCTTAACTCTTACTCTGGCCTAATAGCTAAGGTCTTAACTCTTACTCTGGCCTACTGGTTAATGTGTTAACTCTTACTCTGGCCTAATAGCTAAGATCTTAGACTCGTGCTCTGGCCTAATAGCTAAGGTCTTAACTCTTACTCTGGCCTAATAGATAAGGTCTTAGACTCGTACTCTGGCCTAATGGTTAAGGTCTTAACTCTTACTCTGGCCTACTGGTTAAGGTCTTAACTCTTACTCTGGCCTAATAGCTAAGGTCTTAACTCTTACTCTGGCCTACTGGTTAAGGTCTTAACTCTTACTCTGGCCTAATAGCTAAGATCTTAACTCTTACTCTAGCCTAATAGCTAAGGTCTTCACTCTTACTCTGGCCTACTGGTTAAGGTCTTAACTCTTACTCTGGCCTAATAGCTAAGGTCTTAGACTCGTACTCTGGCCTACAGGTTGAGGTCTTAACTCTTACTCTGGCCTACTGGTTAAGGTCTTAACTCTTACTCTGGCCTAATAGCTAAGGTCTTAGACTCGTACTCTGGCCTAATGGTTAAGGTCTTAACTCTTACTCTGGCCTACTGGTTAAGGTCTTAACTCTTAGTCTGGCCTACTGATTAAGGTCTTAACTCTTACTCTGGCATGATAGCTAAGGTCTTAACTCTTACTCTGGCCTAATAGATAAGGTCTTAGACTCGTACTCTGGCCTAATGGTTAAGGTCTTAACTCTTACTCTGGCCTAATAGCTAAGGTCTTAACTCTTACTCTGGCCTCATAGCTAATGTCTTAGACTCGTACTCCGGCCTAATGGTTAAGGTCTTAACTCTTACTCTAGCCTAATAGCTAAGGTCTTAGACTCGTACTCTGGCCTAATAGCTAAGGTCTTAGACTCGTACTCTGGCCTAATGGTTAAGGTCTTAACTCTTACTCTGGCCTAATAGCTAAGGTCTTAGACTCGTACTCTGGCCTAATGGTTAAGGTCTTAACTTTTACTCTGGCCTAATAGCTAACGTCTTAACTCTTACTCTGGCCTAATAGCTAAGGTCTTAGACTCGTACTCTGGCCTACTGGTGAAGGTCTTAACTCTTACTCTGGCCTACTGGTTAAGGTCTTAACTCTTACTCTGGCCTAATAGCTAAGGTCTTAGACTCGTACTCTGGCCTAATAGCTAAGGTCTTAGACTCGTACTCTGGTCTAATGGTTAAGGTCTTAACTCTTACTCTAGCCTATTAGCTAAGGTCTTAACTCTTACTCTGGCCTACTGGTTAAGGTCTTAACTCTTACTCTGGCCTAATAGTTAAAGTCTTAGACTCGTACTATGGCCTAATGGTTAAGGTCTTAACTCTTGCTCTGGCCTAATGGTTAAGGTCTTAACTCTTACTCTGGCCTAATAGCTAAGGTCTTAGACTCGCACTCTGGCCTAATAGCTAAGGTATTAGACTCTTACTCTGGCCTAATGGTTAAGGTCTTAACTCTTACTCTGGCCTACTGGTTAAGGTCTTAACTCTTACTCTGGCCTAATAGCTAAGGTCTTAGACTCGTACTCTGGCCTAATAGCTAAGGTCTTAGACTCGTACTCTGGACTACAGGTTGAGGTCTTAACTCTTACTCTGGCCTACTGGTTAAGGTCTTAACTCTTACTCTGGCCTAATAGCTAAGGTCTTAGACTCGTACTCTGGCCTACTGGTTAAGGTCTTAACTCTTACTCTGGCCTAACAGCTAAGGTCTTATCTCTTACTCTGGCCTAATAGCTAAGGTCTTAGACTCGCACTCTGGCCTAATGTTTATGGTCTTAACTCTTACACTGGCCTACTGGTTAAGGTCTTAACCCTTACTCTGGCCTAATAGCTAAGGTCTTAGACTCGTACTCTGGCCTACAGGTTAAGGTCTGAACTCTTACTCTGTCCTACTGGTTAAGGTCTTAACTCTTACTCTGGCCTAATAGCTAAGGTCTTAACTCTTACTCTTGCCTATTAGCTAAGGTCTTAGACTCGTACTCTGGCCTAATAGCTAAGGTCTTAGATTCGTACTCTGGCCTAATAGCTAAGGTCTTAGATTCGTACTCTGGCCTAATAGCTAAGGTTTTAACTCTTACTCTGGCCTACTGGTTAATGTGTTAACTCTTACTCTGGCCTAATAGCTAAGGTCTTAGACTCGTGCTCTGGCCTAATATCTAAGGTCTTAACTCTTACTCTGGCCTAATAGCTAAGGTCTTAGACTCGTACTCTGGCCTAATGGTTAAGGTCTTAACTTTTACTCTGGCCTACTGGTTAAGGTCTTAACTCTTACTCTGGCCTAATGGTTAAGGTCTTAACTCTTACTCTGGCCTAATAGCTAAGGTCTTAACCCTTACTCTGGCCTAATAGCTAAGGTCTTAGACTCGTACTCTGGCCTACTGGTTAAGGTCTTAACTCTTACTCTGGCCTAATAGCTAAGGTCTTAGACTCGTACTCTGGCCTAATAGCTAAGGTCTTAGACTCGTACTCTGGCCTACAGGTTGAGGTCTTAACTCTTACTCTGGCCTAATAGCTAAGGTCTTAACTCTTACTCTGGCCTATTAGCTAAGGTCTTAGACTCGTACTCTGGTCTAATAGTTAAGGTCTTAACTCTTACTCTGGCCTAATAGCTAAGGTCTTAGAGTCGTACTCTGGCCTAATAGCTAAGGTCTTAGATTCGTACTCTGACCTACTGGTTAAGGTCTTAACTCTTACTCTGGCCTAATAGCTAAGGTCTTAACTCTTACTCTGGCCTACTGGTTAATGTGTTAACTCTTACTCTGGCCTAATAGCTAAGATCTTAGACTCGTGCTCTGGCCTAATAGCTAAGGTCTTAACTCTTACTCTGGCCTAATAGATAAGGTCTTAGACTCGTACTCTGGCCTAATGGTTAAGGTCTTAACTCTTACTCTGGCCTACTGGTTAAGGTCTTAACTCTTACTCTGGCCTAATAGCTAAGGTCTTAACTCTTACTCTGGCCTACTGGTTAAGGTCTTAACTCTTACTCTGGCCTAATAGCTAAGATCTTAACTCTTACTCTAGCCTAATAGCTAAGGTCTTCACTCTTACTCTGGCCTACTGGTTAAGGTCTTAACTCTTACTCTGGCCTAATAGCTAAGGTCTTAGACTCGTACTCTGGCCTACAGGTTGAGGTCTTAACTCTTACTCTGGCCTACTGGTTAAGGTCTTAACTCTTACTCTGGCCTAATAGCTAAGGTCTTAGACTCGTACTCTGGCCTAATGGTTAAGGTCTTAACTCTTACTCTGGCCTACTGGTTAAGGTCTTAACTCTTAGTCTGGCCTACTGATTAAGGTCTTAACTCTTACTCTGGCATGATAGCTAAGGTCTTAACTCTTACTCTGGCCTAATAGATAAGGTCTTAGACTCGTACTCTGGCCTAATGGTTAAGGTCTTAACTCTTACTCTGGCCTAATAGCTAAGGTCTTAACTCTTACTCTGGCCTCATAGCTAATGTCTTAGACTCGTACTCCGGCCTAATGGTTAAGGTCTTAACTCTTACTCTAGCCTAATAGCTAAGGTCTTAGACTCGTACTCTGGCCTAATAGCTAAGGTCTTAGACTCGTACTCTGGCCTAATGGTTAAGGTCTTAACTCTTACTCTGGCCTAATAGCTAAGGTCTTAGACTCGTACTCTGGCCTAATGGTTAAGGTCTTAACTTTTACTCTGGCCTAATAGCTAACGTCTTAACTCTTACTCTGGCCTAATAGCTAAGGTCTTAGACTCGTACTCTGGCCTACTGGTGAAGGTCTTAACTCTTACTCTGGCCTACTGGTTAAGGTCTTAACTCTTACTCTGGCCTAATAGCTAAGGTCTTAGACTCGTACTCTGGCCTAATAGCTAAGGTCTTAGACTCGTACTCTGGTCTAATGGTTAAGGTCTTAACTCTTACTCTAGCCTATTAGCTAAGGTCTTAACTCTTACTCTGGCCTACTGGTTAAGGTCTTAACTCTTACTCTGGCCTAATAGTTAAAGTCTTAGACTCGTACTATGGCCTAATGGTTAAGGTCTTAACTCTTGCTCTGGCCTAATGGTTAAGGTCTTAACTCTTACTCTGGCCTAATAGCTAAGGTCTTAGACTCGCACTCTGGCCTAATAGCTAAGGTATTAGACTCTTACTCTGGCCTAATGGTTAAGGTCTTAACTCTTACTCTGGCCTACTGGTTAAGGTCTTAACTCTTACTCTGGCCTAATAGCTAAGGTCTTAGACTCGTACTCTGGCCTAATAGCTAAGGTCTTAGACTCGTACTCTGGACTACAGGTTGAGGTCTTAACTCTTACTCTGGCCTACTGGTTAAGGTCTTAACTCTTACTCTGGCCTAATAGCTAAGGTCTTAGACTCGTACTCTGGCCTACTGGTTAAGGTCTTAACTCTTACTCTGGCCTAACAGCTAAGGTCTTATCTCTTACTCTGGCCTAATAGCTAAGGTCTTAGACTCGCACTCTGGCCTAATGTTTATGGTCTTAACTCTTACACTGGCCTACTGGTTAAGGTCTTAACCCTTACTCTGGCCTAATAGCTAAGGTCTTAGACTCGTACTCTGGCCTACAGGTTAAGGTCTGAACTCTTACTCTGTCCTACTGGTTAAGGTCTTAACTCTTACTCTGGCCTAATAGCTAAGGTCTTAACTCTTACTCTTGCCTATTAGCTAAGGTCTTAGACTCGTACTCTGGCCTAATAGCTAAGGTCTTAGATTCGTACTCTGGCCTAATAGCTAAGGTCTTAGATTCGTACTCTGGCCTAATAGCTAAGGTTTTAACTCTTACTCTGGCCTACTGGTTAATGTGTTAACTCTTACTCTGGCCTAATAGCTAAGGTCTTAGACTCGTGCTCTGGCCTAATATCTAAGGTCTTAACTCTTACTCTGGCCTAATAGCTAAGGTCTTAGACTCGTACTCTGGCCTAATGGTTAAGGTCTTAACTTTTACTCTGGCCTACTGGTTAAGGTCTTAACTCTTACTCTGGCCTAATGGTTAAGGTCTTAACTCTTACTCTGGCCTAATAGCTAAGGTCTTAACCCTTACTCTGGCCTAATAGCTAAGGTCTTAGACTCGTACTCTGGCCTACTGGTTAAGGTCTTAACTCTTACTCTGGCCTAATAGCTAAGGTCTTAGACTCGTACTCTGGCCTAATAGCTAAGGTCTTAGACTCGTACTCTGGCCTACAGGTTGAGGTCTTAACTCTTACTCTGGCCTAATAGCTAAGGTCTTAACTCTTACTCTGGCCTATTAGCTAAGGTCTTAGACTCGTACTCTGGTCTAATAGTTAAGGTCTTAACTCTTACTCTGGCCTAATAGCTAAGGTCTTAGAGTCGTACTCTGGCCTAATAGCTAAGGTCTTAGATTCGTACTCTGACCTACTGGTTAAGGTCTTAACTCTTACTCTGGCCTAATAGCTAAGGTCTTAACTCTTACTCTGGCCTACTGGTTAATGTGTTAACTCTTACTCTGGCCTAATAGCTAAGATCTTAGACTCGTGCTCTGGCCTAATAGCTAAGGTCTTAACTCTTACTCTGGCCTAATAGATAAGGTCTTAGACTCGTACTCTGGCCTAATGGTTAAGGTCTTAACTCTTACTCTGGCCTACTGGTTAAGGTCTTAACTCTTACTCTGGCCTAATAGCTAAGGTCTTAACGCTTACTCTGGCCTACTGGTTAAGGTCTTAACTCTTACTCTGGCCTAATAGCTAAGATCTTAACTCTTACTCTAGACTAATAGCTAAGGTCTTCACTCTTACTCTGGCCTACTGGTTAAGGTCTTAACTCTTACTCTGGCCTAATAGCTAAGGTCTTAGACTCGTACTCTGGCCTACAGGTTGAGGTCTTAACTCTTACTCTGGCCTACTGGTTAAGGTCTTAACTCTTACTCTGGCCTAATAGCTAAGGTCTTAGACTCGTACTCTGGCCTAATGGTTAAGGTCTTAACTCTTACTCTGGCCTACTGGTTAAGGTCTTAACTCTTAGTCTGGCCTACTGATTAAGGTCTTAACTCTTACTCTGGCATGATAGCTAAGGTCTTAACTCTTACTCTGGCCTAATAGATAAGGTCTTAGACTCGTACTCTGGCCTAATGGTTAAGGTCTTAACTCTTACTCTGGCCTAATAGCTAAGGTCTTAACTCTTACTCTGGCCTCATAGCTAATGTCTTAGACTCGTACTCCGGCCTAATGGTTAAGGTCTTAACTCTTACTCTAGCCTAATAGCTAAGGTCTTAGACTCGTACTCTGGCCTAATAGCTAAGGTCTTAGACTCGTACTCTGGCCTAATGGTTAAGGTCTTAACTCTTACTCTGGCCTAATAGCTAAGGTCTTAGACTCGTACTCTGGCCTAATGGTTAAGGTCTTAACTTTTACTCTGGCCTAATAGCTAACGTCTTAACTCTTACTCTGGCCTAATAGCTAAGGTCTTAGACTCGTACTCTGGCCTACTGGTGAAGGTCTTAACTCTTACTCTGGCCTACTGGTTAAGGTCTTAACTCTTACTCTGGCCTAATAGCTAAGGTCTTAGACTCGTACTCTGGCCTAATAGCTAAGGTCTTAGACTCGTACTCTGGTCTAATGGTTAAGGTCTTAACTCTTACTCTAGCCTATTAGCTAAGGTCTTAACTCTTACTCTGGCCTACTGGTTAAGGTCTTAACTCTTACTCTGGCCTAATAGTTAAAGTCTTAGACTCGTACTATGGCCTAATGGTTAAGGTCTTAACTCTTGCTCTGGCCTAATGGTTAAGGTCTTAACTCTTACTCTGGCCTAATAGCTAAGGTCTTAGACTCGCACTCTGGCCTAATAGCTAAGGTATTAGACTCTTACTCTGGCCTAATGGTTAAGGTCTTAACTCTTACTCTGGCCTACTGGTTAAGGTCTTAACTCTTACTCTGGCCTAATAGCTAAGGTCTTAGACTCGTACTCTGGCCTAATAGCTAAGGTCTTAGACTCGTACTCTGGACTACAGGTTGAGGTCTTAACTCTTACTCTGGCCTACTGGTTAAGGTCTTAACTCTTACTCTGGCCTAATAGCTAAGGTCTTAGACTCGTACTCTGGCCTACTGGTTAAGGTCTTAACTCTTACTCTGGCCTAACAGCTAAGGTCTTATCTCTTACTCTGGCCTAATAGCTAAGGTCTTAGACTCGCACTCTGGCCTAATGTTTATGGTCTTAACTCTTACACTGGCCTACTGGTTAAGGTCTTAACCCTTACTCTGGCCTAATAGCTAAGGTCTTAGACTCGTACTCTGGCCTACAGGTTAAGGTCTGAACTCTTACTCTGTCCTACTGGTTAAGGTCTTAACTCTTACTCTGGCCTAATAGCTAAGGTCTTAACTCTTACTCTTGCCTATTAGCTAAGGTCTTAGACTCGTACTCTGGCCTAATAGCTAAGGTCTTAGATTCGTACTCTGGCCTAATAGCTAAGGTCTTAGATTCGTACTCTGGCCTAATAGCTAAGGTTTTAACTCTTACTCTGGCCTACTGGTTAATGTGTTAACTCTTACTCTGGCCTAATAGCTAAGGTCTTAGACTCGTGCTCTGGCCTAATATCTAAGGTCTTAACTCTTACTCTGGCCTAATAGCTAAGGTCTTAGACTCGTACTCTGGCCTAATGGTTAAGGTCTTAACTTTTACTCTGGCCTACTGGTTAAGGTCTTAACTCTTACTCTGGCCTAATGGTTAAGGTCTTAACTCTTACTCTGGCCTAATAGCTAAGGTCTTAACCCTTACTCTGGCCTAATAGCTAAGGTCTTAGACTCGTACTCTGGCCTACTGGTTAAGGTCTTAACTCTTACTCTGGCCTAATAGCTAAGGTCTTAGACTCGTACTCTGGCCTAATAGCTAAGGTCTTAGACTCGTACTCTGGCCTACAGGTTGAGGTCTTAACTCTTACTCTGGCCTAATAGCTAAGGTCTTAACTCTTACTCTGGCCTATTAGCTAAGGTCTTAGACTCGTACTCTGGTCTAATAGTTAAGGTCTTAACTCTTACTCTGGCCTAATAGCTAAGGTCTTAGAGTCGTACTCTGGCCTAATAGCTAAGGTCTTAGATTCGTACTCTGACCTACTGGTTAAGGTCTTAACTCTTACTCTGGCCTAATAGCTAAGGTCTTAACTCTTACTCTGGCCTACTGGTTAATGTGTTAACTCTTACTCTGGCCTAATAGCTAAGATCTTAGACTCATGCTCTGGCCTAATAGCTAAGGTCTTAACTCTTACTCTGGCCTAATAGATAAGGTCTTAGACTCGTACTCTGGCCTAATGGTTAAGGTCTTAACTCTTACTCTGGCCTACTGGTTAAGGTCTTAACTCTTACTCTGGCCTAATAGCTAAGGTCTTAACGCTTACTCTGGCCTACTGGTTAAGGTCTTAACTCTTACTCTGGCCTAATAGCTAAGATCTTAACTCTTACTCTAGACTAATAGCTAAGGTCTTCACTCTTACTCTGGCCTACTGGTTAAGGTCTTAACTCTTACTCTGGCCTAATAGCTAAGGTCTTAGACTCGTACTCTGGCCTACAGGTTGAGGTCTTAACTCTTACTCTGGCCTACTGGTTAAGGTCTTAACTCTTACTCTGGCCTAATAGCTAAGGTCTTAGACTCGTACTCTGGCCTAATGGTTAAGGTCTTAACTCTTACTCTGGCCTACTGGTTAAGGTCTTAACTCTTAGTCTGGCCTACTGATTAAGGTCTTAACTCTTACTCTGGCATGATAGCTAAGGTCTTAACTCTTACTCTGGCCTAATAGATAAGGTCTTAGACTCGTACTCTGGCCTAATGGTTAAGGTCTTAACTCTTACTCTGGCCTAATAGCTAAGGTCTTAACTCTTACTCTGGCCTCATAGCTAATGTCTTAGACTCGTACTCCGGCCTAATGGTCAAGGTCTTAACTCTTACTCTGGCCTAATAGCTAAGGTCTTAGACTCGTACTCTGGCCTAATAGCTAAGGTCTTAGACTCGTACTCTGGCCTAATGGTTAAGGTCTTAACTCTTACTCTGGCCTAATAGCTAAGGTCTTAGACTCGTACTCTGGCCTAATGGTTAAGGTCTTAACTTTTACTCTGGCCTAATAGCTAACGTCTTAACTCTTACTTTGGCCTAATAGCTAAGGTCTTAGACTCGTACTCTGGCCTACTGGTTAAGGTCTTAACTCTTACTCTGGCCTACTGGTTAAGGTCTTAACTCTTACTCTGGCCTAATAGCTAAGGTCTTAGACTCGTACTCTGGCCTAATAGCTAAGGTCTTAGACTCGCACTCTGGTCTAATGGTTAAGGTCTTAACTCTTACTCTAGCCTATTAGCTAAGGTCTTAACTCTTACTCTGGCCTACTGGTTAAGGTCTTAACTCTTACTCTGGCCTAATAGTTAAAGTCTTAGACTCGTACTATGGCCTAATGGTTAAGGTCTTAACTCTTGCTCTGGCCTAATGGTTAAGGTCTTAACTCTTACTCTGGCCTAATAGCTAAGGTCTTAGACTCGCACTCTGGCCTAATAGCTAAGGTATTAGACTCTTACTCTGGCCTAATGGTTAAGGTCTTAACTCTTACTCTGGCCTACTGGTTAAGGTCTTAACTCTTACTCTGGCCTAATAGCTAAGGTCTTAGACTCGTACTCTGGCCTAATAGCTAAGGTCTTAGACTCGTACTCTGGCCTACAGGTTGAGGTCTTAACTCTTACTCTGGCCTACTGGTTAAGGTCTTAACTCTTACTCTGGCCTAATAGCTAAGGTCTTAGACTCGTACTCTGGCCTACTGGTTAAGGTCTTAACTCTTACTCTGGCCTAACAGCCAAGGTCTTATCTCTTACTCTGGCCTAATAGCTAAGGTCTTAGACTCGCACTCTGGCCTAAAGTTTATGGTCTTAACTCTTACACTGGCCTACTGGTTAAGGTCTTAACCCTTACTCTGGCCTAATAGCTAAGGTCTTAGACTCGTACTCTGGCCTACAGGTTAAGGTCTGAACTCTTACTCTGTCCTACTGGTTAAGGTCTTAACTCTTACTCTGGCCTAATAGCTATGGTCTTAACTCTTACTCTTGCCTATTAGCTAAGGTCTTAGACTCGTACTCTGGCCTAATAGCTAAGGTCTTAGATTCGTACTCTGGCCTAATAGCTAAGGTCTTAGATTCGTACTCTGGCCTAATAGCTAAGGTTTTAACTCTTACTCTGGCCTACTGGTTAATGTGTTAACTCTTACTCTGGCCTAATAGCTAAGGTCTTAGACTCGTGCTCTGGCCTAATATCTAAGGTCTTAACTCTTACTCTGGCCTAATAGCTAAGGTCTTAGACTCGTACTCTGGCCTAATGGTTAAGGTCTTAACTTTTACTCTGGCCTACTGGTTAAGGTCTTAACTCTTACTCTGGCCTAATGGTTAAGGTCTTAACTCTTACTCTGGCCTAATAGCTAAGGTCTTAACCCTTACTCTGGCCTAATAGCTAAGGTCTTAGACTCGTACTCTGGCCTACTGGTTAAGGTCTTAACTCTTACTCTGGCCTAATAGCTAAGGTCTTAGACTCATACTCTGGCCTAATAGCTAAGGTCTTAGACTCGTACTCTGGCCTACAGGTTGAGGTCTTAACTCTTACTCTGGCCTACTGGTTAAGGTCTTAACTCTTACTCTGGCCTAATAGCTAAGGTCTTAGACTCGTACTCTGACCTACTGGTTAAGGTCTTAACTCTTACTCTGGCCTAACAGCTAAGGTCTTAACTCTTACTATGGCCTAATAGCTAAGGTCTTAGACTCGCACTCTGGCCTAATGTTTATGGTCTTAACTCTTACACTGGCCTACTGGTTAAGGTCTTAACCCTTACTCTGGCCTAATAGCTAAGGTCTTAGACTCGTACTCTGGCCTACATGTTAAGGTCTTAACTCTTACTCTGGCCTACTGGTTAAGGTCTTAACACTTACTCTGGCCTAATAGCTAAGGTCTTAGACTTATACTCTGGCCTACTGGTTAAGGTCTTAACTCTTACTCTGGCCTAATAGCTAAGGTCTTAACTCTTACTCTGGCCTATTAGCTAAGGTCTTAGACTCGTACTCTGGTCTAATAGTTAAGGTCTTAACTCTTACTCTGGCCTAATAGCTAAGGTCTTAGACTCGTACTCTGGCCTAATAGCTAAGGTCTTAGATTCGTACTCTGACCTACTGGTTAAGGTCTTAACTCTTACTCTGGCCTAATAGTTAAGGTCTTAACTCTTACTCTGGCCTACTGGTTAATGTGTTAACTCTTACTCTGGCCTAATAGCTAAGATCTTAGACTCGTGCTCTGGCCTAATAGCTAAGGTCTTAACTCTTACTCTGGCCTAATAGATAAGGTCTTAGACTCGTACTCTGGCCTAATGGTTAAGGTCTTAACTCTTACTCTGGCCTACTGGTTAAGGTCTTAACTCTTACTCTGGCCTAATAGCTAAGGTCTTAACTCTTACTCTGGCCTACTGGTTAAGGTCTTAACTCTTACTCTGGCCTAATAGCTAAGATCTTAACTCTTACTCTAGCCTAATAGCTAAGGTCTTCACTCTTACTCTGGCCTACTGGTTAAGGTCTTAACTCTTACTCTGGCCTAATAGCTAAGGTCTTAGACTCGTACTCTGGCCTACAGGTTGAGGTCTTAACTCTTACTCTGGCCTACTGGTTAAGGTCTTAACTCTTACTCTGGCCTAATAGCTAAGGTCTTAGACTCGTACTCTGGCCTAATGGTTAAGGTCTTAACTCTTACTCTGGCCTACTGGTTAAGGTCTTAACTCTTAGTCTGGCCTACTGATTAAAGTCTTAACTCTTACTCTGGCATAATAGCTAAGGTCTTAACTCTTACTCTGGCCTAAAAGATAAGGTCTTAGACTCGTACTCTGGCCTAATGGTTAAGGTCTTAACTCTTACTCTGGCCTAATAGCTAAGGTCTTAACTCTTACTCTGGCCTCATAGCTAAGGTCTTAGACTCGTACTCCGGCCTAATGGTTAAGGTCTTAACTCTTACTCTGGCCTAATAGCTAAGGTCTTAGACTCGTACTCTGGCCTAATAGCTAAGGTCTTAGACTCGTACTCTGGCCTACAGGTTAAGGTCTTAACTCTTACTCTGGCCTACTGGTTAAGGTCTTAACACTTACTCTGGCCTAATAGCTAAGGTCTTAGACTTATACTCTGGCCTACTGGTTAAGGTCTTAACTCTTACTCTGGCCTAATAGCTAAGGTCTTAACTCTTACTCTGGCTTATTAGCTAAGGTCTTAGACTCGTAATCTGGCCTAATAGTTAAGGTCTTAACTCTTACTCTGGCCTACTGGTTAAGGTCTGAACTCTAACTCTGGCCTAATAGCTAAGGTCTTAGACTCGTACTCTGGCCTAATAGCTAAGGTCTTAGATTCGTACTCTGGCCTAATAGCTAAGGTTTTAACTCTTACTCTGGCCTACTGGTTAATGTGTTAACTCTTACTCTGGCCTAATAGCTAAGGTCTTAGACTCGTGCTCTGGCCTAATATCTAAGGTCTTAACTCTTACTCTGGCCTAATAGCTAAGGTCTTAGACCGGTACTCTGGCCTAATGGTTAAGGTCTTAACTTTTACTCTGGCCTACTGGTTAAGGTCTTAACTCTTACTCTGGCCTAATGGTTAAGGTCTTAACTCTTACTCTGGCCTAATAGCTAAGGTCTTAACCCTTACTCTGGCCTAATAGCTAAGGTCTTAGACTCGTACTCTGGCCTACTGGTTAAGGTCTTAACTCTTACTCTGGCCTAATAGCTAAGGTCTTAGACTCGTACTCTGGCCTAATAGCTAAGGTCTTAGACTCGTACTCTGGCCTACAGGTTGAGGTCTTAACTCTTACTCTGGCCTACTGGTTAAGGTCTTAACTCTTACTCTGGCCTAATAGCTAAGGTCTTAGACTCGTACTCTGACCTACTGGTTAAGGTCTTAACTCTTACTCTGGCCTAACAGCTAAGGTCTTAACTCTTACTATGGCCTAATAGCTAAGGTCTTAGACTCGCACTCTGGCCTAATGTTTATGGTCTTAACTCTTACACTGGCCTACTGGTTAAGGTCTTAACCCTTACTCTGGCCTAATAGCTAAGGTCTTAGACTCGTACTCTGGCCTACATGTTAAGGTCTTAACTCTTACTCTGGCCTAATAGCTAAGGTCTTAGACTTATACTCTGGCCTACTGGTTAAGGTCTTAACTCTTACTCTGGCCTAATAGCTAAGGTCTTAACTCTTACTCTGGCCTATTAGCTAAGGTCTTAGACTCGTACTCTGGTCTAATAGTTAAGGTCTTAACTCTTACTCTGGCCTAATAGCTAAGGTCTTAGACTCGTACTCTGGCCTAATAGCTAAGGTCTTAGATTCGTACTCTGACCTACTGGTTAAGGTCTTAACTCTTACTCTGGCCTAATAGCTAAGGTCTTAACTCTTACTCTGGCCTGCTGGTTAATGTGTTAACTCTTACTCTGGCCTAATAGCTAAGATCTTAGACTCGTGCTCTGGCCTAATAGCTAAGGTCTTAACTCTTACTCTGGCCTAATAGATAAGGTCTTAGACTCGTACTCTGGCCTAATGGTTAAGATCTTAACTCTTACTCTGGCCTACTGGTTAAGGTCTTAACTCTTACTCTGGCCTAATAGCTAAGGTCTTAACTCTTACTCTGGCCTACTGGTTAAGGTCTTAACTCTTACTCTGGCCTAATAGCTAAGATCTTAACTCTTACTCTAGCCTAATAGCTAAGGTCTTCACTCTTACTCTGGCCTACTGGTTAAGGTCTTAACTCTTACTCTGGCCTAATAGCTAAGGTCTTAGACTCGTACTCTGGCCTACAGGTTGAGGTCTTAACTCTTACTCTGGCCTACTGGTTAAGGTCTTAACTCTTACTCTGGCCTAATACCTAAGGTCTTAGACTCGTACTCTGGCCTAATGGTTAAGGTCTTAACTCTTACTCTGGCCTACTGGTTAAGGTCTTAACTCTTAGTCTGGCCTACTGATTAAGGTCTTAACTCTTACTCTGGCATAATAGCTAAGGTCTTAACTCTTACTCTGGCCTAATAGATAAGGTCTTAGACTCGTACTCTGGCCTAATGGTTAAGGTCTTAACTCTTACTCTGGCCTAATAGCTAAGGTCTTAACTCTTACTCTGGCCTCATAGCTAAGGTCTTAGACTCGTACTCCGGCCTAATGGTTAAGGTCTTAACTCTTACTCTGGCCTAATAGCTAAGGTCTTAGACTCGTACTCTGGCCTAATAGCTAAGGTCTTAGACTCGTACTCTGGCCTAATGGTTAAGGTCTTAACTCTTACTCTGGCCTAATAGCTAAGGTCTTAGACTCGTACTCTGGCCTAATGGTTAAGGTCTTAACTTTTACTCTGGCCTAATAGCTAACGTCTTAACTCTTACTCTGGCCTAATAGCTAAGGTCTTAGACTCGTACTCTGGCCTACTGGTTAAGGTCTTAACTCTTACTCTGGCCTACTGGTTAAGGTCTTAACTCTTACTCTGGCCTAATAGCTAAGGTCTTAGACTCGTACTCTGGCCTAATAGCTAAGGTCTTAGACTCGTACTCTGGTCTAATGGTTAAGGTCTTAACTCTTACTCTAGCCTATTAGCTAAGGTCTTAACTCTTACTCTGGCCTACTGGTTAAGGTCTTAACTCTTACTCTGGCCTAATAGTTAAAGTCTTAGACTCGTACTATGGCCTAATGGTTAAGGTCTTAACTCTTGCTCTGGCCTAATGGTTAAGGTCTTAACTCTTACTCTGGCCTAATAGCTAAGGTCTTAGACTCGCACTCTGGCCTAATAGCTAAGTTATTAGACTCTTACTCTGGCCTAATGGTTAAGGTCTTAACTCTTACTCTGGCCTACTGGTTAAGGTCTTAACTCTTACTCTGGCCTAATAGCTAAGGTCTTAGACTCGTACTCTGGCCTAATAGCTAAGGTCTTAGACTCGTACTCTGGCCTACAGGTTGAGGTCTTAACTCTTACTCTGGCCTACTGGTTAAGGTCTTAACTCTTACTCTGGCCTAATAGCTAAGGTCTTAGACTCGTACTCTGGCCTACTGGTTAAGGTCTTAACTCTTACTCTGGCCTAACAGCTAAGGTCTTATCTCTTACTCTGGCCTAATAGCTAAGGTCTTAGACTCGCACTCTGGCCTAATGTTTATGGTCTTAACTCTTACACTGGCCTACTGGTTAAGGTCTTAACCCTTACTCTGGCCTAATAGCTAAGGTCTTAGACTCGTACTCTGGCCTACAGGTTAAGGTCTGAACTCTTACTCTGTCCTACTGGTTAAGGTCTTAACTCTTACTCTGGCCTAATAGCTAAGGTCTTAACTCTTACTCTTGCCTATTAGCTAAGGTCTTAGACTCGTACTCTGGCCTAATAGCTAAGGTCTTAGATTCGTACTCTGGCCTAATAGCTAAGGTCTTAGATTCGTACTCTGGCCTAATAGCTAAGGTTTTAACTCTTACTCTGGCCTACTGGTTAATGTGTTAACTCTTACTCTGGCCTAATAGCTAAGGTCTTAGACTCGTGCTCTGGCCTAATATCTAAGGTCTTAACTCTTACTCTGGCCTAATAGCTAAGGTCTTAGACTCGTACTCTGGCCTAATGGTTAAGGTCTTAACTTTTACTCTGGCCTACTGGTTAAGGTCTTAACTCTTACTCTGGCCTAATGGTTAAGGTCTTAACTCTTACTCTGGCCTAATAGCTAAGGTCTTAACCCTTACTCTGGCCTAATAGCTAAGGTCTTAGACTCGTACTCTGGCCTACTGGTTAAGGTCTTAACTCTTACTCTGGCCTAATAGCTAAGGTCTTAGACTCGTACTCTGGCCTAATAGCTAAGGTCTTAGACTCGTACTCTGGCCTACAGGTTGAGGTCTTAACTCTTACTCTGGCCTAATAGCTAAGGTCTTAACTCTTACTCTGGCCTATTAGCTAAGGTCTTAGACTCGTACTCTGGTCTAATAGTTAAGGTCTTAACTCTTACTCTGGCCTAATAGCTAAGGTCTTAGAGTCGTACTCTGGCCTAATAGCTAAGGTCTTAGATTCGTACTCTGACCTACTGGTTAAGGTCTTAACTCTTACTCTGGCCTAATAGCTAAGGTCTTAACTCTTACTCTGGCCTACTGGTTAATGTGTTAACTCTTACTCTGGCCTAATAGCTAAGATCTTAGACTCGTGCTCTGGCCTAATAGCTAAGGTCTTAACTCTTACTCTGGCCTAATAGATAAGGTCTTAGACTCGTACTCTGGCCTAATGGTTAAGGTCTTAACTCTTACTCTGGCCTACTGGTTAAGGTCTTAACTCTTACTCTGGCCTAATAGCTAAGGTCTTAACTCTTACTCTGGCCTACTGGTTAAGGTCTTAACTCTTACTCTGGCCTAATAGCTAAGATCTTAACTCTTACTCTAGCCTAATAGCTAAGGTCTTCACTCTTACTCTGGCCTACTGGTTAAGGTCTTAACTCTTACTCTGGCCTAATAGCTAAGGTCTTAGACTCGTACTCTGGCCTACAGGTTGAGGTCTTAACTCTTACTCTGGCCTACTGGTTAAGGTCTTAACTCTTACTCTGGCCTAATAGCTAAGGTCTTAGACTCGTACTCTGGCCTAATGGTTAAGGTCTTAACTCTTACTCTGGCCTACTGGTTAAGGTCTTAACTCTTAGTCTGGCCTACTGATTAAGGTCTTAACTCTTACTCTGGCATGATAGCTAAGGTCTTAACTCTTACTCTGGCCTAATAGATAAGGTCTTAGACTCGTACTCTGGCCTAATGGTTAAGGTCTTAACTCTTACTCTGGCCTAATAGCTAAGGTCTTAACTCTTACTCTGGCCTCATAGCTAATGTCTTAGACTCGTACTCCGGCCTAATGGTTAAGGTCTTAACTCTTACTCTAGCCTAATAGCTAAGGTCTTAGACTCGTACTCTGGCCTAATAGCTAAGGTCTTAGACTCGTACTCTGGCCTAATGGTTAAGGTCTTAACTCTTACTCTGGCCTAATAGCTAAGGTCTTAGACTCGTACTCTGGCCTAATGGTTAAGGTCTTAACTTTTACTCTGGCCTAATAGCTAACGTCTTAACTCTTACTCTGGCCTAATAGCTAAGGTCTTAGACTCGTACTCTGGCCTACTGGTGAAGGTCTTAACTCTTACTCTGGCCTACTGGTTAAGGTCTTAACTCTTACTCTGGCCTAATAGCTAAGGTCTTAGACTCGTACTCTGGCCTAATAGCTAAGGTCTTAGACTCGTACTCTGGTCTAATGGTTAAGGTCTTAACTCTTACTCTAGCCTATTAGCTAAGGTCTTAACTCTTACTCTGGCCTACTGGTTAAGGTCTTAACTCTTACTCTGGCCTAATAGTTAAAGTCTTAGACTCGTACTATGGCCTAATGGTTAAGGTCTTAACTCTTGCTCTGGCCTAATGGTTAAGGTCTTAACTCTTACTCTGGCCTAATAGCTAAGGTCTTAGACTCGCACTCTGGCCTAATAGCTAAGGTATTAGACTCTTACTCTGGCCTAATGGTTAAGGTCTTAACTCTTACTCTGGCCTACTGGTTAAGGTCTTAACTCTTACTCTGGCCTAATAGCTAAGGTCTTAGACTCGTACTCTGGCCTAATAGCTAAGGTCTTAGACTCGTACTCTGGACTACAGGTTGAGGTCTTAACTCTTACTCTGGCCTACTGGTTAAGGTCTTAACTCTTACTCTGGCCTAATAGCTAAGGTCTTAGACTTGTACTCTGGCCTACTGGTTAAGGTCTTAACTCTTACTCTGGCCTAACAGCTAAGGTCTTATCTCTTACTCTGGCCTAATAGCTAAGGTCTTAGACTCGCACTCTGGCCTAATGTTTATGGTCTTAACTCTTACACTGGCCTACTGGTTAAGGTCTTAACCCTTACTCTGGCCTAATAGCTAAGGTCTTAGACTCGTACTCTGGCCTACAGGTTAAGGTCTGAACTCTTACTCTGTCCTACTGGTTAAGGTCTTAACTCTTACTCTGGCCTAATAGCTAAGGTCTTAACTCTTACTCTTGCCTATTAGCTAAGGTCTTAGACTCGTACTCTGGCCTAATAGCTAAGGTCTTAGATTCGTACTCTGGCCTAATAGCTAAGGTCTTAGATTCGTACTCTGGCCTAATAGCTAAGGTTTTAACTCTTACTCTGGCCTACTGGTTAATGTGTTAACTCTTACTCTGGCCTAATAGCTAAGGTCTTAGACTCGTGCTCTGGCCTAATATCTAAGGTCTTAACTCTTACTCTGGCCTAATAGCTAAGGTCTTAGACTCGTACTCTGGCCTAATGGTTAAGGTCTTAACTTTTACTCTGGCCTACTGGTTAAGGTCTTAACTCTTACTCTGGCCTAATGGTTAAGGTCTTAACTCTTACTCTGGCCTAATAGCTAAGGTCTTAACCCTTACTCTGGCCTAATAGCTAAGGTCTTAGACTCGTACTCTGGCCTACTGGTTAAGGTCTTAACTCTTACTCTGGCCTAATAGCTAAGGTCTTAGACTCGTACTCTGGCCTAATAGCTAAGGTCTTAGACTCGTACTCTGGCCTACAGGTTGAGGTCTTAACTCTTACTCTGGCCTAATAGCTAAGGTCTTAACTCTTACTCTGGCCTATTAGCTAAGGTCTTAGACTCGTACTCTGGTCTAATAGTTAAGGTCTTAACTCTTACTCTGGCCTAATAGCTAAGGTCTTAGAGTCGTACTCTGGCCTAATAGCTAAGGTCTTAGATTCGTACTCTGGCCTACTGGTTAAGGTCTTAACTCTTACTCTGGCCTAATAGCTAAGGTCTTAACTCTTACTCTGGCCTTTTGGTTAATGTGTTAACTCTTACTCTGGCCTAATAGCTAAGATCTTAGACTCGTGCTCTGGCCTAATAGCTAAGGTCTTAACTCTTACTCTGGCCTAATAGATAAGGTCTTAGACTCGTACTCTGGCCTAATGGTTAAGGTCTTAACTCTTACTCTGGCCTACTGGTTAAGGTCTTAACTCTTACTCTGGCCTAATAGCTAAGGTCTTAACGCTTACTCTGGCCTACTGGTTAAGGTCTTAACTCTTACTCTGGCCTAATAGCTAAGATCTTAACTCTTACTCTAGACTAATAGCTAAGGTCTTCACTCTTACTCTGGCCTACTGGTTAAGGTCTTAACTCTTACTCTGGCCTAATAGCTAAGGTCTTAGACTCGTACTCTGGCCTACAGGTTGAGGTCTTAACTCTTACTCTGGCCTACTGGTTAAGGTCTTAACTCTTACTCTGGCCTAATAGCTAAGGTCTTAGACTCGTACTCTGGCCTAATGGTTAAGGTCTTAACTCTTACTCTGGCCTACTGGTTAAGGTCTTAACTCTTAGTCTGGCCTACTGATTAAGGTCTTAACTCTTACTCTGGCATGATAGCTAAGGTCTTAACTCTTACTCTGGCCTAATAGATAAGGTCTTAGACTCGTACTCTGGCCTAATGGTTAAGGTCTTAACTCTTACTCTGGCCTAATAGCTAAGGTCTTAACTCTTACTCTGGCCTCATAGCTAATGTCTTAGACTCGTACTCCGGCCTAATGGTTAAGGTCTTAACTCTTACTCTGGCCTAATAGCTAAGGTCTTAGACTCGTACTCTGGCCTAATAGCTAAGGTCTTAGACTCGTACTCTGGCCTAATGGTTAAGGTCTTAACTCTTACTCTGGCCTAATAGCTAAGGTCTTAGACTCGTACTCTGGCCTAATGGTTAAGGTCTTAACTTTTACTCTGGCCTAATAGCTAACGTCTTAACTCTTACTTTGGCCTAATAGCTAAGGTCTTAGACTCGTACTCTGGCCTACTGGTTAAGGTCTTAACTCTTACTCTGGCCTACTGGTTAAGGTCTTAACTCTTACTCTGGCCTAATAGCTAAGGTCTTAGACTCGTACTCTGGCCTAATAGCTAAGGTCTTAGACTCGTACTCTGGTCTAATGGTTAAGGTCTTAACTCTTACTCTAGCCTATTAGCTAAGGTCTTAACTCTTACTCTGGCCTACTGGTTAAGGTCTTAACTCTTACTCTGGCCTAATAGTTAAAGTCTTAGACTCGTACTATGGCCTAATGGTTAAGGTCTTAACTCTTGCTCTGGCCTAATGGTTAAGGTCTTAACTCTTACTCTGGCCTAATAGCTAAGGTCTTAGACTCGCACTCTGGCCTAATAGCTAAGGTATTAGACTCTTACTCTGGCCTAATGGTTAAGGTCTTAACTCTTACTCTGGCCTACTGGTTAAGGTCTTAACTCTTACTCTGGCCTAATAGCTAAGGTCTTAGACTCGTACTCTGGCCTAATAGCTAAGGTCTTAGACTCGTACTCTGGCCTACAGGTTGAGGTCTTAACTCTTACTCTGGCCTACTGGTTAAGGTCTTAACTCTTACTCTGGCCTAATAGCTAAGGTCTTAGACTCGTACTCTGGCCTACTGGTTAAGGTCTTAACTCTTACTCTGGCCTAACAGCCAAGGTCTTATCTCTTACTCTGGCCTAATAGCTAAGGTCTTAGACTCGCACTCTGGCCTAAAGTTTATGGTCTTAACTCTTACACTGGCCTACTGGTTAAGGTCTTAACCCTTACTCTGGCCTAATAGCTAAGGTCTTAGACTCGTACTCTGGCCTACAGGTTAAGGTCTGAACTCTTACTCTGTCCTACTGGTTAAGGTCTTAACTCTTACTCTGGCCTAATAGCTATGGTCTTAACTCTTACTCTTGCCTATTAGCTAAGGTCTTAGACTCGTACTCTGGCCTAATAGCTAAGGTCTTAGATTCGTACTCTGGCCTAATAGCTAAGGTCTTAGATTCGTACTCTGGCCTAATAGCTAAGGTTTTAACTCTTACTCTGGCCTACTGGTTAATGTGTTAACTCTTACTCTGGCCTAATAGCTAAGGTCTTAGACTCGTGCTCTGGCCTAATATCTAAGGTCTTAACTCTTACTCTGGCCTAATAGCTAAGGTCTTAGACTCGTACTCTGGCCTAATGGTTAAGGTCTTAACTTTTACTCTGGCCTACTGGTTAAGGTCTTAACTCTTACTCTGGCCTAATGGTTAAGGTCTTAACTCTTACTCTGGCCTAATAGCTAAGGTCTTAACCCTTACTCTGGCCTAATAGCTAAGGTCTTAGACTCGTACTCTGGCCTACTGGTTAAGGTCTTAACTCTTACTCTGGCCTAATAGCTAAGGTCTTAGACTCATACTCTGGCCTAATAGCTAAGGTCTTAGACTCGTACTCTGGCCTACAGGTTGAGGTCTTAACTCTTACTCTGGCCTACTGGTTAAGGTCTTAACTCTTACTCTGGCCTAATAGCTAAGGTCTTAGACTCGTACTCTGACCTACTGGTTAAGGTCTTAACTCTTACTCTGGCCTAACAGCTAAGGTCTTAACTCTTACTATGGCCTAATAGCTAAGGTCTTAGACTCGCACTCTGGCCTAATGTTTATGGTCTTAACTCTTACACTGGCCTACTGGTTAAGGTCTTAACCCTTACTCTGGCCTAATAGCTAAGGTCTTAGACTCGTACTCTGGCCTACATGTTAAGGTCTTAACTCTTACTCTGGCCTACTGGTTAAGGTCTTAACACTTACTCTGGCCTAATAGCTAAGGTCTTAGACTTATACTCTGGCCTACTGGTTAAGGTCTTAACTCTTACTCTGGCCTAATAGCTAAGGTCTTAACTCTTACTCTGGCCTATTAGCTAAGGTCTTAGACTCGTACTCTGGTCTAATAGTTAAGGTCTTAACTCTTACTCTGGCCTAATAGCTAAGGTCTTAGACTCGTACTCTGGCCTAATAGCTAAGGTCTTAGATTCGTACTCTGACCTACTGGTTAAGGTCTTAACTCTTACTCTGGCCTAATAGCTAAGGTCTTAACTCTTACTCTGGCCTACTGGTTAATGTGTTAACTCTTACTCTGGCCTAATAGCTAAGATCTTAGACTCGTGCTCTGGCCTAATAGCTAAGGTCTTAACTCTTACTCTGGCCTAATAGATAAGGTCTTAGACTCGTACTCTGGCCTAATGGTTAAGGTCTTAACTCTTACTCTGGCCTACTGGTTAAGGTCTTAACTCTTACTCTGGCCTAATAGCTAAGGTCTTAACTCTTACTCTGGCCTACTGGTTAAGGTCTTAACTCTTACTCTGGCCTAATAGCTAAGATCTTAACTCTTACTCTAGCCTAATAGCTAAGGTCTTCACTCTTACTCTGGCCTACTGGTTAAGGTCTTAACTCTTACTCTGGCCTAATAGCTAAGGTCTTAGACTCGTACTCTGGCCTACAGGTTGAGGTCTTAACTCTTACTCTGGCCTACTGGTTAAGGTCTTAACTCTTACTCTGGCCTAATAGCTAAGGTCTTAGACTCGTACTCTGGCCTAATGGTTAAGGTCTTAACTCTTACTCTGGCCTACTGGTTAAGGTCTTAACTCTTAGTCTGGCCTACTGATTAAAGTCTTAACTCTTACTCTGGCATAATAGCTAAGGTCTTAACTCTTACTCTGGCCTAAAAGATAAGGTCTTAGACTCGTACTCTGGCCTAATGGTTAAGGTCTTAACTCTTACTCTGGCCTAATAGCTAAGGTCTTAACTCTTACTCTGGCCTCATAGATAAGGTCTTAGACTCGTACTCCGGCCTAATGGTTAAGGTCTTAACTCTTACTCTGGCCTAATAGCTAAGGTCTTAGACTCGTACTCTGGCCTAATAGCTAAGGTCTTAGACTCGTACTCTGGCCTAATGGTTAAGGTCTTAACTCTTACTCTGGCCTAATAGCTAAGGTCTTAGACTCGTACTCTGGCCTAAGGGTTAAGGTCTTAACTTTTACTCTGGCCTAATAGCTAACGTCTTAACTCTTACTCTGGCCTAATAGCTAAGGTCTTAGACTCATACTCTGGCCTACTGGTTAAGGTCTTAACTCTTACTCTGGCCTACTGGTTAAGGTCTTAACTCTTACTCTGGCCTAATAGCTAAGGTCTTAGACTCGTACTCTGGCCTAATAGCTAAGGTCTTAGACTCGTACTCTGGTCTAATGGTTAAGGTCTTAACTCTTACTCTAGCCTATTAGCTAAGGTCTTAACTCTTACTCTGGCCTACTGGTTAAGGTCTTAACTCTTACTCTGGCCTAATAGTTAACGTCTTAGACTCGTACTTTTGCCTAATGGTTAAGGTCTTAACTCTTGCTCTGGCCTAATGGTTAAGGTCTTAACTCTTACTCTGGCCTAATAGCTAAGGTCTTAGACTCGCACTCTGGCCTAATAGCTAAAGTATTAGACTCTTACTCTGGCCTAATGGTTAAGGTCTTAACTCTTACTCTGGCCTACTGGTTAAGGTCTTAACTCTTACTCTGGCCTAATAGCTAAGGTCTTAGACTCGTACTCTGGCCTACTGGTTAAGGTCTTAACTCTTACTCTGGCCTAACAGCTAAGGTCTTATCTCTTACTCTGGCCTAATAGCTAAGGTCTTAGACTCGCACTCTGGCCTAATGTTTATGGTCTTAACTCTTACACTGGCCTACTGGTTAAGGTCTTAACCCTTACTCTGGCCTAATAGCTAAGGTCTTAGACTCGTACTCTGGCCTACAGGTTAAGGTCTGAACTCTTACTCTGTCCTACTGGTTAAGGTCTTAACTCTTACTCTGGCCTAATAGCTAAGGTCTTAACTCTTACTCTTGCCTATTAGCTAAGGTCTTAGACTCATACTCTGGCCTAATAGCTAAGGTCTTAGATTCGTACTCTGGCCTAATAGCTAAGGTCTTAACTCTTACTCTGGCCTACTGGTTAATGTGTTAACTCTTACTCTGGCCTAATAGCTAAGGTCTTAGACTCGTGCTCTGGCCTAATATCTAAGGTCTTAACTCTTACTCTGGCCTAATAGCTAAGGTCTTAGACTCGTACTCTAGCCTGCTGGTTAAGGTCTTAACTCTTACTCTGGCCTACTGGTTAAGGTCTTAACTCTTACTCTGGCCTAATAGCTAAGGTCTTAACTCTTACTCTGGCCTAATAGCTACGGTCTTAGACTCGCACTCTGGCCTAATAGCTAAGGTCTTAGACTCGCACTCTGGCCTAATGGTTAAGGTCTTAACTCTTGCTCTGGCCTACTGGTTAAGGTCTTAACTCTCACTCTGGCCTAATAGCTAAGGTCTTAGACTCGTACTCTGGCCTACTGGTTAAGGTCTTAACTCTTACTCTGGCCTAACAGCTAAGGTCTTATCTCTTACTCTGGCCTAATAGCTAAGGTCTTAGACTCGTACTCTGGCCTACTGGTTAAGGTCTTAACTCTTACTCTGGCCTAACAGCTAAGGTCTTATCTCTTACTCTGGCCTAATAGCTAAGGTCTTAGACTCGCACTCTGGCCTAATGTTTATGGTCTTAACTCTTACACTGGCCTACTGGTTAAGGTCTTAACCCTTACTCTGGCCTAATAGCTAAGGTCTTAGACTCGTACTCTGGCCTACAGGTTAAGGTCTGAACTCTTACTCTGTCCTACTGGTTAAGGTCTTAACTCTTACTCTGGCCTAATAGCTAAGGTCTTAACTCTTACTCTTGCCTATTAGCTAAGGTCTTAGACTCGTACTCTGGCCTAATAGCTAAGGTCTTAGATTCGTACTCTGGCCTAATAGCTAAGGTCTTAGATTCGTACTCTGGCCTAATAGCTAAGGTTTTAACTCTTACTCTGGCCTACTGGTTAATGTGTTAACTCTTACTCTGGCCTAATAGCTAAGGTCTTAGACTCGTGCTCTGGCCTAATATCTAAGGTCTTAACTCTTACTCTGGCCTAATAGCTAAGGTCTTAGACTCGTACTCTGGCCTAATGGTTAAGGTCTTAACTTTTACTCTGGCCTACTGGTTAAGGTCTTAACTCTTACTCTGGCCTAATGGTTAAGGTCTTAACTCTTACTCTGGCCTAATAGCTAAGGTCTTAACCCTTACTCTGGCCTAATAGCTAAGGTCTTAGACTCGTACTCTGGCCTACTGGTTAAGGTCTTAACTCTTACTCTGGCCTAATAGCTAAGGTCTTAGACTCGTACTCTGGCCTAATAGCTAAGGTCTTAGACTCGTACTCTGGCCTACAGGTTGAGGTCTTAACTCTTACTCTGGCCTACTGGTTAAGGTCTTAACTCTTACTCTGGCCTAATAGCTAAGGTCTTAGACTCGTACTCTGACCTACTGGTTAAGGTCTTAACTCTTACTCTGGCCTAACAGCTAAGGTCTTAACTCTTACTATGGCCTAATAGCTAAGGTCTTAGACTCGCACTCTGGCCTAATGTTTATGGTCTTAACTCTTACACTGGCCTACTGGTTAAGGTCTTAACCCTTACTCTGGCCTAATAGCTAAGGTCTTAGACTCGTACTCTGGCCTACATGTTAAGGTCTTAACTCTTACTCTGGCCTACTGGTTAAGGTCTTAACACTTACTCTGGCCTAATAGCTAAGGTCTTAGACTTATACTCTGGCCTACTGGTTAAGGTCTTAACTCTTACTCTGGCCTAATAGCTAAGGTCTTAACTCTTACTCTGGCCTATTAGCTAAGGTCTTAGACTCGTACTCTGGTCTAATAGTTAAGGTCTTAACTCTTACTCTGGCCTAATAGCTAAGGTCTTAGACTCGTACTCTGGCCTAATAGCTAAGGTCTTAGATTCGTACTCTGACCTACTGGTTAAGGTCTTAACTCTTACTCTGGCCTAATAGCTAAGGTCTTAACTCTTACTCTGGCCTACTGGTTAATGTGTTAACTCTTACTCTGGCCTAATAGCTAAGATCTTAGACTCGTGCTCTGGCCTAATAGCTAAGGTCTTAACTCTTACTCTGGCCTAATAGATAAGGTCTTAGACTCGTACTCTGGCCTAATGGTTAAGGTCTTAACTCTTACTCTGGCCTACTGGTTAAGGTCTTAACTCTTACTCTGGCCTAATAGCTAAGGTCTTAACTCTTACTCTGGCCTACTGGTTAAGGTCTTAACTCTTACTCTGGCCTAATAGCTAAGATCTTAACTCTTACTCTAGCCTAATAGCTAAGGTCTTCACTCTTACTCTGGCCTACTGGTTAAGGTCTTAACTCTTACTCTGGCCTACTGGTTAAGGTCTTAACTCTTACTCTGGCCTAATAGCTAAGGTCTTAACTCTTACTCTGGCCTACTGGTTAAGGTCTTAACTCTTACTCTGGCCTAATAGCTAAGATCTTAACTCTTACTCTAGCCTAATAGCTAAGGTCTTCACTCTTACTCTGGCCTACTGGTTAAGGTCTTAACTCTTACTCTGGCCTAATAGCTAAGGTCTTAGACTCGTACTCTGGCCTACAGGTTGAGGTCTTAACTCTTACTCTGGCCTACTGGTTAAGGTCTTAACTCTTACTCTGGCCTAATAGCTAAGGTCTTAGACTCGTACTCTGGCCTAATGGTTAAGGTCTTAACTCTTAGTCTGGCCTACTGATTAAGGTCTTAACTCTTACTCTGGCTTAATAGCTAAGGTCTTAACTCTTACTCTGGCCTAATAGATAAGGTCTTAGACTCGTACTCTGGCCTAATGGTTAAGGTCTTAACTCTTACTCTGGCCTAATAGCTAAGGTCTTAACTCTTACTCTGGCCTCATAGCTAAGGTCTTAGACTCGTACTCCGGCCTAATGGTTAAGGTCTTAACTCTTACTCTGGCCTAATAGCTAAGGTCTTAGACTCGTACTCTGGCCTAATAGCTAAGGTCTTAGACTCGTACTCTGGCCTAATGGTTAAGGTCTTAACTCTTACTCTGGCCTAATAGCTAAGGTCTTAGACTCGTACTCTGGCCTAATGGTTAAGGTCTTAACTTTTACTCTGGCCTAATAGCTAACGTCTTAACTCTTACTCTGGCCTAATAGCTAAGGTCTTAGACTCGTACTCTGGCCTACTGGTTAAGGTCTTAACTCTTACTCTGGCCTACTGGTTAAGGTCTTAACTCTTACTCTGGCCTAATAGCTAAGGTCTTAGACTCGTACTCTGGCCTAATAGCTAAGGTCTTAGACTCGTACTCTGGTCTAATGGTTAAGGTCTTAACTCTTACTCTAGCCTATTAGCTAAGGTCTTAACTCTTACTCTGGCCTACTGGTTAAGGTCTTAACTCTTACTCTGGCCTAATAGTTAACGTCTTAGACTCGTACTTTTGCCTAATAGTTAAGGTCTTAACTCTTGCTCTGGCCTAATGGTTAAGGTCTTAACTCTTACTCTGGCCTAATAGCTAAGGTCTTAGACTCGCACTCTGGCCTAATAGCTAAAGTATTAGACTCTTACTCTGGCCTAATGGTTAAGGTCTTAACTCTTACTCTGGCCTACTGGTTAAGGTCTTAACTCTTACTCTGGCCAAATAGCTAAGGTCTTAGACTCGTACTCTGGCCTAATAGCTAAGGTCTTAGACTCGTACTCTGGCCTACAGGTTGAGGTCTTAACTCTTACTCTGGCCTACTGGTTAAGGTCTTAACTCTTACTCTGGCCTAATAGCTAAGGTCTTAGACTCGTACTCTGGCCTACTGGTTAAGGTCTTAACTCTTACTCTGGCCTAACAGCTAAGGTCTTATCTCTTACTCTGGCCTAATAGCTAAGGTCTTAGACTCGCACTCTGGCCTAATGTTTATGGTCTTAACTCTTACACTGGCCTACTGGTTAAGGTCTTAACCCTTACTCTGGCCTAATAGCTAAGGTCTTAGACTCGTACTCTGGCCTACAGGTTAAGGTCTGAACTCTTACTCTGTCCTACTGGTTAAGGTCTTAACTCTTACTCTGGCCTAATAGCTAAGGTCTTAACTCTTACTCTTGCCTATTAGCTGAGGTCTTAGACTCATACTCTGGCCTAATAGCTAAGGTCTTAGATTCGTACTCTGGCCTAATAGCTAAGGTCTTAACTCTTACTCTGGCCTACTGGTTAATGTGTTAACTCTTACTCTGGCCTCATAGCTAAGGTCTTAGACTCGTGCTCTGGCCTAATATCTAAGGTCTTAAATCTTACTCTGGCCTAATAGCTAAGGTCTTAGACTCGTACTCTTGCCTAATGGTTAAGGTCTTAACTCTTACTCTGGCCTAATGGTTAAGGTCTTAACTCTTACTCTGGCCTACTGGTTAAGGTCTTAACTCTTACTCTGGCCTAATAGCTAAGGTCTTAACTCTTACTCTGGCCTACTGGTTAAGGTCTTAACTCTTACTCTGGCCTAATAGCTAAGATCTTAACTCTCACTCTAGCCTAAAAGCTAAGGTCTTCACTCTTACTCTGGCCTACTGGTTAAGGTCTTAACTCTTACTCTGGCCTAATAGCTAAGGTCTTAGACTCGTACTCTGGCCTACAGGTTGAGGTCTTAACTCTTACTCTGGCCTACTGGTTAAGGTCTTAACTCTTACTCTGGCCTAATAGCTAAGGTCTTAGACTCGTACTCTGGCCTAATGGTTAAGGTCTTAACTCTTACTCTGGCCTACTGGTTAAGGTCTTAACTCTTAGTCTGGCCTACTGATTAAGGTCTTAACTCTTACTCTGGCATAATAGCTAAGGTCTTAACTCTTACTCTGGCCTAATAGATAAGGTCTTAGACTCGTACTCTGGCCTAATGGTTAAGGTCTTAACTCTTACTCTGGCCTAATAGCTAAGGTCTTAACTCTTACTCTGGCCTCATAGCTAAGGTCTTAGACTCGTACTCCGGCCTAATGGTTAAGGTCTTAACTCTTACTCTGGCCTAATAGCTAAGGTCTTAGACTCGTACTCTGGCCTAATAGCTAAGGTCTTAGACTCGTACTCTGGCCTAATGGTTAAGGTCTTAACTCTTACTCTGGCCTAATAGCTAAGGTCTTAGACTCGTACTCTGGCCTAATGGTTAAGGTCTTAACTCTTACTCTGGCCTACTGGTTAAGGTCTTAACTCTTACTCTGGCCTAATAGCTAAGGTCTTAGACTCGCACTCTGGCCTACTGGTTAAGGTCTTAACTCTTACTCTGGCCTAATAGCTAAGATCTTAACTCTTACTCTAGCCTAATAGCTAAGGTCTTCACTCTTACTCTGGCCTACTGGTTAAGGTCTTAACTCTTACTCTGGCCTAATAGCTAAGGTCTTAGACTCGTACTCTGGCCTACAGGTTGAGGTCTTAACTCTTACTCTGGCCTACTGGTTAAGGTCTTAACTCTTACTCTGGCCTAATAGCTAAGGTCTTAGACTCGTACTCCTGCCTAATGGTTAAGGTCTTAACTCTTACTCTGGCCTACTGGTTAAGGTCTTAACTCTTAGTCTGGCCTACTGATTAAGGTCTTAACTCTTACTCTGGCATAATAGCTAAGGTCTTAACTCTTACTCTGGCCTAATAGATAAGGTCTTAGACTCGTACTCTGGCCTAATGGTTAAGGTCTTAACTCTTACTCTGGCCTAATAGCTAAGGTCTTAACTCTTACTCTGGCCTCATAGCTAAGGTCTTAGACTCGTACTCCGGCCTAATGGTTAAGGTCTTAACTCTTACTCTGGCCTAATAGCTAAGGTCTTAGACTCGTACTCTGGCCTAATAGCTAAGGACTTAGACTCGTACTCTGGCCTAATGGTTAAGGTCTTAACTCTTACTCTGGCCTAATAGCTAAGGTCTTAGACTCGTACTCTGGCCTAATGGTTAAGGTCTTAACTTTTACTCTGGCCTAATAGCTAACGTCTTAACTCTTACTCTGGCCTAATAGCTAAGGTCTTAGACTCGTACTCTGGCCTACTGGTTAAGGTCTTAACTCTTACTCTGGCCTACTGGTTAAGGTCTTAACTCTTACTCTGGCCTAATAGCTAAGGTCTTAGACTCGTACTCTGGCCTAATAGCTAAGGTCTTAGACTCGTACTCTGGTCTAATGGTTAAGGTCTTAACTCTTACTCTAGCCAATTAGCTAAGGTCTTAACTCTTACTCTGGCCTACTGGTTAAGGTCTTAACTCTTACTCTGGCCTAATAGTTAAAGTCTTAGACTCGTACTATGGCCTAATGGTTAAGGTCTTAACTCTTGCTCTGGCCTAATGGTTAAGGTCTTAACTCTTACTCTGGCCTAATAGCTAAGGTCTTAGACTCGCACTCTGGCCTAATAGCTAAGGTATTAGACTCTTACTCTGGCCTAATGGTTAAGGTCTTAACTCTTACTCTGGCCTACTGGTTAAGGTCTTAACTCTTACTCTGGCCTAATAGCTAAGGTCTTAGACTCGTACTCTGGCCTAATAGCTAAGGTCTTAGACTCGTACTCTGGCCTACAGGATGAGGTCTTAACTCTTACTCTGGCCTACTGGTTAAGGTCTTAACTCTTACTCTGGCCTAATAGCTAAGGTCTTAGACTCGTACTCTGGCCTACTGGTTAAGGTCTTAACTCTTACTCTGGCCTAACAGCTAAGGTCTTATCTCTTACTCTGGCCTAATAGCTAAGGTCTTAGACTCGCACTCTGGCCTAATGTTTATGGTCTTAACTCTTACACTGGCCTACTGGTTAAGGTCTTAACCCTTACTCTGGCCTAATAGCTAAGGTCTTAGACTCGTACTCTGGCCTACAGGTTAAGGTCTTAACTCTTACTCTGTCCTACTGGTTAAGGTCTTAACACTTACTCTGGCCTAATAGCTAAGGTCTTAGACTTATACTCTGGCCTACTGGTTAAGGTCTTAACTCTTACTCTGGCCTAATAGCTAAGGTCTTAACTCTTACTCTTGCCTATTAGCTAAGGTCTTAGACTCGTACTCTGGCCTAATAGCTAAGGTCTTAGATTCGTACTCTGGCCTAATAGCTAAGGTCTTAACTCTTACTCTGGCCTACTGGTTAATGTGTTAACTCTTACTCTGGCCTAATAGCTAAGGTCTTAGACTCGTGCTCTGGCCTAATATCTAAGGTCTTAACTCTTACTCTGGCCTAATAGCTAAGGTCTTAGACTCGTACTCTTGCCTAATGGTTAAGGTCTTAACTCTTACTCTGGCCTAATGGTTAAGGTCTTAACTCTTACTCTGGCCTACTGGTTAAGGTCTTAACTCTTACTCTGGCCTAATAGCTAAGGTCTTAACTCTTACTCTGGCCTACTGGTTAAGGTCTTAACTCTTACTCTGGCCTAATAGCTAAGATCTTAACTCTTACTCTAGCCTAATAGCTAAGGTCTTCACTCTTACTCTGGCCTACTGGTTAAGGTCTTAACTCTTACTCTGGCCTAATAGCTAAGGTCTTAGACTCGTACTCTGGCCTACAGGTTGAGGTCTTAACTCTTACTCTGGCCTACTGGTTAAGGTCTTAATTCTTACTCTGGCCTAATAGCTAAGGTCTTAGACTCGTACTCTGGCCTAATGGTTAAGGTCTTAACTCTTACTCTGGCCTACTGGTTAAGGTCTTAACTCTTAGTCTGGCCTACTGATTAAGGTCTTAACTCTTACTCTGGCATAATAGCTAAGGTCTTAACTCTTACTCTGGCCTAATAGATAAGGTCTTAGACTCGTACTCTGGCCTAATGGTTAAGGTCTTAACTCGTACTCTGGCCTAATAGCTAAGGTCTTAACTCTTACTCTGGCCTCATAGCTAAGGTCTTAGACTCGTACTCCGGCCTAATGGTTAAGGTCTTAACTCTTACTCTGGCCTAATAGCTAAGGTCTTAGACTCGTACTCTGGCCTAATAGCTAAGGTCTTAGACTCGTACTCTGGCCTAATGGTTAAGGTCTTAACTCTTACTCTGGCCTAATAGCTAAGGTCTTAGACTCGTACTCTGGCCTAATGGTTAAGGTCTTAACTCTTACTCTGGCCTACTGGTTAAGGTCTTAACTCTTACTCTGGCCTAATAGCTAAGGTCTTAGACTCGCACTCTGGCCTACTGGTTAAGGTCTTAACTCTTACTCTGGCCTAATAGCTAAGATCTTAACTCTTACTCTAGCCTAATAGCTAAGGTCTTCACTCTTACTCTGGCCTACTGGTTAAGGTCTTAACTCTTACTCTGGCCTAATAGCTAAGGTCTTAGACTCGTACTCTGGCCTACAGGTTGAGGTCTTAACTCTTACTCTGGCCTACTGGTTAAGGTCTTAACTCTTACTCTGGCCTAATAGCTAAGGTCTTAGACTCGTACTCTGGCCTAATGGTTAAGGTCTTAACTCTTACTCTGGCCTACTGGTTAAGGTCTTAACTCTTAGTCTGGCCTACTGATTAAGGTCTTAACTCTTACACTGGCATAATAGCTAAGGTCTTAACTCTTACTCTGGCCTAATAGATAAGGTCTTAGACTCGTACTCTGGCCTAATGGTTAAGGTCTTAACTCTTACTCTGGCCTAATAGCTAAGGTCTTAACTCTTACTCTGGCCTCATAGCTAAGGTCTTAGACTCGTACTCCGGCCTAATGGTTAAGGTCTTAACTCTTACTCTGGCCTAATAGCTAAGGTCTTAGACTCGTACTCTGGCCTAATAGCTAAGGTCTTAGACTCGTACTCTGGCCTAATGGTTAAGGTCTTAACTCTTACTCTGGCCTAATAGCTAAGGTCTTAGACTCGTACTCTGGCCTAATGGTTAAGGTCTTAACTTTTACTCTGGCCTAATAGCTAACGTCTTAACTCTTACTCTGGCCTAATAGCTAAGGTCTTAGACTCGTACTCTGGCCTACTGGTTAAGGTCTTAACTCTTACTCTGGCCTACTGGTTAAGGTCTTAACTCTTACTCTGGCCTAATAGCTAAGGTCTTAGACTCGTACTCTGGCCTAATAGCTAAGGTCTTAGACTCGTACTCTGGTCTAATGGTTAAGGTCTTAACTCTTACTCTAGCCTATTAGCTAAGGTCTTAACTCTTACTCTGGCCTACTGGTTAAGGTCTTAACTCTTACTCTGGCCTAATAGTTAAAGTCTTAGACTCGTACTATGGCCTAATGGTTAAGGTCTTAACTCTTGCTCTGGGCTAATGGTTAAGGTCTTAACTCTTACTCTGGCCTAATAGCTAAGGTCTTAGACTCGCACTCTGGCCTAATAGCTAAGGTATTAGACTCTTACTCTGGCCTAATGGTTAAGGTCTTAACTCTTACTCTGGCCTACTGGTTAAGGTCTTAACTCTTACTCTGGCCTAATAGCTAAGGTCTTAGACTCGTACTCTGGCCTAATAGCTAAGGTCTTAGACTCGTACTCTGGCCTACAGGTTGAGGTCTTAACTCTTACTCTGGCCTACTGGTTAAGGTCTTAACTCTTACTCTGGCCTAATAGCTAAGGTCTTAGACTCGTACTCTGGCCTACTGGTTAAGGTCTTAACTCTTACTCTGGCCTAACAGCTAAGGTCTTATCTCTTACTCTGGCCTAATAGCTAAGGTCTTAGACTCGCACTCTGGCCTAATGTTTATGGTCTTAACTCTTACACTGGCCTACTGGTTAAGGTCATAACCCTTACTCTGGCCTAATAGCTAAGGTCTTAGACTCGTACTCTGGCCTACAGGTTAAGGTCTGAACTCTTACTCTGTCCTACTGGTTAAGGTCTTAACTCTTACTCTGGCCTAATAGCTAAGGTCTTAACTCTTACTCTTGCCTATTAGCTAAGGTCTTAGACTCATACTCTGGCCTAATAGCTAAGGTCTTAGATTCGTACTCTGGCCTAATAGCTAAGGTCTTAACTCTTACTCTGGCCTACTGGTTAATGTGTTAACTCTTACTCTGGCCTAATAGCTAAGGTCTTAGACTCGTGCTCTGGCCTAATATCTAAGGTCTTAACTCTTACTCTGGCCTAATAGCTAAGGTCTTAGACTCGTACTCTAGCCTACTGGTTAAGGTCTTAACTCTTACTCTGGCCTACTGGTTAAGGTCTTAACTCTTACTCTGGCCTAATAGCTAAGGTCTTAACTCTTACTCTGGCCTAATAGCTACGGTCTTAGACTCGAACTCTGGCCTAATAGCTAAGGTCTTAGACTCGTACTCTGGCCTAATGGTTAAGGTCTTAACTCTTGCTCTGGCCTACTGGTTAAGGTCTTAACTCTTACTCTGGCCTAATAGCTAAGGTCTTAGACTCGTACTCTGGCCTACTGGTTAAGGTCTTAACTCTTACTCTGGCCTAACAGCTAAGGTCTTATCTCTTACTCTGGCCTAATAGCTAAGGTCTTAGACTCGTACTCTGGCCTACTGGTTAAGGTCTTAACTCTTACTCTGGCCTAACAGCTAAGGTCTTATCTCTTACTCTGGCCTAATAGCTAAGGTCTTAGACTCGCACTCTGGCCTAATGTTTATGGTCTTAACTCTTACACTGGCCTACTGGTTAAGGTCTTAACCCTTACTCTGGCCTAATAGCTAAGGTCTTAGACTCGTACTCTGGCCTACAGGTTAAGGTCTGAACTCTTACTCTGTCCTACTGGTTAAGGTCTTAACTCTTACTCTGGCCTAATAGCTAAGGTCTTAACTCTTACTCTTGCCTATTAGCTAAGGTCTTAGACTCGTACTCTGGCCTAATAGCTAAGGTCTTAGATTCGTACTCTGGCCTAATAGCTAAGGTCTTAGATTCGTACTCTGGCCTAATAGCTAAGGTTTTAACTCTTACTCTGGCCTACTGGTTAATGTGTTAACTCTTACTCTGGCCTAATAGCTAAGGTCTTAGACTCGTGCTCTGGCCTACTATCTAAGGTCTTAACTCTTACTCTGGCCTAATAGCTAAGGTCTTAGACTCGTACTCTGGCCTAATGGTTAAGGTCTTAACTTTTACTCTGGCCTACTGGTTAAGGTCTTAACTCTTACTCTGGCCTAATGGTTAAGGTCTTAACTCTTACTCTGGCCTAATAGCTAAGGTCTTAACCCTTACTCTGGCCTAATAGCTAAGGTCTTAGACTCGTACTCTGGCCTACTGGTTAAGGTCTTAACTCTTACTCTGGCCTAATAGCTAAGGTCTTAGACTCGTACTCTGGCCTAATAGCTAAGGTCTTAGACTCGTACTCTGGCCTACAGGTTGAGGTCTTAACTCTTACTCTGGCCTACTGGTTAAGGTCTTAACTCTTACTCTGGCCTAATAGCTAAGGTCTTAGACTCGTACTCTGACCTACTGGTTAAGGTCTTAACTCTTACTCTGGCCTAACAGCTAAGGTCTTAACTCTTACTATGGCCTAATAGCTAAGGTCTTAGACTCGCACTCTGGCCTAATGTTTATGGTCTTAACTCTTACACTGGCCTACTGGTTAAGGTCTTAACCCTTACTCTGGCCTAATAGCTAAGGTCTTAGACTCGTACTCTGGCCTACATGTTAAGGTCTTAACTCTTACTCTGGCCTACTGGTTAAGGTCTTAACACTTACTCTGGCCTAATAGCTAAGGTCTTAGACTTATACTCTGGCCTACTGGTTAAGGTCTTAACTCTTACTCTGGCCTAATAGCTAAGGTCTTAACTCTTACTCTGGCCTATTAGCTAAGGTCTTAGACTCGTACTCTGGTCTAATAGTTAAGGTCTTAACTCTTACTCTGGCCTAATAGCTAAGGTCTTAGACTCGTATTCTGGCCTAATAGCTAAGGTCTTAGATTCGTACTCTGACCTACTGGTTAAGGTCTTAACTCTTACTCTGGCCTAATAGCTAAGGTCTTAACTCTTACTCTGGCCTACTGGTTAATGTGTTAACTCTTACTCTGGCCTAATAGCTAAGATCTTAGACTCGTGCTCTGGGCTAATAGCTAAGGTCTTAACTCTTACTCTGGCCTAATAGATAAGGTCTTAGACTCGTACTCTGGCCTAATGGTTAAGGTCTTAACTCTTACTCTGGCCTACTGGTTAAGGTCTTAACTCTTACTCTGGCCTAATAGCTAAGGTCTTAACTCTTACTCTGGCCTACTGGTTAAGGTCTTAACTCTTACTCTGGCCTAATAGCTAAGATCTTAACTCTTACTCTAGCCTAATAGCTAAGGTCTTCACTCTTACTCTGGCCTACTGGTTAAGGTCTTAACTCTTACTCTGGCCTAATAGCTAAGGTCTTAGACTCGTACTCTGGCCTACAGGTTGAGGTCTTAACTCTTACTCTGGCCTACTGGTTAAGGTCTTAACTCTTACTCTGGCCTAATAGCTAAGGTCTTAGACTCGTACTCTGGCCTAATGGTTAAGGTCTTAACTCTTACTCTGGCCTACTGGTTAAGGTCTTAACTCTTAGTCTGGCCTACTGATTAAGGTCTTAACTCTTACTCTGGCATAATAGCTAAGGTCTTAACTCTTACTCTGGCCTAATAGATAAGGTCTTAGACTCGTACTCTGGCCTAATGGTTAAGGTCTTAACTCTTACTCTGGCCTAATAGCTAAGGTCTTAACTCCTACTCTGGCCTCATAGCTAAGGTCTTAGACTCGTACTCCGGCCTAATGGTTAAGGTCTTAACTCTTACTCTGGCCTAATAGCTAAGGTCTTAGACTCGTACTCTGGCCTAATAGCTAAGGTCTTAGACTCGTACTCTGGCCTAATGGTTAAGGTCTTAACTCTTACTCTGGCCTAATAGCTAAGGTCTTAGACTCGTACTCTGGCCTAATGGTTAAGGTCTTAACTTTTACTCTGGCCTAATAGCTAACGTCTTAACTCTTACTCTGGCCTAATAGCTAAGGTCTTAGACTCGTACTCTGGCCTACTGGTTAAGGTCTTAACTCTTACTCTGGCCTAATAGCTAAGGTCTTAGACTCGTACTCTGGCCTAATAGCTAAGGTCTTAGACTCGTACTCTGGTCTAATGGTTAAGGTCTTAACTCTTACTCTAGCCTATTAGCTAAGGTCTTAACTCTTACTCTGGCCTACTGGTTAAGGTCTTAACTCTTACTCTGGCCTAATAGTTAACGTCTTAGACTCGTACTTTTGCCTAATGGTTAAGGTCTTAACTCTTGCTCTGGCCTAATGGTTAAGGTCTTAACTCTTACTCTGGCCTAATAGCTAAGGTCTTAGACTCGCACTCTGGCCTAATAGCTAAAGTATTAGACTCTTACTCTGGCCTAATGGTTAAGGTCTTAACTCTTACTCTGGCCTACTGGTTAAGGTCTTAACTCTTACTCTGGCCTAATAGCTAAGGTCTTAGACTCGTACTCTGGCCTAATAGCTAAGGTCTTAGACTCGTACTCTGGCCTATAGGTTGAGGTCTTAACTCTTACTCTGGCCTACTGGTTAAGGTCTTAACTCTTACTCTGGCCTAATAGCTAAGGTCTTAGACTCGTACTCTGGCCTACTGGTTAAGGTCTTAACTCTTACTCTGGCCTAACAGCTAAGGTCTTATCTCTTACTCTGGCCTAATAGCTAAGGTCTTAGACTCGCACTCTGGCCTAATGTTTATGGTCTTAACTCTTACACTGGCCTACTGGTTAAGGTCTTAACCCTTACTCTGGCCTAATAGCTAAGGTCTTAGACTCGTACTCTGGCCTACAGGTTAAGGTCTGAACTCTTACTCTGTCCTACTGGTTAAGGTCTTAACTCTTACTCTGGCCTAATAGCTAAGGTCTTAACTCTTACTCTTGCCTATTAGCTAAGGTCTTAGACTCATACTCTGGCCTAATAGCTAAGGTCTTAGATTCGTACTCTGGCCTAATAGCTAAGGTCTTAACTCTTATTCTGGCCTACTGGTTAATGTGTTAACTCTTACTCTGGCCTAATAGCTAAGGTCTTAGACTCGTGCTCTGGCCTAATATCTAAGGTCTGAACTCTTACTCTGGCCTAATAGCTAAGGTCTTAGACTCGTACTCTTGCCTAATGGTTAAGGTCTTAACTCTTACTCTGGCCTAATGGTTAAGGTCTTAACTCTTACTCTGGCCTACTGGTTAAGGTCTTAACTCTTACTCTGGCCTAATAGCTAAGGTCTTAACTCTTACTCTGGCCTACTGGTTAAGGTCTTAACTCTTACTCTGGCCTAATAGCTAAGATCTTAACTCTTACTCTAGCCTAAAAGCTAAGGTCTTCACTCTTACTCTGGCCTACTGGTTAAGGTCTTAACTCTTACTCTGGCCTAATAGCTAAGGTCTTAGACTCGTACTCTGGCCTACAGGTTGAGGTCTTAACTCTTACTCTGGCCTACTGGTTAAGGTCTTAACTCTTACTCTGGCCTAATAGCTAAGGTCTTAGACTCGTACTCTGGCCTAATGGTTAAGGTCTTAACTCTTACTCTGGCCTACTGGTTAAGGTCTTAACTCTTAGTCTGGCCTACTGATTAAGGTCTTAACTCTTACTCTGGCATAATAGCTAAGGTCTTAACTCTTACTCTGGCCTAATAGATAAGGTCTTAGACTCGTACTCTGGCCTAATGGTTAAGGTCTTAACTCTTACTCTGGCCTAATAGCTAAGGTCTTAACTCTTACTCTGGCCTCATAGCTAAGGTCTTAGACTCGTACTCTGGCCTAATAGCTAAGGTCTTAGACTCGTACACTGGCCTACAGGTTGAGGTCTTAACTCTTACTCTGGCCTACTGGTTAAGGTCTTAACTCTTACTCTGGCCTAATAGCTAAGGTCTTAGACTCGTACTCTGACCTACTGGTTAAGGTCTTAACTCTTACTCTGGCCTAACAGCTAAGGTCTTAACTCTTACTATGGCCTAATAGCTAAGGTCTTAGACTCGCACTCTGGCCTAATGTTTATGGTCTTAACTCTTACACTGGCCTACTGGTTAAGGTCTTAACCCTTACTCTGGCCTAATAGCTAAGGTCTTAGACTCGTACTCTGGCCTACATGTTAAGGTCTTAACTCTTACTCTGGCCTACTGGTTAAGGTCTTAACACTTACTCTGGCCTAATAGCTAAGGTCTTAGACTTATACTCTGGCCTACTGGTTAAGGTCTTAACTCTTACTCTGGCCTAATAGCTAAGGTCTTAACTCTTACTCTGGCCTATTAGCTAAGGTCTTAGACTCGTACTCTGGTCTAATAGTTAAGGTCTTAACTCTTACTCTGGCCTAATAGCTAAGGTCTTAGACTCGTATTCTGGCCTAATAGCTAAGGTCTTAGATTCGTACTCTGACCTACTGGTTAAGGTCTTAACTCTTACTCTGGCCTAATAGCTAAGGTCTTAACTCTTACTCTGGCCTACTGGTTAATGTGTTAACTCTTACTCTGGCCTAATAGCTAAGATCTTAGACTCGTGCTCTGGGCTAATAGCTAAGGTCTTAACTCTTACTCTGGCCTAATAGATAAGGTCTTAGACTCGTACTCTGGCCTAATGGTTAAGGTCTTAACTCTTACTCTGGCCTACTGGTTAAGGTCTTAACTCTTACTCTGGCCTAATAGCTAAGGTCTTAACTCTTACTCTGGCCTACTGGTTAAGGTCTTAACTCTTACTCTGGCCTAATAGCTAAGATCTTAACTCTTACTCTAGCCTAATAGCTAAGGTCTTCACTCTTACTCTGGCCTACTGGTTAAGGTCTTAACTCTTACTCTGGCCTAATAGCTAAGGTCTTAGACTCGTACTCTGGCCTACAGGTTGAGGTCTTAACTCTTACTCTGGCATACTGGTTAAGGTCTTAACTCTTACTCTGGCCTAATAGCTAAGGTCTTAGACTCGTACTCTGGCCTAATGGTTAAGGTCTTAACTCTTACTCTGGCCTACTGGTTAAGGTCTTAACTCTTAGTCTGGCCTACTGATTAAGGTCTTAACTCTTACTCTGGCATAATAGCTAAGGTCTTAACTCTTACTCTGGCCTAATAGATAAGGTCTTAGACTCGTACTCTGGCCTAATGGTTAAGGTCTTAACTCTTACTCTGGCCTAATAGCTAAGGTCTTAACTCCTACTCTGGCCTCATAGCTAAGGTCTTAGACTCGTACTCCGGCCTAATGGTTAAGGTCTTAACTCTTACTCTGGCCTAATAGCTAAGGTCTTAGACTCGTACTCTGGCCTAATAGCTAAGGTCTTAGACTCGTACTCTGGCCTAATGGTTAAGGTCTTAACTCTTACTCTGGCCTAATAGCTAAGGTCTTAGACTCGTACTCTGGCCTAATGGTTAAGGTCTTAACTTTTACTCTGGCCTAATAGCTAACGTCTTAACTCTTACTCTGGCCTAATAGCTAAGGTCTTAGACTCGTACTCTGGCCTACTGGTTAAGGTCTTAACTCTTACTCTGGCCTACTGGTTAAGGTCTTAACTCTTACTCTGGCCTAATAGCTAAGGTCTTAGACTCGTACTCTGGCCTAATAGCTAAGGTCTTAGACTCGTACTCTGGTCTAATGGTTAAGGTCTTAACTCTTACTCTAGCCTATTAGCTAAGGTCTTAACTCTTACTCTGGCCTACTGGTTAAGGTCTTAACTCTTACTCTGGCCTAATAGTTAACGTCTTAGACTCGTACTTTTGCCTAATGGTTAAGGTCTTAACTCTTGCTCTGGCCTAATGGTTAAGGTCTTAACTCTTACTCTGGCCTAATAGCTAAGGTCTTAGACTCGCACTCTGGCCTAATAGCTAAAGTATTAGACTCTTACTCTGGCCTAATGGTTAAGGTCTTAACTCTTACTCTGGCCTACTGGTTAAGGTCTTAACTCTTACTCTGGCCTAATAGCTAAGGTCTTAGACTCGTACTCTGGCCTAATAGCTAAGGTCTTAGACTCGTACTCTGGCCTATAGGTTGAGGTCTTAACTCTTACTCTGGCCTACTGGTTAAGGTCTTAACTCTTACTCTGGCCTAATAGCTAAGGTCTTAGACTCGTACTCTGGCCTACTGGTTAAGGTCTTAACTCTTACTCTGGCCTAACAGCTAAGGTCTTATCTCTTACTCTGGCCTAATAGCTAAGGTCTTAGACTCGCACTCTGGCCTAATGTTTATGGTCTTAACTCTTACACTGGCCTACTGGTTAAGGTCTTAACCCTTACTCTGGCCTAATAGCTAAGGTCTTAGACTCGTACTCTGGCCTACAGGTTAAGGTCTGAACTCTTACTCTGTCCTACTGGTTAAGGTCTTAACTCTTACTCTGGCCTAATAGCTAAGGTCTTAACTCTTACTCTTGCCTATTAGCTAAGGTCTTAGACTCATACTCTGGCCTAATAGCTAAGGTCTTAGATTCGTACTCTGGCCTAATAGCTAAGGTCTTAACTCTTATTCTGGCCTACTGGTTAATGTGTTAACTCTTACTCTGGCCTAATAGCTAAGGTCTTAGACTCGTGCTCTGGCCTAATATCTAAGGTCTTAACTCTTACTCTGGCCTAATAGCTAAGGTCTTAGACTCGTACTCTTGCCTAATGGTTAAGGTCTTAACTCTTACTCTGGCCTAATGGTTAAGGTCTTAACTCTTACTCTGGCCTACTGGTTAAGGTCTTAACTCTTACTCTGGCCTAATAGCTAAGGTCTTAACTCTTACTCTGGCCTACTGGTTAAGGTCTTAACTCTTACTCTGGCCTAATAGCTAAGATCTTAACTCTTACTCTAGCCTAAAAGCTAAGGTCTTCACTCTTACTCTGGCCTACTGGTTAAGGTCTTAACTCTTACTCTGGCCTAATAGCTAAGGTCTTAGACTCGTACTCTGGCCTACAGGTTGAGGTCTTAACTCTTACTCTGGCCTACTGGTTAAGGTCTTAACTCTTACTCTGGCCTAATAGCTAAGGTCTTAGACTCGTACTCTGGCCTAATGGTTAAGGTCTTAACTCTTACTCTGGCCTACTGGTTAAGGTCTTAACTCTTAGTCTGGCCTACTGATTAAGGTCTTAACTCTTACTCTGGCATAATAGCTAAGGTCTTAACTCTTACTCTGGCCTAATAGATAAGGTCTTAGACTCGTACTCTGGCCTAATGGTTAAGGTCTTAACTCTTACTCTGGCCTAATAGCTAAGGTCTTAACTCTTACTCTGGCCTCATAGCTAAGGTCTCAGACTCGTACTCCGGCCTAATGGTTAAGGTCTTAACTCTTACTCTGGCCTAATAGCTAAGGTCTTAGACTCGTACTCTGGCCTAATAGCTAAGGTCTTAGACTCGTACTCTGGCCTAATGGTTAAGGTCTTAACTCTTACTCTGGCCTAATAGCTAAGGTCTTAGACTCGTACTCTGGCCTAATGGTTAAGGTCTTAACTCTTACTCTGGCCTACTGGTTAAGGTCTTAACTCTTACTCTGGCCTAATAGCTAAGGTCTTAGACTCGCACTCTGGCCTACTGGTTAAGGTCTTAACTCTTACTCTGGCCTAATAGCTAAGATCTTAACTCTTACTCTAGCCTAATAGCTAAGGTCTTCACTTTTACTCTGGCCTACTGGTTAAGGTCTTAACTCTTACTCTGGCCTAATAGCTAAGGTCTTAGACTCGTACTCTGGCCTACAGGTTGAGGTCTTAACTCTTACTCTGGCCTACTGGTTAAGGTCTTAACTCTTACTCTGGCCTAATAGCTAAGGTCTTAGACTCGTACTCCTGCCTAATGGTTAAGGTCTTAACTCTTACTCTGGCCTACTGGTTAAGGTCTTAACTCTTAGTCTGGCCTACTGATTAAGGTCTTAACTCTTACTCTGGCATAATAGCTAAGGTCTTAACTCTTACTCTGGCCTAATAGATAAGGTCTTAGACTCGTACTCTGGCCTAATGGTTAAGGTCTTAACTCTTACTCTGGCCTAATAGCTAAGGTCTTAACTCTTACTCTGGCCTCATAGCTAAGGTCTTAGACTCGTACTCCGGCCTAATGGTTAAGGTCTTAACTCTTACTCTGGCCTAATAGCTAAGGTCTTAGACTCGTACTCTGGCCTAATAGCTAAGGTCTTAGACTCGTACTCTGGCCTAATGGTTAAGGTCTTAACTCTTACTCTGGCCTAATAGCTAAGGTCTTAGACTCGTACTCTGGCCTAATGGTTAAGGTCTTAACTTTTACTCTGGCCTAATAGCTAACGTCTTAACTCTTACTCTGGCCTAATAGCTAAGGTCTTAGACTCGTACTCTGGCCTACTGGTTAAGGTCTTAACTCTTACTCTGGCCTACTGGTTAAGGTCTTAACTCTTACTCTGGCCTAATAGCTAAGGTCTTAGACTCGTACTCTGGCCTAATAGCTAAGGTCTTAGACTCGTACTCTGGTCTAATGGTTAAGGTCTTAACTCTTACTCTAGCCAATTAGCTAAGGTCTTAACTCTTACTCTGGCCTACTGGTTAAGGTCTTAACTCTTACTCTGGCCTAATAGTTAAAGTCTTAGACTCGTACTATGGCCTAATGGTTAAGGTCTTAACTCTTGCTCTGGCCTAATGGTTAAGGTCTTAACTCTTACTCTGGCCTAATAGCTAAGGTCTTAGACTCGCACTCTGGCCTAATAGCTAAGGTATTAGACTCTTACTCTGGCCTAACGGTTAAGGTCTTAACTCTTACTCTGGCCTACTGGTTAAGGTCTTAACTCTTACTCTGGCCTAATAGCTAAGGTCTTAGACTCGTACTCTAGCCTAATAGCTAAGGTCTTAGACTCGTACTCTGGCCTACAGGATGAGGTCTTAACTCTTACTCTGGCCTACTGGTTAAGGTCTTAACTCTTACTCTGGCCTAATAGCTAAGGTCTTAGACTCGTACTCTGGCCTACTGGTTAAGGTCTTAACTCTTACTCTGGCCTAACAGCTAAGGTCTTATCTCTTACTCTGGCCTAATAGCTAAGGTCTTAGACTCGCACTCTGGCCTAATGTTTATGGTCTTAACTCTTACACTGGCCTACTGGTTAAGGTCTTAACCCTTACTCTGGCCTAATAGCTAAGGTCTTAGACTCGTACTCTGGCCTACAGGTTAAGGTCTTAACTCTTACTCTGTCCTACTGGTTAAGGTCTTAACACTTACTCTGGCCTAATAGCTAAGGTCTTAGACTTATACTCTGGCCTACTGGTTAAGGTCTTAACTCTTACTCTGGCCTAATAGCTAAAGTCTTAACTCTTACTCTTGCCTATTAGCTAAGGTCTTAGACTCGTACTCTGGCCTAATAGCTAAGGTCTTAGATTCGTACTCTGGCCTAATAGCTAAGGTCTTAACTCTTACTCTGGCCTACTGGTTAATGTGTTAACTCTTACTCTGGCCTAATAGCTAAGGTCTTAGACTCGTGCTCTGGCCTAATATCTAAGGTCTTAACTCTTACTCTGGCCTAATAGCTAAGGTCTTAGACTCGTACTCTTGCTTAATGGTTAAGGTCTTAACTCTTACTCTGGCCTAATGGTTAAGGTCTTAACTCTTACTCTGGCCTACTGGTTAAGGTCTTAACTCTTACTCTGGCCTAATAGCTAAGGTCTTAACTCTTACTCTGGCCTACTGGTTAAGGTCTTAACTCTTACTCTGGCCTAATAGCTAAGATCTTAACTCTTACTCTAGCCTAATAGCTAAGGTCTTCACTCTTACTCTGGCCTACTGGTTAAGGTCTTAACTCTTACTCTGGCCTAATAGCTAAGGTCTTAGACTCGTACTCTGGCCTACAGGTTGAGGTCTTAACTCTTACTCTGGCCTACTGGTTAAGGTCTTAATTCTTACTCTGGCCTAATAGCTAAGGTCTTAGACTCGTACTCTGGCCTAATGGTTAAGGTCTTAACTCTTACTCTGGCCTACTGGTTAAGGTCTTAACTCTTAGTCTGGCCTACTGATTAAGGTCTTAACTCTTACTCTGGCATAATAGCTAAGGTCTTAACTCTTACTCTGGCCTAATAGATAAGGTCTTAGACTCGTACTCTGGCCTAATGGTTAAGGTCTTAACTCGTACTCTGGCCTAATAGCTAAGGTCTTAACTCTTACTCTGGCCTCATAGCTAAGGTCTTAGACTCGTACTCCGGCCTAATGGTTAAGGTCTTAACTCTTACTCTGGCCTAATAGCTAAGGTCTTAGACTCGTACTCTGGCCTAATAGCTAAGGTCTTAGACTCGTACTCTGGCCTAATGGTTAAGGTCTTAACTCTTACTCTGGCCTAATAGCTAAGGTCTTAGACTCGTACTCTGGCCTAATGGTTAAGGTCTTAACTCTTACTCTGGCCTACTGGTTAAGGTCTTAACTCTTACTCTGGCCTAATAGCTAAGGTCTTAGACTCGCACTCTGGCCTACTGGTTAAGGTCTTAACTCTTACTCTGGCCTAATAGCTAAGATCTTAACTCTTACTCTAGCCTAATAGCTAAGGTCTTCACTCTTACTCTGGCCTACTGGTTAAGGTCTTAACTCTTACTCTGGCCTAATAGCTAAGGTCTTAGACTCGTACTCTGGCCTACAGGTTGAGGTCTTAACTCTTACTCTGGCCTACTGGTTAAGGTCTTAACTCTTACTCTGGCCTAATAGCTAAGGTCTTAGACTCGTACTCTGGCCTAATGGTTAAGGTCTTAACTCTTACTCTGGCCTACTGGTTAAGGTCTTAACTCTTAGTCTGGCCTACTGATTAAGGTCTTAACTCTTACACTGGCATAATAGCTAAGGTCTTAACTCTTACTCTGGCCTAATAGATAAGGTCTTAGACTCGTACTCTGGCCTAATGGTTAAGGTCTTAACTCTTACTCTGGCCTAATAGCTAAGGTCTTAACTCTTACTCTGGCCTCATAGCTAAGGTCTTAGACTCGTACTCCGGCCTAATGGTTAAGGTCTTAACTCTTACTCTGGCCTAATAGCTAAGGTCTTAGACTCGTACTCTGGCCTAATAGCTAAGGTCTTAGACTCGTACTCTGGCCTAATGGTTAAGGTCTTAACTCTTACTCTGGCCTAATAGCTAAGGTCTTAGACTCGTACTCTGGCCTAATGGTTAAGGTCTTAACTTTTACTCTGGCCTAATAGCTAACGTCTTAACTCTTACTCTGGCCTAATAGCTAAGGTCTTAGACTCGTACTCTGGCCTACTGGTTAAGGTCTTAACTCTTACTCTGGCCTACTGGTTAAGGTCTTAACTCTTACTCTGGCCTAATAGCTAAGGTCTTAGACTCGTACTCTGGCCTAATAGCTAAGGTCTTAGACTCGTACTCTGGTCTAATGGTTAAGGTCTTAACTCTTACTCTAGCCTATTAGCTAAGGTCTTAACTCTTACTCTGGCCTACTGGTTAAGGTCTTAACTCTTACTCTGGCCTAATAGTTAAAGTCTTAGACTCGTACTATGGCCTAATGGTTAAGGTCTTAACTCTTGCTCTGGCCTAATGGTTAAGGTCTTAACTCTTACTCTGGCCTAATAGCTAAGGTCTTAGACTCGCACTCTGGCCTAATAGCTAAGGTATTAGACTCTTACTCTGGCCTAATGGTTAAGGTCTTAACTCTTACTCTGGCCTACTGGTTAAGGTCTTAACTCTTACTCTGGCCTAATAGCTAAGGTCTTAGACTCGTACTCTGGCCTAATAGCTAAGGTCTTAGACTCGTACTCTGGCCTACAGGTTGAGGTCTTAACTCTTACTCTGGCCTACTGGTTAAGGTCTTAACTCTTACTCTGGCCTAATAGCTAAGGTCTTAGACTTATACTCTGGCCTAATAGCTAAGGTCTTAACTCTTACTCTGGCCTAATAGCTAAGGTCTTAGACTCGTACTCTGGCATACTGGTTAAGGTCTTAACTCTTACTCTGGCCTAACAGCTAAGGTCTTAGACTCGTACTCTAGCCTACTGGTTAAGGTCTTAACTCTTACTCTAGCCTAATAGCTAAGGTCTTAACTCTTACTCTGGCCTACTGGTTAAGGTCTTAACTCTTACTCTGGCCTAATAGCTAAGGTCTTAGACTCGTACTCTGGCCTAATAGCCAAGGTCTTAGACCCGTACTCTGGCCTACAGGTTGAGGTCTTAACTCTTACTCTGGCCTACTGGTTAAGGTCTTAACTCTTACTCTGGCCTAATAGCTAAGGTCTTAGACTCGTACTCTGGCCTACAGGTTGAGGTCTTAACTCTTACTCTGGCCTACTGGTTAAGGTCTTAACTCTTACTCTGGCCTAATAGCTAAGGTCTTAGACTTGTACTCTGGCCTAATGGTTAAGGTCTTAACTCTTACTCTGGCCTACTGGTTAAGGTCTTAACTCTTAGTCTGGCCTACTGATTAAGGTCTTAACTCTTACTCTGGCATAATAGCTAAGGTCTTAACTCTTACTCTGGCCTAATAGATAAGGTCTTAGACTCGTACTCTGGCCTAATGGTTAAGGTCTTAACTCTTACTCTGGCCTAATAGCTAAGGTCTTAACTCTTACTCTGGCCTCATAGCTAAGGTCTTAGACTCGTACTCCGGCCTAATGGTTAAGGTCTTAACTCTTACTCTGGCCTAATAGCTAAGGTCTTAGACTCGTACTCTGGCCTAATAGCTAAGGTCTTAGACTCATACTCTGGCCTAATGGTTAAGGTCTTAACTCTTACTCTGGCCTAATAGCTAAGGTCTTAGACTCGTACTCTGGCCTAATGGTTAAGGTCTTAACTTTTACTCTGGCCTAATAGCTAACGTCTTAACTCTTACTCTGGCCTAATAGCTAAGGTCTTAGACTCGTACTCTGGCCTACTGGTTAAGGTCTTAACTCTTACTCTGGCCTACTGGTTAAGGTCTTAACTCTTACTCTGGCTGTGAGAAGTTGGCCTGGCATATGCTGTTCCTAGTTATAGGGACACCTTGCACCAGTCCAATTCGACTCCTATTGATGATAGGTTTAAGACAACCTTTAAAGAAAGCTATCCTAGTGGTAGCTGTGGAGAGCAGCCTTCAGGCTAAGTCTTGAAGGAGTGTTAAGCTTATTGTTTTACCATAATAACCTCTTGAATAACCAAATGAAAGAGTAGCCCACACAGGTATATATATAAAATATATGTATTTATTCTAGACAGAATCCCACAGTCACTTTATGTGGCTAGTGGCAAAGTTACACTTCAAACAAGCATTTATAAACACAATAAATAGCACAGAAATCAATGGGCCCCAGGGGGGGACCAAACCATATACTAAAATAGTGGTATAAGAACCACAACAATTCTACAGGCAATGCCTAGGGCATTCAGGATCGCTGGCCCCTTCGGAATCCACCCACAGTTAAGAGGAAGGGGACCCACGGGAGGCGTGTGCAGTGCGAGAAGTTGCTATCGGGATCGCAATGTTAGCCTACGGAGAATGTCGCGGTTTAATAATTAAGGTTTAAGGACACTTCTAACAACAGTACAAAGTTAAGACTTGAGACTTAAGGCTTTGGAGAGCCCACCACCACGGAAGTACCGAAGTACCACTGTTACCTGCCCCAGGGAAGCCGGGTGCATAGGTCGATTCTGGTGTCGGGTCGCGGGCTGATTTTCGATGGAAAAGGAGTCCAAACTGCTGCTAGCTGGAAGTGGCGTTAAAGTCGTGAAGATTAAAGTTGAAGAAAAGACAAAGATGAACCTGAAAGCAGAGGGGACAGAGTCTGGGTCACAGCACAGTGACCAGGGAGCTCACAGGAAGGAACTCGTGGATGTCGGGTGCTTCAGGTGTGGAAGGTACAGCTGGGCTCTGCAGTCACGGGCTCCGGGAGGCTTCAAGGAAGGCCAGCTTCTGGAGGGCGACTGTCCCACATCGGCGGGGGGTCGCTGCGGTGTTAGTGTCCCGATTGGATCCACTAAGCATTGGCAACCGCAACCCACGCAAGATAAACAAAGCAGCTGCTGGTGCAGACCCACGAGGTCTGAGGGTGCTCTCCTTTGCAGGGAGCGTAGAGCAGGCCTGGAGCAACCAGGGGAACTCTTAGAAAAGAAGATTGTCCTCCGTCAGGGCCCACAAGTCGAGAGACAAGGGACTGCGGAAGGCAGCAAAATGGAGTGTGTAAAAGGGCTCCCACGGGCCACCGGAGCGGGCCAGGGAGCTGAGAGTCGGCACAAATGCTGCTTGATGGTTGGCTCAAGAATGGGACAAAGCACAACTTCCCCACTGGTCGGGGTCGTGTGCTGGACAAGAGGTGGCCGGTGTCTCGGGATATGCAGGGATCTCGACACCCACGTGGTCCAGGGTGCTCAGTCTTGCTGGGCACACTCACAGGACGCTGGGATGCACTGGAGACCCACCTTGAGGTTGCTGGAAGGCGTCGAAGGTCGTGAGAGCAATGAAGTTCCAACCGGGTATCTTGTAGTCTTTTAGGTGCCTGCCAAGCAGGGGGATAACTCCTTTATCCCAAGGGAGATTTCTTCAGTCAGCTGGGCAGCAGCTCGTCGAAGGTCAGTTCTGTGAAGTCCTGTACGAATCTAAGGCTCTAGGGCAAAGTTATTCCCATATATCCCCAAGATTAGGGGATGGTCCAAAAGAAAGCCTACCAATCAGAGTAGAGGCGGGAAAGGGTGGCTACACCCACTCCCCTTTGTGTGTTTCCCGCCTGGGCGAGGGGCAGGACGCCCCTGAACCGGTTCCAGGCGGTGTATGCAGAATTGGGGCTCTGCAGCTGCCTAAGTGCAACTCTGAAAGGACATTTGGTGCACCCACCCTGTTCCAATCCACATATCCTGTCTGGGGAGGTGCTGGCACCTCCCTGCCACAGGAGCCCTATTGTCCAGATGGCAAGGCTGGGGTTTTCCCCAGCAACAGCCAGCCAGAGTCGTGTAGGTGGCGAACAGTGGCCATTTTGTGGTACATGTGCACTTTTAAATTGGTGTCTAAATTCTACCGCTTTTCCCATATCACCCTCCTAGCAGGGGGGAATCGTGCCCCCATGCCCATGGCTGGACTGGGGGTATGATTCCTTCATGTTTGACACCAAACACGATATGGTTCTGTGTAGCCATTCCTAAGTTACAGCGATGACGCAATAACTTATAATGCGGTTAAGAGTATATGGTATGGCTACACTACAAACAACCCAGTAATGATTTTACGAAGGTTGCAGAGAGGTCCTACTCACGTAGGGGTCCCCCTCACACATACCTCAGCACCCAGCCCTGTAGGATTACCAGGGCCTGCCATAGGGGTGACCTATGAGAGTATATGTGTTGTAAGGTATGGGACATAGGGTACCTACATCCCTGTAAGGGGTGCTAGCACCACCTTACCCAGGCTACAGTAGTGGCCTGGTGGTGTCAGTTTGGGTGGCTGTCCCAGGGTGGCACAATAGGTGCTGCAGCCCTGGTAGGCCTACTGGGGGACCCATGCCCTGGGTACCTAGGGTACCATCTACAAGGGACTGGTAGGGCATGCCCAGCATCCAATTATGTTTGTACCTAGAGTACTCACAACAGTTTTAGGGAGAAAGCAGATAGGCTGGGGTCCTGGATAGCAGGATCCCAGCCAGACTAGTCAAAAACCACTTAAATACCAGGCAAAAAGTTGGGGGCAACCATTAGTCAGATTCCACTCTCCTACATAACCCCCCCCCAAATGAAAGGAGATAAGGCAAACCTTGTCCAGATAAGCCTTTATTTCCTGAGTGGCCATATAAGGAAGAACCTGTACTAACATGGTTGCTCCCTGTGTCATGGTCCACTTGGGAAATCCTACCCCAAGGGGTTCTAGAGTTTCTCCAAAGTCTAGGGGAATTACCTGTATTGGTTTTTGGGTCAGAGGTGGGCTGGTGGGGTGTCTGAGTCTGGAAGTGAGACCCTACTTGGGTTGGTCTCAACCTCCTCAGATCACTGGCCACTATGGAAGCCTTTCTGCCCATGACGGTGTCATATCTGGCCCTAAGGGTCAACCTCTGGCTGCCTACAGCTGGGGGTTGGATCCCTTTTGCTGGAATAGTGGAGGGCACTGGAAGGTTTGGGGCAGCTAGGCCCCAGGTTTCCCTGTGCTCAACAACATCCTTTTGAGGGGTGCCTATACCTAGGGGTAAGGGGGATCCCTCAGTTTGTAGAGGAATATTCACCTGGCTGAAACTACTCTGCTGGGTGTCCCTAATCTGTTGATGAGGGGGTTCCTCTGGGCAGGGGCCCAATAAGGGTCCACTGACCTCCCTGACCTCTGCAGCCCTGGGCTGACTGAGGCAGGGTAGAGAGGGGCAGGATACCTGCTCCAGACTGGGTACCACCTTGGAAGGGTCCCCTGCCATCAGACAGGTGGGCAGGCCAAGCCTGTCCACTTCTGGGGCAGTTACTTCACAAGGGGCAGGATCAGTTCCTTGAGAAACTGGACCTTTACCTGTAGTCTGGTGGGGGAAGACTGCTCCTCCTCCCCTATGCTCTCTGTTTGGGTAGAGTGATCCATAGTTTCAGGCTTCACTCTTTCTATTTTCTCCTGGGGTGGAGGTGAGGCCCTCAGGGTCTCATCCACACTCTCAGGGATTCCTACCATTTTCAAATGGGCCTTGTGGTCAACCTCAGCCCAGGCTGAGATTTCTAGATCATTCCCCAGTAGACAATCTACAGGCAAGTTTGGGGACACTGCCACTCTCTTGGGGCCAGTGACCCCTCCCCAGCTGAGATTTATCACTGCCATGGGATGATCTGTCCTGATTCCATCTATGTTGGTCACCTGGTAGCTAAACCCAGGCAAAAGCTGATCTAGGGGCACTAGCCTCTTGGTCACCATGGTGACACTGGCCCCTGTGTCCTTATAGGCCACAGCCTTCTGACCATTGATTATTGGTTCTTGTGTGTACCTGCCCAGAATACTGGGGCTCATGGTAAAGTTGGCAAACCCCATGCCACCATCACAGACCATAGTTGCTTGAGTAGGGGACCTGGATAGGCCAGAGTCCCCCTGAGTTCCCCAAGAAATCCCAACTAAGTGTTTGGGTGCACTCCCACCACCTGGGGGATTACTACTAGTAGCAACAGGAGGTGTTGGAGCTGGTTTTGGAGGAACATTTTCTTTATTGCCATTCTTTGGACAGCTGGAGTCAGTTTTCCAGTGGCCAGGTTCCTTACACACATGGCAATATGGTTTCTTGTTATTAGAGGAAGTATTTTGGGACCCACCCCCAGCACTGGGTTTTTGGGGCCCTTCAGAGGACTTTTCTTGTTTATCATCCCCACCTTTCTCTTTGGGCTTAGTGGAATCCTTCTTCTGGTCACCAACTTGGTTCTTAGGCCTAATCCTGGTTCTGACCCATTTGTCTGCCTTCTTTCCCAATTCTTGGGGAGAGGTCAGATCAGAGTCCACCAGGTGCTGGTGTAAAAGTTGATTTTGACAATTATTAAGAATCTGCTCCCTCATAATGAGATTATACAATCCTTGATAATAATTAACTTTACTGCCATTTAACCAACCTTCCAGTGCCTTGGTTGCACAATCCACAAAGTCTACCCAATCTTGATTCTGTGCTTTTTGGGTGTCTCTGAACTTAAGTCTGTATTGATCAGTGGTTAAGCCAAACCCATCTATTAAAGCAGCTTTCAAGATATAATAATCATCAGCATCCTCTTCTCTTACAGAGAGGAGCTTGTCTCTACCTTTATCTGAAAAGGAGAGCCACAGGATTGCTGCCCACTGCTCTACAGGGACCCTCTGTACTCTACAGGCCCTTTCAAGAGCAGACATCCATTTGTGGATATCATCCCCATTCTGATAGGGGGGCACAATCTTGTGGAGGTTCCTATTGTCAGGGACTTTCTCTCTAACTCTAGGGGTTTCATTACTGCCACCAGGGATCTCTAGACCCCACTTTCTTGAAGCTTTCTGAAGCTCCAGGGTTTCCCTGTCCAATGCTAACTGTTCTCTTTTAAGCTCAAGCTTAGCCTGCTCAAATTTGATCAGTCTGCATTTCCTCTCATGAGAGGATTCTCTTCTCTGAGAAGAGGCAGAGGACCCTTTGGATCTCCTAGAATGGTTGGATCCCACTGAGGGGGATCTGTTCCTTCTTGGATCCACCACTCTCCTTTTAAGGGTGGAGGGAGTGCCTCTTGAGCCATCACCTCCATGCTGTGAGTGGTTTGTTTCTTCCAGGTCAGGATTTTCATCCTCTTCCTGTTCCTCATCAGAGTCCACTCTGGGAGTGTCCTCTTCTGAAGGATGCCCACCCACTCTGTCTGTGCCTCTGGACCCTATGGACTCCATAAAGTCTGCTATGAGCAGGATTTCCCTGAGACGTTGTGTGTTGGCACCTTTGTTTGTCTTCAGTTTTCTAAGGGTGCACATTTCCCTGAGCTCTGCAAAGGAGAAATTATCATACTTATCTACTGGGACCCTCTGGGGTCCTTCCATAGCCTTAGTGGCACCTGCACCTGAAGACATGTTTAGTGTAGTGATGTATCTACCTACACTAAGTGTGGCCTACTGAACCCTCTCTTGAGTTGTAGTCAAGGTGTGCTAAACCCTCTACACACAACTCTAAGTTCAGTAGAACTTATTGTATTCTAGCTTGAATTTATATGTACCTTTGGTACCTTGTGGCTTTCACTTTAGAAATTCAATTTGTTATCTGGTAAAACAATGGCAAGCTTGAATCCAACCGCTGCACACCAATGTGAGAAGTTGGCCTGGCATATGCTGTTCCTAGTTATAGGGACACCTTGCACCAGTCCAATTCGACTCCTATTGATGATAGGTTTAAGACAACTGTGGAAATATGGATTTTTATGGTCAGTTATGTCCCCTATCTTGGACCCCAACGGTTTCATGTATAAATCACAAGTACACGTATGTTTCCTCCAGTTCCAGTTATGAAGACGCAAACACATGTGCGTCCACCGCCAACATGTCCTCTTTCAGATCCGCCATGAATGGGCCGGATATTCTATTCCTAAGTATGAAAGGCCACCGGCTTTATATGGTTCATTTATGCCATTTTACAGTCCAGGCGAGCAGGCCCTGATTCTGCCATCAAGCCTTTTCTTGCCTTCTGCCTCTGAAAGCTTCAGTTTGAGCTCGCATCTGTATCCATGAACTTTGTCCTATTTCCCTGCGCGGCTAACGGTGCCTGACTCCAGCCTGTTGCTTGCCAAGAACTGTATTTCACCTTCGAGATTATCTGCTCCGCTCCCTATCCAATGCATTCCTGTCTAGTAGTTTAAGTAAACATTCTTCCAGCTACCGAGCAAAGGGCCCGGCTTCTCTGTCTTTATGCAAGTAATTCATAGCCCTGTTACTATGGAAGATTTCTGCCCTCGCATCTAGTGTAGACACTTAGACGCTTGTACACGCACTCACAGTCAGTATAGAATAGATTTGGTTCGAAAGACCTTTCCTTTTGGATAACATAGTTCTTTAAACATAGGATGTTAGATATGATTTGGGATTAGGTTGACTTGACCCCCCAGACTTCTGTCTCCACATGTAGAGCTAAATGTCAAGTCCCCTTCACCCCCTAGTTGCACGTCAATCACACGTCATACTGCTGCGCGCGCATCTCTGCCGAGTATTTCTGCTGACATTGCGAAATTCTTTCATGAAACCACCCATTTATGACATCATACCTGATGACGTTCTTTAGTTACGCCCAGTTACACCCACTTTAGTTACGCATGGATGTTTTATCTTTGTTCTCAATTGTTACGCCTCCTGCATCTGTTTCACTGTAATGCCTATTGTATAAAAATGATTACTTGTCAATAAAGTATGGTCCTTCACTTCCTGAACCTTCGTGGTGATGGAATATGGAGTCCATCAAATTCGAATTGATTTTGGAATAAAGCCCGTTCCGAACCTCTAATACCACGGATTCTGCCTCTTATTTTACTGAGCTATTATTATAGATTTTCCGCATCAAATTAAGAACCGGTAATTAAATTATTTACCACATATATGGCGCCCGAACAGGGACACTTTCTCATCTCACGCGCCGGAGGTGCGTTGCAGGCCCGGTCTCCTGCCACAGCTGGACGGACAACAACGCGTACCCACAGGATTTCCTGTATCTCCCTCCTGCCGAGCGGGGGTAACTGAGGCTGCGATCAACACCCAGACGAGGCGGTGAGAAGTGCGAAGTATCCCGACCAGAGCCTAGCTGAGAGAGCAAGATCCGAGGTATACAGAGGCCCACCAGTTTCCGAAGTTTCCGAAGTTTCGAGGCGAGTCCAGTCCGGTTCAAGTCTAGTTCAGTTCAGTTCCGAGGCCTTCCGTTTCGAGCTACCCGGTGAGTACCATTGTCGGGGAGGCGTTCTGACGTGCACATAGTTTGTGCCGGTCAAGACGGGTTTGGGTACACAAATCCGGTCTGCACTGTTTTAGCAGTGTATCTGTACTGTTTAGCAGTATATCAAGTATGTCTAGTATATAAATTCAGAATTATCTAGTTAAGTACCGAGTATTATGCTTAGTGACTAGTTCCCTAAATGGCCATCATTGTTTGTTCATTCAATGTTAAATGTTAAAATGTTTTAAATACGTTCTGCATATTGTGGTGTGAATGACTGTTCATTATTGTGTTTTGTGGTATTAAACGCGTTCAAAATTAGGTATCAGATCAGTTCTCAATATGCCGCTCTTTTCGAAATTAAGACAGATCAAAACTAGAAAAGGGGTACTCGAAGAAGCTGTTCCCATTCCTCCTAGGGACACTCCAGGGTACTTCATGTATCATAAACATGGCCTAGACGCCATATTATTTCTTGATTTATGGGTAGACTACACCAAGGAATTACCAGAAAGTCAGAGGTGGCCCGCAGCTGGGACCTGGGATGCAGATTGCATCATGAAAGTAGAGGAAGAATTATGGAAAAAGAAAGCTAGACAGTCACAGAAAGATGCCATTGAATTATGGCGTAAAGAATCACATAGACGTACAGAAAAAGCACTCAAACAGGAAGAGAAAAGTAAAGAGAATTCAAACAAAGTCCGAGAAAATCTATTAATTGAAGAAGGTACTCGAGTAAAATCAGAACAAATAGACAGACAAAGAAATGCCCTTATGAATGGTATGTATCCTCTTCTGGCCGAAGGGTTACCTAAGGCTACACCGGAGATACCAAAAGACTTGCCACCCCCATTGTTTCCGATAAAAGCACATCCCAAAGGGCATCCCAGAACCGCAGAAGATGTTTTTCTTTCCTCTTATTTAGACGACGCAGCTCCCGAGTATGCTAATGCTGCGCCACATAGACCGCCTGCCGAGGGGGTTCAACGCCAAGACCCTCCTCCTTCTGTACCTCCGCAACAGCAAACTCCGACACAAGTTCCGGCAAGCACATCTGTTTCTACATCTGTATCCACACCTATGGTTGCTATATCACGTTCAACGAATCCTTTCACATCCAGCACCCCAGGTGGTGCTACGGGAGGTACAGCAAACATTTTTTCCACGCCACCCAGAGTAAATAAACTTTCCTTTCAAGAATTAGCCCACCAACGTACGCCCAAACTAGTAACTCCCGACACGCTCAAGGAACTTCTAATAGATTGTAGATATGACCCTGTGCCTGGAAAAGAGGACGAAATGCTGCTGGCATCATTACGTATCCGACGAGCTGCAATATATTTAGGGAAGCTACCAGGAATGACTACACATTTAGAAAATATATATCACTTTGTCCAGTCAGGGCGAGATTCTGAGAGTATTAACAGAGCCTTGGAGTACCAGAAAGTGGAGATACAGGGGGAACTGTTACGTTTCCTCATAAACTGTGTGATCAGAAATCAAGACCGACCAGGGGCAAATCCGGAAGAAATGCAAATTCTTACCACATGGAGTAGGAATATATCAGAGGGAAGACATGATAAACGATCATGTATAGTAGCTATGTGCCGCAAGATCCGCAAAGAAGTAGAACAAATACACGAAGAAAGATTAGCAGTAGACGAGCCTGAACAAACCGAGGAGGAGGAAGAATTAGAACTGCCCACAGGACAGTTAGAAACAATGGCCTATGTAGGTAGAGGAAGATCTTGCAATAATACTAGATGCTTTACTGATCCGATACGTCCGATACGTCCAGATAATAGCAGAAATTTCCAAACTCCTATAATAAATATAAGGTCCCCCGAACATTCGTTCCAAGCCGCTGACAAATTACTCCGAGAACGAAGGGGTTATCATATACTCGATTCTATGGACGAACAAGAATTAGCTAGGTCAGCCGTTCATTGGGTTGATAGTCCCGGAAAATATAGTGATGATACATTAGCGCACACGTTTTTGAACCTCGCCCCAGATGAACAGCGTTTAGCTGGTATCTATATGATTCAACAACTCCTTATATTATATAAAAGCCAACACTCCGATCCTGGCCCCTTACCTGATATATTGACTAAATTACTCACGAATAAATGGAGAGGTTCAGGTACTGAGTTAATTAGAGAAATCCTAGAATCCAGAAAGCAGTACATTCTTTTTGTATGCCCCGAACATGTCTCACTGCCCATCAAGGAAAGAACGATGTATTACATGGATAGACAGAATCCCTTACGCGAAGTGCACCCGATAAAAGGTGATGACAATCAGTTTAAACGTGTGTTTGTATACACACCCATATCTAAAATAGAACTATTAGAAATGAAGAAAGTGGTACCCAGTCATGACAAAGACCCAGCGGGTTTCCACCGTGAAATTAGAGACATGTTGCTCATGGGAGAGTATACCTATCCCGACATTATGACAATATTGAAGGTATTAATGCCTGCGGGCATTTACGAAAAACTCAAGGAAAAGGATTGGGAGGTGGGAGACCAAAAGATAGATTGGACAGCATTAGAAAACGAAGAAAAAGCTCGAGGTCCAGGTGCAGGGCTTGGGGAAAAGACCAAAACACTACCAGGTTTACTAGTACAGGTACTGCCACGTTTATTAACTACGAAAAAGGAAGACTGGGGTGCAATATCAGCCTGTAAACAAAAACCAGATGAAGACACTAGTGATTTCTATGCCCGATTCGAAAAATGTTTTGGTATAAATAGTGGAATAAAAGCAAGTAGCGAATCGTATCCACATCTGTTTGTGACAAAGTTAGTTGAAAATTCCTTGCCCCAAGTTAAGAATAGAGTATTGAAATTCGAGAGTACTTGGCAAGGTAACACTCCGTCACAAATGTTACAAATGTTACAGTACCATCACAATAGAATTAGAGAGGAACAAGAACATGAACAAAGACGCATGAAAGACACGAAAATGAAAATGCTAGTTTCCCAGACAGTTCCAGCTGACGGTCATAAAAAGGGTATGACACAGTCCAGTGTTTCAACAGGTCCTGTAAAAGGGACATGCAACTATTGTAAACAGCCAGGTCATTATGTACACGATTGTCCAGTTTTAAAGCATAATATCGCCATAGGTAATACAAAAGAAAGACCACGGCCACTTAGACAGGATCAGAACCAACAAGGAGCCCCGCAGCATGCACAGTCCATGCCAGCTCCGCAACAGTCTATGTCAGCTCCACCACCGCAGCCTATTGCTGCCACACAAACAACGACACGACAGATGTATCAGACCGCACAGTATGACTATCCTGATTATCAACGATACTCATGAAACAGCCTAGAGAGGGAAGTTGGCTTACCCCTTATTGAGGTCCCTGTAGATCAAGAAGGACCTTATGTACACAGTGAACTATTAGGCCAAGATAGAAAATTTTTACTTGATACAGGGGCAAGCCGAACAACAATAAAACGTAGTGAAGTTCCAGGGGCACCCCTCTCAGGCTCACAGAATATTTCCCTTGGCTTTTCAGGAAAACCTATCGTTAACGAAGTATCACAGCCTCTTCCACTTACGATTGGTCCCTTGACACGAACTACAGATTTATTGCTTACTAAATCATGTCCAGAAAACCTGTTAGGCATAAAAACATTGAAAGCTCTAGGAGCTATAATATGTTGTTCTCCGGAAGGAGTAAGATTGTTTTTACGTGATTTCAAAGGGCACTATGTGTCCCGAGACATGGATGACCGACTGCAGACTTTACCCACACATTTATGGGCACAAGGCCCTACAGATGTTGGTTGCATGAACATTACACCATATCGAGTCACACTAAAGGCAGGAGTGGTACTACCACGAATGCGACAATACAAGTTACCCCCAGATGCTGTAGTGGCTTTACTGCAAATCACTGACGAACTTATTACCCAAGGGGTGGTTGTGGAAACTGACTCCAATGTATGTAATTCACCGATAATTCCGATTCTTAAACGAACTGATCCAACAGCCCCGCCAGTATATCGATTGGTTATTGATCTGCGCGAATTAAATAAATGTATTGTACCACAATACCCCGTAGTCCCAGACATTTCTTCATTACTGACAGCCATTGATTCCGAAGCAACATTCTTTACTGTAATTGATCTCAAAAATGCCTTTTTCAGCGTCCCAATAGATCCGGAAAGCCAATACTTGTTCGGATTTAGTTTAAATGGACGAAGCTTTAAATTCACACGCGCACCTCAAGGATTCACAGAAAGCCCCAGCATCTATAGCCAAGCACTAAAACGAGAACTTGACAGTATCCACATGCCAGTCAACACTGCCCTGCTTCAATATGTCGATGATCTGCTGATCACCGCTAGAAGCGAACCTGAATGTGAAAAAGCCTCACTGACGGTTTTACAATTTTTGGCCGAAAAGGGGCACAAGGTGTCCCCTTCTAAGCTGCAATTCTGTGTCCAGCGAGTTGTTTACCTTGGTCACTCGCTGTCCAAGGAGGGAAGGCAGCTTACACCAGATCGCATCCAGTTAATTGCTAACATGCCAATACCCAAGACACCAAAGGAGGTGCGGGCCTTTATAGGCCTCACTTCATATTGTAGGCAGTGGATCCCGCAGTATGCATTTCTAGCAAAACCACTCATTCAGTTGACAACACAGGAGGCAGCCACATCGACTGTTCTCCCTTGGACTCAGGAACATACACAAGCTTTTGAAAGCCTAAAGAAAGCTTTATGTCAAGCGCCTGTTTTAGCAACACCATGCTACAATAAACAGTTTACACTCTTTGTTACAGAACGCGAAGGTACTGCCTTGTCAGTACTCACACAGGAACAAGCAGGATCACACAAACCATGTGCTTATTTTTCTAGTACATTAGATCCCGTAGCTCAGGCTCTGCCTGCGTGCCTGAAATCGGTGGCAGCGACAGCTTTAGCAATCAGACAAAGCGATGCCATAGTACTAGGACACCAATTGACAGTACAAGTACCACATGCAGTAGAGGTTCTCTTGAACCGCACACAAACACAACACTTGACTATAGCACGACTCACTGGTTACGAATTAACATTGTTTCAGCCACATATAGAAATCAGACGTTGTAGTACATTGAATCCTGCCACACTGTTACCAGTAAATGGATCAGACCCACTTGCACATGATTGTATTGAAGTTATCACTATCACGACGAAACCCAGACAAGACTTGACAGACGTCCCATTGTCAGACCCAGACCTGACGTTGTATGTAGATGGTTCATGTATGAGAACAAGTACAGGAGAGTTAGTGGCCGCTTACGCAGTCACAACAGACACTGAAGTCATTGAAACAAATCGCATAAATACCTTGTCCGCTCAAGCAGCAGAGCTCGTCGCTCTGACACAAGCCTGTATTCAAGCTACGAATAAAAAAGTCAACATATACACTGATTCACGTTATGCATTCGGAGTTGTACATGACTTCGGCGTGCTGTGGCGAGAGAGAGGTTATTTAACTTCTCACGGTGCCCACATTCAGCACGGACCCCTCATTCATGCCTTATTAGATGCAATACATCTACCCACTGCAATATCAATTATGAAATGTAAAGCTCATACGAAAGTTACTGATATCATTTCCCAAGGCAATGACCTAGCTGACAGAACAGCTAAACAGACTGCTCAAACTCAAACATCTGACATGACAAAGACAATAGTCCCGACACCAACATATTGCATGATGGTTAAGGATCCCGCTCTTGATGTAATTGACATACAGACACATGCTACACCAGATGAAATAAAGAAATGGACTGAATTAGGAGGGATCCAAACGGATCAAGGATGGATGACGAAGGAAAAATCTGTGTGGTTCCTTCCTGATTCGATGGTCCAAGTTATCATTAACACTGTACATAGTCCAGCGCACCTAGGAGAAAAAGCTATGCTAGACAGCATTCAACACATTTGGTTCAACAAACATTTACGAGCAGCAGCTAAACAAAAAGTTCGTACCTGTATGATCTGTTGTCAGTTTAACCCAGGTAAAAGCATTCCCGTAGAACAGGGTGGATTTCAGCCTCCTGATCACCCTTTTGAAGTCCTCCAGATGGATTATATCCAGATGGAACGATGTCGAGGATTCAAATATGTTCTCGTAGTTGTCTGTGCTCTTTCCCGTTGGACAGAGGCATACCCGGTTTCAGATTACACTGCCCCGACTACTGCCAAACAGTTGGTTCGAGAATTCTTCCCACGGTACGGTTTACCACGTGTTGTCTACTCAGATAACGGCCAGCCGTTCTCATCCGAACTAATGAAACACGTTTCACTTTTGTTAGGCTATCAGTGGAAATTTCACTGTGTCCGACACCCCGAGGCAGCAGGTCTCGTGGAACGACATAATCAGACTCTGAAAATTAGATTGTCCAAAATATGTAGAGAGAAAGGTGTCGACTGGGTAGTAGCCTTACCAGTTGCACTCTTTTACATGAGAATGGTAGCGCACTCTCGAACAGGGCTATCCCCTTATGAGGTGATCTTCGGTAGACCACCAAATATGTGGGGGACGCCTATACCACGCAAAATAACTGATGTTGACTGTAATATGCTGACAGATTACTTGGCTTCCTTGATGTCTGCACTACAATCTTGTCGTTCACAGGTAGCTGCAGCCTTTCCCGACAACACCGAGGTGAAACCCCATGACGTAATTCCGGGGGACTTGGTGTTAGTGAGGAACTTTGACCGGAAGTCTCAGCTGGATCCTAGGTGGAAATCGCCTCAACTCGTACTGTTAACCACGAGGACAGCCGTGAAGATCGAAGGTCGAAAAGGCTGGATACATTCGAGTCATATCAAGAAATTTCATGGACTACCGTCCGATGTAAACGACACACCTCGCGTGTCTTCACCGACTGACTCAAAGCTTCCTTTGGTTGAACTGAATGACAAGGAACAGTATAAACTAAAACTAAGGTCTAACAAGTCAGGCAATTTGATTGTTTAAGTCCTCTCCAAGGTGAATCGGTCGAATTTGTCTCTGACATGTATCCTCTAGACCTGAATAGAGAAAGAAACCGAAAAATGCAGTTGAAACAACATGCGTACTGTAAATCACTGCGTAGTCATTGCACAGTGACGTTATTAATTTTGTTTTTTTTAAGTCTTTTAATAATCGCTGCAAGTATATTGTTGCACATATATTATCCTATTTCTAAACATGTTTACAATGTTACTGCTGAACATTCTTTTAGTGAATTACCCCCGCATGAGTTGTCCTATAGATTTGCGCAATAACACTTTTATTAGTATGTTACATCATTCCCATCAGGTTAGCAATGCTATAAATTGTTGGATATGTGGCCAACTCCCTCCCTATCAGAACTATAAGGGAATTCTGCCTCTCTTTCCATACCCGTTCACACACAATGGCTCCTGTGGAGCATGGTTTAGTTTGATTAATTCCCTAGATTCGAATTTTGCAGTTGATAAAGACAACCGGGTATGGGGAAACCTGAACTTAGTTTTGCTCAAAACCTGCTACCCTGACAAGAAGGGACTTCCCAAAAGAACAGGAACTGATCTAGAAAATGAAGTATATGGATTAGGGAATTTCACGCTCAATCTCATGATCCTGAATGTTGAATCCGAAGCTGCACCAATTTTGCCCGCCATGTCAGTATTTCCAGTTAAAGGTGAATTATGTGTAAGAAAGAATGGTTCCATACATATGGGCCATAGTAGATGCACCACTGTGATAAAATTCAGTGATCAAGGCAAGTCTACATTTAGAGCTTCTCGCCATTCCTACTTCATATGTGGTCAGACTGCATATATACGTTTGCCTCCAGATTGGGATGGTACCTGCTACATCGGATTCCTTTTGCCACCTGTTTTCCTAGCTCCTCCTGATTATCATAGAAATACTCATTTAGTACACAATAGAGAACTGAGAGATCTCCCAATAGTCGATTACACTGAGACAGCATGGGAAAAATACACAGATTTCAATAAAGGTCTCTTTCCCTATATAGGTACAGTTACCAATAGTAAGCTGATACGTAGATTAACCAGAACCCTTGAAGCAGTAGTGAACGAAACTATTTCCGCCTTAGGCAATTTAACAGAAGAGCAGTCTGCTATGCGGATTGTTGTGCTTCAAAATCGTCTTGTCCTTGACGTCATCCTGGCGGATAGGGGCGGAGCTTGTAGGGTCATCGGATCAAGCTGTTGCATTTTCATACCAGAAAATTCGCCATCTGTATATAAAGCCATAACTCGCCTTCATAAGATTGTAAGCCAGATACACCAGAATCCAGGCACCTGGACTTGGTCCGGTTGGTTTTGGAGTGTATTGTCTACCTTTGGATGGAGGGTCCTATCCTTCCTAGGTATTGGCTTTCTCATACTATTCAGTTGCTGTTTATGCCTACAATGTGGACCAGCGATTTGTGGTCTGTGTGCCACATCGTGTATTCCACCACCAAGATTTCATTCATCCCGGAAGAAGAAAGAAGAACAAATGATGCTATATGAACAGATCAACGGATTGATGAAGATTGATATCTCTTAAGGGCAAGTAGGGGACAAGGAGGGAATGTGGAAATGTGGATTTTTATGGTCAGTTATGTCCCCTATCTTGGACCCCAACGGTTTCATGTATAAATCACAAGTACACGTATGTTTCCTCCAGTTCCAGTTATGAAGACGCAAACACATGTGCGTCCACCGCCAACATGTCCTCTTTCAGATCCGCCATGAATGGGCCGGATATTCTATTCCTAAGTATGAAAGGCCACCGGCTTTATATGGTTCATTTATGCCATTTTACAGTCCAGGCGAGCAGGCCCTGATTCTGCCATCAAGCCTTTTCTTGCCTTCTGCCTCTGAAAGCTTCAGTTTGAGCTCGCATCTGTATCCATGAACTTTGTCCTATTTCCCTGCGCGGCTAACGGTGCCTGACTCCAGCCTGTTGCTTGCCAAGAACTGTATTTCACCTTCGAGATTATCTGCTCCGCTCCCTATCCAATGCATTCCTGTCTAGTAGTTTAAGTAAACATTCTTCCAGCTACCGAGCAAAGGGCCCGGCTTCTCTGTCTTTATGCAAGTAATTCATAGCCCTGTTACTATGGAAGATTTCTGCCCTCGCATCTAGTGTAGACACTTAGACGCTTGTACACGCACTCACAGTCAGTATAGAATAGATTTGGTTCGAAAGACCTTTCCTTTTGGATAACATAGTTCTTTAAACATAGGATGTTAGATATGATTTGGGATTAGGTTGACTTGACCCCCCAGACTTCTGTCTCCACATGTAGAGCTAAATGTCAAGTCCCCTTCACCCCCTAGTTGCACGTCAATCACACGTCATACTGCTGCGCGCGCATCTCTGCCGAGTATTTCTGCTGACATTGCGAAATTCTTTCATGAAACCACCCATTTATGACATCATACCTGATGACGTTCTTTAGTTACGCCCAGTTACACCCACTTTAGTTACGCATGGATGTTTTATCTTTGTTCTCAATTGTTACGCCTCCTGCATCTGTTTCACTGTAATGCCTATTGTATAAAAATGATTACTTGTCAATAAAGTATGGTCCTTCACTTCCTGAACCTTCGTGGTGATGGAATATGGAGTCCATCAAATTCGAATTGATTTTGGAATAAAGCCCGTTCCGAACCTCTAATACCACGGATTCTGCCTCTTATTTTACTGAGCTATTATTATAGATTTTCCGCATCAAATTAAGAACCGGTAATTAAATTATTTACCACACAACCTTTAAAGAAAGCTATCCTAGTGGTAGCTGTGGAGAGCAGCCTTCAGGCTAAGTCTTGAAGGAGTGTTAAGCTTATTGTTTTACCATAATAACCTCTTGAATAACCAAATGAAAGAGTAGCCCACACAGGTATATATATAAAATATATGTATTTATTCTAGACAGAATCCCACAGTCACTTTATGTGGCTAGTGGCAAAGTTACACTTCAAACAAGCATTTATAAACACAATAACCAGCACAGAAATCAATGGGCCCCAGGGGGGGACAAAACCATATACTAAAATAGTGGTATAAGAACCACGACAATTCTACAGGCAATGCCTAAGGCATTCAGGATCGCTGGCCCCTTCGGAATCCACCCACAGTTAAGAGGAAGGGGACCCACGGGAGGCGTGTGCAGTGCGAGAAGTTGCTATCGGGATCGCAATGTTAGCCTATGGAGAATGTTGCGGTTGAATAATTAAGGTTTAAGGACACTTCTAACAACAGTACAAAGTTAAGACTTGAGACTTAAGGCTTTGGAGAGCCCACCACCATGGAAGTACCGAAGTACCACTGTTACCTGCCCCAGGGAAGCCGGGTGCATAGGTCGATTCTGGTGTCGGGTCGCGGGCTGATTTTCTATGGAAAAGGAGTCCAAACTGCTGCTAGCTGGAAGTGTCGTTGAAGTCGTGAAGATTAAAGTTGAAGAAAAGACAAAGATGAACCTGAAAGCAGAGGGGACAGAGTCTGGGTCACAGCACAGTGACCAGGGAGCTCACAGGAAGGAACTCGTGGATGTCGGGTGCTTCAGGTGTGGAAGGTACAGCTGGGCTCTGCAGTCACGGGCTCCGGGAGGCTTCAAGGAAGGCCAGCTTCTGGAGGGCGACTGTCCCACGTCGGCGGGGGGTCGCTGCGGTGTTAGTGTCCCGATTGGATCCACTAAGCATTGGCAACCGCAACCCACGCAAGATAAACAAAGCAGCTGCTGGTGCAGACCCACGAGGTCTGAGGGTGCTCTCCTTTGCAGGGAGCGTAGAGCAGGCCTGGAGCAACCAGGGGAACTCTTAGAAAAGAAGATTGTCCTCCGTCAGGGCCCACAAGTCGAGAGACAAGGGACCGCGGAAGGCAGCAAAATGGAGTGCGTAAAAGGGCTCCCATGGGCCACCGGAGCAGGTCAGGGAGCTGAGAGTCGGCACAAATGCTGCTTGATGGTTGGCTCAAGAATGGGCCAAAGCACAACTTCCCCACTGGTCGGGGTCGTGTGCTGGACAAGAGGTGGCCGGTGTCTCGGGGTTTGCGGGGATCTCAACACCCACGTGGTCCAGGGTGCTCAGACTTGCTGGGCACACTCACAGGACGCTGGGATGCACTGGAGACCCACCTCGAGGTTGCTGGAAGGCGTCGAAGGTCGTGAGAGCAACGAAGTTCCAACCGGGTATCTTGTAGTCTTTTAGGTGCCTGCCAAGCAGGGGGATAACTTCTTTATCCCAAGGGATATTTCTTCAGTCAGCTGGGCAGCAGCTCGTCGTAGGTCAGTTCTGTGAAGTCCTGTACGAATCTAAGGCTCTAGGGCAAAGTTATTCCCATATATCCCCAAGATTAGGGGATGGTCCAAAAGAGAGCCTACCAATCAGAGTAGAGGCGGGAAAGGGTGGCTACACCCACTCCCCTTTGTGTGTTTCCCACCTGGGCGAGGGGCAGGATGCCCCTGAACCGGTTCCAGGCGGTGTATGCAGAATTGGGGCTCTGCAGCTGCCTACGTGCAACTCTGAAAGGACATTTGGTGCACCCACCCTGTTCCAATCCACATATCCTGTCTGGGGAGGTGCTGGCACCTCCCTGCCACAGGAGCCCTATTGTCCAGATGGCGAGGCTGGGGTTTTCCCCAGCAACAGCCAGCCAGAGTCGTGTAGGTGGCGAACAGTAGCCATTTTGTGGTACATGTGCACTTTTAAATTGGTGTCCAAATTCTACCGCTTTTCCCATATCACCCTCCTAGCAAGGGGGAATCGTGCCCCCATGCCCAGGGCTGGACTGGGGGTATGATTCCTTCATGTTTGACACCAAACACGATATGGTTCTGTGTAGCCATTCCTAAGTTACAGCGATGACGCAATAACTTATAATGCGGTTAAGAGTATATGGTATGGCTGCACTACAAACAACCCAGTAACGATTTTACGAAGGTTGCAAAGAGGTCCTAATCACGTAGGGGTCCCCCCTCACACATACCTCAGCACCCAGCCCTGTAGGATTACCAGGGCCTGCCATAGGGGTGACCTATGAGAGTATATGTGTTGTAAGGTATGGGACATAGGGTACCTACATCCCTGTAAGGGGTGCTAGCACCACCTTACCCAGGCTACAGTAGTGGCCTGGTGGTGTCAGTTTGGGTGGCTGTCCCAGGGTGGCACAATAGGTGCTGCAGCCCTGGTAGGCCTACTGGGGGACCCATGCCCTGGGTACCTAGGGTACCATCTACAAGGGACTGGTCGGGAATGCCCAGCATCCAATTATGTTTGTACCTAGAGTACTCACAACAGTTTTAGGGAGAAAGCAGATAGGCTGGGGTCCTGGATAGCAGGATCCCAGCCAGACTAGTCAAAAACCACTTAAATACCAGGCAAAAAGTTGGGGGCAACCATTAGTCAGATTCCACTCTCCTACACTGGCCTAATAGCTAAGGTCTTAGACTCGTACTCTGGCCTAATAGCTAAGGTCTTAGACTCGTACTCTGGTCTAATGGTTAAGGTCTTAACTCTTACTCTAGCCTATTAGCTAAGGTCTTAACTCTTACTCTGGCCTACTGGTTAAGGTCTTAACTCTTACTCTGGCCTAATAGCTAAAGTCTTAGACTCGTACTCTGGCCTAATAGTTATGGTCTTAACTCTTACTCTGGCCTAATAGTTAAAGTCTTAGACTCGTACTATGGCCTAATGGTTAAGGTCTTAACTCTTGCTCTGGCCTACTGGTTAAGGTCTTAACTCTTACTCTGGCCTAATAGCTAACGTCTTAGACTCGTACTCTGGCCTAATGGTTAAGGTCTTAACTCTTACTCTGGCCTAATAGCTAAGGTCTTAGACTCGCACTCTGGCCTAATAGCTAAGGTATTAGACTCGTACTCTGGCCTAATGGTTAAGGTCTTAACTCTTACTCTGGCCTACTGGTTAAGGTCTTAACTCTTACTCTGGCCTAATAGCTAAGGTCTTAGACTCTTACTCTGGCCTAATAGCTAAGGTCTTAGACTCGTACTCTGGCCTACAGGTTGAGGTCTTAACTCTTACTCTGGCCTACTGGTTAAGGTCTTAACTCTTACTCTGGCCTAATAGCTAAGGTCTTAGACTCGTACTCTGGCCTACTGGTTAAGGTCTTAACTCTTACTCTGGCCTAACAGCTAAGGTCTTAACCCTTACTCTGGCCTAATAGCTAAGGTCTTAGACTCGTACTCTGGCCTACAGGTTAAGGTCTTAACTCTTACTCTGTCCTACTGGTTAAGGTCTTAACACTTACTCTGGCCTAATAGCTAAGGTCTTAGACTTATACTCTGGCCTACTGGTTAAGGTCTTAACTCTTACTCAGGCCTATTAGCTAAGGTCTTAGACTCGTACTCTGGCCTAATAGCTAAGGTCCTAGATTCGTACTCTGGCCTAATAGCTAAGGTCTTAACTCTTACTCTGGCCTACTGGTTAATGTGTTAACTCTTACTCTGGCCTAATAGCTAAGGTCTTAGACTCGTGCTCTGGCCTAATATCTAAGGTCTTAACTCTTACTCTGGCCTAATAGCTAAGGTCTTAGACTCGTACTCTTGCCTAATGGTTAAGGTCTTAACTCTTACTCTGGCCTACTGGTTAAGGTCTTAACTCTTACTCTGGCCTAATGGTTAAGGTCTTAACTCTTACTCTGGCCTAATAGCTAAGGTCTTAACCCTTACTCTGGCCTAATAGCTAAGGTCTTAGACTCGTACTCTGGCCTACTGGTTAAGGTCTTAACTCTTACTCTGGCCTACTGGTTAAGGTCTTAACTCTTACTCTGGCCTAATAGCTAAGGTCTTAGACTCGTACTCTGGCCTAATAGCTAAGGTCTTACACTCGTACTCTGGTCTAATGGTTAAGGTCTTAACTCTTACTCTGGCCTAATAGCTAAGGTCTTAACTCTTACTCTGGCCTACTGGTTAAGGTCTTAACTCTTACTCTGGCCTACTGGTTAAGGTCTTAACTCTTACTCTGGCCCAATAGCTAAGGTCTTAGACTCGTACTCTGGCCTAATAGCTAAGGTCTTAACTCTTACTCTGGCCTAATAACTAAGGTCTTAGACTCGTACTCTAGCCTACTGGTTAAGGTCTTAACTCTTACTCTGGCCTACTGGTTAAGGTCTTAACTCTTACTCTGGCCTAATAGCTAAGGTCTTAGACTCGTACTCTGGCCTAATAGCTAAGGTCTTAGACTCGTACTCTGGCCTAATGGTTAAGGTCTTAACTCTTACTCTGGCATAATAGCTAAGGTCTTAGACTCGTACTCTGGCCTAATGGTTAAGGTCTTAACTTTTACTCTGGCCTAATAGCTAAGGTCTTAACTCTTACTCTGGCCTAATAGCTAAGGTCTTAACTCTTACTCTGGCCTACTGGTTAAAGTCTTAACTCTTACTCTGGCCTAATAGCTAAGGTCTTAGACTCGTACTCTGGCCTAATAGCTAAGGTCTTAGACTCGTACTCTGGTCTAATGGTTAAGGTTTTAACTCTTACTCTAGCCTAATAGCTAAGGTCTTAACTCTTACTCTGGCCTACTGGTTAAGGTCTTAACTCTTACTCTGGCCTAATAGCTAAGGTCTTAGACTCGTACTCTGGCCTACAGGTTGAGGTCTTAACTCTTACTCTGGCCTACTGGTTAAGGTCTTAACTCTTACTCTGGCCTAATAGCTAAGGTCTTAGACTCGTACTCTGGCCTAATGGTTAAGGTCTTAACTCTTACTCTGGCCTACTGGTTAAGGTCTTAACTCTTAGTCTGGCCTACTGGTTAAGGTCTTCACTCTTACTCTGGCATAATAGCTAAGGTCTTAACTCTTACTCTGGCCTAATAGATAAGGTCTTAGACGCGTACTCTGGCCTAATGGTTAAGGTCTTAACTCTTACTCTGGCCTAATAGCTAAGGTCTTAACTCTTACTCTGGCCTAATAGCTAAGGTCTTAGACTCGTACTCCGGCCTAATGGTTAAGGTCTTAACTCTTACTCTGGCCTAATAGCTAAGGTCTTAGACTCGTACTCTGGCCTAATAGCTAAGGTCTTAACTTTTACTCTGGCCTAATAGCTAACGTCTTAACTCTTACTCTGGCCTAATAGCTAAGGTCTTAGACTCATACTCTGGCCTACTGGTTGAGGTCTTAACTCTTACTCTGGCCTACTGGTTAAGGTCTTAACTCTTACTCTGGCCTACAGGTTAAGGTCTTAACTCTTACTCTGGCCTAATGTTTAAGGTCTTAACTCTTACTCTGGCCTAATAGCTAAGGTCTTAGACTCGTACTCTGGCCTAATAGCTAAGGTCTTAACTCTTACTCTGGCCTAATAGCTAAGGTCTTAGACTCGTACTCTAGCCCACTGTTTAAGGTCTTAACTCTTACTCTGGCCTACTGGTTAAGGTCTTAACTCTTACTCTGGCCTAATAGCTAAGGTCTTAACTCTTACTCTGGCCTAATAGCTAAGGTCTTAATTCTTACTCTGGCCTAATAGCTAAGGTCTTAACCCTTACTCTGGCCTAATAGCTAAGGTCTTAGACTCGTACTCTGACCTACTGGTTAAGGTCTTAACTCTTACTCTGGCCTACTGGTTAAGGTCTTAACTCTTACTCTGGCCTAATAGCTAAGGTCTTAGACTCGTACTCTGGCCTAATAGCTAAGGTCTTACACTCGTACTCTGGTCTAATGGTTAAGGTCTTAACTCTTACTCTGGCCTAATAGCTAAGGTCTTAACTCTTACTCGGGCCTACTGGTTAAGGTCTTAACTCTTACTCTGGCCTACTGGTTAAGGTCTTAACTCTTACTCTGGCCCAATAGCTAAGGTCTTAGACTCGTACTCTGGCCTAATAGCTAAGGTCTTAACTCTTACTCTGGCCTAATAACTAAGGTCTTAGACTCGTACTCTAGCCTACTGGTTAAGGTCTTAACTCTTACTCTGGCCTACTGATTAAGGTCTTAACTCTTACTCTGGCCTAATAGCTAAGGTCTTAGACTCGTACTCTGGCCTAATAGCTAAGGTCTTAGACTCGTACTCTGGCCTAATGGTTAAGGTCTTAACTCTTACTCTGGCATAAAAGCTAAGGTCTTAGACTCGTACTCTGGCCTAATGGTTAAGGTCTTAACTTTTACTCTGGCCTAATAGCTAAGGTCTTAACTCTTACTCTGGCCTAATAGCTAAGGTCTTAACTCTTACTCTGGCCTACTGGTTAAAGTCTTAACTCTTACTCTGGCCTAATAGCTAAGGTCTTAGACTCGTACTCTGGCCTAATAGCTAAGGTCTTAGACTCGTACTCTGGTCTAATGGTTAAGGTTTTAACTCTTACTCTAGCCTAATAGCTAAGGTCTTAACTCTTACTCTGGCCTACTGTTTAAGGTCTTAACTCTTACTCTGGCCTAATAGCTAAGGTCTTAGACTCGTACTCTGGCCTACAGGTTGAGGTCTTAACTCTTACTCTGGCCTAATAGCTAAGGTCTTAGACTCGTACTCTGGCCTAATGGTTAAGGTCTTAACTCTTGCTCTGGCCTACTGGTTAAGGTCTTAACTCTTAGTCTGGCCTACTGATTAAGGTCTTCACTCTTACTCTGGCATAATAGCTAAGGTCTTAACTCTTACTCTGGCCTAATAGATAAGGTCTTAGACTCGTACTCTGGCCTAATGGTTAAGGTCTTAACTCTTACTCTGGCCTAATAGCTAAGGTCTTAACTCTTACTCTGGCCTAATAGCTAAGGTCTTAGACTCGTACTCCGGCCTAATGGTTAAGGTCTTAACTCTTACTCTGGCCTAATAGCTAAGGTCTTAGACTCGTACTCTGGCCTAATAGCTAAGGTCTTAACTTTTACTCTGGCCTAATAGCTAACGTCTTAACTCTTACTCTGGCCTAATAGCTAAGGTCTTAGACTCGTACTCTGGCCTACTGGTTAAGGTCTTAACTCTTACTCTGGCCTACTGGTTAAGGTCTTAACTCTTACTCTGGCCTACAGGTTAAGGTCTTAACTCTTACTCTGGCCTAATGTTTAAGGTCTTAACTCTTACTCTGGCCTAATAGCTAAGGTCTTAGACTCGTACTCTGGCCTAATAGCTAAGGTCTTAACTCTTACTCTGGCCTAATAGCTAAGGTCTTAGACTCGTACTCTAGCCCACTGTTTAAGGTCTTAACTCTTACTCTGGCCTACTGGTTAAGGTCTTAACTCTTACTCTGGCCTAATAGCTAAGGTCTTAACTCTTACTCTGGCCTAATAGCTACGGTCTTAGACTCGTACTCTGGCCTAATGGTTAAGGTCTGAACTCTTACTCTGGCCTAATAGCTAAGGTCTTAACTCTTACTATGGCCTAATAGCTAAGGTCTTAGACTCGTACTCTGGCCTAATAGCTAAGGTCTTAGTCTTATACTCTGGCCTAATGGTTAAGGTCTTAACTCTTACTCTGGCCTAATAGCTAAGGTCTTAGATTCGTACTCTGGCCTAATGGTTAAGGTCTTAACTTTTACTCTGGCCTAATAGCTAAGGTCTTAACTCTTACTCTGGCCTAATAGCTAAGGTCTTAGACTCGTACTCTGGCCTACTGGTTAAGGTCTTAACTCTTACTCTGGCCTAATAGCTATGATCTTAGACTCGTACTCTAGCCTACTGGTTAAGGTCTTAACTCTTACTCTGGCCTACTGGTTAAGGTCTTAACTCTTACTCTGGCCTAATAGCTAAGGTCTTAACTCTTACTCTGGCCTAATAGCTACGGTCTTAGACTCGTAACCTGGCCTAATGGTTAAGGTCTGAACTCTTACTCTGGCCTAATAGTTAAAGTCTTAGACTCGTACTATGGCCTAATGGTTAAGGTCTTAACTCTTACTCTGGCCTAATAGCTAAGGTCTTAGACTCGCACTCTGGCCTAATAGCTAAGGTCTTAGACTCGTACTCTGGCCTAATGGTTAAGGTCTTAACTCTTACTCTGGCCTACTGGTTAAGGTCTTAACTCTTACTCTGGCCTAATAGCTAAGGTCTTAGACTCGTACTCTGGCCTACTGGTTAAGGTCTTAACTCTTACTCTGGCCTAACAGCTAAGGTCTTAACTCTTACTCTGGCCTAATAGCTAAGGTCTTAGACTCGCACTCTGGCCTAATGTTTATGGTCTTAACTCTTACACTGGCCTACTGGTTAAGGTCTTAACCCTTACTCTGGCCTAATAGCTAAGGTCTTAGACTCGTACTCTGGCCTACAGGTTAAGGTCTTAACTCTTACTCTGGCCTACTGGTTAAGGTCTTAACACTTACTCTGGCCTAATAGCTAAGGTCTTAGACTTATACTCTGGCCTACTGGTTAAGGTCTTAACTCTTACTCTGGCCTATTAGCTAAGGTCTTAGACTCGTACTCTGGTCTAATAGTTAAGGTCTTAACTCTTACTCTGGCCTAATAGCTAAGGTCTTAGACTCGTACTCTGGCCTTATAGCTAAGGTCTTAGATTCGTACTCTGACCTACTGGTTAAGGTCTTAACTCTTACTCTGGCCTAATAGCTAAGGTCTTAACTCTTACTCTGGCCTACTGGTTAATGTGTTAACTCTTACTCTGGCCTAATAGCTAAGATCTTAGACTCGTGCTCTGGCCTAATAGCTAAGGTCTTAACTCTTACTCTGGCCTAATAGATAAGGTCTTAGACTCGTACTCTGGCCTAATGGTTAAGGTCTTAACTCTTACTCTGGCCTACTGGTTAAGGTCTTAACTCTTACTCTGGCCTAATAGCTAAGGTCTTAACTCTTACTCTGGCCTACTGGTTAAGGTCTTAACTCTTACTCTGGCCTAATAGCTAAGGTCTTAACTCTTACTCTAGCCTAATAGCTAAGGTCTTCACTCTTACTCTGGCCTACTGGTTAAGGTCTTAACTCTTACTCTGGCCTAATAGCTAAGGTCTTAGACTCGTACTCTGGCCTACAGGTTGAGGTCTTAACTCTTACTCTGGCCTACTGGTTAAGGTCTTAACTCTTACTCTGGCCTAATAGCTAAGGTCTTAGACTCGTACTCTGGCCTAATGGTTAAGGTCTTAACTCTTACTCTGGCCTACTGGTTAAGGTCTTAACTCTTAGTCTGGCCTACTGATTAAGGTCTTCACTCTTACTCTGGCATAATAGCTAAGGTCTTAACTCTTACTCTGGCCTAATAGATAAGGTCTTAGACTCGTACTCTGGCCTAATGGTTAAGGTCTTAACTCTTACTCTGGCCTAATAGCTAAGGTCTTAACTCTTACTCTGGCCTAATAGCTAAGGTCTTAGACTCGTACTCCGGCCTAATGGTTAAGGTCTTAACTCTTACTCTGGCCTAATAGCTAAGGTCTTAGACTCTTACTCTGGCCTAATAGCTAAGGTCTTAACTTTTACTCTGGCCTAATAGCTAACGTCTTAACTCTTACTCTGGCCTAATAGCTAAGGTCTTAGACTCGTACTCTGGCCTACTGGTTAAGGTCTTAACTCTTACTCTGGCCTACTGGTTAAGGTCTTAACTCTTACTCTGGCCTACAGGTTAAGGTCTTAACTCTTACTCTGGCCTAATGTTTAAGGTCTTAACTCTTACTCTGGCCTAATAGCTAAGGTCTTAGACTCGTACTCTGGCCTAATAGCTAAGGTCTTAACTCTTACTCTGGCCTAATAGCTAAGGTCTTAGACTCGTGCTCTAGCCCACTGTTTAAGGTCTTAACTCTTACTCTGGCCTACTGGTTAAGGTCTTAACTCTTACTCTGGCCTAATAGCTAAGGTCTTAACTCTTACTCTGGCCTAATAGCTACGGTCTTAGACTCGTACTCTGGCCTAATGGTTAAGGTCTGAACTCTTACTCTGGCCTAATAGCTAAGGTCTTAACTCTTACTATGGCCTAATAGCTAAGGTCTTAGACTCGTACTCTGGCCTAATAGCTAAGGTCTTAGTCTTATACTCTGGCCTAATGGTTAAGGTCTTAACTCTTACTCTGGCCTAATAGCTAAGGTCTTAGATTCGTACTCTGGCCTAATGGTTAAGGTCTTAACTTTTACTCTGGCCTAATAGCTAAGGTCTTAACTCTTACTCTGGCCTAATAGCTAAGGTCTTAGACTCGTACTCTGGCCTACTGGTTAAGGTCTTAACTCTTACTCTGGCCTAATAGCTATGATCTTAGACTCGTACCCTAGCCTACTGGTTAAGGTCTTAACTCTTACTCTGGCCTACTGGTTAAGGTCTTAACTCTTACTCTGGCCTAATAGCTAAGGTCTTAACTCTTACTCTGGCCTAATAGCTACGGTCTTAGACTCGTAACCTGGCCTAATGGTTAAGGTCTGAACTCTTACTCTGGCCTAATAGTTAAAGTCTTAGACTCGTACTATGGCCTAATGGTTAAGGTCTTAACTCTTACTCTGGCCTAATAGCTAAGGTCTTAGACTCGCACTCTGGCCTAATAGCTAAGGTCTTTGACTCGTACTCTGGCCTAATGGTTAAGGTCTTAACTCTTACTCTGGCCTACTGGTTAAGGTCTTAACTCTTACTCTGGCCTAATAGCTAAGGTCTTAGACTCGTACTCTGGCCTACTGGTTAAGGTCTTAACTCTTACTCTGGCCTAACAGCTAAGGTCTTAACTCTTACTCTGGCCTAATAGCTAAGGTCTTAGACTCGCACTCTGGCCTAATGTTTATGGTCTTAACTCTTACACTGGCCTACTGGTTAAGGTCTTAACCCTTACTCTGGCCTAATAGCTAAGGTCTTAGACTCGTACTCTGGCCTACAGGTTAAGGTCTTAACTCTTACTCTGGCCTACTGGTTAAGGTCTTAACACTTACTCTGGCCTAATAGCTAAGGTCTTAGACTTATACTCTGGCCTACTGGTTAAGGTCTTAACTCTTACTCTGGCCTATTAGCTAAGGTCTTAGACTCGTACTCTGGTCTAATAGTTAAGGTCTTAACTCTTACTCTGGCCTAATAGCTAAGGTCTTAGACTCGTACTCTGGCCTTATAGCTAAGGTCTTAGATTCGTACTCTGACCTACTGGTTAAGGTCTTAACTCTTACTCTGGCCTAATAGCTAAGGTCTTAGACTTGTACTCTGGCCTACAGGTTAAGGTCTTAACTCTTACTCTGGCCTACTGGTTAAGGTCTTAACACTTACTCTGGCCTAATAGCTAAGGTCTTAGACTTATACTCTGGCCTACTGGTTAAGGTCTTAACTCTTACTCTGGCCTATTAGCTAAGGTCTTAGACTCGTACTCTGGTCTAATAGTTAAGGTCTTAACTCTTACTCTGGCCTAATAGCTAAGGTCTTAGAATCGTACTCTGGCCTTATAGCTAAGGTCTTAGATTTGTACTCTGACCTACTGGTTAAGGTCTTAACTCTTACTCTGGCCTAATAGCTAAGGTCTTAACTCTTACTCTGGACTACTGGTTAATGTGTTAACTCTTACTCTGGCCTAATAGCTAAGATCTTAGACTCGTGCTCTGGCCTAATAGCTAAGGTCTTAACTCTTACTCTGGCCTAATAGATAAGGTCTTAGACTCGTACTCTGGCCTACTGGTTAAGGTCTTAACTCTTACTCTGGCCTAATAGCTAAGGTCTTAACTCTTACTCTGGCCTACTGGTTAAGGTCTTAACTCTTACTCTGGCCTAATAGCTAAGGTCATAACTCTTACTCTAGCCTAATAGCTAAGGTCTTCACTCTTACTCTGGCCTACTGGTTAAGGTCTTAACTCTTACTCTGGCCTAATAGCTAAGGTCTTAGACTCGTACTCTGGCCTACAGGTTGAGGTCTTAACTCTTACTCTGGCCTACTGGTTAAGGTCTTAACTCTTACTCTGGCCTAATAGCTAAGGTCTTAGACTCGTACTCTGGCCTAATGGTTAAGGTCTTAACTCTTACTCTGGCCTACTGGTTAAGGTCTTAACTCTTAGTCTGGCCTACTGATTAAGGTCTTAACTCTTACTCTGGCATAATAGCTAAGGTCTTAACTCTTACTCTGGCCTTATAGATAAGGTCTTAGACTCGTACTCTGGCCTAATGGTTAAGGTCTTAACTTTTACTCTGGCCTAATAGCTAAGGTCTTAACTCTTACTCTGGCCTCATAGCTAAGGTCTTAGACTCGTACTCCGGCCTAATGGTTAAGGTCTTAACTCTTACTCTGGCCTAATAGCTAAGGTCTTAGACTCGTACTCTGGCCTAATAGCTTAGGTCTTAGACTCGTACTCTGGCCTAATGGTTAAGGTCTTAACTCTTACTCTGGCCTAATAGCTAAGGTCTTAGACTCGTACTCTGGCCTAATGGTTAAGGTCTTAACTTTTACTCTGGCCTAATAGCTAACGTCTTAACTCTTACTCTGGCCTAATAGCTAAGGTCTTAGACTCGTACTCTGGCCTACTGGTTAAGGTCTTAACTCTTACTCTGGCCTACTGGTTAAGGTCTTAACTCTTACTCTGGCCTAATAGCTAAGGTCTTAGACTCGTACTCTGACCTAATAGCTAAGGTCTTAGACCCGTACTCTGGTCTAATGGTTAAGGTCTTAACTCTTACTCTAGCCTATTAGCTAAGGTCTTAACTCTTACTCTGGCCTACTGGTTAAGGTCTTAACTCTTACTCTGGCCTAATAGCTAAAGTCTTAGACTCGTACTCTGGCCTAATAGTTAAGGTCTTAACTCTTACTCTGGCCTAATAGCTAATGTCTTAGACTCGTACTCTAGCCTACTGTTTAAGGTCTTAACTCTTACTCTGGCCTACTGGTTAAGGTCTTAACTCTTACTCTGGCCTAATAGCTAAGGTCTTAACACTTACTCTGGCCTAATAGCTACGGTCTTAGACTCGTACTATGGCCTAATGGTTAAGGTCTGAACTCTTACTCTGGCCTAATAGCTAAGGTCTTAACTCTTACTCTGGCCTAATAGCTAAGGTCTTAGATTCGTACTCTGGCCTAATAGCTAAGGTCTTAGACTCGCACTCTGGCCTAATGGTTAAGGTCTTAACTCTTACTCTGGCCTAATATCTAAGATCTTAGACTCGTACTCTGGCCTAATGGTTAAGGTCTTAACTTTTACTCTGGCCTAATAGCTAAGGTCTTAACTCTTACTCTGGCCTAATAGCTAAGGTCTTAGACTCGTACTCTGGCCTACTGGTTAAGGTCTTAACTCTTACTCTGGCCTAATAGCTAAGGTCTTAGACTCGTACTCTAGCCTACTGGTTAAGGTCTTAACTCTTACTTTGGCCTACTGGTTAAGGTCTTAACTCTTACTCTGGCCTAATAGCTAAGGTCTTAACTCTTACTCTGGCCTAATAGCTACGGTCTTAGACTCGTACCCTGGCCTAATGGTTAAGGTCTGAACTCTTACTCTGGCCTAATAGTTAAAGTCTTAGACTCATACTATGGCCTAATGGTTAAGGTCTTAACTCTTGCTCTGGCCTACTGGTTAAGGTCTTAACTCTTACTCTGGCCTAATAGCTAACGTCTTAGACTCGTACTCTGGCCTAATGGTTAAGGTCTTAACTCTTACTCTGGCCTAATAGCTAAGGTCTTAGACTCGCACTCTGGCCTAATAGCTAATGTCTTAGACTTGTACTCTGGCCTAATGGTTAAGGTCTTAACTATTACTCTGGCCTAATAGCTAAGGTCTTAGACTCGCACTCTGGCCTAATAGCTAAGGTTTTAGACTCGTACTCTGGCCTAATAGCTAAGGTCTTAGACTCGTACTCTGGCCTACAGGTTGAGGTCTTAACTCTTACTCTGGCCTACTGGTTAAGGTCTTAACTCTTACTCTGGCCTAATAGCTAAGGTCTTAGACTCGTACTCTGGCCTACTGGTTAAGGTCTTAACTCTTACTCTGGCCTAACAGCTAAGGTCTTAACTCGTACTCTGGCCTAATAGCTAAGGTCTTAGACTCGCACTCTGGCCTAATGTTTATGGTCTTAACTCTTACACTGGCCTACTGGTTAAGGTATTAACCCCTACTCTGGCCTAATAGCTAAGGTCTTAGACTCGTACTCTGGCCTACAGGTTAAGGTCTTAACTCTTACTCTGGCCTACTGGTTAAGGTCTTAACACTTACTCTGGCCTAATAGCTAAGGTCTTAGACTTATACTCTGGCCTACTGGTTAAGGTCTTAACTCTTACTTTGGCCTACTGGTTAAGGTCTTAACTCTTACTCTGGCCTAATAGCTAAGGTCTTAACTCTTACTCTGGCCTAATAGCTACGGTCTTAGACTCGTACCCTGGCCTAATGGTTAAGGTCTGAACTCTTACTCTGGCCTAATAGTTAAAGTCTTAGACTCGTACTATGGCCTAATGGTTAAGGTCTTAACTCTTGCTCTGGCCTACTGGTTAAGGTCTTAACTCTTACTCTGGCCTAATAGCTAACGTCTTAGACTCGTACTCTGGCCTAATGGTTAAGGTCTTAACTCTTACTCTGGCCTAATAGCTAAGGTCTTAGACTCGCACTCTGGCCTAATAGCTGATATCTTAGACTTGTACTCTGGCCTAATGGTTAAGGTCTTAACTATTACTCTGGCCTACTGGTTAAGGTCTTAACTCTTACTCTGGCCTAATAGCTAAGGTCTTAGACTCGTACTCTGGCCTAAAAGCTAAGGTCTTAGACTCGTACTCTGGCCTACAGGTTGAGGTCTTAACTCTTACTCTGGCCTACTGGTTAAGGTCTTAACTCTTACTCTGGCCTAATAGCTAAGGTCTTAGACTCGTACTCTGGCCTACTGGTTAAGGTCTTAACTCTTACTCTGGCCTAACAGCTAAGGTCTTAACTCGTACTCTGGCCTAATAGCTAAGGTCTTAGACTCGCACTCTGGCCTAATGTTTATGGTCTTAACTCCTACACTGGCCTACTGGTTAAGGTCTTAACCCCTACTCTGGCCTAATAGCTAAGGTCTTAGACTCGTACTCTGGCCTACAGGTTAAGGTCTTAACTCTTACTCTGGCCTACTGGTTAAGGTCTTAACACTTACTCTGGCCTAATAGCTAAGATCTTAGACTTATACTCTGGCCTACTGGTTAAGGTCTTAACTCTTACTCTGGCCAAATAGCTAAGGTCTTAACTCTTACTCTGGCCTATTAGCTAAGGTCTTAGACTCGTACTCTGGCCTAATAGTTAAGGTCTTAACTCTTACTCTGGCCCACTGGTTAAGGTCTTAACTCTTACTCTGGCCTAATAGCTAAGGTCTTAGACTCGTACTCTGGCCTAATAGCTAAGGTCTTAGATTCGTACTCTGGCCTACTGGTTAAGGTCTTAACTCTTACTCTGGCCTAATAGCTAAGGTCTTAACTCTTACCTTGGCCTAATGGTTAAGGTCTTAACTTTTACTCTGGCCTAATAGCTAAGGTCTTAACTCTTACTCTGGCCTAATAGCTAAGGTCTTAGACTCGTACTCTGGCCTACTGGTTAAGGTCTTAACTCTTACTCTGGCCTACTGGTTAAGGTCTTAACTCTTACTCTGGCCTAATAGCTAAGGTCTTAGACTCGTACTCTGGTCTAATAGCTAAGGTCTTAGACTCGTACTCTGGTCTAATGGTTAAGGTCTTAGCTCTTACTCTAGCCTAATAGCTAAGGTCTTAACTCTTACTCTGGCCTACTGGTTAAGGTCTTAACTCTTACTCTGTCCTAATAGCTAAGGTCTTAGACTCGTACTCTGGCCTAATAGCTAAGGTCTTAGACTCGTACTCTGGCCTACAGTTTGAGGTCTTAACTCTTACTCTGGCCTACTGGTTAAGGTCTTAACTCTTACTCTGGCCTAATAGCTAAGGTCTTAGACTCGTACTCTGGCCTACTGGTTAAGGTCTTAACTCTTACTCTGGCCTACTGGTTAAGGTCTTAACTCTTACTCTGGCCTAATAGCTAAGGTCTTAGACTCGTACTCTGACCTAATAGCTAAGGTCTTAGACTCGTACTCTGGTCTAATGGTTAAGGTCTTAACTCTTACTCTAGCCTATTAGCTAAGGTCTTAACTCTTACTCTGGCCTACTGGTTAAGGTCTTAACTCTTACTCTGGCCTAATAGCTAAAGTCTTAGACTCGTACTCTGGCCTAATAGTTAAGGTCTTAACTCTTACTCTGGCCTAATAGCTAATGTCTTAGACTCGTACTCTAGCCTACTGTTTAAGGTCTTAACTCTTACTCTGGCCTACTGGTTAAGGTCTTAACTCTTACTCTGGCCTAATAGCTAAGGTCTTAACTCTTACTCTGGCCTAATAGCTACGGTCTTAGACTTGTACTATGGCCTAATGGTTAAGGTCTGAACTCTTACTCTGGCCTAATAGCTAAGGTCTTAACTCTTACTCTGGCCTAATAGCTAAGGTCTTACATTCGTACTCTGGCCTAATAGCTAAGGTCTTAGACTCGCACTCTGGCCTAATGGTTAAGGTCTTAACTCTTACTCTGGCCTAATAGCTAAGATCTTAGACTCGTACTTTGGCCTAATGGTTAAGGTCTTAACTTTTACTCTGGCCTAATAGCTAAGGTCTTAACTCTTACTCTGGCCTAATAGCTAAGGTCTTAGACTCGTACTCTGGCCTACTGGTTAAGGTCTTAACTCTTACTCTGGCCTAATAGCTAAGGTCTTAGACTCGTACTCTAGCCTACAGGTTAAGGTCTTAACTCGTACTCTAGCCTACTGTTTAAGGTCTTAACTCTTACTCTGGCCTACTGGTTAAGGTCTTAACTCTTACTCTGGCCTAATAGCTAAGGTCTTAACTCTTACTCTGGCCTAATAGCTACGGTCTTAGACTCGTACTATGGCCTAATGGTTAAGGTCTGAACTCTTACTCTGGCCTAATAGCTAAGGTCTTAACTCTTACTCTGGCCTAATAGCTAAGGTCTTAGATTCGTACTCTGGCCTAATAGCTAAGTTCTTAGACTCGCACTCTGGCCTAATGGTTAAGGTCTTAACTCTTACTCTGGCCTAATAGCTAAGATCTTAGACTCGTACTCTGGCCTAATGGTTAAGGTCTTAACTTTTACTCTGGCCTAATAGCTAAGGTCTTAACACTTACTCTGGCCTAATAGCTAAGGTCTTAGACTCGTACTCTGGCCTACTGGTTAAGGTCTTAACTCTTACTCTGGCCTAATAGCTAAGGTCTTAGACTCGTACTCTAGCCTACAGGTTAAGGTCTTAACTCTTACTTTGGCCTACTGGTTAAGGCCTTAACTCTTACTCTGGCCTAATAGCTAAGGTCTTAACTCTTACTCTGGCCTAATAGCTAAGGTCTTAGACTCGTACTCTGGCCTACTGGTTAAGGTCTTAACTCTTACTCTGGCCTACTGGTTAAGGTCTTAACTCTTACTCTTGCCTAATAGCTAAGGTCTTAGACTCGTACTCTGGCCTAATAGCTAAGGTCTTAGACTCGTACTCTGGTCTAATGGTTAAGGTCTTAACTCTTACTCTAGCCTAATAGCTAAGGTCTTAACTCTTACTCTGGCCTACTGGTTAAGGTCTTAACTCTTACTCTGGCCTAATAGCTAAGGTCTTAGACTCGTACTCTGGCCTAATAGCTAAGGTCTTAGACTCGTACTCTGGCCTACAGGTTGAGGTCTTAACTCTTACTCTGGCCTACTGGTTAAGGTCTTAACTCTTACTCTGGCCTAATAGCTAAGGTCTTAGACTCGTACTCTGGCCTACTGGTTAAGGTCTTAACTCTTACTCTGGCCTACTGGTTAAGGTCTTAACTCTTACTCTAGCCTATTAGCTAAGGTCTTAACTCTTACTCTGGCCTACTGGTTAAGGTCTTAACTCTTACTCTGGCCTAATAGCTAAAGTCTTAGACTCGTACTCTGGCCTAATAGTTAAGCTCTTAACTCTTACTCTGGCCTAATAGCTAATGTCTTAGACTCGTACTCTAGCCTACTGTTTAAGGTCTTAACTCTTACTCTGGCCTACTGGTTAAGGTCTTAACTCTTACTCTGGCCTAATAGCTAAGGTCTTAACTCTTACTCTGGCCTAATAGCTACGGTCTTAGACTCGTACTATGGCCTAATGGTTAAGGTCTGAACTCTTACTCTGGCCTAATAGCTAAGGTCTTAACTCTTACTCTGGCCTAATAGCTAAGGTCTTAGATTCGTACTCTGGCCTAATAGCTAAGGTCTTAGACTCGCACTCTGGCCTAATGGTTAAGGTCTTAACTCTTACTCTGGCCTAATAGCTAAGATCTTAGACTCGTACTCTGGCCGAATGGTTAAGGTCTTAACTTTTACTCTGGCCTAATAGCTAAGGTCTTAACTCTTACTCTGGCCTAATAGCTAAGGTCTTAGACTCATACTCTGGCCTACTGGTTAAGGTCTTAACTCTTACTCTGGCCTAATAGCTAAGGTCTTAGACTCGTACTCTAGCCTACTGGTTAAGGTCTTAACTCTTACTTTGGCCTACTGGTTAAGGTCTTAACTCTTACTCTGGCCTAATAGCTAAGGTCTTAACTCTTACTCTGGCCTAATAGCTACGGTCTTAGACTCGTACCCTGGCCTAATGGTTAAGGTCTGAACTCTTACTCTGGCCTAATAGGTAAAGTCTTAGACTCGTACTATGGCCTAATGGTTAAGGTCTTAACTCTTGCTCTGGCCTACTGGTTAAGGTCTTAACTCTTACTCTGGCCTAATAGCTAACGTCTTAGACTCGTACTCTGGCCTAATGGTTAAGGTCTTAACTCCTACTCTGGCCTAATAGCTAAGGTCTTAGACTCGCACTCTGGCCTAATAGCTAATGTCTTAGACTTGTACTCTGGCCTAATGGTTAAGGTCTTAACTATTACTCTGGCCTACTGGTTAAGGTCTTAACTCTTACTCTGGCCTAATAGCTAAGGTTTTAGACTCGTACTCTGGCCTAATAGCTAAGGTCTTAGACTCGTACTCTGGCCTACAGGTTGAGGTCTTAACTCTTACTCTGGCCTACTGGTTAAGGTCTTAACTCTTACTCTGGCCTAATAGCTAAGGTCTTAGACTCGTACTCTGGCCTACTGGTTAAGGTCTTAACTCTTACTCTGGCCTAACAGCTAAGGTCTTAACTCGTACTCTGGCTTAATAGCTAAGGTCTTAGACTCGCACTCTGGCCTAATGTTTATGGTCTTAACTCTTACACTGGCCTACTGGTTAAGGTCTTAACCCCTACTCTGGCCTAATAGCTAAGGTCTTAGACTCGTACTCTGGCCTACAGGTTAAGGTCTTAACTCTTACTCTGGCCTACTGGTTAAGGTCTTAACACTTACTCTGGCCTAATAGCTAAGGTCTTAGACTTATACTCTGGCCTACTGGTTAAGGTCTTAACTCTTACTTTGGCCTACTGGTTAAGGTCTTAACTCTTACTCTGGCCTAATAGCTAAGATCTTAGACTCGTACTCTGGCCTAATGGTTAAGGTCTTAACTTTTACTCTGGCCTAATAGCTAAGGTCTTAGACTCGTACTCTGGCCTACTGGTTAAGGTCTTAACTCTTACTCTGGCCTAATAGCTAAGGTCTTAGACTCGTACTCTAGCCTACTGGTTAAGGTCTTAACTCTTACTTTGGCCTACTGGTTAAGGTCTTAACTCTTACTCTGGCCTAATAGCTAAGGTCTTAACTCTTACTCTGGCCTAATAGCTACAGTCTTAGACTCGTACCCTGGCCTAATGGTTAAGGTCTGAACTCTTACTCTGGCCTAATAGGTAAAGTCTTAGACTCGTACTATGGCCTAATGGTTAAGGTCTTAACTCTTGCTCTGGCCTACTGGTTAAGGTCTTAACTCTTACTCTGGCCTAATAGCTAACGTCTTAGACTCGTACTCTGGCCTAATGGTTAAGGTCTTAACTCTTACTCTAGCCTAATAGCTAAGGTCTTAGACTCGCACTCTGACCTAATAGCTAATGTCTTAGACTTGTACTCTGGCCTAATGGTTAAGGTCTTAACTATTACTCTGGCCTACTGGTTAAGGTCTTAACTCTTACTCTGGCCTAATAGCTAAGGTTTTAGACTCGTACTCTGGCCTAATAGCTAAGGTCTTAGACTCGTACTCTGGCCTACAGGTTGAGGTCTTAACTCTTACTCTGGCCTACTGGTTAAGGTCTTAACTCTTACTCTGGCCTAATAGCTAAGGTCTTAGACTCGTACTCTGGCCTACTGGTTAAGGTCTTAACTCTTACTCTGGCCTAACAGCTAAGGTCTTAACTCGTACTCTGGCCTAATAGCTAAGGTCTTAGACTCGCACTCTGGCCTAATGTTTATGGTCTTAACTCTTACACTGGCCTACTGGTTAAGGTCTTAACCCCTACTCTGGCCTAATAGCTAAGGTCTTAGACTCGTACTCTGGCCTACAGGTTAAGGTCTTAACTCTTACTCTGGCCTACTGGTTAAGGTCTTAACACTTACTCTGGCCTAATAGCTAAGGTCTTAGACTTATACTCTGGCCTACTGGTTAAGGTCTTAACTCTTACTTTGGCCTACTGGTTAAGGTCTTAACTCTTACTCTGGCCTAATAGCTAAGGTCTTAACTCTTACTCTGGCCTAATAGCTACGGTCTTAGACTCGTACCCTGGCCTAATGGTTAAGGTCTGAACTCTTACTCTGGCCTAATAGTTAAAGTCTTAGACTCGTACTATGGCTGTAGGAGAGTGGAATCTGACTAATGGTTGCCCCCAACTTTTTACCTGGTATTTAAGTGGTTTTTGACTAGTCTGGCTGGGATCCTGCTATCCAGGACCCCAGCCTATCTGCTTTCTCCCTAAAACTGTTGTGAGTACTCTAGGTACAAACATAATTGGATGCTGGGCATGCCCTACCAGTCCCTTGTAGATGGTGCCCCAGGTACCCAGGGCATGGGTCCCCCAGTAGGCCTACCAGGGCTGCAGCACTTATTGTGCCACCCTGGGACAGCCACCCAAACTGACACCACCAGGTCACTACTGTAGCCTGGGTAAGGTGGTGCTAGCACCCCTTACAGGGACGTAGGTACCCTATGTCCCATACCATACAACACATATACTCTCATAGGTCACCCCTATGGCAGGCCCTGGTAATCCTACAGGGCTGGGTGCTGAGGTATGTGTGAGGGGGGACCCCTACGTGAGTAGGACCTCTCTGCAACCTTCGTAAAATCGTTACTGGGTTGTTTGTAGTGTAGCCATACCATATACTCTTAACCGCATTATAAGTTATTGCGTCATCGCTGTAACTTAGGAATGGCTACACAGAACCATATCGTGTTTGGTGTCAAACATGAAGGAATCATACCCCCAGTCCAGCCATGGGCATGGGGGCACGATTCCCCCTTGCTAGTGTTGTAAATTGAAACAACGATGTGATTAAGCATTTACTAAAGTCATTAATTCCCTTCTCTAGATCATGTTTTCTCCGTATGTTGACCGAAGTTCGGACTCCATTTTGTATTATCATGCTTCCACGTGTTCCCCACGAGAAGAGTCCAACCTCTGTGTTAGTTGCTCTTGTAATCTGCCTAGTAACAGTCTATAAATAGCTCCTTTGTCCATCTGGCACATGCCCAGACTTGACCACATCTGTTATCAGTTAGCCTTGCTTGACCATGTTTTCGCGGGCTCAAGGAGTGTGTTAGCTCCGCCCACATATTGATTCAGTATCGAAAATGACCATAAATGGTAATGTTCTTCGGCCTCATGTTGTATCCACCCACTTATGAGCCCCTCTATTGTGTATAAAAGGGGACCACGTACGTAAGTTCTTTGTGCTACTCTATGCAATACTGAAGAGTGTTGTGTGGATTGTAGGACCACCCTTAAGGGTTAATAAATGCTGTCTTTGTACTTTGCAGTTTCCGTGCCAACTTCCTTATAGATTCCATTACAGGAGAGCGAACCCTTGTGTCCTGCGGGCCTAGCTGGGGCCTGTATTCATCAATTGGCGCCCGTCACGTGGGGCTCATCGGCGACTCGGATGCTCGAAGGACTGGTCGCGACGAAGGTGAGGAATTTGGCCGGGGACGTGATCACTGCCAGCGGCGTCTTAGCCCTGGCATCCCAAGGTTTTTCTTCCTTCCCTTCCGAGCTGACCGTCTGGGTGGCGCCGGTCCTCGACTGAGACCTCTTCTGTCGGTCCTGCCGTGAAAGCCGTTTGGGCGATTGTGGAGCTTGGCAGTTGGAATCTGGACTCTTGATTGGTAAGAACCGGTGTACGGTACTTGCTCCGAGTTTTTGAAGCCTGGTCCGGCTATTTGAGTTTGATTTGTGATGACTAGTCATATTTTGTATTTGTCTTTGTGAAAATATATGCGTTGCAACACATATAGGCAGGTAATGTGGAGAGATTTCTCCGGAGCTGTGTAACTTTGAACGGCGCAACGATTAAGTGCCATTTTCTCTATAATATTGCATATTTTGCATTATTCCTGAGCATGCCTGCTTTTAGCGCACTCCGTAAGTGGTGTTGCTGTTTTGGAAACCGGTTGAACCTCGAGGAATCTGCTCCAGCTCCCCCAGAGGGGACTCCTAATAGGGATATGTATGTGAAGCATGGTCTTTCTTCCATAATGTACAGCACAGTATGGAGGAAATATACTAAAAAAGATCCTGAGTTGCGATGGCCTTTGTATGGATCGTTTGATATACGTAAGATTGAGTATGTGGAACAGTGTATGTGTAAGCGGCGTGCTCGTCAGGATATGTTTGAGTGTGTGCGGTTGTGGGTGAAGGAGGTGCGTGAGCGAGAGAAGCGTGAGAAAGCGCTGTTCGATAAAGAGCAACGGAAGAATGATCATGTGCGAGCACAGGAAGCGAGGCGTCGGGAGGACAAAGAACAAACGGAGAGACAAGAGAAAGAGCGTAGGCTGCAAGTCTCGGGTCAATATGCTGTTCGGCAGCCACTTTATCCTGTCCTCAATAATCTTGATGATGATTTTTATTTACTAGATCGCTCTCCGCCCCCTTATGTTGGCGCATCTGCTCCGAGGCCACAAGATTCTGTCCCGGGTCCGGGTAAGGTAGATACGCGGTCCATGTTATCGGCTGAGCATATGGCTGAGCTTCGGCAAATTTCCTTCCGTGCACTTAAGGGCAAGGTGTCCGTGGATGAATTGTTCCATACGTGGGGGTCGTGGCAGGATAGAGAGAGATTGTATTTTTTGAGTCATTTCGCTGAGGAAGTGATTGCTGCTTTTCGGAAATATTCTAGTGTCTTTGAGCCTGAAGAAGTGACATCGGATGCTAAAGCATTGCATGATGGTGTTTTTTCTCCCTCTAAGGCTCCTGATACGGCTCGGCGGCTATTCGCCTTGCGGGACGCGGTGCTGGCCCATAAAGAAAAAGCGCGCCAACGAGCAGGGGAGGAGACGCAGTCGGATTCGTGTACTACAGAAGGCCACTCATCTACCTCTCAATCAGATAAGAGCGATCTAGTGCATGCTAAGCCAATGCGCGAGGCGGCGCCTTTGTATGTTCCTCCTAAAGGAGCGGGGACTAGCTCGGACATTACCTCCGCCGATGCTAAGGGATATTTTGTGTATAATTGGGTTTATACTCCGTGGCATAGAGCTGATGTTATGGCATTAAAGAATGCGCTGCCTGACCCCCGCAAGAATCCAGCGGCCTTCTACGAAGAAGTCGAGGGGGCCTTGAATTCTTGCGTTACGACTTTAGCAGATATAGACCTGTTCTTTGGCCTTATTCTACCACCGGATATGTGGCGATCTGTCCGAAAGGTAGATGATATAGTTGCCTTTAAGGCCCGGTGGTCTGACCTTGAGGATGAGGATAGGGAGCGGAAGCCCGCGCAGAAACCGCCCCAGAGTATTTTAGATCTCCCTGCTGCTATTGTGGCTTAGTTGAAGACAATTATCCCCCCTAAAAAGATTGACTGGAATATGTTAGCTGCATGTAAACAGAAAGTTGACGAGTCAGTTGCGGACTTCTTTACGCGCTTTGAGGAGACGTTTCATGATTTTAGTGGCCAGTCGCTTACTGACGATACGGGACGCCACCTTTTTGCGGATAAATATGTGGCTAATCTGCTGCCGGCAGTTGCGGCCCGTTTAAAAGCGAGTGAAAGTTCTTGGTCTTCCGCTACACCGACGGCCCTCCTGACTATCGCCCAGTATTATGAGCGTCAGGAGCAAGAAGCAAAGGGCCAGGAGGAAAAGAAATCGAAAGATTTGAAAACAAAGGTGATGTTGGCACAAATCTATGGCCCGCCCCGACGGGGTAGTAATAGAGGTAGGGGAGGATCTTATGGTCCTCCCTCGGGCCGATCTGATTTGAATAGGAACCAATGTGCGTATTGTAAGCAATCGGGTCATTGGGCTAGGGACTGCCCGGTGTTGCATGCATCGCGTCAGGGGCATACCCACGGTGGCCCGCGAGGTAGAGGGGGTTTCTCGAACTTTCGAGGGAATTCTAACGAACAGGCTCGTTTTGACTCTGCTGGGCAGCACCGAGACAGATCAAATGTTTTCGATCGCCAGCATCAGTATCAAGTGTCGGGGATTGAACGGTCGGGGTACCATGACTCTCAGCATGCATAGGGATGCGTTGGATGGGGGTTAGAATCAGTTGAGGTGCCGGTCGATCAGAAGGGTCCTTATGTATCGGCTGAGGTTTTGGGCTCTACTGATCAGTTCCTAGTGGATACAGGAGCGACACGTAGTGCACTGTCTAAGCAATTGGTTCCGGGGGCTCCCCCATCCGGCTTAATGGTCACATCGGTAGGGTTTGACGGTACACTCTCCCGAAGCCCTCTTTCGCAGCCCCTCATGTTTAAGGTTGATTCTTTTTCTGCACCCTGTCCGTTTCTGCTTGCCCCGTACACACCGGACAACATTATGGGTCTTGATATGTTAAAGCATTTTAGGGCTACGATCCGCTGCTCCCCGGCCGGTGTGTGGGTAATATTGAACGATAATTACCCTCGGTCTGAACGGATGTGTGCGATTTCGGAGGACGCGCTGTTAGCTACCCTCCCTCGTGCTTTATGGGCAACTTCGGATACTGATGTGGGACAAATGGTGATTCCACCGGTCCACATTAGCGTCCAGGAGGGGGCGGTGTTACCACGCCTCCCACAGTACCGTATTTCCCAGGAGGGTGAGGAGGCTCTCATACAGATAGTGCAGGATTTAATGGCGGTAGGGGTAGTGGAGGAAGTCCCCTACAACATTTGTAACAGTCCGATTCTTCCCATACTGAAAAAGGATACGGATGCCAGAGTTTATCGGTTTATAATTGATTTGAGAGAAGTGAACAAGATCGTGATACCTCAGTACCCAGTGGTTTCCGATATCACGACGTTGCTTACTTTAGTCCCTCCTACGGCGACTATGTTCTCTGTGATCGATTTGAAGAATGCCTTCTTTTCTATTCCCATTCACCCTGATAGCCGATATCTTTTTGGGTTTACATTAAATAATAGATCTTATCGTTTTTGTAGGGTCCCCCAGGGCTACACAGAAAGCCCTAGCATTTACAGTCAGGCTTTGAAAAGACAATTGGATTCCTTTGTTCTGCTCGAGGGGGTCGCCCTCATTCAATATGTCGATGACATCTTGCTGGCGGCTGACACCCTGGAGTTGTGTGAAAAAAGTACGTTATCCTTACTTTCCTTTTTAGCATCCCACAATCATAAGGTATCTAGGAAGAAATTGCAATTCTGTAGACCAAAGGTGACTTATTTGGGTCACCTTTTGTCTAAGGAGGGACGTGCACTCACACCGGATCGTATCCAAGTAATTTTGGACACACCGAGACCGTCCACACAGAAGGATGTGCGTGCATTTCTGGGCCTTGTTTCTTTTTGTAGACAGTGGATATTGGGGTTTTCGCACATAGCTAAGCCATTGTTAGCCCTCTTGACAAAGGACACGCCTATCCCAATCCCTTGGTCAGATGAGTGTGATACTGCTTTTCAGCAACTATGACAGGCCCTTTGTTCAGCACCAGTGTTAGGGACCCCTGATTATGCAAAACCCTTTTCGTTGTATGTGCATGAGAAAGATGGATGTGCATTGTCAGTTTTAGTGCAGATGCACGGCGATAAGCAGCGCCCTTGTGCATATTTTTCGGCTGTACTTGATCCTGTCGCCCGAGCATTACCAGGGTGTTTTCGCTCGGTTGCGGCGACAGCTGTGTCAATACGCCAAAGTGAGGGAATTGTGTTATCTCATAAGCTGTTGGTATTAGTCCCCCATGCTGTCGATGCCCTGCTCAATCAAACGAAGACGCAGCATTTGACCAGCGCCCGTTTAACGGGATATGAGTTGACGCTTTTGGCTCCTCACATTACGTTAAAAAGGTGCGTAACGTTAAACCCGGCAACATTGTTGCCATACCCCGAAACCCAGCCTGAGGCGCGGAAAGCGCATGATTGTATTCTCGTGACTGAGGAACAAACAAAGGGTCGTATTGATCTCCAGGATACGCCCTTTCCAGATGTAGATGGAGAACTGTGGGTGGATGGATCCTGCCTGAAGCTACCAGATGGTACGACTTCAGCAGCGTATGCAATTACCACATTACAAACAATAGTGGAGACAGCACGCATACCACAGAAATCAGCTCAAGCAGCGGAACTGATAGCATTAACACGAGCATGTGAGCTCAGTACAGGACTATGTGTGAATGTTTATACAGATAGCCGCTATGCCTTCGGAGTAGCGCATGACTTCGGCCTACTCTGGAAGGAGAGAGGGTTCTTAACGTCACATGGAGTACAAATAATGCATGGAGAGTTAGTTCATAATCTTTTAACTGCACTGACGTACCCAAAGAAAATTGCCATCGTTAAGTGTAGCGCCCATAGGAAAGTAGTCGATAAAGTTGGAGAAGGGAATGCGTTAGCAGATCGAGTAGCACGGGAGACTGCGATGCAGCCCGGTACTACTGCCATGTATGTAGTAAAGTCACAGGTGGAAAGATGGCATGATGCGAAGGAGGAAGTGCGAGAAATGCAGAGGACCGCTTCTGACAAAGAGCGGGAACAATGGGCTAGCGAGGGAGAACTGGATGACGAGGGCTGCTGGAGAAATAAGCAGATGGATAGATGGAAATTACCCACGGCCTTTGTACAACCTATGGTTCAGATGGCACATGGGCTAGCACATGTTGGAGCTTCCGCAATTGTGAAATTGCTTACCCAAGTCTGGGAGCATCCAGAGATTGCTAGCACGGCAAAGAGGGTGGTGCAGACTTGTATGATCTGCTTGAGGTATAACCCAGGAAAGGGTACTCGAACTCCAGCAGGAGGATTTGTGACACCTACTGCACCCTTCGAGGTTTTGCAGATGGATTACATCCAGCTTGAGCGCTGTAACAATCTGAAGTATGTTCTAGTAGTGGCCTGCGCTTTCAGCAAATGGGTTGAAGCGTACCCTACGAAAGACAATACTGCAATGACTACTGCAAAGTTGCTGCTGAAAGAGTTCTTTCCTCGATATGGCGTCTGTAGACTTCTGTGGAGTGATAATGGGCCTCACTTTGTAGCGGATGTCATAAAGTACGTCTTGAAGGGCCTGGGCATCACCCAGAAGTTTCACGCGGTATTCCACCCTCAGTCTGCAGGACTAGTCGAGAAGTATAATGGTACACTGAAGCTCAAGATCGCTAAAATTCAAGCTTCGACGTCCTTGACTTGGCCAGACGCTCTGCCACTGGCGTTATTGTCAATTAGATCGGTACCGCACTCTCGAACTGGCCTTACACCGTACGAGATTGTCTTCGGACGCCCAATGAATATTTGGGGTCCACCAAAACCTAAGGCTGTGTATGATGTACCTTGTGTAATGATGAACGATTATCTGGCACAGTTAACGGATAACTTGGTTTCTATTCATCAACAGGTCCGAGAGGCGCTCCCTGATCGGTCTACCGGTGAAGGACATGGTCTCCGACCTGGTGACCACGTGATGGTGAAAATATTTGACAGAACAAACAGCTTGGAACCGAGATGGGTGGGTCCTGAGCAGGTCCTCCTCGCAACGAGGACGGCTGTGCGAGTCTCCAACAGAAAGAATTGGATCCATTCCCTGCACTGTAGGAAGGTGCCGCCCGGATTGGTGGAACCTGCCGTGTTGACCGATCAACGAGAAATCTTGGCTGCAGAGACAGGCCGTGCTGCGGAGCCAAACGCCACTGAGGAGCTCTTTCCGGACCACGCGACTCCTGGAGGAAGGCGATATCATCTTCGACCAAGGAAGTGAGTTTTCCAGTACCGGGACACACTGTCAGAACGGCCCTTGGGTTAGTGAAACGGAGAGCCGATGAGGCAAGGGGGGTGATCAGCCCTGCATTAGTGTAGCGACACCCGTCTTGGCCCGCTGGTGAAGAAATCAACCGCTGCCCAAGGGGAAGAGTTCTGACAGACTTTTAGTTTCAGGAAGATATTGGGTTTATTTTTTACTTTGACATGGAGAAAAAGAAAATCCTTTGTGCATTAGGGTTCATGTTGACAGTAGCCATTGTGGGGATAACCACATGGTTCGTGGAGGATGTAACTCCCGCTCGGAAGATTCTTGTGTTGACAACTCCGGTGCCTGAGGAGCACTACTTTTATACATTACCGTATCAAGAGTTGAAGCATCGACAGTCTTACTTGAACAACACTTTCATCCAGATGCTGCATCATACCCACGTTGCTACGAATGCTACGAACTGTTGGATATGTGGGATGATGCCAGCTCATCAGAAGAAAGGAGGAACGCCATTTATACCACTTCCTTTCTCTCATAATGGCTCTTGTAGAGCATGGTATACTTTGCTTTTTGCCACTCGGAAACCGACAGTGGGACGATTGCTCTTCAGACTCAATAAAGAATGCCATCAAGACAAAAATGGGTATCCACAAGCGAATGGGACAATTTGGGAGTGGGAAGAGTACCGACCAGACAATGAATCCATTCCCTACATCTTCACGAACACAAGAGACACTGTGGGAAAGGACAAATTTGTGATTCAAGTAGCGCAAGCTCAAGCGGACCTGTGTGTCCAGAGTGTGGGTTTTATCCCTGTTGGTGTTAGTGATTGTATTACTGTTCTGAACATTGATGGGTTGAACAATAGTACCTTTTTAGCCTCCCATAATACGTACTTTGTGTGTGGAAATAAAGGTTATTACCGTCTGCCGGCCGGGTGGTCTGGGGTATGCTATGTATCATTTCTATTACCTCCTGTATTCCTAGCTCCCGCATCTTATCATAAGGATCTGAAATTATTGAATAATGTGACTGTAAATAGGTATAAACGTACTTTATCAATTGACGATGTAGATCAGACTGATACCAGTCTGCAGCAGTATATTGATTTTAACTTAGGACTGTTTTTCTTTGTTGGAGCTGCCCTGAACAGTAGGAAGATCCGAAGATTAACAAGAGTGGTAGAAGCTGTGACAAATCAGACTGCTGCTGCTCTTGGGAATCTTACGGAGGAATTGCAAATTACTAGAATTGTTGCATTGCAGAATCGTATGGTATTAGACGTTATGCTAGCTGACAGAGGAGGAGCATGTAAAATTATTGGAAGTAGCTGTTGTGTGTTTATCCCTGATCATACGCCATCAGTTTATAATGCCATCAATAAACTGCATAAAATTGCAGCTGAGATCCATACAGAAAACGGCACTTGGTCCTTTTCTGGATGGTTTTGGGCGTTAATTACTGCCTGGGGATGGAAGGTTCTAACTGGTCTCTGCATTATTGTAGCGGTTCTGTTTTCGTGCTGTATCTGCGTTCAATGTGGTCCCTTGCTCTGCTCATTATGTGTATCATTCTGTATCCCTGATAAGAAAACTATTGCCGATGTTGCTCACCAGAAACGTTTAGCTAAAGAAGTTGAGGAAATGATGACAATTGACATATATGATGATTATCCTAACCAACCGGATGTCTTCAGTAAATGCTGAAAGGGTCGTCTGTTGTAAATTGAAACAACGATGTGATTAAGCATTTACTAAAGTCATTAATTCCCTTCTCTAGATCATGTTTTCTCCGTATGTTGACCGAAGTTCGGACTCCATTTTGTATTATCATGCTTCCACGTGTTCCCCACGAGAAGAGTCCAACCTCTGTGTTAGTTGCTCTTGTAATCTGCCTAGTAACAGTCTATAAATAGCTCCTTTGTCCATCTGGCACATGCCCAGACTTGACCACATCTGTTATCAGTTAGCCTTGCTTGACCATGTTTTCGCGGGCTCAAGGAGTGTGTTAGCTCCGCCCACATATTGATTCAGTATCGAAAATGACCATAAATGGTAATGTTCTTCGGCCTCATGTTGTATCCACCCACTTATGAGCCCCTCTATTGTGTATAAAAGGGGACCACGTACGTAAGTTCTTTGTGCTACTCTATGCAATACTGAAGAGTGTTGTGTGGATTGTAGGACCACCCTTAAGGGTTAATAAATGCTGTCTTTGTACTTTGCAGTTTCCGTGCCAACTTCCTTATAGATTCCATTACAGGAGAGCAAACCCTTGTGTCCTGCGGGCCTAGCTGGGGCCTGTATTCATCACTAGGAGGGTGATATGGGAAAAGCGGTAGAATTTGGACACCAATTTAAAAGTGCACATGTACCACAAAATGGCTACTGTTCGCCACCTACACGACTCTGGCTGGCTGTTGCTGGGGAAAACCCCAGCCTCGCCATCTGGACAATAGGGCTCCTGTGGCAGGGAGGTGCCAGCACCTCCCCAGACAGGATATGTGGATTGGAACAGGGTGGGTGCACCAAATGTCCTTTCAGAGTTGCACGTAGGCAGCTGCAGAGCCCCAATTCTGCATACACCGCCTGGAACCGGTTCAGGGGTGTCCTGCCCCTCGCCCAGGTGGGAAACACACAAAGGGGAGTGGGTGTAGCCACCCTTTCCCGCCTCTACTCTGATTGGTAGGCTCTCTTTTGGACCATCCCCTAATCTTGGGGATATATGGGAATAACTTTGCCCTAGAGCCTTAGATTCGTACAGGACTTCACAGAACTGACCTTCGACGAGCTGCTGCCCAGCTGACTGAAGAAATCTCCCTTGGGATAAAGGAGTTATCCCCCTGCTTGGCAGGCACCTAAAAGACTACAAGATACCCGGTTGGAACTTCGTTGCTCTCACGACCTTCAACGCCTTCCAGCAACTTCGAGGTGGGTCTCCAGTGCATCCCAGCGTCCTGTGAGTGTGCCCAGCAAGCCTGAGCACCCTGGACCACGTGGGTGTCGAGATCCCTGCATACCCCGAGACACCGGCCACCTCTTGTCCAGCACACGACCCCAACCAGTGGGGAAGTTGTGCTTTGGCCCATTCTTGAGCCAACCATCAAGCAGCATTTGTGCCGACTCTCAGCTCCCTGGCCCGCTCCGGTGGCCCGTGGGAGCCCTTTTACGCACTCCATTTTGCTGCCTTCCGCGGTCCCTTGTCTCTCGACTTGTGGGCCCTGACAGAGGACAATCTTCTTTTCCAAGAGTTCCCCTGGTTGCTCCAGGCCTGCTCTACGCTCCCTGCAAAGGAGAGCATCCTCAGACCTCGTGGGTCTGCACCAGCAGCTGCTTTGTTCATCTTGCGTGGGTTGCGGTTGCCAATGCTTAGTGGATCCAATCGGGACACTAACACCGCAGTGACCCTCAGCCGACGTGGGACAGTCGCCCTCCAGAAGCTGGCCTTCCTTGAAGCCTCCCGGAGCCCGTGACTGCAGAGCCCAGCTGTACCTTCCACACCTGAAGCACCCGACATCCACGAGTTCCTTCCTGTGAGCTCCCTGGTCACTGTGCTGTGACCCAGACTCTGTCCCCTCTGCTTTCAGGTTCATCTTTGTCTTCTCTTCAACTTTAATCTTCACGACTTCAACGACACTTCCAGCTAGCAGCAGTTTGGACTCCTTTTCCATAGAAAATCAGCCCGCGACCCGACACCAGAATCAACCTATGCACCCGGCTTCCCTGGGGCAGGTAACAGTGGTACTTCGGTACTTCCGTGGTGGTGGGCTCTCCAAAGCCTTAAGTCTCAAGTCTTAACTTTGTACTGTTGTTAGAAGTGTCCTTAAACCTTAATTATTCAACCGCGACATTCTCCATAGGCTAACATTGCGATCCCGATAGCAACTTCTCGCACTGCACACGCCTCCCGTGGGTCCCCTTCCTCTTAACTGTGGGTGGATTCTTAAGGGGCCAGCGATCCTGAATGCCCTAGGCATTGCCTGTAGAATTGTCGTGGTTCTTATACCACTATTTTAGTATATGGTTTGGTCCCCCCCGGGGCCCATTGATTTCTGTGCTATTTATTGTGTTTATAAATGCTTGTTTGAAGTGTAACTTTGCCACTAGCCACATAAAGTGACTGTGGGATTCTGTCTAGAATAAATACATATATTTTATATATATATACCTGTGTGGGCTACTCTTTCATTTGGTGATTCAAGAGGTTATTATGGTAAAACAATAAGCTTAACACTCCTTCAAGACTTAGCCTGAAGGCTGCTCTCCACAGCTACCACTAGGATAGCTTTCTTTAAAGGTTGTCTTAAACCTATCATCAATAGGAGTCGAATTGGACTGGTGCAAGGTGTCCCTATAACTAGGAACAGCATATGCCAGGCCAACTTCTCACATTGGTGTGCAGCGGCTGGATTCAAGCTTGCCATTGTTTTACCAGATAACAAATTGAATTTCTAAAGTGAAAGCCACAAGGTACCAAAGGTACATATAAATTCAAGCTAGAATACAATAAGTTCTACTGAACTTGGAGTTGTGTGTAGAGGGTTTAGCACACCTTGACTACAACTCAAGAGAGGGTTCAGTAGGCCACACTTAGTGTAGGTAGATACATCACTACACTAAACATGTCTTCAGGTGGCACTAAGGCTATGGAAGGACCCCAGAGGGTCCCAGTAGATAAGTATGATAATTTCACCTTTGCAGAGCTCAGGGAAATGTGCACCCTTAGAAAACTGAAGACAAACAAAAGTGCCAACACAAAACGTCTCAGGGAAATCCTGCTCATAGCAGACTTTATGGAGTCCATAGGGTCCAGAGGGACGGACAGAGTGGGTGGGCATCCTTCAGAAGAGGACACTCCCAGAGTGGACTCTGATGAGGAACAGGAAGAGGATGAAAATCCTGACCTTGAAGAAACAGACCACTCACAGCATGGAGGTGATGGCTCAAGAGGCACTCCCTCCACCCTTAAAAGGAGAGTGGTGGATCCAAGAAGGAACAGATCCCCCTCAGTGGGATCCAACCATTCTAGGAGATCCAAAGGGTCCTCTGCCTCTTCTCAGAGAAGAGAATCCTCTCATGAGAGGAAATGCAGACTGATCAAATTTGAGCAGGCTAAGCTTGAGCTTAAAAGAGAACAGTTAGCATTGGACAGGGAAACCCTGGAGCTTCAGAAAGCTTCAAAGAAGTGGGGTCTAGAGATCCCTGGTGGCAGTGATGAAACCCCTAGAGTTAGAGAGAAAGTCCCTGACAATAGGAACCTCCACAAGATTGTGCCCCCCTATCAGAATGGGGATGATATCCACAAATGGATATCTGCTCTTGAAAGGGCCTGTAGAGTACAGAGGGTCCCTGTAGAGCAGTGGGCAGCAATCCTGTGGCTCTCCTTTTCAGATAAAGGTAGAGACAAGCTCCTCTCTGTAAGAGAAGAGGATGCTGATGATTATTATATCTTGAAAGCTGCTTTAATAGATGGGTTTGGCTTAACCACTGATCAATACAGACTTAAGTTCAGAGACACCCAGAAAGCACAGAATCAAGATTGGGTAGACTTTGTGGATTGTGCAACCAAGGCACTGGAAGGTTGGTTAAATGGCAGTAAAGTTAATGATTATCAAGGATTGTATAATCTCATTATGAGGGAGCAGATTCTTAATAATTGTCAGAACCAACTTTTACACCAGCACCTGGTGGACTCTGATCTGACCTCTCCCCAAGAATTGGGAAAGAAGGCAGACAAATGGGTCAGAACCAGGATTAGGCCTAAGAACCAAGTTGGTGACCAGAAGAAGGATTCCACTAAGCCCAAAGAGAAAGGTGGGGATGATAAACAAGAAAAGTCCTCTGAAGGGCCCCAACAACCCAGTGCTGGGGGTGGGTCCCAAAATACTTCCTCTAATAACAAGAAACCATATTGCCATGTGTGTAAGAAACCTGGCCACTGGAAAACTGACTCCAGCTGTCCAAAGAATGGCAATAAAGAGAATGTTCCTCCAAAACCAGCTCCAACACCTCCTGTTACTACTAGTAGTAATCCCCCAGGTGGTGGGAGTGCACCCAGAAACTTAGTTGGGATTTCTTGGGGAACTCAGGGGGACTCTGGCCTATCCAGGTCCCCTACTCAAGCAACTATGGTCTGTGATGGTGATGCCAACTTTACCATGAGCCCCAGTATTCTGGGCAGGTACAGACAGGAACCAATAATCAATGGTCAGAAGGCTGTGGCCTATAAGGACACAGGGGCCAGTGTCACCATGGTGACCAAGAGGCTAGTGCCCCTAGATCAGCTTTTACCTGGGTTTAGCTACCAGGTGACCAACATAGATGGAATCAGGACAGATCATCCCATGGCAGTGATAAATCTCAGCTGGGGAGGGGTCACTGGCCCCAAGAGAGTGGCAGTGTCCCCAAACTTGCCTGTAGATTGTCTACTGGGGAATGATCTAGAAATCTCAGCCTGGGCTGAGGTTGACCACAAGGCCCATTTGAAAATGGTAGGAATCCCTGAGAAAGTGGATGAGACCCTGAGGGCCTCACCTCCACCCCAGGGGAAAATAGAAAGAGTGAAGCCTGAAACTATGGATCACTCTACCCAAACAGAGAGCATAGGGGAAGAGGAACAGTCCTCCCCCCACCAGACTACAGGTAAGGGTCAAGTTTCTCAGGGAACTGATCCTGCCCCTTGTGAAGTAACTGCCCCAGAAGTGGACAGGCCAGACCTGCCCACCTCTCTGATGGCAGGGGATCCTTCCAAGGTGGTACCCAGTCTGGAGCAGGTATCCTGCCCCTCTCTACCCTGCCTCAGTCAGCCCAGGGCTGCAGAGGTCAGGGAGGTCAGTGGACCCTTATTGGGCCCCTGCCCAGAGGAACCCCCTCATCAACAGATTAGGGACACCCAGCAGAGTAGTTTCAGCCAGGTGAAAATTCCTCTACAAACTGAGGGATCCCCCTTACCCCTAGGTATAGGCACCCCTCAAATGGATGTTATTGAGCACAGGGAAACCTGGGGCCTAGCTGCCCCAAACCTTCCAGTGCCCTCCACTATTCCAGCCAAAGGGATCCAGCCCCCAGCTGTAGGCAGCCAGAGGTTGACCCTTAGGGCCAGATATGACACAGTCATGGGCAGAAAGGCTTCCATAGTGGCCAGTGATCTGAGGAGGTTGAGACCAACACAAGTAGGGTCTCACTTCCAGACTCAGACACCCCACCAGCCCACCTCTGACCCAAAAACCAATACAGGTAATTTTCCCAGACTTTGGAGAAACTCTAGAACCCCTTGGGGTAGAATTTCCCAAGTGGACCATGACACAGGGAGCAACCATGTTAGTACAGGTTCTTCCTTATATGGCCACTCAGGAAATAAAGGCTTATCTGGACAAGGTTTGCCTTATCTCCTTTCGTTTGGGGGGGGGTTATGTAGGAGAGTGGAATCTGACTAATGGTTGCCCCCAACTTTTTGCCTGGTATTTAAGTGGTTTTTGACTAGTCTGGCTGGGATCTTGCTATCCAGGACCCCAGCCTATCTGCTTTCTCCCTAAAACTGTTGTGAGTACTCTAGGTAAAAACATAATTGGATGCTGGGCATGCCCTACCAGTCCCTTGTAGATGGTACCCTAGGTACCCAGGGCATGGGTCCCCCGTAGGCCTACCAGGGCTGCAGCACTTATTGTGCCACCCTGGGACAGCCACCCAAACTGACACCACCAGGTCACTACTGTAGCCTGGGTAAGGTGGTGCTAGCACCCCTTACAGGGACGTAGGTACCCTATGTCCCATACCATACAACACATATACTCTCATAGGTCACCCCTATGGCAGGCCCTGGTAATCCTACAGGGCTGGGTGCTGAGGTATGTGTGAGGGGGGACCCCTACGTGAGTAGGACCTCTCTGCAACCTTCATAAAATCGTTACTGGGTTGTTTGTAGTGTAGCCATACCATATACTCTTAACCGCATTATAAGTTATTGCGTCATCGCTGTAACTTAGGAATGGCTACACAGAACCATATCGTGTTTGGTGTCAAACATGAAGGAATCATACCCCCAGTCCAGCCATGGGCATGGGGGCACGATTCCCCCTTGCTAGGAGGGTGATATGGGAAAAGCGGTAGAATTTGGACACCAATTTAAAAGTGCACATGTACCACAAAATGGCTACTGTTCGCCACCTATACGACTCTGGCTGGCTGTTGCTGGGGAAAACCCCAGCCTCGCCATCTGGACAATAGGGCTCCTGTGGCAGGGAGGTGCCAGCACCTCCCCAGACAGGATATGTGGATTGGAACAGGGTGGGTGCACCAAATGTCCTTTCAGAGTTGCACGTAGGCAGCTGCAGAGCCCCAATTCTGCATACACCGCCTGGAACCGGTTCAGGGGCATCCTGCCCCTCGCCCAGGCGGGAAACACACAAAGGGGAGTGGGTGTAGCCACCCTTTCCCGCCTCTACTCTGATTGGTAGGCTCTCTTTTGGACCATCCCCTAATCTTGGGGATATATGGGAATAACTTTGCCCTAGAGCCTTAGATTCGTACAGGACTTCACAGAACTGACCTTCGACGAGCTGCTGCCCAGCTGACTGAAGAAATCTCCCTTGGGATAAAGGAGTTATCCCCCTGCTTGGCAGGCACCTAAAAGACTACAAGATACCCGGTTGGAACTTCGTTGCTCTCACGACCTTCGACGCCTTCCAGCAACCTCGAGGTGGGTCTCCAGTGCATCCCAGCGTCCTGTGAGTGTGCCCAGCAAGCCTGAGCACCCTGGACCACGTGGGTGTCGAGATCCCCGCATAACCCGAGACACCGGCCACCTCTTGTCCAGCACACGACCCCGACCAGTGGGGAAGTTGTGCTTTGGCCCATTCTTGAGCCAACCATCAAGCAGCATTTGTTCCGACTCCCAGCTCCCTGGCCCGCTCCGGTGGCCCGTGGGAGCCCTTTTACGCACTCCATTTTGCTGCCTTCCGCGGTCCCTTGTCTCTCGACTTGTGGGCCCTGACGGAGGACAATCTTCTTTTCCAAGAGTTCCCCTGGTTGCTCCAGGCCTGCTCTACACTCCCTACAAAGGAGAGCATCCTCAGACCTCGTGGGTCTGCACCAGCAGCTGCTTTGTTCACCTTGCGTGGGTTGCGGTTGCCAATGCTTAGTGGATCCAATCGGGACACTAACACCGCAGAGACCCTCAGCCGACGTGGGACAGTCGCCCTCCAGTAGCTGGCCTTCCTTGAAGCCTCCCGGAGCCCGTGACTGCAGAGCCCAGCTGTACCTTCCACACCTGAAGCACCCGACATCCACGAGTTCCTTCCTGTGAGCTCCCTGGTCACTGTGCTGTGACCCAGACTCTGTCCCCTCTGCTTTCAGGTTCATCTTTGTCTTCTCTTCAACTTTAATCTTCACGACTTCAACGACACTTCCAGCTAACAGCAGTTTGGACTCCTTTTCCATAGAAAATCAGCCCGCGACCCGACACCAGAATCGACCTATGCACCCGGCTTCCCTGGGGCAGGTAACAGTGGTACTTCGGTACTTCTGTGGTGGTGGGCTCTCCAAAGCCTTAAGTCTCAAGTCTTAACTTTGTACTGTTGTTAGAAGTGTCCTTAAACCTTAATTATTCAACCGCGACATTCTCCATAGGCTAACATTGCGATCCCGATAGCAACTTCTCGCACTGCACACGCCTCCCGTGGGTCCCCTTCCTCTTAACTGTGGGTGGATTCTTAAGGGGCCAGCGATCCTGAATGCCCTAGGCATTGCCTGTAGAATTGTTGTGGTTCTTATACCACTATTTTAGTATATGGTTTGGTCCCCCCCTGGGGCCCATTGATTTCTGTGCTATTTATTGTGTTTATAAATGCTTGTTTGAAGTGTAACTTTGCCACTAGCCACATAAAGTGACTGTGGGATTCTGTCTAGAATAAATACATATATTTTATATATATACCTGTGTGGGCTACTCTTTCATTTGGTGATTCAGGAGGTTATTATGCTAAAACAATAAGCTTAACACTCCTTCAAGACTTAGCCTGAAGGCTGCTCTCCACCGCTACCACTAGGATAGCTTTCTTTAAAGGTTGTCTTAAACCTATCATCAATAGGAGTCGAATTGGACTGGTGCAAGGTGTCCCTATAACTAGGAACAGCATATGCCAGGCCAACTTCTCAAAATGGCCTAATGGTTAAGGTCTTAACTCTTGCTCTGGCCTACTGGTTAAGGTCTTAACTCTTACTCTGGCCTAATAGCTAACGTCTTAGACTCGTACTCTGGCCTAATGGTTAAGGTCTTAACTCTTACTCTGGCCTAATAGCTAAGGTCTTAGACTCGCACTCTGGCCTAATAGCTAATGTCTTAGACTTGTACTCTGGCCTAATGGTTAAGGTCTTAACTATTACTCTGGCCTACTGGTTAAGGTCTTAACTCTTACTCTGGCCTAATAGCTAAGGTCTTAGACTCGTACTCTGGCCTAATAGCTAAGGTCTTAGACTCGTACTCTGGCCTACAGGTTGAGGTCTTAACTCTTACTCTGGCCTACTGGTTAAGGTCTTAACTCTTACTCTGGCCTAATAGCTAAGGTCTTAGACTCGTACTCTGGCCTACTGGTTAAGGTCTTAACTCTTACTCTGGCCTAACAGCTAAGGTCTTAACTCGTACTCTGGCCTAATAGCTAAGGTCTTAGACTCGCACTCTGGCCTAATGTTTATGGTCTTAACTCTTACACTGGCCTACTGGTTAAGGTCTTAACCCCTACTCTGGCCTAATAGCTAAGGTCTTAGACTCGTACTCTGGCCTACAGGTTAAGGTCTTAACTCTTACTCTGGCCTACTGGTTAAGGTCTTAACACTTACTCTGGCCTAATAGCTAAGGTCTTAGACTTATACTCTGGCCTACTGGTTAAGGTCTTAACTCTTACTCTGGCCTAATAGCTAAGGTCTTAACTCTTACTCTGGCCTATTAGCTAAGGTCTTAGACTCGTACTCTGGCCTAATAGTTAAGGTCTTAACTCTTACTCTGGCCCACTGGTTAAGGTCTTAACTCTTACTCTGGCCTAATAGCTAAGGTCTTAGACTCGTACTCTGGCCTAATAGCTAAGGTCTTAGATTCATACTCTGGCTTACTGGTTAAGGTCTTAACTCTTACTCTGGCCTAATAGCTAAGGTCTTAACTCTTACTCTGGCCTAATGGTTAAGGTCTTAACTTTTACTCTGGCCTAATAGCTAAGGTCTTAACTCTTACTCTGGCCTAATAGCTAAGGTCTTAGACTCGTACTCTGGCCTACTGGTTAAGGTCTTAACTCTTACTCTGGCCTACTGGTTAAGGTCTTAACTCTTACTCTGGCCTAATAGCTAAGGTCTTAGACTCGTACTCTGGCCTAATAATTAAGGTCTTAGACTCGTACTCTCGTCTAATGGTTAAGGTCTTAACTCTTACTCTAGCCTAATAGCTAAGGTCTTAACTCTTACTCTGGCCTACTGGTTAAGGTCTTAACTCTTACTCTGGCCTAATAGCTAAGGTCTTAGACTCGTACTCTGGCCTAATAGCTAAGGTCTTAGACTCGTACTCTGGCCTACAGGTTGAGGTCTTAACTCTTACTCTGGCCTACTGGTTAAGGTCTTAACTCTTACTCTGGCCTAATAGCTAAGGTCTTAGACTCGTACTCTGGCCTAATGGTTAAGGTCTTAACTCGTACTCTGGCCTAATGGTTAAGGTCTTAACTCGTACTCTGGCCTAATAGCTAAGGTCTTAGACTCGTACTCTGGCCTACAGGTTGAGGTCTTAACTCTTACTCTGGCCTACTGGTTAAGGTCTTAACTCTTACTCTGGCCTAATAGCTAAGGTCTTAGACTCGTACTCTGGCCTAATGGTTAAGGTCTTAACTCTTACTCTGGCCTAATAGCTAAGGTCTTAGACTCGTACTCTGGCCTAATAGCTAAGGTCTTAGACTCGTACTCTGTCCTACAGGTTAAGGTCTTAACTCTTACTCTGGCCTAATAGCTAAGGTCTTAACTCTTACTCTGGCCTAATAGCTAAGGTCTTAACTCTTACTCTGGCCTACTGGTTAAGGTCTTAACTCTTACTCTGGCCTAATAGCTAAAGTCTTAGACTCGTACTCTGGCCTAATAGCTAAGGTCTTAGACTCGTACTCTGGTCTAATGGTTAAGGTCCTAACTCTTACTCTAGCCTAATAGCTAAGGTCTTAACTCTTACTCTGGCCTACTGGTTAAGGTCTTAACTCTTACTCTGGCCTAATAGCTAAGGTCTTAGACTCGTACTCTGGCCTAATAGCTAAGGTCTTAGACTCGTACTCTGGCCTACAGGTTGAGGTCTTAACTCTTACTCTGGCCTACTGGTTAAGGTCTTAACTCTTACTCTGGCCTAATAGCTAAGGTCTTAGACTCGTACTCTGGCCTAATGGTTAAGGTATTAACTCTTACTCTGGCCTACTGGTTAAGGTCTTAACTCTTACTCTGGCCTAATGATTAAGGTCTTAACTCTTAATCTGGCATAATAGCTAAGGTCTTAACTCTTACTCTGACCTAATACATAAGGTCTTAGACTCGTACTCTGGCCTAATGGTTAAGGTCTTAACTCTTACTCTGGCCTAATAGCTAAGGTCTTAACTCTTACTCTGGCCTAATAGCTAAGGTCTTAGACTCGTACTCCGGCCTAATGGTTAAGGTCTTAACTCTTACTCTGGCCTAATAGCTAAGGTCTTAGACTCGTACTCTGGCCTAATAGCTAAGGTCTTAGACTCATACTCTGGCCTAATGGTTAAGGTCTTAACTCTTACTCTGGCCTAATAGCTAAGGTCTTAGACTCGTACTCTGGCCTAATGGTTAAGGTCTTAACTTTTACTCTGGCCTAATAGCTAACGTCTTAACTCTTACTCTGGCCTAATAGCTAAGGTCTTAGACTCGTACTCTGGCCTACTGGTTAAGGTCTTAACTCTTACTCTGGCCTACTGGTTAAGGTCTTAACTCTTACTCTGGCCTAATAGCTAAGGTCTTAGACTCGTACTCTGGCCTAATAGCTAAGGTCTTAGACTCGCACTCTGGTCTAATGGTTAAGGTCTTAACTCTTACTCTAGCCTACTGGTTAAGGTCTTAACTCTTACTCTGGCCTAATAGCTAAAGTCTTAGACTCGTACTCTGGCCTAATAGCTAAGGTCTTAACTCTTACTCTGGCCTAATAGCTAAGGTCTTAGACTCGTACTCTAGCCTACTGTTTAAGGTCTTAACTCTTACTCTGGCCTACTGGTTAAGGTCTTAACTCTTACTCTGGCCTAATAGCTAAGGTCTTAACTCTTACTCTAGCCTAATAGCTACGGTCTTAGACTCGTACTCTGGCCTAATGGTTAAGGTCTGAACTCTTACTCTGGCCTAATAGCTAAGGTCTTAGACTCGTACTCTGGCCTAATGGTTAAGGTCTTAACTCTTACTCTGGCCTAATAGCTAAGGTCTTAGACTCGCACTCTGGCCTAATAGCTAATGTCTTAGACTTGTACTCTGGCCTAATGGTTAAGGTCTTAACTATTACTCTGGCCTACTGGTTAAGGTCTTAACTCTTACTCTGGCCTAATAGCTAAGGTCTTAGACTCGTACTCTGGCCTAATAGCTAAGGTCTTAGACTCGTACTCTGGCCTACAGGTTGAGGTCTTAACTCTTACTCTGGCCTACTGGTTAAGGTCTTAACGCTTACTCTGGCCTAATAGCTAAGGTCTTAGACTCGTACTCTGGCCTACTGGTAAAGGTCTTAGCTCTTACTCTGGCCTAACAGCTAAGGTCTTAACTCGTACTCTGGCCTAATAGCTAAGGTCTTAGACTCGCACTCTGGCCTAATGTTTATGGTCTTAACTCTTACACTGGCCTACTGGTTAAGGTCTTAACCCCTACTCTGGCCTAATAGCTAAGGTATTAGACTCGTACTCTGGCCTACAGGTTAAGGTCTTAACTCTTACTCTGGCCTACTGGTTAAGGTCTTAACACTTACTCTGGCCTAATAGCTAAGGTCTTAGACTTATACTCTGGCCTACTGGTTAAGGTCTTAACTCTTACTCTGGCCTAATAGCTAAGGTCTTAACTCTTACTCTGGCCTATTAGCTAAGGTCTTAGACACGTACTCTGGCCTAATAGTTAAGGTCTTAACTCTTACTCTGGCCCACTGGTTAAGGTCTTAACTCTTACTCTGGCCTAATAGCTAAGGTCTTAGTCTCGTACTCTGGCCTAATAGGTAAGGTCTTAGATTCGTACTCTGGCCTACTGGTTAAGGTCTTAACTCTTACTCTGGCCTAATAGCTAAGGTCTTAACTCTTACTCTGGCCTAATGGTTAAGGTCTTAACTTTTACTCTGGCCTAATAGCTAAGGTCTTAACTCTTACTCTGGCCTAATAGCTAAAGTCTTAGACTCGTACTCTGGCCTAATAGCTAAGGTCTTAACTCTTACTCTGGCCTAATAGCTAAGGTCTTAGACTCGTACTCTAGCCTACTGTTTAAGGTCTTAACTCTTACTCTGGCCTACTGGTTAAGGTCTTAACTCTTACTCTGGCCTAATAGCTAAGGTCTTAACTCTTACTCTAGCCTAATAGCTACGGTCTTAGACTCGTACTCTGGCCTAATGGTTAAGGTCTGAACTCTTACTCTGGCCTAATAGCTAAGGTCTTAGACTCGTACTCTGGCCTAATGGTTAAGGTCTTAACTCTTACTCTGGCCTAATAGCTAAGGTCTTAGACTCGCACTCTGGCCTAATAGCTAATGTCTTAGACTTGTACTCTGGCCTAATGGTTAAGGTCTTAACTATTACTCTGGCCTACTGGTTAAGGTCTTAACTCTTACTCTGGCCTAATAGCTAAGGTCTTAGACTCGTACTCTGGCCTAATAGCTAAGGTCTTAGACTCATACTCTGGCCTACAGGTTGAGGTCTTAACTCTTACTCTGGCCTACTGGTTAAGGTCTTAACGCTTACTCTGGCCTAATAGCTAAGGTCTTAGACTCGTACTCTGGCCTACTGGTAAAGGTCTTAGCTCTTACTCTGGCCTAACAGCTAAGGTCTTAACTCGTACTCTGGCCTAATAGCTAAGGTCTTAGACTCGCACTCTGGCCTAATGTTTATGGTCTTAACTCTTACACTGGCCTACTGGTTAAGGTCTTAACCCCTACTCTGGCCTAATAGCTAAGGTATTAGACTCGTACTCTGGCCTACAGGTTAAGGTCTTAACTCTTACTCTGGCCTACTGGTTAAGGTCTTAACACTTACTCTGGCCTAATAGCTAAGGTCTTAGACTTATACTCTGGCCTACTGGTTAAGGTCTTAACTCTTACTCTGGCCTAATAGCTAAGGTCTTAACTCTTACTCTGGCCTATTAGCTAAGGTCTTAGACACGTACTCTGGCCTAATAGTTAAGGTCTTAACTCTTACTCTGGCCCACTGGTTAAGGTCTTAACTCTTACTCTGGCCTAATAGCTAAGGTCTTAGACTCGTACTCTGGCCTAATAGGTAAGGTCTTAGATTCGTACTCTGGCCTACTGGTTAAGGTCTTAACTCTTACTCTGGCCTAATAGCTAAGGTCTTAACTCTTACTCTGGCCTAATGGTTAAGGTCTTAACTTTTACTCTGGCCTAATAGCTAAGGTCTTAACTCTTACTCTGGCCTAATAGCTAAGGTCTTAGACTCGTACTCTGGCCTACTGGTTAAGGTCTTAACTCTTACTCTGGCCTACTGGTTAAGGTCTTAACTCTTACTCTGGCCTAATAGCTAAGGTCTTAGACTCGTACTCTGGCCTAATAGCTAAGGTCTTAGACTCGTACTCTGGTCTAATGGTTAAGGTCTTAACTCTTACTCTAGCCTAATAGCTAAGGTCTTAACTCTTACTCTGGCCTACTGGTTAAGGTCTTAACTCTTACTCTGGCCTAATAGCTAAGGTCTTAGACTCATACTCTGGCCTAATGGTTAAGGTATTAACTCTTACTCTGGCCTACTGGTTAAGGTCTTAACTCTTACTCTGGCCTACTGATTAAGGTCTTAACTCTTAATCTGGCATAATAGCTAAGGTCTTAACTCTTACTCTGGCCTAATACATAAGGTCTTAGACTTGTACTCTGGCCTAATGGTTAAGGTCTTAACTCTTACTCTGGCCTAATAGCTAAGGTCTTAACTCTTACTCTGGCCTAATAGCTAAGGTCTTAGACTCGTACTCCGGCCTAATGGTTAAGGTCTTAACTCTTACTCTGGCCTAATAGCTAAGGTCTTAGACTCGTACTCTGGCCTAATAGCTAAGGTTTTAGACTCGTACTCTGGCCTAATGGTTAAGGTCTTAACTCTTACTCTGGCCTAATAGCTAAGGTCTTAGACTCGTACTCTGGCCAAATGGTTAAGGTCTTAACTTTTACTCTGGCCTAATAGCTAACGTCTTAACTCTTACTCTGGCCTAATAGCTAAGGTCTTAGACTCGTACTCTGGCCTACTGGTTAAGGTCTTAACTCTTACTCTGGCCTACTGGTTAAGGTCTTAACTCTTACTCTGGCCTAATAGCTAAGGTCTTAGACTCGTACTCTGGCCTAATAGCTAAGGTCTTAGACTCGTACTCTGGTCTAATGGTTAAGGTCTTAACTCTTACTCTAGCCTATTAGCTAAGGTCTTAACTCTTACTCTGGCCTACTGGTTAAGGTCTTAACTCTTACTCTGGCCTAATAGCTAAAGTCTTAGACTCGTACTCTGGCCTAATAGCTAAGGTCTTAACTCTTACTCTGGCCTAATAGCTAAGGTCTTAGACTCGTACTCTAGCCTACTGTTTAAGGTCTTAACTCTTACTCTGGCCTACTGGTTAAGGTCTTAACTCTTACTCTGGCCTAATAGCTAAGGTCTTAACTCTTACTCTGGCCTAATAGCTAACGTCTTAGACTCGTACTCTGGCCTAATGGTTAAGGTCTTAACTCTTACTCTGGCCTAATAGTTAAGGTTTTAGACTCGTACTCTGGCCTAATGGTTAAGGTCTTAACTCTTACTCTGGCCTACTGGTTAAGGTCTTAACTCTTACTCTGGCCTAATAGCTAAGGTCTTAGACTCATACTCTGGCCTACTGGTTAAGGTCTTAACTCTTACTCTGGCCTATCAGCTAAGGTCTTAACTCTTACTGTGGCCTACTGGTTAAGGTCTTAACTCTTACTCTGGCCTAATAGCTAAGGTCTGAGACTCGTACTCTGGCCTAATAGCTAAGGTCTTAGATTCGTACTCTGGCCTACTGGTTAAGGTCTTAACTCTTACTCTGGCCTAATAGCTAAGGTCTTAACTCTTACTCTGGCCTACTGTTTAATGTGTTAACTCTTACTCTGGCCTAATAGCTAAGGTCTTAGACTCGTGCTCTGGCCTAATAGCTAAGGTCTTAACTCTTACTCTGGCCCAATAGCTAAGGTCTTAGACTCATACTCTGGCCTAATGGTTAAGGTCTTAACTCTTACTCTGGCCTACTGGTTCAGGTCTTAACTCTTACTCTGGCCTAATAGCTAAGGTCTTAGACTCGTACTCTGGCCTACTGGTTAAGGTCTTAACTCTTACTCTGGCCTACTGGTTAAGGTCTTAACTCTTACTCTGGCCTAATAGCTAAGGTCTTAGACTCGTACTCTGGCCTAATAGCTAAGGTCTTAGACTCGTACTCTGGTCTAATGGTTAAGGTCTTAACTCTTACTCTAGCCTAATAGCTAAGGTCTTAACTCTTACTCTGGCCTACTGGTTAAGGTCTTAACTCTTACTCTGGCCTAATAGCTAAGGTCTTAGACTCGTACTCTGGCCTAATAGCTAAGGTCTTAGACTCGTACTCTGGCCTACAGGTTGAGGTCTTAACTCTTACTCTGGCCTACTGGTTAAGGTCTTAACTCTTACTCTGGCCTAATAGCTAAGGTCTTAGACTCGTACTCTGGCCTAATGGTTAAGGTCTTAACTCTTACTCTGGCCTACTGGTTAAGGTCTTAACTCTTACTATGGCCTACTGATTAAGGTCTTAACTCTTAATCTGGCATAATAGCTAAGGTCTTAACTCTTACTCTGGCCTAATGGTTAAGGTCTTAACTCTTACTCTGGCCTAATAGCTAAGGTCTTATACTCGTACTCTGGCCTAATAGCTAAGGTCTTAGACTCGTACTCTGGCCTAATGGTTAAGGTCTTAACTCTTACTCTGGCCTAATAGCTAAGGTCTTAGACTCGTACTCTGGCCTAATGGTTAAGGTCTTAACTTTTACTCTGGCCTAATAGCTAACGTCTTAACTCTTACTCTGGCCTAATAGCTAAGGTCTTAGACTCGTACTCTGGCCTACTGGTTAAGGTCTTAACTCTTACTCTGGCCTACTGGTTAAGGTCTTAACTCTTACTCTGGCCTCATAGCTAAGGTCTTAGACTCGTACTCTGGCCTAATAGCTAAGGTCTTAGACTCGTACTCTGGTCTAATGGTTAAGGTCTTAACTCTTACTCTAGCCTATTAGCTAAGGTCTTAACTCTTACTCTGGCCTACTGGTTAAGGTCTTAACTCTTACTCTGGCCTAATAGCTAAAGTCTTAGACTCGTACTCTGGCCTAATAGCTAAGGTCTTAACTCTTACTCTGGCCTAATAGCTAAGGTCTTAGACTCGTACTCTAGCCTACTGTTTAAGGTCTTAACTCTTACTCTGGCCTACTGGTTAAGGTCTTAACTCTTACTCTGGCCTAATAGCTAAGGTCTTAACTCTTACTCTAGCCTAATAGCTACGGTCTTAGACTCGTACTCTGGCCTAATGGTTAAGGTCTGAACTCTTACTCTGGCCTAATAGCTAAGGTCTTAACTCTTCCTCTGGCCTAATAGCTAAGGTCTTAGACTCGTACTCTGGCCTAATAGCTAAGGTCTTAGACTTGTGCTCTGGCCTAATGGTTAAGGTCTTAACTCTTACTCTGGCCTAATAGCTAAGGTCTTAGACTTGTACTCTGGCCTAATGGTTAAGGTCTTAACTTTTACTCTGGCCTAATAGCTAAGGTCTTAGACTCGTACTCTGGCCTAATGGTTAAGGTCTTAACTCTTACTCTGGCCTAATAGCTAAGGTCTTAGACTCGTACTCTGGCCTAATGGTTAAGGTCTTAACTCTTACTCTGGCCTACTGGTTAAGGTCTTAACTCTTACTATGGCCTACTGATTAAGGTCTTAACTCTTAATCTGGCATAATAGCTAAGGTCTTAACTCTTACTCTGGCCTAATGGTTAAGGTCTTAACTCTTACTCTGGCCTAATAGCTAAGGTCTTATACTCGTACTCTGGCCTAATAGCTAAGGTCTTAGACTCGTACTCTGGCCTAATGGTTAAGGTCTTAACTCTTACTCTGGCCTAATAGCTAAGGTCTTAGACTCGTACTCTGGCCTAATGGTTAAGATCTTAACTTTTACTCTGGCCTAATAGCTAACGTCTTAACTCTTACTCTGGCCTAATAGCTAAGGTCTTAGACTCGTACTCTGGCCTACTGGTTAAGGTCTTAACTCTTACTCTGGCCTACTGGTTAAGGTCTTAACTCTTACTCTGGCCTCATAGCTAAGGTCTTAGACTCGTACTCTGGCCTAATAGCTAAGGTCTTAGACTCGTACTCTGGTCTAATGGTTAAGGTCTTAACTCTTACTCTAGCCTATTAGCTAAGGTCTTAACTCTTACTCTGGCCTACTGGTTAAGGTCTTAACTCTTACTCTGGCCTAATAGCTAAAGTCTTAGACTCGTACTCTGGCCTAATAGCTAAGGTCTTAACTCTTACTCTGGCCTAATAGCTAAGGTCTTAGACTCGTACTCTAGCCTACTGTTTAAGGTCTTAACTCTTACTCTGGCCTACTGGTTAAGGTCTTAACTCTTACTCTGGCCTAATAGCTAAGGTCTTAACTCTTACTCTAGCCTAATAGCTACGGTCTTAGACTCGTACTCTGGCCTAATGGTTAAGGTCTGAACTCTTACTCTGGCCTAATAGCTAAGGTCTTAACTCTTCCTCTGGCCTAATAGCTAAGGTCTTAGACTCGTACTCTGGCCTAATAGCTAAGGTCTTAGACTTGTGCTCTGGCCTAATGGTTAAGGTCTTAACTCTTACTCTGGCCTAATAGCTAAGGTCTTAGACTTGTACTCTGGCCTAATGGTTAAGGTCTTAACTTTTACTCTGGCCTAATAGCTAAGGTCTTAACTCTTACTCTGGCCTAATAGCTAAGGTCTTAGACTCGTACTCTGGCCTACTGGTTAAGGTCTTAACTCTTACTCTGGCCTAACAGCTAAGGTCTTAGACTCGTACTCTAGCCTACTGGTTAAGGTCTTAACTCTTACTCTATTCTAATAGGTAAGGTCTTAACTCTTACTCTGGCCTACTGGTTAAGGTCTTAACTCTTACTCTGGCCTAATAGCTAAGGTCTTAGACTCGTACTCTGGCCTAATAGCCAAGGTCTTAGACTCGTACTCTGGCCTACAGGTTGAGGTCTTAACTCTTACTCTGGCCTACTGGTTAAGGTCTTAACTCTTACTCTGGCCGAATAGCTAAGGTCTTAGACTCGTACTCTGGCCTAATGGTTAAGGTCTTAACTCTTACTCTGGCCTACTGGTTAAGGTCTTAACTCTTACTCTGGCCTACTGATTAAGGTCTTAACTCTTAATCTGGCATAATAGCTAAGGTCTTAACTCTTACTCTGGCCTAATACATAAGGTCTTAGACTCGTACTCTGGCCTAATGGTTAAGGTCTTAACTCTTACTCTGGCCTAATAGCTAAGGTCTTAACTCTTACTCTGGCCTAATAGCTAAGGTCTTAGACTCGTACTCCGGCCTAATGGTTAAGGTCTTAACTCTTACTCTGGCCTAATAGCTAAGGTCTTAGACTCGTACTCTGGCCTAATAGCTATGGTCTTAGACTCGTACTCTGGCCTAATGGTTAAGGTCTTAACTCTTACTCTGGCCTAATAGCTAAGGTCTTAGACTCGTACTCTGGCCTAATGGTTAAGGTCTTAACTTTTACTCTGGCCTAATAGCTAACGTCTTAACTCTTACTCTGGCCTATTAGCTAAGGTCTTAACTCTTACTCTGGCCTACTGGTTAAGGTCTTAACTCTTACTCTGGCCTAATAGCTAAAGTCTTAGACTCGTACTCTGGCCTAATAGCTAAGGTCTTAACTCTTACTCTGGCCTAATAGCTAAGGTCTTAGACTCGTACTCTAGCCTACTGTTTAAGGTCTTAACTCTTACTCTGGCCTACTGGTTAAGGTCTTAACTCTTACTCTGGCCTAATAGCTAAGGTCTTAACTCTTACTCTAGCCTAATAGCAACGGTCTTAGACTCGTACTCTGGCCTAATGGTTAAGGTCTGAACTCTTACTCTGGCCTAATAGCTAAGGTCTTAACTCTTCCTCTGGCCTAATAGCTAAGGTCTTAGACTCGTACTCTGGCCTAATAGCTAAGGTCTTAGACTCGTACTCTGGCCTAATGGTTAAGGTCTTAACTCTTACTCTGGCCTAATAGCTAAGGTCTTAGACTCGTACTCTGGCCTAATGGTTAAGGTCTTAACTTTTACTCTGGCCTAATAGCTAAGGTCTTAACTCTTACTCTGGCCTAATAGCTAAGGTCTTAGACTCGTACTCTGGCCTACTGGTTAAGGTCTTAACTCTTACTCTGGCCTAACAGCTAAGGTCTTAGACTCGTACTCTAGCCTACTGGTTAAGGTCTTAACTCTTACTCTGGCCTACTGGTTAAGGTCTTAACTCTTACTCTGGCCTAATAGCTACGGTCTTAGACTCGTACTCTGGCCTAATGGTTAAGGTCTGAACTCTTACTCTGGCCTAATAGTTAAGTCTTAGACTCGTACTATGGCCTAATGGTTAAGGTCTTAACTCTTGCTCTGGCCTACTGGTTAAGGTCTTAACTCTTACTCTGGCCTAATAGCTAACGTCTTAGACTCGTACTCTGGCCTAATGGTTAAGGTCTTAACTCTTACTCTGGCCTAATAGTTAAGGTTTTAGACTCGTACTCTGGCCTACTGGTTAAGGTCTTAACTCTTACTCTGGCCTACTGGCTAAGGTCTTAACTCTTACTCTGGCCTAATAGCTAAGGTCTTAGACTCGTACTCTGGCCTACTGGTTAAGGTCTTAACTCTTACTCTGGCCTAACAGCTAAGGTCTTAACTCTTACTGTGGCCTACTGGTTAAGGTCTTAACTCTTACTCTGGCCTAATAGCTAAGGTCTGAGACTCGTACTCTGGCCTAATAGCTAAGGTCTTAGATTCGTACTCTGGCCTACTGGTTAAGGTCTTACCTCTTACTCTGGCCTAATAGCTAAGGTCTTAACTCTTACTCTGGCCTACTGTTTAATGTGTTAACTCTTACTCTGGCCTAATAGCTAAGGTCTTAGACTCGTGCTCTGGCCTAATAGCTAAGGTCTTAACTCTTACTCTGGCCTAATAGCTAAGGTCTTAGACTCGTACTCTGGCCTAATGGTTAAGGTCTTAACTCTTACTCTGGCCTACTGGTTAAGGTCTTAACTCTTACTCTGGCCTAATAGCTAAGGTCTTAGACTCGTACTCTGGCCTACTGGTTAAGGTCTTAACTCTTACTCTGGCCTACTGGTTAAGGTCTTAACTCTTACTCTGGCCTAATAGCTAAGGTCTTAGACTCGTACTCTGGCCTAATAGCTAAGGTCTTAGACTCGTACTCTGGTCTAATGGTTAAGGTCTTAACTCTTACTCTAGCCTAATAGCTAAGGTCTTAACTCTTACTCTGGCCTACTGGTTAAGGTCTTAACTCTTACTCTGGCCTAATAGCTAAGGTCTTAGACTCGTACTCTGGCCTAATAGCTAAGGTCTTAGACTCGTACTCTGGCCTACAGGTTGAGGTCTTAACTCTTACTCTGGCCTACTGGTTAAGGTCTTAACTCTTACTCTGGCCTAATAGCTAAGGTCTTAGACTCGTACTCTGGCCTAATGGTTAAGGTCTTAACTCTTACTCTGGCCTACTGGTTAAGGTCTTAACTCTTACTCTGGCCTACTGATTAAGGTCTTAACTCTTAATCTGGCATAATAGCTAAGGTCTTAACTCTTACTCTGGCCTAATGGTTAAGGTCTTAACTCTTACTCTGGCCTAATAGCTAAGGTCTTATACTCGTACTCTGGCCTAATAGCTAAGGTCTTAGACTCGTACTCTGGCCTAATGGTTAAGGTCTTAACTCTTACTCTGGCCTAATAGCTAAGGTCTTAGACTCGTACTCTGGCCTAATGGTTAAGGTCTTAACTTTTACTCTGGCCTAATAGCTAACGTCTTAACTCTTACTCTGGCCTAATAGCTAAGGTCTTAGACTCGTACTCTGGCCTACTGGTTAAGGTCTTAACTCTTACTCTGGCCTACTGGTTAAGGTCTTAACTCTTACTCTGGCCTAATAGCTAAGGTCTTAGACTCGTACTCTGGCCTAATAGCTAAGGTCTTAGACTCGTACTCTGGTCTAATGGTTAAGGTCTTAACTCTTACTCTAGCCTATTAGCTAAGGTCTTAACTCTTACTCTGGCCTACTGGTTAAGGTCTTAACTCTTACTCTGGCCTAATAGCTAAAGTCTTAGACTCGTACTCTGGCCTAATAGCTAAGGTCTTAACTCTTACTCTGGCCTAATAGCTAAGGTCTTAGACTCGTACTCTAGCCTACTGTTTAAGGTCTTAACTCTTACTCTGGCCTACTGGTTAAGGTCTTAACTCTTACTCTGGCCTAATAGCTAAGGTCTTAACTCTTACTCTAGCCTAATAGCTACGGTCTTAGACTCGTACTCTGGCCTAATGGTTAAGGTCTGAACTCTTACTCTGGCCTAATAGCTAAGGTCTTAACTCTTCCTCTGGCCTAATAGCTAAGGTCTTAGACTCGTACTCTGGCCTAATAGCTAAGGTCTTAGACTTGTGCTCTGGCCTAATGGTTAAGGTCTTAACTCTTACTCTGGCCTAATAGCTAAGGTCTTAGACTTGTACTCTGGCCTACTGGTTAAGGTCTTAACTCTTACTCTAGCCTAATAGCTAAGGTCTTAACTCTTACTCTGGCCTACTGGTTAAGGTCTTAACTCTTACTCTGGCCTAATAGCTAAGGTCTTAGACTCGTACTCTGGCCTAATAGCCAAGGTCTTAGACTCGTACTCTGGCCTACAGGTTGAGGTCTTAACTCTTACTCTGGCCTACTGGTTAAGGTCTTAACTCTTACTCTGGCCTAATAGCTAAGGTCTTAGACTCGTACTCTGGCATAATAGCTAAGGTCTTAACTCTTACTCTGGCCAAATACATAAGGTCTTAGACTCGTACTCTGGCCTAATGGTTAAGGTCTTAACTCTTACTCTGGCATAATAGCTAAGGTCTTAACTCTTACTCTGGCCTAATAGCTAAGGTCTTAGACTCGTACTCCGGCCTAATGGTTAAGGTCTTAACTCTTACTCTGGCCTAATAGCTAAGGTCTTAGACTCGTACTCTGGCCTAATAGCTATGGTCTTAGACTCGTACTCTGGCCTAATGGTTAAGGTCTTAACTCTTACTCTGGCCTAATAGCTAAGGTCTTAGACTCGTACTCTGGCCTAATGGTTAAGGTCTTAACTTTTACTCTGGCCTAATAGCTAACGTCTTAACTCTTACTCTGGCCTAATAGCTAAGGTCTTAGACTCGTACTCAGGCCTACTGGTTAAGGTCTTAACTCTTACTCTGGCCTACTGGTTAAGGTCTTAACTCTTACTCTGGCCTAATAGCTAAGGTCTTAGACTCGTACTCTGGCCTAATAGCTAAGGTCTTAGACTCGTACTCTGGTCTAATGGTTAAGGTCTTAACTCTTACTCTAGCCTATTAGCTAAGGTCTTAACTCTTACTCTGGCCTACTGGTTAAGGTCTTAACTCTTACTCTGGCCTAATAGCTAAAGTCTTAGACTCGTACTCTGGCCTAATAGCTAAGGTCTTAACTCTTACTCTGGCCTAATAGCTAAGGTCTTAGACTCGTACTCTAGCCTACTGTTTAAGGTCTTAACTCTTACTCTGGCCAACTGGTTAAGGTCTTATCTCTTACTCTAGCCTAATAGCTACAGTCTTAGACTCGTACTCTGGTCTAATGGTTAAGGTCTGAACTCTTACTCTGGCCTAATAGCTAAGGTCTTAACTCTTCCTCTGGCCTAATAGCTAAGGTCTTAGACTCGTACTCTGGCCTAATAGCTAAGGTCTTAGACTCGTACTCTGGCCTAATGGTTAAGGTCTTAACTCTTACTCTGGCCTAATAGCTAAGGTCTTAGACTTGTACTCTGGCCTAATGGTTAAGGTCTTAACTTTTACTCTGGCCTAATAGCTAAGGTCCTAACTCTTACTCTGGCCTAATAGCTAAGGTCTTAGACTTGTACTCTGGCCTACTGGTTAAGGTCTTAACTCTTACTCTGGCCTAACAGCTAAGGTCTTAGACTCGTACTCTAGCCTACTTGTTAAGGTCTTAACTCTTACTCTGGCCTACTGGTTAAGGTCTTAACTCTTACTCTGGCCTAATAGCTAAGGTCTTAACTCTTACTCTGGCCTAATAGCTAAGGTCTTAGGCTCGTATTCTGGCCTACTGGTTAAGGTCTTAACTCGTACTCTGGCCTAATAGCTAAGGTCTTAACTCTTACTCTGGCCTAATAGCTAAGGTCTTAGACTCGTACTCTGGCCTAATGGTTAAGGTCTTAACTCTTACTCTGGCCTACTGGTTAAGGTCTTAACTCTTACTCTGGCCTAATGGTTAAGGTCTTAACTTTTACTCTGGCCTAATAGCTAAGGTCTTAACTCTTACTCTGGCCTAATAGCTAAGGTCTTAGACTCGTACTCTGGCCTACTGGTTAAGGTCTTAACTCTTACTCTGGCCTAACAGCTAAGGTCTTAGACTCGTACTCTAGCCTACTGGTTAAGGTCTTAACTCTTACTCTAGCCTAATAGCTAAGGTCTTAACTCTTACTCTGGCCTACTGGTTAAGGTCTTAACTCTTACTCTGGCCTAATAGCTAAGGTCTTAGACTCGTACTCTGGCCTAATAGCCAAGGTCTTAGACTCGTACTCTGGCCTATAGGTTGAGGTCTTAACTCTTACTCTGGCCTACTGGTTAAGGTCTTAACTCTTACTCTGGCCTAATAGCTAAGGTCTTAGACTCGTACTCTGGCATAATGGTTAAGGTCTTAACTCTTACTCTGGCCTACTGGTTAAGGTTTAAACTCTTACTCTGGCCTAATAGCTAAAGTCTTAGACTCGTACTCTGGCCTAATAGCTAAGGTCTTAACTCTTACTCTGGCCTAATAGCTAAGGTCTTAGACTCGTACTCTAGCCTACTGTTTAAGGTCTTAACTCTTACTCTGGCCTACTGGTTAAGGTCTTAACTCTTACTCTGGCCTAATAGCTAAGGTCTTAACTCTTACTCTAGCCTAATAGCTACAGTCTTAGACTCGTACTCTGGTCTAATGGTTAAGGTCTGAACTCTTACTCTGGCCTAATAGCTAAGGTCTTAACTCTTCCTCTGGCCTAATAGCTAAGGTCTTAGACTCGTACTCTGGCCTAATAGCTAAGGTCTTAGACTCGTACTCTGGCCTAATGGTTAAGGTCTTAACTCTTACTCTGGCCTAATAGCTAAGGTCTTAACTCTTCCTCTGGCCTAATAGCTAAGGTCTTAGACTCGTACTCTGGCCTAATAGCTAAGGTCTTAGACTCGTACTCTGGCCTAATGGTTAAGGTCTTAACTCTTACTCTGGCCTAAACGCTAAGGTCTTAGACTTGTACTCTGGTCTAATGGTTAAGGTCTTAACTTTTACTCTGGCCTAATAGCTAAGGTCCTAACTCTTACTCTGGCCTAATAGCTAAGGTCTTAGACTTGTACTCTGGCCTACTGGTTAAGGTCTTAACTCTTACTCTGGCCTAACAGCTAAGGTCTTAGACTCGTACTCTAGCCTACTTGTTAAGGTCTTAACTCTTACTCTGGCCTACTGGTTAAGGTCTTAACTCTTACTCTGGCCTAATAGCTAAGGTCTTAACTCTTACTCTGGCCTAATAGCTAAGGTCTTAGGCTCGTATTCTGGCCTACTGGTTAAGGTCTTAACTCGTACTCTGGCCTAATAGCTAAGGTCTTAACTCTTACTCTGGCCTAATAGCTAAGGTCTTAGACTCGTACTCTGGCCTAATGGTTAAGGTCTTAACTCTTACTCTGGCCTACTGGTTAAGGTCTTAACTCTTACTCTGGCCTAATGGTTAAGGTCTTAACTTTTACTCTGGCCTAATAGCTAAGGTCTTAACTCTTACTCTGGCCTAATAGCTAAGGTCTTAGACTCGTACTCTGGCCTACTGGTTAAGGTCTTAACTCTTACTCTGGCCTAACAGCTAAGGTCTTAGACTCGTACTCTAGCCTACTGGTTAAGGTCTTAACTCTTACTCTAGCCTAATAGCTAAGGTCTTAACTCTTACTCTGGCCTACTGGTTAAGGTCTTAACTCTTACTCTGGCCTAATAGCTAAGGTCTTAGACTCGTACTCTGGCCTAATAGCCAAGGTCTTAGACTCGTACTCTGGCCTACAGGTTGAGGTCTTAACTCTTACTCTGGCCTACTGGTTAAGGTCTTAACTCTTACTCTGGCCTAATAGCTAAGGTCTTAGACTCGTACTCTGGCCTAATGGTTAAGGTCTTAACTCTTACTCTGGCCTACTGGTTAAGGTCTTAACTCTTACTCTGGCCTAATAGCTAAAGTCTTAGACTCGTACTCTGGCCTAATAGCTAAGGTCTTAACTCTTACTCTGGCCTAATAGCTAAGGTCTTAGACTCGTACTCTAGCCTACTGTTTAAGGTCTTAACTCTTACTCTGGCCTACTGGTTAAGGTCTTAACTCTTACTCTGGCCTAATAGCTAAGGTCTTAACTCTTACTCTAGCCTAATAGCTAAGGTCTTAGACTCGTACTCTGGTCTAATGGTTAAGGTCTGAACTCTTACTCTGGCCTAATAGCTAAGGTCTTAACTCTTCCTCTGGCCTAATAGCTAAGGTCTTAGACTCGTACTCTGGCCTAATAGCTAAGGTCTTAGACTCGTACTCTGGCCTAATGGTTAAGGTCTTAACTCTTACTCTTACTGATTGGGGGTTGCGATGTTGAGAGTGATGGGCCTAGTGCGGCGGCTGTTGGTAGTTCCGGGTCCGATTGTTGTTGATGGGCCGTGACAGAACTCAGGTTGGGGAAGTTGGCCTTTGATGGTGTCTTGTCCTGTTCTGTCCTTTTGCCGTCTCCATTCGTAGGTGAGGCTGGGTTTGGTGAGGCCGTTAGAACGCTCCTATCTGTCTTGACTGAGGTGTTTTGGGTGACCTCTACAAACCCTTGAAGACCCTCTTGAAGCGGTTTGATGTGCAGATCGAGTGCTCTCTTTATCTTCTTGGGCTTTGAGGGAGGATTCAGGTGGGGGTTGGGTAGCAATTCCCTGACTCTGCCAGATCTCATCTTTGTTGTCTTGAAGGCCTGTTATCTCGGAGGCCTAGTTTAGAGTAGTTAAGTTAGATTGGAATGAGATGGATAAAGCTGGGGGGGTGTGTAGATAGTTAGATAATGTGCAGAAGGGGTGCACACGATCAGACCCTCAAACCCTCAAACCCCTGACCCCCAGGACCGTGTCCGTATCCGTGTCCGGGTTGTTTGCTGTTTCCGGGAAGCAAGTAAGTAGACGCCTGGCGTCGTCTGTGGCGAGGGAGAGGTAACTTGAGGACAGGCGCTGGCAGTCCCCTCAGGGGGGGTCAAGGCGGGACGCTGAACACTAGGCACAACAATGGACAACACTGGACACGACAAGCAACAAACAACAAGACAGCGTCAGGAGATTACTCCTTGCCACATCCCGTTGTGTCCCACTGTCTCCCGCTGCGTCAGCTGTGCCGGTTTTGCCAGTTTGCCAGTCCTCTGACCCGTGTTCTCCCGTGCGTGCGCGCCTCACCTCGCCTCGCCTTAGCTCACTCGCTCACTCGGCACCACTGTTGGCCGGGTTCAGTCCGGCGATGAATCAGTGGTCCTGTCGTTTCTTTTCTTTTCTTTTTGCGGCGTCGGCTTGCTGATTCAAGTTTCAGGTTTTTTGGCTCGGACCACGAGGAGGGAGCTTGAGGGGGAGGGGTGGTGGTCGATGTGACTTAGAGAAGCGCGCTAACAGCTTGCACCTCTCACTGCGCCCCTCTCATCTCCTCTGATCGCATTGACGTTATATCTGCTGATTTCTGCTGATTTCTGCTGTCCTGCTGTCCTGCGAGGACTCTGCGCTGCTCCTCTCAGATCACGGCAGTGTTTGGGGGTGGTGAGACAAGGTAGCACCTCCTGTGCCTGCAACCTCCGTCCTCCGTCCGCATCTGTCACTGTAATGCAGGCGGAGACGTTGAAGCTGTAACGCCAGCTCTGTGTGCGCAATTTTAAGCACCCTTTTAGTCTCTTAAGGGTGATGCCGAGGTGGGGCGGAGAACAAACGAGCCGGAGCTACAGGGGCCGGAGCTGCCGGAGCTACGGGAGCTACGGGAGCCGTGGGGAGCGGGGAGGGGGGAGGGGGGGGGCAGATTGGACTGCTGCACCAGCCTGCTCAACCCGACCCGGCCCAACCCAACCCACCTGTGTCTCTCTTGCTCTCTGCCGAATCGTCACGGCTCCGCAGCACCCGGCTCCACAGCTCCACAGCTTCGCTCAACTACTGCACTAGCAGTCCGCGGGAAAGCAGGCTCCTCCTCCTTCGTGGGCCCGTGTGATCAGCTCTCCAGAAGCGTGATTGAAATTCTTAGTTAAAGTAGAGCAGCAGGGCCGCATCCGTCTGCCTGCCACGAACCAATGGTTAAGGTCTTAACTCTTACTCTGGCCTAACAGCTAAGGTCTTAGACTCGTACTCTAGCCTACTGGTTAAGGTCTTAACTCTTACTCTAGCCTAATAGCTAAGGTCTTAACTCTTACTCTGGCCTACTGGTTAAGGTCTTAACTCTTACTCTGGCCTAATAGCTAAGGTCTTAGACTCGTACTCTGGCCTAATAGCCAAGGTCTTAGACTCGTACTCTGGCCTACAGGTTGAGGTCTTAACTCTTACTCTGGCCTACTGGTTAAGGTCTTAACTCTTACTCTGGCCTAATAGCTAAGGTCTTAGACTCGTACTCTGGCCTAATGGTTAAGGTCTTAACTCTTACTCTGGCCTACTGGTTAAGGTCTTAACTCTTACTCTGGCCTAATAGCTAAAGTCTTAGACTCGTACTCTGGCCTAATAGCTAAGGTCTTAACTCTTACTCTGGCCTAATAGCTAAGGTCTTAGACTCGTACTCTAGCCTACTGTTTAAGGTCTTAACTCTTACTCTGGCCTACTGGTTAAGGTCTTAACTCTTACTCTGGCCTAATAGCTAAGGTCTTAACTCTTACTCTAGCCTAATAGCTACAGTCTTAGACTCGTACTCTGGTCTAATGGTTAAGGTCTGAACTCTTACTCTGGCCTAATAGCTAAGGTCTTAACTCTTCCTCTGGCCTAATAGCTAAGGTCTTAGACTCGTACTCTGGCCTAATAGCTAAGGTCTTAGACTCGTACTCTGGCCTAATGGTTAAGGTCTTAACTCTTACTCTGGCCTAATAGCTAAGGTCTTAGACTTGTACTCTGGCCTAATGGTTAAGGTCTTAACTTTTACTCTGGCCTAATAGCTAAGGTCTTAACTCTTACTCTGGCCTAATAGCTAAGGTCTTAGACTTGTACTCTGGCCTACTGGTTAAGGTCTTAACTCTTACTCTGGCCTAACAGCTAAGGTCTTAGACTCGTACTCTAGCCTACTGGTTAAGGTCTTAACTCTTACTCTGGCCTACTGGTTTAGGTCTTAACTCTTACTCTGGCCTAATAGCTAAGGTCTTAACTCTTACTCTGGCCTAATAGCTACGGTCTTAGACTCGTACTCTGGCCTAATGGTTAAGGTCTGAACTCTTACTCTGGCCTAATAGTTAAAGTCTTAGACTCGTACTATGGCCTAATGGTTAAGGTCTTAACTCTTGCTCTGGCCTACTGGTTAAGGTCTTAACTCTTACTCTGGCCTAATAGCTAACGTCTTAGACTCGTACTCTGGCCTAATGGTTAAGGTCTTAACTCTTACTCTGGCCTAATAGCTAAGGTTTTAGACTCGTACTCTGGCCTAATGGTTAAGGTCTTAACTCTTACTCTGGCCTACTGGTTAAGGTCTTAACTCTTACTCTGGCCTAATAGCTAAGGTCTTAGACTCATACTCTGGCCTAATAGCTAAGGTCTTAGACTCGTACTATGGCCTACAGGTTGAGGTCTTAACTCTTACTCTGGCCTACTGGTTAAGGTCTTAACTCTTACTCTGGCCTAATAGCTAAGGTCTTAGACTCGTACTCTGGCCTACAGGTTGAGGTCTTAACTCTTACTCTGGCCTACTGGTTAAGGTCTTAACACTTACTCTGGCCTAATAGCTAAGGTCTTAGACTTATACTCTGGCCTACTGGTTAAGGTCTTAACTCTTACTCTGGCCTAATAGCTAAGGTCTTAACTCTTACTCTGGCCTATTAGCTAAGGTCTTAGACTCGTACTCTGGCCTAATAGTTAAGGTCTTAACTCTTACTCTGGCCCACTGGTTAAGGTCTTAACTCTTACTCTGGCCTAATAGCTAAGGTCTTAGACTCGTACTCTGGCCTAATAGCTAAGGTCTTAGATTCGTACTCTGGCCTACTGGTTAAGGTCTTAACTCTTACTCTGGCCTAATAGCTAAGGTCGTAACTCTTACTCTGGCCTAATGGTTAAGGTCTTAACTTTTATTCTGGCCTAATAGCTAAGGTCTTAACTCTTACTCTGGCCTAATAGCTAAGGTCTTAGACTCGTACTCTGGCCTACTGGTTAAGGTCTTAACTCTTACTCTGGCCTACTGGTTAAGGTCTTAACTCTTACTCTGGCCTAATAGCTAAGGTCTTAGACTCGTACTCTGGCCTAATAGCTAAGGTCTTAGACTCGTACTCTGGTCTAATGGTTAAGGTCTTAACTCTTACTCTAGCCTAATAGCTAAGGTCTTAACTCTTACTCTGGCCTACTGGTTAAGGTCTTAACTCTTACTCTGGCCTAATAGCTAAGGTCTTAGACTCGTACTCTGGCCTAATAGCTAAGGTCTTAGACTCGTACTCTGGTCTAATGGTTAAGGTCTTAACTCTTACTCTAGCCTAATAGCTAAGGTCTTAACTCTTACTCTGGCCTACTGGTTAAGGTCTTAACTCTTACTCTGGCCTAATAGCTAAGGTCTTAGACTCGTACTCTGGCCTAATAGCTAAGGTCTTAGACTCGTACTCTGGCCTACAGGTTGAGGTCTTAACTCTTACTCTGGCCTACTGGTTAAGGTCTTAACTCTTACTCTGGCCTAATAGCTAAGGTCTTAGACTCGTACTCTGGCCTAATGGTTAAGGTCTTAACTCTTACTCTGGCCTACTGGTTAAGGTCTTAACTCTTACTATGGCCTACTGATTAAGGTCTTAACTCTTAATCTGGCATAATAGCTAAGGTCTTAACTCTTACTCTGGCCTAATGGTTAAGGTCTTAACTCTTACTCTGGCCTAATAGCTAAGGTCTTATACTCGTACTCTGGCCTAATAGCTAAGGTCTTAGACTCGTACTCTGGCCTAATAGCTAAGGTCTTAGACTCGTACTCTGGCCTAATGGTTAAGGTCTTAACTTTTACTCTGGCCTAATAGCTAACGTCTTAACTCTTACTCTGGCCTAATAGCTAAGGTCTTAGACTCGTACTCTGGCCTACTGGTTAAGGTCTTAACTCTTACTCTGGCCTACTGGTTAAGGTCTTAACTCTTACTCTGGCCTAATAGCTAAGGTCTTAGACTCGTACTCTGGCCTAATAGCTAAGGTCTTAGACTCGTACTCTGGTCTAATGGTTAAGGTCTTAACTCTTACTCTAGCCTATTAGCTAAGGTCTTAACTCTTACTCTGGCCTACTGGTTAAGGTCTTAACTCTTACTCTGGCCTAATAGCTAAAGTCTTAGACTCGTACTCTGGCCTAATAGCTAAGGTCTTAACTCTTACTCTGGCCTAATAGCTAAGGTCTTAGACTCGTACTCTAGCCTACTGTTTAAGGTCTTAACTCTTACTCTGGCCTACTGGTTAAGGTCTTAACTCTTACTCTGGCCTAATAGCTAAGGTCTTAACTCTTACTCTAGCCTAAAAGCTTTGGTCTTAGACTCGTACTCTGGCCTAATGGTTAAGGTCTGAACTCTTACTCTGGCCTAATAGCTAAGGTCTTAACTCTTCCTCTGGCCTAATAGCTAAGGTCTTAGACTCGTACTCTGGCCTAATAGCTAAGGTCTTAGACTTGTGCTCTGGCCTAATGGTTAAGGTCTTAAATCTTACTCTGGCCTAATAGCTAAGGTCTTAGACTTGTACTCTGGCCTAATGGTTAAGGTCTTAACTTTTACTCTGGCCTAATAGCTAAGGTCTTAACTCTTACTCTGGCCTAATAGCTAAGGTCTTAGACTCGTACTCTGGCCTACTGGTTAAGGTCTTAACTCTTACTCTGGCCTAACAGCTAAGGTCTTAGACTCGTACTCTAGCCTACTGGTTAAGGTCTTAACTCTTACTCTAGCCTAATAGGTAAGGTCTTAACTCTTACTCTGGCCTACTGGTTAAGGTCTTAACTCTTACTCTGGCCTAATAGCTAAGGTCTTAGACTCGTACTCTGGCCTAATAGCCAAGGTCTTAGACTCGTACTCTGGCCTACAGGTTGAGGTCTTAACTCTTACTCTGGCCTACTGGTTAAGGTCTTAACTCTTACTCTGGCCGAATAGCTAAGGTCTTAGACTCGTACTCTGGCCTAATGGTTAAGGTCTTAACTCTTACTCTGGCCTACTGGTTAAGGTCTTAACTCTTACTCTGGCCTACTGATTAAGGTCTTAACTCTTAATCTGGCATAATAGCTAAGGTCTTAACTCTTACTCTGGCCTAATACATAAGGTCTTAGACTCGTACTCTGGCCTAATGGTTAAGGTCTTAACTCTTACTCTGGCCTAATAGCTAAGGTCTTAACTCTTACTCTGGCCTAATAGCTAAGGTCTTAGACTCGTACTCCGGCCTAATGGTTAAGGTCTTAACTCTTACTCTGGCCTAATAGCTAAGGTCTTAGACTCGTACTCTGGCCTAATAGCTATGGTCTTAGACTCGTACTCTGGCCTAATGGTTAAGGTCTTAACTCTTACTCTGGCCTAATAGCTAAGGTCTTAGACTCGTACTCTGGCCTAATGGTTAAGGTCTTAACTTTTACTCTGGCCTAATAGCTAACGTCTTAACTCTTACTCTGGCCTATTAGCTAAGGTCTTAACTCTTACTCTGGCCTACTGGTTAAGGCCTTAACTCTTACTCTGGCCTAATAGCTAAAGTCTTAGACTCGTACTCTGGCCTAATAGCTAAGGTCTTAACTCTTACTCTGGCCTAATAGCTAAGGTCTTAGACTCGTACTCTAGCCTACTGTTTAAGGTCTTAACTCTTACTCTGGCCTACTGGTTAAGGTCTTAACTCTTACTCTGGCCTAATAGCTAAGGTCTTAACTCTTACTCTAGCCTAATAGCAACGGTCTTAGACTCGTACTCTGGCCTAATGGTTAAGGTCTGAACTCTTACTCTGGCCTAATAGCTAAGGTCTTAACTCTTCCTCTGGCCTAATAGCTAAGGTCTTAGACTCGTACTCTGGCCTAATAGCTAAGGTCTTAGACTCGTACTCTGGCCTAATGGTTAAGGTCTTAACTCTTACTCTGGCCTAATAGCTAAGGTCTTAGACTCGTACTCTGGCCTAATGGTTAAGGTCTTAACTTTTACTCTGGCCTAATAGCTAAGGTCTTAACTCTTACTCTGGCCTAATAGCTAAGGTCTTAGACTCGTACTCTGGCCTACTGGTTAAGGTCTTAACTCTTACTCTGGCCTAACAGCTAAGGTCTTAGACTCGTACTCTAGCCTACTGGTTAAGGTCTTAACTCTTACTCTGGCCTACTGGTTAAGGTCTTAACTCTTACTCTGGCCTAATAGCTAAGGTCTTAACTCTTACTCTGGCCTAATAGCTACGGTCTTAGACTCGTACTCTGGCCTAATGGTTAAGGTCTGAACTCTTACTCTGGCCTAATAGTTAAGTCTTAGACTCGTACTATGGCCTAATGGTTAAGGTCTTAACTCTTGCTCTGGCCTACTGGTTAAGGTCTTAACTCTTACTCTGGCCTAATAGCTAACGTCTTAGACTCGTACTCTGGCCTAATGGTTAAGGTCTTAACTCTTACTCTGGCCTAATAGTTAAGATTTTAGACTCGTACTCTGGCCTAATGGTTAAGGTCTTAACTCTTACTCTGGCCTACTGGTTAAGGTCTTAACTCTTACTCTGGCCTAATAGCTAAGGTCTTAGACTCGTACTCTGGCCTACTGGTTATGGTCTTAACTCTTACTCTGGCCTAACAGCTAAGGTCTTAACTCTTACTGTGGCCTACTGGTTAAGGTCTTAACTCTTACTCTGGCCTAATAGCTAAGGTCTGAGACTCGTACTCTGGCCTAATAGCTAAGGTCTTAGATTCGTACTCTGGCCTACTGGTTAAGGTCTTAACTCTTACTCTGGCCTACTGGTTAAGGTCTTAACTCTTACTCTGGCCTAATAGCTAAGGTCTTAGACTCATACTCTGGCCTAATAGCTAAGGTCTTAGACTCGTACTATGGCCTACAGGTTGAGGTCTTAACTCTTACTCTGGCCTACTGGTTAAGGTCTTAACTCTTACTCTGGCCTAATAGCTAAGGTCTTAGACTCGTACTCTGGCCTACAGGTTGAGGTCTTAACTCTTACTCTGGCCTACTGGTTAAGGTCTTAACACTTACTCTGGCCTAATAGCTAAGGTCTTAGACTTATACTCTGGCCTACTGGTTAAGGTCTTAACTCTTACTCTGGCCTAATAGCTAAGGTCTTAACTCTTACTCTGGCCTATTAGCTAAGGTCTTAGACTCGTACTCTGGCCTAATAGTTAAGGTCTTAACTCTTACTCTGGCCCACTGGTTAAGGTCTTAACTCTTACTCTGGCCTAATAGCTAAGGTCTTAGACTCGTACTCTGGCCTAATAGCTAAGGTCTTAGATTCGTACTCTGGCCTACTGGTTAAGGTCTTAACTCTTACTCTGGCCTAATAGCTAAGGTCGTAACTCTTACTCTGGCATAATGGTTAAGGTCTTAACTTTTATTCTGGCCTAATAGCTAAGGTCTTAACTCTTACTCTGGCCTAATAGCTAAGGTCTTAGACTCGTACTCTGGCCTACTGGTTAAGGTCTTAACTCTTACTCTGGCCTACTGGTTAAGGTCTTAACTCTTACTCTGGCCTAATAGCTAAGGTCTTAGACTCGTACTCTGGCCTAATAGCTAAGGTCTTAGACTCGTACTCTGGTCTAATGGTTAAGGTCTTAACTCTTACTCTAGCCTAATAGCTAAGGTCTTAACTCTTACTCTGGCCTACTGGTTAAGGTCTTAACTCTTACTCTGGCCTAATAGCTAAGGTCTTAGACTCGTACTCTGGCCTAATAGCTAAGGTCTTAGACTCGTACTCTGGTCTAATGGTTAAGGTCTTAACTCTTACTCTAGCCTAATAGCTAAGGTCTTAACTCTTACTCTGGCCTACTGGTTAAGGTCTTAACTCTTACTCTGGCCTAATAGCTAAGGTCTTAGACTCGTACTCTGGCCTAATAGCTAAGGTCTTAGACTCGTACTCTGGCCTACAGGTTGAGGTCTTAACTCTTACTCTGGCCTACTGGTTAAGGTCTTAACTCTTACTCTGGCCTAATAGCTAAGGTCTTAGACTCGTACTCTGGCCTAATGGTTAAGGTCTTAACTCTTACTCTGGCCTACTGGTTAAGGTCTTAACTCTTACTATGGCCTACTGATTAAGGTCTTAACTCTTAATCTGGCATAATAGCTAAGGTCTTAACTCTTACTCTGGCCTAATGGTTAAGGTCTTAACTCTTACTCTGGCCTAATAGCTAAGGTCTTATACTCGTACTCTGGCCTAATAGCTAAGGTCTTAGACTCGTACTCTGGCCTAATAGCTAAGGTCTTAGACTCGTACTCTGGCCTAATGGTTAAGGTCTTAACTTTTACTCTGGCCTAATAGCTAACGTCTTAACTCTTACTCTGGCCTAATAGCTAAGGTCTTAGACTCGTACTCTGGCCTACTGGTTAAGGTCTTAACTCTTACTCTGGCCTACTGGTTAAGGTCTTAACTCTTACTCTGGCCTAATAGCTAAGGTCTTAGACTCGTACTCTGGCCTAATAGCTAAGGTCTTAGACTCGTACTCTGGTCTAATGGTTAAGGTCTTAACTCTTACTCTAGCCTATTAGCTAAGGTCTTAACTCTTACTCTGGCCTACTGGTTAAGGTCTTAACTCTTACTCTGGCCTAATAGCTAAAGTCTTAGACTCGTACTCTGGCCTAATAGCTAAGGTCTTAACTCTTACTCTGGCCTAATAGCTAAGGTCTTAGACTCGTACTCTAGCCTACTGTTTAAGGTCTTAACTCTTACTCTGGCCTACTGGTTAAGGTCTTAACTCTTACTCTGGCCTAATAGCTAAGGTCTTAACTCTTACTCTAGCCTAAAAGCTTTGGTCTTAGACTCGTACTCTGGCCTAATGGTTAAGGTCTGAACTCTTACTCTGGCCTAATAGCTAAGGTCTTAACTCTTCCTCTGGCCTAATAGCTAAGGTCTTAGACTCGTACTCTGGCCTAATAGCTAAGGTCTTAGACTTGTGCTCTGGCCTAATGGTTAAGGTCTTAAATCTTACTCTGGCCTAATAGCTAAGGTCTTAGACTTGTACTCTGGCCTAATGGTTAAGGTCTTAACTTTTACTCTGGCCTAATAGCTAAGGTCTTAACTCTTACTCTGGCCTAATAGCTAAGGTCTTAGACTCGTACTCTGGCCTACTGGTTAAGGTCTTAACTCTTACTCTGGCCTAACAGCTAAGGTCTTAGACTCGTACTCTAGCCTACTGGTTAAGGTCTTAACTCTTACTCTAGCCTAATAGGTAAGGTCTTAACTCTTACTCTGGCCTACTGGTTAAGGTCTTAACTCTTACTCTGGCCTAATAGCTAAGGTCTTAGACTCGTACTCTGGCCTAATAGCCAAGGTCTTAGACTCGTACTCTGGCCTACAGGTTGAGGTCTTAACTCTTACTCTGGCCTACTGGTTAAGGTCTTAACTCTTACTCTGGCCGAATAGCTAAGGTCTTAGACTCGTACTCTGGCCTAATGGTTAAGGTCTTAACTCTTACTCTGGCCTACTGGTTAAGGTCTTAACTCTTACTCTGGCCTACTGATTAAGGTCTTAACTCTTAATCTGGCATAATAGCTAAGGTCTTAACTCTTACTCTGGCCTAATACATAAGGTCTTAGACTCGTACTCTGGCCTAATGGTTAAGGTCTTAACTCTTACTCTGGCCTAATAGCTAAGGTCTTAACTCTTACTCTGGCCTAATAGCTAAGGTCTTAGACTCGTACTCCGGCCTAATGGTTAAGGTCTTAACTCTTACTCTGGCCTAATAGCTAAGGTCTTAGACTCGTACTCTGGCCTAATAGCTATGGTCTTAGACTCGTACTCTGGCCTAATGGTTAAGGTCTTAACTCTTACTCTGGCCTAATAGCTAAGGTCTTAGACTCGTACTCTGGCCTAATGGTTAAGGTCTTAACTTTTACTCTGGCCTAATAGCTAACGTCTTAACTCTTACTCTGGCCTATTAGCTAAGGTCTTAACTCTTACTCTGGCCTACTGGTTAAGGCCTTAACTCTTACTCTGGCCTAATAGCTAAAGTCTTAGACTCGTACTCTGGCCTAATAGCTAAGGTCTTAACTCTTACTCTGGCCTAATAGCTAAGGTCTTAGACTCGTACTCTAGCCTACTGTTTAAGGTCTTAACTCTTACTCTGGCCTACTGGTTAAGGTCTTAACTCTTACTCTGGCCTAATAGCTAAGGTCTTAACTCTTACTCTAGCCTAATAGCAACGGTCTTAGACTCGTACTCTGGCCTAATGGTTAAGGTCTGAACTCTTACTCTGGCCTAATAGCTAAGGTCTTAACTCTTCCTCTGGCCTAATAGCTAAGGTCTTAGACTCGTACTCTGGCCTAATAGCTAAGGTCTTAGACTCGTACTCTGGCCTAATGGTTAAGGTCTTAACTCTTACTCTGGCCTAATAGCTAAGGTCTTAGACTCGTACTCTGGCCTAATGGTTAAGGTCTTAACTTTTACTCTGGCCTAATAGCTAAGGTCTTAACTCTTACTCTGGCCTAATAGCTAAGGTCTTAGACTCGTACTCTGGCCTACTGGTTAAGGTCTTAACTCTTACTCTGGCCTAACAGCTAAGGTCTTAGACTCGTACTCTAGCCTACTGGTTAAGGTCTTAACTCTTACTCTGGCCTACTGGTTAAGGTCTTAACTCTTACTCTGGCCTAATAGCTAAGGTCTTAACTCTTACTCTGGCCTAATAGCTACGGTCTTAGACTCGTACTCTGGCCTAATGGTTAAGGTCTGAACTCTTACTCTGGCCTAATAGTTAAGTCTTAGACTCGTACTATGGCCTAATGGTTAAGGTCTTAACTCTTGCTCTGGCCTACTGGTTAAGGTCTTAACTCTTACTCTGGCCTAATAGCTAACGTCTTAGACTCGTACTCTGGCCTAATGGTTAAGGTCTTAACTCTTACTCTGGCCTAATAGTTAAGATTTTAGACTCGTACTCTGGCCTAATGGTTAAGGTCTTAACTCTTACTCTGGCCTACTGGTTAAGGTCTTAACTCTTACTCTGGCCTAATAGCTAAGGTCTTAGACTCGTACTCTGGCCTACTGGTTATGGTCTTAACTCTTACTCTGGCCTAACAGCTAAGGTCTTAACTCTTACTGTGGCCTACTGGTTAAGGTCTTAACTCTTACTCTGGCCTAATAGCTAAGGTCTGAGACTCGTACTCTGGCCTAATAGCTAAGGTCTTAGATTCGTACTCTGGCCTACTGGTTAAGGTCTTAACTCTTACTCTGGCCTAATAGCTAAGGTCTTAACTCTTACTCTGGCCTACTGTTTAATGTGTTAACTCTTACTCTGGCCTAATAGCTAAGGTCTTAGACTCGTGCTCTGGCCTAATAGCTAAGGTCTTAACTCTTACTCTGGCCTAATAGCTAAGGTCTTAGACTCGTACTCTGGCCTACTGGTTAAGGTCTTAACTCTTACTCTGGCCTACTGGTTAAGGTCTTAACTCTTACTCTGGCCTAATAGCTAAGGTCTTAGACTCGTACTCTGGCCTAATAGCTAAGGTCTTAGACTCGTACTCTGGTCTAATGGTTAAGGTCTTAACTCTTACTCTAGCCTAATAGCTAAGGTCTTAACTCTTACTCTGGCCTACTGGTTAAGGTCTTAACTCTTACTCTGGCCTAATAGCTAAGGTCTTAGACTCGTACTCTGGCCTAATAGCTAAGGTCTTAGACTCGTACTCTGGCCTACAGGTTGAGGTCTTAACTCTTACTCTGGCCTACTGGTTAAGGTCTTAACTCTTACTCTGGCCTAATAGCTAAGGTCTTAGACTCGTACTCTGGCCTAATGGTTAAGGTCTTAACTCTTACTCTGGCCTACTGGTTAAGGTCTTAACTCTTACTCTGGCCTACTGATTAAGGTCTTAACTCTCAATCTGGCATAATAGCTAAGGTCTTAACTCTTACTCTGGCCTAATGGTTAAGGTCTTAACTCTTACTCTGGCCTAATAGCTAAGGTCTTATACTCGTACTCTGGCCTAATAGCTAAGGTCTTAGACTCGTACTCTGGCCTAATGGTTAAGGTCTTAACTCTTACTCTGGCCTAATAGCTAAGGTCTTAGACTCGTACTCTGGCCTAATGGTTAAGGTCTTAACTTTTACTCTGGCCTAATAGCTAACGTCTTAACTCTTACTCTGGCCTAATAGCTAAGGTCCTAGACTCGTACTCTGGCCTACTGGTTAAGGTCTTAACTCTTACTCTGGCCTACTGGTTAAGGTCTTAACTCTTACTCTGGCCTAATAGCTAAGGTCTTAGACTCGTACTCTGGCCTAATAGCTAAGGTCTTAGACTCGTACTCTGGTCTAATGGTTAAGGTCTTAACTCTTACTCTAGCCTATTAGCTAAGGTCTTAACTCTTACTCTGGCCTACTGGTTAAGGTCTTAACTCTTACTCTGGCCTAATAGCTAAAGTCTTAGACTCGTACTCTGGCCTAATAGCTAAGGTCTTAACTCTTACTCTGGCCTAATAGCTAAGGTCTTAGACTCGTACTCTAGCCTACTGTTTAAGGTCTTAACTCTTACTCTGGCCTACTGGTTAAGGTCTTAACTCTTACTCTGGCCTAATAGCTAAGGTCTTAACTCTTACTCTAGCCTAATAGCTACGGTCTTAGACTCGTACTCTGGCCTAATGGTTAAGGTCTGAACTCTTACTCTGGCCTAATAGCTAAGGTCTTAACTCTTCCTCTGGCCTAATAGCTAAGGTCTTAGACTCGTACTCTGGCCTAATAGCTAAGGTCTTAGACTTGTGCTCTGGCCTAATGGTTAAGGTCTTAACTCTTACTCTGGCCTAATAGCTAAGGTCTTAGACTTGTACTCTGGCCTAATGGTTAAGGTCTTAACTTTTACTCTGGCCTAATAGCTAAGGTCTTAACTCTTACTCTGGCCTAATAGCTAAGGTCTTAGACTCGTACTCTGGCCTACTGGTTAAGGTCTTAACTCTTACTCTGGCCTAACAGCTAAGGTCTTAGACTCGTACTCTAGCCTACTGGTTAAGGTCTTAACTCTTACTCTAGCCTAATAGCTAAGGTCTTAACTCTTACTCTGGCCTACTGGTTAAGGTCTTAACTCTTACTCTGGCCTAATAGCTAAGGTCTTAGACTCGTACTCTGGCCTAATAGCCAAGGTCTTAGACTCGTACTCTGGCCTACAGGTTGAGGTCTTAACTCTTACTCTGGCCTACTGGTTAAGGTCTTAACTCTTACTCTGGCCTAATAGCTAAGGTCTTAGACTCGTACTCTGGCATAATAGCTAAGGTCTTAACTCTTACTCTGGCCAAATACATAAGGTCTTAGACTCGTACTCTGGCCTAATGGTTAAGGTCTTAACTCTTACTCTGGCATAATAGCTAAGGTCTTAACTCTTACTCTGGCCTAATAGCTAAGGTCTTAGACTCGTACTCCGGCCTAATGGTTAAGGTCTTAACTCTTACTCTGGCCTAATATCTAAGGTCTTAGACTCGTACTCTGGCCTAATAGCTATGGTCTTAGACTTGTACTCTGGCCTACTGGTTAAGGTCTTAACTCTTACTCTGGCCTAACAGCTAAGGTCTTAGACTCGTACTCTAGCCTACTTGTTAAGGTCTTAACTCTTACTCTGGCCTACTGGTTAAGGTCTTAACTCTTACTCTGGCCTAATAGCTAAGGTCTTAACTCTTACTCTGGCCTAATAGCTAAGGTCTTAGGCTCGTATTCTGGCCTACTGGTTAAGGTCTTAACTCGTACTCTGGCCTAATAGCTAAGGTCTTAACTCTTACTCTGGCCTAATAGCTAAGGTCTTAGACTCGTACTCTGGCCTAATGGTTAAGGTCTTAACTCTTACTCTGGCCTACTGGTTAAGGTCTTAACTCTTACTCTGGCCTAATGGTTAAGGTCTTAACTTTTACTCTGGCCTAATAGCTAAGGTCTTAACTCTTACTCTGGCCTAATAGCTAAGGTCTTAGACTCGTACTCTGGCCTACTGGTTAAGGTCTTAACTCTTACTCTGGCCTAACAGCTAAGGTCTTAGACTCGTACTCTAGCCTACTGGTTAAGGTCTTAACTCTTACTCTAGCCTAATAGCTAAGGTCTTAACTCTTACTCTGGCCTACTGGTTAAGGTCTTAACTCTTACTCTGGCCTAATAGCTAAGGTCTTAGACTCGTACTCTGGCCTAATAGCCAAGGTCTTAGACTCGTACTCTGGCCTACAGGTTGAGGTCTTAACTCTTACTCTGGCCTACTGGTTAAGGTCTTAACTCTTACTCTGGCCTAATAGCTAAGGTCTTAGACTCGTACTCTGGCCTAATGGTTAAGGTCTTAACTCTTACTCTGGCCTACTGGTTAAGGTCTTAACTCTTACTCTGGCCTAATAGCTAAAGTCTTAGACTCGTACTCTGGCCTAATAGCTAAGGTCTTAACTCTTACTCTGGCCTAATAGCTAAGGTCTTAGACTCGTACTCTAGCCTACTGTTTAAGGTCTTAACTCTTACTCTGGCCTACTGGTTAAGGTCTTAACTCTTACTCTGGCCTAATAGCTAAGGTCTTAACTCTTACTCTAGCCTAATAGCTACAGTCTTAGACTCGTACTCTGGTCTAATGGTTAAGGTCTGAACTCTTACTCTGGCCTAATAGCTAAGGTCTTAACTCTTCCTCTGGCCTAATAGCTAAGGTCTTAGACTCGTACTCTGGCCTAATAGCTAAGGTCTTAGACTCGTACTCTGGCCTAATGGTTAAGGTCTTAACTCTTACTCTGGCCTAATAGCTAAGGTCTTAGACTTGTACTCTGGCCTAATGGTTAAGGTCTTAACTTTTACTCTGGCCTAATAGCTAAGGTCTTAACTCTTACTCTGGCCTAATAGCTAAGGTCTTAGACTTGTACTCTGGCCTACTGGTTAAGGTCTTAACTCTTACTCTGGCCTAACAGCTAAGGTCTTAGACTCGTACTCTAGCCTACTGGTTAAGGTCTTAACTCTTACTCTGGCCTACTGGTTAAGGTCTTAACTCTTACTCTGGCCTAATAGCTAAGGTCTTAACTCTTACTCTGGCCTAATAGCTACGGTCTTAGACTCGTACTCTGGCCTAATGGTTAAGGTCTGAACTCTTACTCTGGCCTAATAGTTAAAGTCTTAGACTCGTACTATGGCCTAATGGTTAAGGTCTTAACTCTTGCTCTGGCCTACTGGTTAAGGTCTTAACTCTTACTCTGGCCTAATAGCTAACGTCTTAGACTCGTACTCTGGCCTAATGGTTAAGGTCTTAACTCTTACTCTGGCCTACTGGTTAAGGTCTTAACTCTTACTCTGGCCTACTGATTAAGGTCTTAACTCTCAATCTGGCATAATAGCTAAGGTCTTAACTCTTACTCTGGCCTAATGGTTAAGGTCTTAACTCTTACTCTGGCCTAATAGCTAAGGTCTTATACTCGTACTCTGGCCTAATAGCTAAGGTCTTAGACTCGTACTCTGGCCTAATGGTTAAGGTCTTAACTCTTACTCTGGCCTAATAGCTAAGGTCTTAGACTCGTACTCTGGCCTAATGGTTAAGGTCTTAACTTTTACTCTGGCCTAATAGCTAACGTCTTAACTCTTACTCTGGCCTAATAGCTAAGGTCCTAGACTCGTACTCTGGCCTACTGGTTAAGGTCTTAACTCTTACTCTGGCCTACTGGTTAAGGTCTTAACTCTTACTCTGGCCTAATAGCTAAGGTCTTAGACTCGTACTCTGGCCTAATAGCTAAGGTCTTAGACTCGTACTCTGGTCTAATGGTTAAGGTCTTAACTCTTACTCTAGCCTATTAGCTAAGGTCTTAACTCTTACTCTGGCCTACTGGTTAAGGTCTTAACTCTTACTCTGGCCTAATAGCTAAAGTCTTAGACTCGTACTCTGGCCTAATAGCTAAGGTCTTAACTCTTACTCTGGCCTAATAGCTAAGGTCTTAGACTCGTACTCTAGCCTACTGTTTAAGGTCTTAACTCTTACTCTGGCCTACTGGTTAAGGTCTTAACTCTTACTCTGGCCTAATAGCTAAGGTCTTAACTCTTACTCTAGCCTAATAGCTACGGTCTTAGACTCGTACTCTGGCCTAATGGTTAAGGTCTGAACTCTTACTCTGGCCTAATAGCTAAGGTCTTAACTCTTCCTCTGGCCTAATAGCTAAGGTCTTAGACTCGTACTCTGGCCTAATAGCTAAGGTCTTAGACTTGTGCTCTGGCCTAATGGTTAAGGTCTTAACTCTTACTCTGGCCTAATAGCTAAGGTCTTAGACTTGTACTCTGGCCTAATGGTTAAGGTCTTAACTTTTACTCTGGCCTAATAGCTAAGGTCTTAACTCTTACTCTGGCCTAATAGCTAAGGTCTTAGACTCGTACTCTGGCCTACTGGTTAAGGTCTTAACTCTTACTCTGGCCTAACAGCTAAGGTCTTAGACTCGTACTCTAGCCTACTGGTTAAGGTCTTAACTCTTACTCTAGCCTAATAGCTAAGGTCTTAACTCTTACTCTGGCCTACTGGTTAAGGTCTTAACTCTTACTCTGGCCTAATAGCTAAGGTCTTAGACTCGTACTCTGGCCTAATAGCCAAGGTCTTAGACTCGTACTCTGGCCTACAGGTTGAGGTCTTAACTCTTACTCTGGCCTACTGGTTAAGGTCTTAACTCTTACTCTGGCCTAATAGCTAAGGTCTTAGACTCGTACTCTGGCATAATAGCTAAGGTCTTAACTCTTACTCTGGCCAAATACATAAGGTCTTAGACTCGTACTCTGGCCTAATGGTTAAGGTCTTAACTCTTACTCTGGCATAATAGCTAAGGTCTTAACTCTTACTCTGGCCTAATAGCTAAGGTCTTAGACTCGTACTCCGGCCTAATGGTTAAGGTCTTAACTCTTACTCTGGCCTAATATCTAAGGTCTTAGACTCGTACTCTGGCCTAATAGCTATGGTCTTAGACTTGTACTCTGGCCTACTGGTTAAGGTCTTAACTCTTACTCTGGCCTAACAGCTAAGGTCTTAGACTCGTACTCTAGCCTACTTGTTAAGGTCTTAACTCTTACTCTGGCCTACTGGTTAAGGTCTTAACTCTTACTCTGGCCTAATAGCTAAGGTCTTAACTCTTACTCTGGCCTAATAGCTAAGGTCTTAGGCTCGTATTCTGGCCTACTGGTTAAGGTCTTAACTCGTACTCTGGCCTAATAGCTAAGGTCTTAACTCTTACTCTGGCCTAATAGCTAAGGTCTTAGACTCGTACTCTGGCCTAATGGTTAAGGTCTTAACTCTTACTCTGGCCTACTGGTTAAGGTCTTAACTCTTACTCTGGCCTAATGGTTAAGGTCTTAACTTTTACTCTGGCCTAATAGCTAAGGTCTTAACTCTTACTCTGGCCTAATAGCTAAGGTCTTAGACTCGTACTCTGGCCTACTGGTTAAGGTCTTAACTCTTACTCTGGCCTAACAGCTAAGGTCTTAGACTCGTACTCTAGCCTACTGGTTAAGGTCTTAACTCTTACTCTAGCCTAATAGCTAAGGTCTTAACTCTTACTCTGGCCTACTGGTTAAGGTCTTAACTCTTACTCTGGCCTAATAGCTAAGGTCTTAGACTCGTACTCTGGCCTAATAGCCAAGGTCTTAGACTCGTACTCTGGCCTACAGGTTGAGGTCTTAACTCTTACTCTGGCCTACTGGTTAAGGTCTTAACTCTTACTCTGGCCTAATAGCTAAGGTCTTAGACTCGTACTCTGGCCTAATGGTTAAGGTCTTAACTCTTACTCTGGCCTACTGGTTAAGGTCTTAACTCTTACTCTGGCCTAATAGCTAAAGTCTTAGACTCGTACTCTGGCCTAATAGCTAAGGTCTTAACTCTTACTCTGGCCTAATAGCTAAGGTCTTAGACTCGTACTCTAGCCTACTGTTTAAGGTCTTAACTCTTACTCTGGCCTACTGGTTAAGGTCTTAACTCTTACTCTGGCCTAATAGCTAAGGTCTTAACTCTTACTCTAGCCTAATAGCTACAGTCTTAGACTCGTACTCTGGTCTAATGGTTAAGGTCTGAACTCTTACTCTGGCCTAATAGCTAAGGTCTTAACTCTTCCTCTGGCCTAATAGCTAAGGTCTTAGACTCGTACTCTGGCCTAATAGCTAAGGTCTTAGACTCGTACTCTGGCCTAATGGTTAAGGTCTTAACTCTTACTCTGGCCTAATAGCTAAGGTCTTAGACTTGTACTCTGGCCTAATGGTTAAGGTCTTAACTTTTACTCTGGCCTAATAGCTAAGGTCTTAACTCTTACTCTGGCCTAATAGCTAAGGTCTTAGACTTGTACTCTGGCCTACTGGTTAAGGTCTTAACTCTTACTCTGGCCTAACAGCTAAGGTCTTAGACTCGTACTCTAGCCTACTGGTTAAGGTCTTAACTCTTACTCTGGCCTACTGGTTAAGGTCTTAACTCTTACTCTGGCCTAATAGCTAAGGTCTTAACTCTTACTCTGGCCTAATAGCTACGGTCTTAGACTCGTACTCTGGCCTAATGGTTAAGGTCTGAACTCTTACTCTGGCCTAATAGTTAAAGTCTTAGACTCGTACTATGGCCTAATGGTTAAGGTCTTAACTCTTGCTCTGGCCTACTGGTTAAGGTCTTAACTCTTACTCTGGCCTAATAGCTAACGTCTTAGACTCGTACTCTGGCCTAATGGTTAAGGTCTTAACTCTTACTCTGGCCTAATAGCTAAGGTTTTAGACTCGTACTCTGGCCTAATGGTTAAGGTCTTAACTCTTACTCTGGCCTACTGGTTAAGGTCTTAACTCTTACTCTGGCCAAATAGCTAAGGTCTTAGACTCATACTCTCGCCTAATAGCTAAGGTCTTAGACTCGTACTATGGCCTACAGGCTGAGGTCTTAACTCTTACTCTGGCCTACTGGTTAAGGTCTTAACTCTTACTCTGGCCTAATAGCTAAGGTCTTAGACTCGTACTCTGGCCTACAGGTTGAGGTCTTAACTCTTACTCTGGCCTACTGGTTAAGGTCTTAACACTTACTCTGGCCTAATAGCTAAGGTCTTAGACTTATACTCTGGCCTACTGGTTAAGGTCTTAACTCTTACTCTGGCCTAATAGCTAAGGTCTTAACTCTTACTCTGGCCTATTAGCTAAGGTCTTAGACTCGTACTCTGGCCTAATAGTTAAGGTCTTAACTCTTACTCTGGCCCACTGGTTAAGGTCTTAACTCTTACTCTGGCCTAATAGCTAAGGTCTTAGACTCGTACTCTGGCCTAATAGCTACGGTCTTAGATTCGTACTCTGGCCTACTGGTTAAGGTCTTAACTCTTACTCTGGCCTAATAGCTAAGGTCTTAACTCTTACTCTGGCCTAATGGTTAAGGTCTTAACTTTTATTCTGGCCTAATAGCTAAGGTCTTAACTCTTACTCTGGCCTAATAGCTAAGGTCTTAGACTCGTACTCTGGCCTACTGGTTAAGGTCTTAACTCTTACTCTGGCCTACTGGTTAAGGTCTTAACTCTTACTCTGGCCTAATAGCTAAGGTCTTAGACTCGTACTCTGGCCTAATAGCTAAGGTCTTAGACTCGTACTCTGGTCTAATGGTTAAGGTCTTAACTCTTACTCTAGCCTAATAGCTAAGGTCTTAACTCTTACTCTGGCCTACTGGTTAAGGTCTTAACTCTTACTCTGGCCTAATAGCTAGGGTCTTAGACTCGTACTCTGGCCTAATGGTTAAGGTATTAACTCTTACTCTGGCCTACTGGTTAAGGTCTTAACTCTTACTCTGGCCTACTGATTAAGGTCTTAACTCTTAATGTGGCATAATAGCTAAGGTCTTAACTCTTACTCTGGCCTAATACATAAGGTCTTAGACTTGTACTCTGGCCTAATGGTTAAGGTCTTAACTCTTACTCTGGCCTAATAGCTAAGGTCTTAACTCTTACTCTGGCCTAATAGCTAAGGTCTTAGACTCGTACTCCGGCCTAATGGTTAAGGTCTTAACTCTTACTCTGGCCTAATAGCTAAGGTCTTAGACTCGTACTCTGGCCTAATAGCTAAGGTCTTAGACTCGTACTCTGGCCTAATGGTTAAGGTCTTAACTCTTACTCTGGCCTAATAGCTAAGGTCTTAGACTCGTACTCTGGCCTAATGGTTAAGGTCTTAACTTTTACTCTGGCCTAATAGCTAACGTCTTAACTCTTACTCTGGCCTAATAGCTAAGGTCTTAGACTCGTACTCTGGCCTACTGGTTAAGGTCTTAACTCTTACTCTGGCCTACTGGTTAAGGTCTTAACTCTTACTCTGGCCTAATAGCTAAGGTCTTAGACTCGTACTCTGGCCTAATAGCTAAGGTCTTAGACTTGTACTCTGGTCTAATGGTTAAGGTCTTAACTCTTACTCTAGCCTATTAGCTAAGGTCTTAACTCTTACTCTGGCCTACTGGTTAAGGTCTTAACTCTTACTCTGGCCTAATAGCTAAAGTCTTAGACTCGTACTCTGGCCTAATAGCTAAGGTCTTAACTCTTACTCTGGCCTAATAGCTAAGGTCTTAGACTCGTACTCTAGCCTACTGTTTAAGGTCTTAACTCTTACTCTGGCCTACTGGTTAAGGTCTTAACTCTTACTCTGGCCTAATAGCTAAGGTCTTAACTCTTACTCTAGCCTAATAGCAACGGTCTTAGACTCGTACTCTGGCCTAATGGTTAAGGTCTGAACTCTTACTCTGGCCTAATAGCTAAGGTCTTAACTCTTCCTCTGGCCTAATAGCTAAGGTCTTAGACTCGTACTCTGGCCTAATAGCTAAGGTCCTAGACTCGTACTCTGGCCTAATGGTTAAGGTCTTAACTCTTACTCTGGCCTAATAGCTAAGGTCTTAGACTCGTACTCTGGCATAATAGCTAAGGTCTTAACTCTTACTCTGGCCAAATACATAAGGTCTTAGACTCGTACTCTGGCCTAATGGTTAAGGTCTTAACTCTTACTCTGGCATAATAGCTAAGGTCTTAACTCTTACTCTGGCCTAATAGCTAAGGTCTTAGACTCGTACTCCGGCCTAATGGTTAAGGTCTTAACTCTTACTCTGGCCTAATATCTAAGGTCTTAGACTCGTACTCTGGCCTAATAGCTATGGTCTTAGACTTGTACTCTGGCCTACTGGTTAAGGTCTTAACTCTTACTCTGGCCTAACAGCTAAGGTCTTAGACTCGTACTCTAGCCTACTTGTTAAGGTCTTAACTCTTACTCTGGCCTACTGGTTAAGGTCTTAACTCTTACTCTGGCCTAATAGCTAAGGTCTTAACTCTTACTCTGGCCTAATAGCTAAGGTCTTAGGCTCGTATTCTGGCCTACTGGTTAAGGTCTTAACTCGTACTCTGGCCTAATAGCTAAGGTCTTAACTCTTACTCTGGCCTAATAGCTAAGGTCTTAGACTCGTACTCTGGCCTAATGGTTAAGGTCTTAACTCTTACTCTGGCCTACTGGTTAAGGTCTTAACTCTTACTCTGGCCTAATGGTTAAGGTCTTAACTTTTACTCTGGCCTAATAGCTAAGGTCTTAACTCTTACTCTGGCCTAATAGCTAAGGTCTTAGACTCGTACTCTGGCCTACTGGTTAAGGTCTTAACTCTTACTCTGGCCTAACAGCTAAGGTCTTAGACTCGTACTCTAGCCTACTGGTTAAGGTCTTAACTCTTACTCTAGCCTAATAGCTAAGGTCTTAACTCTTACTCTGGCCTACTGGTTAAGGTCTTAACTCTTACTCTGGCCTAATAGCTAAGGTCTTAGACTCGTACTCTGGCCTAATAGCCAAGGTCTTAGACTCGTACTCTGGCCTACAGGTTGAGGTCTTAACTCTTACTCTGGCCTACTGGTTAAGGTCTTAACTCTTACTCTGGCCTAATAGCTAAGGTCTTAGACTCGTACTCTGGCCTAATGGTTAAGGTCTTAACTCTTACTCTGGCCTACTGGTTAAGGTCTTAACTCTTACTCTGGCCTAATAGCTAAAGTCTTAGACTCGTACTCTGGCCTAATAGCTAAGGTCTTAACTCTTACTCTGGCCTAATAGCTAAGGTCTTAGACTCGTACTCTAGCCTACTGTTTAAGGTCTTAACTCTTACTCTGGCCTACTGGTTAAGGTCTTAACTCTTACTCTGGCCTAATAGCTAAGGTCTTAACTCTTACTCTAGCCTAATAGCTACAGTCTTAGACTCGTACTCTGGTCTAATGGTTAAGGTCTGAACTCTTACTCTGGCCTAATAGCTAAGGTCTTAACTCTTCCTCTGGCCTAATAGCTAAGGTCTTAGACTCGTACTCTGGCCTAATAGCTAAGGTCTTAGACTCGTACTCTGGCCTAATGGTTAAGGTCTTAACTCTTACTCTGGCCTAATAGCTAAGGTCTTAGACTTGTACTCTGGCCTAATGGTTAAGGTCTTAACTTTTACTCTGGCCTAATAGCTAAGGTCTTAACTCTTACTCTGGCCTAATAGCTAAGGTCTTAGACTTGTACTCTGGCCTACTGGTTAAGGTCTTAACTCTTACTCTGGCCTAACAGCTAAGGTCTTAGACTCGTACTCTAGCCTACTGGTTAAGGTCTTAACTCTTACTCTGGCCTACTGGTTAAGGTCTTAACTCTTACTCTGGCCTAATAGCTAAGGTCTTAACTCTTACTCTGGCCTAATAGCTACGGTCTTAGACTCGTACTCTGGCCTAATGGTTAAGGTCTGAACTCTTACTCTGGCCTAATAGTTAAAGTCTTAGACTCGTACTATGGCCTAATGGTTAAGGTCTTAACTCTTGCTCTGGCCTACTGGTTAAGGTCTTAACTCTTACTCTGGCCTAATAGCTAACGTCTTAGACTCGTACTCTGGCCTAATGGTTAAGGTCTTAACTCTTACTCTGGCCTAATAGCTAAGGTTTTAGACTCGTACTCTGGCCTAATGGTTAAGGTCTTAACTCTTACTCTGGCCTACTGGTTAAGGTCTTAACTCTTACTCTGGCCAAATAGCTAAGGTCTTAGACTCATACTCTCGCCTAATAGCTAAGGTCTTAGACTCGTACTATGGCCTACAGGCTGAGGTCTTAACTCTTACTCTGGCCTACTGGTTAAGGTCTTAACTCTTACTCTGGCCTAATAGCTAAGGTCTTAGACTCGTACTCTGGCCTACAGGTTGAGGTCTTAACTCTTACTCTGGCCTACTGGTTAAGGTCTTAACACTTACTCTGGCCTAATAGCTAAGGTCTTAGACTTATACTCTGGCCTACTGGTTAAGGTCTTAACTCTTACTCTGGCCTAATAGCTAAGGTCTTAACTCTTACTCTGGCCTATTAGCTAAGGTCTTAGACTCGTACTCTGGCCTAATAGTTAAGGTCTTAACTCTTACTCTGGCCCACTGGTTAAGGTCTTAACTCTTACTCTGGCCTAATAGCTAAGGTCTTAGACTCGTACTCTGGCCTAATAGCTACGGTCTTAGATTCGTACTCTGGCCTACTGGTTAAGGTCTTAACTCTTACTCTGGCCTAATAGCTAAGGTCTTAACTCTTACTCTGGCCTAATGGTTAAGGTCTTAACTTTTATTCTGGCCTAATAGCTAAGGTCTTAACTCTTACTCTGGCCTAATAGCTAAGGTCTTAGACTCGTACTCTGGCCTACTGGTTAAGGTCTTAACTCTTACTCTGGCCTACTGGTTAAGGTCTTAACTCTTACTCTGGCCTAATAGCTAAGGTCTTAGACTCGTACTCTGGCCTAATAGCTAAGGTCTTAGACTCGTACTCTGGTCTAATGGTTAAGGTCTTAACTCTTACTCTAGCCTAATAGCTAAGGTCTTAACTCTTACTCTGGCCTACTGGTTAAGGTCTTAACTCTTACTCTGGCCTAATAGCTAGGGTCTTAGACTCGTACTCTGGCCTAATGGTTAAGGTATTAACTCTTACTCTGGCCTACTGGTTAAGGTCTTAACTCTTACTCTGGCCTACTGATTAAGGTCTTAACTCTTAATGTGGCATAATAGCTAAGGTCTTAACTCTTACTCTGGCCTAATACATAAGGTCTTAGACTTGTACTCTGGCCTAATGGTTAAGGTCTTAACTCTTACTCTGGCCTAATAGCTAAGGTCTTAACTCTTACTCTGGCCTAATAGCTAAGGTCTTAGACTCGTACTCCGGCCTAATGGTTAAGGTCTTAACTCTTACTCTGGCCTAATAGCTAAGGTCTTAGACTCGTACTCTGGCCTAATAGCTAAGGTCTTAGACTCGTACTCTGGCCTAATGGTTAAGGTCTTAACTCTTACTCTGGCCTAATAGCTAAGGTCTTAGACTCGTACTCTGGCCTAATGGTTAAGGTCTTAACTTTTACTCTGGCCTAATAGCTAACGTCTTAACTCTTACTCTGGCCTAATAGCTAAGGTCTTAGACTCGTACTCTGGCCTACTGGTTAAGGTCTTAACTCTTACTCTGGCCTACTGGTTAAGGTCTTAACTCTTACTCTGGCCTAATAGCTAAGGTCTTAGACTCGTACTCTGGCCTAATAGCTAAGGTCTTAGACTTGTACTCTGGTCTAATGGTTAAGGTCTTAACTCTTACTCTAGCCTATTAGCTAAGGTCTTAACTCTTACTCTGGCCTACTGGTTAAGGTCTTAACTCTTACTCTGGCCTAATAGCTAAAGTCTTAGACTCGTACTCTGGCCTAATAGCTAAGGTCTTAACTCTTACTCTGGCCTAATAGCTAAGGTCTTAGACTCGTACTCTAGCCTACTGTTTAAGGTCTTAACTCTTACTCTGGCCTACTGGTTAAGGTCTTAACTCTTACTCTGGCCTAATAGCTAAGGTCTTAACTCTTACTCTAGCCTAATAGCAACGGTCTTAGACTCGTACTCTGGCCTAATGGTTAAGGTCTGAACTCTTACTCTGGCCTAATAGCTAAGGTCTTAACTCTTCCTCTGGCCTAATAGCTAAGGTCTTAGACTCGTACTCTGGCCTAATAGCTAAGGTCCTAGACTCGTACTCTGGCCTAATGGTTAAGGTCTTAACTCTTACTCTGGCCTAATAGCTAAGGTCTTAGACTCGTACTCTGGCCTAATGGTTAAGGTCTTAACTTTTACTCTGGCCTAATAGCTAAGGTCTTAACTCTTACTCTGGCCTAATAGCTAAGGTCTTAGACTCGTACTCTGGCCTACTGGTTAAGGTCTTAACTCTTACTCTGGCCTAACAGCTAAGGTCTTAGACTCGTACTCTAGCCTACTGGTTAAGGTCTTAACTCTTACTCTGGCCTACTGGTTAAGGTCTTAACTCTTACTCTGGCCTAATAGCTAAGGTCTTAACTCTTACTCTGGCCTAATAGCTACGGTCTTAGACTCGTACTCTGGCCTAATGGTTAAGGTCTGAACTCTTACTCTGGCCTAATAGTTAAGTCTTAGACTCGTACTATGGCCTAATGGTTAAGGTCTTAACTCTTGCTCTGGCCTACTGGTTAAGGTCTTAACTCTTACTCTGGCCTAATAGCTAACGTCTTAGACTCGTACTCTGGCCTAATGGTTAAGGTCTTAACTCTTACTCTGGCCTAATAGTTAAGGTTTTAGACTCGTACTCTGGCCTAATGGTTAAGGTCTTAACTCTTACTCTGGCCTACTGGTTAAGGTCTTAACTCTTACTCTGGCCTAATAGCTAAGGTCTTAGACTCGTACTCTGGCCTACTGGTTAAGGTCTTAACTCTTACTCTGGCCTAACAGCTAAGGTCTTAACTCTTACTGTGGCCTACTGGTTAAGGTCTTAACTCTTACTCTGGCCTAATAGCTAAGGTCTGAGACTCGTACTCTGGCCTAATAGCTAAGGTCTTAGATTCGTACTCTGGCCTACTGGTTAAGGTCTTAACTCTTACTCTGGCCTAATAGCTAAGGTCTTAACTCTTACTCTGGCCTACTGTTTAATGTGTTAACTCTTACTCTGGCCTAATAGCTAAGGTCTTAGACTCGTGCTCTGGCCTAATACCTAAGGTCTTAACTCTTACTCTGGCCTAATAGCTAAGGTCTTAGACTCGTACTCTGGCCTAATGGTTAAGGTCTTAACTCTTACTCTGGCCTACTGGTTAAGGTCTTAACTCTTACTCTGGCCTAATAGCTAAGGTCTTAGACTCGTACTCTGGCCTACTGGTTAAGGTCTTAACTCTTACTCTGGCCTACTGGTTAAGGTCTTAACTCTTACTCTGGCCTAATAGCTAAGGTCTTAGACTCGTACTCTGGCCTAATAGCTAAGGTCTTAGACTCGTACTCTGGTCTAATGGTTAAGGTCTTAACTCTTACTCTAGCCTAATAGCTAAGGTCTTAACTCTTACTCTGGCCTACTGGTTAAGGTCTTAACTCTTACTCTGGCCTAATAGCTAAGGTCTTAGACTCGTACTCTGGCCTAATAGCTAAGGTCTTAGACTCGTACTCTGGCCTACAGGTTGAGGTCTTAACTCTTACTCTGGCCTACTGGTTAAGGTCTTAACTCTTACTCTGGCCTAATAGCTAAGGTCTTAGACTCGTACTCTGGCCTAATGGTTAAGGTCTTAACTCTTACTCTGGCCTACTGGTTAAGGTCTTAACTCTTACTCTGGCCTACTGATTAAGGTCTTAACTCTTAATCTGGCATAATAGCTAAGGTCTTAACTCTTACTCTGGCCTAATGGTTAAGGTCTTAACTCTTACTCTGGCCTAATAGCTAAGGTCTTATACTCGTACTCTGGCCTAATAGCTAAGGTCTTAGACTCGTACTCTGGCCTAATGGTTAAGGTCTTAACTCTTACTCTGGCCTAATAGCTAAGGTCTTAGACTCGTACTCTGGCCTAATGGTTAAGGTCTTAACTTTTACTCTGGCCTAATAGCTAACGTCTTAACTCTTACTCTGGCCTAATAGCTAAGGTCTTAGACTCGTACTCTGGCCTACTGGTTAAGGTCTTAACTCTTACTCTGGCCTACTGGTTAAGGTCTTAACTCTTAGTCTGGCCTAATAGCTAAGGTCTTAGACTCGTACTCTGGCCTAATAGCTAAGGTCTTAGACTCGTACTCTGGTCTAATGGTTAAGGTCTTAACTCTTACTCTAGCCTATTAGCTAAGGTCTTAACTCTTACTCTGGCCTACTGGTTAAGGTCTTAACTCTTACTCTGGCCTAATAGCTAAAGTCTTAGACTCGTACTCTGGCCTAATAGCTAAGGTCTTAACTCTTACTCTGGCCTAATAGCTAAGGTCTTAGACTCGTACTCTAGCCTACTGTTTAAGGTCTTAACTCTTACTCTGGCCTACTGGTTAAGGTCTTAACTCTCACTCTGGCCTAATAGCTAAGGTCTTACCTCTTACTCTAGCCTAATAGCTACGGTCTTAGACTCGTACTCTGGCCTAATGGTTAAGGTCTGAACTCTTACTCTGGCCTAATAGCTAAGGTCTTAACTCTTCCTCTGGCCTAATAGCTAAGGTCTTAGACTCGTACTCTGGCCTAATAGCTAAGGTCTTAGACTTGTGCTCTGGCCTAATGGTTAAGGTCTTAACTCTTACTCTGGCCTAATAGCTAAGGTCTTAGACTTGTACTCTGGCCTAATGGTTAAGGTCTTAACTTTTACTCTGGCCTAATAGCTAAGGTCTTAACTCTTACTCTGGCCTAATAGCTAAGGTCTTAGACTCGTACTCTGGCATACTGGTTAAGGTCTTAACTCTTACTCTGGCCTAACAGCTAAGGTCTTAGACTCGTACTCTAGCCTACTGGTTAAGGTCTTAACTCTTACTCTAGCCTAATAGCTAAGGTCTTAACTCTTACTCTGGCCTACTGGTTAAGGTCTTAACTCTTACTCTGGCCTAATAGCTAAGGTCTTAGACTCGTACTCTGGCCTAATAGCCAAGGTCTTAGACTCGTACTCTGGCCTACAGGTTGAGGTCTTAACTCTTACTCTGGCCTACTGGTTAAGGTCTTAACTCTTACTCTGGCCTAATAGCTAAGGTCTTAGACTCATACTCTGGCCTAATGGTTAAGGTCTTAACTCTTACTCTGGCCTACTGGTTAAGGTCTTAACTCTTACTCTGGCCTACTGATTAAGGTCTTAACTCTTAATCTGGCATAATAGCTAAGGTCTTAACTCTTACTCTGGCCTAATACATAAGGTCTTAGACTCGTACTCTGGCCTAATGGTTAAGGTCTTAACTCTTACTCTGGCCTAATAGCTAAGGTCTTAACTCTTACTCTGGCCTAATAGCTAAGGTCTTAGACTCGTACTCCGGCCTAATGGTTAAGGTCTAAACTCTTACTCTGGCCTAATAGCTAAGGTCTTAGACTCGTACTCTGGCCTAATAGCTATGGTCTTAGACTCGTACTCTGGCCTAATGGTTAAGGTCTTAACTCTTACTCTGGCCTAATAGCTAAGGTCTTAGACTCGTACTCTGGCCTAATGGTTAAGGTCTTAACTTTTACTCTGGCCTAATAGCTAACGTCTTAACTCTTACTCTGGCCTAATAGCTAAGGTCTTAGACTCGTACTCTGGCCTACTGGTTAAGGTCTTAACTCTTACTCTGGCCTACTGGTTAAGGTCTTAACTCTTACTCTGGCCTAATAGCTAAGGTCTTAGACTCGTACTCTGGCCTAATAGCTAAGGTCTTAGACTCGTACTCTGGTCTAATGGTTAAGGTCTTAACTCTTACTCTAGCCTATTAGCTAAGGTCTTAACTCTTACTCTGGCCTACTGGTTAAGGTCTTAACTCTTACTCTGGCCTAATAGCTAAAGTCTTAGACTCGTACTCTGGCCTAATAGCTAAGGTCTTAACTCTTACTCTGGCCTAATAGCTAAGGTCTTAGACTCGTACTCTAGCCTACTGTTTAAGGTCTTAACTCTTACTCTGGCCTACTGGTTAAGGTCTTATCTCTTACTCTAGCCTAATAGCTACAGTCTTAGACTCGTACTCTGGTCTAATGGTTAAGGTCTGAACTCTTACTCTGGCCTAATAGCTAAGGTCTTAACTCTTCCTCTGGCCTAATAGCTAAGGTCTTAGACTCGTACTCTGGCCTAATAGCTAAGGTCTTAGACTCGTACTCTGGCCTAATGGTTAAGGTCTTAACTCTTACTCTGGCCTAATAGCTAAGGTCTTAGACTTGTACTCTGGCCTAATGGTTAAGGTCTTAACTTTTACTCTGGCCTAATAGCTAAGGTCTTAACTCTTACTCTGGCCTAATAGCTAAGGTCTTTGACTTGTACTCTGGCCTACTGGTTAAGGTCTTAACTCTTACTCTGGCCTAACAGCTAAGGTCTTAGACTCGTACTCTAGCCTACTGGTAAAGGTCTTAACTCTTACTCTGGCCTACTGGTTAAGGTCTTAACTCTTACTCTGGCCTAATAGCTAAGGTCTTAACTCTTACTCTGGCCTAATAGCTAAGGTCTTAGGGTCGTATTCTGGCCTACTGGTTAAGGTCTTAACTCGTACTCTGGCCTAATAGCTAAGGTCTTAACTCTTACTCTGGCCTAACAGCTAAGGTCTTAGACTCGTACTCTGGCCTAATGGTTAAGGTCTTAACTCTTACTCTGGCCTACTGGTTAAGGTCTTAACTCTTACTCTGGCCTAATGGTTAAGGTCTTAACTTTTACTCTGGCCTAATAGCTAAGGTCTTAACTCTTACTCTGGCCTAATAGCTAAGGTCTTAGACTCGCACTCTGGCCTAATGGTTAAGGTCTGAACTCTTACTCTGGCCTAATAGCTAAGGTCTTAACTCTTCCTCTGGCCTAATAGCTAAGGTTTTAGACTCGTACTCTGGCCTAATAGCTAAGGTCTTAGACTTGTGCTCTGGCCTAATGGTTAAGGTCTTAACTCTCACTCTGGCCTAATAGCTAAGGTCTTAACTCTTACTCTAGCCTAATAGCTACGGTCTTAGACTCATACTCTGGCCTAATGGTTAAGGTCTGAACTCTTACTCTGGCCTAATAGCTAAGGTCTTAACTCTTCCTCTGGCCTAATAGCTAAGGTCTTAGACTCGTACTCTGGCCTAATAGCTAAGGTCTTAGACTTGTGCTCTGGCCTAATGGTTAAGGTCTTAACTCTTACTCTGGCCTAATAGCTAAGGTCTTAGACTTGTACTCTGGCCTAATGGTTAAGGTCTTAACTTTTACTCTGGCCTAATAGCTAAGGTCTTAACTCTTACTCTGGCCTAATAGCTAAGGTCTTAGACTCGTACTCTGGCATACTGGTTAAGGTCTTAACTCTTACTCTGGCCTAACAGCTAAGGTCTTAGACTCGTACTCTAGCCTACTGGTTAAGGTCTTAACTCTTACTCTAGCCTAATAGCTAAGGTCTTAACTCTTACTCTGGCCTACTGGTTAAGGTCTTAACTCTTACTCTGGCCTAATAGCTAAGGTCTTAGACTCGTACTCTGGCCTAATAGCCAAGGTCTTAGACCCGTACTCTGGCCTACAGGTTGAGGTCTTAACTCTTACTCTGGCCTACTGGTTAAGGTCTTAACTCTTACTCTGGCCTAATAGCTAAGGTCTTAGACTCATACTCTGGCCTAATGGTTAAGGTCTTAACTCTTACTCTGGCCTACTGGTTAAGGTCTTAACTCTTACTCTGGCCTACTGATTAAGGTCTTAACTCTTAATCTGGCATAATAGCTAAGGTCTTAACTCTTACTCTGGCCTAATACATAAGGTCTTAGACTCGTACTCTGGCCTAATGGTTAAGGTCTTAACTCTTACTCTGGCCTAATAGCTAAGGTCTTAACTCTTACTCTGGCCTAATAGCTAAGGTCTTAGACTCGTACTCCGGCCTAATGGTTAAGGTCTTAACTCTTACTCTGGCCTAATAGCTAAGGTCTTAGACTCGTACTCTGGCCTAATAGCTATGGTCTTAGACTCGTACTCTGGCCTAATGGTTAAGGTCTTAACTCTTACTCTGGCCTAATAGCTAAGGTCTTAGACTCGTACTCTGGCCTAATGGTTAAGGTCTTAACTTTTACTCTGGCCTAATAGCTAACGTCTTAACTCTTACTCTGGCCTAATAGCTAAGGTCTTAGACTCGTACTCTGGCCTACTGGTTAAGGTCTTAACTCTTACTCTAGCCTATTAGCTAAGGTCTTAACTCTTACTCTGGCCTACTGGTTAAGGTCTTAACTTTTACTCTGGCCTAATAGCTAAAGTCTTAGACTCGTACTCTGGCCTAATAGCTAAGGTCTTAACTCTTACTCTGGCCTAATAGCTAAGGTCTTAGACTCGTACTCTAGCCTACTGTTTAAGGTCTTAACTCTTACTCTGGCCTACTGGTTAAGGTCTTATCTCTTCCTCTAGCCTAATAGCTACAGTCTTAGACTCGTACTCTGGTCTAATGGTTAAGGTCTGAACTCTTACTCTGGCCTAATAGCTAAGGTCTTAACTCTTCCTCTGGCCTAATAGCTAAGGTCTTAGACTCGTACTCTGGCCTAATAGCTAAGGTCTTAGACTCGTACTCTGGCCTAATGGTTAAGGTCTTAACTCTTACTCTGGCCTAATAGCTAAGGTCTTAGACTTGTACTCTGGCCTAATGGTTAAGGTCTTAACTTTTACTCTGGCCTAATAGCTAAGGTCTTAACTCTTACTCTGGCCTAATAGCTAAGGTCTTAGACTTGTACTCTGGCCTACTGGTTAAGGTCTTAACTCTTACTCTGGCCTAACAGCTAAGGTCTTAGACTCGTACTCTAGCCTACTGGTTAAGGTCTTAACTCTTACTCTGGCCTACTGGTTAAGGTCTTAACTCTTACTCTGGCCTAATAGCTAAGGTCTTAACTCTTACTCTGGCCTAATAGCTAAGGTCTTAGGGTCGTATTCTGGCCTACTGGTTAAGGTCTTAACTCGTACTTTGGCCTAATAGCTAAGGTCTTAACTCTTACTCTGGCCTAATAGCTAAGGTCTTAGACTCGTACTCTGGCCTAATGGTTAAGGTCTTAACTCTTACTCTGGCCTACTGGTTAAGGTCTTAACTCTTACTCTGGCCTAATGGTTAAGGTCTTAACTTTTACTCTGGCCTAATAGCTAAGGTCTTAACTCTTACTCTGGCCTAATAGCTAAGGTCTTAGACTCGTACTCTGGCCTACTGGTTAAGGTCTTAACTCTTACTCTGGCCTAATACATAAGGTCTTAGACTCGTACTCTGGCCTAATGGTTAAGGTCTTAACTCTTACTCTGGCCTAATAGCTAAGGTCTTAACTCTTACTCTGGCCTAATAGCTAAGGTCTTAGACTCGTACTCCGGCCTAATGGTTAAGGTCTTAACTCTTACTCTGGCCTAATAGCTAAGGTCTTAGACTCGTACTCTGGCCTAATGGTTAAGGTCTTAACTTTTACTCTGGCCTAATAGCTAACGTCTTAACTCTTACTCTGGCCTAATAGCTAAGGTCTTAGACTCGTACTCTGGCCTACTGGTTAAGGTCTTAACTCTTACTCTGGCCTACTGGTTAAGGTCTTAACTCTTACTCTGGCCTAATAGCTAAGGTCTTAGACTCGTACTCTGGCCTAATAGCTAAGGTCTTAGACTCGTACTCTGGTCTAATGGTTAAGGTCTTAACTCTTACTCTAGCCTATTAGCTAAGGTCTTAACTCTTACTCTGGCCTACTGGTTAAGGTCTTAACTCTTACTCTGGCCTAATAGCTAAAGTCTTAGACTCGTACTCTGGCCTAATAGCTAAGGTCTTAACTCTTACTCTGGCCTAATAGCTAAGGTCTTAGACTCGTACTCTAGCCTACTGTTTAAGGTCTTAACTCTTACTCTGGCCTACTGGTTAAGGTCTTAACTCTTACTCTGGCCTAATAGCTAAGGTCTTAACTCTTACTCTAGCCTAATAGCTACAGTCTTAGACTCGTACTCTGGTCTAATGGTTAAGGTCTGAACTCTTACTCTGGCCTAATAGCTAAGGTCTTAACTCTTCCTCTGGCCTAATAGCTAAGGTCTTAGACTCGTACTCTGGCCTAATAGCTAAGGTCTTAGACTCGTACTCTGGCCTAATGGTTAAGGTCTTAACTCTTACTCTGGCCTAATAGCTAAGGTCTTAGACTTGTACTCTGGCCTAATGGTTAAGGTCTTAACTTTTACTCTGGCCTAATAGCTAAGGTCTTAACTCTTACTCTGGCCTAATAGCTAAGGTCTTAGACTTGTACTCTGGCCTACTGGTTAAGGTCTTAACTCTTACTCTGGCCTAACAGCTAAGGTCTTAGACTCGTACTCTAGCCTACTGGTTAAGGTCTTAACTCTTACTCTGGCCTACTGGTTAAGGTCTTAACTCTTACTCTGACCTAATAGCTAAGGTCTTAACTCTTACTCTGGCCTAATAGCTACGGTCTTAGACTCGTACTCTGGCCTAATGGTTAAGGTCTGAACTCTTACTCTGGCCTAATAGTTAAAGTCTTAGACTCGTACTATGGCCTAATGGTTAAGGTCTTAACTCTTGCTCTGGCCTACTGGTTAAGGTCTGAACTCTTACTCTGGCCTAATAGTTAAGTCTTAGACTCGTACTATGGCCTAATGGTTAAGGTCTTAACTCTTGCTCTGGCCTACTGGTTAAGGTTTTAGACTCGTACTCTGGCCTAATGGTTAAGGTCTTAACTCTTACTCTGGCCTACTGGTTAAGGTCTTAACTCTTACTCTGGCCTAATAGCTAGGGTCTTAGACTCGTACTCTGGCCTAATGGTTAAGGTATTAACTCTTACTCTGGCCTACTGGTTAAGGTCTTAACTCTTACTCTGGCCTAATAGCTAAGGTCTTAACTCTTACTCTGGCCTAATAGCTACGGTCTTAGACTCGTACTCTGGCCTAATGGTTAAGGTCTGAACTCTTACTCTGGCCTAATAGTTAAAGTCTTAGACTCGTACTATGGCCTAATGGTTAAGGTCTTAACTCTTGCTCTGGCCTACTGGTTAAGGTCTTAACTCTTACTCTGGCCTAATAGCTAACGTCTTAGACTCGTACTCTGGCCTAATGGTTAAGGTCTTAACTCTTGCTCTGGCCTACTGGTTAAGGTTTTAGACTCGTACTCTGGCCTAATGGTTAAGGTCTTAACTCTTACTCTGGCCTACTGGTTAAGGTCTTAACTCTTACTCTGGCCTAATAGCTAGGGTCTTAGACTCGTACTCTGGCCTAATGGTTAAGGTATTAACTCTTACTCTGGCCTACTGGTTAAGGTCTTAACTCTTACTCTGGCCTACTGATTAAGGTCTTAACTCTTAATCTGGCATAATAGCTAAGGTCTTAACTCTTACTCTGGCCTAATACATAAGGTCTTAGACTTGTACTCTGGCCTAATGGTTAAGGTCTTAACTCTTACTCTGGCCTAATAGCTAAGGTCTTAACTCTTACTCTGGCCTAATAGCTAAGGTCTTAGACTCGTACTCCGGCCTAATGGTTAAGGTCTTAACTCTTACTCTGGCCTAATAGCTAAGGTCTTAGACTCGTACTCTGGCCTAATGGTTAAGGTCTTAACTCTTACTCTGGCCTAATAGCTAAGGTCTTAGACTCGTACTCTGGCCTAATGGTTAAGGTCTTAACTTTTACTCTGGCCTAATAGCTAACGTCTTAACTCTTACTCTGGCCTAATAGCTAAGGTCTTAGACTCGTACTCTGGCCTACTGGTTAAGGTCTTAACTCTTACTCTGGCCTACTGGTTAAGGTCTTAACTCTTACTCTGGCCTAATAGCTAAGGTCTTAGACTCGTACTCTGGCCTAATAGCTAAGGTCTTAGACTTGTACTCTGGTCTAATGGTTAAGGTCTTAACTCTTACTCTAGCCTATTAGCTAAGGTCTTAACTCTTACTCTGGCCTACTGGTTAAGGTCTTAACTCTTACTCTGGCCTAATAGCTAAAGTCTTAGACTCGTACTCTGGCCTAATAGCTAAGGTCTTAACTCTTACTCTGGCCTAATAGCTAAGGTCTTAGACTCGTACTCTAGCCTACTGTTTAAGGTCTTAACTCTTACTCTGGCCTACTGGTTAAGGTCTTAACTCTTACTCTGGCCTAATAGCTAAGGTCTTAACTCTTACTCTAGCCTAATAGCAACGGTCTTAGACTCGTACTCTGGCCTAATGGTTAAGGTCTGAACTCTTACTCTGGCCTAATAGCTAAGGTCTTAACTCTTCCTCTGGCCTAATAGCTAAGGTCTTAGACTCGTACTCTGGCCTAATAGCTAAGGTCCTAGACTCGTACTCTGGCCTAATGGTTAAGGTATTAACTCTTACTCTGGCCTACTGGTTAAGGTCTTAACTCTTACTCTGGCCTACTGATTAAGGTCTTAACTCTTAATCTGGCATAATAGCTAAGGTCTTAACTCTTACTCTGGCCTAATACATAAGGTCTTAGACTTGTACTCTGGCCTAATGGTTAAGGTCTTAACTCTTACTCTGGCCTAATAGCTAAGGTCTTAACTCTTACTCTGGCCTAATAGCTAAGGTCTTAGACTCGTACTCCGGCCTAATGGTTAAGGTCTTAACTCTTACTCTGGCCTAATAGCTAAGGTCTTAGACTCGTACTCTGGCCTAATGGTTAAGGTCTTAACTCTTACTCTGGCCTAATAGCTAAGGTCTTAGACTCGTACTCTGGCCTATTGGTTAAGGTCTTAACTTTTACTCTGGCCTAATAGCTAACGTCTTAACTCTTACTCTGGCCTAATAGCTAAGGTCTTAGACTCGTACTCTGGCCTACTGGTTAAGGTCTTAACTCTTACTCTGGCCTACTGGTTAAGGTCTTAACTCTTACTCTGGCCTAATAGCTAAGGTCTTAGACTCGTACTCTGGCCTAATAGCTAAGGTCTTAGACTCGTACTCTGGCCTAATGGTTAAGGTCTGAACTCTTACTCTGGCCTAATAGCTAAGGTCTTAACTCTTCCTCTGGCCTAATAGCTAAGGTCTTAGACTCGTACTCTGGCCTAATAGCTAAGGTCCTAGACTCGTACTCTGGCCTAATGGTTAAGGTCTTAACTCTTACTCTGGCCTAATAGCTAAGGTCTTAGACTCGTACTCTGGCCTAATGGTTAAGGTCTTAACTTTTACTCTGGCCTAATAGCTAAGGTCTTAACTCTTACTCTGGCCTAATAGCTAAGGTCTTAGACTCGTACTCTGGCCTACTGGTTAAGGTCTTAACTCTTACTCTGGCCTAACAGCTAAGGTCTTAGACTCGTACTCTAGCCTACTGGTTAAGGTCTTAACTCTTACTCTGGCCTACTGGTTAGGGTCTTAACTCTTACTCTGGCCTAATAGCTAAGGTCTTAACTCTTACTCTGGCCTAATAGCTACGGTCTTAGACTCGTACTCTGGCCTAATGGTTAAGGTCTGAACTCTTACTCTGGCCTAATAGTTAAGTCTTAGACTCGTACTATGGCCTAATGGTTAAGGTCTTAACTCTTGCTCTGGCCTACTGGTTAAGGTCTTAACTCTTACTCTGGCCTAATAGCTAACGTCTTAGACTCGTACTCTGGCCTAATGGTTAAGGTCTTAACTCTTACTCTGGCCTAATAGTTAAGGTTTTAGACTCGTACTCTGGCCTAATGGTTAAGGTCTTAACTCTTACTCTGGCCTACTGGTTAAGGTCTTAACTCTTACTCTGGCCTAATAGCTAAGGTCTTAGACTCGTACTCTGGCCTACTGGTTAAGGTCTTAACTCTTACTCTGGCCTAACAGCTAAGGTCTTAACTCTTACTGTGGCCTACTGGTTAAGGTCTTAACTCTTACTCTGGCCTAATAGCTAAGGTCTGAGACTCGTACTCTGGCCTAATAGCTAAGGTCTTAGATTCGTACTCTGGCCTACTGGTTAAGGTCTTAACTCTTACTCTGGCCTAATAGCTAAGGTCTTAACTCTTACTCTGGCCTACTGTTTAATGTGTTAACTCTTACTCAGGCCTAATAGCTAAGGTCTTAGACTCGTGCTCTGGCCTAATACCTAAGGTCTTAACTCTTACTCTGGCCTAATAGCTAAGGTCTTAGACTCGTACTCTGGCCTAATGGTTAAGGTCTTAACTCTTACTCTGGCCTACTGGTTAAGGTCTTAACTCTTACTCTGGCCTAATAGCTAAGGTCTTAGACTCGTACTCTGGCCTACTGGTTAAGGTCTTAACTCTTACTCTGGCCTACTGGTTAAGGTCTTAACTCTTACTCTGGCCTAATAGCTAAGGTCTTAGACTCGTACTCTGGCCTAATAGCTAAGGTCTTAGACTCATACTCTGGTCTAATGGTTAAGGTCTTAACTCTTACTCTAGCCTAATAGCTAAGGTCTTAACTCTTACTCTGGCCTGATGGTTAAGGTCTTAACTCTTACTCTGGCCTAATAGCTAAGGTCTTAGACTCGTACTCTGGCCTAATAGCTAAGGTCTTAGACTCGTACTCTGGCCTACAGGTTGAGGTCTTAACTCTTACTCTGGCCTACTGGTTAAGGTCTTAACTCTTACTCTGGCCTAATAGCTAAGGTCTTAGACTCGTACTCTGGCCTAATGGTTAAGGTCTTAACTCTTACTCTGGCCTACTGGTTAAGGTCTTAACTCTTACTCTGGCCTACTGATTAAGGTCTTAACTCTTAATCTGGCATAATAGCTAAGGTCTTAACTCTTACTCTGGCCTAATGGTTAAGGTCTTAACTCTTACTCTGGCCTAATAGCTAAGGTCTTATACTCGTACTCTGGCCTAATAGCTAAGGTCTTAGACTCGTACTCTGGCCTAATGGTTAAGGTCTTAACTCTTACTCTGGCCTAATAGCTAAGGTCTTAGACTCGTACTCTGGCCTAATGGTTAAGGTCTTAACTTTTACTCTGGCCTAATAGCTAACGTCTTAACTCTTACTCTGGCCTAATAGCTAAGGTCTTAGACTCGTACTCTGGCCTACTGGTTAAGGTCTTAACTCTTACTCTGGCCTACTGGTTAAGGTCTTAACTCTTACTCTGGCCTAATAGCTAAGGTCTTAGACTCGTACTCTGGCCTAATAGCTAAGGTCTTAGACTCGTACTCTGGTCTAATGGTTAAGGTCTTAACTCTTACTCTAGCCTATTAGCTAAGGTCTTAACTCTTACTCTGGCCTACTGGTTAAGGTCTTAACTCTTACTCTGGCCTAATAGCTAAAGTCTTAGACTCGTACTCTGGCCTAATAGCTAAGGTCTTAACTCTTACTCTGGCCTAATAGCTAAGGTCTTAGACTCGTACTCTAGCCTACTGTTTAAGGTCTTAACTCTTACTCTGGCCTACTGGTTAAGGTTTTAACTCTCACTCTGGCCTAATAGCTAAGGTCTTACCTCTTACTCTAGCCTAATAGCTACGGTCTTAGACTCGTACTCTGGCCTAATGGTTAAGGTCTGAACTCTTACTCTGGCCTAATAGCTAAGGTCTTAACTCTTCCTCTGGCCTAATAGCTAAGGTCTTAGACTCGTACTCTGGCCTAATAGCTAAGGTCTTAGACTTGTGCTCTGGCCTAATGGTTAAGGTCTTAACTCTTACTCTGGCCTAATAGCTAAGGTCTTAGACTTGTACTCTGGCCTAATGGTTAAGGTCTTAACTTTTACTCTGGCCTAATAGCTAAGGTCTTAACTCTTACTCTGGCCTAATAGCTAAGGTCTTAGACTCGTACTCTGGCATACTGGTTAAGGTCTTAACTCTTACTCTGGCCTAACAGCTAAGGTCTTAGACTCGTACTCTAGCCTACTGGTTAAGGTCTTAACTCTTACTCTAGCCTAATAGCTAAGGTCTTAACTCTTACTCTGGCCTACTGGTTAAGGTCTTAACTCTTACTCTGGCCTAATAGCTAAGGTCTTAGACTCATACTCTGGCCTAATAGCCAAGGTCTTAGACTCGTACTCTGGCCTACAGGTTGAGGTCTTAACTCTTACTCTGGCCTACTGGTTAAGGTCTTAACTCTTACTCTGGCCTAATAGCTAAGGTCTTAGACTCATACTCTGGCCTAATGGTTAAGGTCTTAACTCTTACTCTGGCCTACTGGTTAAGGTCTTAACTCTTACTCTGGCCTACTGATTAAGGTCTTAACTCTTAATCTGGCATAATAGCTAAGGTCTTAACTCTTACTCTGGCCTAATACATAAGGTCTTAGACTCGTACTCTGGCCTAATGGTTAAGGTCTTAACTCTTACTCTGGCCTAATAGCTAAGGTCTTAACTCTTACTCTGGCCTAATAGCTAAGGTCTTAGACTCGTACTCCGGCCTAATGGTTAAGGTCTAAACTCTTACTCTGGCCTAATAGCTATGGTCTTAGACTCGTACTCTGGCCTAATAGCTATGGTCTTAGACTCGTACTCTGGCCTAATGGTTAAGGTCTTAACTCTTACTCTGGCCTAATAGCTAAGGTCTTAGACTCGTACTCTGGCCTAATGGTTAAGGTCTTAACTTTTACTCTGGCCTAATAGCTAACGTCTTAACTCTTACTCTGGCCTAATAGCTAAGGTCTTAGACTCGTACTCTGGCCTACTGGTTAAGGTCTTAACTCTTACTCTGGCCTAATAGCTAAGGTCTTAGACTCGTACTCTGGTCTAATAGCTAAGGTCTTAGACTCGTACTCTGGTCTAATGGTTAGGGTCTTAACTCTTACTCTAGCCTATTAGCTAAGGTCTTAACTCTTACTCTGGCCTACTGGTTAAGGTCTTAACTCTTACTCTGGCCTAATAGCTAAAGTCTTAGACTCGTACTCTGGCCTAATAGCTAAGGTCTTAACTCTTACTCTGGCCTAATAGCTAAGGTCTTAGACTCGTACTCTAGCCTACTGTTTAAGGTCTTAACTCTTACTCTGGCCTACTGGTTAAGGTCTTATCTCTTACTCTAGCCTAATAGCTACAGTCTTAGACTCGTACTCTGGTCTAATGGTTAAGGTCTGAACTCTTACTCTGGCCTAATAGCTAAGGTCTTAACTCTTCCTCTGGCCTAATAGCTAAGGTCTTAGACTCGTACTCTGGCCTAATAGCTAAGGTCTTAGACTCGTACTCTGGCCTAATGGTTAAGGTCTTAACTCTTACTCTGGCCTAATAGCTAAGGTCTTAGACTTGTACTCTGGCCTAATGGTTAAGGTCTTAACTTTTACTCTGGCCTAATAGCTAAGGTCTTAACTCTTACTCTGGCCTAATAGCTAAGGTCTTAGACTTGTACTCTGGCCTACTGGTTAAGGTCTTAACTCTTACTCTGGCCTAACAGCTAAGGTCTTAGACTCGTACTCTAGCCTACTGGTAAAGGTCTTAACTCTTACTCTGGCCTTCTGGTTAAGGTCTTAACTCTTACTCTGGCCTAATAGCTAAGGTCTTAACTCTTACTCTGGCCTAATAGCTAAGGTCTTAGGGTCGTATTCTGGCCTACTGGTTAAGGTCTTAACTCGTACTCTGGCCTAATAGCTAAGGTCTTAACTCTTACTCTGGCCTAACAGCTAAGGTCTTAGACTCGTACTCTGGCCTAATGGTTAAGGTCTTAACTCTTACTCTGGCCTACTGGTTAAGGTCTTAACTCTTACTCTGGCCTAATGGTTAAGGTCTTAACTTTTACTCTGGCCTAATAGCTAAGGTCTTAACTCTTACTCTGGCCTAATAGCTAAGGTCTTAGACTCGCACTCTGGCCTAATGGTTAAGGTCTGAAATCTTACTCTGGCCTAATAGCTAAGGTCTTAACTCTTCCTCTGGCCTAATAGCTAAGGTTTTAGACTCGTACTCTGGCCTAATAGCTAAGGTCTTAGACTTGTGCTCTGGCCTAATGGTTAAGGTCTTAACTCTCACTCTGGCCTAATAGCTAAGGTCTTAACTCTTACTCTAGCCTAATAGCTACGGTCTTAGACTCGTACTCTGGCCTAATGGTTAAGGTCTGAACTCTTACTCTGGCCTAATAGCTAAGGTCTTAACTCTTCCTCTGGCCTAATAGCTAAGGTCTTAGACTCGTACTCTGGCCTAATAGCTAAGGTCTTAGACTTGTGCTCTGGCCTAATGGTTAAGGTCTTAACTCTTACTCTGGCCTAATAGCTAAGGTCTTAGACTTGTACTCTGGCCTAATGGTTAAGGTCTTAACTTTTACTCTGGCCTAATAGCTAAGGTCTTAACTCTTACTCTGGCCTAATAGCTAAGGTCTTAGACTCGTACTCTGGCATACTGGTTAAGGTCTTAACTCTTACTCTGGCCTACTGGTTAAGGTCTTAACTCTTACTCTGGCCTACTGATTAAGGTCTTAACTCTTAATCTGGCATAATAGCTAAGGTCTTAACTCTTACTCTGGCCTAATATATAAGGTCTTAGACTCGTACTCTGGCCTAATGGTTAAGGTCTTAACTCTTACTCTGGCCTAATAGCTAAGGTCTTAACTCTTACTCTGGCCTAATAGCTAAGGTCTTAGACTCGTACTCCGGCCTAATGGTTAAGGTCTTAACTCTTACTCTGGCCTAATAGCTAAGGTCTTAGACTCGTACTCTGGCCTAATAGCTATGGTCTTAGACTCGTACTCTGGCCTAATGGTTAAGGTCTTAACTCTTACTCTGGCCTAATAGCTAAGGTCTTAGACTCGTACTCTGGCCTAATGGTTAAGGTCTTAACTTTTACTCTGGCCAAATAGCTAACGTCTTAACTCTTACTCTGGCCTAATAGCTAAGGTCTTAGACTCGTACTCTGGCCTACTGGTTAAGGTCTTAACTCTTACTCTGGCCTACTGGTTAAGGTCTTAACTCTTACTCTGGCCTAATAGCTAAGGTCTTAGACTCGTACTCTGGCCTAATAGCTAAGGTCTTAGACTCGTACTCTGGTCTAATGGTTAAGGTCTTAACTCTTACTCTAGCCTATTAGCTAAGGTCTTAACTCTTACTCTGGCCTACTGGTTAAGGTCTTAACTCTTACTCTGGCCTAATAGCTAAAGTCTTAGACTCGTACTCTGGCCTAATAGCTAAGGTCTTAACTCTTACTCTGGCCTAATAGCTAAGGTCTTAGACTCGTACTCTAGCCTACTGTTTAAGGTCTTAACTCTTACTCTGGCCTACTGGTTAAGGTCTTATCTCTTACTCTAGCCTAATAGCTACAGTCTTAGACTCGTACTCTGGTCTAATGGTTAAGGTCTGAACTCTTACTCTGGCCTAATAGCTAAGGTCTTAACTCTTCCTCTGGCCTAATAGCTAAGGTCTTAGACTCGTACTCTGGCCTAATAGCTAAGGTCTTAGACTCGTACTCTGGCCTAATGGTTAAGGTCTTAACTCTTACTCTGGCCTAATAGCTAAGGTCTTAGACTTGTACTCTGGCCTAATGGTTAAGGTCTTAACTTTTACTCTGGCCTAATAGCTAAGGTCTTAACTCTTACTCTGGCCTAATAGCTAAGGTCTTAGACTTGTACTCTGGCCTACTGGTTAAGGTCTTAACTCTTACTCTGGCCTAATAGCTAAGGTCTTAGACTCGTACTCTGGCCTAATAGCTAAGGTCTTAGACTCGTACTCTGGCCTAATGGTTAAGGTCTGAACTCTTACTCTGGCCTAATAGCTAAGGTCTTAACTCTTCCTCTGGCCTAATAGCTAAGGTCTTAGACTCGTACTCTGGCCTAATAGCTAAGGTCCTAGACTCGTACTCTGGCCTAATGGTTAAGGTCTTAACTCTTACTCTGGCCTAATAGCTAAGGTCTTAGACTCGTACTCTGGCCTAATGGTTAAGGTCTTAACTTTTACTCTGGCCTAATAGCTAAGGTCTTAACTCTTACTCTGGCCTAATAGCTAAGGTCTTAGACTCGTACTCTGGCCTACTGGTTAAGGTCTTAACTCTTACTCTGGCCTAACAGCTAAGGTCTTAGACTCGTACTCTAGCCTACTGGTTAAGGTCTTAACTCTTACTCTGGCCTACTGGTTAGGGTCTTAACTCTTACTCTGGCCTAATAGCTAAGGTCTTAACTCTTACTCTGGCCTAATAGCTACGGTCTTAGACTCGTACTCTGGCCTAATGGTTAAGGTCTGAACTCTTACTCTGGCCTAATAGTTAAGTCTTAGACTCGTACTATGGCCTAATGGTTAAGGTCTTAACTCTTGCTCTGGCCTACTGGTTAAGGTCTTAACTCTTACTCTGGCCTAATAGCTAACGTCTTAGACTCGTACTCTGGCCTAATGGTTAAGGTCTTAACTCTTACTCTGGCCTAATAGTTAAGGTTTTAGACTCGTACTCTGGCCTAATGGTTAAGGTCTTAACTCTTACTCTGGCCTACTGGTTAAGGTCTTAACTCTTACTCTGGCCTAATAGCTAAGGTCTTAGACTCGTACTCTGGCCTACTGGTTAAGGTCTTAACTCTTACTCTGGCCTAACAGCTAAGGTCTTAACTCTTACTGTGGCCTACTGGTTAAGGTCTTAACTCTTACTCTGGCCTAATAGCTAAGGTCTGAGACTCGTACTCTGGCCTAATAGCTAAGGTCTTAGATTCGTACTCTGGCCTACTGGTTAAGGTCTTAACTCTTACTCTGGCCTAATAGCTAAGGTCTTAACTCTTACTCTGGCCTACTGTTTAATGTGTTAACTCTTACTCAGGCCTAATAGCTAAGGTCTTAGACTCGTGCTCTGGCCTAATACCTAAGGTCTTAACTCTTACTCTGGCCTAATAGCTAAGGTCTTAGACTCGTACTCTGGCCTAATGGTTAAGGTCTTAACTCTTACTCTGGCCTACTGGTTAAGGTCTTAACTCTTACTCTGGCCTAATAGCTAAGGTCTTAGACTCGTACTCTGGCCTACTGGTTAAGGTCTTAACTCTTACTCTGGCCTACTGGTTAAGGTCTTAACTCTTACTCTGGCCTAATAGCTAAGGTCTTAGACTCGTACTCTGGCCTAATAGCTAAGGTCTTAGACTCATACTCTGGTCTAATGGTTAAGGTCTTAACTCTTACTCTAGCCTAATAGCTAAGGTCTTAACTCTTACTCTGGCCTGATGGTTAAGGTCTTAACTCTTACTCTGGCCTAATAGCTAAGGTCTTAGACTCGTACTCTGGCCTAATAGCTAAGGTCTTAGACTCGTACTCTGGCCTACAGGTTGAGGTCTTAACTCTTACTCTGGCCTACTGGTTAAGGTCTTAACTCTTACTCTGGCCTAATAGCTAAGGTCTTAGACTCGTACTCTGGCCTAATGGTTAAGGTCTTAACTCTTACTCTGGCCTACTGGTTAAGGTCTTAACTCTTACTCTGGCCTACTGATTAAGGTCTTAACTCTTAATCTGGCATAATAGCTAAGGTCTTAACTCTTACTCTGGCCTAATGGTTAAGGTCTTAACTCTTACTCTGGCCTAATAGCTAAGGTCTTATACTCGTACTCTGGCCTAATAGCTAAGGTCTTAGACTCGTACTCTGGCCTAATGGTTAAGGTCTTAACTCTTACTCTGGCCTAATAGCTAAGGTCTTAGACTCGTACTCTGGCCTAATGGTTAAGGTCTTAACTTTTACTCTGGCCTAATAGCTAACGTCTTAACTCTTACTCTGGCCTAATAGCTAAGGTCTTAGACTCGTACTCTGGCCTACTGGTTAAGGTCTTAACTCTTACTCTGGCCTACTGGTTAAGGTCTTAACTCTTACTCTGGCCTAATAGCTAAGGTCTTAGACTCGTACTCTGGCCTAATAGCTAAGGTCTTAGACTCGTACTCTGGTCTAATGGTTAAGGTCTTAACTCTTACTCTAGCCTATTAGCTAAGGTCTTAACTCTTACTCTGGCCTACTGGTTAAGGTCTTAACTCTTACTCTGGCCTAATAGCTAAAGTCTTAGACTCGTACTCTGGCCTAATAGCTAAGGTCTTAACTCTTACTCTGGCCTAATAGCTAAGGTCTTAGACTCGTACTCTAGCCTACTGTTTAAGGTCTTAACTCTTACTCTGGCCTACTGGTTAAGGTTTTAACTCTCACTCTGGCCTAATAGCTAAGGTCTTACCTCTTACTCTAGCCTAATAGCTACGGTCTTAGACTCGTACTCTGGCCTAATGGTTAAGGTCTGAACTCTTACTCTGGCCTAATAGCTAAGGTCTTAACTCTTCCTCTGGCCTAATAGCTAAGGTCTTAGACTCGTACTCTGGCCTAATAGCTAAGGTCTTAGACTTGTGCTCTGGCCTAATGGTTAAGGTCTTAACTCTTACTCTGGCCTAATAGCTAAGGTCTTAGACTTGTACTCTGGCCTAATGGTTAAGGTCTTAACTTTTACTCTGGCCTAATAGCTAAGGTCTTAACTCTTACTCTGGCCTAATAGCTAAGGTCTTAGACTCGTACTCTGGCATACTGGTTAAGGTCTTAACTCTTACTCTGGCCTAACAGCTAAGGTCTTAGACTCGTACTCTAGCCTACTGGTTAAGGTCTTAACTCTTACTCTAGCCTAATAGCTAAGGTCTTAACTCTTACTCTGGCCTACTGGTTAAGGTCTTAACTCTTACTCTGGCCTAATAGCTAAGGTCTTAGACTCGTACTCTGGCCTAATAGCCAAGGTCTTAGACTCGTACTCTGGCCTACAGGTTGAGGTCTTAACTCTTACTCTGGCCTACTGGTTAAGGTCTTAACTCTTACTCTGGCCTAATAGCTAAGGTCTTAGACTCATACTCTGGCCTAATGGTTAAGGTCTTAACTCTTACTCTGGCCTACTGGTTAAGGTCTTAACTCTTACTCTGGCCTACTGATTAAGGTCTTAACTCTTAATCTGGCATAATAGCTAAGGTCTTAACTCTTACTCTGGCCTAATACATAAGGTCTTAGACTCGTACTCTGGCCTAATGGTTAAGGTCTTAACTCTTACTCTGGCCTAATAGCTAAGGTCTTAACTCTTACTCTGGCCTAATAGCTAAGGTCTTAGACTCGTACTCCGGCCTAATGGTTAAGGTCTAAACTCTTACTCTGGCCTAATAGCTAAGGTCTTAGACTCGTACTCTGGCCTAATAGCTATGGTCTTAGACTCGTACTCTGGCCTAATGGTTAAGGTCTTAACTCTTACTCTGGCCTAATAGCTAAGGTCTTAGACTCGTACTCTGGCCTAATGGTTAAGGTCTTAACTTTTACTCTGGCCTAATAGCTAACGTCTTAACTCTTACTCTGGCCTAATAGCTAAGGTCTTAGACTCGTACTCTGGCCTACTGGTTAAGGTCTTAACTCTTACTCTGGCCTAATAGCTAAGGTCTTAGACTCGTACTCTGGCCTAATAGCTAAGGTCTTAGACTCGTACTCTGGTCTAATGGTTAGGGTCTTAACTCTTACTCTAGCCTATTAGCTAAGGTCTTAACTCTTACTCTGGCCTACTGGTTAAGGTCTTAACTCTTACTCTGGCCTAATAGCTAAAGTCTTAGACTCGTACTCTGGCCTAATAGCTAAGGTCTTAACTCTTACTCTGGCCTAATAGCTAAGGTCTTAGACTCGTACTCTAGCCTACTGTTTAAGGTCTTAACTCTTACTCTGGCCTACTGGTTAAGGTCTTATCTCTTACTCTAGCCTAATAGCTACAGTCTTAGACTCGTACTCTGGTCTAATGGTTAAGGTCTGAACTCTTACTCTGGCCTAATAGCTAAGGTCTTAACTCTTCCTCTGGCCTAATAGCTAAGGTCTTAGACTCGTACTCTGGCCTAATAGCTAAGGTCTTAGACTCGTACTCTGGCCTAATGGTTAAGGTCTTAACTCTTACTCTGGCCTAATAGCTAAGGTCTTAGACTTGTACTCTGGCCTAATGGTTAAGGTCTTAACTTTTACTCTGGCCTAATAGCTAAGGTCTTAACTCTTACTCTGGCCTAATAGCTAAGGTCTTAGACTTGTACTCTGGCCTACTGGTTAAGGTCTTAACTCTTACTCTGGCCTAACAGCTAAGGTCTTAGACTCGTACTCTAGCCTACTGGTAAAGGTCTTAACTCTTACTCTGGCCTTCTGGTTAAGGTCTTAACTCTTACTCTGGCCTAATAGCTAAGGTCTTAACTCTTACTCTGGCCTAATAGCTAAGGTCTTAGGGTCGTATTCTGGCCTACTGGTTAAGGTCTTAACTCGTACTCTGGCCTAATAGCTAAGGTCTTAACTCTTACTCTGGCCTAACAGCTAAGGTCTTAGACTCGTACTCTGGCCTAATGGTTAAGGTCTTAACTCTTACTCTGGCCTACTGGTTAAGGTCTTAACTCTTACTCTGGCCTAATGGTTAAGGTCTTAACTTTTACTCTGGCCTAATAGCTAAGGTCTTAACTCTTACTCTGGCCTAATAGCTAAGGTCTTAGACTCGCACTCTGGCCTAATGGTTAAGGTCTGAAATCTTACTCTGGCCTAATAGCTAAGGTCTTAACTCTTCCTCTGGCCTAATAGCTAAGGTTTTAGACTCGTACTCTGGCCTAATAGCTAAGGTCTTAGACTTGTGCTCTGGCCTAATGGTTAAGGTCTTAACTCTCACTCTGGCCTAATAGCTAAGGTCTTAACTCTTACTCTAGCCTAATAGCTACGGTCTTAGACTCGTACTCTGGCCTAATGGTTAAGGTCTGAACTCTTACTCTGGCCTAATAGCTAAGGTCTTAACTCTTCCTCTGGCCTAATAGCTAAGGTCTTAGACTCGTACTCTGGCCTAATAGCTAAGGTCTTAGACTTGTGCTCTGGCCTAATGGTTAAGGTCTTAACTCTTACTCTGGCCTAATAGCTAAGGTCTTAGACTTGTACTCTGGCCTAATGGTTAAGGTCTTAACTTTTACTCTGGCCTAATAGCTAAGGTCTTAACTCTTACTCTGGCCTAATAGCTAAGGTCTTAGACTCGTACTCTGGCATACTGGTTAAGGTCTTAACTCTTACTCTGGCCTACTGGTTAAGGTCTTAACTCTTACTCTGGCCTACTGATTAAGGTCTTAACTCTTAATCTGGCATAATAGCTAAGGTCTTAACTCTTACTCTGGCCTAATATATAAGGTCTTAGACTCGTACTCTGGCCTAATGGTTAAGGTCTTAACTCTTACTCTGGCCTAATAGCTAAGGTCTTAACTCTTACTCTGGCCTAATAGCTAAGGTCTTAGACTCGTACTCCGGCCTAATGGTTAAGGTCTTAACTCTTACTCTGGCCTAATAGCTAAGGTCTTAGACTCGTACTCTGGCCTAATAGCTATGGTCTTAGACTCGTACTCTGGCCTAATGGTTAAGGTCTTAACTCTTACTCTGGCCTAATAGCTAAGGTCTTAGACTCGTACTCTGGCCTAATGGTTAAGGTCTTAACTTTTACTCTGGCCAAATAGCTAACGTCTTAACTCTTACTCTGGCCTAATAGCTAAGGTCTTAGACTCGTACTCTGGCCTACTGGTTAAGGTCTTAACTCTTACTCTGGCCTACTGGTTAAGGTCTTAACTCTTACTCTGGCCTAATAGCTAAGGTCTTAGACTCGTACTCTGGCCTAATAGCTAAGGTCTTAGACTCGTACTCTGGTCTAATGGTTAAGGTCTTAACTCTTACTCTAGCCTATTAGCTAAGGTCTTAACTCTTACTCTGGCCTACTGGTTAAGGTCTTAACTCTTACTCTGGCCTAATAGCTAAAGTCTTAGACTCGTACTCTGGCCTAATAGCTAAGGTCTTAACTCTTACTCTGGCCTAATAGCTAAGGTCTTAGACTCGTACTCTAGCCTACTGTTTAAGGTCTTAACTCTTACTCTGGCCTACTGGTTAAGGTCTTATCTCTTACTCTAGCCTAATAGCTACAGTCTTAGACTCGTACTCTGGTCTAATGGTTAAGGTCTGAACTCTTACTCTGGCCTAATAGCTAAGGTCTTAACTCTTCCTCTGGCCTAATAGCTAAGGTCTTAGACTCGTACTCTGGCCTAATAGCTAAGGTCTTAGACTCGTACTCTGGCCTAATGGTTAAGGTCTTAACTCTTACTCTGGCCTAATAGCTAAGGTCTTAGACTTGTACTCTGGCCTAATGGTTAAGGTCTTAACTTTTACTCTGGCCTAATAGCTAAGGTCTTAACTCTTACTCTGGCCTAATAGCTAAGGTCTTAGACTTGTACTCTGGCCTACTGGTTAAGGTCTTAACTCTTACTCTGGCCTAACAGCTAAGGTCTTAGACTCGTACTCTAGCCTACTGGTTAAGGTCTTAACTCTTACTCTGGCCTACTGGTTAAGGTCTTAACTCTTACTCTGGCCTAATAGCTAAGGTCTTAACTCTTACTCTGGCCTAATAGCTAAGGTCTTAGGGTCGTATTCTGGCCTACTGGTTAAGGTCTTAACTCGTACTCTGGCCTAATAGCTAAGGTCTTAACTCTTACTCTGGCCTAATAGCTAAGGTCTTAGACTCGTACTCTGGCCTAATGGTTAAGGTCTTAACTCTTACTCTGGCCTACTGGTTAAGGTCTTAACTCTTACTCTGGCCTAATGGTTAAGGTCTTAACTTTTACTCTGGCCTAATAGCTAAGGTCTTAACTCTTACTCTGGCCTAATAGCTAAGGTCTTAGACTCGTACTCTGGCCTACTGGTTAAGGTCTTAACTCTTACTCTGGCCTAATACATAAGGTCTTAGACTCGTACTCTGGCCTAATGGTTAAGGTCTTAACTCTTACTCTGGCCTAATAGCTAAGGTCTTAACTCTTACTCTGGCCTAATAGCTAAGGTCTTAGACTCGTACTCCGGCCTAATGGTTAAGGTCTTAACTCTTACTCTGGCCTAATAGCTAAGGTCTTAGACTCGTACTCTGGCCTAATGGTTAAGGTCTCAACTTTTACTCTGGCCTAATAGCTAACGTCTTAACTCTTACTCTGGCCTAATAGCTAAGGTCTTAGACTCGTACTCTGGCCTACTGGTTAAGGTCTTAACTCTTACTCTGGCCTACTGGTTAAGGTCTTAACTCTTACTCTGGCCTAATAGCTAAGGTCTTAGACTCGTACTCTGGCCTAATAGCTAAGGTCTTAGACTCGTACTCTGGTCTAATGGTTAAGGTCTTAACTCTTACTCTAGCCTATTAGCTAAGGTCTTAACTCTTACTCTGGCCTACTGGTTAAGGTCTTAACTCTTACTCTGGCCTAATAGCTAAAGTCTTAGACTCGTACTCTGGCCTAATAGCTAAGGTCTTAACTCTTACTCTGGCCTAATAGCTAAGGTCTTAGACTCGTACTCTAGCCTACTGTTTAAGGTCTTAACTCTTACTCTGGCCTACTGGTTAAGGTCTTAACTCTTACTCTGGCCTAATAGCTAAGGTCTTAACTCTTACTCTAGCCTAATAGCTACAGTCTTAGACTCGTACTCTGGTCTAATGGTTAAGGTCTGAACTCTTACTCTGGCCTAATAGCTAAGGTCTTAACTCTTCCTCTGGCCTAATAGCTAAGGTCTTAGACTCGTACTCTGGCCTAATAGCTAAGGTCTTAGACTCGTACTCTGGCCTAATGGTTAAGGTCTTAACTCTTACTCTGGCCTAATAGCTAAGGTCTTAGACTTGTACTCTGGCCTAATGGTTAAGGTCTTAACTTTTACTCTGGCCTAATAGCTAAGGTCTTAACTCTTACTCTGGCCTAATAGCTAAGGTCTTAGACTTGTACTCTGGCCTACTGGTTAAGGTCTTAACTCTTACTCTGGCCTAACAGCTAAGGTCTTAGACTCGTACTGTAGCCTACTGGTTAAGGTCTTAACTCTTACTCTGGCCTACTGGTTAAGGTCTTAACTCTTACTCTGACCTAATAGCTAAGGTCTTAACTCTTACTCTGGCCTAATAGCTACGGTCTTAGACTCGTACTCTGGCCTAATGGTTAAGGTCTGAACTCTTACTCTGGCCTAATAGTTAAAGTCTTAGACTCGTACTATGGCCTAATGGTTAAGGTCTTAACTCTTGCTCTGGCCTACTGGTTAAGGTCTTAACTCTTACTCTGGCCTAATAGCTAACGTCTTAGACTCGTACTCTGGCCTAATGGTTAAGGTCTTAACTCTTACTCTGGCCTAATAGCTAAGGTTTTAGACTCATACTCTGGCCTAATGGTTAAGGTCTTAACTCTTACTCTGGCCTACTGGTTAAGGTCTTAACTCTTACTCTGGCCTAATAGCTAAGGTCTTAGACTCATACTCTGGCCTAATAGCTAAGGTCTTAGACTCGTACTCTGGCCTACAGGTTGAGGTCTTAACTCTTACTCTGGCCTACTGGTTAAGGTCTTAACTCTTACTCTGGCCTAATAGCTAAGGTCTTAGACTCGTACTCTGGCCTACAGGTTGAGGTCTTAACTCTTACTCTGGCCTACTGGTTAAGGTCTTAACTCTTACTCTGGCCTAACAGCTAAGGTCTTAACTCTTACTCTGGCCTACTGGTTAAGGTCTTAACTCTTACTCTGGCCTAATAGCTAAGGTCTGAGACTCGTACTCTGGCCTAATAGCTAAGGTCTTAGATTCGTACTCTGGCCTACTGGTTAAGGTCTTAACTCTTACTCTGGCCTAATAGCTAAGGTCTTAACTCTTACTCTGGCCTACTGTTTAATGTGTTAACTCTTACTCTGGCCTAATAGCTAAGGTCTTAGACTCGTGCTCTGGCCTAATAGCTAAGGTCTTAACTCTTGCTATGGCCTAATAGCTAAGGTCTTAGACTCATACTCTGGCCTAATGGTTAAGGTCTTAACTCTTACTCTGGCCTACTGGTTAAGGTCTTAACTCTTACTCTGGCCTAATAGCTAAGGTCTTAGACTCGTACTATGGCCTAATGGTTAAGGTCTTAACTCTTACTCTGGCCTACTGGTTAAGGTCTTAACTCTTACTCTGGCCTAATAGCTAAGGTCTTAACTCTTACTCTGGCCTAATAGCAAAGGTCTTAGACTCGAAATCTGTCCTAATGGTTAAGGTCTTAACTCTTACTCTGGCCTAATAGCTAAGGTCTTAACTCTTACTCTGGCCTAATAGCTAAGGTCTTAGACTCGTACTATGGCCTACAGGTTAAGGTCTTAACTCTTACTCTGGCCTAATGTTTAAGGTCTTAACTCTTACTCTGGCCTAAGAGCTAAGGTCTTAGACTCGTACTCTGGCCTACTGGTTAAGGTCTTAACTCTCACTCTGGCCTAATAGCTAAGGTCTTAGACTCGTACTCTGGCCTAATGGTTAAGGTCTTAACTCTTACTCTGGCCTACTGGTTAAGGTCTTAACTCTTACTCTGGACTAATAGCTAAGGTCTTAACTCCTACTCTGGCCTAATAGCTAAGGTCTTAGACTCATACTCTGGCCTAATGGTTAAGGTCCTAACTCTTACTCTGGCCTAATAGCTAAGGTCTTAACTCTTACTCTGGCCTAACAGCTTAGGTCTTAGACTCGTACTCTGGCCTAATGGTTAAGGTCTTAACTCTTACTCTGGCCTAATAGCTAAGGTCTTAGATTCGCACTCTGGCCTAATAGCTAAGGTCTTAGACTCGTATTCTGGCCTAATAGCTAAGGTCTTAGACTTGTACTCTGGCCTAATGGTTAAGGTCTTAACTCTTACTCTGGCCTAATAGCTAAGGTCTTAGACTCGTACTCTGGCCTAATGGTTAAGTTCTAAACTCTTACTCTGGCCTAATAGCTAAGGTCTTAGACTCGTACTATGGCCTAATGGTAAAGGTCTTAACTCTTACTCTGCCCTACTGGTTAAGGTCTTAGACTCGTACTCTGGCCTAAGAGATAAGGTCTTTGACTCGTACTCTGGAATAATAGTTAAGGTCTTAACTCTTACTCCGGCCTAATTGCTAAGGTCTTAGACTCGTACTATGGCCTGCAGGTTTAGGTCTTAACTCTTACTCTGGCCTAATCGCTAAGGTCTTAACTCTTACTCTGTCCTAATAGCTAAGGTCTTAGACTCGTACTCTGGCCTAATGTTTATGGTCTTAATTCTTACACTGGCCTACTGGTTAAGGTCTTAACCCTTACTCTGGCCTAATAGCTAAGGTCTTAGACTCGTACTCTGGCCTACAGGTTAAGGTCTTAACTCTTACTCTGCCCTACTGGTTACGGTCTTAACTCTTACTCTGGCCTAATAGCTAAGGTCTTAGACTCATACTCTGGCCTACTGGTTAAGGTATTAACTCTTACTCTGGCCTAATAGCTAAGGTCTTAACTTTTACTCTGGCCTAATAGCTAAGGTCTTAGACTCATACTCTGGCCTAATAGTTAAGGTCTTAACTCTTACTCTGGCCTACTGGTTAAGGTCTTAACTCTTACTCTGGCCTAATAGCTAAGGTCTAAGACTCGTACTCTGGCCTAATAGCTAAGGTCTTAGACTCGTACTCTGGCCTACTGGTTAAGGTCTTAACTCTTACTCTGGCCTAATAGCTAAGGTCTTAACTCTTACTCTGGCCTACTGGTTAAGGTCTTAACTCTTACTCTGGCCTAATAGCTAAGGTCTTAGACTCGTACTCTGGCCTAATAGCTAAGGTCTTAACTCTTACTCTGGCCTAATAGCTAAGGTCTTAGACTCGTACTCTGGCCTAATGGTTAAGGTCTTAACTCGTACTCTGGCCTACTGGTTAAGGTCGTAACTCTTACTCTGGACTAATAGCTAAGGTTTTAACTCCTACTCTGGCCTAATAGCTAAGGTCTTAGACTCATACTCTGGCCTAATGCTTAAGGTCTTAACTCTTACTCTGGCCTAATAGCTAAGGTCTTAACTCTTACTCTGGCCTAATAGCTAAGGTCTTAACTCTTACTCTGGCCTACTGGTTAAGGTCTTAACTCTTACTCTGGCCTAATAGCTAAGGTCTTAGACTCGTACTCTGGCCTAATAGCTAAGGTCTTAACTCTTACTCTGGCCTAATAGCTAAGGTCTTAGACTCGTACTCTGGCCTAATGGTTAAGGTCTTAACTCGTACTCTGGCCTACTGGTTAAGGTCGTAACTCTTACTCTGGCCTAATAGCTAAGGTCTTAGACTCATACTCTGGCCTAATGGTTAAGGTTTTAACTCTTACTCTGGCCTACTGGTTAAGGTCTTAACTCTTACTCTGGCCTAATAGCTAAGGTCTTAGACTCGCACTCTGGCCCAATGTTTAAGGTCTTAACTCTTACTCTGGCCTAATAGCTAAGGTCTTAACTCTTACTCTGGCCTAATAGCTAAGGTCTTAGACTCGTACTATGGCCTAATGGTTAAGGTCTTAACTCTTACTCTGGCATTATAGCAAAGGTCTTAGACTCGTAATCTGGCCTAATAGCTAAGGTCTTAACTATTACTCTGGTCTAATAGCTAAGGTCTTAGACTCGTACTATGGCCTACAGGTTAAGGTCTTAACTCTTACTCTGGCCTAATAGCTAAGGTCTTAACTCTTACTCCTGCCTAATAGCTAAGGTATTAGACTTGTACTCTGGCCTAATGGTTAAGGTCTTAACTCTTACTCTGCCCTACTGGTTAAGGTCTTAGACTCGTACTCTGGCCTAATAGATAAGGTCTTAGACTCGTACTCTGGCCTAATGGTTAAGGTCTTAACTCTTACTCTGGCCTAATTGCTAAGGTCTTAGACTCGTACTGTGGCCTGCAGGTTAAGGTCTTAACTCTTACTCTGGCCTAATAGCTAAGGTCTTAACTCTTACTCTGTCCTAATAGCTAAGGTCTTAGACTCGTACTCTGGCCTAATAGCTAAGGTCTTAGACTCATACTCTGGCCTAATAGCTAAGGTCTTAGACTTGTACTCTGGCCTAATGGTTAAGGTCTTAACTCTTACTCTGGCCTAATAGATAAGGTCTTAACTCTTACTCTGGCCTAATATCTAATGTCTTAGACTCGTACTCTGGCCTAATGGTTAAGGTCTTAACTCTTACTCTGGCCTAATAGCTAAGGTCTTAACTCTTACTCTGCCCTAATAGCTAAGGTCTTAGACTCGTACTATGGCCTAATGGTTAAGGTCTTAACTCTTACTCTGGCATAATAGCAAAGGTCTTAGACTCGTAATCTGGCCTAATAGCTAAGGTCTTAACTATTACTCTGGTCTAATAGCTAAGGTCTTAGACTCGTACTATGGCCTACAGGTTAAGGTCTTAACTCTTACTCTGGCCTAATAGCTAAGGTCTTAACTGTTACTCCTGCCTAATAGCTAAGGTATTAGACTTGTACTCTGGCCTAATGGTTAAGGTCTTAACTCTTACTCTGCCCTACTGGTTAAGGTCTTAGACTCGTACTCTGGCCTAATAGATAAGGTCTTAGACTCGTACTCTGGCCTAATGGTTAAGGTCTTAACTCTTACTCTGGCCTAATTGCTAAGGTCTTAGACTCGTACTGTGGCCTGCAGGTTAAGGTCTTAACTCTTACTCTGGCCTAATAGCTAAGGTCTTAACTCTTACTCTGTCCTAATAGCTAAGGTCTTAGACTCGTACTCTGGCCTAATAGCTAAGGTCTTAGACTCATACTCTGGCCTAATAGCTAAGGTCTTAGACTTGTACTCTGGCCTAATGGTTAAGGTCTTAACTCTTACTCTGGCCTAATAGCTAAGGTCTTAACTCTTACTCTGGCCTAATATCTAATGTCTTAGACTCGTACTCTGGCCTAATGGTTAAGGTCTTAACTCTAACTCTGGCCTAATAGCTAAGGTCTTAGACTCGTACTATGGCTAAATGGTTAAGGTCTTAACTCTTACTCTGGCCTACTGGTTAAGGTCTTAACTCTTACTCTGGCCTAATAGCTAAGGTCTTAGACTCGCACTCTGGCCTAATAGCTAAGGTCTTAGACTCGTACTATGGCCTAATGGTTAAGGTCTTAACTCTTACTCTGGCCTACTGGTTAAGGTCTTAACTCTTACTCTGGCCTAATAGCTAAGGTCTTAGACTCGTTCTCTGGCCTAATGGTTAAGGTCTTAACTCTTACTCTGGCCTAATAGCTAAGGTCTTAGACTCGCACTCTGGCCTAATAGCTAAGGTCTTAGACTCATACTCTGGCCTAATGGTTAAGGTCTTAACTCTTACTCTGGCCTACTGGTTAAGGTCTTAACTCTTACTCTGGCCTAATAGCTAAGGTCTTAGACTCGTACTCTGGCCTACTGGTTAAGGTCTTAACTCTTACTCTGGCCTAACAGCTAAGGTCTTAACTCTTACTCTGGTCTAATAGCTAAGGTCTTAGACTCGTACTCTGGCCTAATGTTTATGGTCTTAATTCTTACACTGGCCTACAGGTTAAGGTCTTAACCCTTACTCTGGCCTAATAGCTAAGGTCTTAGACTCGTACTCTGGCCTACAGGTTAAGGTCTTAACTCTTACTCTGGCCTACTGGTTACGTTCTTAACTCTTACTCTGGCCTAATAGCTAAGGTCTTAGACTCATACTCTGGCCTACTGGTTAAGGTCTTAACTCTTACTCTGGCCTAATAGCTAAGGTCTTAACACTTACTCTGGCCTAATAGCTAAGGTCTTATACTCGTACTCTGGCCTAATATTTAAGGTCTTAACTCTTACTCTGGCCTACTGGTTAACGTCTTAATTCTTACTCTGGCGTAATAGCTAAGGTCTAAGACTCGTACTCTGGCCTAATAGCTAAGGTCTTAAACTCGTACTCTGGCCTACTGGTTAAGGTCTTAACTCTTACTCTGGCCTAATAGCTAAGGTCTTAACTCTTACTCTGGCCTACTGGTTAAGGTCTTAACTCTTACTCTGGCCTAATAGCTAAGGTCTTAGGCTCGTACTCTGGACTAATAGCTAAGGTCTTAACTCTTACTCTGGCCTAATAGCTAAGGTCTTAGACTCGTACTCTGGCCTAATAGCTAAGGTCTTATACTCGTACTCTGGCCTACTGGTTAAGGTCGTAACTCTTACTCTGGCCTAATAGCTAAGGTCTTAACTCTTACTCTGGCCTACTGGTTAAGGTCGTAACTCTTACTCTGGCCTAATAGCTAAGGTCTTAGACTCATACTCTGGCCTAATGGTTAAGGTTTTAACTGTTACTCTGGCCTACTGGTTAAGGTCTTAACTCTTACTCTGGCCTAATAGCTAAGGTCTTAGACTCGCACTCTGGCCCAATGTTTAAGGTCTTAACTCTTACTCTGGCCTAATAGCTAAGGTCTTAACTCTTACTCTGGCCTAATAGCTAAGGTCTTAGACTCGTACTATGGCCTAATGGTTAGGGTCTTAACTCTTAGTCTGGCCTAATAGCAAAGGTCTTAGACTCGTAATCTGGCCTAATGGCTAAGGTCGTAACTATTACTCTGGTCTAATAGCTAAGGTCTTAGACTCATACTATGGCCTACAGGTTAAGGTCTTAACTCTTACTCTGGCCTAATAGCTAAGGTCTTAACTCTTACTCCTGCCTAATAGCTAAGGTATTAGACTCGTACTCTGGCCTAATGGTTAACGTCTTAACTCTTACACTGCCCTACTGGTTAAGGTCTTAGACTCGTACTCTGGCCTAATAGATAAGGTCTTAGACTCGTACTCTGGCCTAATGGTTAAGGTCTTAACTCTTACTCTGGCCTAATAGCTAAGGTCTTAGACTCGTACTGTGGCCTGCAGGTTAAGGTCTTAACTCTTACTCTGGCCAAATAGCTAAGGTCTTAACTCTTACTCTGGCCTAATAGCTATGGTCTTAGACTCGTACTCTGGCCTAATAGCTAAGGTCTTAGACTCATACTCTGGCCTAATAGCTAAGGTCTTAGACTTGTACTCTGGCCTAATGGTTAAGGTCTTAACTCTTACTCTGGCCTAATAGCTAAGGTCTTAACTCTTACTCTGGCCTAATATCTAATGTCTTAGACTCGTACTCTGGCCTAATGGTTAAGGTCTTAACTCTAACTCTGGCCTAATAGCTAAGGTCTTAGACTCGTACCATGGCCTAATGGTTAAGGTCTTAACTCTTACTCTGGCCTACTGGTTAAGGTCTTAACTCTTACTCTGGCCTAATAGCTAAGGTCTTAGACTCGTACTCTGGCCTAATGGTTAAGGTCTTAACTCTTACTCTGGCCTAATAGCTAAGGTCTTAGATTCGCACTCTGGCCTAATAGCTAAGGTCTTACACTCGTACTCTGGCCTAATGGTTAAGGTCTTAACTCTTACTCTGGCCTACTGGTTAAGGTCATAACACTTACTCTGGCCTAATAGCTAAGGTCTTAGACTCATACTCTGGCCTACTGGTTAAGGTCTTAACTCTTACTCTGGCCTAATAGCTAAGGTCTTAACTCTTACTCTGGCCTAATAGCTAAGGTCTTAGACTCGTACTCTGGCCTAATAGTTAAGGTCTTAACTCTTACTCTGGCCTACTGGTTAAGGTCTTAACTCTTACTCTGGCCTAATAGCTAAGGTCTAAGACTCGTACTCTGGCCTAATAGCTAAGGTCTTAGACTTGTACTCTGGCCTACTGGTTAAGGTCTTAACTCTTACTCTGGCCTAATAGCTAAGGTCTTAACTCTTACTCTGGCCTACTGGTTAAGGTCTTAACTCTTACTCTGGCCTAATAGCTAAGGTCTTAGGCTCGTACTCTGGCCTAATAGCTAAGGTCTTAACTCTTACTCTGGCCTAATAGCTAAGGTCTTAGACTCGTACTCTGGCCTAAAGGTTAAGGTCTTAACTCTTACTCTGGCCTACTGGTTAAGGTCGTAACTCTTACTCTGGCCTAATAGCTAAGGTCTTAGACTCGTACTCTGGCCTAATGGTTAAGGTTTTAACTGTTACTCTGGTCTACTGGTTAAGGTCTTAACTCTTACTCTGGCCTAATAGCTAAGGTCTAAGACTCGTACTCTGGACTAATAGCTAAGGTCTTAGACTTGTACTCTGTCCTACTGGTTAAGGTCTTAACTCTTACTCTGGCCTAATAGCTAAGGTCTTAACTCTTACTCTGGCCTAATATCTAATGTCTTAGACTCGTACTATGGCCTAATGGTTAAGGTCTTAACTTTTACTCTGGCCTAATAGCAAAGGTCTTAGATTCGTAATCTGGCCTGATAGCTAAGGTCGTAACTATTACTCTGGTCTAATAGCTAAGGTCTTAGACTCATACTATGGCCTACAGGTTAAGGTCTTAACTCTTACTCTGGCCTAATAGCTAAGGTCTTAACTCTTACTCCTGCCTAATAGCTAAGGTATTAGACTCGTACTCTGGCCTAATGGTTAAGGTCTTAACTCTTACTCTGCCCTACTGGTTAAGGTCTTAGACTCGTACTCTGGCCTAATAGATAAGGTCTTAGACTCGTACTCTGGCCTAATGGTTAAGGTCTTAACTCTTACTCTGGCCTAATAGCTAAGGTCTTAGACTCGTACTGTGGCCTGCAGGTTAAGGTCTTAACTCTTACTCTGGCCAAATAGCTAAGGTCTTAACTCTTACTCTGGCCTAATAGCTAAGGTCTTAGACTCGTACTCTCGCCTACAGGTTAAGGTCTTAACTCTTACTCTGGCCTAATAGCTAAGGTCTTAGACTCGTACTCTGGCCTAATAGCTAAGGTCTTAGACTCATACTCTGGCCTAATAGCTAAGGTCTTAGACTTGTACTCTGGCCTAATGGTTAAGGTCTGAACTCTTACTCTGGCCTAATAGCTAAGGTCTTAACTCTAACTCTGGCCTAATATCTAATGTCTTAGACTCGTACTCTGGCCTAATGGTTAAGGTCTTAACTCTAACTCTGGCCTGATAGCTAAGGTCTTAGACTCGTACCATGGCCTAATGGTTAAGTTCCTTACTCTTACTCTGGCCTACTGGTTAAGGTCTTAACTCTTACTCTGGCCTGATAGCTAAGGTCTTAGACTCGTACTCTGGCCTAATGGTTAAGGTCTTAACTCTTACTCTGGCCTAATAGCTAAGGTCTTAGATTCGCACTCTGGCCTAATAGCTAAGGTCTTAGACTCGTACTCTGGCCTACAGGTTGAGGTCTTAACTCTTACTCTGGCCTACTGGTTAAGGTCTTAACTCTTACTCTGGCCTAATAGCTAAGGTCTTAGACTCGTACTCTGGCCTACTGGTTAATGTCTTAACTCTTACTCTGGCCTAACAGCTAAGGTCTTAACTCTTACTCTGGCCTAATAGCTAATGTCGTAGATTCGTACTGTGGCCTAATGTTTATGGTCTTAACTCTTACACTGGCCTACTGGTTAAGGTGTTAACCCTTACCATGGCCTAATATCTAAGGTCTTAGACTCGTACTCTTGCCTACAGGTTAAGGTCCTAACTCCTACTCTGGCCTACTGGTTACGGTCTTAACTCTTACTCTGGCCTAATAGCGAAGGTCTTAGACTCATACTCTGGCCTACTGGTTAAGGTCTTAACTCTTACTCTGGCCTAATAGTTAAGGTCTTAACTCTTACTCTGGCCTAATAGCTAAGGTCTTAGATTCGTACTCTGGCCTAATAGTTAAGGTCTTAACTCTTACTCTGGCCTACTGGTTAAGGTCTTAACTCTTACTCTGGCCTAATAGCTAAGGTCTAAGACTCGTACTCTGGACTAATAGCTAAGGTCTTAACTCTTACTCTGGCCTAATATCTAATGTCTTAGACTCGTACTCTGGCCTAATGGTTAAGGTCTTAACTCTAACTCTGGCCTAATAGCTAAGGTCTTAGACTCGTACCATGGCCTAATGGTTAAGGTCTTAACTCTTACTCTGGCCTACTGGTTAAGGTCTTAACTCTTACTCTGGCCTAATAGCTAAGGTCTTAGACTCGTACTCTGGCCTAATGGTTAAGGTCTTAACTCTTACTCTGGCCTAATAGCTAAGGTCTTAGATTCGCACTCTGGCCTAATAGCTAAGGTCTTACACTCGTACTCTGGCCTAATGGTTAAGGTCTTAACTCTTACTCTGGCCTACTGGTTAAGGTCTTAACTCTTACTCTGGCCTAATAGCTAAGGTCTTAGACTCATACTCTGGCCTACTGGTTAAGGTCTTAACTCTTACTCTGGCCTAATAGCTAAGGTCTTAACTCTTACTCTGGCCTAATAGCTAAGGTCTTAGACTCGTACTCTGGCCTAATAGTTAAGGTCTTAACTCTTACTCTGGCATACTGGTTAAGGTCTTAACTCTTACTCTGGCCTAATAGCTAAGGTCTAAGACTCGTACTCTGGCCTAATAGCTAAGGTCTTAGACTCGTACTCTGGCCTAATAGCTAAGGTCTTAGACTCGTACTCTGGCCTAATGGTTAAGGTCTTAACTCTTACTCTGGCCTACTGGTTAAGGTCGTAACTCTTACTCTGGCCTAATAGCTAAGGTCTTAGACTCGTACTCTGGCCTAATGGTTAAGGTCTTAACTCTAACTCTGGCCTAATAGCTAAGGTCTTAGACTCGTACTATTGCCAAATGGTTAAGGTCTTAACTCTTACTCTGGCCTACTGGTTAAGGTCTTAACTCTTACTCTGGCCTAATAGCTAAGGTCTTAGACTCGCACTCTGGCCTAATAGCTAAGGTCTTAGACTCGTACTATGGCCTAATGGTTAAGGTCTTAACTCTTACTCTGGCCTACTGGTTAAGGTCTTAACTCTTACTCTGGCCTAATAGCTAAGGTCTTAGACTCGTTCTCTGGCCTAATGGTTAAGGTCTTAACTCTTACTCTGGCCTAATAGCTAAGGTCTTAGACTCACACTCTGGCCTAATAGCTAAGGTCTTAGACTCATACTCTGGCCTAATGGCTAAGGTCTTAACTCTTACTCTGGCCTACTGGTTAAGGTCTTAACTCTTACTCTGGCCTAATAGCTAAGGTCTTAGACTCGTACTCTGGCCTACTGGTTAAGGTCTTAACTCTTACTCTGGCCTAACAGCTAAGGTCTTAACTCTTACTCTGGTCTAATAGCTAAGGTCTTAGACTCGTACTCTGGCCTAATGTTTATGGTCTTAATTCTTACACTGGCCTACAGGTTAAGGTCTTAACCCTTACTCTGGCCTAATAGCTAAGGTCTTAGACTCGTACTCTGGCCTACAGGTTAAGGTCTTAACTCAAATTCAATTCAAATTCAAATTAAAAAAAAACTTTATTCGATCATTGATTAATAATCATAAAAGTACATACATACATAAGTAATAAAACATGAGGGTACAGCAGGTTTTAAGTTAATCACATGTCAAAAGAGGGTGCTTTTCCTCAAGCGTATCGATTTTAAAATATATACAGCAGTAAAAAAACAGATGTCCTGTGAATTAAGTCCAAATAAAAGCCCCATGGCCGATACAATAGTGGATACATTATATTTTTTGAAAAGCGGTTTCAGATATACTTTTCGAAGGTGGAGATAAAGAGGGCATAACAATAAAAAATGCTCCGTACTTTGCTTTGTGATCCCATCACACGGACAGGGGGCAGTAGTATAGGTCTTCATTACAGGATACGCAACAAGCAAATGAACAATCCCCATCCGTAATCTTGTCAATACATATTGGTGGGATCGGATAGTAACCAATTTAAGGTATCCTGAAAGCCCCATTTCTTCCTTAGTGTATCTGTCGTAAAAAACATGTGAGGAGAACTGAGCAGTAGCTGCGTTACGCTTCACCATGCTAACCCTCAGAAATTCATGTTTAATCTCACTCTTCGGGATATCTAAAACACAAGAAGGGTTATCACGCACCGTGAGATTAAAAACATCATTAAATGTTCGGATAATATAGTTAAGCCAGGGGATGCGGGAACATTTGTCCATGTGAAGACAATCTAAAATAATCTTTCTTGTAAAACCAGTCTGTTCCTTAGCCCATATAGATCTCCATACTAACAGGGGTCTTAATCTGATCAAGTCAGATAGATGTTCTAGACCAACCTCCTGATGGATCAGCTTTGTTGAGGCAGAAGATGGTAAACACAGGAGTTTTTTGACAAATTTGTTTTCCTCAACCTGGAGCATGTTGTTATTACAATGGCCCCACACTCCTGAGCCATATAGGGCCAGAGCAACACATTTATGGCGATATAGGTACAACATGTCTGGTATCCGTCTTGAGCCTAACTTGGATGCAAACCTAAATATGCCAAAAGAACACTTGGCCATTTTGGCTCTTACATTAATCATTTCAGGTGTCCACATCCCCCCACTGTTAAAAGTGATACCCAGATAACAGAATTTGTCCACCACTTTTATAGTTTGGTCCATAACTGTGAAGGGCCTTAAGTTTTTAATTTTCTTCCCACAGGGCATTATAAAAGTTTTCGAATTATTAATTTTTAATTTTCTCCCATTAATAAAATCTGCAAATTTATTCATAAATTTTTGCAACCCTAGAAGGGTTTGTGAGAGCAGAACCGCGTCATCCGCGTAAAGCAATATTGGGATGAAAAGGCCGCCAGCAGTCGGTGCATCTGCACTGATGGTCCGTAGTTCCGACTCGATTGCATTAATAAAAAGGGAGAAAAGAAGAGGTGCAAGGACGCATCCCTGCCTAATTCCAGAACCTACTTTAATACTGGGTGTACACTCCCCCGATTGCCCGTATCGTATCTTAGCCGTCAGATTCCTATAAAGTTGGGCCAAGAAATAGATAATATCCTGTGGAGCACCCATGTCCAACAAGGTTGACCACAGAAGGCCATGGTCAACCAAGTCAAAGGCACTGGTCAGGTCGGCAAAGCAAAGAAACAAACGAGCCTTGTTTAGCCCGTGTATATTTGCATATAATAAGGTCTAAATTAATGCACTGTTCTATGGTGCCTAACCCCTTGCGGAATCCGTACTGAGAATCCGCAAGGATCCCTTTATCTTCTACCCATTCCTCCAGGCGACTCAGTAATACCCTACTCATAATTTTTAGGGAAGCAGTGAGGAGAGAAATCGGGCGGTAGTTTTTTGCCTCACCCCTCTCCCCTTTTTTATACACCGGGATAATGATTGATTCCCCCCAAGTCTGTGGGGCCGCAATCATTGCAGCAGCATTAAAAACCTTTGTTAACAATGGGCTCCATATGGAAATCTCGGCTTTATAAAGGTCAACGGGTACCCCATCAGGGCCCGGCGCCTTTCCCCCCTTACTGACCCGGATGGCAGCATCCACCTCAGAGACTGTGATATTAAGAGGTATGGGGATAAAAGCCAGGGTTTCCCTATCCCCCCCTACAGCTAGTCCTTCGGGGTTAAAAATACTAGTAAAATGAGCCACCCATTGTTCCTCAGATACCTGGGCAGACATTACCGGGACTTCTTCATTTTGGAGGAAGGGACTATTGACAGTGGACCAGAAAAGCTTGGTATCCTTAAGATCCACTGCCTTAGTCAGGTTGTTCCAGGCCTCTTCCCTTAGTTCCAGTTTCCTATCCCTCAGATGAATTGAGTATTCCCTTCTGAGGGTTTTAACTGCTTCCTTATCTCTGGGTTTACCCTTAAGAGCAACTTTGAGTCTTTGTAAGGATTTAGTACATTCCCTGTTAAACCATCCCCCGTTAATCCTAGGGCCCTTTGGTTTTCTTCCAGTTAAGATTTCTGCAATGTTTTTATTAATGATGTCGAAACTAGCTAGAATATCAGCATTATCCTTTTCGGGTTCGAGACAGCATTCCACCTCATCTATACAAGCAGACACAATGGTACATAGTAAATGTTCCTCATTTTGCCTACCCCATTTAATTCTAGGGCCATTGGGTCTATGTGGAACTACATCTGTCACTACACCATGTAACGCCTTTTCTTTATCCCCCCACAAGGAGAGATACATTGTTAGACAGTTATGATCGCTTAGGGCTGGGTCTACTATTACGGGTAAGGAACACAAAGCTGTAATACTGGAGGAGACAATGAGGTAGTCGATAACCGTGGCACAATTCCTACCAATAAAGGTCGGTACCGAATTGCCCTCACTGTCTACGCCAGGTAACATAATGCATAAATCCATTTTAAGCATAAGAGTGTTTAGGGATTCCCCATAAACCGAATGTAAAAAATGGGTCTGATCTTCCCCCACCTCATCCCCATGCCCACACACCCTTTTGCCAACAAATGGGCACATGTGAATGTTGAAATCTCCGCCCCACAAAATATCAAAAGACACATCACTGCGCCCATATAACCTTTCCACCTCCGCTTCAAGTTCATCAACCATATCTGTTTTTGAGTGGTTAAAGACATTGTTGTAGTGGTTTATAACTAAAACATTTCGCCCATTCCTGTGTTGTAACCACAACAACTGAGAGTGCAGACCGACGGTCCGGTGGATTTTTACTCGAACCGGTAACCTCACAGAGAGCAATATCACCATTCCACCACTGGCTCTCCCCATGTTGGATGGCTGAGCATGGCAATTATAGGCAACATACCCATCAAGATAGACATCTTCGGCCGCCCAAGTCTCCTGGAGACACAAGATGTCAAATTGGGTTATAAATTCTAACCATCCTAGACGATCTATCTTGTTATTCCACCCAGCAATATTCCAACTCGCCATCTTATATCCCCGTTCTGTTAGACTAACAGCCTCAATAGATGGTGGGGGTAAGGTGTGGACATGGGTTACTTCCCCTGGCACGGGGTCTTCAGATAGTCAGGTCGGACTTGTACTTCCATTGGCCGGGGTAGGAGTATCTGAGTTACAGTGAAGCTGCCCAGAATTACGTGTATTACCCCCAGAGCTACAAGTAGCATTGTACCCATTGGGTGGGTTAATATCAGTTTAGCCTTTTTCCCCCGTGCCTACACCCGTGTCTCCCCCTGTGTCTCCACAGGATTCCTTATCCCCCTCCCCTGTGGCTCGATGGCATCAGTCACAGTCTTCCAGGCCACTAAACACGTCAAACCTGTTGGTGGTATCTAGGGGTGTAAAAGGTTTGAGATGATCCATTCTCCTGTGTGTTAGGGAGTTGTACCTTGGGCCTATAGTATTCCACCCATACAGATCTACAGCTATAGGTGGTTGCTTGTCGTTAAATATAGGGCCGTTATTGTAGACAGGTGGACGATATGGGTTTGAGAGCATTTGCCTCAATAACGGGGGCGGGGGGGCTCGCTGTGATTGATGATTAGGTGGGAACACCACTGAGCGAGGATAAAAATATGTTAGGGGACGGGGGTAATAGATTTACTACCATGGTCAGACGGCCAGTTAAGTATAAAATGGACGGCATTCTGATCTCTAAAATTAATGACCACTATGTCTCCCTCAATATCCTTAGGTCTTCCTCCCAGCCAAGGAAGGCGGCGGACAAGGACAATTTCTCCATTGATATTATTTGCAATAGGTCTGTGTAGACTTAACCAATGCGATATTTTATTTTTCAACTGGGCAAAGCCCTCCCGTTTGTTCTTCTCCAGCTCTGGTACCCCAGTAAGGACTACTACAAAGGGTACAGCTTCTGGTGGAAGTTCTGGAAGGGGGCCCTTGTTATAATTACCTCGAGCCGGCCGCTCGTTTCCTCTCTCTCTATTTTTATTCCCTGGGGCTTGACCAAGATTATTCCGCTGTCCATTAGACGTTACAGCCAGGGACAATGTGGGTTTACTGTTAGGTCCAACAGGGTTCCTCCCTGATGTACTTCCACTCATATTATTTGAGGATTGAGGCAGAATGGTAGTCTGAACAGGGGTAGGTATAGTAGTTATAGCAAAAATACCTGATGAAGAGGGTAAAATTGGGGTTTGTATAGGGGGATTAGGCAACACTTTATTAGTCACTATCTTGGTTCCCAGTTCATGTTCTATCTTCCCAAGTCTGTCTTCTAATTTACTAAGTCTATCTACGATAACCAGAGTATAGGTCCTCATTATAGACTCTATGCTATCGATCAAGGCCCTGTTTGAAGGTTCCTGTAACGTCACCACCGTGGGGGGGCACTCGGCGGTGGAGATGACAGGGTTGGTAAGGGGAGTTACACATGGATGCGTAGGTGATTTAACTATCCTTCCTTTATCTGTTACTTTAACCCGTCCTCCCCTAGTACTGTCGTCCTTTTTAATGCCAAAGTCTGCATGATTAATTTTCCTCTTTGGAAGGTCAGATTTTTTACGCCTTTTTGTCGGAGGAGGGCCATAGATTTTAACTGGCGTGACTTTTTTTGCCCTACTTTTAACTACTTTTGTTTGTTTAGGGATAGGGGTAATTTGTGCTTTGGTTATAACAATAGATTTGGTTGTACTGGGAGTGGTAACAATGGTTGACAATTTACTAGTAGTGCCTAAGGGTTCAAATTCGCTCGTAGGTGTTCCCTCTCTAAATATTAGAGGGATGCTGTCCTGCGAGGGGGTGCAGATATTTTCAGTAAGAGTTCCGTCCCCCGTAGAGCTAATTAACACTGGTGACACCGGGAATGGTCTATTCTTTAGGCTTTCAACCGACCGCCGTCGCTCAGCCCGAAGTTCTTCAAGGGTGGGGGTAGTTGGAGAATCCAAGAGAGTTTTCTTAAAGTAATTATCTAATTTCCCATTTATCAAACTCACCGGCTTCTCAGGGCCAGGCAACTCCGGGGTTAGTATTTCGATTGACATAATGATTGGCAATATAATGTACCCCCCAAGCACTTACACAATAGTCCTAGGCTGTTCAGTAATCGACCAGGGATTCTGGCCCAGTCCAGTCTCTGTGGGTCTCTGTGGGTCTATGAGGGTCTCAGAGGGTCCGCCCTTAGTCCGGGCTTTCTCCCGGGTGATGTCCCGCACACGCGTCCCGCTGACGCGTAATGACTTCAGGTCTTATGCTGACTGTGGATAGAGGGGGCGGAGTCACGGGAAGAGGCGGCAGGTGTGCTCGATGGGACACGCACAGCCTGCTGGGCCTCGCAGTCCCGTCTTCCTGCACAGCAGCTCCCCACTCAATTTCCAATGCCCAACGGGGCTCCTTGCACACAGGTTCAAAGATGCCAATGCCCAACGGGGCTCCAGAAGACAGCAGGCAAAACGGATCAAAGACTCCTCTGCGAGCGGCTCCCGCGAAGCGGGGGCCGCGAGGGGTTATCAGTGGTCAGCAGGTCAGCAGGTCAGCAGGTCAGCAGGGGGCGGAGTCACGGGTCAGCAGGGGGCGGAGTCACGGGTCAGCAGGGGGCGGAGTCACGGGAAGAGGCGGCAGGTGTGCTCGATGGGACACGCACAGCCTGCTGGGCCTCGCAGTCCCGTATTCCTGCACAGCAGCTCCCCACTCAATTTCCAATGCCCAACAAGGCTCCTTGCACACAGGTTCAAAGATGCCAATGCCCAACGGGGCTCCAGAAGACAGCAGGCAAAACGGATCAAAGACTCCTCTGCGAGCGGCACCTTAACTCTTACTCTGGCCTACTGGTTACGTTCTTAACTCTTACTCTGGCCTAATAGCTAAGGTCTTAGACTCATACTCTGGCCTACTGGTTAAGGTCTTAACTCTTACTCTGGCCTAATAGCTAAGGTCTTAACACTTACTCTGGCCTAATAGCTAAGGTCTTAGACTCGTACTCTGGCCTAATATTTAAGGTCTTAACTCTTACTCTGGCCTACTGGTTAACGTCTTAATTCTTATTCTGGCGTAATAGCTAAGGTCTAAGACTCGTACTCTGGCCTAATAGCTAAGGTCTTAAACTTGTACTCTGGCCTACTGGTTAAGGTCTTAACTCTTACTCTGGCCTAATAGCTAAGGTCTTAACTCTTACTCTGGCCTACTGGTTAAGGTCTTAACTCTTACTCTGGCCTAATAGCTAAGGTCTTAGGCTCGTACTCTGGACTAATAGCTAAGGTCTTAACTCTTACTCTGGCCTAATAGCTAAGGTCTTAGACTCGTACTCTGCCCTAATAGCTAAGGTCTTATACTCGTACTCTGGCCTACTGGTTAAGGTCGTAACTCTTACTCTGGCCTAATAGCTAAGGTCTTAACTCTTACTCTGGCCTACTGGTTAAGGTCGTAACTCTTACTCTGGCCTAATAGCTAAGGTCTTAGACTCGTACTCTGGCCTAATGGTTAAGGTTTTAACTGTTACTCTGGCCTACTGGTTAAGGTCTTAACTCTTACTCTGGCCTAATAGCTAAGGTCTTAGACTCGCACTCTGGCCCAATGTTTAAGGTCTTAACTCTTACTCTGGCCTAATAGCTAAGGTCTTAACTCTTACTCTGGCCTAATAGCTAAGGTCTTAGACTCGTACTATGGCCTAATGGTTAAGGTCTTAACTCTTACTCTGGCCTAATAGCAAAGGTCTTAGACTCGTAATCTGGCCTAATAGCTAAGGTCGTAACTATTACTCTGGTCTAATAGCTAAGGTCTTAGACTCATACTATGGCCTACAGGTTAAGGTCTTAACTCTTACTCTGGCCTAATAGCTAAGGTCTTAACTCTTACTCCTGCCTAATAGCTAAGGTATTAGACTCGTACTCTGGCCTAATGGTTAAGGTCTTAACTCTTACTCTGCCCTACTGGTTAAGGTCTTAGACTCGTACTCTGGCCTAATAGATAAGGTCTTAGACTCGTACTCTGGCCTAATGGTTAAGGTCTTAACTCTTACTCTGGCCTAATAGCTAAGGTCTTAGACTCGTACTGTGGCCTGCAGGTTAAGGTCTTAACTCTTACTCTGGCCAAATAGCTAAGGTCTTAACTCTTACTCTGGCCTAATAGCTATGGTCTTAGACTCGTACTCTGGCCTAATAGCTAAGGTCTTAGACTCATACTCTGGCCTAATAGCTAAGGTATTAGACTTGTACTCTGGCCTAATGGTTAAGGTCTTAACTCTTACTCTGGCCTAATAGCTAAGGTCTTAACTCTTACTCTGGCCTAATATCTAATGTCTTAGACTCGTACTCTGGCCTAATGGTTAAGGTCTTAACTCTAACTCTGGCCTAATAGCTAAGGTCTTAGACTCGTACCATGGCCTAATGGTTAAGGTCTTAACTCTTACTCTGGCCTACTGGTTAAGGTCTTAACTCTTACTCTGGCCTAATAGCTAAGGTCTTAGACTCGTACTCTGGCCTAATGGTTAAGGTCTTAACTCTTACTCTGGCCTAATAGCTAAGGTCTTAGATTCGCACTCTGGCCTAATAGCTAAGGTCTTACACTCGTACTCTGGCCTAATGGTTAAGGTCTTAACTCTTACTCTGGCCTACTGGTTAAGGTCTTAACACTTACTCTGTCCTAATAGCTAAGGTCTTAGACTCATACTCTGGCCTACTGGTTAAGGTCTTAACTCTTACTCTGGCCTAATAGCTAAGGTCTTAACTCTTACTCTGGCCTAATAGCTAAGGTCTTAGACTCGTACTCTGGCCTAATAGTTAAGGTCTTAACTCTTACTCTGGCCTACTGGTTAAGGTCTTAACTCTTACTCTGGCCTAATAGCTAAGGTCTAAGACTCGTACTCTGGCCTAATAGCTAAGGTCTTAGACTCGTACTCTGGCCTACTGGTTAAGGTCTTAACTCTTACTCTGGCCTAATAGCTAAGGTCTTAACTCTTACTCTGGCCTACTGGTTAAGGTCTTAACTCTTACTCTGGCCTAATAGCTAAGGTCTTAGGCTCGTACTCTGGCCTAATAGCTAAGGTCTTAACTCTTACTCTGGCCTAATAGCTAAGGTCTTAGACTCGTACTCTGGCCTAATGGTTAAGGTCTTAACTCTTACTCTGGCCTACTGGTTAAGGTCGTAACTCTTACTCTGGCCTAATAGCTAAGGTCTTAGACTCGTACTCTGGCCTAATGGTTAAGGTTTTACTGTTACTCTGGTCTACTGGTTAAGGTCTTAACTCTTACTCTGGCCTAATAGCTAAGGTCTTAGACTCGCACTCCGGCCCAATGTTTAAGGTCTTAACTCTTACTCTGGCATAATAGCTAAGGTCTTAACTCTTACTCTGGCCTAATAGCTAAGGTCTTAGACTCGTACTATGGCCTAATGGTTAAGGTCTTAACTTTTACTCTGGCCTAATAGCAAAGGTCTTAGACTCGTAATCTGGCCTAATAGCTAAGGTCGTAACTATTACTCTGGTCTAATAGCTAAGGTCTTAGACTCATACTAGGGTCTACAGGTTAAGGTCTTAACTCTTACTCTGGCCTAATAGCTAAGGTCTTAACTCTTACTCCTGCCTAATAGCTAAGGTATTAGACTCGTACTCTGGCCTAATGGTTAAGGTCTTAACTCTTACTCTGCCCTACTGGTTAAGGTCTTAGACTCGTACTCTGGCCTAATAGATAAGGTCTTAGACTCGTACTCTGGCCTAATGGTTAAGGTCTTAACTCTTACTCTGGCCTAATAGCTAAGGCCTTAGACTCGTACTGTGGCCTGCAGGTTAAGGTCTTAACTCTTACTCTGGCCAAATAGCTAAGGTCTTAACTCTTACTCTGTCCTAATAGCTAAGGTCTTAGACTCGTACTCTCGCCTACAGGTTAAGGTCTTAACTCTTACTCTGGCCTAATAGCTGAGGTCTTAGACTCGTACTCTGGCCTAATAGCTAAGGTCTTAGACTCATACTCTGGCCTAATAGCTAAGGTCTTAGACTTGTACTCTGGCCTAATGGTTAAGGTCTGAACTCTTACTCTGGCCTAATAGCTAAGGTCTTAACTCTAACTCTGGCCTAATATCTAATGTCTTAGACTCGTACTCTGGCCTAATGGTTAAGGTCTTAACTCTAACTCTGGCCTAATAGCTAAGGTCTTAGACTCGTACCATGGCCTAATGGTTAAGGTCTTTACTCTTACTCTGGCCTACTGGTTAAGGTCTTAACTCTTACTCTGGCCTGATAGCTAAGGTCTTAGACTCGTACTCTGGCCTAATGGTTAAGGTCTTAACTCTTACTCTGGCCTAATAGCTAAGGTCTTAGATTCGCACTCTGGCCTAATAGCTAAGGTCTTACACTCGTACTCTGGCCTAATGGTTAAGGTCTTAACTCTTACTCTGGCCTACTGGTTAAGGTCTTAACTCTTACTCTGGCCAAATAGCTAAGGTCTTAACTCTTACTCTGTCCTAATAGCTAAGGTCTTAGACTCGTACTCTCGCCTACAGGTTAAGGTCTTAACTCTTACTCTGGCCTAATAGCTGAGGTCTTAGACTCGTACTCTGGCCTAATAGCTAAGGTCTTAGACTCATACTCTGGCCTAATAGCTAAGGTCTTAGACTTGTACTCTGGCCTAATGGTTAAGGTCTGAACTCTTACTCTGGCCTAATAGCTAAGGTCTTAACTCTAACTCTGGCCTAATATCTAATGTCTTAGACTCGTACTCTGGCCTAATGGTTAAGGTCTTAACTCTAACTCTGGCCTAATAGCTAAGGTCTTAGACTCGTACCATGGCCTAATGGTTAAGGTCTTTACTCTTACTCTGGCCTACTGGTTAAGGTCTTAACTCTTACTCTGGCCTGATAGCTAAGGTCTTAGACTCGTACTCTGGCCTAATGGTTAAGGTCTTAACTCTTACTCTGGCCTAATAGCTAAGGTCTTAGATTCGCACTCTGGCCTAATAGCTAAGGTCTTACACTCGTACTCTGGCCTAATGGTTAAGGTCTTAACTCTTACTCTGGCCTACTGGTTAAGGTCTTAACTCTTACTCTGGCCTAATAGCTAAGGTCTTAGACTCGTACTCTGGCCTAGTAGCTAAGGTCTTAGACTCGTACTCTGGCCTACAGGTTGAGGTCTTAACTCATACTCTGGCCTACTGGTTAATGTCTTAACTCTTACTCTGGCCTAACAGCTAAGGTCTTAACTCTTACTCTGGCCTAATAGCTAATGTCGTAGATTCGTACTGTGGCCTAATGTTTATGGTCTTAACTCTTACACTGGCCTACTGGTTAAGGTCTTAACCCTTACCATGGCCTAATAGCTAAGGTCTTAGACTCGTACTCTTGCCTACAGGTTAAGGTCTTAACTCCTACTCTGGCCTACTGGTTACGGTCTTAACTCTTACTCTGGCCTAATAGCGAAGGTCTTAGACTCATACTCTGGCCTACTGGTTAAGGTCTTAGACTCATACTCTGGCCTACTGGTTAAGGTCTTAACTCTTACTCTGGCCTAATAGCTAAGGTCTTAACTCTTACTCTGGCCTAATAGCTAAGGTCTTAGATTCGTACTCTGGCCTAATAGTTAAGGTCTTAACTCTTACTCTGGCCTACTGGTTAAGGTCTTAACTCTTACTCTGGCCTAATAGCTAAGGTCTAAGACTCGTACTCTGGACTAATAGCTAAGGTCTTAGACTCATACTCTGTCCTACTGGTTAAGGTCTTAACTCTTACTCTGGCCTAATATCTAATGTCTTAGACTCGTACTCTGGCCTAATGGTTAATGTCTTAACTCTAACTCTGGCCTAATAGCTAAGGTCTTAGACTCGTACCATGGCCTAATGGTTAAGGTCTTAACTCTTACTCTGGCCTACTGGTTAAGGTCTTAACTCTTACTCTGGCCTAATAGCTAAGGTCTTAGACTCGTACTCTGGCCTAATGGTTAAGGTCTTAACTCTTACTCTGGCCTAATAGCTAAGGTCTTAGATTCGCACTCTGGCCTAATAGCTAAGGTCTTACACTCGTACTCTGGCCTAATGGTTAAGGTCTTAACTCTTACTCTGGCCTACTGGTTAAGGTCTTAACTCTTACTCTGGCCTAATAGCTAAGGTCTTAGACTCATACTCTGGCCTACTGGTTAAGGTCTTAACTCTTACTCTGGCCTAATAGCTAAGGTCTTAACTCCTACTCTGGCCTAATATCTAAGGTCTTAGACTCGTACTCTGGCCTAATAGTTAAGGTCTTAACTCTTACTCTGGCATACTGGTTAAGGTCTTAACTCTTACTCTGGCCTAATAGCTAAGGTCTAAGACTCGTACTCTGGCCTAATAGCTAAGGTCTTAGACTCGTTCTCTGGCCTAATGGTTAAGGTCTTAACTCTTACTCTGGCCTACTGGTTAAGGTCGTAACTCTTACTCTGGCCTAATAGCTAAGGTCTTAGACTCGTACTCTGGCCTAATGGTTAAGGTTTTAACTGTTACTCTGGCCTACTGGTTAAGGTCTTAACTCTTACTCTGGCCTAATAGCTAAGGTCTTAGACTCGCACTCTTGGTCAATGTTTAAGGTCTTAACTCTTACTCTGGCCTAATAGCTAAGGTCTTAACTCTTACTCTGGCCTAATAGCTAAGGTCTTAGACTCGTACTATGGCCTAATGGTTAAGATCTTAACTCTTACTCTGGCCTAATAGCAAAGGTCTAAGACTCGTAATCTGGCCTAATAGCTAAGGTCGTAACTATTACTCTGGTCTAATAGCTAAGGTCTTAGACTCATACTATGGCCTACAGGTTAAGGTCTTAACTCTTACTCTGGCCTACTGGTTAAGGTCTTAACTCTTACTCTGGCCTAATATCTAATGTCTTAGACTCGTACTCTGGCCTAATGGTTAAGGTCTTAACTCTAACTCTGGCCTAATAGCTAAGGTCTTAGACTCGTACCATGGCCTAATGGTTAAGGTCTTTACTCTTACTCTGGCCTACTGGTTAAGGTCTTAACTCTTACTCTGGCCTGATAGCTAAGGTCTTAGACTCGTACTCTGGCCTAATGGTTAAGGTCTTAACTCTTACTCTGGCCTAATAGCTAAGGTCTTAGATTCGCACTCTGGCCTAATAGCTAAGGTCTTACACTCGTACTCTGGCCTAATGGTTAAGGTCTTAACTCTTACTCTGGCCTACTGGTTAAGGTCTTAACTCTTACTCTAGCCTAATAGCTAAGGTCTTAGACTCGTACTCTGGCCTAGTAGCTAAGGTCTTAGACTCGTACTCTGGCCTACAGGTTGAGGTCTTAACTCTTACTCTGGCCTACTGGTTAAGGTCTTAACTCTTACTCTGGCCTAATAGCTAAGGTCTTAGACTCGTACTCTGGCCTACTGGTTAATGTCTTAACTCTTACTCTGGCCTAACAGCTAAGGTCTTAACTCTTACTCTGGCCTAATAGCTAATGTCGTAGATTCGTACTGTGGCCTAATGTTTATGGTCTTAACTCTTACACTGGCCTACTGGTTAAGGTCTTAACCCTTACCATGGCCTAATAGCTAAGGTCTTAGACTCGTACTCTTGCCTACAGGTTAAGGTCTTAACTCCTACTCTGGCCTACTGGTTACGGTCTTAACTCTTACTCTGGCCTAATAGCGAAGGTCTTAGACTCATACTCTGGCCTACTGGTTAAGGTCTTAGACTCATACTCTGGCCTACTGGTTAAGGTCTTAACTCTTACTCTGGCCTAATAGCTAAGGTCTTAACTCTTACTCTGGCCTAATAGCTAAGGTCTTAGATTCGTACTCTGGCCTAATAGTTAAGGTCTTAACTCTTACTCTGGCCTACTGGTTAAGGTCTTAACTCTTACTCTGGCCTAATAGCTAAGGTCTAAGACTCGTACTCTGGACTAATAGCTAAGGTCTTAGACTCATACTCTGTCCTACTGGTTAAGGTCTTAACTCTTACTCTGGCATAATAGCTAAGGTCTTAACTCTTACTCTGGCCTAATATCTAATGTCTTAGACTCGTACTCTGGCCTAATGGTTAATGTCTTAACTCTAACTCTGGCCTAATAGCTAAGGTCTTAGACTCGTACCATGGCCTAATGGTTAAGGTCTTAACTCTTACTCTGGCCTACTGGTTAAGGTCTTAACTCTTACTCTGGCCTAATAGCTAAGGTCTTAGACTCGTACTCTGGCCTAATGGTTAAGGTCTTAACTCTTACTCTGGCCTAATAGCTAAGGTCTTAGATTCGCACTCTGGCCTAATAGCTAAGGTCTTACACTCGTACTCTGGCCTAATGGTTAAGGTCTTAACTCTTACTCTGGCCTACTGGTTAAGGTCTTAACTCTTACTCTGGCCTAATAGCTAAGGTCTTAGACTCATACTCTGGCCTACTGGTTAAGGTCTTAACTCTTACTCTGGCCTAATAGCTAAGGTCTTAACTCCTACTCTGGCCTAATAGCTAAGGTCTTAGACTCGTACTCTGGCCTAATAGTTAAGGTCTTAACTCTTACTCTGGCATACTGGTTAAGGTCTTAACTCTTACTCTGGCCTAATAGCTAAGGTCTAAGACTCGTACTCTGGCCTAATAGCTAAGGTCTTAGACTCGTTCTCTGGCCTAATGGTTAAGGTCTTAACTCTTACTCTGGCCTACTGGTTAAGGTCGTAACTCTTACTCTGGCCTAATAGCTAAGGTCTTAGACTCGTACTCTGGCCTAATGGTTAAGGTTTTAACTGTTACTCTGGCCTACTGGTTAAGGTCTTAACTCTTACTCTGGCCTAATAGCTAAGGTCTTAGACTCGCACTCTGGCCCAATGTTTAAGGTCTTAACTCTTACTCTGGCCTAATAGCTAAGGTCTTAACTCTTACTCTGGCCTAATAGCTAAGGTCTTAGACTCGTACTATGGCCTAATGGTTAAGATCTTAACTCTTACTCTGGCCTAATAGCAAAGGTCTAAGACTCGTAATCTGGCCTAATAGCTAAGGTCGTAACTATTACTCTGGTCTAATAGCTAAGGTCTTAGACTCATACTATGGCCTACAGGTTAAGGTCTTAACTCTTACTCTGGCCTAATAGCTAAGGTCTTAGATTCGCACTCTGGCCTAATAGCTAAGGTCTTACACTCGTACTCTGGCCTAATGGTTAAGGTCTTAACTCTTACTCTGGCCTACTGGTTAAGGTCTTAACACTTACTCTGTCCTAATAGCTAAGGTCTTAGACTCATACTCTGGCCTACTGGTTAAGGTCTTAACTCTTACTCTGGCCTAATAGCTAAGGTCTTAACTCTTACTCTGGCCTAATAGCTAAGGTCTTAGACTCGTACTCTGGCCTAATAGTTAAGGTCTTAACTCTTACTCTGGCCTACTGGTTAAGGTCTTAACTCTTACTCTGGCCTAATAGCTAAGGTCTAAGACTCGTACTCTGGCCTAATAGCTAAGGTCTTAGACTCGTACTCTGGCCTACTGGTTAAGGTCTTAACTCTTACTCTGGCCTAATAGCTAAGGTCTTAACTCTTACTCTGGCCTACTGGTTAAGGTCTTAACTCTTACTCTGGCCTAATAGCTAAGGTCTTAGGCTCGTACTCTGGCCTAATAGCTAAGGTCTTAACTCTTACTCTGGCCTAATAGCTAAGGTCTTAGACTCGTACTCTGGCCTAATGGTTAAGGTCTTAACTCTTACTCTGGCCTACTGGTTAAGGTCGTAACTCTTACTCTGGCCTAATAGCTAAGGTCTTAGACTCGTACTCTGGCCTAATGGTTAAGGTTTTACTGTTACTCTGGTCTACTGGTTAAGGTCTTAACTCTTACTCTGGCCTAATAGCTAAGGTCTTAGACTCGCACTCTGGCCCAATGTTTAAGGTCTTAACTCTTACTCTGGCATAATAGCTAAGGTCTTAACTCTTACTCTGGCCTAATAGCTAAGGTCTTAGACTCGTACTATGGCCTAATGGTTAAGGTCTTAACTTTTACTCTGGCCTAATAGCAAAGGTCTTAGACTCGTAATCTGGCCTAATAGCTAAGGTCCTACCTATTACTCTGGTCTAATAGCTAAGGTCTTAGACTCATACTATGGTCTACAGGTTAAGGTCTTAACTCTTACTCTGGCCTAATAGCTAAGGTCTTAACTCTTACTCCTGCCTAATAGCTAAGGTATTAGACTCGTACTCTGGCCTAATGGTTAAGGTCTTAACTCTTACTCTGCCCTTCTGGTTAAGGTCTTAGACTCGTACTCTGGCCTAATAGATAAGGTCTTAGACTCGTACTCTGGCCTAATGGTTAAGGTCTTAACTCTTACTCTGGCCTAATAGCTAAGGCCTTAGACTCGTACTGTGGCCTGCAGGTTAAGGTCTTAACTCTTACTCTGGCCAAATAGCTAAGGTCTTAACTCTTACTCTGGCCTAATAGCTAAGGTCTTAGACTCGTACTCTCGCCTACAGGTTAAGGTCTTAACTCTCACTCTGGCCTAATAGCTGAGGTCTTAGACTCGTACTCTGGCCTAATAGCTAAGGTCTTAGACTCATACTCTGGCCTAATAGCTAAGGTCTTAGACTTGTACTCTGGCCTAATGGTTAAGGTCTGAACTCTTACTCTGGCCTAATAGCTAAGGTCTTAACTCTAACTCTGGCCTAATATCTAATGTCTTAGACTCGTACTCTGGCCTAATGGTTAAGGTCTTAACTCTAACTCTGGCCTAATAGCTAAGGTCTTAGACTCGTACCATGGCCTAATGGTTAAGGTCTTTACTCTTACTCTGGCCTACTGGTTAAGGTCTTAACTCTTACTCTGGCCTGATAGCTAAGGTCTTAGACTCGTACTCTGGCCTAATGGTTAAGGTCTTAACTCTTACTCTGGCCTAATAGCTAAGGTCTTAGATTCGCACTCTGGCCTAATAGCTAAGGTCTTACACTCGTACTCTGGCCTAATGGTTAAGGTCTTAACTCTTACTCTGGCCTACTGGTTAAGGTCTTAACTCTTACTCTGGCCTAATAGCTAAGGTCTTAGACTCGTACTCTGGCCTAATAGCTAAGGTCTTAGACTCGTACTCTGGCCTACAGGTTGAGGTCTTAACTCTTACTCTGGCCTACTGGTTAAGGTCTTAACTCTTACTCTGGCCTAATAGCTAAGGTCTTAGACTCGTACTCTGGCCTACTGGTTAATGTCTTAACTCTTACTCTGGCCTAACAGCTAAGGTCTTAACTCTTACTCTGGCCTAATAGCTAATGTCGTAGATTCGTACTGTGGCCTAATGTTTATGGTCTTAACTCTTACACTGGCCTACTGGTTAAGGTCTTAACCCTTACCATGGCCTAATAGCTAAGGTCTTAGACTCGTACTCTTGCCTACAGGTTAAGGTCTTAACTCCTACTCTGGCCTACTGGTTACGGTCTTAACTCTTACTCTGGCCTAATAGCGAAGGTCTTAGACTCATACTCTGGCCTACTGGTTAAGGTCTTAACTCTTACTCTGGCCTAATAGCTAAGGTCTTAACTCTTACTCTGGCCTAATAGCTAAGGTCTTAGATTCGTACTCTGGCCTAATAGTTAAGGTCTTAACTCTTACTCTGGCCTACTGGTTAAGGTCTTAACTCTTACTCTGGCCTAATAGCTAAGGTCTAAGACTCGTACTCTGGACTAATAGCTAAGGTCTTAGACTCATACTCTGTCCTACTGGTTAAGGTCTTAACTCTTACTCTGGCATAATAGCTAAGGTCTTAACTCTTACTCTGGCCTAATATCTAATGTCTTAGACTCGTACTCTGGCCTAATGGTTAATGTCTTAACTCTAACTCTGGCCTAATAGCTAAGGTCTTAGACTCGTACCATGGCCTAATGGTTAAGGTCTTAACTCTTACTCTGGCCTACTGGTTAAGGTCTTAACTCTTACTCTGGCCTAATAGCTAAGGTCTTAGACTCGTACTCTTGCCTAATGGTTAAGGTCTTAACTCTTACTCTGGCCTAATAGCTAAGGTCTTAGATTCGCACTCTGGCCTAATAGCTAAGGTCTTACACTCGTACTCTGGCCTAATGGTTAAGGTCTTGACTCTTACTCTGGCCTACTGGTTAAGGTCTTAACTCTTACTCTGGCCTAATAGCTAAGGTCTTAGACTCATACTCTGGCCTACTAGTTAAGGTCTTAACTCTTACTCTGGCCTAATAGCTAAGGTCTTAACTCCTACTCTGGCCTAATAGCTAAGGTCTTAGACTCGTACTCTGGCCTAATAGTTAAGGTCTTAACTCTTACTCTGGCATACTGGTTAAGGTCTTAACTCTTACTCTGGCCTAATAGCTCAGGTCTAAGACTCGTACTCTGGCCTAATAGCTAAGGTCTTAGACTCGTACTCTGGCCTAATAGCTAAGGTCTTAGACTCGTACTCTGGCCTAATGGTTAAGGTCTTAACTCTTACTCTGGCCTACTGGTTAAGGTCGTAACTCTTACTCTGGCCTAATAGCTAAGGTCTTAGACACGTACTCTGGCCTAATGGTTAAGGTTTTAACTGTTACTCTGGCCTACTGGTTAAGGTCTTAACTCTTACTCTGGCCTAATAGCTAAGGTCTTAGACTCGCACTCTGGCCCAATGTTTAAGGTCTTAACTCTTACTCTGGCCTAATAGCTAAGGTCTTAACTCTTACTCTGGCCTAATAGCTAAGGTCTTAGACTCGTACTATGGCCTAATGGTTAAGATCTTAACTCTTACTCTGGCCTAATAGCAAAGGTCTAAGACTCGTAATCTGGCCTAATAGCTAAGGTCGTAACTATTACTCTGGTCTAATAGCTAAGGTCTTAGACTCATACTATGGCCTACAGGTTAAGGTCTTAACTCTTACTCTGGCCTAATAGCTAAGGTCTTAATTCTTACTCCTGCCTAATAGCTAAGGTATTAGACTCGTACTCTGGCCTAATGGTTAAGGTCTTAACTCTTACTCTGCCCTACTGGTTAAGGTCTTAGACTCGTACTCTGGCCTAATAGATAAGGTCTTAGACTCGTACTCTGGCCTAATGGTTAAGGTCTTAACTCTTACTCTGGCCTAATAGCTAAGGTCTTGAACTCGTACTGTGGCCTGCAGGTTAAGGTCTTAACTCTTACTCTGGCCAAATAGCTAAGGTCTTAACTCTTACTCTGGCCTAATAGCTAAGGTCTAAGACTCGTACTCTCGCCTACAGGTTAAGGTCTTAACTCTTACTCTGGCCTAATAGCTAAGGTCTTAGACTCGTACTCTGGCCTAATAGCTAAGGTCTGAGACTCATACTCTGGCCTAATAGCTAAGGTCTTAGACTTGTACTCTGGCCTAATGGTTAAGGTCTTAACTCTTACTCTGGCCTAATAGCTAAGGTCTTAACTCTTACTCTGGCCTAATATCTAATGTCTTAGACTCGTACTCTGGCCTAATGGTTAAGGTCTTAACTCTAACTCTGGCCTACTGGTTAAGGTCTTAACTCTTACTCTGGCCTACTGGTTAAGGTCTTAACTCTTACTCTGGCCTAATAGCTAAGGTCTTAGACTCGTACTCTGGCCTACTGGTTAAGGTCTTAACTCTTACTCTGGCCTAATAGCTAAGGTCTTAGACTTGTACTATGGCCTAATGGTTAAGGTCTTAACTCTTACTCTGGCCTAATAGCAAAGGTCTTAGACTCGTAATCTGGCCTAATAGCTAAGGTCTTAGACAAGTACTCTGACCTAAAGGTTAAGGTCTTAACTCTTACTCTGGCCTAATAGCTAAGGTCTTAGACTCATACTCTGGCCTACAGGTTAAGGTCTTAACTCTTACTCTGGCCTAATAGCTAAGGTCTTAACTCTTACTCTGGCCTAATAGCTAAGGTCTTATACTCGTACTCTGGCCTACTGGTTAAGGTCTTAACTCTTACTCTGGCCTACTGGTTAAGGTCTTAACTCTTACTCTGGCCTAATAGCTAAGGTCTTAACTCTTACTCTGGCCTAATAGCTAAGGTCTTAGACTCGTACTCTGGCCTACTGGTTAAGGTCTTAACTCTTACTCTGGCCTAATAGCTAAGGTCTAAGACTCCTACTCTGGCCTAATAGCTAAGGTCTTAACTCTTACTCTGGCCTAATAGCTAAGGTCTTAGACTCATACTCTGGCCTAATAGCTAAGGTCTTAACTCTTACTCTGGCCTAATAGCTAAGGTCTTAGACTCGTACTATGGCCTAATGGTTAAGGTCTTAACTCTTACTCTGGCCTACTGGTTAAGGTCTTAACTCTTACTCTGGCCTAATAGCTAAGGTCTTAGACTCGTACTCTGGCCTAATGGTTAAGGTTTAACGCTTACACTGGCCTACTGGTTAAGGTTTTAACTCTTACTCTGGCCCAATAGCTAAGGTCTTAACTCTTACTCTGGCCTAATAGCAAAGGTCTTAGACTCGTAATCTGGCCTAATAGCTAAGGTCTTATCTCTTACTCTGGCCTAATAGCTAAGGTCTTAGACTCGTACTATGGCCTACTGGTTAAGGTCTTAACTCTTACTCTGGCCTTATAGCTAAGGTCTTAACTCTTACTCCTGCCTAATAGCTAAGGTCTTAGACTCGTACTCTGGCCTAATGGTTAAGGTCTTAACTCTTACTCTGGCCTAATAGCTAAGGTCTTAGACTCGTACTCTGGCCTACTGGTTAAGGTCTTAACTCTTACTCTGGCCTACTGGTTAAGGTCTTAACTCTTACTCTGGCCTAATAGCTAATGTCTTAGACTCGTACTCTGGCCTAATAGCTAAGGTCGTAGACTCGTACTCTGGTCTAATGGTTAAGGTCTTAACTCTTACTCTAGCCTATTAGCTAAGGTCTTAACTCTTACTCTGGCCTACTGGTTAAGGTCTTAACTCTTACTCTGGCCTAATAGCTAAAGTCTTAGACTCGTACTCTGGCCTAATAGCTAAGGTCTTAACTCTTACTCTGGCCTAATAGCTACGGTCTTAGACTCGTACTCTGGCCTAATAGTTAAGGTCTTAACTGTTACTCTGGCCTACTGGTTAAGGTCTTAACTCTTACTCTGGCCTAATAGCTAAGGTCTAAGACTCGTACTCTGGACTAATAGCTAAGGTCTTAGACTCGTACTCTGTCCTACAGGTTAAGGTCTTAACTCTTACTCTGGCCTAATAGCTAAGGTCTTAACTCTTACTCTGGCCTAATATCTAATGTCTTAGACTCGTACTCTGGCCTAATGGTTAAGGTCTTAACTCTAACTCTGGCCTAATAGCTAAGGTCTTAGACTCGTACCATGGCCTAATGGTTAAGGTCTTAACTCTTACTCTGGCCTACTGGTTAAGGTCTTAACTCTTACTCTGGCCTAATAGCTAAGGTCTTAGACTCGTACTCTGGCCTAATGGTTAAGGTCTTAACTCTTACTCTGGCCTAATAGCTAAGGTCTTAGATTCGCACTCTGGCCTAATAGCTAAGGTCTTACACTCGTACTCTGGCCTAATGGTTAAGGTCTTAACTCTTACTCTGGCCTACTGGTTAAGGTCTTAACTCTTACTCTGGCCTAATAGCTAAGGTCTTAGACTCATACTCTGGCCTACTGGTTAAGGTCTTAACTCTTACTCTGGCCTAATAGCTAAGGTCTTAACTCTTACTCTGGCCTAATAGCTAAGGTCTTAGACTCGTTATCTGGCCTAATAGTTAAGGTCTTAACTCTTACTCTGGCATACTGGTTAAGGTCTTAACTCTTACTCTGGCCTAATAGCTAAGGTCTAAGACTCGTACTCTGGCCTAATAGCTAAGGTCTTAGACTCGTACTCTGGCATACTGGTTAAGGTCTTAACTCTTACTCTGGCCTAATAGCTAAGGTCTTAACTCTTACTCTGGCCTACTGGTTAAGGTCTTAACACTTACTCTGGCCTAATAGCTAAGGTCTTAGGCTCGTACTTTGGCCTAATAGCTAAGGTTGTGGTAAATATTTCATTACCGGTACTATTTTTATGCGGTAAAGTCTATTAAGAATAACTCAGTAAATATAAGAGGCAGAATCCGTGGTATTAGAGGTTTTAAAAGGCTTTATTCCTATACAAAGGAATACAATTCGAATTGTAGGCTTTCTATTCCATCACCACGAAAGTTCAGGAAGGAAGGGCATACATTATTGACAGATAGGCAGTTTTATAGTAAAATACATTACAGTGAAACAGATGCAAGAGGCGTAACAGCTGATAGTACAGATAAAAGGTGCATACGTAACTGATAGAGGCGGATGTATGGGTGTAATTTAATAAACTTCATCATACATGATGTCACAAGTGGGTGGATCCATAAGAGAATCCTGCAATGTCAGCAGAAATATTTGGCAGAGATGCGCGCGCAGCCGCATGACGTGTGATTGACGTGCAACTAGAGGGTGAAGGGGACTTGACATCTAGCTCTACATGTGGAGACAGAAGTCTGGGGTCATGTCAACCTAATCCCAAATCATATCTAATATCCTATGTTTAAAGAACTGTGTTATCCAAAAGGAGAGGTCCCTAGGATAGAATCTATTCTATACTGACTGTTAGTGCGTGTACAAGCGTCTAAGTGTCTACACTAGATGCGAGGGGGTAGGAATATTCCATGGTAACGGGGCTATGAATTACTTGCATGAGGACAGCGAGGCCTGGCCCTTTGCACGGTAGCTGGAGGAATGTTTACCTAAACTACTAGACAGGAATGCATCGGATGAGGAGCGGAGTAGATAATCTTGAAGGTGAAATACAGTTTTTGGCAGGCGACAGGCTGGATCAGGCACCGTTAGCCGCGCAGGGAGTAGGACAAAGTTCATGGATACAGATGCAGGCTCAGACTGGAGCTTTCAGAGGCAGAAGGCAGGAAAAGGCTTGATGACAGAATTCTGGGCCTACTTGCCTGAATCTGTAAAATGTGGAAAGTGAACCACATAAAGTCGGTGGCCTTTCATACTTAGGAATGGAATATCTGACCCATTCATGGCGGATCTGAAAGAGGACATGTTGACGGTGGACGCACATATATTTGCGTCTTCAAAACTGGAGCAGGAGGGAACATACATGTACTTATAGCATGCACATGGAGCCGTTGGGGTCTACGATAGGGGACATAACTGATCACAAAATTCATATTTCCTCATTCCCTCCTTGTCCCCTACGGACCCTCAGGAGATATCGATCTTCATCAATCCATCGATCTGTTCATATAGCATCATTTGTTCTTCTTTCTTCTTCCGGGATCTTGAACGAAAACTTGGATGTGGGATACACGAGGTGGCACACAGACCACAAATCGCTGGCCCACATTGTAGACATAAGCAGCAACTGAATAGTATGAGAAAGCCAATACCTAGGAAGGATAGGATTCTCCATCCCCAGGCTGACAACACGCCCCAGAACCAACCGGACCAAGTCCAGGTGCCTGGACTCTGGTGTATCTGGCTTACAATCTTATGAAGGCGAGTTATGGCTTTATATACTGACGGCGAATTTTCTGGTATGAAAATGCAGCAACTTGATCCGATGACCCTACAAGCTCCGCCCCTATCGGCCAGGATGACGTCAAGGACAAGACGATTTTGAAGCACAACAATCCGCATAGCAGACTGCTCTTCTGTTAAATTGCCTAAGGCGGAAATAGTTTCGTTCACTACTGCTTCAAGGGTTCTGGTTAATCTACGTATCAGCTTACTATTAGTGACTGTACCTATATAGGGAAAGAAACCTTTATTGAAATCTGTGTATTTTTCCCATGCTGTTTCAGTGTAATCGACAATTGGGAGATCTCTCTGTTGTCTATTGTGTACTAAATGGGTATTTCTATGATAATCAGGAGGAGCTAGGAAAACAGGTGGCAGAAGGAATGCTATGTAACAGGTACCATCCCAATCTAGAGGTAGACGTATATATGCGGTCTGGCCACATATAAAATAGGAATGGCGAGAAGCTCTAAATGTAGACTTGCCTTGATCACTGAATTTTATTACAGTGGTGCATTTACTATGGCCCATGTGTATGGAACCATTCTTTCTTACACATAATTCCCCTTTTACTGGGAATACTGACATGGCGGGCAAGATTGGTGTAGCTTCAGATTCAACGTTCAGGATCATAAGGTTAAGTGTAAAATTACCTAATCCATATACTTCATTTTCTAGATCAGTTCCTGTTCTTCTGGGAAGTCCCTCCTTGTTAGGGTAGCAGACTTTAAGCAAAACTAAGTTCAAGTTTCCCCATACCCAGTTGTCTTGATAAACTGCGGAATTTGAATCTAGGGAATTAATCAAACTAAACCATGCTCCACAGGAGCCATTGTGTGTGAACGGATAGGGAAAGAGGGGCAAAACTCCCTTATAGTTCTGATAGGGAGGGAGTCGGCCACATATCCAACAATTTGTGGCATTGCTGGTTTGATGGGAATGATGTAACATACTAATGAATGTGTTGTTGCGCAGCGCAAATCTATAGGACAACTCATGCGGAGGTAATTCGCTAAAAGAATGTTCTGCAGTTACATTGTAAGCACGCTTAAGAATAGGGTAATACATGTGCAATAGTATGCTGACAATGATGATCAGAAGACTTAGAAAAAACAAAATTAATAATGTTACTGTGCAGTGACTACGAAATGATTTACAATACGCATGCTTCTTAAGCTGCATCTGATGATTTCTTTCTCTATTCCGGTCTAGAGGATACATGTCAGAGACAAATTCAACCGATTCACCTTGGAGAGGACTTAAACAATCAAATCGTCTGACTTACTAGACCTTAATTTTAGTTTGTAAAGTTCTGAATTTGTTAATTCAGCCAAGGGGAGCTTTGAGTCTGTCTGTGAGGGAATGCAGGGCTGAACGTTCACACTAGATGGTAGTCCATAAAATTTCTTGATATGACTCGAGTGCAACCACCCTTTGCGTCCTTCAATCTTTACGGCTGTCCTTGTAGTTAGTAGAACCAATCTTGGTGACGTCCATCTAGGCTCCAGTTGGGTCTTTCGGTCAAAATTCCTGACCAAAACCAGGTCACCAGGAACCACGTCATGGGGCTTCACCTCAGTATTGTCGGGAAAAGCTGCGGCTACCTGTGAACGACAAGATTGTAGTGCAGACATCAAGGAAGCCAGGTAATCTGTCAGCATATTACAGTCAACATCAGTGATTTTGCGAGGTATAGGCGTCCCCCACATATTTGGTGGTCTACCGAAGATCACCTCGTACGGGGATAGCCCTGTTCGAGAATGTGCTACCATTCTCATGTAAAAGAGCGCAACTGGTAAGGCTACTATCCAATCGACACCTTTTTCTCTACATATTTTGGACAATCTAATTTTCAGAGTTTGATTATGGCGTTCCACGAGACCTGCCGCCTCGGGATGTCGGACACAGTGGAATTTCCATTGGTAGCCTAACAGAAGGGAAACGTGTTTCATTAGTTCGGATGAGAACGGCTGGCCATTATCTGAGTAGACAACACGTGGTAAACCGTACCGTGGGAAGAATTCTCGAACTAACTGTTTGGCAGTAGTCGGGGCCGTGTAATCTGAAACCGGGTATGCTTCTGTCCAACGGGAAAGAGCACAGACAACTACGAGAACATATTTGAATCCTCGACATCGTTCCATCTGGATATAATCCATCTGGAGGGCTTCAAAAGCATGATCGGGAGTTTGAAATCCACCCTGCTCTACGGGGATGCTTTTACCTGGATTAAACTGACAACATATCATACAGGTACGAACTTTTTGTTTAGCTGCGGTTCGTAAATGTTTGTTGAACCAAATGTGCTGAATGCTGTCTAGCATAGCTTTTTCTCCTAGGTGCGCTGGACTATGTATGGTGTTAATGATGACTTGAACCATTGAGTCGGGAAGAAACCATATAGATTTTTCCTTCGTCATCCATCCTTGATCCGTTTGGATCCCTCCTAATTCAGTCCATTTCTTTATTTCTTCTGGTGTAGCATGTGTCTGTATGTCAATTACATCAAGGGCGGGATCCTTAACTGTCATGCAATGTGTTGGTGTCGGAACTATTGTCTTTGTCGTGTCAGTTGTGTGAGTCTGATTCTGAGCAGTCTGTTTAGCTGTTCTGTCAGCTAGGTCATTACCCTGAGAAATGATATCGGTAACTTTTGTGTGGGCTTTACATTTCATAATCGATATTACAGTAGGTAGATGAATCGCGTCTAATAGGGCTTGAATGAGGGGTCCGTGTTGGATGTGGGCACCGTGAGAAGTTAAATAACCTCTCTCTCGCCACAGTACGCCGAAGTCATGGACGACTCCGCATGCATAACGGGAATCTGTGTATATATTGACTTTCTTATTTTTGGCTTGAATACAGGCTTGTGTCAGAGCGGTGAGCTCTGCTGCTTGAGCTGACAAAGTGTGAATACAATTTGTTTCAATGACTTCAGTGTCTGTTGTAACTGCGTAAGCGGCCACTAACTCTCCTGTACTTGTTCTCATACATGACCCATCTACATACAATGTCAAGTCTGGATCTGACAAAGGGATATCTGTCAAGTCTTGTCTGGGTTTCGTCGTGATAGTAATGACTTCGACACAATCATGTGCCAATGGATCTGTTCCGCCTACTGGTAACAGTGTGGCAGGATTTAACGTATTACAACGTCTGATTTCTATGTGTGGCTGAAACAATGTTAATTCGTAACCAGTGAGTCTCGCTATAGTCAAGTGTTGTGTTTGTGTGCGGTTCAAAAGAACCTCTACTGCGTGTGGTACTTGTACTGTCAATTGGTGTCCTAACACTATGGCATCGCTTTGTCTGATTGCTAAAGCTGTTGCTGCCACCGATTTCAGGCACGCAGGGAGTGCCTGAGCTACTGGATCTAATGTACTAGAGAAATAAGCACATGGTTTGTGTGATCCTGCTTGTTCCTGAGTGAGCACTGACAAGGCAGTACCTTCGCGTTCTGTAACAAAAAGTGTAAACTGTTTACTGTAACATGGTGTTGCTAAAACAGGTGCTTGGCATAAAGCTTTCTTTAAGCTTTCAAAGGCGTGTGTATGTTCTTGAGTCCAAGGGAGGACAGTCGATGTGGCTGCCTCCTGTGTTGTCAACTGGATGAGTGGTTTAGCTAGAAATGCATATTGAGGGATCCACTGCCTACAGTATGAAGTGAGGCCTATAAAAGCCCGCACCTCCTTTTGTGTCTTGGGTGGTGGCATGTTAGCAATTAACTGTATGCGGTCGGGTGTAAGCTGCCTTCCCTCCTTGGACAGCGAGTGCCCAAGGTAAACAACTCGCTGGACACAGAATTGCAGCTTAGAAGGGGACACCTTGTGCCCCTTGTCGGCCAGAAATTTCAAAACCGTCAGTGACGCTGTCTCACATTCAGGTTCGCTTCGGGCGGTGATCAGCAGATCATCGACATATTGAAGCAAGGCAGTGTTAACTGGCATGTGGATACTGTCAAGTTCTCGTTTCAGTGCTTGGCTATAGATGCTGGGGCTTTCTGTAAACCCTTGAGGTGCGCGTGTGAATTTAAAACTTCGTCCATTTAAACTGAATCCGAACAGATATTGACTTTCCGGATCGATTGGGACACTAAAGAAAGCATTCTTGAGTTCAATTACAGTGAAGAACGTTGCTTCTGAGTCAATAGCTGTTAGTAATGAAGAGATATCTGGGACCACAGGGTATTGTGGTACAATACATTTATTTAATTCGCGCAGATCAATAACTAATCGATACACTGGTGGTGCTTTTGGATCCGTTCTTTTAAGAATCGGAATTATCGGGGAATTACATACATTGGAGTCGGTTTCGACAACCACTCCTTGTGCAATGAGCTCGTCAATAATTTGCAGTAAAGCCACAACAGCATCTGGTGGTAACTTGTATTGTCGCATTCGTGGTAGTACTATTCCTGTTTTCAGTGTGACTCGATATGGTGTAATGTTCATGCAACCAACTTCAGTGGGGCCTTGTGCCCATAAATGTGTAGGTAAATTCTGCAGTCGGTGATCCATGTCTCTAGACACGTAGTGACCTTTAAAGTCACGTAAAAATAGTCGTACTCCTTCCGGAGAACAACATATTATGGCTCCTAGAGCTTTCAGTGTTTTTATGCCTAACAAGTTTTCTGGACATGATTTAGTAAGCAATAAATCTGTAGTACATGTCAATGGACCGACCGTAAGTGGAAGAGGTTGTGTTACGTCATTTATTATAGGTTTTCCTGAGAATCCAAGGGAAATATTCTGTGAGCCTGAGAGGGGTGCCCCTGGAACTTCACTGCGTCTTATAGTTGTTCTGCTTGCCCCTGTATCAAGTAAAAACTTTCTGTCTTCCCCTAATAGTTCACTATGTACATAAGGTCCCTCTTGGTCTACAGGAACCTCAATAAGGGGTAAGCCAACTTCCCTCTCTAGGCTATCTCATGAGTATCGCTGATAATCGGGATAATCTGTTTGTGCGTACTGATACATCTGTTGTGTCGTTGCTTGTGTTGCAGCAATAGGCTGCGCTTGTGGTGGTGCTACGATCTGTTGTGGAGCCGCCTGTTGCGGAGCTAGTTGTTGCGGAGCTAACCTAGGTTGTGCATGCTGAGGGATTTGTTGTTGATTCTGATCCTGTCTAGGTGGACGTGGTCTTTCCTGCGTTCTACCTGTGGCAATATTATGTTTCAGGACTGGACAATCGTGTATATAATGACCTTGTTGTTTACAATAGTTGCATGTCCCTTTCACAGGACCTGCGGAATCACCCCTTTGATGACCCTCGGCTGGAACTGACTGTGCAACAAGCATTTTCATTTTTGTATCTTTCATACGTCTTTGTTCGTGTTCTTGTTCTTCTCTAATTCTATTGTGGTGATATTGTAACATCTGTAACATCTGTGATGGGGTATTACCTTGCCAGGTACTTTCGAATTTTAATACTCTATTCTTGATTTGCAGCAGAGAATTTTCAACTAATTTTGTCACAAACAGATGTGGATATGACTCACTACTGGCTTTTATGCCACTATTTATACCAAAACATTTTTCAAATCGGGAATAGAAATCACTAGTGTCTTCATCTGGCTTTTGTTTACAGGCTGAGATTGCACCCCAGTCTTCCTTTTTCGTAGTTAATAAACGTGGCAGTACCTGTATTAGTAATCCTGCTAGTGCTGTAGTCTTTTCCCCAAGCCCTGCTCCTGCAGCTCGGGCCCTTTCTTCGTTTTCTAATGCTACCCAATCTATCTTTTGGTCTCCCACCTCCCATTCCTTTTCTTTGAGTTTCTCGTAAATACCGGCGGGTAATAGGACTTTTAATATTTTCATAATGTCGGGGTAGATATACTCTCCCATGAGTAACATGTCCTTTATTTCACGGTGGAAACCTGCTGGGTCCTTGCCATGGCTGGGTACTACTTTCTTCATTTCTAATAATTCCAGTTTAGTTATAGGCGTGTACACAAACACGCGTGTAAAATTATTACCGTCACCTCTGATTGGGTGTACTTCGCGTAACGGGTTCTGTCTATCTATGTGATACATTCTTCTTCCCATGATGGGAACTGGAACGTGTTCTGGGCATACGAAATTTAAATATTGGTTTCGGGATTCTAGAATTTCCTTAATCAAATCAGTACCTGACCCTCTCCATATGTTCGTGAGTAGTTCTGTCAATATGTCAGGTAAAGGTCCTGGATCGGAGTGTTGGCTTTTATATAATATAAGGAGGTGTTGAATCATGTATATACTAGCTAAACGCTGTTCGTATGGATCAAGATTCAGAAACGTGTGTGCAAGTACATCATCATTGTATTCGCCGGGACTGTCAGCCCATTGTACTGCTGACCTGGCTAATTCTTGTTCGTCCATGGAATCGAGCATGTGGTACCCCCTTCGATCTCGGAGTAATTTATCAGCGGCTTGGAATAGGTGTTCAGGGGATTTTGTATTTAACATAGGGTTTGGAAAATGTCTATTATATTCTGGACGTATTGGACGTATCGGGTCGTTAAAACCTCTGGTATTATTATGGGGTCTTCCTCTACCTACATAAGCTATCGTTTCTAATTGCTCTGATTCTTGCTCCTCCTCTTCTTCTGATTCTACTCTGTCTGTTTCTCGTCTTTCTTTATGTATTCGTTCTACTTCCTTACGGATCTTTCGACACATGGCGATTATACACACCTGTCTATCATGTTTCTCTTCTGATATGTTCTGACCCCATTTGGCAACTCTTTGCATGGTATCGTGATCTGCCCCAGGCCTGTCTTGATTCCTAATTACACAATTTATGAAAAAACGTAGTAGTTGTCTTTGGACATCCACTTTCTGGTATTCCATAGCTTCGTTAATACTTTCTGGACCTCGCCCTGTTTGGACAAAGCGATATATTTCGTCTAAGTGTTCACCCATTCCTGGTATCGTCATTAAATATAATGTAGCTCGTCTTATACGTAGTGATGATATGAGCAATTTATCCTGTCTACCTGGTACTGGGTCGTATCTACAATCCACAAGCTGTTCTTTAAACATGTCGGATGTCGCTAGTTGGGGTGTACGTTGGAGTGCTAAATCTCTAAGGGTCTGTTTATTTCGCGGCGGTGTGGCAAACATGTCTGTCGTACCTCCTGTAGCACCATCTGAGGTGCTAGGCACGAAAGGATTCGTTGGGCGTAGGATAGAGATTGTAGATGCGGGAAAAACTGTAGAAACGGACGGGCCTGTTGGAACTTGCGTAGGAGTTTGTAGTTGCGGGGATACAGACGAATGCTCTTGGTGTTGAACACCATCGACAAGCGGTGTGGGTGGTATGGCATTAGCATACTCGGGAGCTGCGTCATCTAAATAGGAGGAAAGGAAAACGTCCTTTGCTGTTTTGGGATGTGTTTTTATCGGGAGCAATGGAGGAGTTAAGTCTTTTGGTATTTCCGGGGTAGCCTTAGGTAACCCTTCGGCCAGAAGAGGATACATACCATTCATAAGAGTGTTTCTTTGTCTATCTACTTGTTCTGATTTTACTCGGGTACCTTCCTCAAGTAATAGATTTTCTCTGGTTTTATTTGAATTCTCTCTACCTTTCTCTCCCTGTCTGAGTGCTTTTTCTGTACGTCTATATGATTCTTTACGCCATAATTCAATGGCATCTTTCTGTGACTGTCTGGCTTTCTTTTTCCATAATTCTTCTTCTACTCTCATGATGCAATCTGCATCCCAGGTCCCCGCTGCGGGCCATCTCTGACTCTCTGGTAATTCTTTGGTGTAGTCCACCCATAAATCAAGAAATAATACGGCATCTAGGCCATGCTTATGATACATAAAGTACCCTGGAGTGTCCCTAGGTGGGATGGGAACAGCTTCTTCGAGTACACCTTTTCTAGTTTTGATCTGCCTTAGTTTCGAAAAGAGCGGCATTTTTAGACCTTATTACTAGAACACACTTTATACAAGAAAACACAATAATGAACAGTCATTCACACCACAATATATAGAACGTATTTAAAACATTTAACACTTAGCAGTTTTACGAACAATGATAACTAATAGAAAACTAGTTACTGACATAATATTGACACTAGATAGTACTTATTTATATGCAAGACATACTATATATACTGCTAAACAGTACAGATACACTGCTAAAACAGTGCAGACCGGATTTGTGTACCCAAACCCGTCTTGACCGGCACAGACTATGTGCACGTTAAATGCCTCCCCGGTAATGGTACTCACCGGGTAGCTCGGAACGGAAGGCCTCGGAACGGAACTGAAACTGGACCGGACTGGACTCGACTCGACTGGACTCGGAACTTCGGAACCTGGTGGGCCTCTGTATACCTCGGATCTTGCTCTCTCAGCTAGGCTCTGGTCGGGATACTTCGCACTTCTCACCGCCTCGTCTGGGTGTTGATCGCAGCCTCAGTCGTCCCCGCTTGGCCGGAGGGAGATACAGGAAATCCTGCAGGTACGCGTTTTTGTCCGTTCAGCTGTGGCAGGAGACCGGGCCTGCAACGCACCGCCGGCGCGTGAGATGAGAAAGTGTCCCTAATCGGGCGCCAATTTATGTGGTAAATATTTCATTACCGGTACTATTTTTATGCGGTAAAGTCTATTAAGAAAGACTCAGTAAATATAAGAGGCAGAATCCGTGGTATTAGAGGTTTTAAAAGGCTTTATTCCTATACAAAGGAATACAATTCGAATTGTAGGCTTTCTATTCCATCACCACGAAAGTTCAGGAAGGAAGGGCATACATTATTGACAGATAGGCAGTTTTATAGTAAAATACATTACAGTGAAACAGATGCAAGAGGCGTAACAGCTGATAGTACAGATAAAAGGTGCATACGTAACTGATAGAGGCGGATGTATGGGCGTAATTTAATAAACTTCATCATACATGATGTCACAAGTGGGTGGATCCATAAGAGAATCCTGCAATGTCAGCAGAAATATTTGGCAGAGATGCGCGCGCAGCCGCATGACGTGTGATTGACGTGCAACTAGAGGGTGAAGGGGACTTGACATCTAGCTCTACATGTGGAGACAGAAGTCTGGGGTCATGTCAACCTAATCCCAAATCATATCTAATATCCTATGTTTAAAGAACTGTGTTATCCAAAAGGAGAGGTCCCTAGGATAGAATCTATTCTATACTGACTGTTAGTGCGTGTACAAGCGTCTAAGTGTCTACACTAGATGCGAGGGGGTAGGAATATTCCATGGTAACGGGGCTATGAATTACTTGCATGAGGACAGCGAGGCCTGGCCCTTTGCACGGTAGCTGGAGGAATGTTTACCTAAACTACTAGACAGGAATGCATCGGATGAGGAGCGGAGTAGATAATCTTGAAGGTGAAATACAGTTTTTGGCAGGCGACAGGCTGGATCAGGCACCGTTAGCCGCGCAGGGAGTAGGACAAAGTTCATGGATACAGATGCAGGCTCAGACTGGAGCTTTCAGAGGCAGAAGGCAGGAAAAGGCTTGATGACAGAATTCTGGGCCTACTTGCCTGAATCTGTAAAATGTGGAAAGTGAACCACATAAAGTCGGTGGCCTTTCATACTTAGGAATGGAATATCTGACCCATTCATGGCGGATCTGAAAGAGGACATGTTGACGGTGGACGCACATATATTTGCGTCTTCAAAACTGGAGCAGGAGGGAACATACATGTACTTATAGCATGCACATGGAGCCGTTGGGGTCTACGATAGGGGACATAACTGATCACAAAATTCATATTTCCTCATTCCCTCCTTGTCCCCTACGGACCCTCAGGAGATATCGATCTTCATCAATCCATCGATCTGTTCATATAGCATCATTTGTTCTTCTTTCTTCTTCCGGGATCTTGAACGAAAACTTGGATGTGGGATACACGAGGTGGCACACAGACCACAAATCGCTGGCCCACATTGTAGACATAAGCAGCAACTGAATAGTATGAGAAAGCCAATACCTAGGAAGGATAGGATTCTCCATCCCCAGGCTGACAACACGCCCCAGAACCAACCGGACCAAGTCCAGGTGCCTGGACTCTGGTGTATCTGGCTTACAATCTTATGAAGGCGAGTTATGGCTTTATATACTGACGGCGAATTTTCTGGTATGAAAATGCAGCAACTTGATCCGATGACCCTACAAGCTCCGCCCCTATCGGCCAGGATGACGTCAAGGACAAGACGATTTTGAAGCACAACAATCCGCATAGCAGACTGCTCTTCTGTTAAATTGCCTAAGGCGGAAATAGTTTCGTTCACTACTGCTTCAAGGGTTCTGGTTAATCTACGTATCAGCTTACTATTAGTGACTGTACCTATATAGGGAAAGAAACCTTTATTGAAATCTGTGTATTTTTCCCATGCTGTTTCAGTGTAATCGACAATTGGGAGATCTCTCTGTTGTCTATTGTGTACTAAATGGGTATTTCTATGATAATCAGGAGGAGCTAGGAAAACAGGTGGCAGAAGGAATGCTATGTAACAGGTACCATCCCAATCTAGAGGTAGACGTATATATGCGGTCTGGCCACATATAAAATAGGAATGGCGAGAAGCTCTAAATGTAGACTTGCCTTGATCACTGAATTTTATTACAGTGGTGCATTTACTATGGCCCATGTGTATGGAACCATTCTTTCTTACACATAATTCCCCTTTTACTGGGAATACTGACATGGCGGGCAAGATTGGTGTAGCTTCAGATTCAACGTTCAGGATCATAAGGTTAAGTGTAAAATTACCTAATCCATATACTTCATTTTCTAGATCAGTTCCTGTTCTTCTGGGAAGTCCCTCCTTGTTAGGGTAGCAGACTTTAAGCAAAACTAAGTTCAAGTTTCCCCATACCCAGTTGTCTTGATAAACTGCGGAATTTGAATCTAGGGAATTAATCAAACTAAACCATGCTCCACAGGAGCCATTGTGTGTGAACGGATAGGGAAAGAGGGGCAAAACTCCCTTATAGTTCTGATAGGGAGGGAGTCGGCCACATATCCAACAATTTGTGGCATTGCTGGTTTGATGGGAATGATGTAACATACTAATGAATGTGTTGTTGCGCAGCGCAAATCTATAGGACAACTCATGCGGAGGTAATTCGCTAAAAGAATGTTCTGCAGTTACATTGTAAGCACGCTTAAGAATAGGGTAATACATGTGCAATAGTATGCTGACAATGATGATCAGAAGACTTAGAAAAAACAAAATTAATAATGTTACTGTGCAGTGACTACGAAATGATTTACAATACGCATGCTTCTTAAGCTGCATCTGATGATTTCTTTCTCTATTCCGGTCTAGAGGATACATGTCAGAGACAAATTCAACCGATTCACCTTGGAGAGGACTTAAACAATCAAATTGTCTGACTTACTAGACCTTAATTTTAGTTTGTAAAGTTCTGAATTTGTTAATTCAGCCAAGGGGAGCTTTGAGTCTGTCTGTGAGGGAATGCAGGGCTGAACGTTCACACTAGATGGTAGTCCATAAAATTTCTTGATATGACTCGAGTGCAACCACCCTTTGCGTCCTTCAATCTTTACGGCTGTCCTTGTAGTTAGTAGAACCAATCTTGGTGACGTCCATCTAGGCTCCAGTTGGGTCTTTCGGTCAAAATTCCTGACCAAAACCAGGTCACCAGGAACCACGTCATGGGGCTTCACCTCAGTATTGTCGGGAAAAGCTGCGGCTACCTGTGAACGACAAGATTGTAGTGCAGACATCAAGGAAGCCAGGTAATCTGTCAGCATATTACAGTCAACATCAGTGATTTTGCGAGGTATAGGCGTCCCCCACATATTTGGTGGTCTACCGAAGATCACCTCGTACGGGGATAGCCCTGTTCGAGAATGTGCTACCATTCTCATGTAAAAGAGCGCAACTGGTAAGGCTACTATCCAATCGACACCTTTTTCTCTACATATTTTGGACAATCTAATTTTCAGAGTTTGATTATGGCGTTCCACGAGACCTGCCGCCTCGGGATGTCGGACACAGTGGAATTTCCATTGGTAGCCTAACAGAAGGGAAACGTGTTTCATTAGTTCGGATGAGAACGGCTGGCCATTATCTGAGTAGACAACACGTGGTAAACCGTACCGTGGGAAGAATTCTCGAACTAACTGTTTGGCAGTAGTCGGGGCCGTGTAATCTGAAACCGGGTATGCTTCTGTCCAACGGGAAAGAGCACAGACAACTACGAGAACATATTTGAATCCTCGACATCGTTCCATCTGGATATAATCCATCTGGAGGGCTTCAAAAGCATGATCGGGAGTTTGAAATCCACCCTGCTCTACGGGGATGCTTTTACCTGGATTAAACTGACAACATATCATACAGGTACGAACTTTTTGTTTAGCTGCGGTTCGTAAATGTTTGTTGAACCAAATGTGCTGAATGCTGTCTAGCATAGCTTTTTCTCCTAGGTGCGCTGGACTATGTATGGTGTTAATGATGACTTGAACCATTGAGTCGGGAAGAAACCATATAGATTTTTCCTTCGTCATCCATCCTTGATCCGTTTGGATCCCTCCTAATTCAGTCCATTTCTTTATTTCTTCTGGTGTAGCATGTGTCTGTATGTCAATTACATCAAGGGCGGGATCCTTAACTGTCATGCAATGTGTTGGTGTCGGAACTATTGTCTTTGTCGTGTCAGTTGTGTGAGTCTGATTCTGAGCAGTCTGTTTAGCTGTTCTGTCAGCTAGGTCATTACCCTGAGAAATGATATCGGTAACTTTTGTGTGGGCTTTACATTTCATAATCGATATTACAGTAGGTAGATGAATCGCGTCTAATAGGGCTTGAATGAGGGGTCCGTGTTGGATGTGGGCACCGTGAGAAGTTAAATAACCTCTCTCTCGCCACAGTACGCCGAAGTCATGGACGACTCCGCATGCATAACGGGAATCTGTGTATATATTGACTTTCTTATTTTTGGCTTGAATACAGGCTTGTGTCAGAGCGGTGAGCTCTGCTGCTTGAGCTGACAAAGTGTGAATACAATTTGTTTCAATGACTTCAGTGTCTGTTGTAACTGCGTAAGCGGCCACTAACTCTCCTGTACTTGTTCTCATACATGACCCATCTACATACAATGTCAAGTCTGGATCTGACAAAGGGATATCTGTCAAGTCTTGTCTGGGTTTCGTCGTGATAGTAATGACTTCGACACAATCATGTGCCAATGGATCTGTTCCGCCTACTGGTAACAGTGTGGCAGGATTTAACGTATTACAACGTCTGATTTCTATGTGTGGCTGAAACAATGTTAATTCGTAACCAGTGAGTCTCGCTATAGTCAAGTGTTGTGTTTGTGTGCGGTTCAAAAGAACCTCTACTGCGTGTGGTACTTGTACTGTCAATTGGTGTCCTAACACTATGGCATCGCTTTGTCTGATTGCTAAAGCTGTTGCTGCCACCGATATCAGGCACGCAGGGAGTGCCTGAGCTACTGGATCTAATGTACTAGAGAAATAAGCACATGGTTTGTGTGATCCTGCTTGTTCCTGAGTGAGCACTGACAAGGCAGTACCTTCGCGTTCTGTAACAAAAAGTGTAAACTGTTTACTGTAACATGGTGTTGCTAAAACAGGTGCTTGGCATAAAGCTTTCTTTAAGCTTTCAAAGGCGTGTGTATGTTCTTGAGTCCAAGGGAGGACAGTCGATGTGGCTGCCTCCTGTGTTGTCAACTGGATGAGTGGTTTAGCTAGAAATGCATATTGAGGGATCCACTGCCTACAGTATGAAGTGAGGCCTATAAAAGCCCGCACCTCCTTTTGTGTCTTGGGTGGTGGCATGTTAGCAATTAACTGGATGCGGTCGGGTGTAAGCTGCCTTCCCTCCTTGGACAGCGAGTGCCCAAGGTAAACAACTCGCTGGACACAGAATTGCAGCTTAGAAGGGGACACCTTGTGCCCCTTGTCGGCCAGAAATTTCAAAACCGTCAGTGACGCTGTCTCACATTCAGGTTCGCTTCGGGCGGTGATCAGCAGATCATCGACATATTGAAGCAAGGCAGTGTTAACTGGCATGTGGATACTGTCAAGTTCTCGTTTCAGTGCTTGGCTATAGATGCTGGGGCTTTCTGTAAACCCTTGAGGTGCGCGTGTGAATTTAAAACTTCGTCCATTTAAACTGAATCCGAACAGATATTGACTTTCCGGATCGATTGGGACACTAAAGAAAGCATTCTTGAGATCAATTACAGTGAAGAACGTTGCTTCTGAGTCAATAGCTGTTAGTAATGAAGAGATATCTGGGACCACAGGGTATTGTGGTACAATACATTTATTTAATTCGCGCAGATCAATAACTAATCGATACACTGGTGGTGCTTTTGGATCCGTTCTTTTAAGAATCGGAATTATCGGGGAATTACATACATTGGAGTCGGTTTCGACAACCACTCCTTGTGCAATGAGCTCGTCAATAATTTGCAGTAAAGCCACAACAGCATCTGGTGGTAACTTGTATTGTCGCATTCGTGGTAGTACTATTCCTGTTTTCAGTGTGACTCGATATGGTGTAATGTTCATGCAACCAACATCAGTGGGGCCTTGTGCCCATAAATGTGTAGGTAAATTCTGCAGTCGGTGATCCATGTCTCTGGACACGTAGTGACCTTTAAAGTCACGTAAAAATAGTCGTACTCCTTCCGGAGAACAACATATTATGGCTCCTAGAGCTTTCAGTGTTTTTATGCCTAACAAGTTTTCTGGACATGATTTAGTAAGCAATAAATCTGTAGTACATGTCAATGGACCGACCGTAAGTGGAAGAGGTTGTGTTACGTCATTTATTATAGGTTTTCCTGAGAATCCAAGGGAAATATTCTGTGAGCCTGAGAGGGGTGCCCCTGGAACTTCACTGCGTCTTATAGTTGTTCTGCTTGCCCCTGTATCAAGTAAAAACTTTCTGTCTTCCCCTAATAGTTCACTATGTACATAAGGTCCCTCTTGGTCTACAGGAACCTCAATAAGGGGTAAGCCAACTTCCCTCTCTAGGCTATCTCATGAGTATCGCTGATAATCGGGATAATCTGTTTGTGCGTACTGATACATCTGTTGTGTCGTTGCTTGTGTTGCAGCAATAGGCTGCGCTTGTGGTGGTGCTACGATCTGTTGTGGAGCCGCCTGTTGCGGAGCTAGTTGTTGCGGAGCTAACCTAGGTTGTGCATGCTGAGGGATTTGTTGTTGATTCTGATCCTGTCTAGGTGGACGTGGTCTTTCCTGCGTTCTACCTGTGGCAATATTATGTTTCAGGACTGGACAATCGTGTATATAATGACCTTGTTGTTTACAATAGTTGCATGTCCCTTTCACAGGACCTGCGGAATCACCCCTTTGATGACCCTCGGCTGGAACTGACTGTGCAACAAGCATTTTCATTTTTGTATCTTTCATACGTCTTTGTTCGTGTTCTTGTTCTTCTCTAATTCTATTGTGGTGATATTGTAACATCTGTAACATCTGTGATGGGGTATTACCTTGCCAGGTACTTTCGAATTTTAATACTCTATTCTTGATTTGCAGCAGAGAATTTTCAACTAATTTTGTCACAAACAGATGTGGATATGACTCACTACTGGCTTTTATGCCACTATTTATACCAAAACATTTTTCAAATCGGGAATAGAAATCACTAGTGTCTTCATCTGGCTTTTGTTTACAGGCTGAGATTGCACCCCAGTCTTCCTTTTTCGTAGTTAATAAACGTGGCAGTACCTGTATTAGTAATCCTGCTAGTGCTGTAGTCTTTTCCCCAAGCCCTGCTCCTGCAGCTCGGGCCCTTTCTTCGTTTTCTAATGCTACCCAATCTATCTTTTGGTCTCCCACCTCCCATTCCTTTTCTTTGAGTTTCTCGTAAATACCGGCGGGTAATAGGACTTTTAATATTTTCATAATGTCGGGGTAGATATACTCTCCCATGAGTAACATGTCCTTTATTTCACGGTGGAAACCTGCTGGGTCCTTGCCATGGCTGGGTACTACTTTCTTCATTTCTAATAATTCCAGTTTAGTTATAGGCGTGTACACAAACACGCGTGTAAAATTATTACCGTCACCTCTGATTGGGTGTACTTCGCGTAACGGGTTCTGTCTATCTATGTGATACATTCTTCTTCCCATGATGGGAACTGGAACGTGTTCTGGGCATACGAAATTTAAATATTGGTTTCGGGATTCTAGAATTTCCTTAATCAAATCAGTACCTGACCCTCTCCATATGTTCGTGAGTAGTTCTGTCAATATGTCAGGTAAAGGTCCTGGATCGGAGTGTTGGCTTTTATATAATATAAGGAGGTGTTGAATCATGTATATACTAGCTAAACGCTGTTCGTATGGATCAAGATTCAGAAACGTGTGTGCAAGTACATCATCATTGTATTCGCCGGGACTGTCAGCCCATTGTACTGCTGACCTGGCTAATTCTTGTTCGTCCATGGAATCGAGCATGTGGTACCCCCTTCGATCTCGGAGTAATTTATCAGCGGCTTGGAATAGGTGTTCAGGGGATTTTGTATTTAACATAGGGTTTGGAAAATGTCTATTATATTCTGGACGTATTGGACGTATCGGGTCGTTAAAACCTCTGGTATTATTATGGGGTCTTCCTCTACCTACATAAGCTATCGTTTCTAATTGCTCTGATTCTTGCTCCTCCTCTTCTTCTGATTCTACTCTGTCTGTTTCTCGTCTTTCTTTATGTATTCGTTCTACTTCCTTACGGATCTTTCGACACATGGCGATTATACACACCTGTCTATCATGTTTCTCTTCTGATATGTTCTGACCCCATTTGGCAACTCTTTGCATGGTATCGTGATCTGCCCCAGGCCTGTCTTGATTCCTAATTACACAATTTATGAAAAAACGTAGTAGTTGTCTTTGGACATCCACTTTCTGGTATTCCATAGCTTCGTTAATACTTTCTGGACCTCGCCCTGTTTGGACAAAGCGATATATTTCGTCTAAGTGTTCACCCATTCCTGGTATCGTCATTAAATATAATGTAGCTCGTCTTATACGTAGTGATGATATGAGCAATTTATCCTGTCTACCTGGTACTGGGTCGTATCTACAATCCACAAGCTGTTCTTTAAACATGTCGGATGTCGCTAGTTGGGGTGTACGTTGGAGTGCTAAATCTCTAAGGGTCTGTTTATTTCGCGGCGGTGTGGCAAACATGTCTGTCGTACCTCCTGTAGCACCATCTGAGGTGCTAGGCACGAAAGGATTCGTTGGGCGTAGGATAGAGATTGTAGATGCGGGAAAAACTGTAGAAACGGACGGGCCTGTTGGAACTTGCGTAGGAGTTTGTAGTTGCGGGGATACAGACGAATGCTCTTGGTGTTGAACACCATCGACAAGCGGTGTGGGTGGTATGGCATTAGCATACTCGGGAGCTGCGTCATCTAAATAGGAGGAAAGGAAAACGTCCTTTGCTGTTTTGGGATGTGTTTTTATCGGGAGCAATGGAGGAGTTAAGTCTTTTGGTATTTCCGGGGTAGCCTTAGGTAACCCTTCGGCCAGAAGAGGATACATACCATTCATAAGAGTGTTTCTTTGTCTATCTACTTGTTCTGATTTTACTCGGGTACCTTCCTCAAGTAATAGATTTTCTCTGGTTTTATTTGAATTCTCTCTACCTTTCTCTCCCTGTCTGAGTGCTTTTTCTGTACGTCTATATGATTCTTTACGCCATAATTCAATGGCATCTTTCTGTGACTGTCTGGCTTTCTTTTTCCATAATTCTTCTTCTACTCTCATGATGCAATCTGCATCCCAGGTCCCCGCTGCGGGCCATCTCTGACTCTCTGGTAATTCTTTGGTGTAGTCCACCCATAAATCAAGAAATAATACGGCATCTAGGCCATGCTTATGATACATAAAGTACCCTGGAGTGTCCCTAGGTGGGATGGGAACAGCTTCTTCGAGTACACCTTTTCTAGTTTTGATCTGCCTTAGTTTCGAAAAGAGCGGCATTTTTAGACCTTATTACTAGAACACACTTTATACAAGAAAACACAATAATGAACAGTCATTCACACCACAATATATAGAACGTATTTAAAACATTTAACACTTAACAGTTTTACGAACAATGATAACTAATAGAAAACTAGTTACTGACATAATACTGACACTAGATAGTACTTATTTATATGCAAGACATACTATATATACTGCTAAACAGTACAGATACACTGCTAAAACAGTGCAGACCGGATTTGTGTACCCAAACCCGTCTTGACCGGCACAGACTATGTGCACGTTAAATGCCTCCCCGGTAATGGTACTCACCGGGTAGCTCGGAACGGAAGGCCTCGGAACGGAACTGAAACTGGACCGGACTGGACTCGACTCGACTGGACTCGGAACTTCGGAACCTGGTGGGCCTCTGTATACCTCGGATCTTGCTCTCTCAGCTAGGCTCTGGTCGGGATACTTCGCACTTCTCACCGCCTCGTCTGGGTGTTGATCGCAGCCTCAGTCGTCCCCGCTTGGCCGGAGGGAGATACAGGAAATCCTGCAGGTACGCGTTTTTGTCCGTTCAGCTGTGGCAGGAGACCGGGCCTGCAACGCACCGCCGGCGCGTGAGATGAGAAAGTGTCCCTAATCGGGCGCCAATTTATGTGGTAAATATTTCATTACCGGTACTATTTTTATGCGGTAAAGTCTATTAAGAAAGACTCAGTAAATATAAGAGGCAGAATCCGTGGTATTAGAGGTTTTAAAAGGCTTTATTCCTATACAAAGGAATACAATTCGAATTGTAGGCTTTCTATTCCATCACCACGAAAGTTCAGGAAGGAAGGGCATACATTATTGACAGATAGGCAGTTTTATAGAAAAATACATTACAGTGAAACAGATGCAAGAGGCGTAACAGCTGATAGTACAGATAAAAGGTGCATACGTAACTGATAGAGGCGGATGTATGGGCGTAATTTAATAAACGTCATCATACATGATGTCACAAGTGGGTGGATCCATAAGAGAATCCTGCAATGTCAGCAGAAATATTTGGCAGAGATGCGCGCGCAGCCGCATGACGTGTGATTGACGTGCAACTAGAGGGTGAAGGGGACTTGACATCTAGCTCTACATGTGGAGACAGAAGTCTGGGGTCATGTCAACCTAATCCCAAATCATATCTAATATCCTATGTTTAAAGAACTGTGTTATCCAAAAGGAGAGGTCCCTAGGATAGAATCTATTCTATACTGACTGTTAGTGCGTGTACAAGCGTCTAAGTGTCTACACTAGATGCGAGGGGGTAGGAATATTCCATGGTAACGGGGCTATGAATTACTTGCATGAGGACAGCGAGGCCTGGCCCTTTGCACGGTAGCTGGAGGAATGCTTACCTAAACTACTAGACAGGAATGCATCGGATGAGGAGCGGAGTAGATAATTTTGAAGGTGAAATACAGTTTTTGGCAGGCGACAGGCTGGATCAGGCACCGTTAGCCGCGCAGGGAGTAGGACAAAGTTCATGGATACAGATGCAGGCTCAGATTGGAGCTTTCAGAGGCAGAAGGCAGGAAAAGGCTTGATGACAGAATTCTGGGCCTACTTGCCTGAATCTGTAAAATGTGGAAAGTGAACCACATAAAGTCGGTGGCCTTTCATACTTAGGAATGGAATATCTGACCCATTCATGGCGGATCTGAAAGAGGACATGTTGACGGTGGACGCACATATATTTGCGTCTTCAATACTGGAGCAGGAGGGAACATACATGTACTTATAGCATGCACATGGAGCCGTTGGGGTCTACGATAGGGGACATAACTGAACACAAAATTCATATTTCCTCAAGGTCTTAACTCTTACTCTGGCCTAATAGCTAAGGTCTTAGACTCGTACTCTGGCCTAATGGTTAAGGTCTTAACTCTTACTCTGGCCTACTGGTTAAGGTCGTAACTCTTACTCTGGCCTAACAGCTAAGGTCTTAGACTCGTACTCTGGCCTAATGGTTAAGGTTCTAACTGTTACTCTGGCCTACTGGTTAAGGTCTTAACTCTTACTCTGGCCTAATAGCTAAGGTCTTAGACTCGCACTCTGGCCCAATGTTTAAGGTCTTAACTCTTACTCTGGCCTAATAGCTATGGTCTTAACTCTTACTCTGGCCTAATAGCTAAGGTCTTAGACTCGTACTATGGCCTAATGGTTAAGGTCTTAACTCTTACTCTGGCCTAATAGCAAAGGTCTTAGACTCGTAATCTGGCCTAATAGCTAAGGTCGTAACTATTACTCTGGACTAATAGCTAAGGTCTTAGACTCATACTATGGCCTACAGGTTAAGGTCTTAACTCTTACTCTGGCCTAATAGCTAAGGTCTTAACTCTTACTCCTGCCTAATAGCTAAGGTATTAGACTCGTACTCTGGCCTAATGGTTAAGGTCTTAACTCTTACTCTGCCCTACTGGTTAAGGTCTTAGACTCGTACTCTGGCCTAATAGATAAGGTCTTAGACTCGTACTCTGGCCTAATGGTTAAGGTCTTAACTCTTACTCTGGCCTAATAGCTAAGGTCTTAGACTCGTACTGTGGCCTGCAGGTTAAGGTCTTAACTCTTACTCTGGCCAAATAGCTAAGGTCTTAACTCTTACTCTGGCCTAATAGCTAAGGTCTTAGACTCGTACTCTCGCCTACAGGTTAAGGTCTTAACTCTTACTCTGGCCTAATAGCTAAGGTCTTAGACTCGTACTCTGGCCTAATAGCTAAGGTCTTAGACTCATACTCTGGCCTAATAGCTAAGGTCTTAGACTTGTACTCTGGCCTAATGGTTAAGGTCTTAACTCTTACTCTGGCCTACTGGTTAAGGTCTTAACTCTTACTCTGGCCTAATATCTAATGTCTTAGACTCGTACTCTGGCCTAATGGTTAAGGTCTTAACTCTAACTCTGGCCTAATAGCTAAGGTCTTAGACTCGTACCATGGCCTAATGGTTAAGGTCTTTACTCTTACTCTGGCCTACTGGTTAAGGTCTTAACTCTTACTCTGGCCTAATAGCTAAGGTCTTAGACTCGTACTCTGGCCTAAAGGTTAAGGTCTTAACTCTTACTCTGGCCTAATAGCTAAGGTCTTAGATTCGCACTCTGGCCTAATAGCTAAGGTCTTACACTCGTACTCTGGCCTAATGTTTAAGGTCTTAACTCTTACTCTGGCCTACTGGTTAAGGTCTTAACTCTTACTCTGGCCTAATAGCTAAGGTCTTAGACTCGTACTCTGGCCTACTGGTTAAGGTCTTAACTCTTACTCTGGCCTAATAGCTAAGGTCTTAACTCTTACTCTGGCCTAATAGCTAAGGTCTTAGACTTGTACTATGGCCTAATGGTTAAGGTCTTAACTCTTACTCTGGCCTAATAGCAAAGGTCTTAGACTCGTAATCTGGCCTAATAGCTAAGGTCTTAGACAAGTACTCTGGCCTAATGGTTAAGGTCTTAACTCTTACTCTGGCCTAATAGCTAAGGTCTTAACTCTTACTCTGGCCTAATAGCTAAGGTCTTAGACTCGTACTCTGGCCTACTGGTGAAGGTCTTATCTCTTACTCTGGCCTAATAGCTAAGGTCTAAGACTCCTACTCTGGCCTAATAGCTAAGGTCCTAACTCTTACTCTGGCCTAATAGCTAAGGTCTTAGACTCGTACTCTGGCCTAATAGCTAAGGTCTTAACTCTTACTCTGGCCTAATAGCTAAGGTCTTAGACTCGTACTATGGCCTAATGGTTAAGGTCTTAACTCTTACTCTGGCCTACTGGTTAAGGTCTTAACTCTTACTCTGGCCTAATAGCTAAGGTCTTAGACTCGTACTCTGGCCTAATGGTTAAGGTCTTAACGCTTACACTGGCCTACTGGTTAAGGTTTTAACTCTTACTCTGGCCCAATAGCTAAGGTCTTAACTCTTACTCTGGCCTAATAGCAAAGGTCTTAGACTCGTAATCTGGCCTAATAGCTAAGGTCTTAACTCTTACTCTGGCCTAATAGCTAAGGTCTTAGACTCGTACTATGGCCTACTGGTTAAGGTCTTAACTCTTACTCTGGCCTTATAGCTAAGGTCTTAACTCTTACTCCTGCCTAATAGCTAAGGTCTTAGACTCGTACTCTGGCCTAATGGTTAGGGTCTTAACTCTTACTCTGGCCTAATAGCTAAGGTCTTAGACTCGTACTCTGGCCTACTGGTTAAGGTCTTAACTCTTACTCTGGCCTACTGGTTAAGGTCTTAACTCTTACTCTGGCCTAATAGCTAAGGTCTTAGACTCGTACTCTGGCCTAATAGCTAAGGTCTTAGACTCGTACTGTGGTCTAATGGTTAAGGTCTTAACTCTTACTCTAGCCTATTAGCTAAGGTCTTAACTCTTACTCTGGCCTACTGGTTAAGGTCTTAACTCTTACTCTGGCCTAATAGCTAAAGTCTTAGACTCGTACTCTGGCCTAATAGCTAAGGTCTTAACTCTTACTCTGGCCTAATAGCTACGGTCTTAGACTCGTACTCTCGCCTACTGGTTAAGGTCTTAACTCTTACTCTGACCTACTGGTTAAGGTCTTAACTCTTACTCTGGCCGAATAGCTAAGGTCTTAAATCTTACTCTGGCCTAATAGCTAAGGTCTTAGACTCGTACTCTGGCCTAATAGCTAAGGTCTTAGACAAGTACTCTGGCCTAATGGTTAAGGTCTTAACTCTTACTCTGCCCTACTGGTTAAGGTCTTAGACTCATACTCTGGCCTAATAGATAAGGTCTTAGACTCATACTCTGGCCTAATAGCTAAGGTTTTAACTCTTACTCTGGCCTAATAGCTAAGGTCTTAGACTCGTACTCTGGCCTAATGGTTAAGGTCTTAACGCTTACATTGGCCTACTGGTTAAGGTTTTAACTCTTACTCTGGCCCAATAGCTAAGGTCTTAACTCTTACTCTGGCCTAATAGCAAAGGTCTTAGACTCGTAATCGGGCCTAATAGCTAAGGTCTTAACTCTTACTCTGGCCTAATAGCTAAGGTCTTAGACTCGTACTATGGCCTACTGGTTAAGGTCTTAACTCTTACTCTGGCCTTATAGCTAAGGTCTTAACTCTTACTCCTGCCTAATAGCTAAGGTCTTAGACTCGTACTCTGGCCTAATGGTTAAGGTCTTAACTCTTACTCTGGCCTAATAGCTAAGGTCTTAGACTCGTACGCTGGCCTACTGGTTAAGGTCTTAACTCTTACTCTGGCCTACTGGTTAAGGTCTTAACTCTTACTCTGGCCTAATAGCTAAGGTCTTAGACTCGTACTCTGGCCTAATAGCTAAGGTCTTAGACTCGTACTCTGGTCTAATGGTTAAGGTCTTAACTCTTACTCTAGCCTATTAGCTAAGGTCTTAACTCTTACTCTGGCCTACTGGTTAAGGTCTTAACTCTTACTCTGGCCTAATAGATAAAGTCTTAGACTCGTACTCTGGCCTAATAGCTAAGGTCTTAACTCTTACTCTGGCCTAATAGCTACGGTCTTAGGCTCGTACTCTAGCCTACTGGTTAAGGTCTTAACTCTTACTCTGGCCTACTGGTTAAGGTCTTAACTCTTACTCTGGCCGAATAGCTAAGGTCTTAAATCTTACTCTGGCCTAATAGCTACGGTCTTAGACTCGTACTCTGGCCTAATGGTTAAGGTCTGAACTCTTACTCTCGCCTAATAGCTAAGGTCATAACTCTTACTCTGGCCTAATAGCTAAGGTCTTAGACTCGTACTCTGGCCTAATAGCTAAGGTCTTAAACAAGTACTCTGGCCTAATGGTTAAGGTCTTAACTCTTACTCTGCCCTACTGGTTAAGGTCTTAGACTCGTACTCTGGCCTAATAGATAAGGTCTTAGACTCATACTCTGGCCTAATAGCTAAGGTTTTAACTCTTACTCTGGCCTAATAGCTAAGGTCTTAGACTCGTACTCTAGCCTACTGGTTAAGGTCTTAACTCTTATTCTGGCCTACTGATTAAGGTCTTAACTCTTACTCTGGCCTAATAGCTAAGGTCTTAACTCTTACTCTGGCCTAATAGCTACGGTCTTAGACTCGTACTCTGGCCTAATGGTTAATTTCTGAACTCTTACTCTGGCCTAATAGTTAAAGTCTTAGACTCATACTATGGCCTAATGGTTAAGGTCTTAACTCTTGCTCTGGCCTACTGGTTAAGGTCTTAACTCTTACTCTGGCCTAATAGCTAACGTCTTAGACTCGTACTCTGGCCTAATGGTTAAGGTCTTAACTCTTATTCTGGCCTAATAGCTAAGGTCTTAGACTCGCACTCTGGCCTAATAGCTAAGGTCTTAGACTCGTACTCTGGCCTAATGGTTAAGGTCTTAACTCTTACTCTGGCCTACTGGTTAAGGTCTTAACTCTTACTCTGGCCTAATAGCTAAGGTCTTAGACTCGTACTCTGGCCTAATAGCTAAGGTCTTAGACTCGTACTCTGGCCTACAGGTTGAGGTCTTAACTCTTACTCGGGCCTATTGGTTAAGGTCTTAACTCTTACTCTGGCCTAATAGCTAAGGTCTTAGACTCGTACTCTGGCCTACTGGTTAAGGTCTTAACTCTTACTCTGGCCTAACAGCTAAGGTCTTAACTCTTACTCTGGCCTAATAGCTAAGGTCTTAGACTCGCACTCTGGCCTAATGTTTATGGTCTTAACTCTTACACTGGCCTACTGGTTAAGGTCTTAACCCTTACTCTGGCCTAATAGCTAAGGTCTTAGACTTGTACTCTGGCCTACAGGTTAAGGTCTTAACTCTTACTCTGGCCTACTGGTTAAGGTCTTAACACTTACTCTGGCCTAATAGCTAAGGTCTTGGACTTATACTCTGGCCTACTGGTTAAGGTCTTAACTCTTACTCTGGCCTAATAGCTAAGGTCTTAACTCTTACTCTGGCCTATTAGCTAAGTTCTTAGACTCGTACTCTGGCCTAATAGTTAAGGTCTTAACTCTTACTCTGGCCTACTGGTTAAGGTCTTAACTCTTACTTTGGCCTAATAGCTAAGGTCTTAGACTCGTACTCTGGCCTAATAGCTAAGGTCTTAGATTCGTACTCTGGCCTACTGGTTAAGGTCTTAACTCTTACTATGGCCTAATAGCTAAGATCTTAAGTCTTACTCTGGCCTACTGGTTAAGGTCTTAACTCTTACTCTGGCCTAATAGCTAAGGTCTTAGACTCGTGCTCTGGCCTAATAGCTAAGGTCTTAACTCTTACTCTGGCCTAATAGCTAAGGTCTTAAACTCATACTCTGGCCTAATGGTTAAGGTCTTAACTCTTACTCTGGCCTACTGGTTAAGGTCTTAACTCTTACTCTGGCCTAATAGCTAAGGTCTTAGACTCGTACTCTGGCCTAATGGTTAAGGTCTTAACTCTTAATCTGGCCTACTGGTTAAGGTCTTAACTCTTACACTGGCCTAATAGCTAAGGTCTTAACTCTTACTCTGGCCTAATAGCAAAGGTCTTAAACTCGAAATCTGTCCTAATGTTTAAGGTCTTAACTCTTACTCATGCCTAATAGCTAAGGTCTTAGACTCGTACTATGGCCTACAGGTTAAGGTCTTAACTCTTACTCTGGCCTAATGTTTAAGGTCTTAACTCTTACTCTGGCCTAATAGCTAAGGTCTAAGACTCGTACTCTGGCCTAATAGCTAAGGTCTTAGACTCGTACTCTGTCCTACTGGTTAAGGTCTTAACACTTACTCTGGCCTCATAGCTAAGGTCTTAGACTCGTACTCTGGCCTAATAGCTAAGGTCTTAACTCTTACTCTGGCCTAATAGCTAAGGTCTTAGACTCGTACTCTGGCCTAATGGTTAAGGTCTTAACTCTTACTCTGGCCTACTGGTTAAGGTCGTAACTCTTACTCTGGCCTAATAGCTAAGGTCTTAGACTCGTACTCTGGCCTAATGGTTAAGGTCTTAACTCTTACTCTGGCCTACTGGTTAAGGTCTTAACTCTTACTCTGGCCTACAGGTTAAGGTCTTAACTCTTACTCTGGCCTAATAGCTAAGGTCTTAGACTCGTACTCTGGCCTAATAGCTGAGGTCTTAGACTCGTACTCTGGTCTAATGGTTAAGGTCTTAACTCTTACTCTGGCCTAATAGCTAAGGTCTTAACTCTTACTCTGGCCTACTGGTTAAGGTCTTATCTCTTACACTGGCCTAATAGCTAAGGTCTTAGGCTCGTACTCTGGCCTAATAGCTAAGGTCTTAACTCTTACTCTGGCCTACTGGTTAAGGTCATAACTCTTACTCTGGCCTAATAGCTAAGGTCTTAGACTCGTACTCTGGCCTAATGGTTAAGGTTTTAACTGTTACTCTGGCCTACTGGTTAAGGTCTTAACTCTTACTCTGGCCTAATAGCTAAGGTCTTAGACTCGCACTCTGGCCCAATGTTTAAGGTCTTAACTCTTACTCTGGCCTAATAGCTAAGGTCTTAGACTCGTACTCTGGCCTAATGGTTAAGGTTTTAACTGTTACTCTGGCCTACTGGTTAAGGTCTTAACTCTTACTCTGGCCTAATAGCTAAGGTCTTAGACTCGCACTCTGGCCCAATGTTTAAGGTCTTAACTCTTACTCTGGCCTAATAGCTAAGGTCTTAACTCTTTCTCTGGCCTAATAGCTAAGGACTTAGACTCGTACTATGGCCTAATGGTTAAGGTCTTAACTCTTACTCTGGCCTAATAGCAAAGGTCTTAGACTCGTAATCTGGCCTAATAGCTAAGGTCGTAACTATTACTCTGGTCTAATAGCTAAGGTCTTAGACTCATACTATGGCCTACAGTTTAAGGTCTTAACTCTTACTCTGGCCTAATAGCTAAGGTCTTAACTCTTACTCCTGCCTAATAGCTAAGGTATTAGACTCGTACTCTGGCCTAATGGTTAAGGTCTTAACTCTTACTCTGCCCTACTGGTTAAGGTCTTAGACTCGTACTCTGGCCTAATGGATAAGGTCTTAGACTCGTACTCTGGCCTAATGGTTAAGGTCTTAACTCTTACTCTGGCCTAATAGCCAAAGTCTTAGACTCGTACTGTGGCCTGCAGGTTAAGGTCTTAACTCTTACTCTGGCCAAATAGCTAAGGTCTTAACTCTTACTCTGGCCTAATAGCTAAGGTCTTAGACTCGTACTCTCGCCTACAGGTTAAGGTCTTAACTCTTACTCTGGCCTAATAGCTAAGGTCTTAGACTCGTACTCTGGCCTAATAGCTAAGGTCTTAGACTCATACTCTGGCCTAATAGCTAAGGTCTTAGACTTGTACTCTGGCCTAATGGTTAAGGTCTGAACTCTTACTCTGGCCTAATAGCTAAGGTCTTAACTCTTACTCTGGCCTAATATCTAATGTCTTAGACTCGTACTCTGGCCTAATGGTTAAGGTCTTAACTCTAACTCTGGCCTAATAGCTAAGGTCTTAGACTCGTACCATGGCCTAATGGTTAAGGTCTTTACTCTTACTCTGGCCTACTGGTTAAGGTCTTAACTCTTACTCTGGCCTGATAGCTAAGGTCTTAGACTCGTACTCTGGCCTAATAGCTAAGGTCCTAGACTCGTACTCTGGCCTACAGGTTGAGGTCTTAACTCTTACTCTGGCCTACTGGTTAAGGTCTTAACTCTTACTCTGGCCTAATAGCTAAGGTCTTAGACTCGTACTCTGGCCTACTGGTTAAGGTCTTAACTCTTACTCTGGCCTAACAGCTAAGGTCTTAACTCTTACTCTGGCCTAATAGCTAAGGTCGTAGATTCGTACTGTGGCCTAATGTTTATGGTCTTAACTCTTACACTGGCCTACTGGTTAAGGTCTTAACCCTTACCATGGCCTAATAGCTAAGGTCTTAGACTCGTACTCTGGCCTACAGGTTAAGGTCTTAACTCCTACTCTGGCCTACTGGTTACGGTCTTAACTCTTACTCTGGCCTAATAGCGAAGGTCTTAGACTCATACTCTGGCCTACTGGTTAAGGTCTTAACTCTTACTCTGGCCTAATAGCTAAGGTCTTAACTCTTACTCTGGCCTAATAGCTAAGGTCTTAGACTCGTACTCTGGCCTAATAGTTAAGGTCTTAACTCTTACTCTGGCCTACTGGTTAAGGTCTTAACTCTTACTCTGGCCTAATAGCTAAGGTCTAAGACTCGTACTCTGGACTAATAGCTAAGGTCTTAGACTCGTACTCTGTCCTACTGGTTAAGGTCTTAACTCTTACTCTGGCCTAATAGCTAAGGTCTTAACTCTTACTCTGGCCTAATATCTAATGTCTTAGACTCGTACTCTGGCCTAATGGTTAAGGTCTTAACTCTAACTCTGGCCTAATAGCTAAGGTCTTAGACTCGTACCATGGCCTAATGGTTAAGGTCTTAACTCTTACTCTGGCCTACTGGTTAAGGTCTTAACTCTTACTCTGGCCTAATAGCTAAGGTCTTAGACTCGTACTCTGGCCTAATGGTTAAGGTCTTAACTCTTACTCTGGCCTAATAGCTAAGGTCTTAGATTCGCACTCTGGCCTAATAGCTAAGGTCTTACACTCGTACTCTGGCCTAATGGTTAAGGTCTTAACTCTTACTCTGGCCTACTGGTTAAGGTCTTAACTCTTACTCTGGCCTAATAGCTAAGGTCTTAGACTCATACTCTGGCCTACTGGTTAAGGTCTTAACTCTTACTCTGGCCTAATAGCTAAGGTCTTAACTCTTACTCTGGCCTAATAGCTAAGGTCTTAGACTCGTACTCTGGCCTAATAGTTAAGGTCTTAACTTTTACTCTGGCATACTGGTTAAGGTCTTAACTCTTACTCTGGCCTAATAGCTAAGGTCTAAGACTCGTACTCTGGCCTAATAGCTAAGGTCTTAGACTCGTACTCTGGCCTACTGGTTAAGGTCTTAACTCTTACTCTGGCCTAATAGCTAAGGTCTTAACTCTTACTCTGGCCTACTGGTTAAGGTCTTAACACTTACTCTGGCCTAATAGCTAAGGTCTTAGGCTCGTACTCTGGCCTAATAGCTAAGGTCTTAACTCTTACTCTGGCCTAATAGCTAAGGTCTTAGACTCGTACTCTGGCCTAATGGTTAAGGTCTTAACTCTTACTCTGGCCTACTGGTTAAGGTCGTAACTCTTACTCTGGCCTAATAGCTAAGGTCTTAGACTCGCACTCTGGCCCAATGTTTAAGGTCTTAACTCTTACTCTGGCCTAATAGCTAAGGTCTTAACTCTTACTCTGGCCTAATAGCTAAGGTCTTAGACTCGTACTATGGCCTAATGGTTAAGGTCTTAACTCTTACTCTGGCCTAATAGCAAAGGTCTTAGACTCGTAATCTGGCCTAATAGCTAAGGTCGTAACTATTACTCTGGTCTAATAGCTACGGTCTTAGACTCATACTATGGCCTACAGGTTAAGGTCTTAACTCTTACTCTGGCCTAATAGCTAAGGTCTTAACTCTTACTCCTGCCCAATAGCTAAGGTATTAGACTCGTACTCTGGCCTAATGGTTAAGGTCTTAACTCTTACTCTGCCCTACTGGTTAAGGTCTTAGACTCGTACTCTGGCCTAATAGATAAGGTCTTAGACTCGTACTCTGGCCTAATGGTTAAGGTCTTAACTCTTACTCTGGCCTAATAGCCAAAGTCTTAGACTCGTACTGTGGCCTGCAGGTTAAGGTCTTAACTCTTACTCTGGCCAAATAGCTAAGGTCTTAACTCTTACTCTGGCCTAATAGCTAAGGTCTTAGACTCGTACTCTCGCCTACAGGTTAAGGTCTTAACTCTTACTCTGGCCTAATAGCTAAGGTCTTAGACTCGTACTCTGGCCTAATAGCTAAGGTCTTAGACTCATACTCTGGCCTAATAGCTAAGGTCTTAGACTTGTACTCTGGCCTAATGGTTAAGGTCTGAACTCTTACTCTGGCCTAATAGCTAAGGTCTTAACTCTTACTCTGGCCTAATATCTAATGTCTTAGACTCGTACTCTGGCCTAATGGTTAAGGTCTTAACTCTAACTCTGGCCTAATAGCTAAGGTCTTAGACTCGTACCATGGCCTAATGGTTAAGGTCTTTACTCTTACTCTGGCCTACTGGTTAAGGTCTTAACTCTTACTCTGGCCTGATAGCTAAGGTCTTAGACTCGTACTCTGGCCTAATAGCTAAGGTCCTAGACTCGTACTCTGGCCGACAGGTTGAGGTCTTAACTCTTACTCTGGCCTACTGGTTAAGGTCTTAACTCTTACTCTGGCCTAATAGCTAAGGTCTTAGACTCGTACTCTGGCCTACTGGTTAAGGTCTTAACTCTTACTCTGGCCTAACAGCTAAGGTCTTAACTCTTACTCTGGCCTAATAGCTAAGGTCGTAGATTCGTACTGTGGCCTAATGTTTATGGTCTTAACTCTTACACTGGCCTACTGGTTAAGGTCTTAACCCTTACCATGGCCTAATAGCTAAGGTCTTAGACTCGTACTCTGGCCTACAGGTTAAGGTCTTAACTCCTACTCTGGCCTACTGGTTACGGTCTTAACTCTTACTCTGGCCTAATAGCGAAGGTCTTAGACTCATACTCTGGCCTACTGGTTAAGGTCTTAACTCTTACTCTGGCCTAATAGCTAAGGTCTTAACTCTTACTCTGGCCTAATAGCTAAGGTCTTAGACTCGTACTCTGGCCTAATAGTTAAGGTCTTAACTCTTACTCTGGCCTACTGGTTAAGGTCTTAACTCTTACTCTGGCCTAATAGCTAAGGTCTAAGACTCGTACTCTGGACTAATAGCTAAGGTCTTAGACTCGTACTCTGTCCTACTGGTTAAGGTCTTAACTCTTACTCTGGCCTAATAGCTAAGGTCTTAACTCTTACTCTGGCCTAATATCTAATGTCTTAGACTCGTACTCTGGCCTAATGGTTAAGGTCTTAACTCTAACTCTGGCCTAATAGCTAAGGTCTTAGACTCGTACCATGGCCTAATGGTTAAGGTCTTAACTCTTACTCTGGCCTACTGGTTAAGGTCTTAACTCTTACTCTGGCCTAATAGCTAAGGTCTTAGACTCGTACTCTGGCCTAATGGTTAAGGTCTTAACTCTTACTCTGGCCTAATAGCTAAGGTCTTAGATTCTCACTCTGGCCTAATAGCTAAGGTCTTACACTCGTACTCTGGCCTAATGGTTAAGGTCTTAACTCTTACTCTGGCCTACTGGTTAAGGTCTTAACTCTTACTCTGGCCTAATAGCTAAGGTCTTAGACTCATACTCTGGCCTACTGGTTAAGGTCTTAACTCTTACTCTGGCCTAATAGCTAAGGTCTTAACTCTTACTCTGGCCTAATAGCTAAGGTCTTAGACTCGTACTCTGGCCTAATAGTTAAGGTCTTAACTTTTACTCTGGCATACTGGTTAAGGTCTTAACTCTTACTCTGGCCTAATAGCTAAGGTCTAAGACTCGTACTCTGGCCTAATAGCTAAGGTCTTAGACTCGTACTCTGGCCTACTGGTTAAGGTCTTAACTCTTACTCTGGCCTAATAGCTAAGGTCTTAACTCTTACTCTGGCCTACTGGTTAAGGTCTTAACACTTACTCTGGCCTAATAGCTAAGGTCTTAGGCTCGTACTCTGGCCTAATAGCTAAGGTCTTAACTCTTACTCTGGCCTAATAGCTAAGGTCTTAGACTCATACTCTGGCCTAATGGTTAAGGTCTTAACTCTTACTCTGGCCTACTGGTTAAGGTCGTAACTCTTACTCTGGCCTAATAGCTAAGGTCTTAGACTCGTACTCTGGCCTAATGGTTAAGGTTTTAACTGTTACTCTGGCCTACTGGTTAAGGTCTTAACTCTTACTCTGGCCTAATAGCTAAGGTCTTAGACTCGCACTCTGGCCCAATGTTTAAGGTCTTAACTCTTACTCTGGCCTAATAGCTAAGGTCTTAACTCTTACTCTGGCCTAATAGCTAAGGTCTTAGACTCGTACTATGGCCTAATGGTTAAGGTCTTAACTCTTACTCTGGCCTAATAGCAAAGGTCTTAGACTCGTAATCTGGCCTAATAGCTAAGGTCGTAACTATTACTCTGGTCTAATAGCTATGGTCTTAGACTCATACTATGGCCTACAGGTTAAGGTCTTAACTCTTACTCTGGCCTAATAGCTAAGGTCTTAACTCTTACTCCTGCCTAATAGCTAAGGTATTAGACTCGTACTCTGGCCTAATGGTTAAGGTCTTAACTCTTACTCTGGCCTGATAGCTAAGGTCTTAGACTCGTACTCTGGCCTAATAGCTAAGGTCTTAGACTCGTACTCTGGCCTACAGGTTGAGGTCTTAACTCTTACTCTGGCCTACTGGTTAAGGTCTTAACTCTTACTCTGGCCTAATAGCTAAGGTCTTAGACTCGTACTCTGGCCTACTGGTTAAGGTCTTAACTCTTACTCTGGCCTAACAGCTAAGGTCTTAACTCTTACTCTGGCCTAATAGCTAAGGTCGTAGATTCGTACTGTGGCCTAATGTTTATGGTCTTAACTCTTACACTGGCCTACTGGTTAAGGTCTTAACCCTTATCATGGCCTAATAGCTAAGGTCTTAGACTCGTACTCTGGCCTACAGGTTAAGGTCTTAACTCCTACTCTGGCCTACTGGTTACGGTCTTAACTCTTACTCTGGCCTAATAGCGAAGGTCTTAGACTCATACTCTGGCCTACTGGTTAAGGTCTTAACTCTTACTCTGGCCTAATAGCTAAGGTCTTAACTCTTACTCTGGCCTAATAGCTAAGGTCTTAGACTCGTACTCTGGCCTACTGGTTAAGGTCTTAACTCTTACTCTGGCCTAACAGCTAAGGTCTTAACTCTTACTCTGGCCTAATAGCTAAGGTCGTAGATTCGTACTGTGGCCTAATGTTTATGGTCTTAACTCTTACACTGGCCTACTGGTTAAGGTCTTAACCCTTACCATGGCCTAATAGCTAAGGTCTTAGACTCGTACTCTGGCCTACAGGTTAAGGTCTTAACTCCTACTCTGGCCTACTGGTTACGGTCTTAACTCTTACTCTGGCCTAATAGCGAAGGTCTTAGACTCATACTCTGGCCTACTGGTTAAGGTCTTAACTCTTACTCTGGCCTAATAGCTAAGGACTTAACTCTTACTCTGGCCTAATAGCTAAGGTCTTAGACTCGTACTCTGGCCTAATAGTTAAGGTCTTAACTCTTACTCTGGCCTACTGGTTAAGGTCTTAACTCTTACTCTGGCCTAATAGCTAAGGTCTAAGACTCGTACTCTGGACTAATAGCTAAGGTCTTAGACTCGTACTCTGTCCTACTGGTTAAGGTCTTAACTCTTACTCTGGCCTAATAGCTAAGGTCTTAACTCTTACTCTGGCCTAATATCTAATGTCTTAGACTCGTACTCTGGCCTAATGGTTAAGGTCTTAACTCTAACTCTGGCCTAATAGCTAAGGTCTTAGACTCGTACCATGGCCTAATGGTTAAGGTCTTAACTCTTACTCTGGCCTACTGGTTAAGGTCTTAACTCTTACTCTGGCCTAATAGCTAAGGTCTTAGACTCGTACCATGGCCTAATAGCTAAGGTCTTAGACTCGTACTCTGGCCTAATGGTTAAGGTCTTAACTCTTACTCTGGCCTAATAGCTAAGGTCTTAGATTCGCACTCTGGCCTAATAGCTAAGGTCTTACACTCGTACTCTGGCCTAATGGTTAAGGTCTTAACTCTTACTCTGGCCTACTGGTTAAGGTCTTAACTCTTACTCTGGCCTAATAGCTAAGGTCTTAGACTCATACTCTGGCCTACTGGTTAAGGTCTTAACTCTTACTCTGGCCTAATAGCTAAGGTCTTAACTCTTACTCTGGCCTAATAGCTAAGGTCTTAGACTCGTACTCTGTCCTAATAGTTAAGGTCTTAACTTTTACTCCGGCATACTGGTTAAGGTCTTAACTCTTACTCTGGCCTAATAGCTAAGGTCTAAGACTCGTACTCTGGCCTAATAGCTAAGGTCTTAGACTCGTACTCTGGCCTACTGGTTAAGGTCTTAACTCTTACTCTGGCCTAATAGCTAAGGTCTTAACTCTTACTCTGGCCTACTGGTTAAGGTCTTAACACTTACTCTGGCCTAATAGCTAAGGTCTTAGGCTCGTACTCTGGCCTAATAGCTAAGGTCTTAACTCTTACTCTGGCCTAATAGCTAAGGTCTTAGACTCGTACTCTGGCCTAATGGTTAAGGTCTTAACTCTTACTCTGGCCTACTGGTTAAGGTCGTAACTCTTACTCTGGCCTAATAGCTAAGGTCTTAGACTCGCACTCTGGCCCAATGTTTAAGGTCTTAACTCTTACTCTGGCCTAATAGCTAAGGTCTTAACTCTTACTCTGGCCTAATAGCTAAGGTCTTAGACTCGTACTATGGCCTAATGGTTAAGGTCTTAACTCTTACTCTGGCCTAATAGCAAAGGTCTTAGACTCGTAATCTGGCCTAATAGCTAAGGTCGTAACTATTACTCTGGTCTAATAGCTACGGTCTTAGACTCGTACTATGGCCTAATGGTTAAGGTCTTAACTCTTACTCTGGCCTAATAGCAAAGGTCTTAGACTCGTAATCTGGCCTAATGGCTAAGGTCTTAACTCTTACTCTGGCCTAATAGCTAAGGTATTAGACTCGTACTCTGGCCTAATGGTTAAGGTCTTAACTCTTACTCTGCCCTACTGGTTAAGGTCTTAGACTCGTACTCTGGCCTAATAGATAAGGTCTTAGACTCGTACTCTGGCCTAATGGTTAAGGTCTTAACTCTTACTCTGGCCTAATAGCCAAAGTCTTAGACTCGTACTGTGGCCTGCAGGTTAAGGTCTTAACTCTTACTCTGGCCAAATAGCTAAGGTCTTAACTCTTACTCTGGCCTAATAGCTAAGGTCTTAGACTCGTACTCTCGCCTACAGGTTAAGGTCTTAACTCTTACTCTGGCCTAATAGCTAAGGTCTTAGACTCGTACTCTGGCCTAATAGCTAAGGTCTTAGACTCATACTCTGGCCTAATAGCTAAGGTCTTAGACTTGTACTCTGGCCTAATGGTTAAGGTCTGAACTCTTACTCTGGCCTAATAGCTAAGGTCTTAACTCTTACTCTGGCCTAATATCTAATGTCTTAGACTCGTACTCTGGCCTAATGGTTAAGGTCTTAACTCTAACTCTGGCCTAATAGCTAAGGTCTTAGACTCGTACCATGGCCTAATGGTTAAGGTCTTTACTCTTACTCTGGCCTACTGGTTAAGGTCTTAACTCTTACTCTGGCCTGATAGCTAAGGTCTTAGACTCGTACTCTGGCCTAATAGCTAAGGTCCTAGACTCGTACTCTGGCCTACAGGTTGAGGTCTTAACTCTTACTCTGACCTACTGGTTAAGGTCTTAACTCTTACTCTGGCCTAATAGCTAAGGTCTTAGACTCGTACTCTGGCCTACTGGTTAAGGTCTTAACTCTTACACTGGCCTACTGGTTAAGGTCTTAACCCTTACCATGGCCTAATAGCTAAGGTCTTAGACTCGTACACTGGCCTACAGGTTAAGGTCTTAACTCCTACTCTGGCCTACTGGTTACAGTCTTAACTCTTACTCTGGCCTAATAGCGAAGGTCTTAGACTCATACTCTGGCCTACTGGTTAAGGTCTTAACTCTTACTCTGGCCTAATAGCTAAGGTCTTAACTCTTACTCTGGCCTAATAGCTAAGGTCTTAGACTCGTACTCTGGCCTAATAGTTAAGGTCTTAACTCTTACTCTGGCCTACTGGTTAAGGTCTTAACTCTTACTCTGGCCTAATAGCTAAGGTCTAAGACTCGTACTCTGGACTAATAGCTAAGGTCTTAGACTCGTACTCTGTCCTACTGGTTAAGGTCTTAACTCTTACTCTGGCCTAATAGCTAAGGTCTTAACTCTTACTCTGGCCTAATATCTAATGTCTTAGACTCGTACTCTGGCCTAATGGTTAAGGTCTTAACTCTAACTCTGGCCTAATAGCTAAGGTCTTAGACTCGTACCATGGCCTAATGGTTAAGGTCTTAACTCTTACTCTGGCCTACTGGTTAAGGTCTTAACTCTTACTCTGGCCTAATAGCTAAGGTCTTAGACTCGTACTCTGGCCTAATGGTTAAGGTCTTAACTCTTACTCTGGCCTAATAGCTAAGGTCTTAGATTCGCACTCTGGCCTAATAGCTAAGGTCTTACACTCGTACTCTGGCCTAATGGTTAAGGTCTTAACTCTTACTCTGGCCTACTGGTTAAGGTCTTAACTCTTACTCTGGCCTAATAGCTAAGGTCTTAGACTCATACTCTGGCCTACTGGTTAAGGTCTTAACTCTTACTCTGGCCTAATAGCTAAGGTCTTAACTCTTACTCTGGCCTAATAGCTAAGGTCTTAGACTCGTACTCTGGCCTAATAGTTAAGGTCTTAACTTTTACTCTGGCATACTGGTTAAGGTCTTAACTCTTACTCTGGCCTAATAGCTAAGGTCTAAGACTCGTACTCTGGCCTAATAGCTAAGGTCTTAGACTCGTACTCTGGCCTACTGGTTAAGGTCTTAACTCTTACTCTGGCCTAATAGCTAAGGTCTTAACTCTTACTCTGGCCTACTGGTTAAGGTCTTAACACTTACTCTGGCCTAATAGCTAAGGTCTTAGGCTCGTACTCTGGCCTAATAGCTAAGGTCTTAACTCTTACTCTGGCCTAATAGCTAAGGTCTTAGACTCATACTCTGGCCTAATGGTTAAGGTCTTAACTCTTACTCTGGCCTACTGGTTAAGGTCGTAACTCTTACTCTGGCCTAATAGCTAAGGTCTTAGACTCGTACTCTGGCCTAATGGTTAAGGTTTTAACTGTTACTCTGGCCTACTGGTTAAGGTCTTAACTCTTACTCTGGCCTAATAGCTAAGGTCTTAACTCTTACTCTGGCCTAATAGCTAAGGTCTTAGACTCGTACTATGGCCTAATGGTTAAGGTCTTAACTCTTACTCTGGCCTAATAGCAAAGGTCTTAGACTCGTAATCTGGCCTAATAGCTAAGGTCGTAACTATTACTCTGGTCTAATAGCTATGGTCTTAGACTCATACTATGGCCTACAGGTTAAGGTCTTAACTCTTACTCTGGCCTAATAGCTAAGGTCTTAACTCTTACTCCTGCCTAATAGCTAAGGTATTAGACTCGTACTCTGGCCTAATGGTTAAGGTCTTAACTCTTACTCTGGCCTGATAGCTAAGGTCTTAGACTCATACTCTGGCCTAATAGCTAAGGTCTTAGACTCGTACTCTGGCCTACAGGTTGAGGTCTTAACTCTTACTCTGGCCTACTGGTTGAGGTCTTAACTCTTACTCTGGCCTAATAGCTAAGGTCTTAGACTCGTACTCTGGCCTACTGGTTAAGGTCTTAACTCTTACTCTGGCCTAACAGCTAAGGTCTTAACTCTTACTCTGGCCTAATAGCTAAGGTCGTAGATTCGTACTGTGGCCTAATGTTTATGGTCTTAACTCTTACACTGGCCTACTGGTTAAGGTCTTAACCCTTACCATGGCCTAATAGCTAAGGTCTTAGACTCGTACTCTGGCCTACAGGTTAAGGTCTTAACTCCTACTCTGGCCTACTGGTTACGGTCTTAACTCTTACTCTGGCCTAATAGCGAAGGTCTTAGACTCATACTCTGGCCTACTGGTTAAGGTCTTAACTCTTACTCTGGCCTAATAGCTAAGGTCTTAACTCTTACTCTGGCCTAATAGCTAAGGTCTTAGACTCGTACTCTGGCCTAATAGTTAAGGTCTTAACTCTTACTCTGGCCTACTGGTTAAGGTCTTAACTCTTACTCTGGCCTAATAGCTAAGGTCTAAGACTCGTACTCTGGACTAATAGCTAAGGTCTTAGACTCGTACTCTGTCCTACTGGTTAAGGTCTTAACTCTTACTCTGGCCTAATAGCTAAGGTCTTAACTCTTACTCTGGCCTAATATCTAATGTCTTAGACTCGTACTCTGGCCTAATGGTTAAGGTCTTAACTCTAACTCTGGCCTAATAGCTAAGGTCTTAGACTCGTACCATGGCCTAATGGTTAAGGTCTTAACTCTTACTCTGGCCTACTGGTTAAGGTCTTAACTCTTACTCTGGCCTAATAGCTAAGGTCTTAGACTCGTACCATGGCCTAATAGCTAAGGTCTTAGACTCGTACTCTGGCCTAATGGTTAAGGTCTTAACTCTTACTCTGGCCTAATAGCTAAGGTCTTAGATTCGCACTCTGGCCTAATAGCTAAGGTCTTACACTCGTACTCTGGCCTAATGGTTAAGGTCTTAACTCTTACTCTGGCCTACTGGTTAAGGTCTTAACTCTTACTCTGGCCTAATAGCTAAGGTCTTAGACTCATACTCTGGCCTACTGGTTAAGGTCTTAACTCTTACTCTGGCCTAATAGCTAAGGTCTTAACTCTTACTCTGGCCTAATAGCTAAGGTCTTAGACTCGTACTCTGGCCTAATAGTTAAGGTCTTAACTTTTACTCTGGCATACTAGTTAAGGTCTTAACTCTTACTCTGGCCTAATAGCTAAGGTCTAAGACTCGTACTCTGGCCTAATAGCTAAGGTCTTAGACTCGTACTCTGGCCTACTGGTTAAGGTCTTAACTCTTACTCTGGCCTAATAGCTAAGGTCTTAACTCTTACTCTGGCCTACTGGTTAAGGTCTTAACACTTACTCTGGCCTAATAGCTAAGGTCTTAGGCTCGTACTCTGGCCTAATAGCTAAGGTCTTAACTCTTACTCTGGCCTAATAGCTAAGGTCTTAGACTCGTACTCTGGCCTAATGGTTAAGGTCTTAACTCTTACTCTGGCCTACTGGTTAAGGTCGTAACTCTTACTCTGGCCTAATAGCTAAGGTCTTAGACTCGCACTCTGGCCCAATGTTTAAGGTCTTAACTCTTACTCTGGCCTAATAGCTAAGGTCTTAACTCTTACTCTGGCCTAATAGCTAAGGTCTTAGACTCGTACTATGGCCTAATGGTTAAGGTCTTAACTCTTACTCTGGCCTAATAGCAAAGGTCTTAGACTCGTAATCTGGCCTAATAGCTAAGGTCGTAACTATTACTCTGGTCTAATAGCTACTGTCTTAGACTCATACTATGGCCTGCAGGTTAAGGTCTTAACTCTTACTCTGGCCTAATAGCTAAGGTCTTAACTCTTACTCCTGCCCAATAGCTAAGGTATTAGACTCGTACTCTGGCCTAATGGTTAAGGTCTTAACTCTTACTCTGCCCTACTGGTTAAGGTCTTAGACTCGTACTCTGGCCTAATAGATAAGGTCTTAGACTCGTACTCTGGCCTAATGGTTAAGGTCTTAACTCTTACTCTGGCCTAATAGCTAAGGTCTTAGACTCGTACTGTGGCCTGCAGGTTAAGGTCTTAACTCTTACTCTGGCCAAATAGCTAAGGTCTTAACTCTTACTCTGGCCTAATAGCTAAGGTCTTAGAGTCGTACTCTCGCCTACAGGTTAAGGTCTTAACTCTTACTCTGGCCTAATAGCTAAGGTCTTAGACTCGTACTCTGGCCTAATAGCTAAGGTCTTAGACTCATACTCTGGCCTAATAGCTAAGGTCTTAGACTTGTACTCTGGCCTAATGGTTAAGGTCTGAACTCTTACTCTGGCCTAATAGCTAAGGTCTTAACTCTAACTCTGGCCTAATATCTAATGTCTTAGACTCGTACTCTGGCCTAATGGTTAAGGTCTTAACTCTAACTCTGGCCTGATAGCTAAGGTCTTAGACTCGTACCATGGCCTAATGGTTAAGGTCTTTACTCTTACTCTGGCCTACTGGTTAAGGTCTTAACTCTTACTCTGGCCTAATAGCTAAGGTCTTAGACTCATACTCTGGCCTACTGGTTAAGGTCTTAACTCGTACTCTGGCCTAATAGCTAAGGTCTTAACTCTTACTCTGGCCTAATATCTAATGTCTTAGACTCGTACTCTGGCCTAATGGTTAAGGTCTTAACTCTAACTCTGGCCTAATAGCTAAGGTCTTAGACTCGTACCATGGCCTAATGGTTAAGGTCTTTACTCTTACTCTGGCCTACTGGTTAAGGTCTTAACTCTTACTCTGGCCTAATAGCTAAGGTCTTAGACTCGTACTCTGGCCTAATGGTTAAGGTCTTAACTCTTACTCTGGCCTAATAGCTAAGGTCTTAGATTCGCACTCTGGCCTAATAGCTAAGGTCTTACACTCGTACTCTGGCCTAATGGTTAAGGTCTTAACTCTTACTCTGGCCTACTGGTTAAGGTCTTAACTCTTACTCTGGCCTAATAGCTAAGGTCTTAGACTCATACTCTGGCCTACTGGTTAAGGTCTTAACTCTTACACTGGCCTAATAGCTAAGGTCTTAACTCTTACTCTGGCCTAATAGCTAAGGTCTTAGACTTGTACTATGGCCTAATGGTTAAGGTCTTAACTCTTACTCTGACCTAATAGCAAAGGTCTTAGACTCGTAATCTGGCCTAATAGCTAAGGTCTTAGACAAGTACTCTGGCCTAATGGTTAAGGTCTTAACTCTTACTCTGGCCTAATAGCTAAGGTCTTAGACTCACACTCTGGCCTACAGGTTAAGGTCTTAACTCTTACTCTGGCCTAATAGCTAAGGTCTTAACTCTTACTCTGGCCTAATAGCTAAGGTCTTAGACTCGTACTCTGGCCTACTGGTTAAGGTCTTAACTCTTACTCTGGCCTACTGGTTAAGGTCTTAACTCTTACTCTGGCCTAATAGCTAAGGTCTTAACTCTTACTCTGGCCTAATAGCTAAGGTCTTAGACTCGTACTCTGGCCTACTGGTTAAGGTCTTAACTCTTACTCTGGCCTAATAGCTAAGGTCTAAGACTCCTACTCTGGCCTAATAGCTAAGGTCTTAACTCTTACTCTGGCCTAATAGCTAAGGTCTTAGACTCGCACTCTGGCCTAATAGCTAAGGTCTTAACTCTTACTCTGGCCTAATAGCTAAGGTCTTAGACTCGTACTATGGCCTAATGGTTAAGGTCTTAACTCTTACTCTGGCCTACTGGTTAAGGTCTTAACTCTTACTCTGGCCTAATAGCTAAGGTCTTAGACTCGTACTCTGGCCTAATGGTTAAGGTCTTAACGCTTACACTGGCCTACTGGTTAAGGTTTTAACTCTTACTCTGGCCCAATAGCTAAGGTCTTAACTCTTACTCTGGCCTAATAGCAAAGGTCTTAGACTCGTAATCTGGCCTAATAGCTAAGGTCTTAACTCTTACTCTGGCCTAATAGCTAAGGTCTTAGACTCGTACTATGGCCTACTGGTTAAGGTCTTAACTCTTACTCTGGCCTTATAGCTAAGGTCTTAACTCTTACTCTGGCCTACTGGTTAAGGTCTTAACTCTTACTCTGGCCTAATAGCTAAGGTCTTAGACTCGTACTCGGGCCTAATAGCTAAGGTCATAGACTCGTACTCTGGTCTAATGGTTAAGGTCTTAACTCCTACTCTAGCCTATTAGCTAAGGTCTTAACTCTTACTCTGGCCTACTGGTTAAGGTCTTAACTCTTACTCTGGCCTAATAGCTAAAGTCTTAGACTCGTACTCTGGCCTAATAGCTAAGGTCTTAACTCTTACTCTGGCCTAATAGCTACGGTCTTAGACTCGTACTCTAGCCTACTGGTTAAGGTCTTAACTCTTACTCTGGCCTACTGGTTAAGGTCTTAACTCTTACTCTGGCCGAATAGCTAAGGTCTTAAATCTTACTCTGGCCTAATAGCTACGGTCTTAGACTTGTACTCTGGCCTAATGGTTAAGGTCTGAACTCTTACTCTCGCCTAATAGCTAAGGTCATAACTCTTACTCTGGCCTAATAGCTAAGGTCATAGACTCGTACTCTGTCCTAATAGCTGAGGTCTTAGACTCGTACTCTGGCCTAATGGTTAAGGTCTTAACTTTTACTCTGGCCTAATAGCTAAGGTCTTAATGCTTACTCTGGCCTAATAGCTAAGGTCTTAGACTCGTACTCTGGCCTAATAGCTACGGTCTTAGACTTGTACTCTGGCCTAATGGTTAAGGTCTGAACTCTTACTCTGGCCTAATAGTTAAAGTCTTAGACTCGTACTATGGCCTAATGGTTAAGGTCTTAACTCTTGCTCTGGCCTACTGGTTAAGGTCTTAACTCTTACTCTGGCCTAATAGCTAACGTCTTAGACTCGTACTCTGGCCTAATGGTTAAGGTCTTAACTCTTACTCTGGCCTAATAGCTAAGGTCTTAGACTCGCACTCTGGCCTAATAGCTAAGGTCTTAGACTCGTACTCTGGCCTACTGGTTAAGGTCTTAACTCTTACTCTGGCCTACTGGTTAAGGTCTTAACTCTTACTCTGGCCTAATAGCTAAGGTCTTAACTCTTACTCTGGCCTAATAGCTAAGGTCTTAGACTCGTACTCTGGCCTACTGGTTAAGGTCTTAACTCTTACTCTGGCCTAATAGCTAAGGTCTAAGACTCCTACTCTGGCCTAATAGCTAAGGTCTTAACTCTTACTCTGGCCTAATAGCTAAGGTCTTAGACTCGCACTCTGGCCTAATAGCTAAGGTCTTAACTCTTACTCTGGCCTAATAGCTAAGGTCTTAGACTCGTACTATGGCCTAATGGTTAAGGTCTTAACTCTTACTCTGGCCTACTGGTTAAGGTCTTAACTCTTACTCTGGCCTAATAGCTAAGGTCTTAGACTCGTACTCTGGCCTAATGGTTAAGGTCTTAACGCTTACACTGGCCTACTGGTTAAGGTTTTAACTCTTACTCTGGCCCAATAGCTAAGGTCTTAACTCTTACTCTGGCCTAATAGCAAAGGTCTTAGACTCGTAATCTGGCCTAATAGCTAAGGTCTTAACTCTTACTCTGGCCTAATAGCTAAGGTCTTAGACTCGTACTATGGCCTACTGGTTAAGGTCTTAACTCTTACTCTGGCCTTATAGCTAAGGTCTTAACTCTTACTCTGGCCTACTGGTTAAGGTCTTAACTCTTACTCTGGCCTAATAGCTAAGGTCTTAGACTCGTACTCGGGCCTAATAGCTAAGGTCATAGACTCGTACTCTGGTCTAATGGTTAAGGTCTTAACTCCTACTCTAGCCTATTAGCTAAGGTCTTAACTCTTACTCTGGCCTACTGGTTAAGGTCTTAACTCTTACTCTGGCCTAATAGCTAAAGTCTTAGACTCGTACTCTGGCCTAATAGCTAAGGTCTTAACTCTTACTCTGGCCTAATAGCTACGGTCTTAGACTCGTACTCTAGCCTACTGGTTAAGGTATTAACTCTTACTCTGGCCTACTGGTTAAGGTCTTAACTCTTACTCTGGCCGAATAGCTAAGGTCTTAAATCTTACTCTGGCCTAATAGCTACGGTCTTAGACTCGTACTCTGGCCTAATGGTTAAGGTCTGAACTCTTACTCTCGCCTAATAGCTAAGGTCATAACTCTTACTCTGGCCTAATAGCTAAGGTCTTAGACTCGTACTCTGTCCTAATAGCTGAGGTCTTAGACTCGTACTCTGGCCTAATGGTTAAGGTCTTAACTTTTACTCTGGCCTAATAGCTAAGGTCTTAATGCTTACTCTGGCCTAATAGCTAAGGTCTTAGACTCGTACTCTGGCCTAATAGCTACGGTCTTAGACTCGTACTCTGGCCTAATGGTTAAGGTCTGAACTCTTACTCTGGCCTAATAGTTAAAGTCTTAGACTCGTACTATGGCCTAATGGTTAAAGTCTTAACTCTTGCTCTGGCCTACTGGTTAAGGTCTTAACTCTTACTCTGGCCTAATAGCTAACGTCTTAGACTCGTACTCTGGCCTAATGGTTAAGGTCTTAACTCTTACTCTGGCCTAATAGCTAAGGTCTTAGACTCGCACTCTGGCCTAATAGCTAAGGTCTTAGACTCGTACTCTGGCCTAATGGTCAAGGTCTTAACTCTTACTCTGGCCTACTGGTTAAGGTCTTAACTCTTACTCTGGCCTAATAGCTAAGGTCTTAGACTCGTACTCTGGCCTAATAGCTAAGGTCTTAGACTCGTACTCTGGCCTAATAGCTAAGGTCTTAGACTCGTACTCTGGCCTACAGGTTGAGGTCTTAACTCTTACTCGGGCCTATTGGTTAAGGTCTTAACTCTTACTCTGGCCTAATAGCTAAGGTCTTAGACTCGTACTCTGGCCTACTGGTTAAGGTCTTAACTCTTACTCTGGCCTAACAGCTAAGGTCTTAACTCTTACTCTGGCCTAATAGCTAAGGTCTTAGACTCGCACTCTGGTCTAATGTTTATGGTCTTAACTCTTACACTGGCCTACTGGTTAAGGTCTTAACCCTTACTCTGGCCTAATAGCTAAGGTCTTAGACTTATACTCTGGCCTACTGGTTAAGGTCTTAACTCTTACTCTGGCCTAATAGCTAAGGTCTTAACTCTTACTCTGGCCTATTAGCTAAGGTCTTAGACTCGTACTCTGGCCTAATAGTTAAGGTCTTAACTCTTACTCTGGCCTACTGGTTAAGGTCTTAACTCTTACTTTGGCCTAATAGCTAAGGTCTTAGACTCGTACTCTGGCCTAATAGCTAAGGTCTTAGATTCGTACTCTGGCCTACTGGTTAAGGTCTTAACTCTTACTATGGCCTAATAGCTAAGGTCTTAACTCTTACTCTGGCCTACTGGTTAAGGTCTTAACTCTTACTCTGGCCTAATAGCTAAGGTCTTAGACTCGTGCTCTGGCCTAATAGCTAATGTCTTAACTCTTACTCTGGCCTAATAGCTAAGGTCTTAGACTCGTACTCTGGCCTAATGGTTAAGGTCTTAACTCTTACTCTGGCCTACTGGTTAAGGTCTTAACTCTTACTCTGGCCTAATAGCTAAGGTCTTAGACTCGTACTCTGGCCTAATGGTTAAGGTCTTAACTCTTAATCTGGCCTACTGGTTAAGGTCTTAACTCTTACACTGGCCTAATAGCTAAGGTCTTGACTCTTACTCTGGCCTAATAGCAAAGGTCTTAGACTCGAAATCTGTCCTAATGGTTAAGGTCTTAACTCTTACTCATGCCTAATAGCTAAGTTCTTAGACTCGTACTATGGCCTACAGGTTAAGGTCTTAACTCTTACTCTGGCCTAATGTTTAAGGTCTTAACTCTTACTCTGGCCTAGTAGCTAAGGTCTAAGACTCGTACTCTGGCCTAATAGCTAAGGTCTTAGACTCGTACTCTGTCCTACTGGTTAAGGTCTTAACTCTTACTCTGGCCTAATAGCTAAGGTCTTAGACTCGTACTCTGGCCTAATAGCTAAGGTCTTAACTCTTACTCTGGCCTAATAGCTAAGGTCTTAGACTCGTACTCTGGACTAATGGTTAAGGTCTTAACTCTTACTCTGGCCTACTGGTTAAGGTCGTAACTCTTACTCTGGCCTAATAGCTAAGGTCTTAGACTCGTACTCTGGCCTAATGGTTAAGGTCTTAACTCTTACTCTGGCCTACTGGTTAAGGTCTTAACTCTTACTCTGGCCTAATAGCTAAGGTCTTAGACTCGTACTCTGGCCCAGTGTTTATGGTCTTAACTCTTACTCTGGCCTAATAGCTAAGGTCTTAACTCTTACTCTGGCCTAATAGCTAAGGTCTTAGACTCGTACTATGGCCTACAGGTTAAGGTCTTAACTCTTACTCTGGCCTAATAGCTAAGGTCTTAGACTCATACTCTGGCCTACTGGTTAAGGGCTTAACTCTTACTCTGGCCTAATAGCTAAGGTCTTAACTCTTACTCTGGCCTAATAGCTAAGGTCTTAGACTTGTACTATGGCCTAATGGTTAAGGTCTTAACTCTTACTCTGGCCTAATAGCAAAGGTCTTAGACTCGTAATCTGGCCTAATAGCTAAGGTCTTAGACAAGTACTCTGGCCTAATGGTTAAGGTCTTAACTCTTAGTCTAGCCTAATAGCTAAGGTCTTAGACTCATACTCTGGCCTACAGGTTAAGGTCTTAACTCTTACTCTGGCCTAATAGCTAAGGTCTTAACTCTTACTCTGGCCTAATAGCTAAGGTCTTAGACTCGTACTCTGGCCTACTGGTTAAGGTCTTAACTCTTACTCTGGCCTACTGGTTAAGGTCTTAACTCTTACTCTGGCCTAATAGCTAAGGTCTTAACTCTTACTCTGGCCTAATAGCTAAGGTCTTAGACTCGTACTCTGGCCTACTGGTTAAGGTCTTAACTCTTACTCTGGCCTAATAGCTAAGGTCTAAGACTCCTACTCTGGCCTAATAGCTAAGGTCTTAACTCTTACTCTGGCCTAATAGCTAAGGTCTTAGACTCGTACTCTGGCCTAATAGCTAAGGTCTTAACTCTTACTCTGGCCTAATAGCTAAGGTCTTAGACTCGTACTATGGCTTAATGGTTAAGGTCTTAACTCTTACTCTGGCCTACTGGTTAAGGTCTTAACTCTTACTCTGGCCTAATAGCTAAGGTCTTAGACTCGTACTCTGGCCTAATGGTTAAGGTCTTAACGCTTACACTGGCCTACTGGTTAAGGTTTTAACTCTTACTCTGGCCCAATAGCTAAGGTCTTAACTCTTACTCTGGCCTAATAGCAAAGGTCTTAGACTCGTAATCTGGCCTAATAGCTAAGGTCTTAACTCTTACTCTGGCCTAATAGCTAAGGTCTTAGACTCGTACTATGGCCTACTGGTTAAGGTCTTAACTCTTACTCTGGCCTTATAGCTAAGGTCTTAACTCTTACTCTGGCCTACTGGTTAAGGTCTTAACTCTTACTCTGGCCTAATAGCTAAGGTCTTAGACTCGTACTCGGGCCTAATAGCTAAGGTCATAGACTCGTACTCTGGTCTAATGGTTAAGGTCTTATCTCCTACTCTAGCCTATTAGCTAAGGTCTTAACTCTTACTCTGGCCTACTGGTTAAGGTCTTAACTCTTACTCTGGCCTAATAGCTAAAGTCTTAGACTCATACTCTGGCCTAATAGCTAAGGTCTTAACTCTTACTCTGGCCTAATAGCTACGGTCTTAGACTCGTACTCTAGCCTACTGGTTAAGGTCTTAACTCTTACTCTGGCCTACTGGTTAAGGTCTTAACTCTTACTCTGGCCGAATAGCTAAGGTCTTAAATCTTACTCTGGCCTAATAGCTACGGTCTTAGACTCGTACTCTGGCCTAATGGTTAAGGTCTGAACTCTTACTCTCGCCTAATAGCTAAGGTCATAACTCTTACTCTGGCCTAATAGCTAAGGTCTTAGACTCGTACTCTGTCCTAATAGCTGAGGTCTTAGACTCGTACTCTGGCCTAATGGTTAAGGTCTTAACTTTTACTCTGGCCTAATAGCTAAGGTCTTAATGCTTACTCTGGCCTAATAGCTAAGGTCTTAGACTCGTACTCTGGCCTAATAGCTACGGTCTTAGACTCGTACTCTGGCCTAATGGTTAAGGTCTGAACTCTTACTCTGGCCTAATAGTTAAAGTCTTAGACTCGTACTATGGCCTAATGGTTAAAGTCTTAACTCTTGCTCTGGCCTACTGGTTAAGGTCTTAACTCTTACTCTGGCCTAATAGCTAACGTCTTAGACTCGTACTCTGGCCTAATGGTTAAGGTCTTAACTCTTACTCTGGCCTAATAGCTAAGGTCTTAGACTCGCACTCTGGCCTAATAGCTAAGGTCTTAGACTCGTACTCTGGCCTAATGGTCAAGGTCTTAACTCTTACTCTGGCCTACTGGTTAAGGTCTTAACTCTTACTCTGGCCTAATAGCTAAGGTCTTAGACTCGTACTCTGGCCTAATAGCTAAGGTCTTAGACTCGTACTCTGGCCTAATAGCTAAGGTCTTAGACTCGTACTCTGGCCTACAGGTTGAGGTCTTAACTCTTACTCGGGCCTATTGGTTAAGGTCTTAACTCTTACTCTGGCCTAATAGCTAAGGTCTTAGACTCGTACTCTGGCCTACTGGTTAAGGTCTTAACTCTTACTCTGGCCTAACAGCTAAGGTCTTAACTCTTACTCTGGCCTAATAGCTAAGGTCTTAGACTCGCACTCTGGCCTAATGTTTATGGTCTTAACTCTTACACTGGCCTACTGGTTAAGGTCTTAACCCTTACTCTGGCCTAATAGCTAAGGTCTTAGACTTATACTCTGGCCTACTGGTTAAGGTCTTAACTCTTACTCTGGCCTAATAGCTAAGGTCTTAACTCTTACTCTGGCCTATTAGCTAAGGTCTTAGACTCGTACTCTGGCCTAATAGTTAAGGTCTTAACTCTTACTCTGGCCTACTGGTTAAGGTCTTAACTCTTACTTTGGCCTAATAGCTAAGGTCTTAGACTCGTACTCTGGCCTAATAGCTAAGGTCTTAGATTCGTACTCTGGCCTACTGGTTAAGGTCTTAACTCTTACTATGGCCTAATAGCTAAGGTCTTAACTCTTACTCTGGCCTACTGGTTAAGGTCTTAACTCTTACTCTGGCCTAATAGCTAAGGTCTTAGACTCGTGCTCTGGCCTAATAGCTAATGTCTTAACTCTTACTCTGGCCTAATAGCTAAGGTCTTAGACTCGTACTCTGGCCTAATGGTTAAGGTCTTAACTCTTACTCTGGCCTACTGGTTAAGGTCTTAACTCTTACTCTGGCCTAATAGCTAAGGTCTTAGACTCGTACTCTGGCCTAATGGTTAAGGTCTTAACTCTTAATCTGGCCTACTGGTTAAGGTCTTAACTCTTACACTGGCCTAATAGCTAAGGTCTTAACTCTTACTCTGGCCTAATAGCAAAGGTCTTAGACTCGAAATCTGTCCTAATGGTTAAGGTCTTAACTCTTACTCATGCCTAATAGCTAAGTTCTTAGACTCGTACTATGGCCTACAGGTTAAGGTCTTAACTCTTACTCTGGCCTAATGTTTAAGGTCTTAACTCTTACTCTGGCCTAGTAGCTAAGGTCTAAGACTCGTACTCTGGCCTAATAGCTAAGGTCTTAGACTCGTACTCTGTCCTACTGGTTAAGGTCTTAACTCTTACTCTGGCCTAATAGCTAAGGTCTTAGACTCGTACTCTGGCCTAATAGCTAAGGTCTTAACTCTTACTCTGGCCTAATAGCTAAGGTCTTAGACTCGTACTCTGGCCTAATGGTTAAGGTCTTAACTCTTACTCTGGCCTACTGGTTAAGGTCGTAACTCTTACTCTGGCCTAATAGCTAAGGTCTTAGACTCGTACTCTGGCCTAATGGTTAAGGTCTTAACTCTTACTCTGGCCTACTGGTTAAGGTCTTAACTCTTACTCTGGCCTAATAGCTAAGGTCTTAGACTCGTACTCTGGCCCAGTGTTTATGGTCTTAACTCTTACTCTGGCCTAATAGCTAAGGTCTTAACTCTTACTCTGGCCTAATAGCTAAGGTCTTAGACTCGTACTATGGCCTACAGGTTAAGGTCTTAACTCTTACTCTGGCCTAATAGCTAAGGTCTTAGACTCGTACTCTGGCCTACTGGTTAAGGGCTTAACTCTTACTCTGGCCTAATAGCTAAGGTCTTAACTCTTACTCTGGCCTAATAGCTAAGGTCTTAGACTTGTACTATGGCCTAATGGTTAAGGTCTTAACTCTTTCTCTGGCCTAATAGCAAAGGTCTTAGACTCGTAATCTGGCCTAATAGCTAAGGTCTTAGACAAGTACTCTGGCCTAATGGTTAAGGTCTTAACTCTTAGTCTAGCCTAATAGCTAAGGTCTTAGACTCATACTCTGGCCTACAGGTTAAGGTCTTAACTCTTACTCTGGCCTAATAGCTAAGGTCTTAACTCTTACTCTGGCCTAATAGCTAAGGTCTTAGACTCGTACTCTGGCCTACTGGTTAAGGTCTTAACTCTTACTCTGGCCTACTGGTTAAGGTCTTAACTCTTACTCTGGCCTAATAGCTAAGGTCTTAACTCTTACTCTGGCCTAATAGCTAAGGTCTTAGACTCGTACTCTGGCCTACTGGTTAAGGTCTTAACTCTTACTCTGGCCTAATAGCTAAGGTCTAAGACTCCTACTCTGGCCTAATAGCTAAGGTCTTAACTCTTACTCTGGCCTAATAGCTAAGGTCTTAGACTCGTACTCTGGCCTAATAGCTAAGGTCTTAACTCTTACTCTGGCCTAATAGCTAAGGTCTTAGACTCGTACTATGGCTTAATGGTTAAGGTCTTAACTCTTACTCTGGCCTACTGGTTAAGGTCTTAACTCTTACTCTGGCCTAATAGCTAAGGTCTTAGACTTGTACTCTGGCCTAATGGTTAAGGTCTTAACGCTTACACTGGCCTACTGGTTAAGGTTTTAACTTTTACTCTGGCCCAATAGCTAAGGTCTTAGACTCATACTCTGGCCTAATGGTTAAGGTCTGAACGCTTACACTGGCCCACTGGTTAAGGTCTTAACTCTTACTCTGGCCTAATAGCTAAGGTCTTAGACTCGTACTATGGCCTACTGGTTAAGTTCTTAACTCTTACTCTGGGCTTATAGCTAAGGTCTTAACTCTTACTCCTGCCTAATAGCTAAGGTCTTAGACTCGTACTCTGGCCTAATGGTTAAGGTCTTAACTCTTACTCTGGCCTAATAGCTAAGGTCTTAGACTCGTACTCTGGCCTACTGGTTAAGGTCTTAACTCTTACTCTGGCCTACTGGTTAAGGTCTTAACTCTTACTCTGGCCTAATAGCTAAGGTCTTAGACTCGTACTCTGGCCTAATAGCTAAGGTCTTAGACTCGTACTCTGGTCTAATGGTTAAGGTCTTAACTCTTACTCTAGCCTATTAGCTAAGGTCTTAACTCTTACTCTGGCCTACTGGTTAAGGTCTTAACTCTTACTCTGGCCTAATAGCTAAAGTCTTAGACTCGTATTCTGGCCTAATAGCTAAGGTCTTAACTCTTACTCTGGCCTAATAGCTACGGTCTTAGACTCGTACTCTGGCCTAATAGTTAAGGTCTTAACTCTTACTCTGGCCTAATAGCTAAGGTCTTAGACTTGCACTCTGGCCTAATAGCTAAGGTCTTAGACTCGTACTCTGGCCTAATGGTTAAGGTCTTAACTCTTACTCTGGCCTACTGGTTAAGGTCTTAACTCTTACTCTGGCCTAATAGCTAAGGTCTTAGAGTCGTACTCTGGCCTAATAGCTAAGGTCTTAGACTCGTACTCTGGCCTACAGGTTGAGGTCTAAACTCTTACTCTGGCCTAATAGCTAAGGTCTTAGACTCGTACTCTGGCCTAATGGTTGAGGTCTTAACTTTTACTCTGGCCTAATAGCTAAGGTCTTAACCCTTACTCTGGCCTAATAGCTAAGGTCTTAGACTCGTACTCTGGCCTTATGGTTAAGGTCTTAACTCTTAATCTGGCCTACTGGTTAAGGTCTTAACTCTTACACTGGCCTAATAGCTAAGGTCTTAACTCTTACTCTGGCCTAATAGCAAAGGTCTTAGACTCGAAATCTGTCCTAATGGTTAAGGTCTTAAATCTTACTCATGCCTAATAGCTAAGGTCTTAGACTCGTACTATGGCCTACAGGTTAAGGTCTTAACTCTTACTCTGGCCTAATGTTTAAGGTCTTAACTCTTACTCTGGCCTAATAGCTAAGGTCGTAGACTCATACTCTGGCCTACTGGTTAAGGTCTTAACTCTTACTCTGGCCTAATAGCTAAGGTCTTAACTCTCACTCTGGCCTAATAGCTAAGGTCTTAGACTCGTACTCTGGCCTAATGGTTAATGTCTTAACTCTTACTCTGGCCTACTGGTTAAGGTCTTAACTCTTACTCTGGCCTACTGGTTAAGGTCTTAACTCTTACTCTGGCCTAATAGCTAAGGTCTTAACTCTTACTCTGGCCTAATAGCTAAGGTCTTAGACTCATATTCTGGCCTAATGGTTAAGGTCTTAACTCTTACTCTGGCCTAATAGCTAAGGTCTTAACTCTTACTCTGGCGTAACAGCTAAGGTCTTAGACTCGTACTCTGGCCTAATGGTTAAGGTCTTAATTCTTACTCTGGCCTAATAGCTAAGGTCTTAGACTCGTACTCTGGCCTAATAGCTAAGGTCTTAGACTCGTACTCTGGCCTAATAGCTAAGGTATTAGACTCATACTCTGGCCTAATGGTTAAGGTCTAAACTCTTACTCTGGCCTAATAGCTAAGGTCTTAGACTCGTACTATGGCCTAATGGTTAAGGTCTTAACTCTTACTCTGGCCTACAGGTTAAGGTCTTAATTCTTACTCTGGCCTAATAGCTAAGATCTTAGACTCGTACTCTGGCCTAATGGTTAAGGTCTTAAGTCTTACTCTGGCCTAATAGCTAAGGTCTTAGACTCGCACTCTGGCCTAATAGCTAAGGTCTTAGACTCGTACTCTGGCTTAATGGTTAAGGTCTTAACTCTTACTCTGACCTACTAGTTAAGGTCTTAACTCTTACTCTGGCCTAATAGCAAAGGTCTTAGACTCGTAATCTAGCCTAATAGCTAAGGTCTTAGACAAGTACTCTGGCCTAATGGTTAAGGTCTTAACTCTTAGTCTAGCCTAATAGCTAAGGTCTTAGACTCATACTCTGGCCTACAGGTTAAGGTCTTAACTCTTACTCTGGCCTAATAGCTAAGGTCTTAACTCTTACTCTGGCCTAATAGCTAAGGTCTTAGACTCGTACTCTGGCCTACTGGTTAAGGTCTTAACTCTTACTCTGGCCTACTGGTTAAGGTCTTAACTCTTACTCTGGCCTAATAGCTAAGGTCTTAACTCTTACTCTGGCCTAATAGCTAAGGTCTTAAACTCGTACTCTGGCCTACTGGTTAAGGTCTTAACTCTTACTCTGGCCTAATAGCTAAGGTCTAAGACTCCTACTCTGGCCTAATAGCTAAGGTCATAACTCTTACTCTGGCCTAATAGCTAAGGTCTTAGACTCGTACTCTGGCCTAATAGCTAAGGTCTTAACTCTTACTCTGGCCTAATAGCTAAGGTCTTAGACTCGTACTATGGCTTAATGGTTAAGGTCTTAACTCTTACTCTGGCCTACTGGTTAAGGTCTTAACTCTTACTCTGGCCTAATAGCTAAGGTCTTAGACTTGTACTCTGGCCTAATGGTTAAGGTCTTAACGCTTACACTGGCCTACTGGTTAAGGTTTTAGCTCTTACTCTGGCCCAATAGCTAAGGTCTTAGACTCATACTCTGGCCTAATGGTTAAGGTCTGAACGCTTACACTGGCCCACTGGTTAAGGTCTTAACTCTTACTCTGGCCTAATAGCTAAGGTCTTAGACTCGTACTATGGCCTACTGGTTAAGTTCTTAACTCTTACTCTGGGCTTATAGCTAAGGTCTTAACTCTTACTCCTGCCTAATAGCTAAGGTCTTAGACTCGTACTCTGGCCTAATGGTTAAGGTCTTAACTCTTACTCTGGCCTAATAGCTAAGGTCTTAGACTCGTACTCTGGCCTACTGGTTAAGGTCTTAACTCTTACTCTGGCCTACTGGTTAAGGTCTTAACTCTTACTCTGGCCTAATAGCTAAGGTCTTAGACTCGTACTCTGGCCTAATAGCTAAGGTCTTAGACTCGTACTCTGGTCTAATGGTTAAGGTCTTAACTCTTACTCTAGCCTATTAGCTAAGGTCTTAACTCTTACTCTGGCCTACTGGTTAAGGTCTTAACTCTTACTCTGGCCTAATAGCTAAAGTCTTAGACTCGTATTCTGGCCTAATAGCTAAGGTCTTAACTCTTACTCTGGCCTAATAGCTACGGTCTTAGACTCGTACTCTGGCCTAATAGTTAAGGTCTTAACTCTTACTCTGGCCTAATAGCTAAGGTCTTAGACTTGCACTCTGGCCTAATAGCTAAGGTCTTAGACTCGTACTCTGGCCTAATGGTTAAGGTCTTAACTCTTACTCTGGCCTACTGGTTAAGGTCTTAACTCTTACTCTGGCCTAATAGCTAAGGTCTTAGAGTCGTACTCTGGCCTAATAGCTAAGGTCTTAGACTCGTACTCTGGCCTACAGGTTGAGGTCTAAACTCTTACTCTGGCCTAATAGCTAAGGTCTTAGACTCGTACTCTGGCCTAATGGTTGAGGTCTTAACTTTTACTCTGGCCTAATAGCTAAGGTCTTAACCCTTACTCTGGCCTAATAGCTAAGGTCTTAGACTCGTACTCTGGCCTAATGGTTAAGGTCTTAACTCTTAATCTGGCCTACTGGTTAAGGTCTTAACTCTTACACTGGCCTAATAGCAAGGTCTTAACTCTTACTCTGGCCTAATAGCAAAGGTCTTAGACTCGAAATCTGTCCTAATGGTTAAGGTCTTAAATCTTACTCATGCCTAATAGCTAAGGTCTTAGACTCGTACTATGGCCTACAGGTTAAGGTCTTAACTCTTACTCTGGCCTAATGTTTAAGGTCTTAACTCTTACTCTGGCCTAATAGCTAAGGTCGTAGACTCATACTCTGGCCTACTGGTTAAGGTCTTAACTCTTACTCTGGCCTAATAGCTAAGGTCTTAACTCTCACTCTGGCCTAATAGCTAAGGTCTTAGACTCGTACTCTGGCCTAATGGTTAATGTCTTAACTCTTACTCTGGCCTACTGGTTAAGGTCTTAACTCTTACTCTGGCCTACTGGTTAAGGTCTTAACTCTTACTCTGGCCTAATAGCTAAGGTCTTAACTCTTACTCTGGCCTAATAGCTAAGGTCTTAGACTCATACTCTGGCCTAATGGTTAAGGTCTTAACTCTTACTCTGGCCTAATAGCTAAGGTCTTAACTCTTACTCTGGCGTAACAGCTAAGGTCTTAGACTCGTACTCTGGCCTAATGGTTAAGGTCTTAATTCTTACTCTGGCCTAATAGCTAAGGTCTTAGACTCGTACTCTGGCCTAATAGCTAAGGTCTTAGACTCGTACTCTGGCCTAATAGCTAAGGTCTTAGACTCATACTCTGGCCTAATGGTTAAGGTCTAAACTCTTACTCTGGCCTAATAGCTAAGGTCTTAGACTCGTACTATGGCCTAATGGTTAAGGTCTTAACTCTTACTCTGGCCTACTGGTTAAGGTCTTAATTCTTACTCTGGCCTAATAGCTAAGATCTTAGACTCGTACTCTGGCCTAATGGTTAAGGTCTTAACTCTTACTCTGGCCTAATAGCTAAGGTCTTAGACTCACACTCTGGCCTAATAGCTAAGGTCTTAGACTCGTACTCTGGCTTAATGGTTAAGGTCTTAACTCTTACTCTGACCTACTAGTTAAGGTCTTAACTCTTACTCTGGCCTAATAGCTAAGGTCTTAGACTCGTACTCTGGCCTAATAGTTAAGGTCTTAACTCTTACTCTGGCCTACTGGTTAAGGTCTTAACTCTTACTCTGACCTACTAGTTAAGGTCTTAACTCTTACTCTGGCCTAATAGCTAAGGTCTTAGACTCGCACTCTGGCCTAATAGTTAAGGTCTTAACTCTTACTCTGGCCTACTGGTTAAGGTCTTAACTCTTACTCTGGCCTAATGGCTAAGGTCTAAAACTCGTACTCTGGCCTAATAGCTAAGGTCTTAGACTTGTACTCTGGTCTAATGGTTAAGGTCTTAACTCTTACTCTGGCCTAAGAGCTAAGGTCTTAACTCTTACTCTGGCCTACTGGTTAAGGTCTTAACTCTTACTCTGGCCTAATAGCTAAGGTCTTAGACTCGTACTCTGGCCTAATAGCTAAGGTCTTAACTCTTACTCTGGCCTAATAGCTAAGGTCTTAGACACGTACTCTGGCCTAATGGTTAAGGTCTTAACTCTTACTCTGGCCTACTGGTTAAGGTCGTAACTCTTACTCTGGCCTAATAGCTAAGGTCTTAGACTCATACTCTGGCCTAATGGTTAAGGTCTTAACTCTTACTCTGGCCTAATAGCTAAGGTCTTAACTCTTACTCTGGCGTAACAGCTAAGGTCTTAGACTCGTACTCTGGCCTAATGGTTAAGGTCTTAATTCTTACTCTGGCCTAATAGCTAAGGTCTTAGACTCGTACTCTGGCCTAATAGCTAAGGTCTTAGACTCGTACTCTGGCCTAATAGCTAAGGTCTTAGACTCATACTCTGGCCTAATGGTTAAGGTCTAAACTCTTACTCTGGCCTAATAGCTAAGGTCTTAGACTCGTACTATGGCCTAATGGTTAAGGTCTTAACTCTTACTCTGGCCTACTGGTTAAGGTCTTAATTCTTACTCTGGCCTAATAGCTAAGATCTTAGACTCGTACTCTGGCCTAATGGTTAAGGTCTTAACTCTTACTCTGGCCTAATAGCTAAGGTCTTAGACTCGCACTCTGGCCTAATAGCTAAGGTCTTAGACTCGTACTCTGGCTTAATGGTTAAGGTCTTAACTCTTACTCTGACCTACTAGTTAAGGTCTTAACTCTTACTCTGGCCTAATAGCTAAGGTCTTAGACTCGTACTCTGGCCTAATAGTTAAGGTCTTAACTCTTACTCTGGCCTACTGGTTAAGGTCTTAACTCTTACTCTGACCTACTAGTTAAGGTCTTAACTCTTACTCTGGCCTAATAGCTAAGGTCTTAGACTCGTACTCTGGCCTAATAGTTAAGGTCTTAACTCTTACTCTGGCCTACTGGTTAAGGTCTTAACTCTTACTCTGGCCTAATGGCTAAGGTCTAAAACTCGTACTCTGGCCTAATAGCTAAGGTCTTAGACTTGTACTCTGGTCTAATGGTTAAGGTCTTAACTCTTACTCTGGCCTAAGAGCTAAGGTCTTAACTCTTACTCTGGCCTACTGGTTAAGGTCTTAACTCTTACTCTGGCCTAATAGCTAAGGTCTTAGACTCGTACTCTGGCCTAATAGCTAAGGTCTTAACTCTTACTCTGGCCTAATAGCTAAGGTCTTAGACACGTACTCTGGCCTAATGGTTAAGGTCTTAACTCTTACTCTGGCCTACTGGTTAAGGTCGTAACTCTTACTCTGGCCTAATAGCTAAGGTCTTAGACTCGTACTCTGGCCTAATGGTTAGGGTTTTAACTCTTACTCTGGCCTACTGGTTAAGGTCTTAACTCTTACTCTGGCCTAATAGCTAAGGTCTTAGACTCGTACTGTGGCCCAATGTTTAAGGTCTTAACTCTTTCTCTGGCCTAATAGCTAAGGTCTTAACTCTTACTCTGGCCTAATAGCTAAGGTCTTAGACTTGTACTATGGCCTAATGGTTAAGGTCTTAACTCTTACTCTGGCCTAATAGCAAAGGTCTTAGACTCGTAATCTGGCCTAATAGCTAAGGTCTTAACTATTACTCTGGTCTAATAGCTAAGGTCTTAGACTCATACTATGGCCTACAGGTTAAGGTCTTAACTCTTACTCTGGCCTAATAGCTAAGGTCTTAACTCTTACTCCTGCCTAATAGCTAAGGTATTAGACTCGTACTCTGGCCTAATGGTTAATGTATTAACTCTTACTCTGCCCTACTGGTTAAGGTCTTAGACTCGTACTCTGGCCTAATAGATAAGGTCTTAGACTCGTACTCTGGCCTAATGGTTAAGGTCTTAACTCTTACTCTGGCCTAATAGCTAAGGTCTTAGACTCGTACTGTGGCCTGCAGGTTAAGGTCTTAACTCTTACTCTGGCCTAATAGCTAAGGTCTTAACTCTTACTCTGGCCTAATAGCTAAGGTCTTAGACTCGTACTCTCGCCTACAGGTTAAGGTCTTAACTCTTACTCTGGCCTAATAGCTAAGGTCTTAGACTCGTACTCTGGCCTAATAGCTAAGGTCTTAGACTCATACTCTGGCCTAATAGCTAAGGTCTTAGACTTGTACTTTGGCCTAATGGTTAAGGTCTTAACTCTAACACTGGCCTAATAGCTAAGGTCTTAACTCTTACTCTGGCCTAATATCTAAGGTCTTAGACTCTTACTCTGGCCTAATGGTTAAGGTCTTAACTCTAACTCTGGCCTAATAGCTAAGGTCTTAGGCTCGTACTCTGGCCTAATGGTTAAGGTCTTAACTCTAACTCTGGCCTAATAGCTAAGGTCTTAGACTCGTACTATGGCCTAATGGTTAAGGTCTTAACTCTTACTCTGGCCTACTGGTTAAGGTCTTAACTCTTACTCTGGCCTAATAGCTAAGGTCTTAGACTCGTACTCTGGCCTAATGGTTAATGTCTTAACTCTTACTCTGGCCTAATAGCTAAGGTCTTAGACTCGTACCCTGGCCTAATAGCTAAGGTCTTAGACTTGTACTCTGGCCTTCAGGTTGAGGTCTTAACTCTTACTCTGGCCTACTGGTTAAGGTCTTAACTCTTACTCTGGCCTAATAGCTAAGGTCTTAGACTCGTACCCTGGCCTAATAGCTAAGGTCTTAGACTTGTACTCTGGCCTTCAGGTTGAGGTCTTAACTCTTACTCTGGCCTACTGGTTAAGGTCTTAACTCTTACTCTGGCCTAATAGCTAAGGTCTTAGACTCGTACTCTGGCCTACTGGTTAAGGTCTTAACTCTTACTCTGGCCTAACAGCTAAGGTCTTAACTCTTACTCTAGCCTAATAGCTAAGGTCGTAGACTCGTACTGTGGCCTAATGCTTATGGTCTTAACTCTTACACTGGCCTACTGGTTAAGGTCTTAACCCTTACCATGGCCTAATAGCTAAGGTCTTAGACTCGTACTCTGGCCTACTGGTTAAGGTCTTAACTCTTACTCTGGCCTAACAGCTAAGGTCTTAACTCTTACTCTAGCCTAATAGCTAAGGTCGTAGACTCGTACTGTGGCCTAATGCTTATGGTCTTAACTCTTACACTGGCCTACTGGTTAAGGTCTTAACCCTTACCATGGCCTAATAGCTAAGGTCTTAGACTCGTACTCTGGCCTACAGGTTAAGGTCTTAACTCCTACTCTGGCCTACTGGTTACGGTCTTAACTCTTACTCTGGCCTAATAGCTAAGGTCTTATACTCATACTCTGGCCTACTGGTTAAGGTCTTAACTCTTACGCTGGCCTAATAGCTAAGGTCTTAACTCTTACTCTGGCCTAATAGCTAAGGTCTTAGACTCGTACTCTGGCCTAATAGTTAAGGTCTTAACTCTTACTCTGGCCTAATAGCTAAGGTCTAAGACTCGTACTCTGGCCTAATAGCTAAGGTCTTAGACTCGTACTCTGTCCTACTGGTTAAGGTCTTAACTCTTACTCTGGCCTAATAGCTAAGGTCTTAACTCTTACTTTGGCCTACTGGTTAAGGTCTTAACTCCTACTCTGGCCTAATAGCTAAGGTCTTAGAATAGTACTCTGGCCTAATACCTAAGGTCTTAACTCTTACTCTGGCCTAATATCGAAGGTCTTAGACTCGTACTCTGGCCTAATGGTTAAGGTCTTAACTCTTACTCTGGCCTACTGGTTAAGGTCGTAACTCTTACTCTGGCCTAATAGCTAAGGTCTTAGACTCGTACTCTGGCCTAATGGTTAAGGTCTTAACTCTTACTCTGGCCTACTGGTTAAGGTCTTAGCTCTTACTCTGGCCTCATAGCTAAGGTCTTAGACTCGTACTCTGGCCCAATGTTTAAGGTCTTAACTCTAACTCTGGCCTAATAGCTAAGGTCTTAACTCTTACTCTGGCCTAATAGCTAAGGTCTTAGACTCATACTCTGGCCTACTGGCTAAGGTCTTAACTCTTACTCTGGCCTAATAGCTAAGGTCTTAGACTCATACACTGGCCTAATAGCTAAGGTCTTCGACTCATGCTCTGGCCTACTGGTTAAGGTCTTAACTCTTACTCTGGCCTACTGGTTAAGGTCTTAACTCTTACTCTGGCCTAATAGCTAAGGTCTTTACTCTTACTCTGGCCTAATTGCTGAGGTCTTAGACTCGTACTCTGGCCTAATGGTTAAGGTCTTAAAACTTACTCTGGCCTACTGGTTAAGGTCTTAACTCTTACTCTGGCCTAATAGCTAAGGTCTTAACTCTTACTCTGGCCTAATAGCTAAGGTCTTAGACTCGTACTCTGGCCTACTGGTTAAGGTCTTAACTCTTACTCTGGCCTAATAGCTAAGGTCTTAACTCGTACTCCTGCCTAATAGCTAAGGTCTTAGAATCGTACTCTGGCCTAATGGTTAAGGTCTTAACTCTTACTCTGGCCTAATAGATAAGGTCTTAGACTCGTACTCTGGCCTAATGGTTAAGGTCTTAACTCTTACTCTGGCCTAATAGCTAAGGTATTAACTCTTACTCTGGCCTAATAGCTAAGGTCTTAGACTCGTACTCCGGCCTAACGGTTAAGGTCTTAACTCTTACTCTGGCCTAATAGCTAAGGTCTTAGACTCGTACACTGGCCTAATAGCTAAGGTCCTAGACTAGTACTCTGGCCTAATGGTTAAGGTCTTAACTCTTACTCTGGCCTAATAGCTAAGGTCTTAGACTCGTACTCTGACCTACTGGTTAAGGTCTTAACTCTTACTCTGACTTGCTGGTTAAGGTCTTAACCCTTACTCTGGCCTAATAGCTAAGGTCTTAGACTCGTACTCTGGCCTAATAGCTAAAGTCTTAGACTCGTACTCTGGTCTAATGGTTAAGGTCTTAACTCTTACTCTGGCCTAATAGCTAAGGTCTTAACTCTTACTCTGGCCTACTGGTTAAGGTCTTAACTCTTACTCTGGCCTAATAGCTAAGGTCTTAGACTCGTACTCTTGACCAATAGCTAAGGTCTTAACTCTTACTCTGGCCTAATAGCTAAGGTCTTAGACTCATACTCTAGCCTACTGGTTAAGGTCTTAACTCTTACTCTGGCCTACTGGTTAAGGTCTTAACTCTTACTCTGGCCTAATAGCTAAGGTCTTAAATCTCACTCTGGCCTAATAGCTAAGGTCTTAGACTCGTACTCTGGCCTAATGGTTAAGGTCTTAACTCTTACTCTGGCCTACTGGTTAAGGTCTTAACTCTTACTCTGGCCGAATAGCTAAGGTCTTAGACTCACACATTGGCCTAATGTTTATGGTCTTAACTATTACACTGGCCTACTGTTTAAGGTCTTAACCCTTACTCTGGCCTAATAGCTAAGGTCTTAGACTCGTACTCTGGGCTACAGGTTAAGGTCTTAACTCTTACTCTGGCCTACTGGTTAAGGTCTTAACACTTACTCTAGCCTAATAGCTAAGGTCTTAGTCTTATACTCTGGCCTACTGGTAAAGGTCTTAACTCTTACTCTGGCCTAATAGCTAAGGTCTTAACTCTTACTCTGGCCTAATAGCTAAGGTCTTAGACTCGTACTCTGGCCTAATAGTTAAGGTCTTAACTATTACACTGGCCTACTGGTTAAGGTCTTAACCCTTACTCTGGCCTAATAGCTAAGGTGTTAGACTCGTACTCTGGCCTACAGGTTAAGGTCTTAACTCTTACTCTGGCCTACTGGTTAAGGTCTTAACACTTACCCTGGCCTAATAGCTAAGGTCTTAGACTTATACTCTGGGCTACTGGTTAAGGTCTTAACTCTTACTCTGGCATAATAGCTAAGGTCTTAACTCTTACTCTGGCCTATTAGCTAAGGTCTTAGACTCGTACTCTGGCCTAATAGTTAAGGTCTTAACTCTTACTCTGGCCTACTGGTTAAGGTCTTAACTCTTACTCTGGCCTAATAGCTACGGTCTTAGACTCGTACTCTGGCCTAATAGCTAAGGTCTTAGACTCGTACTATGGCCTAATGGTTAAGGCCTTAACTCTTACTCTGACCTACTGGTTAAGGTCTTAACTCTTACTCTGGCCTACTGGTTAAGGTCTTAACTCTTACTCTGGCCTAATAGCTACGGTCTTAACTCTTACTCTGGCCTAATAGCTAAGGTCTTAGACTCGTACTCTGGCCTAATAGCTAAGGTCTTAACTCTTACTCTGGCCTAATAGCTAAGGTCTTAGACTCGTACTATGGCTTAATGGTTAAGGTCTTAACTCTTACTCTGGCCTACTGGTTAAGGTCTTAACTCTTACTCTGGCCTAATAGCTAAGGTCTTAGACTTGTACTCTGGCCTAATGGTTAAGGTCTTAACGCTTACACTGGCCTACTGGTTAAGGTTTTAACTCTTACTCTGGCCCAATAGCTAAGGTCTTAACTCTTACTCTGGCCTAATAGCAAAGGTCTTAGACTCGTAATCTGGCCTAATAGCTAAGGTCTTAACTCTTACTCTGGCCTAATAGCTAAGGTCTTAGACTCGTACTATGGCCTACTGGTTAAGTTCTTAACTCTTACTCTGGCCTTATAGCTAAGGTCTTAACTCTTACTCCTGCCTAATAGCTAAGGTCTTAGACTCGTACTCTGGCCTAATGGTTAAGGTCTTAACTCTTACTCTGGCCTAATAGCTAAGGTCTTAGACTCGTACTCTGGCCTACTGGTTAAGGTCTTAACTCTTACTCTGGCCTACTGGTTAAGGTCTTAACTCTTACTCTGGCCTAATAGCTAAGGTCTTAGACTCGTACTCTGGCCTAATAGCTAAGGTCTTAGACTCGTACTCTGGTCTAATGGTTAAGGTCTTAACTCTTACTCTAGCCTATTAGCTAAGGTCTTAACTCTTACTCTGGCCTACTGGTTAAGGTCTTAACTCTTACTCTGGCCTAATAGCTAAAGTCTTAGACTCGTATTCTGGCCTAATAGCTAAGGTCTTAACTCTTACTCTGGCCTAATAGCTACGGTCTTAGACTCATACTCTGGCCTAATAGTTAAGGTCTTAACTCTTACTCTGGCCTAATAGCTAAGGTCTTAGACTTGCACTCTGGCCTAATAGCTAAGGTCTTAGACTCGTACTCTGGCCTAATGGTTAAGGTCTTAACTCTTACTCTGGCCTACTGGTTAAGGTCTTAACTCTTACTCTGGCCTAATAGCTAAGGTCTTAGAGTCGTACTCTGGCCTAATAGCTAAGGTCTTAGACTCGTACTCTGGCCTACAGGTTGAGGTCTTAACTCTTACTCTGGCCTAATAGCTAAGGTCTTAGACTCGTACTCTGGCCTAATGGTTGAGGTCTTAACTTTTACTCTGGCCTAATAGCTAAGGTCTTAACCCTTACTCTGGCCTAATAGCTAAGGTCTTAGACTCGTACTCTGGCCTAATGGTTAAGGTCTTAACTCTTAATCTGGCCTACTGGTTAAGGTCTTAACTCTTACACTGGCCTAATAGCTAAGGTCTTAACTCTTACTCTGGCCTAATAGCAAAGGTCTTAGACTCGAAATCTGTCCTAATGGTTAAGGTCTTAACTCTTACTCATGCCTAATAGCTAAGGTCTTAGACTCGTACTATGGCCTACAGGTTAAGGTCTTAACTCTTACTCTGGCCTAATGTTTAAGGTCTTAACTCTTACTCTGGCCTAATAGCTAAGGTCGTAGACTCATACTCTGGCCTACTGGTTAAGGTCTTAACTCTTACTCTGGCCTAATAGCTAAGGTCTTAACTCTCACTGTGGCCTAATAGCTAAGGTCTTAGACTCGTACTCTGGCCTAATGGTTAATGTCTTAACTCTTACTCTGGCCTACTGGTTATGGTCTTAACTCTTACTCTGGCCTACTGGTTAAGGTCTTAACTCTTACTCTGGCCTAATAGCTAAGGTCTTAACTCTTACTCTGGCCTAATAGCTAAGGTCTTAGACTCATACTCTGGCCTAATGGTTAAGGTCTTAACTCTTACTCTGGCCTAATAGCTAAGGTCTTAACTCTTACTCTGGCGTAACAGCTAAGGTCTTAGACTCGTACTCTGGCCTAATGGTTAAGGTCTTAATTCTTACTCTGGCCTAATAGCTAAGGTCTTAGACTCGTACTCTGGCCTAATAGCTAAGGTCTTAGACTCGTACTCTGGCCTAATAGCTAAGGTCTTAGACTCATACTCTGGCCTAATGGTTAAGGTCTAAACTCTTACTCTGGCCTAATAGCTAAGGTCTTAGACTCGTACTATGGCCTAATGGTTAAGGTCTTAACTCTTACTCTGGCCTACTGGTTAAGGTCTTAATTCTTACTCTGGCCTAATAGCTAAGATCTTAGACTCGTACTCTGGCCTAATGGTTAAGGTCTTAACTCTTACTCTGGCCTAATAGCTAAGGTCTTAGACTCGCACTCTGGCATTATAGCTAAGGTCTTAGACTCGTACTCTGGCTTAATGGTTAAGGTCTTAACTCTTACTCTGACCTACTAGTTAAGGTCTTAACTCTTACTCTGGCCTAATAGCTAAGGTCTTAGACTCGTACTCTGGCCTAATAGTTAAGGTCTTAACTCTTACTCTGGCCTACTGGTTAAGGTCTTAACTCTTACTCTGGCCTAATAGCTAAGGTCTAAAACTCGTACTCTGGCCTAATAGCTAAGGTCTTAGACTCGTACTCTGGTCTAATGGTTAAGGTCTTAACTCTTACTCTGGCCTAAGAGCTAAGGTCTTAACTCTTACTCTGGCCTACTGGTTAAGGTCTTAACTCTTACTCTGGCCTAATAGCTAAGGTCTTAGACTCGTACTCTGGCCTAATAGCTAAGGTCTTAACTCTTACTCTGGCCTAATAGCTAAGGTCTTAGACACGTACTCTGGCCTAATGGTTAAGGTCTTAACTCTTACTCTGGCCTACTGGTTAAGGTCGTAACTCTTACTCTGGCCTAATAGCTAAGGTCTTAGACTCATACTCTGGCCTAATGGTTAGGGTTTTAACTCTTACTCTGGCCTACTGGTTAAGGTCTTAACTCTTACTCTGGCCTAATAGCTAAGGTCTTAGACTCGTACTGTGGCCCAATGTTTAAGGTCTTAACTCTTTCTCTGGCCTAATAGCTAAGGTCTTAACTCTTACTCTGGCCTACTGGTTAAGGTCTTAACTCTTACTCTGGCCTAATAGCTAAGGTCTTAGACTCGTACTCTGGCCTAATAGCTAAGGTCTTAACTCTTACTCTGGCCTAATAGCTAAGGTCTTAGACACGTACTCTGGCCTAATGGTTAAGGTCTTAACTCTTACTCTGGCCTACTGGTTAAGGTCGTAACTCTTACTCTGGCCTAATAGCTAAGGTCTTAGACTCATACTCTGGCCTAATGGTTAGGGTTTTAACTCTTACTCTGGCCTACTGGTTAAGGTCTTAACTCTTACTCTGGCCTAATAGCTAAGGTCTAAAACTCGTACTCTGGCCTAATAGCTAAGGTCTTAGACTCGTACTCTGGTCTAATGGTTAAGGTCTTAACTCTTACTCTGGCCTAAGAGCTAAGGTCTTAACTCTTACTCTGGCCTACTGGTTAAGGTCTTAACTCTTACTCTGGCCTAATAGCTAAGGTCTTAGACTCGTACTCTGGCCTAATAGCTAAGGTCTTAACTCTTACTCTGGCCTAATAGCTAAGGTCTTAGACACGTACTCTGGCCTAATGGTTAAGGTCTTAACTCTTACTCTGGCCTACTGGTTAAGGTCGTAACTCTTACTCTGGCCTAATAGCTAAGGTCTTAGACTCATACTCTGGCCTAATGGTTAGGGTTTTAACTCTTACTCTGGCCTACTGGTTAAGGTCTTAACTCTTACTCTGGCCTAATAGCTAAGGTCTTAGACTCGTACTGTGGCCCAATGTTTAAGGTCTTAACTCTTTCTCTGGCCTAATAGCTAAGGTCTTAACTCTTACTCTGGCCTAATAGCTAAGGTCTTAGACTTGTACTATGGCCTAATGGTTAAGGTCTTAACTCTTACTCTGGCCTAATAGCAAAGGTCTTAGACTCGTAATCTGGCCTAATAGCTAAGGTCTTAACTATTACTCTGGTCTAATAGCTAAGGTCTTAGACTCGTACTATGGCCTACAGGTTAAGGTCTTAACTCTTACTCTGGCCTAATAGCTAAGGTCTTAACTCTTACTCCTGCCTAATAGCTAAGGTATTAGACTCGTACTCTGGCCTAATGGTTAATGTATTAACTCTTACTCTGCCCTACTGGTTAAGGTCTTAGACTCGTACTCTGGCCTAATAGATAAGGTCTTAGACTCGTACTCTGGCCTAATGGTTAAGGTCTTAACTCTTACTCTGGCCTAATAGCTAAGGTCTTAGACTCGTACTGTGGCCTGCAGGTTAAGGTCTTAACTCTTACTCTGGCCTAATAGCTAAGGTCTTAACTCTTACTCTGGCCTAATAGCTAAGGTCTTAGACTCGTACTCTCGCCTACAGGTTAAGGTCTTAACTCTTACTCTGGCCTAATAGCTAAGGTCTTAGACTCATACTCTGGCCTAATAGCTAAGGTCTTAGACTTGTACTTTGGCCTAATGGTTAAGGTCTTAACTGTAACACTGGCCTAATAGCTAAGGTCTTAACTCTTACTCTGGCCTAATATCTAAGGTCTTAGACTCGTACTCTGGCCTAATGGTTAAGGTCTTAACTCTAACTCTGGCCTAATAGCTAAGGTCTTAGGCTCGTACTCTGGCCTAATGGTTAAGGTCTTAACTCTAACTCTGGCCTAATAGCTAAGGTCTAAGACTCGTACTCTGGCCTAATGGTTAATGTCTTAACTCTTACTCTGGCCTACTGGTTAAGGTCTTAACTCTTACTCTGGCCTAATAGCTAAGGTCTTAGACTCGTACTCTGGCCTAATGGTTAATGTCTTAACTCTTACTCTGGCCTAATAGCTAAGGTCTTAGACTCGTACCCTGGCCTAATAGCTAAGGTCTTAGACTTGTACTCTGGCCTTCAGGTTGAGGTCTTAACTCTTACTCTGGCCTACTGGTTAAGGTCTTAACTCTTACTCTGGCCTAATAGCTAAGGTCTTAGACTCGTACCCTGGCCTAATAGCTAAGGTCTTAGACTTGTACTCTGGCCTTCACGTTGAGGTCTTAACTCTTACTCTGGCCTACTGGTTAAGGTCTTAACTCTTACTCTGGCCTAATAGCTAAGGTCTTAGACTCGTACTCTGGCCTACTGGTTAAGGTCTTAACTCTTACTCTGGCCTAACAGCTAAGGTCTTAACTCTTACTCTGGCCTAATAGCTAAGGTCGTAGACTCGTACTGTGGCCTAATGCTTATGGTCTTAACTCTTACACTGGCCTACTGGTTAAGGTCTTAACCCTTACCATGGCCTAATAGCTAAGGTCTTAGACTCGTACTCTGGCCTACAGGTTAAGGTCTTAACTCCTACTCTGGCCTACTGGTTACGGTCTTAACTCTTACTCTGGCCTAATAGCTAAGGTCTTAGACTCATACTCTGGCCTACTGGTTAAGGTCTTAACTCTTACGCTGGCCTAATAGCTAAGGTCTTAACTCTTACTCTGGCCTAATAGCTAAGGTCTTAGACTCGTACTCTGGCCTAATAGTTAAGGTCTTAACTCTTACTCTGGCCTAATAGCTAAGGTGTAAGACTCGTACTCTGGCCTAATAGCTAAGGTCTTAGACTCGTACTCTGTCCTACTGGTTAAGGTCTTAACTCTTACTCTGGCCTAATAGCTAAGGTCTTAACTCTTACTCTGGCCTACTGGTTAAGGTCTTAACTCCTACTCTGTCCTAATAGCTAAGGTCTTAGAATCGTACTCTGGCCTAATACCTAAGGTCTTAACTCTTACTCTGGCCTAATATCGAAGGTCTTAGACTCGTACTCTGGCCTAATGGTTAAGGTCTTAACTCTTACTCTGGCCTACTGGTTAAGGTCGTAACTCTTACTCTGGCCTAATAGCTAAGGTCTTAGACTCGTACTCTGGCCTAATGGTTAAGGTCTTAACTCTTACTCTGGCCTACTGGTTAAGGTCTTAACTCTTACTCTGGCCTCATAGCTAAGGTCTTAGACTCGTACTCTGGCCCAATGTTTAAGGTCTTAACTCTAACTCTGGCCTAATAGCTAAGGTCTTAACTCTTACTCTGGCCTAATAGCTAAGGTCCTAGACTCGTACTCTGGCCTACTGGCTAAGGTCTTAACTCTTACTCTGGCCTAATAGCTAAGGTCTTAGACTCATACTCTGGCCTAATAGCTAAGGTCTTCGACTCATGCTCTGGCCTACTGGTTAAGGTCTTAACTCTTACTCTGGCCTACTGGTTAAGGTCTTAACTCTTACTCTGGCCTAATAGCTAAGGTCTTTACTCTTACTCTGGCCTAATTGCTAAGGTCTTAGACTCGTACTCTGGCCTAATGGTTAAGGTCTTAAAACTTACTCTGGCCTACTGGTTAAGGTCTTAACTCTTACTCTGGCCTAATAGCTAAGGTCTTAACTCTTACTCTGGCCTAATAGCTAAGGTCTTAGACTCGTACTCTGGCCTACTGGTTAAGGTCTTAACTCTTACTCTGGCCTAATAGCTAAGTTCTTAACTCTTACTCCTGCCTAATAGCTAAGGTCTTAGAATCGTACTCTGGCCTAATGGTTAAGGTCTTAACTCTTACTCTGGCCTAATAGATAAGGTCTTAGACTCGTACACTGGCCTAATAGCTAAGGTCCTAGACTAGTACTCTGGCCTAATGGTTAACGTCTTAACTCTTACTCTGGCCTAATAGCTAAGGTCTTAGACTCGTACTCTGACCTACTGGTTAAGGTCTTAACTCTTACTCTGACTTGCTGGTTAAGGTCTTAACCCTTACTCTGGCCTAATAGCTAAGGTCTTAGACTCGTACTCTGGCCTAATAGCTAAAGTCTTAGACTCGTACTCTGGTCTAATGGTTAAGGTCTTAACTCTTACTCTGGCCTAATAGCTAAGGTCTTAACTCTTACTCTGGCCTACTGGTTAAGGTCTTAACTCTTACTCTGGCCTAATAGCTAAGGTCTTAGACTCGTACTCTTGCCTAATAGCTAAGGTCTTAACTCTTACTCTGGCCTAATAGCTAAGGTCTTAGACTCATACTCTAGCCTACTGGTTAAGGTCTTAACTCTTACTCTGGCCTACTGGTTAAGGTCTTAACTCTTACTCTGGCCTAATAGCTAAGGTCTTAAATCTCACTCTGGCCTAATAGCTAAGGTCTTAGACTCGTACTCTGGCCTAATGGTTAAGGTCTTAACTCTTACTCTGGTCTACTGGTTAAGGTCTTAACTCTTACTCTGGCCGAATAGCTAAGGTCTTAGACTCACACTCTGGCCTAATGTTTATGGTCTTAACTATTACACTGGCCTACTGTTTAAGGTCTTAACCCTTACTCTGGCCTAATAGCTAAGGTCTTAGACTCGTACTCTGGGCTACAGGTTAAGGTCTTAACTCTTACTCTGGCCTACTGGTTAAGGTCTTAACACTTACTCTAGCCTAATAGCTAAGGTCTTAGACTTATACTCTGGCCTACTGGTAAAGGTCTTAACTCTTACTCTGGCCTAATAGCTAAGGTCTTAACTCTTACTCTGGCCTATTAGCTAAGGTCTTAGACTCGTACTCTGGCCTTATAGTTAAGCTCTTAACTCTTACTCTGGCCTACAGGTTAAGGTCTTAACTCTTACTCTGGCCTAATAGCTAAGGTCTTAGACTCGTACTCTGGCCCAATGTTTAAGGTCTTAACTCTTACTCTGGCCTAATATCTAAGGTCTTAACTCTTACTCTGGCCTAATAGCTAAGGTCTTAGACTCGTACTATGGCCTAATGGTTAAGGTCTTAACTCTTACTCTGGCCTAATAGCAAAGGTCTTAGACTCGTAATCTGGCCTAATAGCTAAGGTCTTAACTATTACTCTACTCTAATAGCTAAGTGTGAGAAGTTGGCCTGGCATATGCTGTTCCTAGTTATAGGGACACCTTGCACCAGTCCAATTCGACTCCTATTGATGGTAGGTTTAAGACAACCTTTAAAGAAAGCTATCCTAGTGGTAGCTGTGGAGAGCAGCCTTCAGGCTAAGTCTTGAAGGAGTGTTAAGCTTATTGTTTTACCATAATAACCTCTTGAATAACCAAATGAAAGAGTAGCCCAAACAGGTATATATATAAAATATATGTATTTATTCTAGACAGAATCCCACAGTCACTTTATGTGGCTAGTGGCAAAGTTACACTTCAAACAAGCATTTATAAACACAATAAATAGCACAGAAATCAATGGGCCCCAGGGGGGGACCAAACCATATACTAAAATAGTGGTATAAGAACCACGACAATTCTACAGGCAATGCCTAGGGCATTCAGGATCGCTGGCCCCTTAAGAATCCACCCACAGTTAAGAGGAAGGGGACCCACGGGAGGCGTGTGCAGTGCGAGAAGTTGCTGTCGGGATCGCAATGTTAGCCTAGGGAGAATGTCGCGGTTGAATAATTAAGGTTTAAGGACACTTCTAACAACAGTACAAAGTTAAGGCTTGAGACTTAAGGCTTTGGAGAGCCCACCACCACGGAAGTACCGAAGTACCACTGTTACCTGCCCCAGGGAAGCCGGGTGCATAGGTCGATTCTGGTGTCGGGTCGCGGGCTGATTTTCTATGGAAAAGGAGTCCAAACTGCTGCTAGCTGGAAGTGTCGCTGAAGTCGTGAAGATTGAAGTTGAAGAAAAGACAAAGATGAACCTGAAAGCAGAGGGGACAGAGTCTGGGTCACAGCACAGTGACCAGGGAGCTCACAGGAAGGAGCTCGTGGATGTCGGGGGCTTCAGGTGTGGAAGGTACAGCTGGGCTCTGCAGTCACGGGCTCCGGGAGGCTTCAAGGAAGGCCAGCTTCGGGAGGGCGACTGTCCCACATCGGCTGAGGGTCGCTGCGGTGTTAGTGTCCCGATTGGATCCACTAAGCATTGGCAACCGCAACCCACGTAAGATGAACAAAGCAGCTGCTGGTGCAGACCCACGTGGTCTGAGGGTGCTCTCCTTTGCAGGGAGCGTAGAGCAGGCCTGGAGCAACCAGGGGAACTCTTAGAAAAGAAGATTGTCCTCCGTCAGGGCCCACAAGTCGAGGGACAAGGGACCGCGGAAGGCAGCAAAATGGAGTGTGTAAAAGGGCTCCCACGGGCCACCGGAGCGGGCCAGGGAGCTGAGGGTCGGCACAAATGCTGCTTGAAGGTTGGCTCAAGAATGGGCCAAAGCACAACTTCCCCACTGGTCGGGGTCGTGTGCTGGACAAGAGGTGGCCGGTGTCTCGGGGTATACGGGGATCTCGACACCCACGTGGTCCAGGGTGCTCAGACTTGCTGGGCACACTCACAGGACGCTGGGATGCACTGGAGACCCACCTCGAGGTTGCTGGAAGGCGTCGAAGGTCGTGAGAGCCACGAAGTTCCAACCGGGTATCTTGTAGTCTTTTAGGTGCCTGCCAAGCAGGGGGATAACTCCTTTATCCCAAGGGAGATTTCTTCAGTCAGCTGGGCAGCAGCTCGTCGAAGGTCAGTTCTGTGAAGTCCTGTACGAATCTAAGGCTCTAGGGCAAAGTTATTCCCATATATCCCCAAGATTAGGGGATGGTCCAAAATAGAGCCTACCAATCAGAGTAGAGGCGGGAAAGGGTGGCTACACCCACTCCCCTTTGTGTGTTTCCCGCCTGGGCGAGGGGCAGGATGCCCCTGAACCGGTTCCAGGCGGTGTATGCAGAATTGGGGCTCTGCAGCTGCCTACGTGCAACTCTGAATGGACTTTTGGTGCACCCACCCTGTTCCAATCCACATATCCTGTCTGGGGAGGTGCTGGCACCTCCCTGCCACAGGAGCCCTATTGTCCAGATGGCGAGGCTGGGGTTTTCCCCAGCAACAGCCAGCCAGAGTCGTGTAGGTGGCGAACAGTAGCCATTTTGTGGTACATGTGCACTTTTAAATTGGTTTCCAAATTCTACCGCTTTTCCCATATCACCCTCCTAGCAAGGGGGAATCGTGCCCCCATGCCCATGGCTGGACTGGGGGTATGATTCCTTCATGTTTGACACCAAACACGATATGGTTCGGTGTAGCCATTCCAAAGTTACAGCGATGACGCAATAACTTATAATGCGGTTAAGAGTATATGGTATGGCTACACTACAAACAACCCAGTAACATTTTTACGAAGGTTGCAGAGAGGTCCTACTCACGTAGGGGTCCCCCCTCACACATACCTCAGCACCCAGCCCTGTAGGATTACCAGGGCCTGCCATAGGGGTGACCTATGAGAGTATATGTGTTGTATGGTATGGGACATAGGGTACCTACATCCCTGTAAGGGGTGCTAGCACCACCTTACCCAGGCTACAGTAGTGGCCTGGTGGTGTCAGTTTGGGTGGCTGTCCCAGGGTGGCACAACAAGTGCTGCAGCCCTGGTAGGCCTACTGGGGGCCCCATGCCCTGGGTACCTAGGGTACCATCTACAAGGGACTGGTAGGGCATGCCCAGCATCCAATTATGTTTGTACCTAGAGTACTCACAACAGTTTTAGGGAGAAAGCAGATAGGCTGGGGTCCTGGATAGCAGGATCCCAGCCAGACTAGTCAAAAACCACTTAAATACCAGGCAAAAAGTTGGGGGCAACCATTAGTCAGATTCCACTCTCCTACATAACCCCCCCCCCCCCCAAACGAAAGGAGATAAGGCTAACCTTGTCCAGATAAGCCTTTATTTCCTGAGTGGCCATATAAGGAAGAACCTGTACTAACATGGTTGCTCCCTGTGTCATGGTCCACTTTGGAAATCCTACCCCAAGGGGTTCTAGAGTTTCTCCAAAGTCTAGGGAAATTACCTGTATTGGTTTTTGGGTCAGAGGTGGGCTGGTGGGGTGTCTGAGTCTGGAAGTGAGACCCTACTTGGGTTGGTCTCAACCTCCTCAGATCACTGGCCACTATGGAAGCCTTTCTGCCCATGACTGTGTCATATCTGGCCCTAAGGGTCAACCTCTGGCTGCCTACAGCTGGGGGTTGGATCCCTTTGGCTGGAATAGTGGAGGGCACTGGAAGGTTTGGGGCGGCTAGGCCCCAGGTTTCCCTGTGCTCAACAACATCCATTTGAGGGGTGCCTATACCTAGGGGTAAGGGGGATCCCTCAGTTTGTAGAGGAATATTCACCTGGCTGAAACTACTCTGCTGGGTGTCCCTAATCTGTTGATGAGGGGGTTCCTCTGGGCAGGGGCCCAATAAGGGTCCACTGACCTCCCCGACCTCTGCAGCCCTGGGCTGACTGAGGCAGGGTAGAGAGGGGCAGGATACCTGCTCCAGACTGGGTACCACCTTGGAAGGGTCCCCTGCCATCAGAGAGGTGGGCAGGCCAAGCCTGTCCACTTCTGGGGCAGTTACTTCACAAGGGGCAGGGTCAGTTCCCTGAGAAACTGGACCTTTACCTGTAGTCTGGTGGGGGGAAGACTGCTCTTCCTCCCCTATGCTCTCTGTTTGTGTAGAGTGATCCATAGTTTCAGGCTTCACTCTTTCTATTTCCTCCTGGGGTGGAGGTGAGGCCCTCAGGGTCTCATCCACTCTCTCAGGAATTCCTACCATTTTCAAATGGGCCTTGTGGTCAACCTCAGCCCAGGCTGAGATTTCTAGATCATTCCCCAGTAGACAATCCACAGGCAAGTTTGGGGACACTGCCACTCTCTTGGGGCCAGTGACCCCTCCCCAGCTGAGATTTATCACTGCCATGGGATGATCTGTCCTGATTCCATCAATGTTGGTCACCTGATAGCTAAACCCAGGTAAAAGCTGATCTAGGGGCACTAGCCTCTTGGTCACCATGGTGACACTGGCCCCTGTGTCCTTATAGGCCACAGCCTTCTGACCATTGATTATTGGTTCTTGTCTGTACCTGCCCAGAATACTGGGGCTCATGGTAAAGTTGGCAAACCCCATGCCACCATCACAGACCATAGTTGCTAATATAGGGGTCCTGGCTAGGCCAGAGTCCACTGGTGTCCCCAAAGAGAACCCAACTAAGTTTTTGGGTGCACTCCCACCACCTGGGGGATTACTACTAGTAGTAACAGGAGGTGTTGGAGCTGGTTTTGGAGGAACACTTTCTTTATTGCCATTCTTAGGACAGCTGGAGTCAGTTTTCCAGTGGCCAGGTTTCTTACACACATGGCAATATGGTTTCTTGGTATTAGAGGAAGTATTTTGGGACCCACCCCCAGCACTGGTTTGTTGGGGCCCTTCAGAGGACTTTTCTTGTTTATCATCCCCACCTTTCTCTTTGGGCTTAGTGGAATCCTTCTTCTGGTCACCAACTTGGTTCTTAGGCCTGATCCTGGTTCTGACCCATTTGTCTGCCTTCTTTCCCAATTCTTGGGGAGAGGTCAGATCAGAGTCCACCAGGTGCTGGTGTAAAAGTTGGTTCTGACAATTATTAAGAATCTGCTCCCTCATAATGAGATTATACAATCCTTGATAATCATTAACTTTACTGCCATTTAACCAACCTTCCAGTGCCTTGGTTGCACAATCCACAAAGTCTACCCAATCTTGATTCTGTGCTTTCTGGGTGTCTCTGAACTTAAGTCTGTATTGATCAGTGGTTAAGCCAAACCCATCTATTAAAGCAGCTTTCAAGATATAATAATCATCAGCATCCTCTTCTCTTACAGAGAGGAGCTTGTCTCTCCCTTTATCTGAAAAGGAGAGCCACAGGATTGCTTCCCACTGCTCTACAGGGACCCTCTGTACTCTACAGGCCCTTTCAAGAGCAGATATCCATTTGTGGATATCATCCCCATTCTGATAGGGGGGCACAATCTTGTGGAGGTTCCTATTTATCAGGGACTTTCTCTCTAACTCTAGGGGTTTCCTTACTGCCACCAGGGATCTCTAGACCCCATTTCTTTGAAGCTTTCTGAAGCTCCAGGGTTTCCCTGTCCAATGCTAACTGTTCTCTTTTAAGCTCAAGCTTAGCCTGCTCAAATTTGATCAGTCTGCATTTCCTCTCATGAGAGGTTTCTCTTCTCTGAGAAGAGGCAGAGGACCCTTTGGATCTCCTAGAATGGTTGGATCCCACTGAGGGGGATCTGTTCCTTCTTGGATCCACCACTCTCCTTTTAAGGGTGGGGGGAGTGCCTCTTGAGCCATCACCTCCATGCTGTGAGTGGTCTGTTTCTTCCCGGTCAGGATTTTCATCCTCTTCCTGTTCCCCATCAGATTCCACTATGGGAGTGTCCTCTTCTGAGGGGTGCCCACCCACTCTGTCCGTCCCTCTGGATCCTATGGACTCCATAAAGTCTGCTATGAGCAGGATCTCTTTGAGACGTTTTGTGTTGGCACCTCTTTCTGTCTTCAGTCTCCTAAGGGTGCACATTTCCCTGAGCTCAGCAAAGGTGAAATTATCATACTTATCTACTGGGACCCTCTGGGGTCCTTCCATAGCCTTAGTGCCACTTGAAGACATGTTTAGTGTAGTGATGTATCTACCTACACTAAGTGTGGCCTACTGAACCCTCTCTTGAGTTGTAGTCAAGGTGTGCTAGACCCTCTACACACAACTCCAAGTTCAGTAGAACTTATTGTATTCTAGATTGAATTTATATGTACCTTTGGTACCTTGTGGCTTTCACTTTAGAAATTCAATGTGTTATCTGGTAAAACAATGGCAAGCTTGAATCCAACCGCTGCACACCAATGTGAGAAGTTGGCCTGGCATATGCTGTTCCTAGTTATAGGGACACCTTGCACCAGTCCAATTCGACTCCTATTGATGGTAGGTTTAAGACAACCTTTAAAGAAAGCTATCCTAGTGGTAGCTGTGGAGAGCAGCCTTCAGGCTAAGTCTTGAAGTAGTGTTAAGCTTATTGTTTTACCATAATAACCTCTTGAATAACCAAATGAAAGAGTAGCCCACACAGGTATATATATAAAATATATGTATTTATTCTAGACAGAATCCCACAGTCACTTTATGTGGCTAGTGGCAAAGTTACACTTCAAACAAGCATTTATAAACACAATAAATAGCACAGAAATCAATGGGCCCCAGGGGGGGACCAAACCATATACTAAAATAGTGGTATAAGAACCACGACAATTCTACAGGCAATGCCTAGGGCATTCAGGATCGCTGGCCCCTTAAGAATCCACCCACAGTTAAGAGGAAGGGGACCCACGGGAGGCGTGTGCAGTGCGAGAAGTTGCTGTCGGGATCGCAATGTTAGCCTAGGGAGAATGTCGCGGTTGAATAATTAAGGTTTAAGGACACTTCTAACAACAGTACAAAGTTAAGGCTTGAGACTTAAGGCTTTGGAGAGCCCACCACCACGGAAGTACCGAAGTACCACTGTTACCTGCCCCAGGGAAGCCGGGTGCATAGGTCGATTCTGGTGTCGGGTCGCGGGCTGATTTTCTATGGAAAAGGAGTCCAAACTGCTGCTAGCTGGAAGTGTCGCTGAAGTCGTGAAGATTGAAGTTGAAGAAAAGACAAAGATGAACCTGAAAGCAGAGGGGACAGAGTCTGGGTCACAGCACAGTGACCAGGGAGCTCACAGGAAGGAGCTCGTGGATGTCGGGGGCTTCAGGTGTGGAAGGTACAGCTGGGCTCTGCAGTCACGGGCTCCGGGAGGCTTCAAGGAAGGCCAGCTTCGGGAGGGCGACTGTCCCACGTCGGCTGAGGGTCGCTGCGGTGTTAGTGTCCCGATTGGATCCACTAAGCATTGGCAAACGCAACCCACGTAAGATGAACAAAGCAGCTGCTGGTGCAGACCCACGTGGTCTGAGGGTGCTCTCCCTTGCAGGGAGCGTAGAGCAGGCCTGGAGCAACCAGGGGAACTCTTAGAAAAGAAGATTGTCCTCCGTCAGGGCCCACAAGTCGAGGGACAAGGGACCGCGGAAGGCAGCAAAATGGAGTGCGTAAAAGGGCTCCCACGGGCCACCGGAGCGGGCCAGGGAGCTGAGGGTCGGCACAAATGCTGCTTGAAGGTTGCCTCAAGAATGGGCCAAAGCACAACTTCCCCACTGGTCGGGGTCGTGTGCTGGACAAGAGGTGGCCGGTGTCTCGGGGTATACGGGGATCTCGACACCCACGTGGTCCAGGGTGCTCAGACTTGCTGGGCACACTCACAGGACGCTGGGATGCACTGGAGACCCACCTCGAGGTTGCTGGAAGGCGTCGAAGGTCGTGAGAGCCACGAAGTTCCAACCGGGTATCTTGTAGTCTTTTAGGTGCCTGCCAAGCAGGGGGATAACTCCTTTATCCCAAGGGAGATTTCTTCAGTCAGCTGGGCAGCAGCTCGTCGAAGGTCAGTTCTGTGAAGTCCTGTACGAATCTAAGGCTCTAGGGCAAAGTTATTCCCATATATCCCCAAGATTAGGGGATGGTCCAAAATAGAGCCTACCAATCAGAGTAGAGGCGGGAAAGGGTGGCTACACCCACTCCCCTTTGTGTGCTTCCCGCCTGGGCGAGGGGCAGGATGCCCCTGAACCAGTTCCAGGCGGTGTATGCAGAATTGGGGCTCTGCAGCTGCCTACGTGCAACTCTGAATGGACTTTTGGTGCACCCACCCTGTTCCAATCCACATATCCTGTCTGGGGAGGTGCTGGCACCTCCCTGCCACAGGAGCCCTATTGTCCAGATGGCGAGGCTGGGGTTTTCCCCAGCAACAGCCAGCCAGAGTCGTGTAGGTGGCGAACAGTAGCCATTTTGTGGTACATGTGCACTTTTAAATTGGTTTCCAAATTCTACCGCTTTTCCCATATCACCCTCCTAGCAAGGGGGAATCGTGCCCCCATGCCCATGGCTGGACTGGGGGTATGATTCCTTCATGTTTGACACCAAACACGATATGGTTCGGTGTAGCCATTCCAAAGTTACAGCGATGACGCAATAACTTATAATGCGGTTAAGAGTATATGGTATGGCTACACTACAAACAACCCAGTAACATTTTTACGAAGGTTGCAGAGAGGTCCTACTCACGTAGGGGTCCCCCCTCACACATACCTCAGCACCCAGCCCTGTAGGATTACCAGGGCCTGCCATAGGGGTGACCTATGAGAGTATATGTGTTGTATGGCATGGGACATAGGGTACCTACATCCCTGTAAGGGGTGCTAGCACCACCTTACCCAGGCTACAGTAGTGGCCTGGTGGTGTCAGTTTGGGTGGCTGTCCCAGGGTGGCACAACAAGTGCTGCAGCCCTGGTAGGCCTACTGGGGGCCCCATGCCCTGGGTACCTAGGGTACCATCTACAAGGGACTGGTAGGGCATGCCCAGCATCCAATTATGTTTGTACCTAGAGTACTCACAACAGTTTTAGGGAGAAAGCAGATAGGCTGGGGTCCTGGATAGCAGGATCCCAGCCAGACTAGTCAAAAACCACTTAAATACCAGGCAAAAAGTTGGGGGCAACCATTAGTCAGATTCCACTCTCCTACACTAAGGTCTTAGACTCGTACTATGGCCTACAGGTTAAGGTCTTAACTCTTACTCTGGCCTAATAGCTAAGGTCTTAACTCTTACTCCTGCCTAATAGCTAAGGTATGAGACTCGTACTCTGGCCTACAGGTTGAGGTCTTAACTCTTACTCTGGCCTACTGGTTAAGGTCTTACCTCTTACTCTGGCCTAATAGCTAAGGTCTTAGACTCATACTCTGGCCTACTGGTTAAGGTCTTAACTCTTACTCTGGCCTAACAGCTAAGGTCTTAACTCTTACTCTGGCCTAATAGCTAAGGTCTTAGACTCACACTCTGGCCTAATGTTTATGGTCTTAACTATTACACTGGCCTACTGGTTAAGGTCTTAACCCTTACTCTGGCCTAATAGCTAAGGTGTTAGACTCGTACTCTGGCCTACAGGTTAAGGTCTTAACTCTTACTCTGGCCTACTGGTTAAGGTCTTAACACTTACCCTGGCCTAATAGCTAAGGTCTTAGACTTATACTCTGGGCTACTGGTTAAGGTCTTAACTCTTACTCTGGCCTAATAGCTAAGGTCTTAGACTCGTACTGTGGCCCAATGTTTAAGGTCTTAACTCTTTCTCTGGCCTAATAGCTAAGGTCTTAACTCTTACTCTGGCCTAATAGCTAAGGTCTTAGACTTGTACTATGGCCTAATGGTTAAGGTCTTAACTCTTACTCTGGCCTAATAGCTAAGGTCTTAACTCTTACTCCTGCCTAATAGCTAAGGTATTAGACTCGTACTCTGGCCTAATGGTTAATGTATTAACTCTTACTCTGCCCTACTGGTTAAGGTCTTAGACTCGTACTCTGGCCTAATAGATAAGGTCTTAGACTCGTACTCTGGCCTAATGGTTAAGGTCTTAACTCTTACTCTGGCCTAATAGCTAAGGTCTTAGACTCGTACTGTGGCCTGCAGGTTAAGGTCTTAACTCTTACTCTGGCCTAATAGCTAAGGTCTTAACTCTTACTCTGGCCTAATAGCTAAGGTCTTAGACTCGTACTCTCGCCTACAGGTTAAGGTCTTAACTCTTACTCTGGCCTAATAGCTAAGGTCTTAGACTCGTACTCTGGCCTAATAGCTAAGGTCTTAGACTCATACTCTGGCCTAATAGCTAAGGTCTTAGACTTGTACTTTGGCCTAATGGTTAAGGTCGTAACTCTAACACTGGCCTAATAGCTAAGGTCTTAACTCTTACTCTGGCCTAATATCTAAGGTCTTAGACTAGTACTCTGGCCTAATGGTTAAGGTCTTAACTCTAACTCTGGCCTAATAGCTAAGGTGTTAGGCTCGTACTCTGGCCTAATGGTTAAGGTCTTAACTCTAACTCTGGCCTAATAGCTAAGGTCTTAGACTCGTACTCTGGCCTAATGGTTAATGTCTTAACTCTTACTCTGGCCTACTGGTTAAGGTCTTAACTCTTACTCTGGCCTAATAGCTAAGGTCTTAGACTCGTACTCTGGCCTAATGGTTAATGTCTTAACTCTTACTCTGGCCTAATAGCTAAGGTTTTAGACTCGTACCCTGGCCTAATAGCTAAGGTCTTAGACTTGTACTCTGGCCTTCAGGTTGAGGTCTTAACTCTTACTCTGGCCTACTGGTTAAGGTCTTAACTTTTACTCTGGCCTAATAGCTAAGGTCTTAGACTCGTACCCTGGCCTAATAGCTAAGGTCTTAGACTTGTACTCTGGCCTTCACGTTGAGGTCTTAACTTTTACTCTGGCCTACTGGTTAAGGTCTTAACTCTTACTCTGGCCTAATAGCTAAGGTCTTAGACTCGTACTCTGGCCTACTGGTTAAGGTCTTAACTCTTACTCTGGCCTAACAGCTAAGGTCTTAACTCTTACTCTGGCCTAATAGCTAAGGTCGTAGACTCGTACTGTGGCCTAATGCTTATGGTCTTAACTCTTACACTGGCCTACTGGTTAAGGTCTTAACCCTTACCATGGCCTAATAGCTAAGGTCTTAGACTCGTACTCTGGCCTACAGGTTAAGGTCTTAACTCCTACTCTGGCCTACTGGTTACGGTCTTAACTCTTACTCTGGCCTAATAGCTAATGTCTTAGACTCATACTCTGGCCTACTGGTTAAGGTCTTAACTCTTACGCTGGCCTAATAGCTAAGGTCTTAACTCTTACTCTGGCCTAATAGCTAAGGTCTTAGACTCGTACTCTGGCCTAATAGTTAAGGTCTTAACTCTTACTCTGGCCTAATAGCTAAGGTCTAAGACTCGTACTCTGGCCTAATAGCTAAGGTCTTAGACTCGTACTCTGTCCTACTGGTTAAGGTCTTAACTCTTACTCTGGCCTAATAGCTAAGGTCTTAACTCTTACTCTGGCCTACTGGTTAAGGTCTTAACTCCTACTCTGTCCTAATAGCTAAGGTCTTAGAATCGTACTCTGGCCTAATACCTAAGGTCTTAACTCTTACTCTGGCCTAATATCGAAGGTCTTAGACTCGTACTCTGGCCTAATGGTTAAGGTCTTAACTCTTACTCTGGCCTACTGGTTAAGGTCGTAACTCTTACTCTGGCCTAATAGCTAAGGTCTTAGACTCGTACTCTGGCCTAATGGTTAAGGTCTTAACTCTTACTCTGGCCTACTGGTTAAGGTCTTAACTCTTACTCTGGCCTCATAGCTAAGGTCTTAGACTCGTACTCTGGCCCAATGTTTAAGGTCTTAACTCTAACTCTGGCCTAATAGCTAAGGTCTTAACTCTTACTCTGGCCTAATAGCTAAGGTCTTAGACTCGTACTCTGGCCTACTGGCTAAGGTCTTAACTCTTACTCTGGCCTAATAGCTAAGGTCTTAGACTCATACTCTGGCCTAATAGCTAAGGTCTTCGACTCATGCTCTGGCCTACTGGTTAAGGTCTTAACTCTTACTCTGGCCTACTGGTTAAGGTCCTAACTCTTACTCTGGCCTAATAGCTAAGGTCTTTACTCTTACTCTGGCCTAATTGCTAAGGTCTTAGACACGTACTCTGGCCTAATGGTTAAGGTCTTAAAACTTATTCTGGCCTACTGGTTAAGGTCTTAACTCTTACTCTGGCCTAATAGCTAAGGTCTTAACTCTTACTCTGGCCTAATAGCTAAGGTCTTAGACTCGTACTCTGGCCTACTGGTTAAGGTCTTAACTCTTACTCTGGCCTAATAGCTAAGTTCTTAACTCTTCCTCCTGCCTAATAGCTAAGGTCTTAGAATCGTACTCTGGCCTAATGGTTAAGGTCTTAACTCTTACTCTGGCCTAATAGATAAGGTCTTAGACTCGTACTCTGGCCTAATGGTTAAGGTCTTAACTCTTACTCTGGCCTAATAGCTAAGGTATTAACTCTTACTCTGGCCTAATAGCTAAGGTCTTAGACTCGTACTCCGGCCTAACGGTTAAGGTCTTAACTCTTACTCTGGCCTAATAGCTAAGGTCTTAGACTCGTACACTGGCCTAATAGCTAAGGTCCTAGACTAGTACTCTGGCCTAATGGTTAAGGTCTTAACTCTTACTCTGGCCTAATAGCTAAGGTCTTAGACTCGTACTCTGACCTACTGGTTAAGGTCTTAACTCTTACTCTGACTTGCTGGTTAAGGTCTTAACCCTTACTCTGGCCTAATAGCTAAGGTCTTAGACTCGTACTCTGGCCTAATAGCTAAAGTCTTAGACTCGTACTCTGGTCTAATGGTTAAGGTCTTAACTCTTACTCTGGCCTAATAGCTAAGGTCTTAACTCTTACTCTGGCCTACTGGTTAAGGTCTTAACTCTTACTCTGGCCTAATAGCTAAGGTCTTAGACTCGTACTCTTGCCTAATAGCTAAGGTCTTAACTCTTACTCTGGCCTAATAGCTAAGGTCTTAGACTCATACTCTAGCCTACTGGTTAAGGTCTTAACTCTTACTCTGGCCTACTGGTTAAGGTCTTAACTCTTACTCTGGCCTAATAGCTAAGGTCTTAAATCTCACTCTGGCCTAATAGCTAAGGTCTTAGACTCGTACTCTGGCCTAATGGTTAAGGTCTTAACTCTTACTCTGGTCTACTGGTTAAGGTCTTAACTCTTACTCTGGCCGAATAGCTAAGGTCTTAGACTCACACTCTGGCCTAATGTTTATGGTCTTAACTATTACACTGGCCTACTGTTTAAGGTCTTAACCCTTACTCTGGCCTAATAGCTAAGGTCTTAGACTCGTACTCTGGGCTACAGGTTAAGGTCTTAACTCTTACTCTGGCCTACTGGTTAAGGTCTTAACACTTACTCTAGCCTAATAGCTAAGGTCTTAGACTTATACTCTGGCCTACTGGTAAAGGTCTTAACTCTTACTCTGGCCTAATAGCTAAGGTCTTAACTCTTACTCTGGCCTATTAGCTAAGGTCTTAGACTCGTACTCTGGCCTTATAGTTAAGCTCTTAACTCTTACTCTGGCCTACTGGTTAAGGTCTTAACTCTTACTCTGGCCTAATAGCTAAGGTCTTAGACTCGTACTCTGGCCCAATGTTTAAGGTCTTAACTCTTACTCTGGCCTAATATCTAAGGTCTTAACTCTTACTCTGGCCTAATAGCTAAGGTCTTAGACTCGTACTATGGCCTAATGGTTAAGGTCTTAACTCTTACTCTGGCCTAAAAGCAAAGGTCTTAGACTCGTAATCTGGCCTAATAGCTAAGGTCTTAACTATTACTCTACTCTAATAGCTAAGGTCTTAGACTTGTACTATGGCCTACAGGTTAAGGTCTTAACTCTTACTCTGGCCTAATAGCTAAGGTATTAACTCTTACTCCTGCCTAATAGCTAAGGTATGAGACTCATACTCTGGCCTACAGGTTGAGGTCTTAACTCTTACTCTGGCCTACTGGTTAAGGTCTTACCTCTTACTCTGGCCTAATAGCTAAGGTCTTAGACTCATACTCTGGCCTACTGGTTAAGGTCTTAGCTCTTACTCTGGCCTAACAGCTAAGGTCTTAACTCTTACTCTGGCCTAATAGCTAAGGTCTTAGACTCACACTCTGGCCTAATGTTTATGGTCTTAACTATTACACTGGCCTACTGGTTAAGGTCTTAACCCTTACTCTGGCCTAATAGCTAAGGTGTTAGACTCGTACTCTGGCCTACAGGTTAAGGTCTTAACTCTTACTCTGGCCTACTGGTTAAGGTCTTAACACTTACCCTGGCCTAATAGCTAAGGTCTTAGACTTATACTCTGGGCTACTGGTTAAGGTCTTAACTCTTACTCTGGCATAATAGCTAAGGTCTTAACTCTTACTCTGGCCTATTAGCTAAGGTCTTAGACTCGTACTCTGGCCTAATAGTTAAGGTCTTAACTCTTACTCTGGCCTACTGGTTAAGGTCTTAACTCTTACTCTGGCCTAATAGCTACGGTCTTAGACTCGTACTCTGGCCTAATAGCTAAGGTCTTAGACTCGTACTATGGCCTAATGGTTAAGGCCTTAACTCTTACTCTGTCCTAATAGCTAAGGTCTTAACTCTTACTCTGGCCTAATAGCTAAGGTCTTAGACTCGTACTCTCGCCTACAGGTTAAGGTCTTAACTCTTACTCTGGCCTAATAGCTAAGGTCTTAGACTCGTACTCTGGCCTAATAGCTAAGGTCTTAGACTCATACTCTGGCCTAATAGCTAAGGTCTTAGACTTGTACTCTGGCCTAATGGTTAAGGTCTTAGCTCTTACTCTGGCCTAATAGCTAAGGTCTTAACTCTTACTCTGGCCTAATATCTAAGGTCTTAGACTCGTACTCTGGCCTAATGGTTAAGGTCTTAACTCTAACTCTGGCCTAATAGCTAAGGTCTTAGACTCGTACTATGGCCTAATGGTTAAGGTCTTAACTCTTACTCTGGCCTACTGGTTACGGTCTTAACTCTTACTCTGGCCTAATAGCTAAGGTCTTAGACTCGTACTCTGGCCTAATGGTTAATGTCTTAACTCTTACTCTGGCCTACTGGTTAAGGTCTTAACTCTTACTCTGGCCTAATAGCTAAGGGCTAAGACTCGTACTCTGGCCTAATAGCTAAGGTCTTAGACTTGTACTCTGGTCTAATGGTTAAGGTCTTAACTCTTACTCTGGCCTAATAGCTAAGGTCTTAACTCTTACTCTGGCCTACTGGTTAAGGTCTTAACTCTTACTCTGGCCTAATAGCTAAGGTCTTAGACTCGTACTCTGGCCTAATAGCTAAGGTCTTAACTCTTACTCTGGCCTAATAGCTAAGGTCTTAGACTCGTACTCTGGCCTAATGGTTAAGGTCTTAACTCTTACTCTGGCCTAATAGCTAAGGTCTTAACTCTTACTCTGGCCTAATAGCTAAAGTCTTAGACTCGTACTCTGGTCTAATGGTTAAGGTCTTAACTCTTACTCTGGCCTAATAGCTAAGGTCTTAACTCTTACTCTGGCCTACTGGTTAAGGTCTTAACTCTTACTCTGGCCTAATAGCTAAGGTCTTAGACTCGTACTCTTGCCTAATAGCTAAGGTCTTAACTCTTACTCTGGCCTAATAGCTAAGGTCTTAGACTCATACTCTAGCCTACTGGTTAAGGTCTTAACTCTTACTCTGGCCTACTGGTTAAGGTCTTAACTCTTACTCTGGCCTAATAGCTAAGGTCTTAAATCTCACTCTGGCCTAATAGCTAAGGTCTTAGACTCGTACTCTGGCCTAATGGTTAAGGTCTTAACTCTTACTCTGGTCTACTGGTTAAGGTCTTAACTCTTACTCTGGCCGAATAGCTAAGGTCTTAGACTCACACTCTGGCCTAATGTTTATGGTCTTAACTATTACACTGGCCTACTGTTTAAGGTCTTAACCCTTACTCTGGCCTAATAGCTAAGGTCTTAGACTCGTACTCTGGGCTACAGGTTAAGGTCTTAACTCTTACTCTGGCCTACTGGTTAAGGTCTTAACACTTACTCTAGCCTAATAGCTAAGGTCTTAGACTTATACTCTGGCCTACTGGTAAAGGTCTTAACTCTTACTCTGGCCTAATAGCTAAGGTCTTAACTCTTACTCTGGCCTATTAGCTAAGGTCTTAGACTCGTACTCTGGCCTTATAGTTAAGCTCTTAACTCTTACTCTGGCCTACAGGTTAAGGTCTTAACTCTTACTCTGGCCTAATAGCTAAGGTCTTAGACTCGTACTCTGGCCCAATGTTTAAGGTCTTAACTCTTACTCTGGCCTAATATCTAAGGTCTTAACTCTTACTCTGGCCTAATAGCTAAGGTCTTAGACTCGTACTATGGCCTAATGGTTAAGGTCTTAACTCTTACTCTGGCCTAATAGCAAAGGTCTTAGACTCGTAATCTGGCCTAATAGCTAAGGTCTTAACTATTACTCTACTCTAATAGCTAAGTGTGAGAAGTTGGCCTGGCATATGCTGTTCCTAGTTATAGGGACACCTTGCACCAGTCCAATTCGACTCCTATTGATGGTAGGTTTAAGACAACCTTTAAAGAAAGCTATCCTAGTGGTAGCTGTGGAGAGCAGCCTTCAGGCTAAGTCTTGAAGGAGTGTTAAGCTTATTGTTTTACCATAATAACCTCTTGAATAACCAAATGAAAGAGTAGCCCACACAGGTATATATATAAAATATATGTATTTATTCTAGACAGAATCCCACAGTCACTTTATGTGGCTAGTGGCAAAGTTACACTTCAAACAAGCATTTATAAACACAATAAATAGCACAGAAATCAATGGGCCCCAGGGGGGGACCAAACCATATACTAAAATAGTGGTATAAGAACCACGACAATTCTACAGGCAATGCCTAGGGCATTCAGGATCGCTGGCCCCTTAAGAATCCACCCACAGTTAAGAGGAAGGGGACCCACGGGAGGCGTGTGCAGTGCGAGAAGTTGCTGTCGGGATCGCAATGTTAGCCTAGGGAGAATGTCGCGGTTGAATAATTAAGGTTTAAGGACACTTCTAACAACAGTACAAAGTTAAGGCTTGAGACTTAAGGCTTTGGAGAGCCCACCACCACGGAAGTACCGAAGTACCACTGTTACCTGCCCCAGGGAAGCCGGGTGCATAGGTCGATTCTGGTGTCGGGTCGCGGGCTGATTTTCTATGGAAAAGGAGTCCAAACTGCTGCTAGCTGGAAGTGTCGCTGAAGTCGTGAAGATTGAAGTTGAAGAAAAGACAAAGATGAACCTGAAAGCAGAGGGGACAGAGTCTGGGTCACAGCACAGTGACCAGGGAGCTCACAGGAAGGAGCTCGTGGATGTCGGGGGCTTCAGGTGTGGAAGGTACAGCTGGGCTCTGCAGTCACGGGCTCCGGGAGGCTTCAAGGAAGGCCAGCTTCGGGAGGGCGACTGTCCCACATCGGCTGAGGGTCGCTGCGGTGTTAGTGTCCCGATTGGATCCACTAAGCATTGGCAACCGCAACCCACGTAAGATGAACAAAGCAGCTGCTGGTGCAGACCCACGTGGTCTGAGGGTGCTCTCCTTTGCAGGGAGCGTAGAGCAGGCCTGGAGCAACCAGGGGAACTCTTAGAAAAGAAGATTGTCCTCCGTCAGGGCCCACAAGTCGAGGGACAAGGGACCGCGGAAGGCAGCAAAATGGAGTGTGTAAAAGGGCTCCCACGGGCCACCGGAGCGGGCCAGGGAGCTGAGGGTCGGCACAAATGCTGCTTGAAGGTTGGCTCAAGAATGGGCCAAAGCACAACTTCCCCACTGGTCGGGGTCGTGTGCTGGACAAGAGGTGGCCGGTGTCTCGGGGTATACGGGGATCTCGACACCCACGTGGTCCAGGGTGCTCAGACTTGCTGGGCACACTCACAGGACGCTGGGATGCACTGGAGACCCACCTCGAGGTTGCTGGAAGGCGTCGAAGGTCGTGAGAGCCACGAAGTTCCAACCGGGTATCTTGTAGTCTTTTAGGTGCCTGCCAAGCAGGGGGATAACTCCTTTATCCCAAGGGAGATTTCTTCAGTCAGCTGGGCAGCAGCTCGTCGAAGGTCAGTTCTGTGAAGTCCTGTACGAATCTAAGGCTCTAGGGCAAAGTTATTCCCATATATCCCCAAGATTAGGGGATGGTCCAAAATAGAGCCTACCAATCAGAGTAGAGGCGGGAAAGGGTGGCTACACCCACTCCCCTTTGTGTGTTTCCCGCCTGGGCGAGGGGCAGGATGCCCCTGAACCGGTTCCAGGCGGTGTATGCAGAATTGGGGCTCTGCAGCTGCCTACGTGCAACTCTGAATGGACTTTTGGTGCACCCACCATGTTCCAATCCACATATCCTGTCTGGGGAGGTGCTGGCACCTCCCTGCCACAGGAGCCCTATTGTCCAGATGGCGAGGCTGGGGTTTTCCCCAGCAACAGCCAGCCAGAGTCGTGTAGGTGGCGAACAGTAGCTATTTTGTGGTACATGTGCACTTTTAAATTGGTTTCCAAATTCTACCGCTTTTCCCATATCACCCTCCTAGCAAGGGGGAATCGTGCCCCCATGCCCATGGCTGGACTGGGGGTATGATTCCTTCATGTTTGACACCAAACACGATATGGTTCGGTGTAGCCATTCCAAAGTTACAGCGATGACGCAATAACTTATAATGCGGTTAAGAGTATATGGTATGGCTACACTACAAACAACCCAGTAACATTTTTACGAAGGTTGCAGAGAGGTCCTACTCACGTAGGGGTCCCCCCTCACACATACCTCAGCACCCAGCCCTGTAGGATTACCAGGGCCTGCCATAGGGGTGACCTATGAGAGTATATGTGTTGTATGGTATGGGACATAGGGTACCTACATCCCTGTAAGGGGTGCTAGCACCACCTTACCCAGGCTACAGTAGTGGCCTGGTGGTGTCAGTTTGGGTGGCTGTCCCAGGGTGGCACAACAAGTGCTGCAGCCCTGGTAGGCCTACTGGGGGCCCCATGCCCTGGGTACCTAGGGTACCATCTACAAGGGACTGGTAGGGCATGCCCAGCATCCAATTATGTTTGTACCTAGAGTACTCACAACAGTTTTAGGGAGAAAGCAGATAGGCTGGGGTCCTGGATAGCAGGATCCCAGCCAGACTAGTCAAAAACCACTTAAATACCAGGCAAAAAGTTGGGGGCAACCATTAGTCAGATTCCACTCTCCTACATAACCCCCCCCCCCAAACGAAAGGAGATAAGGCTAACCTTGTCCAGATAAGCCTTTATTTCCTGAGTGGCCATATAAGGAAGAACCTGTACTAACATGGTTGCTCCCTGTGTCATGGTCCACTTTGGAAATCCTACCCCAAGGGGTTCTAGAGTTTCTCCAAAGTCTAGGGAAATTACCTGTATTGGTTTTTGGGTCAGAGGTGGGCTGGTGGGGTGTCTGAGTCTGGAAGTGAGACCCTACTTGGGTTGGTCTCAACCTCCTCAGATCACTGGCCACTATGGAAGCCTTTCTGCCCATGACTGTGTCATATCTGGCCCTAAGGGTCAACCTCTGGCTGCCTACAGCTGGGGGTTGGATCCCTTTGGCTGGAATAGTGGAGGGCACTGGAAGGTTTGGGGCGGCTAGGCCCCAGGTTTCCCTGTGCTCAACAACATCCATTTGAGGGGTGCCTATACCTAGGGGTAAGGGGGATCCCTCAGTTTGTAGAGGAATATTCACCTGGCTGAAACTACTCTGCTGGGTGTCCCTAATCTGTTGATGAGGGGGTTCCTCTGGGCAGGGGCCCAATAAGGGTCCACTGACCTCCCCGACCTCTGCAGCCCTGGGCTGACTGAGGCAGGGTAGAGAGGGGCAGGATACCTGCTCCAGACTGGGTACCACCTTGGAAGGGTCCCCTGCCATCAGAGAGGTGGGCAGGCCAAGCCTGTCCACTTCTGGGGCAGTTACTTCACAAGGGGCAGGGTCAGTTCCCTGAGAAACTGGACCTTTACCTGTAGTCTGGTGGGGGGAAGACTGCTCTTCCTCCCCTATGCTCTCTGTTTGTGTAGAGTGATCCATAGTTTCAGGCTTCACTCTTTCTATTTCCTCCTGGGGTGGAGGTGAGGCCCTCAGGGTCTCATCCACTCTCTCAGGAATTCCTACCATTTTCAAATGGGCCTTGTGGTCAACCTCAGCCCAGGCTGAGATTTCTAGATCATTCCCCAGTAGACAATCCACAGGCAAGTTTGGGGACACTGCCACTCTCTTGGGGCCAGTGACCCCTCCCCAGCTGAGATTTATCACTGCCATGGGATGATCTGTCCTGATTCCATCAATGTTGGTCACCTGATAGCTAAACCCAGGTAAAAGCTGATCTAGGGGCACTAGCCTCTTGGTCACCATGGTGACACTGGCCCCTGTGTCCTTATAGGCCACAGCCTTCTGACCATTGATTATTGGTTCTTGTCTGTACCTGCCCAGAATACTGGGGCTCATGGTAAAGTTGGCAAACCCCATGCCACCATCACAGACCATAGTTGCTAATGTAGGGGTCCTGGCTAGGCCAGAGTCCACTGGTGTCCCCAAAGAGAACCCAACTAAGTTTTTGGGTGCACTCCCACCACCTGGGGGATTACTACTAGTAGTAACAGGAGGTGTTGGAGCTGGTTTTGGAGGAACACTTTCTTTATTGCCATTCTTAGGACAGCTGGAGTCAGTTTTCCAGTGGCCAGGTTTCTTACACACATGGCAATATGGTTTCTTGGTATTAGAGGAAGTATTTTGGGACCCACCCCCAGCACTGGTTTGTTGGGGCCCTTCAGAGGACTTTTCTTGTTTATCATCCCCACCTTTCTCTTTGGGCTTAGTGGAATCCTTCTTCTGGTCACCAACTTGGTTCTTAGGCCTGATCCTGGTTCTGACCCATTTGTCTGCCTTCTTTCCCAATTCTTGGGGAGAGGTCAGATCAGAGTCCACCAGGTGCTGGTGTAAAAGTTGGTTCTGACAATTATTAAGAATCTGCTCCCTCATAATGAGATTATACAATCCTTGATAATCATTAACTTTACTGCCATTTAACCAACCTTCCAGTGCCTTGGTTGCACAATCCACAAAGTCTACCCAATCTTGATTCTGTGCTTTCTGGGTGTCTCTGAACTTAAGTCTGTATTGATCAGTGGTTAAGCCAAACCCATCTATTAAAGCAGCTTTCAAGATATAATAATCATCAGCATCCTCTTCTCTTACAGAGAGGAGCTTGTCTCTCCCTTTATCTGAAAAGGAGAGCCACAGGATTGCTTCCCACTGCTCTACAGGGACCCTCTGTACTCTACAGGCCCTTTCAAGAGCAGATATCCATTTGTGGATATCATCCCCATTCTGATAGGGGGGCACAATCTTGTGGAGGTTCCTATTGTCAGGGACTTTCTCTCTAACTCTAGGGGTTTCCTTACTGCCACCAGGGATCTCTAGACCCCATTTCTTTGAAGCTTTCTGAAGCTCCAGGGTTTCCCTGTCCAATGCTAACTGTTCTCTTTTAAGCTCAAGCTTAGCCTGCTCAAATTTGATCAGTCTGCATTTCCTCTCATGAGAGGTTTCTCTTCTCTGAGAAGAGGCAGAGGACCCTTTGGATCTCCTAGAATGGTTGGATCCCACTGAGGGGGATCTGTTCCTTCTTGGATCCACCACTCTCCTTTTAAGGGTGGGGGGAGTGCCTCTTGAGCCATCACCTCCATGCTGTGAGTGGTCTGTTTCTTCCAGGTCAGGATTTTCATCCTCTTCCTGTTCCCCATCAGATTCCACTATGGGAGTGTCCTCTTCTGAGGGGTGCCCACCCACTCTGTCCGTCCCTCTGGATCCTATGGACTCCATAAAGTCTGCTATGAGCAGGATCTCTTTGAGACGTTTTGTGTTGGCACCTCTTTCTGTCTTCAGTCTCCTAAGGGTGCACATTTCCCTGAGCTCAGCAAAGGTGAAATTATCATACTTATCTACTGGGACCCTCTGGGGTCCTTCCATAGCCTTAGTGCCACTTGAAGACATGTTTAGTGTAGTGATGTATCTACCTACACTAAGTGTGGCCTACTGAACCCTCTCTTGAGTTGTAGTCAAGGTGTGCTAGACCCTCTACACACAACTCCAAGTTCAGTAGAACTTATTGTATTCTAGATTGAATTTATATGTACCTTTGGTACCTTGTGGCTTTCACTTTAGAAATTCAATGTGTTATCTGGTAAAACAATGGCAAGCTTGAATCCAACCGCTGCACACCAATGTGAGAAGTTGGCCTGGCATATGCTGTTCCTAGTTATAGGGACACCTTGCACCAGTCCAATTCGACTCCTATTGATGGTAGGTTTAAGACAACCTTTAAAGAAAGCTATCCTAGTGGTAGCTGTGGAGAGCAGCCTTCAGGCTAAGTCTTGAAGGAGTGTTAAGCTTATTGTTTTACCATAATAACCTCTTGAATAACCAAATGAAAGAGTAGCCCACACAGGTATATATATAAAATATATGTATTTATTCTAGACAGAATCCCACAGTCACTTTATGTGGCTAGTGGCAAAGTTACACTTCAAACAAGCATTTATAAACACAATAAATAGCACAGAAATCAATGGGCCCCAGGGGGGGACCAAACCATATACTAAAATAGTGGTATAAGAACCACGACAATTCTACAGGCAATGCCTAGGGCATTCAGGATCGCTGGCCCCTTAAGAATCCACCCACAGTTAAGAGGAAGGGGACCCACGGGAGGCGTGTGCAGTGCGAGAAGTTGCTGTCGGGATCGCAATGTTAGCCTAGGGAGAATGTCGCGGTTGAATAATTAAGGTTTAAGGACACTTCTAACAACAGTACAAAGTTAAGGCTTGAGACTTAAGGCTTTGGAGAGCCCACCACCACGGAAGTACCGAAGTACCACTGTTACCTGCCCCAGGGAAGCCGGGTGCATAGGTCGATTCTGGTGTCGGGTCGCGGGCTGATTTTCTATGGAAAAGGAGTCCAAACTGCTGCTAGCTGGAAGTGTCGCTGAAGTCGTGAAGATTGAAGTTGAAGAAAAGACAAAGATGAACCTGAAAGCAGAGGGGACAGAGTCTGGGTCACAGCACAGTGACCAGGGAGCTCACAGGAAGGAGCTCGTGGATGTCGGGGGCTTCAGGTGTGGAAGGCACAGCTGGGCTCTGCAGTCACGGGCTCCGGGAGGCTTCAAGGAAGGCCAGCTTCGGGAGGGCGACTGTCCCACGTCGGCTGAGGGTCGCTGCGGTGTTAGTGTCCCGATTGGATCCACTAAGCATTGGCAACCGCAACCCACGTAAGATGAACAAAGCAGCTGCTGGTGCAGACCCACGTGGTCTGAGGGTGCTCTCCCTTGCAGGGAGCGTAGAGCAGGCCTGGAGCAACCAGGGGAACTCTTAGAAAAGAAGATTGTCCTCCGTCAGGGCCCACAAGTCGAGGGACAAGGGACCGCGGAAGGCAGCAAAATGGAGTGCGTAAAAGGGCTCCCACGGGCCACCGGAGCGGGCCAGGGAGCTGAGGGTCGGCACAAATGCTGCTTGAAGGTTGGCTCAAGAATGGGCCAAAGCACAACTTCCCCACTGGTCGGGGTCGTGTGCTGGACAAGAGGTGGGCGGTGTCTCGGGGTATACGGGGATCTCGACACCCACGTGGTCCAGGGTGCTCAGACTTGCTGGGCACACTCACAGGACGCTGGGATGCACTGGAGACCCACCTCGAGGTTGCTGGAAGGCGTCGAAGGTCGTGAGAGCCACGAAGTTCCAACCGGGTATCTTGTAGTCTTTTAGGTGCCTGCCAAGCAGGGGGATAACTCCTTTATCCCAAGGGAGATTTCTTCAGTCAGCTGGGCAGCAGCTCGTCGAAGGTCAGTTCTGTGAAGTCCTGTATTCTAAGGCTATAGGGCAAAGTTATTCCCATATATCCCCAAGATTAGGGGATGGTCCAAAATAGAGCCTACCAATCAGAGTAGAGGCGGGAAAGGGTGGCTACACCCACTCCCCTTTGTGTGTTTCCCGCCTGGGCGAGGGGCAGGATGCCCCTGAACCGGTTCCAGGCGGTGTATGCAGAATTGGGGCTCTGCAGCTGCCTACGTGCAACTCTGAATGGACTTTTGGTGCACCCACCCTGTTCCAATCCACATATCCTGTCTGGGGAGGTGCTGGCACCTCCCTGCCACAGGAGCCCTATTGTCCAGATGGCGAGGCTGGGGTTTTCCCCAGCAACAGCCAGCCAGAGTCGTGTAGGTGGCGAACAGTAGCCATTTTGTGGTACATGTGCACTTTTAAATTGGTTTCCAAATTCTACCGCTTTTCCCATATCACCCTCCTAGCAAGGGGGAATCGTGCCCCCATGCCCATGGCTGGACTGGGGGTATGATTCCTTCATGTTTGACACCAAACACGATATGGTTCGGTGTAGCCATTCCAAAGTTACAGCGATGACGCAATAACTTATAATGCGGTTAAGAGTATATGGTATGGCTACACTACAAACAACCCAGTAACATTTTTACGAAGGTTGCAGAGAGGTCCTACTCACGTAGGGGTCCCCCCTCACACATACCTCAGCACCCAGCCCTGTAGGATTACCAGGGCCTGCCATAGGGGTGACCTATGAGAGTATATGTGTTGTATGGCATGGGACATAGGGTACCTACATCCCTGTAAGGGGTGCTAGCACCACCTTACCCAGGCTACAGTAGTGGCCTGGTGGTGTCAGTTTGGGTGGCTGTCCCAGGGTGGCACAACAAGTGCTGCAGCCCTGGTAGGCCTACTGGGGGCCCCATGCCCTGGGTACCTAGGGTACCATCTACAAGGGACTGGTAGGGCATGCCCAGCATCCAATTATGTTTGTACCTAGAGTACTCACAACAGTTTTAGGGAGAAAGCAGATAGGCTGGGGTCCTGGATAGCAGGATCCCAGCCAGACTAGTCAAAAACCACTTAAATACCAGGCAAAAAGTTGGGGGCAACCATTAGTCAGATTCCACTCTCCTACACTAAGGTCTTAGACTCGTACTATGGCCTACAGGTTAAGGTCTTAACTCTTACTCTGGCCTAATAGCTAAGGTCTTAACTCTTACTCCTGCCTAATAGCTAAGGTATGAGACTCGTACTCTGGCCTACAGGTTGAGGTCTTAACTCTTACTCTGGCCTACTGGTTAAGGTCTTACCTCTTACTCTGGCCTAATAGCTAAGGTCTTAGACTCATACTCTGGCCTACTGGTTAAGGTCTTAACTCTTACTCTGGCCTAACAGCTAAGGTCTTAACTCTTACTCTGGCCTAATAGCTAAGGTCTTAGACTCACACTCTGGCCTAATGTTTATGGTCTTAACTATTACACTGGCCTACTGGTTAAGGTCTTAACCCTTACTCTGGCCTAATAGCTAAGGTGTTAGACTCGTACTCTGGCCTACAGGTTAAGGTCTTAACTCTTACTCTGGCCTACTGGTTAAGGTCTTAACACTTACCCTGGCCTAATAGCTAAGGTCTTAGACTTATACTCTGGGCTACTGGTTAAGGTCTTAACTCTTACTCTGGCCTAATAGCTAAGGTCTTAGACTCGTACTGTGGCCCAATGTTTAAGGTCTTAACTCTTTCTCTGGCCTAATAGCTAAGGTCTTAACTCTTACTCTGGCCTAATAGCTAAGGTCTTAGACTTGTACTATGGCCTAATGGTTAAGGTCTTAACTCTTACTCTGGCCTAATAGCAAAGGTCTTAGACTCGTAATCTGGCCTAATAGCTAAGGTCTTAACTATTACTCTGGTCTAATAGCTAAGGTCTTAGACACGTACTATGGCCTACAGGTTAAGGTCTTAACTCTTACTCTGGCCTAATAGCTAAGGTCTTAACTCTTACTCCTGCCTAATAGCTAAGGTATTAGACTCGTACTCTGGCCTAATGGTTAATGTATTAACTCTTACTCTGCCCTACTGGTTAAGGTCTTAGACTCGTACTCTGGCCTAATAGATAAGGTCTTAGACTCGTACTCTGGCCTAATGGTTAAGGTCTTAACTCTTACTCTGGCCTAATAGCTAAGGTCTTAGACTCGTACTGTGGCCTGCAGGTTAAGGTCTTAACTCTTACTCTGGCCTAATAGCTAAGGTCTTAACTCTTACTCTGGCCTAATAGCTAAGGTCTTAGACTCGTACTCTCGCCTACAGGTTAAGGTCTTAACTCCTACTCTGGCCTAATAGCTAAGGTCTTAGACTCGTACTCTGGCCTAATAGCTAAGGTCTTAGACTCATACTCTGGCCTAATAGCTAAGGTCTTAGACTTGTACTTTGGCCTAATGGTTAAGGTCGTAACTCTAACACTGGCCTAATAGCTAAGGTCTTAACTCTTACTCTGGCCTAATATCTAAGGTCTTAGACTAGTACTCTGGCCTAATGGTTAAGGTCTTAACTCTAACTCTGGCCTAATAGCTAAGGTCTTAGGCTCGTACTCTGGCCTAATGGTTAAGGTCTTAACTCTAACTCTGGCCTAATAGCTAAGGTCTTAGACTCGTACTCTGGCCTAATGGTTAATGTCTTAACTCTTACTCTGGCCTACTGGTTAAGGTCTTAACTCTTACTCTGGCCTAATAGCTAAGGTCTTAGACTCGTACTCTGGCCTAATGGTTAATGTCTTAACTCTTACTCTGGCCTAATAGCTAAGGTCTTAGACTCGTACCCTGGCCTAATAGCTAAGGTCTTAGACTTGTACTCTGGCCTTCAGGTTGAGGTCTTAACTCTTACTCTGGCCTACTGGTTAAGGTCTTAACTTTTACTCTGGCCTAATAGCTAAGGTCTTAGACTCGTACCCTGGCCTAATAGCTAAGGTCTTAGACTTGTACTCTGGCCTTCACGTTGAGGTCTTAACTTTTACTCTGGCCTACTGGTTAAGGTCTTAACTCTTACTCTGGCCTAATAGCTAAGGTCTTAGACTCGTACTCTGGCCTACTGGTTAAGGTCTTAACTCTTACTCTGGCCTAACAGCTAAGGTCTTAACTCTTACTCTGGCCTAATAGCTAAGGTCGTAGACTCGTACTGTGGCCTAATGCTTATGGTCTTAACTCTTACACTGGCCTACTGGTTAAGGTCTTAACCCTTACCATGGCCTAATAGCTAAGGTCTTAGACTCGTACTCTGGCCTACAGGTTAAGGTCTTAACTCCTACTCTGGCCTACTGGTTATGGTCTTAACTCTTACTCTGGCCTAATAGCTAATGTCTTAGACTCATACTCTGGCCTACTGGTTAAGGTCTTAACTCTTACGCTGGCCTAATAGCTAAGGTCTTAACTCTTACTCTGGCCTAATAGCTAAGGTCTTAGACTCGTACTCTGGCCTAATAGTTAAGGTCTTAACTCTTACTCTGGCCTAATAGCTAAGGTCTAAGACTCGTACTCTGGCCTAATAGCTAAGGTCTTAGACTCGTACTCTGTCCTACTGGTTAAGGTCTTAACTCTTACTCTGGCCTAATAGCTAAGGTCTTAACTCTTACTCTGGCCTACTGGTTAAGGTCTTAACTCCTACTCTGTCCTAATAGCTAAGGTCTTAGAATCGTACTCTGGCCTAATACCTAAGGTCTTAACTCTTACTCTGGCCTAATATCGAAGGTCTTAGACTCGTACTCTGGCCTAATGGTTAAGGTCTTAACTCTTACTCTGGCCTACTGGTTAAGGTCGTAACTCTTACTCTGGCCTAATAGCTAAGGTCTTAGACTCGTACTCTGGCCTAATGGTTAAGGTCTTAACTCTTACTCTGGCCTACTGGTTAAGGTCTTAACTCTTACTCTGGCCTCATAGCTAAGGTCTTAGACTCGTACTCTGGCCCAATGTTTAAGGTCTTAACTCTAACTCTGGCCTAATAGCTAAGGTCTTAACTCTTACTCTGGCCTAATAGCTAAGGTCTTAGACTCGTACTCTGGCCTACTGGCTAAGGTCTTAACTCTTACTCTGGCCTAATAGCTAAGGTCTTAGACTCATACTCTGGCCTAATAGCTAAGGTCTTCGACTCATGCTCTGGCCTACTGGTTAAGGTCTTAACTCTTACTCTGGCCTACTGGTTAAGGTCCTAACTCTTACTCTGGCCTAATAGCTAAGGTCTTTACTCTTACTCTGGCCTAATTGCTAAGGTCTTAGACACGTACTCTGGCCTAATGGTTAAGGTCTTAAAACTTACTCTGGCCTACTGGTTAAGGTCTTAACTCTTACTCTGGCCTAATAGCTAAGGTCTTAACTCTTACTCTGGCCTAATAGCTAAGGTCTTAGACTCGTACTCTGGCCTACTGGTTAAGGTCTTAACTCTTACTCTGGCCTAATAGCTAAGTTCTTAACTCTTCCTCCTGCCTAATAGCTAAGGTCTTAGAATCGTACTCTGGCCTAATGGTTAAGGTCTTAACTCTTACTCTGGCCTAATAGATAAGGTCTTAGACTCGTACTCTGGCCTAATGGTTAAGGTCTTAACTCTTACTCTGGCCTAATAGCTAAGGTATTAACTCTTACTCTGGCCTAATAGCTAAGGTCTTAGACTCGTACTCCGGCCTAACGGTTAAGGTCTTAACTCTTACTCTGGCCTAATAGCTAAGGTCTTAGACTCGTACACTGGCCTAATAGCTAAGGTCCTAGACTAGTACTCTGGCCTAATGGTTAAGGTCTTAACTCTTACTCTGGCCTAATAGCTAAGGTCTTAGACTCGTACTCTGACCTACTGGTTAAGGTCTTAACTCTTACTCTGACTTGCTGGTTAAGGTCTTAACCCTTACTCTGGCCTAATAGCTAAGGTCTTAGACTCGTACTCTGGCCTAATAGCTAAAGTCTCAGACTCGTACTCTGGTCTAATGGTTAAGGTCTTAACTCTTACTCTGGCCTAATAGCTAAGGTCTTAACTCTTACTCTGGCCTACTGGTTAAGGTCTTAACTCTTACTCTGGCCTAATAGCTAAGGTCTTAGACTCGTACTCTTGCCTAATAGCTAAGGTCTTAACTCTTACTCTGGCCTAATAGCTAAGGTCTTAGACTCATACTCTAGCCTACTGGTTAAGGTCTTAACTCTTACTCTGGCCTACTGGTTAAGGTCTTAACTCTTACTCTGGCCTAATAGCTAAGGTCTTAAATCTCACTCTGGCCTAATAGCTAAGGTCTTAGACTCGTACTCTGGCCTAATGGTTAAGGTCTTAACTCTTACTCTGGTCTACTGGTTAAGGTCTTAACTCTTACTCTGGCCGAATAGCTAAGGTCTTAGACTCACACTCTGGCCTAATGTTTATGGTCTTAACTATTACACTGGCCTACTGTTTAAGGTCTTAACCCTTACTCTGGCCTAATAGCTAAGGTCTTAGACTCGTACTCTGGGCTACAGGTTAAGGTCTTAACTCTTACTCTGGCCTACTGGTTAAGGTCTTAACACTTACTCTAGCCTAATAGCTAAGGTCTTAGACTTATACTCTGGCCTACTGGTAAAGGTCTTAACTCTTACTCTGGCCTAATAGCTAAGGTCTTAACTCTTACTCTGGCCTATTAGCTAAGGTCTTAGACTCGTACTCTGGCCTTATAGTTAAGCTCTTAACTCTTACTCTGGCCTACTGGTTAAGGTCTTAACTCTTACTCTGGCCTAATAGCTAAGGTCTTAGACTCGTACTCTGGCCCAATGTTTAAGGTCTTAACTCTTACTCTGGCCTAATATCTAAGGTCTTAACTCTTACTCTGGCCTAATAGCTAAGGTCTTAGACTCGTACTATGGCCTAATGGTTAAGGTCTTAACTCTTACTCTGGCCTAATAGCAAAGGTCTTAGACTCGTAATCTGGCCTAATAGCTAAGGTCTTAACTATTACTCTACTCTAATAGCTAAGGTCTTAGACTTGTACTATGGCCTACAGGTTAAGGTCTTAACTCTTACTCTGGCCTAATAGCTAAGGTATTAACTCTTACTCCTGCCTAATAGCTAAGGTATGAGACTCATACTCTGGCCTACAGGTTGAGGTCTTAACTCTTACTCTGGCCTACTGGTTAAGGTCTTACCTCTTACTCTGGCCTAATAGCTAAGGTCTTAGACTCATACTCTGGCCTACTGGTTAAGGTCTTAGCTCTTACTCTGGCCTAACAGCTAAGGTCTTAACTCTTACTCTGGCCTAATAGCTAAGGTCTTAGACTCACACTCTGGCCTAATGTTTATGGTCTTAACTATTACACTGGCCTACTGGTTAAGGTCTTAACCCTTACTCTGGCCTAATAGCTAAGGTGTTAGACTCGTACTCTGGCCTACAGGTTAAGGTCTTAACTCTTACTCTGGCCTACTGGTTAAGGTCTTAACACTTACCCTGGCCTAATAGCTAAGGTCTTAGACTTATACTCTGGGCTACTGGTTAAGGTCTTAACTCTTACTCTGGCATAATAGCTAAGGTCTTAACTCTTACTCTGGCCTATTAGCTAAGGTCTTAGACTCGTACTCTGGCCTAATAGTTAAGGTCTTAACTCTTACTCTGGCCTACTGGTTAAGGTCTTAACTCTTACTCTGGCCTAATAGCTACGGTCTTAGACTCGTACTCTGGCCTAATAGCTAAGGTCTTAGACTCGTACTATGGCCTAATGGTTAAGGCCTTAACTCTTACTCTGTCCTAATAGCTAAGGTCTTAACTCTTACTCTGGCCTAATAGCTAAGGTCTTAGACTCGTACTCTCGCCTACAGGTTAAGGTCTTAACTCTTACTCTGGCCTAATAGCTAAGGTCTTAGACTCGTACTCTGGCCTAATAGCTAAGGTCTTAGACTCATACTCTGGCCTAATAGCTAAGGTCTTAGACTTGTACTCTGGCCTAATGGTTAAGGTCTTAGCTCTTACTCTGGCCTAATAGCTAAGGTCTTAACTCTTACTCTGGCCTAATATCTAAGGTCTTAGACTCGTACTCTGGCCTAATGGTTAAGGTCTTAACTCTAACTCTGGCCTAATAGCTAAGGTCTTAGACTCGTACTATGGCCTAATGGTTAAGGTCTTAACTCTTACTCTGGCCTACTGGTTACGGTCTTAACTCTTACTCTGGCCTAATAGCTAAGGTCTTAGACTCGTACTCTGGCCTAATGGTTAATGTCTTAACTCTTACTCTGGCCTACTGGTTAAGGTCTTAACTCTTACTCTGGCCTAATAGCTAAGGGCTAAGACTCGTACTCTGGCCTAATAGCTAAGGTCTTAGACTTGTACTCTGGTCTAATGGTTAAGGTCTTAACTCTTACTCTGGCCTAATAGCTAAGGTCTTAACTCTTACTCTGGCCTACTGGTTAAGGTCTTAACTCTTACTCTGGCCTAATAGCTAAGGTCTTAGACTCGTACTCTGGCCTAATAGCTAAGGTCTTAACTCTTACTCTGGCCTAATAGCTAAGGTCTTAGACTCGTACTCTGGCCTAATGGTTAAGGTCTTAACTCTTACTCTGGCCTAATAGCTAAGGTCTTAACTCTTACTCTGGCCTAATATCTAAGGTCTTAGACTCGTACTCTGGCCTAATGGTTAAGGTCTTAACTCTAACTCTGGCCTAATAGCTAAGGTCTTAGACTCGTACTATGGCCTAATGGTTAAGGTCTTAACTCTTACTCTGGCCTACTTGTTAAGGTCTTAACTCTTACTCTGGCCAAATAGCTAAGGTCTTAGACTCGTACTTTGGCCTAATGGTTAATGTCTTAACTCTTACTCTGGCCTAATAGCTAAGGTCTTAGACTCGCACTCTGGCCTAATAGCTAAGGTCTTACACTCGTACTCTGGCCTAATGGTTAAGGTCGTAACTCTTACTCTGGCCTACTGGTTAAGGTCTTAACTCTTACTCTGGCCTAATAGCTAAGGTCTTAGACTCGTACTCTGGCCTAATAGCTAAGGTCTTAGACTTGTACTCTGGCCTACAGGTTGAGGTCTTAACTCTTACTCTGGCCTACTGGTTAAGGTCTTAACTCTTACTCTGGCCTAATAGCTAAGGTCTTAGACTCATACTCTGGCCTACTGGTTAAGGTCTTAACTCTTACTCTGGCCTAACAGCTAAGGTCTTAACTCTTACTCTGGCCAAATAGCTAAGGTCGTAGACTCGTACTGTGGCCTAATGCTTATGGTCTTAACTCTTACACTGGCCTACTGGTTAAGGTCTTAACCCTTACCATGGCCTAATAGCTAAGGTCTTAGACTCGTACTCTGGCCTACAGGTTAAGGTCTTAACTCCTACTCTGGCCTACCGGTTACGGTCTTAACTCTTACTCTGGCCTAATAGCTAAGGTCTTAGACTCATACTCTGACCTACTGGTTAAGGTCTTAACTCTTACGCTGGCCTAATAGCTAAGGTCTTAACTCTTACTCTGGCCTAATAGCTAAGGTCTTAGACTCGTACTCTGGCCTAATAGTTAAGGTCTTAACTCTTACTCTGGCCTACTGCTTAAGGTCTTAACTCTTATTCTGGCCTAATAGCTAAGGTCTAAGACTCGTACTCTGGCCTAATAGCTAAGGTCTTAGACTCGTACTCTGTCCTACTGGTTAAGGTCTTAACTCTTACTCTGGCCTAATAGCTAAGGTCTTAACTCTTACTCTGGCCTACTGGTTAAGGTCTTAACTCCTACTCTGGCCTAATAGCTAAGGTCTTAGAATCGTACTCTGGCCTAATACCTAAGGTCTTAACTCTTACTCTGGCCTAATAGCTAAGGTCTTAGACTCGTACTCTGGCCTAATGGTTAAGGTCTTAACTCTTACTCTGGCCTACTGGTTAAGGTCGTAACTCTTACTCTGGCCTAATAGCTAAGGTCTTAGACTCGTACTCTGGCCTAATGGTTAAGGTCTTAACTCTTACTCTGGCCTACTGGTGAAGGTCTTAACTCTTACTCTGGCCTAATAGCTAAGGTCTTAGACTCGTACTCTGGCCCAATGTTTAAGGTCTTAACTCTAACTCTGGCCTAATAGCTAAGGTCTTAACTCTTACTCTGGCCTAATAGCTAAGGTCTTAGACTTGTTCTATGGCCTAATGGTTAAGGTCTTAACTCTTACTCTGGCCTAATAGCAAAGGTCTTAGACTCGTAATCTGGCCTAATAGCTAAGGTCTTAGACAAATACTCTGGCCTAATGGTTAAGGTCTTAACTCTTACTCTGGCCTAATAGCTAAGGTCTCAAACTCGTACTCTGTCCTACAGGTTAAGGTCTTAACTCTTACTCTGGCCTAATAGCTAAGGTATTAGACTCGTACTATGGCCTACAGTTTAAGGTCTTAACTCTTACTCTGGCCTAATAGCTAAGGTCTTAACTCTTACTCCTGCCTAATAGCTAAGGTCTTAGAATCGTACTCTGGCCTAATGGTTAAGGTCTTAACTCTTACTCTGGCCTAATAGATAAGGTCTTAGACTCGTACTCTGGCCTAATGGTTAAGGACTTAACTCTTACTCTGGCCTAATAGCTAAGGTATTAACTCTTACTCTGGCCTAATAGCTAAGGTCTTAGACTCGTACTCCGGCCTAACGGTTAAGGTCTTAACTCTTACTCTGGCCTAATAGCTAAGGTCTTAGACTCGTACACTGGCCTAATAGCTAAGGTCTTAGACTAGTACTCTGGCCTAATGGTTAAGGTCTTAACTCTTACTCTGGCCTAATAGCTAAGGTCTTAGACTCGTACACTGGCCTAATAGCTAAGGTCTTAGACTCGTACTCTGGCCTACTGGTTAAGGTCTTAACTCTTACTCTGGCCTACTGGTTAAGGTCTTAACTCTTACTCTGGCCTAATAGCTAAGGTCTTAGACTCGTACTCTGGCCTAATAGCTAAGGTCTTCGACTCGTGCTCTGGCCTACTGGTTAAGGTCTTAACTCTTACTCTGGCCTACTGGTAAGGTCTTAACTCTTACTCTGGCCTAATAGCTAAGGTCTTAACTCTTACTCTGGCCTAATAGCTAAGGTCTTAGACTCGTACTATGGCCTACTGTTTAAGGTCTTAACTCTTACTCTGGCCTAATAGCTAAGGTCTTAACTCTTACTCCTGCCTAATAGCTAAGGTCTGTGGAAATATGGATTTTTCTGGTCAGTTATGTCCCCTATCTTGGACCCCAACGGTCCCATGTGCATGTCACAAGTACATGTATGTTTCCCTCCAGTTCCAGTTATGAAGACGCAAACACATGTGCGTCCACCGTCAACATGTCCTCTGTCAGATCCGCCATGAATGGGCTGGATATTCGCTTCCTAAGTATGAAAAGCCACCGACTTTATATGGCTCAGTTACTCCATTTTTACAGTTCAGGCGAGTAGGCCCGATTCTGTCCTCAAGCCTTTCCCTGCTCTCTGCCTCTGACAGCTTCAGCTTGAGCTTGCATCTGTGACCATGAACTTTGTTTCATTCTCTGCGCGGCTCACGAAGCCTGACATCAGCCTACTCTCTGCCAAGAACTGTATTTCACCTTCGAATTATCTGCTTCCCCCTCAGCCGATGCATTCCTGCCTAGTAGTTTAAGTAAACATTCTTCCAGTTACCAAGCAAAAAGGCCCAACTTCTCTGTCCTCATGCAAGTAAATCATAGCCCTGTTGCCATGGAAAGTTTCTGCCTCTCGCATTTCAGTGTAGACACTTAGACGCTTGTGCACGTACACACAGTCAGTATAGAATAGATTCTGTCCGAGAGTCCTTCCTTGTGGATAACATAGTTCTTTAAACATAGGATGTTAGATATGATTTGGGATTAGGTTGACTTGACCCCCCAGACTTTTTGTCTCCACATGTAGAGCTAAATGTCAAGTCCCCTTCACCCCCTAGTTACACGTCAATTACACGTCATGCCGCTGCGCGCGCATCTATGCCAAGTATTATCTTATAGATCCACCTATGTATTACATCATAACCAATCATGTTTCTTTTTACTCATTATTACACCCATTTTCGGTTACGCAAACCAAACGTCAATGTCCTTATCAATTGTTACGCCTTCTACATTGGTTTCATTGTAATGTATGTTCTATAAAAGCAATTTCCTGTCAATAAAGTATGTACTTCACTTCCTGAACCCCCGTGGTGACGGAACCTGAAGGCCGCGACTCGAGTCGGCCATTTTGAAATAAAGCCCATTCAGAAACCTCTTATACCACGGATTCTGCCTCTTATTATTCTGAGCTATTTTATTTAAGACTCCGTATGAAATTCAGTCCAGGTAATAGAATATTTACCACATAATGGCGCCCGAATAGGGACACTTTCTCATCTCACGCGCCGGCGGTGCGTTGCAGGCCCGGTCTCCTGCCACAGCTGGACGGACCATAACGCGTACCAGCAGGATTTCCTGTAGCTCCCTCCGGTCAAGCGGGGGCGACTGAGGCTGCGATCAACCCAGACGAGGCGGTGAGAAGTGCGAAGTATCCCGACCAGAGCCTAGCTGAGAGAGCAAGATCCGAGGTATACAGAGGCCCACCAGGTTTTCGAAGTCCCGATGTCCAGAGGGTCCGATGTCCGCAGTCATCGAGTCCAGTCCATTCTCCGAGGCCTTCCGTTTCAAGGAGCTACCCGGTGAGTACCATCGCCGGGGAGGCGTGTTGACGCGCACATAGGTTGTGCCGGTCAAGACGGATTTGGGTACACAAATCCGGTCTGCACTGTTTAGCAGTGTATATGTACTGTTTAGCAGTATATCAAGTATTCCGAAGTATCTAGTTATTGTCGAGAATTAAGCTTGGTGATTAGTTATGCAGACGATCATCATTGTTGTTTCAGTTAAAGGTTTAATGTTTAATGTTTAAAGTGTTTAAATATGTTCTGTATATCGTGGTATGAATGACTGTTCATTATCGTGTTTACTGTATTAAGTCTGTTCAAATTCAAGTATCAGGTCAAAATCAAGTATAAGGTCAGTTCTCAATATGCCGCTCTTTTCGAAATTAAGACAGATCACTACTAGGAAAGGGGTACTCGAAGAAGCCGTCCCTATTCCTCCTAGGGATACTCCAGGGCACTTCATGTATCACAAACATGGCTATATTATTTCTTGATTTATGGGTAGATTACACCAAGGGATTGCCAGAAAGTCAAAGGTGGCCCGCAGCGGGAACCTGGGATGCAGAGTGCATCATGAAAGTCGAGGAAGAATTATGGAAAAGAAAGGTCAGACAGTCACAGAAAGACGCTGTTGAGTTATGGCGTAAAGAATCTCATAGACGTACAGAAAAAGCACGTAGACAGGAAGAGAAGAGTAAAGAAAGTTCAAATAAAGTTCAAGAAAATCTATTAATTGAGGAAGGTATCAGAGTGAAATCAGAACAAGTGGATAGACAGAGAAATGCCCTTATGAATGGTATGTATCCCCTTCTAGCCGAAGGATTACCTAAGGCTGCTCCAGAGATACCAAAAGACTTGCCACCCCCATTGTTTCCAATCAAGGCACATCCTAAGGAGCACCCTAGAACAGCGGAAGATGTTTTTCTTTCCTCATATTTAGATGACGCAGCCCCCGAGTATGCTAATTCCGCCCCACATAGACCGCATACCAGGGAGGTCCAACGCCAAGATCCAGCACCCGTATCCCTACAGCAACAAGTCGAGTCACAAGTTCCGGCAAGCACATCTGTCTCCGCATCTGTCCCTACAGGTACTTCCATGGCTGTGTCCACACCTATAGTTGCTGTGTCACGTTCGACGAATCCATTCACACCCGACGCCCCAGATGGGGCCACGGGAGGTGCTAGCAATACTTTTACGCCACCTAGAATAAATAAACTTGTTTTTCAAGAGTCAGCGCATTCACGTACACCCAAATTCGTAAGTGAACGTGCGCTTAAGGAACTTCTTATAGATTGTAGATATGACCCAGTGGTCGGTAAAGAGGACGAAATGGTCCTGGCATCATTACGCATCAGACGAGCCGCAGGATATTTAGCGAAGTTACCAGGAATGACTGCGCATCTAGAGAAAATATATCATTTTGTTCAAACAGGGCGAGATCCAGAATGTATTAATAGAGCTATGGAATTCCAGAAAGTAGAGATACAGGGGGAACTGTTACGTTTCCTCATAAACTGTGTGATCAGAAATCAAGACCGACCGGGGGTAGACCCGAATGCAATGCTTATTCTTACAAGATGGAGCCAGAATATATCAGAAGGGAGACACGATAAGCAAAATTGTATAATAGCCATGTGCCGAAAGATCCGTAAAGAAATAGAACGTATTCTTGAAGAAAGATTGGAAACAGACGAGTTCGAGCAAGATGAAATGTCCGAATCAGGGGATTCCGTAAGACAATCGGACACCATAGCCTATGTAGGTAGAGGAAGATCCTGTAATAATACTAGATGTTTTTCTGATCCAATACACTCTGTATGTCCAAATAATAGCAGGACGTATCCGACGCCAATAATAAATCTGAAGTCTCCTGAACATTTGTTTCAAGCCGCAGATAAAATACTCCGAGAACGAAGGGGTTACCACCTCCTCGATTCCATGGATGAGCAAGAATTAGCCAGATCAGCCGTCCACTGGATTGACAGTCCTGGAAAATACGGTGATGAGACCGTAGCACACACGTTTTTTAACCTCAGTCCAGATGAACAACGTTTAGCTGGAATCTATATGATTCAGCAACTCCTTATATTATATAAGAGCCAACATGCTGATCCTGGTCCTTTACCTGATATATTAACTGAACTACTCACGAATAGATGGAGAGGTTCTAGTAACAAGTTAATTAAAGAAATATTAGTGTCACGTAAACAGTACGTCCTTTTTGTAAGCCCAGATCCTTTCTCGCTGCCCAGCAAGGAAAGAATGCCGTATTACATGGATAGACAAAATCCCTTACGAGAAGTGCACCCAATAAAAGGCGAAGACAATCAGTTTCACCGTGTATTTGTATACACACCCATAACAAAAATTGAATTGTTAGAAATGAAGAAAGTAGTACCCAGTCATGACAAAGACCCAGCGGGTTTTCACCGAGAAATTAAAGACATGTTACTGATGGGAGAGTATACCTATCCTGATATTATGACGATATTAAAGGTGCTAATGCCTGCTGGCATTTATGAAAAACTGAAAGAAAAAGAGTGGGAAGTGGGAGACCAAAAAATAGATTGGACAGCATTAGAAACAGAGGAAAGGGCCCGAACTGCAGGTTCAGGGCTCGGGGATAAAGTTAAAGCATTACCAGGTTTACTAGTACAAGTACTGCCACGTTTATTAACTACGAAAAAGGAAGATTGGGGTGCAATCTCAGCCTGTAAACAAAAGCATGATGAAGACACAAGTGATTATTATGCCCGATTTGAAAAATGTTTTGGTGTAAATAGTGGTATAAAAGCAAGTAGTGAGTCGTATCCACATTTATTTGTGACAAAATTAGTGGAAAATGCATTGCCTCCAGTGAAGAATAGGATATTGAAATTTGAGAGTACCTGGCAAAGTAACACTCCGTCACAAATGCTACAAATGTTACAGTATCATCACAATAGAATTAGAGATGAACAAGAACACGAACAAAGACGTATGAAGGATACAAAAATGAAAATGCTAGTTTCCCAGACAGTACCAGCGGATGGTCACAAAAAGGGTGTGACACATTCCGGAGATTCAGCAGTTCCTGTAAAGGGAACATGCAATTACTGTAAACAACTAGGCCATTATGTACACGATTGTCAAGTCCTGAAGCGTAATATAGCTATAGGTATTGCGAAAGAAAGACCACGACCACTCAGACAGGATCAGAATGAACAAGGAGCTACGCAGCATGGACAGTCCATGCCAGCTCAGCAACAGTCTATGCCAGCCTTACAACAACCCATACAGTTTGTGCCAGCTGCACCACCGATGCCTGCTACTGCCACACAAACCACAACACGACAAATGTATCAGACTGCACAGTATGAATATCCCGAGTATCAACGTTACGCATGAACTAGCCTAGAGAGGGAAGTTGACTTACCCCTTATCGAGATTCCGGTAGATCAAGAAGGACCTTATGTACATAGTGAATTATTAGGTCAAGATAGAAAATTTTTACTCGATACAGGGGCAAGTCGAACAACTATAAAACGAAGTGAAGTCCCAGGGGCACCCCTCTCAGGCTCACAGAATATTTCCCTTGGTTTTTCAGGAAAACCTATTGTTAATGAAGTGTCACAGCCACTTCCACTTACGATTGGTCCCTTGACACGAACTACTGATTTATTGCTTACCAAATCTTGTCCAGAAAACCTGTTAGGTATAAAGACATTGAAAGCCCTAGGGGCTATTATCTGTTGTTCTCCGGAAGGAGTAAGATTGTTTTTACGTGATTTTAAAGGTCATTATGTATCCAGAGACATGGATCGCCGATTACAGACTTTACCAGCACATCTATGGGCACAAGGCCCTACTGATGTTGGTTGTATGAACATTACACCTTATCGAGTCACACTAAAGGCAGGAGTGGTGCTACCACGAATGCGACAATACAAGTTACCGCAAGATGCTGTAGTGGCTTTACTACAAATCATTGACGAGCTAATTGCCCAAGGAGTAGTTGTAGAAACAGACTCCAATGTATGTAATTCACCGATAATTCCGATTCTTAAACGAACAGATCCTACAGCCCCGCCAGTATATCGATTGGTTATTGATTTACGCGAATTAAACAAATGCATTGTGCCACAATTCCCTGTGGTCCCCGATATCTCATCATTATTGACAGCCATTGATTCCGAAGCAACATTCTTTACTGTAATTGATCTCAAGAATGCTTTTTTCAGCGTCCCCATAGATCCGGAAAGTCAATATTTGTTCGGATTCAGTTTAAATGGGCGCAGTTTTAAATTCTCACGCGCACCTCAAGGATTTACAGAAAGCCCCAGCATCTATAGCCAAGCACTGAAACGAGAACTCGACAGTATCCACATGCCAGTTAACACTGCACTGCTTCAATATGTCGATGATCTGCTGATCACCGCGAGAAGCGAGCCCGAATGTGAAAAGGTTTCTCTGACAGTTTTACACTTTCTAGCCGACAAGGGGCACAAGGTGTCTCCTTCTAAGCTGCAATTCTGTGTCCAGCGAGTTATTTATCTTGGTCACTCGCTGTCCAAGGAGGGAAGGCAGCTTACACCAGATCGCATTCAGTTAATTGCTAACATGTCAATACCCAAGACACAAAAGGAGGTGCGGGCTTTCATAGGCCTCACTTCATATTGTAGGCAGTGGATCCCTCAGTATGCATTCCTAGCAAAACCACTCATTCAGTTGACAACACAGGAGGCAGCCACATCGACTGTCCTCCCTTGGACTCAGGATCACACACAAGCTTTTGAAAGCTTAAAGAAAGCTCTATGTCAAGCACCTGTTTTAGCGACACCATGTTACAGCAAATATTTTACACTCTTTGTTACAGAACGCGAAGGTACTGCCTTGTCAGTACTCACTCAGGAACAAGCAGGATCACACAAGCCATGTGCTTATTTCTCTAGTACATTAGATCCCGTAGCTCAGGCTTTGCCTGCGTGCCTGAAATCAGTGGCAGCAACAGCTTTGGCAATCAGACAAAGCGATGCCATAGTGTTAGGACATCCATTGACAGTACAAGTACCACATGCAGTAGAAGTTCTTGTGAACCGAACGCAAACACAACACCTGACCATAGCAAGACTTACCGGTTATGAACTGACATTGTTTCAGCCACACATAGAGATCCGACATTGTAATACATTGAATCCTGCTACACTTTTACCTGTAATTGGAACAGACCCACTAGCTCATGATTGTGTTGAAGTTATTGAAATAAAGACGAAACCCAGACAAGACTTAACAGACGTTCCATTGTTAGATCCAGACCTGACGTTATATGTAGATGGATCGTGCATGAGAACAAGTACAGGAGATTTAGTGGCCGCGTATGCAGTCACAACAGACACTGAGGTTATTGAAACAAACTGTATAGATACTTTGTCAGCCCAAGCAGCAGAACTTATTGCTCTAACACAAGCCTGTATTCAAGCCACAAGTAAGAAAGTTAACATATACACTGATTCACGTTATGCATTCGGAGTTGTACATGACTTCGGGGTGCTTTGGCGAGAGAGGGGTTATTTAACTTCTCATGGGACCCATATTCAGCATGGGTCTCTCATTCATGCTTTGTTAGACGCAATCCATCTGCCCACAGCTATATCGATTATGAAATGTAAAGCACACATGAAGGTTACTGATATCATTTCTCAAGGCAATGATTTAGCTGACAGAACAGCTAAACAGACTGCTCAGACTCGCACATCCGACATGACAAAGACAATAGTTAGGACACCAATACAGTGTATGACGATTAAGGATCCCGCACTTGATATAATTGACATACAGTCACATGCCACAACAGAAGAAATAAAGAAATGGACTGAACTAGGAGGGATCCAGACAGATCAGGGATGGGTGACAAAGGAGAAATCTGTATGGTTTCTTCCTGACTCTATGGTCCAAGCCATCATAGCTACAATTCACAGTCCGGCGCATTTAGGAGAAAAAGCTATGCTAGACAGCATTCAACACATTTGGTTTAATAAACATCTACGAACTGCAGCTAAACAAAAAGTCCGTACCTGTATGATATGTTGTCAGTTCAACCCAGGAAAAAGTGTTCCCGTAGAGCAGGGCGGATTTCAGCCTCCCGATCATGCTTTTGAAGTCCTCCAGATGGATTATATCCAGATGGAACGATGTCGAGGATTCAAATATGTTCTTGTAGTTGTCTGCGCTCTTTCCCGATGGACTGAAGCGTACCCAGTATCGGATTACACTGCCCCGACTACTGCCAAGCAGCTAGTTCGAGAATTCTTCCCACGGTACGGTTTACCACGTGTTGTATATTCGGATAACGGCCAGCCTTTTTCATCCGAATTAATGAAACATGTTTCACTTTTGCTGGGATATCAGTGGAAGTTTCATTGTGTCCGACACCCCGAGGCAGCAGGTCTCGTGGAACGACATAATCAAATTTTGAAAATCAGATTGTCAAAAATATGTAAGGAGAAAGGTGTTGACTGGATAGTAGCCTTACCAGTTGCATTATTTTACATAAGAATGGTAGCACACTCTCGAACAGGGCTATCCCCTTATGAGGTGATCTTTGGTAGACCACCGAATATGTGGGGGACGCCTATACCCCGTAAAATAACTGATGTTGATTGTAATATGCTGACAGATTACCTGGCTTCCTTGATGTCTGCACTACAATCTTGTCGTTCACAGGTAGCTGCAGCTTTTCCTGACAACACTGAGGTGAAACCCCATGACGTAATCCCGGGCGATTATGTCCTTGTGAGGAACTTTGACAGAAAGACTCAACTGGAGCCCAGGTGGAAGACCCCTAAGCTGGTCCTATTGACCACAAGGACAGCCGTGAAGATCGAAGGAAGAAAGGGGTGGATCCATTCAAGCCACATCAAGAAATTTCATGGACTTCCTTCGGATATAAACAGTCCTCCTCGTGTGTCTTCACCCATTGACTCAAAGCTACCTTTGGCTGAGGCCAGTAGCACAGACCTTTATAAATTAAAACTCAGACCCAGGCCGTCGGCCGATTTGATTGTTTAAGTCCTCTCCAAGGTGAAGCGGTTGAATCTGTCCCCGACATGTATCCCTTGAGTCTGAATCATGAACAAACAAGAACAATGTTGAAACGACATGCATACTGTAAAACACTGCGTAGCCACTGTATAGTGACATTATTAATTTTGTTTTTCTTGAGTTTTATAATAATTACTGCAAGTATATTGTTGCATATGTATTATCCTGTTTCTAAACATATTTTCAATATAACTAATGAACATTCTTTTAGTGACCTACCCCCACATGAATTATCCTATAGACTTGCGCTGCGTAATAACACTTTCATTAGTATGTTACACCATTCCCATCAGACTAGTAATGCCACTAATTGTTGGGTGTGTGGCCGACTCCCTCCCTATCAGAATAACAAAGGAGTTCTGCCTTTCTTCCCCCATCCGTTCACACATAATGGCTCCTGTGGAGCATGGTTTAGTTTACTAAATTCCATAGACTCAGACACGGCAGTTTATCAACACCATTGGATATGGGGAAATCTGAATCTAGTTTTATTCAAAGTCTGTTACCCTGATAAGAAGGGTCACCCCAGTAGAACAGGAACTGATCTAGAAAATGAAGTGTATGGATTAGGTAATTTTACACCTAATCTTATGATTCTGAATGTCGAATCCGAAGTTGAACTAATTCTGCCCACTATGTCAGTACTTCCAGTTAAGGGTGAATTATGTGTAAGAAAAATTGGTTCCATACATATGGGCCATAGCAAATGCGTTACTACAGTAGAATATAGTGATCAAGGTAAATCTTCATTTAGATCTTCTCGCCATTCCTACTTTATATGTGATCAGACCGCATATATACGTCTGCCCCTAGATTGGGATGGTACCTGCTACATAGCATTCCTTTTGCCACCTGTTTTCCTAGCTCCCCCTGATTATTATCGAAATGTTCATTTAGTACACAATAGAGAGCGAAGAGATCTCCCCATTGTCGATTACACTGAGACGGCATGGGACAAGTATGTAGATTTTAATAAAGGCATCTTTCCCTATATAGGTACTGTTACTAATAGTAAGCTGATACGTAGATTAACTAGAACCCTTGAAGCAGTAGTGAATGAGACTATTTCCGCCTTAGGCAATTTAACGGAAGAGCAGTCTGCTATGCGGATTGTTGTGCTTCAAAATCGTCTTGTCCTTGACGTCATCCTGGCTGATAGGGGCGGAGCATGTAGGGTCATCGGATCAAGCTGCTGCGTATTCATACCAGAAAATTCGCCATCTGTATATAAAGCCATCACTCGCCTTCATAAGATTGTAAGCCAGATGCACCAGAACCCAGGCACTTGGACTTGGTCCAGTTGGTTTTGGAATGCGGTATCAGCCTGGGGATGGAGAGTTTTATCCTTCCTAGGTATTGGCCTTCTCATACTATTCAGTTGCTGTCTATGTTTACAATGTGGACCAGCGATTTGTGGTCTGTGTGCCACATCGTGCATTCCACATCAAGATTTTCATTCAAGATCCCGGAAGAAGAAAGAAGAACAAATGATGCTATATGAACAGATCAATGGATTGATGAAGATTGATATCTCTTGAAGGGCAAGTAGGGGACAAGGAGGGAATGTGGAAATATGGATTTTTCTGGTCAGTTATGTCCCCTATCTTGGACCCCAACGGTCCCATGTGCATGTCACAAGTACATGTATGTTTCCCTCCAGTTCCAGTTATGAAGACGCAAACACATGTGCGTCCACCGTCAACATGTCCTCTGTCAGATCCGCCATGAATGGGCTGGATATTCGCTTCCTAAGTATGAAAAGCCACCGACTTTATATGGCTCAGTTACTCCATTTTTACAGTTCAGGCGAGTAGGCCCGATTCTGTCCTCAAGCCTTTCCCTGCTCTCTGCCTCTGACAGCTTCAGCTTGAGCTTGCATCTGTGACCATGAACTTTGTTTCATTCTCTGCGCGGCTCACGAAGCCTGACATCAGCCTACTCTCTGCCAAGAACTGTATTTCACCTTCGAATTATCTGCTTCCCCCTCAGCCGATGCATTACTGCCTAGTAGTTTAAGTAAACATTCTTCCAGTTACCAAGCAAAAAGGCCCAACTTCTCTGTCCTCATGCAAGTAAATCATAGCCCTGTTGCCATGGAAAGTTTCTGCCTCTCGCATTTCAGTGTAGACACTTAGACGCTTGTGCACGTACACACAGTCAGTATAGAATAGATTCTGTCCGAGAGTCCTTCCTTGTGGATAACATAGTTCTTTAAACATAGGATGTTAGATATGATTTGGGATTAGGTTGACTTGACCCCCCAGACTTTTTGTCTCCACATGTAGAGCTAAATGTCAAGTCCCCTTCACCCCCTAGTTACACGTCAATTACACGTCATGCCGCTGCGCGCGCATCTATGCCAAGTATTATCTTATAGATCCACCTATGTATTACATCATAACCAATCATGTTTCTTTTTACTCATTATTACACCCATTTTCGGTTACGCAAACCAAACGTCAATGTCCTTATCAATTGTTACGCCTTCTACATTGGTTTCATTGTAATGTATGTTCTATAAAAGCAATTTCCTGTCAATAAAGTATGTACTTCACTTCCTGAACCCCCGTGGTGACGGAACCTGAAGGCCGCGACTCGAGTCGGCCATTTTGAAATAAAGCCCATTCAGAAACCTCTTATACCACGGATTCTGCCTCTTATTATTCTGAGCTATTTTATTTAAGACTCCGTATGAAATTCAGTCCAGGTAATAGAATATTTACCACAGGTCTTAGAATCGTACTCTGGCCTAATCGTTAAGGTATTAACTCTTACTCTGGCCTAATAGATAAGGTCTTAGACTCGTACTCTGGCCTATTAGCTAAGGTCTTAGACTCGTACTCTGGCCTAATAGTTAAGGTCTTAACTCTTACTCTGGCCTACTGGTTAAGGTCTTAACTCTTACTCTGGCCTAATAGCTACGGTCTTAGACTCGTATTCTGGCCCAATGTTTAAGGTCTTAACTCTTACTCTGGCCTAATAGCTAAGGTCTTAGACTCGTACACTGGCCTAATAGCTAAGGTCTTAGACTCGTACTCTGGCCTACTGGTTAAGGTCTTAACTCTTACTCTGGCCTACTGGTTAAGGTCTTAACTCTTACTCTGGCCTAATAGCTAAGGTCTTAGACTCGTACTCTGGCCTAATAGCTAAGGTCTTCGACTCGTGCTCTGGCCTACTGGTTAAGGTCTTAACTCTTACTCTGGCCTACTGGTAAGGTCTTAACTCTTACTCTGGCCTAATAGCTAAGGTCTTAACTCTTACTCTGGCCTAATAGCTAAGGTCTTAGACTCGTACTATGGCCTACTGTTTAAGGTCTTAACTCTTACTCTGGCCTAATAGCTAAGGTCTTAACTCTTACTCCTGCCTAATAGCTAAGGTCTTAGAATCGTACTCTGGCCTAATCGTTAAGGTATTAACTCTTACTCTGGCCTAATAGATAAGGTCTTAGACTCGTACTCTGGCCTATTAGCTAAGGTCTTAGACTCGTACTCTGGCCTAATAGTTAAGGTCTTAACTCTTACTCTGGCCTACTGGTTAAGGTCTTAACTCTTACTCTGGCCTAATAGCTACGGTCTTAGACTCGTATTCTGGCCCAATGTTTAAGGTCTTAACTCTTACTCTGGCCTAATAGCTAAGGTCTTAACTCTTACTCTGGCCTAATAGCTAAGGTCTTAGACTCGTACTATGGCCTAATGGTTAAGGTCTTATCTCTTACTCTGGCCTAATAGCAAAGGTCTTAGACTCGTAATCTGGCCTAATAGCTAAGGTCTTAACTATTACTCTGGTCTAATAGCTAAGGTCTTAGACTCGTACTCTGGCCTAATAGTTAAGGTCTTAACTCTTACTCTGGCCTACTGGTTAAGGTCTTAACTCTTACTCTGGCCTAATAGCTACGGTCTTAGACTCGTATTCTGGCCCAATGTTTAAGGTCTTAACTCTTACTCTGGCCTAATAGCTAAGGTCTTAACTCTTACTCTGGCCTAATATCTAAGGTCTTAGACTCGTACTCTTGCCTAATGGTTAAGGTCTTAACTCTAACTCTGGCCTAATAGCTAAGGTCTTAGACTCGTACTATGGCCTAATGGTTAAGGTCTTAACTCTTACTCTGGCCTACTGGTTACGGTCTTAACTCTTACTCTGGCCTAATAGCTAAGGTCTTAGACTCGTACTCTGGCCTAATGGTTAATGTCTTAACTCTTACTCTGGCCTAATAGCTAAGGTCTTAGACTCGCACTCTGGCCTAATAGTTAAGGTCTTTACTCTTACTCTGGCCTACTGGTTAAGGTCTTAACTCTTACTCTGGCCTAATAGCTAAGGTCTAAGACTCGTACTCTGGCCTAATAGCTAAGGTCTTAGACTTGTACTCTGGTCTAATGGTTAAGGTCTTAACTCTTACTCTGGCCTAATAGCTAAGGTCTTAACTCTTACTCTGGCCTACTGGTTAAGGTCCTAACTCTTACTCTGGCCTAATAGCTAAGGTCTTAGACTCGTACTCTGGCCTAATAGCTAAGGTCTTAACTCTTACTCTGGCCTAATAGCTAAGGTCTTAGACTCGTACTCTGGCCTAATGGTTAAGGTCTTAACTCTTACTCTGGCCTACTGGGTAAGGTCATATCTCTTACTCTGGCCTAATAGCTAAGGTCTTAACTCTTACTCTGGCCTACTGGTTAAGGTCTTAACTCTTACTCTGGCCTAATAGCTAAGGTCTTAGACTCGTACTCTGGCCTAATAGCTAAGGTCTTAGACTCATACTCTGGCCTAATAGCTAAGGTCTTAGACTTGTACTCTGGCCTAATGGATAAGGTCTTAACTCTTACTCTGGCCTAATAGCTAAGGTCTTAACTCTTACTCTGGCCTAATATCTAAGGTCTTAGACTCGTACTCTGGCCTAATGGTTAAGGTCTTAACTCTAACTCTGGCCTAATAGCTAAGGTCTTGGACTCGTACTATGGCCTAATGGTTAAGGTCTTAACTCTTACTCTGGCCTACTTGTTAAGGTCTTAACTCTTACTCTGGCCAAATAGCTAAGGTCTTAGACTCGTACTCTGGCCTAATGGTTAATGTCTTAACTCTTACTCTGGCCTAATAGCTAAGGTCTTAGACTCGCACTCTGGCCTAATAGCTAAGGTCCTACACTCGCACTCTGGCCTAATGATTAAGGTCTTAACTCTTACTCTGGCCTACTGGTTAAGGTCTTAACTCTTACTCTGGCCTAATAGCTAAGGTCTTAGACTCTTACTCTGGCCTAATAGCTAAGGTCTTAGACTTGTACTCTGGCCTACAGGTTAAGGTCTTAACTCTTACTCTGGCCTACTGGTTAAGGTCTTAACTCTTACTCTGGCCTAATAGCTAAGGTCTTAGACTCGTACTCTGGCCTACTGGTTAAGGTCTTAACTCTTACTCTGGCCTAACAGCTAAGGTCTTAACTCTTACTCTGGCCTAATAGCTAAGGTCGTAGACTCGTACTGTGGCCTAATGCTTATGGTCTTAACTCTTACACTGGCCTACTGGTTAAGGTCTTAACCCTTACCATGGCCTAATAGCTAAGGTCTTAGACTCGTACTCTGGCCTACAGGTTAAGGTCTTAACTCCTACTCTGGCCTAAGGGTTACGGTCTTAACTCTTACTCTGGCCTAATAGCTAAGGTCTTAGACTCGTACTCTGGCCTAATAGCTAAGGTCTTAACTCTTACTCTGGCCTAATAGCTAAGGTCTTAGACTCGTACTCTGGCCTAATGGTTAAGGTCTTAACTCTAACTCTGGCCTAATAGCTAAGGTCTTAGACTCCTACTATGGCCTAATGGTTAAGGTCTTAACTCTTACTCTGGCCTACTGGTTACGGTCTTAACTCTTACTCTGGCCTAATAGCTAAGGTCTTAGACTCGTACTCTGGCCTAATGGTTAATGTCTTAACTCTTACTCTGGCCTAATAGCTAAGGTCTTAGACTCGCACTCTGGCCTAATAGTTAAGGTCTTAACTCTTACTCTGGCCTACTGGTTAAGGTCTTAACTCTTACTCTGGCCTAATAGCTAAGGTCTAAGACTCGTACTCTGGCCTAATAGCTAAGGTCTTAGACTTGTACTCTGGTCTAATGGTTAAGGTCTTAACTCTTACTCTGGCCTAATAGCTAAGGTCTTAACTCTTACTGTGGCCTACTGGTTAAGGTCTTAACTCTTACTCTGGCCTAATAGCTAAGGTCTTAGACTCGTACTCTGGCCTAATAGCTAAGGTCTTAACTCTTACTCTGGCCTAATAGCTAAGGTCTTAGACTCGTACTCTGGCCTAATGGTTAAGCTCTTAACTCTTACTCTGGCCTACTGGGTAAGGTCATAACTCTTACTCTGGCCTAATAGCTAAGGTCTTAACTCTTACTCTGGCCTACTGGTTAAGGTCTTAACTCTTACTCTGGCCTAATAGCTAAGGTCTTAGACTCGTACTCTGGCCTAATAGCTAAGGTCTTAGACTCATACTCTGGCCTAATAGCTAAGGTCTTAGACTTGTACTCTGGCCTAATGGATAAGGTCTTAACTCTTACTCTGGCCTAATAGCTAAGGTCTTAACTCTTACTCTGGCCTAATATCTAAGGTCTTAGACTCGTACTCTGGCCTAATGGTTAAGGTCTTAACTCTAACTCTGGCCTAATAGCTAAGGTCTTGGACTCGTACTATGGCCTAATGGTTAAGGTCTTAACTCTTACTCTGGCCTACTGGTTAAGGTCTTAACTCTTACTCTGGCCAAATAGCTAAGGTCTTAGACTCGTACTCTGGCCTAATGGTTAATGTCTTAACTCTTACTCTGGCCTAATAGCTAAGGTCTTAGACTCGCACTCTGGCCTAATAGCTAAGGTCCTACACTCACACTCTGGCCTAATGATTAAGGTCTTAACTCTTACTCTGGCCTACTGGTTAAGGTCTTAACTCTTACTCTGGCCTAATAGCTAAGGTCTTAGACTCTTACTCTGGCCTAATAGCTAAGGTCTTAGACTCGTACTCTGGCCTACAGGTTGAGGTCTTAACTCTTACTCTGGCCTACTGGTTAAGGTCTTAACTCTTACTCTGGCCTAATAGCTAAGGTCTTAGACTCGTACTCTGGCCTACTGGTTAAGGTCTTAACTCTTACTCTGGCCTAACAGCTAAGGTCTTAACTCTTACTCTGGCCTAATAGCTAAGGTCGTAGACTCGTACTGTGGCCTAATGCTTATGGTCTTAACTCTTACACTGGCCTACTGGTTAAGGTCTTAACCCTTACCATGGCCTAATAGCTAAGGTCTTAGACTCGTACTCTGGCCTACAGGTTAAGGTCTTAACTCCTACTCTGGCCTAAGGGTTACGGTCTTAACTCTTACTCTGGCCTAATAGCTAAGGTCTTAGACTCGTACTCTGGCCTAATAGCTAAGGTCTTAACTCTTACTCTGGCCTAATAGCTAAGGTCTTAGACTCGTACTCTGGCCTAATGGTTAATGTCTTAACTCTTACTCTGGCCTACTGGGTAAGGTCGTAACTCTTACTCTGGCCTAATAGCTAAGGTCTTAACTCTTACTCTGGCCTACTGGTTAAGGTCTTAACTCTTACTCTGGCCTAATAGCTAAGGTCTTAGACTCGTACTCTGGCCTAATAGCTAAGGTCTTAGACTCATACTCTGGCCTAATAGCTAAGGTCTTAGACTTGTACTCTGGCCTAATGGATAAGGTCTTAACTCTTACTCTGGCCTAATAGCTAAGGTCTTAACTCTTACTCTGGCCTAATATCTAAGGTCTTAGACTCGTACTCTGGCCTAGTGGTTAAGGTCTTAACTCTTACTCTGGCCAAATAGCTAAGGTCTTAGACTCGTACTCTGGCCTAATGGTTAATGTCTTAACTCTTACTCTGGCCTAATAGCTAAGGTCTTAGACTCGTACTCTGGCCTAATAGCTAAGGTCTTAGACTTGTACTCTGGCCTACAGGTTAAGGTCTTAACTCCTACTCTGGCCTAACAGCTAAGGTCTTAACTCTTACTCTGGCCTAATAGCTAAGGTCGTAGACTCGTACTGTGGCCTAATGCTTATGGTCTTAACTCTTACACTGGCCTACTGGTTAAGGTCTTAACTCTTACTCTGGCCTAATAGCTAAGGTCTTAGACTCGTACTCTGGCCTACTGGTTAAGGTCCTAACTCTTACTCTGGCCTAACAGCTAAGGTCTTAACTCTTACTCTGGCCTAATAGCTAAGGTCGTAGACTCGTACTGTGGCCTAATGCTTATGGTCTTAACTCTTACACTGGCCTACTGGTTAAGGTCTTAACCCTTACCATGGCCTAATAGCTAAGGTCTTAGACTCGTACTCTGGCCTACAGGTTAACGTCTTAACTCCTACTCTGGCCTACTGGTTACTGTCTTAACTCTTACTCTGGCCTAATAGCTAAGGTCTTAGACTCATACTCTGGCCTACTGGTTAAGGTCTTAACTCTTACGCTGGCCTAATAGCTAAGGTCTTAGACTCGTACTCTGGCCTAATGGTTAATGTCTTAACTCTTACTCTGGCCTAATAGGTAAGGTCTTAGACTCGCACTCTGGCCTAATAGCTAAGGTCCTACACTCGCACTCTGGCCTAATGATTAAGGTCTTAACTCTTACTCTGGCCTACTAGTTAAGGTCTTAACTCTTACTCTGGCCTAATAGCTAAGGTCTTAGACTCGTACTCTGGCCTAATAGCTAAGGTCTTAGACTCGTACTCTGGCCTACAGGTTGAGGTCTTAACTCTTACTCTGGCCTACTGGTTAAGGTCTTAACTCTTACTCTTGCCTAATAGCTAAGGTCTTAGACTCGTACTCTGGCCTACTGGTTAAGGTCTTAACTCTTACTCTGGCCTAACAGCTAAGGTGTTAACTCTTACTCTGGCCTAATAGCTAAGGTCGTAGACTCGTACTGTGGCCTAATGCTTATTGTCTTAACTCTTACACTGGCCTACTGGTTAAGGTCTTAACCCTTACCATGGCCTAATAGCTAAGGTCTTAGACTCGTACTCTGGCCTACAGGTTAAGGTCTTAACTCCTACTCTGGCCTAAGGGTTACGGTCTTAACTCTTACTCTGGCCTAATAGCTAAGGTCTTAGACTCGTACTCTGGCCTAATAGCTAAGGTCTTAGACTCGTACTCTGGCCTAATGGTTAAGGTCTTAACTCTTACTCTGGCCTACTGGGTAAGGTCGTAACTCTTACTCTGGCCTAATAGCTAAGGTCTTAACTCTAACTCTGGCCTACTGGTTAAGGTCTTAACTCTTACTCTGGCCTAATAGCTAAGGTCTTAGACTCGTACTCTGGCCTAATAGCTAAGGTCTTAGACTCATACTCTGGCCTAATAGCTAAGGTCTTAGACTTGTACTCTGGCCTAATGGATAAGGTCTTAACTCTTACTCTGGCCTAATAGCTAAGGTCTTAACTCTTACTCTGGCCTAATATCTAAGGTCTTAGACTCGAACTCTGGCCTAATGGTTAAGGTCTTAACTCTTACTCTGGCCAAATAGCTAAGGTCTTAGACTCGTACTCTGGCCTAATGGTTAATGTCTTAACTCTTACTCTGGCCTAATAGCTAAGGTCTTAGACTCGTACTCTGGCCTAATAGCTAAGGTCTTAGACTTGTACTCTGGCCTACAGGTTAAGGTCTTAACTCCTACTCTGGCCTAACAGCTAAGGTCTTAACTCTTACTCTGGCCTAATAGCTAAGGTCGTAGACTCGTACTGTGGCCTAATGCTTATGGTCTTAACTCTTACACTGGCCTACTGGTTAAGGTCTTAACTCTTACTCTGGCCTAATAGCTAAGGTCTTAGACTCGTACTCTGGCCTACTGGTTAAGGTCTTAACTCTTACTCTGGCCTAACAGCTAAGGTCTTAACTCTTACTCTGGCCTAATAGCTAAGGTCGTAGACTCGTACTGTGGCCTAATGCTTATGGTCTTAACTCTTACACTGGCCTACTGGTTAAGGTCTTAACCCTTACCATGGCCTAATAGCTAAGGTCTTAGACTCATACTCTGGCCTACAGGTTAACGTCTTAACTCCTACTCTGGCCTACTGGTTACGGTCTTAACTCTTACTCTGGCCTAATAGCTAAGGTCTTAGACTCATACTCTGGCCTACTGGTTAAGGTCTTAACTCTTACGCTGGCCTAATAGCTAAGGTCTTAACTCTTACTCTGGCCTAATAGCTAAGGTCTTAGACTCGTACTGTGGCCTAATAGTTAAGGTCTTAACTCTTACTCTGGCCTACTGCTTAAGGTCTTAACTCTTATTCTGGCCTAATAGCTAAGGTCTAAGACTCGTACTCTGGCCTACTGGTTAAGGTCTTAACTCTTACTCTGGCCTAATAGCTAAGGTCTTAACTCTTACTCTGGCCTAATAGCTAAGGTCTTAGACTTGTTCTATGGCCTAATGGTTAAGGTCTTAACTCTTACTCTGGCCTAATAGCAAAGGTCTTAGACTCGTAATCTGGCCTAATAGCTAAGGTCTTAGACAAATACTCTGGCCTAATGGTTAAGGTCTTAACTCTTACTCTGGCCTAATAGCTAAGGTCTTAACTCTTACTCTGGCCTACTGGTTAAGGTCTTAACTCCTACTCTGGCCTAATAGCTAAGGTCTTAGAATCGTACTCTGGCCTAATACCTAAGGTCTTAACTCTTACTCTGGCCTAATAGCTAAGGTCTTAGACTCGTACTCTGGCCTAATGGTTAAGGTCTTAACTCTTACTCTGGCCTACTGGTTAAGGTCGTAACTCTTACTCTGGCCTAATAGCTAAGGTCTTAGACTCGTACTCTGGCCTAATGGTTAAGGTCTTAACTCTTACTCTGGCCTACTGGTTAAGGTCTTAACTCTTACTCTGGCCTAATAGCTAAGGTCTTAGACTCATACTCTGGCCCAATGTTTAAGGTCTTAACTCTAACTGTGGCCTAATAGCTAAGGTCTTAACTCTTACTCTGGCCTAATAGCTAAGGTCTTAGACTCGTACTATGGCCTACAGGTTAAGGTCTTAACTCTTACTCTGGCCTAATAACTAAGGTCTTAGACTCGTAATCTGGCCTAATAGCTAAGGTCTTAGACAAATACTCTGGCCTAATAGCTAAGGTCTTAGACTCGTACTATGGCCTACTGTTTAAGGTCTTAACTCTTACTCTGGCCTAATAGCTAAGGTCTTAACTCTTACTCCTGCCTAATAGCTAAGGTCTTAGAATCGTACTCTGGCCTAATGGTTAAGGTCTTAACTCTTACTCTGGCCTAATAGATAAGGTCTTAGACTCGTACTCTGGCCTAATGGTTAAGGTCTTAACTCTTACTCTGGCCTAATAGCTAAGGTATTAACTCTTACTCTGGCCTAATAGATAAGGTCTTAGACTCGTACTCTGACCTACTGGTTAAGGTCTTAGACTCGTACTGTGGCCTAATAGTTAAGGTCTTAACTCTTACTCTGGCCTACTGCTTAAGGTCTTAACTCTTATTCTGGCCTAATAGCTAAGGTCTAAGACTCGTACTCTGGCCTACTGGTTAAGGTCTTAACTCTTACTCTGGCCTAATAGCTAAGGTCTTAACTCTTACTCTGGCCTAATAGCTAAGGTCTTAGACTTGTTCTATGGCCTAATGGTTAAGGTCTTAACTCTTACTCTGGCCTAATAGCAAAGGTCTTAGACTCGTAATCTGGCCTAATAGCTAAGGTCTTAGACAAATACTCTGGCCTAATGGTTAAGGTCTTAACTCTTACTCTGGCCTAATAGCTAAGGTCTTAACTCTTACTCTGGCCTACTGGTTAAGGTCTTAACTCCTACTCTGGCCTAATAGCTAAGGTCTTAGAATCGTACTCTGGCCTAATACCTAAGGTCTTAACTCTTACTCTGGCCTAATAGCTAAGGTCTTAGACTCGTACTCTGGCCTAATGGTTAAGGTCTTAACTCTTACTCTGGCCTACTGGTTAAGGTCGTAACTCTTACTCTGGCCTAATAGCTAAGGTCTTAGACTCGTACTCTGGCCTAATGGTTAAGGTCTTAACTCTTACTCTGGCCTACTGGTTAAGGTCTTAACTCTTACTCTGGCCTAATAGCTAAGGTCTTAGACTCATACTCTGGCCCAATGTTTAAGGTCTTAACTCTAACTGTGGCCTAATAGCTAAGGTCTTAACTCTTACTCTGGCCTAATAGCTAAGGTCTTAGACTCGTACTATGGCCTACAGGTTAAGGTCTTAACTCTTACTCTGGCCTAATAACTAAGGTCTTAGACTCGTAATCTGGCCTAATAGCTAAGGTCTTAGACAAATACTCTGGCCTAATAGCTAAGGTCTTAGACTCGTACTATGGCCTACTGTTTAAGGTCTTAACTCTTACTCTGGCCTAATAGCTAAGGTCTTAACTCTTACTCCTGCCTAATAGCTAAGGTCTTAGAATCGTACTCTGGCCTAATGGTTAAGGTCTTAACTCTTACTCTGGCCTAATAGATAAGGTCTTAGACTCGTACTCTGGCCTAATGGTTAAGGTCTTAACTCTTACTCTGGCCTAATAGCTAAGGTATTAACTCTTACTCTGGCCTAATAGATAAGGTCTTAGACTCGTACTCTGGCCTAATGATTAAGGTCTTAACTCTTACTCTGGCCTAATAGCTAAGGTATTAACTCTTACTCTGGCCTAATAGCTAAGGTCTTAGACTCGTACTCCGGCCTAACGGTTAAGGTCTTAACTCTTACTCTGGCCTAATAGCTAAGGTCTTAGACTCGTACACTGGCCTAATAGCTAAGGTCTTAGACTAGTACTCTGGCCTAATGGTTAAGGTCTTAACTCTTACTCTGGCCTAATAGCTAAGGTCTTAGACTCGTACTCTGGCTTAATGGTTAAAGTCTTAACTTTTACTCTGGCCTAATAGCTAAGGTCTTAACTCTTATTCTGGCCTAATAGCTAAGGTCTTAGACTCGTACTCTGACCTACTGGTTAAGGTCTTAGACTCGTACTGTGGCCTAATAGTTAAGGTCTTAACTCTTACTCTGGCCTACTGCTTAAGGTCTTAACTCTTATTCTGGCCTAATAGCTAAGGTCTAAGACTCGTACTCTGGCCTACTGGTTAAGGTCTTAACTCTTACTCTGGCCTAATAGCTAAGGTCTTAACTCTTACTCTGGCCTAATAGCTAAGGTCTTAGACTTGTTCTATGGCCTAATGGTTAAGGTCTTAACTCTTACTCTGGCCTAATAGCAAAGGTCTTAGACTCGTAATCTGGCCTAATAGCTAAGGTCTTAGACAAATACTCTGGCCTAATGGTTAAGGTCTTAACTCTTACTCTGGCCTAATAGCTAAGGTCTTAACTCTTACTCTGGCCTACTGGTTAAGGTCTTAACTCCTACTCTGGCCTAATAGCTAAGGTCTTAGAATCGTACTCTGGCCTAATACCTAAGGTCTTAACTCTTACTCTGGCCTAATAGCTAAGGTCTTAGACTCGTACTCTGGCCTAATGGTTAAGGTCTTAACTCTTACTCTGGCCTACTGGTTAAGGTCGTAACTCTTACTCTGGCCTAATAGCTAAGGTCTTAGACTCGTACTCTGGCCTAATGGTTAAGGTCTTAACTCTTACTCTGGCCTACTGGTTAAGGTCTTAACTCTTACTCTGGCCTAATAGCTAAGGTCTTAGACTCATACTCTGGCCCAATGTTTAAGGTCTTAACTCTAACTGTGGCCTAATAGCTAAGGTCTTAACTCTTACTCTGGCCTAATAGCTAAGGTCTTAGACTCGTACTATGGCCTACAGGTTAAGGTCTTAACTCTTACTCTGGCCTAATAACTAAGGTCTTAGACTCGTAATCTGGCCTAATAGCTAAGGTCTTAGACAAATACTCTGGCCTAATAGCTAAGGTCTTAGACTCGTACTATGGCCTACTGTTTAAGGTCTTAACTCTTACTCTGGCCTAATAGCTAAGGTCTTAACTCTTACTCCTGCCTAATAGCTAAGGTCTTAGAATCGTACTCTGGCCTAATGGTTAAGGTCTTAACTCTTACTCTGGCCTAATAGATAAGGTCTTAGACTCGTACTCTGGCCTAATGGTTAAGGTCTTAACTCTTACTCTGGCCTAATAGCTAAGGTATTAACTCTTACTCTGGCCTAATAGATAAGGTCTTAGACTCGTACTCTGGCCTAATGGTTAAGGTCTTAACTCTTACTCTGGCCTAATAGCTAAGGTATTAACTCTTACTCTGGCCTAATAGCTAAGGTCTTAGACTCGTACTCCGGCCTAACGGTTAAGGTCTTAACTCTTACTCTGGCCTAATAGCTAAGGTCTTAGACTCGTACACTGGCCTAATAGCTAAGGTCTTAGACTAGTACTCTGGCCTAATGGTTAAGGTCTTAACTCTTACTCTGGCCTAATAGCTAAGGTCTTAGACTCGTACTCTGGCTTAATGGTTAAAGTCTTAACTTTTACTCTGGCCTAATAGCTAAGGTCTTAACTCTTATTCTGGCCTAATAGCTAAGGTCTTAGACTCGTACTCTGACCTACTGGTTAAGGTCTTAACTCTTACTCTGACCTGCTGGTTAAGGTCTTAACTCTTACTCTGGCCTAATAGCTAAGGTCTTAGACTCGTACTCTGGCCTAATAGCTAAGGTCTAACACTCCTACTCTGGCCTAATAGCTAAGGTCTTAACTCTTACTCTGGCCTGATAGCTAAGGTCTTAGACTCGTACTCTGGCCTAAAAGCTAAGGTCTCAACTCTTACTCTGGCCTAATAGCTAAGGTCTTAGACTCGTACTCTGGCCTAATAGCTAAGGTCTTAACTCTTACTCTGGCCTAATAGCTAAGGTCTTAGACTCATACTCTAGCCTACTGGTTAAGGTCTTAACTCTTACTCTGGCCTACTGGTTAAGGTCTTAACTCTTACTCTGGCCTAATAGCTAAGGTCTTAAATCTCACTCTGGCCTAATAGCTAAGGTCTTAGACTCGTACTCTGGCCTAATGGTTAAGGTCTTAATTCGTACTCTGGCCTACTGGTTAAGGTCTTAACTCTTACTCTGGCTGAATAGCTAAGGTCTTAGACTCGTACTCTGGCCTACAGGTTGAGGTCTTAACTCTTACTCTTGTCTACTGGTTAAGGTCTTAACTCTTACTCTGGCCTAATAGCTAAGGTCTTAGACTCGTACTCTGGCCTACTGGTTAAGGTCTTAACTCTTACTCTGGCCTAACAGCTAAGGTCTTAACTCTTACTCTGGCCTAATAGCTAAGGTCTTAGACTCACACTCTGGCCTAATGTTTATGGTCTTAACTATTACACTGGCCTACTGGTTAAGGTCTTAACCCTTACTCTGGCCTAATAGCTAAGGTCTTAGACTCGTACTCTGGCCTACAAGTTAAGGTCTTAACTCTTACTCTGGCCTACTGGTTAAGGTCTTAACACTTACTCTGGCCTAATAGCTAAGGTCTTAGACTTATACTCTGGGCTACTGGTTAAGGTCTTAGCTCTTACTCTGGCCTAATAGCTAAGGTCTTAACTCTTACTCTGGCATATTAGCTAAGGTCTTAGACTCGTACTCTGGCCTAATGGTTAAGGTTTTAACTCTTACTCTGGCCTACTGGTTAAGGTCTTAACTCTTACTCTGGCCTAATAGCTAGGGTCTTAGACTCGTACTCTGGCCCAATGTTTAAGGTTTTAACTCTTACTCTGGCCTAATAGCTAAGGTCTTAACTCTTACTCTGGCCTAATAGCTAAGGTCTTAGACTCGTACTATGGCCTAATGGTTAAGGTCTTAACTCTTACTCTGGCCTAATAGCAAAGGTCTTAACTCTTACTCCTGCCTAATAGCTAAGGTATTAGACTCGTACTCTGGCCTAATAGATAAGGTCTTAGACTCGTACTCTGGCCTAATGGTTAAGGTCTTAACTCTTACTCTGGCCTAATAGCTAAGGTATTAACTCTTACTCTGGCCTAATAGCTAAGGTCTTAGACTCGTACTCCGGCCTAACGGTTAAGGTCTTAACTCTTACTCTGGCCTAATAGCTAAGGTCTTAGACTCGTACACTGGCCTAATAGCTAAGGTCTTAGACTAGTACTCTGGCCTAATGGTTAAGGTCTTAACTCTTACTCTGGCCTAATAGCTAAGGTCTTAGACTCGTACTCTGGCTTAATGGTTAAAGTCTTAACTTTTACTCTGGCCTAATAGCTAAGGTCTTAACTCTTATTCTGGCCTAATAGCTAAGGTCTTAGACTCGTACTCTGACCTACTGGTTAAGGTCTTAACTCTTACTCTGACCTGCTGGTTAAGGTCTTAACTCTTACTCTGGCCTAATAGCTAAGGTCTTAGACTCGTACTCTGGCCTAATAGCTAAGGTCTAACACTCCTACTCTGGCCTAATAGCTAAGGTCTTAACTCTTACTCTGGCCTGATAGCTAAGGTCTTAGACTCGTACTCTGGCCTAAAAGCTAAGGTCTCAACTCTTACTCTGGCCTAATAGCTAAGGTCTTAGACTCGTACTCTGGCCTAATAGCTAAGGTCTTAACTCTTACTCTGGCCTAATAGCTAAGGTCTTAGACTCATACTCTAGCCTAGTGGTTAAGGTCTTAACTCTTACTCTGGCCTACTGGTAAGGTCTTAACTCTTACTCTGGCCTAATAGCTAAGGTCTTAAATCTCACTCTGGCCTAATAGCTAAGGTCTTAGACTCGTACTCTGGCCTAATGGTTAAGGTCTTAATTCGTACTCTGGCCTACTGGTTAAGGTCTTAACTCTTACTCTGGCTGAATAGCTAAGGTCTTAGACTCGTACTCTGGCCTACAGGTTGAGGTCTTAACTCTTACTCTGGCCTACTGGTTAAGGTCTTAACTCTTACTCTGGCCTAATAGCTAAGGTCTTAGACTCGTACTCTGGCCTACTGGTTAAGGTCTTAACTCTTACTCTGGCCTAACAGCTAAGGTCTTAACTCTTACTCTGGCCTAATAGCTAAGGTCTTAGACTCACACTCTGGCCTAATGTTTATGGTCTTAACTATTACACTGGCCTACTGGTTAAGGTCTTAACCCTTACTCTGGCCTAATAGCTAAGGTCTTAGACTCGTACTCTGGCCTACAAGTTAAGGTCTTAACTCTTACTCTGGCCTACTGGTTAAGGTCTTAACACTTACTCTGGCCTAATAGCTAAGGTCTTAGACTTATACTCTGGGCTACTGGTTAAGGTCTTAGCTCTTACTCTGGCCTAATAGCTAAGGTCTTAACTCTTACTCTGGCATATTAGCTAAGGTCTTAGACTCGTACTCTGGCCTAATGGTTAAGGTTTTAACTCTTACTCTGGCCTACTGGTTAAGGTCTTAACTCTTACTCTGGCCTAATAGCTAGGGTCTTAGACTCGTACTCTGGCCCAATGTTTAAGGTTTTAACTCTTACTCTGGCCTAATAGCTAAGGTCTTAACTCTTACTCTGGCCTAATAGCTAAGGTCTTAGACTCGTACTATGGCCTAATGGTTAAGGTCTTAACTCTTACTCTGGCCTAATAGCAAAGGTCTTAACTCTTACTCCTGCCTAATAGCTAAGGTATTAGACTCGTACTCTGGCCTAATGGTTAAGGTCTTAACTCTTACTCTGCCCTACTGATTAAGGTCTTAGACTCGTACTCTGGCCTAATAGATAAGGTCTTAGACTCGTACTCTGGCCTAATGGTTAAGGTCTTAACTCTTACTCTGGCCTAATAGCTAAGGTCTTAGACTCGTACTGTGGCCTGCAGGTTAAGGTCTTAACTCTTACTCTGGCCTAATAGCTAAGGTCTTAACTCTTACTCTGGCCTAATAGCTAAGGTCTTAGACTCGTACTCTCGCCTACAGGTTAAGGTCTTAACTCTTACTCTGGCCTAATAGCTAAGGTCTTAGACTCGTACTCTGGCCTAATAGCTAAGGTCTTAGACTCATACTCTGGCCTAATAGGTAAGGTCTTAGACTTGTACTCTGGCCTAATGGTTAATGTCTTAACTCTTACTCTGGCCTAATAGCTAAGGTCTTAACTCTTACTCTGGCCTAATATCTAAGGTCTTAGACTCGTACTCTGGCCTAATGGTTAAGGTCTTAACTCTAACTCTGGCCTAATAGCTAAGGTCTTAGACTCGTACTATGGCCTAATGGTTAAGGTCTTAACTCTTACTCGGGCCTACTGGTTAAGGTCTTAACTCTTACTCTGGCCTAATAGCTAATGTCTTAGACTCGTACTCTGGCCTAATGGTTAATATCTTAACTCTTACTCTGGACTAATAGCTAAAGTCTTAGACTCGCACTCTGGCCTAATAGCTAAGGTCTTACACTCGTACTCTGGCCTAATGGTTAAGGTCTTAACTCTTACTCTGGCCTACTGGTTAAGGTCTTAACTCTTACTCTGGCCTAATAGCTGAGGTCTTAACTCTTACTCTGGCCTAATAGCTAAGGTCGTAGACTCGTACTGTGGCCTAATGTTTATGGTCTTAACTCTTACACTGGCCTACTGGTTAAGGTCTTAACCCTTACCATGGCCTAATAGCTAAGGTCTTAGACTCGTACTCTGGCCTAAAGGTTAAGGTCTTAACTCCTACTCTGTCCTACTGGTTACAGTCTTAACTCTTACTCTGGCCTAATAGCTAAGGTCCCAGACTCATACTCTGGCCTACTGGTTAAGGTCTTAACTCTTACTCTGGCCTAATAGCTAAGGTCTTAACTCTTACTCTGGCCTAATAGCTAAGGTCTTAGACTCGTACTCTGGCCTAATAGTTAAGGTCTTAACTCTTACTCTGGCCTACTGCTTAAGGTCTTAACTCTTATTCAGGCCTAATAGCTAAGGTCTAAGACTCGTACTCTGGCCTAATAGCTAAGGTCTTAGACTCGTACTCTGTCCTACTGGTTAAAGTCTTAACTCTTACTCTGGCCTAATAGCTAAGGTCTTAACTCTTACTCTGGCCTACTGGTTAAGGTCTTAACTCCTACTCTGGCCTAATAGCTAAGGTCTTAGAATCGTACTCTGGCCTAATACCTAAGGTCTTAACTCTTACTCTGGCCTAATAGCTAAGGTCTTAGACTCGTACTCTGGCCTAATGGTTAAGGTCTTAACTCTTACTCTGGCCTACTGGTTAAGGTCGTAACTCTTACTCTGGCCTAATAGCTAAGGTCTTAGACTCGTACTCTGGCCTAATGGTTAAGGTCTTAACTCTTACTCTGGCCTACTGGTTAAGGTCTTAACTCTTACTCTGGCCTAATAGCTAAGGTCTTAGACTCGTACTCTGGCCCAATGTTTAAGGTCTTAACTCTAACTCTGGCCTAATAGCTAAGGTCTTAACTCTTACTCTGGCCTAATAGCTAAGGTCTTAGACTCGTACTATGGCCTACAGGTTAAGGTCTTAACTCTTACTCTGGCCTAATAACTAAGGTCTTAGACTCGTACTCTGGCCTACTGGTTAAGGTCTTAACTCTTACTCTGGCCTAATAGCTAAGGTCTTAACTCTTACTCTGGCCTAATAGCTAAGGTCTTAGACTTGTTCTATGGCCTAATGGTTAAGGTCTTAACTCTTACTCTGGCCTAATAGCAAAGGTCTTAGACTCGTAATCTGGCCTAATAGCTAAGGTCTTAGACAAATACTCTGGCCTAATGGTTAAGGTCTTAACTCTTACTCTGGCCTAATAGCTAAGGTCTTAGACTCGTACACTGGCCAAATAGCTAAGGTCTTAGACTAGTACTCTGGCCTACTGTTTAAGGTCTTAACTCTTACTCTGGCCTAATAGCTAAGGTCTTAACTCTTACTCCTGCCTAATAGCTAAGGTCTTAGAATCGTACTCTGGCCTAATGGTTAAGGTCTTAACTCTTACTCTGGCCTAATAGATAAGGTCTTAGACACGTACTCTGGCCTAATGGTTAAGGTCTTAACTCTTACTCTGGCCTAATAGCTAAGGTATTAACTCTTACTCTGGCCTAATAGCTAAGGCCTTAGACTCGTACTCCGGCCTAACGGTTAAGGTCTTAACTCTTACTCTGGCCTAATAGCTAAGGTCTTAGACTCGTACACTGGCCAAATAGCTAAGGTCTTAGACTAGTACTCTGGCCTAATGGTTAAGGTCTTAACTCTTACTCTGGCCTAATAGCTAATGTCTTAGACTCGTACACTGGCCTAATAGCTAAGGTCTTAGACTCGTACTCTGGCATACTGGTTAAGGTCTTAACTCTTACTCTGGCCTACTGGTTAAGGTCTTAACTCTTACTCTGGCCTAATAGCTAAGGTCTTAGACTTGTACTCTGGCCTAATAGCTAAGGTCTTCGACTCGTGCTCTGGCCTACTGGTTTAGGTCTTAACTCTTACTCTGGCCTACTGGTAAGGTCTTAACTCTTACTCTGGCCTAATAGCTAAGGTCTTAACTCTTACTCTGGCCTAATAGCTAAGGTCTTAGACTCGTACTATGGCCTACTGTTTAAGGTCTTAACTCTTACTCTGGCCTAATAGCTAAGGTCTTAACTCTTACTCCTGCCTAATAGCTAAGGTCTTAGAATCGTACTCTGGCCTAATGGTTAAGGTCTTAACTCTTACTCTGGCCTAATAGATAAGGTCTTAGACTCGTACTCTGGCCTAATGGTTAAGGTCTTAACTCTTACTCTGGCCTAATAGCTAAGGTATTAACTCTTACTCTGGCCTAATAGCTAAGGTCTTAGACTCGTACTCCGGCCTAACGGTTAAGGTCTTAACTCTTACTCTGGCCTAATAGCTAAGGTCTTAGACTCGTACACTGGCCTAATAGCTAAGGTCTTAGACTAGTACTCTGGCCTAATGGTTAAGGTCTTAACTCTTACTCTGGCCTAATAGCTAAGGTCTTAGACTCGTACTCTGGCTTAATGGTTAAAGTCTTAACTTTTACTCTGGCCTAATAGCTAAGGTCTTAACTCTTATTCTGGCCTAATAGCTAAGGTCTTAGACTCGTACTCTGACCTACTGGTTAAGGTCTTAACTCTTACTCTGATCTGCTGGTTAAGGTCTTAACACTTACTCTGGCCTAATAGCTAAGGTCTTAGACTCGTACTCTGGCCTAATAGCTAAGGTCTAACACTCCTACTCTGGCCTAATAGCTAAGGTCTTAACTCTTACTCTGGCCTAATAGCTAAGGTCTTAGACTCGTACTCTGGCCTAAAAGCTAAGGTCTCAACTCTTACTCTGGCCTAATAGCTAAGGTCTTAGACTCGTACTCTGGCCTAATAGCTAAGGTCTTAACTCTTACTCTGGCCTAATAGCTAAGGTCTTAGACTCATTCTCTAGCCTACTGGTTAAGGTCTTAACTCTTACTCTGGCCTACTGGTTAAGGTCTTAACTCTTACTCTGGCCTAATAGCTAAGGTCTTAAATCTCACTCTGGCCTAATAGCTAAGGTCTTAGACTCGTACTCTGGCCTAATTGTTAAGGTCTTAATTCTTACTCTGGCCTACTGGTTAAGGTCCTAACTCTTACTCTGGCCGAATAGCTAAGGTCTTAGACTCGTACTCTGGCCTACAGGTTGAGGTCTTAACTCTTACTCTGGCCTACTGGTTAAGGTTTTAACTCTTACTCTGGCCTAATAGCTAAGGTCTTAGACTCGTACTCTGGCCTACTGGTTAAGGTCTTAACTCTTACTCTGGCCTAACAGCTAAGGTCTTAACTCTTACTCTGGCCTAATAGCTAAGGTCTTAGACTCACACTCTGGCCTGATGTTTATGGTCTTAACTATTACACTGGCCTACTGGTTAAGGTCTTAACCCTTACTCTGGCCTAATAGCTAAGGTCTTGGACTCGTACTCTGGCCTACAAGTTAAGGTCTTAACTCTTACTCTGGCCTACTGGTTAAGGTCTTAACACTTACTCTGGCCTAATAGCTAAGGTCTTAGACTTATACTCTGGGCTACTGGTTAAGGTCTTAACTCTTACTCTGGCCTAATAGCTAAGGTCTTAACTCTTACTCTGGCATATTAGCTAAGGTCTTAGACTCGTACTCTGGCCTAATAGTTAAGGTCTTAACTCTTACTCTGGCCTACTGGTTAAGGTCTTAACTCTTACTCTGGCCTAATAGCTAGGGTCTTAGACTCGTACTCTGGCCCAATGTTTAAGGTTTTAACTCTTACTCTGGCCTAATAGCTAAGGTATTAACTCTTACTCTGGCCTAATAGCTAAGGTCTTAGACTCGTACTATGGCCTAATGGTTAAGGTCTTAACTCTTACTCTGGCCTAATAGCAAAGGTCTTAACTCTTACTCCTGCCTCATAGCTAAGGTATTAGACTCGTACTCTGGCCTAATGGTTAAGGTCTTAACTCTTACTCTGCCCTACTGATTAAGGTCTTAGACTCATACTCTGGCCTAATAGATAAGGTCTTAGACTCGTACTCTGGCCTAATGGTTAAGGTCCTAACTCTTACTCTGGCCTAATAGCTAAGGTCTTAGACTCGTACTGTGGCCTGCAGGTTAAGGTCTTAACTCTTACTCTGGCCTAATAGCTAAGGTCTTAACTCTTACTCCTGCCTAATAGCTAAGGTCTTAGAATCGTACTCTGGCCTAATGGTTAAGGTCTCAACTCTTACTCTGGCCTAATAGATAAGGTCTTAGACTTGTACTCTGGCCTAATGGTTAAGGTCTTAACTCTTACTCTGGCCTAATAGCTAAGGTATTAACTCTTACTCTGGCCTAATAGCTAAGGTCTTAGACTCGTACTACGGCCTAACGGTTAAGGTCTTAACTCTTACTCTGGCCTAATAGCTAAGGTCTTAGACTCGTACACTGGCCAAATAGCTAAGGTCTTAGACTAGTACTCTGGCCTAATGGTTAAGGTCTTAACACTTACTCTGGCCTAATAGCTAATGTCTTAGACTCATACTCTGGCCTAATAGCTAAGGTCTTAGACTCGTACTGTGGCCTGCAGGTTAAGGTCTTAACTCTTACTCTGGCCTAATAGCTAAGGTCTTAACTCTTACTCCTGCCTAATAGCTAAGGTCTTAGAATCGTACTCTGGCCTACTGGTTAAGGTTTTAACTCTTACTCTGGCCTAATAGCTAAGGTCTTAGACTCGTACTCTGGCCTACTGGTTAAGGTCTTAACTCTTACTCTGGCCTAACAGCTAAGGTCTTAACTCTTACTCTGGCCTAATAGCTAAGGTCTTAGACTCACACTCTGGCCTGATGTTTATGGTCTTAACTATTACACTGGCCTACTGGTTAAGGTCTTAACCCTTACTCTGGCCTAATAGCTAAGGTCTTAGACTCGTACTCTGGCCTACAAGTTAAGGTCTTAACTCTTACTCTGGCCTACTGGTTAAGGTCTTAACACTTACTCTGGCCTAATAGCTAAGGTCTTAGACTTATACTCTGGGCTACTGGTTAAGGTCTTAACTCTTACTCTGGCCTAATAGCTAAGGTCTTAACTCTTACTCTGGCATATTAGCTAAGGTCTTAGACTCGTACTCCGGCCTAACGGTTAAGGTCTTAACTCTTACTCTGGCCTAATAGCTAAGGTCTTAGACTCGTACACTGGCCAAATAGCTAAGGTCTTAGACTAGTACTCTGGCCTAATGGTTAAGGTCTTAACTCTTACTCTGGCCTAATAGCTAATGTCTTAGACTCGTACACTGGCCTAATAGCTAAGGTCTTAGACTCGTACTCTGGCATACTGGTTAAGGTCTTAACTCTTACTCTGGCCTACTGGTTAAGGTCTTAACTCTTACTCTGGCCTAATAGCTAAGGTCTTAGACTCGTACTCTGGCCTAATAGCTAAGGTCTTCGACTCGTGCTCTGGCCTACTGGTTAAGGTCTTAACTCTTACTCTGGCATACTGGTAAGGTCTTAACTCTTACTCTGGCCTAATAGCTAAGGTCTTAACTCTTACTCTGGCCTAATAGCTAAGGTCTTAGACTCGTACTATGGCCTACTGTTTAAGGTCTTAACTCTTACTCTGGCCTAATAGCTAAGGTCTTAACTCTTACTCCTGCCTAATAGCTAAGGTCTTAGAATCGTACTCTGGCCTAATGGTTAAGGTCTTAACTCTTACTCTGGCCTAATAGATAAGGTCTTAGACTCGTACTCTGGCCTAATGGTTAAGGTCTTAACTCTTACTCTGGCCTAATAGCTAAGGTATTAACTCTTACTCTGGCCTAATAGCTAAGGTCTTAGACTCGTACTCCGGCCTAACGGTTAAGGTCTTAACTCTTACTCTGGCCTAATAGCTAAGGTCTTAGACTCGTACACTGGCCTAATAGCTAAGGTCTTAGACTAGTACTCTGGCCTAATGGTTAAGGTCTTAACTCTTACTCTGGCCTAATAGCTAAGGTCTTAGACTTGTACTCTGGCTTAATGGTTAAAGTCTTAACTTTTACTCTGGCCTAATAGCTAAGGTCTTAACTCTTATTCTGGCCTAATAGCTAAGGTCTTAGACTCGTACTCTGACCTACTGGTTAAGGTCTTAACTCTTACTCTGATCTGCTGGTTAAGGTCTTAACACTTACTCTGGCCTAATAGCTAAGGTCTTGGACTCGTACTCTGGCCTACAAGTTAAGGTCTTAACTCTTACTCTGGCCTACTGGTTAAGGTCTTAACACTTACTCTGGCCTAATAGCTAAGGTCTTAGACTTATACTCTGGGCTACTGGTTAAGGTCTTAACTCTTACTCTGGCCTAATAGCTAAGGTCTTAACTCTTACTCTGGCATATTAGCTAAGGTCTTAGACTCGTACTCTGGCCTAATAGTTAAGGTCTTAACTCTTACTCTGGCCTACTGGTTAAGGTCTTAACTCTTACTCTGGCCTAATAGCTAAGGTCTTAACTCTTACTCTGGCCTACTGGTTAAGGTCTTAACTCCTACTCTGGCCTAATAGCTAAGGTCTTAGACTCGTACTCTGGCATAATAGCTAAGGTCTTAACTCTTACTCTGGCCTAATAGCTAAGGTCTTAGACTCGTACTATGGCCTAATGGTTAAGGTCTTAACTCTTACTCTGGCCTAATAGCAAAGGTCTTAACTCTTACTCCTGCCTCATAGCTAAGGTATTAGACTCGTACTCTGGCCTAATGGTTAAGGTCTTAACTCTTACTCTGCCCTACTGATTAAGGTCTTAGACTCATACTCTGGCCTAATAGATAAGGTCTTAGACTCGTACTCTGGCCTAATGGTTAAGGTCCTAACTCTTACTCTGGCCTAATAGCTAAGGTCTTAGACTCGTACTGTGGCCTGCAGGTTAAGGTCTTAACTCTTACTCTGGCCTAATAGCTAAGGTCTTAACTCTTGCTCCTGCCTAATAGCTAAGGTCTTAGAATCGTACTCTGGCCTAATGGTTAAGGTCTCAACTCTTACTCTGGCCTAATAGATAAGGTCTTAGACTCGTACTCTGGCCTAATGGTTAAGGTCTTAACTCTTACTCTGGCCTAATAGCTAAGGTATTAACTCTTACTCTGGCCTAATAGCTAAGGTCTTAGACTCGTACTACGGCCTAACGGTTAAGGTCTTAACTCTTACTCTGGCCTAATAGCTAAGGTCTTAGACTCGTACACTGGCCAAATAGCTAAGGTCTTAGACTAGTACTCTGGCCTAATGGTTAAGGTCTTAACACTTACTCTGGCCTAATAGCTAATGTCTTAGACTCATACTCTGGCCTAATAGCTAAGGTCTTAGACTCGTACTGTGGCCTGCAGGTTAAGGTCTTAACTCTTACTCTGGCCTAATAGCTAAGGTCTTAACTCTTACTCCTGCCTAATAGCTAAGGTCTTAGAATCGTACTCTGGCCTACTGGTTAAGGTTTTAACTCTTACTCTGGCCTAATAGCTAAGGTCTTAGACTCGTACTCTGGCCTACTGGTTAAGGTCTTAACTCTTACTCTGGCCTAACAGCTAAGGTCTTAACTCTTACTCTGGCCTAATAGCTAAGGTCTTAGACTCACACTCTGGCCTGATGTTTATGGTCTTAACTATTACACTGGCCTACTGGTTAAGGTCTTAACCCTTACTCTGGCCTAATAGCTAAGGTCTTAGACTCGTACTCTGGCCTACAAGTTAAGGTCTTAACTCTTACTCTGGCCTACTGGTTAAGGTCTTAACACTTACTCTGGCCTAATAGCTAAGGTCTTAGACTTATACTCTGGGCTACTGGTTAAGGTCTTAACTCTTACTCTGGCCTAATAGCTAAGGTCTTAACTCTTACTCTGGCATATTAGCTAAGGTCTTAGACTCGTACTCCGGCCTAACGGTTAAGGTCTTAACTCTTACTCTGGCCTAATAGCTAAGGTCTTAGACTCGTACACTGGCCAAATAGCTAAGGTCTTAGACTAGTACTCTGGCCTAATGGTTAAGGTCTTAACTCTTACTCTGGCCTAATAGCTAAGGTATTAACTCTTACTCTGGCCTAATAGCTAAGGTCTTAGACTCGTACTACGGCCTAACGGTTAAGGTCTTAACTCTTACTCTGGCCTAATAGCTAAGGTCTTAGACTCAGACTATGGCCTACAGGTTAAGGTCTTAACTCTTACTCTGGCCTACTGGTTAAGGTCTTAACTCTTACTCTGGCCTAATAGCTAAGGTCTTAGACTCGTACTCTGGCCTACAGGTTGAGGTCTTAACTCTTACTCTGGCCTACTGGTTAAGGTCTTAACTCTTACTCTGGCCTAATAGCTAAGGTCTTAGACTCGTACACTGGCCAAATAGCTAAGGTCTTAGACTAGTACTCTGGCCTAATGGTTAAGGTCTTAACTCTTACTCTGGCCTAATAGCTAATGTCTTAGACTCGTACACTGGCCTAATAGCTAAGGTCTTAGACTCGTACTCTGGCATACTGGTTAAGGTCTTAACTCTTACTCTGGCCTACTGGTTAAGGTCTTAACTCTTACTCTGGCCTAATAGCTAAGGTCTTAGACTCGTACTCTGGCCTAATAGCTAAGGTCTTCGACTCGTGCTCTGGCCTACTGGTTAAGGTCTTAACTCTTACTCTGGCATACTGGTAAGGTCTTAACTCTTACTCTGGCCTAATAGCTAAGGTCTTAACTCTTACTCTGGCCTAATAGCTAAGGTCTTAGACTCGTACTATGGCCTACTGATTAAGGTCTTAACTCTTACTCTGGCCTAATAGCTAAGGTCTTAACTCTTACTCCTGCCTAATAGCTAAGGTCTTAGAATCGTACTCTGGCCTAATGGTTAAGGTCTTAACTCTTACTCTGGCCTAATAGATAAGGTCTTAGACTCGTACTCTGGCCTAATGGTTAAGGTCTTAACTCTTACTCTGGCCTAATAGCTAAGGTATTAACTCTTACTCTGGCCTAATAGCTAAGGTCTTAGACTTGTACTCTGGCTTAATGGTTAAAGTCTTAACTTTTACTCTGGCCTAATAGCTAAGGTCTTAACTCTTATTCTGGCCTAATAGCTAAGGTCTTAGACTCGTACTCTGACCTACTGGTTAAGGTCTTAACTCTTACTCTGATCTGCTGGTTAAGGTCTTAACACTTACTCTGGCCTAATAGCTAAGGTCTTGGACTCGTACTCTGGCCTACAAGTTAAGGTCTTAACTCTTACTCTGGCCTACTGGTTAAGGTCTTAACACTTACTCTGGCCTAATAGCTAAGGTCTTAGACTTATACTCTGGGCTACTGGTTAAGGTCTTAACTCTTACTCTGGCCTAATAGCTAAGGTCTTAACTCTTACTCTGGCATATTAGCTAAGGTCTTAGACTCGTACTCTGGCCTAATAGTTAAGGTCTTAACTCTTACTCTGGCCTACTGGTTAAGGTCTTAACTCTTACTCTGGCCTAATAGCTAGGGTCTTAGACTCGTACTCTGGCCCAATGTTTAAGGTTTTAACTCTTACTCTGGCCTAATAGCTAAGGTCTTAACTCTTACTCTGGCCTAATAGCTAAGGTCTTAGACTCGTACTATGGCCTAATGGTTAAGGTCTTAACTCTTACTCTGGCCTAATAGCAAAGGTCTTAACTCTTACTCCTGCCTCATAGCTAAGGTATTAGACTCGTACTCTGGCCTAATGGTTAAGGTCTTAACTCTTACTCTGCCCTACTGATTAAGGTCTTAGACTCATACTCTGGCCTAATAGATAAGGTCTTAGACTCGTACTCTGGCCTAATGGTTAAGGTCCTAACTCTTACTCTGGCCTAATAGCTAAGGTCTTAGACTCGTACTGTGGCCTGCAGGTTAAGGTCTTAACTCTTACTCTGGCCTAATAGCTAAGGTCTTAACTCTTACTCCTGCCTAATAGCTAAGGTCTTAGAATCGTACTCTGGCCTAATGGTTAAGGTCTCAACTCTTACTCTGGCCTAATAGATAAGGTCTTAGACTCGTACTCTGGCCTAATGGTTAAGGTCTTAACTCTTACTCTGGCCTAATAGCTAAGGTATTAACTCTTACTCTGGCCTAATAGCTAAGGTCTTAGACTCGTACTACGGCCTAACGGTTAAGGTCTTAACTCTTACTCTGGCCTAATAGCTAAGGTCTTAGACTCGTACACTGGCCAAATAGCTAAGGTCTTAGACTAGTACTCTGGCCTAATGGTTAAGGTCTTAACACTTACTCTGGCCTAATAGCTAATGTCTTAGACTCATACTCTGGCCTAATAGCTAAGGTCTTAGACTCGTACTGTGGCCTGCAGGTTAAGGTCTTAACTCTTACTCTGGCCTAATAGCTAAGGTCTTAACTCTTACTCCTGCCTAATAGCTAAGGTCTTAGAATCGTACTCTGGCCTACTGGTTAAGGTTTTAACTCTTACTCTGGCCTAATAGCTAAGGTCTTAGACTCGTACTCTGGCCTACTGGTTAAGGTCTTAACTCTTACTCTGGCCTAACAGCTAAGGTCTTAACTCTTACTCTGGCCTAATAGCTAAGGTCTTAGACTCACACTCTGGCCTGATGTTTATGGTCTTAACTATTACTCTGGCCTACTGGTTAAGGTCTTAACCCTTACTCTGGCCTAATAGCTAAGGTCTTAGACTCGTACTCTGGCCTACAAGTTAAGGTCTTAACTCTTACTCTGGCCTACTGGTTAAGGTCTTAACACTTACTCTGGCCTAATAGCTAAGGTCTTAGACTTATACTCTGGGCTACTGGTTAAGGTCTTAACTCTTACTCTGGCCTAATAGCTAAGGTCTTAACTCTTACTCTGGCATATTAGCTAAGGTCTTAGACTCGTACTCCGGCCTAACGGTTAAGGTCTTAACTCTTACTCTGGCCTAATAGCTAAGGTCTTAGACTCGTACACTGGCCAAATAGCTAAGGTCTTAGACTAGTACTCTGGCCTAATGGTTAAGGTCTTAACTCTTACTCTGGCCTAATAGCTAATGTCTTAGACTCGTACACTGGCCTAATAGCTAAGGTCTTAGACTCGTACTCTGGCATACTGGTTAAGGTCTTAACTCTTACTCTGGCCTACTGGTTAAGGTCTTAACTCTTACTCTGGCCTAATAGCTAAGGTCTTAGACTCGTACTCTGGCCTAATAGCTAAGGTCTTCGACTCGTGCTCTGGCCTACTGGTTAAGGTCTTAACTCTTACTCTGGCATACTGGTAAGGTCTTAACTCTTACTCTGGCCTAATAGCTAAGGTCTTAACTCTTACTCTGGCCTAATAGCTAAGGTCTTAGACTCGTACTATGGCCTACTGTTTAAGGTCTTAACTCTTACTCTGGCCTAATAGCTAAGGTCTTAACTCTTACTCCTGCCTAATAGCTAAGGTCTTAGAATCGTACTCTGGCCTAATGGTTAAGGTCTTAACTCTTACTCTGGCCTAATAGATAAGGTCTTAGACTCGTACTCTGGCCTAATGGTTAAGGTCTTAACTCTTACTCTGGCCTAATAGCTAAGGTATTAACTCTTACTCTGGCCTAATAGCTAAGGTCTTAGACTCGTACTCCGGCCTAACGGTTAAGGTCTTAACTCTTACTCTGGCCTAATAGCTAAGGTCTTAGACTCGTACACTGGCCTAATAGCTAAGGTCTTAGACTAGTACTCTGGCCTAATGGTTAAGGTCTTAACTCTTACTCTGGCCTAATAGCTAAGGTCTTAGACTTGTACTCTGGCTTAATGGTTAAAGTCTTAACTTTTACTCTGGCCTAATAGCTAAGGTCTTAACTCTTATTCTGGCCTAATAGCTAAGGTCTTAGACTCGTACTCTGACCTACTGGTTAAGGTCTTAACTCTTACTCTGATCTGCTGGTTAAGGTCTTAACACTTACTCTGGCCTAATAGCTAAGGTCTTAGACTCGTACTCTGGCCTAATAGCTAAGGTCTAACACTCCTACTCTGGCCTAATAGCTAAGGTCTTAACTCTTACTCTGGCCTAATAGCTAAGGTCTTAGACTCGTACTCTGGCCTAAAAGCTAAGGTCTCAACTCTTACTCTGGTCTAATAGCTAAGGTCTTAGACTCGTACTCTGGCCTAATAGCTAAGGTCTTAACTCTTACTCTGGCCTAATAGCTAAGGTCTTAGACTCATACTCTAGCCTACTGGTTAAGGTCTTAACTCTTACTCTGGCCTACTGGTTAAGGTCTTAACTCTTACTCTGGCCTAATAGCTAAGGTCTTAAATCTCACTCTGGCCTAATAGCTAAGGTCTTAGACTCGTACTCTGGCCTAATTGTTAAGGTCTTAATTCTTACTCTGGCCTACTGGTTAAGGTCCTAACTCTTACTCTGGCCGAATAGCTAAGGTCTTAGACTCGTACTCTGGCCTACAGGTTGAGGTCTTAACTCTTACTCTGGCCTACTGGTTAAGGTTTTAACTCTTACTCTGGCCTAATAGCTAAGGTCTTAGACTCGTACTCTGGCCTACTGGTTAAGGTCTTAACTCTTACTCTGGCCTAACAGCTAAGGTCTTAACTCTTACTCTGGCCTAATAGCTAAGGTCTTAGACTCACACTCTGGCCTGATGTTTATGGTCTTAACTATTACACTGGCCTACTGGTTAAGGTCTTAACCCTTACTCTGGCCTAATAGCTAAGGTCTTAGACTCGTACTCTGGCCTACAAGTTAAGGTCTTAACTCTTACTCTGGCCTACTGGTTAAGGTCTTAACACTTACTCTGGCCTAAAAGCTAAGGTCTTAGACTTATACTCTGGGCTACTGGTTAAGGTCTTAACTCTTACTCTGGCCTAATAGCTAAGGTCTTAACTCTTACTCTGGCATATTAGCTAAGGTCTTAGACTCATACTCTGGCCTAATAGTTAAGGTCTTAACTCTTACTCTGGCCTACTGGTTAAGGTCTTAACTCTTACTCTGGCCTAATAGCTAGGGTCTTAGACTCGTACTCTGGCCCAATGTTTAAGGTTTTAACTCTTACTCTGGCCTAATAGCTAAGGTCTTAACTCTTACTCTGGCCTAATAGCTAAGGTCTTAGACTCGTACTATGGCCTAATGGTTAAGGTCTTAACTCTTACTCTGGCCTAATAGCAAAGGTCTTAACTCTTACTCCTGCCTCATAGCTAAGGTATTAGACTCGTACTCTGGCCTAATGGTTAAGGTCTTAACTCTTACTCTGCCCTACTGATTAAGGTCTTAGACTCATACTCTGGCCTAATAGATAAGGTCTTAGACTCGTACTCTGGCCTAATGGTTAAGGTCCTAACTCTTACTCTGGCCTAATAGCTAAGGTCTTAGACTCGTACTGTGGCCTGCAGGTTAAGGTCTTAACTCTTACTCTGACCTAATAGCTAAGGTCTTAACTCTTACTCTGGCCTAATAGCTAAGGTCTTAGACTTGTACTCTCGCCTACAGGTTAAGGTCTTAACTCTTACTCTGGCCTAACAGCTAAGGTCTTAACTCTTACTCTGGCCTAATAGCTAAGGTCTTAGACTCACACTCTGGCCTAATGTTTATGGTCTTAACTATTACACTGGCCTACTGGTTAAGGTCTTAACCCTTACCATGGCCTAATAGCTAAGGTCTTAGACTCGTACTCTGGCCTACAAGTTAAGGTCTTAACTCTTACTCTGGCCTACTGGTTAAGGTCTTAACACTTACTCTGGCTTAATAGCTAAGGTCTTAGACTTATACTCTGGGCTACTGGTTAAGGTCTTAACTCTTACTCTGGCCTAATAGCTAAGGTCTTAACTCTTACTCTGGCCTAATAGCTAAGGTCTTAGACTCGTACTCTGGCCTAATAGTTAAGGTCTTAACTCTTACTCTGGCCTACTGGTTAAGGTCTTAACTCTTACTCTGGCCTAATAGCTAAGGTCTTAACTCTTACTCTGGCCTACTGGTTAAGGTCTTAACTCCTACTCTGGCCTAATAGCTAAGGTCTTAGACTCGTACTCTGGCCTAATAGCTAATGTCTTAACTCTTACTCTGGCCTAATAGCTAAGGTCTTAGACTCGTACTCTGGCCTAATGGTTAAGGTCTTAACTCTTACTCTGGCCTACTGGTTAAGGTCGTAACTCTTACTCTGACCTAATAGCTAAGGTCTTAGACTCGTACTCTAACCTAATGGTTAAGGTCTTAACTCTTACTCTGGCCTACTGGTTAACGTCTTAACTCTTACTCTGGCCTAATAGTTAAGGTCTTAGACTCGTACTCTGGCCCAATGTTTAAGGTCTTAACTCTTACTCTGGCCTAATAGCTAAGGTCTTAGACTCGTACTATGGCCTACAGGTTAAGGTCTTAACTCTTACTCTGGCCTAATAGCTAAGGTCTTAGACTCATACTATGGCCTAATTGTTAAGGTCTTAACTCTTACTCTGGCCCACTGGTTAAGGTCTTAACTCTTACTCTGGCCTAATAGCTAAGGTCTTAACTCTTACTCTGGCGTAATAGCAAAGATCTTAGACTCGTAATCTGGCCTAATAGCTAAGGTCTTAACTCTTACTCTGGCCTAATAGCTAAGGTCTTAGACTCGTACTATGGCCTACTGGTTAAGGTCTTAACTCTTACTCTGGCCTAATAGCTAAGGTCTTAACTCTTACTCCTGCCTAATAGCTAAGGTCTTAGACTCGTACTCTGGCCTAATGGTTAAGGTCTTAACTCTTACTCTGGCCTAATATATATGGTCTTAGACTCATACTCTGGCCTAATGGTTAAGGTCTTAACTCTTACTCTGGCCTAATAGCTAAGGTCTTAACTCTTACTCTGGCCTAATAGCTAAGGTCTTAACTCGTACTCCGGCCTAATGGTTAAGGTCTTAACTCTTACTCTGGCCTAATAGCTAAGGTCTTAGACTCGTGCTCTGGCCTAATAGCTAATGTCTTAGACTCTTACTCTGGCCTACCGGTTAAGGTCTTAACTCTTACTCTGGCCTAATAGCTAAGGTCTTAGACTCTTACTCTGGCCTAATGGTTAAGGTCTTAACTCTTACTCTGGCCTACTGGTTAAGGTCTTAACTCTTACTCTGGCCTAATAGCTAAGGTCTTGGACTCGTACTCTGGCCCAATGTTTAAGGTCTTAACTCTTACTCTGGCCTAATAGCTAAGGTCTTAACTCTTACTCTGGCCTAATAGCTAAGGTCTTAACTCTTACTCTGGCCTAATAGCTAAGGTCTTAGACTCGTACTATGGCCTACAGGTTAAGGTCTTAACTCTTACTCTGGCCTAATAGCTAAGGTCTTAGACTTGTACTCTGGCCTTCTGGTTAAGGTCTTAACTCTTACTCTGGCCTAATAGCTAAGGTCTTAACTCTTACTCTGGCCTAATAGCTAAGGTCTTAGACGTGTACTATGGCCTAATGGTTAAGGTCTTAACTCTTACTCTGGCCTAATAGCAAAGGTCTTAGACTCGTAATCTGGCCTAATAGCTAAGGTCTTAGACAAGTACTCTGGCCTAATGGTTAAGGTCTTAACTCTTACTCTGGCCTAATAGCTAAGGTCTTAGACTCGTACTCTGTCCTACAGGTTAAGGTCTTAACTCTTACTCTGGCCTAATAGCTAAGGTCTTAGACTCGTACTCTGGCCTAATGGTTAAGGTCTTAACTCTTACTCTGGCCTAATAGCTAAGGTCTTAGACTCGCACTCTGGCCTAACAGCTAAGGTCTTAGACTCGTATTCTGGCCTAATGGTTAAGGTCTTAACTCTTACTCTGGCCTAATAGTTAAAGTCTTAGACTCGTACTATGGCCTAATGGTTAAGGTCTTAACTCTTGCTCTGGCCTACTGATTAAGGTCTTAACACTTACTCTGACCTAATAGCTAATGTCTTAGACTCATACTCTGGCCTAATGGTTAAGGTCTTAACTCTTACTCTGGCCTAATAGCTAAGGTCTTAGACTCGCACTCTGGCCTAATAGCTAAGGTCTTAGACTCGTACTCTGGCCTAATGGTTAAGGTCTTAACTCTTACTCTGGCCTAATAGCTAAGGTCTTAACTCTTACTCTGGCCTAATAGCTAAGGTCTTAGACTCGTACTCTGGCCTACTGGTTAGGTCTTAACTCTTACTCTGGCCTTCTGTTTAAGGTCTTAACTCTTACTCTGGCCTAATAGCTAAGGTCTTAGACTCGTACTCTGGCCTAATAGCTAAGGTCTTCGACTCGTGCTCTGGCCTAGTGGTTAAGGTCTTAACTCTTACTCTGACCTGCTGGTTAAGGTCTTAACTCTTACTTTGTCCTAATAGCTAAGGCTAAGGTCTTAGACTCGTACTCTGTCCTACAGGTTAAGGTCTTAACTCTTACTCTGGCCTACTGGTTAAGGTCTTAACTCTTACTCTGGCCTACTGGTTAAGGTCTTAACTCTTACTCTGGCCTAATAGCTAAGGTCTTAGACTCGTACTCTGGCCTAATAGCTAAGGTCTTCGACTCGTGCTCTGGCCTACTGGTTAAGGTCTTAACTCTTACTCTGGCCTAATAGCTAAGGTCTTAACTCTTACTCTGGCCTAATAGCTAAGGTCTTAGACTCGTACTCTGGCCTACTGGTTAAGGTCTTAACTCTTACTCTGGCCTACTGGTTAAGGTCTTAACTCTTACTCTGGCCTAATAGCTAAGGTCTTAGACTCCTACTCTGGCCTAATAGCTAAGGTCTTTGACTCGTGCTCTGGCCTACTGGTTAAGGTCTTAACTCTTACTCTGGCCTAATAGCTAAGGTCTTAACTCTTACTCTGGCCTAATAGCTAAGGTCTTAGACTCGTACTCTGGCCTAATGGTTAAGGTCTTAACTCTTACTCTGGCCTACTGGTTAAGGTCTTAACTCTTACTCTGGCCTAATAGCTAAGGTCTTAACTCTTACTCTGGCCTAATAGGTAAGGTCTTAGACTCGTACTCTGGCCTACTGGTTAAGGTCTTAACTCTTACACTTGCCTAATAGCTAAGGTCTAAGACTCCTACTCTGGCCTAATAGCTAAGGTCTTAACTCTTACTCTGGCCTAATAGCTAAGGTCTTAGACTCGTACTCTGGCCTAAAAGCTAAGGTCTTAACTCTTACTCTGGCCTAATAGCTAAGGTCTTAGACTCGTACTATGGCCTAATGGTTAAGGTCTTAACTCTTACTCTGGCCTACTGGTTAAGGTCTTAACTCTTACTCTGGCCTAATAGCTAAGGTCTTAGACTCATACTCTGGCCTAATGGTTAAGGTCTTAACGCTTACACTGGCCCACTGGTTAAGGTCTTAACTCTTACTCTGGCCTAATAGCTAAGGTCTTAACTCTTACTCTGGCCTAATAGCAAAGGTCTTAGACTCGTAATCTGGCCTAATAGGTAAGGTCTTAACTCTTACACTGGCCTAATAGCTAAGGTCTTAGACTCGTACTATGACCTACTGGTTAAGGTCTTTACTCTTACTCTGGCCTAATAGCTAAGGTCTTAACTCTTACTCCTGCCTAATAGCTAAGGTCTTAGAATCATACTCTGGCCCACTGGTTAAGGTCTTAACTCCTACTCTGGCCTAATAGCTAAGGTCTTAACTCTTACTCTGACCTAATAGCTAAGGTCTTAACTCTTACTCTGGCCTATTAGCTAAGGTCTTAGACTCGTACTCTGGCCTAATAGTTAAGGTCTTAACTCTTACTCTGGCCTACTGGTTAAGGTGTTAACTCTTACTCTGGCCTAATAGCTAAGGTCTTAGACTCGTACTCTAGCCTAATAGCTAAGGTCTTAGACTCGTACTCTGGCCTACTGGTTAAGGTCTTAACTCTTACTCTGGCCTAATAGCTAAGGTCTTAACTCTTACTCTGGCCTAATAGCTAAGGTCTTAACTCTTACTCTGGCCTATTAGCTAAGGTCTTAGACTCGTACTCTGGCCTAATGTTTAAGGTCTAAACTCTTACTCTGGCCTAATAGCTAAGGTCTTAGACTCGTACTCTGGCCTACTGGTTAAGGTCTTAACTCTTACTCTGGCCTAATAGCTAAGGTCTTAACTCTTACTCTGGCCTCTTAGCTAAGGTCTTAGACTTGTACTCTGGCCTAATAGTTAAGGTCTTAACTCTTACTCTGGCCTACTGGTTAAGGTCTTAACTCTTACTCTGGCCTAATAGCTAAGGTCTTAGACTCGTACTCTGGCCTAATAGCTAAGGTCTTAGACTCGTACTCTGGCCTACTGGTTAAGGTCTTAAATCTTACTCTGGCCTAATAGCTAAGGTCTTAACTCTTACTCTGGCCTAATAGCTAAGGTCTTAACTCTTACTCTGGCCTATTAGCTAAGGTCTTAGATTCGTACTCTGGCCTAATAGTTAAGGTCTTAACTCTTACTCTGGCCTACTGGTTAAGGTCTTAACTCTTACTCTGGCCTAATAGCTAAGGTCTTAGACTCGTACTCTGGCCTAATAGCTAAGGTCTTAGATTCGTACTCTGGCCTACTGGTTAAGGTCTTAACTCTTACTCTGGCCTAATAGCTAAGGTCTTAACTCTTACTCTGGCCTACTGGTTAAGGTCTTAACTCTTACTCTGGCCTAATAGCTAAGGTCTTAGACTCGTGCTCTGGCCTAATAGCTAAGGTCTTAACTCTTACTCTGGCCTAATAGCTAAGGTCTTAGACTCGTACTCTGGCCTAATGGTTAAGGTCTTAACTCTTACTCTGGCCTACTGGTTAAGGTCTTAACTCTTACTCTGGCCTAATAGCTAAGGTCTTAGACTCGTACTCTGGCCTAATGGTTAAGGTCTTAACTCTTACTCTGGCCTACTGGTTAAGGTCTTAACTCTTACTCTGGTCTAATAGCTAAGGTCTTAACTCTTACTCTGGCCTAATAGCAAAGGTCTTAGACTCGAAATTTGTCCTAATGGTTAATGTCTTAACTCTTACTCTGGCCTAATAGCTAAGGTCTTAGACTCGTACTATGGCCTACAGGTTAAGGTCTTAACTCTTACTCTGGCCTAATGTTTAAGGTCTTAACTCTTACTCTGGCCTAATAGCTAAGGTCTTAACTCTTACTCTGGCCTAATAGCTAAGGTCTTAGACTCGCACTCTGGCCTAATGGTTAAGGTCTTAACTCTTACTCTGGCCTACTGGTTAAGGTCTTAACTCTTACTCTGGCCTACTGGTTAAGGTCTTAACTCTTACTCTGGCCTAATAGCTAAGGTCTTAGACTCATACTCTGGCCTAATGGTTAAGGTCTTAACTCTTACTCTGGCCTAATAGCTAAGGTCTTAGACTTGTACTCTGGCCTAATATCTAAGGTCTTAGACGTGTACCATGGCCTAATGGTTAAGGTCTTAACTCTTACTCTGGCCTAATAGCTAAGGTCTTAACTCTTACTCTGGACTAATAGCTAAGGTCTTAGACTCGTACTCTGGCCTAATGGTTAAGGTCTTAACTTTTACTCTGGCCTAATAGCTAACGTCTTAACACTTACTCTGGCCTAATAGCTAAGGTCTTAGACTCGTACTATGGCCTAATGGTTAAGGTCTTAACTCTTACTCTGGCCTACTGGTTAAGGTCTTAACTCTTACTCTGGCCTAATAGCTAAGGTCTTAGACTCGTACTATGGCCTACAGGTTAAGGTCTTAGACTCGTACTCTGGCCTAATGGTTAAGGTCTTAACTATTACTCTGGCCTAATAGCTAAGGTCTTAACTCTTACTCTGGCCTGATAGCTAGGGTCTTAGACTCGTACTCTGGCCCAATGTTTAAGGTCTTAACTCTTACTCTGGCCTAATAGCTAAGGTCTTAACTCTTACTCTGGCCTAATAGCTAAGGTCTTAGACTCGTACTATGGCCTAATGGTTAAGGTCTTAACTCTTACTCTGGCCTAATAGCAAAGGTCTTAGACTCTTAATCTGGCCTAATAGCTAAGGTCTTAACTATTACTCTGGTCTAATAGCTAAGGTCTTAGACTCGTACTATGGCCTACAGGTTAAGGTCTTAACTCTTACTCTGGCCTAATAGCTAAGGTCTTAACTCTTAGTCCTGCCTAATAGCTAAGGTATTAGACTCGTACTCTGGCCTAATGGTTAAGGTCTTAACTCTTACTCTGCCCTACTGGTTAAGGTCTTAGAATCGTACTCTTGCCTAATAGATAAGGTCTTAGACTCGTACTCTGGCCTAATTGTTAATGTCTTAACTCTTACTCTGGCCTTTTAGCTAAGGTCTTAGACTCGTACCGTGGCCTGCAGGTTAAGGTCTTAACTCTTACTCTGGCCAAATAGCTAAGGTCTTAACTCTTACTCTGGCCTAATAGCTAAGGTCTTAGACTCGTACTCTCGCCTACAGGTTAAGGTCTTAACTCTTACTCTGGCCTAATAGCTAAGGTCTTAGACTCGTACTCTGGCCTAATAGCTAAGGTCTTAGACTCATACTCTGGCCTAATAGCTAAGGTCTTAGACTTGCACTCTGCCCTAATGGTTAAGGTCTTAACTCTTACTCTGGCCTAATAGCTAAGGTCTTAACTCTTACTCTGGCCTAATATCTAAGGTCTTAGACTCCTACTCTGGCCTAATGGTTAAGGTCTTAACTCTAACTCTGGCCTAATAGCTAAGGTCTTAGACTCGTACTATGGCCTAATGGTTAAGGTCTTAACTCTTACTCTGGCCTACTGGTTAAGGTCTTAACTCTTACTCTGGCCTAATAGCTAAGGTCTTAGACTCGTACTCTGGCCTAATGGTTAATGTCTTAACTCTTACTCTGGCCTAATAGCTAAGGTCTTAGACTCGCACTCTGGCCTAATAGCTAAGGTCTTACACTCGTACTCTGGCCTAATGGTTAAGGTCCTAATTCTTACTCTGGCCTACTGGTTAAGGTCTTAACTCTTACTCTGGCCTAAGAGCTGAGGTCTTAGACTCGTACTCTGGCCTACTGGTTAATGTCTTAACTCTTACTCTGGCCTAATAGCTAAGGTCGTAGACTCGTACTGTGGCCTAATGTTTATGGTCTTAACTCTTACACTGGCCTACTGGTTAAGGTCTTAACCTTTACCATGGCCTAATAGCTAAGGTCTTAGACTCGTACTCTGGCCTACAGGTTAAGGTCTTAACTCCTACTCTGTCCTACTGGTTACAGTCTTAACTCTTACTCTGGCCTAATAGCTAAGGTCCCAGACTCATACTCTGGCCTCATTGTTAAGGTCTTAACTCTTACTCTGGCCTAATAGCTAAGGTCTTAACTCTTACTCTGGCCTAATAGCTAAGGTCTTAGACTCGTACTCTGGCCTAATAGTTAAGGTCTTAACTCTTACTCTGGCCTACTGGTTAAGGTCTTAACTCTTACTCTGGCCTAATAGCTAAGGTCTTAACTCTTACTCTGGCCTACTGGTTAAGGTCTTAACTCCTACTCTGGCCTAATAGCTAAGGTCTTAGACTCGTACTCTGGCATAATAGCTAAGGTCTTAACTCTTACTCTGGCCTAATAGCTAAGGTCTTAGACTCGTACTCTGGCCTAATGGTTAAGGTCTTAACTCTTACTCTGGCCTACTGGTTAAGGTCGTAACTCTTACTCCGACCTAATAGCTAAGGTCTTAGACTCGTACTCTAGCCTAATGGTTAAGGTCTTAACTCTTACTCTGGCCTACTGGTTAACGTCTTAACTCTTACTCTGGCCTAATAGCTAAGGTCTTAGACTCGTACTCTGGCCCAATGTTTAAGGTCTTAACTCTTACTCTGGCCTAATAGCTAAGGTCTTAACTCTTACTCTGGCCTAATAGCTAAGGTCTTAGACTCGTACTATGGCCTACAGGTTAAGGTCTTAACTCTTACTCTGTCCTAATAGCTAAGGTCTTAGACTCGTACTCTGGCCTAATGGTTAAGGTCTTAACTCTTACTCTGGCCTACTGGTTAAGGTCTTAACTCTTACTCTGGCCTAATAGCTAAGGTCTTAACTCTTACTCTGGCCTAATAGCAAAGGTCTTAGACTCGAAATTTGTCCTAATGGTTAATGTCTTAACTCTTACTCTGGCCTAATAGCTAAGGTCTTAGACTCGTACTATGGCCTACAGGTTAAGGTCTTAACTCTTACTCTGGCCTAATGTTTAAGGTCTTAACTCTTACTCTGGCCTAATAGCTAAGGTCTTAACTCTTACTCTGGCCTAATAGCTAAGGTCTTAGACTCGCACTCTGGCCTAATGGTTAAGGTCTTAACTCTTACTCTGGCCTACTGGTTAAGGTCTTAACTCTTACTCTGGCCTACTGGTTAAGGTCTTAACTCTTACTCTGGCCTAATAGCTAAGGTCTTAGACTCATACTCTGGCCTAATGGTTAAGGTCTTAACTCTTACTCTGGCCTAATAGCTAAGGTCTAAGACTCGTACTCTGGCCTAATAGCTAAGGTCTTAGACGTGTACCATGGCCTAATGGTTAAGGTCTTAACTCTTACTCTGGCCTAATAGCTAAGGTCTTAACTCTTACTCTGGACTAATAGCTAAGGTCTTAGACTCGTACTCTGGCCTAATGGTTAAGGGCTAAACTCTTACTCTGGCCTAATAGCTAAGGTCTTAGACTCGTACTATGGCCTAATGGTTAAGGTCTTAACTCTTACTCTGGCCTACTGGTTAAGGTCTTAACTCTTACTCTGGCCTAATAGCTAAGGTCTTAGACTCGTACTATGGCCTACAGGTTAAGGTCTTAGACTCGTACTCTGGCCTAATGGTTAAGGTCTTAACTATTACTCTGGCCTAATAGCTAAGGTCTTAACTCTTACTCTGGCCTGATAGCTAGGGTCTTAGACTCGTACTCTGGCCCAATGTTTAAGGTCTTAACTCTTACTCTGGCCTAATAGCTAAGGTCTTAACTCTTACTCTGGCCTAATAGCTAAGGTCTTAGACTCGTACTATGGCCTAATGGTTAAGGTCTTAATTCTTACTCTGGCCTAATAGCAAAGGTCTTAGACTCGTAATCTGGCCTAATAGCTAAGGTCTTAACTATTACTCTGGTCTAATAGCTAAGGTCTTAGACTCGTACTATGGCCTACAGGTTAAGGTCTTAACTCTTACTCTGGCCTAATAGCTAAGGTCTTAACTCTTACTCCTGCCTAATAGCTAAGGTATTAGACTCGTACTCTGGCCTAATGGTTAAGGTCTTAACTCTTACTCTGCCCTACTGGTTAAGGTCTTAGAATCGTACTCTTGCCTAATAGATAAGGTCTTAGACTCGTACTCTGGCCTAATGGTTAAGGTCTTAACTCTTACTCTGGCCTTTTAGCTAAGGTCTTAGACTCGTACCGTGGCCTGCAGGTTAAGGTCTTAACTCTTACTCTGGCCAAATAGATAAGGTCTTAACTCTTACTCTGGCCTAATAGCTAAGGTCTTAGACTCGTACTCTCGCCTACAGGTTAAGGTCTTAACTCTTACTCTGGCCTAATAGCTAAGGTCTTAGACTCGTACTCTGGCCTAATAGCTAAGGTCTTAGACTCATACTCTGGCCTAATAGCTAAGGTCTTAGACTTGCACTCTGCCCTAATGGTTAAGGTCTTAACTCTTACTCTGGCCTAATAGCTAAGGTCTTAACTCTTACTCTGGCCTAATATCTAAGGTCTTAGACTCCTACTCTGGCCTAATGGTTAAGGTCTTAACTCTAACTCTGGCCTAATAGCTAAGGTCTTAGACTCGTACTATGGCCTAATGGTTAAGGTCTTAACTCTTACTCTGGCCTACTGGTTAAGGTCTTAACTCTTACTCTGGCCTAATAGCTAAGGTCTTAGACTCGTACTCTGGCCTAATGGTTAATGTCTTAACTCTTACTCTGGCCTAATAGCTAAGGTCTTAGACTCGCACTCTGGCCTAATAGCTAAGGTCTTACACTCGTACTCTGGCCTAATGGTTAAGGTCTTAACTCTTACTCTGGCCTACTGGTTAAGGTCTTAACTCTTACTCTGGCCTAATAGCTGAGGTCTTAGACTCGTACTCTGGCCTACTGGTTAATGTCTTAACTCTTACTCTGGCCTAACAGCTAAGGTCTTAACTCTTACTCTGGCCTAATAGCTAAGGTCGTAGACTCGTACTGTGGCCTAATGTTTATGGTCTTAACTCTTACACTGGCCTACTGGTTAAGGTCTTAACCCTTACCATGGCCTAATAGCTAAGGTCTTAGACTCGTACTCTGGCCTACAGGTTAAGGTCTTAACTCCTACTCTGTCCTACTGGTTACGGTCTTAACTCTTACTCTGGCCTAATAGCTAAGGTCCCAGACTCATACTCTGGCCTACTGGTTAAGGTCTTAACTCTTACTCTGGCCTAATAGCTAAGGTCTTAACTCTTACTCTGGCCTAATAGCTAAGGTCTTAGACTCGTACTCTGGCCTAATAGTTAAGGTCTTAACTCTTACTCTGGCCTACTGGTTAAGGTCTTAACTCTTACTCTGGCCTAATAGCTAAGGTCTTAACTCTTACTCTGGCCTACTGGTTAAGGTCTTAACTCCTACTCTGGCCTAATAGCTAAGGTCTTAGACTCGTACTCTGGCATAATAGCTAAGGTCTTAACTCTTACTCTGGCCTAATAGCTAAGGTCTTAGACTCGTACTCTGGCCTAATGGTTAAGGTCTTAACTCTTACTCTGGCATACTGGTTAAGGTCGTAACTCTTACTCCGACCTAATAGCTAAGGTCTTAGACTCGTACTCTAGCCTAATGGTTAAGGTCTTAACTCTTACTCTGGCCTACTGGTTAACGTCTTAACTCTTACTCTGGCCTAATAGCTAAGGTCTTAGACTCGTACTCTGGCCCAATGTTTAAGGTCTTAACTCTTACTCTGGCCTAATAGCTAAGGTCTTAACTCTTACTCTGGCCTAATAGCTAAGGTCTTAGACTCGTACTATGGCCTACAGGTTAAGGTCTTAACTCTTACTCTGGCCTAATAGCTAAGGTCTTAGACTCGTACTCTGTCCTACAGGTTAAGGTCTTAACTCTTACTCTGGCCTAATAGCTAAGGTCTTAACTCTTACTCTGGCCTAATAGTTAAGATCTTAGACTCGTACTCTGGCCTACTGGTTAAGGTCTTAACTCTTACTCTGGCCTACTGGTTAAGGTCTTAACTCTTACTCTGGCCTAATAGCTAAGGTCTTAGACTCGTACTCAGGCCTAATAGCTAAGGTCTTCGACTCGTGCTCTGGCCTACTGGTTAAGGTCTTAACTCTTACTCTGGCCTAATAGCTAAGGTCTTAACTCTTACTCTGGCCTAATAGCTAAGGTCTTAGACTTGTACTCTGGCCTAATGGTTAACGTCTTAACTCTTACTCTTGCCTACTGGTTAAGGTCTTAACTCTTACGCTGGCCTAATAGCTAAGGTCTTAACTCTTACTCTGGCCTAATAGCTAAGGTCTTAGACTCGTACTCTGGCCTACTGGTTAAGGTCTTAACTCTTACACTGGCCTAATAGCTAAGGTCTAAGACTCCTACTCTGGCCTAATAGCTAAGGTCTTAAATCTTACTCTGGCCTAATAGCTAAGGTCTTAGACTCGTACTCTGGCCTAAAAGCTAAGGTCTTAACTCTTACTCTGGCCTAATAGCTAAGGTCTTAGACTCGTACTATGGCCTAATTGTTAAGGTCTTAACTCTTACTCTGGCCTACTGGTTAAGGTCTTAACTCTTACTCTGGCCTAATAGCTAAGGTCTTAGACTCGTACTCTGGCCTAATGGTTAAGGTCTTAACGCTTACACTGGCCCACTGGTTAAGGTCTCAACTCTTACTCTAGCCTAATAGCTAAGGTCTTAACTCTTACTCTGGCGTAATAGCAAAGGTCTTAGACTCGTAATCTGGCCTAATAGCTAAGGTCTTAACTCTTACTCTGGCCTAATAGCTAAGGTCTTAGACTCGTACTATGGCCTACTGGTTAAGGTCTTAACTCTTACTCTGGCCTAATAGCTAAGGTCTTAACTCTTACTCCTGCCTAATAGCTAAGGTCTTAGACTCGTACTCTGGCCTAATGGTTGAGGTCTTAACTCTTACTCTGGCCTAATAGATATGGTCTTAGACTCGTACTCTGGCCTAATGGTTAAGGTCTTAACTCTTACTCTGGCCTAATAGCTAAGGTCTTAACTCTTACTCTGGCCTAATAGCTAAGGTCTTAACTCGTACTCCGGCCTAATGGTTAAGGTCTTAACTCTTACTCTGGCCTAATAGCTAAGGTCTTAGACTCGTGCTCTGGCCTAATAGCTAAGGTCTTAACTCTTACTCTGGCCTAATAGCTAATGTCTTAGACTCTTACTCTGGCCTAATGGTTAAGGTCTTAACTCTTACTCTGGCCTAATAGCTAAGGTCTTAGACTCGTACTCTGGCCTAATGGTTAAGGTCTTAACTCTTACTCTGGCCTACTGGTTAAGGTCTTAACTCTTACTCTGGCCTAATAGGTAAGGTCTTAGACTCGTACTCTGGCCCAATGTTTAAGGTCTTAACTCTTACTCTGGCCTAATAGCTAAGGTCTTAACTCTTACTCTGGCCTAATAGCTAAGGTCTTAGACTCGTACTATGGCCTACAGGTTAAGGTCTTAACTCTTACTCTGGCCTAATAGCAAAGGTCTTAGACTCGTACTCTGGCCTACTGGTTAAGGTCTTAACTCTTACTCTGGCCTAATAGCTAAGGTCTTAACTCTTACTCTGGCCTAATAGCTAAGGTCTTAGACGTGTACTATGGCCTAATGGTTAAGGTCTTAACTCTTACTCTGGCCTAATAGCTAAGGTCTTAGACTCGTACTCTGTCCTACAGGTTAAGGTCTTAACTCTTACTCTGGCCTAATAGCTAAGGTCTTAGACTCGTACTCTGGCCTAATGGTTAAGGTCTTAACTCTTACTCTGGCCTAATAGCTAAGGTCTTAGACTCGCACTCTGGCCTAATAGCTAAGGTCTTAGACTCGTACTCTGGCCTAATGGTTAAGGTCTTAACTCTTACTCTGGCCTAATAGTTAAAGTCTTAGACTCGTACTATGGCCTAATGGTTAAGGTCTTAACTCTTGCTCTGGCCTACTGATTAAGGTCTTAACACTTACTCTGACCTAATAGCTAACGTCTTAGACTCATACTCTGGCCTAATGGTTAAGGTCTTAACTCTTACTCTGGCCTAATAGCTAAGGTCTTAGACTCGCACTCTGGCCTAATAGCTAAGGTCTTAGACTCGTACTCTGGCCTAATGGTTAAGGTCTTAACTCTTACTCTGGCCTAATAGCTAAGGTCTTAACTCTTACTCTGGCCTAATAGCTAAGGTCTTAGACTCGTACTCTGGCCTAATGGTTAAGGTCTTAACTCTTACTCTGGCCTACTGGTTAAGGTCGTAACTCTTACTCCGACCTAATAGCTAAGGTCTTAGACTCGTACTCTAGCCTAATGGTTAAGGTCTTAACTCTTACTCTGGCCTACTGGTTAACGTCTTAACTCTTACTCTGGCCTAATAGCTAAGGTCTTAGACTCGTACTCTGGCCCAATGTTTAAGGTCTTAACTCTTACTCTGGCCTAATAGCTAAGGTCTTAACTCTTACTCTGGCCTAATAGCTAAGGTCTTAGACTCATACTATGGCCTACAGGTTAAGGTCTTAACTCTTACTCTGGCCTAATAGCTAAGGTCTTAGACTCGTACTCTGTCCTACAGGTTAAGGTCTTAACTCTTACTCTGGCCTAATAGCTAAGGTCTTAACTCTTACTCTGGCCTAATAGTTAAGGTCTTAGACTCGTACTCTGGCCTACTGGTTAAGGTCTTAACTCTTACTCTGGCCTACTGGTTAAGGTCTTAACTCTTACTCTGGCCTAATAGCTAAGGTCTTAGACTCGTACTCAGGCCTAATAGCTAAGGTCTTCGACTCGTGCTCTGGCCTACTGGTTAAGGTCTTAACTCTTACTCTGGCCTAATAGCTAAGGTCTTAACTCTTACTCTGGCCTAATAGCTAAGGTCTTAGACTCGTACTCTGGCCTAATGGTTAACGTCTTAACTCTTACTCTTGCCTACTGGTTAAGGTCTTAACTCTTACGCTGGCCTAATAGCTAAGGTCTTAACTCTTACTCTGGCCTAATAGCTAAGGTCTTAGACTCGTACTCTGGCCTACTGGTTAAGGTCTTAACTCTTACACTGGCCTAATAGCTAAGGTCTAAGACTCCTACTCTGGCCTAATAGCTAAGGTCTTAAATCTTACTCTGGCCTAATAGCTAAGGTCTTAGACTCGTACTCTGGCCTAAAAGCTAAGGTCTTAACTCTTACTCTGGCCTAATAGCTAAGGTCTTAGACTCGTACTATGGCCTAATTGTTAAGGTCTTAACTCTTACTCTGGCCTACTGGTTAAGGTCTTAACTCTTACTCTGGCCTAATAGCTAAGGTCTTAGACTCGTACTCTGGCCTAATGGTTAAGGTCTTAACGCTTACACTGGCCCACTGGTTAAGGTCTTAACTCTTACTCTAGCCTAATAGCTAAGGTCTTAACTCTTACTCTGGCGTAATAGCAAAGGTCTTAGACTCGTAATCTGGCCTAATAGCTAATGTCTTAACACTTACTCTGGCCTACTGGTTAAGGTCTTAACTCTTACTCTGGCCTAATAGCTAAGGTCTTAGACTCGTACTCTGGCCTAATAGCTTATGTCTTAGACTCGTACTCTGGCCTACTGGTTAAGGTCTTAACTCTTACTCTGGCCTAATAGCTAAGGTCTTAACTCTTACTCTGGCCTAATAGCTAAGGTCTTAACTCTTACTCTGGCCTATTAGCTAAGGTCTTAGACTCGTACTCTGGCCTAATAGTTAAGGTCTTAACTCTTACTCTGGCCTACTGGTTAAGGTCTTAACTCTTACTCTGGCCTAATAGCTAAGGTCTTAGACTCGTACTCTGGCCTAATAGCTAAGGTCTTAGATTCGTACTCTGGCCTACTGGTTAAGGTCTTAACTCTTACTCTGGCCTAATAGCTAAGGTCTTAACTCTTACTCTGGCCTACTGGTTAAGGTCTTAACTCTTACTCTGGCCTAATAGCTAAGGTCTTAGACTCGTGCTCTGGCCTAATAGCTAAGGTCTTAACTCTTACTCTGGCCTAATAGCTAAGGTCTTAGACTCGTACTCTGGCCTAATGGTTAAGGTCTTAACTCTTACTCTGGCCTACTGGTTAAGGTCTTAACTCTTACTCTGGCCTAATAGCTAAGGTCTTAACTCTTACTCTGGCCTACTGGTTAAGGTCTTAACTCTTACTCTGGCCTAATAGCTAAGGTCTTAGACTCGTACTCTGGCCTAATAGCTAAGGTCTTAGACTCGTACTCTGGCCTACTGGTTAAGGTCTTAACTCTTACTCTGGCCTAATAGCTAAGGTCTTAACTCTTACTCTGGCCTAATGGTTAAGGTCTTAACTCTTACTCTGGCCTACTGGTTAAGGTCTTAACTCTTACTCTGGCCTAATAGCTAAGGTCTTAGACTCGTACTCTGGCCTAATGGTTAAGGTCTTAACTCCTACTCTGGCCTACTGGTTAAGGTCTTAACTCTTACTCTGGCCTAATAGATAAGGTCTTAACTCTTACTCTGGCCTAATAGCAAAGGTCTTAGACTCGAAATTTGTCCTAATGGTTAATGTCTTAACTCTTACTCTGGCCTAATAGCTAAGGTCTTAGACTCGTACTATGGCCTACAGGTTAAGGTCTTAACTCTTACTCTGGCCTAATGTTTAAGGTCTTAACTCTTACTCTGGCCTAATAGCTAAGGTCTTAACTCTTACTCTGGCCTAATAGCTAAGGTCTTAGACTCGCACTCTGGCCTAATGGTTAAGGTCTTAACTCTTACTCTGGCCTACTGGTTAAGGTCTTAACTCTTACTCTGGCCTACTGGTTAAGGTCTTAACTCTTACTCTGGCCTAATAGCTAAGGTCTTAGACTCATACTCTGGCCTAATGGTTAAGGTCTTAACTCTTACTCTGGCCTAATAGCTAAGGTCTTAGACTTGTACTCTGGCCTAATAGCTAAGGTCTTAGACGTGTACCATGGCCTAATGGTTAAGGTCTTAACTCTTACTCTGGCCTAATAGCTAAGGTCTTAACTCTTACTCTGGACTAATAGCTAAGGTCTTAGACTCGTACTATGGCCTAATGGTTAAGGTCTTAACTCTTACTCTGGCCTACTGGTTAAGGTCTTAACTCTTACTCTGGCCTAATAGCTAAGGTCTTAGACTCGTACTATGGCCTACAGGTTAAGGTCTTAGACTCGTACTCTGGCCTAATGGTTAAGGTCTTAACTATTACTCTGGCCTAATAGCTAAGGTCTTAACTCTTACTCTGGCCTGATAGCTATGGTCTTAGACTCGTACTCTGGCCCAATGTTTAAGGTCTTAACTCTTACTCTGGCCTAATAGCTAAGGTGTTAACTCTTACTCTGGCCTAATAGCTAAGGTCTTAGACTCGTACTATGGCCTAATGGTTAAGGTCTTAACTCTTACTCTGGCCTAATAGCAAAGGTCTTAGACTCGTAATCTGGCCTAATAGCTAAGGTCTTAACTATTACTCTGGTCTAATAGCTAAGGTCTTAGACTCGTACTATGGCCTACAGGTTAAGGTCTTAACTCTTACTCTGGCCTAATAGCTAAGGTCTTAACTCTTACTCCTGCCTAATAGCTAAGGTATTAGACGCGTACTCTGGCCTAATGGTTAAGGTCTTAACTCTTACTCTGCCCTACTGGTTAAGGTCTTAGAATCGTACTCTTGCCTAATAGATAAGGTCTTAGACTCGTACTCTGGCCTAATTGTTAATGTCTTAACTCTTACTCTGGCCTTTTAGCTAAGGTCTTAGACTCGTACCGTGGCCTGCAGGTTAAGGTCTTAACTCTTACTCTGGCCAAATAGCTAAGGTCTTAACTCTTACTCTGGCCTAATAGCTAAGGTCTTAGACTCGTACTCTCGCCTACAGGTTAAGGTCTTAACTCTTACTCTGGCCTAATAGCTAAGGTCTTAGACTCGTACTCTGGCCTAATAGCTAAGGTCTTAGACTCATACTCTGGCCTAATAGCTAAGGTCTTAGACTTGCACTCTGCCCTAATGGTTAAGGTCTTAACTCTTACTCTGGCCTAATAGCTAAGGTCTTAACTCTTACTCTGGCCTAATATCTAAGGTCTTAGACTCCTACTCTGGCCTAATGGTTAAGGTCTTAACTCTAACTCTGGCCTAATAGCTAAGGTCTTAGACTCGTACTATGGCCTAATGGTTAAGGTCTTAACTCTTACTCTGGCCTACTGGTTAAGGTCTTAACTCTTACTCTGGCCTAATAGCTAAGGTCTTAGACTCGTACTCTGGCCTAATGGTTAATGTCTTAACTCTTACTCTGGCCTAATAGCTAAGGTCTTAGACTCGCACTCTGGCCTAATAGCTAAGGTCTTACACTCGTACTCTGGCCTAATGGTTAAGGTCTTAATTCTTACTCTGGCCTACTGGTTAAGGTCTTAACTCTTACTCTGGCCTAAGAGCTGAGGTCTTAGACTCGTACTCTGGCCTACTGGTTAATGTCTTAACTCTTACTCTGGCCTAACAGCTAAGGTCTTAACTCTTACTCTGGCCTAATAGCTAAGGTCGTAGACTCGTACTGTGGCCTAATGTTTATGGTCTTAACTCTTACACTGGCCTACTGGTTAAGGTCTTAACCCTTACCATGGCCTAATAGCTAAGGTCTTAGACTCGTACTCTGGCCTACAGGTTAAGGTCTTAACTCCTACTCTGTCCTACTGGTTACAGTCTTAACTCTTACTCTGGCCTAATAGCTAAGGTCCCAGACTCATACTCTGGCCTCATTGTTAAGGTCTTAACTCTTACTCTGGCCTAATAGCTAAGGTCTTAACTCTTACTCTGGCCTAATAGCTAAGGTCTTAGACTCGTACTCTGGCCTAATAGTTAAGGTCTTAACTCTTACTCTGGCCTACTGGTTAAGGTCTTAACTCTTACTCTGGCCTAATAGCTAAGGTCTTAACTCTTACTCTGGCCTACTGGTTAAGGTCTTAACTCCTACTCTGGCCTAACAGCTAAGGTCTTAGACTCGTACTCTGGCATAATAGCTAAGGTCTTAACTCTTACTCTGGCCTAATAGCTAAGGTCTTAGACTCGTACTCTGGCCTAATGGTTAAGGTCTTAACTCTTACTCTGGCCTACTGGTTAAGGTCGTAACTCTTACTCCGACCTAATAGCTAAGGTCTTAGACTCGTACTCTAGCCTAATGGTTAAGGTCTTAACTCTTACTCTGGCCTACTGGTTAACGTCTTAACTCTTACTCTGGCCTAATAGCTAAGGTCTTAGACTCGTACTCTGGCCCAATGTTTAAGGTCTTAACTCTTACTCTGGCCTAATAGCTAAGGTCTTAACTCTTACTCTGGCCTAATAGCTAAGGTCTTAGACTCGTACTATGGCCTACAGGTTAAGGTCTTAACTCTTACTCTGGCCTAATAGCTAAGGTCTTGGACTCGTACTCTGGCCTAATGGTTAAGGTCTTAACTCTTACTCTGGCCTACTGGTTAAGGTCTTAACTCTTACTCTGGCCTAATAGCTAAGGTCTTAACTCTTACTCTGGCCTAATAGCAAAGGTCTTAGACTCGAAATTTGTCCTAATGGTTAATGTCTTAACTCTTACTCTGGCCTAATAGCTAAGGTCTTAGACTCGTACTATGGCCTACAGGTTAAGGTCTTAACTCTTACTCTGGCCTAATGTTTAAGGTCTTAACTCGTACTCTGGCCTAATAGCTAAGGTCTTAACTCTTACTCTGGCCTAATAGCTAAGGTCTTAGACTCACACTCTGGCCTAATGGTTAAGGTCTTAACTCTTACTCTGGCCTACTGGTTAAGGTCTTAACTCTTACTCTGGCCTACTGGTTAAGGTCTTAACTCTTACTCTGGCCTAATAGCTAAGGTCTTAGACTCATACTCTGGCCTAATGGTTAAGGTCTTAACTCTTACTCTGGCCTAATAGCTAAGGTCTAAGACTCGTACTCTGGCCTAATAGCTAAGGTCTTAGACGTGTACCATGGCCTAATGGTTAAGGTCTTAACTCTTACTCTGGCCTAATAGCTAAGGTCTTAACTCTTACTCTGGACTAATAGCAAAGGTCTTAGACTCGTACTCTGGCCTAATGGTTAAGGGCTAAACTCTTACTCTGGCCTAATAGCTAAGGTCTTAGACTCGTACTATGGCCTAATGGTTAAGGTCTTAACTCTTACTCTGGCCTACTGGTTAAGGTCTTAACTCTTACTCTGGCCTAATAGCTAAGGTCTTAGACTCGTACTATGGCCTACAGGTTAAGGTCTTAGACTCGTACTCTGGCCTAATGGTTAAGGTCTTAACTATTACTCTGGCCTAATAGCTAAGGTCTTAACTCTTACTCTGGCCTGATAGCTAGGGTCTTAGACTCGTACTCTGGCCCAATGTTTAAGGTCTTAACTCTTACTCTGGCCTAATAGCTAAGGTCTTAACTCTTACTCTGGCCTAATAGCTAAGGTCTTAGACTCGTACTATGGCCTAATGGTTAAGGTCTTAATTCTTACTCTGGCCTAATAGCAAAGGTCTTAGACTCGTAATCTGGCCTAATAGCTAAGGTCTTAACTATTACTCTGGTCTAATAGCTAAGGTCTTAGACTCGTACTATGGCCTACAGGTTAAGGTCTTAACTCTTACTCTGGCCTAATAGCTAAGGTCTTAACTCTTACTCCTGCCTAATAGCTAAGGTATTAGACTCGTACTCTGGCCTAATGGTTAAGGTCTTAACTCTTACTCTGCCCTACTGGTTAAGGTCTTAGAATCGTACTCTTGCCTAATAGATAAGGTCTTAGACTCGTACTCTGGCCTAATGGTTAAGGTCTTAACTCTTACTCTGGCCTTTTAGCTAAGGTCTTAGACTCGTACCTTGGCCTGCAGGTTAAGGTCTTAACTCTTACTCTGGCCAAATAGATAAGGTCTTAACTCTTACTCTGGCCTAATAGCTAAGGTCTTAGACTCGTACTCTCGCCTACAGGTTAAGGTCTTAACTCTTACTCTGGCCTAATAGCTAAGGTCTTAGACTCGTACTCTGGCCTAATAGCTAAGGTCTTAGACTCATACTCTGGCCTAATAGCTAAGGTCTTAGACTTGCACTCTGCCCTAATGGTTAAGGTCTTAACTCTTACTCTGGCCTAATAGCTAAGGTCTTAACTCTTACTCTGGCCTAATATCTAAGGTCTTAGACTCCTACTCTGGCCTAATGGTTAAGGTCTTAACTCTAACTCTGGCCTAATAGCTAAGGTCTTAGACTCGTACTATGGCCTAATGGTTAAGGTCTTAACTCTTACTCTGGCCTACTGGTTAAGGTCTTAACTCTTACTCTGGCCTAATAGCTAAGGTCTTGGACTCGTACTCTGGCCTAATGGTTAATGTCTTAACTCTTACTCTGGCCTAATAGCTAAGGTCTTAGACTCGCACTCTGGCCTAATAGCTAAGGTCTTACACTCGTACTCTGGCCTAATGGTTAAGGTCTTAACTCTTACTCTGGCCTACTGGTTAAGGTCTTAACTCTTACTCTGGCCTAATAGCTGAGGTCTTAGACTCGTACTCTGGCCTACTGGTTAATGTCTTAACTCTTACTCTGGCCTAACAGCTAAGGTCTTAACTCTTACTCTGGCCTAATAGCTAAGGTCGTAGACTCGTACTGTGGCCTAATGTTTATGGTCTTAACTCTTACACTGGCCTACTGGTTAAGGTCTTAACCCTTACCATGGCCTAATAGCTAAGGTCTTAGACTCGTACTCTGGCCTACAGGTTAAGGTCTTAACTCCTACTCTGTCCTACTGGTTACGGTCTTAACTCTTACTCTGGCCTAATAGCTAAGGTCCCAGACTCATACTCTGGCCTACTGGTTAAGGTCTTAACTCTTACTCTGGCCTAATAGCTAAGGTCTTAACTCTTACTCTGGCCTAATAGCTAAGGTCTTAGACTCGTACTCTGGCCTAATAGTTAAGGTCTTAACTCTTACTCTGGCCTACTGGTTAAGGTCTTAACTCTTACTCTGGCCTAATAGCTAAGGTCTTAACTCTTACTCTGGCCTACTGGTTAAGGTCTTAACTCCTACTCTGGCCTAATAGCTAAGGTCTTAGACTCGTACTCTGGCATAATAGCTAAGGTCTTAACTCTTACTCTGGCCTAATAGCTAAGGTCTTAGACTCGTACTCTGGCCTAATGGTTAAGGTCTTAACTCTTACTCTGGCATACTGGTTAAGGTCGTAACTCTTACTCCGACCTAATAGCTAAGGTCTTAGACTCGTACTCTAGCCTAATGGTTAAGGTCTTAACTCTTACTCTGGCCTACTGGTTAACGTCTTAACTCTTACTCTGGCCTAATAGCTAAGGTCTTAGACTCGTACTCTGGCCCAATGTTTAAGGTCTTAACTCTTACTCTGGCCTAATAGCTAAGGTCTTAACTCTTACTCTGGCCTAATAGCTAAGGTCTTAGACTCGTACTATGGCCTACAGGTTAAGGTCTTAACTCTTACTCTGGCCTAATAGCTAAGGTCTTAGACTTGTACTCTGTCCTACAGGTTAAGGTCTTAACTCTTACTCTGGCCTAATAGCTAAGGTCTTAACTCTTACTCTGGCCTAATAGTTAAGGTCTTAGACTCGTACTCTGGCCTACTGGTTAAGGTCTTAACTCTTACTCTGGCCTACTGGTTAAGGTCTTAACTCTTACTCTGGCCTAATAGCTAAGGTCTTAGACTTGTACTCTGGCCTAATGGTTAACGTCTTAACTCTTACTCTTGCCTACTGGTTAAGGTCTTAACTCTTACGCTGGCCTAATAGCTAAGGTCTTAACTCTTACTCTGGCCTAATAGCTAAGGTCTTAGACTCGTACTCTGGCCTACTGGTTAAGGTCTTAACTCTTACACTGGCCTAATAGCTAAGGTCTAAGACTCCTACTCTGGCCTAATAGCTAAGGTCTTAAATCTTACTCTGGCCTAATAGCTAAGGTCTTAGACTCGTACTCTGGCCTAAAAGCTAAGGTCTTAACTCTTACTCTGGCCTAATAGCTAAGGTCTTAGACTCGTACTATGGCCTAATTGTTAATGTCTTAACTCTTACTCTGGCCTACTGGTTAAGGTCTTAACTCTTACTCTGGCCTAATAGCTAAGGTCTTAGACTCGTACTCTGGCCTAATGGTTAAGGTCTTAACGCTTACACTGGCCCACTGGTTAAGGTCTCAACTCTTACTCTAGCCTAATAGCTAAGGTCTTAACTCTTACTCTGGCGTAATAGCAAAGGTCTTAGACTCGTAATCTGGCCTAATAGCTAAGGTCTTAACTCTTACTCTGGCCTAATAGCTAAGGTCTTAGACTCGTACTATGGCCTACTGGTTAAGGTCTTAACTCTTACTCTGGCCTAATAGCTAAGGTCTTAACTCTTACTCCTGCCTAATAGCTAAGGTCTTAGACTCGTACTCTGGCCTAATAGATATGGTCTTAGACTCGTACTCTGGCCTAATGGTTAAGGTCTTAACTCTTACTCTGGCCTAATAGCTAAGGTCTTAACTCTTACTCTGGCCTAATAGCTAAGGTCTTAACTCATACTCCGGCCTAATGGTTAAGGTCTTAACTCTTACTCTGGCCTAATAGCTAAGGTCTTAGACTCGTGCTCTGGCCTAATAGCTAAGGTCTGAACTCTTACTCTGGCCTAATAGCTAATGTCTTAGACTCTTACTCTGGCCTAATGGTTAAGGTCTTAACTCTTACTCTGGCCTAATAGCTAAGGTCTTAGACTCGTACTCTGGCCTAATGGTTAAGGTCTTAACTCTTACTCTGGCCTACTGGTTAAGGTCTTAACTCTTACTCTGGCCTAATAGGTAAGGTCTTAGACTCGTACTCTGGCCCAATGTTTAAGGTCTTAACTCTTACTCTGGCCTAATAGCTAAGGTCTTAACTCTTACTCTGGCCTAATAGCTAAGGTCTTAGACTCGTACTATGGCCTACAGGTTAAGGTCTTAACTCTTACTCTGGCCTAATAGCTAAGGTCTTAGACTCGTACTCTGGCCTACTGGTTAAGGTCTTAACTCTTACTCTGGCCTAATAGCTAAGGTCTTAACTCTTACTCTGGCCTAATAGCTAAGGTCTTAGACGTGTACTATGGCCTAATGGTTAAGGTCTTAACTCTTACTCTGGCCTAATAGCTAAGGTCTTAGACTCGTACTCTGTCCTACAGGTTAAGGTCTTAACTCTTACTCTGGCCTAATAGCTAAGGTCTTAGACTCGTACTAAGGCCTAATGGTTAAGGTCTTAACTCTTACTCTGGCCTAATAGCTAAGGTCTTAGACTCGCACTCTGGCCTAATAGCTAAGGTCTTAGACTCGTACTCTGGCCTAATGGTTAAGGTCTTAACTCTTACTCTGGCCTAATAGTTAAAGTCTTAGACTCGTACTATGGCCTAATGGTTAAGGTCTTAACTCTTGCTCTGGCCTACTGATTAAGGTCTTAACACTTACTCTGACCTAATAGCTAACGTCTTAGACTCATACTCTGGCCTAATGGTTAAGGTCTTAACTCTTACTCTGGCCTAATAGCTAAGGTCTTAGACTCGCACTCTGGCCTTATAGCTAAGGTCTTAGACTCGTACTCTGGCCTAATGGTTAAGGTCTTAACTCTTACTCTGGCCTAATAGCTAAGGTCTTAACTCTTACTCTGGCCTAATAGCTAAGGTCTTAGACTCGTACTCTGGCCTAATGGTTAAGGTCTTAACTCTTACTCTGGCCTACTGGTTAAGGTCGTAACTCTTACTCCGACCTAATAGCTAAGGTCTTAGACTCGTACTCTAGCCTAATGCTTAAGGTCTTAACTCTTACTCTGGCCTACTGGTTAACGTCTTAACTCTTACTCTGGCCTAATAGCTAAGGTCTTAGACTCGTACTCTGGCCCAATGTTTAAGGTCTTAACTCTTACTCTGGCCTAATAGCTAAGGTCTTAACTCTTACTCTGGCCTAATAGCTAAGGTCTTAGACTCGTACTATGGCCTACCGGTTAAGGTCTTAACTCTTACTCTGGCCTAATAGCTAAGGTCTTAGACTCGTACTCTGTCCTACAGGTTAAGGTCTTAACTCTTACTCTGGCCTAATAGCTAAGGTCTTAACTCTTACTCTGGCCTAATAGTTAAGGTCTTAGACTCGTACTCTGGCCTACTGGTTAAGGTCTTAACTCTTACTCTGGCCTAGTGGTTAAGGTCTTAACTCTTACTCTGGCCTAATAGCTAAGGTCTTAGACTCGTACTCAGGCCTAATAGCTAAGGTCTTCGACTCGTGCTCTGGCCTACTGGTTAAGGTCTTAACTCTTACTCTGGCCTAATAGCTAAGGTCTTAACTCTTACTCTGGCCTAATAGCTAAGGTCTTAGACTCGTACTCTGGCCTAATGGTTAACGTCTTAACTCTTACTCTTGCCTACTGGTTAAGGTCTTAACTCTTACGCTGGCCTAATAGCTAAGGTCTTAACTCTTACTCTGGCCTAATAGCTAAGGTCTTAGACTCGTACTCTGGGCTACTGGTTAAGGTCTTAACTCTTACACTGGCCTAATAGCTAAGGTCTAAGACTCCTACTCTGGCCTAATAGCTAAGGTCTTAAATCTTACTCTGGCCTAATAGCTAAGGTCTTAGACTCGTACTCTGGCCTAAAAGCTAAGGTCTTAACTCTTACTCTGGCCTAATAGCTAAGGTCTTAGACTCGTACTATGGCCTAATTGTTAAGGTCTTAACTCTTACTCTGGCCTACTGGTTAAGGTCTTAACTCTTACTCTGGCCTAATAGCTAAGGTCTTAGACTCGTACTCTGGCCTAATGGTTAAGGTCTTAACGCTTACACTGGCCCACTGGTTAAGGTCTTAACTCTTACTCTAGCCTAATAGCTAAGGTCTTAACTCTTACTCTGGCGTAATAGCAAAGGTCTTAGACTCGTAATCTGGCCTAATAGCTAATGTCTTAACTCTTACTCTGGCCTAATAGCTAAGGTCTTAGACTCGTACTATGGTCTACTGGTTAAGGTCTTAACTCTTACTCTGGCCTAATAGCTAAGGTCTTAACTCTTACTCCTGCCTAATAGCTAAGGTCTTAGACTCGTACTCTGGCCTAATGGTTGAGGTCTTAACTCTTACTCTGGCCTAATAGATATGGTCTTAGACTCGTACTCTGGCCTAATGGTTAAGGTCTTAACTCTTACTCTGGCCTAATAGCTAAGGTCTTAACTCTTACTCTGGCCTAATAGCTAAGGTCTTAACTCGTACTCCGGCCTAATGGTTAAGGTCTTAACTCTTACTCTGGCCTAATAGCTAAGGTCTTAGACTCGTACTCTGGCCTAATGGTTAAGGTCTTAACTCTTACTCTGGCCTACTGGTTAAGGTCTTAACTCTTACTCTGGCCTAATAGGTAAGGTCTTAGACTCGTACTCTGGCCCAATGTTTAAGGTCTTAACTCTTACTCTGGCCTAATAGCTAAGGTCTTAACTCTTACTCTGGCCTAATAGCTAAGGTCTTAGACTCGTACTATGGCCTACAGGTTAAGGTCTTAACTCTTACTCTGGCCTAATAGCTAAGGTCTTAGACTCGTACTCTGGCCTACTGGTTAAGGTCTTAACTCTTACTCTGGCCTAATAGCTAAGGTCTTAACTCTTACTCTGGCCTAATAGCTAAGGTCTTAGACGTGTACTATGGCCTAAAGGTTAAGGTCTTAACTCTTACTCTGGCCTAATAGCTAAGGTCTTAGGTTCGTACTCTGTCCTACAGGTTAAGGTCTTAACTCTTACTCTGGCCTAATAGCTAAGGTCTTAGACTCGTACTCTGGCCTAATGGTTAAGGTCTTAACTCTTACTCTGGCCTAATAGCTAAGGTCTTAGACTCGCACTCTGGCCTAATAGCTAAGGTCTTAGACTCGTACTCTGGCCTAATGGTTAAGGTCTTAACTCTTACTCTGGCCTAATAGTTAAAGTCTTAGACTCGTACTATGGCCTAATGGTTAAGGTCTTAACTCTTGCTCTGGCCTACTGATTAAGGTCTTAACACTTACTCTGACCTAATAGCTAACGTCTTAGACTCATACTCTGGCCTAATGGTTAAGGTCTTAACTCTTACTCTGGCCTACTGGTTAAGGTCTTAACTCTTACTCTGGCCTAATAGCTAAGGTCTTAGACTCGTACTCTGGCCTAATGGTTAAGGTCTTAACGCTTACACTGGCCCACTGGTTAAGGTCTTAACTCTTACTCTAGCCTAATAGCTAAGGTCTTAACTCTTATTCTGGCGTAATAGCGAAGGTCTTAGACTCGTAATCTGGCCTAATAGCTAATGTCTTAACTCTTACTCTGGCCTAATAGCTAAGGTCTTAGACTCGTACTATGGTCTACTGGTTAAGGTCTTAACTCTTACTCTGGCCTAATAGCTAAGGTCTTAACTCTTACTCCTGCCTAATAGCTAAGGTCTTAGACTCGTACTCTGGCCTAATGGTTGAGGTCTTAACTCTTACTCTGGCCTAATAGATATGGTCTTAGACTCGTACTCTGGCCTAATGGTTAAGGTCTTAACTCTTACTCTGGCCTAATAGCTAAGGTCTTAACTCTTACTCTGGCCTAATAGCTAAGGTCTTAACTCGTACTCCGGCCTAATGGTTAAGGTCTTAACTCTTACTCTGGCCTAATAGCTAAGGTCTTAGACTCGTGCTCTGGCCTAATAGCTAAGGTCTTAACTCTTACTCTGGCCTAATAGCTAATGTCTTAGACTCTTACTCTGGCCTAATGGTTAAGGTCTTAACTCTTACTCTGGCCTAATAGCTAAGGTCTTAGACTCGTACTCTGGCCTAATGGTTAAGGTCTTAACTCTTACTCTGGCCTACTGGTTAAGGTCTTAACTCTTACTCTGGCCTAATAGGTAAGGTCTTAGACTCGTACTCTGGCCCAATGTTTAAGGTCTTAACTCTTACTCTGGCCTAATAGCTAAGGTCTTAACTCTTACTCAGGCCTAATAGCTAAGGTCTTAGACTCGTACTATGGCCTACAGGTTAAGGTCTTAACTCTTACTCTGGCCTAATAGCTAAGGTCTTAGACTCGTACTCTGGCCTACTGGTTAAGGTCTTAACTCTTACTCTGGCCTAATAGCTAAGGTCTTAACTCTTACTCTGGACTAATAGCTAAGGTCTTAGACGTGTACTATGGCCTAATGGTTAAGGTCTTAACTCTTACTCTGGCCTAATAGCTAAGGTCTTAGACTTGTACTCTGTCCTACAGGTTAACGTCTTAACTCTTACTCTGGCCTAATAGCTAAGGTCTTAGACTCGTACTCTGGCCTAATGGTTAAGGTCTTAACTCTTACTCTGGCCTAATAGGTAAGGTCTTAGACTCGCACTCTGGCCTAATAGCTAAGGTCTTAGACTCGTACTCTGGCCTAATGGTTAAGGTCTTAACTCTTACTCTGGCCTAATAGTTAAAGTCTTAGACTCGTACTATGGCCTAATGGTTAAGGTCTTAACTCTTGCTCTGGCCTACTGATTAAGGTCTTAACACTTACTCTGACCTAATAGCTAACGTCTTAGACTCATACTCTGGCCTAATGGTTAAGGTCTTAACTCTTACTCTGGCCTACTGGTTAAGGTCTTAACTCTTACTCTGGCCTAATAGCTAAGGTCTTAGACTCGTACTCTGGCCTAATGGTTAAGGTCTTAACGCTTACACTGGCCCACTGGTTAAGGTCTTAACTCTTACTCTAGCCTAATAGCTAAGGTCTTAACTCTTACTCTGGCGTAATAGCAAAGGTCTTAGACTCGTAATCTGGCCTAATAGCTAATGTCTTAACTCTTACTCTGGCCTAATAGCTAAGGTCTTAGACTCGTACTATGGTCTACTGGTTAAGGTCTTAACTCTTACTCTGGCCTAATAGCTAAGGTCTTAACTCTTACTCCTGCCTAATAGCTAAGGTCTTAGACTCGTACTCTGGCCTAATGGTTGAGGTCTTAACTCTTACTCTGGCCTAATAGATATGGTCTTAGACTCGTACTCTGGCCTAATGGTTAAGGTCTTAACTCTTACTCTGGCCTAATAGCTAAGGTCTTAACTCTTACTCTGGCCTAATAGCTAAGGTCTTAACTCGTACTCCGGCCTAATGGTTAAGGTCTTAACTCTTACTCTGGCCTAATAGCTAAGGTCTTAGACTCGTGCTCTGGCCTAATAGCTAAGGTCTTAACTCTTACTCTGGCCTAATAGCTAATGTCTTAGACTCTTACTCTGGCCTAATGGTTAAGGTCTTAACTCTTACTCTGGCCTAATAGCTAAGGTCTTAGACTCGTACTCTGGCCTAATGGTTAAGGTCTTAACTCTTACTCTGGCCTAATGGTTAAGGTATTAACTCTTACTCTGGCCTAATAGGTAAGGTCTTAGACTCGTACTCTGGCCCAATGTTTAAGGTCTTAACTCTTACTCTGGCCTAATAGCTAAGGTCTTAACTCTTACTCTGGCCTAATAGCTAAGGTCTTAGACTCGTACTATGGCCTACAGGTTAAGGTCTTAACTCTTACTCTGGCCTAATAGCTAAGGTCTTAGACTCGTACTCTGGCCTACTGGATAAGGTCTTAACTCTTACTCTGGCCTAATAGCTAAGGTCTTAACTCTTACTCTGGCCTAATAGCTAAGGTCTTAGACGTGTACTATGGCCTAATGGTTAAGGTCTTAACTCTTACTCTGGCCTAATAGCTAAGGTCTTAGACTCGTACTCTGTCCTACAGGTTAAGGTCTTAACTCTTACTCTGGCCTAATAGCTAAGGTCTTAGACTCGTACTCTGGCCTAATGGTTAAGGTCTTAACTCTTACTCTGGCCTAATAGCTAAGGTCTTAGACTCGCACTCTGGCCTAATAGCTAAGGTCTTAGACTCGTACTCTGGCCTAATGGTTAAGGTCTTAACTCTTACTCTGGCCTAATAGTTAAAGTCTTAGACTCGTACTATGGCCTAATGGTTAAGGTCTTAACTCTTGCTCTGGCCTACTGATTAAGGTCTTAACACTTACTCTGACCTAATAGCTAATGTCTTAGACTCATACTCTGGCCTAATGGTTAAGGTCTTAACTCTTACTCTGGCCTAATAGCTAAGGTCTTAGACTCGCACTCTGGCCTAATAGCTAAGGTCTTAGACTCGTACTCTGGCCTAATGGTTAAGGTCTTAACTCTTACTCTGGCCTAATAGCTAAGGTCTTAACTCTTACTCTGGCCTAATAGCTAAGGTCTTAGACTCGTACTCTGGCCTACTGGTTAAGGTCTTAACTCTTACTCTGGCCTTCTGGTTAAGGTCTTAACTCTTACTCTGGCCTATTAGCTAAGGTCTTAGACTCGTACTCTGGCCTAATAGCTAAGGTCTTCGACTCGTGCTCTGGCCTACTGGTTAAGGTCTTAACTCTTACTCTGACCTGCTGGTTAAGGTCTTAACTCTTACTCTGGCCTAATAGCTAAGGTCTTAGACAAGTACTCTGGCCTAATGGTTAAGGTCTTAACTCTTACTTTGGCCTAATAGCTAAGGTCTTAGACTCGTACTCTGTCCTACAGGTTAAGGTCTTAACTCTTACTCTGGCCTAATAGCTAAGGTCTTAACTCTTACTCTGGCCTAATAGCTAAGGTCTTAGACTTGTGCTCTGGCCTACTGGTTAAGGTCTTAACTCTTACTCTGGCCTAATAGCTAAGGTCTTAGACTCGTACTCTGGCCTAATAGCTAAGGTCTTCGACTCGTGCTCTGGCCTACTGGTTAAGGTCTTAACTCTTACTCTGGCCTAATAGCTAAGGTCTTAACTCTTACTCTGGCCTAATAGCTAAGGTCTTAGACTCACTCGTACTCTGGCCTAATGGTTAAGGTCTTAACTCTTACTCTGGCCTACTGGTTAAGGTCTTAACTCTTACTCTGGCCTAATAGCTAAGGTCTTAACTCTTACTCTGGCCTAATAGGTAAGGTCTTAGACTCGTACTCTGGCCTACTTGTTAAGGTCTTAACTCTTACACTGGCCTAATAGCTAAGGTCTAAGACTCCTACTCTGGCCTAATAGCTAAGGTCTTAACTCTTACTCTGGCCTAATGGTTGAGGTCTTAACTCTTACTCTGGCCTAATAGATATGGTCTTAGACTCGTACTCTGGCCTGATGGTTAAGGTCTTAACTCTTACTCTGGCCTAATAGCTAAGGTCTTAACTCTTACTCTGGCCTAATAGCTAAGGTCTTAACTCTTACTCTGGCCTAATAGCTAAGGTCTTAGACTTGTACTCTGGCCTAATGGTTAACGTCTTAACTCTTACTCTTGCCTACTGGTTAAGGTCTTAACTCTTACGCTGGCCTAATAGCTAAGGTCTTAACTCTTACTCTGGCCTAATAGCTAAGGTCTTAGACTCGTACTCTGGCCTACTGGTTAAGGTCTTAACTCTTACACTGGCCTAATAGCTAAGGTCTAAGACTCCTACTCTGGCCTAATAGCTAAGGTCTTAAATCTTACTCTGGCCTAATAGCTAAGGTCTTAGACTCGTACTCTGGCCTAAAAGCTAAGGTCTTAACTCTTACTCTGGCCTAATAGCTAAGGTCTTAGACTCGTACTATGGCCTAATTGTTAAGGTCTTAACTCTTACTCTGGCCTACTGGTTAAGGTCTTAACTCTTACTCTGGCCTAATAGCTAAGGTCTTAGACTCGTACTCTGGCCTAATGGTTAAGGTCTTAACGCTTACACTGGCCCACTGGTTAAGGTCTCAACTCTTACTCTACCCTAATAGCTAAGGTCTTAACTCTTACTCTGGCGTAATAGCAAAGGTCTTAGACTCGTAATCTGGCCTAATAGCTAAGGTCTTAACTCTTACTCTGGCCTAATAGCTAAGGTCTTAGACTCGTACTATGGCCTACTGGTTAAGGTCTTAACTCTTACTCTGGCCTAATAGCTAAGGTCTTAACTCTTACTCCTGCCTAATAGCTAAGGTCTTAGACTCGTACTCTGGCCTAATGGTTGAGGTCTTAACTCTTACTCTGGCCTAATAGATATGGTCTTAGACTCGTACTCTGGCCTAATGGTTAAGGTCTTAACTCTTACTCTGGCCTAATAGCTAAGGTCTTAACTCTTACTCTGGCCTAATAGCTAAGGTCTTAACTCGTACTCCGGCCTAATGGTTAAGGTCTTAACTCTTACTCTGGCCTAATAGCTAAGGTCTTAGACTCGTGCTCTGGCCTAATAGCTAAGGTCTTAACTCTTACTCTGGCCTAATAGCTAATGTCTTAGACTCTTACTCTGGCCTAATGGTTAAGGTCTTAACTCTTACTCTGGCCTAATAGCTAAGGTCTTAGACTCGTACTCTGGCCTAATGGTTAAGGTCTTAACTCTTACTCTGGCCTACTGGTTAAGGTCTTAACTCTTACTCTGGCCTAATAGGTAAGGTCTTAGACTCGTACTCTGGCCCAATGTTTAAGGTCTTAACTCTTACTCTGGCCTAATAGCTAAGGTCTTAACTCTTACTCTGGCCTAATAGCTAAGGTCTTAGACTCGTACTCTGGCCTAATGGTTAAGGTCTTAACTCTTACTCTGGCCTAATGGTTAAGGTCATAACTCTTACTCTGGCCTAATGGTTAAGGTCTTAGACTTTTACTCTGGCCTAATGGTTAAGGTCTTAATTCTTACTTTGGCCTACTGGTTAAGGTCTTAACTCTTACTCTGGCCTAATGGTTAAGGTCTTAGACTCGTACTCTGGCCTAATGGTTAAAGTCTTAAAACTTACTCTGGCCTACTGGTTAATGTCTTATCTCTTACTCTGGCCTAATGGTTAAGGTCTTAGACTGGTACTCCGGCCTAATGGTTAAGGTCTTAACTCTTACTCTTGCGTAATGGTTAAGGTCTTAGAATCTTACTCTGGCCTAATGGTTAAGGTCTTAACTCTTACTCTGGCCTAATGGTTAAGGTCATGACTCTTACTCTGGCCTAATGGTTAAGTTCTTAGCTCTTTCTCTGGCCTAATGGTTAGGGTTTTGACTCTTACTCTGGCCTAATGGTTAAGGTCTTAACTCTTACTCTGGCCTAATGGTTAAGGTCATGACTCTTACTCTGGCCTAATGGTTAAGGTCTTAGCTCTTTCTCTGGCCTAATGGTTACGGTCTTAGATTCTTACTCTGGCCTACTGGTTAAGGTCTTAACTCTTACTCTGGCCTACTGGTTAAGGTCTTAGACTCTTACTCTCACCTAATGGTTAAGGTCTTAACTCTTACTCTGGCCTAATGGTTAAGGTCTTAGACTCTTGCACTGGCCTAATAGTTAAGGTCTTGACTCTTACTCTTGCCTAATGGTTAAGCTCTTAGACTTTTACTCTAGCCTAATGGTTAAGGTCTAGACTCTTACTCTGGACTAATGGTTAAGGTCTTAGTCTCTTACTCTGGCCTACTGGTTAAGGACTTAGACTCTTACTCTGGTATACTGGTTAAGGTATTAACTCCTACTCTGGGCTAATGGTTAAGGTCTTAGACTTTTACTCTGGCCTAATGGTTAAGGTCTTAACTCTTACTTTGGCCTACTGGTTAAGGTCTTAACTCTTACTCTGGCCTAATGGTTAAGGTCTTAGACTCTTACTCTGGCCTACTGGCTAAGGTCTTAACTCTTACTCTGGCCTAATGGTTAAGGTCTTAGACTGGTACTCTGACCTAATGGTTAAGGTCTTAACTCTTAATCTGGCCCAATGGTTAAGGTCTTAGACTCTTACTCTGGCCTAATGGTTAAGGTCTTAACTCTTACTCTGGCCTAATGGTTAAGGTCATGACTCTTACTCTGGCCTAATGGTTAAGGTCTTAGCTCTTTCTCTGGCCAAATGGTTACGGTTTTGACTCTTACTCTGGCCTGATGGTTAAGGTCTTAACACTTACTCTGGCCTAATGGGTAAGGTCTTAGACTCTTACTCTGGCCTAATAGCTAAGGTCTTAGACTCTTAATATGGCCTAATGTTTAAGGTCTTAACTCTTACTCTGGTCTAATGGTTAAGGTCTTAACTCTTACTCTGGCCTAATGGTTAAGGTCTTCAACTCATACTCTGGCCTAATGGTTAAGGTCTTAGACTCTTACTCTGGCCTAATGGATAAGGTCTAGACTCTTACTCTGGACTAATGGTTAAGGTCTTAGACTCTTACTCTGGCCTAATGGTTAAGGTATTAACTCTTACTCTGGCCTAATGGTTAAGGTATTAACTCTTACTCTGGCCTAATGGTTAAGGTCTTAGACTCTTACTCTGGCCTTATGGTTAATGTCTTATCTCTTACTCTGGCCTAATGGTTAAGGTCTTAGACTCTTACTCTGGCCTAATGGTTAAGGTCTTAACTCTTACTCTGGCCTAATGGTTAAGGTCTTAACTCTTACTCTGGCCTAATGGTTAACGTCTTAGACTCTTACTCTGGCCTAATGGTTAAGGTCTTAGACTCTTACTCTGGCCTGCTGGCTAAGGTCTTAACTCTTACTCTGGCCTAATGGTTAAGGTCTTAGACTCGTACTCTGGCCCAATGGTTAAGGTCTTAACTCCTACTCTGGCCTAATGGTTGAGGTATTAACTCTTACTCTGGCCTAAGGGTTAAGGTCACTCATACTCTGGCCTAATGGTTAAGGTCTTAACTCTAACTCTGGCCTACTGGTCAAGGTCTTAACTCTTACTCTGGCATAATGGTTAAGGTCTTAGACTCTTACTCTGGCCTAATGGTTAAAGTCTTAGACTCTCACTCTTGCCTAATTGTTAAGGTCTTAGACTCTTACTCTGGCCTAATGGTTAAGGTCTTAGACTCTTACTCTGGCCTAATGGTTAAGGTCTTAACTCTTATTCTGGCCTACTGGTTAAGGTCTTAACTCTTACTCTGGCCTAATGGTTAAGGTCATAACTCTTACTCTGGCCTAATGGTTAAGGTCTTAGACTTTTACTCTGGCCTAATGGTTAAGGTCTTAATTCTTACTTTGGCCTACTGGTTAAGGTCTTAACTCTTACTCTGGCCTAATGGTTAAGGTCTTAGACTCGTACTCTGGCCTAATGGTTAAGGTCTTAAATCTTACTCTGGCCTACTGGTTAATGTCTTATCTCTTACTCTGGCCTATTGGTTAAGGTCTTAGACTGGTACTCTGGCCTAATGGTTAAGGTCTTAACTCTTACTCTGGCCTAATGGTTAAGGTCTTAGACTCTTACTCTGGCCTAATGGTTAAGGTCTTAACTCTTACTCTGGCCTAATGGTTAAGGTCATGACTCTTACTCTGGCCTAATGGTTAAGTTCTTAGCTCTTTCTCTGGCCTAATGGTTAGGGTTTTGACTCTTACTCTGGCCTAATGGTTAAGGTCTTAACTCTTACTCTGGCCTAATGGTTAAGGTCATGACTCTTACTCTGGCCTAATGGTTAAGGTCTTAGCTCTTTCTCTGGCCTAATGGTTACGGTCTTAGATTCTTACTCTGGCCTACTGGTTAAGGTCTTAACTCTTACTCTGGCCTACTGGTTAAGGACTTAGACTCTTACTCTGGTATACTGGTTAAGGTCTTAACTCTTACTCTGGCCTAATGGTTAAGGTCTTAGACTCTTACTCTGGCCTAATGGTTAAGGTCTTAACTCTTACTCTGGCCTAATGGTTAAGGTCTTAACTCTTACTCTGGCCTAATGGTTAAGGTCTTAGACTCTTACTCTTGCCTTATGGTTAAGGTCTTAACTCTTACTCTGGCCTAATGGTCAAGGACTTAGACTCTTACTCTGGCCTAATGGTTATGGTCTTAGACTCTTACTCTGGCCTAATGGTTAAGGTCTTAACTCTTACTCTGGCCTAATGGTTAAGGTCTTAGACTCTTACTCTGGCCTAATGGTTAAGGTCTTAAATCTTACTCTGGCCTAATGGTTAAGGTCATGCCTCTTACTCTGGCCTAATGGTTGAGGTCTTAGCTTTTTCTCTGGCCTAATGGTTAAGGTCTTGACTCTTACTCTGGCCTAATAGTTAAGGTATTGACTCTTACTCTGGCCTAATGATTAAGGTCTTAAGTCTTACTCTGGCCTAATGGTTAAGGTCTTAGACTCTTACTCTGGCTAAATGGGTAAGGTCTTAAATCTTACTCTGGCCTAATGGTTAAGGTCATGACTCTTACTCTGGCCTAATGGTTAAGGTCTTAGCTCTTTCTCTGGCCTAATGGTTACGGTCTTAGACTCTCACTCTGGTATACTGGTTAAGGTATTAACTCTTACTCTGGCCTAATGGTTAAGGTCTTAGACTCTTACTCTGGCCTAATGGTTAAGGTCTTAGACTCTTACTCTGGCCGTATGGTTAAGGTCTAGACTCTTACTCTGGCCTAATGGTTAAGGTCTTAACTCTTACTCTGGCCTAATGGTTATGGTCTTAGACTCTTACTCTGGCCTAATGGTTAAGGTCTTAACTCTTACTCTGGCCTAATGGTTAAGGTCTTAGACTCTTACTCTGGCCTAATGGTTAAGGTCTTAAATCTTACTCTGGCCTAATGGTTAAGGTCATGACTCTTACTCTGGCCTAATGGTTGAGGTCTTAGCTTTTTCTCTGGCCTAATGGTTAAGGTCTTGACTCTTACTCTGGCCTAATAGTTAAGGTATTGACTCTTACTCTGGCCTAATGATTAAGGTCTTAAGTCTTACTCTGGCCTAATGGTTAAGGTCTTAGACTCTTACTCTGGCTAAATGGGTAAGGTCTTAAATCTTACTCTGGCCTAATGGTTAAGGTCATGACTCTTACTCTGGCCTAATGGTTAAGGTCTTAACTCTTACTCTGGCCTAATGGTTAAGGTCTTAGACTCTTACTCTGGCCTAATGGTTAAGGTCTTAGACTCTTACTCTGGCCGTATGGTTAAGGTCTAGACTCTTACTCTGGCCTAATGGTTAAGGTCTTAACTCTTACTCTGGCCTAATGGTTAAGTTCTTAGACTCTTACTCTGGCCTGATCGTTAAGGTCTTAACTCTTACTCTGGCCTACTGGTTAAGGTCTTGACTCTTACTCTGGCCTACTTGTTAAGGTCTTAGCTCTTACTCTGGCCTAATGGTTAAGGTATTAACTCTTACTCTGGCCTAATGGTTAAGGTCTTAGCATTTTCTCTGGCCTAATGGTTAAGGTCTTGACTCTTACTCTGGCCTAATAGTTAAGGTATTGACTCTTACTCTGGCCTAATGATTAAGGTCTTAACTCTTACTCTGGCCTAATGGTTATGGTCTTAGACTGTTACTCTGGCCTAATGGTTAAGGTCTTAACTCTTACTCTGGCCTAATGGTTAAGGTCTTAGACTCTTACTCTGGCCTAATGGTTAAGGTCTTAAATCTTACTCTGGCCTAATGGTTAAGGTCATGACTCTTACTCTGGCCTAATGGTTGAGGTCTTAGCTTTTTCTCCCGCCTAATGGTTAAGGTCTTGACTCTTACTCTGGCCTAATAGTTAAGGTATTGACTCTTACTCTGGCCTAATGATTAAGGTCTTAACACTTACTCTGGCCTAATGGTTATGGTCGTAGACTCTTACTCTGGCCTAATGGTTAAGGTCTTAAGTCTTACTCTGGCCTAATGGTTAAGGTCTTAGACTCTTACTCTGGCCTAATGGGTAAGGTCTTAAATCTTACTCTGGCCTAATGGTTAAGGTCATGACTCTTACTCTGGCCTAATGGTTAAGGTCTTAGCTCTTTCTCTGGCCTAATGTTTCAGGTTTTGACTCTTACTCTGGCCCAATGGTTACGGTCTTATCTCTTACTCTGGCCTAATGGTTAAGGTCTTAGACTCTTACTCTGGCCTGCTGGCTAAGGTCTTAACTCTTACTCTGGCCTAATGGTTAAGGTCTTAGACTCGTACTCTGGCCCAATGGTTAAGGTCTTAACTCCTACTCTGGCCTAATGGTTGAGGTATTAACTCTTACTCTGGCCTAAGGGTTAAGGTCACTCATACTCTGGCCTAATGGTTAAGGTCTTAACTCTAACTCTGGCCTACTGGTCAAGGTCTTAACTCTTACTCTGGCATAATGGTTAAGGTCTTAGACTCTTACTCTGGCCTAATGGTTAAAGTCTTAGACTCTCACTCTTGCCTAATTGTTAAGGTCTTAGACTCTTACTCTGGCCTAATGGTTAAGGTCTTAGACTCTTACTCTGGCCTAATGGTTAAGGTCTTAACTCTTATTCTGGCCTACTGGTTAAGGTCTTAACTCTTACTCTGGCCTAATGGTTAAGGTCATAACTCTTACTCTGGCCTAATGGTTAAGGTCTTAGACTTTTACTCTGGCCTAATGGTTAAGGTCTTAATTCTTACTTTGGCCTACTGGTTAAGGTCTTAACTCTTACTCTGGCCTAATGGTTAAGGTCTTAGACTCGTACTCTGGCCTAATGGTTAAGGTCTTAAATCTTACTCTGGCCTACTGGTTAATGTCTTATCTCTTACTCTGGCCTATTGGTTAAGGTCTTAGACTGGTACTCTGGCCTAATGGTTAAGGTCTTAACTCTTACTCTGGCCTAATGGTTAAGGTCTTAGACTCTTACTCTGGCCTAATGGTTAAGGTCTTAACTCTTACTCTGGCCTAATGGTTAAGGTCATGACTCTTACTCTGGCCTAATGGTTAAGTTCTTAGCTCTTTCCCTGGCCTAATGGTTAGGGTTTTGACTCTTACTCTGGCCTAATGGTTAAGGTCTTAACTCTTACTCTGGCCTAATGGTTAAGGTCATGACTCTTACTCTGGCCTAATGGTTAAGGTCTTAGCTCTTTCTCTGGCCTAATGGTTACGGTCTTAGATTCTTACTCTGGCCTACTGGTTAAGGTCTTAACTCTTACTCTGGCCTACTGGTTAAGGACTTAGACTCTTACTCTGGTATACTGGTTAAGGTCTTAACTCTTACTCTGGCCTAATGGTTAAGGTCTTAGACTCTTACTCTGGCCTAATGGTTAAGGTCTTAACTCTTACTCTGGCCTAATGGTTAAGGTCTTAACTCTTACTCTGGCCTAATGGTTAAGGTCTTAGACTCTTACTCTTGCCTTATGGTTAAGGTCTTAACTCTTACTCTGGCCTAATGGTCAAGGACTTAGACTCTTACTCTGGCCTAATGGTTATGGTCTTAGACTCTTACTCTGGCCTAATGGTTAAGGTCTTAACTCTTACTCTGGCCTAATGGTTAAGGTCTTAGACTCTTACTCTGGCCTAATGGTTAAGGTCTTAAATCTTACTCTGGCCTAATGGTTAAGGTCATGACTCTTACTCTGGCCTAATGGTTGAGGTCTTAGCTTTTTCTCTGGCCTAATGGTTAAGGTCTTGACTCTTACTCTGGCCTAATAGTTAAGGTATTGACTCTTACTCTGGCCTAATGATTAAGGTCTTAAGTCTTACTCTGGCCTAATGGTTAAGGTCTTAGACTCTTACTCTGGCTAAATGGGTAAGGTCTTAAATCTTACTCTGGCCTAATGGTTAAGGTCATGACTCTTACTCTGGCCTAATGGTTAAGGTCTTAGCTCTTTCTCTGGCCTAATGGTTACGGTCTTAGACTCTCACTCTGGTATACTGGTTAAGGTATTAACTCTTACTCTGGCCTAATGGTTAAGGTCTTAGACTCTTACTCTGGCCTAATGGTTAAGGTCTTAGACTCTTACTCTGGCCGTATGGTTAAGGTCTAGACTCTTACTCTGGCCTAATGGTTAAGGTCTTAACTCTTACTCTGGCCTAATGGTTATGGTCTTAGACTCTTACTCTGGCCTAATGGTTAAGGTCTTAACTCTTACTCTGGCCTAATGGTTAAGGTCTTAGACTCTTACTCTGGCCTAATGGTTAAGGTCTTAAATCTTACTCTGGCCTAATGGTTAAGGTCATGACTCTTACTCTGGCCTAATGGTTGAGGTCTTAGCTTTTTCTCTGGCCTAATGGTTAAGGTCTTGACTCTTACTCTGGCCTAATAGTTAAGGTATTGACTCTTACTCTGGCCTAATGATTAAGGTCTTAAGTCTTACTCTGGCCTAATGGTTAAGGTCTTAGACTCTTACTCTGGCTAAATGGGTAAGGTCTTAAATCTTACTCTGGCCTAATGGTTAAGGTCATGACTCTTACTCTGGCCTAATGGTTAAGGTCTTAACTCTTACTCTGGCCTAATGGTTAAGGTCTTAGACTCTTACTCTGGCCTAATGGTTAAGGTCTTAGACTCTTACTCTGGCCGTATGGTTAAGGTCTAGACTCTTACTCTGGCCTAATGGTTAAGGTCTTAACTCTTACTCTGGCCTAATGGTTAAGTTCTTAGACTCTTACTCTGGCCTGATCGTTAAGGTCTTAACTCTTACTCTGGCCTACTGGTTAAGGTCTTGACTCTTACTCTGGCCTACTTGTTAAGGTCTTAGCTCTTACTCTGGCCTAATGGTTAAGGTATTAACTCTTACTCTGGCCTAATGGTTAAGGTCTTAGCATTTTCTCTGGCCTAATGGTTAAGGTCTTGACTCTTACTCTGGCCTAATAGTTAAGGTATTGACTCTTACTCTGGCCTAATGATTAAGGTCTTAACTCTTACTCTGGCCTAATGGTTATGGTCTTAGACTGTTACTCTGGCCTAATGGTTAAGGTCTTAACTCTTACTCTGGCCTAATGGTTAAGGTCTTAGACTCTTACTCTGGCCTAATGGTTAAGGTCTTAAATCTTACTCTGGCCTAATGGTTAAGGTCATGACTCTTACTCTGGCCTAATGGTTGAGGTCTTAGCTTTTTCTCCCGCCTAATGGTTAAGGTCTTGACTCTTACTCTGGCCTAATAGTTAAGGTATTGACTCTTACTCTGGCCTAATGATTAAGGTCTTAACACTTACTCTGGCCTAATGGTTATGGTCGTAGACTCTTACTCTGGCCTAATGGTTAAGGTCTTAAGTCTTACTCTGGCCTAATGGTTAAGGTCTTAGACTCTTACTCTGGCCTAATGGGTAAGGTCTTAAATCTTACTCTGGCCTAATGGTTAAGGTCATGACTCTTACTCTGGCCTAATGGTTAAGGTCTTAGCTCTTTCTCTGGCCTAATGTTTCAGGTTTTGACTCTTACTCTGGCCCAATGGTTAAGGTCTTATCTCTTACTCTGGCCTAATGGTTAAGGTCATGACTCTTACTCTGGCCTAATGGTTAAGGTCTTAGCTCTTACTCTGGCCTAATGGTTAAGGTCTTAACTCTTACTCTGGCCTAATGGTTTAGGTCTTAATTCTTACTCTGGCCTAATGGTTAAGGTCTTAACTCTTACTCTGGCCTAATGGTTAACGTCTTAGACTCTTACTCTGGCCTAATGGTTAAGGTCTTAGACTCTTACTCTGGCCTGCTGGCTAAGGTCTTAACTCTTACTCTGGCCTAATGGTTAAGGTCTTAGCTCTTTCTCTGGCCTAATGGTTACGGTCTTAGACTCTCACTCTGGTATACTGGTTAAGGTATTAACTCTTACTCTGGCCTAATGGTTAAGGTCTTAGACTCTTACTCTGGCCTAATGGTTAAGGTCTTAGACTCTTACTCTGGCCGTATGGTTAAGGTCTAGACTCTTACTCTGGCCTAATGGTTAAGGTCTTAACTCTTACTCTGGCCTAATGGTTATGGTCTTAGACTCTTACTCTGGCCTAATGGTTAAGGTCTTAACTCTTACTCTGGCCTAATGGTTAAGGTCTTAGACTCTTACTCTGGCCTAATGGTTAAGGTCTTAAATCTTACTCTGGCCTAATGGTTAAGGTCATGACTCTTACTCTGGCCTAATGGTTGAGGTCTTAGCTTTTTCTCTGGCCTAATGGTTAAGGTCTTGACTCTTACTCTGGCCTAATAGTTAAGGTATTGACTCTTACTCTGGCCTAATGATTAAGGTCTTAAGTCTTACTCTGGCCTAATGGTTAAGGTCTTAGACTCTTACTCTGGCTAAATGGGTAAGGTCTTAAATCTTACTCTGGCCTAATGGTTAAGGTCATGACTCTTACTCTGGCCTAATGGTTAAGGTCTTAACTCTTACTCTGGCCTAATGGTTAAGGTCTTAGACTCTTACTCTGGCCTAATGGTTAAGGTCTTAGACTCTTACTCTGGCCGTATGGTTAAGGTCTAGACTCTTACTCTGGCCTAATGGTTAAGGTCTTAACTCTTACTCTGGCCTAATGGTTAAGTTCTTAGACTCTTACTCTGGCCTGATCGTTAAGGTCTTAACTCTTACTCTGGCCTACTGGTTAAGGTCTTGACTCTTACTCTGGCCTACTTGTTAAGGTCTTAGCTCTTACTCTGGCCTAATGGTTAAGGTATTAACTCTTACTCTGGCCTAATGGTTAAGGTCTTAGCATTTTCTCTGGCCTAATGGTTAAGGTCTTGACTCTTACTCTGGCCTAATAGTTAAGGTATTGACTCTTACTCTGGCCTAATGATTAAGGTCTTAACTCTTACTCTGGCCTAATGGTTATGGTCTTAGACTGTTACTCTGGCCTAATGGTTAATGTCTTAACTCTTACTCTGGCCTAATGGTTAAGGTCTTAGACTCTTACTCTGGCCTAATGGTTAAGGTCTTAAATCTTACTCTGGCCTAATGGTTAAGGTCATGACTCTTACTCTGGCCTAATGGTTGAGGTCTTAGCTTTTTCTCCCGCCTAATGGTTAAGGTCTTGACTCTTACTCTGGCCTAATAGTTAAGGTATTGACTCTTACTCTGGCCTAATGATTAAGGTCTTAACACTTACTCTGGCCTAATGGTTATGGTCGTAGACTCTTACTCTGGCCTAATGGTTAAGGTCTTAAGTCTTACTCTGGCCTAATGGTTAAGGTCTTAGACTCTTACTCTGGCCTAATGGGTAAGGTCTTAAATCTTACTCTGGCCTAATGGTTAAGGTCATGACTCTTACTCTGGCCTAATGGTTAAGGTCTTAGCTCTTTCTCTGGCCTAATGTTTCAGGTTTTGACTCTTACTCTGGCCCAATGGTTAAGGTCTTATCTCTTACTCTGGCCTAATGGTTAAGGTCATGACTCTTACTCTGGCCTAATGGTTAAGGTCTTAGCTCTTACTCTGGCCTAATGGTTAAGGTCTTAACTCTTACTCTGGCCTAATGGTTTAGGTCTTAATTCTTACTCTGGCCTAATGGTTAAGGTCTTAACTCTTACTCTGGCCTAATGGTTAACGTCTTAGACTCTTACTCTGGCCTAATGGTTAAGGTCTTAGACTCTTACTCTGGCCTGCTGGCTAAGGTCCTAACTCTTACTCTGGCCTAATGGTTAAGGTCTTAGACTCATACTCTGGCCCAATGGTTAAGGTCTTAACTCCTACTCTGGCCTAATGGTTGAGGTATTAACTCTTACTCTGGCCTAAGGGTTAAGGTCACTCCTACTCTGGCCTAATGGTTAAGGTCTTAACTCTAACTCTGGCCTACTGGTCAAGGTCTTAACTCTTACTCTGGCATAATGGTTACGGTCTTAGACTCTTACTCTGGCCTAATGGTTAAAGTCTTAGACTCTCACTCTTGCCTAATTGTTAAGGTCTTAACTTTTACTCTGGCCTAATGGTTAAGGTCTTAGACTCTTACTCTGGCCTAATTGTTAAGGTCTAAACTCTTACTCTGGTCTAATGGTTAAGGTCTTAGACTCTTACTCTGGCCTACTGGTTAAGGTCTTAGACTCTTACTCTGGCCTAATGGTTAAGGTCTTAATTCTTACTTTGGCCTACTGGTTAAGGTCTTAACTCTTACTGTGGCCTAATGGTTAAGGTCTTAGACTCGTACTCTGGCCTAATGGTTAAGGTCTTAAATCTTACTCTGGCCTACTGGTTTTTTTATTTATTTATTTATATAGTTTTATATAGCGCGAACGTCACCCTTGGGTATCAGAGCGCTTCACAATAACAAAAGGTAAATTGAGCACGAATACAATATGAGTAGCAGGACGATTTACACGGCTATGAGGTAGCTTAGGTATGTAACTATACATTATTTAACAAGCAAAAGAAAGAAAAATACAATGACAGGATTAGGTTACCGTGTATATATATTGTTATTTCCCTGAACGATTAACTTCAATTTTCCCAATCACGTATTGGAAACTGCTTATTGTACAAGTGAACTGGGATATCCACATACGCATGATTCGAAGCGTCTTTTTCTGAGCGTTCTACGTCTGTGCGCTTCAATAGGAATAGAATCGTATGCGTATATGAGCTTATCTTTACATATTCCGAATGACTGTTGTGAAAGCATCTATATCATAGTGCTCTGATGAGCCGTCTTATTTACGAAAGGAACTTACTCATCAGGAAGATCTTCGCTTCCCTCTTAAATGTTGCTGTGTTAGGAATCTTTCTAATGTTTGGAGGGAGTGAATTCCAAATTCTGGGGGCTGCTCCGGAGAAAGCTCTGTCATATGTTTTCTTCTTCCGGAAGATCGGTGGTCTCAGCAGAATCTCCTTAGCACTCCTGGCAGGTCTGTTTCCCCCCGATAGTTCAATTTTTTTGGCCAAATATTTCGGTGTTCCAAAGTGGAGCGCTTTGTGTGTAATACATGCCATTTTAAGTTGAATTCTGGCTTCGTAAGGTAACCAGTTTAATGCTTTTAGGTGTGGGGAAATGTGGTCAAATTTCCTCGATCCGGTTATAAGTCTTGCGGCTGCATTAAGACATGCTTTTAGTGGTGCTGTGGAAGTTTTAGGTAGACCTGCTAAGGTTGTACATCCATATTCAATCCTTGAAATAACTAAAGACTGGACTGCCAATTTGAGGTCTGTCATAGAAATGAATGGTTTCACTTTTCTAATGTAGTTCAAGTGAAATCGAGCACTTTTTGCCATTGCTTTAATGTGGGCTTTCATGTCTAAGTTCTTGTCCAGTGTGATTCCTAGTGATTTCGCTGAGTCGACTAGCGTAGGTTTGCAGTTTAGTGCTGTGATCGTTTCTGTCCATTCTTTCATTTCTGTCTGATTCTTTGGTGGTGAGATTAATAGGAATTCAGTTTTTTGTGCATTTATCTTCAGATGATTGCTAGTTAACCAACGTAAAGACATTTTTAAGGCCTCATTCATTAATTTGATGTCTTCCAGCGACTTGATCTTTATGTATATCTGCGTATCGTCCGCATACATGTGGTACGCTATTCTTGCTTCTCTGAGAATTTCTGTAAGGGGTTCGACATACAGGTTGAAGAGCGATGGAGAGAGTGTGGATCCTTGAGGGACGCCAATTGAGTTTGGGCATGATTTGGATAGTGTCTGGTTGACCAGGAATCTTTGCGTTCTGTTCTGGAGGAAGGATTCAAACCATTTCAGCACAATTCCTGATAACCCCATCCTGTCATGCAGCCTGGCTAGTAGTTTTTCATGATTTACAGTGTCAAAAGCTGATGACAGGTCAAGAAGGATTAGTAGGCATGTTCTATTGTGATCTAGGGCCTGTAGCGCATCGTCTACAATATGAAGGATCGCTGTTTCCATGCTGTGGCCTGTTCTGAATCCAGACTGGCAGTCGTCTAGCAGCTTGAAATTTGCGATGTGATGGTTCAGTTGATTTTGTACACATTTCTCAATTAGTTTGGCTAGTATAGGAATATTGGTTACTGGGCGGAAGTTGTTTGGTTCTCCTGGGTCCGCTGTGGGTTTTTTGATGATGGGGACGACTTGGCCTGTTTTAAGGCATTCTGGAAGGATCCCTTGAGATAAAGAGGCATTTATTATTTTTGTCCATATTGGGATGACTATGTGGCTGATTGATTTTAGGCATTTATGGGGGAGTAGGTCATTATAGTGGTTATTAGGTTTGATATCCGATAGCGTTTTGGCGATGATATTCTGGTCGTAGAGTTTGAAGGTATCCCATTGTGCTTTGTTTTTTGACCATTCATTTTTGATTGATGTGATGGCATTGTTCATCGTGGGTGGTTGATTGGGAAGGTTGTTGGCTTCTGTCCTGAGCTCTCTTTCAAGTGTGTTGGCCTTTTCGGTGAAGAAAGTTGAGAATTCTTCACAACTCAACTGTGTTTTAGTAGAGTCATGGGCCGATTTTGCCAGCTTATTAGACTGTTGCTTTAAGATCTCGAATAATTTCCGTGGCCTGTTTTTGGTGTTGTCCAGTTCCGATCTAATAAATTCCTTTTTCGAGTTCATGATCTTTTTGTTGTACTCGTTTCTGATTTTTCTGAGAGATTTCAACGTGGGGGATGACGGGTGCTGTCTTCAGATTTTTTCAGCAAGTCTTAATTTTCGCCTATCTTCATTTAATGCTCCATTAAACCATGGATTTTTTTCTTTCTCAGTGACACTTTTCAATTTTAGTGGCATGGTCGAATTGACTATGTTCGTTATTGATGTAGTGTAGTGTTCCGTTAGATCATTCACATTGTGCAGTTTGTTTGGCGGCATTAAGTCCTTCTCACATCTTTCTATTAGACTATCGGTATTAGAGTCTCTGGTGTCCCGAATCCACTTCTTGGTTTTGGTGGGCTGCGTGGTTTTGTTCTTTTTCATGGAGGGTATTAGGAAGGTAATGGCATGGTGATCTGACCAGTCGCATGGTACAATTGAGCGTATTGATGTTTCCTTGTTTCGCGATATTATCCAGTCTAGCGTTGCTCCTTTCGAGTGTGTTGGCAGTGTGCAGGCTTGGGTAAGGTTTAGATCATTTAAAAAGTCTATAAATGCGTTGACGTGTTTGTCATTATTATCGTCCCAATGTAGATTAAAATCGCCTAGGAAAATGTTATTAGAGTGAGAGTTAGTGTTCGCCGTGATGATCTCCATTAGCTGGTCTATGAAGGTGACATTGTTAATACCTGGTGGATCAACATGGCCGCCAGGTAGGTGCTCTATGCTAGAGCTCCCGGGTTGGGGATTACCGAAACGGTTTAAATCCCTGGTTAAACCCCGCCATTCCGGCAGCCCGACTGTAACTCATGAACAAAGGGCCATCGATACGGTGCTAGTACAGCCCGAAAAGTAAGGGGAGGTTCTGCTCGCTCTCGGGACGAACATCCATCGTGTTGGTCCCCAGCGCGAGACTCGACACTGGGGTGATGCTGCGACCCTTCGTTTTCACACGGACTGACCAGGGACCCCGATTGCGCTGCCCCGGACCCAAAATACATCTGATGAGACGCGGAGCTCGAAGGATCGGAGCATAACCACCGGACGCGTCAGAAAAGGTTCGAGGCTACGATCGCAGCGCCCGCAGGCGGTGAGAGGCACCGGGACTGCGCTTGCAACTGTGCTGCTCGGAGGCGCGATCACCCTAGACGGAACGGAGTGCTCTGGATTTTACGGAGGCTCCCTGGATGTCTTGGGTTTCCAAGGCATTTCTACACGGTGGAGACGACGCCAGCGGAGACCGAGAGGGGCTGGTCTGTCCACGAGGATATCTATGGCCCCCAACTGAAAAGAGGTGCTTGGGGCCCAGAGAATATTTGCAAAGTAAAACAAAGTTATAGAATACCAGAATAAAGGCAGGACAATTGCCAATAAGCTGGGAAGTCAGGATTCAGCTTGCCTGACCTTGAAATGGCGGCCGCTGCTGACGACCAGAGCAAAAGAAACTGAGCATTAAGGAGGAATATTCTTTGGGGACAATCAGAAATCAGACAATTGTACCTTTTATCTGTACCTTTTGACCTGATGCATTGTTTCATCGCTGCCTGGACGACCTGGGCATTTCTAGAGCTCGGAGAGGCTCCATAATGAAAAACTAATCCACAAAATGGAAGGTCCAAAAGGAAAGGGGAAGGGAAAGAGGACTAGGAAGTAGAAACAGACAAGGGCACCCTGCCCTCAGATGTGCTTGGTAGCTAATACAGCAGCCATATTGGACTGTCTAATTTTTAACATCATTGAAGGGAAAAGAGGATTGGCAGGGAAAATTAATATTTTGAACAATAATCTTGCTATTTGATCTAAACCAAAATCAAAAGAATAAACCAAACCTTCCTAGTCAAGCCAACCAGATATATAGCCGGAATAGATAATAACAGCTAAGGGAGAATTAACACTAAAGCACCTCACACCAACATGCAAACATGGCCGTTAACAAGCTAGAAATAGTGGGCATAAACGCACACGCAATAAAGTATCCTAACATCCTATCAAAGAATGCAGCCAAAAAATTCAAACACAAACTATTAAGAACTAACCCGGACACGCTGATATCTGACCCCTCCGTTAATCTAGTCAATGGCACTATTGTAAATGACCTGATCTTCTTTACCAGAAAAACAGTTAAATGGCGGATTGCCATCACAGAGATGCTTAACATAAACTCAACGAGGAATATACCACACGGCACAAGACTTATGATCACACCATCAACAAGACTTAGAGCAAACCTATGCATAACAATTTACAAGAACGGAATTGTGCTCATACAAGCAGCCAACAACGAATTAGAAAAATTCGACAACATGTTCCTAACCTTAAAAGAACATGTAGAGACATCAAACTCTCAACAACACCAAACTCCACAAATAGCCAACTTAGGCAACACCAACACTTCCACCACAGACATCACAATACCCAGAGACCTTCAGGAACCCCAACACAAAATACAACAAAAAGACACTATTGTGACAGGAGGCCCAATGGAAGGAAAGGATAAAGAAACAACAGAAATATCCACACGCTATACCGAATCTGATCCGTCGACGCTACGGAGAGAAGAACTAACATCTCCCTCACATGCTGGGACACCGTATATGAGTAGGCCAATCCTCGGGAATCTGGAATCAAACGACAGGGTAGATATCACCCCGTCCATATCCCTCTCTACTACAACACAAATGACACCGAGGTCTACGCGGAAATTATACCCCACGAACATGGTATTAAGATCACAATACACAGAGTACACATCTCACACTGCTTGTAGAGGAAGTACAGTCAACCGAACTAAAGACAAAAAGAACAGGAAGTCGGAAACATTAACATCATGGACCGCTACGGTGGAGTTCCACGCCTCCACGTAGCACCTGAGAACCCTGCTGTTGCCCCTCCCCCCTCTGCGAGCTCGCGGTCGATGGCGGCCGCTCGGCGTTTGCTGCTCCGTGCCGCAAGTATGCCGTTCTCTCTTTGCCTTGTCTTTGCGCTTCTTTCGGAGTCCGACTGCAGAGATTAGCAGCGGAATAGCAGCGGAATAACGGGATACCGGGACAACGATAATTGGCGCTGGATCGGAGCAAAGCTGTCTGACTGAATCCTCTGGGAGAGACGTGATCCACAGCGGTGTTATGTGCCGGGCTGAGTTGCTGGGCTGAGTTTTTCATCGCACGGCTGCAAGGCTGTATCTTCGGTGATTTCCCGAGAAGCTTCACAGTTTATCCTCACGTCAGCACGGTGAGCTGCCTCTATTAATAAACGCCGAGGTCCACACTTCTTGGAGTTAAGCTACTGTTGCAGTAATTCTTCATTACCTCGGTAAGAGACTTCTGCTGCCTCCGCTGCTGCGGCCGGTCCTTGGCTACATTGTATTTCTGCTTGGGAAGACTGGTGTAAACTTTTTTTTTGCCGCTGATAGCCACTGATAGCAGTTAAAGTGTGCGAGGTATGTCAAAATTGCAAGCTCCAGTTCCAGTTTTCATTTTTGATGGATTTGGCAATGGAAATGTGGAGTTTGTTGCAGCAGTAATTCAATTGGTCGACTACTGACTTTCTATGCCCATCTTAATACAGTTGGACAGAGTGAGGTGTTAGTCCACGCTGCTAGAGTTGTCTGCCCCGCTGCTGCACTTTTATATTTTGTACTGCAGCCGCTGTGTGGGTTAGATTCTCGGTCTCAGTACTTTTTGATGGGCTGGATTTCGCTTCTATTACAACTGTCGTACTGCTGCTACTGCTGCTACTCATACTCACCGGTGCAAAGTTATTTTGCTACTACCAGTCTTAATAATGGGTAAGCAATTGACGGCCAAGGCCAAGGCCAAAATACGACGCCAACAATTAAAAGAGAATTCCGAAAGAGCCAAGCGGGCTGGGTCAGCCGCGGAGAGAGAAATCTCCTCTCTTGAAAATTCTGAGAGCTCTGGAGAAGGTGAGGATGGTCTCTCAGGTGGCAGCCCGACCCAGGTTATTCATCAGAGTCCTTGTAAATCTACTGTTAGTGCGGCAAAGGAGATAATTGAGTCACCAGTGGGGGGAATAGCCGTGGCTCTATTAGGTTCAGAAGCTAAATTACCTGAGATAACTCAGAGCCTTAATCCTGCGGCCTCACTCGATTCACAGCCATCCAAAGAGGCCACATCAGTCTCTGCTTCCAAGGCTTCTAAACAATTCCCGTTGTTTGAGCGAAAAGCAGCAAGATACGACCTTAATAATACAGCTGGTACTCGGGCAGTATCTTCAGGTGTTCCAACTTCCTTAAACCTCTCTTCTTCAATAGTTATCCCTCCCATTGAAAGTCTCGCTTCAACTGCTGGTCCAAGTACTTCCTCGATTATTCCCAGTGAGGTGACTTTGTCTCAGAGTCCCATTATGGGGATGGATACTGAAACTGCTGGGGACTTTCAGATCTCAGTTAAGGACATGCTGAATCTAATCCTGCAAGAAATTAGAGAGATGAAGCAAATGCAAAAGATGGAAACGGAGATGATTTGTAAGCGTCTGGACAAAATTGAAGACTCTATGGCTTCATTTTCTAATCATCTGCAAGAGTCTGAGACTAGAATTTCTAGGGTGGAGGACAATCTTATCACCGCACAGAAAGAGATCATCACTGGTTCTAAATTTTCAAAGGCCTTCGAATCTAAACTGGATGAGTTAGAGAATTATAATAGAAGGTCAAACCTTCGAATAGTAGGTGTACCTGAAAATATCGAGGGATCGGACATGACAAAATGGATCACTTCCTTTTTTTCTCAAGAGGTCATCCCTGAGTTTAAGGGAGACTTAACAATTACCAGGGCGCATCGAGTACCAGCTCGTCCATTCCCTAACTCTCCGTTTCCTCGGACTATCATTGTTAACTTGGCCGATGTTCGGGTTAAAGAAATAATCCTATCCCAGGCCTTTAAGCAAAGACAATTTCAGGTTAATCCTACCACTAAGTGCCGGATTTTTTCCGATATGTCGGCTGCTGCTGCTAGACGGAGAAAGGACTTTGTAAAGATTCTTCAGTTATTTAAGGACAAAGGAGCTCAAGCATCGATTGCACAGCAATCAAAGTTAAAAGTTTTGATCAAGGGCAAATTCTATTTGTTTACAGATGTTGATGAGGCTCGGGAGATGCTTGATAAGCTGGCTCAGGGTTAGGCTAAAGTTGGAATATGTTTTGATTTGTCTAGATGGGTACTCGTATATTTTAATTAGGGGGTGAGGGGTGCAGGTGGGAACTCGGGGGTCATGGGATTCGGGGCGCACTACCAAGGCGCTCTTATGAGAGGGTTTAGTGCCATGTGGCCAGCGTGGGAGGGAGATACAGGGGTAGTACAGGGCCACGGGACTAGGGTTAGGGGGGGGAGCACTTGGGTAGAGGTAAGAGCACTTGGGTGGAGGGGGATGCGGGGTAAAAATGGAAAAATGAAATTCTTGTGGTTCACGATGCAAAATTTTGTTGGCAAGAAGTTATTCTTAACAATTAATGTCTATTGAAGGGGTTAGAGTTGTCTCTTTCAATGTCAATGGATTGAATAATAAAAAAAAAATGCGTACTATTGAGCTCTGGATTAAAACAGAGCGCCCAGCAGTTGTGATGCTGCAAGAAACCCATATTTCTGTGGAGAAAATTAACTCTTTTTCAATGTTTAAAAATTGGTCTTCATATCGTGGGTTTTCATGTGCTCAACAATCTCAAAGGGGAGTCGCGCTGTTTATTAATCGTAATTTAGATGCAGAAATTATTCAGTTTGAAGATGGAGGAGCAGGGCGGTGGTGTTGGGCTACTTGTGTAATTAAAAACAGGAATAGGCCAATTACCTTTGTTAGTTATTATGCCCCTGTGGAAGATAGTGCCGCCATTTATGAGGAGTTATTTCAATCATTACTATTGGTCAGAGGAGATATAGTTATAGGCGGGGATTTTAATATCCTTATCGATATAAAACTTGATTCCACGGGTCTTTTGAAGAAACAATCTAAACCAAAGTCATTAAGGTCCATTATGAAGCACTCCGCATTACTTGATCTGTGTGACCCATGGCGATTAAAATTTCCTCATAAACAAGAATTTACTTATTGGTCGGGAAGACATAGATCCTCCTCTCGTATTGATTTTTTTTTGGCCTCCAATTCATTAGAATTTTCATATCAGAAATTTTTGCATAATGGCTTTTCAGACCACGCAATGTTGGTAATTGAGTTTAAAGTAGGGGAAGAAATTAAGTCCCCTAAGAGATGGATATTTAATAAAATGTACCTACAAGATAGCAATTGGGTTTCCTTTTTAAAATCCGAAATTGTTGACTTCATTGCTCGTAATTCACACACGGCCCCATTACATATTATCTGGGACTCACTAAAAGCCTTTGTTCGTGGTATTATTGTAGGAGAGTGGAATCTGACTAATGGTTGCCCTCAACTTTTTGCCTGGTATTTAAGTGGTTTTTGACTAGTCTGGCTGGGATCCTGCTATCCAGGACCCCAGCCTATCTGCTTTCTCCCTAAAACTGTTGTGAGTACTCTAGGTACAAACATAATTGGATGCTGGGCATGCCCTACCAGTCCCTTGTAGATGGTACCCTAGGTACCCAGGGCATGGGGCCCCCAGTAGGCCTACCAGGGCTGCAGCACTTGTTGTGCCACCCTGGGACAGCCACCCAAACTGACACCACCAGGCCACTACTGTAGCCTGGGTAAGGTGGTGCTAGCACCCCTTACAGGGATGTAGGTACCCTATGTCCCATACCATACAACACATATACTCTCATAGGTCACCCCTATGGCAGGCCCTGGTAATCCTACAGGGCTGGGTGCTGAGGTATGTGTGAGGGGGGACCCCTACGTGAGTAGGACCTCTCTGCAACCTTCGTAAAAATGTTACTGGGTTGTTTGTAGTGTAGCCATACCATATACTCTTAACCGCATTATAAGTTATTGCGTCATCGCTGTAACTTTGGAATGGCTACACCGAACCATATCGTGTTTGGTGTCAAACATGAAGGAATCATACCCCCAGTCCAGCCATGGGCATGGGGGCACGATTCCCCCTTGCTAGGAGGGTGATATGGGAAAAGCGGTAGAATTTGGAAACCAATTTAAAAGTGCACATGTACCACAAAATGGCTACTGTTCGCCACCTACACGACTCTGGCTGGCTGTTGCTGGGGAAAACCCCAGCCTCGCCATCTGGACAATAGGGCTCCTGTGGCAGGGAGGTGCCAGCACCTCCCCAGACAGGATATGTGGATTGGAACAGGGTGGGTGCACCAAAAGTCCATTCAGAGTTGCACGTAGGCAGCTGCAGAGCCCCAATTCTGCATACACCGCCTGGAACCAGTTCAGGGGCATCCTGCCCCTCGCCCAGGTGGGAAACACACAAAGGGGAGTGGGTGTAGCCACCCTTTCCCGCCTCTACTCTGATTGGTAGGCTCTATTTTGGACCATCCCCTAATCTTGGGGATATATGGGAATAACTTTGCCCTAGAGCCTTAGATTCGTACAGGACTTCACAGAACTGACCTTCGACGAGCTGCTGCCCAGCTGACTGAAGAAATCTCCCTTGGGATAAAGGAGTTATCCCCCTGCTTGGCAGGCACCTAAAAGACTACAAGATACCCGGTTGGAACTTCGTTGCTCTCACGACCTTCGACGCCTTCCAGCGACCTCGAGGTGGGTCTCCAGTGCATCCCAGCGTCCTGTGAGTGTGCCCAGCAAGTCTGAGCACCCTGGACCACGTGGGTGTCGAGATCCCCGCATACCCCAAGACACCGGCCACCTCTTGTCCAGCACACGACCCCGACCAGTGGGGAAGTTGTGCTTTGGCCCATTCTTGAGCCAACCTTCAAGCAGCATTTGTGCCGACCCTCAGCTCCCTGGCCCGCTCCGGTGGCCCGTGGGAGCCCTTTTACGCACTCCATTTTGCTGCCTCCCGCGGTCCCTTGTCTCTCGACTTGTGGGCCCTGACGGAGGACAATCTTCTTTTCTAAGAGTTCCCCTGGTTGCTCGAGGCCTGCTCTACGCTCCCTGCAAAGGAGAGCACCCTCAGACCCCGTGGGTCTGCACCAGCAGCTGCTTTGTTCATCTTGCGTGGGTTGCGGTTGCCAATGCTTAGTGGATCCAATCGGGACACTAACACCGCAGCGACCCTCAGCCGACGTGGGACAGTCGCCCTCCAGAAGCTGGCCTTCCTTGAAGCCTCCCGGAGCCCGTGACTGCAGAGCCCAGCTGTACCTTCCACACCTGAAGCACCCGACATCCACGAGCTCCTTCCTGTGAGCTCCCTGGTCACTGTGCTGTGACCCAGACTCTGTCCCCTCTGCTTTCAGGTTCATCTTTGTCTTTTCTTCAACTTTAATCTTCACGACTTCAGCGACACTTCCAGCTAGCAGCAGTTTGGACTCCTTTTCCATAGAAAATCAGCCCGCGACCCGACACCAGAATCGACCTATGCACCCGGCTTCCCTGGGGCAGGTAACAGTGGTACTTCGGTACTTCCGTGGTGGTGGGCTCTCCAAAGCCTTAAGTCTCAAGCCTTAACTTTGTACTGTTGTTAGAAGTGTCCTTAAACCTTAATTATTCAACCGCGACATTCTCCATAGGCTAACATTGCGATCCCGACAGCAACTTCTCGCACTGCACACGCCTCCCGTGGGTCCCCTTCCTCTTAACTGTGGGTGGATTCTTAAGGGGCCAGCGATCCTGAATGCCCTAGGCATTGCCTGTAGAATTGTCGTGGTTCTTATACCACTATTTTAGTATATGGTTTGGTCCCCCCCTGGGGCCCATTGATTTCTGTGCTATTTATTGTGTTTAGAAATGCTTGTTTGAATTGTAACTTTGCCACTAGCCACATAAAGTGACTGTGGGATTCTGTCTAGAATAAATACATATATTTTACATATATACCTGTGTGGGCTACTCTTTCATTTGGTTATTCAAGAGGTTATTATGGTAAAACAATAAGCTTAACACTCCTTCAAGACTTAGCCTGAAGGCTGCTCTCCACAGCTACCACTAGGATAGCTTTCTTTAAAGGTTGTCTTAAACCTACCATCAATAGGAGTCGAATTGGACTGGTGCAAGGTGTCCCTATAACTAGGAACAGCATATGCCAGGCCAACTTCTCACATTGGTGGCAGCGGTGGGATTCAAGCTGGCCATTGTTTTACCAGATAACAAATTGAATTTCTAAAGTGAAAGCCACAAGGTACCAAAGGTACATATAAATTCAAGCTAGAATACAATAAGTTCTACTGAACTTGGAGTTGTGTGTAGAGGGTCTAGCACACCTTGACTACAACTCAAGAGAGGGTTCAGTAGGCCACACTTAGTGTAGGTAGATACATCACTACACTAAACATGTCTTCAAGTGGCACTAAGGCTATGGAAGGACCCCAGAGGGTCCCAGTAGATAAGTATGATAATTTCACCTTTGCTGAGCTCAGGGAAATGTGCACCCTTAGGGGACTGAAGACAGAAAGAGGTGCCAACACAAAACGTCTCAAGGAGATCCTGCTCATAGCAGACTTTATGGAGTCCATAGGATCCAGAGGGACGGACAGAGTGGGTGGGCACCCCTCAGAAGAGGACACTCCCAGAGTGGAATCTGAAGAGGAACAGGAAGAGGATGAAAATCCTGACCTGGAAGACACAAACCACTCACAGCATGGAGGTGATGGCCCAAGAGGCACTCCCTCCACCCTTAAAAGGGGAGTGGTGGGTCCAAGAAGGAACAGATCCCCCTCAGTGGGATCCAACCATTCTAAGGGATCCAAAGGGTCCTCTGCCTCTTCTCAGAGAAGAGAAACCTCTCATGAGAGGAAATGCAGACTGATCAAATTTGAGCAGGCTAAGCTTGAGCTTAAAAGAGAACAGTTAGCATTGGACAGGGAAACCCTGGAGCTTCAGAAAGCTTCAAGAAAGTGGGGTCTAGAGATCCCTGGTGGCAGTAATGAAACCCCTAGAGTTAGAGAGAGAGTCCCTGACAATAGGAACCTCCACAAGATTGTGCCCCCCTATCAGAATGGGGATGATATTCACAAATGGATATCTGCTCTTGAAAGGGCCTGTAGAGTACAGAGGGTCCCTGTAGAGCAGTGGGCAGCAATCCTGTGGCTCTCCTTTTCAGATAAAGGGAGAGACAAGCTCCTCGCTGTAAGAGAAGAGGATGCTGATGATTATTATATCCTGAAAGCTGCTTTAATAGATGGGTTTGGCTTAACCACTGATCAATACAGACTTAAGTTCAGAGACACCCAGAAAGCACAGAATCAGGATTGGGTAGACTTTGTGGATTGTGCAACCAAGGCACTGGAAGGTTGGTTAAATGGCAGTAAAGTTAATGATTATCAAGGATTGTATAATCTCATTATGAGGGAGCAGATTCTTAATAATTGTCAGAACCAACTTTTACACCAGCACCTGGTGGACTCTGATCTGACCTCTCCCCAAGAATTGGGAAAGAAGGCAGACAAATGGGTCAGAACCAGGATCAGGCCTAAGAACCAAGTTGGTGACCAGAAGAAGGATTCCACTAAGCCCAAAGAGAAAGGTGGGGATGATAAACAAGAAAAGTCCTCTGAAGGGCCCCAACAAACCAGTGCTGGGGGTGGGTCCCAAAATACTTCCTCTAATACCAAGAAACCATATTGCCATGTGTGTAAGAAACCTGGCCACTGGAAAACTGACTCCAGCTGTCCTAAGAATGGCAATAAAGAAAGTGTTCCTCCAAAACCAGCTCCAACACCTCCTGTTACTACTAGTAGTAATCCCCCAGGTGGTGGGAGTGCACCCAAAAATTTAGTTGGGTTCTCTTTGGGGACACCAGTGGACTCTGGCCTAGCCAGGTCCCCTGCATTAGCAACAATGGTCTGTGATGGTGGCATGGGGTTTGCCAACTTTACCATGAGCCCCAGTATTCTGGGCAGGTACAGACAAGAACCAATGATCAATGGTCAGAAGGCTGTGGCCTATAAGGACACAGGGGCCAGTGTCACCATGGTGACCAAGAGGCTAGTGCCCCTAGATCAGCTTTTACCTGGGTTTAGCTATCAGGTGACCAATATTGATGGAATCAGGACAGATCATCCCATGGCAGTGATAAATCTCAGCTGGGGAGGAGTCACTGGCCCCAAGAGAGTGGCAGTGTCCCCAAACTTGCCTGTAGATTGTCTACTGGGGAATGATCTAGAAATCTCAGCCTGGGCTGAGGTTGACCACAAGGCCCATTTGAAAATGGTAGGAATTCCTGAGAGAGTGGATGAGACCCTGAGGGCCTCACCTCCACCCCAGGAGAAAATAGAAAGAGTGAAGCCTGAAACTATGGATCACTCTACCCAAACAGAGAGCATAGGGGAGGAAGAGCAGTCTTCCCCCCACCAGACTACAGGTAAAGGTCCAGTTTCTCAGGGAACTGACCCTGCCCCTTGTGAAGTAACTGCCCCAGAAGTGGACAGGCTTGGCCTGCCCACCTCTCTGATGGCAGGGGATCCTTCCAAGGTGGTACCCAGTCTGGAGCAGGTATCCTGCCCCTCTCTACCCTGCCTCAGTCAGCCCAGGGCTGCAGAGGTCAGGGAGGTCAGTGGACCCTTATTGGGCCCCTGCCCAGAGGAACCCCCTCATCAACAGATTAGGGACACCCAGCAGAGTAGTTTCAGCCAGGTGAATATTCCTCTACAAACTGAGGGATCCCCCTTACCCCTAGGTATAGGCACCCCTCAAATGGATGTTGTTGAGCACAGGGAAACCTGGGGCCTAGCTGCCCCAAACCTTCCAGTGCCCTCCACTATTCCAGCCAAAGGGATCCAAACCCCAGCTGTAGGCAGCCAGAGGTTGACCCTTAGGGCCAGATATGACACAGTCCTGGGCAGAAAGGCTTCCATAGTGGCCAGTGATCTGAGGAGGTTGAGACCAACCCAAGTAGGGTCTCACTTCCAGACTCAGACACCCCACCGGCCCACCTCTGACCCAAAAACCAATACAGGTAATCTCCCTAGACTTTGGAGAAACTCTAGAACCCCTTGGGGTAGGATTTCCCAAGTGGACCATGACACAGGGAGCAACCATGTTAGTACAGGTTCTTCCTTATATGGCCACTCAGGAAATAAAGGCTTATCTGGACAAGGTTAGCCTTATCTCCTTTCGTTTGGGGGGGGGTTATGTAGGAGAGTGGAATCTGACTAATGGTTGCCCCCAACTTTTTGCCTGGTATTTAAGTGGTTTTTGACTAGTCTGGCTGGGATCCTGCTATCCAGGACCCCAGCCTATCTGCTTTCTCCCTAAAACTGTTGTGAGTACTCTAGGTACAAACATAATTGGATGCTGGGCATGCCCTACCAGTCCCTTGTAGATGGTACCCTAGGTACCCAGGGCATGGGGCCCCCAGTAGGCCTACCAGGGCTGCAGCACTTGTTGTGCCACCCTGGGACAGCCACCCAAACTGACACCACCAGGCCACTACTGTAGCCTGGGTAAGGTGGTGCTAGCACCCCTTACAGGGATGTAGGTACCCTATGTCCCATACCATACAACACATATACTCTCATAGGTCACCCCTATGGCAGGCCCTGGTAATCCTACAGGGCTGGGTGCTGAGGTATGTGTGAGGGGGGACCCCTACGTGAGTAGGACCTCTCTGCAACCTTCGTAAAAATGTTACTGGGTTGTTTGTAGTGTAGCCATACCATATACTCTTAACCGCATTATAAGTTATTGCGTCATCGCTGTAACTTTGGAATGGCTACACCGAACCATATCGTGTTTGGTGTCAAACATGAAGGAATCATACCCCCAGTCCAGCCATGGGCATGGGGGCACGATTCCCCCTTGCTAGGAGGGTGATATGGGAAAAGCGGTAGAATTTGGAAACCAATTTAAAAGTGCACATGTACCACAAAATGGCTACTGTTCGCCACCTACACGACTCTGGCTGGCTGTTGCTGGGGAAAACCCCAGCCTCGCCATCTGGACAATAGGGCTCCTGTGGCAGGGAGGTGCCAGCACCTCCCCAGACAGGATATGTGGATTGGAACAGGGTGGGTGCACCAAAAGTCCATTCAGAGTTGCACGTAGGCAGCTGCAGAGCCCCAATTCTGCATACACCGCCTGGAACCGGTTCAGGGGCATCCTGCCCCTCGCCCAGGCGGGAAACACACAAAGGGGAGTGGGTGTAGCCACCCTTTCCCGCCTCTACTCTGATTGGTAGGCTCTATTTTGGACCATCCCCTAATCTTGGGGATATATGGGAATAACTTTGCCCTAGAGCCTTAGATTCGTACAGGACTTCACAGAACTGACCTTCGACGAGCTGCTGCCCAGCTGACTGAAGAAATCTCCCTTGGGATAAAGGAGTTATCCCCCTGCTTGGCAGGCACCTAAAAGACTACAAGATACCCGGTTGGAACTTCGTTGCTCTCACGACCTTCGACGCCTTCCAGCGACCTCGAGGTGGGTCTCCAGTGCATCCCAGCGTCCTGTGAGTGTGCCCAGCAAGTCTGAGCACCCTGGACCACGTGGGTGTCGAGATCCCCGCATACCCCGAGACACCGGCCACCTCTTGTCCAGCACACGACCCCGACCAGTGGGGAAGTTGTGCTTTGGCCCATTCTTGAGCCAACCTTCAAGCAGCATTTGTGCCGACCCTCAGCTCCCTGGCCCGCTCCGGTGGCCCGTGGGAGCCCTTTTACGCACTCCATTTTGCTGCCTCCCGCGGTCCCTTGTCTCTCGACTTGTGGGCCCTGACGGAGGACAATCTTCTTTTCTAAGAGTTCCCCTGGTTGCTCCAGGCCTGCTCTACGCTCCCTGCAAAGGAGAGCACCCTCAGACCCCGTGGGTCTGCACCAGCAGCTGCTTTGTTCATCTTGCGTGGGTTGCGGTTGCCAATGCTTAGTGGATCCAATCGGGACACTAACACCGCAGCGACCCTCAGCCGACGTGGGACAGTCGCCCTCCAGAAGCTGGCCTTCCTTGAAGCCTCCCGGAGCCCGTGACTGCAGAGCCCAGCTGTACCTTCCACACCTGAAGCACCCGACATCCACGAGCTCCTTCCTGTGAGCTCCCTGGTCACTGTGCTGTGACCCAGACTCTGTCCCCTCTGCTTTCAGGTTCATCTTTGTCTTTTCTTCAACTTTAATCTTCACAACTTCAGCGACACTTCCAGCTAGCAGCAGTTTGGACTCCTTTTCCATAGAAAATCAGCCCGCGACCCGACACCAGAATCGACCTATGCACCCGGCTTCCCTGGGGCAGGTAACAGTGGTACTTCGGTACTTCCGTGGTGGTGGGCTCTCCAAAGCCTTAAGTCTCAAGCCTTAACTTTGTACTGTTGTTAGAAGTGTCCTTAAACCTTAATTATTCAACCGCGACATTCTCCATAGGCTAACATTGCGATCCCGACAGCAACTTCTCGCACTGCACACGCCTCCCGTGGGTCCCCTTCCTCTTAACTGTGGGTGGATTCTTAAGGGGCCAGCGATCCTGAATGCCCTAGGCATTGCCTGTAGAATTGTCGTGGTTCTTATACCACTATTTTAGTATATGGTTTGGTCCCCCCCTGGGGCCCATTGATTTCTGTGCTATTTATTGTGTTTAGAAATGCTTGTTTGAATTGTAACTTTGCCACTAGCCACATAAAGTGACTGTGGGATTCTGTCTAGAATAAATACATATATTTTACATATATACCTGTGTGGGCTACTCTTTCATTTGGTTATTCAAGAGGTTATTATGGTAAAACAATAAGCTTAACACTCCTTCAAGACTTAGCCTGAAGGCTGCTCTCCACAGCTACCACTAGGATAGCTTTCTTTAAAGGTTGTCTTAAACCTACCATCAATAGGAGTCGAATTGGACTGGTGCAAGGTGTCCCTATAACTAGGAACAGCATATGCCAGGCCAACTTCTCACAATTATTATCGCCAAAGACGCAGAAGAATGGCGTACTATTAAACAGACTAGGACCTTACTCTATCAAAGAATCTGTTCCCTGACTCAGCTTCGACAATCTAATTTCTCTAGTCTTGCGCAAAAAAAATTAAACGAGGCCAAACGTGAATTAAGTACGCTTTTTGCTACACAGAGTGAACAGCAATTCCTTATACAATCCCAAAGGAGTTATGAGGAGAGTAATTTTTCTGGCAAACTCCTTGCTTGGCAGGCTAAGGAGCAAGCCGCTGCAAATTCAATTCGTACTTTGAAGTCTCCTATCACTCTGTTAGACACATCACAGTCTGATGTTATTGGTACTATAATGCTTTCTCACTATAAACAGATATATAGCCATCATCAGGAAATAGACCATTCTAGGCTTTTAAATTTCTTAGCAAGATATGATATGCCTTCTCTATCTCAGGCAGATAGTGGAGCTATGATGAGTTTATTTTCAAAGTCAGAGCTGGAATTAGTGGTAAAGAACCTCCCAATTGGTAAGGCCTGCGGCCCGGATGGCCTCCCCGCTGAATTTTTTAAGGTTTTCTTCTGCGCCTTTTCGGATTTGCTGCTACAATCAGTTAATTATATGTTAATGGGTGGGCAAGTTCCAGATTCTTTTGGGGAGGGCACAGTTGTGAGTTTTCCTAAAAAAGGCAAAGATCCCAAAGATCCCAATTCATATAGGCCTATTACATTACTTAACACTGATTATAAGATCCTTACCAAATTATTATCAATACGTTTTAATCATATTGCTAAGGATCTTATTCACCCGGATCAGAATGGCTTTGTGGCAGGTCGACAATTAGCCACAAATACACATTTTCTCGTTGAGGCTTTAGATTATTTTCAGACAAATAAAATGTCCGCTTTAATTTTATTATTAGACGCGGAAAAAGCTTTTGACTTAGTGGTATGGACAACTTTATTTGTTATTTTAAATCACTTTGGAATTCCTCCACAGATTATTAGCTTGATTCAAAATTTGTACACGGGTGCCAAAGCCAATATAATCATTAATTCAGTTATGGTTGGTAAAGTATCGGTTCAGCGGGGCACCAGGCAAGGCTGCCCCTTGTCCCCTATTCTTTTTGCTTTTTTTATTGAACCATTAGCCACAGCTATTCGGGAATCCGTAAATGTCTCTCCTCCTATTCCCTCCATGGCAAAAATCAAACTATATGCCGACGATATTTTATTACTGATTAAGTCGGATATTCAATCTCAAACTGCCGTTCTTCAGCTTTTTGAGGAATTCGAACATCTGGGTGGTTATCGAATTAATAAAAAAAAAACTGAAATACTAGTCTGTGGTGGGGGTGAGGTTGAGCTACACACTGATTTATCCGGTTGAATTAATCCTAGACCGAAGAGGTATTTAGGAGTTATGTACTCTGTTTTGGTTTCCGATTTAGTTATGTTAAATTTTGATCCTCTTCTACGCAAGGTTCAATCTTTATTTAAGAGATGGGAATCGTTGCCATTTTCCATCCTAGGGCGAGTGGCACTTATAAAAATGTCTATTCTTCCGCTATTTAATTTTTTATTTTCTGCCATTCCCTGTTTTTTGCCCAGTAGTTTTTTCTCAAAAGTACAATCACTATTCACAGGGTTTATATGGGCAAAAAAAAGTCCCAGGATCGCAATGCGGATCCTTTACGCCGATACAGAATTGGGAGGTTTAGCCGTACCCAATATTAAAGATTACTATAGCGCATATTTTGCCCAATATTTAGAGCGGTTTAAATCCGGAACGCAGACCCCAACTGTGTTTATTAATTTCTTTATTAATAGAATTTGTCATGAGGTTCAGATTCCTTCTCCGTTACATATTTCTAAATTACCGAAACTTACTCGTTATAAGACGATGCTTTGGTTTTTTAAGCGTCAGGATGTCTTTCTTAAAAGATATTCTCTCCCGCAATTTAATCTTAGAACTCCCTTAAGGAATGCTCTCCTTTTTTTAGGAATAAAAATTGGAGTTGACACTGTACTACAATGGGCACTTTTGGGATTTCACTCTTTGTTAGATTTCTTGAGGGAAGGGACATGGTTGTTACCTGGAGAGATGCAGCTTATTTTTCCTGGGAACTTTATGTTACTTGGTTCGTATGCTTTTATTTTTAAAACGTTGGTACAAGTTGAACCAATTAGCATTGGTTCCTCCACTCAACTATGGGACGATTTGTTTACGACTTGTAGGACGGGGAAGCCAGGGGTATGGAAACGTGTTCTAGCAGAATATACTGCGGATGATCTTAGCCAAAAAGCAATGAAAAAATGGCAAGAACAGGAGAATCATGTACTTACTATTAATACTTGGAAAATGATAAATAAACTGAATTTCAGTGTTCTTCGAGGATCTAATTGGAGAAGAATGCTGTTTTTCAGTAAATGGCTTCTGTACCGTACCCCTGCTGCCATTGCTAAAATGTTTCCCAATACTACCGCCACCTGTTTTAGATGCCAGCAATATATTCCTGCAAACTGGTCCCACACTATAGCTAACTGTGTTAAACTAATGCCTTTTTGGAACGAGATATTCGAATATTTGCAAAAGTATTGTGGGATTCTGATTACTTATAATGTTAAATTAATATTGTATGGTTACGATTCCGATCTTGGTTTGACAGAACAGAGGGTTAAACTATTATTTATTGCAATGGCAGTTGCAAGGTCATTAGTCCTGCAGAACTGGAAGTCAGTTCATGTCCCTCTCTTTAGTGCCTGGCTGCAAAAAATTAGGAATGTTAGAAAGTCTGAAATGCGATATGCACAGCGAATAGGCGGGATTATGAAGTTTGATAGAATTTGGAATCTTTACTTTGTGTAATGGTTGATTTCCGTATTGTGTAAATTATTTTCTTCATGTAATTCTGTATTTTTTCTATCTGCTTGCCAATTTATATTTTTTCTCTGTGTGCCAACTTATGGTAGTATCAATTGTATTTCTGACACAAGATTTTCAATAAAAAATTATAAAAAAAAAAAAAAAAAAGTTGAACTCATCCAAAAATCAGTACATAAATTACATGAAAAGAGCAGCAAGACGGCCATGCCTTTATCAAATAGGCATAATAGACCTGAAAGATATCTTAGTTACTTATCATAGGATGAAACATTATCTTTACTCCAAACATATGAAGCCACAGACCACAGCAGAGGGGTGAAAATTAAGACAGTCCCAATTGATTCGAACAGAACATCCAGACATAAGGAAAGGAAACCCAATCCTAACAACCTTCAACAAATCCAGCTTACCAACAACTCACAAGAGATTAACCCTAATAACTTAGGGAAGCCTATGAAATGCCTACTGCTCAATTGTCGGTCCGCAGTAAAACATGCATCAGACATAGCTGCTCACATTGCTAGCCAGGAAATTGACCTAACTATACTTACAGAAACCTGGCTTTCAGAATCCTCTTCTCCAGTCATGGATCTCCTGGTGCCCCCACAGTATAACATCGTTAGATTAGATAGACAAAAAAAGACTGGAGGTGGTATTGCATGCATCCATCGATCGGATATAGAGGTCAGCAGTTTTCATTCTGACCCACTCGAATCCTGTGAATATCTAGGTCTAATGTCTTATCTCTTACTCTGGCCTAATGGTTAAGGTCTTAGACTGGTACTCTGGCCTAATGGTTAAGGTCTTAACTCTTACTCTGGCCTAATGGTTAAGGTCTTAGACTCTTACTCTGGCCTAATGGTTAAGGTCTTAACTCTTACTCTGGCCTAATGTTTAAGGTCACGACTCTTACTCTGGCCTAATGGTTAAGTTCTTAGCTCTTTCTCTGGCCTAATGGTTAGGGTTTTGACTCTTACTCTGGCCTAATGGCTGAAATGCCAGAAACCGGTCCTGGAATGCTTGTTTCCAATCCAGGGAGGACCTGGCTTGGCAGTTCGGGCTGGACTGTTCCCATGAGGCACAGGGTCAAGACTGATTTGCATATGGCTGGGTTCAAACTGGAACGGCATGGTGAGCAAAAAAACGATGGATTTAGGCCCAGATCTCTGTACTGGGGTGAATGTATGACATTGTTCTGCATTCTGTCCATCAATTGTTGTTTTTGCATTTGTCACCCCGAGTGGGAAGGGTATGCCCAGACGTGGGTCCCTTGCTCTCCATGCCACTGGAAATCAAGCAAGCCTGGCTGAAGACGGCTGAAATGCCAGAAACCGGTCCTGGGATGCTTGTTTCCAGTCCAGGGAGGACCTGGCTTGGCAGTTCGGGCTGGACTGTTCCCATGAGGCACAGGGTCAAGACTGATTTGCATATGGCTGGGTTCAAACTGGAACGGCATGGTGAGCAAAAAAACGATGGATTTAGGCCCAGATCTCTGTACTGGGGTGAATGTATGACATTGTTCTGCATTCTGTCCATCAATTGTTGTTTTTGCATATGCCTTTATCAAATAGGCATAATAGACCTGAAAGATATCTTAGTTACTTATCAGAGGATGAAACATTATCTTTACTCCAAACATATGAAGCCACAGACCACAGCAGAGGGGTGAAAATTAAGACAGTCCCAATTGATTCGAACAGAACATCCAGACATAAGGAAAGGAAACCCAATCCTAACAACCTTCAACAAATCCAGCTTACCAACAACTCACAAGAGATTAACCCTAATAACTTAGGGAAGCCTATGAAATGCCTACTGCTCAATTGTCGGTCCGCAGTAAAACATGCATCAGACATAGCTGCTCACATTGCTAGCCAGGAAATTGACCTAACTATACTTACAGAAACCTGGCTTTCAGAATCCTCTTCTCCAGTCATGGATCTCCTGGTGCCCCCACAGTATAACATCGTTAGATTAGATAGACAATAAAAGACTGGAGGTGGTATTGCATGCATCCATCGATCGGATATAGAGGTCAGCAGTTTTCATTCTGACCCACTCGAATCCTGTGAATATCTAGGTCTAATGTCTTATCTCTTACTCTGGCCTAATGGTTAAGGTCTTAGACTGGTACTCTGGCCTAATGGTTAAGGTCTTAACTCTTACTCTGGCCTAATGGTTAAGGTCTTAGACTCTTACTCTGGCCTAATGGTTAAGGTCTTAACTCTTACTCTGGCCTAATGTTTAAGGTCATGACTCTTACTCTGGCCTAATGGTTAAGTTCTTAGCTCTTTCTCTGGCCTAATGGTTAGGGTTTTGACTCTTACTCTGGCCTAATGGTTAAGGTCTTAACTCTTACTCTGGCCTAATGGTTAAGGTCATGACTCTTACTCTGGCCTAATGGTTAAGGTCTTAGCTCTTTCTCTGGCCTAATGGTTACGGCCTTAGATTCTTACTCTGGCCTACTGGTTAAGGTCTTAACTCTTACTCTGGCCTACTGGTTAAGGACTTAGACTCTTACTCTGGTATACTGGTTAAGGTCTTAACTCTTACTCTGGCCTAATGGTTAAGGTCTTAGACTCTTACTCTGGCCTAATGGTTAAGGTCTTAGACTCTTACTCTGGACTAATGGTTAAGGTCCTAAACTCTTACTCTGGCCTAATGGTTAAGGTCTTAGACTGGTACTCTGGCCTAATGGTTAAGGTCTTAACTCTTACTCTGGCCTAATGGTTAAGGTCTTAGACTCTTACTTTGGCCTTATGGTTAAGGTCTTAACTCTTACTCTGGCCTAATGGTCAAGGTCTTAGACTCTTACTCTGGCCTAATGGTTAAGGTCTTAACTCTTACTCTGGCCTACTTGTTAAGGTCTTAGCTCTTACTCTGGCCTAATGGTTAAGGTATTAACTCTTACTCTGGCCTAATGGTTAAGGTCTTAGCTTTTTCTCTGGCCTAATGGTTAAGGTCTTGACTCTTACTCTGGCCTAATAGTTAAGGTCATGACTCTTACTCTGGCCTAATGGTTAAGTTCTTAGCTCTTTCTCTGGCCTAATGGTTAGGGTTTTGACTCTTACTCTGGCCTAATGGTTAAGGTCTTAACTCTTACTCTGGCCTAATGGTTAAGGTCATGACTCTTACTCTGGCCTAATGGTTAAGGTCTTAGCTCTTTCTCTGGCCTAATGGTTACGGCCTTAGATTCTTACTCTGGCCTACTGGTTAAGGTCTTAACTCTTACTCTGGCCTACTGGTTAAGGACTTAGACTCTTACTCTGGTATACTGGTTAAGGTCTTAACTCTTACTCTGGCCTAATGGTTAAGGTCTTAGACTCTTACTCTGGCCTAATGGTTAAGGTCTTAGACTCTTACTCTGGACTAATGGTTAAGGTCCTAAACTCTTACTCTGGCCTAATGGTTAAGGTCTTAGACTGGTACTCTGGCCTAATGGTTAAGGTCTTAACTCTTACTCTGGCCTAATGGTTAAGGTCTTAGACTCTTACTTTGGCCTTATGGTTAAGGTCTTAACTCTTACTCTGGCCTAATGGTCAAGGTCTTAGACTCTTACTCTGGCCTAATGGTTAAGGTCTTAACTCTTACTCTGGCCTACTTGTTAAGGTCTTAGCTCTTACTCTGGCCTAATGGTTAAGGTATTAACTCTTACTCTGGCCTAATGGTTAAGGTCTTAGCTTTTTCTCTGGCCTAATGGTTAAGGTCTTGACTCTTACTCTGGCCTAATAGTTAAGGTATTGACTCATACTCTGGCCTAATGATTAAGGTCTTAACTCTTACTCTGGCCTAATGGTTATGGTCTTAACTCTTACTCTGGCCTAATGGTTAAGGTCTTAACTCTTATTCTGGCCTACTGGTTAAGGACGTAACTCTTACTCTGGCCTAATGGTTAAGGACTTAGACTTTTACTCTGGCCTACTGGTTAAGGTCTTAACTCTTACTCTGGCCTAATGGTTAAGGTCTTAGACTCGTACTCTGGCCTAATGGTTAAGGTCTTAATTCTTACTCTGGCCTACTGGTTAAGGTCCTATCTTTTACTCTGGCCTAGTGGTTAAGGTCTTAGACTGGTACTCTGGCCTAATGGTTAAGGTCTAAACTCTTACTCTGGCCTAATGGTTAAGGTCTTAGACTCTTACTCTGGCCTAATGGTTAAGGTCTTAACTCTTACTCTGGCCTAATGGTTAAGGTCATGACTCTTACTCTGGCCTAATGGTTAAGTTCTTAGCTCTTTCTCTGGCCTAATGGTTACGGTTTTGACTCTTACTCTGGCCTAATGGTTAAGGTCTTAACTCTTACTCTGGCCTAATGGTTAAGGTCATGACTCTTACTCTGGCCTAATGGTTAAGGTCTTAGCTCTTTCTCTGGCCTAATGGTTACGGTCTTAGACTCTTACTCTGGTATACTGGTTAAGGTCTTAACTCTTACTCTGGCCTAATGGTTAAGGTCTTAGACTCTTACTCTGGCCTAATGGTTAAGGTCTTAGACTCTTATTCTGGCCGTATGGTTAAGGTCTAGACTCTTACTCTGGCCTAATGGTTAAGGTCTTAACTCTTACTCTGGCCTAATGGTTAAGTTCTTAGACTCTTACTCTGGCCTTATGGTTAAGGTCCTAACTCTTACTCTGGCCTAATGGTTAAGGTCTTAGACTCTTACTCTGGCCTGATCGTTAAGGTCTTAACTCTTACTCTGGCCTAATGGTTAAGGTATTAACTCTTACTCTGGCCTAATGGTTAAGGTCTTAGCTTTTTCTCTGGCCTAATGGTTAAGGTCTTGACTCTTACTCTGGCCTAATAGTTAAGGTATTGACTCTTACTCTGGCCTAATGATTAAGGTCTTAACTCTTACTATGGCTTAATGGTTATGGTCTTAGACTCTTACTCTGGCCTAATCGTTAATGTCTTAACTCTTACTCTGGCCTAATGGTTAAGGTCTTAGACTCTTACTCTGGCCTAATGGTTAAGGTCTTAAATCTTACTCTGGCCTAATGGTTAAGGTCATGACTCTTACTCTGGCCTAATGGTTGAGGTCTTAGCTTTTTCTCTGGCCTAATGGTTAAGGTCTTGACTCTTACTCTGGCCTAATAGTTAAGGTATTGACTCTTACTCTGGCCTAATGATTAAGGTCTTAACACTTACTCTGGCCTAATGGTTATGGTCTTAGACTCTTACTCTGGCCTAATGGTTAAGGTCTTAAGGCTTACTCTGGCCTAATGGTTAAGGTCTTAGAATCTTACTCTGGCCTAATGGGTAATGTCTTAAATCTTACTCTGGCCTAATGGTTAAGGTCATGACTCTTACTCTGGCCTAATGGTTAAGGTCTTAGCTCTTTCTCTGGCCTAATGGTTAAGGTTTTGACTCTTACTCTGGCCCAATGGTTAAGGTCTTAACTCTCACTCTTGCCTAATGGTTAAGGTCATAACTCTTACTCTGGCCTAATGGTTAAGGTCTTAGACTCTTACTCTGGCCTACTGGTTAAGGTCTTAGACTCTTACTCTGGCCTACTGGTTAAGGTCTTAGACTCTTACTCTGGCCTACAGGTTAAGGTCTTAGCTCTTACTCTGGCCTAATGGTTAAGGTCTTAACTCTTACTCTGGCCTAATGGTTGAGGTCTTTTTTCTTACTCTGGCCTACTGGTTAAGTTCTTAACTCTTACTCTGGCCTACTGGTTAAGGTCTTAGACTCTTACTCTGGCCTAATGGTTAAAGTCTTAACTCTTACTCTGGCCTACTGGTTAAGGTCTTAACTCTTACTCTGGCCTAGTGGTTAAGGACTTAGACTCTTACTCTGGCCTAATGGTTAAGTTCTTAACTCTTACTCTGGCCTACTGGTTAAGGTCATGACTCTTACTCTGGCCTAATGGTTAAGGTCTTAGGTCTTACTCTGGCCTAATGGTTAAGGGTTTGACTCTTACTCTAGCCTAATGGTTAAGGTTTTAACTCTTACTCTGCCCTAATGGTTAAGGTCTTAGGCTCTTACTCTGGCCTAATGGTTAAGGTCTTAGACTCTTAATCTGGCCGAATGGTTAAGGTCTTAACTCTTACTCTGGCCTAACGGTTAAGGTCTTAACTCTTACTCTGGCCTAATGGTTAAGGTCTTAGACTCTTACTCTGGCCTACTGGTTAAGGTCTTAGACTCTTACTCTGGCCTACAGGTTAAGGTCTTAGCTCTTACTCTGGCCTAATGGTTAAGGTCTTAACTCTTACTCTGGCCTAATGGTTAAGGTATTAACTCTTACTCTGGCCTAATGGTTAAGGTCTTAGCTTTTTCTCTGGCCTAATGGTTATGGTCTTGACTCTTACTCTGGCCTAATAGTTAAGGTATTGACTCATACTCTGGCCTAATGATTAAGGTCTTAACTCTTATTCTGGCCTACTGGTTAAGGACGTAACTCTTACTCTGGCCTAATGGTTAAGGACTTAGACTTTTACTCTGGCCTACTGGTTAAGGTCTTAACTCTTACTCTGGCCTAATGGTTAAGGTCTTAGACTCGTACTCTGGCCTAATGGTTAAGGTCTTAAATCTTACTCTGGCCTACTGGTTAAGGTCATATCTTTTACTCTGGCCTAGTGGTTAAGGTCTTAGACTGGTACTCTGGCCTAATGGTTAAGGTCTTAACTCTTACTCTGGCCTAATGGTTAAGGTCTTAGACTCTTACTCTGGCCTAATGGTTAAGGTCTTAACTCTTACTCTGGCCTAATGGTTAAGGTCATGACTCTTACTCTGGCCTAATGGTTAAGTTCTTAGCTCTTTCTCTGGCCTAATGGTTACGGTTTTGACTCTTACTCTGGCCTAATGGTTAAGGTCTTAACTCTTACTCTGGCCTAATGGTTAAGGTCATGACTCTTACTCTGGCCTAATGGTTAAGGTCTTAGCTCTTTCTCTGGCCTAATGGTTACGGTCTTAGACTCTTACTCTGGTATACTGGTTAAGGTCTTAACTCTTACTCTGGCCTAATGGTTAAGGTCTTAGACTCTTACTCTGGCCTAATGGTTAAGGTCTTAGACTCTTATTCTGGCCGTATGGTTAAGGTCCAGACTCTTACTCTGGCCTAATGGTTAAGGTCTTAACTCTTACTCTGGCCTAATGGTTAAGTTCTTAGACTCTTACTCTGGCCTTATGGTTAAGGTCTTAACTCTTACTCTGGCCTAATGGTTAAGGTCTTAGACTCTTACTCTGGCCTGATCGTTAAGGTCTTAACTCTTACTCTGGCCTAATGGTTAAGGTATTAACTCTTACTCTGGCTTAATGGTTAAGGTCTTAGCTTTTTCTCTGGCCTAATGGTTAAGGTCTTGACTCTTACTCTGGCCTAATAGTTAAGGTATTGACTCTTACTCTGGCCTAATGATTAAGGTCTTAACTCTTACTCTGGCCTAATGGTTATGGTCTTAGACTCTTACTCTGGCCTAATCGTTAAGGTCTTAACTCTTACTCTGGCCTAATGGTTAAGGTCTTAGACTCTTACTCTGGCCTAATGGTTAAGGTCTTAAATCTTACTCTGGCCTAATGGTTAAGGTCATGACTCTTACTCTGGCCTAATGGTTGAGGTCTTAGCTTTTTCTCTGGCCTAATGGTTAAGGTCTTGACTCTTACTCTGGCCTAATGGTTAAGGTCTTAAGTCTTACTCTGGCCTAATGGTTAAGGTCTTAGACTCTTACTCTGGCCTAATGGGTAATGTCTTAAATCTTACTCTGGCCTAATGGTTAAGGTCATGACTCTTACTCTGGCCTAATTGTTAAGGTCTTAAGTCTTACTCTGGCCTAATGGTTAAGGTCTTAGACTCTTACTCTGGCCTAATGGGTAATGTCTTAAATCTTACTCTGGCCTAATGGTTAAGGTCATGACTCTTACTCTGGCCTAATGGTTAAGGTCTTAGCTCTTTCTCTGGCCTAATGGTTAAGGTTTTGACTCTTACTCTGGCCCAATGGTTAAGGTCTTAACTCTTACTCTGGCCTAATGGTTAAGGTCATGACTCTTACTCTGGCCTAATGGTTAAGGTCTTAGCTCTTACTCTGGCCTAATGGTTAAGGTCTTAACTCTTACTCTGGCCTAATGGTTGAGGTCTTTTTTCTTACTCTGGCCTACTGGTTAAGTTCTTAACTCTTACTCTGGCCTACTGGTTAAGGTCTTAGACTCTTACTCTGGCCTAATGGTTAAAGTCTTAACTCTTACTCTGGCCTACTGGTTAAGGTCTTAACTCTTACTCTGGCCTACTGGTTAAGGACTTAGACTCTTACTCTGGCCTAATGGTTAAGTTCTTAACTCTTACTCTGGCCTACTGGTTAAGGTCATGACTCTTACTCTGGCCTAATGGTTAAGGTCTTATCTCTTACTCTGGCCTAATGGTTAAGGGTTTGACTCTTACTCTAGCCTAATGGTTAAGGTTTTAACTCTTACTCTGCCCTAATGGTTAAGGTCTTAGGCTCTTACTCTGGCCTAATGGTTAAGGTCTTAGACTCTTAATCTGGCCGAATGGTTAAGGTCTTAACTCTTACTCTGGCCTAACGGTTAAGGTCTTAACTCTTACTCTGGCCTAATGGTTAAGGTCTTAGACTCTTACTCTGGCCTACTGGTTAAGGTCTTAGACTCTTACTCTGGCCTACAGGTTAAGGTCTTAGCTCTAACTCTGGCCTAATGGTTAAGGTCTTAACTCTTACTCTGGCCTAATGGTTAAGGTCATGACTCTTACTCTGGCCTAATGGTTAAGGTCTTAGCTCTTTCTCTGGCCTAATGGTTACGGTCTTAGACTCTTACTCTGGTATACTGGTTAAGGTCTTAACTCTTACTCTGGCCTAATGGTTAAGGTCTTCAACTCATACTCTGGCCTAATGGTTAAGGTCTTAGACTCTTACTCTGGCCTAATGGATAAGGTCTAGACTCTTACTCTGGACTAATGGTTAAGGTCTTAGACTCTTACTCTGGCCTAATGGTTAAGGTATTAACTCTTACTCTGGCCTAATGGTTAAGGTATTAACTCTTACTCTGGCCTAATGGTTAAGGTCTTAGACTCTTACTCTGGCCTTATGGTTAATGTCTTATCTCTTACTCTGGCCTAATGGTTAAGGTCTTAGACTCTTACTCTGGCCTAATGGTTAAGGTCTTAACTCTTACTCTGGCCTAATGGTTAAGGTCTTAACTCTTACTCTGGCCTAATGGTTAACGTCTTAGACTCTTACTCTGGCCTAATGGTTAAGGTCTTAGACTCTTACTCTGGCCTGCTGGCTAAGGTCTTAACTTTCACTCTGGCCTAATGGTTAAGGTCTTAGACTCGTACTCTGGCCCAATGGTTAAGGTCTTCACTCCTACTCTGGCCTAATGGTTGAGGTATTAACTCTTACTCTGGCCTAAGGGTTAAGGTCACTCGTACTCTGGCCTAATCGTTAAGGTCTTAACTCTAACTCTGGCCTACTGGTCAAGGTCTTAACTCTTACTCTGGCATAATGGTTAAGGTCTTAGACTCTTACTCTGGCCTAATGGTTAAAGTCTTAGACTCTCACTCTTGCCTAATTGTTAAGGTCTTAACTTTTACTCTGGCCTAATGGTTAAGGTCTTAGACTCTTACTCTGGCCTAATTGTTAAGGTCTAAACTCTTACTCTGGTCTAATGGTTAAGGTCTTAGACTCTTACTCTGGCCTAATGGTTAAGGTCTTAGACTCTTACTCTGGCCTAATGGTTAAGGTCTTAACTCTTATTCTGGCCTACTGGTTAAGGTCTTAACTCTTACTCTGGCCTAATGGTTAAGGTCATAACTCTTACTCTGGCCTAATGGTTAAGGTCTTAGACTCTTACTCTGGCCTACTGGTTAAGGTCTTAGACTCTTACTCTGGCCTACTGGTTAAGGTCTTAGACTCTTACTCTGGCCTACAGGTTAAGGTCTTAGCTCTAACTCTGGCCTAATGGTTAAGGTCTTAACTCTTACTCTGGCCTAATGGTTAAGGTCATGACTCTTACTCTGGCCTAATGGTTAAGGTCTTAGCTCTTTCTCTGGCCTAATGGTTACGGTCTTAGACTCTTACTCTGGTATACTGGTTAAGGTCTTAACTCTTACTCTGGCCTAATGGTTAAGGTCTTCAACTCATACTCTGGCCTAATGGTTAAGGTCTTAGACTCTTACTCTGGCCTAATGGATAAGGCCTAGACTCTTACTCTGGACTAATGGTTAAGGTCTTAGACTCTTACTCTGGCCTAATGGTTAAGGTATTAACTCTTACTCTGGCCTAATGGTTAAGGTATTAACTCTTACTCTGGCCTAATGGTTAAGGTCTTAGACTCTTACTCTGGCCTTATGGTTAATGTCTTATCTCTTACTCTGGCCTAATGGTTAAGGTCTTAGACTCTTACTCTGGCCTAATGGTTAAGGTTTTAACTCTTACTCTGCCCTAATGGTTAAGGGCTTAGGCTCTTACTCTGGCCTAATGGTTAAGGTCTTAGACTCTTAATCTGGCCGAATGGTTAAGGTCTTAACTCTTACTCTGGCCTAACGGTTAAGGTCTTAACTCTTACTCTGGCCTAATGGTTAAGGTCTTAGACTCTTACTCTGGCCTACTGGTTAAGGTCTTAGACTCTTACTCTGGCCTACAGGTTAAGGTCTTAGCTCTAACTCTGGCCTAATGGTTAAGGTCTTAACTCTTACTCTGGCCTAATGGTTAAGGTCACGACTCTTACTCTGGCCTAATGGTTAAGGTCTTAGCTCTTTCTCTGGCCTAATGGTTACGGTCTTAGACTCTTACTCTGGTATACTGGTTAAGGTCTTAACTCTTACTCTGGCCTAATGGTTAAGGTCTTCAACTCATACTCTGGCCTAATGGTTAAGGTCTTAGACTCTTACTCTGGCCTAATGGATAAGGTCTAGACTCTTACTCTGGACTAATGGTTAAGGTCTTAGACTCTTACTCTGGCCTAATGGTTAAGGTATTAACTCTTACTCTGGCCTAATGGTTAAGGTATTAACTCTTATTCTGGCCTAATGGTTAAGGTCTTAGACTCTTACTCTGGCCTTATGGTTAATGTCTTATCTCTTACTCTGGCCTAATGGTTAAGGTCTTAGACTCTTACTCTGGCCTAATGGTTAAGGTCTTAACTCTTACTCTGGCCTAATGGTTAAGGTCTTAACTCTTACTCTGGCCTAATGGTTAACGTCTTAGACTCTTACTCTGGCCTAATGGTTAAGGTCTTAGACTCTTACTCTGGCCTGCTGGCTAAGGTCTTAACTTTTACTCTGGCCTAATGGTTAAGGTCTTAGACTCGTACTCTGGCCCAATGGTTAAGGTCTTCACTCCTACTCTGGCCTAATGGTTGAGGTATTAACTCTTACTCTGGCCTAAGGGTTAAGGTCACTCGTACTCTGGCCTAATCGTTAAGGTCTTAACTCTAACTCTGGCCTACTGGTCAAGGTCTTAACTCTTACTCTGGCATAATGGTTAAGGTCTTAGACTCTTACTCTGGCCTAATGGTTAAAGTCTTAGACTCTCACTCTTGCCTAATTGTTAAGGTCTTAACTTTTACTCTGGCCTAATGGTTAAGGTCTTAGACTCTTACTCTGGCCTAATTGTTAAGGTCTAAACTCTTACTCTGGTCTAATGGTTAAGGTCTTAGACTCTTACTCTGGCCTAATGGTTAAGGTCTTAGACTCTTACTCTGGCCTAATGGTTAAGGTCTTAACTCTTATTCTGGCCTACTGGTTAAGGTCTTAACTCTTACTCTGGCCTAATGGTTAAGGTCATAACTCTTACTCTGGCCTAATGGTTAAGGTCTTAGACTTTTACTCTGGCCTAATGGTTAAGGTCTTAATTCTTACTTTGGCCTACTGGTTAAGGTCTTAACTCTTACTCTGGCCTAATGGTTAAGGTCTTAGACTCGTACTCTGGCCTAATGGTTAAGGTCTTAACTCTTACTCTGGCCTAATGGTTAAGGTCTTAGACTCGTACTCTGGCCTAATGGTTAAGGTCTTAAATCTTACTCTGGCCTACTGGTTAATGTCTTATCTCTTACTCTGGCCTATTGGTTAAGGTCTTAGACTGGTACTCTGGCCTAATGGTTAAGGTCTTAACTCTTACTCTGGCCTAATGGTTAAGGTCTTAGCTCTTTCTCTGGCCTAATGGTTACGGTCTGAGACTCTTACTCTGGTATACTGGTTAAGGTCTTAACTCTTACTCTGGCCTAATGGTTAAGGTCTTAGACTCTTACTCTGGCCTAATGGTTAAGGTCTTAGACTCTTACTCTGGCCGTATGGTTAAGGTCTAGACTCTTACTCTGGCCTAATGGTTAAGGTCTTAACTCTTACTCTGGCCTAATGGTTAAGTTCTTAGACTCTTACTCTGGCCTTATGGTTAAGGTCTTAACTCTTACTCTGGCCTAATGGTTAAGGTCTTAGACTCTTACTCTGGCCTGATCGTTAAGGTCTTAACTCTTACTCTGGCCTACTGGTTAAGGTCTTGACTCTTACTCTGGCCTACTTGTTAAGGTCTTAGCTCTTACTCTGGCCTAATGGTTAAGGTATTAACTCTTACTCTGGCCTAATGGTTAAGGTCTTAGCTTTTTCTCTGGCCTAATGGTTAAGGTCTTGACTCTTACTCTGGCCTAATAGTTAAGGTATTGACTCTTACTCTGGCCTAATGATTAAGGTCTTAACTCTTACTCTGGCCTAATGGTTATGGTCTTAGACTCTTACTCTGGCCTAATCGTTAAGGTCTTAACTCTTACTCTGGCCTAATGGTTAAGGTCTTAGACTCTTACTCTGGCCTAATGGTTAAGGTCTTAAATCTTACTCTGGCCTAATGGTTAAGGTCATGACTCTTACTCTGGCCTAATGGTTGAGGTCTTAGCTTTTTCTCTGGCCTAATGGTTAAGGTCTTGACTCTTACTCTGGCCTAATAGTTAAGGTATTGACTCTTACTCTGGCCTAATGATTAAGGTCTTAAAACTTACTCTGGCCTAATGGTTATGGTCTTAGACTCTTACTCTGGCCTAATGGTTAAGGTCTTAAGTCTTACTCTGGCCTAATGGTTAAGGTCTTAGAATCTTACTCTGGTCTAATGGGTAATGTCTTAAATCTTACTCTGGCCTAATGGTTAAGGTCATGACTCTTACTCTGGCCTAATGGTTAAGGTCTTAGCTCTTTCTCTGGCCTAATGGTTAAGGTTTTGACTCTTACTCTGGCCCAATGGTTAAGGTCTTAACTCTTACTCTGGCCTAATGGTTAAGGTCATGACTCTTACTCTGGCCTAATGGTTAAGGTCTTAGCTCTTTCTCTGGCCTAATGGTTACGGCCTTAGATTCTTACTCTGGCCTACTGGTTAAGGTCTTAACTCTTACTCTGGCCTACTGGTTAAGGACTTAGACTCTTACTCTGGTATACTGGTTAAGGTCTTAACTCTTACTCTGGCCTAATGGTTAAGGTCTTAGACTCTTACTCTGGCCTAATGGTTAAGGTCTTAGACTCTTACTCTGGACTAATGGTTAAGGTCCTAAACTCTTACTCTGGCCTAATGGTTAAGGTCTTAGACTGGTACTCTGGCCTAATGGTTAAGGTCTTAACTCTTACTCTGGCCTAATGGTTAAGGTCTTAGACTCTTACTTTGGCCTTATGGTTAAGGTCTTAACTCTTACTCTGGCCTAATGGTCAAGGTCTTAGACTCTTACTCTGGCCTAATGGTTAAGGTCTTAACTCTTACTCTGGCCTACTTGTTAAGGTCTTAGCTCTTAGTCTGGCCTAATGGTTAAGGTATTAACTCTTACTCTGGCCTAATGGTAAAGGTCTTAGCTTTTTCTCTGGCCTAATGGTTAAGGTCTTGACTCTTACTCTGGCCTAATAGTTAAGGTATTGACTCATACTCTGGCCTAATGATTAAGGTCTTAACTCTTACTCTGGCCTAATGGTTATGGTCTTAACTCTTACTCTGGCCTAATGGTTAAGGTCTTAACTCTTATTCTGGCCTACTGGTTAAGGACGTAACTCTTACTCTGGCCTAATGGTTAAGGACTTAGACTTTTACTCTGGCCTACTGGTTAAGGTCTTAACTCTTACTCTGGCCTAATGGTTAAGGTCTTAGACTCGTACTCTGGCCTAATGGTTAAGGTCTTAATTCTTACTCTGGCCTACTGGTTAAGGTCCTATCTTTTACTCTGGCCTAGTGGTTAAGGTCTTAGACTGGTACTCTGGCCTAATGGTTAAGGTCTTAACTCTTACTCTGGCCTAATGGTTAAGGTCTTAGACTCTTACTCTGGCCTAATGGTTAAGGTCTTAACTCTTACTCTGGCCTAATGGTTAAGGTCATGACTCTTACTCTGGCCTAATGGTTAAGTTCTTAGCTCTTTCTCTGGCCTAATGGTTACGGTTTTGACTCTTACTCTGGCCTAATGGTTAAGGTCTTAACTCTTACTCTGGCCTAATGGTTAAGGTCATGACTCTTACTCTGGCCTAATGGTTAAGGTCTTAGCTCTTTCTCTGGCCTAATGGTTACGGTCTTAGACTCTTACTCTGGTATACTGGTTAAGGTCTTAACTCTTACTCTGGCCTAATGGTTAAGGTCTTAGACTCTTACTCTGGCCTAATGGTTAAGGTCTTAGACTCTTATTCTGGCCGTATGGTTAAGGTCTAGACTCTTACTCTGGCCTAATGGTTAAGGTCTTAACTCTTACTCTGGCCTAATGGTTAAGTTCTTAGACTCTTACTCTGGCCTTATGGTTAAGGTCTTAACTCTTACTCTGGCCTAATGGTTAAGGTCTTAGACTCTTACTCTGGCCTGATCGTTAAGGTCTTAACTCTTACTCTGGCCTAATGGTTAAGGTATTAACTCTTACTCTGGCCTAATGGTTAAGGTCCTAGCTTTTTCTCTGGCCTAATGGTTAAGGTCTTGACTCTTACTCTGGCCTAATAGTTAAGGTATTGACTCTTACTCTGGCCTAATGATTAAGGTCTTAACTCTTACTCTGGCTTAATGGTTATGGTCTTAGACTCTTACTCTGGCCTAATCGTTAATGTCTTAACTCTTACTCTGGCCTAATGGTTAAGGTCTTAGACTCTTACTCTGGCCTAATGGTTAAGGTCTTAAATCTTACTCTGGCCTAATGGTTAAGGTCATGACTCTTACTCTGGCCTAATGGTTGAGGTCTTAGCTTTTTCTCTGGCCTAATGGTTAAGGTCTTGACTCTTACTCTGGCCTAATAGTTAAGGTATTGACTCTTACTCTGGCCTAATGATTAAGGTCTTAACACTTACTCTGGCCTAATGGTTATGGTCTTAGACTCTTACTCTGGCCTAATGGTTAAGGTCTTAAGGCTTACTCTGGCCTAATGGTTAAGGTCTTAGAATCTTACTCTGGCCTAATGGGTAATGTCTTAAATCTTACTCTGGCCTAATGGTTAAGGTCATGACTCTTACTCTGGCCTAATGGTTAAGGTCTTAGCTCTTTCTCTGGCCTAATGGTTAAGGTTTTGACTCTTACTCTGGCCCAATGGTTAAGGTCTTAACTCTCACTCTTGCCTAATGGTTAAGGTCATAACTCTTACTCTGGCCTAATGGTTAAGGTCTTAGACTCTTACTCTGGCCTACTGGTTAAGGTCTTAGACTCTTACTCTGGCCTACTGGTTAAGGTCTTAGACTCTTACTCTGGCCTACAGGTTAAGGTCTTAGCTCTTACTCTGGCCTAATGGTTAAGGTCTTAACTCTTACTCTGGCCTAATGGTTGAGGTCTTTTTTCTTACTCTGGCCTACTGGTTAAGTTCTTAACTCTTACTCTGGCCTACTGGTTAAGTTCTTAACTCTTACTCTGGCCTACTGGTTAAGGTCATGACTCTTACTCTGGCCTAATGGTTAAGGTCTTAGGTCTTACTCTGGCCTAATGGTTAAGGGTTTGACTCTTACTCTAGCCTAATGGTTAAGGTTTTAACTCTTACTCTGCCCTAATGGTTAAGGTCTTAGGCTCTTACTCTGGCCTAATGGTTAAGGTCTTAGACTCTTAATCTGGCCGAATGGTTAAGGTCTTAACTCTTACTCTGGCCTAACGGTTAAGGTCTTAACTCTTACTCTGGCCTAATGGTTAAGGTCTTAGACTCTTACTCTGGCCTACTGGTTAAGGTCTTAGACTCTTACTCTGGCCTACAGGTTAAGGTCTTAGCTCTTACTCTGGCCTAATGGTTAAGGTCTTAACTCTTACTCTGGCCTAATGGTTAAGGTATTAACTCTTACTCTGGCCTAATGGTTAAGGTCTTAGCTTTTTCTCTGGCCTAATGGTTATGGTCTTGACTCTTACTCTGGCCTAATAGTTAAGGTATTGACTCATACTCTGGCCTAATGATTAAGGTCTTAAATCTTATTCTGGCCTACTGGTTAAGGACGTAACTCTTACTCTGGCCTAATGGTTAAGGACTTAGACTTTTACTCTGGCCTACTGGTTAAGGTCTTAACTCTTACTCTGGCCTAATGGTTAAGGTCTTAGACTCGTACTCTGGCCTAATGGTTAAGGTCTTAAATCTTACTCTGGCCTACTGGTTAAGGTCCTATCTTTTACTCTGGCCTAGTGGTTAAGGTCTTAGACTGGTACTCTGGCCTAATGGTTAAGGTCTTAACTCTTACTCTGGCCTAATGGTTAAGGTCTTAGACTCTTACTCTGGCCTAATGGTTAAGGTCTTAACTCTTACTCTGGCCTAATGGTTAAGGTCATGACTCTTACTCTGGCCTAATGGTTAAGTTCTTAGCTCTTTCTCTGGCCTAATGGTTACGGTTTTGACTCTTACTCTGGCCTAATGGTTAAGGTCTTAACTCTTACTCTGGCCTAATGGTTAAGGTCATGACTCTTACTCTGGCCTAATGGTTAAGGTCTTAGCTCTTTCTCTGGCCTAATGGTTACGGTCTTAGACTCTTACTCTGGTATACTGGTTAAGGTCTTAACTCTTACTCTGGCCTAATGGTTAAGGTCTTAGACTCTTACTCTGGCCTAATGGTTAAGGTCTTAGACTCTTATTCTGGCCGTATGGTTAAGGTCCAGACTCTTACTCTGGCCTAATGGTTAAGGTCTTAACTCTTACTCTGGCCTAATGGTTAAGTTCTTAGACTCTTACTCTGGCCTTATGGTTAAGGTCTTAACTCTTACTCTGGCCTAATGGTTAAGGTCTTAGACTCTTACTCTGGCCTGATCGTTAAGGTCTTAACTCTTACTCTGGCCTAATGGTTAAGGTATTAACTCTTACTCTGGCTTAATGGTTAAGGTCTTAGCTTTTTCTCTGGCCTAATGGTTAAGGTCTTGACTCTAACTCTGGCCTAATAGTTAAGGTATTGACTCTTACTCTGGCCTAATGATTAAGGTCTTAACTCTTACTCTGGCCTAATGGTTATGGTCTTAGACTCTTACTCTGGCCTAATCGTTAAGGTCTTAACTCTTACTCTGGCCTAATGGTTAAGGTCTTAGACTCTTACTCTGGCCTAATGGTTAAGGTCTTAAATCTTACTCTGGCCTAATGGTTAAGGTCATGACTCTTACTCTGGCCTAATGGTTGAGGTCTTAGCTTTTTCTCTGGCCTAATGGTTAAGGTCTTGACTCTTACTCTGGCCTAATGGTTAAGGTCTTAAGTCTTACTCTGGCCTAATGGTTAAGGTCTTAGACTCTTACTCTGGCCTAATGGGTAATGTCTTAAATCTTACTCTGGCCTAATGGTTAAGGTCATGACTCTTACTCTGGCCTAATTGTTAAGGTCTTAAGTCTTACTCTGGCCTAATGGTTAAGGTCTTAGACTCTTACTCTGGCCTAATGGGTAATGTCTTAAATCTTACTCTGGCCTAATGGTTAAGGTCATGACTCTTACTCTGGCCTAATGGTTAAGGTCTTAGCTCTTTCTCTGGCCTAATGGTTAAGGTTTTGACTCTTACTCTGGCCCAATGGTTAAGGTCTTAACTCTTACTCTGGCCTAATGGTTAAGGTCATGACTCTTACTCTGGCCTAATGGTTAAGGTCTTAGCTCTTACTCTGGCCTAATGGTTAAGGTCTTAACTCTTACTCTGGCCTAATGGTTGAGGTCTTTTTTCTTACTCTTGCCTACTGGTTAAGTTCTTAACTCTTACTCTGGCCTACTGGTTAAGGTCTTAGACTCTTACTCTGGCCTAATGGTTAAAGTCTTAACTCTTACTCTGGCCTACTGGTTAAGGTCTTAACTCTTACTCTGGCCTACTGGTTAAGGACTTAGACTCTTACTCTGGCCTAATGGTTAAGTTCTTAACTCTTACTCTGGCCTACTGGTTAAGGTCATGACTCTTACTCTGGCCTAATGGTTAAGGTCTTATCTCTTACTCTGGCCTAATGGTTAAGGGTTTGACTCTTACTCTAGCCTAATGGTTAAGGTTTTAACTCTTACTCTGCCCTAATGGTTAAGGTCTTAGGCTCTTACTCTGGCCTAATGGTTAAGGTCTTAGACTCTTAATCTGGCCGAATGGTTAAGGTCTTAACTCTTACTCTGGCCTAACGGTTAAGGTCTTAACTCTTACTCTGGCCTAATGGTTAAGGTCTTAGACTCTTACTCTGGCCTACTGGTTAAGGTCTTAGACTCTTACTCTGGCCTACAGGTTAAGGTCTTAGCTCTAACTCTGGCCTAATGGTTAAGGTCTTAACTCTTACTCTGGCCTAATGGTTAAGGTCATGACTCTTACTCTGGCCTAATGGTTAAGGTCTTAGCTCTTTGTCTGGCCTAATGGTTACGGTCTTAGACTCTTACTCTGGTATACTGGTTAAGGTCTTAACTCTTACTCTGGCCTAATGGTTAAGGTCTTCAACTCATACTCTGGCCTAATGGTTAAGGTCTTAGACTCTTACTCTGGCCTAATGGATAAGGTCTAGACTCTTACTCTGGACTAATGGTTAAGGTCTTAGACTCTTACTCTGGACTAATGGTTAAGGTATTAACTCTTACTCTGGCCTAATGGTTAAGGTATTAACTCTTACTCTGGCCTAATGGTTAAGGTCTTAGACTCTTACTCTGGCCTTATGGTTAATGTCTTATCTCTTACTCTGGCCTAATGGTTAAGGTCTTAGACTCTTACTCTGGCCTAATGGTTAAGGTCTTAACTCTTACTCTGGCCTAATGGTTAAGGTCTTAACTCTTACTCTGGCCTAATGGTTAACGTCTTAGACTCTTACTCTGGCCTAATGGTTAAGGTCTTAGACTCTTACTCTGGCCTGCTGGCTAAGGTCTTAACTTTTACTCTGGCCTAATGGTTAAGGTCTTAGACTCGTACTCTGGCCCAATGGTTAAGGTCTTCACTCCTACTCTGGCCTAATGGTTGAGGTATTAACTCTTACTCTGGCCTAAGGGTTAAGGTCACTCGTACTCTGGCCTAATCGTTAAGGTCTTAACTCTAACTCTGGCCTACTGGTCAAGGTCTTAACTCTTACTCTGGCATAATGGTTAAGGTCTTAGACTCTTACTCTGGCCTAATGGTTAAAGTCTTAGACTCTCACTCTTGCCTAATTGTTAAGGTCTTAACTTTTACTCTGGCCTAATGGTTAAGGTCTTAGACTCTTACTCTGGCCTAATTGTTAAGGTCTAAACTCTTACTCTGGTCTAATGGTTAAGGTCTTAGACTCTTACTCTGGCCTAATGGTTAAGGTCTTAGACTCTTACTCTGGCCTAATGGTTAAGGTCTTAACTCTTATTCTGGCCTACTGGTTAAGGTCTTAACTCTTACTCTGGCCTAATGGTTAAGGTCATAACTCTTACTCTGGCCTAATGGTTAAGGTCTTAGACTCTTACTCTGGCCTACTGGTTAAGGTCTTAGACTCTTACTCTGGCCTACTGGTTAAGGTCTTAGACTCTTACTCTGGCCTACAGGTTAAGGTCTTAGCTCTAACTCTGGCCTAATGGTTAAGGTCTTAACTCTTACTCTGGCCTAATGGTTAAGGTCATGACTCTTACTCTGGCCTAATGGTTAAGGTCTTAGCTCTTTCTCTGGCCTAATGGTTACGGTCTTAGACTCTTACTCTGGTATACTGGTTAAGGTCTTAACTCTTACTCTGGTCTAATGGTTAAGGTCTTCAACTCATACTCTGGCCTAATGGTTAAGGTCTTAGACTCTTACTCTGGCCTAATGGATAAGGTCTAGACTCTTACTCTGGACTAATGGTTAAGGTCTTAGACTCTTACTCTGGCCTAATGGTTAAGGTATTAACTCTTACTCTGGCCTAATGGTTAAGGTATTAACTCTTACTCTGGCCTAATGGTTAAGGTCTTAGACTCTTACTCTGGCCTTATGGTTAATGTCTTATCTCTTACTCTGGCCTAATGGTTAAGGTCTTAGACTCTTACTCTGGCCTAATGGTTAAGGTTTTAACTCTTACTCTGCCCTAATGGTTAAGGTCTTAGGCTCTTACTCTGGCCTAATGGTTAAGGTCTTAGACTCTTAATCTGGCCGAATGGTTAAGGTCTTAACTCTTACTCTGGCCTAACGGTTAAGGTCTTAACTCTTACTCTGGCCTAATGGTTAAGGTCTTAGACTCTTACTCTGGCCTACTGGTTAAGGTCTTAGACTCTTACTCTGGCCTACAGGTTAAGGTCTTAGCTCTAACTCTGGCCTAATGGTTAAGGTCTTAACTCTTACTCTGGCCTAATGGTTAAGGTCATGACTCTTACTCTGGCCTAATGGTTGAGGTCTTAGCTTTTTCTCTGGCCTAATGGTTAAGGTCTTGACTCTTACTCTGGCCTAATGGTTAAGGTCTTAATTCTTACTCTGGCCTAATGGTTAAGGTCTTAGACTCTTACTCTGGCCTAATGGGTAATGTCTTAAATCTTACTCTGGCCTAATGGTTAAGGTCATGACTCTTACTCTGGCCTAATTGTTAAGGTCTTAAGTCTTACTCTGGCCTAATGGTTAAGGTCTTAGACTCTTACTCTGGCCTAATGGGTAATGTCTTAAATCTTACTCTGGCCTAATGGTTAAGGTCATGACTATTACTCTGGCCTAATGGTTAAGGTCTTAGCTCTTTCTCTGGCCTAATGGTTAAGGTTTTGACTCTTACTCTGGCCCAATGGTTAAGGTCTTAACTCTTACTCTGGCCTAATGGTTAAGGTCATGACTCTTACTCTGGCCTAATGGTTAAGGTCTTAGCTCTTACTCTGGCCTAATGGTTAAGGTCTTAACTCTTACTCTGGCCTAATGGTTGAGGTCTTTTTTCTTACTCTGGCCTACTGGTTAAGTTCTTAACTCTTACTCTGGCCTACTGGTTAAGGTCTTAGACTCTTACTCTGGCCTAATGGTTAAAGTCTTAACTCTTACTCTGGCCTACTGGTTAAGGTCTTAACTCTTACTCTGGCCTACTGGTTAAGGACTTAGACTCTTACTCTGGCCTAATGGTTAAGTTCTTAACTCTTACTCTGGCCTACTGGTTAAGGTCATGACTCTTACTCTGGCCTAATGGTTAAGGTCTTATCTCTTACTCTGGCCTAATGGTTAAGGGTTTGACTCTTACTCTAGCCTAATGGTTAAGGTTTTAACTCTTACTCTGCCCTAATGGTTAAGGTCTTAGGCTCTTACTCTGGCCTAATGGTTAAGGTCTTAGACTCTTAATCTGGCCGAATGGTTAAGGTCTTAACTCTTACTCTGGCCTAACGGTTAAGGTCTTAACTCTTACTCTGGCCTAATGGTTAAGGTCTTAGACTCTTACTCTGGCCTACTGGTTAAGGTCTTAGACTCTTACTCTGGCCTACAGGTTAAGGTCTTAGCTCTAACTCTGGCCTAATGGTTAAGGTCTTAACTCTTACTCTGGCCTAATGGTTAAGGTCATGACTCTTACTCTGGCCTAATGGTTAAGGTCTTAGCTCTTTGTCTGGCCTAATGGTTACGGTCTTAGACTCTTACTCTGGTATACTGGTTAAGGTCTTAACTCTTACTCTGGCCTAATGGTTAAGGTCTTCAACTCATACTCTGGCCTAATGGTTAAGGTCTTAGACTCTTACTCTGGCCTAATGGATAAGGTCTAGACTCTTACTCTGGACTAATGGTTAAGGTCTTAGACTCTTACTCTGGCCTAATGGTTAAGGTATTAACTCTTACTCTGGCCTAATGGTTAAGGTATTAACTCTTACTCTGGCCTAATGGTTAAGGTCTTAGACTCTTACTCTGGCCTTATGGTTAATGTCTTATCTCTTACTCTGGCCTAATGGTTAAGGTCTTAGACTCTTACTCTGGCCTAATGGTTAAGGTCTTAACTCTTACTCTGGCCTAATGGTTAAGGTCTTAACTCTTACTCTGGCCTAATGGTTAACGTCTTAGACTCTTACTCTGGCCTAATGGTTAAGGTCTTAGACTCTTACTCTGGCCTGCTGGCTAAGGTCTTAACTTTTACTCTGGCCTAATGGTTAAGGTCTTAGACTCGTACTCTGGCCCAATGGTTAAGGTCTTCACTCCTACTCTGGCCTAATGGTTGAGGTATTAACTCTTACTCTGGCCTAAGGGTTAAGGTCACTCGTACTCTGGCCTAATCGTTAAGGTCTTAACTCTAACTCTGGCCTACTGGTCAAGGTCTTAACTCTTACTCTGGCATAATGGTTAAGGTCTTAGACTCTTACTCTGGCCTAATGGTTAAAGTCTTAGACTCTCACTCTTGCCTAATTGTTAAGGTCTTAACTTTTACTCTGGCCTAATGGTTAAGGTCTTAGACTCTTACTCTGGCCTAATTGTTAAGGTCTAAACTCTTACTCTGGTCTAATGGTTAAGGTCTTAGACTCTTACTCTGGCCTAATGGTTAAGGTCTTAGACTCTTACTCTGGCCTAATGGTTAAGGTCTTAACTCTTATTCTGGCCTACTGGTTAAGGTCTTAACTCTTACTCTGGCCTAATGGTTAAGGTCATAACTCTTACTCTGGCCTAATGGTTAAGGTCTTAGACTCTTACTCTGGCCTACTGGTTAAGGTCTTAGACTCTTACTCTGGCCTACTGGTTAAGGTCTTAGACTCTTACTCTGGCCTACAGGTTAAGGTCTTAGCTCTAACTCTGGCCTAATGGTTAAGGTCTTAACTCTTACTCTGGCCTAATGGTTAAGGTCATGACTCTTACTCTGGCCTAATGGTTAAGGTCTTAGCTCTTTCTCTGGCCTAATGGTTACGGTCTTAGACTCTTACTCTGGTATACTGGTTAAGGTCTTAACTCTTACTCTGGCCTAATGGTTAAGGTCTTCAACTCATACTCTGGCCTAATGGTTAAGGTCTTAGACTCTTACTCTGGCCTAATGGATAAGGTCTAGACTCTTACTCTGGACTAATGGTTAAGGTCTTAGACTCTTACTCTGGCCTAATGGTTAAGGTATTAACTCTTACTCTGGCCTAATGGTTAAGGTCTTAGACTCTTACTCTGGCCTTATGGTTAATGTCTTATCTCTTACTCTGGCCTAATGGTTAAGGTCTTAGACTCTTACTCTGGCCTAATGGTTAAGGTTTTAACTCTTACTCTGCCCTAATGGTTAAGGTCTTAGGCTCTTACTCTGGCCTAATGGTTAAGGTCTTAGACTCTTAATCTGGCCGAATGGTTAAGGTCTTAACTCTTACTCTGGCCTAACGGTTAAGGTCTTAACTCTTACTCTGGCCTAATGGTTAAGGTCTTAGACTCTTACTCTGGCCTACTGGTTAAGGTCTTAGACTCTTACTCTGGCCTACAGGTTAAGGTCTTAGCTCTAACTCTGGCCTAATGGTTAAGGTCTTAACTCTTACTCTGGCCTAATGGTTAAGGTCACGACTCTTACTCTGGCCTAATGGTTAAGGTCATAACTCTTACTCTGGCCTAATAGCTAAGGTCTTAGACTCATACTCTGGTATACTGGTTAAGGTCTTAACTCTTACTCTGGCCTAATGGTTAAGGTCTTCAACTCATACTCTGGCCTAATGGTTAAGGTCTTAGACTCTTACTCTGGCCTAATGGATAAGGTCTAGACTCTTACTCTGGACTAATGGTTAAGGTCTTAGACTCTTACTCTGGCCTAATGGTTAAGGTATTAACTCTTACTCTGGCCTAATGGTTAAGGTATTAACTCTTACTCTGGCCTAATGGTTAAGGTCTTAGACTCTTACTCTGGCCTTATGGTTAATGTCTTATCTCTTACTCTGGCCTAATGGTTAAGGTCTTAGACTCTTACTCTGGCCTAATGGTTAAGGTCTTAACTCTTACTCTGGCCTAATGGTTAAGGTCTTAACTCTTACTCTGGCCTAATGGTTAACGTCTTAGACTCTTACTCTGGCCTAATGGTTAAGGTCTTAGACTCTTACTCTGGCCTGCTGGCTAAGGTCTTAACTTTTACTCTGGCCTAATGGTTAAGGTCTTAGACTCGTACTCTGGCCCAATGGTTAAGGTCTTCACTCCTACTCTGGCCTAATGGTTGAGGTATTAACTCTTACTCTGGCCTAAGGGTTAAGGTCACTCGTACTCTGGCCTAATCGTTAAGGTCTTAACTCTAACTCTGGCCTACTGGTCAAGGTCTTAACTCTTACTCTGGCATAATGGTTAAGGTCTTAGACTCTTACTCTGGCCTAATGGTTAAAGTCTTAGACTCTCACTCTTGCCTAATTGTTAAGGTCTTAACTTTTACTCTGGCCTAATGGTTAAGGTCTTAGACTCTTACTCTGGCCTAATTGTTAAGGTCTAAACTCTTACTCTGGTCTAATGGTTAAGGTCTTAGACTCTTACTCTGGCCTAATGGTTAAGGTCTTAGACTCTTACTCTGGCCTAATGGTTAAGGTCTTAACTCTTATTCTGGCCTACTGGTTAAGGTCTTAACTCTTACTCTGGCCTAATGGTTAAGGTCATAACTCTTACTCTGGCCTAATGGTTAAGGTCTTAGACTTTTACTCTGGCCTAATGGTTAAGGTCTTAATTCTTACTTTGGCCTACTGGTTAAGGTCTTAACTCTTACTCTGGCCTAATGGTTAAGGTCTTAGACTCGTACTCTGGCCTAATGGTTAAGGTCTTAACTCTTACTCTGGCCTAATGGTTAAGGTCTTAGACTCGTACTCTGGCCTAATGGTTAAGGTCTTAAATCTTACTCTGGCCTACTGGTTAATGTCTTATCTCTTACTCTGGCCTATTGGTTAAGGTCTTAGACTGGTACTCTGGCCTAATGGTTAAGGTCTTAACTCTTACTCTGGCCTAATGGTTAAGGTCTTAGCTCTTTCTCTGGCCTAATGGTTACGGTCTGAGACTCTTACTCTGGTATACTGGTTAAGGTCTTAACTCTTACTCTGGCCTAATGGTTAAGGTCTTAGACTCTTACTCTGGCCTAATGGTTAAGGTCTTAGACTCTTACTCTGGCCGTATGGTTAAGGTCTAGACTCTTACTCTGGCCTAATGGTTAAGGTCTTAACTCTTACTCTGGCCTAATGGTTAAGTTCTTAGACTCTTACTCTGGCCTTATGGTTAAGGTCTTAACTCTTACTCTGGCCTAATGGTTAAGGTCTTAGACTCTTACTCTGGCCTGATCGTTAAGGTCTTAACTCTTACTCTGGCCTACTGGTTAAGGTCTTGACTCTTACTCTGGCCTACTTGTTAAGGTCTTAGCTCTTACTCTGGCCTAATGGTTAAGGTATTAACTCTTACTCTGGCCTAATGGTTAAGGTCTTAGCTTTTTCTCTGGCCTAATGGTTAAGGTCTTGACTCTTACTCTGGCCTAATAGTTAAGGTATTGACTCTTACTCTGGCCTAATGATTAAGGTCTTAACTCTTACTCTGGCCTAATGGTTATGGTCTTAGACTCTTACTCTGGCCTAATCGTTAAGGTCTTAACTCTTACTCTGGCCTAATGGTTAAGGTCTTAGACTCTTACTCTGGCCTAATGGTTAAGGTCTTAAATCTTACTCTGGCCTAATGGTTAAGGTCATGACTCTTACTCTGGCCTAATGGTTGAGGTCTTAGCTTTTTCTCTGGCCTAATGGTTAAGGTCTTGACTCTTACTCTGGCCTAATAGTTAAGGTATTGACTCTTACTCTGGCCTAATGATTAAGGTCTTAACACTTACTCTGGCCTAATGGTTATGGTCTTAGACTCTTACTCTGGCCTAATGGTTAAGGTCTTAAGTCTTACTCTGGCCTAATGGTTAAGGTCTTAGAATCTTACTCTGGCCTAATGGGTAATGTCTTAAATCTTACTCTGGCCTAATGGTTAAGGTCATGACTCTTACTCTGGCCTAATGGTTAAGGTCTTAGCTCTTTCTCTGGCCTAATGGTTAAGGTTTTGACTCTTACTCTGGCCCAATGGTTAAGGTCTTAACTCTTACTCTGGCCTAATGGTTAAGGTCATGACTCTTACTCTGGCCTAATGGTTAAGGTCTTAGCTCTTACTCTGGCCTAATGGTTAAGGTCTTAACTCTTACTCTGGCCTAATGGTTGAGGTCTTTTTTCTTACTCTGGCCTACTGGTTAAGTTCTTAACTCTTACTCTGGCCTACTGGTTAAGGTCTTAGACTCTTACTCTGGCCTAATGGTTAAAGTCTTAACTCTTACTCTGGCCTACTGGTTAAGGTCTTAACTCTTACTCTGGCCTACTGGTTAAGGACTTAGACTCTTACTCTGGCCTAATGGTTAAGTTCTTAACTCTTACTCTGGCCTACTGGTTAAGGTCATGACTCTTACTCTGGCCTAATGGTTAAGGTCTTAGGTCTTACTCTGGCCTAATGGTTAAGGGTTTGACTCTTACTCTAGCCTAATGGTTAAGGTTTTAACTCTTACTCTGCCCTAATGGTTAAGGTCTTAGGCTCTTACTCTGGCCTAATGGTTAAGGTCTTAGACTCTTAATCTGGCCGAATGGTTAAGGTCTTAACTCTTACTCTGGCCTAACGGTTAAGGTCTTAACTCTTACTCTGGCCTAATGGTTAAGGTCTTAGACTCTTACTCTAGCCTACTGGTTAAGGTCTTAGACTCTTACTCTGGCCTAATGGTTAAGGTCTTAACTCTTACTCTGGCCTAATGGTTAAGGTATTAACTCTTACTCTGGCCTAATGGTTAAGGTCTTAGCTTTTTCTCTGGCCTAATGGTTAAGGTCTTGACTCTTACTCTGGCCTAATAGTTAAGGTATTGACTCATACTCTGGCCTAATGATTAAGGTCTTAACTCTTATTCTGGCCTACTGGTTAAGGACGTAACTCTTACTCTGGCCTAGTGGTTAAGGACTTAGACTTTTACTCTGGCCTACTGGTTAAGGTCTTAACTCTTACTCTGGCCTAATGGTTAAGGTCTTAGACTCCTACTCTGGCCTAATGGTTAAGGTCTTAAATCTTACTCTGGCCTACTGGTTAAGGTCCTATCTTTTACTCTGGCCTAGTGGTTAAGGTCTTAGACTGGTACTCTGGCCTAATGGTTAAGGTCTTAACTCTTACTCTGGCCTAATGGTTAAGGTCTTAGACTCTTACTCTGGCCTAATGGTTAAGGTCTTAACTCTTACTCTGGCCTAATGGTTAAGGTCATGACTCTTACTCTGGCCTAATGGTTAAGTTATTAGCTCTTTCTCTGGCCTAATGGTTACGGTTTTGACTCTTACTCTGGCCTAATGGTTAAGGTCTTAACTCTTACTCTGGCCTAATGGTTAAGGTCATGACTCTTACTCTGGCCTAATGGTTAAGGTCTTAGCTCTTTCTCTGGCCTAATGGTTACGGTCTTAGACTCTTACTCTGGTATACTGGTTAAGGTCTTAACTCTTACTCTGGCCTAATGGTTAAGGTCTTAGACTCTTACTCTGGCCTAATGGTTAAGGTCTTAGACTCTTATTCTGGCCGTATGGTTAAGGTCCAGACTCTTACTCTGGCCTAATGGTTAAGGTCTTAACTCTTACTCTGGCCTAATGGTTAAGGTCTTAACTCTTACTCTGGCCTAATGGTTAAGTTCTTAGACTCTTACTCTGGCCTTTTTTTTACTTGCGGCTCGTGCAATATCTGTAATAATGGAAAAAACAAAATTAAATCTTTTTCCCATAATAGTCCTCGTACCTATCACTTGAACTATTTCATGAATTGTAATACCACCCATGTAGTATACATCCTTGGATGTGAATGTAACATTATCTATGTAGGAAGCACTACAAGATGCTTAAAAATACGCATACAGGAACATAGAAGAGCCATACTTAACAGAGATACCAGATACCCTATTACGGACCATTATAACAACAAACACATTGGCAGTAATAATTTCTGGTTTCATGGTATTGATCATGTCCCTTCAGGCAAGAGAGGTTCCAACCGGGATTTACTACTCAGGAAATTAGAATCTAAATGGATATGTCGCCTTCGGGCTACCACACTAGGCCACAATTCTGATTCAGAGATGCATTATTTCCTGTAATACACATTTTTGCCTATCTGCATACCTTTCTCTGTGGTAACATGTACCTGTAACTAATATTGATTGCTTTTTCTGTGTTATTTTTACATACTGTGTATATATAACGTAGTCAGGATATCCGTTAAATCCATATTGTAGTTATATATATTCTCTACACTTATGTTTTGCGTTTTGGTGACACACGTTGTGTATGCCATGTGGTGGATATATGTTTCACCCTTAGAGTTACAGTCTTAGCGTTATCAATTCTATTGGACACAGATCTCACTCAACTACATAAAATGGTGAAGTAGAGCTTTCCTATATCGTATGCCTCGTGCTTAGCCTAACATATTTTCGCTACCAAGTCTAGATAGATAGATGATGTGTCTCTACATCTTTCCATCTTATATATATTTGGTTTTTGGATGGTCAGGTGTTTGTTCCCACATTGCACGTTTTTTTCAACATCTAATTTCGTGCTGTGGGAATGTCAAGTTATCCTGTCTGACACATAGGGAGTTTCATGTAACTCGCACGCTATGTAAATACGACGATCACTCTGATTACAGGTTAATGTATTTATTCTTATTTAATGCGTATGATTTTCATCACTCGAACCTTATTGCATAAAAGGTGACGTTGGGTATATCCCCCAGCCCCTCATGATTTGATGAGGACTGACCAGGTTGGTGGTCTATACCTTTCTATCATGGCGACTATAGTTGTTGTCCTCTTTCTCTTCCCATCTTTCTGTTTGCCTCGGGGTCATTGCACCACGTGACCCCTATTTCGATTTGCGCGCAATTCCCGGAAGTCTTTAAAACATGTTTGGGTTGCACCTAGGACCGATTGGCAGCACACTTTTGCCTTCCGTATTATGGGACTTCCTAGGTATGTACTTTTTGTGTGTTGGTTACCCCCCCGCATACCTGGTGGCGATCCACCTTATATATATGTACATATATTGTATTCGTATTATTCACAACGATTACTTATTTATGGATCGCTTTGTCCGTGCTCCTGTTGTTTATTTATTTTTTTGGTTTATAATACGCTGGTATCCGTACTTTATATGCTCGTGGTCGACCATATTAATGGGTGTGATACCTGGGAAAAGAATCATTGCTAAGTATCACTAACAGCGCTGTACTTGTGGTTGACATTGTTTGGACTTGAAACTAGATTGCGGTGCTGTCCACAGCGGTTTCGATCTGGTAGTTTGTCCGCCCTTGATTATTTAACTTTCCTACCGATTACCAGCAATGGAAATATTATTTTATTTGTAGTATGTGGTCTTCTTTCTAACATACTGTTGATGTGGTACAATTTGTACCCATTCGTGGCTGCACTGCCATATATACAGCCGTGCACTCCCCCATGGCGATTTCTCATATACACATCGCCGTGATTCCTTAAGATACGCTTCCATGAAACCTAGAGATCAAGCCATGTCATCTTTGCGTCTTAATATCATACGTCCATACAAATTTTTTTATCCATGTTTGTTGCTATGTACCTCTGAGGTCACTTCTATACCTAGTGGGTTATATGTTCTTTTAATATTCCTTAGATCATTGGAACCCATCTAATTTTGGTTCTTTGTGTGGAAGCGCAAGTTAAATTTATGCTTACAGCGCTGGCAACCCAAGAGCACCTTACTATATGTTATATGTCATCTACTTTGGAGGGTAAGTTTGCATTCTCATTATTACCATCCAATGTTTTTCAAGAGGAACATGCCCTTGCACATCTATTATATTTAGAAGATTACTAGTTTGAATATTTTTATATTTTCACATTTACCATGTGGGTTTATTGACACAGGATTTACATAGGACATTTACTATCTCAGGAATAGTGGTCAGATATCTGTTCGGAGCACTTTTTCCTTTGAGTTCTGATATATAGCAATTTTCAGGGTTGTTTTTTAAATTTAAATATATTTATATATTTGTATTTATCTTTTTACCAGATCATCTGCTTTGCTTTGAATTCTATTGATGAATGTGGAACTAAGACACATTTCATTGCCTTGTTCGTTTGGTCCCAAGACTTACATTTGGTGAGTTTTGGATTACCTTTCTCTTCTTTTTTTGTTTCTTTCTGTACTCGTCACCCGATTTTCCTTGTTGTTTCTATCAACTTGTATCTTGTATTAACACCACAAGACACAATGGACCTTTCTTGCCGTAGGTCCGTATATTTCTAATGCGCTTGCTAAAAAGATTCTTTAGGACTAGATAATTAATGAAATCTATACACACCTTTTATTCACAGTGATATTGTTACACTGTTTTTTATAAATCTGCTCGGATGTATTATCTAAATATCCATGTTCTGTCATCCATGTTCCATTTGCTCATTGTCTCAGATTGTACATGTTTATTATTCTTTATGATTGGTTTTTATGTCTTTTTTGATTTCTGTGTCTGTGAAAGCTTTTAAATATTGGTAAAACTGTTTGTATTATATGACAGTGTTGTCTAAAGTCATATATGTTTGTTGTCCATAGATTATAAATGTTTTTCTATGTTGTCATGTCAATCATTTGCAGCCTTGAAGAAGTTCCAGTGTGGAACGAAACGCGTTGGCTGAGTATCTGTAAGAAAATAAAGGATATAACTAAAGATACCGATTTGTTTTGGACTTCTCCTGACTGGTGCACCTTCCATCTTTGTTTATCTTATCTGTTACTGATTGTCAGTGGGGTTGCTCTACGACGCACTCCGGAAGTATTGTGCACAGGATCCAAATACTAATTGTGAGACTTTGGGATATGAAGTGCTAAACTAGTAGTCAGTCGTAGTTCTTATTTTGTTTAACAAAAGGTCTTAACTCTTACTCTGGCCTAATGGTTAAGTTCTTAGACTCTTACTCTGGCCTTATGGTTAAGGTCTTAACTCTTACTCTGGCCTAATGGTTAAGGTCTTAGACTCTTACTCTGGCCTGATCGTTAAGGTCTTAACTCTTACTCTGGCCTAATGGTTAAGGTATTAACTCTTACTCTGGCTTAATGGTTAAGGTCTTAGCTTTTTCTCTGGCCTAATGGTTAAGGTCTTGACTCTTACTCTGGCCTAATAGTTAAGGTATTGACTCTTACTCTGGCCTAATGATTAAGGTCTTAACTCTTACTCTGGCCTAATGGTTATGGTCTTAGACTCTTACTCTGGCCTAATCGTTAAGGTCTTAACTCTTACTCTGGCCTAATGGTTAAGGTCTTAAATCTTACTCTGGCCTAATGGTTAAGGTCATGACTCTTACTCTGGCCTAATGGTTGAGGTCTTAGCTTTTTCTCTGGCCTAATGGTTAAGGTCTTGACTCTTACTCTGGCCTAATGGTTAAGGTCTTAAGTCTTACTCTGGCCTAATGGTTAAGGTCTTAGACTCTTACTCTGGCCTATTGGGTAATGTCTTAAATCTTACTCTGGCCTAATGGTTAAGGTCATGACTCTTACTCTGGCCTAATGGTTAAGGTCATGACTCTTACTCTGGCCTAATGGTTAAGGTCTTAGCTCTTACTCTGGCCTAATGGTTAAGGTCTTAACTCTTACTCTGGCCTAATGGTTGAGGTTTTTTTTCTTACTCTGGCCTACTGGTTAAGTTCTTAACTCTTGCTCTGGCCTACTGGTTAAGGTCTTAGACTCTTACTCTGGCCTAATGGTTAAAGACTTAACTCTTACTCTGGCCTACTGGTTAAGGTCTTAACTCTTACTCTGGCCTACTGGTTAAGGACTTAAACTCTTACTCTGGCCTAATGGTTAAGTTCTTAACTCTTACTCTGGCCTACTGGTTAAGGTCATGACTCTTACTCTGGCCTAATGGTTAAGGTCTTAGCTCTTACTCTGGCCTAATGGTTAAGGGTTTGACTCTTACTCTAGCCTAATGGTTAAGGTTTTAACTCTTACTCTGCCCTAATGGTTAAGGTCTTAGGCTCTTACTCTGGCCTAATGGTTAAGGTCTTAGACTCTTAATCTGGCCGAATGGTTAAGGTCTTAACTCTTACTCTGGCCTAACGGTTAAGGTCTTAACTCTTACTCTGGCCTAATGGTTAAGGTCTTAGACTCTTACTCTGGCCTACTGGTTAAGGTCTTAGACTCTTACTCTGGCCTACAGGTTAAGGTCTTAGCTCTAACTCTGGCCTAATGGTTAAGGCCTTAACTCTTACTCTGGCCTAATGGTTAAGATCATGACTCTTACTCTGGCCTAATGGTTAAGGTCTTAGCTCTTTCTCTGGCCTAATGGTTACGGTCTTAGACTCTTACTCTGGTATACTGGTTAAGGTCTTAACTCTTACTCTGGCCTAATGGTTAAGGTCTTCAACTCATACTCTGGCCTAATGGTTAAGGTCTTAGACTCTTACTCTGGCCTAATGGATAAGGTCTAGACTCTTACTCTGGACTAATGGTTAAGGTCTTAGACTCTTACTCTGGCCTAATGGTTAAGGTATTAACTCTTACTCTGGCCTAATGGTTAAGGTATTAACTCTTACTCTGGCCTAATGGTTAAGGTCTTAGACTCTTACTCTGGCCTTACGGTTAATGTCTTATCTCTTACTCTGGCCTAATGGTTAAGGTCTTAGACTCTTACTCTGGCCTAATGGTTAAGGTCTTAACTCTTACTCTGGCCTAATGGTTAAGGTCTTAACACTTACTCTGGCCTAATGGTTATGGTCTTAGACTCTTACTCTGGCCTAATGGTTAAGGTCTTAGACTCTTACTCTGGCCTGCTGGCTAAGGTCTTAACTTTTACTCTGGCCTAATGGTTAAGGTCTTAGACTCGTACTCTGGCCCAATGGTTAAGGTCTTCACTCCTACTCTGGCCTAATGGTTGAGGTATTAACTCTTACTCTGGCCTAAGGGTTAAGGTCACTCGTACTCTGGCCTAATGGTTAAGGTCTTAACTCTAACTCTGGCCTACTGGTCAAGGTCTTAACTCTTACTCTGGCATAATGGTTAAGGTCTTAGACTCTTACTCTGGCCTAATGGTTAAAGTCTTAGACTCTCACTCTTGCCTAATTGTTAAGGTCTTAACTTTTACTCTGGCCTAATGGTTAAGGTCTTAGACTCTTACTCTGGCCTAATTGTTAAGGTCTAAACTCTTACTCTGGTCTAATGGTTAAGGTCTTAGACTCTTACTCTGGCCTAATGGTTAAGGTCTTAGACTCTTACTCTGGCGTAATGGTTAAGGTCTTAACTCTTATTCTGGCCTACTGGTTAAGGTCTTAACTCTTACTCTGGCCTAATGGTTAAGGTCATAACTCTTACTCTGGCCTAATGGTTAAGGTCTTAGACTTTTACTCTGGCCTAATGGTTAAGGTCTTAATTCTTACTTTGGCCTACTGGTTAAGGTCTTAACTCTTACTCTGGCCTAATGGTTAAGGTCTTAGACTCGTACTCTGGCCTAATGGTTAAGGTCTTAAATCTTACTCTGGCCTACTGGTTAAGGTCTTAAGTCTTACTCTGGCCTAATGGTTAAGGTCTTAGACTCTTACTCTGACCTAATGGGTAAGGTCTTAAATCTTACTCTGGCCTAATGGTTAAGGTCATGACTCTTACTCTGGCCTAATGGTTAACGTCTTAGACTCTTACTCTGGCCTAATGGTTAAGGTCTTAGACTCGTACTCTGGCCCAATGGTTAAGGTCTTAACTCCTACTCTGGCCTAATGGTTGAGGTATTAACTCTTACTCTGGCCTAAGGGTTAAGGTCACTCCTACTCTGGCCTAATGGTTAAGGTCTTAACTCTAACTCTGGCCTACTGGTCAAGGTCTTAACTCTTACTCTGGCATAATGGTTAAGGTCTTAGACTCTTACTCTGGCCTAATGGTTAAAGTCTTAGACTCTCACTCTTGCCTAATTGTTAAGGTCTTAGACTCGTACTCTGGCCCAATGGTTAAGGTCTTAACTCCTACTCTGGCCTAATGGTTGAGGTATTAACTCTTACTCTGGCCTAAGGGTTAAGGTCACTCCTACTCTGGCCTAATGGTTAAGGTCTTAACTCTAACTCTGGCCTACTGGTCAAGGTCTTAACTCTTACTCTGGCATAATGGTTAAGGTCTTAGACTCTTACTCTGGCCTAATGGTTAAAGTCTTAGACTCTCACTCTTGCCTAATTGTTAAGGTCTTAACTTTTACTCTGGCCTAATGGTTAAGGTCTTAGACTCTTACTCTGGCCTAATTGTTAAGGTCTAAACTCTTACTCTGGTCTAATGGTTAAGGTCTTAGACTCTTACTCTGGCCTACTGGTTAAGGTCTTAGACTCTTACTCTGGCCTAATGGTTAAGGTCTTAACTCTTATTCTGGCCTACTGGTTAAGGTCTTAACTCTTACTCTGGCCTAATGGTTAAGGTCATAACTCTTACTCTGGCCTAATGGTTAAGGTCTTAGACTTTTACTCTGGCCTAATGGTTAAGGTCTTAATTCTTACTTTGGCCTACTGGTTAAGGTCTTAACTCTTACTGTGGCCTAATGGTTAAGGTCTTAGACTCGTACTCTGGCCTAATGGTTAAGGTCTTAAATCTTACTCTGGCCTACTGTTTTTTTTATTTATTTATTTATATAGTTTTATATAGCGCGAACGTGACCCTTGGGTATCAGAGCGCTTCACAATAACAAAAGGTAAATTGAGCACGAATACAATATGAGTAGCAGGACGATTTACACGGCTATGAGGTAGCTTAGGTATGTAACTATACATTATTTAACAAGCAAAAGAAAGAAAAATACAATGACAGGATTAGGTTACCGTGTGTTGTCAGTAATCACATATATATTGTTATTTCCCTGAACGATTAACTTCAATTTTCCCAATCACGTATTGGAAACTGCTTATTGTACAAGTGAACTGGGATATCCAAATACGCATGATTCGAAGCGTCTTTTTCTGAGCGTTCTACGTCTGTGCGCTTCAATAGGAATAGAATCGTATGCGTATATGAGCTTATCTTTACATATTCCGAATGACTGTTGTGAAAGCATCTATATCATAGTGCTCTGATGAGCCGTCTTATTTACGAAAGGAACTTACTCATCAGGAAGATCTTCGCTTCCCTCTTAAATGTTGCTGTGTTAGGAATCTTCCTAATGTTTGGAGGGAGTGAATTCCAAATTCTGGGGGCTGCTCCGGAGAAAGCTCTGTCATATGTTTTCTTCTTCCGGAAGATCGGTGGTCTCAGCAGCATCTCCTTAGCACTCCTGGCAGGTCTGTTTCCCCCCGATAGTTCAATTTTTTTGGCCAAATATTTCGGTGTTCCAAAGTGGAGCGCTTTGTGTGTAATACATGCCATTTTAAGTTGAATTCTGGCTTCGTAAGGTAACCAGTTTAATGCTTTTAGGTGTGGGGAAATGTGGTCAAATTTCCTCGATCCGGTTATAAGTCTTGCGGCTGCATTAAGACATGCTTTTAGTGGTGCTGTGGAAGTTTTAGGTAGACCTGCTAAGGTTGTACATCCATATTCAATCCTTGAAATAACTAAAGACTGGACTGCCAATTTGAGGTCTGTCATAGAAATGAATGGTTTCACTTTTCTAATGTAGTTCAAGTGAAATCGAGCACTTTTTGCCATTGCTTTAATGTGGGCTTTCATGTCTAAGTTCTTGTCCAGTGTGATTCCTAGTGATTTCGCTGAGTCGACTAGCGTAGGTTTGCAGTTTAGTGCTGTGATCGTTTCTGTCCATTCTTTCGTTTCTGTCTGATTCTTTGGTGGTGAGATTAATAGGAATTCAGTTTTTTGTGCATTTATCTTCAGATGATTGCTAGTTAACCAACGTAAAGACATTTTTAAGGCCTCATTCATTAATTTGATGTCTTCCAGCGACTTGATCTTTATGTATATCTGCGTATCGTCCGCATACATGTGGTACGCTATTCTTGCTTCTCTGAGAATTTCTGTAAGGGGTTCGACATACAGGTTGAAGAGCGATGGAGAGAGTGTGGATCCTTGAGGGACGCCAATTGAGTTTGGGCATGATTTGGATAGTGTCTGGTTGACCAGGAATCTTTGCGTTCTGTTCTGGAGGAAGGATTCAAACCATTTCAGCACAATTCCTGATAACCCCATCCTGTCATGCAGCCTGGCTAGTAGTTTTTCATGATTTACAGTGTCAAAAGCTGATGACAGGTCAAGAAGGATTAGTAGGCATGTTCTATTGTGATCTAGGGCCTGTAGCGCATCGTCTACAATATGAAGGATCGCTGTTTCCGTGCTGTGGCCTGTTCTGAATCCAGACTGGCAGTCGTCTAGCAGCTTGAAATTTGCGATGTGATGGTTCAGTTGATTTTGTACACATTTCTCAATTAGTTTGGCTAGTATAGGAATATTGGTTACTGGGCGGAAGTTGTTTGGTTCTCCTGGGTCCGCTGTGGGTTTTTTGATGATGGGGACGACTTGGCCTGTTTTAAGGCATTCTGGAAGGATCCCTTGAGATAAAGAGGCATTTATTATTTTTGTCCATATTGGGATGACTATGTGGCTGATTGATTTTAGGCATTTATGGGGGAGTAGGTCATTATAGTGGTTATTAGGTTTGATATCCGATAGCGTTTTGGCGATGGTATTCTGGTCGTAGAATTTGAAGGTATCCCATTGTGCTTTGTTTTTTGACCATTCATTTTTGATTGATGTGATGGCATTGTTCATCGTGGGTGGTTGATTGGGAAGGTTGTTGGCTTCTGTCCTGAGCTCTCTTTCAAGTGTGTTGGCCTTTTCGGTGAAGAAAGTTGAGAATTCTTCACAACTCAACTGTGTTTTAGTAGAGTCATGGGCCGATTTTGCCAGCTTATTAGACTGTTGCTTTAAGATCTCGAATAATTTCCGTGGCCTGTTTTTGGTGTTGTCCAGTTCCGATCTAATAAATTCCTTTTTCGAGTTCATGATCTTTTTGTTGTACTCGTTTCTGATTTTTCTGAGAGATTTCAACGTGGGGGATGACGGGTGCTGTCTCCAGATTCTTTCAGCAAGTCTTAATTTTCGCCTATCTTCATTTAATGCTCCATTAAACCATGGATTTTTTTCTTTCTCAGTGACACTTTTCAATTTTAGTGGCATGGTCGAATTGACTATGTTCGTTATTGATGTAGTGTAGTGTTCCGTTAGATCATTCACATTGTGCAGTTTGTTTGGAGACATTAAGTCCTTCTCACATCTTTCTATTAGACTATCGGTATTAGAGTCTCTGGTGTCCCGAATCCACTTCTTGGTTTTGGTGGGCTGCGTGGTTTTGTTCTTTTTCATGGAGGGTATTAGGAAGGTAATGGCATGGTGATCTGACCAGTCGCATGGTACAATTGAGCGTATTGATGTTTCCTTGTTTCGCGATATTATCCAGTCTAGCGTTGCTCCTTTCGAGTGTGTTGGCAGTGTGCAGGCTTGGGTAAGGTTTAGATCATTTAAAAAGTCTTTAAATGCGTTGACGTGTTTGTCATTATTATCGTCCCACTGTAGATTAAAATTGCCTAGGAAAATGTTATTAGAGTGAGAGTTAGAGTTCGCCGTGATGATCTCCATTAGCTGGTCTATGAAGGTGACATTGTTAATACCTGGTGGATCAACATGGCCGCGAGGTAGGTGCTCTATGCTAGAGCTCCCGGGTTGGGGATTACCGAAACGGTTTAAATCCCTGGTTAAACCCCGCCATTCCGGCAACCGGCAACCCGACTGTAACTCATGAACAAAGGGCCATCGATACGGTGCTAGTACAGCCCGAAAAGTAAGGGGAGGTTCTGCTCGCTCTCGGGACGAACATCCATCGTGTTGGTCCCCAGCGCGAGACTCGACACTGGGGTGATGCTGCGACCCTTCGTTTTCACACGGACTGACCAGGGACCCCAATTGCGCTGCCCCGGACCCAAAATACATCTGATGAGACGCGGAGCTCGAAGGATCAGAGCATAACCACCGGACGCGTCAGAAAAGGTTCGAGGCTACGATCGCAGCGCCCGCAGGCGGTGAGAGGCACCGGGACTGCGCTTGCAACTGTGCTGCTCGGAGGCGCGATCACCCTAGACGGAACGGAGTGCTCTGGATTTTACGGAGGCTCCCTGGATGTCTTGGGTTTCCAAGGCATTTCTACACGGTGGAGACGACGCCAGCGGAGACCGAGAGGGGCTGGTCTGTCCACGAGGATATCTATGGCCCCCAACTGAAAAGAGGTGCTTGGGGCCCAGAGAATATTTGCAAAGTAAAACAAAGTTATAGAATACCAGAATAAAGGCAGGACAATTGCCAATAAGCTGGGAAGTCAGGATTCAGCTTGCCTGACCTTGAAATGGCGGCCGCTGCTGACGACCAGAGCAAAAGAAACTGAGCATTAAGGAGGAATATTCTTTGGGGACAATCAGAAATCAGACAATTGTACCTTTTATCTGTACCTTTTGACCTGATGCATTGTTTCATCGCTGCCTGGACGACCTGGGCATTTCTAGAGCTCGGAGAGGCTCCATAATGAAAAACTAATCCACAAAATGGAAGGTCCAAAAGGAAAGGGGAAGGGAAAGAGGACTAGGAAGTAGAAACAGACAAGGGCACCCTGCCCTCAGATGTGCTTGGTAGCTAATACAGCGGCCATATTGGACTGTCTAATTTTTAACATCATTGAAGGGAAAAGAGGATTGGCAGGGAAAATTAATATTTTGAACAATAATCTTGCTATTTGATCTAAACCAAAATCAAAAGAATAAACCAAACCTTCCTAGTCAAGCCAACCAGATATATAGCCGGAATAGATAATAACAGCTAAGGGAGAATTAACACTAAAGCACCTCACACCAACATGCAAACATGGCCGTTAACAAGCTAGAAATAGTGGGCATAAACGCACACGCAATAAAGTATCCTAACATCCTATCAAAGAATGCAGCCAAAAAATTCAAACACAAACTATTAAGAACTAACCCGGACACGCTGATATCTGACCCCTCCGTTAATCTAGTCAATGGCACTATTGTAAATGACCTGATCTTCTTTACCAGAAAAACAGTTAAATGGCGGATTGCCATCACAGAGATGCTTAACATAAACTCAACGAGGAATATACCACACGGCACAAGACTTATGATCACACCGTCAACAAGACTTAGAGCGAACCTATGCATAACAATTTACAAGAACGGAATTGTGCTCATACAAGCAGCCAACAACGAATTAGAAAAATTCGACAACATGTTCCTAACCTTAAAAGAACATGTAGAGACATCAAACTCTCAACAACACCAAACTCCACAAATAGCCAACTTAGGCAACACCAACACTTCCACCACAGACATCACAATACCCAGAGACCTTCAGGAACCCCAACACAAAATACAACAAAAAGACACTATTGTGACAGGAGGCCCAATGGAAGGAAAGGATAAAGAAACAACAGAAATATCCACACGCTATACCGAATCTGATCCGTCGACGCTACGGAGAGAAGAACTAACATCTCCCTCACATGCTGGGACACCGTATACGAGTAGGCCAATCCTCGGGAATCTGGAATCAAACGACAGGGTAGATATCACCCCGTCCATATCCCTCTCTACTACAACACAAATGACACCGAGGTCTACGCGGAAATTATACCCCACGAACATGGTATTAAGATCACAATACACAGAGTACACATCTCACACTGCTTGTAGAGGAAGTACAGTCAACCGAACTAAAGACAAAAAGAACAGGAAGTCGGAAACATTAACGGATCAAAAACGATGGGACGCAAACCACGAATCCCGAAATAATAAACGGCTGAGCACGCCCAATATTTCACCCCAGATACAGAGGGAAACTGAAGACCTTCAAATACAAATAAGCAATATGTCACAAAACATTTTAAGCACACTGCAAGTGATGGAAAAGATACTTGAAATTACTGTTAGCACGCACTACAAAGTTGAACTCATCCAAAAATCAGTACATAAATTACATGAAAAGAGCAGCAAGACGGCCATGCCTTTATCAAATAGGCATAATAGACCTGAAAGATATCTTAGTTACTTATCAGAGGATGAAACATTATCTTTACTCCAAACATATGAAGCCACAGACCACAGCAGAGGGGTGAAAATTAAGACAGTCCCAATTGATTCGAACAGAACATCCAGACATAAGGAAAGGAAACCCAATCCTAACAACCTTCAACAAATCCAGCTTACCAACAACTCACAAGAGATTAACCCTAATAACTTAGGGAAGCCTATGAAATGCCTACTGCTCAATTGTCGGTCCGCAGTAAAACATGCATCAGACATAGCTGCTCACATTGCTAGCCAGGAAATTGACCTAACTATACTTACAGAAACCTGGCTTTCAGAATCCTCTTCTCCAGTCATGGATCTCCTGGTGCCCCCACAGTATAACATCGTTAGATTAGATAGACAAAAAAAGACTGGAGGTGGTATGCATGCATCCATCGATCGGATATAGAGGTCAGCAGTTTTCATTCTGACCCACTCGAATCCTGTGAATATCTAGGTCTAATGTCTTATCTCTTACTCTGGCCTAATGGTTAAGGTCTTAGACTGGTACTCTGGCCTAATGGTTAAGGTCTTAACTCTTACTCTGGCCTAATGGTTAAGGTCTTAGACTCTTACTCTGGCCTAATGGTTAAGGTCTTAACTCTTACTCTGGCCTAATGTTTAAGGTCATGACTCTTACTCTGGCCTAATGGTTAAGTTCTTAGCTCTTTCTCTGGCCTAATGGTTAGGGTTTTGACTCTTACTCTGGCCTAATGGTTAAGGTCTTAACTCTTACTCTGGCCTAATGGTTAAGGTCATGACTCTTACTCTGGCCTAATGGTTAAGGTCTTAGCTCTTTCTCTGGCCTAATGGTTACGGCCTTAGATTCTTACTCTGGCCTACTGGTTAAGGTCTTAACTCTTACTCTGGCCTACTGGTTAAGGACAGACTCTTACTCTGGTATACTGGTTAAGGTCTTAACTCTTACTCTGGCCTAATGGTTAAGGTCTTAGACTCTTACTCTGGCCTAATGGTTAAGGTCTTAGACTCTTACTCTGGACTAATGGTTAAGGTCCTAAACTCTTACTCTGGCCTAATGGTTAAGGTCTTAGACTGGTACTCTGGCCTAATGGTTAAGGTCTTAACTCTTACTCTGGCCTAATGGTTAAGGTCTTAGACTCTTACTTTGGCCTTATGGTTAAGGTCTTAACTCTTACTCTGGCCTAATGGTCAAGGTCTTAGACTCTTACTCTGGCCTAATGGTTAAGGTCTTAACTCTTACTCTGGCCTACTGGTTAAGGTCTTGACTCTTACTCTGGCCTACTTGTTAAGGTCTTAGCTCTTACTCTGGCCTAATGGTTAAGGTATTAACTCTTACTCTGGCCTAATGGTTAAGGTCTTAGCTTTTTCTCTGGCCTAATGGTTAAGGTCTTGACTCTTACTCGGCCTAATAGTTAAGGTATTGACTCATACTCTGGCCTAATGGTTATGGTCTTAACTCTTACTCTGGCCTAATGGTTAATGTCTTAACTCTTATTCTGGCCTACTGGTTAAGGACGTAACTCTTACTCTGGCCTAATGGTTAAGGACTTAGACTTTTACTCTGGCCTACTGGTTAAGATCTTAACTCTTACTCTGGCCTAATGGTTAAGGTCTTAGACTCGTACTCTGGCCTAATGGTTAAGGTCTTAAATCTTACTCTGGCCTACTGGTTAAGGTCCTATCTTTTACTCTGGCCTAGTGGTTAAGGTCTTAGACTGGTACTCTGGCCTAATGGTTAAGGTCTTAACTCTTACTCTGGCCTAATGGTTAAGGTCTTAGACTCTTACTCTGGCCTAATGGTTAAGGTCTTAACTCTTACTCTGGCCTAATGGTTAAGGTCATGACTCTTACTCTGGCCTAATGGTTAAGTTCTTAGCTCTTTCTCTGGCCTAATGGTTACGGTTTTGACTCTTACTCTGGCCTAATGGTTAAGGTCTTAACTCTTACTCTGGCCTAATGGTTAAGGTCATGACTCTTACTCTGGCCTAATGGTTAAGGTCTTAGCTCTTTCTCTGGCCTAATGGTTACGGTCTTAGACTCTTACTCTGGTATACTGGTTAAGGTCTTAACTCTTACTCTGGCCTAATGGTTAAGGTCTTAGACTCTTACTCTGGCCTAATGGTTAAGGTCTTAGACTCTTATTCTGGCCGTATGGTTAAGGTCTAGACTCTTACTCTGGCCTAATGGTTAAGGTCTTAACTCTTACTCTGGCCTAATGGTTAAGTTCTTAGACTCTTACTCTGGCCTTATGGTTAAGGTCTTAACTCTTACTCTGGCCTAATGGTTAAGGTATTAACTCTTACTCTGGCCTAATGGTTAAGGTCTTAGCTTTTTCTCTGGCCTAATGGTTAAGGTCTTGACTCTTACTCTGGCCTAATAGTTAAGGTATTGACTCTTACTCTGGCTTAATGATTAAGGTCTTAACTCTTACTCTGGCCTAATGGTTATGGTCTTAGACTCTTACTCTGGCCTAATCGTTAAGGTCTTAACTCTTACTCTGGCCTAATGGTTAAGGTCTTAGACTCTTACTCTGGCCTAATGGTTAAGGTCTTAAATCTTACTCTGGCCTAATGGTTAAGGTCATGACTCTTACTCTGGCCTAATGGTTGAGGTCTTAGCTTTTTCTCTGGCCTAATAGTTAAGGTCTTGACTCTTACTCTGGCCTAATAGTTAAGGTATTGACTCTTACTCTGGCCTAATGATTAAGGTCTTAACACTTACTCTGGCCTAATGGTTATGGTCTTAGACTCTTACTCTGGCCTAATGGTTAAGGTCTTAGGTCTTACTCTGGCCTAATGGTTAAGGTCTTAGACTCTTACTCTGGCCTAATGGGTAAGGTCTTAAATCTTTCTCTGGCCTAATGGTTAAGGTCATGACTCTTACTCTGGCCTAATGGTTAAGGTCTTAGCTCTTTCTCTGGCCTAGTGGTTAAGGTTTTGACTCTTACTCTGGCCCAATGGTTAAGGTCTTAACTCTTACTCTGGCCTAATGGTTAAGGTCATGACTCTTACTCTGGCCTAATGGTTAAGGTCTTAGCTCCTACTCTGGCCTAATGGTTAAGGTCTTAACTCTTACTCTGGCCTAATGGTTGAGGTCTTTTTTCTTACTCTGGCCTACTGGTTAAGTTCTTAACTCTTACTCTGGCCTACTGGTTAAGGTCTTAGACTCTTACTCTGGCCTAATGGTTAAAGTCTTAACTCTTACTCTGGCCTACTGGTTAAGGTCTTAACTCTTACTCTGGCCTACTGGTTAAGGACTTAGACTCTTACTCTGGCCTAATGGTTAAGTTCTTAACTCTTACTCTGGCCTACTGGTTAAGGTCATGACTCTTACTCTGGCCTAATGGTTAAGGTCTTAGCTCTTACTCTGGCCTAATGGTTAAGGGTTTGACTCTTACTCTAGCCTAATGGTTAAGGTTTTAACTCTTACTCTGCCCTAATGGTTAAGGTCTTAGGCTCTTACTCTGGCCTAATGGTTAAGGTCTTAGACTCTTAATCTGGCCTAATGGTTAAGGTCTTAACTCTTACTCTGGCCTAACGGTTAAGGTCTTAACTCTTACTCTGGCCTAATGGTTAAGGTCTTAGACTCTTACTCTGGCCTACTGGTTAAGGTCTTAGACTCTTACTCTGGCCTACAGGTTAAGGTCTTAAATCTTACTCTGGCCTAAGGGTTAAGGTCATGACTCTTACTCTGGCCTAATGGTTAAAGTCTTAGACTCTCACTCTTGCCTAATTGTTAAGGTCTTAACTTTTACTCTGGCCTAATGGTTAAGGTCTTAGACTCTTACTCTGGCCTAATTGTTAAGGTCTAAACTCTTACTCTGGTCTAATGGTTAAGGTCTTAGACTCTTACTCTGGCCTACTGGTTAAGGTCTTAGACTCTTACTCTGGCCTAATGGTTAAGGTCTTAACTCTTATTCTGGCCTACTGGTTAAGGTCTTAACTCTTACTCTGGCCTAATGGTTAAGGTCATAACTCTTACTCTGGCCTAATGGTTAAGGTCTTAGACTTTTACTCTGGCCTAATGGTTAAGGTCTTAATTCTTACTTTGGCCTACTGGTTAAGGTCTTAACTCTTACTGTGGCCTAATGGTTAAGGTCTTAGACTCGTACTCTGGCCTAATGGTTGAGGTCTTAAATCTTACTCTGGCCTACTGTTTTATTTATTTATTTATTTATATAGTTTTATATAGCGCGAACGTGACCCTTGGGTATCAGAGCGCTTCACAATAACAAAAGGTAAATTGAGCACAAATACAATATGAGTAGCAGGACGATTTACACGGCTATGAGGTAGCTTAGGTATGTAACTATACATTATTTAACAAGCAAAAGAAAGAAAAATACAATGACAGGATTAGGTTACCGTGTGTTGTCAGTAATCACATATATATTGTTATTTCCCTGAACGATTAACTTCAATTTTCCCAATCACGTATTGGAAACTGCTTATTGTACAAGTGAACTGGGATATCCAAATACGCATGATTCGAAGCGTCTTTTTCTGAGCGTTCTACGTCTGTGCGCTTCAATAGGAATAGAATCGTATGCGTATATGAGCTTATCTTTACATATTCCGAATGACTGTTGTGAAAGCATCTATATCATAGTGCTCTGATGAGCCGTCTTATTTACGAAAGGAACTTACTCATCAGGAAGATCTTCGCTTCCCTCTTAAATGTTGCTGTGTTAGGAATCTTCCTAATGTTTGGAGGGAGTGAATTCCAAATTCTGGGGGCTGCTCCGGAGAAAGCTCTGTCATATGTTTTCTTCTTCCGGAAGATCGGTGGTCTCCGCAGCATCTCCTTAGCACTCCTGGCAGGTCTGTTTCCCCCCGATAGTTCAATTTTTTTGGCCAAATATTTCGGTGTTCCAAAGTGGAGCGCTTTGTGTGTAATACATGCCATTTTAAGTTGAATTCTGGCTTCGTAAGGTAACCAGTTTAATGCTTTTAGGTGTGGGGAAATGTGGTCAAATTTCCTCGATCCGGTTATAAGTCTTGCGGCTGCATTAAGACATGCTTTTAGTGGTGCTGTGGAAGTTTTAGGTAGACCTGCTAAGGTTGTACATCCATATTCAATCCTTGAAATAACTAAAGACTGGACTGCCAATTTGAGGTCTGTCATAGAAATGAATGGTTTCACTTTTCTAATGTAGTTCAAGTGAAATCGAGCACTTTTTGCCATTGCTTTAATGTGGGCTTTCATGTCTAAGTTCTTGTCCAGTGTGATTCCTAGTGATTTCGCTGAGTCGACTAGCGTAGGTTTGCAGTTTAGTGCTGTGATCGTTTCTGTCCATTCTTTCGTTTCTGTCTGATTCTTTGGTGTGGAAATATGGATTTTTCTGGTCAGTTATGTCCCCTATCTTGGACCCCAACGGTTCTATGTGCATGTTACAAGTACATGTATGTTCCCTCCAGTTCCAGTTATGAAGACGCAAATACATGTGCGTCCACCGTCGACATGTCCTTTGTCAGATCCGCCATGAATAGGCCGGATATTCCATTCCTAAGTATGAAAAGCCACCGGCCTTATATGGTTCACTTATGCCATTTTACAGTCCAGGCAAGTAGGCCCTGATTCTGTCATCAAACTCTTCTTGCCTTCTGCCTCTGAAAGCTCCAGTCTGAGCCTGCATCTGTGACCATGAACTTTGTCTCATTCTCTGCGCGGCTCACGACGCCTGACATCAGCCTATTCTCTGCCAAGAACTGTATTTCACCTTCGAATTATCTGCTTCCCCCTCAGCCGATGCATTCCTGCCTAGTAGTTTAGGTAAACATTCTTCCAGTTACCAAGCAAAAAGGCCCAACTTCTCTGTCTTCATGCAAGTGATTCATAGCCCTGTTACCATGGAATATTCCTACCCCCTCGTGTTTAGTGTAGACACCTAGACGCTTGTACACGCACACACAGTCAGTATAGAATAGATTCTGTCCGAGAGTCCCTCTTTTATGGATAACATAGTTCTTTAAACATAGGATGCTAGATATGATTTGGGATTAGGTTGACTTGACCCCCCAGACTTCTTGTCTCCACATGTAGAGCTAAATGTCAAGTCCCCTTCACCCCCTAGTTACACGTCAATTACACGTCATACTGCTGCGCGCGCATTTAGGCCAAGTATTATCTTATAGATCCACCTATGTATGACATCATAACCAATCATGTTCCTTTTTACCCATTATTACACCCATTTTCGGTTACGCAGACCAAACGTCAATTTCCTTATCAATTGTTACGCCTACTGTATTCACTTCATTATAATGTATGTACTATAAAAGTTACTTCTTGTCAATAAAGGGTGTGCTTCACTTCCTGAACCTTCGTTGTGACGGAACATTGGGAGCAACCGATTATAATCGATTATTGGAATAAAGCCCATTCCGAACCTCTAATACCACGGATTCTGCCTCTCATTTTATCGAGCTATTTTACTATGTTCCTGTATCAAATTCAGTCCCGGTAAAGGAATTTTTATTTACCACATGATGGCACCCGAACAGGGACACTTTCTCATCTCACGCGCCGGCGGTGCGTTGCAGGCCCGGTCTCCTGCCACAGCTGGACGGACAATAACGCGTACCAGCAGGATTTCCTGTATCTCCCTCCGGTCAAGCGGGGGCGACTGAGACTGCGATCAACACCCAGACGAGGCGGTGAGAAGTGCGAAGTATCCCGACCAGAGCCTAGCTGAGAGAGCAAGATCCGAGGTATACAGAGACCCACCAGTCCGAAGTCAAGCCCAGTGTCCGACGAGTCGAGTCGAGTCGAGTCCAGTCCGGTTCAAGTTCAAGTTACTGAGGCCTTCCGTTTCCGAAGCTACCCGGTGAGTACCATTGCTGGGGAGGCATTTCTGACGTGCACATAGGTTGTGCCGGTCAAGACGGGTTTGGGTACACAAATCCGGTCTGCACTGTTTTAGCAGTGTATCTGTACTGTTTAGCAGTATATCAAGTATTCCGAAGTATTCCGAAGTGTCTAGTTATTGTCTAGTTATTTTCGAGATTTAAGCTTGGTGATTAGTTATGCAGACGATCATCATTGTTGTTTCAGTTAAGGGTTTAATGTTTAATGTTTAAAGTGTTTAAGTATGTTCTGAATATCGTGGTATGAATGACTGTTCATTATCGTGTTTATTGTATTAAGTCTGTTCAAATTCAAGTATCAGGTCAAAATCAAGTATAAGGTCAGTTCTCAAGATGCCGCTCTTTTCGAAATTAAGACAGATCACTACCAGAAAAGGGGTTCTCGAAGAAGCCGTCCCTATTCCTCCTAGGGACACTCCAGGGCACTTTATGTATCACAAACATGGCTTAGACGCTATATTATTTCTTGACTTATGGGTAGACTATACCAAGGGATTACCAGAAAGTCAGAGGTGGCCCACAGCGGGGACCTGGGATGCAGAGTGCATCATGAAAGTCGAGGAAGAGTTATGGAAAAGGAAAGTCAGACAGTCGCAGAAAGACGCCGTTGAATTACATAGACGAACAGAAAAGGCACGTAGACAGGAAGAGAAGAGTAAAGAAAATTCCAATAAAGTTCGGGAGAATCTATTAATTGAGGAAGGTATCCGAGTGAAATCAGAACAAGTAGACAGACAAAGAAATGCCCTTATGAATGGTATGTATCCCCTTCTGGCCGAAGGATTACCTAAGGCTACTCCAGAAACACCAAAAGACTTGCCAACCCCATTGTTCCCAATCAAGGTACATCCTAAGGGGCATCCTAGAACTGCAGAAGATGTTTTTCTTTCCTCATATTTAGATGACGCAGCTCCCGAGTATGCTAATTCCGCCCCACATAGACCGCATACCAGGGAGGTTCAACGCCAAGATCCAGTGCCCGTATCCCTACAGCAACAAATCGAGTCACAAGTTCCGGCAAGCACATCTGTTTCTGCATCTGTTCCTACAGGTACTTCTATAGCTGAGTCCACACCTATAGTTGCTGTGTCACGTTCGACGAATCCTTTCACACCCGACGCCCCAGACGGGGCCACGGGAGGTGCTACCAATATTTTTTCTACGCCACCTAGAATAAATAAACTTATTTTTCAAGAGTCAGCGCATTCACGTACACCCAAATTCGTAAGTGATCGTACGCTTAAGGAACTTCTTATAGATTGTAGATATGACCCGGTGCTCGGTAAGGAGGACGAAATGATCCTGGCATCATTACGTATCAGACGAGCCGCAGGGTATTTAGCGAAGCTACCAGGAATGACTGCGCATCTAGATAAAATATATCATTTTGTTCAAACAGGGCGAGATCCAGAATGTATTAACAGAGCTATGGAATACCAGAAAGTAGAGATACAGGGGGAACTGTTACGTTTCCTCATAAACTGTGTGATCAGAAATCAAGACCGACCGGGGGTAGATCCGGAAGCAATGAAAATTCTTACAAAATGGAGCCAGAATATATCAGAAGGGAGACACGATAAGCAAAATTGTATAATAGCCATGTGCCGAAAGATCCGTAAAGAAATAGAACGCCTACACGAGGAGAGATTAGAGACAGACGAGTTCGAACAAAGCGAGGAAGAAGGGTCAGGACTGCCTGCAGGACAGTCGGACACCATAGCCTATGTAGGTAGAGGAAGATCTTGTAATAGGGATCAGACTAGATGTCATACTGACTCAATACGTCCAATATGTCCAGATAATGACAAGAATTTCCAAATACCTATAATTAACATAAGGTCTAACGAGCATTCGTTCCAAACCGCCGACAAACTACTCCGAGAACGAAGGGGTTATCATTTTCTCGATTCTATGGATGAACAAGATTTAGCAAGGGCAGCTGTCCATTGGGTGGACAGTCCCGGAAAATATAGTGATGAGACAGTAGTACGCACATTTTTGAATCTTACCCCAGATGAACAGAGGTTAGCTGGGATTTATATGATTCAACAACTCATTGTACTATATCGGAGTCAGCATTCGGACCCTGGTCCCTTACCTGACATACTGACTGAATTGCTTATGAATAAATGGAGAGGTCCAGGTACTAAATTAATTAAAGAAATTCTAGTATCAAGAAAGCAGTATATTCTTTTTGTATGCTCAGAGCATGTCTCATTGCCTGTCAAGGAAAGAACTACGTATCACCTGGATAGACAGAATCCCTTACGAGAAGTACACCCAATAAAAGGTGAGGACAATCAGTTTAAACGCGTATTTGTATATACGCCCATATCGAAAATAGAATTGTTAGAAATGAAGAAAGTGGTACCCAGTCATGACAAAGACCCAGCGGGTTTTCACCGAGAAATTAAGGACATGTTACTCATGGGAGAGTATACCTACCCCGACATTATGACAATATTAAAGGTGTTGATGCCTGCTGGCATTTATGAGAAACTCAAGGAAAAAGAGTGGGAGGTAGGTGACCAAAAGATAGAATGGTCAGCATTAGAAGCAGAAGAAAGGGCCCGAGGTCCAGGTTCGGGGCTTGGGGACAAAACTAAAGCACTACCCGGTCTACTAGTACAGGTACTGCCACGTTTATTAACTACGAAAAAGGAAGATTGGGGTACAATTTCAGCCTGTAAACAGAAGCAAGATGAAGACACTAGCGATTACTATGCCCGATTCGAGAAATGTTTTGGTATAAATAGTGGCATAAAAGCAAGTAGCGAATCATACCCACATCTGTTTGTAACAAAATTAGTGGAAAATGCCCTGCCCCCAGTAAAGAATAGAGTATTAAAATTCGAGAGTACCTGGCAAGGTAACACTCCAACACAAATGTTACAAATGTTACAGTACCACCACAATAGAATTAGAGAGGAACAAGAACATGAACACAGACGCATGAAAGACACAAAAATGAAAATGCTAGTCTCCCAGACAGTTCCAGCTGAAGGACATAAAAAGGGTATGACACATTCCGATTCAGCAGGACCTGTAAAAGGGACATGCAACTATTGTAAAAAGCCAGGTCATTACGTACACGATTGTCCAGTGCTAAAACATAATATCGCCATAGGTAAAACACAGGAAAGATCACGGCCACTAAGACAAGATCAGAACGAACAAGGAGCTACGCAGCATGCCCAGGCCATGCCAGCCGCACAACAGCCAATACAGTTTGTGCCAGCTGCACCACCGTTGCCTGTTGCTGCCACACAGACAACCACACGACAAATGTATCAGACCGCACAGTATGAATATCCCGAGTATCAGCGTTACGCATGAACTAGCCTAGAGAGGGAAGTTGACTTACCCCTTATCGAGATTCCTGTAGATCAAGAAGGACCTTATGTACATAGTGAATTATTAGGTCAAGATAGAAAATTTTTACTCGATACAGGGGCAAGTCGAACAACTATAAAACGTAGTGAAGTTCCAGGGGCACCCCTCTCAGGCTCTCAGAATATTTCCCTTGGTTTTTCAGGAAAACCTATTGTTAATGAAGTATCACAGCCTCTTCCACTTACGATAGGACCTCTGACCCGAACTACAGATCTATTGCTTACTAAATCATGTCCAGAAAACTTGTTAGGAATAAAAACGTTGAAAGCCCTAGGAGCCATAATATGTTGTTCTCCGGAAGGAGTAAGGTTGTTTTTACGTGATTTTAAAGGTCACTATGTATCTAGAGACATGGATCCCCGACTGCAGACTTTACCTACACATCTATGGGCACAAGGCCCTACTGATGTTGGATGCATGAATATTACACCATATCGAGTCACATTAAAGGCAGGAGTGGTGCTACCACGAATGCGACAATACAAGTTACCACCAGATGCTGTAGTGGCTTTACTACAAATCATTGACGAGCTCATTGCCCAAGGAGTAGTTGTGGAAACAGACTCCAATATATGTAATTCACCGATAATACCGATTCTTAAACGAACAGATCCTACAGCGCCGCCAGTATATCGATTGGTTATTGATCTGCGCGAGTTAAACAAATGCATTGTGCCACAATTCCCTGTGGTCCCAGATATCTCGTCATTACTGACAGCTATTGATTCCGAAGCAACATTCTTTACTGTAATTGATCTCAAAAATGCCTTTTTCAGCGTCCCAATAGATCCGGAAAGCCAATATTTGTTCGGATTTAGTTTAAATGGACGTAGCTTTAAATTCTCACGCGCACCTCAAGGATTTACAGAAAGCCCCAGCATCTATAGCCAAGCACTGAAACGAGAACTAGACAGTATCCACATGCCAGTTAACACTGCTCTGCTTCAATACGTCGATGATCTGCTGATCACCGCCCGAAGCGAACCTGAATGTGAAAAAGCATCACTGACAGTTTTACAATTTCTAGCCGAAAAAGGGCACAAGGTGTCCCCTTCTAAGCTGCAATTCTGTGTCCAGCGAGTTGTTTATCTTGGACACTCGCTGGACAAGGAGGGAAGGCAGCTTACACCCGACCGCATTCAGTTGATAGCTAACATGTCAATACCCAAGACACAAAAGGAGGTGCGGGCTTTCATAGGCCTCACTTCATATTGTAGACAGTGGATCCCTCAGTATGCATTTCTAGCAAAACCACTCATTCAATTGACAACACAGGAGGCAGCCACACCGACTGTTCTCCCTTGGACTCAAGAACATACACAAGCTTTTGAAAGCCTAAAGAAAGCTTTATGTCAAGCACCTGTTTTAGCAACGCCATGTTACAGAAAACAGTTTACACTCTTTGTTACAGAACGCGAAGGTACTGCTTTGTCAGTACTCACACAGGATCAAGCAGGAGCACACAAACCATGTGCCTATTTCTCTAGTACATTAGATCCCGTAGCTCAGGCTTTGCCTGCATGTCTGAAATCAGTGGCAGCGACAGCTTTAGCAATCAGACAAAGCGATGCCATAGTGTTAGGACATCCATTGACAGTTCAAGTACCGCACGCAGTAGAGGTTCTTGTAAATAGAACGCAAACACAACACTTGACTATAGCGCGACTTACAGGATACGAGCTTACATTGTTTCAGCCACATATAGAAATCAGACGCTGTAACACATTGAATCCTGCCACACTTTTGCCAGTAACCGGAACAGACCCACTAGCCCATGACTGTATTGAAGTTATTACTGTAACGACAAAACCCAGACAAGACTTGACCGATGTTCCATTGTCAGACCCAGACTTGACATTGTATGTAGATGGTTCAAGCATGAGAACAAGTACAGGAGAGTTAGTGGCCGCTTATGCAGTCACAACAGATACTGAAGTCATTGAAACTAATCGTATAAATACTTTGTCAGCTCAAGCCGCAGAGCTCATCGCTCTGACACAAGCCTGTATTCAAGCCACGAATAAAAAAGTCAACATATACACTGATTCACGTTATGCATTCGGAGTTGTACATGACTTCGGCGTGCTGTGGCGAGAGAGAGGTTATTTAACTTCCCACGGTGCCCACATTCAGCACGGACCCCTCATTCATGCCTTATTAGATGCAATACATCTACCTACTGCAATATCAATTATGAAATGTAAAGCTCATACGAAAGTTACTGATATCATTTCCCAAGGCAATGATCTAGCCGACAGAACGGCTAAACAGACTGCTCAAACTCAAACTCCCGACATGACAAAGACAATAGTCCCGATGCCGACACATTGTATGACAGTTAAAGATCCTACTCTTGACGTAATTGACATACAGACACATGCTACACCAGACGAAATAAAGAAATGGACTGAATTAGGAGGGGTCCAAACGGACCAAGGATGGATGATGAAGGAAAAGTCTGTATGGTTCCTTCCTGATTCAATGGTCCAAGTTATAATTAACACTATACATAGTCCAGCACATCTAGGAGAAAAAGCTATGCTGGACAGCATTCAACACATTTGGTTCAATAAACATTTACGAGCAGCAGCAAAACAAAAGGTCCGTACCTGTATGATCTGTTGTCAGTTTAACCCAGGTAAAAGCATTCCCGTAGAACAGGGTGGATTTCATACCCCTAATCATCCTTTTGAAGTACTCCAGATGGATTATATCCAGATGGAACGATGTCGAGGATTCAAATATGTTCTCGTAGTTGTTTGTGCTCTGTCCCGTTGGACGGAGGCATACCCGGTTTCAGATTACACTGCCCCGACTACTGCCAAACAGTTGGTTCGAGAATTCTTCCCACGATACGGTTTACCACGTGTTGTCTACTCAGATAACGGCCAGCCGTTCTCATCCGAATTAATGAAACACGTTTCACTTCTGTTAGGTTATCAGTGGAAATTCCACTGTGTCCGACACCCCGAAGCAGCAGGTCTCGTAGAAAGACATAACCAGATACTGAAAATCAGAATGTCCAAAATATGCAGAGAAAAAGGTATCGACTGGGTAGTAGCGTTACCCGTTGCACTCTTTTACATGAGAATGGTAGCACACTCTCGAACAGGGCTATCCCCGTATGAGGTGATCTTCGGTAGACCACCGAATATGTGGGGGACGCCTATACCACGCAAAATAACTGATATTGACTGTAATATGCTGACAGATTACCTGGCTTCCTTGATGTCTGCACTACAATCTTCTCGTTCACAGGTAGCTGCAGCCTTTCCCGACAACACTGAGGTGAAACCCCATGACGTTGTTCCGGGTAATCTTGTCTTTGTGAGGAATTTCGACCGAAAGACTCAGCTGGAGCCCAGGTGGAAGACACCCAAGTTGGTTCTGTTGACCACAAGAACAGCCGTGAAGATCGAGGGCCGCAAGGGCTGGATTCATTCAAGCCACATCAAGAAATTTCATGGACTATCCTCGGATATAGACATTGTGCCCTGCACTCCCTCACAGACTGATACAAAACTCCCTTTTGTTGAACCGAACAAATCTGAAAATTACAAACTAAAGCTTAGGCCCACCAAGTCGAGCAATTTGATTGTTTAAGTCCTCTCCAAGGTGAAGCGGTTGAATTGTCTCTGACATGTATCCCTTGGACCTGAGTAGAGAAAATACCCGAAAAATGTTGAAACAACAGGCGTATTGTAAATCACTGCGTAGCCACTGCATAGTGACATTATTAATTTTGTTTTCCTTAAGTCTTTTAATAATTATTACCAGTATGTTGTTGCACATATATTACCCTATTGCCAGAAATGTTCACAATGTTATTGCAGAACATTCTTTTAGTGACTTACCCCCGCCTGAATTGTCCTATAGACTTGCGCTGCGCAATAACACTTTCATCAGTATGTTACATCATTCCCATCAGACTAGTAATGCTACTAATTGTTGGGTGTGTAGCCGACTCCCTCCCTATCAGAATTATGAAGGAGTCCTGCCATTCTTCCCACACCCATTTACACACAATGGCTCCTGTGGAGCATGGTTCAGTTTAATCAATTCCATAGACTCAGACACAGCAGTTTACCAAGATCATTGGATATGGGGAAACCTGAACCTAGTTTTACTCAAAGTCTGCTACCCTGACAAAGAGGGTCGCCCCAAAAGAACAGGAACTGATCTAGAAAATGAAGTGTATGGATTAGGTAATTTTACACCTAATCTCATGATTCTAAATGTCGTATCCGAAGTTGAGCTAGTCTTACCCACCATGTCAGTATTCCCAGCGAAGGGTGAATTGTGTGTAAGAAAGGTTGGTTCCATACATATGGGCCATAGTAAATGCACTACTATAGTAGAATTCAGTGATCAAGGAAAATCTTCATTTAGAGCTTCCCGCCACTCCTACTTTATATGTGGTCAGACGACATATATGCGTCTACCCCTAGATTGGGATGGTACCTGCTACATTGCATTCCTTTTGCCACCTGTTTTCCTAGCTCCTCCTGATTATTATAGGAATATTCATTTAGTACACAATAGAGAGCGGAGAGATCTCCCAATTGTCGATTATACTGAGACGGCATGGGACAAGTATGTAGATTTCAATAAAGGCATCTTTCCCTATATAGGTACAGTTACCAATAGTAAGCTGATACGTAGATTAACTAGAACCCTTGAAGCAGTAGTGAATGAAACTATTTCCGCCTTAGGCAATTTAACAGAAGAGCAGTCTGCTATGCGGATTGTTGTGCTTCAAAATCGTCTTGTCCTTGACGTCATCCTGGCTGATAGGGGCGGAGCCTGTAGGGTCATCGGATCAAGCTGCTGCGTATTCATACCAGAAAATTCGCCATCTGTATATAAAGCCATCACTCGCCTTCATAAGATTGTAAGCCAGATACACCAGAACCCAGGCACTTGGACTTGGTCCAGTTGGTTTTGGAATGCGGTATCAGCCTGGGGATGGAGAGTTTTATCCTTCCTAGGTATTGGCCTTCTCATACTATTCAGTTGCTGTCTATGTCTACAATGTGGACCAGCGATTTGTGGTCTGTGTGCCACATCGTGCATTCCACATCAAGATTTTCATTCAAGATCCCGGAAGAAGAAAGAAGAACAAATGATGCTATATGAACAGATCAATGGATTGATGAAGATTGATATCTCTTGAAGGGCAAGTAGGGGACAAGGAGGGAATGTGGAAATATGGATTTTTCTGGTCAGTTATGTCCCCTATCTTGGACCCCAACGGTTCTATGTGCATGTTACAAGTACATGTATGTTCCCTCCAGTTCCAGTTATGAAGACGCAAATACATGTGCGTCCACCGTCGACATGTCCTTTGTCAGATCCGCCATGAATAGGCCGGATATTCCATTTCTAAGTATGAAAAGCCACCGGCCTTATATGGTTCACTTATGCCATTTTACAGTCCAGGCAAGTAGGCCCTGATTCTGTCATCAAACTCTTCTTGCCTTCTGCCTCTGAAAGCTCCAGTCTGAGCCTGCATCTGTAAATGTAAATGTAAATGTGCAGGAATTTATATAGCGCAAATCACCAAGCGGTCTCTAAGCGCTTGCTTAGGGAACCCGTCCTGGTATTCCCCTGTGAGATAACCTGGCAGGGCATCCGCAAGGTGAAAGCCAGGCATCCCGCCGCGAGGGGCCATTGTGGAGATTAAGCAAGCTATTGCCCAGAGTCGCAGAGTGTGAACCCATGAATTGAGTATGCACTGGAGCGAGAATTATCGAGTCCATGGACCTTTTATGGACTCAAGACCCAGCCGAGCCGGGAATTGAACCCTGGTCCCGGGCTGACCTCTGCTTCCAGGTCTGCCTCCTCTAACCAGTGAGCCACACTTCTCCATGACCATGAACTTTGTCTCATTCTCTGCGCGGCTCACGAAGCCTGACATCAGCCTATTCTCTGCCAAGAACTGTATTTCACCTTCGAATTATCTGCTTCCCCCTCAGCCGATGCATTCCTGCCTAGTAGTTTAGGTAAACATTCTTCCAGTTACCAAGCAAAAAGGCCCAACTTCTCTGTCTTCATGCAAGTGATTAACAGCCCTGTTACCATGGAATATTCCTACCCCCTCGTGTTTAGTGTAGACACCTAGACGCTTGTACACGCACACACAGTCAGTATAGAATAGATTCTGTCCGAGAGTCCCTCTTTTATGGATAACATAGTTCTTTAAACATAGGATGCTAGATATGATTTGGGATTAGGTTGACTTGACCCCCCAGACTTCTTGTCTCCACATGTAGAGCTAAATGTCAAGTCCCCTTCACCCCCTAGTTACACGTCAATTACACATCATACTGCTGCGCGCGCATTTAGGCCAAGTATTATCTTATAGATCCACCTATGTATGACATCATAACCAATCATGTTCCTTTTTACCCATTATTACACCCATTTTCGGTTACGCAGACCAAACGTCAATTTCCTTATCAATTGTTACGCCTACTGTATTCACTTCATTATAATGTATGTACTATAAAAGTTACTTCTTGTCAATAAAGGGTGTGCTTCACTTCCTGAACCTTCGTGGTGACGGAACATTGGGAGCAACCGATTATAATCGATTATTGGAATAAAGCCCATTCCGAACCTCTAATACCACGGATTCTGCCTCTCATTTTATCGAGCTATTTTACTATGTTCCTGTATCAAATTCAGTCCCGGTAAAGGAATTTTTATTTACCACAGTGAGATTAATAGGAATTCAGTTTTTTGTGCATTTATCTTCAGATGATTGCTAGTTAACCAACGTAAAGACATTTTTAAGGCCTCATTCATTAATTTGATGTCTTCCAGCGACTTGATCTTTATGTATATCTGCGTATCGTCCGCATACATGTGGTACGCTATTCTTGCTTCTCTGAGAATTTCTGTAAGGGGTTCGACATACAGGTTGAAGAGCGATGGAGAGAGTGTGGATCCTTTAGGGACGCCAATTGAGTTTGGGCATGATTTGGATAGTGTCTGGTTGACCAGGAATCTTTGCGTTCTGTTCTGGAGGAAGGATTCAAACCATTTCAGCACAATTCCTGATAACCCCATCCTGTCATGCAGCCTGGCTAGTAGTTTTTCATGATTTACAGTGTCAAAAGCTGATGACAGGTCAAGAAGGATTAGTAGGCATGTTCTATTGTGATCTAGGGCCTGTAGCGCATCGTCTACAATATGAAGGATCGCTGTTTCCGTGCTGTGGCCTGTTCTGAATCCAGACTGGCAGTCGTCTAGCAGCTTGAAATTTGCGATGTGATGGTTCAGTTGATTTTGTACACATTTCTCAATTAGTTTGGCTAGTATAGGAATATTGGTTACTGGGCGGAAGTTGTTTGGTTCTCCTGGGTCCGCTGTGGGTTTTTTGATGATGGGGACGACTTGGCCTGTTTTAAGGCATTCTGGAAGGATCCCTTGAGATAAAGAGGCATTTATTATTTTTGTCCATATTGGGATGACTATGTGGCTGATTGATTTTAGGCATTTATGGGGGAGTAGGTCATTATAGTGGTTATTAGGTTTGATATCCGATAGCGTTTTGGCGATGGTATTCTGGTCGTAGAGTTTGAAGGTATCCCATTGTGCTTTGTTTTTTGACCATTCATTTTTGATTGATGTGATGGCATTGTTCATCGTGGGTGGTTGATTGGGAAGGTTGTTGGCTTCTGTCCTGAGCTCTCTTTCAAGTGTGTTGGCCTTTTCGGTGAAGAAAGTTGAGAATTCTTCACAACTCAACTGTGTTTTAGTAGAGTCATGGGCCGATTTTGCCAGCTTATTAGACTGTTGCTTTAAGATCTCGAATAATTTCCGTGGCCTGTTTTTGGTGTTGTCCAGTTCCGATCTAATAAATTCCTTTTTCGAGTTCATGATCTTTTTGTTGTACTCGTTTCTGATTTTTCTGAGAGATTTCAACGTGGGAGATGACGGGTGCTGTCTCCAGATTCTTTCAGCAAGTCTTAATTTTCGCCTATCTTCATTTAATGCTCCATTAAACCATGGATTTTTTTCTTTCTCAGTGACACTTTTCAATTTTAGTGGCATGGTCGAATTGACTATGTTCGTTATTGATGTAGTGTAGTGTTCCGTTAGATCATTCACATTGTGCAGTTTGTTTGGCGGCATTAAGTCCTTCTCACATCTTTCTATTAGACTATCGGTATTAGAGTCTCTGGTGTCCCGAATCCACTTCTTGGTTTTGGTGGGCTGCGTGGTTTTGTTCTTTTTCATGGAGGGTATTAGGAAGGTAATGGCATGGTGATCTGACCAGTCGCATGGTACAATTGAGCGTATTGATGTTTCCTTGTTTCGCGATATTATCCAGTCTAGCGTTGCTCCTTTCGAGTGGGTTGGCAGTGTGCAGGCTTGGGTAAGGTTTAGATCATTTAAAAAGTCTTTAAATGCGTTGACGTGTTTGTCATTATTATCGTCCCACTGTAGATTAAAATCGCCTAGGAAAATGTTATTAGAGTGAGAGTTAGAGTTCGCCGTGATGATCTCCATTAGCTGGTCTATGAAGGTGACATTGTTAATACCTGGTGGATCAACATGGCCGCCAGGTAGGTGCTCTATGCTAGAGCTCCCGGGTTGGGGATTACCGAAACGGTTTAAATCCCTGGTTAAACCCCGCCATTCCGGCAACCGGCAACCCGACTGTAACTCATGAACAAAGGGCCATCGATACGGTGCTAGTACAGCCCGAAAAGTAAGGGGAGGTTCTGCTCGCTCTCGGGACGAACATCCATCGTGTTGGTCCCCAGCGCGAGACTCGACACTGGGGTGATGCTGCGACCCTTCGTTTTCACACGGACTGACCAGGGACCCCAATTGCGCTGCCCCGGACCCAAAATACATCTGATGAGACGCGGAGCTCGAAGGATCGGAGCATAACCACCGGACGCGTCAGAAAAGGTTCGAGGCTACGATCGCAGCGCCCGCAGGCGGTGAGAGGCACCGGGACTGCGCTTGCAACTGTGCTGCTCGGAGGCGCGATCACCCTAGACGGAACGGAGTGCTCTGGATTTTACGGAGGCTCCCTGGATGTCTTGGGTTTCCAAGGCATTTCTACACGGTGGAGACGACGCCAGCGGAGACCGAGAGGGGCTGGTCTGTCCACGAGGATATCTATGGCCCCCAACTGAAAAGAGGTGCTTGGGGCCCAGAGAATATTTGCAAAGTAAAACAAAGTTATAGAATACCAGAATAAAGGCAGGACAATTGCCAATAAGCTGGGAAGTCAGGATTCAGCTTGCCTGACCTTGAAATGGCGGTCGCTGCTGACGACCAGAGCAAAAGAAACTGAGCATTAAGGAGGAATATTCTTTGGGGACAATCAGAAATCAGACAATTGTACCTTTTATCTGTACCTTTTGACCTGATGCATTGTTTCATCGCTGCCTGGACGACCTGGGCATTTCTAGAGCTCGGAGAGGCTCCATAATGAAAAACTAATCCACAAAATGGAAGGTCCAAAAGGAAAGGGGAAGGGAAAGAGGACTAGGAAGTAGAAACAGACAAGGGCACCCTGCCCTCAGATGTGCTTGGTAGCTAATACAGCGGCCATATTGGACTGTCTAATTTTTAACATCATTAAAGGGAAAAGAGGATTGGCAGGGAAAATTAATATTTTGAACAATAATCTTGCTATTTGATCTAAACCAAAATCAAAAGAATAAACCAAACCTTCCTAGTCAAGCCAACCAGATATATAGCCGGAATAGATAATAACAGCTAAGGGAGAATTAACACTAAAGCACCTCACACCAACATGCAAACATGGCCGTTAACAAGCTAGAAATAGTGGGCATAAACGCACACGCAATAAAGTATCCTAACATCCTATCAAAGAATGCAGCCAAAAAATTCAAACACAAACTATTAAGAACTAACCCGGACACGCTGATATCTGACCCCTCCGTTAATCTAGTCAATGGCACTATTGTAAATGACCTGATCTTCTTTACCAGAAAAACAGTTAAATGGCGGATTGCCATCACAGAGATGCTTAACATAAACTCAACGAGGAATATACCACACGGCACAAGACTTATGATCACACCGTCAACAAGACTTAGAGCGAACCTATGCATAACAATTTACAAGAACGGAATTGTGCTCATACAAGCAGCCAACAACGAATTAGAAAAATTCGACAACATGTTCCTAACCTTAAAAGAACATGTAGAGACATCAAACTCTCAACAACACCAAACTCCACAAATAGCCAACTTAGGCAACACCAACACTTCCACCACAGACATCACAATACCCAGAGACCTTCAGGAACCCCAACACAAAATACAACAAAAAGACACTATTGTGACAGGAGGCCCAATGGAAGGAAAGGATAAAGAAACAACAGAAATATCCACACGCTATACCGAATCTGATCCGTCGACGCTACGGAGAGAAGAACTAACATCTCCCTCACATGCTGGGACACCGTATACGAGTAGGCCAATCCTCGGGAATCTGGAATCAAACGACAGGGTAGATATCACCCCGTCCATATCCCTCTCTACTACAACACAAATGACACCGAGGTCTACGCGGAAATTATACCCCACGAACATGGTATTAAGATCACAATACACAGAGTACACATCTCACACTGCTTGTAGAGGAAGTACAGTCAACCGAACTAAAGACAAAAAGAACAGGAAGTCGGAAACATTAACGGATCAAAAACGATGGGACGCAAACCACGAATCCCGAAATAATAAACGGCTGAGCACGCCCAATATTTCACCCCAGATACAGAGGGAAACTGAAGACCTTCAAATACAAATAAGCAATATGTCACAAAACATTTTAAGCACACTGCAAGTGATGGAAAAGATACTTGAAATTACTGTTAGCACGCACTACAAAGTTGAACTCATCCAAAAATCAGTACATAAATTACATGAAAAGAGCAGCAAGACGGCCATGCCTTTATCAAATAGGCATAATAGACCTGAAAGATATCTTAGTTACTTATCAGAGGATGAAACATTATCTTTACTCCAAACATATGAAGCCACAGACCACAGCAGAGGGGTGAAAATTAAGACAGTCCCAATTGATTCGAACAGAACATCCAGACATAAGGAAAGGAAACCCAATCCTAACAACCTTCAACAAATCCAGCTTACCAACAACTCACAAGAGATTAACCCTAATAACTTAGGGAAGCCTATGAAATGCCTACTGCTCAATTGTCGGTCCGCAGTAAAACATGCATCAGACATAGCTGCTCACATTGCTAGCCAGGAAATTGACCTAACTATACTTACAGAAACCTGGCTTTCAGAATCCTCTTCTCCAGTCATGGATCTCCTGGTGCCCCCACAGTATAACATTGTTAGATTAGATAGACAAAAAAAGACTGGAGGTGGTATTGCATGCATCCATCGATCGGATATAGAGGTCAGCAGTTTTCATTCTGACCCACTCGAATCCTGTGAATATCTAGGTCTAATGTCTTATCTCTTACTCTGGCCTAATGGTTAAGGTCTTAGACTGGTACTCTGGCCTAATGGTTAAGGTCTTAACTCTTACTCTGGCCTAATGGTTAAGGTCTTAGACTCTTACTCTGGCTTAATGGTTAAGGTCTTAACTCTTACTCTGGCCTAATGTTTAAGGTCATGACTCTTACTCTGGCCTAATGGTTAAGTTCTTAGCTCTTTCTCTGGCCTAATGGTTAGGGTTTTGACTCTTACTCTGGCCTAATGGTTAAGGTCTTAACTCTTACTCTGGCCTAATGGTTAAGGTCATGACTCTTACTCTGGCCTAATGGTTAAGGTCTTAGCTCTTTCTCTGGCCTAATGGTTACGGCCTTAGATTCTTACTCTGGCCTACTGGTTAAGGTCTTAACTCTTACTCTGGCCTACTGGTTAAGGACTTAGACTCTTACTCTGGTATACTGGTTAAGGTCTTAACTCTTACTCTGGCCTAATGGTTAAGGTCTTAGACTCTTACTCTGGCCTAATGGTTAAGGTCTTAGACTCTTACTCTGGACTAATGGTTAAGGTCCTAAACTCTTACTCTGGCCTAATGGTTAAGGTCTTAGACTGGTACTCTGGCCTAATGGTTAAGGTCTTAACTCTTACTCTGGCCTAATGGTCAAGGTCTTAGACTCTTACTCTGGCCTAATGGTTAAGGTCTTAACTCTTACTCTGGCCTACTGGTTAAGGTCTTGACTCTTACTCTGGCCTACTTGTTAAGGTCTTAGCTCTTACTCTGGCCTAATGGTTAAGGTATTAACTCTTACTCTGGCCTAATGGTTAAGGTCTTAGCTTTTTCTCTGGCCTAATGGTTAAGGTCTTGACTCTTACTCTGGCCTAATAGTTAAGGTATTGACTCATACTCTGGCCTAATGATTAAGGTCTTAACTCTTACTCTGGCCTAATGGTTATGGTCTTAACTCTTACTCTGGCCTAATGGTTAAGGTCTTAACTCTTATTCTGGCCTACTGGTTAAGGACGTAACTCTTACTCTGGCCTAATGGTTAAGGACTTAGACTTTTACTCTGGCCTACTGGTTAAGATCTTAACTCTTACTCTGGCCTAATGGTTAAGGTCTTAGACTCGTACTCTGGCCTAATGGTTAAGGTCTTAAATCTTACTCTGGCCTACTGGTTAAGGTCCTATCTTTTACTCTGGCCTAGTGGTTAAGGTCTTAGACTGGTACTCTGGCCTAATGGTTAAGGTCTTAACTCTTACTCTGGCCTAATGGTTAAGGTCTTAGACTCTTACTCTGGCCTAATGGTTAAGGTCTTAACTCTTACTCTGGCCTAATGGTTAAGGTCATGCCTCTTACTCTGGCCTAATGGTTAAGTTCTTAGCTCTTTCTCTGGCCTAATGGTTACGGTTTTGACTCTTACTCTGGCCTAATGGTTAAGGTCTTAACTCTTACTCTGGCCTAATGGTTAACGTCATGACTCTTACTCTGGCCTAATGGTTAAGGTCTTAGCTCTTTCTCTGGCCTAATGGTTACGGTCTTAGACTCTTACTCTGGTATACTGGTTAAGGTCTTAACTCTTACTCTGGCCTAATGGTTAAGGTCTTAGACTCTTACTCTGGCCTAATGGTTAAGGTCTTAGACTCTTATTCTGGCCGTATGGTTAAGGTCTAGACTCTTACTCTGGCCTAATGGTTAAGGTCTTAACTCTTACTCTGGCCTAATGGTTAAGTTCTCAGACTCTTACTCTGGCCTTATGGTTAAGGTCTTAACTCTTACTCTGGCCTAATGGTTAAGGTATTAACTCTTACTCTGGCCTAATGGTTAAGGTCTTAGCTTTTTCTCTGGCCTAATGGTAAGGTCTTGACTCTTACTCTGGCCTAATAGTTAAGGTATTGACTCTTACTCTGGCTTAATGATTAAGGTCTTAACTCTTACTCTGGCCTAATGGTTATGGTCTTAGACTCTTACTCTGGCCTAATCGTTAAGGTCTTAACTCTTACTCTGGCCTAATGGTTAAGGTCTTAGACTCTTACTCTGGCCTAATGGTTAAGGTCTTAAATCTTACTCTGGCCTAATGGTTAAGGTCATGACTCTTACTCTGGCCTAATGGTTGAGGTCTTAGCTTTTTCTCTGGCCTAATGGTTAAGGTCTTGACTCTTACTCTGGCCTAATAGTTAAGGTATTGACTCTTACTCTGGCCTAATGATTAAGGTCTTAACACTTACTCTGGCCTAATGGTTATGGTCTTAGACTCTTACTCTGGCCTAATGGTTAAGGTCTTAGGTCTTACTCTGGCCTAATGGTTAAGGTCTTAGACTCTTACTCTGGCCTAATGGGTAAGGTCTTAAATCTTTCTCTGGCCTAATGGTTAAGGTCATGACTCTTACTCTGGCCTAATGGTTAAGGTCTTAGCTCTTTCTCTGGCCTAGTGGTTAAGGTTTTGACTCTTACTCTGGCCCAATGGTTAAGGTCTTAACTCTTACTCTGGCCTAATGGTTAAGGTCATGACTCTTACTCTGGCCTAATGGTTAAGGTCTTAGCTCTTACTCTGGCCTAATGGTTAAGGTCTTAACTCTTACTCTGGCCTAATGGTTGAGGTCTTTTTTCTTACTCTGGCCTACTGGTTAAGTTCTTAACTCTTACTCTGGCCTACTGGTTAAGGTCTTAGACTCTTACTCTGGCCTAATGGTTAAAGTCTTAACTCTTACTCTGGCCTACTGGTTAAGGTCTTAACTCTTACTCTGGCCTACTGGTTAAGGACTTAGACTCTTACTCTGGCCTAATGGTTAAGTTCTTAACTCTTACTCTGGCCTACTGGTTAAGGTCATGACTCTTACTCTGGCCTAATGGTTAAGGTCTTAGACTCTTATTCTGGCCGTATGGTTAAGGTCTAGACTCTTACTCTGGCCTAATGGTTAAGGTCTTAACTCTTACTCTGGCCTAATGGTTAAGTTCTTAGACTCTTACTCTGGCCTTATGGTTAAGGTCTTAACTCTTACTCTGGCCTAATGGTTAAGGTATTAACTCTTACTCTGGCCTAATGGTTAAGGTCTTAGCTTTTTCTCTGGCCTAATGGTTAAGGTCTTGACTCTTACTCTGGCCTAATAGTTAAGGTATTGACTCTTACTCTGGCTTAATGATTAAGGTCTTAACTCTTACTCTGGCCTAATGGTTATGGTCTTAGACTCTTACTCTGGCCTAATGGTTAAGGTCTTAACTCTTACTCTGGCCTAATGGTTAAGGTCTTAGACTCTTACTCTGGCCTAATGGTTAAGGTCTTAAATCTTACTCTGGCCTAATGGTTAAGGTCATGACTCTTACTCTGGCCTAATGGTTGAGGTCTTAGCTTTTTCTCTGGCCTAATGGTTAAGGTCTTGACTCTTACTCTGGCCTAATAGTTAAGGTATTGACTCTTACTCTGGCCTAATGATTAAGGTCTTAACACTTACTCTGGCCTAATGGTTATGGTCTTAGACTCTTACTCTGGCCTAATGGTTAAGGTCTTAGGTCTTACTCTGGCCTAATGGTTAAGGTCTTAGACTCTTACTCTGGCCTAATGGGTAAGGTCTTAAATCTTTCTCTGGCCTAATGGTTAAGGTCATGACTCTTACTCTGGCCTAATGGTTAAGGTCTTAGCTCTTTCTCTGGCCTAGTGGTTAAGGTTTTGACTCTTACTCTGGCCCAATGGTTAAGGTCTTAACTCTTACTCTGGCCTAATGGTTAAGGTCATGACTCTTACTCTGGCCTAATGGTTAAGGTCTTAGCTCTTACTCTGGCCTAATGGTTAAGGTCTTAACTCTTACTCTGGCCTAATGGTTGAGGTCTTTTTTCTTACTCTGGCCTACTGGTTAAGTTCTTAACTCTTACTCTGGCCTACTGGTTAAGGTCTTAGACTCTTACTCTGGCCTAATGGTTAAAGTCTTAACTCTTACTCTGGCCTACTGGTTAAGGTCTTAACTCTTACTCTGGCCTACTGGTTAAGGACTTAGACTCTTACTCTGGCCTAATGGTTAAGTTCTTAACTCTTACTCTGGCCTACTGGTTAAGGTCATGACTCTTACTCTGGCCTAATGGTTAAGGTCTTAGCTCTTACTCTGGCCTAATGGTTAAGGGGTTGACTCTTACTCTAGCCTAATTGTTAAGGTTTTAACTCTTACTCTGCCCTAATGGTTAAGGTCTTAGGCTCTTACTCTGGCCTAATGGTTAAGGTCTTAGACTCTTAATCTGGCCTAATGGTTAAGGTCTTAACTCTTACTCTGGCCTAACGGTTAAGGTCTTAACTCTTACTCTGGCCTAATGGTTAAGGTCTTAGACTCTTACTCTGGCCTACTGGTTAAGGTCTTAGACTCTTACTCTGGCCTACAGGTTAAGGTCTTAAATATTACTCTGGCCTAATGGTTAAGGTCATGACTCTTACTCTGGCCTAATGGTTAAAGTCTTAGACTCTCACTCTTGCCTAATTGTTAAGGTCTTAACTTTTACTCTGGCCTAATGGTTAAGGTCTTAGACTCTTACTCTGGCCTAATTGTTAAGGTCTAAACTCTTACTCTGGTCTAATGGTTAAGGTCTTAGACTCTTACTCTGGCCTACTGGTTAAGGTCTTAGACTCTTACTCTGGCCTAATGGTTAAGGTCTTAACTCTTATTCTGGCCTACTGGTTAAGGTCTTAACTCTTACTCTGGCCTAATGGTTAAGGTCATAACTCTTACTCTGGCCTAATGGTTAAGGTCTTAGACTTTTACTCTGGCCTAATGGTTAAGGTTTTAATTCTTACTTTGGCCTACTGGTTAAGGTCTTAACTCTTACTGTGGCCTAATGGTTAAGGTCTTAGACTCGTACTCTGGCCTAATGGTTAAGGTCTTAAATCTTACTCTGGCCTACTGTTTTTTTTATTTATTTATTTATATAGTTTTATATAGCGCGAACGTGACCCTTGGGTATCAGAGCGCTTCACAATAACAAAAGGTAAATTGAGCACGAATACAATATGAGTAGCAGGACGATTTACACGGCTATGAGGTAGCTTAGGTATGTAACTATACATTATTTAACAAGCAAAAGAAAGAAAAATACAATGACAGGATTAGGTTACCGTGTGTTGTCAGTAATCACATATATATTGTTATTTCCCTGAACGATTAACTTCAATTTTCCCAATCACGTATTGGAAACTGCTTATTGTACAAGTGAACTGGGATATCCAAATACGCATGATTCGAAGCGTCTTTTTCTGAGCGTTCTACGTCTGTGCGCTTCAATAGGAATAGAATCGTATGCGTATATGAGCTTATCTTTACATATTCCGAATGACTGTTGTGAAAGCATCTATATCATAGTGCTCTGATGAGCCGTCTTATTTACGAAAGGAACTTACTCATCAGGAAGATCTTCGCTTCCCTCTTAAATGTTGCTGTGTTAGGAATCTTCCTAATGTTTGGAGGGAGTGAATTCAAAATTCTGGGGGCTGCTCCGGAGAAAGCTCTGTCATATGTTTTCTTCTTCCGGAAGATCGGTAGTCTCAGCAGCATCTCCTTAGCACTCCTGGCAGGTCTGTTTCCCCCCGATAGTTCAATTTTTTTGGCCAAATATTTCGGTGTTCCAAAGTGGAGCGCTTTGTGTGTAATACATGCCATTTTAAGTTGAATTCTGGCTTCGTAAGGTAACCAGTTTAATGCTTTTAGGTGTGGGGAAATGTGGTCAAATTTCCTCGATCCGGTTATAAGTCTTGCGGCTGCATTAAGACATGCTTTTAGTGGTGCTGTGGAAGTTTTAGGTAGACCTGCTAAGGTTGTACATCCATATTCAATCCTTGAAATAACTAAAGACTGGACTGCCAATTTGAGGTCTGTCATAGAAATGAATGGTTTCACTTTTCTAATGTAGTTCAAGTGAAATCGAGCACTTTTTGCCATTGCTTTAATGTGGGCTTTCATGTCTAAGTTCTTGTCCAGTGTGATTCCTAGTGATTTCGCTGAGTCGACTAGCGTAGGTTTGCAGTTTAGTGCTGTGATCGTTTCTGTCCATTCTTTCGTTTCTGTCTGATTCTTTGGTGGTGAGATTAATAGGAATTCAGTTTTTTGTGCATTTATCTTCAGATGATTGCTAGTTAACCAACGTAAAGACATTTTTAAGGCCTCATTCATTAATTTGATGTCTTCCAGCGACTTGATCTTTATGTATATCTGTGTATCGTCCGCATACATGTGGTACGCTATTCTTGCTTTTCTGAGAATTTCTGTAAGGGGTTCGACATACAGGTTGAAGAGCGATGGAGAGAGTGTGGATCCTTGAGGGACGCCAATTGAGTTTGGGCATGATTTGGATAGTGTCTGGTTGACCAGGAATCTTTGCGTTCTGTTCTGGAGGAAGGATTCAAACCATTTCAGCACAATTCCTGATAACCCCATCCTGTCATGCAGCCTGGCTAGTAGTTTTTCATGATTTACAGTGTCAAAAGCTGATGACAGGTCAAGAAGGATTAGTAGGCATGTTCTATTGTGATCTAGGGCCTGTAGCGCATCGTCTACAATATGAAGGATCGCTGTTTCCGTGCTGTGGCCTGTTCTGAATCCAGACTGGCAGTCGTCTAGCAGCTTGAAATTTGCGATGTGATGGTTCAGTTGATTTTGTACACATTTCTCAATTAGTTTGGCTAGTATAGGAATATTGGTTACTGGGCGGAAGTTGTTTGGTTCTCCTGGGCCCGCTGTGGGTTTTTTGATGATGGGGACGACTTGGCCTGTTTTAAGGCATTCTGGAAGGATCCCTTGAGATAAAGAGGCATTTATTATTTTTGTCCATATTGGGATGACTATGTGGCTGATTGATTTTAGGCATTTATGGGGGAGTAGGTCATTATAGTGGTTATTAGGTTTGATATCCGATAGCGTTTTGGCGATGGTATTCTGGTCGTAGAGTTTGAAGGTATCCCATTGTGCTTTGTTTTTTGACCATTAATTTTTGATTGATGTGATGGCATTGTTCATCGTGGGTGGTTGATTGGGAAGGTTGTTGGCTTCTGTCCTGAGCTCTCTTTCAAGTGTGTTGGCCTTTTCGGTGAAGAAAGTTGAGAATTCTTCACAACTCAACTGTGTTTTAGTAGAGTCATGGGCCGATTTTGCCAGCTTATTAGACTGTTGCTTTAAGATCTCGAATAATTTCCGTGGCCTGTTTTTGGTGTTGTCCAGTTCCGATCTAATAAATTCCTTTTTCGAGTTCATGATCTTTTTGTTGTACTCGTTTCTGATTTTTCTGAGAGATTTCAACGTGGGGGATGACGGGTGCTGTCTCCAGATTCTTTCAGCAAGTCTTAATTTTCGCCTATCTTCATTTAATGCTCCATTAAACCATGGATTTTTTTCTTTCTCAGTGACACTTTTCAATTTTAGTGGCATGGTCGAATTGACTATGTTCGTTATTGATGTAGTGTAGTGTTCCATTAGATCATTCACATTGTGCAGTTTGTTTGGCGGCATTAAGTCCTTCTCACATCTTTCTATTAGACTATCGGTATTAGAGTCTCTGGTGTCCCGAATCCACTTCTTGGTTTTGGTGGGCTGCGTGGTTTTGTTCTTTTTCATGGAGGGTATTAGGAAGGTAATGGCATGGTGATCTGACCAGTCGCATGGTACAATTGAGCGTATTGATGTTTCCTTGTTTCGCGATATTATCCAGTCTAGCGTTGCTCCTTTCGAGTGTGTTGGCAGTGTGCAGGCTTGGGTAAGGTTTAGATCATTTAAAAAGTCTTTAAATGCGTTGACGTGTTTGTCATTATTATCGTCCCAATGTAGATTAAAATCGCCTAGGAAAATGTTATTAGAGTGAGAGTTAGAGTTCGCCGTGATGATCTCCATTAGCTGGTCTATGAAGGTGACATTGTTAATACCTGGTGGATCAACATGGCCGCCAGGTAGGTGCTCTATGCTAGAGCTCCCGGGTTGGGGATTACCGAAACGGTTTAAATCCCTGGTTAAACCCCGCCATTCCGGCAACCGGCAACCCGACTGTAACTCATGAACAAAGGGCCATCGATATGGTGCTAGTACAGCCCGAAAAGTAAGGGGAGGTTCTGCTCGCTCTCGGGACGAACATCCATCGTGTTGGTCCCCAGCGCGAGACTCGACACTGGGGTGATGCTGCGACCCTTCGTTTTCACACGGACTGACCAGGGACCCCAATTGCGCTGCCCCGGACCCAAAATACATCTGATGAGACGCGGAGCTCGAAGGATCGGAGCATAACCACCGGACGCGTCAGAAAAGGTTCGAGGCTACGATCGCAGCGCCCGCAGGCGGTGAGAGGCACCGGGACTGCGCTTGCAACTGTGCTGCTCGGAGGCGCGATCACCCTAGACGGAACGGAGTGCTCTGGATTTTACGGAGGCTCCCTGGATGTCTTGGGTTTCCAAGGCATTTCTACACGGTGGAGACGACACCAGCGGAGACCGAGAGGGGCTGGTCTGTCCACGAGGATATCTATGGCCCCCAACTGAAAAGAGGTGCTTGGGGCCCAGAGAATATTTGCAAAGTAAAACAAAGTTATAGAATACCAGAATAAAGGCAGGACAATTGCCAATAAGCTGGGAAGTCAGGATTCAGCTTGCCTGACCTTGAAATGGCGGCCGCTGCTGACGACCAGAGCAAAAGAAACTGAGCATTAAGGAGGAATATTCTTTGGGGACAATCAGAAATCAGACAATTGTACCTTTTATCTGTACCTTTTGACCTGATGCATTGTTTCATCGCTGCCTGGACGACCTGGGCATTTCTAGAGCTCGGAGAGGCTCCATAATGAAAAACTAATCCACAAAATGGAAGGTCCAAAAGGAAAGGGGAAGGGAAAGAGGACTAGGAAGTAGAAACAGACAAGGGCACCCTGCCCTCAGATGTGCTTGGTAGCTAATACAGCGGCCATATTGGACTGTCTAATTTTTAACATCATTGAAGGGAAAAGAGGATTGGCAGGGAAAATTAATATTTTGAACAATAATCTTGCTATTTGATCTAAACCAAAATCAAAAGAATAAACCAAACCTTCCTAGTCAAGCCAACCAGATATATAGCCGGAATAGATAATAACAGCTAAGGGAGAATTAACACTAAAGCACCTCACACCAACATGCAAACATGGCCGTTAACAAGCTAGAAATAGTGGGCATAAACGCACACGCAATAAAGTATCCTAACATCCTATCAAAGAATGCAGCCAAAAAATTCAAACACAAACTATTAAGAACTAACCCGGACACGCTGATATCTGACCCCTCCGTTAATCTAGTCAATGGCACTATTGTAAATGACCTGATCTTCTTTACCAGAAAAACAGTTAAATGGCGGATTGCCATCACAGAGATGCTTAACATAAACTCAACGAGGAATATACCACACGGCACAAGACTTATGATCACACCGTCAACAAGACTTAGAGCGAACCTATGCATAACAATTTACAAGAACGGAATTGTGCTCATACAAGCAGCCAACAACGAATTAGAAAAATTCGACAACATGTTCCTAACCTTAAAAGAACATGTAGAGACATCAAACTCTCAACAACACCAAACTCCACAAATAGCCAACTTAGGCAACACCAACACTTCCACCACAGACATCACAATACCCAGAGACCTTCAGGAACCCCAACACAAAATACAACAAAAAGACACTATTGTGACAGGAGGCCCAATGGAAGGAAAGGATAAAGAAACAACAGAAATATCCACACGCTATACCGAATCTGATCCGTCGACGCTACGGAGAGAAGAACTAACATCTCCCTCATATGCTGGGACACCGTATACGAGTAGGCCAATCCTCGGGAATCTGGAATCAAACGACAGGGTAGATATCACCCCGTCCATATCCCTCTCTACTACAACACAAATGACACCGAGGTCTACGCGGAAATTATACCCCACGAACATGGTATTAAGATCACAATACACAGAGTACACATCTCACACTGCTTGTAGAGGAAGTACAGTCAACCGAACTAAAGACAAAAAGAACAGGAAGTCGGAAACATTAACGGATCAAAAACGATGGGACGCAAACCACGAATCCCGAAATAATAAACAAATAAGCAATATGTCACAAAACATTTTAAGCACACTGCAAGTGATGGAAAAGATACTTGAAATTACTGTTAGCACGCACTACAAAGTTGAACTCATCCAAAAATCAGTACATAAATTACATGAAAAGAGCAGCAAGACGGCCATGCCTTTATCAAATAGGCATAATAGACCTGAAAGATATCTTAGTTACTTATCATAGGATGAAACATTATCTTTACTCCAAACATATGAAGCCACAGACCACAGCAGAGGGGTGAAAATTAAGACAGTCCCAATTGATTCGAACAGAACATCCAGACATAAGGAAAGGAAACCCAATCCTAACAACCTTCAACAAATCCAGCTTACCAACAACTCACAAGAGATTAACCCTAATAACTTAGGGAAGCCTATGAAATGCCTACTGCTCAATTGTCGGTCCGCAGTAAAACATGCATCAGACATAGCTGCTCACATTGCTAGCCAGGAAATTGACCTAACTATACTTACAGAAACCTGGCTTTCAGAATCCTCTTCTCCAGTCATGGATCTCCTGGTGCCCCCACAGTATAACATCGTTCGATTAGATAGACAAAAAAAGACTGGAGGTGGTATTGCATGCATCCATCGATCGGATATAGAGGTCAGCAGTTTTCATTCTGACCCACTCGAATCCTGTGAATATCTAGGTCTAATGTCTTATCTCTTACTCTGCCCTAATGGTTAAGGTCTTAGACTGGTACTCTGGCCTAATGGTTAAGGTCTTAACTCTTACTCTGGCCTAATGGTTAAGGTCTTAGACTCTTACTCTGGCCTAATGGTTAAGGTCTTAACTCTTACTCTGGCCTAATGTTTAAGGTCATGACTCTTACTCTGGCCTAATGGTTAAGTTCTTAGCTCTTTCTCTGGCCTAATGGTTAGGGTTTTGACTCTTACTCTGGCCTAATGGTTAAGGTCTTAACTCTTACTCTGGCCTAATGGTTAAGGTCATGACTCTTACTCTGGCCTAATGGTTAAGGTCTTAGCTCTTTCTCTGGCCTAATGGTTACGGCCTTAGATTCTTACTCTGGCCTACTGGTTAAGGTCTTAACTCTTACTCTGGCCTACTGGTTAAGGACTTAGACTCTTACTCTGGTATACTGGTTAAGGTCTTAACTCTTACTCTGGCCTAATGGTTAAGGTCTTAGACTCTTACTCTGGCCTAATGGTTAAGGTCTTAGACTCTTACTCTGGACTAATGGTTAAGGTCCTAAACTCTTACTCTGGCCTAATGGTTAAGGTCTTAGACTGGTACTCTGGCCTAATGGTTAAGGTCTTAACTCTTACTCTGGCCTAATGGTTAAGGTCTTAGACTCTTACTTTGGCCTTATGGTTAAGGTCTTAACTCTTACTCTGGCCTAATGGTCAAGGTCTTAGACTCTTACTCTGGCCTAATGGTTAAGGTCTTAACTCTTACTCTGGCCTACTGGTTAAGGTCTTGACTCTTACTCTGGCCTACTTGTTAAGGTCTTAGCTCTTACTCTGGCCTAATGGTTAAGGTATTAACTCTTACTCTGGCCTAATGGTTAAGGTCTTAGCTTTTTCTCTGGCCTAATGGTTAAGGTCTTGACTCTTACTCTGGCCTAATAGTTAAGGTATTGACTCATACTCTGGCCTAATGATTAAGGTCTTAACTCTTACTCTGGCCTAATGGTTATGGTCTTAACTCTTACTCTGGCCTAATGGTTAAGGTCTTAACTCTTATTCTGGCCTACTGGTTAAGGACGTAACTCTTACTCTGGCCTAATGGTTAAGGACTTAGACTTTTACTCTGGCCTACTGGTTAAGATCTTAACTCTTACTCTGGCCTAATGGTTAAGGTCTTAGACTCGTACTCTGGCCTAATGGTTAAGGTCTTAAATCTTACTCTGGCCTACTGGTTAAGGTCCTATCTTTTACTCTGGCCTAGTGGTTAAGGTCTTAGACTGGTACTCTGGCCTAATGGTTAAGGTCTTAACTCTTACTCTGGCCTAATGGTTAAGGTCTTAGACTCTTACTCTGGCCTAATGGTTAAGGTCTTAACTCTTACTCTGGCCTAATGGTTAAGGTCATGACTCTTACTCTGGCCTAATGGTTAAGTTCTTAGCTCTTTCTCTGGCCTAATGGTTACGGTTTTGACTCTTACTCTGGCCTAATGGTTAAGGTCTTAACTCTTACTCTGGCCTAATGGTTAAGGTCATGACTCTTACTCTGGCCTAATGGTTAAGGTCTTAGCTCTTTCTCTGGCCTAATGGTTACGGTCTTAGACTCTTACTCTGGTATACTGGTTAAGGTCTTAACTCTTACTCTGGCCTAATGGTTAAGGTCTTAGACTCTTACTCTGGCCTAATGGTTAAGGTCTTAGACTCTTATTCTGGCCGTATGGTTAAGGTCTAGACTCTTACTCTGGCCTAATGGTTAAGGTCTTAACTCTTACTCTGGCCTAATGGTTAAGTTCTTAGACTCTTACTCTGGCCTTATGGTTAAGGTCTTAACTCTTACTCTGGCCTAATGGTTAAGGTATTAACTCTTACTCTGGCCTAATGGTTAAGGTCTTAGCTTTTTCTCTGGCCTAATGGTTAAGGTCTTGACTCTTACTCTGGCCTAATAGTTAAGGTATTGACTCTTACTCTGGCTTAATGATTAAGGTCTTAACTCTTACTCTGGCCTAATGGTTATGGTCTTAGACTCTTACTCTGGCCTAATCGTTAAGGTCTTAACTCTTACTCTGGCCTAATGGTTAAGGTCTTAGACTCTTACTCTGGCCTAATGGTTAAGGTCTTAAATCTTACTCTGGCCTAATGGTTAAGGTCATGACTCTTACTCTGGCCTAATGGTTGAGGTCTTAGCTTTTTCTCTGGCCTAATGGTTAAGGTCTTGGCTCTTACTCTGGCCTAATAGTTAAGGTATTGACTCTTACTCTGGCCTAATGATTAAGGTCTTAACACTTACTCTGGCCTAATGGTTATGGTCTTAGACTCTTACTCTGGCCTAATGGTTAAGGTCTTAGGTCTTACTCTGGCCTAATGGTTAAGGTCTTAGACTCTTACTCTGGCCTAATGGGTAAGGTCTTAAATCTTACTCTGGCCTAATGGTTAAGGTCATGACTCTTACTCTGGCCTAATGGTTAAGGTCTTAGCTCTTTCTCTGGCCTAATGGTTAAGGTTTTGACTCTTACTCTGGCCCAATGGTTAAGGTCTTAACTCTTACTCTGGCCTAATGGTTAAGGTCATGCCTCTTACTCTGGCCTAATGGTTAAGGTCTTAGCTCTTACTCTGGCCTAATGGTTAAGGTCTTAACTCTTACTCTGGCCTAATGGTTGAGGTCTTTTTTCTTACTCTGGCCTAATGGTTAAGGTCATGCCTCTTACTCTGGCCTAATGGTTAAGGTCTTAGCTCTTACTCTGGCCTAATGGTTAAGGTCTTAACTCTTACTCTGGCCTAATGGTTGGGGTCTTTTTTCTTACTCTGGCCTAATGGTTAAAGTCTTAACTCTTACTCTGGCCTACTGGTTAAGGACTTAGACTCTTACTCTGGCCTAATGGTTAAGTTCTTAACTCTTACTCTGGCCTACTGGTTAAGGTCATGACTCTTACTCTGGCCTAATGGTTAAGGTCTTAGCTCTTACTCTGGCCTAATGGTTAAGGGTTTGACTCTTACTCTAGCCTAATGGTTAAGGTTTTAACTCTTACTCTGCCCTAATTGTTAAGGTCTTAGGCTCTTACTCTGGCCTAATGGTTAAGGTCTTAGACTCTTAATCTGGCCTAATGGTTAAGGTCTTAGACTCTTACTCTGGCCTACAGGTTAAGGTCTTAGCTCTTACTCTGGCCTAATGGTTAAGGTCTTAACTCTTACTCTGGCCTAATGGTTAAGGTCATGACTCTTACTCTGGCCTAATGGTTAAGGTCTTAGCTCTTTCTCTGGCCTAATGGTTACGGTCTTAGACTCTTACTCTGGTATACTGGTTAAGGTCTTAACTCTTACTCTGGCCTAATGGTTAAGGTCTTAGACTCTTACTCTGGCCTAATGGTTAAGGTCTTAGACTCTTACTCTGGCCGTATGGTTAAGGTCTAGACTCTTACTCTGGCCTAATGGTTAAGGTCTTAACTCTTACTCTGGCCTAATGGTTAAGTTCTTAGACTCTTACTCTGGCCTTATGGTTAAGGTCTTAACTCTTACTCTGGCCTAATGGTTAAGGTCTTAGACTCTTACTCTGGCCTGATCGTTAAGGTCTTAACTCTTACTCTGGCCTACTAGTTAAGGTCTTGACTCTTACTCTGGCCTACTTGTTAAGGTCTTAGCTCTTACTCTGGCCTAATGGTTAAGGTATTAACTCTTACTCTGGCCTAATGGTTAAGGTCTTAGCTTTTTCTCTGGCCTAATGGTTAAGGTCTTGACTCTTACTCTGGCCTAATGGTTAAGGTCTTAACTCTTACTTTGGCCTACTGGTTAAGGTCTTAACTCTTACTCTGGCCTAATGGTTAAGGTGTTAGACTCGTACTCTGGCCTAATGGTTAAGGTCTTAAATCTTACTCTGGCCTACTGGTTAAGGTCCTATCTTTTACTCTGGCCTAGTGGTTAAGGTCTTAGACTCTTACTCTGGCCTAATGGTTGAGGTCTTAGACTCTTACCCTGGCCTGCTGGCTAAGGTCTTAACTCTTACTCTGGCCTAATGGTTAAGGTCTTAGACTCGTACTCTGGCCCAATGGTTAAGGTCTTAACTCCTACTCTGGCCTAATGGTTGAGGTATTAACTCTTACTCTGGCCTAAGGGTTAAGGTCACTCGTACTCTGGCCTAATGGTTAAGGTCTTAACTCTAACTCTGGCCTACTGGTCAAGGTCTTAACTCTTACTCTGGCATAATGGTTAAGGTCCTAGACTCTTACTCTGGCCTAATGGTTAAAGTCTTAGACTCTCACTCTTGCCTAATTGTTAAGGTCTTAACTTTTACTCTGGCCTAATGGTTAAGGTCTTAGACTCTTACTCTGGCCTAATTGTTAAGGTCTAAACTCTTACTCTGGTCTAATGGTTAAGGTCTTAGACTCTTACTCTGGCCTAATGGTTAAGGTCTTAGACTCTTACTCTGGCCTAATGGTTAAGGTCTTAACTCTTATTCTGGCCTACTGGCTAAGGTCTTAACTCTTACTCTGGCCTAATGGTTAAGGTCATAACTCTTACTCTGGCCTAATGGTTAAGGTCTTAGACTCTTACTCTGGCCTAATGGTTAAGGTCTTAACTCTTATTCTGGCCCACTGGTTAAGGTCTTAACTCTTACTCTGGCCTAATGGTTAAGGTCATAACTCTTACTCTGGCCTAATGGTTAAGGTCTTAGACTTTTACTCTGGCCTAATGGTTAAGGTCTTAATTCTTACTTTGGCCTACTGGTTAAGGTCTTAACTCTTACTCTGGCCTAATGGTTAAGGTCTTAGACTCGTACTCTGGCCTAATGGTTAAGGTCTTAAATCTTACTCTGGCCTACTGGTTAATGTCTTATCTCTTACTCTGGCCTAATGGTTAAGGTCTGTAGGAGAGTGGAATCTGACTAATGGTTGCCCCCAACTTTTTGCCTGGTATTTAAGTGGTTTTTGACTAGTCTGGCTGGGATCCTGCTATCCAGGACCCCAGCCTATCTGCTTTCTCCCTAAAACTGTTGTGAGTACTCTAGGTACAAACATAATTGGATGCTGGGCATGCCCTACCAGTCCCTTGTAGATGGTACCCTAGGTACCCAGGGCATGGGTCCCCCAGTAGGCCTACCAGGGCTGCAGCACTTATTGTGCCACCCTGGGACAGCCACCCAAACTGACACCACCAGGCCACTACTGTAGCCTGGGTAAGGTGGTGCTAGCACCCCTTACAGGGATGTAGGTACCCTATGTCCCATACCATACAACACATATACTCTCATAGGTCACCCCTATGGCAGGCCCTGGTAATCCTACAGGGCTGGGTGCTGAGGTATGTGTGAGGGGGGACCCCTACGTGAGTAGGACCTCTCTGCAACCTTCGTAAAATCGTTACTGGGTTGTTTGTAGTGTAGCCATACCATATACTCTTAACCGCATTATAAGTTATTGCGTCATCGCTGTAACTTAGGAATGGCTACACAGAACCATATCGTGTTTGGTGTCAAACATGAAGGAATCATACCCCCAGTCCAGCCATGGGCATGGGGGCACGATTCCCCCTTGCTAGGAGGGTGATATGGGAAAAGCGGTAGAATTTGGACACCAATTTAAAAGTGCACATGTACCACAAAATGGCTACTGTTCGCCACCTACACGACTCTGGCTGGCTGTTGCTGGGGAAAACCCCAGCCTCGCCATCTGGACAATAGGGCTCCTGTGGCAGGGAGGTGCCAGCACCTCCCCAGACAGGATATGTGGATTGGAACAGGGTGGGTGCACCAAAAGTCCATTCAGAGTTGCACGTAGGCAGCTGCAGAGCCCCAATTCTGCATACACCGCCTGGAACCGGTTCAGGGGCATCCTGCCCCTCGCCCAGGCGGGAAACACACAAAGGGGAGTGGGTGTAGCCACCCTTTCCCGCCTCTACTCTGATTGGTAGGCTCTATTTTGGACCATCCCCTAATCTTGGGGATATATGGGAATAACTTTGCCCTAGAGCTTTAGATTCGTACAGGACTTCACAGAACTGACCTTCGACGAGCTGCTGCCCAGCTGACTGAAGAAATCTCCCTTGGGATAAAGGAGTTATCCCCCTGCTTGGCAGGCACCTAAAAGACTACAAGATACCCGGTTGGAACTTCGTTGCTCTCACGACCTTCGACGCCTTCCAGCAACCTCGAGGTGGATCTCCAGTGCATCCCAGCGTCCTGTGAGTGTGCCCAGCAAGTCTGAGCACCCTGGACCACGTGGGTGTCGAGATCCCCGCATACCCCGAGACACCGGCCACCTCTTGTCCAGCACACGACCCCGACCAGTGGGGAAGTTGTGCTTTGGCCCATTCTTGAGCCAACCTTCAAGCAGCATTTGTGCCAACCCTCAGCTCCCTGGCCCGCTCCGGTGGCCCGTGGGAGCCCTTTTACGCACTCCATTTTGCTGCCTTCCACGGTCCCTTGTCCCTCGACTTGTGGGCCCTGACGGAGGACAATCTTCTTTTCTAAGAGTTTTCCTGGTTGCTCTAGGCCTGCTCTACGCTCCCTGCAAAGGAGAGCACCCTCAGACCACGTGGGTCTGCACCAGCAGCTGCTTTGTTCATCTTGCGTGGGTTGCGGTTGCCAATGCTTAGTGGATCCAATCGGGACACTAACACCGCAGCGACCCTCAGCCGACGTGGGACAGCCGCCCTCCAGAAGCTGGCCTTCCTTGAAGCCTCCCGGAGCCCGTGACTGCAGAGCCCAGCTGTACCTTCCACACCTGAAGCACCCGACATCCACGAGCTCCTTCCTGTGAGCTCCCTGGTCACTGTGCTGTGACCCAGACTCTGTCCCCTCTGCTTTCAGGTTCATCTTTGTCTTTTCTTCAACTTTAATCTTCACGACTTCAGCGACACTTCCAGCTAGCAGCAGTTTGGACTCCTTTTCCATAGAAAATCAGCCCGCGACCCGACACCAGAATCGACCTATGCACCCGGCTTCCCTGGGGCAGGTAACAGTGGTACTTCGGTACTTCCGTGGTGGTGGGCTCTCCAAAGCCTTAAGTCTCAAGCCTTAACTTTGTGCTGTTGTTAGAAGTGTCCTTAAACCTTAATTATTCAACCGCGACATTCTCCATAGGCTAACATTGCGATCCCGACAGCAGCTTCTCGCACTGCACACGCCTCCCGTGGGTCCCCTTCCGCTTAACTGTGGGTGGATTCTTAAGGGGCCAGCGATCCTGAATGCCCTAGGCATTGCCTGTAGAATTGTCGTGGTTCTTATACCACTATTTTAGTATATGGTTTGGTCCTCCCCCTGGGGCCCATTGATTTCTGTGCTATTTATTGTGTTTAGAAGTGCTTGTTTGAATTGTAACTTTGCCACTAGCCACATAAAGTGACTGTGGGATTCTGTCTAGAATAAATACATATATTTTATATATATACCTGTGTGGGCTACTCTTTCATTTGGTTATTCAAGAGGTTATTATGGTAAAACAATAAGCTTAACACTCCTTCAAGACTTAGCCTGAAGGCTGCTCTCCACAGCTACCACTAGGATAGCTTTCTTTAAAGGTTGTCTTAAACCTACCATCAATAGGAGTCGAATTGGACTGGTGCAAGGTGTCCCTATAACTAGGAACAGCATATGCCAGGCCAACTTCTCACATTGGTGTGCAGCGGTTGGATTCAAGCTTGCCATTGTTTTACCAGATAACAAATTGAATTTCTAAAGTGAAAGCCACAAGGTACCAAAGGTACATATAAATTCAAGCTAGAATACAATAAGTTCTACTGAACTTGGAGTTGTGTGTAGAGGGTTTAGCACACCTTGACTACAACTCAAGAGAGGGTTCAGTAGGCCACACTTAGTGTAGGTAGATACATCACTACACTAAACATGTCTTCAGGTGGCACTAAGGCTATGGAAGGACCCCAGAGGGTCCCTATAGATAAGTATGATAATTTCACCTTTGCAGAGCTCAGGGAAATGTGCACCCTTAGGGGACTGAAGACAGAAAGAGGTGCCAACACAAAACGTCTCAAGGAGATCCTGCTCATAGCAGACTTTATGGAGTCCATAGGATCCAGAGGGACGGACAGAGTGGGTGGGCACCCCTCAGAAGAGGACACTCCCATAGTGGAATCTGAAGAGGAACAGGAAGAGGATGAAATTCCTGACCTGGAAGAAACAGACCACTCACAGCATGGAGGTGATGGCTCAAGAGGCACTCCCTCCACCCTTAAAAGGAGAGTGGTGGATCCAAGAAGGAACAGATCCCCCTCAGTGGGATCCAACCATTCTAGGAGATCCAAAGGGTCCTCTGCCTCTTCTCAGAGAAGAGAAACCTCTCATGAGAGGAAATGCAGACTGATCAAATTTGAGCAGGCTAAGCTTGAGCTTAAAAGAGAACAGTTAGCATTGGACAGAGAAACCCTGGAGCTTCAGAAAGCTTCAAAGAAATGGGGTCTAGAGATCCCTGGTGGCAGTGATGAAACCCCTAGAGTTAGAGAGAGAGTCCCTGACAATAGGAACCTCCACAAGATTGTGCCCCCCTATCAGAATGGGGATGATATCCACAAATGGATATCTGCTCTTGAAAGGGCCTGTAGAGTACAGAGGGTCCCTGTAGAGCAGTGGGCAGCAATCCTGTGGCTCTCCTTTTCAGATAAAGGTAGAGACAAGCTCCTCTCTGTAAGAGAAGAGGATGCTGATGATTATTATATCCTGAAAGCTGCTTTAATAGATGGGTTTGGCTTAACCACTGATCAATACAGACTTAAGTTCAGAGACACCCAGAAAGCACAGAATCAGGATTGGGTAGACTTTGTGGATTGTGCAACCAAGGCACTGGAAGGTTGGTTAAATGGCAGTAAAGTTAATGATTATCAAGGATTGTATAATCTCATAATGAGAGAGCAGATTCTTAATAATTGTCAGAACCAACTTTTACACCAGCACCTGGTGGACTCTGATCTGACCTCTACCCAAGAATTGGGAAAGAAGGCAGACAAATGGGTCAGAACCAGGATTAGGCCTAAGAACCAAGTTGGTGACCAGAAGAAGGATTCCACTAAGCCCAAAGAGAAAGGTGGGGATGATAAACAAGAAAAGTCCTCAGAAGGGCCCCAACAACCCAGTGCTGGAGGTGGGTCCCAAAATACTTCCTCTAATAACAAGAAACCATATTGCCATGTGTGTAAGAAACCTGGCCACTGGAAAACTGACTCCAGCTGTCCAAAGAATGGCAATAAAGAGAATGTTCCTCCAAAACCTGCCCCAACACCTCCTGTTACTACTAGTAGTAATCCCCCAGGTGGTGGGAGTGCACCCAAAAACTTAGTTGGGTTCTCTTTGGGGACACCAGTGGACTCTGGCCTAGCCAGGTCCCCTGCATTAGCAACTATGGTCTGTGATGGTGGCATGGGGTTTGCCAACTTTACCATGAGCCCCAGTATTCTGGGCAGGTACAGACAAGAACCAATAATCAATGGTCAGAAGGCTGTGGCCTATAAGGACACAGGGGCCAGTGTCACCATGGTGACCAAGAGGCTAGTGCCCCTAGACCAGCTTTTACCTGGGTTTAGCTACCAGGTGACCAACATAGATGGAATCAGGACAGATCATCCCATGGCAGTGATACATCTCAGCTGGGGAGGGGTCACTGGCCCCAAGAGAGTGGCAGTGTCCCCAAACTTGCCTGTAGATTGTCTACTGGGGAATGATCTAGAAATCTCAGCCTGGGCTGAGGTTGACCACAAGGCCCATTTGAAAATGGTAGGGATCCCTGAGAGAGTGGATGAGACCCTGGGGGCCTCACCTCCACCCCAGGAGAAAATAGAAAGAGTGAAGCCTGAAACTATGGATCACTCTACCCAAACAGAGAGCATAGGGGAAGAGGAACAGTCCTCCCCCCACCAGACTACAGGTAAGGGTCAAGTTTCTCAGGGAACTGATCCTGCCCCTTGTGAAGTAACTGCCCCAGAAGTGGACAGGCCTGACCTGCCCACCTCTCTGATGGCAGGGGATCCTTCCAAGGTGGTACCCAGTCTGGAGCAGGTATCCTGCCCCTCTCTACCCTGCCTCAGTCAGCCCAGGGCTGCAGAGGTCAGGGAGGTCAGTGGACCCTTATTGGGCCCCTGCCCACAGGAACCCCCTCATCAACAGATTAGGGACACCCAGCAGAGTAGTTTCAGCCAGGTGAATATTCCTCTACAAACTGAGGGATCCCCCTTACCCCTAGGTATAGGCACCCCTCAAATGGATGTTGTTGAGCACAGGGAAACCTGGGGCCTAGCTGCCCCAAACCTTCCAGTGCCCTCCACTATTCCAGCCAAAGGGATCCAACCCCCAGCTGTAGGCAGCCAGAGGTTGACCCTTAGGGCCAGATATGACACCGTCCTGGGCAGAAAGGCTTCCATAGTGGCCAGTGATCTGAGGAGGTTGAGACCAACCCAAGTAGGGTCTCACTTCCAGACTCAGACACCCCACCAGCCCACCTCTGACCCAAAAACCAATACAGGTAATTTTCCTAGACTTTGGAGAAACTCTAGAACCCCTTGGGGTAGGATTTCCCAAGTGGACCATGACACAGGGAGCAACCATGTTAGTACAGGTTCTTCCTTATATGGCCACTCAGGAAATAAAGGCTTATCTGGACAAGGTTAGCCTTATCTCCTTTCGTTTGGGGGGGGGGGTTATGTAGGAGAGTGGAATCTGACTAATGGTTGCCCCCAACTTTTTGCCTGGTATTTAAGTGGTTTTTGACTAGTCTGGCTGGGATCCTGCTATCCAGGACCCCAGCCTATCTGCTTTCTCCCTAAAACTGTTGTGAGTACTCTAGGTACAAACATAATTGGATGCTGGGCATGCCCTACCAGTCCCTTGTAGATGGTACCCTAGGTACCCAGGGCATGGGTCCCCCAGTAGGCCTACCAGGGCTGCAGCACTTATTGTGCCACCCTGGGACAGCCACCCAAACTGACACCACCAGGCCACTACTGTAGCCTGGGTAAGGTGGTGCTAGCACCCCTTACAGGGATGTAGGTTCCCTATGTCCCATACCATACAACACATATACTCTCATAGGTCACCCCTATGGCAGGCCCTGGTAATCCTACAGGGCTGGGTGCTGAGGTATGTGTGAGGGGGGACCCCTACGTGAGTAGGACCTCTCTGCAACCTTCGTAAAATCGTTACTGGGTTGTTTGTAGTGTAGCCATACCATATACTCTTAACCGCATTATAAGTTATTGCGTCATCGCTGTAACTTAGGAATGGCTACACAGAACCATATCGTGTTTGGTGTCAAACATGAAGGAATCATACCCCCAGTCCAGCCATGGGCATGGGGGCACGATTCCCCCTTGCTAGGAGGGTGATATGGGAAAAGCGGTAGAATTTGGACACCAATTTAAAAGTGCACATGTACCACAAAATGGCTACTGTTCGCCACCTACACGACTCTGGCTGGCTGTTGCTGGGGAAAACCCCAGCCTCGCCATCTGGACAATAGGGCTCCTGTGGCAGGGAGGTGCCAGCACCTCCCCAGACAGGATATGTGGATTGGAACAGGGTGGGTGCACCAAAAGTCCATTCAGAGTTGCACGTAGGCAGCTGCAGAGCCCCAATTCTGCATACACCGCCTGGAACCGGTTCAGGGGCATCCTGCCCCTCGCCCAGGCGGGAAACACACAAAGGGGAGTGGGTGTAGCCACCCTTTCCCGCCTCTACTCTGATTGGTAGGCTCTATTTTGGACCATCCCCTAATCTTGGGGATATATGGGAATAACTTTGCCCTAGAGCTTTAGATTCGTACAGGACTTCACAGAACTGACCTTCGACGAGCTGCTGCCCAGCTGACTGAAGAAATCTCCCTTGGGATAAAGGAGTTATCCCCCTGCTTGGCAGGCACCTAAAAGACTACAAGATACCCGGTTGGAACTTCGTTGCTATCATGACCTTCGACGCCTTCCAGCAACCTCGAGGTGGGTCTTCAGTGCATCCCAGCGTCCTGTGAGTGTGCCCAGCAAGTCTGAGCACCCTGGACCACGTGGGTGTCGAGATCCCCGCATACCCCGAGACACCGGCCACCTCTTGTCCAGCACACGACCCCGACCAGTGGGGAAGTTGTCCTTTGGCCCATTCTTGAGCCAACCTTCAAGCAGCATTTGTGCCGACCCTCAGCTCCCTGGCCCGCTCCGGTGGCCCGTGGGAGCCCTTTTACGCACTCCATTTTGCTGCCTTCCGCGGTCCCTTGTCCCTCGACTTGTGGGCCCTGACGGAAGACAATCTTCTTTTCTAAGAGTTCCCCTGGTTGCTCCAGGCCTGCTCTACGCTCCCTGCAAAGGAGAGCACCCTCAGACCACGTGGGTCTGCACCAGCAGCTGCTTTGTTCATCTTGCGTGGGTTGCGGTTGCCAATGCTTAGTGGATCCAATCGGGACACTAACACCGCAGCGACCCTCAGCCGCTGTGGGACAGTCGCCCTCCAGAAGCTGGCCTTCCTTGAAGCCTCCCGGAGCCCGTGACTGCAGAGCCCAGCTGTACCTTCCACACCTGAAGCACCCGACATCCACGAGCTCCTTCCTGTGAGCTCCCTGGTCACTGTGCTGTGACCCAGACTCTGTCCCCTCTGCTTTCAGGTTCATCTTTGTCTTTTCTTCAACTTTAATCTTCACGACTTCAGCGACACTTCCAGCTAGCAGCAGTTTGGACTCCTTTTCCATAGAAAATCAGCCCGCGACCCGACACCAGAATCGACCTATGCACCCGGCTTCCCTGGGGCAGGTAACAGTGGTACTTCGGTACTTCCGTGGTGGTGGGCTCTCCAAAGCCTTAAGTCTCAAGCCTTAACTTTGTGCTGTTGTTAGAAGTGTCCTTAAACCTTAATTATTCAACCGCGACATTCTCCATAGGCTAACATTGCGATCCCGACAGCAGCTTCTCGCACTGCACACGCCTCCCGTGGGTCCCCTTCCTCTTAACTGTGGGTGGATTCTTAAGGGGCCAGCGATCCTGAATGCCCTAGGCATTGCCTGTAGAATTGTCGTGGTTCTTATACCACTATTTTAGTATATGGTTTGGTCCCCCCCCTGGGGCCCATTGATTTCTGTGCTATTTATTGTGTTTAGAAGTGCTTGTTTGAATTGTAACTTTGCCACTAGCCACATAAAGTGACTGTGGGATTCTGTCTAGAATAAATACATATATTTTATATATATACCTGTGTGGGCTACTCTTTCATTTGGTTATTCAAGAGGTTATTATGGTAAAACAATAAGCTTAACACTCCTTCAAGACTTAGCCTGAAGGCTGCTCTCCACAGCTACCACTAGGATAGCTTTCTTTAAAGGTTGTCTTAAACCTACCATCAATAGGAGTCGAATTGGACTGGTGCAAGGTGTCCCTATAACTAGGAACAGCATATGCCAGGCCAACTTCTCACAAGGTCTTAGACTGGTACTCTGGCCTAATGGTTAAGGTCTTAACTCTTACTCTGGCCTAATGGTTAAGGTCTTAGACTCTTACTCTGGCCTAATGGTTAAGGTCTTAACTCTTACTCTGGCCTAATGGTTAAGGTCATGACTCTTACTCTGGCCTAATGGTTAAGTTCTTAGCTCTTTCTCTGGCCTAATGGTTAGGGTTTTGACTCTTACTCTGGCCTAATGGTTAAGGTCTTAACTCTTACTCTGGCCTAATGGTTAAGGTCATGACTCTTACTCTGGCCTAATGGTTAAGGTCTTAGCTCTTTCTCTGGCCTAATGGTTACGGTCTTAGATTCTTACTCTGGCCTACTGGTTAAGGTCTTAACTCTTACTAAGGCCTACTGGTTAAGGACTTAGACTCTTACTCTGGTATACTGGTTAAGGTCTTAACTCTTACTCTGGCCTAATGGTTAAGGTCTTAGACTCTTACTCTGGACTAATGGTTAAGGACTTAGACTCTTACTCTGGCCTAATGGTTAAGGTCTTAGACTGGTACTCTGGCCTAATGGTTAAGGTCTTAACTCTTACTCTGGCCTAATGGTTAAGGTCTTAGACTCTTACTCTGGCCTAATGGTTAAGGTCTTAACTCTTACTCTGGCCTAATGGTTAAGGTCATGACTCTTACTCTGGCCTAATGGTTAAGTTCTTAGCTCTTTCTCAGGTCTAATGGTTAGGGTTTTGACTCTTACTCTGGCCTAATGGTTAAGGTCTTAACTCTTACTCTGGCCTAATGGTTAAGGTCATGACACTTACTCTGGCCTAATGGTTAAGGTCTTAGCTCTTTCTCTGGCCTAATGGTTACGGTCTTAGATTCTTACTCTGGCCTACTGGTTAAGGTCTTAACTCTTACTCTGGCCTACTGGTTAAGGACTTAGACTCTTACTCTGGTATACTGGTTAAGGTCTTAACTCTTACTCTGGCCTAATGGTTAAGGTCTTAGACTCTTACTCTGGCCTAATGGTTAAGGTCTTAGACTCTTACTCTGGACTAATGGTTAAGGTCTTAGACTCTTACTCTGGCCTAATGGTTAAGGTCTTAGACTGGTACTCTGGCCTAATGGTTAAGGTCTTAACTCTTACTCTGGCCTAATGGTTAAGGTCTTAGACTCTTACTCTGGCCTTATGGTTAAGGTCTTAACTCTTACTCTGGCCTAATGGTCAAGGTCTTAGACTCTTACTCTGGCCTAATGGTTAAGGTCTTAACTCTTACTCTGGCCTACTGGTTAAGGTCTTGACTCTTACTCTGGCCTACTTGTTAAGGTCTTAGCTCTTACTCTGGCCTAATGGTTAAGGTATTAACTCTTACTCTGGCCTAATGGTTAAGGTCTTAGCTTTTTCTCTGGCCTAATGGTTAAGGTCTTGACTCTTACTCTGGCCTAATAGTTAAGGTATTGACTCTTACTCTGGCCTAATGATTAAGGTCTTAACTCTTACTCTGGCCTAATCGTTATGGTCTTAACTCTTACTCTGGCCTAATGGTTAAGGTCTTAACTCTTATTCTGGCCTACTGGTTAAGGTCTTAACTCTTACTCTGGCCTAATGGTTAAGGTCTTAGACTTTTACTATGGCCTAATGGTTAAGGTCTTAACTCTTACTTTGGCCTACTGTTTAAGGTCTTAACTCTTACTCTGGCCTAATGGTTAAGGTCTTAGACTCGTACTCTGGCCTAATGGTTAAGGTCTTAAATCTTACTCTGGCCTACTGGTTAAGGTCCTATCTTTTACTCTGGCCTAGTGGTTAAGGTCTTAGACTGGTACTCTGGCCTAATGGTTAAGGTCTTAACTCTTACTCTGGCCTAATGGTTATGGTCTTAGACTCTTACTCTGGCCTAATGGTTAAGGTCTTAACTCTTACTCTGGCCTAATGGTTAAGGTCATGACTCTTACTCTGGCCTAATGGTTAAGTTCTTAGCTCTTTCTCTGGCCTAATGCTTACGGTTTTGACTCTTACTCTGGCCTAATGGTTAAGGTCTTAACTCTTACTCTGGCCTAATGGTTAAGGTCATGACTCTTACTCTGGCCTAATGGTTAAGGTCTTAGCTCTTTCTCTGGCCTAATGGTTACGGTCTTAGACTCTTACTCTGGTATACTGGTTAAGGTCTTAACTCTTACTCTGGCCTAATGGTTAAGGTCTTAGACTCTTACTCTGGCCTAATGGTTAAGGTCTTAGACTCTTACTCTGGCCGTATGGTTAAGGTCTAGACTCTTACTCTGGCCTAATGGTTAAGGTCTTAACTCTTACTCTGACCTAATGGTTAAGTTCTTAGACTCTTACTCTGGCCTTATGGTTAAGGTCTTAACAATTACTCTGGCCTAATGGTTAAGGTCTTAGACTCTTACTCTGGCCTGATCGTTAAGGTCTTAACTCTTACTCTGGCCTAATGGTTAAGGTATTAACTCTTACTCTGGCCTAATGGTTAAGGTCTTAGCTTTTTCTCTGACCTAATGGTTAAGGTCTTGACTCTTACTCTGGCCTAATAGTTAAGGTATTGACTCTTACTCTGGCCTAATGATTAAGGTCTTAACTCTTACTCTGGCCTAATGGTTATGGTCTTAGACTCTTACTCTGGCCTAATGGTTGAGGTCTTAGCTTTTTCTCTGGCCTAATGGTTAAGGTCTTGACTCTTACTCTGGCCTAATAGTTAAGGTATTGACTCTTACTCTGGCCTAATGATTACGGTCTTAACACTTACTCTGGCCTAATGGTTATGGTCTTAGACTCTTACTCTGGCCTAATGGTTAAGGTCTTAAGTCTTACTCTGGCCTAATGGTTAAGGTCATGACTCTTACTCTGGCCTAATGGTTAAGGTCTTAGCTCTTTCTCTGGCCTAATGGTTAAGGTTTTGACTCTTACTCTGGCCGTATGGTTAAGGTCTAGACTCTTACTCTGGCCTAATGGTTAAGGTCTTAACTCTTACTCTGGCCTAATGGTTAAGTTCTTAGATTCTTACTCTGGCCTTATGGTTAAGGTCTTAACTCTTACTCTGGCCTAATGGTTAAGGTCTTAGACTCTTACTCTGGCCTGATCGTTAAGGTCTTAACTCTTACTCTGGCCTACTGGTTAAGGTCTTGACTCTTACTCTGGCCTACTTTTTAAGGTCTTAGCTCTTACTCTGGCCTAATGGTTAAGGTATTAACTCTTACTCTGGCCTAATGGTTAAGGTCTTAGCTTTTTCTCTGGCCTAATGGTTAAGGTCTTGACTCTTACTCTGGCCTAATGGTTAAGGTCTTAACTCTTACTTTGGCCTACTGGTTAAGGTCTTAACTCTTACTCTGGCCTAATGGTTAAGGTCTTAGACTCGTACTCTGGCCTAATGGTTAAGGTCTTAAATCTTACTCTGGCCTACTGGTTAAGGTCCTATCTTTTACTCTGGCCTAGTGGTTAAGGTCTTAGACTCTTACTCTGGCCTAATGGTTAAGGTCTTAGCTCTTACTCTGGCCTAATGGTTGAGGGTTTGACTCTTACTCTAGCCTAATGGTTAAGGTTTTAACTCTTACTCTGCCCTAATGGTTAAGGTCTTAGGCTCTTACTCTGGCCTAATGGTTAAGGTCTTAGACTCTTAATCTGGCCGAATGGTTAAGGTCTTAACTCTTACTCTGGCCTAACGGTTAAGGTCTTAACTCTTACTCTGGCCTAATGGTTAAGGTCTTAGACTCTTACTCTGGCCTACTGGTTAAGGTCTTAGACTCTTACTTTGGCCTACAGGTTAAGGTCTTAGCTCTTACTCTGGCCTAATGGTTAAGGTCTTAACTCTTACTCTGGCCTAATGGTTAAGGTCATGACTCTTACTCTGGCCTAATGGTTAAGGTCTTAGCTCTTTCTCTGGCCTAATGGTTACGGTCTTAGACTCTTACTCTGGTATACTGGTTAAGGTCTTAACTCTTACTCTGGCCTAATGGTTAAGGTCTTCAACTCATACTCTGGCCTAATGGTTAAGGTCTTAGACTCTTACTCTGGCCTAATGGATAAGGTCTAGACTCTTACTCTGGACTAATGGTTAAGGTCTTAGACTCTTACTCTGGCCTAATGGTTAAGGTATTAACTCTTACTCTGGCCTAATGGTTAAGGTATTAACTCTTACTCTGGCCTAATGGTTAAGGTCTTAGACTCTTACTCTGGCCTTATGGTTAATGTCTTATCTCTTACTCTGGTCTAATGGTTAAGGTCTTAGACTCTTACTCTGGCCTAATGGTTAAGGTCTTAACTCTTACTCTGGCCTAATGGTTAAGGTCTTAACTCTTACTCTGGCCTAATGGTTAAGGTCTTAGACTCTTACTCTGGCCTGCTGGCTAAGGTCTTAACTCTTACTCTGGCCTAATGGTTAAGGTCTTAGACTCGTACTCTGGCCCAATGGTTAAGGTCTTAACTCCTACTCTGGCCTAATGGTTGAGGTATAAACTCTTACTCTGGCCTAATGGTTAAGGTCTTAACTCTTACTCTGGCCTAAGGGTTAAGGTCACTCTTACTCTGGTCTAATGGTTAAGGTCTTAGACTCTTACTCTGGCCTAATGGTTAAGGTCTTAGACTCTTACTCTGGCCTAATGGTTAAGGTCTTAACTCTTATTCTGGCCTACTGGTTAAGGTCTTAACTCTTACTCTGGCCTAATGGTTAAGGTCATAACTCTTACTCTGGCCTAATGGTTAAGGTCTTAGACTTTTACTCTGGCCTAATGGTTAAGGTCCTAATTCTTACTTTGGCCTACTGGTTAAGGTCTTAACTCTTACTCTGGCCTAATGGTTAAGGTCTTAGACTCGTACTCTGGCCTAATGGTTAAGGTCTTAAATCTTACTCTGGCCTACTGGTTAATGTCTTATCTCTTACTCTGGCCTATTGGTTAAGGTCTTAGACTGGTACTCTGGCCTAATGGTTAAGGTCTTAACTCTTACTCTGGCCTAATGGTTAAGGTCTTAGACTCTTACTCTGGCCTAATGGTTAAGGTCTTAACTCTTACTCTGGCCTAATGGTTAAGGTCATGACTCTTACTCTGGCCTAATGGTTAAGTTCTTAGCTCTTTCTCTGGCCTAATGGTTAGGGTTTTGACTCTTACTCTGGCCTAATGGTTAAGGTCTTAACTCTTACTCTGGCCTAATGGTTAAGGTCATGACTCTTACTCTGGCCTAATGGTTAAGGTCTTAGCTCTTTCTCTGGCCTAATGGTTACGGTCTTAGATTCTTACTCTGGCCTACTGGTTAAGGTCTTAACTCTTACTCTGGCCTACTGGTTAAGGACTTAGACTCTTACTCTGGTATACTGGTTAAGGTCTTAACTCTTACTCTGGCCTAATGTTTAAGGTCTTAGACTCTTACTCTGGCCTAATGGTTAAGGTCTTAGACTCTTACTCTGGCCTAATGGTTAAGGTCTTAGACTGGTACTCTGGCCTAATGGTTAAGGTCTTAACTCTTACTCTGGCCTAATGGTTAAGGTCTTAGACTCTTACTCTTGCCTTATGGTTAAGGTCTTAACTCTTACTCTGGCCTAATGGTCAAGGTCTTAGACTCTTATTCTGGCCTAATGGTTATGGTCTTAGACTCTTACTCTGGCCTAATGGTTAAGGTCTTAACTCTTACTCTGGCCTAATGGTTAAGGTCTTAGACTCTTACTCTGGCCTAATGGTTAAGGTCTTAAATCTTACTCTGGCCTAATGGTTAAGGTCATGACTCTTACTCTGGCCTAATGGTTGAGGTCTTAGCTTTTTCTCTGGCCTAATGGTTAAGGTCTTGACTCTTACTCTGGCCTAATAGTTAAGGTATTGACTCTTACTCTGGCCTAATGATTAAGGTCTTAAGTCTTACTCTGGCCTAATGGTTAACGTCTTAGACTCTTACTCTGGCCTAATGGGTAAGGTCTTAAATCTTACTCTGGCCTAATGGTTAAGGTCATGACTCTTACTCTGGCCTAATGGTTAAGGTCTTAGCTCTTTCTCTGGCCTAATGGTTACGGTCTTAGACTCTTACTCTGGTATACTGGTTAAGGTCTTAACTCTTACTCTGGCCTAATGGTTAAGGTCTTAGACTCTTACTCTGGCCTAATGGTTAAGGTCTTAGACTCTTACTCTGGCCGTATGGTTAAGGTCTAGACTCTTACTCTGGCCTAATGGTTAAGGTCTTAACTCTTACTCTGGCCTAATGGTTAAGTTCTTAGACTCTTACTCTGGCCTTATGGTTAAGGTCTTAAATCTTACTCTGGCCTAATGGTTAAGGTCTTAGACTCTTACTCTGGGCTGATCGTTAAGGTCTTAACTCTTACTCTGGCCTACTGGTTAAGGTATTGACTCTTACTCTGGCCTACTTGTTAAGGTCTTAGCTCTTACTCTGGCCTAATGGTTAAGGTATTAACTCTTACTCTGGCCTAATGGTTAAGGTCTTAGCTTTTTCTCTGGCCTAATGGTTAAGGTCTTGACTCTTACTCTAGCCTAATAGTTAAGGTATTGACTCTTACTCTGGCCTAATGATTAAGGTCTTAACTCTTACTCTGGCCTAATGGTTATGGTCTTAGACTCTTACTCTGGCCTGAAGGTTAAGGTCTTAACTCTTACTCTGGCCTAATGGTTAAGGTCTTAGACTCTTACTCTGGCCTAATGGTTAAGGTCTTAAATCTTACTCTGGCCTAATGGTTAAGGTCATGACTCTTACTCTGGCCTAATGGTTGAGGTCTTAGCTTTTTCTCCCGCCTAATGGTTAAGGTCTTGACTCTTACTCTGGCCTAATAGTTAAGGTATTGACTCTTACTCTGGCCTAATGATTAAGGTCTTAACACTTACTCTGGCCTAATGGTTATGGTCTTAGACTCTTACTCTGGCCTAATGGTTAAGGTCTTAAGTCTTACTCTGGCCTAATGGTTAAGGTCTTAGACTCTTACTCTGGCCTAATGGGTAAGGTCTTAAATCTTACTCTGGCCTAATGGTTAAGGTCATGACTCTTACTCTGGCCTAATGGTTAAGGTCTTAGCTCTTTCTCTGGCCTAATGGTTCAGGTTTTGACTCTTACTCTGGCTCAATAGTTAAGGTCTTATCTCTTACTCTGGCCTAATGGTTAAGGTCATGACTCTTACTCTGGCCTAATGGTTAAGGTCTTAGCTTTTACTCTGGCCTAATGGTTAAGGTCTTAACTCTTACTCTGGCCTAATGGTTGAGGTCTTAATTCTTACTCTGGCCTAATGGTTAAGGTCTTAACTCTTACTCTGGCCTAATGGTTAACGTCTTAGACTCTTACTCTGGCCTAATGGTTAAGGTCTTAGACTCTTACTCTGGCCTGCTGGCTAAGGTCTTAACTCTTACTCTGGCCTAATGGTTAAGGTCTTAGACTCGTACTCTGGCCCAATGGTTAAGGTCTTAACTCCTACTCTGGCCTAATGGTTGAGGTATTAACTCTTACTCTGGCCTAAGGGTTAAGGTCACTCCTACTCTGGCCTAATGGTTAAGGTCTTAACTCTAACTCTGGCCTACTGGTCAAGGTCTTAACTCTTACTCTGGCATAATGGTTAAGGTCTTAGACTCTTACTCTGGCCTAATGGTTAAAGTCTTAGACTCTCACTCTTGCCTAATTGTTAAGGTCTTAACTTTTACTCTGGCCTAATGGTTAAGGTCTTAGACTCTTACTCTGGCCTAATTGTTAAGGTCTAAACTCTTACTCTGGTCTAATGGTTAAGGTCTTAGACTCTTACTCTGGCCTACTGGTTAAGGTCTTAGACTCTTACTCTGGCCTAATGGTTAAGGTCTTAACTCTTATTCTGGCCTACTGGTTAAGGTCTTAACTCTTACTCTGGCCTAATGGTTAAGGTCATAACTCTTACTCTGGCCTAATGGTTAAGGTCTTAGACTTTTACTCTGGCCTAATGGTTAAGGTCTTAATTCTTACTTTGGCCTACTGGTTAAGGTCTTAACTCTTACTGTGGCCTAATGGTTAAGGTCTTAGACTCGTACTCTGGCCTAATGGTTAAGGTCTTAAATCTTACTCTGGCCTACTGGTTTTTTTATTTATTTATTTAGATAGTTTTATATAGCGCGAACGTGACCCTTGGGTATCAGAGCGCTTCACAATAACAAAAGGTAAATTGAGCACGAATACAATATGAGTAGCAGGACGATTTACACGGCTTTGAGGTAGCTTAGGTATGTAACTTTACATTATTTAACAAGCAAAAGAAAGAAAAATACAATGACAGGATTAGGTTACCGTGTGTTGTCAGTAATCACATATATATTGTTATTTCCCTGAACGATTAACTTCAATTTTCCCAATCACGTATTGGAAACTGCTTATTGTACAAGTGAACTGGGATATCCAAATACGCATGATTCGAAGCGTCTTTTTCTGAGCGTTCTACGTCTGTGCGCTTCAATAGGAATAGAATCGTATGCGTATATGAGCTTATCTTTACATATTCCGAATGACTGTTGTGAAAGCATCTACATCATAGTGCTCTGATGAGCCGTCTTATTTACGAAAGGAACTTACTCATCAGGAAGATCTTCGCTTCCCTCTTAAATGTTGCTGTGTTAGGAATCTTCCTATTGTTTGGAGGGAGTGAATTCCAAATTCTGGGGGCTGCTCCGGAGAAAGCTCTGTCATATGTTTTCTTCTTCCGGAAGATCGGTGGTCTCAGCAGCATCTCCTTAGCACTCCTGGCAGGTCTGTTTCCCCCCGATAGTTCAATTTTTTGGGCCAAATATTTCGGTGTTCCAAAGTGGAGCGCTTTGTGTGTAATACATGCCATTTTAAGTTGAATTCTGGCTTCGTAAGGTAACCAGTTCAATGCTTTTAGGTGTGGGGAAATGTGGTCAAATTTCCTCGATCCGGTTATAAGTCTTGCGGCTGCATTAAGACATGCTTTTAGTGGTGCTGTGGAAGTTTTAGGTAGACCTGCTAAGGTTGTACATCCATATTCAATCCTTGAAATAACTAAAGACTGGACTGCCAATTTGAGGTCTGTCATAGAAATGAATGGTTTCACTTTTCTAATGTAGTTCAAGTGAAATCGAGCACTTTTTGCCATTGCTTTAATGTGGGCTTTCATGTCTAAGTTCTTGTCCAGTGTGATTCCTAGTGATTTCGCTGAGTCGACTAGCGTAGGTTTGCAGTTTAGTGCTGTGATCGTTTCTGTCCATTCTTTCGTTTCTGTCTGATTCTTTGGTGGTGAGATTAATAGGAATTCAGTTTTTTGTGCATTTATCTTCAGATGATTGCTAGTTAACCAACGTAAAGACATTTTTAAGGCCTCATTCATTAATTTGATGTCTTCCAGCGACTTGATCTTTATGTATATCTGCGTATCGTCCGCATACATGTGGTACGCTATTCTTGCTTCTCTGAGAATTTCTGTAAGGGGTTCGACATACAGGTTGAAGAGCGATGGAGAGAGTGTGGATCCTTGAGGGACGCCAATTGAGTTTGGGCATGATTTGGATAGTGTCTGGTTGACCAGGAATCTTTGCGTTCTGTTCTGGAGGAAGGATTCAAACCATTTCAGCACAATTCCTGATAACCCCATCCTGTCATGCAGCCTGGCTAGTAGTTTTTCATGATTTACAGTGTCAAAAGCTGATGACAGGTCAAGAAGGATTAGTAGGCATGTTCTATTGTGATCTAGGGCCTGTAGCGCATCGTCTACAATATGAAGGATCGCAGTTTCCGTGCTGTAGCCTGTTCTGAATCCAGACTGGCAGTCGTCTAGCAGCTTGAAATTTGCGATGTGAAGGTTCAGTTGATTTTGTACACATTTCTCAATTAGTTTGGCTAGTATAGGAATATTGGTTACTGGGCGGAAGTTGTTTGGTTCTCCTGGGTCCGCTGTGGGTTTTTTGATGATGGGGACGACTTGGCCTGTTTTAAGGCATTCTGGAAGGATCCCTTGAGATAAAGAGGCATTTATTATTTTTGTCCATATTGGGATGACTATGTGGCTGATTGATTTTAGGCATTTATGGGGGAGTAGGTCATTATAGTGGTTATTAGGTTTGATATCCGATAGCGTTTTGGCGATGGTATTCTGGTCGTAGAGTTTGAAGGTATCCCATTGAGCTTTGTTTTTTGACCATTCATTTTTGATTGATGTGATGGCATTGTTCATCGTGGGTGGTTGATTGGGAAGGTTGTTGGCTTCTGTCCTGAGCTCTCTTTCAAGTGTGTTGGCCTTTTCGGTGAAGAAAGTTGAGAATTCTTCACAACTCAACTGTGTTTTAGTAGAGTCATGGGCCAATTTTGCCAGCTTATTAGACTGTTGCTTTAAGATCTCGAATAATTTCCGTGGCCTGTTTTTGGTGTTGTCCAGTTCCGATCTAATAAATTCCTTTTTCGAGTTCATGATCTTTTTGTTGTACTCGTTTCTGATTTTTCTGAGAGATTTCAACGTGGGGGATGACGGGTGCTGTCTCCAGATTCTTTCAGCAAGTCTTAATTTTCGCCTATCTTCATTTAATGCTCCATTAAACCATGGATTTTTTTCTTTCTCAGTGACACTTTTCAATTTTAGTGGCATGGTCGAATTGACTATGTTCGTTATTGATGTAGTGTAGTGTTCCGTTAGATCATTCACATTGTGCAGTTTGTTTGGCGGCATTAAGTCCTTCTCACATCTTTCTATTAGACTATCGGTATTAGAGTCTCTGGTGTCCCGAATCCACTTCTTGGTTTTGGTGGGCTGCGTGGTTTTGTTCTTTTTCATGGAGGGTATTAGGAAGGTAATGGCATGGTGATCTGACCAGTCGCATGGTACAATTGAGCGTATTGATGTTTCCTTGTTTCGCGATATTATCCAGTCTAGCGTTGCTCCTTTCGAGTGTGTTGGCAGTGTGCAGGCTTGGGTAAGGTTTAGATCATTTAAAATGTCTTTAAATGCGTTGACGTGTTTGTCATTATTATCGTCCCAATGTAGATTAAAATCGCCTAGGAAAATGTTATTAGAGTGAGAGTTAGAGTTCGCCGTGATGATCTCCATTAGCTGGTCTATGAAGGTGACATTGTTAATACCTGGTGGATCAACATGGCCGCCAGGTAGGTGCTCTATGCTAGAGCTCCCGGGTTGGGGATTACCGAAACGGTTTAAATCCCTGGTTAAACCCCGCCATTCCGGCAACCGGCAACCCGACTGTAACTCATGAACAAAGGGCCATCGATACGGTGCTAGTACAGCCCGAAAAGTAAGGGGAGGTTCTGCTCGCTCTCGGGACGAACATCCATCGTGTTGGTCCCCAGCGCGAGACTCGACACTGGGGTGATGCTGCGACCCTTCGTTTTCACACGGACTGACCAGGGACCCCGATTGCGCTGCCCCGGACCCAAAATACATCTGATGAGACGCGGAGCTCGAAGGATCGGAGCATAACCACCGGACGCGTCAGAAAAGGTTCGAGGCTACGATCGCAGCGCCCGCAGGCGGTGAGAGGCACCGGGACTGCGCTTGCAACTGTGCTGCTCGGAGGCGCGATCACCCTAGACGGAACGGAGTGCTCTGGATTTTACGGAGGCTCCCTGGATGTCTTGGGTTTCCAAGGCATTTCTACACGGTGGAGACGACGCCAGCGGAGACCGAGAGGGGCTGGTCTGTCCACGAGGATATCTATGGCCCCCAACTGAAAAGAGGTGCTTGGGGCCCAGAGAATATTTGCAAAGTAAAACAAAGTTATAGAATACCAGAATAAAGGCAGGACAATTGCCAATAAGCTGGGAAGTCAGGATTCAGCTTGCCTGACCTTGAAATGGCGGCCGCTGCTGACGACCAGAGCAAAAGAAACTGAGCATTAAGGAGGAATATTCTTTGGGGACAATCAGAAATCAGACAATTGTACCTTTTATCTGTACCTTTTGACCTGATGCATTGTTTCATCGCTGCCTGGACGACCTGGGCATTTCTAGAGCTCGGAGAGGCTCCATAATGAAAAACTAATCCACAAAATGGAAGGTCCAAAAGGAAAGGGGAAGGGAAAGAGGACTAGGAAGTAGAAACAGACAAGGGCACCCTGCCCTCAGATGTGCTTGGTAGCTAATACAGCGGCCATATTGGACTGTCTAATTTTTGACATCATTGAAGGGAAAAGAGGATTGGCAGGGAAAATTAATATTTTGAACAATAATCTTGCTATTTGATCTAAACCAAAATCAAAAGAATAAACCAAACCTTCCTAGTCAAGCCAACCAGATATATAGCCGGAATAGATAATAACAGCTAAGGGAGAATTAACACTAAAGCACCTCACACCAACATGCAAACATGGCCGTTAACAAGCTAGAAATAGTGGGCATAAACGCACACGCAATAAAGTATCCTAACATCCTATCAAAGAATGCAGCCAAAAAATTCAAACACAAACTATTAAGAACTAACCCGGACACGCTGATATCTGACCCCTCCGTTAATCTAGTCAATGGCACTATTGTAAATGACCTGATCTTCTTTACCAGAAAAACAGTTAAATGGCGGATTGCCATCACAGAGATGCTTAACATAAACTCAACGAGGAATATACCACACGGCACAAGACTTATGATCACACCGTCAACAAGACTTAGAGCGAACCTATGCATAACAATTTACAAGAACGGAATTGTGCTCATACAAGCAGCCAACAACGAATTAGAAAAATTCGACAACATGTTCCTAACCTTAAAAGAACATGTAGAGACATCAAACTCTCAACAACACCAAACTCCACAAATAGCCAACTTAGGCAACACCAACACTTCCACCACAGACATCACAATACCCAGAGACCTTCAGGAACCCCAACACAAAATACAACAAAAAGACACTATTGTGACAGGAGGCCCAATGGAAGGAAAGGATAAAGAAACAACAGAAATATCCACACGCTATACCGAATCTGATCCGTCGACGCTACGGAGAGAAGAACTAACATCTCCCTCACATGCTGGGACACCGTATACGAGTAGGCCAATCCTCGGGAATCTGGAATCAAACGACAGGGTAGATATCACCCCGTCCATATCCCTCTCTACTACAACACAAATGACACCGAGGTCTACGCGGAAATTATACCCCACGAACATGGTATTAAGATCACAATACACAGAGTACACATCTCACACTGCTTGTAGAGGAAGTACAGTCAACCGAACTAAAGACAAAAAGAACAGGAAGTCGGAAACATTAACGGATCAAAAACGATGGGACGCAAACCACGAATCCCGAAATAATAAACGGCTGAGCACGCCCAATATTTCACCCCAGATACAGAGGGAAACTGAAGACCTTCAAATACAAATAAGCAATATGTCACAAAACATTTTAAGCACACTGCAAGTGATGGAAAAGATACTTGAAATTACTGTTAGCACGCACTACAAAGTTGAACTCATCCAAAAATCAGTACATAAATTACATGAAAAGAGCAGCAAGACGGCCATGCCTTTATCAAATAGGCATAATAGACCTGAAAGATATCTTAGTTACTTATCATAGGATGAAACATTATCTTTACTCCAAACATATGAAGCCACAGACCACAGCAGAGGGGTGAAAATTAAGACAGCCCCAATTGATTCGAACAGAACATCCAGACATAAGGAAAGGAAACCCAATCCTAACAACCTTCAACAAATCCAGCTTACCAACAACTCACAAGAGATTAACCCTAATAACTTAGGGAAGCCTATGAAATGCCTACTGCTCAATTGTCGGTCCGCAGTAAAACATGCATCAGACATAGCTGCTCACATTGCTAGCCAGGAAATTGACCTAACTATACTTACAGAAACCTGGCTTTCAGAATCCTCTTCTCCAGTCATGGATCTCCTGGTGCCCCCACAGTATAACATCGTTAGATTAGATAGACAAAAAAAGACTGGAGGTGGTATTGCATGCATCCATCGATCGGATATAGAGGTCAGCAGTTTTCATTCTGACCCACTCGAATCCTGTGAATATCTAGGTCTAATGTCTTATCTCTTACTCTGGCCTAATGGTTAAGGTCTTAGACTGGTACTCTGGCCTAATGGTTAAGGTCTTAACTCTTACTCTGGCCTAATGGTTAAGGTCTTAGACTCTTACTCTGGCCTAATGGTTAAGGTCTTAACTCTTACTCTGGCCTAATGTTTAAGGTCATGACTCTTACTCTGTCCTAATGGTTAAGTTCTTAGCTCTTTCTCTGGCCTAATGGTTAGGGTTTTGACTCTTACTCTGGCCTAATGGTTAAGGTCTTAACTCTTACTCTGGCCTAATGGTTAAGGTCATGACTCTTACTCTGGCCTAATGGTTAAGGTCATAGCTCTTTCTCTGGCCTAATGGTTACGGCCTTAGATTCTTACTCTGGCCTACTGGTTAAGGTCTTAACTCTTACTCTGGCCTACTGGTTAAGGACTTAGACTCTTACTCTGGTATACTGGTTAAGGTCTTAACTCTTACTCTGGCCTAATGGTTAAGGTCTTAGACTCTTACTCTGGCCTAATGGTTAAGGTCTTAGACTCTTACTCTGGACTAATGGTTAAGGTCCTAAACTCTTACTCTGGCCTAATGGTTAAGGTCTTAGACTGGTACTCTGGCCTAATGGTTAAGGTCTTAACTCTTACTCTGGCCTAATGGTTAAGGACTTAGACTCTTACTTTGGCCTTATGGTTAAGGTCTTAACTCTTACTCTGGCCTAATGGTCAAGGTCTTAGACTCTTACTCTGGCCTAATGGTTAAGGTCTTAACTCTTACTCTGGCCTACTGGTTAAGGTCTTGACTCTTACTCTGGCCTACTTGTTAAGGTCTTAGCTCTTACTCTGGCCTAATGGTTAAGGTATTAACTCTTACTCTGGCCTAATGGTTAAGGTCTTAGCTTTTTCTCTGGCCTAATGGTTAAGGTCTTGACTCTTACTCTGGCCTAATAGTTAAGGTATTGACTCATACTCTGGCCTAATGATTAAGGTCTTAACTCTTACTCTGGCCTAATGGTTATGGTCTTAACTCTTACTCTGGCCTAATGGTTAAGGTCTTAACTCTTATTCTGGCCTACTGGTTAAGGACGTAACTCTTACTCTGGCCTAATGGTTAAGGACTTAGACTTTTACTCTGGCCTACTGGTTAAGGTCTTAACTCTTACTCTGGCCTAATGGTTAAGGTCTTAGACTCGTACTCTGGCCTAATGGTTAAGGTCTTAAATCTTACTCTGGCCTACTGGTTAAGGTCCTATCTTTTACTCTGGCCTAGTGGTTAAGGTCTTAGACTGGTACTCTGGCCTAATGGTTAAGGTCTTAACTCTTACTCTGGCCTAATGGTTAAGGTCTTAGACTCTTACTCTGGCCTAATGGTTAAGGTCTTAACTCTTACTCTGGCCTAATGGTTAAGGTCATGACTCTTACTCTGGCCTAATGGTTAAGTTCTTAGCTCTTTCTCTGGCCTAATGGTTACGGTTTTGACTCTTACTCTGGCCTAATGGTTAAGGTCTTAACTCTTACTCTGGCCTAATGGTTAAGGTCATGACTCTTACTCTGGCCTAATGGTTAAGGTCTTAGCTCTTTCTCTGGCCTAATGGTTACGGTCTTAGACTCTTACTCTGGTATACTGGTTAAGGTCTTAACTCTTACTCTGGCCTAATGGTTAAGGTCTTAGACTCTTACTCTGGCCTAATGGTTAAGGTCTTAGACTCTTATTCTGGCCGTATGGTTAAGGTCTAGACTCTTACTCTGGCCTAATGGTTAAGGTCTTAACTCTTACTCTGGCCTAATGGTTAAGTTCTTAGACTCTTACTCTGGCCTTATGGTTAAGGTCTTAACTCTTACTCTGGCCTAATGGTTAAGGTCTTAGACTCTTACTCTGGCCTGATCGTTAAGGTCTTAACTCTTACTCTGGCCTAATGGTTAAGGTATTAACTCTTACTCTGGCCTAATGGTTAAGGTCTTAGCTTTTTCTCTGGCCTAATGGTTAAGGTCTTGACTCTTACTCTGGCCTAATAGTTAAGGTATTGACTCTTACTCTGGCCTAATGATTAAGGTCTTAACTCTTACTCTGGCCTAATGGTTAAGGTCTTAAATCTTACTCTGGCCTAATGGTTAAGGTCATGACTCTTACTCTGGCCTAATGGTTGAGGTCTTAGCTTTTTCTGTGGCCTAATGGTTAAGGTCTTGACTCTTACTCTGGCCTAATAGTTAAGGTATTGACTCTTACTCTGGCCTAATGATTAAGGTCTTAACACTTACTCTGGCCTAATGGTTATGGTCTTAGACTCTTACTCTGGCCTAATGGTTAAGGTCTTAAGTCTTACTCTGGCCTAATGGTTAAGGTCTTAGACTCTTACTCTGGCCTAATGGGTAAGGTCTTAAATCTTACTCTGGCCTAATGGTTAAGGTCATGACTCTTACTCTGGCCTAATGGTTAAGGTCTTAGCTCTTTCTCTGGCTTAATGGTTAAGGTTTTGACTCTTACTCTGGCCCAATGGTTAAGGTCTTAACTCTTACTCTGGCCTAATGGTTAAGGTCATGACTCTTACTCTGGCCTAATGGTTAAGGTCTTAGCTCTTACTCTGGCCTAATGGTTAAGGTCTTAACTCTTACTCTGGCCTAATGGTTGAGGTCTTTTTTCTTACTCTGGCCTACTGGTTAAGTTCTTAACTCTTACTCTGGCCTACTGGTTAAGGTCTTAGACTCTTACTCTGGCCTAATGGTTAAAGTCTTAACTCTTACTCTGGCCTACTGGTTAAGGTCTTAACTCTTACTCTGGCCTACTGGTTAAGGACTTAGACTCTTACTCTGGCCTAATGGTTAAGTTCTTAACTCTTACTCTGGCCTACTGGTTAAGGTCATGACTCTTACTCTGGCCTAATGGTTAAGGTCTTAGCTCTTACTCTGGCCTAATGGTTAAGGGTTTGACTCTTACTCTAGCCTAATGGTTAAGGTTTTAACTCTTACTCTGGCCTACTGGTTAAGGTCTTGACTCTTACTCTGGCCTACTTGTTAAGGTCTTAGCTCTTACTCTGGCCTAATGGTTAAGGTATTAACTCTTACTCTGGCCTAATGGTTAAGGTCTTAGCTTTTTCTCTGGCCTAATGGTTAAGGTCTTGACTCTTACTCTGGCCTAATAGTTAAGGTATTGACTCATACTCTGGCCTAATGATTAAGGTCTTAACTCTTACTCTGGCCTAATGGTTATGGTCTTAACTCTTACTCTGGCCTAATGGTTAAGGTCTTAACTCTTATTCTGGCCTACTGGTTAAGGACGTAACTCTTACTCTGGCCTAATGGTTAAGGACTTAGACTTTTACTCTGGCCTACTGGTTAAGGTCTTAACTCTTACTCTGGCCTAATGGTTAAGGTCTTAGACTCGTACTCTGGCCTAATGGTTAAGGTCTTAAATCTTACTCTGGCCTACTGGTTAAGGTCCTATCTTTTACTCTGGCCTAGTGGTTAAGGTCTTAGACTGGTACTCTGGCCTAATGGTTAAGGTCTTAACTCTTACTCTGGCCTAATGGTTAAGGTCTTAGACTCTTACTCTGGCCTAATGGTTAAGGTCTTAACTCTTACTCTGGCCTAATGGTTAAGGTCATGACTCTTACTCTGGCCTAATGGTTAAGTTCTTAGCTCTTTCTCTGGCCTAATGGTTACGGTTTTGACTCTTACTCTGGCCTAATGGTTAAGGTCTTAACTCTTACTCTGGCCTAATGGTTAAGGTCATGACTCTTACTCTGGCCTAATGGTTAAGGTCTTAGCTCTTTCTCTGGCCTAATGGTTACGGTCTTAGACTCTTACTCTGGTATACTGGTTAAGGTCTTAACTCTTACTCTGGCCTAATGGTTAAGGTCTTAGACTCTTACTCTGGCCTAATGGTTAAGGTCTTAGACTCTTATTCTGGCCGTATGGTTAAGGTCTAGACTCTTACTCTGGCCTAATGGTTAAGGTCTTAACTCTTACTCTGGCCTAATGGTTAAGTTCTTAGACTCTTACTCTGGCCTTATGGTTAAGGTCTTAACTCTTACTCTGGCCTAATGGTTAAGGTCTTAGACTCTTACTCTGGCCTGATCGTTAAGGTCTTAACTCTTACTCTGGCCTAATGGTTAAGGTATTAACTCTTACTCTGGCCTAATGGTTAAGGTCTTAGCTTTTTCTCTGGCCTAATGGTTAAGGTCTTGACTCTTACTCTGGCCTAATAGTTAAGGTATTGACTCTTACTCTGGCCTAATGATTAAGGTCTTAACTCTTACTCTGGCCTAATGGTTAAGGTCTTAAATCTTACTCTGGCCTAATGGTTAAGGTCATGACTCTTACTCTGGCCTAATGGTTGAGGTCTTAGCTTTTTCTGTGGCCTAATGGTTAAGGTCTTGACTCTTACTCTGGCCTAATAGTTAAGGTATTGACTCTTACTCTGGCCTAATGATTAAGGTCTTAACACTTACTCTGGCCTAATGGTTATGGTCTTAGACTCTTACTCTGGCCTAATGGTTAAGGTCTTAAGTCTTACTCTGGCCTAATGGTTAAGGTCTTAGACTCTTACTCTGGCCTAATGGGTAAGGTCTTAAATCTTACTCTGGCCTAATGGTTAAGGTCATGACTCTTACTCTGGCCTAATGGTTAAGGTCTTAGCTCTTTCTCTGGCCTAATGGTTAAGGTTTTGACTCTTACTCTGGCCCAATGGTTAAGGTCTTAACTCTTACTCTGGCCTAATGGTTAAGGTCATGACTCTTACTCTGGCCTAATGGTTAAGGTCTTAGCTCTTACTCTGGCCTAATGGTTAAGGTCTTAACTCTTACTCTGGCCTAATGGTTGAGGTCTTTTTTCTTACTCTGGCCTACTGGTTAAGTTCTTAACTCTTACTCTGGCCTACTGGTTAAGGTCTTAGACTCTTACTCTGGCCTAATGGTTAAAGTCTTAACTCTTACTCTGGCCTACTGGTTAAGGTCTTAACTCTTACTCTGGCCTACTGGTTAAGGACTTAGACTCTTACTCTGGCCTAATGGTTAAGTTCTTAACTCTTACTCTGGCCTACTGGTTAAGGTCATGACTCTTACTCTGGCCTAATGGTTAAGGTCTTAGCTCTTACTCTGGCCTAATGGTTAAGGGTTTGACTCTTACTCTAGCCTAATGGTTAAGGTTTTAACTCTTACTCTGCCCTAATGGTTAAGGTCTTAGGCTCTTACTCTGGCCTAATGGTTAAGGTCTTAGACTCTTAATCTGGCCTAATGGTTAAGGTCTTAACTCTTACTCTGGCCTAACGGTTAAGGTCTTAACTCTTACTCTGGCCTAATGGTTAAGGTCTTAGACTTTTACTCTGGCCTACTGGTTAAGGTCTTAGACTCTTACTCTGGCCTACAGGTTAAGGTCTTAGCTCTTACTCTGGCCTAATGGTTAAGGTCTTAACTCTTACTCTGGCCTACTGGTTAAGGTCATGACTCTTACTCTGGCCTAATGGTTAAGGTCTTAGCTCTTTCTCTGGCCTAATGGTTACGGTCTTAGACTCTTACTCTGGTATACTGGTTAAGGTCTTAACTCTTACTCTGGCCTAATGGTTAAGGTCTTAGACTTTTACTCTGGCCTGATCGTTAAGGTCTTAACTCTTACTCTGGCCTACTGGTTAAGGTCTTGACTCTTACTCTGGCCTACTTGTTAAGGTCTTAGCTCTTACTCTGGCCTAATGGTTAAGGTATTAACTCTTACTCTGGCCTAATGGTTAAGGTCTTGACTCTTACTCTGGCCTAATGGTTAAGGTCTTAACTCTTACTTTGGCCTACTGGTTAAGGTCTTAACTCTTACTCTGGCCTAATGGTTAAGGTCTTAGACACGTACTCTGGCCTAATGGTTAAGGTCTTAAATCTTACTCTGGCCTACTGGTTAAGGTCCTATCTTTTACTCTGGCCTAGTGGTTAAGGTCTTAGACTCTTACTCTGGCCTAATGGTTAAGGTCTTAGACTCTTACTCTGGCCTGCTGGCTAAGGTCTTAACTCTTACTCTGGCCTAATGGTTAAGGTCTTAGACTCGTACTCTGGCCCAATGGTTAAGGTCTTAACTCCTACTCTGGCTTAATGGTTGAGGTATTAACTCTTACTCTGGCCTAAGGGTTAAGGTCACTCGTACTCTGGCCTAATGGTTAAGGTCTTAACTCTAACTCTGGCCTACTGGTCAAGGTCTTAACTCTTACTCTGGCATAATGGTTAAGGTCCTAGACTCTTACTCTGGCCTAATGGTTAAAGTCTTAGACTCTCACTCTTGCCTAATTGTTAAGGTCTTAACTTTTACTCTTGCCTAATGGTTAAGGTCTTAGACTCTTACTCTGGCCTAATTGTTAAGGTCTAAACTCTTACTCTGGTCTAATGGTTAAGGTCTTAGACTCTTACTCTGGCCTAATGGTTAAGGTCTTAGACTCTTACTCTGGCCTAATGGTTAAGGTCTTAACTCTTATTCTGGCCTACTGGTTAAGGTCTTAACTCTTACTCTGGCCTAATGGTTAAGGTCATAACTCTTACTCTGGCCTAATGGTTAAGGTCTTAGACTTTTACTCTGGCCTAATGGTTAAGGTCTTAATTCTTACTTTGGCCTACTGGTTAAGGTCTTAACTCTTACTCTGGCCTAATGGTTAAGGTCTTAGACTCGTACTCTGGCCTAATGGTTAAGGTCTTAAATCTTACTCTGGCCTACTGGTTAATGTCTTATCTCTTACTCTGGCCTAATGGTTAAGGTCTTAGACTGGTACTCTGGCCTAATGGTTAAGGTCTTAACTCTTACTCTGGCCTAATGGTTAAGGTGTTAGACTCTTACTCTGGCCTAATGGTTAAGGTCTTAACTCTTACTCTGGCCTAATGGTTAAGGTCATGACTCTTACTCTGGCCTAATGGTTAAGTTCTTAGCTCTTTCTCTGGCCTAATGGTTAGGGTTTTGACTCTTACTCTGGCCTAATGGTTAAGGTCTTAACTCTTACTCTGGCCTAATGGTTAAGGTCATGACTCTTACTCTGGCCTAATGGTTAAGGTCTTAGCTCTTTCTCTGGCCTAATGGTTACGGTCTTAGATTCTTACTCTGGCCTACTGGTTAAGGTCTTAACTCTTACTCTGGCCTACTGGTTAAGGACTTAGACTCTTACTCTGGTATACTGGTTAAGGTCTTAACTCTTACTCTGGCCTAATGGTTAAGGTCTTAGACTCTTACTCTGGACTAATGGTTAAGGTCTTAGACTCTTACTCTGGCCTAATGGTTAAGGTCTTAGACTGGTACTCTGGCCTAATGGTTAAGGTCTTAACTCTTACTCTGGCCTAATGGTTAAGGTCTTAGACTCTTACTCTGGCCTAATGGTTAAGGTCTTAACTCTTACTCTGGCCTACTGGTTAAGGTCATGACTCTTACTCTGGCCTAATGGTTAAGTTCTTAGCTCTTTCTCAGGTCTAATGGTTAGGGTTTTGACTCTTACTCTGGCCTAATGGTTAAGGTCTTAACTCTTACTCTGGTCTAATGGTTAAGGTCATGACTCTTACTCTGGCCTAATGGTTAAGGTCTTAGCTCTTTCTCTGGCCTAATGGTTACGGTCTTAGATTCTTACTCTGGCCTACTGGTTAAGGTCTTAACTCTTACTCTGGCCTACTGGTTAAGGACTTAGACTCTTACTCTGGTATACTGGTTAAGGTCTTAACTCTTACTCTGGCCTAATGGTTAAGGTCTTAGACTCTTACTCTGGCCTAATGGTTAAGGTCTTAGACTCTTACTCTGGACTAATGGTTAAGGTCTTAGACTCTTACTCTGGCCTAATGGTTAAGGTCTTAGACTGGTACTCTGGCCTAATGGTTAAGGTCTTAACTCTTACTCTGGCCTAATGGTTAAGGTCTTAGACTCTTACTCTGGCCTTATGGTTAAGGTCTTAACTCTTACTCTGGCCTAATGGTCAAGGTCTTAGACTCTTACTCTGGCCTAATGGTTAAGGTCTTAACTCTTACTCTGTCCTACTGGTTAAGGTCTTGACTCTTACTCTGGCCTACTTGTTAAGGTCTTAGCTCTTACTCTGGCCTAATGGTTAAGGTATTAACTCTTACTCTGGCCTAATGGTTAAGGTCTTAGCTTTTTCTCTGGCCTAATGGTTAAGGTCTTGACTCTTACTCTGGCCTAATAGTTAAGGTATTGACTCTTACTCTGGCCTAATGATTAAGGTCTTAACTCTTACTCTGGCCTAATGGTTATGGTCTTAACTCTTACTCTTGCCTAATGGTTAAGGTCTTAACTCTTATTCTGGCCTACTGGTTAAGGTCTTAACTCTTACTCTGGCCTAATGGTTAAGGTCTTAGACTTTTACTCTGGCCTAATGGTTAAGGTCTTAACTCTTACTTTGGCCTACTGTTTAAGGTCTTAACTCTTACTCTGGCCTAATGGTTAAGGTCTTAGACTCGTTCTCTGGCCTAATGGTTAAGGTCTTAAATCTTACTCTGGCCTACTGGTTAAGGTCCTATCTTTTACTCTGGCCTAGTGGTTAAGGTCTTAGACTGGTACTCTGGCCTAATGGTTAAGGTCTTAACTCTTACTCTGGCCTAATGGTTAAGGTCTTAGACTCTTACTCTGGCCTAATGGTTAAGGTCTTAACTCTTACTCTGGCCTAATGGTTAAGGTCATGACTCTTACTCTGGCCTAATGGTTAAGTTCTTAGCTCTTTCTCTGGCCTAATGCTTACGGTTTTGACTCTTACTCTGGCCTAATGGTTAAGGTCCTAACTCTTACTCTGGCCTAATGGTTAAGGTCATGACTCTTACTCTGGCCTAATGGTTAAGGTCTTAGCTCTTTCTCTGGCCTAATGGTTACGGTCTTAGACTCTTACTCTGGTATACTGGTTAAGGTCTTAACTCTTACTCTGGCCTAATGGTTAAGGTCTTAGACTCTTACTCTGGCCTAATGGTTAAGGTCTTAGACTCTTACTCTGGCCGTATGGTTAAGGTCTAGACTCTTACTCTGGCCTAATGGTTAAGGTCTTAACTCTTACTCTGACCTAATGGTTAAGTTCTTAGACTCTTACTCTGGCCTTATGGTTAAGGTCTTAACTCTTACTCTGGCCTAATGGTTAAGGTCTTAGACTCTTACTCTGGCCTGATCGTTAAGGTCTTAACTCTTACTCTGGCCTAATGGTTAAGGTATTAACTCTTACTCTGGCCTAATGGTTATGGTCTTAGACTCTTACTCTGGCCTAATGGTTAAGGTCTTAGACTCTTACTCTGGCCTAATGGTTAAGGTCTTAAATCTTACTCTGGCCTAATGGTTAAGGTCATGACTCTTACTCTGGCCTAATGGTTGAGGTCTTAGCTTTTTCTCTGGCCTAATGGTTAAGGTGTTGACTCTTACTCTGGCCTAATAGTTAAGGTATTGACTCTTACTCTGGCCTAATGATTAAGGTCTTAACACTTACTCTGGCCTAATGGTTATGGTCTTAGACTCTTACTCTGGCCTAATGGTTAAGGTCTTAAGTCTTACTCTGGCCTAATGGTTAAGGTCATGACTCTTACTCTGGCCTAATGGTTAAGGTCTTAGCTCTTTCTCTGGCCTAATGGTTAAGGTTTTGACTCTTACTCTGGCCGTATGGTTAAGGTCTAGACTCTTACTCTGGCCTAATGGTTAAGGTCTTAACTCTTACTTTGGCCTAATGGTTAAGTTCTTAGACTCTTACTCTGGCCTTATGGTTAAGGTCTTAACTCTTACTCTGGCCTAATGGTTAAGGTCTTAGACTCTTACTCTGGCCTGATCGCTAAGGTCTTAACTCTAACTCTGGCCTACTGGTTAAGGTCTTGACTCTTACTCTGGCCTACTTGTTAAGGTCTTAGCTCTTACTCTGGCCTAATGGTTAAGGTATTAACTCTTACTCTGGCCTAATGGTTAAGGTCTTCGCTTTTTCTCTGGCCTAATGGTTAAGGTCTTGACTCTTACTCTGGCCTAATGGTTAAGGTCTTAACTCTTACTTTGGCCTACTGGTTAAGGTCTTAACTCTTACTCTGGCCTAATGGTTAAGGTCTTAGACTCGTACTCTGGCCTAATGGTTAAGGTCTTAAATCTTACTCTGGCCTACTGGTTAAGGTCCTATCTTTTACTCTGGCCTAGTGGTTAAGGTCTTAGACTCTTACTCTGGCCTAATGGTTAAGGTCTTAGACTCTTACTCTGGCCTGCTGGCTAAGGTCTTAACTCTTACTCTGGCCTAATGGTTAAGGTCTTAGACTCGTACTCTGGCCCAATGGTTAAGGTCTTAACTCCTACTCTGGCCTAATAGTTGAGGTATTAACTCTTACTCTGGCCTAAGGGTTAAGGTCACTCGTACTCTGGCCTAATGGTTAAGGTCTTAACTCTAACTCTGGCCTACTGGTCAAGGTCTTAACTCTTACTCTGGCATAATGGTTATGGTCCTAGACTCTTACTCTGGCCTAATGGTTAAAGTCTTAGACTCTCACTCTTGCCTAATTGTTAAGGTCTTAACTTTTACTCTGGCCTAATGGTTAAGGTCTTAGACTCTTACTCTGGCCTAATTGGTAAGGTCTAAACTCTTACTCTGGTCTAATGGTTAAGGTCTTAGACGCTTACTCTGGCCTAATGGTTAAGGTCTTAGACTCTTACTCTGGCCTAATGGTTAAGGTCTTAACTCTTATTCTGGCCTACTGGTTAAGGTCTTAACTCTTACTTTGGCCTACTGGTTAAGGTCTTAACTCTTACTCTGGCCTAATGGTTAAGGTCTTAGACTCGTACTCTGGCCTAATGGTTAAGGTCTTAAATCTTACTCTGGCCTACTGGTTAATGTCTTATCTCTTACTCTGGCCTAATGGTTAAGGTCTTAGACTGGTACTCTGGCCTAATGGTTAAGGTCTTAACTCTTACTCTGGCCTAATGGTTAAGGTCTTAGACTCTTACTCTGGCCTAATGGTTAAGGTCTTAACTCTTACTCTGGCCTAATGGTTAAGGTCATGACTCTTACTCTGGCCTAATGGTTAAGTTCTTAGCTCTTTCTCTGGCCTAATGGTTAGGGTTTTGACTCTTACTCTGGCCTAATGGTTAAGGTCTTAACGCTTACTCTGGCCTAATGGTTAAGGTCATGACTCTTACTCTGGCCTAATGGTTAAGGTCTTAGCTCTTTCTCTGGCCTAATGGTTACGGTCTTAGATTCTTACTCTGGCCTACTGGTTAAGGTCTTAACTCTTACTCTGGCCTACTGGTTAAGGACTTAGACTCTTACTCTGGTATACTGGTTAAGGTCTTAACTCTTACTCTGGCCTAATGGTTAAGGTCTTAGACTCTTACACTGGACTAATGGTTAAGGTCTTAGACTCTTACTCTGGCCTAATGGTTAAGCTCTTAGACTGGTACTCTGGCCTAATGGTTAAGGTCTTAACTCTTACTCTGGCCTAATGGTTAAGGTCTTAGACTCTTACTCTGGCCTAATGGTTAAGGTCTTAACTCTTACTCTGGCCTAATGGTTAAGGTCTTAGACTCTTACTCTGGCCTGATCGCTAACTTCTTAACTCTTACTCTGGCCTACTGGTTAAGGTCTTGACTCTTACTCTGGCCTACTTGTTAAGGTCTTAGCTCTTACTCTGGCCTAATGGTTAAGGTATTAACTCTTACTCTGGCCTAATGGTTAAGGTCTTCGCTTTTTCTCTGGCCTAATGGTTAAGGTCTTGACTCTTACTCTGGCCTAATGGTTAAGGTCTTAACTCTTACTTTGGCCTACTGGTTAAGGTCTTAACTCTTACTCTGGCCTAATGGTTAAGGTCTTAGACTCGTACTCTGGCCTAATGGTTAAGGTCTTAAATCTTACTCTGGCCTACTGGTTAAGGTCCTATCTTTTACTCTGGCCTAGTGGTTAAGGTCTTAGACTCTTACTCTGGCCTAATGGTTAAGGTCTTAGACTCTTACTCTGGCCTGCTGGCTAAGGTCTTAACTCTTACTCTGGCCTAATGGTTAAGGTCTTAGACTCGTACTCTGGCCCAATGGTTAAGGTCTTAACTCCTACTCTGGCCTAATGGTTGAGGTATTAACTCTTACTCTGGCCTAAGGGTTAAGGTCACTCGTACTCTGGCCTAATGGTTAAGGTCTTAACTCTAACTCTGGCCTACTGGTCAAGGTCTTAACTCTTACTCTGGCATAATGGTTAAGGTCCTAGACTCTTACTCTGGCCTAATGGTTAAAGTCTTAGACTCTCACTCTTGCCTAATTGTTAAGGTCTTAACTTTTACTCTGGCCTAATGGTTAAGGTCTTAGACTCTTACTCTGGCCTAATTGGTAAGGTCTAAACTCTTACTCTGGTCTAATGGTTAAGGTCTTAGACTCTTACTCTGGCCTAATGGTTAAGGTCTTAGACTCTTACTCTGGCCTAATGGTTAAGGTCTTAACTCTTATTCTGGCCTACTGGTTAAGGTCTTAACTCTTACTTTGGCCTACTGGTTAAGGTCTTAACTCTTACTCAGGCCTAATGGTTAAGGTCTTAGACTCGTACTCTGGCCTAATGGTTAAGGTCTTAAATCTTACTCTGGCCTACTGGTTAATGTCTTATCTCTTACTCTGGCCTAATGGTTAAGGTCTTAGACTGGTACTCTGGCCTAATGGTTAAGGTCTTAACTCTTACTCTGGCCTAATGGTTAAGGTCTTAGACTCTTACTCTGGCCTAATGGTTAAGGTCTTAACTCTTACTCTGGCCTAATGGTTAAGGTCATGACTCTTACTCTGGCCTAATGGTTAAGTTCTTAGCTCTTTCTCTGGCCTAATGGTTAGGGTTTTGACTCTTACTCTGGCCTAATGGTTAAGGTCTTAACGCTTACTCTGGCCTAATGGTTAAGGTCATGACTCTTACTCTGGCCTAATGGTTAAGGTCTTAGCTCTTTCTCTGGCCTAATGGTTACGGTCTTAGATTCTTACTCTGGCCTACTGGTTAAGGTCTTAACTCTTACTCTGGCCTACTGGTTAAGGACTTAGACTCTTACTCTGGTATACTGGTTAAGGTCTTAACTCTTACTCTGGCCTAATGGTTAAGGTCTTAGACTCTTACACTGGACTAATGGTTAAGGTCTTAGACTCTTACTCTGGCCTAATGGTTAAGGTCTTAGACTGGTACTCTGGCCTAATGGTTAAGGTCTTAACTCTTACTCTGGCCTAATGGTTAAGGTCTTAGACTCTTACTCTGGCCTAATGGTTAAGGTCTTAACTCTTACTCTGGCCTAATGGTTAAGTTCATGACTCTTACTCTGGCCTAATGGTTAAGTTCTTAGCTCTTTCTCAGGTCTAATGGTTAGGGTTTTGACTCTTACTCTGGCCTAATGGTTAAGGTCTTAACTCTTACTCTGGCCTAATGGTTAAGGTCTTAACTCTTACTCTGACCTAATGGTTAAGTTCTTAGACTCTTACTCTGGCCTTATGGTTAAGGTCTTAACTCTTACTCTGGCCTAATGGTTAAGGTCTTAGACTCTTACTCTGGCCTGATCGTTAAGGTCTTAACTCTTACTCTGGCCTAATGGTTAAGGTATTAACTCTTACTCTGGCCTAATGGTTATGGTCTTAGACTCTTACTCTGGCCTAATGGTTAAGGTCTTAGACTCTTACTCTGGCCTAATGGTTAAGGTCTTAAATCTTACTCTGGCCTAATGGTTAAGGTCATGACTCTTACTCTGGCCTAATGGTTGAGGTCTTAGCTTTTTCTCTGGCCTAATGGTTAAGGTGTTGACTCTTACTCTGGCCTAATAGTTAAGGTATTGACTCTTACTCTGGCCTAATGATTAAGGTCTTAACACTTACTCTGGCCTAATGGTTATGGTCTTAGACTCTTACTCTGGCCTAATGGTTAAGGTCTTAAGTCTTACTCTGGCCTAATGGTTAAGGTCATGACTCTTACTCTGGCCTAATGGTTAAGGTCTTAGCTCTTTCTCTGGCCTAATGGTTAAGGTTTTGACTCTTACTCTGGCCGTATGGTTAAGGTCTAGACTCTTACTCTGGCCTAATGGTTAAGGTCTTAACTCTTACTTTGGCCTAATGGTTAAGTTCTTAGACTCTTACTCTGGCCTTATGGTTAAGGTCTTAACTCTTACTCTGGCCTAATGGTTAAGGTCTTAGACTCTTACTCTGGCCTGATCGCTAAGGTCTTAACTCTTACTCTGGCCTACTGGTTAAGGTCTTGACTCTTACTCTGGCCTACTTGTTAAGGTCTTAGCTCTTACTCTGACCTAATGGTTAAGGTATTAACTCTTACTCTGGCCTAATGGTTAAGGTCTTCGCTTTTTCTCTGGCCTAATGGTTAAGGTCTTGACTCTTACTCTGGCCTAATGGTTAAGGTCTTAACTCTTACTTTGGCCTACTGGTTAAGGTCTTAACTCTTACTCTGGCCTAATGGTTAAGGTCTTAGACTCGTACTCTGGCCTAATGGTTAAGGTCTTAAATCTTACTCTGGCCTACTGGTTAAGGTCCTATCTTTTACTCTGGCCTAGTGGTTAAGGTCTTAGACTCTTACTCTGGCCTAATGGTTAAGGTCTTAGACTCTTACTCTGGCCTGCTGGCTAAGGTCTTAACTCTTACTCTGGCCTAATGGTTAAGGTCTTAGACTCGTACTCTGGCCCAATGGTTAAGGTCTTAACTCCTACTCTGGCCTAATAGTTGAGGTATTAACTCTTACTCTGGCCTAAGGGTTAAGGTCACTCGTACTCTGGCCTAATGGTTAAGGTCTTAACTCTAACTCTGGCCTACTGGTCAAGGTCTTAACTCTTACTCTGGCATAATGGTTAAGGTCCTAGACTCTTACTCTGGCCTAATGGTTAAAGTCTTAGACTCTCACTCTTGCCTAATTGTTAAGGTCTTAACTTTTACTCTGGCCTAATGGTTAAGGTCTTAGACTCTTACTCTGGCCTAATTGGTAAGGTCTAAACTCTTACTCTGGTCTAATGGTTAAGGTCTTAGACGCTTACTCTGGCCTAATGGTTAAGGTCTTAGACTCTTACTCTGGCCTAATGGTTAAGGTCTTAACTCTTATTCTGGCCTACTGGTTAAGGTCTTAACTCTTACTTTGGCCTACTGGTTAAGGTCTTAACTCTTACTCTGGCCTAATGGTTAAGGTCTTAGACTCGTACTCTGGCCTAATGGTTAAGGTCTTAAATCTTACTCTGGCCTACTGGTTAATGTCTTATCTCTTACTCTGGCCTAATGGTTAAGGTCTTAGACTGGTACTCTGGCCTAATGGTTAAGGTCTTAACTCTTACTCTGGCCTAATGGTTAAGGTCTTAGACTCTTACTCTGGCCTAATGGTTAAGGTCTTAACTCTTACTCTGGCCTAATGGTTAAGGTCATGACTCTTACTCTGGCCTAATGGTTAAGTTCTTAGCTCTTTCTCTGGCCTAATGGTTAGGGTTTTGACTCTTACTCTGGCCTAATGGTTAAGGTCTTAACGCTTACTCTGGCCTAATGGTTAAGGTCATGACTCTTACTCTGGCCTAATGGTTAAGGTCTTAGCTCTTTCTCTGGCCTAATGGTTACGGTCTTAGATTCTTACTCTGGCCTACTGGTTAAGGTCTTAACTCTTACTCTGGCCTACTGGTTAAGGACTTAGACTCTTACTCTGGTATACTGGTTAAGGTCTTAACTCTTACTCTGGCCTAATGGTTAAGGTCTTAGACTCTTACACTGGACTAATGGTTAAGGTCTTAGACTCTTACTCTGGCCTAATGGTTAAGCTCTTAGACTGGTACTCTGGCCTAATGGTTAAGGTCTTAACTCTTACTCTGGCCTAATGGTTAAGGTCTTAGACTCTTACTCTGGCCTAATGGTTAAGGTCTTAACTCTTACTCTGGCCTAATGGTTAAGGTCTTAGACTCTTACTCTGGCCTGATCGCTAACTTCTTAACTCTTACTCTGGCCTACTGGTTAAGGTCTTGACTCTTACTCTGGCCTACTTGTTAAGGTCTTAGCTCTTACTCTGGCCTAATGGTTAAGGTATTAACTCTTACTCTGGCCTAATGGTTAAGGTCTTCGCTTTTTCTCTGGCCTAATGGTTAAGGTCTTGACTCTTACTCTGGCCTAATGGTTAAGGTCTTAACTCTTACTTTGGCCTACTGGTTAAGGTCTTAACTCTTACTCTGGCCTAATGGTTAAGGTCTTAGACTCGTACTCTGGCCTAATGGTTAAGGTCTTAAATCTTACTCTGGCCTACTGGTTAAGGTCCTATCTTTTACTCTGGCCTAGTGGTTAAGGTCTTAGACTCTTACTCTGGCCTAATGGTTAAGGTCTTAGACTCTTACTCTGGCCTGCTGGCTAAGGTCTTAACTCTTACTCTGGCCTAATGGTTAAGGTCTTAGACTCGTACTCTGGCCCAATGGTTAAGGTCTTAACTCCTACTCTGGCCTAATGGTTGAGGTATTAACTCTTACTCTGGCCTAAGGGTTAAGGTCACTCGTACTCTGGCCTAATGGTTAAGGTCTTAACTCTAACTCTGGCCTACTGGTCAAGGTCTTAACTCTTACTCTGGCATAATGGTTAAGGTCCTAGACTCTTACTCTGGCCTAATGGTTAAAGTCTTAGACTCTCACTCTTGCCTAATTGTTAAGGTCTTAACTTTTACTCTGGCCTAATGGTTAAGGTCTTAGACTCTTACTCTGGCCTAATTGGTAAGGTCTAAACTCTTACTCTGGTCTAATGGTTAAGGTCTTAGACTCTTACTCTGGCCTAATGGTTAAGGTCTTAGACTCTTACTCTGGCCTAATGGTTAAGGTCTTAACTCTTATTCTGGCCTACTGGTTAAGGTCTTAACTCTTACTTTGGCCTACTGGTTAAGGTCTTAACTCTTACTCAGGCCTAATGGTTAAGGTCTTAGACTCGTACTCTGGCCTAATGGTTAAGGTCTTAAATCTTACTCTGGCCTACTGGTTAATGTCTTATCTCTTACTCTGGCCTAATGGTTAAGGTCTTAGACTGGTACTCTGGCCTAATGGTTAAGGTCTTAACTCTTACTCTGGCCTAATGGTTAAGGTCTTAGACTCTTACTCTGGCCTAATGGTTAAGGTCTTAACTCTTACTCTGGCCTAATGGTTAAGGTCATGACTCTTACTCTGGCCTAATGGTTAAGTTCTTAGCTCTTTCTCTGGCCTAATGGTTAGGGTTTTGACTCTTACTCTGGCCTAATGGTTAAGGTCTTAACGCTTACTCTGGCCTAATGGTTAAGGTCATGACTCTTACTCTGGCCTAATGGTTAAGGTCTTAGCTCTTTCTCTGGCCTAATGGTTACGGTCTTAGATTCTTACTCTGGCCTACTGGTTAAGGTCTTAACTCTTACTCTGGCCTACTGGTTAAGGACTTAGACTCTTACTCTGGTATACTGGTTAAGGTCTTAACTCTTACTCTGGCCTAATGGTTAAGGTCTTAGACTCTTACACTGGACTAATGGTTAAGGTCTTAGACTCTTACTCTGGCCTAATGGTTAAGGTCTTAGACTGGTACTCTGGCCTAATGGTTAAGGTCTTAACTCTTACTCTGGCCTAATGGTTAAGGTCTTAGACTCTTACTCTGGCCTAATGGTTAAGGTCTTAACTCTTACTCTGGCCTAATGGTTAAGTTCATGACTCTTACTCTGGCCTAATGGTTAAGTTCTTAGCTCTTTCTCAGGTCTAATGGTTAGGGTTTTGACTCTTACTCTGGCCTAATGGTTAAGGTCTTAACTCTTACTCTGGCCTAATGGTTAAGGTCATGACTCTTACTCTGGCCTAATGGTTAAGGTCTTAGCTCTTTCTCTGGCCTAATGGTTACGGTCTTAGATTCTTACTCTGGCCTACTGGTTAAGGTCTTAACTCTTACTCTGGCCTACTGGTTAAGGACTTAGACTCTTACTCTGGTATACTGGTTAAGGTCTTAACTCTTACTCTGGCCTAATGGTTAAGGTCTTAGACTCTTACTCTGGCCTAATGGTTAAGGTCTTAGACTCTTACTCTGGACTAATGGTTAAGGTCTTAGACTCTTACTCTGGCCTAATGGTTAAGGTCTTAGACTGGTACTCTGGCCTAATGGTTAAGGTCTTAACTCTTACTCTGGCCTAATGGTTAAGGTCTTAGACTCTTACTCTGGCCTTATGGTTAAGGTCTTAACTCTTACTCTGGCCTAATGGTCAAGGTCTTAGACTCTTACTCTGGCCTAATGGTTAAGGTCTTAACTCTTACTCTGGCCTACTGGTTAAGGTCTTGACTCTTACTCTGGCCTACTTGTTAAGGTCTTAGCTCTTACTCTGGCCTAATGGTTAAGGTATTAACTCTTACTCTGGCCTAATGGTTAAGGTCTTCGCTTTTTCTCTGGCCTAATGGTTAAGGTCTTGACTCTTACTCTGGCCTACTGGTTAAGGTCTTAACTCTTACTCTGGCCTGATCGTTAAGGTCTTAACTCTTACTCTGGCCTAATGGTTAAGGTATTAACTCTTACTCTGGCCTAATGGTTAAGGTCTTAGCTTTTTCTCTGGCCTAATGGTTAAGGTCTTGACTCTTACTCTGGCCTAATAGTTAAGGTATTGACTCTTACTCTGGCCTAATGATTAAGGTCTTAACTCTTACTCTGGCCTAATGGTTATGGTCTTAGACTCTTACTCTGGCCTAATCGTTAAGGTCTTAACTCTTACTCTGGCCTAATGGTTAAAGTCTTAGACTCTTACTCTGGCCTAATGGTTAAGGTCTTAAATCTTACTCTGGCCTAATGGTTAAGGTCATGACTCTTACTCTGGCCTAATGGTTGAGGTCTTAGCTTTTTCTCTGGCCTAATGGTTAAGGTCTTGACTCTTACTCTGGCCTAATAGTTAAGGTATTGACTCTTACTCTGGCCTAATGATTAAGGTCTTAACACTTACTCTGGCCTAATGGTTATGGTCTTAGACTCTTACTCTGGCCTAATGGTTAAGGTCTTAAGTCTTACTCTGGCCTAATGGTTAAGGTCTTAGACTCTTACTCTGGCCTAATGGGTAAGGTCTTAAATCTTACTCTGGCCTAATGGTTAAGGTCATGACTCTTACTCTGGCCTAATGGTTAAGGTCTTAGCTCTTTCTCTGGCCTAATGGTTAAGGTTTTGACTCTTACTCTGGCCCAATGGTTAAGGTCTTAACTCTTACTCTGGCCTAATGGTTAAGGTCATGACTCTTACTCTGGCCTAATGGTTAAGGTCTTAGCTCTTACTCTGGCCTAATGGTTAAGGTCTTAACTCTTACTCTGGCCTAATGGTTGAGGTCTTTTTTCTTACTCTGGCCTACTGGTTAAGTTCTTAACACTTACTCTGGCCTACTGGTTAAGGTCTTAGACTCTTACTCTGGCCTAATGGTTAAAGTCTTAACTCTTACTCTGGCCTACTGGTTAAGGTCTTAACTCTTACTCTGGCCTACTGGTTAAGGACTTAGACTCTTACTCTGGCCTAATGGTTAAGTTCTTAACTCTTACTCTGGCCTACTGGTTAAGGTCATGACTCTTACTCTGGCCTAATGGTTAAGGTCTTAGCTCTTACTCTGGCCTAATGGTTAAGGGTTTGACTCTTACTCTAGCCTAATGGTTAAGGTTTTAACTCTTACTCTGCCCTAATGGTTAAGGTCTTAGGCTCTTACTCTGGCCTAATGGTTAAGGTCTTAGACTCTTAATCTGGCCTAATGGTTAAGGTCTTAACTCTTACTCTGGCCTAACGGTTAAGGTCTTAACTCTTACTCTGGCCTAATGGTTAAGGTCTTAGACTTTTACTCTGGCCTACTGGTTAAGGTCTTAGACTCTTACTCTGGCCTACAGGTTAAGGTCTTAGCTCTTACTCTGGCCTAATGGTTAAGGTCTTAACTCTTACTCTGGCCTACTGGTTAAGGTCATGACTCTTACTCTGGCCTAATGGTTAAGGTCTTAGCTCTTTCTCTGGCCTAATGGTTACGGTCTTAGACTCTTACTCTGGTATACTGGTTAAGGTCTTAACTCTTACTCTGGCCTAATGGTTAAGGTCTTAGACTTTTACTCTGGCCTGATCGTTAAGGTCTTAACTCTTACTCTGGCCTACTGGTTAAGGTCTTGACTCTTACTCTGGCCTACTTGTTAAGGTCTTAGCTCTTACTCTGGCCTAATGGTTAAGGTATTAACTCTTACTCTGGCCTAATGGTTAAGGTCTTGACTCTTACTCTGGCCTAATGGTTAAGGTCTTAACTCTTACTTTGGCCTACTGGTTAAGGTCTTAACTCTTACTCTGGCCTAATGGTTAAGGTCTTAGACACGTACTCTGGCTTAATGGTTAAGGTCTTAAATCTTACTCTGGCCTACTGGTTAAGGTCCTATCTTTTACTCTGGCCTAGTGGTTAAGGTCTTAGACTCTTACTCTGGCCTAATGGTTAAGGTCTTAGACTCTTACTCTGGCCTGCTGGCTAAGGTCTTAACTCTTACTCTGGCCTAATGGTTAAGGTCTTAGACTCGTACTCTGGCCCAATGGTTAAGGTCTTAACTCCTACTCTGGCTTAATGGTTGAGGTATTAACTCTTACTCTGGCCTAAGGGTTAAGGTCACTCGTACTCTGGCCTAATGGTTAAGGTCTTAACTCTAACTCTGGCCTACTGGTCAAGGTCTTAACTCTTACTCTGGCATAATGGTTAAGGTCCTAGACTCTTACTCTGGCCTAATGGTTAAAGTCTTAGACTCTCACTCTTGCCTAATTGTTAAGGTCTTAACTTTTACTCTTGCCTAATGGTTAAGGTCTTAGACTCTTACTCTGGCCTAATTGTTAAGGTCTAAACTCTTACTCTGGTCTAATGGTTAAGGTCTTAGACTCTTACTCTGGCCTAATGGTTAAGGTCTTAGACTCTTACTCTGGCCTAATGGTTAAGGTCTTAACTCTTATTCTGGCCTACTGGTTAAGGTCTTAACTCTTACTCTGGCCTAATGGTTAAGGTCATAACTCTTACTCTGGCCTAATGGTTAAGGTCTTAGACTTTTACTCTGGCCTAATGGTTAAGGTCTTAATTCTTACTTTGGCCTACTGGTTAAGGTCTTAACTCTTACTCTGGCCTAATGGTTAAGGTCTTAGACTCGTACTCTGGCCTAATGGTTAAGGTCTTAAATCTTACTCTGGCCTACTGGTTAATGTCTTATCTCTTACTCTGGCCTAATGGTTAAGGTCTTAGACTGGTACTCTGGCCTAATGGTTAAGGTCTTAACTCTTACTCTGGCCTAATGGTTAAGGTGTTAGACTCTTACTCTGGCCTAATGGTTAAGGTCTTAACTCTTACTCTGGCCTAATGGTTAAGGTCATGACTCTTACTCTGGCCTAATGGTTAAGTTCTTAGCTCTTTCTCTGGCCTAATGGTTAGGGTTTTGACTCTTACTCTGGCCTAATGGTTAAGGTCTTAACTCTTACTCTGGCCTAATGGTTAAGGTCATGACTCTTACTCTGGCCTAATGGTTAAGGTCTTAGCTCTTTCTCTGGCCTAATGGTTACGGTCTTAGATTCTTACTCTGGCCTACTGGTTAAGGTCTTAACTCTTACTCTGGCCTACTGGTTAAGGACTTAGACTCTTACTCTGGTATACTGGTTAAGGTCTTAACTCTTACTCTGGCCTAATGGTTAAGGTCTTAGACTCTTACTCTGGACTAATGGTTAAGGTCTTAGACTCTTACTCTGGCCTAATGGTTAAGGTCTTAGACTGGTACTCTGGCCTAATGGTTAAGGTCTTAACTCTTACTCTGGCCTAATGGTTAAGGTCTTAGACTCTTACTCTGGCCTAATGGTTAAGGTCTTAACTCTTACTCTGGCCTACTGGTTAAGGTCATGACTCTTACTCTGGCCTAATGGTTAAGTTCTTAGCTCTTTCTCAGGTCTAATGGTTAGGGTTTTGACTCTTACTCTGGCCTAATGGTTAAGGTCTTAACTCTTACTCTGGTCTAATGGTTAAGGTCATGACTCTTACTCTGGCCTAATGGTTAAGGTCTTAGCTCTTTCTCTGGCCTAATGGTTACGGTCTTAGATTCTTACTCTGGCCTACTGGTTAAGGTCTTAACTCTTACTCTGGCCTACTGGTTAAGGACTTAGACTCTTACTCTGGTATACTGGTTAAGGTCTTAACTCTTACTCTGGCCTAATGGTTAAGGTCTTAGACTCTTACTCTGGCCTAATGGTTAAGGTCTTAGACTCTTACTCTGGACTAATGGTTAAGGTCTTAGACTCTTACTCTGGCCTAATGGTTAAGGTCTTAGACTGGTACTCTGGCCTAATGGTTAAGGTCTTAACTCTTACTCTGGCCTAATGGTTAAGGTCTTAGACTCTTACTCTGGCCTTATGGTTAAGGTCTTAACTCTTACTCTGGCCTAATGTTCAAGGTCTTAGACTCTTACTCTGGCCTAATGGTTAAGGTCTTAACTCTTACTCTGTCCTACTGGTTAAGGTCTTGACTCTTACTCTGGCCTACTTGTTAAGGTCTTAGCTCTTACTCTGGCCTAATGGTTAAGGTATTAACTCTTACTCTGGCCTAATGGTTAAGGTCTTAGCTTTTTCTCTGGCCTAATGGTTAAGGTCTTGACTCTTACTCTGGCCTAATAGTTAAGGTATTGACTCTTACTCTGGCCTAATGATTAAGGTCTTAACTCTTACTCTGGCCTAATGGTTATGGTCTTAACTCTTACTCTTGCCTAATGGTTAAGGTCTTAACTCTTATTCTGGCCTACTGGTTAAGGTCTTAACTCTTACTCTGGCCTAATGGTTAAGGTCTTAGACTTTTACTCTGGCCTAATGGTTAAGGTCTTAACTCTTACTTTGGCCTACTGTTTAAGGTCTTAACTCTTACTCTGGCCTAATGGTTAAGGTCTTAGACTCGTACTCTGGCCTAATGGTTAAGGTCTTAAATCTTACTCTGGCCTACTGGTTAAGGTCCTATCTTTTACTCTGGCCTAGTGGTTAAGGTCTTAGACTGGTACTCTGGCCTAATGGTTAAGGTCTTAACTCTTACTCTGGCCTAATGGTTAAGGTCTTAGACTCTTACTCTGGCCTAATGGTTAAGGTCTTAACTCTTACTCTGGCCTAATGGTTAAGGTCATGACTCTTACTCTGGCCTAATGGTTAAGTTCTTAGCTCTTTCTCTGGCCTAATGCTTACGGTTTTGACTCTTACTCTGGCCTAATGGTTAAGGTCCTAACTCTTACTCTGGCCTAATGGTTAAGGTCATGACTCTTACTCTGGCCTAATGGTTAAGGTCTTAGCTCTTTCTCTGGCCTAATGGTTACGGTCTTAGACTCTTACTCTGGTATACTGGTTAAGGTCTTAACTCTTACTCTGGCCTAATGGTTAAGGTCTTAGACTCTTACTCTGGCCTAATGGTTAAGGTCTTAGACTCTTACTCTGGCCGTATGGTTAAGGTCTAGACTCTTACTCTGGCCTAATGGTTAAGGTCTTAACTCTTACTCTGACCTAATGGTTAAGTTCTTAGACTCTTACTCTGGCCTTATGGTTAAGGTCTTAACTCTTACTCTGGCCTAATGGTTAAGGTCTTAGACTCTTACTCTGGCCTGATCGTTAAGGTCTTAACTCTTACTCTGGCCTAATGGTTAAGGTATTAACTCTTACTCTGGCCTAATGGTTATGGTCTTAGACTCTTACTCTGGCCTAATGGTTAAGGTCTTAGACTCTTACTCTGGCCTAATGGTTAAGGTCTTAAATCTTACTCTGGCCTAATGGTTAAGGTCATGACTCTTACTCTGGCCTAATGGTTGAGGTCTTAGCTTTTTCTCTGGCCTAATGGTTAAGGTGTTGACTCTTACTCTGGCCTAATAGTTAAGGTATTGACTCTTACTCTGGCCTAATGATTAAGGTCTTAACACTTACTCTGGCCTAATGGTTATGGTCTTAGACTCTTACTCTGGCCTAATGGTTAAGGTCTTAAGTCTTACTCTGGCCTAATGGTTAAGGTCATGACTCTTACTCTGGCCTAATGGTTAAGGTCTTAGCTCTTTCTCTGGCCTAATGGTTAAGGTTTTGACTCTTACTCTGGCCGTATGGTTAAGGTCTAGACTCTTACTCTGGCCTAATGGTTAAGGTCTTAACTCTTACTCTGGCCTAATGGTTAAGTTCTTAGACTCTTACTCTGGCCTTATGGTTAAGGTCTTAACTCTTACTCTGGCCTAATGGTTAAGGTCTTAGACTCTTACTCTGGCCTGATCGCTAAGGTCTTAACTCTTACTCTGGCCTACTGGTTAAGGTCTTGACTCTTACTCTGGCCTACTTGTTAAGGTCTTAGCTCTTACTCTGGCCTAATGGTTAAGGTATTAACTCTTACTCTGGCCTAATGGTTAAGGTCTTCGCTTTTTCTCTGGCCTAATGGTTAAGGTCTTGACTCTTACTCTGGCCTAATGGTTAAGGTCTTAAATCTTACTTTGGCCTACTGGTTAAGGTCTTAACTCTTACTCTGGCCTAATGGTTAAGGTCTTAGACTCGTACTCTGGCCTAATGGTTAAGGTCTTAAATCTTACTCTGGCCTACTGGTTAAGGTCCTATCTTTTACTCTGGCCTAGTGGTTAAGGTCTTAGACTCTTACTCTGGCCTAATGGTTAAGGTCTTAGACTCTTACTCTGGCCTGCTGGCTAAGGTCTTAACTCTTACTCTGGCCTAATGGTTAAGGTCTTAGACTCGTACTCTGGCCCAATGGTTAAGGTCTTAACTCCTACTCTGGCCTAATAGTTGAGGTATTAACTCTTACTCTGGCCTAAGGGTTAAGGTCACTCGTACTCTGGCCTAATGGTTAAGGTCTTAACTCTAACTCTGGCCTACTGGTCAAGGTCTTAACTCTTACTCTGGCATAATGGTTAAGGTCCTAGACTCTTACTCTGGCCTAATGGTTAAAGTCTTAGACTCTCACTCTTGCCTAATTGTTAAGGTCTTAACTTTTACTCTGGCCTAATGGTTAAGGTCTTAGACTCTTACTCTGGCCTAATTGGTAAGGTCTAAACTCTTACTCTGGTCTAATGGTTAAGGTCTTAGACGCTTACTCCGGCCTAATGGTTAAGGTCTTAGACTCTTACTCTGGCCTAATGGTTAAGGTCTTAACTCTTATTCTGGCCTACTGGTTAAGGTCTTAACTCTTACTTTGGCCTACTGGTTAAGGTCTTAACTCTTACTCTGGCCTAATGGTTAAGGTCTTAGACTCGTACTCTGGCCTAATGGTTAAGGTCTTAAATCTTACTCTGGCCTACTGGTTAATGTCTTATCTCTTACTCTGGCCTAATGGTTAAGGTCTTAGACTGGTACTCTGGCCTAATGGTTAAGGTCTTAACTCTTACTCTGGCCTAATGGTTAAGGTCTTAGACTCTTACTCTGGCCTAATGGTTAAGGTCTTAACTCTTACTCTGGCCTAATGGTTAAGGTCATGACTCTTACTTTGGCCTAATGGTTAAGTTCTTAGCTCTTTCTCTGGCCTAATGGTTAGGGTTTTGACTCTTACTCTGGCCTAATGGTTAAGGTCTTAACGCTTACTCTGGCCTAATGGTTAAGGTCATGACTCTTACTCTGGCCTAATGGTTAAGGTCTTAGCTCTTTCTCTGGCCTAATGGTTACGGTCTTAGATTCTTACTCTGGCCTACTGGTTAAGGTCTTAACTCTTACTCTGGCCTACTGGTTAAGGACTTAGACTCTTACTCTGGTATACTGGTTAAGGTCTTAACTCTTACTCTGGCCTAATGGTTAAGGTCTTAGACTCTTACACTGGACTAATGGTTAAGGTCTTAGACTCTTACTCTGGCCTAATGGTTAAGCTCTTAGACTGGTACTCTGGCCTAATGGTTAAGGTCTTAACTCTTACTCTGGCCTAATGGTTAAGGTCTTAGACTCTTACTCTGGCCTAATGGTTAAGGTCTTAACTCTTACTCTGGCCTAATGGTTAAGGTCTTAGACTCTTACTCTGGCCTGATCGCTAACTTCTTAACTCTTACTCTGGCCTACTGGTTAAGGTCTTGACTCTTACTCTGGCCTACTTGTTAAGGTCTTAGCTCTTACTCTGGCCTAATGGTTAAGGTATTAACTCTTACTCTGGCCTAATGGTTAAGGTCTTCACTTTTTCTCTGGCCTAATGGTTAAGGTCTTGACTCTTACTCTGGCCTAATGGTTAAGGTCTTAACTCTTACTTTGGCCTACTGGTTAAGGTCTTAACTCTTACTCTGGCCTAATGGTTAAGGTCTTAGACTCGTACTCTGGCCTAATGGTTAAGGTCTTAAATCTTACTCTGGCCTAGTGGTTAAGGTCCTATCTTTTACTCTGGCCTAGTGGTTAAGGTCTTAGACTCTTACTCTGGCCTAATGGTTAAGGTCTTAGACTCTTACTGTGGCCTGCTGGCTAAGGTCTTAACTCTTACTCTGGCCTAATGGTTAAGGTCTTAGACTCGTACTCTGGCCCAATGGTTAAGGTCTTAACTCCTACTCTGGCCTAATGGTTGAGGTATTAACTCTTACTCTGGCCTAAGGGTTAAGGTCACTCGTACTCTGGCCTAATGGTTAAGGTCTTCACTCTAACTCTGGCCTACTGGTCAAGGTCTTAACTCTTACTCTGGCATAATGGTTAAGGTCCTAGACTCTTACTCTGGCCTAATGGTTAAAGTCTTAGACTCTCACTCTTGCCTAATTGTTAAGGTCTTAACTTTTACTCTGGCCTAATGGTTAAGGTCTTAGACTCTTACTCTGGCCTAATTGGTAAGGTCTAAACTCTTACTCTGGTCTAATGGTTAAGGTCTTAGACTCTTACTCTGGCCTAATGGTTAAGGTCTTAGACTCTTACTCTGGCCTAATGGTTAAGGTCTTAACTCTTATTCTGGCCTACTGGTTAAGGTCTTAACTCTTACTTTGGCCTACTGGTTAAGGTCTTAACTCTTACTCAGGCCTACTGGTTAATGTCTTATCTCTTACTCTGGCCTAATGGTTAAGGTCTTAGACTGGTACTCTGGCCTAATGGTTAAGGTCTTAACTCTTACTCTGGCCTAATGGTTAAGGTCTTAGACTCTTACTCTGGCCTAATGGTTAAGGTCTTAACTCTTACTCTGGCCTAATGGTTAAGGTCATGACTCTTACTCTGGCCTAATGGTTAAGTTCTTAGCTCTTTCTCTGGCCTAATGGTTAGGGTTTTGACTCTTACTCTGGCCTAATGGTTAAGGTCTTAACGCTTACTCTGGCCTAATGGTTAAGGTCATGACTCTTACTCTGGCCTAATGGTTAAGGTCTTAGCTCTTTCTCTGGCCTAATGGTTACGGTCTTAGATTCTTACTCTGGCCTACTGGTTAAGGTCTTAACTCTTACTCTGGCCTACTGGTTAAGGACTTAGACTCTTACTCTGGTATACTGGTTAAGGTCTTAACTCTTACTCTGGCCTAATGGTTAAGGTCTTAGACTCTTACACTGGACTAATGGTTAAGGTCTTAGACTCTTACTCTGGCCTAATGGTTAAGGTCTTAGACTGGTACTCTGGCCTAATGGTTAAGGTCTTAACTCTTACTCTGGCCTAATGGTTAAGGTCTTAGACTCTTACTCTGGCCTAATGGTTAAGGTCTTAACTCTTACTCTGGCCTAATGGTTAAGTTCATGACTCTTACTCTGGCCTAATGGTTAAGTTCTTAGCTCTTTCTCAGGTCTAATGGTTAGGGTTTTGACTCTTACTCTGGCCTAATGGTTAAGGTCTTAACTCTTACTCTGGCCTAATGGTTAAGGTCATGACTCTTACTCTGGCCTAATGGTTAAGGTCTTAGCTCTTTCTCTGGCCTAATGGTTACGGTCTTAGATTCTTACTCTGGCCTACTGGTTAAGGTCTTAACTCTTACTCTGGCCTACTGGTTAAGGACTTAGACTCTTACTCTGGTATACTGGTTAAGGTCTTAACTCTTACTCTGGCCTAATGGTTAAGGTCTTAGACTCTTACTCTGGCCTAATGGTTAAGGTCTTAGACTCTTACTCTGGACTAATGGTTAAGGTCTTAGACTCTTACTCTGGCCTAATGGTTAAGGTCTTAGACTGGTACTCTGGCCTAATGGTTAAGGTCTTAACTCTTACTCTGGCCTAATGGTTAAGGTCTTAGACTCTTACTCTGGCCTTATGGTTAAGGTCTTAACTCTTACTCTGGCCTAATGGTCAAGGTCTTAGACTCTTACTCTGGCCTAATGGTTAAGGTCTTAACTCTTACTCTGGCCTACTGGTTAAGGTCTTGACTCTTACTCTGGCCTACTTGTTAAGGTCTTAGCTCTTACTCTGGCCTAATGGTTAAGGTATTAACTCTTACTCTGGCCTAATGGTTAAGGTCTTCGCTTTTTCTCTGGCCTAATGGTTAAGGTCTTGACTCTTACTCTGGCCTACTGGTTAAGGTCTTAACTCTTACTCTGGCCTAATGGTTAAGGTCTTAGACTTTTACTCTGGCCTAATGGTTATGGTCTTAACTCTTACTCTGGCCTAATGGTTAAGGTCATGACTCTTACTCTGGCCTAATGGTTAAGTTCTTAGCTCTTTCTCTGGCCTAATGCTTACGGTTTTGACTCTTACTCTGGCCTAATGGTTAAGGTCTTAACTCTTACTCTGGCCTAATGGTTATGGTCTTAACTCCTACTCTGGCCTAATGGTTATGGTCTTAACTCTTACTCTGGCCTAATGGTTAAGGTCTTAACTCTTATTCTGGCCTACTGGTTAAGGTCTTAACTCTTACTCTGGCCTAATGGTTAAGGTCTTAGACTTTTACTCTGGGCTAATGGTTAAGGTCTTAACTCTTACTTTGGCCTACTGTTTAAGGTCTTAACTCTTACTCTGGCCTAATGGTTAAGGTCTTAGACTCGTACTCTGGCCTAATGGTTAAGGTCTTAAATCTTACTCTGGCCTACTGGTTAAGGTCCTATCTTTTACTCTGGCCTAGTGGTTAAGGTCTTAGACTGGTACTCTGGCCTAATGGTTAAGGTCTTAACTCTTACTCTGGCCTAATGGTTAAGGTCTTAGACTCTTACTCTGGCCTAATGGTTAAGGTCTTAACTCTTACTCTGGCCTAATGGTTAAGGTCATGACTCTTACTCTGGCCTAATGGTTAAGTTCTTAGCTCTTTCTCTGGCCTAATGCTTACGGTTTTGACTCTTACTCTGGCCTAATGGTTAAGGTCTTAACTCTTACTCTGGCCTAATGGTTAAGGTCATGACTCTTACTCTGGCCTAATGGTTAAGGTCTTAGCTCTTTCTCTGGCCTAATGGTTACGGTCTTAGACTCTTACTCTGGTATACTGGTTAAGGTCTTAACTCTTACTCTGGCCTAATGGTTAAGGTCTTAGACTCTTACTCTGGCCTAATGGTTAAGGTCTTAGACTCTTACTCTGGCCTAATGGTTAAGGTCTTAGACTCTTACTCTGGCCGTATGGTTAAGGTCTAGACTCTTACTCTGGCCTAATGGTTAAGGTCTTAACTCTTACTCTGACCTAATGGTTAAGTTCTTAGACTCTTACTCTGGCCTTACGGTTAAGGTCTTAACTCTTACTCTGGCCTAATGGTCAAGGTCTTAGACTCTTACTCTGGCCTGATCGTTAAGGTCTTAACTCTTACTCTGGCCTAATGGTTAAGGTCTTAGCTTTTTCTCTGGCCTAATGGTTAAGGTCTTGACTCTTACTCTGGCCTAATAGTTAAGGTATTGACTCTTACTCTGGCCTAATGATTAAGGTCTTAACTCTTACTCTGGCCTAATGGTTATGGTCTTAGACTCTTACTCTGGCCTAATCGTTAAGGTCTTAACTCTTACTCTGGCCTAATGGTTAAGGTCTTAGACTCTTACTCTGGCCTAATGGTTAAGGTCTTAAATCTTACTCTGGCCTAATGGTTAAGGTCATGACTCTTACTCTGGCCTAATGGTTGAGGTCTTAGCTTTTTCTCTGGCCTAATGGTTAAGGTCTTGACTCTTACTCTGGCCTAATGGTTAAGGTCTTAACTCTTACTCTGGCCTAATGGTTAAGGTCATGACTCTTACTCTGGCCTAATGGTTAAGTTCTTAGCTCTTTCTCTGGCCTAATGGTTAGGGTTTTGACTCTTACTCTGGCCTAATGGTTAAGGTCTTAACTCTTACTCTGGCCTAATGGTTAAGGTCATGACTCTTACTCTGGCCTAATGGTTAAGGTCTTAGCTCTTTCTCTGGCCTAATGGTTACAGTCTTAGATTCTTACTCTGGCCTACTGGTTAAGGTCTTAACTCTTACTCTGGCCTACTGGTTAAGGACTTAGACTCTTACTCTGGTATACTGGTTAAGGTCTTAACTCTTACTCTGGCCTAATGGTTAAGGTCTTAGACTCTTACTCTGGACTAATGGTTAAGGTCTTAGACTCTTACTCTGGCCTAATGGTTAAGGTCTTAGACTGGTACTCTGGCCTAATGGTTAAGGTCTTAACTCTTACTCTGGCCTAATGGGTAAGGTCTTAGACTCTTACTGTGGCCTAATGGTTAAGGTCTTAACTCTTTCTCAGGTCTAATGGTTAAGGCCATGACTCTTACTCTGGCCTAATGGTTAAGTTCTTAGCTCTTTCTCAGGTCTAATGGTTAGGGTTTTGACTCTTACTCTGGCCTAATGGTTAAGGTCTTAACTCTTACTCTGGCCTAATGGTTAAGGTCATGACTCTTACTCTGGCCTAATGGTTAAGGTCTTAGCTCTTTCTCTGGCCTAATGGTTACGGTCTTAGATTCTTACTCTGGCCTACTGGTTAAGGTCTTAACTCTTACTCTGGCCTACTGGTTAAGGACTTAGACTCTTAATCTGGTATACTGGTTAAGGTCTTAACTCTTACTCTGGCCTAATGGTTAAGGTCTTAGACTCTTACTCTGGCCTAATGGTTAAGGTCTTAGACTCTTACTCTGGACTAATGGTTAAGGTCTTAGACTCTTACTCTGGCCTAATGGTTAAGGTCTTAGACTGGTACTCTGGCCTAATGGTTAAGGTCTTAACTCTTACTCTGGCCTAATGGTTAAGGTCTTAGACTCTTACTCTGGCCTTATGGTTAAGGTCTTAACTCTTACTCTGGCCTAATGGTCAAGGTCTTAGACTCTTACTCTGGCCTAATGGTTAAGGTCTTAACTCTTACTCTGGCCTACTGGTTAAGGTCTTGACTCTTACTCTGGCCTACTTGTTAAGGTCTTAGCTCTTACTCTGGCCTAATGGTTAAGGTATTAACTCTTACTCTGGCCTAATGGTTAAGGTCTTAGCTTTTTCTCTGGCCTAATGGTTAAGGTCTTGACTCTTACTCTGGCCTAATAGTTAAGGTATTGACTCTTACTCTGGCCTAATGATTAAGGTCTTAACTCTTACTCTGGCCTAATGGTTATGGTCTTAACTCTTACTCTGGCCTAATGGTTAAGGTCTTAACTCTTACTCTGGCCTAATGGTTAAGGTCTTAACTCTTACTCTGGCCTAATGGTTAAGGTCTTAGACTTTTACTCTGGCCTAATAGTTAAGGTCTTAACTCTTACTTTGGCCTACTGTTTAAGGTCTTAACTCTTACTCTGGCCTAATGGTTAAGGTCTTAGACTCGTACTCTGGCCTAATGGTTAAGGTCTTAAATCTTACTCTGGCCTACTGGTTAAGGTCCTATCTTTTACTCTGGCCTAGTGGTTAAGGTCGTAGACTGGTACTCTGGCCTAATGGTTAAGGTCTTAACTCTTACTCTGGCCTAATGGTTAAGGTCTTAGACTCTTACTCTGGCCTAATGGTTAAGGTCTTAACTCTTACTCTGGCCTAATGGTTAAGGTCATGACTCTTACTCTGGCCTAATGGATAAGTTCTTAGCTCTTTCTCTGGCCTAATGCTTACGGTTTTGACTCTTACTCTGGCCTAATGGTTAAGGTCTTAACTCTTACTCTGGCCTAATGGTTAAGGTCATGACTCTTACTCTGGCCTAATGGTTAAGGTCTTAGCTCTTTCTCTGGCCTAATGGTTACGGTCTTAGACTCTTACTCTGGTATACTGGTTAAGGTCTTAACTCTTACTATGGCCTAATGGTTAAGGTCTTAGACTCTTACTCTGGCCTAATGGTTAAGGTCTTAGACTCTTACTCTGGCCGTATGGTTAAGGTCTAGACTCTTACTCTGGCCTAATGGTTAAGGTCTTAACTCTTACTCTGACCTAATGGTTAAGTTCTTAGACTCTTACTCTGGCCTTATGGTTAAGGTCTTAACTCTTACTCTGGCCTAATGGTTAAGGTCTTAGACTCTTACTCTGGCCTGATCGTTAAGGTCTTAACTCTTACTCTGGCCTAATGGTTAAGGTATTAACTCTTACTCTGGCCTAATGGTTAAGGTCTTAGCTTTTTCTCTGGCCTAATGGTTAAGGTCTTGACTCTTACTCTGGCCTAATAGTTAAGGTATTGACTCTTACTCTGGCCTAATGATTAAGGTCTTAACTCTTACTCTGGCCTAATGGTTTTGGTCTTAGACTCTTACTCTGGCCTAATGGTTAAGGTCTTAAATCTTACTCTGGCCTAATGGTTAAGGTCATGACTCTTACTCTGGCCTAATGGTTAAGGTCTTAGCTTTTTCTCTGGCCTAATGGTTAAGGTCTTGACTCTTACTCTGGCCTAATAGTTAAGGTATTGACTCTTACTCTGGCCTAATGATTACGGTCTTAACACTTACTCTGGCCTAATGGTTATGGTCTTAGACTCTTACTCTGGCCTAATGGTTAAGGTCTTAAGTCTTACTCTGGCCTAATGGTTAAGGTCATGACTCTTACTCTGGCCTAATGGTTAAGGTCTTAGCTCTTTCTCTGGCCTAATGGTTAAGGTTTTGACTCTTACTCTGGCCCAATGGTTAAGGTCTTAACTCTTACTCTGGCCTAATGGTTAAGGTCATGACTCTTACTCTGGCCTAATGGTTAAGGTCTTAGCTCTTACTCTGGCCTAATGGTTAAGGTCTTAACTCTTACTCTGGCCTAATGGTTGATGTCTTAATTCTTACTCTGGCCTACTGGTTAAGTTCTTAACTCTTACTCTGGCCTACTGGTTAAGGTCTTAGACTCTTACTCTGGCCTAATGGTTAAAGTCTTAACTCTTACTCTGGCCTACTGGTTAAGGTCTTAACTCTTACTCTGGCCTACTGGTTAAGGACTTAGACTCTTACTCTGGCCTAATGGTTAAGTTCTTAACTCTTACTCTGGCCTACTGGTTAAGGTCATGACTCTTACTCTGGCCTAATGGTTAAGGTCTTAGCTCTTACTCTGGCCTAATGGTTAAGGGTTTGACTCTTACTCTAGCCTAATGGTTAAGGTTTTAACTCTTACTCTGCCCTAATGGTTAAGGTCTTAGGCTCTTACTCTGGCCTAATGGTTAAGGTCTTAGACTTTTAATCTGGCCTAATGATTAAGGTCTTAACTCTTACTCTGGCCTAATGGTTAAGGTCTTAACTCTTTCTCTGGCCTAATGGTTAAGGTCTTAGACTCTTACTCTGGCCTACTGGTTAAGGTCTTAGACTCTTACTCTGGCCTACAGGTTAAGGTCTTAGCTCTTACTCTGGCCTAATGGTTAAGGTCTTAACTCTTACTCTGGCCTAATGGTTAAGGTCATGACTCTTACTCTGGCCTAATGGTTAAGGTCTTAGCTCTTTCTCTGGCCTAATGGTTACGGTCTTAGACTCTTACTCTGGTATACTGGTTAAGGTCTTAACTCTTACTCTGGCCTAATGGTTAAGGTCTTAGACTCTTACTCTGGCCTAATGGTTAAGGTCTAGACTCTTACTCTGGCCTAATGGTTAAGGTCTTAACTCTTACTCTGGCCTAATGGTTAAGTTCTTAGACTCTTACTCTGGACTTATGGTTAAGGTCTTAACTCTTACTCTGGCCTAATGGTTAAGGTCTTAGACTCTTACTCTGGCCTGCTCGTTAAGGTCTTAACTCTTACTCTGGCCTACTAGTTAAGGTCTTGACTCTTACTCTGGCCTACTTGTTAAGGTCTTAGCTTTTTCTCTGGCCTAATGGTTAAGGTCTTGACTCTTACTCTGGCCTAATGGTTAAGGTCTTAACTCTTACTTTGGCCTACTGGTTAAGGTCTTAACTCTTACTCTGGCCTAATGGTTAAGGTCTTAGACTCGTACTCTGGCCTAATGGTTAAGGTCTTAAATCTTACTCTGGCCTACTGGTTAAGGTCCTATCTTTTACTCTGGGCTAGTGGTTAAGGTCTTAGACTGGTACTCTGGCCTAATGGTTAAGGTCTTAACACTTACTCTGGCCTAATGGTTAAGGTCTTAGACTCTTACTCTGGCCTAATGGTTAAGGTCTTAATTCTTACTCTTGCCTAATGGTTAAGGTCATGACTCTTACTCTGGCCTAATGGTTAAGTTCTTAGCTCTTTCTCTGGCCTAATGGTTACGGTTTTGACTCTTACTCTGGCCTAATGGTTAAGGTCTTAACTCTTACTCTGGCCTAATGGTTAAGGTCATGACTCTTACTCTGGCCTAATGGTTAAGGTCTTAGCTCTTTCTCTGGCCTAATGGTTACGGTCTCAGACTCTTACTCTGGTATACTGGTTAAGGTCTTAACTCTTACTCTGGCCTAATGGTTAAGGTCTTAGACTCTTACTCTGGCCTAATGGTTAAGGTCTTAGACTCTTACTCTGGCCGTATGGTTAAGGTCTAGACTCTTACTCTGGCCTAATGGTTAAGGTCTTAACTCTTACTCTGGCCTAATCGTTAAGTTCTTAGACTCTTACTCTGGCCTTATGGTTAAGGTCTTAACTCTTACTCTGGCCTAATGGTTAAGGTCTTAGACTCTTACTCTGGCCTGATCGTTAAGGTCTTAACTCTTACTCTGGCCTACTGGTTAAGGTCTTGACTCTTACTCTGGCCTACTTGTTAAGGTCTTAGCTCTTACTCTGGCCTAATGGTTAAGTTCTTAGACTCTTACTCTGGCCTTATGGTTAAGGTCTTAACTCTTACTCTGGCCTAATGGTTAAGGTCTTAGACTCTTACTCTGGCCTGATCGTTAAGGTCTTAACTCTTACTCTGGCCTACTAGTTAAGGTCTTGACTCTTACTCTGGCCTACTTGTTAAGGTCTTAGCTCTTACTCTGGCCTAATGGTTAAGGTATTAACTCTTACTCTGGCCTAATGGTTAAGGTCTTAGCTTTTTCTCTGGCCTAATGGTTAAGGTCTTGACTCTTACTCTGGCCTAATGGTTAAGGTCTTAACTGTTACTTTGGCCTACTGGTTAAGGTCTTAACTCTTACTCTGGCCTAATGGTTAAGGTCTTAGACTCGTACTCTGGCCTAATGGTTAAGGTCTTAAATCTTACTCTGGCCTACTGGTTAAGGTCCTATCTTTTACTCTGGCCTAGTGGTTAAGGTCTTAGACTCTTACTCTGGCCTAATGGTTAAGGTCTTAGACTCTTACTCTGGCCTAATGGTTAAGGTCATGACTCTTACTCTGGCCTAATGGTTAAGGTCTTAGCTCTTTCTCTGGCCTAATGGTTACGGTCTTAGACTCTTACTCTGGTATACTGGTTAAGGTCTTAACTCTTACTATGGCCTAATGGTTAAGGTCTTAGACTCTTACTCTGGCCTAATGGTTAAGGTCTTAGACTCTTACTCTGGCCGTATGGTTAAGGTCTAGACTCTTACTCTGGCCTAATGGTTAAGGTCTTAACTCTTACTCTGACCTAATGGTTAAGTTCTTAGACTCTTACTCTGGCCTTATGATTAAGGTCTTAACTCTTACTCTGGCCTAATGGTTAAGGTCTTAGACTCTTACTCTGGCCTGATCGTTAAGGTCTTAACTCTTACTCTGGCCTAATGGTTAAGGTATTAACTCTTACTCTGGCCTAATGGTTAAGGTCTTAGCTTTTTCTCTGGCCTAATGGTTAAGGTCTTGACTCTTACTCTGGCCTAATAGTTAAGGTATTGACTCTTACTCTGGCCTAATGATTAAGGTCTTAACTCTTACTCTGGCCTAATGGTTTTGGTCTTAGACTCTTACTCTGGCCTAATCGTTAAGGTCTTAACTCTTACTCTGGCCTAATGGTTAAGGTCTTAGACTCTTACTCTGGCCTAATGGTTAAGGTCTTAAATCTTACTCTGGCCTAATGGTTAAGGTCATGACTCTTACTCTGGCCTAATGGTTAAGGTCTTACCTTTTTCTCTGGCCTAATGGTTAAGGTCTTGACTCTTACTCTGGCCTAATAGTTAAGGTATTGACTCTTACTCTGGCCTAATGATTACGGTCTTAACACTTACTCTGGCCTAATGGTTATGGTCTTAGACTCTTACTCTGGCCTAATGGTTAAGGTCTTAAGTCTTACTCTGGCCTAATGGTTAAGGTCATGACTCTTACTCTGGCCTAATGGTTAAGGTCTTAGCTCTTTCTCTGGCCTAATGGTTAAGGTTTTGACTCTTACTCTGGCCCAATGGTTAAGGTCTTAACTCTTACTCTGGCCTAATGGTTAAGGTCATGACTCTTACTCTGGCCTAATGGTTAAGGTCTTAGCTCTTACTCTGGCCTAATGGTTAAGGTCTTAACTCTTACTCTGGCCTAATGGTTAAGGTCTTAGCTCTTTCTCTGGCCTAATGGTTACGGTCTTAGACTCTTACTCTGGTATACTGGTTAAGGTCTTAACTCTTACTATGGCCTAATGGTTAAGGTCTTAGACTCTTACTCTGGCCTAATGGTTAAGGTCTTAGACTCTTACTCTGGCCGTATGGTTAAGGTCTAGACTCTTACTCTGGCCTAATCGTTAAGGTCTTAACTCTTACTCTGACCTAATGGTTAAGTTCTTAGACTCTTACTCTGGCCTTATGATTAAGGTCTTAACTCTTACTCTGGCCTAATGGTTAAGGTCTTAGACTCTTACTCTGGCCTGATCGTTAAGGTCTTAACTCTTACTCTGGCCTAATGGTTAAGGTATTAACTCTTACTCTGGCCTAATGGTTAAGGTCTTAGCTTTTTCTCTGGCCTAATGGTTAAGGTCTTGACTCTTACTCTGGCCTAATAGTTAAGGTATTGACTCTTACTCTGGCCTAATGATTAAGGTCTTAACTCTTACTCTGGCCTAATGGTTTTGGTCTTAGACTCTTACTCTGGCCTAATCGTTAAGGTCTTAACTCTTACTCTGGCCTAATGGTTAAGGTTTTAGACTCTTACTCTGGCCTAATGGTTAAGGTCTTAAATCTTACTCTGGCCTAATGGTTAAGGTCATGACTCTTACTCTGGCCTAATGGTTAAGGTCTTAGCTTTTTCTCTGGCCTAATGGTTAAGGTCTTGACTCTTACTCTGGCCTAATAGTTAAGGTATTGACTCTTACTCTGGCCTAATGATTACGGTCTTAACACTTACTCTGGCCTAATGGTTATGGTCTTAGACTCTTACTCTGGCCTAATGGTTAAGGTCTTAAGTCTTACTCTGGCCTAATGGTTAAGGTCTTAATTCTTACTCTTGCCTAATGGTTAAGGTCATGACTCTTACTCTGGCCTAATGGTTAAGTTCTTAGCTCTTTCTCTGGCCTAATGGTTACGGTTTTGACTCTTACTCTGGCCTAATGGTTAAGGTCTTAACTCTTACTCTGGCCTAATGGTTAAGGTCATGACTCTTACTCTGGCCTAATGGTTAAGGTCTTAGCTCTTTCTCTGGCCTAATGGTTACGGTCTCAGACTCTTACTCTGGTATACTGGTTAAGGTCTTAACTCTTACTCTGGCCTAATGGTTAAGGTCTTAGACTCTTACTCTGGCCTAATGGTTAAGGTCTTAGACTCTTACTCTGGCCGTATGGTTAAGGTCTAGACTCTTACTCTGGCCTAATGGTTAAGGTCTTAACTCTTACTCTGGCCTAATCGTTAAGTTCTTAGACTCTTACTCTGGCCTTATGGTTAAGGTCTTAACTCTTACTCTGGCCTAATGGTTAAGGTCTTAGACTCTTACTCTGGCCTGATCGTTAAGGTCTTAACTCTTACTCTGGCCTACTGGTTAAGGTCTTGACTCTTACTCTGGCCTACTTGTTAAGGTCTTAGCTCTTACTCTGGCCTAATGGTTAAGTTCTTAGACTCTTACTCTGGCCTTATGGTTAAGGTCTTAACTCTTACTCTGGCCTAATGGTTAAGGTCTTAGACTCTTACTCTGGCCTGATCGTTAAGGTCTTAACTCTTACTCTGGCCTACTAGTTAAGGTCTTGACTCTTACTCTGGCCTACTTGTTAAGGTCTTAGCTCTTACTCTGGCCTAATGGTTAAGGTATTAACTCTTACTCTGGCCTAATGGTTAAGGTCTTAGCTTTTTCTCTGGCCTAATGGTTAAGGTCTTGACTCTTACTCTGGCCTAATGGTTAAGGTCTTAACTGTTACTTTGGCCTACTGGTTAAGGTCTTAACTCTTACTCTGGCCTAATGGTTAAGGTCTTAGACTCGTACTCTGGCCTAATGGTTAAGGTCTTAAATCTTACTCTGGCCTACTGGTTAAGGTCCTATCTTTTACTCTGGCCTAGTGGTTAAGGTCTTAGACTCTTACTCTGGCCTAATGGTTAAGGTCTTAGACTCTTACTCTGGCCTAATGGTTAAGGTCATGACTCTTACTCTGGCCTAATGGTTAAGGTCTTAGCTCTTTCTCTGGCCTAATGGTTACGGTCTTAGACTCTTACTCTGGTATACTGGTTAAGGTCTTAACTCTTACTATGGCCTAATGGTTAAGGTCTTAGACTCTTACTCTGGCCTAATGTTTAAGGTCTTAGACTCTTACTCTGGCCGTATGGTTAAGGTCTAGACTCTTACTCTGGCCTAATGGTTAAGGTCTTAACTCTTACTCTGACCTAATGGTTAAGTTCTTAGACTCTTACTCTGGCCTTATGATTAAGGTCTTAACTCTTACTCTGGCCTAATGGTTAAGGTCTTAGACTCTTACTCTGGCCTGATCGTTAAGGTCTTAACTCTTACTCTGGCCTAATGGTTAAGGTATTAACTCTTACTCTGGCCTAATGGTTAAGGTCTTAGCTTTTTCTCTGGCCTAATGGTTAAGGTCTTGACTCTTACTCTGGCCTAATAGTTAAGGTATTGACTCTTACTCTGGCCTAATGATTAAGGTCTTAACTCTTACTCTGGCCTAATGGTTTTGGTCTTAGACTCTTACTCTGGCCTAATCGTTAAGGTCTTAACTCTTACTCTGGCCTAATGGTTAAGGTCTTAGACTCTTACTCTGGCCTAATGGTTAAGGTCTTAAATCTTACTCTGGCCTAATGGTTAAGGTCATGACTCTTACTCTGGCCTAATGGTTAAGGTCTTACCTTTTTCTCTGGCCTAATGGTTAAGGTCTTGACTCTTACTCTGGCCTAATAGTTAAGGTATTGACTCTTACTCTGGCCTAATGATTACGGTCTTAACACTTACTCTGGCCTAATGGTTATGGTCTTAGACTCTTACTCTGGCCTAATGGTTAAGGTCTTAAGTCTTACTCTGGCCTAATGGTTAAGGTCATGACTCTTACTCTGGCCTAATGGTTAAGGTCTTAGCTCTTTCTCTGGCCTAATGGTTAAGGTTTTGACTCTTACTCTGGCCCAATGGTTAAGGTCTTAACTCTTACTCTGGCCTAATGGTTAAGGTCATGACTCTTACTCTGGCCTAATGGTTAAGGTCTTAGCTCTTACTCTGGCCTAATGGTTAAGGTCTTAACTCTTACTCTGGCCTAATGGTTAAGGTCTTAGCTCTTTCTCTGGCCTAATGGTTACGGTCTTAGACTCTTACTCTGGTATACTGGTTAAGGTCTTAACTCTTACTATGGCCTAATGGTTAAGGTCTTAGACTCTTACTCTGGCCTAATGGTTAAGGTCTTAGACTCTTACTCTGGCCGTATGGTTAAGGTCTAGACTCTTACTCTGGCCTAATCGTTAAGGTCTTAACTCTTACTCTGACCTAATGGTTAAGTTCTTAGACTCTTACTCTGGCCTTATGATTAAGGTCTTAACTCTTACTCTGGCCTAATGGTTAAGGTCTTAGACTCTTACTCTGGCCTGATCGTTAAGGTCTTAACTCTTACTCTGGCCTAATGGTTAAGGTATTAACTCTTACTCTGGCCTAATGGTTAAGGTCTTAGCTTTTTCTCTGGCCTAATGGTTAAGGTCTTGACTCTTACTCTGGCCTAATAGTTAAGGTATTGACTCTTACTCTGGCCTAATGATTAAGGTCTTAACTCTTACTCTGGCCTAATGGTTTTGGTCTTAGACTCTTACTCTGGCCTAATCGTTAAGGTCTTAACTCTTACTCTGGCCTAATGGTTAAGGTCTTAGACTCTTACTCTGGCCTAATGGTTAAGGTCTTAAATCTTACTCTGGCCTAATGGTTAAGGTCATGACTCTTACTCTGGCCTAATGGTTAAGGTCTTAGCTTTTTCTCTGGCCTAATGGTTAAGGTCTTGACTCTTACTCTGGCCTAATAGTTAAGGTATTGACTCTTACTCTGGCCTAATGATTACGGTCTTAACACTTACTCTGGCCTAATGGTTATGGTCTTAGACTCTTACTCTGGCCTAATGGTTAAGGTCTTAAGTCTTACTCTGGCCTAATGGTTAAGGTCATGACTCTTACTCTGGCCTAATGGTTAAGGTCTTAGCTCTTTCTCTGGCCTAATGGTTAAGGTTTTGACTCTTACTCTGGCCCAATGGTTAAGGTCTTAACTCTTACTCTGGCCTAATGGTTAAGGTCATGACTCTTACTCTGGCCTAATGGTTAAGGTCTTAGCTCTTACTCTGGCCTAATGGTTAAGGTCTTAACTCTTACTCTGGCCTAATGGTTGATGTCTTAATTCTTACTCTGGCCTACTGGTTAAGTTCTTAACTCTTACTCTGGCCTACTGGTTAAGGTCTTAGACTCTTACTCTGGCCTAATGGTTAAAGTCTTAACTCTTACTCTGGCCTACTGGTTAAGGTCTTAACTCTTACTCTGGCCTACTGGTTAAGGACTTAGACTCTTACTCTGGCCTAATGGTTAAGTTCTTAACTCTTACTCTGGCCTACTGGTTAAGGTCATGACTCTTACTCTGGCCTAATGGTTAAGGTCTTAGCTCTTACTCTGGCCTAATGGTTAAGGGTTTGACTCTTACTCTAGCCTAATGGTTAAGGTTTTAACTCTTACTCTGCCCTAATGGTTAAGGTCTTAGGCTCTTACTCTGGCCTAATGGTTAAGGTCTTAGACTTTTAATCTGGCCTAATGGTTAAGGTCTTAACTCCTACTCTGGCCTAATGGTTAAGGTCTTAACTCTTTCTCTGGCCTAATGGTTAAGGTCTTAGACTCTTACTCTGGCCTACTGGTTAAGGTCTTAGACTCTTACTCTGGCCTACAGGTTAAGGTCTTAGCTCTTACTCTGGCCTAATGGTTAAGGTCTTAACTCTTACTCTGGCCTAATGGTTAAGGTCATGACTCTTACTCTGGCCTAATGGTTAAGGTCTTAGCTCTTTCTCTGGCCTAATGGTTACGGTCTTAGACTCTTACTCTGGTATACTGGTTAAGGTCTTAACTCTTACTCTGGCCTAATGGTTAAGGTCTTAGACTCTTACTCTGGCCTAATGGTTAAGGTCTAGACTCTTACTCTGGCCTAATGGTTAAGGTCTTAACTCTTACTCTGGCCTATTGGTTAAGTTCTTAGACTCTTACTCTGGCCTTATGGTTAAGGTCTTAACTCTTACTCTGGCCTAATGGTTAAGGTCTTAGACTCTTACTCTGGCCTGATCGTTAAGGTCTTAACTCTTACTCTGGCCTACTGGTTAAGGTCTTGACTCTTACTCTGGCCTACTTGTTAAGGTCTTAGCTTTTTCTCTGGCCTAATGGTTAAGGTCTTGACTCTTACTCTGGCCTAATGGTTAAGGTCTTAACTCTTACTTTGGCCTACTGGTTAAGGTCTTAACTCTTACTCTGGCCTAATGGTTAAGGTCTTAGACTCGTACTCTGGCCTAATGGTTAAGGTCTTAAATCTTACTCTGGCCTACTGGTTAAGGTCCTATCTTTTACTCTGGGCTAGTGGTTAAGGTCTTAGACTGGTACTCTGGCCTAATGGTTAAGGTCTTAACACTTACTCTGGCCTAATGGTTAAGGTCTTAGACTCTTACTCTGGCCTAATGGTTAAGGTCTTAACTCTTACTCTTGCCTAATGGTTAAGGTCTTGACTCTTACTCTGGCCTAATGGTTAAGTTCTTAGCTCTTTCTCTGGCCTAATGGTTACGGTTTTGACTCTTACTCTGGCCTAATGGTTAAGGTCTTAACTCTTACTCTGGCCTAATGGTTAAGGTCATGACTCTTACTCTGGCCTAATGGTTAAGGTCTTAGCTCTTTCTCTGGCCTAATGGTTACGGTCTTAGACTCTTACTCTGGTATACTGGTTAAGGTCTTAACTCTTACTCTGGCCTAATGGTTAAGGTCTTAGACTCTTACTCCGGCCTAATGGTTAAGGTCTTAGACTCTTACTCTGGCCGTATGGTTAAGGTCTAGACTCTTACTCTGGCCTAATGGTTAAGGTCTTAACTCTTACTCTGGCCTAATGGTTAAGTTCTTAGACTCTTACTCTGGCCTTATGGTTAAGGTCTTCACTCTTACTCTGGCCTAATGGTTAAGGTCTTAGACTCTTACTCTGGCCTGATCGTTAAGGTCTTAACTCTTACTCTGGCCTACTGGTTAAGGTCTTGACTCTTACTCTGGCCTACTTGTTAAGGTCTTAGCTCTTACTCTGGCCTAATGGTTAGGTTCTTAGACTCTTACTCTGGCCTTATGGTTAAGGTCTTAACTCTTACTCTGGCCTAATGGTTAAGGTCTTAGACTCTTACTCTGGCCTGATCGTTAAGGTCTTAACTCTTACTCTGGGCTACTGGTTAAGGTCTTGACTCTTACTCTGGCCTACTTGTTAAGGTCTTAGCTCTTACTCTGGCCTAATGGTTAAGGTATTAACTCTTACTCTGGCCTAATGGTTAAGGTCTTAGCTTTTTCTCTGGCCTAATGGTTAAGGTCTTGACTCTTACTCTGGCCTAATGGTTAAGGTCTTAACTCTTACTTTGGCCTACTGGTTAAGGTCTTAACTCTTACTCTGGCCTAATGGTTAAGGTCTTAGACTCGTACTCTGGCCTAATGGTTAAGGTCTTAAATCTTACTCTGGCCTACTGGTTAAGGTCCTATCTTTTACTCTGGCCTAGTGGTTAAGGTCTTAGACTCTTACTCTGGCCTAATGGTTAAGGTCTTAGACTCTTACTCTGGCCTGCTGGCTAAGGTCTTAACTCTTACTCTGGCCTAATTGTTAAGGTCTTAGACTCGTACTCTGGCCCAATGGTTAAGGTCTTAACTCCTACTCTGGCCTAATGGTTGAGGTATTAACTCTTACTCTGGCCTAAGGGTTAAGGTCACTCGTACTCTGGCCTAATGGTTAAGGTCTTAACTCTAACTCTGGCCTACTGGTCAAGGTCTTAACTCTTACTCTGGCATAATGGTTAAGGTCCTAGACTCTTACTCTGGCCTAATGGTTAAAGTCTTAGACTCTCACTCTTGCCTAATTGTTAAGGTCTTAACTTTTACTCTGGCCTAATGGTTAAGGTCTTAGACTCTTACTCTGGCCTAATGGTTAAAGTCTTAGACTCTCACTCTTGCCTAATTGTTAAGGTCTTAACTTTTACTCTGGCCTAATGGTTAAGGTCTTAGACTCTTACTCTGGCCTAATTGTTAAGGTCTAAACTCTTACTCTGGTCTAATGGTTAAGGTCTTAGACTCTTACTCTGGCCTAATGGTTAAGGTCTTAGACTCTTACTCTGGCCTAATGGTTAAGGTCTTAACTCTTATTCTGGCCTACTGGTTAAGGTCTTAACTCTTACTTTGGCCTACTGGTTAAGGTCTTAACTCTTACTCTGGCCTAATGGTTAAGGTCTTAGACTCGTACTCTGGCCTAATGGTTAAGGTCTTAGACTCTTACTCTGGCCTAATGGTTAAGGTCTTAGACTCTTACTCTGGCCTAATGGTTAAGGTCTTAACTCTTATTCTGGCCTACTGGTTAAGGTCTTAACTCTTACTTTGGCCTACTGGTTAAGGTCTTAACTCTTACTCTGGCCTAATGGTTAAGGTCTTAGACTCGTACTCTGGCCTAATGGTTAAGGTCTTAAATCTTACTCTGGCCTACTGGTTAATGTCTTATCTCTTACTCTGGCCTAATGGTTAAGGTCTTAGACTGGTACTCTGGCCTAATGGTTAAGGTCTTAACTCTTACTCTGGCCTAATGGTTAAGGTCTTAGACTCTTACTCTGGCCTAATGGTTAAGGTCTTAACTCTTACTCTGGCCTAATGGTTAAGGTCATGACTCTTACTCTGGCCTAATGGTTAAGTTCTTAGCTCTTTCTCTGGCCTAATGGTTAGGGTTTTGACTCTTACTCTGGCCTAATGGTTAAGGTCTTAACTCTTACTCTGGCCTAATGGTTACGGTCTTAGATTCTTACTCTGGTATACTGGTTAAGGTCTTAACTCTTACTCTGGCCTAATGGTTAAGGTCTTAGACTCTTACACTGGACTAATGGTTAAGGTCTTAGACTCTTACTCTGGCCTAATGGTTAAGGTCTTAGACTGGTACTCTGGCCTAATGGTTAAGGTCTTAACTCTTACTCTGGCCTAATGGTTAAGGTCTTAGACTCTTACTCTGGCCTAATGGTTAAGGTCTTAACTCTTACTCTGGCCTAATGGTTAAGGTCATGACTCTTACTCTGGCCTAATGGTTAAGTTCTTAGCTCTTTCTCAGGTCTAATGGTTAGGGTTTTGACTCTTACTCTGGCCTAATGGTTAAGGTCTTAACTCTTACTCTGGCCTAATGGTTAAGGTCATGACTCTTACTCTGGCCTAATGGTTAAGGTCTTAGCTCTTTCTCTGGCCTAATGGTTACGGTCTTAGATTCTTACTCTGGCCTACTGGTTCAGGTCTTAACTCTTACTCTGGCCTACTGGTTAAGGACTTAGACTCTTACTCTGGTATACTGGTTAAGGTCTTAACTCTTACTCTGGCCTAATGGTTAAGGTCTTAGACTCTTACTCTGGCCTAATGGTTAAGGTCTTAGACTCTTACTCTGGACTAATGGTTAAGGTCTTAGACTCTTACTCTGGCCTAATGGTTAAGGTCTTAGACTGGTACTCTGGCCTAATGGTTAAGGTCTTAACTCTTACTCTGGCCTAATGGTTAAGGTCTTAGACTCTTACTCTGGCCTTATGGTTAAGGTCTTAACTCTTACTCTGGCCTAATGGTCAAGGTCTTAGACTCTTACTCTAGCCTAATGGTTAAGGTCTTAACTCTTACTCTGGCCTACTGGTTAAGGTCTTGACTCTTACTCTGGCCTACTTGTTAAGGTCTTAGCTCTTACTCTGGCCTAATGGTTAAGGTATTAACTCTTACTCTGGCCTAATGGTTAAGGTCTTAGCTTTTTCTCTGGCCTAATGGTTAAGGTCTTGACTCTTACTCTGGCCTACTGGTTAAGGTCTTAACTCTTACTCTGGCCTAATGGTTAAGGTCTTAGACTTTTACTCTGGCCTAATGGTTATGGTCTTAACTCTTACTCTGGCCTAATGGTTAAGGTCATGACTCTTACTCTGGCCTAATGGTTAAGTTCTTAGCTCTTTCTCTGGCCTAATGCTTACGGTTTTGACTCTTACTCTGGCCTAATGGTTAAGGTCTTAACTCTTACTCTGGCCTAATGGTTATGGTCTTAACTCTTACTCTGGCCTAATGGTTATGGTCTTAACTCTTACACTGGCCTAATGGTTAAGGTCTTAACTCTTATTCTGGCTGTGAGAAGTTGGCCTGGCATATGCTGTTCCTAGTTATAGGGACACCTTGCACCAGTCCAATTCGACTCTTATTGATGGTAGGTTTAAGACAACCTTTAAAGAAAGCTATCCTAGTGGTAGCTGTGGAGAGCAGCCTTCAGGCTAAGTCATGAAGGAGTGTTAAGCTTATTGTTTTACCATAATAACCTCTTGAATAACCAAATGAAAGAGTAGCCCACACAGGTATATATATAAAATATATGTATTTATTCTAGGCAGAATCCCACAGTCACTTTATGTGGCTAGTGGCAAAGTTACAATTCAAACAAGCATTTCTAAACACAATAAATAGCACAGAAATCAATGGGCCCCAGGGGGGGACCAAACCATATACTAAAATAGTGGTATAAGAACCACGACAATTCTACAGGCAATGCCTAGGGCATTCAGGATCGCTGGCCCCTTAAGAATCCACCCACAGTTAAGAGGAAGGGGACCCACGGGAGGCGTGTGCAGTGCGAGAAGCTGCTGTCGGGATCGCAATGTTAGCCTATGGAGAATGTCGCGGTTGAATAATTAAGGTTTAAGGACACTTCTAACAACAGTACAAAGTTAAGGCTTGAGACTTAAGGCTTTGGAGAGCCCACCACCACGGAAGTACCGAAGTACCACTGTTACCTGCCCCAGGGAAGCCGGGTGCATAGGTCGATTCTGGTGTCGGGTCGCGGGCTGATTTTCTATGGAAAAGGAGTCCAAACTGCTGCTAGCTGGAAGTGTCGCTGAAGTCGTGAAGATTGAAGTTGAAGAAAAGACAAAGATGAACCTGAAAGCAGAGGGGACAGAGTCTGGGTCACAGCACAGTGACCAGGGAGCTCACAGGAAGGAGCTCGTGGATGTCGGGTGCTTCAGGTGTGGAAGGTACAGCTGGGCTCTGCAGTCACGGGCTCCGGGAGGCTTCAAGGAAGGCCAGCTTCTGGAGGGCGACTGTCCCACATCGGCTGAGGGTCGCTGCGGTGTTAGTGTCCCGATTGGATCCACTAAGCATTGGCAACCGCAACCCACGCAAGATGAACAAAGCAGCTGCTGGTGCAGACCCACGAGGTCTGAGGGTGCTCTCCTTTGCAGGGAGCGTAGAGCAGGCCTGGAGCAACCAGGGGAACTCTTAGAAAGGAAGTTTGTCCTCCGTCAAGGCCCACAAGTCGAGAGACAAGGGACCGCGGAAGGCAGCAAAATGGAGTGTGTAAAAGTGCTCCCACGGGCCACCGGAGCGGGCCAGGGAGCTGAGAGTCGGCACAAATGCTGCTTGAAGGTTGGCTCAAGAATGGGCCAAAGCACAACTTCCCCACTGGTCGGGGTCGTGTGCTGGACAAGAGGTGGCCGGTGTCTCGGGGAATGCGGGGATCTCGACACCCACGTGGTTCAGGGTGCTCAGACTTGCTGGGCACACTCACAGGACGCTGGGATGCACTGGAGACCCACCTCGAGGTTGCTGGAAGGCGTCGAAGGTCGTGAGAGCAACGAAGTTCCAACCGGGTATCTTGTAGTCTTTTAGGTGCCTGCCAAGCAGGGGGATAACTCCTTTATCCCAAGGGAGATTTCTTCAGTCAGCTGGGCAGCAGCTCGTCGAAGGTCAGTTCTGTGAAGTCCTGTACGAATCTAAGGCTCTAGGGCAAAGTTATTCCCATATATCCCCAAGATTAGGGGATGGTCCAAAATAGAGCCTACCAATCAGAGTAGAGGCGGGAAAGGGTGGCTACACCCACTCCCCTTTGTGTGTTTCCCGCCTGGGCGAGGGGCAGGATGCCCCTGAACCGGTTCCAGGCGGTGTATGCAGAATTGGGGCTCTGCAGCTGCCTACGTGCAACTCTGAATGGACTTTTGGTGCACCCACCCTGTTCCAATCCACATATCCTGTCTGGGGAGGTGCTGGCACCTCCCTGCCACAGGAGCCCTATTGTCCAGATGGCGAGGCTGGGGTTTTCCCCAGCAACAGCCAGCCAGAGTCGTGTAGGTGGCGAACAGTAGCCATTTTGTGGTACATGTGCACTTTTAAATTGGTTTCCAAATTCTACCGCTTTTCCCATATCACCCTCCTAGCAAGGGGGAATCGTGCCCCCATGCCCATGGCTGGACTGGGGGTATGATTCCTTCATGTTTGACACCAAACACGATATGGTTCTGTGTAGCCAGTCCCAAGTTACAGCGATGACGCAATAACTTATAATGCGGTAAGAGTATATGGTATGGCTACACTACAAACAACCCAGTAACGGTGTTACGAAGGTTGCAGAGAGGTCCTACTCACGTAGGGGTCCCCCCTCACACATACCTCAGCACCCAGCCCTGTAGGATTACCAGGGCCTGCCATAGGGGTGACCTATGAGAGTATATGTGTTGTAATGGTATGGGACATAGGGTACCTACATCCCGGTAAGGGGTGCTAGCACCACCTTACCCAGGCTACAGTAGTGGCCTGGTGGTGTCAGTTTGGGTGGCTGTCCCAGGGTGGCACAATAAGTGCTGCAGCCCTGGTAGGCCTACTGGGGGACCCATGCCCTGGGTACCTAGGGTACCATCTACAAGGGACTGGAAGGGCATGCCCAGCATCCAATTATGTTTGTACCTAGAGTACTCACAACAGTTTTAGGGAGAAAGCAGATAGGCTGGGGTCCTGGATAGCAGGATCCCAGCCAGACTAGTCAAAAACCACTTAAATACCCGGCAAAAAGTTGGGGGCAACCATTAGTCAGATTCCACTCTCCTACATAACCCCCCCCCAAACGAAAGGAGATAAGGCTAACCTTGTCCAGATAAGCCTTTATTTCCTGAGTGGCCATATAAGGAAGAACCTGTACTAACATGGTTGCTCCCTGTGTCATGGTCCACTTGGGAAATCCTACCCCAAGGGGTTCTAGAGTTTCTCCAAAGTCTAGGGAAATTACCTGTATTGGTTTTTGGGTCAGAGGTGGGCTGGTGGGGTGTCTGAGTCTGGAAGTGAGACCCTACTTGGGTTGGTCTCAACCTCCTCAGATCACTGGCCACTATGGAAGCCTTTCTGCCCAGGACGGTGTCATATCTGGCCCTAAGGGTCAACCTCTGGCTGCCTACAGCTGGGGGTTGGGTCCCTTTGGCTGGAATAGTGGAGGGCACTGGAAGGTTTGGGGCAGCTAGGCCCCAGGTTTCCCTGTGCTCAACAACATCCATTTGAGGGGTGCCTATACCTAGGGGTAAGGGGGATCCCTCAGTTTGTAGAGGAATATTCACCTGGCTGAAACTACTCTGCTGGGTGTCCCTAATCTGTTGATGAGGGGATTCCTCTGGGCAGGGGCCCAATAAGGGTCCACTGACCTCCCTGACCTCTGCAGCCCTGGGCTGACTGAGGCAGGGTAGAGAGGGGCAGGATACCTGCTCCAGACTGGGTACCACCTTGGAAGGATCCCCTGCCATCAGAGAGGTGAGCAGGCCAGGCCTGTCCACTTCTGGGGCAGTTACTTCACAAGGGGCAGGATCAGTTCCCTGAGAAACTGGACCTTTACCTGTAGTCTGGTGGGGGGAAGACTGCTCTTCCTCCCCTATGCTCTCTGTTTGTGTAGAGTGATCCATAGTTTCAGGCTTCACTCTTTCTATTTCCTCCTGGGGTGGAGGTGAGGCCCTCAGGGTCTCATCCACTCTCTCAGGAATTCCTACCATTTTCAAATGGGCCTTGTGGTCAACCTCAGCCCAGGCTGAGATTTCTAGATCATTCCCCAGTAGACAATCTACAGGCAAGTTTGGGGACACTGCCACTCTCTTGGGGCCAGTGACTCCTCCCCAGCTGAGATTTATCACTGCCATGGGATGATCTGTCCTGATTCCATCAATGTTGGTCACCTGATAGCTAAACCCAGGTAAAAGCTGATCTAGGGGCACTAGCCTCTTGGTCACCATGGTGACACTGGCCCCTGTGTCCTTATAGGCCACAGCCTTCTGACCATTGATTATTGGTTCTTGTCTGTACCTGCCCAGAATACTGGGGCTCATGGTAAAGTTGGCAAACCCCATGCCACCATCACAGACCATAGTTGCTAATGCAGGGGACCTGGCTAGGCCAGAGTCCACTGGTGTCCCCAAAGAGAACCCAACTAAGTTTTTGGGTGCACTCCCACCACCTGGGGGATTACTACTAGTAGTAACAGGAGGTGCTGGAGCTGGTTTTGGAGGAACACTTTCTTTATTGCCATTCTTAGGACAGCTGGGGTCAGTTTTCCAGTGGCCAGGTTTCTTACACACATGGCAATATGGTTTCTTGGTATTAGAGGAAGTATTTTGGGACCCACCCCCAGCACTGGTTTGTTGGGGCCCTTCAGAGGACTTTTCTTGTTTATCATCCCCACCTTTCTCTTTGGGCTTAGTGGAATCCTTCTTCTGGTCACCAACTTGGTTCTTAGGCCTAATCCTGGTTCTGACCCATTTGTCTGCCTTCTTTCCCAATTCTTGGGGAGAGGTCAGATCAGAGTCCACCAGGTGCTGGTGTAAAAGTTGGTTCTGACAATTATTAAGAATCTGCTCCCTCATAATGAGATTATACAATCCTTGATAATCATTAACTTTACTGCCATTTAACCAACCTTCCAGTGCCTTGGTTGCACAATCCACAAAGTCTACCCACTCCTGATTCTGTGCTTTCTGGGTGTCTCTGAACTTAAGTCTGTATTGATCAGTGGTTAAGCCAAACCCATCTATTAAAGCAGCTTTCAAGATGTAATAATCATCAGCATCCTCTTCTCTTACAGAGAGGAGCTTGTCTCTACCTTTATCTGAAAAGGAGAGCCACAGGATTGCTGCCCACTGCTCTACAGGGACCCTCTGTACTCTACAGGCCCTTTCAAGAGCAGATATCCATTTGTGGATATCATCCCCATTCTGATAGGGGGGCACAATCTTGTGGAGGTTCCTATTGTCAGGGACTCTCTCTCTAACTCTAGGGGTTTCATTACTGCCACCAGGGATCTCTAGACCCCACTTTCTTGAAGCTTTCTGAAGCTCCAGGGTTTCCCTGTCTAATGCTAACTGTTCTCTTTTAAGCTCAAGCTTAGCCTGCTCAAATTTGATCAGTCTGCATTTCCTCTCATGAGAGGTTTCTCTTCTCTGAGAAGAGGCAGAGGACCCTTTGGATCCCTTAGAATGGTTGGATCCCACTGAGGGGGATCTGTTCCTTCTTGGACCCACCACTCCCCTTTTAAGGGTGGAGGGAGTGCCTCTTGGGCCATCACCTCCATGCTGTGAGTGGTTTGTTTCTTCCAGGTCAGGATTTTCATCCTCTTCCTGTTCCTCTTCAGATTCCACTCTGGGAGTGTCCTCTTCTGAGGGGTGCCCACCCACTCTGTCCGTCCCTCTGGATCCTATGGACTCCATAACGTCTGCTATGAGCAGGATCTCCTTGAGACGTTTTGTGTTGGCACCTCTTTCTGTCTTCAGTCCCCTAAGGGTGCACATTTCCCTGAGCTCTGCAAAGGTGAAATTATCATACTTATCTACTGGGACCCTCTGGGGTCCTTCCATAGCCTTAGTGCCACCTGAAGACATGTTTAGTGTAGTGATGTATCTACCTACACTAAGTGTGGCCTACTGAACCCTCTCTTGAGTTGTAGTCAAGGTGTGCTAAACCCTCTACACACAACTCCAAGTTCAGTAGAACTTATTGTATTCTAGCTTGAATTTATATGTACCTTTGGTACCTTGTGGCTTTCACTTTAGAAATTCAATTTGTTATCTGGTAAAACAATGGCAAGCTTGAATCCCACCGCTGCACACCAATGTGAGAAGTTGGCCTGGCATATGCTGTTCCTAGTTATAGGGACACCTTGCACCAGTCCAATTCGACTCTTATTGATGGTAGGTTTAAGACAACCTTTAAAGAAAGCTATCCTAGTGGTAGCTGTGGAGAGCAGCCTTCAGGCTAAGTCTTGAAGGAGTGTTAAGCTTATTGTTTTACCATAATAACCTCTTGAATAACCAAATGAAAGAGTAGCCCACACAGGTATGTATATAAAATATATGTATTTATTCTAGACAGAATCCCACAGTCACTTTATGTGGCTAGTGGCAAAGTTACAATTCAAACAAGCATTTCTAAACACAATAAATAGCACAGAAATCAATGGGCCCCAGGGGGGGACCAAACCATATACTAAAATAGTGGTATAAGAACCACGACAATTCTACAGGCAATGCCTAGGGCATTCAGGATCGCTGGCCCCTTAAGAATCCACCCACAGTTAAGAGGAAGGGGACCCACGGGAGGCGTGTGCAGTGCGAGAAGCTGCTGTCGGGATCGCAATGTTAGCCTATGGAGAATGTCGCGGTTGAATAATTAAGGTTTAAGGACACTTCTAACAACAGTACAAAGTTAAGGCTTGAGACTTAAGGCTTTGGAGAGCCCACCACCACGGGAGTACCGAAGTACCACTGTTACCTGCCCCAGGGAAGCCGGGTGCATAGGTCGATTCTGGTGTCGGGTCGCGGGCTGATTTTCTATGGAAAAGGAGTCCAAACTGCTGCTAGCTGGAAGTGTCGCTGAAGTCGTGAAGATTAAAGTTGAAGAAAAGACAAAGATGAACCTGAAAGCAGAGGGGACAGAGTCTGGGTCACAGCACAGTGACCAGGGAGCTCACAGGAAGGAGCTCGTGGATGTCGGGTGCTTCAGGTGTGGAAGGTACAGCTGGGCTCTGCAGTCACGGGCTCCGGGAGGCTTCAAGGAAGGCCAGCTTCTGGAGGGAGACTGTCCCACGTCGGCTGAGGGTCGCTGCGGTGTTAGTGTCCCGATTGGATCCACTAAGCATTGGCAACCGCAACCCACGCAAGATGAACAAAGCAGCTGCTGGTGCAGACCCACGGGGTCTGAGGGTGCTCTCCTTTGCAGGGAGCGTAGAGTAGGCCTGGAGCAACCAGGGGAACTCTTAGAAAGGAAGATTGTCCTCCGTCAGGGCCCACAAGTCGAGAGACAAGGGACCGCGGAAGGCAGCAAAATGGAGTGCGTAAAAGTGCTCCCACGGGCTACCGGAGCGGGCCAGGGAGCTGAGAGTCGGCACAAATGCTGCTTGAAGGTTGGCTCAAGAATGGGCCAAAGCACAACTTCCCCACTGGTCGGGGTCGTGTGCTGGACAAGAGGTGGCCGGTGTCTCAGGGTATGCGGGGATCTCGACACCCACGTGGTCCAGGGTGCTCAGACTTGCTGGGCACACTCACAGGACGCTGGGATGTACTGGAGACCCACCTCGAGGTTGCTGGAAGGCGTCGAAGGTCGTGAGAGCAACGAAGTTCCAACCGGGTATCTTGTAGCCTTTTAGGTGCCTGCCAAGCAGGGGGATAACTCCTTTATCCCAAGGGAGATTTCTTCAGTCAGCTGGGCAGCAGCTCGTCGAAGGTCAGTTCTGTGAAGTCCTGTACGAATCTAAGGCTCTAGGGCAAAGTTATTCCCATATATCCCCAAGATTAGGGGATGGTCCAAAATAGAGCCTACCAATCAGAGTAGAGGCGGGAAAGGGTGGCTACACCCACTCCCCTTTGTGTGTTTCCCGCCTGGGCGAGGGGCAGGATGCCCCTGAACCGGTTCCAGGCGGTGTATGCAGAATTGGGGCTCTGCAGCTGCCTACGTGCAACTCTGAATGGACTTTTGGTGCACCCACCCTGTTCCAATCCACATATCCTGTCTGGGGAGGTGCTGGCACCTCCCTGCCACAGGAGCCCTATTGTCCAGATGGCGAGGCTGGGGTTTTCCCCAGCAACAGCCAGCCAGAGTCGTGTAGGTGGCGAACAGTAGCCATTTTGTGGTACATGTGCACTTTTAAATTGGTTTCCAAATTCTACCGCTTTTCCCATATCACCCTCCTAGCAAGGGGGAATCGTGCCCCCATGCCCATGGCTGGACTGGGGGTATGATTCCTTCATGTTTGACACCAAACACGATATGGTTCTGTGTAGCCAGTCCCAAGTTACAGCGATGACGCAATAACTTATAATGCGGTAAGAGTATATGGTATGGCTACACTACAAACAACCCAGTAACGGTGTTACGAAGGTTGCAGAGAGGTCCTACTCACGTAGGGGTCCCCCCTCACACATACCTCAGCACCCAGCCCTGTAGGATTACCAGGGCCTGCCATAGGGGTGACCTATGAGAGTATATGTGTTGTAATGGTATGGGACATAGGGTACCTACATCCCGGTAAGGGGTGCTAGCACCACCTTACCCAGGCTACAGTAGTGGCCTGGTGGTGTCAGTTTGGGTGGCTGTCCCAGGGTGGCACAATAAGTGCTGCAGCCCTGGTAGGCCTACTGGGGGACCCATGCCCTGGGTACCTAGGGTACCATCTACAAGGGACTGGAAGGGCATGCCCAGCATCCAATTATGTTTGTACCTAGAGTACTCACAACAGTTTTAGGGAGAAAGCAGATAGGCTGGGGTCCTGGATAGCAGGATCCCAGCCAGACTAGTCAAAAACCACTTAAATACCCGGCAAAAAGTTGGGGGCAACCATTAGTCAGATTCCACTCTCCTACACTCTGGCCTAATGGTTATGGTCTTAGACTCTTACTCTGGCCTAATGGTTAAGGTCTTAAGTCTTACTCTGGCCTAATGGTTAAGGTCATGACTCTTACTCTGGCCTAATGGTTAAGGTCTTAGCTCTTTCTCTGGCCTAATGGTTAAGGTTTTGACTCTTACTCTGGCCCAATGGTTAAGGTCTTAACTCTTACTCTGGCCTAATGGTTAAGGTCATGACTCTTACTCTGGCCTAATGGTTAAGGTCTTAGCTCCTACTCTGGCCTAATGGTTAAGGTCTTAACTCTTACTCTGGCCTAATGGTTGATGTCTTAATTCTTACTCTGGCCTACTGGTTAAGTTCTTAACTCTTACTCTGGCCTACTGGTTAAGGTCTTAGACTCTTACTCTGGCCTAATGGTTAAAGTCTTAACTCTTACTCTGGCCTACTGGTTAAGGTCTTAACTCTTACTCTGGCCTACTGGTTAAGGACTTAGACTCTTACTCTGGCCTAATGGTTAAGTTCTTAACTCTTACTCTGGCCTACTGGTTAAGGTCATGACTCTTACTCTGGCCTAATGGTTAAGGTCTTAGCTCTTACTCTGGCCTAATGGTTAAGGGTCTGACTCTTACTCTAGCCTAATGGTTAAGGTTTTAACTCTTACTCTGCCCTAATGGTTAAGGTCTTAGGCTCTTACTCTGGCCTAATGGTTAAGGTCTTAGACTCTTAATCTGGCCTAATGGTTAAGGTCTTAACTCTTACTCTGGCCTAATGGTTAAGGTCTTAACTCTTTCTCTGGCCTAATGGTTAAGGTCTTAGACTCTTACTCTGGCCTACTGGTTAAGGTCTTAGACTCTTACTCTGGCCTACAGGTTAAGGTCTTAGCTCTTACTCTGGCCTAATGGTTAAGGTCTTAACTCTTACTCTGGCCTAATGGTTAAGGTCATGACTCTTACTCTGGCCTAATGGTTAAGGTCTTAGCTCTTTCACTGGCCTAATGGTTACGGTCTTAGACTCTTACTCTGGTATACTGGTTAAGGTCTTAACTCTTACTCTGGCCTAATGGTTAAGGTCTTAGACTCTTACTCTGGCCTAATGGTTAAGGTCTAGACTCTTACTCTGGCCTAATGGTTAAGGTCTTAACTCTTACTCTGGCCTAATGGTTAAGTTCTTAGACTCTTACTCTGGCCTTATGGTTAAGGTCTTAACTCTTACTCTGGCCTAATGGTTAAGGTCTTAGACTCTTACTCTGGCCTGATCGTTAAGGTCTTAACTCTTACTCTGGCCTACTGGTTAAGGTCTTGACTCTTACTCTGGCCTACTTGTTAAGGTCTTAGCTTTTTCTCTGGCCTAATGGTTAAGGTCTTGACTCGTACTCTGGCCTAATGGTTAAGGTCTTAAATCTTACTCTGGCCTACTGGTTAAGGTCCTATCTTTTACTCTGGCATAGTGGTTAAGGTCTTAGACTGGTACTCTGGCCTAATGGTTAAGGTCTTAACACTTACTCTGGCCTAATGGTTAAGGTCTTAGACTCTTACTCTGGCCTAATGGTTAAGGTCTTAACTCTTACTCTTGCCTAATGGTTAAGGTCATGACTCTTACTCTGGCCTAATGGTTAAGTTCTTAGCTCTTTCTCTGGCCTAATGGTTACGGTTTTGACTCTTACTCTGGCCTAATGGTTAAGGTCTTAACTCTTACTCTGGCCTAATGGTTAAGGTCATGACTCTTACTCTGGCTTAGTGGTTAAGGTCTTAGCTCTTTCTCTGGCCTAATGGTTACGGTCTTAGACTCTTACTCTGGTATACTGGTTAAGGTCTTAACTCTTACTCTGGCCTAATGGTTAAGGTCTTAGACTCTTACTCTGGCCTAATGGTTAAGGTCTTAGACTCTTACTCTGGCCGTATGGTTAAGGTCTAGACTCTTACTCTGGCCTAATGGTTAAGGTCTTAACTCTTACTCTGGCCTAATGGTTAAGTTCTTAGACTCTTACTCTGGCCTACTTGTTAAGGTCTTAGCTCTTACTCTGGCCTAATGGTTAAGGTCTTGACTCTTACTCTGGCCTAATGGTTAAGGTCTTAACTCTTACTTTGGCCTACTGGTTAAGGTCTTAACTCTTACTCTGGCCTAATGGTTAAGGTCTTAGACTCGTACTCTGGCCTAATGGTTAAGGTCTTAAATCTTACTCTGGCCTACTGGTTAAGGTCCTATCTTTTACTCTGGCCTAGTGGTTAAGGTCTTAGACTGGTACTCTGGCCTAATGGTTAAGGTCTTAACACTTACTCTGGCCTAATGGTTAAGGTCTTAGACTCTTACTCTGGCCTAATGGTTAAGGTCTTAACTCTTACTCTTGCCTAATGGTTAAGGTCATGACTCTTGCTCTGGCCTAATGGTTAAGTTCTTAGCTCTTTCTCTGGCCTAATGGTTACGGTTTTGACTCTTACTCTGGCCTAATGGTTAAGGTCTTAACTCTTACTCTGGCCTAATGGTTAAGGTCATGACTCTTACTCTGGCCTAATGGTTAAGGTCTTAGCTCTTTCTCTGGCCTAATGGTTACGGTCTTAGACTCTTACTCTGGTATACTGGTTAAGGTCTTAACTCTTACTCTGGCCTAATGGTTAAGGTCTTAGACTCTTACTCTGGCCTAATGGTTAAGGTCTTAGACTCTTAATCTGGCCGTATGGTTAAGGTCTAGACTCTTACTCTGGCCTAATGGTTAAGGTCTTAACTCTTACTCTGGCCTAATGGTTAAGTTCTTAGACTCTTACTCTGGCCTTATGGTTAAGGTCTTAACTCTTACTCTGGCCTAATGGTTAAGGTCTTAGACTCTTACTCTGGCCTGATCGTTAAGGTCTTAACTCTTACTCTGGCCTAATGGTTAAGGTATTAACTCTTACTCTGGCCTAATGGTTAAGGTCTTAGCTTTTTCTCTGGCCTAATGGTTAAGGTCTTGACTCTTACTCTGGCCTAATAGTTAAGGTATTGACTCTTACTCTGGCCTAATGATTAAGGTCTTAACTCTTACTCTGGCCTAATGGTTATGGTCTTAGACTCTTACTCTGGCCTAATCGTTAAGGTCTTAACTCTTACTCTGGCCTAATGGTTAAGGTCTTAGACTCTTACTCTGGCCTAATGGTTAAGGTCTTAAATCTTACTCTGGCCTAATGGTTAAGGTCATGACTCTTACTCTGGCCTAATGGTTGAGGTCTTAGCTTTTTCTCTGGCCTAATGGTTAAGGTCTTGACTCTTACTCTGGCCTAATAGTTAAGGTATTGACTCTTACTCTGGCCTAATGATTAAGGTCTTAACACTTACTCTGGCCTAATGGTTATGGTCTTAGACTCTTACTCTGGCCTAATGGTTAAGGTCTTAAGTCTTACTCTGGCCTAATGGTTAAGGTCTTAGACTCTTACTCTGGCCTAATGGGTAAGGTCTTAAATCTTACTCTGGCCTAATGGTTAAGGGCATGACTCTTACTCTGGCCTAATGGTTAAGGTCTTAGCTCTTTCTCTGGCCTAATGGTTAAGGTTTTGACTCTTACTCTGGCCCAATGGTTAAAGTCTTAACTCTTACTCTGGCCTAATGGTTAAGGTCATGACTCTTACTCTGGCCTAATGGTTAAGGTCTTAGCTCTTACTCTGGCCTAATGGTTAAGTTCTTAGACTTGTACTCTGGCCTAATGGTTAAGGTCTTAAATCTTACTCTGGCCTACTGGTTAAGGTCCTATCTTTTACTCTGGCCTAGTGGTTAAGGTCTTAGACTGGTACTCTGGCCTAATGGTTAAGGTCTTAACACTTACTCTGGCCTAATGGTTAAGGTCTTAGACTCTTACTCTGGCCTAATGGTTAAAGTCTTAACTCTTACTCTTGCCTAATGGTTAAGGTCATGACTTTTACTCTGGCCTAATGGTTAAGGTCTTAGCTCTTTCTCTGGCCTAATGGTTACGGTCTTAGACTCTTACTCTGGTATACTGGTTAAGGTCTTAACTCTTACTCTGGCCTAATGGTTAAGGTCTTAGACTCTTACTCTGGCCTAATGGTTAAGGTCTTAGACTCTTAATCTGGCCGTATGGTTAAGGTCTAGACTCTTACTCTGGCCTAATGGTTAAGGTCTTAACTCTTACTCTGGCCTAATGGTTAAGTTCTTAGACTCTTACTCTGGCCTTATGGTTAAGGTCTTAACTCTTACTCTGGCCTAATGGTTAAGGTCTTAGACTCTTACTCTGGCCTGATCGTTAAGGTCTTAACTCTTACTCTGGCCTAATGGTTAAGGTATTAACTCTTACTCTGGCCTAATGGTTAAGGTCTTAGCTTTTTCTCTGGCCTAATGGTTAAGGTCTTGACTCTTACTCTGGCCTAATAGTTAAGGTATTGACTCTTACTCTGGCCTAATGATTAAGGTCTTAACTCTTACTCTGGCCTAATGGTTATGGTCTTAGACTCTTACTCTGGCCTAATCGTTAAGGTCTTAACTCTTACTCTGGCCTAATGGTTAAGGTCTTAGACTCTTACTCTGGCCTAATGGTTAAGGTCTTAAATCTTACTCTGGCCTAATGGTTAAGGTCATGACTCTTACTCTGGCCTAATGGTTGAGGTCTTAGCTTTTTCTCTGGCCTAATGGTTAAGGTCTTGACTCTTACTCTGGCCTAATAGTTAAGGTATTGACTCTTACTCTGGCCTAATGATTAAGGTCTTAACACTTACTCTGGCCTAATGGTTATGGTCTTAGACTCTTACTCTGGCCTAATGGTTAAGGTCTTAAGTCTTACTCTGGCCTAATGGTTAAGGTCTTAGACTCTTACTCTGGCCTAATGGGTAAGGTCTTAAATCTTACTCTGGCCTAATGGTTAAGGGCATGACTCTTACTCTGGCCTAATGGTTAAGGTCTTAGCTCTTTCTCTGGCCTAATGGTTAAGGTTTTGACTCTTACTCTGGCCCAATGGTTAAAGTCTTAACTCTTACTCTGGCCTAATGGTTAAGGTCATGACTCTTACTCTGGCCTAATGGTTAAGGTCTTAGCTCTTACTCTGGCCTAATGGTTAAGTTCTTAACTCTTACTCTGGCCTAATGGTTGAGGTCTTAATTCTTACTCTGGCCTACTGGTTAAGTTCTTGTGAGAAGTTGGCCTGGCATATGCTGTTCCTAGTTATAGGGACACCTTGCACCAGTCCAATTCGACTCTTATTGATGATAGGTTTAAGACAACCTTTAAAGACAGCTATCCTAGTGGTAGCTGTGGAGAGCAGCCTTCAGGCTAAGTCTTGAAGGAGTGTTAAGCTTATTGTTTTACCATAATAACCTCTTGAATAACCAAATGAAAGAGTAGCCCACACAGGTATATATATAAAATATATGTATTTATTCTAGACAGAATCCCACAGTCACTTTATGTGGCTAGTGGCAAAGTTACACTTTAGACAAGCATTTATAAACACAATAAATAGCACAGAAATCAATGGGCCCCAGGGGGGACCAAACCATATACTAAAATAGTGGTATAAGAACCACGACAATTCTACAGACAATGCCTAGGGCATTCAGGATCGCTTGCCCCTTCAGAATCCACCCACTGTTAAGAGGAAGGGGACCCACGGGAGACGCGTGCAGCACAAGAAGTTGGTATCGGGATCGCAGTGTTAGTCTATGGAGAATGTCGCGGTTGAATATTTAAAGATTAAAGACACTTCTAGCAGGAGTACAAAGTTAAGGCTTGAGACTTAAGGCTTTGGAGAGCCCACCACCACGGGAGTACCGAAGTACCACTGTTACCTGCCCCAGGGAAGCCGGGTGCATAGGTCGATTCTGGTGTCGGGTCGCGGGCTGATTTTCAATGGGAAAGTAGTCCAAACTGCTGCTAGCCGAAAGCGTCGATGAAGTCGTGAAGATCTAAGATGTAGAAAATGTAGAGAAGAACCTGAAAGCAGAGGGGACAGAGCCTGGGTCACGGCACAGTGACCAGGGAGCTCACAGGAAGGAGCTCGTGGATGTCGGGTGCTTCAGGTAGAGATGGGTGCAGCTTAGCTCTGCAGTCACGGTCTCCGGGAGGCTTCAAGGAAGGCCAGCTTCTGGAGGATGACTGTCCCACGTCGGATGAGGGTCGCTGCGGTTTTAGTGACCCGATTGGATCCACTAAGCCTTGGCAACCGCAACCCATGCAAGATAAACAAAGCAGCTGCTGGTGCAGACCCACGAGGTCTGAGGGTGCTCTGCTTTGGAGAGATCGTAGAGCAGGTCTGGAGCAACCAGGGGAACTCTTGTATTCAAAGCTAGACCTCCGCTAGGGCCCACAAGTCGAGAGACAAGGGACCGTGGGAGGCGGCAATTTGGAGTGCGTAAAAGGGCACCCACGGGCCACCGGAGGGGGCTAGGGTGCTGGTCTTTGGCACAATTGCTGCAAAGTGGTTGGCTCGTAAACGGGCCAAAGCACAGCTTCCCCACTGGTCAGGGTCGTGTGCTATGCAAGTAGAAGCCGGGGTCTCGGGGTATTGGGGATCTCGGCACCCACGTGGTCCACGGTGCCCAAACTCGTTGAGCACACTCACTGGCCTCTGGGATGCGCTGAAAACCCACCTCAAGGGTTCTGGAAGACGTCAAAGTTCATGAGAGCAGCGAAGTTCCAACCGGGTCACTTGCAGTGTTTCAGGTGCCTGCCAAGCAGGGGGATAACTCCTTTATCCCAAGGGAGATTTCTTCAGTCAGCTGGGCAGCAGCTCGTCGTAGGTTGGTTCTGTAAAGTTCCAAAGTAATCTGAGGCTCTGGGGCCATGTTATTCACCTTTATCCCCAAGATTAGGGGAGTGTCCAGAGTAGTGTCCACCAATGGCTGGTGAGGCGGGAAAGGGTGGCTACACCCTCTCCCCTTTGTGTGTTTCCCGCCTGGGCGAGGGGCAGGATGCCCCTGAACCGGTTCCAAGCGGTGTATGCAGAATTAGGTCTCTGCAGCTGCCTACGTGCAACTCTGAATGGACATTTGGTGCACCCACCCTGTTCCAATCCACATTATCCTGTCTGGGGAGATGCTAGCACCTCCCTGCCACAGGAGCCCTATTGTCCAGCTGGCGAGGCTGGGGTTTTCCCCAGCAACAGCCAGCCAGGGTCGTGTAGGTGGCGGGCAGTAGCCATTTTGTGTAACTTGTGCACTTTTAAATTGGTGTCTAAATTCTACCGCTATACCCATATCGCCCTTCTAGCAAGGGGGAATCATACCCTCATGCCCATGGCTGGACTGGGGGTATGATTCCTTCATGTTTGACACCAAACACGATATGGTTCTGTGTAGCCATTCTCAAGTTATTGCGATGATGCGATTCACTTATAATGCGGTTAAGAGTATATGGTATGGCTACACTACAAACAACCCAGTAACGATTTTACGAAGGTTGCAGAGAGGCCCTACTCACGTAGGGGTCCCCCTCACACATACCTCAGCACCCAGCCCGGTAGGATTACCAGGGCCTGCCATAGGGGTGACCTATGAGAGTATATGTTTTGTAATGGTGTGGGATATAGGGTACCTACATCCCTGTAAGGGGTGCTAGCACCACCTTACCCAGACTACAGTAGTGGCCTGGTGGTGTCAGTTTGTATGGCTGTCCCAGGGTGGCACAATAAGTGCTGCAGCCCTGGTAGGCCTACTGAGGGACCCATGCCCTGGGTACCTAGGGTACCATCTACAAGGGACTGGTAGGGCATGCCCAGCATCCAATTAGGTTTGTACCTAGAGTACTCACATCAGTTTTAGGGAGAAAGCAGATAGGCTGGGGTCCTGGATAGCAGGATCCCAGCCAGACTAGTCAAAAACCACTCAAATACCAGGCAAAAAGTTGGGGGCAACCATTAGTCAGATTCCACTCTACTACATATCCCCCCCCCCAAACGAAAGGAGATAAGGCTATCCTTGTCCAGATAAGCCTTTATTTCCTGAGTGGCCATATAAGGAAGAACCTGCACTAGCATGGTTGCTCCCTGTCCCATGGTCCACTTGGGAAATTCTACCCCAAGGGGTTCTAGATTTTCTCCAAAGTCAAGGGAAATTACCTGTATTGGTTTTTGGGTCAGAGGTGGGCTGGTGGGGTGTCTGAGTCTGGAAGTGAGGCCCTACTAGGGTTGGTCTCAACCTCCCCAGATCACTGGTCACTATGGAAGCCTTCCTGCCCATGACTGTGTCATATCTGGCTCTAAGGGTCAACCTCTGGCTGCCTACAGCTGGGGGTCGGATCCCTTTGGCTGGAATAGTGGAGGGCACTGGAAGGTTTGGGGCGGCTAGGCCCCAGGTTTCCCTGTGCTCAACAACATCCATTTGAGGGGTGCCTATACCTAGGGGTAAGGGGGATCCCTCAGTTTGTAGAGGAATATTCACCTGGCTGAAACTACTCTGCTGGGTGTCCCTAATCTGCTGATGAGGGGGTTCCTCTGGACAGGGGCCCCTTAAGGGTCCACTGACCTCCCTGACCTCTGCAGCCCTGGGCTGACTGAGGCACGGTAGAGAGGGGCAGGATACCTGCTCCAGACTGGGTACCACCTTGGAAGGGTCCCCTGCCATCAGAGAGGTGGGCAGGCCAGGCCTGTCCACTTCTGGGGCAGTTACTTCACAAGGGGCAGGATCAGTTCCCTGAGAAACTTGACCCTTACCTGTAGTCTGGTGGGGGGAGGACTGTTCCTCTTCCCCTATGCTCTCTGTTTGGGTAGAGTGATCCATAGTTTCAGGCTTCACTCTTTCTATTTTCTCCTGGGGTGGAGGTGAGGCCCTCAGGGTCTCATCCACTCTCTCAGGGATTCCTACCATTTTCAAATGGGCCTTGTGGTCAACCTCAACCCAGGCTGAGATTTCCAGATCATTCCCCAGTAGACAATCTACAGGCAAGTTTGGGGACACTGCCACTCTCTTTGGGCCAGTGACCCCTCCCCAGCTGAGATTTACCACTGCCATGGGATGGTCTGTCCTGATTCCATCTATGTTGGTCACCTGGTAGCTAAACCCAGGTAGAAGCTGTTCTAGGGGCACTAGCCTCTTGGTCACCATGGTGACACTGGCCCCTGTGTCCTTATAGGCCACAGTCTTCTGACCATTGATCATGGGCTCTTGTCTGTACCTGCCCAGAATACTGGGGTTCATGGTAAAGTTGGCAAACCCCATGCCACCATCACAGACTAAAGTTGCTTGTGCAGGGGCTCTGGTTAGGCCAGGGTCCACCTGCGTTCCCCAAGAAAACCCAACTAAGTTTTTGGGTGCACTCCCACCACCTGGGGGATTACTACTAGTAGCAATAGGAGGTGTTGGAGCTGCAACTGGAGGAACATTCTCTTTATTGCCATTCTTTGGACAACTGGAGTCAGTTTTCCAGTGGCCAGGTTTCTGACACACATGGCAATATGGTTTCTTTTTTGAAGAGGAAGGATTTTGGGACCCACCCCCAGCACTGGGTTTTTGTGGCTCTTCAGGGGACTTTTCTGTTTAATTATCCCCCCTTTCTCTTTGGGTTTGGTAGAATCTTTCTTCTGGTCACCACCTTGGTTCTTGGGCCTGATCCTGGTTCTGACCCATTTGTCTGCCTTCTTTCCCAATTCTTGGGGAGAGGCCAGATCAGAGTCCACCAGGTGCTGGTGTAAGAGTTGGTTATGACAATTATTAAGAATCTGCTCCCTCATTATGAGATTATACAATCCTTTATAATCATTAACTTTACTGCCATTTAACCAACCTTCCAATGCCTTGGTTGCACAATCAACAAAGTCTACCCAATCCTGATCCTGTGCTTTTTGGGTGTCTCTGAACTTAAGTCTGTATTGATCTGTGGTTAAGCCAAACCCATCTATTAAAGCATCTCTCAGGATATAGTAATCATCAGCATCCTCTTCTCTTACAGTGAGGAGCTTGTCTCTTCCTTTGTCTGCAAAGGAGAGCCACAGGATTGCTGCCCACTGCTCTACTGGGACCCTTTGTACTTTACAGGCCCTCTCAAGAGCAGAGATCCATTTGTGGATATCATCCCCTGTCTTATAGGGGGGCACAATCTTGTGGAGGTTCCTATTGTCAGGGACTTTCTCTCTAACTCTAGGGGTTTCATTACTGCCACCAGGGGTCTCTAGACCCCACTTTCTTGAAGCTTTCTGAAGCTCCAGGGATTTCCTGTCCAATGCTAACTGTTCTCTCTTAAGCTGTAGCGTAGCCTGCTCAAATTTGATCAGTCTGCATTTCCTCTCATGGGAGGATTCTCTTCTCTGAGAAGAGGCAGAGGTCCCTTTGGATCTCCCAGAATGGTTGGATCCCACTGAGGGGGATCTGTTCCTTCTTGGATCCACCACTCTCCATTTAGGGATGGAGAGAGTGCCTCTTGGGCCATCACCTCCATGTTGTGAGTGGTTTGTTTCTTCCAGGTCAGGACTTTCATCCTCTTCCTGGTCCTCTTCAGAGTCCTCTACTGGAGGGTCCTCTTCTGATGGATGCCCACCCAACCTGTCTACCCCACCAGACCCTAAAGTCTGCATAAAGTCTGCTATGAGCAGGATTTCCCTGAGACGTTGGGTATTGGCACCTTTGTTTGTCTTGAGTTTCCTAAGGGTGCACATCTCCATGAGCTCAGCAAAGGAGAGATGATCATACTTGTCTATTGGGACCCTCTGGGGTCCTTCCAGAGCCTTATGGGCACCTGAACCTTCAGACATTTTCTAGTGTAGTGATAGTGGTGTATCTACCTACACTAAGTGTGGCCTACTGAACCCTCTCTTGAGTTGTAGTCAAGGTGTGCTAACCCCTCTACACACAACTCTAAGTTCAGTAGAACTTATTGTATTCTAGCTTGAATTTATATGTACCTTTGGTACCAAGTGGCTTTCACTTTAGAAATTCAATTTGTTATCTGGTAAAACAATGGCAAGCTTGAATCCAACCGCTGCACACCAATTTGAGAAGTTGGCCTGGCATATGCTGTTCCTAGTTATAGGGACACCTTGCACCAGTCCAATTCGACTCGTATTGATGATAGGTTTAAGACAACCTTTAAAGAAAGCTATCCTAGTGGTAGCTGTGGAGAGCAGCCTTCAGGCTAAGTCTTGAAGGAGTGTTAAGCTTATTGTTTTACCATAATAACCTCTTGAATAACCAAATGAAAGAGTAGCCCACACAGGTATATATATAAAATATATGTATTTATTCTAGACAGAATCCCACAGTCACTTTATGTGGCTAGTGGCAAAGTTACACTTTAGACAAGCATTTATAAACACAATAAATAGCACAGAAATCAATGGGCCCCAGGGGGGGACCAAACCATATACTAAAATAGTGGTATAAGAACCACGACAATTCTACAGACAATGCCTAGGGCATTCAGGATCGCTTGCCCCTTCAAAATCCACCCACTGTTAAGAGGAAAGGGACCCACGGGAGACGCGTGTAGCACAAGAAGTTGCTATCGGGATCGCAATGTTAGTCTATGGAGAATGTCGCGGTTGAATATTTAAAGATTAAAGACACTTCTAGCAGGAGTACAAAGTTAAGGCTTGAGACTTAAGGCTTTGGAGAGCCCACCACCACGGGAGTACCGAAGTACCACTGTTACCTGCCCCAGGGAAGCCGGGTGCATAGGTCGATTCTGGTGTCGGGTCGCGGGCTGATTTTCAATGGAAAAGTAGTCCAAACTGCTGCTAGCCGAAAGCGTTGATGAAGTCGTGAAGATCTAAGATGTAGAAAATGTAGAGAAGAACCTGAAAGCAGAGGGGACAGAGTCTGGGTCACGGCACAGTGACCAGGGAGCTCACAGGAAGGAGCTCGTGGATGTCGGGTGCTTCAGGTAGAGATGGGTGCAGCTTGGCTCTGCAGTCACGGGCTCCGGGAGGCTTCAAGGAAGGCCAGCTTCTGGAGGGCGACTGTCCCACGTCAGTTGAGGGTCGCTGCGGTGTTAGTGTCCCTATTGGATCCACTAAGCCTTGGCAACTGCAACCCACACAAGATAAACAAAGCAGCTGCTGGTGCAGACCCACGAGGTCTGAGGGTGCTCTCCTTTGGAGAGAGCCTAGAGCAGGCCTGGAGCAAGCTGGGGAACTCTTGTATTCAAAGCTAGACCTCTGTTAGGGCCCACAAGTCGAGAGACAAGGGACCATGGGAGGCGGCAATTTGGAGTGCGTAAAAGGGCACCCACGGGCCACCGGAGGGGGCTAGAGTGCTGGTCTTTGGCACAATTGCTGCAAAGTGGTTGGCTCGTAAACGGGCCAAAGCACAGCTTCCCCACTGGTCAGGGTCGTGTGCTATGCAAGTAGAAGCTGGGGTCTCGGGGTATTGGGGATCTCGGCACCCACATGGTCCACGGTGTCCAAACTCGTTGAGCACACTCACTGGCCTCTGGGATGCGCTGGAAACCCACCTCAAGGGTTCTGGAAGACGTCGAAGTTCATGAGAGCAGCGAAGTTCCAACTGGGTCACTTGCAGTGTTTCAGGTGTCTGCTAAGCAGGGGGATAACTCCTTTATCCCAAGGGAGATTTCTTCAGTCAGCTGGGCAGCAGCTTGTGGAAGGTCGGTTCTGTAAAGTTCCAAAGTAATCTGAGGCTCTGGGGCCACGTTATTCTCCTTTATCCCCAAGATTAGGGGAGTGTCAAGAGTAGTGTCCACCAATGGCTGGTGAGGCGGGAAAGGGTGGCTACACCCTCTCCCCTTTGTGTGTTTCCCGCCTGGGCGAGGGGCAGGATGCCCCTGAACTGGTTCCAAGCAGTGTATGCAGAATTAGGTCTCTGTAGCTGCCTACGTGCAACTCTGAATGGACATTTGGTGCACCCACCCTGTTCCAATCCACATTATCCTGTCTGGGGAGATGCTAGCACCTCCCTGCCACAGGAGCCCTATTGCCCAGCTGGCGAGGCTGGGGTTTTCCCCAGCAACAGCCAGCCAGGGTCGTGTAGGTGGCGGGCAGTAGCCATTTTGTGTAACTTGTGCACTTTTAAATTGGTGTCTAAATTCTACCGCTTTTCCCATATCGCCCTTCTAGCAAGGGGGAATCGTACCCTCATGCCCATGGCTGGACTGGGGGTATGATTCCTTCATGTTTGACACCAAACAAGATATGGTTCTGTGTAGCCATTCTCAAGTTATTGTGATGACGTGATTCACTTATAATGCGGTTAAGAGTATATGGTATGGCTACACTACAAACAACCCAGTAACGATTTTACGAAGGTTGCAGAGAGGCCCTACTCACGTAGGGGTCCCCCCTCACACATACCGAAGGCACCCAGCCCTGTAGGATTACCAGGGCCTGCCATAGGGGTGACCTATGAGAGTATATGTGTTGTAATGGTGTGGGATATAGGGTATCTACATCCCTGTAAGGGGTGCTAGCACCACCTTACCCAGACTACAGTAGTGGCCTGGTGGTGTCAGTTTGTATGGCTGTCCCAGGGTGGCACAATAAGTGCTGCAGCCCTGGTAGGTCTACTGAGGGACCCATGCCCTGGGTACCTAGGGTACCATCTACAAGTGACTGGTAGGGCATGCCCAGCATCCAATTAGGTTTGTACCTGGAGTACTCACATCAGTTTTAGGGAGAAAGCAGATAGGCTGGGGTCCTGGATAGCAGGATCCCAGCCAGACTAGTCAAAAACCACTTAAATACCAGGCAAAAAGTTGGGGGCAACCATTAGTCAGATTCCACTCTCCTACAGTTCTTAACTCTTACTCTGGCCTACTGGTTAAGGTCTTAGACTCTTACTCTGGCCTAATGGTTAAAGTCTTAACTCTTACTCTGGCCTACTGGTTAAGGTCTTAACTCTTACTCTGGCCTACTGGTTAAGGACTTAGACTCTTACTCTGGCCTAATGGTTAAGTTCTTAACTCTTACTCTGGCCTACTGGTTAAGGTCATGACTCTTACTCTGGCCTAATGGTTAAGGTCTTAGCTCTTACTCTGGCCTAATGGTTAAGGGTTTGACTCTTACTCTAGCCTAATTGTTAAGGTTTTAACTCTTACTCTGCCCTAATGGTTAAGGTCTTAGACTCTTACTCTGGCTTAATAGTTAAGGTCTTAGACTCTTAATCTGGCCTAATGGTTAAGGTCTTAACTCTTACTCTGGCCTAATGGTTAAGGTCTTAACTCTTACTCTGGCCTAATGGTTAATGTCTTAGACTCTTACTCTGGCCTACTGGTTAAGGTCTTAGACTCTTACTCTGGCCTACAGGTAAAGGTCTTAGCTCTCACTATCGCCTAATGGTTAAGCTCTTGACTCTTACTCTGACCTACTGGTTAAGGTCTTAGACTCTTTTCCTAGCCTAATGGTTAAGGTCTTAACTCTTACTCTGGCCTAATGGTTAAGGTCTTAGACTCTTACTCTGGCCTAATGGTTAAGGTCTTGACTCTTACTCTGGTCTAATGGTTAAGGTATTGACTCTTACTCTGGCCTAATGGTTATGGTCTTAGACTCTTACTCTGGCCTAATGGTTAAGGTCTTAACTCTTACTCTGGCCTAATGGTTAAGGTCTTAGACCCTTACACTGGCCTAATAGTTAAGGTTTTGACTCTTACTCTGGCCTAATGGTTAAGGTCTTAGACTCTTACTCTAGCCTAATGGTTAAGGTCTAGACTCTTACTCTGGACTAATGGTTAAGGTCTTAGTCTCTTAATCTGGCCTACTGGTTAAGGACTTAGACTCTTACTCTGGTATACTGCTTAAGGTGTTAACTCTTACTCTAGCCTAATGGTTACGGTCTTAACTCTTACTTTGGCCTACTGGTTAAGGTCTTAGACTCTTACACTGGCCTAATAGTTAAGGTCTTGACTCTTACTCTGGCCTAATGGTTAAGGTCTAGACTCTTACTCTGGACTAATGGTTAAGGTCTTAGTCTCTTAATCTGGCCTACTGGTTAAGGAATTAGACTCTTACTCTGGTATACTGGTTAAGGTGTTAACTCTTACTCTGGCGTAATGGTTAAGGTCTTAACTCTTAGTCTGGCCTAATGGTTAAGGTCTTAGACTTTTACTCTGGCCTAATGTTTAAGGTCTTAACTCATACTTTGGCCTACTGGTTAAGGTCTTAACTCTTACTCTGGCCTAATGGTTAAGGTCTTAGACTCTTACTCTGGCCTACTGGCTAAGGTCTTAACTCTTACTCTGGCCTAATGGTTAAGGTCTTAGACTGGTACTCTGGCCTAATGTTTAAGGTCTTAACTTTTAATCTGGCCCAATGGTTAAGGTCTTAGACTCTTACTCGGGCCTAATGGTTAAGGTCATGACTCTTACTCTGGCCTAATGGTTAAGGTCTTAGCTCTTTCTCTGGCCTAATGGTTACGGTTTTGACTCTTACTATGGCCTACAGGTTAAGGTCTTAACTCTTACTCTGGCCTACTGGTTAAGGACTTAACTCTTACTCTTGCCTAATAGCTTAGGTTGTAAATTTACTCTGGCATAACAGCTAAGGGCTTAACTCTTACTCTGGCCTAATAGCTAAGGTCTTAGACTCGTACTCTGGCCTAATGGTTAAGGTCTTAACTCTTACTCTGGCCTACTAGTTAAGGTCTTAACTCTTACTCTGGCCTAATAGTTAAGGTCTTAGACTCGTACTCTGGCCTAATGGTTAAGGTCTTAACACTTACTCTGGCCTAATAGGTAAGGTCTTAGACTCGTACTCTGGCCTAATGGTTAAGGTCTTAGACTCTTACTCTGGCCTACAGGTTAAGGTCTTATCTCTTACTCTGGCCTAATGGTTAAGGTCTTGACTCTTACTCTGACCTAATGGTTAAGGTCTTAGACTCTTTTCCTAGCCTAATGGTTAAGGTCTTAACTCTTACTCTGGCCTAATGGTTAAGGTCTTAGACTCTTACTCTGGCCTAATGGTTAAGGTCTTGACTCTTACTCTGGTCTAATGGTTAAGGTATTGACTCTTACTCTGGCCTAATGATTAAGGTCTTAAGTCTTACTCTGGCCTAATGGTTATGGTCTTAGACTCTAACTCTGGCCTAATGGTTAAGGTCTTAACTCTTACTTTGGACTAATGGTTAAGGTCTTAGCTCTTACTCTGGACTAATGGTTAAGGTCTTAGACCCTTACACTGGCCTAATAGTTAAGGTCTTGACTCTTACTCTGGCCTAATGGTTAAGGTCTTAGACTCTTACTCTAGCCTAATGGTTAAGGTCTTGACTCTTACTCTGACCTAATGGTTAAGGTCTTAGACTCTTTTCCTAGCCTAATGGTTAAGTTCTTAACTCTTACTCTGGCCTAATGGTTAAGGTTTTGACTCTTACTCTGGCCTAATGGTGAAGGTCTTGACTCTTACTCTGGTCTAATGGTTAAGGTATTGACTCTTACTCTGGCCTAATGATTAAGGTCTTAAGTCTTACTCTGGCCTAATGGTTATGGTCTTAGACTCTAACTCTGGCCTAATGGTTACGGTCATAACTCTTACTTTGGCCTACTGGTTAAGGTCTTAACTCTTACTCTGGCCTAATGGTTAAGGTCTTAGACTCGTACTCTGGCCTAATGGTTAAGGTCTTAAATCTTACTCTGGCCTACTGGTTAAGGTCTTATCTCTTACTCTGGCCTAATGGTTAAGGTCTTAGATTGGTACTCTGGCCTAATGGTTAAGGTCTTAACTCTTACTCTGGCCTAATGGTTAAGGTCTTAACTCTTACTCTGGCCTAATGGTTAAGGTCTTAGACTCTTACACTGGCCTAATAGTTAAGGTCTTGACTCTTACTCTGGCCTAATGGTTAAGGTCTAGACTCTTACTCTGGACTAATGGTTAAGGTCTTAGTCTCTTAATCTGGCCTACTGGTTAAGGAATTAGACTCTTACTCTGGTATACTGGTTAAGGTGTTAACTCTTACTCTGGCCTAATGGTTAAGGTCTTAACTCTTACTCTGGCCTAATGGTTAAGGTCTTAGACTTTTACTCTGGCCTAATGGTTAAGGGCTTAACTCGTACTTTGGCCTACTGGTTAAGGTCTTAACTCTTACTCTGGCCTAATGGTTAAGGTCTTAGACTCTTACTCTGGCCTACTGGCTAAGGTCTTAACTCTTACCCTGGCCTAATGGTTAAGGTCTTAGACTGGTACTCTGGCCTAATGGTTAAGGTCTTAACTCTTAATCTGGCCGAATGGTTAAGGTCATGACTCTTACTCTGGCCTAATGGTTAAGGTCTTAGCTCTTTCTCTGGCCTAATGGTTACGGTTTTGACTCTTACTCTGGCCTACAGGTTAAGGTCTTAACTCTTACTCTGGCCTACTGGTTGAAGTCTTAACTCTTACTCTTGCCTAATAGCTTAGCTTGTAACTTTTACTCTAGCATAATAGCTAAGGTCTTAACTCTTACTCTGGCCTAATAGCTAAGGTCTTAGACTCATACTCTGGCCTAATGGTTAAGGTCTTAACTCTTACTCTGGCCTACTAGTTAAGGTCTTAACTCTTACTCTGGCCTAATAGTTAAGGTCTTAGACTCGTACTCTGGCCTAAGGGTTAAGGTCTTAACGCTTACTCTGGCCTAATAGGTAAGGTCTTAGACTCGTACTCTGGCCTAATGGTTAAGGTCTTAGACTCTTACTCTGGCCTACAGGTTAAGGTCTTAGCTCTTACTCTGGCCTAATGGTTAATGTCTTGACTCTTACTCTGACCTAATGGTTAAGGACTTAGACTCTTACTCTGGCCTAATGGTTAAGGTCTTGACTCTTACTCTGGTCTAATGGTTAAGGTATTGACTCTTACTCTGGCCTAATGATTAAGGTCTTAAGTCTTACTCTGGCCTAATGGTTATGGTCTTAGACTCTAACTCTGGCCTAATGGTTACGGTCTTAACTCTTACTTTGGCCTAATGGTTAAGGTCTTGACTCTTACTCTGGCCTAATGGTTAAGGTCTAGACTCTTACTCTGGCCTATTGGTTAAGGTCTTAGAGTATTACTCTAGCCTAATGGTTAAGGTCTAGACTCTTACTCTGGACTAATGGTTAAGGTCTTAGTCTCTTAATCTGGCCTACTGGTTAAGGACTGAGACTCTTACTCTGGTATACTGGTTAAGGTGTTAACTCTTAGTCTGGCCTAATGGTTAAGGTCTTAACTCTTACTCTGTGTGAGAAGTTGGCCTGGCATATGCTGTTCCTAGGTATAGGGACACCTTGCACCAGTCCAATTCGACTCCTATTGATGGTAGGTTTAAGACAACCTTTAAAGAAAGCTATCCTAGTGGTAGCTGTGGAGAGCAGCCTTCAGGCTAAGTCTTGAAGGAGTGTTAAGCTTATTGTTTTACCATAATAACCTCTTGAATAACCAAATGAAAGAGTAGCCCACACAGGTATATATATAAAATATATGTATTTATTCTAGACAGAATCCCACAGTCACTTTATGTGGCTAGTGGCAAAGTTACAATTCAAACAAGCATTTCTAAACACAATAAATAGCACAGAAATCAATGGGCCCCAGGGGGGGGACCTAACCATATACTAAAATAGTGGTATAAGAACCACGACAATTCTACAGGCAATGCCTAGGGCATTCAGGATCGCTGGCCCCTTAAGAATCCACCCACAGTTGAGAGGAAGGGGACCCACGGGAGGCGTGTGCAGTGCAAGAAGCTGCTGTCGGGATCGCAATGTTAGCCTATGGAGAATGTCGCGGTTGAATAATTAAGGTTTAAGGACACTTCTAACAACAGTACAAAGTTAAGGCTTGAGACTTAAGGCTTTGGAGAGCCCACCACCACGGGAGTACCGAAGTACCACTGTTACCTGCCCCAGGGAAGCCGGGTGCATAGGTCGATTCTGGTGTCGGGTCGCGGGCTGATTTTCTATGGAAAAGGAGTCCAAACTGCTGCTAGCTGGAAGTGTCGCTGAAGTCGTGAAGATTAAAGTTGAAGAAAAGACAAAGATGAACCTGAAAGCAGAGGGGACAGAGTCTGGGTCACAGTACAGTGACCAGGGAGCTCACAGGAAGGAGCTCGTGGATGTCGGGTGCTTCAGGTGTGGAAGGTACAGCTGGTCTCTGCAGTCACGGGCTCCGGGAGGCTTCAAGGAAGGCCAGCTTCTGGAGGGCGACTGTCCCACGTCGGCTGAGGGTCGCTGCGGTGTTAGTGTCCCGATTGGATCCACTAAGCATTGGCAACCGCAACCCACGCAAGATGAACAAAGCAGCTGCTGGTGCAGACCCACGAGGTCTGAGGGTGCTCTCCTTTGCAGGGAGCGTAGAGCAGGCCTGGAGCAACCAGGGGAACTCTTAGAAAGGAAGTTTGTCCTCCGTCAAGGCCCACAAGTCGAGGGACAAGGGACCGCGGAAGGCAGCAAAATGGAGTGCGTAAAAGGGCTCCCACGGGCCACCGGAGCGGGCCAGGGAGCTGAGAGTCGGCACAAATGCTGCTTGAAGGTTGGCTCAAGAATGGGCCAAAGCACAACTTCCCCACTGGTCGGGGTCGTGTGCTGGACAAGAGGTGGCCGGTGTCTCGGGGTATGCGGGGATCTCGACACCCACGTGGTCCAGGGTGCTCAGACTTGCTGGGCACACTCACAGGACGCTGGGATGCACTGGAGACCCACCTCGAGGTTGCTGGAAGGCGTCGAAGGTCGTGAGAGCAACGAAGTCCCAACCGGGTATCTTGTAGTCTTTTAGGTGCCTGCCAAGCAGGGGGATAACTCCTTTATCCCAAGGGAGATTTCTTCAGTCAGCTGGGCAGCAGCTCGTCGAAGGTCAGTTCTGTTAAGTCCTGTACGAATCTAAGGCTCTAGGGCAAAGTTATTCCCATATATCCCCAAGATTAGGGGATGGTCCCAAAGCGAGCCTACCAATCAGAGTAGAGGCGGGAAAGGGTGGCTACACCCACTCCCCTTTGTGTTTTTCCCGCCTGGGCGAGGGGCAGGATGCCCCTGAACCGGTTCCAGGCGGTGTATGCAGAGTTGGGGCTCTGCAGCTGCCTACGTGCAACTCTGAATGGACATTTGGTGCACCCACCCTGTTCCAATCCACATTATCCTGTCTGGGGAGGTGCTGGCACCTCCCTGCCACAGGAGCCCTATTGTCCAGCTGGAGAGGCTGGGATTTTCCCCAGCAACAGCCAGCCAGAGTCGTGTAGGTGGCGAACAGTAGCCATTTTGTGGTACACGTGCACTTTTAAATTGGTGTCTAAAATATACCGCTTTTCCCATATCACCCTCCTAGCAAGGGGGAATCGTGCCCCCATGCCCATGGCTGGACTGGGGGTATGATTCCTTCATGTTTGACACCAAACACGATATGGTTCTGTGTAGCCAGTCCCAAGTTACAGCGATGACGCAATAACTTATAATGCGGTAGAGTATATGGTATGGCTACACTACAAACAACCCAGTAACGGTGTTACGAAGGTTGCAGAGAGGTCCTACTCATGTAGGGGTCCCCCCTCACACATACCTCAGCACCCAGCCCTGTAGGATTACCAGGGCCTGCCATAGGGGTGACCTATGAGAGTATATGTGTTGTAATGGTATGGGACATAGGGTACCTACGTCCCTGTAAGGGGTGCTAGCACCACCTTACCCAGGCTACAGTAGTGGCCTGGTGGTGTCAGTTTGGGTGGCTGTCCCAGGGTGGCACAATAAGTGCTGCAGCCCTGGTAGGCCTACTGGGGGACCCATGCCCTGGGTACCTAGGGTACCATCTACAAGGGACCGGAAGGGCATGCCCAGCATCCAATTATGTTTGTACCTAGAGTACTCACAACAGTTTTAGGGAGAAAGCAGATAGGCTGGGGTCCTGGATAGCAGGATCCCAGCCAGACTAGTCAAAAACCACTTAAATACCAGGCAAAAAGTTGGGGGCAACCATTAGTCAGATTCCACTCTCCTACATAACCCCCCCCCAAACGAAAGGAGATAAGGCTAACCTTGTCCAGATAAGCCTTTATTTCCTGAGTGGCCATATAAGGAAGAACCTGTACTAACATGGTTGCTCCCTGTGTCATGGTCCACTTGGGAAATCCTACCCCAAGGGGTTCTAGAGTTTCTCCAAAGTCTAGGGAAATTACCTGTATTGGTTTTTGGGTCAGAGGTGGGCTGGTGGGGTGTCTGAGTCTGGAAGTGAGACCCTACTTGGGTTGGTCTCAACCTCCTCAGATCACTGGCCACTATGGAAGCCTTTCTGCCCATGACGGTGTCATATCTGGCCCTAAGGGTCAACCTCTGGCTGCCTACAGCTGGGGGCTGGATCCCTTTGGCTGGAATAGTGGAGGGCACTGGAAGGTTTGGGGCAGCTAGGCCCCAGGTTTCCCTGTGCTCAACAACATCCATTTGAGGGGTGCCTATACCTAGGGGTAAGGGGGATCCCTCAGTTTGTAGAGGAATATTCACCTGGCTGAAACTACTCTGCTGGGTGTCCCTAATCTCTTGATGAGGGGGTTCCTCTGGACAGGGGCCCAGTAAGGGTCCACTGGCCTCCCTGACCTCTGCAGCCCTGGGCTGACTGAGGCAGGGTAGAGAGGGGCAGGATACCTGCTCCAGACTGGGTACCACCTTGGAAGGATCCCCTGCCATCAGAGAGGTGGGCAGGCCAAGCCTGTCCACTTCTGGGGCAGTTACTTCACAAGGGGCAGGGTCAGTTCCCTGAGAAACTTGCCCTTTACCTGTAGTCTGGAGGGGGGAAGACTGCTCTTCCTCCCCTATGCTCTCTGTTTGTGTAGAGTGATCCATAGTTTCAGGCTTCACTCTTTCTATTTTCTCCTGGGGTGGAGGTGAGGCCCTCAGGGTCTCATCCACTCTTTCAGGAATTCCTACCATTTTCAAATGGGCCTTGTGGTCAACCTCAGCCCAGGCTGAGATTTCTAGATCATTCCCCAGTAAACAATCTACAGGCAAGTTTGGGGACACTGCCACCCTCTTGGGGCCAGTGACTCCTCCCCAGCTGAGATTTATCACTGCCATGGGATGATCTTTCCTGACTCCATCAATGTTGGTCACCTGATAGCTAAACCCAGGTAAAAGCTGATCTAGGGGCACTAGCCTCTTGGTCACCATGGTGACAGTGGCCCCTGTGTCCTTATAGGCCACAGCCTTCTGACCATTGATTATTGGTTCTTGTCTGTACCTGCCCAGAATACTGGGGCTCATGGTAAAGTTGGCAAACCCCATGCCACCATCACAGACCATAGTTGCTAATGCAGGGGACCTGGCTAGGCCAGAGTCCCCTGGCGTCCCCAAAGAGAACCCAACTAAGTTTTTGGGTGCACTCCCACCACCTGGGGGATTACTACTAGTAGTAACAGGAGGTGTTGGAGCTGGTTTTGGAGGAACATTTTCTTTATTGCCATTTTTAGGACAGCTGGAGTCAGTTTTCCAGTGGCCAGGTTTCTTACAGACATGGCAATAGGGTTTCTTGACATTAGAGGAAGGATTTTGGGACCCACCCCCAGCACTGGTTTGTTGGGGCCCTTCAGATGACTTTTCTTGTTTATCATCCCCACCTTTCTCTTTGGGCTTAGTGGAATCCTTCTTCTGGTCACCAACTTGGTTCTTAGGCCTAATCCTGGTTCTGACCCATTTGTCTGCCTTCTTTCCCAATTCTTGGGGAGAGGTCAGATCAGAGTCCACCAGGTGCTGGTGTAAAAGTTGGTTCTGACAGTTATTAAGAATCTGCTCCCTCATAATGAGATTATACAATCCTTGATAATCATTAACTTTACTGCCATTTAACCAACCTTCCAGTGCCTTGGTTGCACAATCCACAAAGTCTACCCAATCTTGATTCTGTGCTTTCTGGGTGTCTCTGAACTTAAGTCTGTATTGATCAGTGGTTAAGCCAAACCCATCTATTAAAGCAGCTTTCAAGATATAATAATCATCAGCATCCTCTTCTCTTACAGAGAGGAGCTTGTCTCTCCCTTTATCTGAAAAGGAGAGCCACAGGATTGCTGCCCACTGCTCTACAGGGACCCTCTGTACTCTACAGGCCCTTTCAAGAGCAGATATCCATTTGTGGATATCATCCCCATTCTGATAGGGGGGCACAATCTTGTGGAGGTTCCTATTGTCAGGGACTCTCTCTCTAACTCTAGGGGTTTCATTACTGCCACCAGGGATCTCTAGACCCCACTTTCTTGAAGCTTTCTGAAGCTCCAGGGTTTCCCTGTCTAATGCTAACTGTTCTCTTTTAAGCTCAAGCTTAGCCTGCTCAAATTTGATCAGTCTGCATTTCCTCTCATGAGAGGTTTCTCTTCTCTGAGAAGAGGCAGAGGACCCTTTGGATCCCTTAGAATGGTTGGATCCCACTGAGGGGGATCTGTTCCTTCTTGGACCCACCACTCCCCTTTTAAGGGTGGAGGGAGTGCCTCTTGGGCCATCACCTCCATGCTGTGAGTGGTTTGTTTCTTCCAGGTCAGGATTTTCATCCTCTTCCTGTTCCTCTTCAGATTCCACTCTGGGAGTGTCCTCTTCTGAGGGGTGCCCACCCACTCTGTCCGTCCCTCTGGATCCTATGGACTCCATAAAGTCTGCTATGAGCAGGATCTCCTTGAGACGTTTTGTGTTGGCACCTCTTTCTGTCTTCAGTCCCCTAAGGGTGCACATTTCCCTGAGCTCTGCAAAGGTGAAATTATCATACTTATCTACTGGGACCCTCTGGGGTCCTTCCATAGCCTTAGTGCCACCTGAAGACATGTTTAGTGTAGTGATGTATCTACCTACACTAAGTGTGGCCTACTGAACCCTCTCTTGAGTTGTAGTCAAGGTGTGCTAAACCCTCTACACACAACTCCAAGTTCAGTAGAACTTATTGTATTCTAGCTTGAATTTATATGTACCTTTGGTACCTTGTGGCTTCCACTTTAGAAATTCAATTTGTTATCTGGTAAAACAATGGCAAGCTTGAATCCAACCGCTGCACACCAATGTGAGAAGTTGGCCTGGCATATGCTGTTCCTAGGTATAGGGACACCTTGCACCAGTCCAATTCGACTCCTATTGATGGTAGGTTTAAGACAACCTTTAAAGAAAGCTATCCTAGTGGTAGCTGTGGAGAGCAGCCTTCAGGCTAAGTCTTGAAGGAGTGTTAAGCTTATTGTTTTACCATAATAACCTCTTGAATAACCAAATGAAAGAGTAGCCCACACAGGTATATATATAAAATATATGTATTTATTCTAGACAGAATCCCACAGTCACTTTATGTGGCTAGTGGCAAAGTTACAATTCAAACAAGCATTTCTAAACACAATAAATAGCACAGAAATCAATGGGCCCCAGGGGGGGGACCTAACCATATACTAAAATAGTGGTATAAGAACCACGACAATTCTACAGGCAATGCCTAGGGCATTCAGGATCGCTGGCCCCTTAAGAATCCACCCACAGTTGAGAGGAAGGGGACCCACGGGAGGCGTGTGCAGTGCAAGAAGCTGCTGTCGGGATCGCAATGTTAGCCTATGGAGAATGTCGCGGTTGAATAATTAAGGTTTAAGGACACTTCTAACAACAGTACAAAGTTAAGGCTTGAGACTTAAGGCTTTGGAGAGCCCACCACCACGGGAGTACCGAAGTACCACTGTTACCTGCCCCAGGGAAGCCGGGTGCATAGGTCGATTCTGGTGTCGGGTCGCGGGCTGATTTTCTATGGAAAAGGAGTCCAAACTGCTGCTAGCTGGAAGTGTCGCTGAAGTCGTGAAGATTAAAGTTGAAGAAAAGACAAAGATGAACCTGAAAGCAGAGGGGACAGAGTCTGGGTCACAGTACAGTGACCAGGGAGCTCACAGGAAGGAGCTCGTGGATGTCGGGTGCTTCAGGTGTGGAAGGTACAGCTGGTCTCTGCAGTCACGGGCTCCGGGAGGCTTCAAGGAAGGCCAGCTTCTGGAGGGCGACTGTCCCACGTCGGCTGAGGGTCGCTGCGGTGTTAGTGTCCCGATTGGATCCACTAAGCATTGGCAACCGCAACCCACGCAAGATGAACAAAGCAGCTGCTGGTGCAGACCCACGAGGTCTGAGGGTGCTCTCCTTTGCAGGGAGCGTAGAGCAGGCCTGGAGCAACCAGGGGAACTCTTAGAAAGGAAGTTTGTCCTCCGTCAAGGCCCACAAGTCGAGGGACAAGGGACCGCGGAAGGCAGCAAAATGGAGTGCGTAAAAGGGCTCCCACGGGCCACCGGAGCGGGCCAGGGAGCTGAGAGTCGGCACAAATGCTGCTTGAAGGTTGGCTCAAGAATGGGCCAAAGCACAACTTCCCCACTGGTCGGGGTCGTGTGCTGGACAAGAGGTGGCCGGTGTCTCGGGGTATGCGGGGATCTCGACACCCACGTGGTCCAGGGTGCTCAGACTTGCTGGGCACACTCACAGGACGCTGGGATGCACTGGAGACCCACCTCGAGGTTGCTGGAAGGCGTCGAAGGTCGTGAGAGCAACGAAGTCCCAACCGGGTATCTTGTAGTCTTTTAGGTGCCTGCCAAGCAGGGGGATAACTCCTTTATCCCAAGGGAGATTTCTTCAGTCAGCTGGGCAGCAGCTCGTCGAAGGTCAGTTCTGTTAAGTCCTGTACGAATCTAAGGCTCTAGGGCAAAGTTATTCCCATATATCCCCAAGATTAGGGGATGGTCCCAAAGCGAGCCTACCAATCAGAGTAGAGGCGGGAAAGGGTGGCTACACCCACTCCCCTTTGTGTTTTTCCCGCCTGGGCGAGGGGCAGGATGCCCCTGAACCGGTTCCAGGCGGTGTATGCAGAGTTGGGGCTCTGCAGCTGCCTACGTGCAACTCTGAATGGACATTTGGTGCACCCACCCTGTTCCAATCCACATTATCCTGTCTGGGGAGGTGCTGGCACCTCCCTGCCACAGGAGCCCTATTGTCCAGCTGGAGAGGCTGGGATTTTCCCCAGCAACAGCCAGCCAGAGTCGTGTAGGTGGCGAACAGTAGCCATTTTGTGGTACACGTGCACTTTTAAATTGGTGTCTAAAATATACCGCTTTTCCCATATCACCCTCCTAGCAAGGGGGAATCGTGCCCCCATGCCCATGGCTGGACTGGGGGTATGATTCCTTCATGTTTGACACCAAACACGATATGGTTCTGTGTAGCCAGTCCCAAGTTACAGCGATGACGCAATAACTTATAATGCGGTAGAGTATATGGTATGGCTACACTACAAACAACCCAGTAACGGTGTTACGAAGGTTGCAGAGAGGTCCTACTCATGTAGGGGTCCCCCCTCACACATACCTCAGCACCCAGCCCTGTAGGATTACCAGGGCCTGCCATAGGGGTGACCTATGAGAGTATATGTGTTGTAATGGTATGGGACATAGGGTACCTACGTCCCTGTAAGGGGTGCTAGCACCACCTTACCCAGGCTACAGTAGTGGCCTGGTGGTGTCAGTTTGGGTGGCTGTCCCAGGGTGGCACAATAAGTGCTGCAGCCCTGGTAGGCCTACTGGGGGACCCATGCCCTGGGTACCTAGGGTACCATCTACAAGGGACCGGAAGGGCATGCCCAGCATCCAATTATGTTTGTACCTAGAGTACTCACAACAGTTTTAGGGAGAAAGCAGATAGGCTGGGGTCCTGGATAGCAGGATCCCAGCCAGACTAGTCAAAAACCACTTAAATACCAGGCAAAAAGTTGGGGGCAACCATTAGTCAGATTCCACTCTCCTACACTCTGGCCTAATGGTTAAGGTCTTAGACTTTTACTCTGGCCTAATGGTTAAGGTCTTAACTCGTACTTTGGCCTACTGGTTAAGGTCTTAACTCTTACTCTGGCCTAATGGTTAAGGTCTTAGACTCTTACTCTGGCCTACTGGCTAAAGTCTTAACTCTTACTCTGGCCTAATGGTTAAGGTCTTAGAATGGTACTCTGGCCTAATGGTTAAGGTCTTAACTCTTAATCTGGCCCAATGGTTAAGGTCTTAGACTCTTACTCTGGCCTAATGGTTAAGGTCATGACTCTTACTCTGGCCTAATGGTTAAGGTCTTAGCTCTTTCTCTGGCCTAATGGTTACGGTTTTGACTCTTACTCTGGCCTACAGGTTAAGGTCTTAACTCTTACTCTGGCCTACTGGTTAAGGTCTAAACTCTTACTCTTGCCTAATAGCTTAGGTTGTAACTCTTACTCTGGCATAATAGCTAAGGTCTTAACTCTTACCCTGGCCTAATAGCTAAGGTCTTAGACTCGTACTCTGGCCTAATGGTTAAGGTCTTAACTCTTACTCTGGCCTACTGGTTAAGGTCTTAACTCTTACTCTGGCCTAGTAGCTAAGGTCTTAGTCTGGTACTCTGGCCTAATAGCTAAGGTCTCAGACTCGTACTCTGGCCTAATGGTTAAGGTCTTAACTCCTATTCTGGCCTAATAGCTAAGGTCTTAACTCTCACTCTGGCCTAATAACTAAGGTCTTAGACTCGTACTCTGGCCTAATGGTTAGGGTCTTAACTCTTACTCTGGCCTAATAGTTAAGGTCTTAGACTCGTACTGTGGCCTAATGGTTAAGGTCTTAACTCTTACTCTGGCCTACTGGTTAAGGTCTTAACTCTTACTCTGGCCTAATAGCTAAGGTCTTAACTCTTACTCTGGCCTAATAGCTAAGTTCTTAGACTCGTACACTGGCCTAATGGTTAAGGTCTTAACTCTTACTCTGGCCTACTGGTTAAGGTCTTAACTCTTACTCTGGCCTACTGGTCAAGGTTTTAACTCTTACTCTGGCCTAATAGCTAAGGTCTTAGACTCTTACTCTGGCCTAATGGTTAAGGTCTTATCTCTTACTCTGGCCTAATAGCTAAGGTCTTAACTCTTACTCTGGCCTAATAGCTAAGGCCTTAGACTCGTACCATGGCCTAATGGTTAAGGTCTTAACTCTAACCCTAGCCTAGTGGTTAAGGTCTTAACTCTTACTCTGGCCTACTGGTTAAGGTCTTAACTCTTACTCTGGCCTAATAGCTAAGGTCTTAGACTCGTACTCTGGCCTAATAGCTAAGGTCTTAACTCTTACTCTGGCCTATTAGCTAAGGTCTTAGTCTCATACTCTGGCCTAATGTTTAAGGTCTTAACTCTTACTCTGGCCTAATAGCTAAGGTCTTAGACTCATTCTCTGGCCTAATGGTTAAGGTCTTAACTCTTACTCTGGCCTAATAGCTAAGGTCTTAGACTCGTGCTATGGCCTACAGGTTAAGGTCTTAACTCTTACTCTGGCCTACTGGTTAAGGTCTTAACTCTTACTCTTGCCTAATAGCTTAGGTTGTAACTCTTACTCTGGCATAATAGCTAAGGTCTTAACTCTTACTCTGGCATAATAGCTAAGGTCTTAGACTCGTACTCTGGCCTAATGGTTAAGGTCTTAACTCTTACTCTGGCCTAATAGGTAAGGTCTTAGACTCATACTCTGGCCTAATGGTTAAGGTCTTAACTCTTACTCTGGCCTAATAGCTAAGGTCTTAACTCTTACTCTGGCCTAATAGCTAAGGTCTTAGACTCGTACTATGGCCTAATAGCCAAGGTCTTAGACTCGTACTCTGGCCTAATGGTTAAGGTCCTAACTCTTACTCTGGCCTACTGGTTATGGTCTTAACTCTTACTCTGGCCTAATAGCTAAGGTCTTAATTCTTACTCTGGCCGTAATAGCTAAGGTCTTAGACTCGTACTCTGGCCTAATGGTTAAGGTCTTAACTCTTACTCTGGCCTACTGGTTAAGGTCTTAACTCTTACTCTGGCCTACTGGTTAAGGTTTTAACTCTTACTCTGGCCTAATAGCTAAGGTCTTAGACTCTTACTCTGGCCTAATGATTAAGGTCTTAACTCCCAGCGCCTTGAGACCCTCTGGGTGAGTAGTGCGCTATACAAATGCTTTGATTGATTGATTGATTGATTGAACTCTTACTCTGGCCTAATATCTAAGGTCTTAACTCGTACGCTGGCCTAATAGCTAATGCCTTTGACTCGTTTTAGGCCTAATGGTTAAGGTCTTTACTCTTACTCTGGCCTACTGGTTAAGGTTTTAACTATTACTCTGGCCTACTGGTTAAGGACTTAACTCTTACTCTGGCCTAATAGCTAAGGTCTTAGACTCGTACTCTGGCCTAATAGCTAAGGTCTTAACTCTTACTCTGGCCTAATAGCTAAGGTCTTCGACTCGTACTATGGCCTACAGGTTAAGATCTTAACTCTTACTCTGGCCTAATAGCTAAGGTCTTAACTCTTACTCTGGCCTAATGGTTAAGGTCTTAACTCTTACTCTGGCCTAATAGCTAAGGTCTTAACTCTTACTCTGGCCTAATAGCTAAGGTCTTAATCTCGTACACTGGCCTAATGGTTAAGGTCTTAACTCTTACTCTGTTATACTGGTTAAGGTCTTAACTCTTACTCTGGCCTAATAGCTAAGGTCTTAGACTCGTACTATGGCCTACAGGTTAAGGTCTTAACTCTTACTCTGACCTAATAGCTAAGGTCTTAACTCTTACTCTGGCCTAATAGCTAAGGTCTTAGACTCGTACTCTGGCCTAATGGTTAAGGTCTTAACTCTTACTCTGGCCTACTGGTTAAGGTCTTAACTCTTACTCTGGCCTAATAGCTAAGGTCTTAGACTCGTACTCTGGCCTACTGGTTAAGGTCTTAACTCTTACTCTGGCCGACTTAAGTGCTTAACCCTTACTCTGGCCTAATGGTTAAGGTCTTAGACCCTTACACTGGCCTAATAGTTAAGGTCTTGACTCTTACTCTGGCCTAATGGGTAAGGTCTTAGACTCTTACTCTAGCCTAATGGTTAAGGTCTAGACTCTTACTCTGGACTAATGGTTAAGGTCATAGTCTCTTAATCTGGCCTACTGGTTAAGGATTTAGACTCTTACTCTGGTATACTTGTTAAGGTGTTAACTCTTACTCTAGCCTAATGGTTACGGTCTTAACTCTTACTTTGGCCTACTGGTTAAGGTCTTAACTCTTTCTCTGGCCTAATGGTTAAGGTCTTAGACTCGTACTCTGGCCTAATGGTTAAGGTCTTAAATCTTACTCTGGCCTACTGGTTAAGGTCTTATCTCCTACTCTGGCCTAATGGTTAAGGTCTTAGACTGGTACTCTGGCCTAATGGGTAAGGTCTTAACTCTTACTCTGGCCTAATTTTTAAGGTCTTAACTCTTACTCTGGCCCAATGGTTAAGGTCTTACACTCTTACACTGGCCTAATAGTTAAGGTATTGACTCTTACTCTGTCCTAATGGTTAAGGTCTAGACTCTTACTCTGGACTAATGGTTAAGGTCTTAGTCTCTTAATCTGGCCTACTGGTTAAGGATTTAGACTCTGGTATACTGGTTAAGGTGTTAACTCTTACTCTGGCCTAATGGTTAAGGTCTGAACTCTTACTCTGGCCTAATGGTTAAGGTCTTAGACTTTTACTCTGGCCTAATGGTTAAGGTCTTAACTCGTACTTTGGCCTACTGGTTAAGGTCTTAACTCTTACTCTGGCCTAATGGTTAAGGTCTTAGACTCTTACTCTGGCCTACTGGCTAAGGTCTTAACTCTTACTCTGGCCTAATGGTTAAGGTCTTAGACTGGTACTCTGGCCTAGCGGTTAAGGTCTTAACCCTTAATCTGGCCCAATGGTTAAGGTCCTAGACTCTTACTCTGGCCTAATGGTTAAGGTCATGACTCTTACTCTGGCCTAATGGTTAAGGACTTAGCTCTTTCTCTGGTCTAATGGTTATGGTTTTGACTCTTACTCTGGCCTACAGGTTAAGGTCTTAACTCTCACTCTGGCCTACTGGTTAAGGTCTTAACTCTTACTCTTGCCTAATAGCTTAGGTTGTAACTCTTACTCTGGCCTACTGGTTAAGGTCTTAACTCTTACTCTGGCCTAATAGCTAAGGTCTTAGACTCGTACTCTGGCCTAATGGTTAAGGTCTTAACTCTTACTCTGGCCTAATAGCTAAGGTCTTAACTCTTACTCTGGCCTAATGGTTAAGGTCTTAACTCTTACTCTGGCCTAATAGCTAAGGTCGTAACTCTTACTCTGGCCTAATAGCTAAGGTCTTATACTCGTACACTGGCCTAATGGTTAAGGTCTTAACTCTTACTCTGGCCTGATAAGCAAGGTCTTAACTCTTACTCTGGCCTACTGGTTAAGGTCTTAACTCTTACTCTGGCCTAATGGGCAAGGTCTTAGACTCTTACTCTGGCCTAATGGTTAAGGTCTTAACTTTTACTCTGGCCTACTGGTTAAGGTCTTAACTCTTACTCTGGCCTAATAGGTAAGGTCTTAGACTCTTACTCTGGCCTAGTGGTTAAGGTCTTAACTTTTACTCTGGCCTACTGGTTAAGGTCTTAACTCTTACTCAGGCCCAATAGCTAAGGTCTTAGACTCGTACTCTGGCCTAATGGTTAAGGTCTTAACTCTTACTCTGGCCTAATAGCTAAGGTCTTGACTCTTACTCTGGCCTAATAGCTAAGGTCTTAGTCTCGTACTCTGGCCTAATGGTTAAGGTCTTAACTCTTACTCTGGCCTAATAGCTAAGGTCTTAGACTCAGACTATGGCCTACAGGTTAAGGTCTTAACTCTTACTCTGGCCTACTGGTTAAGGTCTTAACTCTTACTCTTGCCTAATAGCTAAGGTCTTAGACTCGTACTCTGGCCTAATGGTTAAGGTCTTAACTCTTACTCTGGCATACTGGTTAAGGTCTTAACTCTTACTTTGGTCTAATAGCTAAGGACTTAGACTCGTACTATGGCCTACAGGTTAAGGTCTTAACTCGTACTCTGGCCTAATAGCTAAGGTCTTAACTCTTACTCTGGCCTAATAGCTAAGGTCTTAACTCTTACTCTGGCCTAATAGCTAAGGTCTTAGACTTGTACTCTGGACTAATAGCTAAGGTATTAGACTCGTACTCTGGCCTAATGGTTAAAGTCTTAACTCTTACTCTGGCCTAATAGCTAAGGTCTTAGACTCGTACTCTGGCCTACTGGTTAAGGTCTTAACTCGTACTCTGGCCTAATAGCTAAGGTCTTAACTCTTACTCTGGCCTAATGGTTAAGGTCTTAACTCTTACTCTGGCCTAATAGCTAAGGTCGTAACTCTTACTCTGGCCTAATAGCTAAGGTCTTAGACTCGTACACTGGCCTAATGGTTAAGGTCTTAACTCTTACTCTGGCCTGATAAGCAAGGTCTTAACTCTTACTCTGGCCTACTGGTTAAGGTCTTAACTCTTACTCTGGCCTAATGGGCAAGGTCTTAGACTCTTACTCTGGCCTAATGGTTAAGGTCTTAACTTTTACTCTGGCCTACTGGTTAAGGTCTTAACTCTTACTCTGGCCTAATAGGTAAGGTCTTAGACTCTTACTCTGGCCTAGTGGTTAAGGTCTTAACTTTTACTCTGGCCTACTGGTTAAGGTCTTAACTCTTACTCAGGCCCAATAGCTAAGGTCTTAGACTCGTACTCTGGCCCACTGGTTAAGGTCTTAACTCTTACTCTGGCCTACTGGTTAAGGTCTTAACTCTTACTCTGGCCTAATAGCTAAGGTATTAGACTCGTACTCTGGCCTAATGGTTAAGGTCTTAACTCTTACTCTGGCCTAATAGCTAAGGTCTTGACTCTTACTCTGGCCTAATAGCTAAGGTCTTAGTCTCGTACTCTGGCCTAATGGTTAAGGTCTTAACTCTTACTCTGGCCTAATAGCTAAGGTCTTAGACTCAGACTATGGCCTACAGGTTAAGGTCTTAACTCTTACTCTGGCCTACTGGTTAAGGTCTTAACTCTTACTCTGGCCTAATAGCTAAGGTCTTAGACTCGTACTCTGGCCTAATGGTTAAGGTCTTAACTCTTACTCTGGCATACTGGTTAAGGTCTTAACTCTTACTCTGGTCTAATAGCTAAGGACTTAGACTCGTACTATGGCCTACAGGTTAAGGTCTTAACTCGTACTCTGGCCTAATAGCTAAGGTCTTAACTCGTACTCTGGCCTAATAGCTAAGGTCTTAACTCTTTCTCTGGCCTAATAGCTAAGGTCTTAACTCTTACTCTGGCCTAATAGCTAAAGTCTTAGACTCGTACTCTGGACTAATAGCTAAGGTATTAGACTCGTACTCTGGCCTAATGGTTAAAGTCTTAACTCTTACTCTGGCCTAATAGCTAAGGTCTTAGACTCGTACTCTGGCCTAATGATTAAGGTCTTAACTCTTACTCTGGCCTAATAGCTAAGGTCTTAGACTCGTACTCTGGCCTAATAGCTAAGTTCTTAGACTCGTAATCTGGCCTACTGGTTAAGGTCTTAACTCTTACTCTGGCCTACTGGTTAGGGTCTTAACTCTTACTCTGGCCTAATAGCTAAGGTCTTAGACTCGTACTATGGCCTACATGTTAAGGTCTTAACTCTTACTCTGGCCAAATAGCTAAGGTCTTAGACTTGTACTATGGCCTACAGGTTAAGGTCTTAACTCTTACTCTGGCCCAATAGCTAAGGTCTTAACTCTTAATCTGGCCTAATAGCTAAGGTCTTAGACTCGTACTCTGGCCTACTGGTTAAGGTCTTAACACTTACTCTGGCCTAATAGCTAAGGTCTTAGACTCGTACTCTGGCCTACTGGTTAAGGTCTTAGACTCGTATTCTGGCCTACTGGTCAAGGTCTTAACTCTTACTCTGGCCTAATAGCTAAGGTCTTAGACTCGTATTCTGGCCTACTGGTTAAGGTCTTAACTCTTACTCTGGCCTACTGGTTAAAGTCTTAACTCTTACTCTGGCCTAATGGTTAAGGTCTTAACTCTTACTCTGGCCTAATAGCTAAGGTCTTAACTCTTACTCTGGCCTAATAGCTAAGGTCTTAGACTTGTACTCTGGCCTAATGGTTAAGGTCTTAACTCTTACTCTGGCCTACTGGTTAAAGTATTAACTCTTACTCTGGCCTACTGGTTAAGGTTTTAACTCTTACTCTGGCCTAATAGCTAAGGCCTTAGACTCTTACTCTGGCCTAATGATTAAGGTCTTAACTCTTACTCTGGCCTAATAGCTAAGGACTTAACTCTCACTCTGGCCTAATAGCTAAGGCCTTAGACTCGTTTTAGGCCTAATGGTTAAGGTCTTAACTCTTACTCTGGCCTACTGGTTAAGGTCTTAACTCTTACTCTGGCCTAATATCTAAGCTCTTAGACTCGTACTCTGGCCTACAGGTTAAGGTCTTAACTCTTACTCTGGCCTAATAGCTAAGGTCTTAACTCTTACTCTGGCCTAATAGCTAAGGCCTTAGACTCGTACTCTGGCCTAATGGTTAAGGTCTTAACCCTTACTCTGGCCTAATAGCTGAGGACTTAGACTCGTACTCTGGCCTAATGGTTAAGGTCTTAACTCTTACTATGGCCTACTGGTTAAGGTCTTAACTCTTACTCTGGCCTAATAGCTAAGGTCTTAGACTCGTACTCTGGCCTACTGGTTAAGGTCTTAACTCTTACTCTGGCCTAGTAGCTAAGGTCTTAGACTCTTACTCTGGCCTAATGGTTAAGGTCTTAACTCTTACTCTGGCCTAATAGCTAAGGTCTTAGACTCGTACTCTGGCCTAATGGTTAAGATCTTAACTCTTACTCTGGCCTAATAGCTAAGGTCTTGACTCTTACTCTGGCCTAATAGCTAAGGTCTTAGTCTCGTACTCTGGCCTAATGTTTAAGGTCTTAACTCTTACTCTGGCCTAATAGCTAAGGTCTTAGACTCGTACTCTGGCCTAATGGTTAAGGTCTTAACTCTTACTCTGGCCTAATAGCTAAGGTCTTAGACTCGTACTATGGCCTACAGGTTAAGGTCTTAACTCTTACTCTGGCCTACTGGTTAAGGTCTTAACTCTTACTCTGACCTGATAGCTAAGGTCTTAGACTCGTACTCTGGCCTAATGGTTAAGGTCTTAACTCTTACTCTGGCATACTGGTTAAGGTCTTAACTCTTACTCTGGCCTAATAGTTAAGGTCTTAGACTCGTACTATGGCCTACAGGTTAAGGTCTTAACTCGTACTCTGGCCTAATAGCTAAGGTCTTAACTCGTACTCTGGCCTAATAGCTAGGGTCTTAACTCTTACTCTGGCCTAATAGCTAAGGTCTTAACTCTTACTCTGGCCTAATAGCTAAGGTCTTAGACTCGTACTCTGGCCTAATAGCTAAGGTATTAGACTCGTACTCTGGCCTAATGGTTAAGGTCTTAACTCTTACTCTGGCCTAATAGCTAAGGTCTTAGACTCGTACTCTGGCCTAATGATTAAGGTCTTAACTCTTACTCTGGCCTAATAGCTAAGGTCTTAGACTCATACTCTGGCCTAATAGCTAAGGTCTTAGACTCGTAATCTGGCCTACTGGTTAAGGTCTTAACTCTCACTCTGGCCTAATAGCTAAGGTCTTTGACTCGTACTATGGCCTACATGTTAAGGTTTTAATTCTTACTCTGGCCTAATAGCTAAGGTCTTAGAATCGTACTATGGCCTACAGGTTAAGGTCTTAACTCTTACTCTGGCCCAATAGCTAAGGTCTTAACTCTTACTCTGGCCTAATAGCTAATGTCTTAACTCTTACTCTGGCCTAATAGCTAAGGCCTTAGACTCGTACTCTGGCCTAATGGTTAAGGTCTTATTCCTTACTCTGGCCTAATAGCTAAGGTCTTAGACTCGTACTCTGGCCTAATGGTTAAGGTCTTAACTCTTACTATGGCCTACTGGTTAAGGTCTTAACTCTTACTCTGGCCTAATAGCTAAGGTATTAGACTTGTACTCTGGCCTACTGGTTAAGGTCTTAACTCTTACTCTGGCCTAGTAGCTAAGGTCTTAGACTCTTACTCTGGCCTAATGGTTAAGGTCTTAACTCTTACTCTGGCCTAATAGCTAAGGTCTTAGACTCGTACTCTGGCCTAATGGTTAAGATCTTAACTCTTACTCTGGCCTAATAGCTAAGGTCTTGACTCTTACTCTGGCCTAATAGCTAAGGTCTTAGTCTCGTACTCTGGCCTAATGTTTAAGGTCTTAACTCTTACTCTGGCCTAATAGCTAAGGTCTTAGACTCGTACTCTGGCCTAATGGTTAAGGTCTTAACTCTTACTCTGGCCTAATAGCTAAGGTCTTAGACTCGTACTATGGCCTACAGGTTAAGGTCTTAACTCTTACTCTGGCCTACTGGTTAAGGTCTTAACTCTTACTCTGGCCTGATAGCTAAGGTCTTAGACTCGTACTCTGGCCTAATGGTTAAGGTCTTAACTCTTACTCTGGCATACTGGTTAAGGTCTTAACTCTTACTCTGGCCTAATAGCTAAGGTCTTAGACTCGTACTATGGCCTACAGGTTAAGGTCTTAACTCGTACTCTGGCCTAATAGCTAAGGTCTTAACTCGTACTCTGGCCTAATAGCTAGGGTCTTAACTCTTACTCTGGCCTAATAACTAAGGTCTTAACTCTTACTCTGGCCTAATAGCTAAGGTCTTAGACTCGTACTCTGGCCTAATAGCTAAGGTATTAGACTCGTACTCTGGCCTAATGGTTAAGGTCTTAACTCTTACTCTGGCCTAATAGCTAAGGTCTTAGACTCGTACTCTGGCCTAATGATTAAGGTCTTAACTCTTACTCTGGCCTAATAGCTAAGGTCTTAGACTCATACTCTGGCCTAATAGCTAAGGTCTTAGACTCGTAATCTGGCCTACTGGTTAAGGTCTTAACTCTTACTCTGGCCTAATAGCTAAGGTCTTTGACTCGTACTATGGCCTACATGTTAAGGTCTTAATTCTTACTCTGGCCTAATAGCTAAGGTCTTAGAATCATACTATGGCCTACAGGTTAAGGTCTTAACTCTTACTCTGGCCCAATAGCTAAGGTCTTAACTCTTAATCTGGCCTAATAGCTAAGGTCTTAACTCTTACTCTGACCTAATAGCTAAGGTCTTAGACTCGTACTCTGGCCTACTGGTTAAGGTCTTCACTCTTACTCTGGCCTAATAGCTAAGGTCTTAGACTCGTATTCTGGCCTACTGGTTAAGGTCTTAACTCTTACTCTGGCTTAATAGCTAAGGTCTTAACTCTTACTCTGGCCTACTGGTTAAGGTCTTAACTCTTACTCTGGCCTAATGGTTAAGGTCTTAACTCTTACTCTGGCCTAAAAGCTAAGGTCTTAACTCTTACTCTGGCCTAATAGCTAAGGTCTTAGACTCGTACTCTGGCCTAATGGTTAAGGTCTTAACTCTTACTCTGGCCTAATAGCTAAGGTCTTAACTCTTACTCTGGCCTAATAGCTAAGGTCTTAGACTCGTACTATGGCCTACAGGATAAGGTCTTAACTCTTACTCTGGCCTAATAGCTAAGGTCTTAACTCTTACTCTGGCCTAATGGTTAAGGTCTTAACTCTTACTCTGGCCTAATAGCTAAGGTCTTAACTCTTACTCTGGCCTAATAGCCAAGGTCTTAACTCTTACTCTGGCCTACTGGTTAAGGTCTTAGACTCTTACTCTGGCCTAATGGTTAAGGTCTTAAGTTTTACTCTGGCCTACTGGTTAAGGTCTTAACTCTTACTCTGGCCTAATATCTAAGGTCTTAGACTCGTACTCTGGCCTACAGGTTAAGGTCTTAACTCTTACTCTGGCCTAATAGCTAAGGTCTTAACTCTTACTCTGGCCTAATAGCTAAGGCCTTAGACTCGTACTCTGGCCTAATGGTTAAGGTCTTAACCCTTACTCTGGCCTAATAGCTGAGGACTTAGACTCGTACTCTGGCCTAATGGTTAAGGTCTTAACTCTTACTATGGCCTACTGGTTAAGGTCTTAACTCTTACTCTGGCCTAATAGCTAAGGTCTTAGACTCGTACTCTGGCCTACTGGTTAAGGTCTTAACTCTTACTCTGGCCTAGTAGCTAAGGTCTTAGACTCTTACTCTGGCCTAATGGTTAAGGTCTTAACTCTTACTCTGGCCTAATAGCTAAGGTCTTAGACTCGTACTCTGGCCTAATGGTTAAGATCTTAACTCTTACTCTGGCCTAATAGCTAAGGTCTTGACTCTTACTCTGGCCTAATAGCTAAGGTCTTAGTCTCGTACTCTGGCCTAATGTTTAAGGTCTTAACTCTTACTCTGGCCTAATAGCTAAGGTCTTAGACTCGTACTCTGGCCTAATGGTTAAGGTCTTAACTCTTACTCTGGCCTAATAGCTAAGGTCTTAGACTCGTACTATGGCCTACAGGTTAAGGTCTTAACTCTTACTCTGGCCTACTGGTTAAGGTCTTAACTCTTACTCTGACCGGATAGCTAAGGTCTTAGACTCGTACTCTGGCCTAATGGTTAAGGTCTTAACTCTTACTCTGGCATACTGGTTAAGGTCTTAACTCTTACTCTGGCCTAATAGTTAAGGTCTTAGACTCGTACTATGGCCTACAGGTTAAGGTCTTAACTCGTACTCTGGCCTAATAGCTAAGGTCTTAACTCGTACTCTGGCCTAATAGCTAGGGTCTTAACTCTTACTCTGGCCTAATAGCTAAGGTCTTAACTCTTACTCTGGCCTAATAGCTAAGGTCTTAGACTCGTACTCTGGCCTAATAGCTAAGGTATTAGACTCGTACTCTGGCCTAATGGTTAAGGTCTTAACTCTTACTCTGGCCTAATAGCTAAGGTCTTAGACTCGTAATCTGGCCTAATGATTAAGGTCTTAACTCTTACTCTGGCCTAATAGCTAAGGTCTTAGACTCATACTCTGGCCTAATAGCTAAGGTCTTAGACTCGTAATCTGGCCTACTGGTTAAGGTCTTAACTCTTACTCTGGCCTAATAGCTAAGGTCTTTGACTCGTACTATGGCCTACATGTTAAGGTCTTAATTCTTACTCTGGCCTAATAGCTAAGGTCTTAGAATCGTACTATGGCCTACAGGTTAAGGTCTTAACTCTTACTCTGGCCCAATAGCTAAGGTCTTAACTCTTACTCTGGCCTAATAGCTAAGGTCTTAACTCTTACTCTGGCCTAATAGCTAAGGCCTTAGACTCGTACTCTGGCCTAATGGTTAAGGTCTTATTCCTTACTCTGGCCTAATAGCTAAGGTCTTAGAATCGTACTCTGGCCTAATGGTTAAGGTCTTAACTCTTACTATGGCCTACTGGTTAAGGTCTTAACTCTTACTCTGGCCTAATAGCTAAGGTATTAGACTTGTACTCTGGCCTACTGGTTAAGGTCTTAACTCTTACTCTGGCCTAGTAGCTAAGGTCTTAGACTCTTACTCTGGCCTAATGGTTAAGGTCTTAACTCTTACTCTGGCCTAATAGCTAAGGTCTTAGACTCGTACTCTGGCATAATGGTTAAGATCTTAACTCTTACTCTGGCCTAATAGCTAAGGTCTTGACTCTTACTCTGGCCTAATAGCTAAGGTCTTAGTCTCGTACTCTGGCCTAATGTTTAAGGTCTTAACTCTTACTCTGGCCTAATAGCTAAGGTCTTAGACTCGTACTCTGGCCTAATGGTTAAGGTCTTAACTCTTACTCTGGCCTAATAGCTAAGGTCTTAGACTCGTACTATGGCCTACAGGTTAAGGTCTTAACTCTTACTCTGGCCTACTGGTTAAGGTCTTAACTCTTACTCTGGCCTGATAGCTAAGGTCTTAGACTCGTACTCTGGCCTAATGGTTAAGGTCTTAACTCTTACTCTGGCATACTGGTTAAGGTCTTAACTCTTACTCTGGCCTAATAGCTAATGTCTTAGACTCGTACTCTGGCCTACTGGTTAAGGTCTTAACTCTTACTGTGGCCTAATAGCTAAGGTCTTAACTCTTACTCTGGCCTAATGGTTAAGGTCTTAACTCTTACTCTGGCCTAATAGCTAAGGTCGTAACTCTTACTCTGGCCTAATAGCTAAGGTCTTAGACTCGTACACTGGCCTAATGGTTAAGGTCTTAACTCTTACTCTGGCCTGATAAGCAAGGTCTTAACTCTTACTCTGGCCTACTGGTTAAGGTCTTAACTCTTACTCTGGCCTAATGGGCAAGGTCTTAGACTCTTACTCTGGCCTAATGGTTAAGGTCTTAACTTTTACTCTGGCCTACTGGTTAAGGTCTTAACTCTTACTCTGGCCTAATAGGTAAGGTCTTAAACTCTTACTCTGGCCTAGTGGTTAAGGTCTTAACTTTTACTCTGGCCTACTGGTTAAGGTCTTAACTCTTACTCAGGCCCAATAGCTAAGGTCTTAGACTCGTACTCTGGCCTAATGGTTAAGGTCTTAACTCTTACTCTGGCCTAATAGCTAAGGTCTTGACTCTTACTCTGGCCTAATAGCTAAGGTCTTAGTCTCGTACTCTGGCCTAATGGTTAAGGTCTTAACTCTTACTCTGGCCTAATAGCTAAGGTCTTAGACTCAGACTATGGCCTACAGGTTAAGGTCTTAACTCTTACTCTGGCCTACTGGTTAAGGTCTTAACTCTTACTCTTGCCTAATAGCTAAGGTCTTAGACTCGTACTCTGGCCTAATGGTTAAGGTCTTAACTCTTACTCTGGCATACTGGTTAAGGTCTTAACTCTTACTTTGGTCTAATAGCTAAGGACTTAGACTCGTACTATGGCCTACAGGTTAAGGTCTTAACTCGTACTCTGGCCTAATAGCTAAGGTCTTAACTCGTACTCTGGCCTAATAGCTAAGGTCTTAACTCTTACTCTGGCCTAATAGCTAAGGTCTTAACTCTTACTCTGGCCTAATAGCTAAGGTCTTAGACTCGTACTCTGGACTAATAGCTAAGGTATTAGACTCGTACTCTGGCCTAATGGTTCAAGTCTTAACTCTTACTCTGGCCTAATAGCTAATGTCTTAGACTCGTACTCTGGCCTACTGGTTAAGGTCTTAACTCTTACTCTGGCCTAATAGCTAAGGTCTTAACTCTTACTCTGGCCTAATGGTTAAGGTCTTAACTCTTACTCTGGCCTAATAGCTAAGGTCGTAACTCTTACTCTGGCCTAATAGCTAAGGTCTTAGACTCGTACACTGGCCTAATGGTTAAGGTCTTAACTCTTACTCTGGCCTGATAAGCAAGGTCTTAACTCTTACTCTGGCCTACTGGTTAAGGTCTTAACTCTTACTCTGGCCTAATGGGCAAGGTCTTAGACTCTTACTCTGGCCTAATGGTTAAGGTCTTAACTTTTACTCTGGCCTACTGGTTAAGGTCTTAACTCTTACTCTGGCCTAATAGGTAAGGTCTTAGACTCTTACTCTGGCCTAGTGGTTAAGGTCTTAACTTTTACTCTGGCCTACTGGTTAAGGTCTTAACTCTTACTCAGGCCCAATAGCAAAGGTCTTAGACTCGTACTCTGGCCCACTGGTTAAGGTCTTAACTCTTACTCTGGCCTACTGGTTAAGGTCTTAACTCTTACTCTGGCCTAATGGGCAAGGTCTTAGACTCTTACTCTGGCCTAGTGGTTAAGGTCTTAACTTTTACTCTGGCCTACTGGTTAAGGTCTTAACTCTTACTCAGGCCCAATAGCAAAGGTCTTAGACTCGTACTCTGGCCCACTGGTTAAGGTCTTAACTCTTACTCTGGCCTACTGGTTAAGGTCTTAACTCTTACTCTGGCCTAATAGCTAAGGTATTAGACTCGTACTCTGGCCTAATGGTTAAGGTCTTAACTCTTACTCTGGCCTAATAGCTAAGGTCTTGACTCTTACTCTGGCCTAATAGCTAAGGTCTTAGTCTCGTACTCTGGCCTAATGGTTAAGGTCTTAACTCTTACTCTGGCCTAATAGCTAAGGTCTTAGACTCAGACTATGGCCTACAGGTTAAGGTCTTAACTCTTACTCTGGCCTACTGGTTAAGGTCTTAACTCTTACTCTGGCCTAATAGCTAAGGTCTTAGACTCGTACTCTGGCCTAATGGTTAAGGTCTTAACTCTTACTCTGGCATACTGGTTAAGGTCTTAACTCTTACTCTGGTCTAATAGCTAAGGACTTAGACTCGTACTATGGCCTACAGGTTAAGGTCTTAACTCGTACTCTGGCCTAATAGCTAAGGTCTTAACTCGTACTCTGGCCTAATAGCTAAGGTCTTAACTCTTTCTCTGGCCTAATAGCTAAGGTCTTAACTCTTACTCTGGCCTAATAGCTAAGGTCTTAGACTCGTACTCTGGACTAATAGCTAAGGTATTAGACTCGTACTCTGGCCTAATGGTTAAAGTCTTAACTCTTACTCTGGCCTAATAGCTAAGGTCTTAGACTCGTACTCTGGCCTAATGATTAAGGTCTTAACTCTTACTCTGGCCTAATAGCTAAGGTCTTAGACTCGTACTCTGGCCTAATAGCTAAGTTCTTAGACTCGTAATCTGGCCTACTGGTTAAGGTCTTAACTCTTACTCAGGCCCAATAGCAAAGGTCTTAGACTCGTACTCTGGCCCACTGGTTAAGGTCTTAACTCTTACTCTGGCCTACTGGTTAAGGTCTTAACTCTTACTCTGGCCTAATAGCTAAGGTATTAGACTCGTACTCTGGCCTAATGGTTAAGGTCTTAACTCTTACTCTGGCCTAATAGCTAAGGTCTTGACTCTTACTCTGGCCTAATAGCTAAGGTCTTAGTCTCGTACTCTGGCCTACTGGTTAAGGTCTTAACTCTTACTCTGGCCTAATAGCTAAGGTCTTAGACTCGTACTCTGGCAAATGGTTAAGGTCTTAACTCTTACTCTGGCATACTGGTTAAGGTCTTAACTCTTACTCTGGTCTAATAGCTAAGGACTTAGACTCGTACTATGGCCTACAGGTTAAGGTCTTAACTCGTACTCTGGCCTAATAGCTAAGGTCTTAACTCGTACTCTGGCCTAATAGCTAAGGTCTTAACTCTTTCTCTGGCCTAATAGCTAAGGTCTTAACTCTTACTCTGGCCTAATAGCTAAGGTCTTAGACTCGTACTCTGGACTAATAGCTAAGGTATTAGACTCGTACTCTGGCCTAATGGTTAAAGTCTTAACTCTTACTCTGGCCTAATAGCTAAGGTCTTAGACTCGTACTCTGGCCTAATGATTAAGGTCTTAACTCTTACTCTGGCCTAATAGCTAAGGTCTTAGACTCGTACTCTGGCCTAATAGCTAAGTTCTTAGACTCGTAATCTGGCCTACTGGTTAAGGTCTTAACTCTTACTCTGGCCTACTGGTTAGGGTCTTAACTCTTACTCTGGCCTAATAGCTAAGGTCTTAGACTCGTACTATGGCCTACATGTTAAGGTCTTAACTCTTACTCTGGCCTAATAGCTAAGGTCTTAGACTCGTACTATGGCCTACAGGTTAAGGTCTTAACTCTTACTCTGGCCCAATAGCTAAGGTCTTAACTCTTAATCTGGCCTAATAGCTAAGGTCTTAGACTCGTACTCTGGCCTACTGGTTAAGGTCTTAACTCTTACTCTGGCCTAATAGCTAAGGTCTTAGACTCGTACTCTGGCCTACTGGTTAAGGTCTTAACTCTTACTCTGGCCTAATAGCTAAGGTCTTAGACTCGTATTCTGGCCTACTGGTTAAGGTCTTAACTCTTACTCTGGCCTAATAGCTAAGGTCTTAGACTCGTATTCTGGCCTACTGGTTAAGGTCTTAACTCTTACTCTGGCCTACTGGTTAAGGTCTTAACTCTTACTCTGGCCTAATGGTTAAGGTCTTAACTCTTACTCTGGCCTAATAGCTAAGGTCTTAACTCTTACTCTGGCCTAATAGCTAAGGCCTTAGACTCTTACTCTGGCCTAATGATTAAGGTCTTAACTCTTACTCTGGCCTAATAGCTAAGGACTTAACTCTCACTCTGGCCTAATAGCTAAGGCCTTAGACTCGTTTTAGGCCTAATGGTTAAGGTCTTAACTCTTACTCTGGCCTACTGGTTAAGGTCTTAACTCTTACTCTGGCCTAATATCTAAGGTCTTAGACTCGTACTCTGGCCTACAGGTTAAGGTCTTAACTCTTACTCTGGCCTAATAGCTAAGGTCTTAACTCTTACTCTGGCCTAATAGCTAAGGCCTTAGACTCGTACTCTGGCCTAATGGTTAAGGTCTTAACCCTTACTCTGGCCTAATAGCTGAGGACTTAGACTCGTACTCTGGCCTAATGGTTAAGGTCTTAACTCTTACTATGGCCTACTGGTTAAGGTCTTAACTCTTACTCTGGCCTAATAGCTAAGGTCTTAGACTCGTACTCTGGCCTACTGGTTAAGGTCTTAACTCTTACTCTGGCCTAGTAGCTAAGGTCTTAGACTCTTACTCTGGCCTAATGGTTAAGGTCTTAACTCTTACTCTGGCCTAATAGCTAAGGTCTTAGACTCGTACTCTGGCCTAATGGTTAAGATCTTAACTCTTACTCTGGCCTAATAGCTAAGGTCTTGACTCTTACTCTGGCCTAATAGCTAAGGTCTTAGTCTCGTACTCTGGCCTAATGTTTAAGGTCTTAACTCTTACTCTGGCCTAATAGCTAAGGTCTTAGACTCGTACTCTGGCCTAATGGTTAAGGTCTTAACTCTTACTCTGGCCTAATAGCTAAGGTCTTAGACTCGTACTATGGCCTACAGGTTAAGGTCTTAACTCTTACTCTGGCCTACTGGTTAAGGTCTTAACTCTTACTCTGACCTGATAGCTAAGGTCTTAGACTCGTACTCTGGCCTAATGGTTAAGGTCTTAACTCTTACTCTGGCATACTGGTTAAGGTCTTAACTCTTACTCTGGCCTAATAGTTAAGGTCTTAGACTCGTACTATGGCCTACAGGTTAAGGTCTTAACTCGTACTCTGGCCTAATAGCTAAGGTCTTAACTCGTACTCTGGCCTAATAGCTAGGGTCTTAACTCTTACTCTGGCCTAATAGCTAAGGTCTTAACTCTTACTCTGGCCTAATAGCTAAGGTCTTAGACTCGTACTCTGGCCTAATAGCTAAGGTATTAGACTCGTACTCTGGCCTAATGGTTAAGGTCTTAACTCTTACTCTGGCCTAATAGCTAAGGTCTTAGACTCGTAATCTGGCCTAATGATTAAGGTCTTAACTCTTACTCTGGCCTAATAGCTAAGGTCTTAGACTCATACTCTGGCCTAATAGCTAAGGTCTTAGACTCGTAATCTGGCCTACTGGTTAAGGTCTTAACTCTTACTCTGGCCTAATAGCTAAGGTCTTTGACTCGTACTATGGCCTACATGTTAAGGTCTTAATTCTTACTCTGGCCTAATAGCTAAGGTCTTAGAATCGTACTATGGCCTACAGGTTAAGGTCTTAACTCTTACTCTGGCCCAATAGCTAAGGTCTTAACTCTTACTCTGGCCTAATAGCTAAGGTCTTAACTCTTACTCTGGCCTAATAGCTAAGGCCTTAGACTCGTACTCTGGCCTAATGGTTAAGGTCTTATTCCTTACTCTGGCCTAATAGCTAAGGTCTTAGACTCGTACTCTGGCCTAATGGTTAAGGTCTTAACTCTTACTATGGCCTACTGGTTAAGGTCTTAACTCTTACTCTGGCCTAATAGCTAAGGTATTAGACTTGTACTCTGGCCTACTGGTTAAGGTCTTAACTCTTACTCTGGCCTAGTAGCTAAGGTCTTAGACTCTTACTCTGGCCTAATGGTTAAGGTCTTAACTCTTACTCTGGCCTAATAGCTAAGGTCTTAGACTCGTACTCTGGCCTAATGGTTAAGATCTTAACTCTTACTCTGGACTAATAGCTAAGGTCTTGACTCTTACTCTGGCCTAATAGCTAAGGTCTTAGTCTCGTACTCTGGCCTAATGTTTAAGGTCTTAACTCTTACTCTGGCCTAATAGCTAAGGTCTTAGACTCGTACTCTGGCCTAATGGTTAAGGTCTTAACTCTTACTCTGGCCTAATAGCTAAGGTCTTAGACTCGTACTATGGCCTACAGGTTAAGGTCTTAACTCTTACTCTGGCCTACTGGTTAAGGTCTTAACTCTTACTCTGGCCTGATAGCTAAGGTCTTAGACTCGTACTCTGGCCTAATGGTTAAGGTCTTAACTCTTACTCTGGCATACTGGTTAAGGTCTTAACTCTTACTCTGGCCTAATAGCTAATGTCTTAGACTCGTACTCTGGCCTACTGGTTAAGGTCTTAACTCTTACTGTGGCCTAATAGCTAAGGTCTTAACTCTTACTCTGGCCTAATGGTTAAGGTCTTAACTCTTACTCTGGCCTAATAGCTAAGGTCGTAACTCTTACTCTGGCCTAATAGCTAAGGTCTTAGACTCGTACACTGGCCTAATGGTTAAGGTCTTAACTCTTACTCTGGCCTGATAAGCAAGGTCTTAACTCTTACTCTGGCCTACTGGTTAAGGTCTTAACTCTTACTCTGGCCTAATGGGCAAGGTCTTAGACTCTTACTCTGGCCTAATGGTTAAGGTCTTAACTTTTACTCTGGCCTACTGGTTAAGGTCTTAACTCTTACTCTGGCCTAATAGGTAAGGTCTTAAACTCTTACTCTGGCCTAGTGGTTAAGGTCTTAACTTTTACTCTGGCCTACTGGTTAAGGTCTTAACTCTTACTCAGGCCCAATAGCTAAGGTCTTAGACTCGTACTCTGGCCTAATGGTTAAGGTCTTAACTCTTACTCTGGCCTAATAGCTAAGGTCTTGACTCTTACTCTGGCCTAATAGCTAAGGTCTTAGTCTCGTACTCTGGCCTAATGGTTAAGGTCTTAACTCTTACTCTGGCCTAATAGCTAAGGTCTTAGACTCAGACTATGGCCTACAGGTTAAGGTCTTAACTCTTACTCTGGCCTACTGGTTAAGGTCTTAACTCTTACTCTTGCCTAATAGCTAAGGTCTTAGACTCGTACTCTGGCCTAATGGTTAAGGTCTTAACTCTTACTCTGGCATACTGGTTAAGGTCTTAACTCTTACTTTGGTCTAATAGCTAAGGACTTAGACTCGTACTATGGCCTACAGGTTAAGGTCTTAACTCGTACTCTGGCCTAATAGCTAAGGTCTTAACTCGTACTCTGGCCTAATAGCTAAGGTCTTAACTCTTACTCTGGCCTAATAGCTAAGGTCTTAACTCTTACTCTGGCCTAATAGCTAAGGTCTTAGACTCGTACTCTGGACTAATAGCTAAGGTATTAGACTCGTACTCTGGCCTAATGGTTAAAGTCTTAACTCTTACTCTGGCCTAATAGCTAATGTCTTAGACTCGTACTCTGGCCTACTGGTTAAGGTCTTAACTCTTACTCTGGCCTAATAGCTAAGGTCTTAACTCTTACTCTGGCCTAATGGTTAAGGTCTTAACTCTTACTCTGGCCTAATAGCTAAGGTCGTAACTCTTACTCTGGCCTAATAGCTAAGGTCTTAGACTCGTACACTGGCCTAATGGTTAAGGTCTTAACTCTTACTCTGGCCTGATAAGCAAGGTCTTAACTCTTACTCTGGCCTACTGGTTAAGGTCTTAACTCTTACTCTGGCCTAATGGGCAAGGTCTTAGACTCTTACTCTGGCCTAATGGTTAAGGTCTTAACTTTTACTCTGGCCTACTGGTTAAGGTCTTAACTCTTACTCTGGCCTAATAGGTAAGGTCTTAGACTCTTACTCTGGCCTAGTGGTTAAGGTCTTAACTTTTACTCTGGCCTACTGGTTAAGGTCTTAACTCTTACTCAGGCCCAATAGCAAAGGTCTTAGACTCGTACTCTGGCCCACTGGTTAAGGTCTTAACTCTTACTCTGGCCTACTGGTTAAGGTCTTAACTCTTACTCTGGCCTAATAGCTAAGATCTTGACTCTTACTCTGGCCTAATAGCTAAGGTCTTAGTCTCGTACTCTGGCCTAATGGTTAAGGTCTTAACTCTTACTCTGGCCTAATAGCTAAGGTCTTAGACTCAGACTATGGCCTACAGGTTAAGGTCTTAACTCTTACTCTGGTCTACTGGTTAAGGTCTTAACTCTTACTCTGGCCTAATAGCTAAGGTCTTAGACTCGTACTCTGGCCTAATGGTTAAGGTCTTAACTCTTACTCTGGCATACTGGTTAAGGTCTTAACTCTTACTCTGGTCTAATAGCTAAGGACTTAGACTCGTACTATGGCCTACAGGTTAAGGTCTTAACTCGTACTCTGGCCTAATAGCTAAGGTCTTAACTCGTACTCTGGCCTAATAGCTAAGGTCTTAACTCTTTCTCTGGCCTAATAGCTAAGGTCTTAACTCTTACTCTGGCCTAATAGCTAAGGTCTTAGACTCGTACTCTGGACTAATAGCTAAGGTATTAGACTCGTACTCTGGCCTAATGGTTAAAGTCTTAACTCTTACTCTGGCCTAATAGCTAAGGTCTTAGACTCGTACTCTGGCCTAATGATTAAGGTCTTAACTCTTACTCTGGCCTAATAGCTAAGGTCTTAGACTCGTACTCTGGCCTAATAGCTAAGTTCTTAGACTCGTAATCTGGCCTACTGGTTAAGGTCTTAACTCTTACTCTGGCCTACTGGTTAGGGTCTTAACTCTTACTCTGGCCTAATAGCTAAGGTCTTAGACTCGTACTATGGCCTACATGTTAAGGTCTTAACTCTTACTCTGGCCTAATAGCTAAGGTCTTAGACTCGTACTATGGCCTACAGGTTAAGGTCTTAACTCTTACTCTGGCCCAATAGCTAAGGTCTTAACTCTTAATCTGGCCTAATAGCTAAGGTCTTAGACTCGTACTCTGGCCTACTGGTTAAGGTCTTAACTCTTACTCTGGCCTAATAGCTAAGGTCTTAACTCGTACTCTGGCCTAATAGCTAAGGTCTTAACTCTTACTCTGGCCTAATAGCTAAGGTCTTAACTCTTACTCTGGCCTAATAGCTAAGGTCTTAGACTCGTATTCTGGCCTACTGGTTAAGGTCTTAACTCTTACTCTGGCCTACTGGTTAAGGTCTTAACTCTTACTCTGGCCTAATGGTTAAGGTCTTAACTCTTACTCTGGCCTAATAGCTAAGGTCTTAACTCTTACTCTGGCCTAATAGCTAAGGCCTTAGACTCTTACTCTGGCCTAATGATTAAGGTCTTAACTCTTACTCTGGCCTAATAGCTAAGGACTTAACTCTCACTCTGGCCTAATAGCTAAGGCCTTAGACTCGTTTTAGGCCTAATGGTTAAGGTCTTAACTCTTACTCTGGCCTACTGGTTAAGGTCTTAACTCTTACTCTGGCCTAATATCTAAGGTCTTAGACTCGTACTCTGGCCTACAGGTTAAGGTCTTAACTCTTACTCTGGCCTAATAGCTAAGGTCTTAACTCTTACTCTGGCCTAATAGCTAAGGCCTTAGACTCGTACTCTGGCCTAATGGTTAAGGTCTTAACCCTTACTCTGGCCTAATAGCTGAGGACTTAGACTCGTACTCTGGCCTAATGGTTAAGGTCTTAACTCTTACTATGGCCTACTGGTTAAGGTCTTAACTCTTACTCTGGCCTAATAGCTAAGGTCTTAGACTCGTACTCTGGCCTACTGGTTAAGGTCTTAACTCTTACTCTGGCCTAGTAGCTAAGGTCTTAGACTCTTACTCTGGCCTAATGGTTAAGGTCTTAACTCTTACTCTGGCCTAATAGCTAAGGTCTTAGACTCGTACTCTGGCCTAATGGTTAAGATCTTAACTCTTACTCTGGCCTAATAGCTAAGGTCTTGACTCTTACTCTGGCCTAATAGCTAAGGTCTTAGTCTCGTACTCTGGCCTAATGTTTAAGGTCTTAACTCTTACTCTGGCCTAATAGCTAAGGTCTTAGACTCGTACTCTGGCCTAATGGTTAAGGTCTTAACTCTTACTCTGGCCTAATAGCTAAGGTCTTAGACTCGTACTATGGCCTACAGGTTAAGGTCTTAACTCTTACTCTGGCCTACTGGTTAAGGTCCTAACTCTTACTCTGACCTGATAGCTAAGGTCTTAGACTCGTACTCTGGCCTAATGGTTAAGGTCTTAACTCTTACTCTGGCATACTGGTTAAGGTCTTAACTCTTACTCTGGCCTAATAGTTAAGGTCTTAGACTCGTACTATGGCCTACAGGTTAAGGTCTTAACTCGTACTCTGGCCTAATAGCTAAGGTCTTAACTCGTACTCTGGCCTAATAGCTAGGGTCTTAACTCTTACTCTGGCCTAATAGCTAAGGTCTTAACTCTTACTCTGGCCTAATAGCTAAGGTCTTAGACTCGTACTCTGGCCTAATAGCTAAGGTATTAGACTCGTACTCTGGCCTAATGGTTAAGGTCTTAACTCTTACTCTGGCCTAATAGCTAAGGTCTTAGACTCGTAATCTGGCCTAATGATTAAGGTCTTAACTCTTACTCTGGCCTAATAGCTAAGGTCTTAGACTCATACTCTGGCCTAATAGCTAAGGTCTTAACTCTTACTCTGGCCTACTGGTTAAGGTCTTAACTCTTACTCTGGCCTAATGGGCAAGGTCTTAGACTCTTACTCTGGCCTAATGGTTAAGGTCTTAACTTTTACTCTGGCCTACTGGTTAAGGTCTTAACTCTTACTCTGGCCTAATAGGTAAGGTCTTAGACTCTTACTCTGGCCTAGTGGTTAAGGTCTTAACTTTTACTCTGGCCTACTGGTTAAGGTCTTAACTCTTACTCAGGCCCAATAGCAAAGGTCTTAGACTCGTACTCTGGCCCACTGGTTAAGGTCTTAACTCTTACTCTGGCCTACTGGTTAAGGTCTTAACTCTTACTCTGGCCTAATAGCTAAGATCTTGACTCTTACGCTGGCCTAATAGCTAAGGTCTTAGTCTCGTACTCTGGCCTAATGGTTAAGGTCTTAACTCTTACTCTGGCCTAATAGCTAAGGTCTTAGACTCAGACTATGGCCTACAGGTTAAGGTCTTAACTCTTACTCTGGCCTACTGGTTAAGGTCTTAACTCTTACTCTGGCCTAATAGCTAAGGTCTTAGACTCGTACTCTGGCCTAATGGTTAAGGTCTTAACTCTTACTCTGGCATACTGGTTAAGGTCTTAACTCTTACTCTGGTCTAATAGCTAAGGACTTAGACTCGTACTATGGCCTACAGGTTAAGGTCTTAACTCGTACTCTGGCCTAATAGCTAAGGTCTTAACTCGTACTCTGGCCTAATAGCTAAGGTCTTAACTCTTTCTCTGGCCTAATAGCTAAGGTCTTAACTCTTACTCTGGCCTAATAGCTAAGGTCTTAGACTCGTACTCTGGACTAATAGCTAAGGTATTAGACTCGTACTCTGGCCTAATGGTTAAAGTCTTAACTCTTACTCTGGCCTAATAGCTAAGGTCTTAGACTCGTACTCTGGCCTAATGATTAAGGTCTTAACTCTTACTCTGGCCTAATAGCTAAGGTCTTAGACTCGTACTCTGGCCTAATAGCTAAGTTCTTAGACTCGTAATCTGGCCTACTGGTTAAGGTCTTAACTCTTACTCTGGCCTACTGGTTAGGGTCTTAACTCTTACTCTGGCCTAATAGCTAAGGTCTTAGACTCGTACTATGGCCTACATGTTAAGGTCTTAACTCTTACTCTGGCCTAATAGCTAAGGTCTTAGACTCGTACTATGGCCTACAGGTTAAGGTCTTAACTCTTACTCTGGCCCAATAGCTAAGGTCTTAACTCTTAATCTGGCCTAATAGCTAAGGTCTTAGACTCGTACTCTGGCCTACTGGTTAAGGTCTTAACTCTTACTCTGGCCTAATAGCTAAGGTCTTAACTCGTACTCTGGCCTAATAGCTAAGGTCTTAACTCTTACTCTGGCCTAATAGCTAAGGTCTTAACTCTTACTCTGGCCTAATAGCTAAGGTCTTAGACTCGTATTCTGGCCTACTGGTTAAGGTCTTAACTCTTACTCTGGCCTACTGGTTAAGGTCTTAACTCTTACTCTGGCCTAATGGTTAAGGTCTTAACTCTTACTCTGGCCTAATAGCTAAGGTCTTAACTCTTACTCTGGCCTAATAGCTAAGGCCTTAGACTCTTACTCTGGCCTAATGATTAAGGTCTTAACTCTTACTCTGGCCTAATAGCTAAGGACTTAACTCTCACTCTGGCCTAATAGCTAAGGCCTTAGACTCGTTTTAGGCCTAATGGTTAAGGTCTTAACTCTTACTCTGGCCTACTGGTTAAGGTCTTAACTCTTACTCTGGCCTAATATCTAAGGTCTTAGACTCGTACTCTGGCCTACAGGTTAAGGTCTTAACTCTTACTCTGGCCTAATAGCTAAGGTCTTAACTCTTACTCTGGCCTAATAGCTAAGGCCTTAGACTCGTACTCTGGCCTAATGGTTAAGGTCTTAACCCTTACTCTGGCCTAATAGCTGAGGACTTAGACTCGTACTCTGGCCTAATGGTTAAGGTCTTAACTCTTACTATGGCCTACTGGTTAAGGTCTTAACTCTTACTCTGGCCTAATAGCTAAGGTCTTAGACTCGTACTCTGGCCTACTGGTTAAGGTCTTAACTCTTACTCTGGCCTAGTAGCTAAGGTCTTAGACTCTTACTCTGGCCTAATGGTTAAGGTCTTAACTCTTACTCTGGCCTAATAGCTAAGGTCTTAGACTCGTACTCTGGCCTAATGGTTAAGATCTTAACTCTTACTCTGGCCTAATAGCTAAGGTCTTGACTCTTACTCTGGCCTAATAGCTAAGGTCTTAGTCTCGTACTCTGGCCTAATGTTTAAGGTCTTAACTCTTACTCTGGCCTAATAGCTAAGGTCTTAGACTCGTACTCTGGCCTAATGGTTAAGGTCTTAACTCTTACTCTGGCCTAATAGCTAAGGTCTTAGACTCGTACTATGGCCTACAGGTTAAGGTCTTAACTCTTACTCTGGCCTACTGGTTAAGGTCCTAACTCTTACTCTGACCTGATAGCTAAGGTCTTAGACTCGTACTCTGGCCTAATGGTTAAGGTCTTAACTCTTACTCTGGCATACTGGTTAAGGTCTTAACTCTTACTCTGGCCTAATAGTTAAGGTCTTAGACTCGTACTATGGCCTACAGGTTAAGGTCTTAACTCGTACTCTGGCCTAATAGCTAAGGTCTTAACTCGTACTCTGGCCTAATAGCTAGGGTCTTAACTCTTACTCTGGCCTAATAGCTAAGGTCTTAACTCTTACTCTGGCCTAATAGCTAAGGTCTTAGACTCGTACTCTGGCCTAATAGCTAAGGTATTAGACTCGTACTCTGGCCTAATGGTTAAGGTCTTAACTCTTACTCTGGCCTAATAGCTAAGGTCTTAGACTCGTAATCTGGCCTAATGATTAAGGTCTTAACTCTTACTCTGGCCTAATAGCTAAGGTCTTAGACTCATACTCTGGCCTAATAGCTAAGGTCTTAGACTCGTAATCTGGCCTACTGGTTAAGGTCTTAACTCTTACTCTGGCCTAATAGCTAAGGTCTTTGACTCGTACTATGGCCTACATGTTAAGGTCTTAATTCTTACTCTGGCCTAATAGCTAAGGTCTTAGAATCGTACTATGGCCTACAGGTTAAGGTCTTAACTCTTACTCTGGCCCAATAGCTAAGGTCTTAACTCTTACTCTGGCCTAATAGCTAAGGTCTTAACTCTTACTCTGGCCTAATAGCTAAGGCCTTAGACTCGTACTCTGGCCTAATGGTTAAGGTCTTATTCCTTACTCTGGCCTAATAGCTAAGGTCTTAGACTCGTACTCTGGCCTAATGGTTAAGGTCTTAACTCTTACTATGGCCTACTGGTTAAGGTCTTAACTCTTACTCTGGCCTAATAGCTAAGGTATTAGACTTGTACTCTGGCCTACTGGTTAAGGTCTTAACTCTTACTCTGGCCTAGTAGCTAAGGTCTTAGACTCTTACTCTGGCCTAATGGTTAAGGTCTTAACTCTTACTCTGGCCTAATAGCTAAGGTCTTAGACTCGTACTCTGGCCTAATGGTTAAGATCTTAACTCTTACTCTGGCCTAATAGCTAAGGTCTTGACTCTTACTCTGGCCTAATAGCTAAGGTCTTAGTCTCGTACTCTGGCCTAATGTTTAAGGTCTTAACTCTTACTCTGGCCTAATAGCTAAGGTCTTAGACTCGTACTCTGGCCTAATGGTTAAGGTCTTAACTCTTACTCTGGCCTAATAGCTAAGGTCTTAGACTCGTACTATGGCCTACAGGTTAAGGTCTTAACTCTTACTCTGGCCTACTGGTTAAGGTCTTAACTCTTACTCTGGCCTGATAGCTAAGGTCTTAGACTCGTACTCTGGCCTAATGGTTAAGGTCTTAACTCTTACTCTGGCATACTGGTTAAGGTCTTAACTCTTACTCTGGCCTAATAGCTAATGTCTTAGACTCGTACTCTGGCCTACTGGTTAAGGTCTTAACTCTTACTGTGGCCTAATAGCTAAGGTCTTAACTCTTACTCTGGCCTAATGGTTAAGGTCTTAACTCTTACTCTGGCCTAATAGCTAAGGTCGTAACTCTTACTCTGGCCTAATAGCTAAGGTCTTAGACTCGTACACTGGCCTAATGGTTAAGGTCTTAACTCTTACTCTGGCCTGATAAGCAAGGTCTTAACTCTTACTCTGGCCTACTGGTTAAGGTCTTAACTCTTACTCTGGCCTAATGGGCAAGGTCTTAGACTCTTACTCTGGCCTAATGGTTAAGGTCTTAACTTTTACTCTGGCCTACTGGTTAAGGTCTTAACTCTTACTCTGGCCTAATAGGTAAGGTCTTAAACTCTTACTCTGGCCTAGTGGTTAAGGTCTTAACTTTTACTCTGGCCTACTGGTTAAGGTCTTAACTCTTACTCAGGCCCAATAGCTAAGGTCTTAGACTCGTACTCTGGCCTAATGGTTAAGGTCTTAACTCTTACTCTGGCCTAATAGCTAAGGTCTTGACTCTTACTCTGGCCTAATAGCTAAGGTCTTAGTCTCGTACTCTGGCCTAATGGTTAAGGTCTTAACTCTTACTCTGGCCTAATAGCTAAGGTCTTAGACTCAGACTATGGCCTACAGGTTAAGGTCTTAACTCTTACTCTGGCCTACTGGTTAAGGTCTTAACTCTTACTCTTGCCTAATAGCTAAGGTCTTAGACTCGTACTCTGGCCTAATGGTTAAGGTCTTAACTCTTACTCTGGCATACTGGTTAAGGTCTTAACTCTTACTTTGGTCTAATAGCTAAGGACTTAGACTCGTACTATGGCCTACAGGTTAAGGTCTTAACTCGTACTCTGGCCTAATAGCTAAGGTCTTAACTCGTACTCTGGCCTAATAGCTAAGGTCTTAACTCTTACTCTGGCCTAATAGCTAAGGTCTTAACTCTTACTCTGGCCTAATAGCTAAGGTCTTAGACTCGTACTCTGGACTAATAGCTAAGGTATTAGACTCGTACTCTGGCCTAATGGTTAAAGTCTTAACTCTTACTCTGGCCTAATAGCTAATGTCTTAGACTCGTACTCTGGCCTACTGGTTAAGGTCTTAACTCTTACTCTGGCCTAATAGCTAAGGTCTTAACTCTTACTCTGGCCTAATGGTTAAGGTCTTAACTCTTACTCTGGCCTAATAGCTAAGGTCGTAACTCTTACTCTGGCCTAATAGCTAAGGTCTTAGACTCGTACACTGGCCTAATGGTTAAGGTCTTAACTCTTACTCTGGCCTGATAAGCAAGGTCTTAACTCTTACTCTGGCCTACTGGTTAAGGTCTTAACTCTTACTCTGGCCTAATGGGCAAGGTCTTAGACTCTTACTCTGGCCTAATGGTTAAGGTCTTAACTTTTACTCTGGCCTACTGGTTAAGGTCTTAACTCTTACTCTGGCCTAATAGGTAAGGTCTTAGACTCTTACTCTGGCCTAGTGGTTAAGGTCTTAACTTTTACTCTGGCCTACTGGTTAAGGTCTTAACTCTTACTCAGGCCCAATAGCAAAGGTCTTAGACTCGTACTCTGGCCCACTGGTTAAGGTCTTAACTCTTACTCTGGCCTACTGGTTAAGGTCTTAACTCTTACTCTGGCCTAATAGCTAAGGTATTAGACTCGTACTCTGGCCTAATGGTTAAGGTCTTAACTCTTACTCTGGCCTAATAGCTAAGGTCTTGACTCTTACTCTGGGCTATTAGCTAAGGTCTTAGTCTCGTACTCTGGCCTAATGGTTAAGGTCTTAACTCTTACTCTGGCCTAATAGCTAAGGTCTTAGACTCAGACTATGGCCTACAGGTTAAGGTCTTAACTCTTACTCTGGCCTACTGGTTAAGGTCTTAACTCTTACTCTGGCCTAATAGCTAAGGTCTTAGACTCGTACTCTGGCCTAATGGTTAAGGTCTTAACTCTTACTCTGGCATACTGGTTAAGGTCTTAACTCTTACTCTGGTCTAATAGCTAAGGACTTAGACTCGTACTATGGCCTACAGGTTAAGGTCTTAACTCGTACTCTGGCCTAATAGCTAAGGTCTTAACTCGTACTCTGGCCTAATAGCTAAGGTCTTAACTCTTTCTCTGGCCTAATAGCTAAGGTCTTAACTCTTACTCTGGCCTAATAGCTAAGGTCTTAGACTCGTACTCTGGACTAATAGCTAAGGTATTAGACTCGTACTCTGGCCTAATGGTTAAAGTCTTAACTCTTACTCTGGCCTAATAGCTAAGGTCTTAGACTCGTACTCTGGCCTAATGATTAAGGTCTTAACTCTTACTCTGGCCTAATAGCTAAGGTCTTAGACTCGTACTCTGGCCTAATAGCTAAGTTCTTAGACTCGTAATCTGGCCTACTGGTTAAGGTCTTAACTCTTACTCTGGCCTACTGGTTAGGGTCTTAACTCTTACTCTGGCCTAATAGCTAAGGTCTTAGACTCGTACTATGGCCTACATGTTAAGGTCTTAACTCTTACTCTGGCCTAATAGCTAAGGTCTTAGACTCGTACTATGGCCTACAGGTTAAGGTCTTAACTCTTACTCTGGCCCAATAGCTAAGGTCTTAACTCTTAATCTGGCCTAATAGCTAAGGTCTTAGACTCGTACTCTGGCCTACTGGTTAAGGTCTTAACTCTTACTCTGGCCTAATAGCTAAGGTCTTAGACTCGTACTCTGGCCTACTGGTTAAGGTCTTAACTCTTACTCTGGCCTAATAGCTAAGGTCTTAGACTCGTATTCTGGCCTACTGGTTAAGGTCTTAACTCTTACTCTGGCCTACTGGTTAAGGTCTTAACTCTTACTCTGGCCTAATGGTTAAGGTCTTAACTCTTACTCTGGCCTAATAGCTAAGGTCTTAACTCTTACTCTGGCCTAATAGCTAAGGCCTTAGACTCTTACTCTGGCCTAATGATTAAGGTCTTAACTCTTACTCTGGCCTAATAGCTAAGCACTTAACTCTCACTCTGGCCTAATAGCTAAGGCCTTAGACTCGTTTTAGGCCTAATGGTTAAGGTCTTAACTCTTACTCTGGCCTACTGGTTAAGGTCTTAACTCTTACTCTGGCCTAATATCTAAGGTCTTAGACTCGTACTCTGGCCTACAGGTTAAGGTCTTAACTCTTACTCTGGCCTAATAGCTAAGGTCTTAACTCTTACTCTGGCCTAATAGCTAAGGCCTTAGACTCGTACTCTGGCCTAATGGTTAAGGTCTTAACCCTTACTCTGGCCTAATAGCTGAGGACTTAGACTCATACTCTGGCCTAATGGTTAAGGTCTTAACTCTTACTATGGCCTACTGGTTAAGGTCTTAACTCTTACTCTGGCCTAATAGCTAAGGTCTTAGACTCGTACTCTGGCCTACTGGTTAAGGTCTTAACTCTTACTCTGGCCTAGTAGCTAAGGTCTTAGACTCTTACTCTGGCCTAATGGTTAAGGTCTTAACTCTTACTCTGGCCTAATAGCTAAGGTCTTAGACTCGTACTCTGGCCTAATGGTTAAGATCTTAACTCTTACTCTGGCCTAATAGCTAAGGTCTTGACTCTTACTCTGGCCTAATAGCTAAGGTCTTAGTCTCGTACTCTGGCCTAATGTTTAAGGTCTTAACTCTTACTCTGGCCTAATAGCTAAGGTCTTAGACTCGTACTCTGGCCTAATGGTTAAGGTCTTAACTCTTACTCTGGCCTAATAGCTAAGGTCTTAGACTCGTACTATGGCCTACAGGTTAAGGTCTTAACTCTTACTCTGGCCTACTGGTTAAGGTCTTAACTCTTACTCTGACCTGATAGCTAAGGTCTTAGACTCGTACTCTGGCCTAATGGTTAAGGTCTTAACTCTTACTCTGGCATACTGGTTAAGGTCTTAACTCTTACTCTGGCCTAATAGTTAAGGTCTTAGACTCGTACTATGGCCTACAGGTTAAGGTCTTAACTCGTACTCTGGCCTAATAGCTAAGGTCTTAACTCGTACTCTGGCCTAATAGCTAGGGTCTTAACTCTTACTCTGGCCTAATAGCTAAGGTCTTAACTCTTACTCTGGCCTAATAGCTAAGGTCTTAGACTCGTACTCTGGCCTAATAGCTAAGGTATTAGACTCGTACTCTGGCCTAATGGTTAAGGTCTTAACTCTTACTCTGGCCTAATAGCTAAGGTCTTAGACTCGTAATCTGGCCTAATGATTAAGGTCTTAACTCTTACTCTGGCCTAATAGCTAAGGTCTTAGACTCATACTCTGGCCTAATAGCTAAGGTCTTAGACTCGTAATCTGGCCTACTGGTTAAGGTCTTAACTCTTACTCTGGCCTAATAGCTAAGGTCTTTGACTCGTACTATGGCCTACATGTTAAGGTCTTAATTCTTACTCTGGCCTAATAGCTAAGGTCTTAGAATCGTACTATGGCCTACAGGTTAAGGTCTTAACTCTTACTCTGGCCCAATAGCTAAGGTCTTAACTCTTACTCTGGCCTAATAGCTAAGGTCTTAACTCTTACTCTGGCCTAATAGCTAAGGCCTTAGACTCGTACTCTGGCCTAATGGTTAAGGTCTTATTCCTTACTCTGGCCTAATAGCTAAGGTCTTAGACTCGTACTCTGGCCTAATGGTTAAGGTCTTAACTCTTACTATGGCCTACTGGTTAAGGTCTTAACTCTTACTCTGGCCTAATAGCTAAGGTATTAGACTTGTACTCTGGCCTACTGGTTAAGGTCTTAACTCTTACTCTGGCCTAGTAGCTAAGGTCTTAGACTCTTACTCTGGCCTAATGGTTAAGGTCTTAACTCTTACTCTGGCCTAATAGCTAAGGTCTTAGACTCGTACTCTGGCCTAATGGTTAAGATCTTAACTCTTACTCTGGCCTAATAGCTAAGGTCTTGACTCTTACTCTGGCCTAATAGCTAAGGTCTTAGTCTCGTACTCTGGCCTAATGTTTAAGGTCTTAACTCTTACTCTGGCCTAATAGCTAAGGTCTTAGACTCGTACTCTGGCCTAATGGTTAAGGTCTTAACTCTTACTCTGGCCTAATAGCTAAGGTCTTAGACTCGTACTATGGCCTACAGGTTAAGGTCTTAACTCTTACTCTGGCCTACTGGTTAAGGTCTTAACTCTTACTCTGGCCTGATAGCTAAGGTCTTAGACTCGTACTCTGGCCTAATGGTTAAGGTCTTAACTCTTACTCTGGCATACTGGTTAAGGTCTTAACTCTTACTCTGGCCTAATAGCTAATGTCTTAGACTCGTACTCTGGCCTACTGGTTAAGGTCTTAACTCTTACTGTGGCCTAATAGCTAAGGTCTTAACTCTTACTCTGGCCTAATGGTTAAGGTCTTAACTCTTACTCTGGCCTAATAGCTAAGGTCGTAACTCTTACTCTGGCCTAATAGCTAAGGTCTTAGACTCGTACACTGGCCTAATGGTTAAGGTCTTAACTCTTACTCTGGCCTGATAAGCAAGGTCTTAACTCTTACTCTGGCCTACTGGTTAAGGTCTTAACTCTTACTCTGGCCTAATGGGCAAGGTCTTAGACTCTTACTCTGGCCTAATGGTTAAGGTCTTAACTTTTACTCTGGCCTACTGGTTAAGGTCTTAACTCTTACTCTGGCCTAATAGGTAAGGTCTTAAACTCTTACTCTGGCCTAGTGGTTAAGGTCTTAACTTTTACTCTGGCCTACTGGTTAAGGTCTTAACTCTTACTCAGGCCCAATAGCTAAGGTCTTAGACTCGTACTCTGGCCTAATGGTTAAGGTCTTAACTCTTACTCTGGCCTAATAGCTAAGGTCTTGACTCTTACTCTGGCCTAATAGCTAAGGTCTTAGTCTCGTACTCTGGCCTAATGGTTAAGGTCTTAACTCTTACTCTGGCCTAATAGCTAAGGTCTTAGACTCAGACTATGGCCTACAGGTTAAGGTCTTAACTCTTACTCTGGCCTACTGGTTAAGGTCTTAACTCTTACTCTTGCCTAATAGCTAAGGTCTTAGACTCGTACTCTGGCCTAATGGTTAAGGTCTTAACTCTTACTCTGGCATACTGGTTAAGGTCTTAACTCTTACTTTGGTCTAATAGCTAAGGACTTAGACTCGTACTATGGCCTACAGGTTAAGGTCTTAACTCGTACTCTGGCCTAATAGCTAAGGTCTTAACTCGTACTCTGGCCTAATAGCTAAGGTCTTAACTCTTACTCTGGCCTAATAGCTAAGGTCTTAACTCTTACTCTGGCCTAATAGCTAAGGTCTTAGACTCGTACTCTGGACTAATAGCTAAGGTATTAGACTCGTACTCTGGCCTAATGGTTAAAGTCTTAACTCTTACTCTGGCCTAATAGCTAATGTCTTAGACTCGTACTCTGGCCTACTGGTTAAGGTCTTAACTCTTACTCTGGCCTAATAGCTAAGGTCTTAACTCTTACTCTGGCCTAATGGTTAAGGTCTTAACTCTTACTCTGGCCTAATAGCTAAGGTCGTAACTCTTACTCTGGCCTAATAGCTAAGGTCTTAGACTCGTACACTGGCCTAATGGTTAAGGTCTTAACTCTTACTCTGGCCTGATAAGCAAGGTCTTAACTCTTACTCTGGCCTACTGGTTAAGGTCTTAACTCTTACTCTGGCCTAATGGGCAAGGTCTTAGACTCTTACTCTGGCCTAATGGTTAAGGTCTTAACTTTTACTCTGGCCTACTGGTTAAGGTCTTAACTCTTACTCTGGCCTAATAGGTAAGGTCTTAGACTCTTACTCTGGCCTAGTGGTTAAGGTCTTAACTTTTACTCTGGCCTACTGGTTAAGGTCTTAACTCTTACTCAGGCCCAATAGCAAAGGTCTTAGACTCGTACTCTGGCCCACTGGTTAAGGTCTTAACTCTTACTCTGGCCTACTGGTTAAGGTCTTAACTCTTACTCTGGCCTAATAGCTAAGGTATTAGACTCGTACTCTGGCCTAATGGTTAAGGTCTTAACTCTTACTCTGGCCTAATAGCTAAGGTCTTGACTCTTACTCTGGCCTAATAGCTAAGGTCTTAGTCTCGTACTCTGGCCTAATGGTTAAGGTCTTAACTCTTACTCTGGCCTAATAGCTAAGGTCTTAGACTCAGACTATGGCCTACAGGTTAAGGTCTTAACTCTTACTCTGGCCTACTGGTTAAGGTCTTAACTCTTACTCTGGCCTAATAGCTAAGGTCTTAGACTCGTACTCTGGCCTAATGGTTAAGGTCTTAACTCTTACTCTGGCATACTGGTTAAGGTCTTAACTCTTACTCTGGTCTAATAGCTAAGGACTTAGACTCGTACTATGGCCTACAGGTTAAGGTCTTAACTCGTACTCTGGCCTAATAGCTAAGGTCTTAACTCGTACTCTGGCCTAATAGCTAAGGTCTTAACTCTTTCTCTGGCCTAATAGCTAAGGTCTTAACTCTTACTCTGGCCTAATAGCTAAGGTCTTAGACTCGTACTCTGGACTAATAGCTAAGGTATTAGACTCGTACTCTGGCCTAATGGTTAAAGTCTTAACTCTTACTCTGGCCTAATAGCTAAGGTCTTAGACTCGTACTCTGGCCTAATGATTAAGGTCTTAACTCTTACTCTGGCCTAATAGCTAAGGTCTTAGACTCGTACTCTGGCCTAATAGCTAAGTTCTTAGACTCGTAATCTGGCCTACTGGTTAAGGTCTTAACTCTTACTCTGGCCTACTGGTTAGGGTCTTAACTCTTACTCTGGCCTAATAGCTAAGGTCTTAGACTCGTACTATGGCCTACATGTTAAGGTCTTAACTCTTACTCTGGCCTAATAGCTAAGGTCTTAGACTCGTACTATGGCCTACAGGTTAAGGTCTTAACTCTTACTCTGGCCCAATAGCTAAGGTCTTAACTCTTAATCAGGCCTAATAGCTAAGGTCTTAGACTCGTACTCTGGCCTACTGGTTAAGGTCTTAACTCTTACTCTGGCCTAATAGCTAAGGTCTTAGACTCGTACTCTGGCCTACTGGTTAAGGTCTTAACTCTTACTCTGGCCTAATAGCTAAGGTCTTAGACTCGTATTCTGGCCTACTGGTTAAGGTCTTAACTCTTACTCTGGCCTAATAGCTAAGGTCTTAGACTCGTATTCTGGCCTACTGGTTAAGGTCTTAACTCTTACTCTGGCCTACTGGTTAAGGTCTTAACTCTTACTCTGGCCTAATGGTTAAGGTCTTAACTCTTACTCTGGCCTAATATCTAAGGTCTTAACTCTTACTCTGGCCTAATAGCTAAGGCCTTAACTCTTACTCTGGCCTAATGATTAAGGTCTTAACTCTTACTCTGGCCTAATAGCTAAGGACTTAACTCTCACTCTGGCCTAATAGCTAAGGCCTTAGACTCGTTTTAGGCCTAATGGTTAAGGTCTTAACTCTTACTCTGGCCTACTGGTTAAGGTCTTAACTCTTACTCTGGCCTAATATCTAAGGTCTTAGACTCGTACTCTGGCCTACAGGTTAAGGTCTTAACTCTTACTCTGGCCTAATAGCTAAGGTCTTAACTCTTACTCTGGCCTAATAGCTAAGGCCTTAGACTCGTACTCTGGCCTAATGGTTAAGGTCTTAACCCTTACTCTGGCCTAATAGCTGAGGACTTAGACTCGTACTCTGGCCTAATGGTTAAGGTCTTAACTCTTACTATGGCCTACTGGTTAAGGTCTTCACTCTTACTCTGGCCTAATAGCTAAGGTCTTAGACTCGTATTCTGGCCTACTGGTTAAGGTCTTAACTCTTACTCTGGCTTAATAGCTAAGGTCTTAACTCTTACTCTGGCCTACTGGTTAAGGTCTTAACTCTTACTCTGGCCTAATGGTTAAGGTCTTAACTCTTACTCTGGCCTAAAAGCTAAGGTCTTAACTCTTACTCTGGCCTAATAGCTAAGGTCTTAGACTCGTACTCTGGCCTAATGGTTAAGGTCTTAACTCTTACTCTGGCCTAATAGCTAAGGTCTTAACTCTTACTCTGGCCTAATAGCTAAGGTCTTAGACTCGTACTATGGCCTACAGGATAAGGTCTTAACTCTTACTCTGGCCTAATAGCTAAGGTCTTAACTCTTACTCTGGCCTAATGGTTAAGGTCTTAACTCTTACTCTGGCCTAATAGCTAAGGTCTTAACTCTTACTCTGGCCTAATAGCCAAGGTCTTAACTCTTACTCTGGCCTACTGGTTAAGGTCTTAGACTCTTACTCTGGCCTAATGGTTAAGGTCTTAAGTTTTACTCTGGCCTACAGGTTAAGGTCTTAACTCTTACTCTGGCCTAATAGCTAAGGTCTTAACTCTTACTCTGGCCTAATAGCTAAGGCCTTAGACTCGTACCATGGCCTAATGGTTAAGGTCTTAGCTCTTACTCTGGCCTAATGGTTAAGGTCTTAACTCTTACTCTGGCCTAATAGCTAAGGTCTTAACTCTTACTCTGGCCTAATAGCTAAGGCCTTAGACTCGTACCATGGCCTAATGGTTAAGGTCTTAACTCTTACTCTGGCCTACTGGTTAAGGTCTTAACTCTTACTCTGTCCTACTGGTTAAGGTCTTAACTCTTACTCTGGCCTAATAGCTACGGTCTTAGACTCGTACTCTGGCCTAATAGCTAAAATCTTAACTCTTACTCTGGCCTAATAGCTAAGGTCTTAGACTTGTACTATGGCCTACATGTTAAGGTCTTAACTCTTACTCTGGCCTAATAGCTAAGGTCTTAGACTCGTACTCTGGCCTAATGGTTAAGATCTTAACTCTTACTCTGGCCTAATAGCTAAGGTCTTGACTCTTACTCTGGCCTAATAGCTAAGGTCTTAGTCTCGTACTCTGGCCTAATGTTTAAGGTCTTAACTCTTACTCTGGCCTAATAGCTAAGGTCTTAGACTCGTACTCTGGCCTAATGGTTAAGGTCTTAACTCTTACTCTGGCCTAATAGCTAAGGTCTTAGACTCGTACTATGGCCTACAGGTTAAGGTCTTAACTCTTACTCTGGCCTACTGGTTAAGGTCTTAACTCTTACTCTGACCTGATAGCTAAGGTCTTAGACTCGTACTCTGGCCTAATGGTTAAGGTCTTAACTCTTACTCTGGCATACTGGTTAAGGTCTTAACTCTTACTCTGGCCTAATAGTTAAGGTCTTAGACTCGTACTATGGCCTACAGGTTAAGGTCTTAACTCGTACTCTGGCCTAATAGCTAAGGTCTTAACTCGTACTCTGGCCTAATAGCTAGGGTCTTAACTCTTACTCTGGCCTAATAGCTAAGGTCTTAACTCTTACTCTGGCCTAATAGCTAAGGTCTTAGACTCGTACTCTGGCCTAATAGCTAAGGTATTAGACTCGTACTCTGGCCTAATGGTTAAGGTCTTAACTCTTACTCTGGCCTAATAGCTAAGGTCTTAGACTCGTAATCTGGCCTAATGATTAAGGTCTTAACTCTTACTCTGGCCTAATAGCTAAGGTCTTAGACTCATACTCTGGCCTAATAGCTAAGGTCTTAGACTCGTAATCTGGCCTACTGGTTAAGGTCTTAACTCTTACTCTGGCCTAATAGCTAAGGTCTTTGACTCGTACTATGGCCTACATGTTAAGGTCTTAATTCTTACTCTGGCCTAATAGCTAAGGTCTTAGAATCGTACTATGGCCTACAGGTTAAGGTCTTAACTCTTACTCTGGCCCAATAGCTAAGGTCTTAACTCTTACTCTGGCCTAATAGCTAAGGTCTTAACTCTTACTCTGGCCTAATAGCTAAGGCCTTAGACTCGTACTCTGGCCTAATGGTTAAGGTCTTATTCCTTACTCTGGCCTAATAGCTAAGGTCTTAGACTCGTACTCTGGCCTAATGGTTAAGGTCTTAACTCTTACTATGGCCTACTGGTTAAGGTCTTAACTCTTACTCTGGCCTAATAGCTAAGGTATTAGACTTGTACTCTGGCCTACTGGTTAAGGTCTTAACTCTTACTCTGGCCTAGTAGCTAAGGTCTTAGACTCTTACTCTGGCCTAATGGTTAAGGTCTTAACTCTTACTCTGGCCTAATAGCTAAGGTCTTAGACTCGTACTCTGGCCTAATGGTTAAGATCTTAACTCTTACTCTGGCCTAATAGCTAAGGTCTTGACTCTTACTCTGGCCTAATAGCTAAGGTCTTAGTCTCGTACTCTGGCCTAATGTTTAAGGTCTTAACTCTTACTCTGGCCTAATAGCTAAGGTCTTAGACTCGTACTCTGGCCTAATGGTTAAGGTCTTAACTCTTACTCTGGCCTAATAGCTAAGGTCTTAGACTCGTACTATGGCCTACAGGTTAAGGTCTTAACTCTTACTCTGGCCTACTGGTTAAGGTCTTAACTCTTACTCTGGCCTGATAGCTAAGGTCTTAGACTCGTACTCTGGCCTAATGGTTAAGGTCTTAACTCTTACTCTGGCATACTGGTTAAGGTCTTAACTCTTACTCTGGCCTAATAGCTAATGTCTTAGACTCGTACTCTGGCCTACTGGTTAAGGTCTTAACTCTTACTGTGGCCTAATAGCTAAGGTCTTAACTCTTACTCTGGCCTAATGGTTAAGGTCTTAACTCTTACTCTGGCCTAATAGCTAAGGTCGTAACTCTTACTCTGGCCTAATAGCTAAGGTCTTAGACTCGTACACTGGCCTAATGGTTAAGGTCTTAACTCTTACTCTGGCCTGATAAGCAAGGTCTTAACTCTTACTCTGGCCTACTGGTTAAGGTCTTAACTCTTACTCTGGCCTAATGTGCAAGGTCTTAGACTCTTACTCTGGCCTAATGGTTAAGGTCTTAACTTTTACTCTGGCCTACTGGTTAAGGTCTTAACTCTTACTCTGGCCTAATAGGTAAGGTCTTAGACTCTTACTCTGGCCTAGTGGTTAAGGTCTTAACTTTTACTCTGGCCTACTGGTTAAGGTCTTAACTCTTACTCAGGCCCAATAGCTAAGGTCTTAGACTCGTACTCTGGCCCACTGGTTAAGGTCTTAACTCTTACTCTGGCCTACTGGTTAAGGTCTTAACTCTTACTCTGGCCTAATAGCTAAGGTCTTAGTCTCGTACTCTGGCCTAATGGTTAAGGTCTTAACTCTTACTCTGGCCTAATAGCTAAGGTCTTAGACTCAGACTATGGCCTACAGGTTAAGGTCCTAACTCTTACTCTGGCCTACTGGTTAAGGTCTTAACTCTTACTCTGGCCTAATAGCTAAGGTCTTAGACTCGTACTCTGGCCTAATGGTTAAGGTCTTAACTCTTACTCTGGCATACTGGTTAAGGTCTTAACTCTTACTCTGGTCTAATAGCTAAGGACTTAGACTCGTACTATGGCCTACAGGTTAAGGTCTTAACTCGTACTCTGGCCTAATAGCTAAGGTCTTAACTCGTACTCTGGCCTAATAGCTAAGGTCTTAACTCTTTCTCTGGCCTAATAGCTAAGGTCTTAACTCTTACTCTGGCCTAATAGCTAAGGTCTTAGACTCGTACTCTGGACTAATAGCTAAGGTATTAGACTCGTACTCTGGCCTAATGGTTAAAGTCTTAACTCTTACTCTGGCCTAATAGCTAAGGTCTTAGACTCGTACTCTGGCCTAATGATTAAGGTCTTAACTCTTACTCTGGCCTAATAGCTAAGGTCTTAGACTCGTACTCTGGCCTAATAGCTAAGTTCTTAGACTCGTAATCTGGCCTACTGGTTAAGGTCTTAACTCTTACTCTGGCCTACTGGTTAGGGTCTTAACTCTTACTCTGGCCTAATAGCTAAGGTCTTAGACTCGTACTATGGCCTACATGTTAAGGTCTTAACTCTTACTCTGGCCTAATAGCTAAGGTCTTAGACTCGTACTATGGCCTACAGGTTAAGGTCTTAACTCTTACTCTGGCCCAATAGCTAAGGTCTTAACTCTTAATCTGGCCTAATAGCTAAGGTCTTAGACTCGTACTCTGGCCTACTGGTTAAGGTCTTAACTCTTACTCTGGCCTAATAGCTAAGGTCTTAGACTCGTATTCTGGCCTACTGGTTAAGGTCTTAACTCTTACTCTGGCCTAATAGCTAAGGTCTTAGACTCGTATTCTGGCCTACTGGTTAAGGTCTTAACTCTTACTCTGGCCTACTGGTTAAGGTCTTAACTCTTACTCCGGCCTAATGGTTAAGGTCTTAACTCTTACTCTGGCCTAATAGCTAAGGTCTTAACTCTTACTCTGGCCTAATAGCTAAGGTCTTAGACTTGTACTCTGGCCTATTGGTTAAGGTCTTAACTCTTACTCTGGCCTACTGGTTAAAGTATTAACTCTTACTCTGGCTTACTGGTTAAGGTTTTAACTCTTACTCTGGCCTAATAGCTAAGGCCTTAGACTCTTACTCTGGCCTAATGATTAAGGTCTTAACTCTTACTCTGGCCTAATAGCTAAGGACTTAACTCTCACTCTGGCCTAATAGCTAAGGCCTTAGACTCGTTTTAGGCCTAATGGTTAAGGTCTTAACTCTTACTCTGGCCTACTGGTTAAGGTCTTAACTCTTACTCTGGCCTAATATCTAAGGTCTTAGACTCGTACTCTGGCCTACAGGTTAAGGTCTTAACTCTTACTCTGGCCTAATAGCTAAGGTCTTAACTCTTACTCTGGCCTAATAGCTAAGGCCTTAGACTCGTACTCTGGCCTAATGGTTAAGGTCTTAACCCTTACTCTGGCCTAATAGCTGAGGACTTAGACTCGTACTCTGGCCTAATGGTTAAGGTCTTAACTCTTACTATGTCCTACTGGTTAAGGTCTTAACTCTTACTCTGGCCTAATAGCTAAGGTCTTAGACTCGTACTCTGGCCTACTGGTTAAGGTCTTAACTCTTACTCTGGCCTAGTAGCTAAGGTCTTAGACTCTTACTCTGGCCTAATGGTTAAGGTCTTAACTCTTACTCTGGCCTAATAGCTAAGGTCTTAGACTCGTACTCTGGCCTAATGGTTAAGATCTTAACTCTTACTCTGGCCTAATAGCTAAGGTCTTGACTCTTACTCTGGCCTAATAGCTAAGGTCTTAGTCTCGTACTCTGGCCTAATGTTTAAGGTCTTAACTCTTACTCTGGCCTAATAGCTAAGGTCTTAGACTCGTACTCTGGCCTAATGGTTAAGGTCTTAACTCTTACTCTGGCCTAATAGCTAAGGTCTTAGACTCGTACTATGGCCTACAGGTTAAGGTCTTAACTCTTACTCTGGCCTACTGGTTAAGGTCTTAACTCTTACTCTGACCTGATAGCTAAGGTCTTAGACTCGTACTCTGGCCTAATGGTTAAGGTCTTAACTCTTACTCTGGCATACTGGTTAAGGTCTTAACTCTTACTCTGGCCTAATAGTTAAGGTCTTAGACTCGTACTATGGCCTACAGGTTAAGGTCTTAACTCGTACTCTGGCCTAATAGCTAAGGTCTTAACTCGTACTCTGGCCTAATAGCTAGGGTCTTAACTCTTACTCTGGCCTAATAGCTAAGGTCTTAACTCTTACTCTGGCCTAATAGCTAAGGTCTTAGACTCGTACTCTGGCCTAATAGCTAAGGTATTAGACTCGTACTCTGGCCTAATGGTTAAGGTCTTAACTCTTACTCTGGCCTAATAGCTAAGGTCTTAGACTCGTACTCTGGCCTAATGATTAAGGTCTTAACTCTTACTCTGGCCTAATAGCTAAGGTCTTAGACTCATACTCTGGCCTAATAGCTAAGGTCTTAGACTCGTAATCTGGCCTACTGGTTAAGGTCTTAACTCTTACTCTGGCCTAATAGCTAAGGTCTTTGACTCGTACTATGGCCTACATGTTAAGGTCTTAATTCTTACTCTGGCCTAATAGCTAAGGTCTTAGAATCGTACTATGGCCTACAGGTTAAGGTCTTAACTCTTACTCTGGCCCAATAGCTAAGGTCTTAACTCTTACTCTGGCCTAATAGCTAAGGTCTTAACTCTTACTCTGGCCTAATAGCTAAGGCCTTAGACTCGTACTCTGGCCTAATGGTTAAGGTCTTATTCCTTACTCTGGCCTAATAGCTAAGGTCTTAGACTCGTACTCTGGACTAATGGTTAAGGTCTTAACTCTTACTATGGCCTACTGGTTAAGGTCTTAACTCTTACTCTGGCCTAATAGCTAAGGTCTTAGACTCGTCCTCTGGCTTAATGATTAAGGTCTTAACTCTTACTCTGGCCTAATAGCTAAGGTCTTAGACTCATACTCTGGCCTAATAGCTAAGGTCTTAGACTCGTAATCTGGCCTACTGGTTAAGGTCTTAACTCTTACTCTGGCCTAATAGCTAAGGTCTTTGACTCGTACTATGGCCTACATGTTAAGGTCTTAATTCTTACTCTGGCCTAATAGCTAAGGTCTTAGAATCGTACTATGGCCTACAGGTTAAGGTCTTAACTCTTACTCTGGCCCAATAGCTAAGGTCTTAACTCTTACTCTGGCCTAATAGCTAAGGTCTTAACTCTTACTCTGGCCTAATAGCTAAGGCCTTAGACTCGTACTCTGGCCTAATGGTTAAGGTCTCATTCCTTACTCTGGCCTAATAGCTAAGGTCTTAGACTCGTACTCTGGCCTAATGGTTAAGGCCTTAACTCTTACTATGGCCTACTGGTTAAGGTCTTAACTCTTACTCTGGCCTAATAGCTAAGGTCTTAGACTCGTACTCTGGCCTAATGGTTAAGATCTTAACTCTTACTCTGGCCTAATAGCTAAGGTCTTGACTCTTACTCTGGCCTAATAGCTAAGGTCTTAGACTCGTACTCTGGCCTAATGGTTAAGGTCTTAACTCTTACACTGGCCTAATAGCTAAGGTCTTAGACTCGTACTATGGCCTACAGGTTAAGGTCTTAACTCTTACTCTGGCCTACTGGTTAAGGTCTTAACTCTTACTCTGGCCTGATAGCTAAGGTCTTAGACTCGTACTCTGGCCTAATGGTTAAGGTCTTAACTCTTACTCTGGCATACTGGTTAAGGTCTTAACTCTTACTCTGGCCTAATAGCTAAGGTCTTAGACTCGTACTATGGCCTACAGGTTAAGGTCTTAACTCGTACTCTGGCCTAATAGCTAAGGTCTTAACTCGTACTCTGGCCTAATAGCTAGGGTCTTAACTCTTACTCTGGCCTAATAGCTAAGGTCTTAACTCTTACTCTGGCCTAATAGCTAAGGTCTTAGACTCGTACTCTGGCCTAATAGCTAAGGTATTAGACTCGTACTCTGGCCTAATGGTTAAGGTCTTAACTCTTACTCTGGCCTAATAGCTAAGGTCTTAGACTCGTACTCTGGCCTAATGATTAAGGTCTTAACTCTTACTCTGGCCTAATAGCTAAGGTCTTAGACTCATACTCTGGCCTAATAGCTAAGGTCTTAGACTCGTAATCTGGCCTACTGGTTAAGGTCTTAACTCTTACTCTGGCCTAATAGCTAAGGTCTTTGACTCGTACTATGGCCTACATGTTAAGGTCTTAATTCTTACTCTGGCCTAATAGCTAAGGTCTTAGAATCATACTATGGCCTACAGGTTAAGGTCTTAACTCTTACTCTGGCCCAATAGCTAAGGTCTTAACTCTTAATCTGGCCTAATAGCTAAGGTCTTAACTCTTACTCTGACCTAATAGCTAAGGTCTTAGACTCGTACTCTGGCCTACTGGTTAAGGTCTTCACTCTTACTCTGGCCTAATAGCTAAGGTCTTAGACTCGTATTCTGGCCTACTGGTTAAGGTCTTAACTCTTACTCTGGCTTAATAGCTAAGGTCTTAACTCTTACTCTGGCCTACTGGTTAAGGTCTTAACTCTTACTCTGGCCTAATGGTTAAGGTCTTAACTCTTACTCTGGCCTAAAAGCTAAGGTCTTAACTCTTACTCTGGCCTAATAGCTAAGGTCTTAGACTCGTACTCTGGCCTAATGGTTAAGGTCTTAACTCTTACTCTGGCCTAATAGCTAAGGTCTTAGACTCATACTCTGGCCTAATGGTTAAGGTCTTAACTCTTACTCTGGCCTACTGGTTAAGGTCTTAACTCTTACTCTGGCGTAATAGCTAAGGTCTTAGACTCGTACTCTGGCCTAATGGTTAAGGTCTTAACTCTTACTCTGGCCTACTTAAGTGCTTAACTCTTACCCTGGCCTTATAGCTAAGGTCTTAGACTCGTACTATGGCCTACTGGTTAAGGTCCTAACTCTTACTCTGGCCTACTGGTTAAGGTCTGAAATCTTACTCTGGCCTACTGGTTAAGGTCTTAACTCTTACTCTGGCCTACAGGTTAAGGTCTTAACTCTTACTCTGGCATACTGGTTAAGGTCTTAACTCTTACTCTTGCCTAATAGCTTAGGTTGTAACTCTTACTCTTGCATAATAGCTAAGGTCTTAACTCTTACTCTGGCCTAATAGCTAAGGTCTTAGACTCGTACTCTGGCCTAATGGTTAAGGTCTTAACTCTTACTCTGGCCTACTGGTTAAGGTCTTAACTCTTACTCTGGCCTAATAGCTAAGGTCTTAGACTCGTACTCTGGCCTAATGGTTAAGGTCTTAACTCTTACTCTGGCCTAATAGGTAAGGTCTTAGACTCGTACTCTGGCCTAATGGTTAAGGTCTTAACTCTTACTCTTGCCTAATAGCTAAGGTCTTAACTCTTACTCTGGCCTAATAGCTAAGGTCTTAGACTTGTACTATGGCCTAATAGCCAAGGTCTTAGACTCGTATTCTGGCCTAATGGTTAAGGTCTTAACTCTTACTCTGGCCTACTGGTTAAGGTCTTAACTCTTACTCTGGCCTAATAGCTAAGGTCTTAACTCTTACTCTGGCCTAATAGCTAAGGTCTTAGACTTGTACTCTGGCCTAATGGTTAAGGTCTTAACTCTTACTCTGGCCTACTGGTTAAAGTATTAACTCTTACTCTGGCCTACTGGTTAAGGTTTTAACTCTTACTCTGGCCTAATAGCTAAGGCCTTAGACTCTTACTCTGGCCTAATGATTAAGGTCTTAACTCTTACTCTGGCCTAATAGCTAAGGACTTAACTCTCACTCTGGCCTAACAGCTAAGGCCTTAGACTCGTTTTAGGCCTAATGGTTAAGGTCTTAACTCTTACTCTGGCCTACTGGTTAAGGTCTTAACTCTTACTCTGGCCTAATAGCTAAGGTCTTAGACTCTTACTCTGGCCTACAGGTTAAGGTCTTAACTCTTACTCTGGCCTAATAGCTAAGGTCTTAACTCTTACTCTGGCATAATGGTTAAGGTCTTAACTCTTACTCTGGCCTAATAGTTAAGGTCTTAACTCTTACTCTGGCCTAATAGCTAAGGTCTTAGACTCGTACACTGGCCTACTGGTTAAGGTCTTAACACTTACTCTGACCTAATAGCTAAGGTCTTAGACTCTTACTCTGGCCTAATAGCTAAGGTCTTAACTCTTACTCTGGCCTAATAGTTAAGGTCTTAACTCTTACTCTGGCCTGATAGCTAAGGTCTTAGACTCGTACTCTGGCCTAATGGTTAAGGTCTTAACTCTTACTCTGGCCTAATAGCTAAGGTCTTAGTTTCGTATTCTGGCCTTCTGGTTAAGGTCTTAACTCTTACTCTGGCCTAATGGTTAAGGTCTTAACTCTTACTCTGGCATACTGGTTAAGGTCTTAACTCTTACTCTGGCCTAATAGCTAAGGTCTTAGACTCGTACTATGGCCTACAGGTTAAGGTCTTAACTCGTACTCTGGCCTAAAAGCTAAGGTCTTAACTCGTACTCTGGCCTAATAGCTAAGGTCTTAACTCTTACTCTGGCCTAATAATTAAGGTCTTAACTCTTACTTTTGCCTAATAGCTAAGGTCTTAGACTTGTACTCTGGCCTAATAGCTAAGGTCTTAGACTCGTACTCTGGCCTAATGGTTAAGGTCTTAACTCTTACTCTGGCCTACTGGTTAAGGTCTTAACTCTTACTCTGGCCTAATAGCTAAGGTCTTGGACTCGTACTCTGGCCTACCGGTTAAGGTCTTAACTCTTACTCTGGCCGACTTAAGTGCTTAACTCTTACTCTGGCCTTATAGCTAAGGTCTTAGACTCGTACTATGGCCTACTGGTTAAGGTCTTAACTCTTACTCTGGACTACTGGTTAAGATCTTAACTCTTACTCTGGCCTAATAGCTAAGGTCTTAGACTCGTACTATGGCCTACTGGTTAAGGTCTTAACTCTTACTCTGGACCAATGGTTAAGGTCTTAACTCTTACTCTGGCCTACAGGTTAAGGTCTTAACTCTTACTCTGGCCTACTGGTTAAGGTCTTAACTCTTACACTTGCCTAATAGCTTAGGTTGTAACACTTACTCTGGCATAATAGCTAAGGTCTTAACTCTTACTCTGGCCTAATAGCTAAGGTCTTAGACCCGTACTCTGGCCTAATGGTTAAGGTCTTAACTCTTACTCTGGCCTAATGGTTAAGGTCTTAACTCTTACTCTGGCCTACAGGTTAAGGTCTTAACTCTTTCTCTGGCCTACTGGTTAAGGTCTTAACTCTTACTCTTGCCTAATAGCTTAGGTTGTAACTGTTACTCTGGTATAATAGCTAAGGTCTTAACTCTTACTCTGGCCTAATAGCTAAGGTCTTAGACTCGTACTCTGGCCTAATGGTTAAGGTCTTAACTCTTACTCTGGCCTACTGGTTAAGGTCTTAACTCTTACTCTGGCTTAATAGCTAAGGTCTTAGACTCGTACTCTGGCATAATGGTTACGGTCTTAACTCTTACTCTGGCCTAATAGGTAAGGTCTTAGACTCATACTCAGGCCTAATGGTTAAGTTCTTAACTCTTACTCTGGCCTAATAGCTAAGGTCTTAACTCTTACTCTGGCCTAATAGCTAAGGTCTTAGACTCGTACTATGGCCTAATAGCCAAGGTCTTAGACTCTTACTCTGGCCTACTGGTTAAGGTCTTAACTCTTACTCTGGCCTAATAGCTAAGGTCTTAACTCTTACTCTGGCCTAATAGCTAAGGTCTTAGACTCGTACTCGGGCCTAATGGTTAAGGTCTTAACTCTTACTCTGGCCTACTGGTTAAGGTCTTAACTCTTACTCTGGCCTACTGGTTAAGGTTTTAACTCTTACTCTGGCCTAATAGCTAAGGCCTTAGACTCTTACTCTGGCCTAATGATTAAGGTCTTAACTCTTACTCTGGCCTAATAGCTAAGGTCTTAACTCTTACTCTGGCCTAATAGCTAAGGCCTTAGACTCGTTTTAGGCCTAATGGTTAAGGTCTTAACTCTTACTCTGGCCTACTGGTTAAGGTTTTAACTCTTACTCTGGCCTACTGGTTAAGGTCTTAACTCTTACTCTGGCCTAATAGCTAAGGTCTTAGACTCGTACTCTGGCCTAATAGCTAAGGTCTTAACTCTTACTCTGGCCTAATAGCTAAGGTCTTAGACTCGTACTATGGCCTACAGGTTAAGGTCTTAACTCTTACTCTGGCCTAATAGCTAAGGTCTTAACTCTTACTCTGGCCTAATGGTTAAGGTCTTAACTCTTACTCTGGCCTAATAGCTAAGGTCTTAACTCTTACTCTGGCCTAATAGCTAAGGTCTTAAACTCGTCTCGTACACTGGCCTATTGGATAAGGTCTTAACTCTTACTCTGGCCTAATAGCCAAGGTCTTAACTCTTACTCTGGCCTACTGGTTAAGGTCTTAGACTCTTACTCTGGCCTAATGGTTAAGGTCTTAACTTTTACTCTGGCCTACTGGTTAATGTCTTAACTCTTACTCTGGCCTAATAGCTAAGGTCTTAACTCTTACTCTGGCCTAATAGCTAAGGCCTTAGACTCGTACCATGGCCTAATGGTTAAGGTCTTAACTCTTACTCTGGCCTAATGGTTAAGGTCTTAACTCTTACTCTGGCCTAATAGCTAAGGTCTTAACTCTTACTCTGGCCTAATAGCTAAGGCCTTAGACTCGTACCATGGCCTAATGGTTAAGGTCTTAACTCCTACTCTGGCCTACTGGTTAAGGTCTTAACTCTTACTCTGGCCTACTGGTTAAGGTCTTAACTCTTACTCTTGCCTAATAGCTACGGTCTTAGACTCATACTCTGGCCTTATAGCTAAAATCTTAACTCTTACTCTGGCCTAATAGCTAAGGTCTTAGACTTGTACTATGGCCTACATGTTAAGGTCTTAACTCTTACTCTGGCCTAATAGCTAAGGTCTTAACTCTTACTCTGGCCTAATGGTTAAGGTCTTAACTCTTACTCTGGCCTAATAGCTAAGGTCGTAACTCTTACTCTGGCCTAATAGCTAAGGTCTTATACTCGTACACTGGCCTAATGGTTAAGGTCTTAACTCTTACTCTGGCCTGATAAGCAAGGTCTTAACTCTTACTCTGGCCTACTGGTTAAGGTCTTAACTCTTACTCTGGCCTAATGGGCAAGGTCTTAGACTCTTACTCTGGCCTAATGGTTAAGGTCTTAACTTTTACTCTGGCCTAAAAGCTAAGGTCTTAACTCTTACTCTGGCCTAATAGCTAAGGTCTTAGACTCGTACTCTGGCCTAATGGTTAAGGTCTTAACTCTTACTCTGGCCTAATAGCTAAGGTCTTAGACTCATACTCTGGCCTAATGGTTAAGGTCTTAACTCTTACTCTGGCCTAATAGCTAAGGTCTTTGACTCGTACTATGGCCTACATGTTAAGGTCTTAATTCTTACTCTGGCCTAATAGCTAAGGTCTTAGAATCGTACTATGGCCTACAGGTTAAGGTCTTAACTCTTACTCTGGCCCAATAGCTAAGGTCTTAACTCTTACTCTGGCCTAATAGCTAAGGTCTTAACTCTTACTCTGGCCTAATAGCTAAGGCCTTAGACTCGTACTCTGGCCTAATGGTTAAGGTCTTATTCCTTACTCTGGCCTAATAGCTAAGGTCTTAGACTCGTACTCTGGCCTAATGGTTAAGGTCTTAACTCTTACTATGGCCTACTGGTTAAGGTCTTAACTCTTACTCTGGCCTAATAGCTAAGGTATTAGACTTGTACTCTGGCCTACTGGTTAAGGTCTTAACTCTTACTCTGGCCTAGTAGCTAAGGTCTTAGACTCTTACTCTGGCCTAATGGTTAAGGTCTTAACTCTTACTCTGGCCTAATAGCTAAGGTCTTAGACTCGTACTCTGGCCTAATGGTTAAGATCTTAACTCTTACTCTGGCCTAATAGCTAAGGTCTTGACTCTTACTCTGGCCTAATAGCTAAGGTCTTAGTCTCGTACTCTGGCCTAATGTTTAAGGTCTTAACTCTTACTCTGGCCTAATAGCTAAGGTCTTAGACTCGTACTCTGGCCTAATGGTTAAGGTCTTAACTCTTACTCTGGCCTAATAGCTAAGGTCTTAGACTCGTACTATGGCCTACAGGTTAAGGTCTTAACTCCTACTCTGGCCTACTGGTTAAGGTCTTAACTCTTACTCTGGCCTGATAGCTAAGGTCTTAGACTCGTACTCTGGCCTAATGGTTAAGGTCTTAACTCTTACTCTGGCATACTGGTTAAGGTCTTAACTCTTACTCTGGCCTAATAGCTAAGGTCTTAGACTCGTACTATGGCCTACAGGTTAAGGTCTTAACTCGTACTCTGGCCTAATAGCTAAGGTCTTAACTCGTACTCTGGCCTAATAGCTAGTGTCTTAACTCTTACTCTGGCCTAATAGCTAAGGTCTTAACTCTTACTCTGGCCTAATAGCTAAGGTCTTAGACTCGTACTCTGGCCTAATAGCTAAGGTATTGGACTCGTACTCTGGCCTAATGGTTAAGGTCTTAACTCTTACTCTGGCCTAATAGCTAAGGTCTTAGACTCGTACTCTGGCCTAATGATTAAGGTCTTAACTCTTACTCTGGCCTAATAGCTAAGGTCTTAGACTCATACTCTGGCCTAATAGCTAAGGTCTTAGACTCGTAATCTGGCCTACTGGTTAAGGTCTTAACTCTTACTCTGGCCTAATAGCTAAGGTCTTTGACTCGTACTATGGCCTACATGTTAAGGTCTTAATTCTTACTCTGGCCTAATAGCTAAGGTCTTAGAATCATACTATGGCCTACAGGTTAAGGTCTTAACTCTTACTCTGGCCCAATAGCTAAGGTCTTAACTCTTAATCTGGCCTAATAGCTAAGGTCTTAACTCTTACTCTGACCTAATAGCTAAGGTCTTAGACTCGTACTCTAGCCTACTGGTTAAGGTCTTCACTCTTACTCTGGCCTAATAGCTAAGGTCTTAGACTCGTATTCTGGCCTACTGGTTAAGGTCTTAACTCTTACTCTGGCTTAATAGCTAAGGTCTTAACTCTTACTCTGGCCTACTGGTTAAGGTCTTAACTCTTACTCTGGCCTAATGGTTAAGGTCTTAACTCTTACTCTGGCCTAAAAGCTAAGGTCTTAACTCTTACTCTGGCCTAATAGCTAAGGTCTTAGACTCGTACTCTGGCCTAATGGTTAAGGTCTTAACTCTTACTCTGGCCTAATAGCTAAGGTCTTAGACTCATACTCTGGCCTAATGGTTAAGGTCTTAACTCTTACTCTGGCCTACTGGTTAAGGTCTTAACTCTTACTCTGGCGTAATAGCTAAGGTCTTAGACTCGTACTCTGGCCTAATGGTTAAGGTCTTAACTCTTACTCTGGCCTACTTAAGTACTTAACTCTTACCCTGGCCTTATAGCTAAGGTCTTAGACTCGTACTATGGCCTACTGGTTAAGGTCCTAACTCTTACTCTGGCCTACTGGTTAAGGTCTGAACTCTTACTCTGGCCTACTGGTTAAAGTCTTAACTCTTACTCTGGCCTACAGGTTAAGGTCTTAACTCTTACTCTGGCATACTGGTTAAGGTCTTAACTCTTACTCTTGCCTAATAGCTTAGGTTGTAACTCTTACTCTTGCATAATAGCTAAGGTCTTAACTCTTACTCTGGCCTAATAGCTAAGGTCTTAGACTCGTACTCTGGCCTAATGGTTAAGGTCTTAACTCTTACTCTGGCCTACTGGTTAAGGTCTTAACTCTTACTCTGGCCTAATAGCTAAGGTCTTAGACTCGTACTCTGGCCTAATGGTTAAGGTCTTAACTCTTACTCTGGCCTAATAGGTAAGGTCTTAGACTCGTACTCTGGCCTAATGGTTAAGGTCTTAACTCTTACTCTTGCCTAATAGCTAAGGTCTTAACTCTTACTCTGGCCTAATAGCTAAGGTCTTAGACTTGTACTATGGCCTAATAGCCAAGGTCTTAGACTCGTATTCTGGCCTAATGGTTAAGGTCTTAACTCTTACTTTGGCCTACTGGTTAAGGTCTTAACTCTTACTCTGGCTTAATAGCTAAGGGCTTAACTCTTACTCTGGCCTAATAGCTAAGGTCTTAGACTTGTACTCTGGCCTAATGGTTAAGGTCTTAACTCTTACTCTGGCCTACTGGTTAAAGTATTAACTCTTACTCTGGCCTACTGGTTAAGGTTTTAACTCTTACTCTGGCCTAATAGCTAAGGCCTTAGACTCTTACTCTGGCCTAATGATTAAGGTCATAACTCTTACTCTGGCCTAATAGCTAAGGACTTAACTCTCACTCTGGCCTAACAGCTAAGGCCTTAGACTCGTTTTAGGCCTAATGGTTAAGGTCTTAACTCTTACTCTGGCCTACTGGTTAAGGTCTTAACTCTTACTCTGGCCTAATAGCTAAGGTCTTAGACTCTTACTCTGGCCTACAGGTTAAGGTCTTAACTCTTACTCTGGCCTAATAGCTAAGGTCTTAACTCTTACTCTGGCATAATGGTTAAGGTCTTAACTCTTACTCTGGCCTAATAGTTAAGGTCTTAACTCTTACTCTGGCCTAATAGCTAAGGTCTTAGACTCGTACACTGGCCTACTGGTTAAGGTCTTAACACTTACTCTGACCTAATAGCTAAGGTCTTAGACTCTTACTCTGGCCTAAGAGCTAAGGTCTTAACTCTTACTCTGGCCTACTGGTTAATGTCTTAACTCTTACTCTGGCCTAATAGCTAAGGTCTTAACTCTTACTCTGGCCTAATAGCTAAGGCCTTAGACTCGTACCATGGCCTAATGGTTAAGGTCTTAACTCTTACTCTGGCCTAATGGTTAAGGTCTTAACTCTTACTCTGGCCTAATAGCTAAGGTCTTAACTCTTACTCTGGCCTAATAGCTAAGGCCTTAGACTCGTACCATGGCCTAATGGTTAAGGTCTTAACTCTTACTCTGGCCTACTGGTTAAGGTCTTAACTCTTACTCTGGCCTACTGGTTAAGGTCTTAACTCTTACTCTTGCCTAATAGCTACGGTCTTAGACTCGTACTCTGGCCTTATAGCTAAAATCTTAACTCTTACTCTGGCCTAATAGCTAAGGTCTTAGACTTGTACTATGGCCTACATGTTAAGGTCTTAACTCTTACTCTGGCCTAATAGCTAAGGTCTTAACTCTTACTCTGGCCTAATGGTTAAGGTCTTAACTCTTACTCTGGCCTAATAGCTAAGGTCGTAACTCTTACTCTGGCCTAATAGCTAAGGTCTTATACTCGTACACTGGCCTAATGGTTAAGGTCTTAACTCTTACTTTGGCCTGATAAGCAAGGTCTTAACTCTTACTCTGGCCTACTGGTTAAGGTCTTAACTCTTACTCTGGCCTAATGGGCAAGGTCTTAGACTCTTACTCTGGCCTAATGGTTAAGGTCTTAACTTTTACTCTGGCCTAAAAGCTAAGGTCTTAACTCTTACTCTGGCCTAATAGCTAAGGTCTTAGACTCGTACTCTGGCCTAATGGTTAAGGTCTTAACTCTTACTCTGGCCTAATAGCTAAGGTCTTAGACTCATACTCTGGCCTAATGGTTAAGGTCTTAACTCTTACTCTGGCCTAATAGCTAAGGTCTTTGACTCGTACTATGGCCTACATGTTAAGGTCTTAATTCTTACTCTGGCCTAATAGCTAAGGTCTTAGAATCGTACTATGGCCTACAGGTTAAGGTCTTAACTCTTACTCTGGCCCAATAGCTAAGGTCTTAACTCTTACTCTGGCCTAATAGCTAAGGTCTTAACTCTTACTCTGGCCTAATAGCTAAGGCCTTAGACTCGTACTCTGGCCTAATGGTTAAGGTCTTATTCCTTACTCTGGCCTAATAGCTAAGGTCTTAGACTCGTACTCTGGCCTAATGGTTAAGGTCTTAACTCTTACTATGGCCTACTGGTTAAGGTCTTAACTCTTACTCTGGCCTAATAGCTAAGGTATTAGACTTGTACTCTGGCCTACTGGTTAAGGTCTTAACTCTTACTCTGGCCTAGTAGCTAAGGTCTTAGACTCTTACTCTGGCCTAATGGTTAAGGTCTTAACTCTTACTCTGGCCTAATAGCTAAGGTCTTAGACTCGTACTCTGGCCTAATGGTTAAGATCTTAACTCTTACTCTGGCCTAATAGCTAAGGTCTTGACTCTTACTCTGGCCTAATAGCTAAGGTCTTAGTCTCGTACTCTGGCCTAATGTTTAAGGTCTTAACTCTTACTCTGGCCTAATAGCTAAGGTCTTAGACTCGTACTCTGGCCTAATGGTTAAGGTCTTAACTCTTACTCTGGCCTAATAGCTAAGGTCTTAGACTCGTACTATGGCCTACAGGTTAAGGTCTTAACTCCTACTCTGGCCTACTGGTTAAGGTCTTAACTCTTACTCTGGCCTGATAGCTAAGGTCTTAGACTCGTACTCTGGCCTAATGGTTAAGGTCTTAACTCTTACTCTGGCATACTGGTTAAGGTCTTAACTCTTACTCTGGCCTAATAGCTAAGGTCTTAGACTCGTACTATGGCCTACAGGTTAAGGTCTTAACTCGTACTCTGGCCTAATAGCTAAGGTCTTAACTCGTACTCTGGCCTAATAGCTAGTGTCTTAACTCTTACTCTGGCCTAATAGCTAAGGTCTTAACTCTTACTCTGGCCTAATAGCTAAGGTCTTAGACTCGTACTCTGGCCTAATAGCTAAGGTATTGGACTCGTACTCTGGCCTAATGGTTAAGGTCTTAACTCTTACTCTGGCCTAATAGCTAAGGTCTTAGACTCGTACTCTGGCCTAATGATTAAGGTCTTAACTCTTACTCTGGCCTAATAGCTAAGGTCTTAGACTCATACTCTGGCCTAATAGCTAAGGTCTTAGACTCGTAATCTGGCCTACTGGTTAAGGTCTTAACTCTTACTCTGGCCTAATAGCTAAGGTCTTTGACTCGTACTATGGCCTACATGTTAAGGTCTTAATTCTTACTCTGGCCTAATAGCTAAGGTCTTAGAATCATACTATGGCCTACAGGTTAAGGTCTTAACTCTTACTCTGGCCCAATAGCTAAGGTCTTAACTCTTAATCTGGCCTAATAGCTAAGGTCTTAACTCTTACTCTGACCTAATAGCTAAGGTCTTAGACTCGTACTCTAGCCTACTGGTTAAGGTCTTCACTCTTACTCTGGCCTAATAGCTAAGGTCTTAGACTCGTATTCTGGCCTACTGGTTAAGGTCTTAACTCTTACTCTGGCTTAATAGCTAAGGTCTTAACTCTTACTCTGGCCTACTGGTTAAGGTCTTAACTCTTACTCTGGCCTAATGGTTAAGGTCTTAACTCTTACTCTGGCCTAAAAGCTAAGGTCTTAACTCTTACTCTGGCCTAATAGCTAAGGTCTTAGACTCGTACTCTGGCCTAATGGTTAAGGTCTTAACTCTTACTCTGGCCTAATAGCTAAGGTCTTAGACTCATACTCTGGCCTAATGGTTAAGGTCTTAACTCTTACTCTGGCCTACTGGTTAAGGTCTTAACTCTTACTCTGGCGTAATAGCTAAGGTCTTAGACTCGTACTCTGGCCTAATGGTTAAGGTCTTAACTCTTACTCTGGCCTACTTAAGTACTTAACTCTTACCCTGGCCTTATAGCTAAGGTCTTAGACTCGTACTATGGCCTACTGGTTAAGGTCCTAACTCTTACTCTGGCCTACTGGTTAAGGTCTGAACTCTTACTCTGGCCTACTGGTTAAAGTCTTAACTCTTACTCTGGCCTACAGGTTAAGGTCTTAACTCTTACTCTGGCATACTGGTTAAGGTCTTAACTCTTACTCTTGCCTAATAGCTTAGGTTGTAACTCTTACTCTTGCATAATAGCTAAGGTCTTAACTCTTACTCTGGCCTAATAGCTAAGGTCTTAGACTCGTACTCTGGCCTAATGGTTAAGGTCTTAACTCTTACTCTGGCCTACTGGTTAAGGTCTTAACTCTTACTCTGGCCTAATAGCTAAGGTCTTAGACTCGTACTCTGGCCTAATGGTTAAGGTCTTAACTCTTACTCTGGCCTAATAGGTAAGGTCTTAGACTCGTACTCTGGCCTAATGGTTAAGGTCTTAACTCTTACTCTTGCCTAATAGCTAAGGTCTTAACTCTTACTCTGGCCTAATAGCTAAGGTCTTAGACTTGTACTATGGCCTAATAGCCAAGGTCTTAGACTCGTATTCTGGCCTAATGGTTAAGGTCTTAACTCTTACTTTGGCCTACTGGTTAAGGTCTTAACTCTTACTCTGGCTTAATAGCTAAGGGCTTAACTCTTACTCTGGCCTAATAGCTAAGGTCTTAGACTTGTACTCTGGCCTAATGGTTAAGGTCTTAACTCTTACTCTGGCCTACTGGTTAAAGTATTAACTCTTACTCTGGCCTACTGGTTAAGGTTTTAACTCTTACTCTGGCCTAATAGCTAAGGCCTTAGACTCTTACTCTGGCCTAATGATTAAGGTCTTAACTCTTACTCTGGCCTAATAGCTAAGGACTTAACTCTCACTCTGGCCTAACAGCTAAGGCCTTAGACTCGTTTTAGGCCTAATGGTTAAGGTCTTAACTCTTACTCTGGCCTACTGGTTAAGGTCTTAACTCTTACTCTGGCCTAATAGCTAAGGTCTTAGACTCTTACTCTGGCCTACAGGTTAAGGTCTTAACTCTTACTCTGGCCTAATAGCTAAGGTCTTAACTCTTACTCTGGCATAATGGTTAAGGTCTTAACTCTTACTCTGGCCTAATAGTTAAGGTCTTAACTCTTACTCTGGCCTAATAGCTAAGGTCTTAGACTCGTACACTGGCCTACTGGTTAAGGTCTTAACACTTACTCTGACCTAATAGCTAAGGTCTTAGACTCTTACTCTGGCCTAATAGCTAAGGTCTTAACTCTTACTCTGGCCTAATAGTTAAGGTCTTAACTCTTACTCTGGCCTGATAGCTAAGGTCTTAGACTCGTACTCTGGCCTAATGGTTAAGGTCTTAACTCTTACTCTGGCCTAATAGCTAAGGTCTTAGACTCGTATTCTGGCCTTCTGGTTAAGGTCTTAACTCTTACTCTGGCCTAATGGTTAAGGTCTTAACTCTTACTCTGGCATACTGGTTAAGGTCTTAACTCTTACTCTGGCCTAATAGCTAAGGTCTTAGACTCGTACTATGGCCTACAGGTTAAGGTCTTAACTCGTACTCTGGCCTAAAAGCTAAGGTCTTAACTCGTACTCTGGCCTAATAGCTAAGGTCTTAACTCTTACTCTGGCCTAATAATTAAGGTCTTAACTCTTACTCTGGCCGAATAGCTAAGGTCTTAGACTTGTACTCTGGCCTAATAGCTAAGGTCTTAGACTCGTACTCTGGCCTAATGGTTAAGGTCTTAACTCTTACTCTGGCCTCCTGGTTAAGGTCTTAACTCTTACTCTGGCCTAATAGCTAAGGTCTTAGACTCGTACTCTGGCCTACTGGTTAAGGTCTTAACTCTTACTCTGGCCGACTTAAGTGCTTAACTCTTACTCTGGCCTTATAGCTAAGGTCTTAGACTCGTACTATGGCCTACTGGTTAAGGTCTTAACTCTTACTCTGGACTACTGGTTAAGATCTTAACTCTTACTCTGGCCTAATAGCTAAGGTCTTAGACTCGTACTATGGCCTACTGGTTAAGGTCTTAACTCTTACTCTGGACCAATGGTTAAGGTCTTAACTCTTACACTTGCCTAATAGCTTAGGTTGTAACACTTACTCTGGCATAATAGCTAAGGTCTTAACTCTTACTCTGGCCTAATAGCTAAGGTCTTAGACCCGTACTCTGGCCTAATGGTTAAGGTCTTAACTCTTACTCTGGCCTAATGGTTAAGGTCTTAACTCTTACTCTGGCCTACAGGTTAAGGTCTTAACTCTTTCTCTGGCCTACTGGTTAAGGTCTTAACTCTTACTCTTGCCTAATAGCTTAGGTTGTAACTGTTACTCTGGTATAATAGCTAAGGTCTTAACTCTTACTCTGGCCTAATAGCTAAGGTCTTAGACTCGTACTCTGGCCTAATGGTTAAGGTCTTAACTCTTACTCTGGCCTACTGGTTAAGGTCTTAACTCTTACTCTGGCTTAATAGCTAAGGTCTTAGACTCGTACTCTGGCATAATGGTTACGGTCTTAACTCTTACTCTGGCCTAATAGGTAAGGTCTTAGACTCATACTCAGGCCTAATGGTTAAGGTCTTAACTCTTACTCTGGCCTAATAGCTAAGGTCTTAACTCTTACTCTGGCCTAATAGCTAAGGTCTTAGACTCGTACTATGGCCTAATAGCCAAGGTCTTAGACTCTTACTCTGGCCTACTGGTTAAGGTCTTAACTCTTACTCTGGCCTAATAGCTAAGGTCTTAACTCTTACTCTGGCCTAATAGCTAAGGTCTTAGACTCGTACTCGGGCCTAATGGTTAAGGTCCTAACTCTTACTCTCGCCTACTGGTTAAGGTCTTAACTCTTACTCTGGCCTACTGGTTAAGGTTTTAACTCTTACTCTGGCCTAATAGCTAAGGCCTTAGACTCTTACTCTGGCCTAATGATTAAGGTCTTAACTCTTACTCTGGCCTAATAGCTAAGGTCTTAACTCTTACTCTGGCCTAATAGCTAAGGCCTTAGACTCGTTTTAGGCCTAATGGTTAAGGTCTTAACTCTTACTCTGGCCTACTGGTTAAGGTTTTAACTCTTACTCTGGCCTACTGGTTAAGGTCTTAACTCTTACTCTGGCCTAATAGCTAAGGTCTTAGACTCGTACTCTGGCCTAATAGCTAAGGTCTTAACTCTTACTCTGGCCTAATAGCTAAGGTCTTAGACTCGTACTATGGCCGACAGGTTAAGGTCTTAACTCTTACTCTGGCCTAATAGCTAAGGTCTTAACTCTTCCTCTGGCCTAATGGTTAAGGTCTTAACTCTTACTCTGGCCTAATAGCTAAGGTCTTAACTCTTACTCTGGCCTAATAGCTAAGGTCTTAAACTCGTCTCGTACACTGGCCTAATGGATAAGGTCTTAACTCTTACTCTGGCCTAATAGCCAAGGTCTTAACTCTTACTCTGGCCTACTGGTTAAGGTCTTAGACTCTTACTCTGGCCTAATGGTTAAGGTCTTAACTTTTACTCTGGCCTACTGGTTAAGGTCTTAACTCTTACTCTGGCCTAATAGCTAAGGTCTTAACTCTTACTCTGGCCTAATAGCTAAGGCCTTAGACTCCTACCATGGCCTAATGGTTAAGGTCTTAACTCTTACTCTGGCCTAATGGTTAAGGTCTTAACTCTTACTCTGGCCTAATAGCTAAGGTCTTAACTCTTACGCTGGCCTAATAGCTAAGGCCTTAGACTCGTACCATGGCCTAATGGTTAAGGTCTTAACTCTTACTCTGGCCTACTGGTTAAGGTCTTAACTCTTACTCTGGCCTACTGGTTAAGGTCTTAACTCTTACTCTTGCCTAATAGCTACGGTCTTAGACTCGTACTCTGGCCTAATAGCTAAAATCTTAACTCTTACTCTGGCCTAATAGCTAAGGTCTTAGACTTGTACTATGGCCTACATGTTAAGGTCTTAACTCTTACTCTGGCCTAATAGCTAAGGTCTTAACTCTTACTCTGGCCTAATGGTTAAGGTCTTAACTCTTACTCTGGCCTAATAGCTAAGGTCGTAACTCTTACTCTGGCCTAATAGCTAAGGTCTTATACTCGTACACTGGCCTAATGGTTAAGGTCTTAACTCTTACTCTGGCCTGATAAGCAAGGTCTTAACTCTTACTCTGGCCTACTGGTTAAGGTCTTAACTCTTACTCTGGCCTAATGGGCAAGGTCTTAGACTCTTACTCTGGCCTAATGGTTAAGGTCTTAACTTTTACTCTGGCCTACTGGTTAAGGTCTTAACTCTTACTCTGGCCTAATAGGTAAGGTCTTAGACTCTTACTCTGGCCTAGTGGTTAAGGTCTTAACTTTTACTCTGGCCTACTGGTTAAGGTCTTAACTCTTACTCAGGCCCAATAGCTAAGGTCTTAGACTCGTACTCTGGCCTAATGGTTAAGGTCTTAACTCTTACTCTGGCCTAATAGCTAAGGTCTTGACTCTTACTCTGGCCTAATAGCTAAGGTCTTAGTCTCGTACTCTGGCCTAATGGTTAAGGTCTTAACTCTTACTCTGGCCTAATAGCTAAGGTCTTAGACTCAGACTATGGCCTACAGGTTAAGGTCTTAACTCTTACTCTGGCCTACTGGTTAAGGTCTTAACTCTTACTCTTGCCTAATAGCTAAGGTCTTAGACTCGTACTCTGGCCTAATGGTTAAGGTCTTAACTCTTACTCTGGCATACTGGTTAAGGTCTTAACTCTTACTCTGGTCTAATAGCTAAGGACTTAGACTCGTACTATGGCCTACAGGTTAAGGTCTTAACTCGTACTCTGGCCTAATAGCTAAGGTGTTAACTCGTACTCTGGCCTAATAGCTAAGGTCTTAACTCTTACTCTGGCCTAATAGCTAAGGTCTTAACTCTTACTCTGGCCTAATTGCTAAGGTCTTAGACTCGTACTCTGGACTAATAGCTAAGGTATTAGACTCGTACTCTGGCCTAATGGTTAAAGTCTTAACTCTTACTCTGGCCTAATAGCTAAGGTCTTAGACTCGTACTCTGGCCTAATGATTAAGGTCTTAACTCTTACTCTGGCCTAATAGCTAAGGTCTTAGACTCATACTCTGGCCTAATAGCTAAGGTCTTAGACTCGTAATCTGGCCTACTGGTTAAGGTCTTAACTCTTACTCTGGCCTAATAGCTAAGGTCTTTGACTCGTACTATGGCCTACATGTTAAGGTCTTAATTCTTACTCTGGCCTAATAGCTAAGGTCTTAGAATCGTACTATGGCCTACAGGTTAAGGTCTTAACTCTTACTCTGGCCCAATAGCTAAGGTCTTAACTCTTACTCTGGCCTAATAGCTAAGGTCTTAACTCTTACTCTGGCCTAATAGCTAAGGCCTTAGACTCGTACTCTGGCCTAATGGTTAAGGTCTTATTCCTTACTCTGGCCTAATAGCTAAGGTCTTAGACTCGTACTCTGGCCTAATGGTTAAGGTCTTAACTCTTACTATGGCCTACTGGTTAAGGTCTTAACTCTTACTCTGGCCTAATAGCTAAGGTATTAGACTTGTACTCTGGCCTACTGGTTAAGGTCTTAACTCTTACTCTGGCCTAGTAGCTAAGGTCTTAGACTCTTACTCTGGCCTAATGGTTAAGGTCTTAACTCTTACTCTGGCCTAATAGCTAAGGTCTTAGACTCGTACTCTGGCCTAATGGTTAAGATCTTAACTCTTACTCTGGCCTAATAGCTAAGGTCTTGACTCTTACTCTGGCCTAATAGCTAAGGTCTTAGTCTCGTACTCTGGCCTAATGTTTAAGGTCTTAACTCTTACTCTGGCCTAATAGCTAAGGTCTTAGACTCGTACTCTGGCCGAATGGTTAAGGTCTTAACTCTTACTCTGGCCTAATAGCTAAGGTCTTAGACTCGTACTATGGCCTACAGGTTAAGGTCTTAACTCCTACTCTGGCCTACTGGTTAAGGTCTTAACTCTTACTCTGGCCTGATAGCTAAGGTCTTAGACTCGTACTCTGGCCTAATGGTTAAGGTCTTAACTCTTACTCTGGCATACTGGTTAAGGTCTTAACTCTTACTCTGGCCTAATAGCTAAGGTCTTAGACTCGTACTATGGCCTACAGGTTAAGGTCTTAACTCGTACTCTGGCCTAATAGCTAAGGTCTTAACTCGTACTCTGGCCTAATAGCTAGTGTCTTAACTCTTACTCTGGCCTAATAGCTAAGGTCTTAACTCTTACTCTGGCCTAATAGCTAAGGTCTTAGACTCGTACTCTGGCCTAATAGCTAAGGTATTGGACTCGTACTCTGGCCTAATGGTTAAGGTCTTAACTCTTACTCTGGCCTAATAGCTAAGGTCTTAGACTCGTACTCTGGCCTAATGATTAAGGTCTTAACTCTTACTCTGGCCTAATAGCTAAGGTCTTAGACTCATACTCTGGCCTAATAGCTAAGGTCTTAGACTCGTAATCTGGCCTACTGGTTAAGGTCTTAACTCTTACTCTGGCCTAATAGCTAAGGTCTTTGACTCGTACTATGGCCTACATGTTAAGGTCTTAATTCTTACTCTGGCCTAATAGCTAAGGTCTTAGAATCATACTATGGCCTACAGGTTAAGGTCTTAACTCTTACTCTGGCCCAATAGCTAAGGTCTTAACTCTTAATCTGGCCTAATAGCTAAGGTCTTAACTCTTACTCTGACCTAATAGCTAAGGTCTTAGACTCGTACTCTAGCCTACTGGTTAAGGTCTTCACTCTTACTCTGGCCTAATAGCTAAGGTCTTAGACTCGTATTCTGGCCTACTGGTTAAGGTCTTAACTCTTACTCTGGCTTAATAGCTAAGGTCTTAACTCTTACTCTGGCCTACTGGTTAAGGTCTTAACTCTTACTCTGGCCTAATGGTTAAGGTCTTAACTCTTACTCTGGCCTAAAAGCTAAGGTCTTAACTCTTACTCTGGCCTAATAGCTAAGGTCTTAGACTCGTACTCTGGCCTAATGGTTAAGGTCTTAACTCTTACTCTGGCCTAATAGCTAAGGTCTTAGACTCATACTCTGGCCTAATGGTTAAGGTCTTAACTCTTACTCTGGCCTACTGGTTAAGGTCTTAACTCTTACTCTGGCGTAATAGCTAAGGTCTTAGACTCGTACTCTGGCCTAATGGTTAAGGTCTTAACTCTTACTCTGGCCTACTTAAGTACTTAACTCTTACCCTGGCCTTATAGCTAAGGTCTTAGACTCGTACTATGGCCTACTGGTTAAGGTCCTAACTCTTACTCTGGCCTACTGGTTAAGGTCTGAACTCTTACTCTGGCCTACTGGTTAAAGTCTTAACTCTTACTCTGGCCTACAGGTTAAGGTCTTAACTCTTACTCTGGCATACTGGTTAAGGTCTTAACTCTTACTCTTGCCTAATAGCTTAGGTTGTAACTCTTACTCTTGCATAATAGCTAAGGTCTTAACTCTTACTCTGGCCTAATAGCTAAGGTCTTAGACTCGTACTCTGGCCTAATGGTTAAGGTCTTAACTCTTACTCTGGCCTACTGGTTAAGGTCTTAACTCTTACTCTGGCCTAATAGCTAAGGTCTTAGACTCGTACTCTGGCCTAATGGTTAAGGTCTTAACTCTTACTCTGGCCTAATAGGTAAGGTCTTAGACTCGTACTCTGGCCTAATGGTTAAGGTCTTAACTCTTACTCTTGCCTAATAGCTAAGGTCTTAACTCTTACTCTGGCCTAATAGCTAAGGTCTTAGACTTGTACTATGGCCTAATAGCCAAGGTCTTAGACTCGTATTCTGGCCTAATGGTTAAGGTCTTAACTCTTACTTTGGCCTACTGGTTAAGGTCTTAACTCTTACTCTGGCTTAATAGCTAAGGGCTTAACTCTTACTCTGGCCTAATAGCTAAGGTCTTAGACTTGTACTCTGGCCTAATGGTTAAGGTCTTAACTCTTACTCTGGCCTACTGGTTAAAGTATTAACTCTTACTCTGGCCTACTGGTTAAGGTTTTAACTCTTACTCTGGCCTAATAGCTAAGGCCTTAGACTCTTACTCTGGCCTAATGATTAAGGTCTTAACTCTTACTCTGGCCTAATAGCTAAGGACTTAACTCTCACTCTGGCCTAACAGCTAAGGCCTTAGACTCGTTTTAGGCCTAATGGTTAAGGTCTTAACTCTTACTCTGGCCTACTGGTTAAGGTCTTAACTCTTACTCTGGCCTAATAGCTAAGGTCTTAGACTCTTACTCTGGCCTACAGGTTAAGGTCTTAACTCTTACTCTGGCCTAATAGCTAAGGTCTTAACTCTTACTCTGGCATAATGGTTAAGGTCTTAACTCTTACTCTGGCCTAATAGTTAAGGTCTTAACTCTTACTCTGGCCTAATAGCTAAGGTCTTAGACTCGTACACTGGCCTACTGGTTAAGGTCTTAACACTTACTCTGACCTAATAGCTAAGGTCTTAGACTCTTACTCTGGCCTAATAGCTAAGGTCTTAACTCTTACTCTGGCCTAATAGTTAAGGTCTTAACTCTTACTCTGGCCTGATAGCTAAGGTCTTAGACTCGTACTCTGGCCTAATGGTTAAGGTCTTAACTCTTACTCTGGCCTAATAGCTAAGGTCTTAGACTCGTATTCTGGCCTTCTGGTTAAGGTCTTAACTCTTACTCTGGCCTAATGGTTAAGGTCTTAACTCTTACTCTGGCCTAATAGCTAAGGTCTTAACTCTTACTCTGGCCTAATAGCTAAGGCCTTAGACTCGTACCATGGCCTAATGGTTAAGGTCTTAACTCCTACTCTGGCCTACTGGTTAAGGTCTTAACTCTTACTCTGGCCTACTGGTTAAGGTCTTAACTCTTACTCTTGCCTAATAGCTACGGTCTTAGACTCATACTCTGGCCTTATAGCTAAAATCTTAACTCTTACTCTGGCCTAATAGCTAAGGTCTTAGACTTGTACTATGGCCTACATGTTAAGGTCTTAACTCTTACTCTGGCCTAATAGCTAAGGTCTTAACTCTTACTCTGGCCTAATGGTTAAGGTCTTAACTCTTACTCTGGCCTAATAGCTAAGGTCGTAACTCTTACTCTGGCCTAATAGCTAAGGTCTTATACTCGTACACTGGCCTAATGGTTAAGGTCTTAACTCTTACTCTGGCCTGATAAGCAAGGTCTTAACTCTTACTCTGGCCTACTGGTTAAGGTCTTAACTCTTACTCTGGCCTAATGGGCAAGGTCTTAGACTCTTACTCTGGCCTAATGGTTAAGGTCTTAACTTTTACTCTGGCCTAAAAGCTAAGGTCTTAACTCTTACTCTGGCCTAATAGCTAAGGTCTTAGACTCGTACTCTGGCCTAATGGTTAAGGTCTTAACTCTTACTCTGGCCTAATAGCTAAGGTCTTAGACTCATACTCTGGCCTAATGGTTAAGGTCTTAACTCTTACTCTGGCCTAATAGCTAAGGTCTTTGACTCGTACTATGGCCTACATGTTAAGGTCTTAATTCTTACTCTGGCCTAATAGCTAAGGTCTTAGAATCGTACTATGGCCTACAGGTTAAGGTCTTAACTCTTACTCTGGCCCAATAGCTAAGGTCTTAACTCTTACTCTGGCCTAATAGCTAAGGTCTTAACTCTTACTCTGGCCTAATAGCTAAGGCCTTAGACTCGTACTCTGGCCTAATGGTTAAGGTCTTATTCCTTACTCTGGCCTAATAGCTAAGGTCTTAGACTCGTACTCTGGCCTAATGGTTAAGGTCTTAACTCTTACTATGGCCTACTGGTTAAGGTCTTAACTCTTACTCTGGCCTAATAGCTAAGGTATTAGACTTGTACTCTGGCCTACTGGTTAAGGTCTTAACTCTTACTCTGGCCTAGTAGCTAAGGTCTTAGACTCTTACTCTGGCCTAATGGTTAAGGTCTTAACTCTTACTCTGGCCTAATAGCTAAGGTCTTAGACTCGTACTCTGGCCTAATGGTTAAGATCTTAACTCTTACTCTGGCCTAATAGCTAAGGTCTTGACTCTTACTCTGGCCTAATAGCTAAGGTCTTAGTCTCGTACTCTGGCCTAATGTTTAAGGTCTTAACTCTTACTCTGGCCTAATAGCTAAGGTCTTAGACTCGTACTCTGGCCTAATGGTTAAGGTCTTAACTCTTACTCTGGCCTAATAGCTAAGGTCTTAGACTCGTACTATGGCCTACAGGTTAAGGTCTTAACTCCTACTCTGGCCTACTGGTTAAGGTCTTAACTCTTACTCTGGCCTGATAGCTAAGGTCTTAGACTCGTACTCTGGCCTAATGGTTAAGGTCTTAACTCTTACTCTGGCATACTGGTTAAGGTCTTAACTCTTACTCTGGCCTAATAGCTAAGGTCTTAGACTCGTACTATGGCCTACAGGTTAAGGTCTTAACTCGTACTCTGGCCTAATAGCTAAGGTCTTAACTCGTACTCTGGCCTAATAGCTAGTGTCTTAACTCTTACTCTGGCCTAATAGCTAAGGTCTTAACTCTTACTCTGGCCTAATAGCTAAGGTCTTAGACTCGTACTCTGGCCTAATAGCTAAGGTATTGGACTCGTACTCTGGCCTAATGGTTAAGGTCTTAACTCTTACTCTGGCCTAATAGCTAAGGTCTTAGACTCGTACTCTGGCCTAATGATTAAGGTCTTAACTCTTACTCTGGCCTAATAGCTAAGGTCTTAGACTCATACTCTGGCCTAATAGCTAAGGTCTTAGACTCGTAATCTGGCCTACTGGTTAAGGTCTTAACTCTTACTCTGGCCTAATAGCTAAGGTCTTTGACTCGTACTATGGCCTACATGTTAAGGTCTTAATTCTTACTCTGGCCTAATAGCTAAGGTCTTAGAATCATACTATGGCCTACAGGTTAAGGTCTTAACTCTTACTCTGGCCCAATAGCTAAGGTCTTAACTCTTAATCTGGCCTAATAGCTAAGGTCTTAACTCTTACTCTGACCTAATAGCTAAGGTCTTAGACTCGTACTCTAGCCTACTGGTTAAGGTCTTCACTCTTACTCTGGCCTAATAGCTAAGGTCTTAGACTCGTATTCTGGCCTACTGGTTAAGGTCTTAACTCTTACTCTGGCTTAATAGCTAAGGTCTTAACTCTTACTCTGGCCTACTGGTTAAGGTCTTAACTCTTACTCTGGCCTAATGGTTAAGGTCTTAACTCTTACTCTGGCCTAAAAGCTAAGGTCTTAACTCTTACTCTGGCCTAATAGCTAAGGTCTTAGACTCGTACTCTGGCCTAATGGTTAAGGTCTTAACTCTTACTCTGGCCTAATAGCTAAGGTCTTAGACTCATACTCTGGCCTAATGGTTAAGGTCTTAACTCTTACTCTGGCCTACTGGTTAAGGTCTTAACTCTTACTCTGGCGTAATAGCTAAGGTCTTAGACTCGTACTCTGGCCTAATGGTTAAGGTCTTAACTCTTACTCTGGCCTACTTAAGTACTTAACTCTTACCCTGGCCTTATAGCTAAGGTCTTAGACTCGTACTATGGCCTACTGGTTAAGGTCCTAACTCTTACTCTGGCCTACTGGTTAAGGTCTGAACTCTTACTCTGGCCTACTGGTTAAAGTCTTAACTCTTACTCTGGCCTACAGGTTAAGGTCTTAACTCTTACTCTGGCATACTGGTTAAGGTCTTAACTCTTACTCTTGCCTAATAGCTTAGGTTGTAACTCTTACTCTTGCATAATAGCTAAGGTCTTAACTCTTACTCTGGCCTAATAGCTAAGGTCTTAGACTCGTACTCTGGCCTAATGGTTAAGGTCTTAACTCTTACTCTGGCCTACTGGTTAAGGTCTTAACTCTTACTCTGGCCTAATAGCTAAGGTCTTAGACTCGTACTCTGGCCTAATGGTTAAGGTCTTAACTCTTACTCTGGCCTAATAGGTAAGGTCTTAGACTCGTACTCTGGCCTAATGGTTAAGGTCTTAACTCTTACTCTTGCCTAATAGCTAAGGTCTTAACTCTTACTCTGGCCTAATAGCTAAGGTCTTAGACTTGTACTATGGCCTAATAGCCAAGGTCTTAGACTCGTATTCTGGCCTAATGGTTAAGGTCTTAACTCTTACTTTGGCCTACTGGTTAAGGTCTTAACTCTTACTCTGGCTTAATAGCTAAGGGCTTAACTCTTACTCTGGCCTAATAGCTAAGGTCTTAGACTTGTACTCTGGCCTAATGGTTAAGGTCTTAACTCTTACTCTGGCCTACTGGTTAAAGTATTAACTCTTACTCTGGCCTACTGGTTAAGGTTTTAACTCTTACTCTGGCCTAATAGCTAAGGCCTTAGACTCTTACTCTGGCCTAATGATTAAGGTCATAACTCTTACTCTGGCCTAATAGCTAAGGACTTAACTCTCACTCTGGCCTAACAGCTAAGGCCTTAGACTCGTTTTAGGCCTAATGGTTAAGGTCTTAACTCTTACTCTGGCCTACTGGTTAAGGTCTTAACTCTTACTCTGGCCTAATAGCTAAGGTCTTAGACTCTTACTCTGGCCTACAGGTTAAGGTCTTAACTCTTACTCTGGCCTAATAGCTAAGGTCTTAACTCTTACTCTGGCATAATGGTTAAGGTCTTAACTCTTACTCTGGCCTAATAGTTAAGGTCTTAACTCTTACTCTGGCCTAATAGCTAAGGTCTTAGACTCGTACACTGGCCTACTGGTTAAGGTCTTAACACTTACTCTGACCTAATAGCTAAGGTCTTAGACTCTTACTCTGGCCTAAGAGCTAAGGTCTTAACTCTTACTCTGGCCTACTGGTTAATGTCTTAACTCTTACTCTGGCCTAATAGCTAAGGTCTTAACTCTTACTCTGGCCTAATAGCTAAGGCCTTAGACTCGTACCATGGCCTAATGGTTAAGGTCTTAACTCTTACTCTGGCCTAATGGTTAAGGTCTTAACTCTTACTCTGGCCTAATAGCTAAGGTCTTAACTCTTACTCTGGCCTAATAGCTAAGGCCTTAGACTCGTACCATGGCCTAATGGTTAAGGTCTTAACTCTTACTCTGGCCTACTGGTTAAGGTCTTAACTCTTACTCTGGCCTACTGGTTAAGGTCTTAACTCTTACTCTTGCCTAATAGCTACGGTCTTAGACTCGTACTCTGGCCTTATAGCTAAAATCTTAACTCTTACTCTGGCCTAATAGCTAAGGTCTTAGACTTGTACTATGGCCTACATGTTAAGGTCTTAACTCTTACTCTGGCCTAATAGCTAAGGTCTTAACTCTTACTCTGGCCTAATGGTTAAGGTCTTAACTCTTACTCTGGCCTAATAGCTAAGGTCGTAACTCTTACTCTGGCCTAATAGCTAAGGTCTTATACTCGTACACTGGCCTAATGGTTAAGGTCTTAACTCTTACTTTGGCCTGATAAGCAAGGTCTTAACTCTTACTCTGGCCTACTGGTTAAGGTCTTAACTCTTACTCTGGCCTAATGGGCAAGGTCTTAGACTCTTACTCTGGCCTAATGGTTAAGGTCTTAACTTTTACTCTGGCCTAAAAGCTAAGGTCTTAACTCTTACTCTGGCCTAATAGCTAAGGTCTTAGACTCGTACTCTGGCCTAATGGTTAAGGTCTTAACTCTTACTCTGGCCTAATAGCTAAGGTCTTAGACTCATACTCTGGCCTAATGGTTAAGGTCTTAACTCTTACTCTGGCCTAATAGCTAAGGTCTTTGACTCGTACTATGGCCTACATGTTAAGGTCTTAATTCTTACTCTGGCCTAATAGCTAAGGTCTTAGAATCGTACTATGGCCTACAGGTTAAGGTCTTAACTCTTACTCTGGCCCAATAGCTAAGGTCTTAACTCTTACTCTGGCCTAATAGCTAAGGTCTTAACTCTTACTCTGGCCTAATAGCTAAGGCCTTAGACTCGTACTCTGGCCTAATGGTTAAGGTCTTATTCCTTACTCTGGCCTAATAGCTAAGGTCTTAGACTCGTACTCTGGCCTAATGGTTAAGGTCTTAACTCTTACTATGGCCTACTGGTTAAGGTCTTAACTCTTACTCTGGCCTAATAGCTAAGGTATTAGACTTGTACTCTGGCCTACTGGTTAAGGTCTTAACTCTTACTCTGGCCTAGTAGCTAAGGTCTTAGACTCTTACTCTGGCCTAATGGTTAAGGTCTTAACTCTTACTCTGGCCTAATAGCTAAGGTCTTAGACTCGTACTCTGGCCTAATGGTTAAGATCTTAACTCTTACTCTGGCCTAATAGCTAAGGTCTTGACTCTTACTCTGGCCTAATAGCTAAGGTCTTAGTCTCGTACTCTGGCCTAATGTTTAAGGTCTTAACTCTTACTCTGGCCTAATAGCTAAGGTCTTAGACTCGTACTCTGGCCTAATGGTTAAGGTCTTAACTCTTACTCTGGCCTAATAGCTAAGGTCTTAGACTCGTACTATGGCCTACAGGTTAAGGTCTTAACTCCTACTCTGGCCTACTGGTTAAGGTCTTAACTCTTACTCTGGCCTGATAGCTAAGGTCTTAGACTCGTACTCTGGCCTAATGGTTAAGGTCTTAACTCTTACTCTGGCATACTGGTTAAGGTCTTAACTCTTACTCTGGCCTAATAGCTAAGGTCTTAGACTCGTACTATGGCCTACAGGTTAAGGTCTTAACTCGTACTCTGGCCTAATAGCTAAGGTCTTAACTCGTACTCTGGCCTAATAGCTAGTGTCTTAACTCTTACTCTGGCCTAATAGCTAAGGTCTTAACTCTTACTCTGGCCTAATAGCTAAGGTCTTAGACTCGTACTCTGGCCTAATAGCTAAGGTATTGGACTCGTACTCTGGCCTAATGGTTAAGGTCTTAACTCTTACTCTGGCCTAATAGCTAAGGTCTTAGACTCGTACTCTGGCCTAATGATTAAGGTCTTAACTCTTACTCTGGCCTAATAGCTAAGGTCTTAGACTCATACTCTGGCCTAATAGCTAAGGTCTTAGACTCGTAATCTGGCCTACTGGTTAAGGTCTTAACTCTTACTCTGGCCTAATAGCTAAGGTCTTTGACTCGTACTATGGCCTACATGTTAAGGTCTTAATTCTTACTCTGGCCTAATAGCTAAGGTCTTAGAATCATACTATGGCCTACAGGTTAAGGTCTTAACTCTTACTCTGGCCCAATAGCTAAGGTCTTAACTCTTAATCTGGCCTAATAGCTAAGGTCTTAACTCTTACTCTGACCTAATAGCTAAGGTCTTAGACTCGTACTCTAGCCTACTGGTTAAGGTCTTCACTCTTACTCTGGCCTAATAGCTAAGGTCTTAGACTCGTATTCTGGCCTACTGGTTAAGGTCTTAACTCTTACTCTGGCTTAATAGCTAAGGTCTTAACTCTTACTCTGGCCTACTGGTTAAGGTCTTAACTCTTACTCTGGCCTAATGGTTAAGGTCTTAACTCTTACTCTGGCCTAAAAGCTAAGGTCTTAACTCTTACTCTGGCCTAATAGCTAAGGTCTTAGACTCGTACTCTGGCCTAATGGTTAAGGTCTTAACTCTTACTCTGGCCTAATAGCTAAGGTCTTAGACTCATACTCTGGCCTAATGGTTAAGGTCTTAACTCTTACTCTGGCCTACTGGTTAAGGTCTTAACTCTTACTCTGGCGTAATAGCTAAGGTCTTAGACTCGTACTCTGGCCTAATGGTTAAGGTCTTAACTCTTACTCTGGCCTACTTAAGTACTTAACTCTTACCCTGGCCTTATAGCTAAGGTCTTAGACTCGTACTATGGCCTACTGGTTAAGGTCCTAACTCTTACTCTGGCCTACTGGTTAAGGTCTGAACTCTTACTCTGGCCTACTGGTTAAAGTCTTAACTCTTACTCTGGCCTACAGGTTAAGGTCTTAACTCTTACTCTGGCATACTGGTTAAGGTCTTAACTCTTACTCTTGCCTAATAGCTTAGGTTGTAACTCTTACTCTTGCATAATAGCTAAGGTCTTAACTCTTACTCTGGCCTAATAGCTAAGGTCTTAGACTCGTACTCTGGCCTAATGGTTAAGGTCTTAACTCTTACTCTGGCCTACTGGTTAAGGTCTTAACTCTTACTCTGGCCTAATAGCTAAGGTCTTAGACTCGTACTCTGGCCTAATGGTTAAGGTCTTAACTCTTACTCTGGCCTAATAGGTAAGGTCTTAGACTCGTACTCTGGCCTAATGGTTAAGGTCTTAACTCTTACTCTTGCCTAATAGCTAAGGTCTTAACTCTTACTCTGGCCTAATAGCTAAGGTCTTAGACTTGTACTATGGCCTAATAGCCAAGGTCTTAGACTCGTATTCTGGCCTAATGGTTAAGGTCTTAACTCTTACTTTGGCCTACTGGTTAAGGTCTTAACTCTTACTCTGGCTTAATAGCTAAGGGCTTAACTCTTACTCTGGCCTAATAGCTAAGGTCTTAGACTTGTACTCTGGCCTAATGGTTAAGGTCTTAACTCTTACTCTGGCCTACTGGTTAAAGTATTAACTCTTACTCTGGCCTACTGGTTAAGGTTTTAACTCTTACTCTGGCCTAATAGCTAAGGCCTTAGACTCTTACTCTGGCCTAATGATTAAGGTCTTAACTCTTACTCTGGCCTAATAGCTAAGGACTTAACTCTCACTCTGGCCTAACAGCTAAGGCCTTAGACTCGTTTTAGGCCTAATGGTTAAGGTCTTAACTCTTACTCTGGCCTACTGGTTAAGGTCTTAACTCTTACTCTGGCCTAATAGCTAAGGTCTTAGACTCTTACTCTGGCCTACAGGTTAAGGTCTTAACTCTTACTCTGGCCTAATAGCTAAGGTCTTAACTCTTACTCTGGCATAATGGTTAAGGTCTTAACTCTTACTCTGGCCTAATAGTTAAGGTCTTAACTCTTACTCTGGCCTAATAGCTAAGGTCTTAGACTCGTACACTGGCCTACTGGTTAAGGTCTTAACACTTACTCTGACCTAATAGCTAAGGTCTTAGACTCTTACTCTGGCCTAATAGCTAAGGTCTTAACTCTTACTCTGGCCTAATAGTTAAGGTCTTAACTCTTACTCTGGCCTGATAGCTAAGGTCTTAGACTCGTACTCTGGCCTAATGGTTAAGGTCTTAACTCTTACTCTGGCCTAATAGCTAAGGTCTTAGACTCGTATTCTGGCCTTCTGGTTAAGGTCTTAACTCTTACTCTGGCCTAATGGTTAAGGTCTTAACTCTTACTCTGGCATACTGGTTAAGGTCTTAACTCTTACTCTGGCCTAATAGCTAAGGTCTTAGACTCGTACTATGGCCTACAGGTTAAGGTCTTAACTCGTACTCTGGCCTAAAAGCTAAGGTCTTAACTCGTACTCTGGCCTAATAGCTAAGGTCTTAACTCTTACTCTGGCCTAATAATTAAGGTCTTAACTCTTACTCTGGCCGAATAGCTAAGGTCTTAGACTTGTACTCTGGCCTAATAGCTAAGGTCTTAGACTCGTACTCTGGCCTAATGGTTAAGGTCTTAACTCTTACTCTGGCCTCCTGGTTAAGGTCTTAACTCTTACTCTGGCCTAATAGCTAAGGTCTTAGACTCGTACTCTGGCCTACTGGTTAAGGTCTTAACTCTTACTCTGGCCGACTTAAGTGCTTAACTCTTACTCTGGCCTTATAGCTAAGGTCTTAGACTCGTACTATGGCCTACTGGTTAAGGTCTTAACTCTTACTCTGGACTACTGGTTAAGATCTTAACTCTTACTCTGGCCTAATAGCTAAGGTCTTAGACTCGTACTATGGCCTACTGGTTAAGGTCTTAACTCTTACTCTGGACCAATGGTTAAGGTCTTAACTCTTACACTTGCCTAATAGCTTAGGTTGTAACACTTACTCTGGCATAATAGCTAAGGTCTTAACTCTTACTCTGGCCTAATAGCTAAGGTCTTAGACCCGTACTCTGGCCTAATGGTTAAGGTCTTAACTCTTACTCTGGCCTAATGGTTAAGGTCTTAACTCTTACTCTGGCCTACAGGTTAAGGTCTTAACTCTTTCTCTGGCCTACTGGTTAAGGTCTTAACTCTTACTCTTGCCTAATAGCTTAGGTTGTAACTGTTACTCTGGTATAATAGCTAAGGTCTTAACTCTTACTCTGGCCTAATAGCTAAGGTCTTAGACTCGTACTCTGGCCTAATGGTTAAGGTCTTAACTCTTACTCTGGCCTACTGGTTAAGGTCTTAACTCTTACTCTGGCTTAATAGCTAAGGTCTTAGACTCGTACTCTGGCATAATGGTTACGGTCTTAACTCTTACTCTGGCCTAATAGGTAAGGTCTTAGACTCATACTCAGGCCTAATGGTTAAGGTCTTAACTCTTACTCTGGCCTAATAGCTAAGGTCTTAACTCTTACTCTGGCCTAATAGCTAAGGTCTTAGACTCGTACTATGGCCTAATAGCCAAGGTCTTAGACTCTTACTCTGGCCTACTGGTTAAGGTCTTAACTCTTACTCTGGCCTAATAGCTAAGGTCTTAACTCTTACTCTGGCCTAATAGCTAAGGTCTTAGACTCGTACTCGGGCCTAATGGTTAAGGTCCTAACTCTTACTCTCGCCTACTGGTTAAGGTCTTAACTCTTACTCTGGCCTACTGGTTAAGGTTTTAACTCTTACTCTGGCCTAATAGCTAAGGCCTTAGACTCTTACTCTGGCCTAATGATTAAGGTCTTAACTCTTACTCTGGCCTAATAGCTAAGGTCTTAACTCTTACTCTGGCCTAATAGCTAAGGCCTTAGACTCGTTTTAGGCCTAATGGTTAAGGTCTTAACTCTTACTCTGGCCTACTGGTTAAGGTTTTAACTCTTACTCTGGCCTACTGGTTAAGGTCTTAACTCTTACTCTGGCCTAATAGCTAAGGTCTTAGACTCGTACTCTGGCCTAATAGCTAAGGTCTTAACTCTTACTCTGGCCTAATAGCTAAGGTCTTAGACTCGTACTATGGCCGACAGGTTAAGGTCTTAACTCTTACTCTGGCCTAATAGCTAAGGTCTTAACTCTTCCTCTGGCCTAATGGTTAAGGTCTTAACTCTTACTCTGGCCTAATAGCTAAGGTCTTAACTCTTACTCTGGCCTAATAGCTAAGGTCTTAAACTCGTCTCGTACACTGGCCTAATGGATAAGGTCTTAACTCTTACTCTGGCCTAATAGCCAAGGTCTTAACTCTTACTCTGGCCTACTGGTTAAGGTCTTAGACTCTTACTCTGGCCTAATGGTTAAGGTCTTAACTTTTACTCTGGCCTACTGGTTAAGGTCTTAACTCTTACTCTGGCCTAATAGCTAAGGTCTTAACTCTTACTCTGGCCTAATAGCTAAGGCCTTAGACTCCTACCATGGCCTAATGGTTAAGGTCTTAACTCTTACTCTGGCCTAATGGTTAAGGTCTTAACTCTTACTCTGGCCTAATAGCTAAGGTCTTAACTCTTACGCTGGCCTAATAGCTAAGGCCTTAGACTCGTACCATGGCCTAATGGTTAAGGTCTTAACTCTTACTCTGGCCTACTGGTTAAGGTCTTAACTCTTACTCTGGCCTACTGGTTAAGGTCTTAACTCTTACTCTTGCCTAATAGCTACGGTCTTAGACTCGTACTCTGGCCTAATAGCTAAAATCTTAACTCTTACTCTGGCCTAATAGCTAAGGTCTTAGACTTGTACTATGGCCTACATGTTAAGGTCTTAACTCTTACTCTGGCCTAATAGCTAAGGTCTTAACTCTTACTCTGGCCTAATGGTTAAGGTCTTAACTCTTACTCTGGCCTAATAGCTAAGGTCGTAACTCTTACTCTGGCCTAATAGCTAAGGTCTTATACTCGTACACTGGCCTAATGGTTAAGGTCTTAACTCTTACTCTGGCCTGATAAGCAAGGTCTTAACTCTTACTCTGGCCTACTGGTTAAGGTCTTAACTCTTACTCTGGCCTAATGGGCAAGGTCTTAGACTCTTACTCTGGCCTAATGGTTAAGGTCTTAACTTTTACTCTGGCCTACTGGTTAAGGTCTTAACTCTTACTCTGGCCTAATAGGTAAGGTCTTAGACTCTTACTCTGGCCTAGTGGTTAAGGTCTTAACTTTTACTCTGGCCTACTGGTTAAGGTCTTAACTCTTACTCAGGCCCAATAGCTAAGGTCTTAGACTCGTACTCTGGCCTAATGGTTAAGGTCTTAACTCTTACTCTGGCCTAATAGCTAAGGTCTTGACTCTTACTCTGGCCTAATAGCTAAGGTCTTAGTCTCGTACTCTGGCCTAATGGTTAAGGTCTTAACTCTTACTCTGGCCTAATAGCTAAGGTCTTAGACTCAGACTATGGCCTACAGGTTAAGGTCTTAACTCTTACTCTGGCCTACTGGTTAAGGTCTTAACTCTTACTCTTGCCTAATAGCTAAGGTCTTAGACTCGTACTCTGGCCTAATGGTTAAGGTCTTAACTCTTACTCTGGCATACTGGTTAAGGTCTTAACTCTTACTCTGGTCTAATAGCTAAGGACTTAGACTCGTACTATGGCCTACAGGTTAAGGTCTTAACTCGTACTCTGGCCTAATAGCTAAGGTGTTAACTCGTACTCTGGCCTAATAGCTAAGGTCTTAACTCTTACTCTGGCCTAATAGCTAAGGTCTTAACTCTTACTCTGGCCTAATTGCTAAGGTCTTAGACTCGTACTCTGGACTAATAGCTAAGGTATTAGACTCGTACTCTGGCCTAATGGTTAAAGTCTTAACTCTTACTCTGGCCTAATAGCTAAGGTCTTAGACTCGTACTCTGGCCTAATGATTAAGGTCTTAACTCTTACTCTGGCCTAATAGCTAAGGTCTTAGACTCATACTCTGGCCTAATAGCTAAGGTCTTAGACTCGTAATCTGGCCTACTGGTTAAGGTCTTAACTCTTACTCTGGCCTAATAGCTAAGGTCTTTGACTCGTACTATGGCCTACATGTTAAGGTCTTAATTCTTACTCTGGCCTAATAGCTAAGGTCTTAGAATCGTACTATGGCCTACAGGTTAAGGTCTTAACTCTTACTCTGGCCCAATAGCTAAGGTCTTAACTCTTACTCTGGCCTAATAGCTAAGGTCTTAACTCTTACTCTGGCCTAATAGCTAAGGCCTTAGACTCGTACTCTGGCCTAATGGTTAAGGTCTTATTCCTTACTCTGGCCTAATAGCTAAGGTCTTAGACTCGTACTCTGGCCTAATGGTTAAGGTCTTAACTCTTACTATGGCCTACTGGTTAAGGTCTTAACTCTTACTCTGGCCTAATAGCTAAGGTATTAGACTTGTACTCTGGCCTACTGGTTAAGGTCTTAACTCTTACTCTGGCCTAGTAGCTAAGGTCTTAGACTCTTACTCTGGCCTAATGGTTAAGGTCTTAACTCTTACTCTGGCCTAATAGCTAAGGTCTTAGACTCGTACTCTGGCCTAATGGTTAAGATCTTAACTCTTACTCTGGCCTAATAGCTAAGGTCTTGACTCTTACTCTGGCCTAATAGCTAAGGTCTTAGTCTCGTACTCTGGCCTAATGTTTAAGGTCTTAACTCTTACTCTGGCCTAATAGCTAAGGTCTTAGACTCGTACTCTGGCCGAATGGTTAAGGTCTTAACTCTTACTCTGGCCTAATAGCTAAGGTCTTAGACTCGTACTATGGCCTACAGGTTAAGGTCTTAACTCCTACTCTGGCCTACTGGTTAAGGTCTTAACTCTTACTCTGGCCTGATAGCTAAGGTCTTAGACTCGTACTCTGGCCTAATGGTTAAGGTCTTAACTCTTACTCTGGCATACTGGTTAAGGTCTTAACTCTTACTCTGGCCTAATAGCTAAGGTCTTAGACTCGTACTATGGCCTACAGGTTAAGGTCTTAACTCGTACTCTGGCCTAATAGCTAAGGTCTTAACTCGTACTCTGGCCTAATAGCTAGTGTCTTAACTCTTACTCTGGCCTAATAGCTAAGGTCTTAACTCTTACTCTGGCCTAATAGCTAAGGTCTTAGACTCGTACTCTGGCCTAATAGCTAAGGTATTGGACTCGTACTCTGGCCTAATGGTTAAGGTCTTAACTCTTACTCTGGCCTAATAGCTAAGGTCTTAGACTCGTACTCTGGCCTAATGATTAAGGTCTTAACTCTTACTCTGGCCTAATAGCTAAGGTCTTAGACTCATACTCTGGCCTAATAGCTAAGGTCTTAGACTCGTAATCTGGCCTACTGGTTAAGGTCTTAACTCTTACTCTGGCCTAATAGCTAAGGTCTTTGACTCGTACTATGGCCTACATGTTAAGGTCTTAATTCTTACTCTGGCCTAATAGCTAAGGTCTTAGAATCATACTATGGCCTACAGGTTAAGGTCTTAACTCTTACTCTGGCCCAATAGCTAAGGTCTTAACTCTTAATCTGGCCTAATAGCTAAGGTCTTAACTCTTACTCTGACCTAATAGCTAAGGTCTTAGACTCGTACTCTAGCCTACTGGTTAAGGTCTTCACTCTTACTCTGGCCTAATAGCTAAGGTCTTAGACTCGTATTCTGGCCTACTGGTTAAGGTCTTAACTCTTACTCTGGCTTAATAGCTAAGGTCTTAACTCTTACTCTGGCCTACTGGTTAAGGTCTTAACTCTTACTCTGGCCTAATGGTTAAGGTCTTAACTCTTACTCTGGCCTAAAAGCTAAGGTCTTAACTCTTACTCTGGCCTAATAGCTAAGGTCTTAGACTCGTACTCTGGCCTAATGGTTAAGGTCTTAACTCTTACTCTGGCCTAATAGCTAAGGTCTTAGACTCATACTCTGGCCTAATGGTTAAGGTCTTAACTCTTACTCTGGCCTACTGGTTAAGGTCTTAACTCTTACTCTGGCGTAATAGCTAAGGTCTTAGACTCGTACTCTGGCCTAATGGTTAAGGTCTTAACTCTTACTCTGGCCTACTTAAGTACTTAACTCTTACCCTGGCCTTATAGCTAAGGTCTTAGACTCGTACTATGGCCTACTGGTTAAGGTCCTAACTCTTACTCTGGCCTACTGGTTAAGGTCTGAACTCTTACTCTGGCCTACTGGTTAAAGTCTTAACTCTTACTCTGGCCTACAGGTTAAGGTCTTAACTCTTACTCTGGCATACTGGTTAAGGTCTTAACTCTTACTCTTGCCTAATAGCTTAGGTTGTAACTCTTACTCTTGCATAATAGCTAAGGTCTTAACTCTTACTCTGGCCTAATAGCTAAGGTCTTAGACTCGTACTCTGGCCTAATGGTTAAGGTCTTAACTCTTACTCTGGCCTACTGGTTAAGGTCTTAACTCTTACTCTGGCCTAATAGCTAAGGTCTTAGACTCGTACTCTGGCCTAATGGTTAAGGTCTTAACTCTTACTCTGGCCTAATAGGTAAGGTCTTAGACTCGTACTCTGGCCTAATGGTTAAGGTCTTAACTCTTACTCTTGCCTAATAGCTAAGGTCTTAACTCTTACTCTGGCCTAATAGCTAAGGTCTTAGACTTGTACTATGGCCTAATAGCCAAGGTCTTAGACTCGTATTCTGGGCTAATGGTTAAGGTCTTAACTCTTACTTTGGCCTACTGGTTAAGGTCTTAACTCTTACTCTGGCTTAATAGCTAAGGGCTTAACTCTTACTCTGGCCTAATAGCTAAGGTCTTAGACTTGTACTCTGGCCTAATGGTTAAGGTCTTAACTCTTACTCTGGCCTACTGGTTAAAGTATTAACTCTTACTCTGGCCTACTGGTTAAGGTTTTAACTCTTACTCTGGCCTAATAGCTAAGGCCTTAGACTCTTACTCTGGCCTAATGATTAAGGTCTTAACTCTTACTCTGGCCTAATAGCTAAGGACTTAACTCTCACTCTGGCCTAACAGCTAAGGCCTTAGACTCGTTTTAGGCCTAATGGTTAAGGTCTTAACTCTTACTCTGGCCTACTGGTTAAGGTCTTAACTCTTACTCTGGCCTAATAGCTAAGGTCTTAGACTCTTACTCTGGCCTACAGGTTAAGGTCTTAACTCTTACTCTGGCCTAATAGCTAAGGTCTTAACTCTTACTCTGGCATAATGGTTAAGGTCTTAACTCTTACTCTGGCCTAATAGTTAAGGTCTTAACTCTTACTCTGGCCTAATAGCTAAGGTCTTAGACTCGTACACTGGCCTACTGGTTAAGGTCTTAACACTTACTCTGACCTAATAGCTAAGGTCTTAGACTCTTACTCTGGCCTAATAGCTAAGGTCTTAACTCTTACTCTGGCCTAATAGTTAAGGTCTTAACTCTTACTCTGGCCTGATAGCTAAGGTCTTAGACTCGTACTCTGGCCTAATGGTTAAGGTCTTAACTCTTACTCTGGCCTAATAGCTAAGGTCTTAGACTCGTATTCTGGCCTTCTGGTTAAGGTCTTAACTCTTACTCTGGCCTAATGGTTAAGGTCTTAACTCTTACTCTGGCATACTGGTTAAGGTCTTAACTCTTACTCTGGCCTAATAGCTAAGGTCTTAGACTCGTACTATGGCCTACAGGTTAAGGTCTTAACTCGTACTCTGGCCTAAAAGCTAAGGTCTTAACTCGTACTCTGGCCTAATAGCTAAGGTCTTAACTCTTACTCTGGCCTAATAATTAAGGTCTTAACTCTTACTCTGGCCGAATAGCTAAGGTCTTAGACTTGTACTCTGGCCTAATAGCTAAGGTCTTAGACTCGTACTCTGGCCTAATGGTTAAGGTCTTAACTCTTACTCTGGCCTCCTGGTTAAGGTCTTAACTCTTACTCTGGCCTAATAGCTAAGGTCTTAGACTCGTACTCTGGCCTACTGGTTAAGGTCTTAACTCTTACTCTGGCCGACTTAAGTGCTTAACTCTTACTCTGGCCTTATAGCTAAGGTCTTAGACTCGTACTATGGCCTACTGGTTAAGGTCTTAACTCTTACTCTGGACTACTGGTTAAGATCTTAACTCTTACTCTGGCCTAATAGCTAAGGTCTTAGACTCGTACTATGGCCTACTGGTTAAGGTCTTAACTCTTACTCTGGACCAATGGTTAAGGTCTTAACTCTTACACTTGCCTAATAGCTTAGGTTGTAACACTTACTCTGGCATAATAGCTAAGGTCTTAACTCTTACTCTGGCCTAATAGCTAAGGTCTTAGACCCGTACTCTGGCCTAATGGTTAAGGTCTTAACTCTTACTCTGGCCTAATGGTTAAGGTCTTAACTCTTACTCTGGCCTACAGGTTAAGGTCTTAACTCTTTCTCTGGCCTACTGGTTAAGGTCTTAACTCTTACTCTTGCCTAATAGCTTAGGTTGTAACTGTTACTCTGGTATAATAGCTAAGGTCTTAACTCTTACTCTGGCCTAATAGCTAAGGTCTTAGACTCGTACTCTGGCCTAATGGTTAAGGTCTTAACTCTTACTCTGGCCTACTGGTTAAGGTCTTAACTCTTACTCTGGCTTAATAGCTAAGGTCTTAGACTCGTACTCTGGCATAATGGTTACGGTCTTAACTCTTACTCTGGCCTAATAGGTAAGGTCTTAGACTCATACTCAGGCCTAATGGTTAAGGTCTTAACTCTTACTCTGGCCTAATAGCTAAGGTCTTAACTCTTACTCTGGCCTAATAGCTAAGGTCTTAGACTCGTACTATGGCCTAATAGCCAAGGTCTTAGACTCTTACTCTGGCCTACTGGTTAAGGTCTTAACTCTTACTCTGGCCTAATAGCTAAGGTCTTAACTCTTACTCTGGCCTAATAGCTAAGGTCTTAGACTCGTACTCGGGCCTAATGGTTAAGGTCCTAACTCTTACTCTCGCCTACTGGTTAAGGTCTTAACTCTTACTCTGGCCTACTGGTTAAGGTTTTAACTCTTACTCTGGCCTAATAGCTAAGGCCTTAGACTCTTACTCTGGCCTAATGATTAAGGTCTTAACTCTTACTCTGGCCTAATAGCTAAGGTCTTAACTCTTACTCTGGCCTAATAGCTAAGGCCTTAGACTCGTTTTAGGCCTAATGGTTAAGGTCTTAACTCTTACTCTGGCCTACTGGTTAAGGTTTTAACTCTTACTCTGGCCTACTGGTTAAGGTCTTAACTCTTACTCTGGCCTAATAGCTAAGGTCTTAGACTCGTACTCTGGCCTAATAGCTAAGGTCTTAACTCTTACTCTGGCCTAATAGCTAAGGTCTTAGACTCGTACTATGGCCGACAGGTTAAGGTCTTAACTCTTACTCTGGCCTAATAGCTAAGGTCTTAACTCTTCCTCTGGCCTAATGGTTAAGGTCTTAACTCTTACTCTGGCCTAATAGCTAAGGTCTTAACTCTTACTCTGGCCTAATAGCTAAGGTCTTAAACTCGTCTCGTACACTGGCCTAATGGATAAGGTCTTAACTCTTACTCTGGCCTAATAGCCAAGGTCTTAACTCTTACTCTGGCCTACTGGTTAAGGTCTTAGACTCTTACTCTGGCCTAATGGTTAAGGTCTTAACTTTTACTCTGGCCTACTGGTTAAGGTCTTAACTCTTACTCTGGCCTAATAGCTAAGGTCTTAACTCTTACTCTGGCCTAATAGCTAAGGCCTTAGACTCCTACCATGGCCTAATGGTTAAGGTCTTAACTCTTACTCTGGCCTAATGGTTAAGGTCTTAACTCTTACTCTGGCCTAATAGCTAAGGTCTTAACTCTTACGCTGGCCTAATAGCTAAGGCCTTAGACTCGTACCATGGCCTAATGGTTAAGGTCTTAACTCTTACTCTGGCCTACTGGTTAAGGTCTTAACTCTTACTCTGGCCTACTGGTTAAGGTCTTAACTCTTACTCTTGCCTAATAGCTACGGTCTTAGACTCGTACTCTGGCCTAATAGCTAAAATCTTAACTCTTACTCTGGCCTAATAGCTAAGGTCTTAGACTTGTACTATGGCCTACATGTTAAGGTCTTAACTCTTACTCTGGCCTAATAGCTAAGGTCTTAACTCTTACTCTGGCCTAATGGTTAAGGTCTTAACTCTTACTCTGGCCTAATAGCTAAGGTCGTAACTCTTACTCTGGCCTAATAGCTAAGGTCTTATACTCGTACACTGGCCTAATGGTTAAGGTCTTAACTCTTACTCTGGCCTGATAAGCAAGGTCTTAACTCTTACTCTGGCCTACTGGTTAAGGTCTTAACTCTTACTCTGGCCTAATGGGCAAGGTCTTAGACTCTTACTCTGGCCTAATGGTTAAGGTCTTAACTTTTACTCTGGCCTACTGGTTAAGGTCTTAACTCTTACTCTGGCCTAATAGGTAAGGTCTTAGACTCTTACTCTGGCCTAGTGGTTAAGGTCTTAACTTTTACTCTGGCCTACTGGTTAAGGTCTTAACTCTTACTCAGGCCCAATAGCTAAGGTCTTAGACTCGTACTCTGGCCTAATGGTTAAGGTCTTAACTCTTACTCTGGCCTAATAGCTAAGGTCTTGACTCTTACTCTGGCCTAATAGCCAAGGTCTTAGTCTCGTACTCTGGCCTAATGGTTAAGGTCTTAACTCTTACTCTGGCCTAATAGCTAAGGTCTTAGACTCAGACTATGGCCTACAGGTTAAGGTCTTAACTCTTACTCTGGCCTACTGGTTAAGGTCTTAACTCTTACTCTTGCCTAATAGCTAAGGTCTTAGACTCGTACTCTGGCCTAATGGTTAAGGTCTTAACTCTTACTCTGGCATACTGGTTAAGGTCTTAACTCTTACTCTGGTCTAATAGCTAAGGACTTAGACTCGTACTATGGCCTACAGGTTAAGGTCTTAACTCGTACTCTGGCCTAATAGCTAAGGTGTTAACTCGTACTCTGGCCTAATAGCTAAGGTCTTAACTCTTACTCTGGCCTAATAGCTAAGGTCTTAACTCTTACTCTGGCCTAATTGCTAAGGTCTTAGACTCGTACTCTGGACTAATAGCTAAGGTATTAGACTCGTACTCTGGCCTAATGGTTAAAGTCTTAACTCTTACTCTGGCCTAATAGCTAAGGTCTTAGACTCGTACTCTGGCCTAATGATTAAGGTCTTAACTCTTACTCTGGCCTAATAGCTAAGGTCTTAACTCTTACTCTGGCCTAATGGTTAAGGTCTTAACTCTTACTCTGGCCTAATAGCTAAGGTCGTAACTCTTACTCTGGCCTAATAGCTAAGGTCTTAGACTCCTACACTGGCCTAATGGTTAAGGTCTTAACTCTTACTCTGGCCTGATAAGCAAGGTCTTAACTCTTACTCTGGCCTACTGGTTAAGGTCTTAACTCTTACTCTGGCCTAATGGGCAAGGTCTTAGACTCTTACTCTGGCCTAATGGTTAAGGTCTTAACTTTTACTCTGGCCTACTGGTTAAGGTCTTAACTCTTACTCTGGCCTAATAGGTAAGGTCTTAGACTCTTACTCTGGCCTAGTGGTTAAGGTCTTAACTTTTACTCTGGCCTACTGGTTAAGGTCTTAACTCTTACTCAGGCCCAATAGCTAAGGTCTTAGACTTGTACTCTGGCCCACTGGTTAAGGTCTTAACTCTTACTCTGGCCTACTGGTTAAGGTCTTAACTCTTACTCTGGCCTAATAGCTAAGGTATTAGACTCGTACTCTGGCCTAATGGTTAAGGTCTTAACTCTTACTCTGGCCTAATAGCTAAGGTCTTGACTCTTACTCTGGCCTAATAGCTAAGGTCTTAGACTCAGACTCTGGCCTAATGGTTAAGGTCTTAACTCTTACTCTGGCCTAATAGCTAAGGTCTTAGACTCAGACTATGGCCTACAGGTTAAGGTCTTAACTCTTACTCTGGCCTACTGGTTAAGGTCTTAACTCTTACTCTGGCCTAATAGCTAAGGTCTTAGACTCGTACTCTGGCCTAATGGTTAAGGTCTTAACTCTTACTCTGACATACTGGTTAAGGTCTTAACTCTTACTCTGGTCTAATAGCTAAGGACTTAGACTCGTACTATGGCCTACAGGTGTGAGAAGTTGGCCTGGCATATGCTGTTCCTAGTTATAGGGACACCTTGCACCAGTCCAATTCGACTTTTATTGATGGTAGGTTTAAGACAACCTTTAAAGAAAGCTATCCTAGTGGTAGCTGTGGAGAGCAGCCTTCAGGCTAAGTCTTGAAGGAGTGTTAAGCTTATTGTTTTACCATAATAACCTCTTGAATAACCAAATGAAAGAGTAGCCCACACAGGTATATATATAAAATATATGTATTTATTCTAGACAGAATCCCACAGTCACTTTATGTGGCTAGTGGCAAAGTTACAATTCAAACAAGCATTTCTAAACACAATAAATAGCACAGAAATCAATGGGCCCCAGGGGGGGACCAAACCATATACTAAAATAGTGGTATAAGAACCACGACAATTCTACAGGCAATGCCTAGGGCATTCAGGATCGCTGGCCCCTTAAGAATCCACCCACAGTTAAGAGGAAGGGGACCCACGGGAGGCGTGTGCAGTGCGAGAAGCTGCTGTCGGGATCGCAATGTTAGCCTATGGAGAATGTCGCGGTTGAATAATTAAGGTTTAAGGACACTTCTAACAACAGTACAAAGTTAAGGCTTGAGACTTAAGGCTTTGGAGAGCCCACCACCACGGGAGTACCGAAGTACCACTGTTACCTGCCCCAGGGAAGCCGGGTGCATAGGTCGATTCTGGTGTCGGGTCGCGGGCTGATTTTCTATGGAAAAGGAGTCCAAACTGCTGCTAGCTGGAAGTGTCGCTGAAGTCGTGAAGATTAAAGTTGAAGAAAAGACAAAGATGAACCTGAAAGCAGAGGGGACAGAGTCTGGGTCACAGCACAGTGACCAGGGAGCTCACAGGAAGGAGCTCGTGGATGTCGGGTGCTTCAGGTGTGGAAGGTACAGCTGGGCTCTGCAGTCACGGGCTCCGGGAGGCTTCAAGGAAGGCCAGCTTCTGGAGGGCGACTGTCCCACGTCGGCTGAGGGTCGCTGCGGTGTTAGTGTCCCGATTGGATCCACTAAGCATTGGCAACCGCAACCCACGCAAGATGAACAAAGCAGCTGCTGGTGCAGACCCACGGGGTCTGAGGGTGCTCTCCTTTGCAGGGAGCGTAGAGTAGGCCTGGAGCGACCAGGGGAACTCTTAGAAAGGAAGATTGTCCTCCGTCAGGGCCCACAAGTCGAGAGACAAGGGACCGCGGAAGGCAGCAAAATGGAGTGCGTAAAAGTGCTCCCACGGGCCACCGGAGCGGGCCAGGGAGCTGAGAGTCGGCACAAATGCTGCTTGAAGGTTGGCTCAAGAATGGGCCAAAGCACAACTTCCCCACTGGTCGGGGTCGTGTGCTGGACAAGAGGTGGCCGGTGTCTCGGGGTATGCGGGGATCTCGACACCCACGTGGTCCAGGGTGCTCAGACTTGCTGGGCACACTCACAGGACGCTGGGATGCACTGGAGACCCACCTCGAGGTTGCTGGAAGGCGTCGAAGGTCGTGAGAGCAACGAAGTTCCAACCGGGTATCTTGTCGTCTTTTAGGTGCCTGCCAAGCAGGGGGATAACTCCTTTATCCCAAGGGAGATTTCTTCAGTCAGCTGGGCAGCAGCTCGTCGAAGGTCAGTTCTGTGAAGTCCTGTACGAATCTAAGGCTCTAGGGCAAAGTTATTCCCATATATCCCCAAGATTAGGGGATGGTCCAAAATAGAGCCTACCAATCAGAGTAGAGGCGGGAAAGGGTGGCTACACCCACTCCCCTTTGTGTGTTTCCCGCCTGGGCGAGGGGCAGGATGCCCCTGAACCGGTTCCAGGCGGTGTATGCAGAATTGGGGCTCTGCAGCTGCCTACGTGCAACTCTGAATGGACTTTTGGTGCACCCACCCTGTTCCAATCCACATATCCTGTCTGGGGAGGTGCTGGCACCTCCCTGCCACAGGAGCCCTATTGTCCAGATGGCGAGGCTGGGGTTTTCCCCAGCAACAGCCAGCCAGAGTCGTGTAGGTGGCGAACAGTAGCCATTTTGTGGTACATGTGCACTTTTAAATTGGTTTCCAAATTCTACCGCTTTTCCCATATCACCCTCCTAGCAAGGGGGAATCGTGCCCCCATGCCCATGGCTGGACTGGGGGTAGGATTCCTTCATGTTTGACACCAAACACGATATGGTTTGGTGTAGCCATTCCAAAGTTACAGCGATGACGCAATAACTTATAATGCGGTAAGAGTATATGGTATGGCTACACTACAAACAACCCAGTGACGTTTTTACGAAGGTTGCAGGGAGGTCCTACTCATGTAGGGGTCCCCCCTCACACATACCTCAGCACCCAGCCCTGTAGGATTACCAGGGCCTGCCATAGGGGTGACCTATGAGAGTATATGTGTTGTATGGTATGGGACATAGGGTACCTACGTCCCTGTAAGGGGTGTTAGCACCACCTTACCCAGGCTACAGTAGTGGCCTGGTGGTGTCAGTTTGGGTGGCTGTCCCAGGGTGGCACAATAAGTGCTGCAGACCTGGTAGGCCTACTGGGGGACCCATGCCCTGGGTACCTAGGGTACCATCTACAAGGGACTGGATGGGCATGCCCAGCATCCAATTATGTTTGTACCTAGAGTACTCACAACAGTTTTAGGGAGAAAGCAGATAGGCTGGGGTCCTGGATAGCAGGATCCCAGCCAGACTAGTCAAAAACCACTTAAATACCAGGCAAAAAGTTGGGGGCAACCATTAGTCAGATTCTACTCTCCTACATAACCCCCCCCCCAAACGAAAGGAGATAAGGCTAACCTTGTCCAGATAAGCCTTTATTTCCTGAGTGGCCATATAAGGAAGAACCTGTACTAACATGGTTGCTCCCTGTGTCATGGTCCACTTGGGAAATCCTACCCCAAGGGGTTCTAGAGTTTCTCCAAAGTCTAGGGAAATTACCTGTATTGGTTTTTGGGTCAGAGGTGGGCTGGTGGGGTGTCTGAGTCTGGAAGTGAGACCCTACTTGGGTTGGTCTCAACCTCCTCAGATCACTGGCCACTATGGAAGCCTTTCTGCCCAGGACGGTGTCATATCTGGCCCTAAGGGTCAACCTCTGGCTGCCTACAGCTGGGGGTTGGATCCCTTTGGCTGGAATAGTGGAGGGCACTGGAAGGTTTGGGGCAGCTAGGCCCCAGGTTTCCCTGTGTTCAACAACATCCATTTGAGGGGTGCCTATACCTAGGGGTAAGGGGGATCCCTCAGTTTGTAGAGGAATATTCACCTGGCTGAAACTACTCTGCTGGGTGTCCCTAATCTGTTGATGAGGGGGTTCCTCTGGGCAGGGGCCCAATAAGGGTCCACTGACCTCCCTGACCTCTGCAGCCCTGGGCTGACTGAGGCAGGGTAGAGAGGGGCAGGATACCTGCTCCAGACTGGGTACCACCTTGGAAGGATCCCCTGCCATCAGAGAGGTGGGCAGGCCAAGCCTGTCCACTTCTGGGGCAGTTACTTCACAAGGGGCAGGGTCAGTTCCCTGAGAAACTGGACCTTTACCTGTAGTCTGGTGGGGGGAAGACTGCTCTTCCTCCCCTATGCTCTCTGTTTGTGTAGAGTGATCCATAGTTTCAGGCTTCACTCTTTCTATTTTCTCCTGGGGTGGAGGTGAGGCCCTCAGGGTCTCATCCACTCTCTCAGGAATTCCTACCATTTTCAAATGGGCCTTGTGGTCAACCTCAGCCCAGGCTGAGATTTCTAGATCATTCCCCAGTAGACAATCAACAGGCAAGTTTGGGGACACTGCCACCCTCTTGGGGCCAGTGACTCCTCCCCAGCTGAGATTTATCACTGCCATGGGATGATCTGTCCTGATTCCATCAATATTGGTCACCTGATAGCTAAACCCAGGTAAAAGCTGATCTAGGGGCACTAGCCTCTTGGTCACCATGGTGACACTGGCCCCTGTGTCCTTATAGGCCACAGCCTTCTGACCATTGATTATTGGTTCTTGTCTGTACCTGCCCAGGATACTGGGACTCATGGTAAAGTTGGCAAACCCCATGCCACCATCACAGACCATAGTTGCTAATGCAGGGGATCTGGCTAGGCCAGAGTCCACTGGTGTCCCCAAAGAGAACCCAACTAAGTTTTTGGGTGCACTCCCACCACCTGGGGGATTACTACTAGTAGTAACAGGAGGTGTTGGAGCTGGTTTTGGAGGAACATTTTCTTTATTGCCATTCTTAGGACAGCTGGAGTCAGTCTTCCAGTGGCCAGGTTTCTTACACACATGGCAATATGGTTTCTTGGTATTAGAGGAAGTATTTTGGGACCCACCCCCAGCACTGGTTTGTTGGGGCCCTTCAGAGGACTTTTCTTGTTTATCATCCCCACCTTTCTCTTTGGGCTTAGTGGAATCCTTCTTCTGGTCACCAACTTGGTTCTTAGGCCTGATCCTGGTTCTGACCCATTTGTCTGCCTTCTTTCCCAATTCTTGGGGAGAGGTCAGATCAGAGTCCACCAGGTGCTGGTGTAAAAGTTGGTTCTGACAATTATTAAGAATCTGCTCCCTCATAATGAGATTATACAATCCTTGATAATCATTAACTTTACTGCCATTTAACCAACCTTCCAGTGCCTTGGTTGCACAATCCACAAAGTCTACCCAATCTTGATTTTGTGCTTTCTGGGTGTCTCTGAACTTAAGTCTGTATTGATCAGTGGTTAAGCCAAACCCATCTATTAAAGCAGCTTTCAAGATATAATAATCATCAGCATCCTCTTCTCTTACAGAGAGGAGCTTGTCTCTCCCTTTATCTGAAAAGGAGAGCCACAGGATTGCTGCCCACTGCTCTACAGGGACCCTCTGTACTCTACAGGCCCTTTCAAGAGCAGATATCCATTTGTGGATATCATCCCCATTCTGATAGGGGGGCACAATCTTGTGGAGGTTCCTATTGTCAGGGACTCTCTCTCTAACTCTAGGGGTTTCATTACTGCCACCAGGGATCTCTAGACCCCACTTTCTTGAAGCTTTCTGAAGCTCCAGGGTTTCCCTGTCTAATGCTAACTGTTCTCTTTTAAGCTCAAGCTTAGCCTGCTCAAATTTGATCAGTCTGCATTTCCTCTCATGAGAGGTTTCTCTTCTCTGAGAAGAGGCAGAGGACCCTTTGGATCCCTTAGAATGGTTGGATCCCACTGAGGGGGATCTGTTCCTTCTTGGACCCACCACTCCCCTTTTAAGGGTGGAGGGAGTGCCTCTTGGGCCATCACCTCCATGCTGTGAGTGGTTTGTTTCTTCCAGGTCAGGATTTTCATCCTCTTCCTGTTCCTCTTCAGATTCCACTCTGGGAGTGTCCTCTTCTGAGGGGTGCCCACCCACTCTGTCCGTCCCTCTGGATCCTATGGACTCCATAAAGTCTGCTATGAGCAGGATCTCCTTGAGACGTTTTGTGTTGGCACCTCTTTCTGTCTTCAGTCCCCTAAGGGTGCACATTTCCCTGAGCTCTGCAAAGGTGAAATTATCATACTTATCTACTGGGACCCTCTGGGGTCCTTCCATAGCCTTAGTGCCACCTGAAGACATGTTTAGTGTAGTGATGTATCTACCTACACTAAGTGTGGCCTACTGAACCCTCTCTTGAGTTGTAGTCAAGGTGTGCTAAACCCTCTACACACAACTCCAAGTTCAGTAGAACTTATTGTATTCTAGCTTGAATTTATATGTACCTTTGGTACCTTGTGGCTTTCACTTTAGAAATTCAATTTGTTATCTGGTAAAACAATGGCAAGCTTGAATCCCACCGCTGCCCACCAATGTGAGAAGTTGGAATGGCATATGCTGTTCCTAGTTATAGGGACACCTTGCACCAGTCCAATTCGACTTTTATTGATGGTAGGTTTAAGACAACCTTTAAAGAAAGCTATCCTAGTGGTAGCTGTGGAGAGCAGCCTTCAGGCTAAGTCTTGAAGGAGTGTTAAGCTTATTGTTTTACCATAATAACCTCTTGAATAACCAAATGAAAGAGTAGCCCACACAGGTATATATATAAAATATATGTATTTATTCTAGACAGAATCCCACAGTCACTTTATGTGGCTAGTGGCAAAGTTACAATTCAAACAAGCATTTCTAAACACAATAAATAGCACAGAAATCAATGGGCCCCAGGGGGGGACCAAACCATATACTAAAATAGTGGTATAAGAACCACGACAATTCTACAGGCAATGCCTAGGGCATTCAGGATCGCTGGCCCCTTAAGAATCCACCCACAGTTAAGAGGAAGGGGACCCACGGGAGGCGTGTGCAGTGCGAGAAGCTGCTGTCGGGATCGCAATGTTAGCCTATGGAGAATGTCGCGGTTGAATAATTAAGGTTTAAGGACACTTCTAACAACAGTACAAAGTTAAGGCTTGAGACTTAAGGCTTTGGAGAGCCCACCACCACGGGAGTACCAAAGTACCACTGTTACCTGCCCCAGGGAAGCCGGGTGCATAGGTCGATTCTGGTGTCGGGTCGCGGGCTGATTTTCTATGGAAAAGGAGTCCAAACTGCTGCTAGCTGGAAGTGTCGCTGAAGTCGTGAAGATTAAAGTTGAAGAAAAGACAAAGATGAACCTGAAAGCAGAGGGGACAGAGTCTGGGTCACAGCACAGTGACCAGGGAGCTCACAGGAAGGAGCTCGTGGATGTCGGGTGCTTCAGGTGTGGAAGGTACAGCTGGGCTCTGCAGTCACGGGCTCCGGGAGGCTTCAAGGAAGGCCAGCTTCTGGAGGGCGACTGTCCCACGTCGGCTGAGGGTCGCTGCGGTGTTAGTGTCCCGATTGGATCCACTAAGCATTGGCAACCGCAACCCACGCAAGATGAACAAAGCAGCTGCTGGTGCAGACCCACGGGGTCTGAGGGTGCTCTCCTTTGCAGGGAGCGTAGAGTAGGCCTGGAGCGACCAGGGGAACTCTTAGAAAGGAAGATTGTCCTCCGTCAGGGCCCACAAGTCGAGAGACAAGGGACCGCGGAAGGCAGCAAAATGGAGTGCGTAAAAGTGCTCCCACGGGCCACCGGAGCGGGCCAGGGAGCTGAGAGTCGGCACAAATGCTGCTTGAAGGTTGGCTCAAGAATGGGCCAAAGCACAACTTCCCCACTGGTCGGGGTCGTGTGCTGGACAAGAGGTGGCCGGTGTCTCGGGGTATGCGGGGATCTCGACACCCACGTGGTCCAGGGTGCTCAGACTTGCTGGGCACACTCACAGGACGCTGGGATGCACTGGAGACCCACCTCGAGGTTGCTGGAAGGCGTCGAAGGTCGTGAGAGCAACGAAGTTCCAACCGGGTATCTTGTCGTCTTTTAGGTGCCTGCCAAGCAGGGGGATAACTCCTTTATCCCAAGGGAGATTTCTTCAGTCAGCTGGGCAGCAGCTCGTCGAAGGTCAGTTCTGTGAAGTCCTGTACGAATCTAAGGCTCTAGGGCAAAGTTATTCCCATATATCCCCAAGATTAGGGGATGGTCCAAAATAGAGCCTACCAATCAGAGTAGAGGCGGGAAAGGGTGGCTACACCCACTCCCCTTTGTGTGTTTCCCGCCTGGGCAAGGGGCAGGATGCCCCTGAACCGGTTCCAGGCGGTGTATGCAGAATTGGGGCTCTGCAGCTGCCTACGTGCAACTCTGAATGGACTTTTGGTGCACCCACCCTGTTCCAATCCACATATCCTGTCTGGGGAGGTGCTGGCACCTCCCTGCCACAGGAGCCCTATTGTCCAGATGGCGAGGCTGGGGTTTTCCCCAGCAACAGCCAGCCAGAGTCGTGTAGGTGGCGAACAGTAGCCATTTTGTGGTACATGTGCACTTTTAAATTGGTTTCCAAATTCTACCGCTTTTCCCATATCACCCTCCTAGCAAGGGGGAATCGTGCCCCCATGCCCATGGCTGGACTGGGGGTAGGATTCCTTCATGTTTGACACCAAACACGATATGGTTTGGTGTAGCCATTCCAAAGTTACAGCGATGACGCAATAACTTATAATGCGGTAAGAGTATATGGTATGGCTACACTACAAACAACCCAGTGACGTTTTTACGAAGGTTGCAGGGAGGTCCTACTCATGTAGGGGTCCCCCCTCACACATACCTCAGCACCCAGCCCTGTAGGATTACCAGGGCCTGCCATAGGGGTGACCTATGAGAGTATATGTGTTGTATGGTATGGGACATAGGGTACCTACGTCCCTGTAAGGGGTGTTAGCACCACCTTACCCAGGCTACAGTAGTGGCCTGGTGGTGTCAGTTTGGGTGGCTGTCCCAGGGTGGCACAATAAGTGCTGCAGACCTGGTAGGCCTACTGGGGGACCCATGCCCTGGGTACCTAGGGTACCATCTACAAGGGACTGGATGGGCATGCCCAGCATCCAATTATGTTTGTACCTAGAGTACTCACAACAGTTTTAGGGAGAAAGCAGATAGGCTGGGGTCCTGGATAGCAGGATCCCAGCCAGACTAGTCAAAAACCACTTAAATACCAGGCAAAAAGTTGGGGGCAACCATTAGTCAGATTCCACTCTCCTACAACAGGTTAAGGTCTTAACTCGTACTCTGGCCTAATAGCTAAGGTCTTAACTCGTACTCTGGCCTAATAGCTAAGGTCTTAACTCTTACTCTGGCCTAATAGCTAAGGTCTTAACTCTTACTCTGGCCTAATAGCTAAGGTCTTAGACTCGTACTCTGGACTAATAGCTAAGGTATTAGACTCGTACTCTGGCCTAATGGTTAAAGTCTTAACTCTTACTCTGGCCTAATAGCTAAGGTCTTAGACTCGTACTCTGGCCTAATGATTAAGGTCTTAACTCTTACTCTGGCCTAATAGCTAAGGTCTTAGACTCGTACTCTGGCCTAATAGCTAAGTTCTTAGACTCGTAATCTGGCCTACTGGTTAAGGTCTTAACTCTTACTCTGGCCTACTGGTTAGGGTCTTAACTCTTACTCTGGCCTAATAGCTAAGGTCTTAGACTCGTACTATGGCCTACATGTTAAGGTCTTAACTCTTACTCTGGCCTAATAGCTAAGGTCTTAGACTCGTACTATGGCCTACAGGTTAAGGTCTTAACTCTTACTCTGGCCCAATAGCTAAGGTCTTAACTCTTACTCTGGCCTAATAGCTAAGGTCTTAGACTCGTATTCTGGCCTACTGGTTAAGGTCTTAACTCTTACTCTGGCCTAATAGCTAAGGTCTTAGACTTGTATTCTGGCCTACTGGTTAAGGTCTTAACTCTTACTCTGGCCTACTGGTTAAGGTCTTAACTCTTACTCTGGCCTAATGGTTAAGGTCTTAACTCTTACTCTGGCCTAATAGCTAAGGTCTTAACTCTTACTCTGGCCTAATAGCTAAGGCCTTAGACTCGTACTCTGGCCTAATGGTTAAGGTCTTAACCCTTACTCTGGCCTAATAGCTAAGGTCTTAGACTCGTACTCTGGCCTAATAGTTAAGGTCTTAACTCTTACTATGGCCTACTGGTTAAGGTCTTAACTCTTACTCTGGCCTAATAGCTAAGGTCTTAGACTCGTACTCTGGCCTACTGGTTAAGGTCTTAACTCTTACTCTGGCCTAATAGCTAAGGTCTTAGACTCTTACTCTGGCCTAATGGTTAAGGTCTTAACTCTTACTCTGGCCTAATAGCTAAGGTCTTAGACTCGCACTCTGGCCTAATGGTTAAGATCTTAACTCTTACTCTGGCCTAATAGCTAAGGTCTTAGACTCGAACTCTGGCCTAATGGTTAAGGTCTTAACTCTTACTCTGGCCTAATAGCTAAGGTCTTAGACTCGTACTATGGCCTACAGGTTAAGGTCTTAACTCTTACTCTGGCCTACTGGTTAAGGTCTTAACTCTTACTCTGGCCTGATATCTAAGGTCTTAGACTCGTACTCTGGCCTAATGGTTAAGGTCTTAACTCTTACTCTGGCATACTGGTTAAGGTCTTAACTCTTACTCTGGCCTAATAGCTAAGGTCTTAACTCGTACTCTGGCCTAATAGCTAGGGTCTTAACTCTTACTCTGGCCTAATAGCTATGGTCTTAACTCGTACTCTGGCCTAATAGCTAAGGTCTTAACTCGTACTCTGGCCTAATAGCTAAGGTCTTAACTCGTACTCTGGCCTAATAGCTAAGGTCTTAACTCTTACTCTGGCCTAATAGCTAAGGTATTAGACTCGTACTCTGGCCTAATGGTTAAGGTCTTAACTCTTACTCTGGCCTAATAGCTAAGGTCTTAGACTCGTACTCTGGCCTAATGATTAAGGTCTTAACTCTTACTCTGGCCTAATAGCTAAGGTCTTAGACTCGTACTCTGGCCTAATAGCTAAGGTCTTAGACTCGTAATCTGGCCTACTGGTTAAGATCTTAACTCTTACTCTGGCCTAATAGCTAAGGTCTTTGACTCGTACTATGGCCTACATGTTAAGGTCTTAACTCTTACTCTGGCCTAATAGCTAAGGTCTTAGACTCATGCTATGGCCTACAGGTTAAGGTCTTAACTCTTACTCTGGCCCAATAGCTAAGGTCTTAACTCTTAATCTGGCCTAATAGCTAAGGTCTTAACTCTTACTCTGACCTAATAGCTAAGGTCTTAGACTCGCACTCTAGCCTACTGGTTAAGGTCTTAACTCTTATTCTGGCCTAATAGCTAAGGTCTTAGACTCGTATTCTGGCCTACTGGTTAAGGTCTTAACTCTTACTCTGGCTTAATAGCTAAGGTCTTAACTCTTACTCTGGCCTACTGGTTAAGGTCTTAACTCTTACTCTGGCCTAATGGTTAAGGTCTTAACTCTTACTCTGGCCTAAAAGCTAAGGTCTTAACTCATAATCTCTGGCCTAATGGGCAAGGTCTTAGACTCTTACTCTGGCCTAATGGTTAAGGTCTTAACTTTTACTCTGGCCTACTGGTTAAGGTCTTAACTCTTACTCTGGCCTAATAGGTAAGGTCTTAGACTCTTACTCTGGCCTAATAGGTAAGGTCTTAGACTCTTACTCTGGCCTAGTGGTTAAGGTCTTAACTTTTACTCTGGCCTACTGGTTAAGGTCTTAACTCTTACTCTGGCCCAATAGCTAAGGTCTTAGACTCGTACTCTGGCCCACTGGTTAAGGTCTTAACTCTTACTCTGGCCTACTGGTTAAGGTCTTAACTCTTACTCTGGCCTAATAGCTAAGGTATTAGACTCGTACTCTGGCCTAATGGTTAAGGTCTTAACTCTTACTCTGGCCTAATAGCTAAGGTCTTGACTCTTACTCTGGCCTAATAGCTAAGGTCTTAGTCTCATACTCTGGCCTAATGGTTAAGGTCTTAACTCTTACTCTGGCCTAATAGCTAAGGTCTTAGTCTCGTACTCTGGCCTACAGGTTAAGGTCTTAACTCGTACTCTGGCCTAATAGCTAAGGTCTTAACTCGTACTCTGGCCTAATAGCTAAGGTCTTAACTCTTACTCTGGCCTAATAGCTAAGGTCTTAACTCTTACTCTGGCCTAATAGCTAAGGTCTTAGACTCGTACTCTGGACTAATAGCTAAGGTATTAGACTCGTACTCTGGCCTAATGGTTAAAGTCTTAACTCTTACTCTGGCCTAATGATTAAGGTCTTAACTCTTACTCTGGCCTAATAGCTAAGGTCTTAGACTTGTACTCTGGCCTAATAGCTAAGGTCTTAGACTCATAATCTGGCCTACTGGTTATGGTCTTAACTCTTACTATGGCCTACATGTTAAGGTCTTAACTCTTACTCTGGCCTAATAGCTAAGGTCTTAGACTCGTACTATGGCCTACAGGTTAAGGTCTTAACTCTTACTCTGGCCCAATAGCTAAGGTCTTAACTCTTAATCTGGCCTAATAGCTAAGGTCTTAACTCTTACTCTGGCCTAATAGCTAAGGTCTTAGACTCGTACTCTGGCCTACTGGTTAAGGTCTTAACTCTTACTCTGGCCTAATAGCTAAGGTCTTAGACTCGTATTCTGGCCTACTGGTTGAGATCTTAACTCTTACTCTGGCCTACTGGTTAAGGTCTTAACTCTTACTCTGGCCTAATGGTTAAGGTCTTAACTCTTACTCTGGCCTAATAGCTAAGGTCTTAACTCTTACTCTGGCCTAATAGCTAAGGCCTTAGACTCGTACTCTGGCCTAATGGTTAAGGTCTTAACCCTTACTCTGGCCTAATAGCTAAGGTCTTAGACTCGTACTCTGGCCTAATGGTTAAGGTCTTAACTCTTACTATGGCCTACTGGTTAAGGTCTTAACTCTTACTCTGGCCTAATAGCTAAGGTCTTAGACTCGTACTCTGGCCTACTGGTTAAGGTCTTATCTCTTACTCTGGCCTAATAGCTAAGGTCTTAGACTCTTACTCTGGCCTAATGGTTAAGGTCTTAACTCTTACTCTGGCCTAATAGCTAAGGTCTTAGACTCGTACTCTGGCCTAATGGTTAAGATCTCAACTCTTACTCTGGCCTAATAGCTAAGGTCTTGACTCTTACTCTGGCCTAATAGCTAAGGTCTTAGTCTCGTACTCTGGCCTAATGTTTAAGGTCTTAACTCTTACTCTGGCCTAATAGCTAAGGTCTTAGACTCGTACTCTGGCCTAATGGTTAAGGTCTTAACTCTTACTCTGGCCTAATAGCTAAGGTCTTAGACTCGTACTATGGCCTACAGGTTAAGGTCTTAACTCTTACTCTGGCCTACTGGTTAAGGTCTTAACTCTTACTCTGGCCTGATAGCTAAGGTCTTAGACTCGTACTCTGGCCTAATGGTTAAGGTCTTAACTCTTACTCTGGCATACTGGTTAAGGTCTTAACTCTTACTCTGGCCTAATAACTAAGGTCTTAGACTCGTACTATGGCCTACAGGTTAAGGTCTTAACTCGTACTCTGGCCTAATAGCTAAGGTCTTAACTCGTACTCTGGCCTAATAGCTAGGGTCTTAACTCTTACTCTGGCCTAATAGCTAAGGTCTTAACTCTTACTCTGGCCTAATAGCTAAGGTCTTAAACTCGTACTATGGCCTACATGTTAAGGTCTTAACTCTTACTCTGGCCAAATAGCTAAGGTCTTAGACTCGTACTATGGCCTACAGGTTAAGGTCTTAACTCTTACTCTGGCCCAATAGCTAAGGTCTTAACTCTTAATCTGGCCTAATAGCTAAGGTCTTAACTCTTACTCTGGCCTAATAGCTAAGGTCTTAGACTCGTACTCTGGCCTACTGGTTAAGGTCTTAACTCTTACTCTGGCCTAATAGCTAAGGTCTTAGACTCGTATTCTGGCCTACTGGTTAAGATCTTAACTCTTACTCTGGCCTACTGGTTAAGGTCTTAACTCTTACTCTGGCCTAATGGTTAAGGTCTTAACTCTTACTCTGGCCTAATAGCTAAGGTCTTAACACTTACTCTGGCCTAATAGCTAAGGCCTTAGACTCGTACTCTGGCCTAATGGTTAAGGTCTTAACCCTTACTCGGGCCTAATAGCTAAGGTCTTAGACTCGTACTCTGGCCTAATGGTTAAGGTCTTAACTCTTACTATGGCCTACTGGTTAAGGTCTTAACTCTTACTCTGGCCTAATAGCTAAGGTCTTAGACTCGTACTCTGGCCTACTGGTTAAGGTCTTAACTCTAACTCTGGCCTAATAGCTAAGGTCTTAGACTCTTACTCTGGCCTAATGGTTAAGGTCTTAACTCTTACTCTGGCCTAATAGCTAAGGTCTTAGACTCGTACTCTGGCCTAATGGTTAAGATCTTAACTCTTACTCTGGCCTAATAGCTAAGGTCTTGACTCTTACTCTGGCCTAATAGCTAAGGTCTTAGTCTCGTACTCTGGCCTAATAGCTAAGGTCTTAACTCGTACTCTGGCCTAATAGCTAAGGTCTTAACTCTTACTCTGGCCTAATAGCTAAGGTCTTAGACTCGTACTCTGGACTAATAGCTAAGGTATTAGACTCGTACTCTGGCCTAATGGTTAAAGTCTTAACTCTTACTCTGGCCTAATGATTAAGGTCTTAACTCTTACTCTGGCCTAATAGCTAAGGTCTTAGACTTGTACTCTGGCCTAATAGCTAAGGTCTTAGACTCATAATCTGGCCTACTGGTTATGGTCTTAACTCTTACTCTGGCCTACTGGTTAGGGTCTTAACTCTTACTCTGGCCTAATAGCTAAGGTCTTAAACTCGTACTATGGCCTACATGTTAAGGTCTTAACTCTTACTCTGGCCTAATAGCTAAGGTCTTAGACTCGTACTATGGCCTACAGGTTAAGGTCTTAACTCTTACTCTGGCCCAATAGCTAAGGTCTTAACTCTTAATCTGGCCTAATAGCTAAGGTCTTAACTCTTACTCTGGCCTAATAGCTAAGGTCTTAGACTCGTACTCTGGCCTACTGGTTAAGGTCTTAACTCTTACTCTGGCCTAATAGCTAAGGTCTTAACTCTTACTCTGGCCTAATAGATAAGGTCTTAGACTCGTACACTGGCCTACTGGTTAAGGTCTTAACACTTACTCTGACCTAATAGCTAAGGTCTTAGACTCTTACTCTGGCCTAATAGCTAAGGTCTTAACTCTTACTCTGGCCTAATAGTTAAGGTATTAACTCTTACTCTGGCCTGATAGCTAAGGTCTTAGACTCGTACTCTGGCCTAATGGTTAAGGTCTTAACTCTTACTCTGGCCTAATAGCTAATGTCTTAGACTCGTATTCTGGCCTTCTGGTTAAGGTCTTAACTCTTACTCTGGCCTAATGGTTAAGGTCTTAACTCTTACTCTGGCATACTAGTTAAGGTCTTAACTCTTACTCTGGCCTAATAGCTAAGGTCTTAGACTCGTACTATGGCCTACAGGTTAAGGTCTTAACTCGTACTCTGGCCTAAAAGCTAAGGTCTTAACTCGTACTCTGGCCTAATAGCTAAGGTCTTAACTCTTACTCTGGCCTAATAATTAAGGTCTTAACTCTTACTCTGGCCTAATAGCTAAGGTCTTAGACTTGTATTCTGGCCTAATAGCTAAGGTCTTAGACTCGTACTCCGGCCTAATGGTTAAGGTCTTAACTCTTACTCTGGCCTACTGGTTAAGGTCTTAACTCTTACTCTGGCCTAATAGCTAAGGTCTTAGACTCGTACTCTGGCCTACTGGTTAAGGTCTTAACTCTTACTCTGGCCGACTTAAGTGCTTAACTCTTACTCTGGCCTTATAGCTAAGGTCTTAGACTCGTACTATGGCCTACTGGTTAAGGTCTTAACTCTTACTCTGGACTACTGGTTAAGATCTTAACTCTTACTCTGGCCTAATAGCTAAGGTCTTAGACTCGTACTATGGCCTACTGGTTAAGGTCTTAACTCTTACTCTGGACCAATGGTTAAGGTCTTAACTCTTACTCTGGCCTACAGGTTAAGGTCTTAACTCTTACTCTGGCCTACTGGTTAAGGTCTTAACTCTTACACTTGCCTAATAGCTTAGGTTGTAACACTTACTCTGGCATAATAGCTAAGGTCTTAACTCTTACTCTGGCCTAATAGCTAAGGTCTTAGACTCGTACTCTGGCCTAATGGTTAAGGTCTTAACTCTTACTCTGGCCTAATGGTTAAGGTCTTAACTCTTACTCTGGCCTACAGGTTAAGGTCTTAACTCTTTCTCTGGCCTACTGGTTAAGGTCTTAACTCTTACTCTTGCCTAATAGCTTAGGTTGTAACTGTTACTCTGGTATAATAGCTAAGGTCTTAACTCTTACTCTGGCCTAATAGCTAAGGTCTTAGACTCGTACTCTGGCCTAATGGTTAAGGTCTTAACTCTTACTCTGGCCTACTGGTTAAGGTCTTAACTCTTACTCTGGCTTAATAGCTAAGGTCTTAGACTCGTACTCTGGCATAATGGTTACGGTCTTAACTCTTACTCTGGCCTAATAGGTAAGGTCTTAGACTCATACTCAGGCCTAATGGTTAAGGTCTTAACTCTTACTCTGGCCTAATAGCTAAGGTCTTAACTCTTACTCTGGCCTAATAGCTAAGGTCTTAGACTCGTACTATGGCCTAATAGCCAAGGTCTTAGACTCTTACTCTGGCCTACTGGTTAAGGTCTTAACTCTTACTCTGGCCTAATAGCTAAGGTCTTAACTCTTACTCTGGCCTAATAGCTAAGGTCTTAGACTCGTACTCGGGCCTAATGGTTAAGGTCTTAACTCTTACTCTCGCCTACTGGTTAACTCTTACTCTGGCCTACTGGTTAAGGTTTTAACTCTTACTCTGGCCTAATAGCTAAGGCCTTAGACTCTTACTCTGGCCTAATGATTAAGGTCTTAACTCTTACTCTGGCCTAATAGCTAAGGTCTTAACTCTTACTCTGGCCTAATAGCTAAGGCCTTAGACTCGTTTTAGGCCTAATGGTTAAGGTCTTAACTCTTACTCTGGCCTACTGGTTAAGGTTTTAACTCTTACTCTGGCCTACTGGTTAAGGTCTTAACTCTTACTCTGGCCTAATAGCTAAGGTCTTAGACTCGTACTCTGGCCTAATAGCTAAGGTCTTAACTCTTACTCTGGCCTAATAGCTAAGGTCTTAGACTCGTACTATGGCCGACAGGTTAAGGTCTTAACTCTTACTCTGGCCTAATAGCTAAGGTCTTAACTCTTCCTCTGGCCTAATGGTTAAGGTCTTAACTCTTACTCTGGCCTAATAGCTAAGGTCTTAACTCTTACTCTGGCCTAATAGCTAAGGTCTTAAACTCGTCTCGTACACTGGCCTAATGGATAAGGTCTTAACTCTTACTCTGGCCTAATGGTTAAGGTCTTAACTCTTACTCTGGCCTACAGGTTAAGGTCTTAACTCTTTCTCTGGCCTACTGGTTAAGGTCTTAACTCTTACTCTTGCCTAATAGCTTAGGTTGTAACTGTTACTCTGGTATAATAGCTAAGGTCTTAACTCTTACTCTGGCCTAATAGCTAAGGTCTTAGACTCGTACTCTGGCCTAATGGTTAAGGTCTTAACTCTTACTCTGGCCTACTGGTTAAGGTCTTAACTCTTACTCTGGCTTAATAGCTAAGGTCTTAGACTCGTACTCTGGCATAATGGTTACGGTCTTAACTCTTACTCTGGCCTAATAGGTAAGGTCTTAGACTCATACTCAGGCCTAATGGTTAAGGTCTTAACTCTTACTCTGGCCTAATAGCTAAGGTCTTAACTCTTACTCTGGCCTAATAGCTAAGGTCTTAGACTCGTACTATGGCCTAATAGCCAAGGTCTTAGACTCTTACTCTGGCCTACTGGTTAAGGTCTTAACTCTTACTCTGGCCTAATAGCTAAGGTCTTAACTCTTACTCTGGCCTAATAGCTAAGGTCTTAGACTCGTACTCGGGCCTAATGGTTAAGGTCTTAACTCTTACTCTCGCCTACTGGTTAACTCTTACTCTGGCCTACTGGTTAAGGTTTTAACTCTTACTCTGGCCTAATAGCTAAGGCCTTAGACTCTTACTCTGGCCTAATGATTAAGGTCTTAACTCTTACTCTGGCCTAATAGCTAAGGTCTTAACTCTTACTCTGGCCTAATAGCTAAGGCCTTAGACTCGTTTTAGGCCTAATGGTTAAGGTCTTAACTCTTACTCTGGCCTACTGGTTAAGGTTTTAACTCTTACTCTGGCCTACTGGTTAAGGTCTTAACTCTTACTCTGGCCTAATAGCTAAGGTCTTAGACTCGTACTCTGGCCTAATAGCTAAGGTCTTAACTCTTACTCTGGCCTAATAGCTAAGGTCTTAGACTCGTACTATGGCCGACAGGTTAAGGTCTTAACTCTTACTCTGGCCTAATAGCTAAGGTCTTAACTCTTCCTCTGGCCTAATGGTTAAGGTCTTAACTCTTACTCTGGCCTAATAGCTAAGGTCTTAACTCTTACTCTGGCCTAATAGCTAAGGTCTTAAACTCGTCTCGTACACTGGCCTAATGGATAAGGTCTTAACTCTTACTCTGGCCTAATAGCCAAGGTCTTAACTCTTACTCTGGCCTACTGGTTAAGGTCTTAGACTCTTACTCTGGCCTAATGGTTAAGGTCTTAACTTTTACTCTGGCCTACTGGTTAAGGTCTTAACTCTTACTCTGGCCTAATAGCTAAGGTCTTAACTCTTACTCTGGCCTAATAGCTAAGGCCTTAGACTCCTACCATGGCCTAATGGTTAAGGTCTTAACTCTTACTCTGGCCTAATAGCTAAGGTCTTAACTCTTACGCTGGCCTAATAGCTAAGGCCTTAGACTCGTACCATGGCCTAATGGTTAAGGTCTTAACTCTTACTCTGGCCTACTGGTTAAGGTCTTAACTCTTACTCTGGCCTACTGGTTAAGGTCTTAACTCTTACTCTTGCCTAATAGCTACGGTCTTAGACTCGTACTCTGGCCTAATAGCTAAAATCTTAACTCTTACTCTGGCCTAATAGCTAAGGTCTTAGACTTGTACTATGGCCTACATGTTAAGGTCTTAACTCTTACTCTGGCCTAATAGCTAAGGTCTTAACTCTTACTCTGGCCTAATGGTTAAGGTCTTAACTCTTACTCTGGCCTAATAGCTAAGGTCGTAACTCTTACTCTGGCCTAATAGCTAAGGTCTTATACTCGTACACTGGCCTAATGGTTAAGGTCTTAACTCTTACTCTGGCCTGATAAGCAAGGTCTTAACTCTTACTCTGGCCTACTGGTTAAGGTCTTAACTCTTACTCTGGCCTAATGGGCAAGGTCTTAGACTCTTACTCTGGCCTAATGGTTAAGGTCTTAACTTTTACTCTGGCCTACTGGTTAAGGTCTTAACTCTTACTCTGGCCTAATAGGTAAGGTCTTAGACTCTTACTCTGGCCTAGTGGTTAAGGTCTTAACTTTTACTCTGGCCTACTGGTTAAGGTCTTAACTCTTACTCAGGCCCAATAGCTAAGGTCTTAGACTCGTACTCTGGCCTAATGGTTAAGGTCTTAACTCTTACTCTGGCCTAATAGCTAAGGTCTTGACTCTTACTCTGGCCTAATAGCTAAGGTCTTAGTCTCGTACTCTGGCCTAATGGTTAAGGTCTTAACTCTTACTCTGGCCTAATAGCTAAGGTCTTAGACTCAGACTATGGCCTACAGGTTAAGGTCTTAACTCTTACTCTGGCCTACTGGTTAAGGTCTTAACTCTTACTCTTGCCTAATAGCTAAGGTCTTAGACTCGTACTCTGGCCTAATGGTTAAGGTCTTAACTCTTACTCTGGCATACTGGTTAAGGTCTTAACTCTTACTCTGGTCTAATAGCTAAGGACTTAGACTCGTACTATGGCCTACAGGTTAAGGTCTTAACTCGTACTCTGGCCTAATAGCTAAGGTGTTAACTCGTACTCTGGCCTAATAGCTAAGGTCTTAACTCTTACTCTGGCCTAATTGCTAAGGTCTTAGACTCGTACTCTGGACTAATAGCTAAGGTATTAGACTCGTACTCTGGCCTAATGGTTAAAGTCTTAACTCTTACTCTGGCCTAATAGCTAAGGTCTTAGACTCGTACTCTGGCCTAATGATTAAGGTCTTAACTCTTACTCTGGCCTAATAGCTAAGGTCTTAACTCTTACTCTGGCCTAATGGTTAAGGTCTTAACTCTTACTCTGGCCTAATAGCTAAGGTCGTAACTCTTACTCTGGCCTAATAGCTAAGGTCTTAGACTCCTACACTGGCCTAATGGTTAAGGTCTTAACTCTTACTCTGGCCTGATAAGCAAGGTCTTAACTCTTACTCTGGCCTACTGGTTAAGGTCTTAACTCTTACTCTGGCCTAATGGGCAAGGTCTTAGACTCTTACTCTGGCCTAATGGTTAAGGTCTTAACTTTTACTCTGGCCTACTGGTTAAGGTCTTAACTCTTACTCTGGCCTAATAGGTAAGGTCTTAGACTCTTACTCTGGCCTAGTGGTTAAGGTCTTAACTTTTACTCTGGCCTACTGGTTAAGGTCTTAACTCTTACTCAGGCCCAATAGCTAAGGTCTTAGACTTGTACTCTGGCCCACTGGTTAAGGTCTTAACTCTTACTCTGGCCTACTGGTTAAGGTCTTAACTCTTACTCTGGCCTAATAGCTAAGGTATTAGACTCGTACTCTGGCCTAATGGTTAAGGTCTTAACTCTTACTCTGGCCTAATAGCTAAGGTCTTGACTCTTACTCTGGCCTAATAGCTAAGGTCTTAGACTCAGACTCTGGCCTAATGGTTAAGGTCTTAACTCTTACTCTGGCCTAATAGCTAAGGTCTTAGACTCAGACTATGGCCTACAGGTTAAGGTCTTAACTCTTACTCTGGCCTACTGGTTAAGGTCTTAACTCTTACTCTGGCCTAATAGCTAAGGTCTTAGACTCGTACTCTGGCCTAATGGTTAAGGTCTTAACTCTTACTCTGACATACTGGTTAAGGTCTTAACTCTTACTCTGGTCTAATAGCTAAGGACTTAGACTCGTACTATGGCCTACAGGTTAAGGTCTTAACTCGTACTCTGGCCTAATAGCTAAGGTCTTAACTCGTACTCTGGCCTAATAGCTAAGGTCTTAACTCTTACTCTGGCCTAATAGCTAAGGTCTTAACTCTTACTCTGGCCTAATAGCTAAGGTCTTAGACTCGTACTCTGGACTAATAGCTAAGGTATTAGACTCGTACTCTGGCCTAATGGTTAAAGTCTTAACTCTTACTCTGGCCTAATAGCTAAGGTCTTAGACTCGTACTCTGGCCTAATGATTAAGGTCTTAACTCTTACTCTGGCCTAATAGCTAAGGTCTTAGACTCGTACTCTGGCCTAATAGCTAAGTTCTTAGACTCGTAATCTGGCCTACTGGTTAAGGTCTTAACTCTTACTCTGGCCTACTGGTTAGGGTCTTAACTCTTACTCTGGCCTAATAGCTAAGGTCTTAGACTCGTACTATGGCCTACATGTTAAGGTCTTAACTCTTACTCTGGCCTAATAGCTAAGGTCTTAGACTCGTACTATGGCCTACAGGTTAAGGTCTTAACTCTTACTCTGGCCCAATAGCTAAGGTCTTAACTCTTACTCTGGCCTAATAGCTAAGGTCTTAGACTCGTATTCTGGCCTACTGGTTAAGGTCTTAACTCTTACTCTGGCCTAATAGCTAAGGTCTTAGACTCGTATTCTGGCCTACTGGTTAAGGTCTTAACTCTTACTCCGGCCTACTGGTTAAGGTCTTAACTCTTACTCTGGCCTAATGGTTAAGGTCTTAACTCTTACTCTGGCCTAATAGCTAAGGTCTTAACTCTTACTCTGGCCTAATAGCTAAGGCCTTAGACTCGTACTCTGGCCTAATGGTTAAGGTCTTAACCCTTACTCTGGCCTAATAGCTAAGGTCTTAGACTCGTACTCTGGCCTAATAGTTAAGGTCTTAACTCTTACTATGGCCTACTGGTTAAGGTCTTAACTCTTACTCTGGCCTAATAGCTAAGGTCTTAGACTCGTACTCTGGCCTACTGGTTAAGGTCTTAACTCTTACTCTGGCCTAATAGCTAAGGTCTTAGACTCTTACTCTGGCCTAATGGTTAAGGTCTTAACTCTTACTCTGGCCTAATAGCTAAGGTCTTAGACTCGCACTCTTGCCTAATGGTTAAGATCTTAACTCTTACTCTGGCCTAATAGCTAAGGTCTTAGACTCGAACTCTGGCCTAATGGTTAAGGTCTTAACTCTTACTCTGGCCTAATAGCTAAGGTCTTAGACTCGTACTATGGCCTACAGGTTAAGGTCTTAACTCTTACTCTGGCCTACTGGTTAAGGTCTTAACTCTTACTCTGGCCTGATATCTAAGGTCTTAGACTCGTACTCTGGCCTAATGGTTAAGGTCTTAACTCTTACTCTGGCATACTGGTTAAGGTCTTAACTCTTACTCTGGCCTAATAGCTAAGGTCTTAACTCGTACTCTGGCCTAATAGCTAGGGTCTTAACTCTTACTCTGGCCTAATAGCTATGGTCTTAACTCGTACTCTGGCCTAATAGCTAAGGTCTTAACTCGTACTCTGGCCTAATAGCTAAGGTCTTAACTCGTACTCTGGCCTAATAGCTAGGGTCTTAACTCTTACTCTGGCCTAATAGCTAAGGTCTTAACTCTTACTCTGGCCTAATAGCTAAGGTATTAGACTCGTACTCTGGCCTAATGGTTAAGGTCTTAACTCTTACTCTGGCCTAATAGCTAAGGTCTTAGACTCGTACTCTGGCCTAATGATTAAGGTCTTAACTCTTACTCTGGCCTAATAGCTAAGGTCTTAGACTCGTACTCTGGCCTAATAGCTAAGGTCTTAGACTCGTAATCTGGCCTACTGGTTAAGATCTTAACTCTTACTCTGGCCTAATAGCTAAGGTCTTTGACTCGTACTATGGCCTACATGTTAAGGTCTTAACTCTTACTCTGGCCTAATAGCTAAGGTCTTAGACTCATGCTATGGCCTACAGGTTAAGGTCTTAACTCTTACTCTGGCCCAATAGCTAAGGTCTTAACTCTTAATCTGGCCTAATAGCTAAGGTCTTAACTCTTACTCTGACCTAATAGCTAAGGTCTTAGACTCGCACTCTAGCCTACTGGTTAAGGTCTTAACTCTTATTCTGGCCTAATAGCTAAGGTCTTAGACTCGTATTCTGGCCTACTGGTTAAGGTCTTAACTCTTACTCTGGCTTAATAGCTAAGGTCTTAACTCTTACTCTGGCCTACTGGTTAAGGTCTTAACTCTTACTCTGGCCTAATGGTTAAGGTCTTAACTCTTACTCTGGCCTAAAAGCTAAGGTCTTAACTCATAATCTCTGGCCTAATGGGCAAGGTCTTAGACTCTTACTCTGGCCTAATGGTTAAGGTCTTAACTTTTACTCTGGCCTACTGGTTAAGGTCTTAACTCTTACTCTGGCCTAATAGGTAAGGTCTTAGACTCTTACTCTGGCCTAATAGGTAAGGTCTTAGACTCTTACTCTGGCCTAGTGGTTAAGGTCTTAACTTTTACTCTGGCCTACTGGTTAAGGTCTTAACTCTTACTCTGGCCCAATAGCTAAGGTCTTAGACTCGTACTCTGGCCCACTGGTTAAGGTCTTAACTCTTACTCTGGCCTACTGGTTAAGGTCTTAACTCTTACTCTGGCCTAATAGCTAAGGTATTAGACTCGTACTCTGGCCTAATGGTTAAGGTCTTAACTCTTACTCTGGCCTAATAGCTAAGGTCTTGACTCTTACTCTGGCCTAATAGCTAAGGTCTTAGTCTCGTACTCTGGCCTAATGGTTAAGGTTTTAACTCTTACTCTGGCCTAATAGCTAAGGTCTTAGTCTCGTACTCTGGCCTACAGGTTAAGGTCTTAACTCGTACTCTGGCCTAATAGCTAAGGTCTTAACTCGTACTCTGGCCTAATAGCTAAGGTCTTAACTCTTACTCTGGCCTAATAGCTAAGGTCTTAACTCTTACTCTGGCCTAATAGCTAAGGTCTTAGACTCGTACTCTGGACTAATAGCTAAGGTATTAGACTCGTACTCTGGCCTAATGGTTAAAGTCTTAACTCTTACTCTGGCCTAATGATTAAGGTCTTAACTCTTACTCTGGCCTAATAGCTAAGGTCTTAGACTTGTACTCTGGCCTAATAGCTAAGGTCTTAGACTCATAATCTGGCCTACTGGTTATGGTCTTAACTCTTACTATGGCCTACATGTTAAGGTCTTAACTCTTACTCTGGCCTAATAGCTAAGGTCTTAGACTCGTACTATGGCCTACAGGTTAAGGTCTTAACTCTTACTCTGGCCCAATAGCTAAGGTCTTAACTCTTAATCTGGCCTAATAGCTAAAATCTTAACTCTTACTCTGGCCTAATAGCTAAGGTCTTAGACTCGTACTCTGGCCTACTGGTTAAGGTCTTAACTCTTACTCTGGCCTAATAGCTAAGGTCTTAGACTCGTATTCTGGCCTACTGGTTAAGATCTTAACTCTTACTCTGGCCTACTGGTTAAGGTCTTAACTCTTACTCTGGCCTAATGGTTAAGGTCTTAACTCTTACTCTGGCCTAATAGCTAAGGTCTTAACTCTTACTCTGGCCTAATAGCTAAGGCCTTAGACTCGTACTCTGGCCTAATGGTTAAGGTCTTAACCCTTACTCTGGCCTAATAGCTAAGGTCTTAGACTCGTACTCTGGCCTAATGGTTAAGGTCTTAACTCTTACTATGGCCTACTGGTTAAGGTCTTAACTCTTACTCTGGCCTAATAGCTAAGGTCTTAGACTCGTACTCTGGCCTACTGGTTAAGGTCTTATCTCTTACTCTGGCCTAATAGCTAAGGTCTTAGACTCTTACTCTGGCCTAATGGTTAAGGTCTTAACTCTTACTCTGGCCTAATAGCTAAGGTCTTAGACTCGTACTCTGGCCTAATGGTTAAGATCTCAACTCTTACTCTGGCCTAATAGCTAAGGTCTTGACTCTTACTCTGGCCTAATAGCTAAGGTCTTAGTCTCGTACTCTGGCCTAATGTTTAAGGTCTTAACTCTTACTCTGGCCTAATAGCTAAGGTCTTAGACTCGTACTCTGGCCTAATGGTTAAGGTCTTAACTCTTACTCTGGCCTAATAGCTAAGGTCTTAGACTCGTACTATGGCCTACAGGTTAAGGTCTTAACTCTTACTCTGGCCTACTGGTTAAGGTCTTAACTCTTACTCTGGCCTGATAGCTAAGGTCTTAGACTCGTACTCTGGCCTAATGGTTAAGGTCTTAACTCTTACTCTGGCATACTGGTTAAGGTCTTAACTCTTACTCTGGCCTAATAACTAAGGTCTTAGACTCGTACTATGGCCTACAGGTTAAGGTCTTAACTCGTACTCTGGCCTAATAGCTAAGGTCTTAACTCGTACTCTGGCCTAATAGCTAGGGTCTTAACTCTTACTCTGGCCTAATAGCTAAGGTCTTAACTCTTACTCTGGCCTAATAGCTAAGGTCTTAAACTAGTACTATGGCCTACATGTTAAGGTCTTAACTCTTACTCTGGCCAAATAGCTAAGGTCTTAGACTCGTACTATGGCCTACAGGTTAAGGTCTTAACTCTTACTCTGGCCCAATAGCTAAGGTCTTAACTCTTAATCTGGCCTAATAGCTAAGGTCTTAACTCTTACTCTGGCCTAATAGCTAAGGTCTTAGACTCGTACTCTGGCCTACTGGTTAAGGTCTTAACTCTTACTCTGGCCTAATAGCTAAGGTCTTAGACTCGTATTCTGGCCTACTGGTTAAGATCTTAACTCTTACTCTGGCCTACTGGTTAAGGTCTTAACTCTTACTCTGGCCTAATGGTTAAGGTCTTAACTCTTACTCTGGCCTAATAGCTAAGGTCTTAACTCTTACTCTGGCCTAATAGCTAAGGCCTTAGACTCGTACTCTGGCCTAATGGTTAAGGTCTTAACCCTTACTCCGGCCTAATAGCTAAGGTCTTAGACTCGTACTCTGGCCTAATGGTTAAGGTCTTAACTCTTACTATGGCCTACTGGTTAAGGTCTTAACTCTTACTCTGGCCTAATAGCTAAGGTCTTAGACTCGTACTCTGGCCTACTGGTTAAGGTCTTAACTCTAACTCTGGCCTAATAGCTAAGGTCTTAGACTCTTACTCTGGCCTAATGGTTAAGGTCTTAACTCTTACTCTGGCCTAATAGCTAAGGTCTTAGACTCGTACTCTGGCCTAATGGTTAAGATCTTAACTCTTACTCTGGCCTAATAGCTAAGGTCTTGACTCTTACTCTGGCCTAATAGCTAAGGTCTTAGTCTCGTACTCTGGCCTAATAGCTAAGGTCTTAACTCGTACTCTGGCCTAATAGCTAAGGTCTTAACTCTTACTCTGGCCTAATAGCTAAGGTCTTAACTCTTACTCTGGCCTAATAGCTAAGGTCTTAGACTCGTACTCTGGACTAATAGCTAAGGTATTAGACTCGTACTCTGGCCTAATGGTTAAAGTCTTAACTCTTACTCTGGCCTAATGATTAAGGTCTTAACTCTTACTCTGGCCTAATAGCTAAGGTCTTAGACTTGTACTCTGGCCTAATAGCTAAGGTCTTAGACTCATAATCTAACCTACTGGTTATGGTCTTAACTCTTACTCTGGCCTACTGGTTAGGGTCTTAACTCTTACTCTGGCCTAATAGCTAAGGTCTTAAACTCGTACTATGGCCTACATGTTAAGGTCTTAACTCTTACTCTGGCCTAATAGCTAAGGTCTTAGACTCGTACTCTGGCCTACTGGTTAAGGTCTTAACTCTTACTCTGGCCTAATAGCTAAGGTCTTAGACTCGTATTCTGGCCTACTGGTTAAGATCTTAACTCTTACTCTGGCCTACTGGTTAAGGTCTTAACTCTTACTCTGGCCTAATAGCTAAGGTCTTAACTCTTACTCTGGCCTAATAGCTAAGGCCTTAGACTCGTACTCTGGCCTAATGGTTAAGGTCTTAACCCTTACTCTGGCCTAATAGCTAAGGTCTTAGACTCGTACTCTGGCCTAATGGTTAAGGTCTTAACTCTTACTCTGGCCTAATAGCTAAGGTCTTAGACTCGTACTCTGGCCTAATGGTTAAGATCTTAACTCTTACTCTGGCCTAATAGCTAAGGTCTTGACTCTTACTCTGGCCTAATAGCTAAGGTCTTAGTCTCGTACTCTGGCCTAATGTTTAAGGTCTTAACTCTTACTCTGGCCTAATAGCTAAGGTCTTAGACTCGTACTCTGGCCTAATGGTTAAGGTCTTAACTCTTACTCTGGCCTAATAGCTAAGGTCTTAGACTCGTACTATGGCCTACAGGTTAAGGTCTTAACTCTTACTCTGGCCTACTGGTTAAGGTCTTAACTCTTACTCTGGCCTGATAGCTAAGGTCTTAGACTCGTACTCTGGCCTAATGGTTAAGGTCTTAACTCTTACTCTGGCATACTGGTTAAGGTCTTAACTCTTACTCTGGCCTAATAACTCAGGTCTTAGACTCGTACTATGGCCTACAGGTTAAGGTCTTAACTCGTACTCTGGCCTAATAGCTAAGGTCTTAACTCGTACTCTGGCCTAATAGCTAGGGTCTTAACTCTTACTCTGGCCTAATAGCTAAGGTCTTAACTCTTACTCTGGCCTAATAGCTAAGGTCTTAAACTCGTACTATGGCCTACATGTTAAGGTCTTAACTCTTACTCTGGCCTAATAGCTAAGGTCTTAGACTCGTACTATGGCCTACAGGTTAAGGTCTTAACTCTTACTCTGGCCCAATAGCTAAGGTCTTAACTCTTAATCTGGCCTAATAGCTAAGGTCTTAACTCTTACTCTGGCCTAATAGCTAAGGTCTTAGACTCGTACTCTGGCCTACTGGTTAAGGTCTTAACTCTTACTCTGGCCTAATAGCTAAGGTCTTAGACTCGTATTCTGGCCTACTGGTTAAGATCTTAACTCTTACTCTGGCCTACTGGTTAAGGTCTTAACTCTTACTCTGGCCTAATGGTTAAGGTCTTAACTCTTACTCTGGCCTAATAGCTAAGGTCTTAACTCTTACTCTGGCCTAATAGCTAAGGCCTTAGACTCGTACTCTGGCCTAATGGTTAAGGTCTTAACCCTTACTCTGGCCTAATAGCTAAGGTCTTAGACTCGTACTCTGGCCTAATGGTTAAGGTCTTAACTCTTACTCTGGCCTAATAGCTAAGGTCTTAGACTCGTACTCTGGCCTAATGGTTAAGATCTTAACTCTTACTCTGGCCTAATAGCTAAGGTCTTGACTCTTACTCTGGCCTAATAGCTAAGGTCTTAGTCTCGTACTCTGGCCTAATGTTTAAGGTCTTAACTCTTACTCTGGCCTAATAGCTAAGGTCTTAGACTCGTACTCTGGCCTAATGGTTAAGGTCTTAACTCTTACTCTGGCCTAATAGCTAAGGTCTTAGACTCGTACTATGGCCTACAGGTTAAGGTCTTAACTCTTACTCTGGCCTACTGGTTAAGGTCTTAACTCTTACTCTGGCCTGATAGCTAAGGTCTTAGACTCGTACTCTGGCCTAATGGTTAAGGTCTTAACTCTTACTCTGGCATACTGGTTAAGGTCTTAACTCTTACTCTGGCCTAATAACTAAGGTCTTAGACTCGTACTATGGCCTACAGGTTAAGGTCTTAACTCGTACTCTGGCCTAATAGCTAAGGTCTTAACTCGTACTCTGGCCTAATAGCTAGGGTCTTAACTCTTACTCTGGCCTAATAGCTAAGGTCTTAACTCTTACTCTGGCCTAATAGCTAAGGTCTTAAACTCGTACTATGGCCTACATGTTAAGGTCTTAACTCTTACTCTGGCCTAATAGCTAAGGTCTTAGACTCGTACTATGGCCTACAGGTTAAGGTCTTAACTCTTACTCTGGCCCAATAGCTAAGGTCTTAACTCTTAATCTGGCCTAATAGCTAAGGTCTTAACTCTTACTCTGGCCTAATAGCTAAGGTCTTAGACTCGTACTCTGGCCTACTGGTTAAGGTCTTAACTCTTACTCTGGCCTAATAGCTAAGGTCTTAGACTCGTATTCTGGCCTACTGGTTAAGATCTTAACTCTTACTCTGGCCTACTGGTTAAGGTCTTAACTCTTACTCTGGCCTAATGGTTAAGGTCTTAACTCTTACTCTGGCCTAATAGCTAAGGTCTTAACTCTTACTCTGGCCTAATAGCTAAGGCCTTAGACTCGTACTCTGGCCTAATGGTTAAGGTCTTAACCCTTACTCTGGCCTAATAGCTAAGGTCTTAGACTCGTACTCTGGCCTAATGGTTAAGGTCTTAACTCTTACTATGGCCTACTGGTTAAGGTCTTAACTCTTACTCTGGCCTAATAGCTAAGGTCTTAGACTCGTACTCTGGCCTACTGGTTAAGGTCTTAACTCTTACTCTGGCCTAATAGCTAAGGTCTTAGACTCTTACTCTGGCCTAATGGTTAAGGTCTTAACTCTTACTCTGGCCTAATAGCTAAGGTCTTAGACTCATACTCTGGCCTAATGGTTAAGATCTTAACTCTTACTCTGGCCTAATAGCTAAGGTCTTGACTCTTACTCTGGCCTAATAGCTAAGGTCTTAGTCTCGTACTCTGGCCTAATGTTTAAGGTCTTAACTCTTACTCTGGCCTAATAGCTAAGGTCTTAGACTCGTACTCTGGCCTAATGGTTAAGGTCTTAACTCTTACTCTGGCCTAATAGCTAAGGTCTTAGACTCGTATTCTGGCCTACTGGTTAAGATCTTAACTCTTACTCTGGCCTACTGGTTAAGGTCTTAGACTCGTACTCTGGCCTACTGGTTAAGGTCTTAACTCTTACTCTGGCCTAATAGCTATGGTCTTAACTCGTACTCTGGCCTAATAGCTAAGGTCTTAACTCGTACTCTGGCCTAATAGCTAAGGTCTTAACTCGTACTCTGGCCTAATAGCTAGGGTCTTAACTCTTACTCTGGCCTAATAGCTAAGGTCTTAACTCTTACTCTGGCCTAATAGCTAAGGTATTAGACTCGTACTCTGGCCTAATGGTTAAGGTCTTAACTCTTACTCTGGCCTAATAGCTAAGGTCTTAGACTCATACTCTGGCCTAATGATTAAGGTCTTAACTCTTACTCTGGCCTAATAGCTAAGGTCTTAGACTCGTACTCTGGCCTAATAGCTAAGGTCTTAGACTCGTAATCTGGCCTACTGGTTAAGATCTTAACTCTTACTCTGGCCTAATAGCTAAGGTCTTTGACTCGTACTATGGCCTACATGTTAAGGTCTTAACTCTTACTCTGGCCTAATAGCTAAGGTCTTAGACTCATGCTATGGCCTACAGGTTAAGGTCTTAACTCTTACTCTGGCCCAATAGCTAAGGTCTTAACTCTTAATCTGGCCTAATAGCTAAGGTCTTAACTCTTACTCTGACCTGATAGCTAAGGTCTTAGACTCGCACTCTAGCCTACTGGTTAAGGTCTTAACTCTTATTCTGGCCTAATAGCTAAGGTCTTAGACTCGTTTTCTGGCCTACTGGTTAAGGTCTTAACTCTTACTCTGGCTTAATAGCTAAGGTCTTAACTCTTACTCTGGCCTACTGGTTAAGGTCTTAACTCTTACTCTGGCCTAATGGTTAAGGTCTTAACTCTTACTCTGGCCTAAAAGCTAAGGTCTTAACTCATAATCTCTGGCCTAATGGGCAAGGTCTTAGACTCTTACTCTGGCCTAATGGTTAAGGTCTTAACTTTTACTCTGGCCTACTGGTTAAGGTCTTAACTCTTACTCTGGCCTAATAGGTAAGGTCTTAGACTCTTACTCTGGCCTAATAGGTAAGGTCTTAGACTCTTACTCTGGCCTAGTGGTTAAGGTCTTAACTTTTACTCTGGCCTACTGGTTAAGGTCTTAACTCTTACTCTGGCCCAATAGCTAAGGTCTTAGACTCGTACTCTGGCCCACTGGTTAAGGTCTTAACTCTTACTCTGGCCTACTGGTTAAGGTCTTAACTCTTACTCTGGCCTAATAGCTAAGGTATTAGACTCGTACTCTGGCCTAATGGTTAAGGTCTTAACTCTTACTCTGGCCTAATAGCTAAGGTCTTGACTCTTACTCTGGCCTAATAGCTAAGGTCTTAGTCTCGTACTCTGGCCTAATGGTTAAGGTCTTAACTCTTACTCTGGCCTAATAGCTAAGGTCTTAGTCTCGTACTCTGGCCTACAGGTTAAGGTCTTAACTCGTACTCTGGCCTAATAGCTAAGGTCTTAACTCGTACTCTGGCCTAATAGCTAAGGTCTTAACTCTTACTCTGGCCTAATAGCTAAGGTCTTAACTCTTACTCTGGCCTAATAGCTAAGGTCTTAGACTCGTACTCTGGACTAATAGCTAAGGTATTAGACTCGTACTCTGGCCTAATGGTTAAAGTCTTAACTCTTACTCTGGCCTAATGATTAAGGTCTTAACTCTTACTCTGGCCTAATAGCTAAGGTCTTAGACTTGTACTCTGGCCTAATAGCTAAGGTCTTAGACTCATAATCTGGCCTACTGGTTATGGTCTTAACTCTTACTATGGCCTACATGTTAAGGTCTTAACTCTTACTCTGGCCTAATAGCTAAGGTCTTAGACTCGTACTATGGCCTACAGGTTAAGGTCTTAACTCTTACTCTGGCCCAATAGCTAAGGTCTTAACTCTTAATCTGGCCTAATAGCTAAGGTCTTAACTCTTACTCTGGCCTAATAGCTAAGGTCTTAGACTCGTACTCTGGCCTACTGGTTAAGGTCTTAACTCTTACTCTGGCCTAATAGCTAAGGTCTTAGACTCGTATTCTGGCCTACTGGTTAAGATCTTAACTCTTACTCTGGCCTACTGGTTAAGGTCTTAACTCTTACTCTGGCCTAATGGTTAAGGTCTTAACTCTTACTCTGGCCTAATAGCTAAGGTCTTAACTCTTACTCTGGCCTAATAGCTAAGGCCTTAGACTCGTACTCTGGCCTAATGGTTAAGGTCTTAACCCTTACTCTGGCCTAATAGCTAAGGTCTTAGACTCGTACTCTGGCCTAATGGTTAAGGTCTTAACTCTTACTATGGCCTACTGGTTAAGGTCTTAACTCTTACTCTGGCCTAATAGCTAAGGTCTTAGACTCGTACTCTGGCCTACTGGTTAAGGTCTTATCTCTTACTCTGGCCTAATAGCTAAGGTCTTAGACTCTTACTCTGGCCTAATGGTTAAGGTCTTAACTCTTACTCTGGCCTAATAGCTAAGGTCTTAGACTCGTACTCTGGCCTAATGGTTAAGATCTCAACTCTTACTCTGGCCTAATAGCTAAGGTCTTGACTCTTACTCTGGCCTAATAGCTAAGGTCTTAGTCTCGTACTCTGGCCTAATGTTTAAGGTCTTAACTCTTACTCTGGCCTAATAGCTAAGGTCTTAGACTCGTACTCTGGCCTAATGGTTAAGGTCTTAACTCTTACTCTGGCCTAATAGCTAAGGTCTTAGACTCGTACTATGGCCTACAGGTTAAGGTCTTAACTCTTACTCTGGCCTACTGGTTAAGGTCTTAACGCTTACTCTGGCCTGATAGCTAAGGTCTTAGACTCGTACTCTGGCCTAATGGTTAAGGTCTTAACTCTTACTCTGGCATACTGGTTAAGGTCTTAACTCTTACTCTGGCCTAATAACTAAGGTCTTAGACTCGTACTATGGCCTACAGGTTAAGGTCTTAACTCGTACTCTGGCCTAATAGCTAAGGTCTTAACTCGTACTCTGGCCTAATAGCTAGGGTCTTAACTCTTACTCTGGCCTAATAGCTAAGGTCTTAACTCTTACTCTGGCCTAATAGCTAAGGTCTTAAACTCCTACTATGGCCTACATGTTAAGGTCTTAACTCTTACTCTGGCCTAATAGCTAAGGTCTTAGACTCGTACTATGGCCTACAGGTTAAAGTCTTAACTCTTACTCTGGCCCAATAGCTAAGGTCTTAACTCTTAATCTGGCCTAATAGCTAAGGTCTTAACTCTTACTCTGGCCTAATAGCTAAGGTCTTAGACTCGTACTCTGGCCTACTGGTTAAGGTCTTAACTCTTACTCTGGCCTAATAGCTAAGGTCTTAGACTCGTATTCTGGCCTACTGGTTAAGATCTTAACTCTTACTCTGGCCTACTGGTTAAGGTCTTAACTCTTACTCTGGCCTAATGGTTAAGGTCTTAACTCTTACTCTGGCCTAATAGCTAAGGTCTTAACTCTTACTCTGGCCTAATAGCTAAGGCCTTAGACTCGTACTCTGGCCTAATGGTTAAGGTCTTAACCCTTACTCTGGCCTAATAGCTAAGGTCTTAGACTCGTACTCTGGCCTAATGGTTAAGGTCTTAACTCTTACTATGGCCTACTGGTTAAGGTCTTAACTCTTACTCTGGCCTAATAGCTAAGGTCTTAGACTCGTACTCTGGCCTACTGGTTAAGGTCTTAACTCTTACTCTGGCCTAATAGCTAAGGTCTTAGACTCTTACTCTGGCCTAATGGTTAAGGTCTTAACTCTTACTCTGGCCTAATAGCTAAGGTCTTAGACTCGTACTCTGGCCTAATGGTTAAGATCTTAACTCTTACTCTGGCCTAATAGCTAAGGTCTTGACTCTTACTCTGGCCTAATAGCTAAGGTCTTAGTCTCGTACTCTGGCCTAATAGCTAAGGTCTTAACTCGTACTCTGGCCTAATAGCTAAGGTCTTAACTCTTACTCTGGCCTAATAGCTAAGGTCTTAACTCTTACTCTGGCCTAATAGCTAAGGTCTTAGACTCGTACTCTGGACTAATAGCTAAGGTATTAGACTCGTACTCTGGCCTAATGGTTAAAGTCTTAACTCTTACTCTGGCCTAATGATTAAGGTCTTAACTCTTACTCTGGCCTAATAGCTAAGGTCTTAGACTTGTACTCTGGCCCAATAGCTAAGGTCTTAGGCTCATAATCTGGCCTACTGGTTATGGTCTTAACTCTTACTCTGGCCTACTGGTTAGGGTCTTAACTCTTACTCTGGCCTAATAGCTAAGGTCTTAAACTCGTACTATGGCCTACATGTTAAGGTCTTAACTCTTACTCTGGCCTAATAGCTAAGGTCTTAGACTCGTACTATGGCCTACAGGTTAAGGTCTTAACTCTTACTCTGGCCCAATAGCTAAGGTCTTAACTCTTAATCTGGCCTAATAGCTAAGGTCTTAACTCTTACTCTGGCCTAATAGCTAAGGTCTTAGACTCGTACTCTGGCCTACTGGTTAAGGTCTTAACTCTTACTCTGGCCTAATAGCTAAGGTCTTAGACTCGTATTCTGGCCTACTGGTTAAGATCTTAACTCTTACTCTGGCCTACTGGTTAAGGTCTTAACTCTTACTCTGGCCTAATGGTTAAGGTCTTAACTCTTACTCTGGCCTAATAGCTAAGGTCTTAACTCTTACTCTGGCCTAATAGCTAAGGCCTTAGACTCGTACTCTGGCCTAATGGTTAAGGTCTTAACCCTTACTCTGGCCTAATAGCTAAGGTCTTAGACTCGTACTCTGGCCTAATGGATAAGGTCTTAACTCTTACTATGGCCTACTGGTTAAGGTCTTAACTCTTACTCTGGCCTAATAGCTAAGGTCTTAGACTCGTACTCTGGCCTACTGGTTAAGGTCTTAACTCTTACTCTGGCCTAATAGCTAAGGTCTTAGACTCTTACTCTGGCCTAATGGTTAAGGTCTTAACTCTTACTCTGGCCTAATAGCTAAGGTCTTAGACTCGTACTCTGGCCTAATGGTTAAGATCTTAACTCTTACTCTGGCCTAATAGCTAAGGTCTTGACTCTTACTCGGGCCTAATAGCTAAGGTCTTAGTCTCGTACTCTGGCCTAATGTTTAAGGTCTTAACTCTTACTCTGGCCTAATAGCTAAGGTCTTAGACTCGTACTCTGGCCTAATGGTTAAGGTCTTAACTCTTACTCTGGCCTAATAGCTAAGGTCTTAGACTCGTACTATGGCCTACAGGTTAAGGTCTTAACTCTTACTCTGGCCTACTGGTTAAGGTCTTAACTCTTACTCTGGCCTGATAGCTAAGGTCTTAGACTCGTACTCTGGCCTAGTGGTTAAGGTCTTAACTCTTACTCTGGCATACTGGTTAAGGTCTTAACTCTTACTCTGGCCTAATAACTAAGGTCTTAGACTCGTACTATGGCCTACAGGTTAAGGTCTTAACTCGTACTCTGGCCTAATAGCTAAGGTCTTAACTCGTACTCTGGCCTAATAGCTAGGGTCTTAACTCTTACTCTGGCCTAATAGCTAAGGTCTTAACTCTTACTCTGGCCTAATAGCTAAGGTCTTAAACTCGTACTATGGCCTACAAGTTAAGGTCTTAACTCTTACTCTGGCCTAATAGCTAAGGTCTTAGACTCGTACTATGGCCTACAGGTTAAGGTCTTAACTCTTACTCTGGCCCAATAGCTAAGGTCTTAACTCTTAATCTGGCCTAATAGCTAAGGTCTTAACTCTTACTCTGGCCTAATAGCTAAGGTCTTAGACTCGTACTCTGGCCTACTGGTTAAGGTCTTAACTCTTACTCTGGCCTAATAGCTAAGGTCTTAGACTCGTATTCTGGCCTACTGGTTAAGATCTTAACTCTTACTCTGGCCTACTGGTTAAGGTCTTAACTCTTACTCTGGCCTAATGGTTAAGGTCTTAACTCTTACTCTGGCCTAATAGCTAAGGTCTTAACTCTTACTCTGGCCTAATAGCTAAGGCCTTAGACTCGTACTCTGGCCTAATGGTTAAGGTCTTAACCCTTACTCTGGCCTAATAGCTAAGGTCTTAGACTCGTACTCTGGCCTAATGGTTAAGGTCTTAACTCTTACTATGGCCTACTGGTTAAGGTCTTAACTCTTACTCTGGCCTAATAGCTAAGGTCTTAGACTCGTACTCTGGCCTACTGGTTAAGGTCTTAACTCTTACTCTGGCCTAATAGCTAAGGTCTTAGACTCTTACTCTGGCCTAATGGTTAAGGTCTTAACTCTTACTCTGGCCTAATAGCTAAGGTCTTAGACTCGTACTCTGGCCTAATGGTTAAGATCTTAACTCTTACTCTGGCCTAATAGCTAAGGTCTTGACTCTTACTCTGGCCTAATAGCTAAGGTCTTAGTCTCGTACTCTGGCCTAATGTTTAAGGTCTTAACTCTTACTCTGGCCTAATAGCTAAGGTCTTAGACTCATACTCTGGCCTAATGGTTAAGGTCTTAACTCTTACTCTGGCCTAATAGCTAAGGTCCTAGACTCGTACTATGGCCTACAGGTTAAGGTCTTAACTCTTACTCTGGCCTACTGGTTAAGGTCTTAACTCTTACTCTGGCCTGATAGCTAAGGTCTTAGACTCGTACTCTGGCCTAATGGTTAAGGTCTTAACTCTTACTCTGGCATACTGGTTAAGGTCTTAACTCTTACTCTGGCCTAATAACTAAGGTCTTAGACTCGTACTATGGCCTACGGGTTAAGGTCTTAACTCGTACTCTGGCCTAATAGCTAAGGTCTTAACTCGTACTCTGGCCTAATAGCTAGGGTCTTAACTCTTACTCTGGCCTAATAGCTAAGGTCTTAACTCTTACTTTGGCCTAATAGCTAAGGTCTTAGACTCGTACTCTGGCCTAATAGCTAAGGTATTAGACTCGTACTCTGGCCTAATGGTTAAGGTCTTAACTCTTACTCTGGCCTAATAGCTAAGGTCTTAGACTCGTACTCTGGCCTAATGATTAAGGTCTTAACTCTTACTCTGGCCTAATAGCTAAGGTCTTAGACTCGTACTCTGGCCTAATAGCTAAGGTCTTAGACTCGTAATCTGGCCTACTGGTTAAGGTCTTAACTCTTACTCTGGCCTAATAGCTAAGGTCTTTGACTCGTACTATGGCCTACATGTTAAGGTCTTAACTCTTACTCTGGCCTAATAGCTAAGGTCTTACAATCGTACTATGGCCTACAGGTTAAGGTCTTAACTCTTACTCTGGCCCAATAGCTAAGGTCTTAACTCTTAATCTGGCCTAATAGCTAAGGTCTTAACTCTTACTCTGACCTAATAGCTAAGGTCTTAGACTCGTACTCTGGCCTACTGGTTAAGGTCTTCACTCTTACTCTTGCCTAATAGCTAAGGTCTTAGACTCGTATTCTGGCCTACTGGTTAAGGTCTTAACTCTTACTCTGGCTTAATAGCTAAGGTCTTAACTCTTACTCTGGCCTACTGGTTAAGGTCTTAACTCTTACTCTGGCCTACTGGTTAAGGTCTTAACTCTTACTCTGGCCTAATGGTTAAGGTCTTAACTCTTACTCTGGCCTAAAAGCTAAGGTCTTAACTCTTACTCTGGCCTAATAGCTAAGGTCTTAGACTCGTACTCTGGCCTAATGGTTAAGGTCTTAACTCTTACTCAGGCCTAATAGCTAAGGTCTTAGACTCATACTCTGGCCTAATGGTTAAGGTCTTAACTCTTACTCTGGCCTACTGGTAAAGGTCTTAACTCTTACTCTGGCGTAATAGCTAATGTCTTAGACTCGTACTCTGGCCTAATGGTTAAGGTCTTGACTCTTACTATGGCCTACTTAAGTGCTTAACTCTTACCCTGGCCTTATAGCTAAGGTCTTAGACTCATACTATGGCCTACTGGTTAAGGTCCTAACTCTTACTCTGGCCTACTGGTTAAGGTCTGAACTCTTACTCTGGCCTACTGGTTAAGGTCTTAACTCTTACTCTGGCCTACAGGTTAAGGTCTTAACTCCTATTCTGGCCTACTGGTTAAGGTCTTAACTCTTACTCTTGCCTAATAGCTTAGGTTATAACTCTTACTCTTGCATAATAGCTAAGGTCTTAACTCTTACTCTGGCCTAATAGCTAAGGTCATAGACTCGTACTCTGGCCTAATGGTTAAGGTCTTAACTCTTACTCTGGCCTACTGGTTAAGGTCTTAACTCTAACTCTGGCCTAATAGCTAAGGTCTTAGACTCGTACTCTGGTCTAATGGTTAAGGTCTTAACTCTTACTCTGGCCTAATAGGTAAGGTCTTAGACTCGTACTCTGGCCTAATGGTTAAGGTCTTAACTCTTACTCTTGCCTAATAGCTAAGGTCTTAACTCTTACTCTGGCCTAATAGCTAAGGTCTTAGACTTGTACTATGGCCTAATAGCCAAGGTCTTAGACTCGTTCTCTGGCCTAATGGTTAAGGTCTTAACTCTTACTCTGGCCTACTGGTTAAGGTCTTAACTCTTACTCTGGCCTAATAGCTAAGGTCTTAACTCTTACTCTGGCCTAATAGCTAAGGTCTTAGACTTGTACTCTGGCCTAATGGTTAAGGTCTTAACTCTTACTCTGGCCTACTGGTTAAAGTATTAACTCTTACTCTGGCCTACTGGTTAAGGTTTTAACTCTTACTCTTGCCTAATAGCTAAGGCCTTAGACTCTTACTCTGGCCTAATGATTAAGGTCTTAACTCTTACTCTGGCCTAATAGCTAAGGACTTAACTCTCACTCTGGCCTAATAGCTAAGGCCTTAGACTCGTTTTAGGCCTCATGGTGAAGGTCTTAACTCTTACTCTGGCCTACTGGTTAAGGTCTTAACTCTTACTCTGGCCTAATAGCTAAGGTCTTAGACTCGTACTCTGGCCTACAGGTTAAGGTCTTAACTCTTACTCTGGCCTAATCGCTAAGGTCTTAACTCTTACTCTGGCATAATGGTTAAGGTCTTAACTCTTACTCTGGCCTAATAGTTAAGGTCTTAACTCTTACTCTGGCCTAATAGCTAAGGTCTTAGACTCGTACACTGGCCTACTGGTTAAGGTCTTAACACTTACTCTGACCTAATAGCTAAGGTCTTAGACTCTTACTCTGGCCTAATAGCTAAGGTCTTAACTCTTACTCTGGCCTAATAGTTAAGGTCTTAACTCTTACTCTGGCCTGATAGCTAAGGTCTTAGACTCGTACTCTGGCCTAATGGTTAAGGTCTTAACTCTTACTCTGGCCTAATAGCTAAGGTCTTAGACTCGTATTCTGGCCTACTGGTTAAGGTCTTAACTCTTACTCTGGCCTAATGGTTAAGGTCTTAACTCTTACTCTGGAATACTGGTTAAGGTCTTAACTCTTACTCTGGCCTAATAGCTAAGGTATTAGACTCGTACTATGGCCTACAGGTTAAGGTCTTAACTCGTACTCTGGCCTAATAGCTAAGGTCTTAACTCGTACTCTGGCCTAATAGCTAAGGTCTTAACTCTTACTCTGGCCTAATAGTTAAGGTCTTAACTCTTACTCTGGCCTAATAGCTAAGGTCTTAGACTTGTACTCTGGCCTAATAGCTAAGGTCTTAGACTCGTACTCTGGCCTAATGGTTAAGGTCTTAACTCTTACTCTGGCCTACTGGTTAAGGTCTTAACTCTTACTCTGGCCTAATAGCTAAGGTCTTAGACTCGTACTCTGGCCTACTGGTTAAGGTCTTAACTCTTACTCTGGCCGACTTAAGTGCTTAACTCTTACTCTGGCCTTATAGCTAAGGTCTTAGACTCGTACTATGGCCTACTGGTTAAGGTCTTAACTCTTACTCTGGACTACTGGTTAAGATCTTAACTCTTACTCTGGCCTAATAGCTAAGGTCTTAGACTCGTACTATGGCCTACTGGTTAAGGTCTTATTTCTTACTCTGGCCTAATGGTTAAGGTCTTAACTCTTACTCTGGCCTACAGGTTAAGGTCTTAACTCTTACTCTGGCCTGCTGGTTAAGGTCTTAACCCTTACACTTGCCTAATAGCTTAGGTTGTAACACTTACTCTGGCATAATAGCTAAGGTCTTAACTCTTACTCTGGCCTAATAGCTAAGGTCTTAGACTCGTACTCTGGCCTAATGGTTAAGGTCTTAACTCTTACTCTGGCCTAATGGTTAAGGTCTTAACTCTTACTCTGGCCTACAGGTTAAGGTCTTAACTCTTTCTCTGGCCTACTGGTTAAGGTCTTAACTCTTACTCTTGCCTAATAGCTTAGGTTGTAACTGTTACTCTGGTATAATAGCTAAGGTCTTAACTCTTACTCTGGCCTAATAGCTAAGGTCTTAGACTCGTACTCTGGCCTAATGGTTAAGGTCTTAACTCTCACTCTGGCCTACTGGTTAAGGTCTTAACTCTTACTCTGGCTTAATAGCTAAGGTCTTAGACTCGTACTCTGGCCTAATGGTTACGGTCTTAACTCTTACTCTGGCCTAATAGGTAAGGTCTTAGACTCATACTCAGGCCTAATGGTTAAGGTCTTAACTCTTACTCTGGCCTAATAGCTAAGGTCTTAACTCTTACTCTGGCCTAATAGCTAAGGTCTTAGACTCGTACTATGGCCTAATAGCCAAGGTCTTAGACTCTTACTCTGGCCTACTGGTTAAGGTCTTAACTCTTACTCTGGCCTAATAGCTAAGGTCTTAACTCTTACTCTGGCCTAATAGCTAAGGTCTTAGACTCGTACTTGGGCCTAATGGTTAAGGTCTTAACTCTTACTCTCGCCTACTGGTTAAGGTCTTAACTCTTACTCTGGCCTACTGGTTAAGGTTTTAACTCTTACTCTGGCCTAATAGCTAAGGCCTTAGATTCTTACTCTGGCCTAATGATTAAGGTCTTAACTCTTACTCTGGCCTAATAGCTAAGGTCTTAACTCTTACTCTGGCCTAATAGCTAAGGCCTTAGACTCGTTTTAGGCCTAATGGTTAAGGTCTTAACTCTTACTCTGGCCTACTGGTTAAGGTTTTAACTCTTACTCTGGCCTACTGGTTAAGGTCTTAACTCTTACTCTGGCCTAATAGCTAAGGTCTTAGACTCGTACTCTGGCCTAATAGCTAAGGTCTTAACTCCTACTCTGGCCTAATAGCTAAGGTCTTAGACTCGTACTATGGCCTACAGGTTAAGGTCTTAACTCTTACTCTGGCCTAATAGCTAAGGTCTTAACTCTTACTCTGGCCTAATGGTTAAGGTCTTAACTCTTACTCTGGCCTAATAGCTAAGGTCTTAACTCTTACTCTGGCCTAATAGCTAAGGTCTTAAACTCGTCTCGTACACTGCCCTAATGGATAAGGTCTTAACTCTTACTCTAGCCTAATAGCCAAGGTCTTAACTCTTACTCTGGCCTACTGGTTAAGGTCTTAGACTCTTACTCTGGCCTAATGGTTAAGGTCTTAACTTTTACTCTGGCCTACTGGTTAAGGTCTTAACTCTTACTCTGGCCTAATAGCTAAGGTCTTAACTCTTACTCTGGCCTAATAGCTAAGGCCTTAGACTCGTACCATGGCCTAATGGTTAAGGTCTTAACTCTTACTCTGGCCTAATGGTTAAGGTCTTAACTCTTACTCTGGCCTAATAGCTAAGGTCTTAACTCTTACTCTGGCCTAATAGCTAAGGCCTTAGACTCGTACCATGGCCTAATGGTTAAGGTCTTAACTCTTACTCTGGCCTACTGGTTAAGGTCTTAACTCTTACTCTGGCCTACTGGTTAAGGTCTTAACTCTTACTCTGGCCTAATAGCTACGGTCTTAGACTCGTACTCTGGTCTATAAGCTAAAATCTTAACTCTTACTCTGGCCTAATAGCTAAGGTCTTAGACTTGTACTATGGCCTACATGTTAAGGTCTTAACTCTTACTCTGGCCTAATAGCTAAGGTCTTAACTCTTACTCTGACCTAATGGTTAAGGTCTTAACTCTTACTCTGGCCTAATAGCTAAGGTCGTAACTCTTACTCTGGCCTAATAGCTAAGGTCTTAGACTCGTACACTGGCCTAATGGTTAAGGTCTTAACTCTTACTCTGGCCTGATAAGCAAGGTCTTAACTCTTACTCTGGCCTACTGGTTAAGGTCTTAACTCTTACTCTGGCCTAATGGGCAAGGTCTTAGACTCTTACTCTGGCCTAATGGTTAAGGTCTTAACTTTTACTCTGGCCTACTGGTTAAGGTCTTAACTCTTACTCTGGCCTAATAGGTAAGGTCTTAGACTCTTACTCTGGCCTAGTGGTTAAGGTCTTAACTTTTACTCTGGCCTACTGGTTAAGGTCTTAACTCTTACTCAGGCCCAATAGCTAAGGTCTTAGACTCGTACTCTGGCCCACTGGTTAAGGTCTTAACTCTTACTCTGGCCTACTGGTTAAGGTCTTAACTCTTACTCTGGCCTAATATCTAAGGTATTAGACTCGTACTCTGGCCTAATGGTTAAGGTCTTAACTCTTACTCTGGCCTAATAGCTAAGGTCTTGACTCTTACTCTGGCCTAATAGCTAAGGTCTTAGTCTCGTACTCTGGCCTAATGGTTAAGGTCTTAACTTTTACTCTGGCCTATTGGTTAAGGTCTTAACTCTTACTCTGGCCTAATAGCTAAGGTCTTAGACTCGTACTCTGGCCTAATGGTTAAGGTCTTAACTCTCACTCTGGCCTACTGGTTAAGGTCTTAACTCTTACTCTGGCTTAATAGCTAAGGTCTTAGACTCGTACTCTGGCCTAATGGTTACGGTCTTAACTCTTACTCTGGCCTAATAGGTAAGGTCTTAGACTCATACTCAGGCCTAATGGTTAAGGTCTTAACTCTTACTCTGGCCTAATAGCTAAGGTCTTAACTCTTACTCTGGCCTAATAGCTAAGGTCTTAGACTCGTACTATGGCCTAATAGCCAAGGTCTTAGACTCTTACTCTGGCCTACTGGTTAAGGTCTTAACTCTTACTCTGGCCTAATAGCTAAGGTCTTAACTCTTACTCTGGCCTAATAGCTAAGGTCTTAGACTCGTACTTGGGCCTAATGGTTAAGGTCTTAACTCTTACTCTCGCCTACTGGTTAAGGTCTTAACTCTTACTCTGGCCTACTGGTTAAGGTTTTAACTCTTACTCTGGCCTAATAGCTAAGGCCTTAGATTCTTACTCTGGCCTAATGATTAAGGTCTTAACTCTTACTCTGGCCTAATAGCTAAGGTCTTAACTCTTACTCTGGCCTAATAGCTAAGGCCTTAGACTCGTTTTAGGCCTAATGGTTAAGGTCTTAACTCTTACTCTGGCCTACTGGTTAAGGTTTTAACTCTTACTCTGGCCTACTGGTTAAGGTCTTAACTCTTACTCTGGCCTAATAGCTAAGGTCTTAGACTCGTACTCTGGCCTAATAGCTAAGGTCTTAACTCCTACTCTGGCCTAATAGCTAAGGTCTTAGACTCGTACTATGGCCTACAGGTTAAGGTCTTAACTCTTACTCTGGCCTAATAGCTAAGGTCTTAACTCTTACTCTGGCCTAATGGTTAAGGTCTTAACTCTTACTCTGGCCTAATAGCTAAGGTCTTAACTCTTACTCTGGCCTAATAGCTAAGGTCTTAAACTCGTCTCGTACACTGCCCTAATGGATAAGGTCTTAACTCTTACTCTAGCCTAATAGCCAAGGTCTTAACTCTTACTCTGGCCTACTGGTTAAGGTCTTAGACTCTTACTCTGGCCTAATGGTTAAGGTCTTAACTTTTACTCTGGCCTACTGGTTAAGGTCTTAACTCTTACTCTGGCCTAATAGCTAAGGTCTTAACTCTTACTCTGGCCTAATAGCTAAGGCTTTAGACTCGTACCATGGCCTAATGGTTAAGGTCTTAACTCTTACTCTGGCCTAATGGTTAAGGTCTTAACTCTTACTCTGGCCTAATAGCTAAGGTCTTAACTCTTACTCTGGCCTAATAGCTAAGGCCTTAGACTCGTACCATGGCCTAATGGTTAAGGTCTTAACTCTTACTCTGGCCTACTGGTTAAGGTCTTAACTCTTACTCTGGCCTACTGGTTAAGGTCTTAACTCTTACTCTGGCCTAATAGCTACGGTCTTAGACTCGTACTCTGGCCTAATAGCTAAAATCTTAACTCTTACTCTGGCCTAATAGCTAAGGTCTTAGACTTGTACTATGGCCTACATGTTAAGGTCTTAACTCTTACTCTGGCCTAATAGCTAAGGTCTTAACTCTTACTCTGACCTAATGGTTAAGGTCTTAACTCTTACTCTGGCCTAATAGCTAAGGTCGTAACTCTTACTCTGGCCTAATAGCTAAGGTCTTAGACTCGTACACTGGCCTAATGGTTAAGGTTTTAACTCTTACTCTGGCCTGATAAGCAAGGTCTTAACTCTTACTCTGGCCTACTGGTTAAGGTCTTAACTCTTACTCTGGCCTAATGGGCAAGGTCTTAGACTCTTACTCTGGCCTAATGGTTAAGGTCTTAACTTTTACTCTGGCCTACTGGTTAAGGTCTTAACTCTTACTCTGGCCTAATAGGTAAGGTCTTAGACTCTTACTCTGGCCTAGTGGTTAAGGTCTTAACTTTTACTCTGGCCTACTGGTTAAGGTCTTAACTCTTACTCAGGCCCAATAGCTAAGGTCTTAGACTCGTACTCTGGCCCACTGGTTAAGGTCTTAACTCTTACTCTGGCCTACTGGTTAAGGTCTTAACTCTTACTCTGGCCTAATATCTAAGGTATTAGACTCGTACTCTGGCCTAATGGTTAAGGTCTTAACTCTTACTCTGGCCTAATAGCTAAGGTCTTGACTCTTACTCTGGCCTAATAGCTAAGGTCTTAGTCTCGTACTCTGGCCTAATGGTTAAGGTCTTAACTTTTACTCTGGCCTATTGGTTAAGGTCTTAACTCTTACTCTGGCCTAATAGCTAAGGTCTTAACTCTTACTCTGGCCTAATAGCTAAGGCCTTAGACTCATACCATGGCCTAATGGTTAAGGTCTTAACTCTTACTCTGGCCTAATAGCTAAGGTCTTAACTCTTACTCTGGCCTAATAGGTAAGGTCTTAGACTCTTACACTGGCCTAGTGGTTAAGGTCTTAACTTTTACTCTGGCCTACTGGTTAAGGTCTTAACTCTTACTCAGGCCCAATAGCTAAGGTCTTAGACTCGTACTCTGACCTAATGGTTAAGGTCTTAACTCTTACTCTGGCCTAATAGCTAAGGTCTTGACTCTTACTGTGGCCTAATAGCTAAGGTCTTAGTCTCGTACTCTGGCCTAATGGTTAAGGTCTTAACTCTTACTCTGGCCTAATAGCTAAGGTCTTAGACTCAGACTATGGCCTACAGGTTAAGGTCTTAACTCTTACTCTGGCCTACTGGTTAAGGTCTTAACTCTTACTCTTGCCTAATAGCTAAGGTCTTAGACTTGTACTCTGGCCTAATGGTTAAGGTCTTAACTCTTACTCTGGCATACTGGTTAAGGTCTTAACTCTTACTCTGGTCTAATAGCTAAGGACTTAGACTCGTACTATGGCCTACAGGTTAAGGTCTTAACTCGTACTCTGGCCCAATAGCTAAGGTCTTAACTCGTACTCTGACCTAATAGCTAAGGTCTTAACTGTTACTCTTTCCTAATAGCTAAGGTCTTAACTCTTACTCTGGCCTAATAGCTAACGTCTTAGACTCGTACTCTGGACTAATAGCTAAGGTATTAGACTCGTACTCTGGCCTAATGGTTAAAGTCTTAACTCTTACTCTGGCCTAATAGCTAAGGTCTTAGACTCGTACTCTGGCCTAATGATTAAGGTCTTAACTCTTACTCTGGCCTAATAGCTAAGGTCTTAACTCTTACTCTGGCCTAATGGTTAAGGTCTTAACTCTTACTCTGGCCTAATAGCTAAGGTCGTAACTCTTACTCTCGCCTAATAGCTAAGGTCTTAGACTCGTACACTGGCCTAATGGTTAAGGTCTTAACTCTTACTCTGGCCTGATAAGCAAGGTCTTAACTCTTACTCTGGCCTACTGGTTAAGGTCTTAACTCTTACTCTGGCCTAATGGTTAAGGTCTTAACTTTTACACTGACCTACTGGTTAAGGTCTTAACTCTTACTCTGGCCTAATAGGTAAGGTCTTAGACTCTTACTCTGGCCTAGTGGTTAAGGTCTTAACTTTTACTCTGGCCTACTGGTTCAGGTCTTAACTCTTACTCAGGCCCAATAGCTAAGGTCTTAGACTCGTACTCTGGCCCACTGGTTAAGGTCTTAACTCTTACTCTGGCCTACTGGTTAAGGTCTTAACTCTTACTCTGGCCTAATAGCTAAGGTATTAGACTCATACTCTGGCCTAATGGTTAAGGTCTTAACTCTTACTCTGGCCTAATAGCTAAGGTCTTGACTCTTACTCTGGCCTAATAGCTAAGGTCTTAGTCTCGTACTCTGGCCTAATGGTTAAGGTCTTAACTCTTACTCTGGCCTAATAGCTAAGGTCTTAGACTCAGACTATGGCCTACAGGTTAAGGTCTTAACTCTTACTCTGGCCTAATAGCTAAGGTCTTAGACTCATACTATGGCCTAATGGTTAAGGTCTTAACTCTTACTCTGGCCTACTGGTTAAGGTCTTAACTCTTACTCTGGCGTAATAGCTAAGGTCTTAGACTCGTACTCTGGCCTAATGGTTAAGGTCTTAACTCTTACTCTGGCCTACTTAAGTGCTTAACTCTTACCCTGGCCTTATAGCTAAGGTCTTAGACTCATACTATGGCCTACTGGTTAAGGTCCTAACTCTTACTCTGGCCTACTGGTTAAGGTCTGAACTCTTACTCTGGCCTACTGGTTAAGGTCTTAACTCTTACTCTGGCCTACAGGTTAAGGTCTTAACTCTTACTCTGGCCTACTGGTTAAGGTCTTAACTCTTACTCTTGCCTAATAGCTTAGGTTGTAACTCTTACTCTTGCATAATAGCTAAGGTCTTAACTCTTACTCTGGCCTAATAGCTAAGGTCTTAGACTCGTACTCTGGCCTAATGGTTAAGGTCTTAACTCTTACTCTGGCCTACTGGTTAAGGTCTTAACTCTTACTCTGGCCTAATAGCTAAGGTCTTAGACTCGTACTCTGGCCTAATGGTTAAGGTCTTAACTCTTACTCTGGCCTAATAGGTAAGGTCTTAGACTCGTACTCTGGCCTAATGGTTAAGGTCTTAACTCTTACTCTTGCCTAATAGCTAAGGTCTTAACTCTTACTCTGGCCTAATAGCTAAGGTCTTAGACTTGTACTATGGCCTAATAGCCAAGGTCTTAGACTCGTACTCTGGCCTAATGGTTAAGGTCTTAACTCTTACTCTGGCCTACTGGTTAAGGTCTTAACTCTTACTCTGGCCTAATAGCTAAGGTCTTAACTCTTACTCTGGCCTAATAGCTAAGGTCTTAGACTTGTACTCTGGCCTAATGGTTAAGGTCTTAACTCTTACTCTGGCCTACTGGTTAAAGTATTAACTCTTACTCTGGCCTACTGGTTAAGGTTTTAACTCTTACTCTGGCCTAATAGCTAAGGCCTTAGACTCTTACTCTGGCCTAATGATTAAGGTCTTAACTCTTCCTCTGGCCTAATAGCTAAGGACTTAACTCTCACTCTGGCCTAACAGCTAAGGCCTTAGACTCGTTTTAGGCCTAATGGTTAAGGTCTTAACTCTTACTCTGGCCTACTGGTTAAGGTCTTAACTCTTACTCTGGCCTAATAGCTAAGGTCTTAGACTCTTACTCTGGCCTACAGGTTAAGGTCTTAACTCTTACTCTGGCCTAATAGCTAAGGTCTTAACTCTTACTCTGGCATAATGGTTAAGGTCTTAACTCTTACTCTGGCCTAATAGTTAAGGTCTTAACTCTTACTCTGGCCTAATAGCTAAGGTCTTAGACTCATACACTGGCCTACTGGTTAAGGTCTTAACACTTACTCTGACCTAATAGCTAAGGTCTTAGACTCTTACTCTGGCCTAATAGCTAAGGTCTTAACTCTTACTCTGGCCTAATAGTTAAGGTCTTAACTCTTACTCTGGCCTGATAGCTAAGGTCTTAGACTCGTACTCTGGCCTAATGGTTAAGGTCTTAACTCTTACTCTGGCCTAATAGCTAAGGTCTTAGACTCGTATTCTGGCCTTCTGGTTAAGGTCTTAACTCTTACTCTGGCCTAATGGTTAAGGTCTTAACTCTTACTCTGGCATACTGGTTAAGGTCTTAACTCTTACTCTGGCCTAATAGCTAAGGTCTTAGACTCGTACTATGGCCTACAGGTTAAGGTCTTAACTCGTACTCTGGCCTAAAAGCTAAGGTCTTAACTCGTACTCTGGCCTAATAGCTAAGGTCTTAACTCTTACTCTGGCCTAATAATTAAGGTCTTAACTCTTACTCTGGCCTAATAGCTAAGGTCTTAGACTTGTACTCTGGCCTAATAGCTAAGGTCTTAGACTCGTACTCTGGCCTAATGGTTAAGGTCTTAACTCTTACTCTGGCCTACTGGTTAAGGTCTTAACTCTTACTCTGGCCTAATAGCTAAGGTCTTAGACTCGTACTCTGGCCTAATAGCTAAGGTCTTAAACTCGTCTCGTACACTGGCCTAATGGATAAGGTCTTAACTCTTAATCTGGCCTAATAGCCAAGGTCTTAACTCTTACTCTGGCCTACTGGTTAAGGTCTTAGACTCTTACTCTGGCCTAATGGTTAAGGTCTTAACTTTTACTCTGGCCTACTGGTTAAGGTCTTAACTCTTACTCTGGCCTAATAGCTAAGGTCTTAACTCTTACTCTGGCCTAATAGCTAAGGCCTTAGACTCGTACCATGGCCTAATGGTTAAGGTCTTAACTCTTACTCTGGCCTAATGGTTAAGGTCTTAACTCTTACTCTGGCCTAATAGCTAAGGTCTTAACTCTTACTCTGGCCTAATAGCTAAGGCCTTAGACTCGTACCATGGCCTAATGGTTAAGGTCTTAACTCTTACTCTGGCCTACTGGTTAAGGTCTTAACTCTTACTCTGGCCTACTGGTTAAGGTCTTAACTCTTACTCTGGCCTAATAGCTACGGTCTTAGACTCGTACTCTGGCCTAATAGCTAAAATCTTAACTCTTACTCTGGCCTAATAGCTAAGGTCTTAGACTTGTACTATGGCCTACATGTTAAGGTCTTAACTCTTACTCTGGCCTAATAGCTAAGGTCTTAACTCTTACTCTGGCCTAATGGTTAAGGTCTTAACTCTTACTCTGGCCTAATAGCTAAGGTCGTAACTCTTACTCTGGCCTAATAGCTAAGGTCTTATACTCGTACACTGGCCTAATGGTTAAGGTCTTAACTCTTACTCTGGCCTGATAAGCAAGGTCTTAACTCTTACTCTGGCCTACTGGTTAAGGTCTTAACTCTTACTCTGGCCTAATGGGCAAGGTCTTAGACTCTTACTCTGGCCTAATGGTTAAGGTCTTAACTTTTACTCTGGCCTACTGGTTAAGGTCTTAACTCTTACTCTGGCCTAATAGGTAAGGTCTTAGACTCTTACTCTGGCCTAGTGGTTAAGGTCTTAACTTTTACTCTGGCCTACTGGTTAAGGTCTTAACTCTTACTCAGGCCCAATAGCTAAGGTCTTAGACTCGTACTCTGGCCCACTGGTTAAGGTCTTAACTCTTACTCTGGCCTACTGGTTAAGGTCTTAACTCTTACTCTGGCCTAATATCTAAGGTATTAGACTCGTACTCTGGCCTAATGGTTAAGGTCTTAACTCTTACTCTGGCCTAATAGCTAAGGTCTTGACTCTTACTCTGGCCTAATAGCTAAGGTCTTAGTCTCGTACTCTGGCCTAATGGTTAAGGTCTTAACTTTTACTCTGGCCTACTGGTTAAGGTCTTAACTCTTACTCTGGCCTAATAGCTAAGGTCGTAACTCTTACTCTGGCCTAATAGCTAAGGCCTTAGACTCGTACCATGGCCTAATGGTTAAGGTCTTAACTCTTACTCTGGCCTAATAGCTAAGGTCTTAACTCTTACTCTGGCCTAATGGTTAAGGTCTTAACTCTTACTCTGGCCTAATAGGTAAGGTCTTAGACTCTTACTCTGGCCTAGTGGTTAAGGTCTTAACTTTTACTCTGGCCTACTGGTTAAGGTCTTAACTCTTACTCAGGCCCAATAGCTAAGGTCTTAGACTCGTACTCTGGCCTAATGGTTAAGGTCTTAACTCTTACTCTGGCCTACTGGTTAAGGTCTTAACTCTTACTCTTGCCTAATAGCTAAGGTCTTAGACTTGTACTCTGGCCTAATGGTTAATGTCTTAACTCTTACTCTGGCATACTGGTTAAGGTCTTAACTCTTACTCTGGTCTAATGGCTAAGGACTTAGACTCCTACTATGGCCTACAGGTTAAGGTCTTAACTCGTACTCTGGCTTAATAGCTAAGGTCTTAACTCGTACTCTGGCCTAATAGCTAAGGTCTTAACTCTTACTCTTTCCTAATAGCTAAGGTCTTAACTCTTACTCTGGCCTAATAGCTAAGGTCTTAGACTCGTACTTTGGACTAATAGCTAAGGTATTAGACTCGTACTCTGGCCTAATGGTTAAAGTCTTAACTCTTACTCTGGCCTAATAGCTAAGGTCTTAGACTCGTACTCTGGCCTAATGATTAAGGTCTTAACTCTTACTCTGGCCTAATAGCTAAGGTCTTAACTCTTACTCTGGCCTAATGGTTAAGGTCTTAACTCTTACTCTGGCCTAATAGCTAAGGTCGTAACTCTTACTCTGGCCTAATAGCTAAGGTCTTAGACTCGTACACTGGCCTAATGGTTAAGGTCTTAACTCTTACTCTGGCCTGATAAGCAAGGTCTTAACTCTTACTCTGGCCTACTGGTTAAGGTCTTAACTCTTACTCTGGCCTAATGGGCAAGGTCTTAGACTCTTACTCTGGCCTAATGGTTAAGGTCTTAACTTTTACTCTGGCCTACTGGTTAAGGTCTTAACTCTTACTCTGGCCTAATAGGTAAGGTCTTAGACTCTTACTCTGGCCTAGTGGTTAAGGTCTTAACTTTTACTCTGGCCTACTGGTTAAGGTCTTAACTCTTACTCAGGCCCAATAGCTAAGGTCTTAGACTCGTACTCTGGCCCACTGGTTAAGGTCTTAACTCTTACTCTGGCCTACTGGTTAAGGTCTTAACTTTTACTCTGGCCTAATAGCTAAGGTATTAGACTCGTGCTCTGGCCTAATGGTTAAGGTCTTAACTCTTACTCTGGCCTAATAGCTAAGGTCTTGACTCTTACTCTGGCCTAATAGCTAAGGTATTAGACTCGTGCTCTGGCCTACAGGTTAAGGTCATAACTCTTACTCTGGCCTAATAGCTAAGGTCTTAGACTCATACTATGGCCTAATGGTTAAGGTCTTAACTCTTACTCTGGCCTACTGGTTAAGGTCTTAACTCTTACTCTGGCGTAATAGCTAAGGTCTTAGACTCGTACTCTGGCCTAATGGTTAAGGTCTTAACTCTTACTCTGGCCTACTTAAGTGCTTAACTCTTACCCTGGCATTATAGCTAAGGTCTTAGACTCATACTATGGCCTACTGGTTAAGGTCCTAACTCTTACTCTGGCCTACTGGTTAAGGTCTGAACTCTTACTCTGGCCTACTGGTTAAGGTCTTAACTCTTACTCTGGCCTACAGGTTAAGGTCTTAACTCTTACTCTGGCCTACTGGTTAAGGTCTTAACTCTTACTCTTGCCTAATAGCTTAGGTTGTAACTCTTACTCTTGCATAATAGCTAAGGTCTTAACTCTTACTCTGGCCTAATAGCTAAGGTCTTAGACTCGTACTCTGGCCTAATGGTTAAGGTCTTAACTCTTACTCTGGCCTACTGGTTAAGGTCTTAACTCTTACTCTGGCCTAATAGCTAAGGTCTTAGACTCGTACTCTGGCCTAATGGTTAAGGTCTTAACTCTTACTCTGGCCTAATAGGTAAGGTCTTAGATTCGTACTCTGGCCTAATGGTTAAGGTCTTAACTCTTACTCTTGCCTAATAGCTACGGTCTTAACTCTTACTCTGGCCTAATAGCTAAGGTCTTAGACTTGTACTATGGCCTAATAGCCAAGGTCTTAGACTCGTACTCTGGCCTAATGGTTAAGGTCTTAACTCTTACTCTGGCCTACTGGTTAAGGTCTTAACTCTTACTCTGGCCTAATAGCTAAGGTCTTAACTCTTACTCTGGCCTAATAGCTAAGGTCTTAGACTTGTACTCTGGCCTAATGGTTAAGGTCTTAACTCTTACTCTGGCCTACTGGTTAAAGTATTAACTCTTACTCTGGCCTACTGGTTAAGGTTTTAACTCTTACTCTGGCCTAATAGCTAAGGCCTTAGACTCTTACTCTGGCCTAATGATTAAGGTCTTAACTCTTACTCTGGCCTAATAGCTAAGGACTTAACTCTCACTCTGGCCTAACAGCTAAGGCCTTAGACTCGTTTTAGGCCTAATGGTTAAGGTCTTAACTCTTACTCTGGCCTACTGGTTAAGGTCTTAACTCTTACTCTGGCCTAATAGCTAAGGTCTTAGACTCTTACTCTGGCCTACAGGTTAAGGTCTTAACTCTTACTCTGGCCTAATAGCTAAGGTCTTAACTCTTACTCTGGCATAATGGTTAAGGTCTTAACTCTTACTCTGGCCTAATAGTTAAGGTCTTAACTCTTACTCTGGCCTAATAGCTAAGGTCTTAGACTCGTACACTTGCCTACTGGTTAAGGTCTTAACACTTACTCTGACCTAATAGCTAAGGTCTTAGACTCTTACTCTGGCCTAATAGCTAAGGTCTTAACTCTTACTCTGGCCTAATAGTTAAGGTCTTAACTCTTACTCTGGCCTGATAGCTAAGGTCTTAGACTCGTACTCTGGCCTAATGGTTAAGGTCTTAACTCTTACTCTGGCCTAATAGCTAAGGTCTTAGACTCGTATTCTGGCCTTCTGGTTAAGGTCTTAACTCTTACTCTGGCCTAATGGTTAAGGTCTTAACTCTTACTCTGGCATACTGGTTAAGGTCTTAACTCTTACTCTGGCCTAATAGCTAAGGTCTTAGACTCGTACTATGGCCTACAGGTTAAGGTCTTAACTCGTACTCTGGCCTAAAAGCTAAGGTCTTAATTCGTACTCTGGCCTAATAGCTAAGGTCTTAACTCTCACTCTGGCCTAATAATTAAGGTCTTAACTCTTACTCTGGCCTAATAGCTAAGGTCTTAGACTTGTACTCTGGCCTAATAGCTAAGGTCTTAGACTCGTACTCTGGCCTAATGGTTAAGGTCTTAACTCTTACTCTGGCCTACTGGTTAAGGTCTTAACTCTTACTCTGGCCTAATAGCTAAGGTCTTAGACTCGTACTCTGGCCTACTGGTTAAGGTCTTAACTCTTACTCTGGCCGACTTAAGTGCTTAACTCTTACTCTGGCCTTATAGCTAAGGTCTTAGACTCATACTATGGCCTACTGGTTAAGGTCTTAACTCTTACTCTGGACTACTGGTTAAGATCTTAACTCTTACTCTGGCCTAATAGCTAAGGTCTTAGACTCGTACTATGGCCTACTGGTTAAGGTCTTAACTCTTACTCTGGACCAATGGTTAAGGTCTTAACTCTTACTCTGGCCTACAGGTTAAGGTCTTAACTCTTCCTCTGGCCTACTGGTTAAGGTCTTAACTCTTACACTTGCCTAATAGCTTAGGTTGTAACACTTACTCTGGCATAATAGCTAAGGTCTTAACTCTTACTCTGGCCTAATAGCTAAGGTCTTAGACCCGTACTCTGGCCTAATGGTTAAGGTCTTAACTCTTACTCTGGCCTAATGGTTAAGGTCTTAACTCTTACTCTGGCCTACAGGTTAAGGTCTTAACTCTTTCTCTGGCCTACTGGTTAAGGTCTTAACTCTTACTCTTGCCTAATAGCTTAGGTTGTAACTGTTACTCTGGTATAATAGCTAAGGTCTTAACTCTTACTCTGGCCTAATAGCTAAGGTCTTAGACTCGTACTCTGGCCTAATGGTTAAGGTCTTAACTCTTACTCTGGCCTACTGGTTAAGGTCTTAACTCTTACTCTGGCTTAATAGCTAAGGTCTTAGACTCGTACTCTGGCATAATGGTTACGGTCTTAACTCTTACTCTGGCCTAATAGGTAAGGTCTTAGACTCATACTCAGGCCTAATGGTTAAGGTCTTAACTCTTACTCTGGCCTAATAGCTAAGGTCTTAACTCTTACTCTGGCCTAATAGCTAAGGTCTTAGACTCGTACTATGGCCTAATAGCCAAGGTCTTAGACTCTTACTCTGGCCTACTGGTTAAGGTCTTAACTCTTACTCTGGCCTAATAGCTAAGGTCTTAACTCTTACTCTGGCCTAATAGCTAAGGTCTTAGACTCGTACTCGGGCCTAATGGTTAAGGTCTTAACTCTTACTCTCGCCTACTGGTTAAGGTCTTAACTCTTACTCTGGCCTACTGGTTAAGGTTTTAACTCTTACTCTGGCCTAATAGCTAAGGCCGTAGACTCTTACTCTGGCCTAATGATTAAGGTCTTAACTCTTACTCTGGCCTAATAGCTAAGGTCTTAACTCTTACTCTGGCCTAATAGCTAAGGCCTTAGACTCGTTTTAGGCCTAATGGTTAAGGTCTTAACTCTTACTCTGGCCTACTGGTTAAGGTTTTAACTCTTACTCTGGCCTACTGGTTAAGGTCTTAACTCTTACTCTGGCCTAATAGCTAAGGTCTTAGACTCGTACTCTGGCCTAATAGCTAAGGTCTTAACTCTTACTCTGGCCTAATAGCTATGGTCTTAGACTCGTACTATGGCCTACAGATTAAGGTCTTACCTCTTACTCTGGCCTAATAGCTAAGGTATTAACTCTTACTCTGGCCTAATGGTTAAGGTCTTAACTCTTACTCTGGCCTAATAGCTAAGGTCTTAACTCTTACTCTGGCCTAATAGCTAAGGTCTTAAACTCGTCTCGTACACTGGCCTAATGGATAAGGTCTTAACTCTTACTCTGGCCTAATAGCCAAGGTCTTAACTCTTACTCTGGCCTACTGGTTAAGGTCTTAGACTCTTACTCTGGCCTAATGGTTAAGGCCTTAACTTTTACTCTGGCCTACTGGTTAAGGTCTTAACTCTTACTCTGGCCTAATAGCTAAGGTCTTAACTCTTACTCTGGCCTAATAGCTAAGGCCTTAGACTCGTACCATGGCCTAATGGTTAAGGTCTTAACTCTTACTCTGGCCTAATGGTTAAGGTCTTAACTCTTACTCTGGCCTAATAGCTAAGGTCTTAACTCTTACTCTGGCCTAATAGCTAAGGCCTTAGACTCGTACCATGGCCTAATGGTTAAGGTCTTAACTCTTACTCTGGCCTACTGGTTAAGGTCTTAACTCTTACTCTGGCCTACTGGTTAAGGTCTTAACTCTTACTCTTGCCTAATAGCTACGGTCTTAGACTCGTACTCTGGCCTAATAGCTAAAATCTTAACTCTTACTCTGGCCTAATAGCTAAGGTCTTAGACTTGTACTATGGCCTACATGTTAAGGTCTTAACTCTTACTCTGGCCTAATAGCTAAGGTCTTAACTCTTACTCTGGCCTAATGGTTAAGGTCTTAACTCTTACTCTGGCCTAATAGCTAAGGTCGTAACTCTTACTCTGGCCTAATAGCTAAGGTCTTATACTCGTACACTGGCCTAATGGTTAAGGTCTTAACTCTTACTCTGGCCTGATAAGCAAGGTCTTAACTCTTACTCTGGCCTACTGGTTAAGGTCTTAACTCTTACTCTGGCCTAATGGGCAAGGTCTTAGACTCTTACTCTGGCCTAATGGTTAAGGTCTTAACTTTTACTCTGGCCTACTGGTTAAGGTCTTAACTCTTACTCTGGCCTAATAGGTAAGGTCTTAGACTCTTACTCTGGCCTAGTGGTTAAGGTCTTAACTTTTACTCTGGCCTACTGGTTAAGGTCTTAACTCTTACTCAGGCCCAATAGCTAAGGTCTTAGACTCGTACTCTGGCCTAATGGTTAAGGTCTTAACTCTTACTCTGGCCTAATAGCTAAGGTCTTGACTTTAACTCTGGCCTAATAGCTAAGGTCTTAGTCTCGTACTCTGTCCTAATGGTTAAGGTCTTAACTCTTACTCTGGCCTAATAGCTAAGGTCTTAGACTCAGACTATGGCCTACAGGTTAAGGTCTTAACTCTTACTCTGGCATACTGGTTAAGGTCTTAACTCTTACTCTGGTCTAATAGCTAAGGACTTAGACTCGTACTATGGCCTACAGGTTAAGGTCTTAACTCATACTCTGGCCTAATAGCTAAGGTCTTAACTCGTACTCTGGCCTAATAGCTAAGGTCTTAACTCTTACTCTGGCCTAATAGCTAAGGTCTTAACTCTTACTCTGGCCTAATAGCTAAGGTCTTAGACTCGTACTCTGGACTAATAGCTAAGGTATTAGACTCGTACTCTGGCCTAATGGTTAAAGTCTTAACTCTTACTCTGGCCTAATAGCTAAGGTCTTAGACTTGTACTCTGGCCTAATGATTAAGGTCTTAACTCTTACTCTGGCCTAATAGCTAAGGTCTTAACTCTTACTCTGGCCTAATGGTTAAGGTCTTAACTCTTACTCTGGCCTAATAGCTAAGGTCGTAACTCTTACTCTGGCCTAATAGCTAAGGTCTTAGACTCGTACACTGGCCTAATGGTTAAGGTCTTAACTCTTACTCTAGCCTGATAAGCAAGGTCTTAACTCTTACTCTGGCCTACTGGTTAAGGTCTTAACTCTTACTCTGGCCTAATGGGCAAGCTCTTAGACTCTTACTCTGGCCTAATGGTTAAGGTCTTAACTTTTACTCTGGCCTACTGGTTAAGGTCTTAACTCTTACTCTGGCCTAATAGGTAAGGTCTTAGACTCTTACTCTGGCCTAGTGGTTAAGGTCTTAACTTTTACTCTGGCCTACTGGTTAAGGTCTTAACTCTTACTCAGGCCCAATAGCTAAGGTCTTAGACTCACACTCTGGCCCACTGGTTAAGGTCTTAACTCTTACTCTGGCCTACTAGTTAAGGTCTTAACTCTTACTCTGGCCTAATAGCTAAGGTATTAGACTCGTACTCTGGCCTAATGGTTAAGGTCTTAACTCTTACTCTGGCCTAATAGCTAAGGTCTTGACTCTTACTCTGGCCTAATAGCTAAGGTCTTAGTCTCGTACTCTGGCCTAATGGTTAAGGTCTTAACTCTTACTCTGGCCTAATAGCTAAGGTCTTAGACTCAGACTATGGCCTACAGGTTAAGGTCTTAACTCTTACTCTGGCCCACTGGTTAAGGTCTTAACTCTTACTCTGGCCTAATAGCTAAGGTCTTAGACTCGTACTCTGGCCTAATGGTTAAGGTCTTAACTCTTACTCTGACATACTGGTTAAGGTCTTAACTCTTACTCTGGTCTAATAGCTAAGGACTTAGACTCGTACTATGGCCTACAGGTTAAGGTCTTAACTCGTACTCTGGCCTAATAGCTAAGGTCTTAACTCGTACTCTGGCCTAATAGCTAAGGTCTTAACTCTTACTCTGGCCTAATAGCTAAGGTCTTAACTCTTACTCTGGCCTAATAGCTAAGGTCTTAGACTCGTACTCTGGACTAATAGCTAAGGTATTGGACTCGTACTCTGGCCTAATGGTTAAGGTCTTAACTCTTACTCTGGCCTAATAGCTAAGGTCTTGACTCTTACTCTGGCCTAATAGCTAAGGTCTTAGTCTCGTACTCTGTCCTAATGGTTAAGGTCTTAACTCTTACTCTGGCCTAATAGCTAAGGTCTTAGACTCAGACTATGGCCTACAGGTTAATGTCTTAACTCTTACTCTGGCATACTGGTTAAGGTCTTAACTCTTACTCTGGTCTAATAGCTAAGGACTTAGACTCGTACTATGGCCTACAGGTTAAGGTCTTAACTCATACTCTGGCCTAATAGCTAAGGTCTTAACTCGTACTCTGGCCTAATAGCTAAGGTCTTAACTCTTACTCTGGCCTAATAGCTAAGGTCTTAACTCTTACTCTGGCCTAATAGCTAAGGTCTTAGACTCGTACTCTGGACTAATAGCTAAGGTATTAGACTCGTACTCTGGCCTAATGGTTAAAGTCTTAACTCTTACTCTGGCCTAATAGCTAAGGTCTTAGACTCGTACTCTGGCCTAATGATTAAGGTCTTAACTCTTACTCTGGCCTAATAGCTAAGGTCTTAACTCTTACTCTGGCCTAATGGTTAAGGTCTTAACTCTTACTCTGGCCTAATAGCTAAGGTCGTAACTCTTACTCTGGCCTAATAGCTAAGGTCTTAGACTCGTACACTGGCCTAATGGTTAAGGTCTTAACTCTTACTCTAGCCTGATAAGCAAGGTCTTAACTCTTACTCTGGCCTACTGGTTAAGGTCTTAACTCTTACTCTGGCCTAATGGGCAAGCTCTTAGACTCTTACTCTGGCCTAATGGTTAAGGTCTTAACTTTTACTCTGGCCTACTGGTTAAGGTCTTAACTCTTACTCTGGCCTAATAGGTAAGGTCTTAGACTCTTACTCTGGCCTAGTGGTTAAGGTCTTAACTTTTACTCTGGCCTACTGGTTAAGGTCTTAACTCTTACTCAGGCCCAATAGCTAAGGTCTTAGACTCACACTCTGGCCCACTGGTTAAGGTCTTAACTCTTACTCTGGCCTACTGGTTAAGGTCTTAACTCTTACTCTGGCCTAATAGCTAAGGTATTAGACTCGTACTCTGGCCTAATGGTTAAGGTCTTAACTCTTACTCTGGCCTAATAGCTAAGGTCTTGACTCTTACTCTGGCCTAATAGTTAAGGTCTTAGTCTCGTACTCTGGCCTAATGGTTAAGGTCTTAACTCTTACTCTGGCCTAATAGCTAAGGTCTTAGACTCAGACTATGGCCTACAGGTTAAGGTCTTAACTCTTACTCTGGCCCACTGGTTAAGGTCTTAACTCTTACTCTGGCCTAATAGCTAAGGTCTTAGACTCGTACTCTGGCCTAATGGTTAAGGTCTTAACTCTTACTCTGACATACTGGTTAAGGTCTTAACTCTTACTCTGGTCTAATAGCTAAGGACTTAGACTCGTACTATGGCCTACAGGTTAAGGTCTTAACTCGTACTCTGGCCTAATAGCTAAGGTCTTAACTCGTACTCTGGCCTAATAGCTAAGGTCTTAACTCTTACTCTGGCCTAATAGCTAAGGTCTTAACTCTTACTCTGGCCTAATAGCTAAGGTCTTAGACTCGTACTCTGGACTAATAGCTAAGGTATTGGACTCGTACTCTGGCCTAATGGTTAAAGTCTTAACTCTTACTCTGGCCTAATAGCTAAGGTCTTAGACTCATACTCTGGCCTAATGATTAAGGTCTTAACTCTTACTCTGGCCTAATAGCTAAGGTCTTAGACTCGTACTCTGGCCTAATAGCTAAGTTCTTAGACTCGTAATCTGGCCTACTGGTTAAGGTCTTAACTCTTACTCTGGCCTACTGGTTAGGGTCTTAACTCTTACTCTGGCCTAATAGCTAAGGTCTTAGACTCGTACTATGGCCTACATGTTAAGGTCTTAACTCTTACTCTGGCCTAATAGCTAAGGTCTTAGACTCGTACTATGGCCTACAGGTTAAGGTCTTAACTCTTACTCTGGCCCAATAGCTAAGGTCTTAACTCTTACTCTGGCCTAATAGCTAAGGTCTTAGACTCGTATTCTGGCCTACTGGTTAAGGTCTTAACTCTTACTCTGGCCTACTGGTTAAGGTCTTAACTCTTACTCTGGCCTAATGGTTAAGGTCTTAACTTTTACTCTGGCCTAATAGCTAAGGTCTTAACTCTTACTCTGGCCTAATAGCTAAGGCCTTAGACTCGTACTCTGGCCTAATGGTTAAGGTCTTAACCCTTACTCTGGCCTAATAGCTAAGGTCTTAGACTCGTACTCTGGCCTAATAGTTAAGGTCTTAACTCTTACTATGGCCTACTGGTTAAGGTCTTAACTCTTACTCTGGCCTAATAGCTAAGGTCTTAGACTCGTACTCTGGCCTACTGGTTAAGGTCTTAACTCTTACTCTGGCCTAATAGCTAAGGTCTTAGACTCTTACTCTGGCCTAATGGTTAAGGTCTTAACTCTTACTCTGGCCTAATAGCTAAGGTCTTAGACTCGAACTCTGGCCTAATGGTTAAGATCTTAACTCTTACTCTGGCCTAATAGCTAAGGTCTTAGACTCGAACTCTGGCCTAATGGTTAAGGTCTTAACGCTTACTCTGGCCTAATAGCTAAGGTCTTAGACTCGTACTATGGCCTACAGGTTAAGGTCTTAACTCTTACTCTGGCCTACTGGTTAAGGTCTTAACTCTTACTCTGGCATACTGGTTAAGGTCTTAGACTCTTACTCTGGCCTTATGGTTAAGGTCTTAACTCTTACTCTGGCATACTGGTTAAGGTCTTAACTCTTACTCTGGCCTAATAGCTAAGGTCTTAACTCGTACTCTGGCCTAATAGCTAGGGTCTTAACTTTTACTCTGGCCTAATAGCTAAGGTCTTAACTCGTACTCTGGCCTAATAGCTAAGGTCTTAACTCGTAATCTGGCCTAATAGCTAAGGTCTTAACTCGTACTCTGGCCTAATAGCTAGGGTCTTAACTCTTACTCTGGCCTAATAGCTAAGGTCTTAACTCTTACTCTGGCCTTATAGCTACGGTATTAGACTCGTACTCTGGCCTAATGGTTAAGGTCTTAACTCTTACTCTGGCCTAATAGCTAAGGTCTTAGACTCGTACTCTGGCCTAATGATTAAGGTCTTAACTCTTACTCTGGCCTAATAGCTAAGGTCTTAGACTCGTACTCTGGCCTAATAGCTAAGGTCTTAGACTCGTAATCTGGCCTACTGGTTAAGATCTTAACTCTTACTCTGGCCTAATAGCTAAGGTCTTTGACTCGTACTATGGCCTACATGTTAAGGTCTTAACTCTTACTCTGGCCTAATAGCTAAGGTCTTAGACTCATGCTATGGCCTACAGGTTAAGGTCTTAACTCTTACTCTGGCCCAATAGCTAAGGTCTTAACTCTTAATCTGGCCTAATAGCTAAGGTCTTAACTCTTACTCTGACCTAATAGCTAAGGTCTTAGACTCGCACTCTGGCCTACTGGTTAAGGTCTTAACTCTTATTCTGGCCTAATAGCTAAGGTCTTAGACTCGTATTCTGGCCTACTGGTTAAGGTCTTAACTCTTACTCTGGCTTAATAGCTAAGGTCTTAACTCTTACTCTGGCCTACTGGTTAAGGTCTTAACTCTTACTCTGGCCTAATGGTTAAGGTCTTAACTCTTACTCTGGCCTAAATCTAAGGTCTTAACTCATAATCTCTGGCCTAATGGGCAAGGTCTTAGACTCTTACTCTGGCCTAATGGTTAAGGTCTTAACTTTTACTCTGGCCTACTGGTTAAGGTCTTAACTCTTACTCTGGCCTAATAGGTAAGGTCTTAGACTCTTACTCTGGCCTAATAGGTAAGGTCTTAGACTCTTACTCTGGCCTAGTGGTTAAGGTCTTAACTTTTACTCTGGCCTACTGGTTAAGGTCTTAACTCTTACTCTGGCCCAATAGCTAAGGTCTTAGACTCGTACTCTGGCCCACTGGTTAAGGTCTTAACTCTTACTCTGGCCTACTGGTTAAGGTCTTAACTCTTACTCTTCGCCTAATAGCTAAGGTATTAGACTCGTACTCTGGCCTAATGGTTAAGGTCTTAACTCTTACTCTGGCCTAATAGCTAAGGTCTTGACTCTTACTCTGGCCTAATAGCTAAGGTCTTAGTCTCGTACTCTGGCCTAATGGTTAAGGTCTTAACTCGTACTCTGGCCTAATAGCTAAGGTCTTAACTCGTACTCTGGCCTAATAGCTAAGGTCTTAACTCTTACTCTGGCCTAATAGCTAAGGTCTTAACTCTTACTCTGGCCTAATAGCTAAGGTCTTAGACTCGTACGCTGGACTAATAGCTAAGGTATTAGACTCGTACTCTGGCCTAATGGTTAAAGTCTTAACTCTTACTCTGGCCTAATGATTAAGGTCTTAACTCTTACTCTGGCCTAATAGCTAAGGTCTTAGACTTGTACTCTGGCCTAATAGCTAAGGTCTTAGACTCGTAATCTGGCCTACTGGTTATGGTCTTAACTCTTACTCTGGCCTACTGGTTAGGGTCTTAACTCTTACTCTGGCCTAATAGCTAAGGTCTTAAACTCGTACTATGGCCTACATGTTAAGGTCTTAACTCTTACTCTGGCCTAATAGCTAAGGTCTTAGACTCGTACTATGGCCTACAGGTTAAGGTTTTAACTCTTACTCTGGCCCAATAGCTAAGGTCTTAACTCTTAATCTGGCCTAATAGCTAAGGTCTTAACTCTTACTCTGGCCTAATAGCTAAGGTCTTAGACTCGTACTCTGGCCTACTGGTTAAGGTCTTAACTCTTACTCTGGCCTAATAGCTAAGGTCTTAGACTCGTATTCTGGCCTACTGGTTAAGATCTTAACTCTTACTCTGGCCTACTGGTTAAGGTCTTAACTCTTACTCTGGCCTAATGGTTAAGGTCTTAACTCTTACTCTGGCCTAATAGCTAAGGTCTTAACTCTTACTCTGGCCTAATAGCTAAGGCCTTAGACTCATACTCTGGCCTAATGGTTAAGGTCTTAACCCTTACTCTGGCCTAATAGCTAAGGTCTTAGACTCGTACTCTGGCCTAATGGTTAAGGTCTTAACTCTTACTATGGCCTACTGGTTAAGGTCTTAACTCTTACTCTGGCCTAATAGCTAAGGTCTTAGACTCGTACTCTGGCCTACTGGTTAAGGTCTTAACTCTTACTCTGGCCTAATAGCTAAGGTCTTAGACTCTTACTCTGGCCTAATGGTTAAGGTCTTAACTCTTACTCTGGCCTAATAGCTAAGGTCTTAGACTCGTACTCTGGCCTAATGGTTAAGATCTTAACTCTTACTCTGGCCTAATAGCTAAGGTCTTGACTCTTACTCTGGCCTAATAGCTAAGGTCTTAGTCTCGTACTCTGGCCTAATGTTTAAGGTCTTAACTCTTACTCTGGCCTAATAGCTAAGGTCTTAGACTCGTACTCTGGCCTAATGGTTAAGGTCTTAACTCTTACTCTGGCCTAATAGCTAAGGTCTTAGACTCGTACTATGGCCTACAGGTTAAGGTCTTAACTCTTACTCTGGCCTACTGGTTAAGGTCTTAACTCTTACTCTGGCCTGATAGCTAAGGTCTTAGACTCGTACTCTGGCCTAATGGTTAAGGTCTTAACTCTTACTCTGGCATACTGGTTAAGGTCTTAACTCTTACTCTGGCCTAATAACTAAGGTCTTAGACTCGTACTATGGCCTACAGGTTAAGGTCTTAACTCGTACTCTGGCCTAATAGCTAAGGTCTTAACTCGTACTCTGGCCTAATAGCTAGGGTCTTAACTCTTACTCTGGCCTAATAGCTAAGGTCTTAACTCTTACTCTGGCCTAATAGCTAAGGTCTTAGACTCGTACTCTGGCCTAATAGCTAAGGTATTAGACTCGTACTCTGGCCTAATGGTTAAGGTCTTAACTCTTACTCTGGCCTAATAGCTAAGGTATTAGACTCGTACTATGGCCTACAGGTTAAGGTCTTAACTCGTACTCTGGCCTAATAGCTAAGGTCTTAACTCGTACTCTGGCCTAATAGCTAGGGTCTTAACTCTTACTCTGGCCTAATAGCTAAGGTCTTAACTCTTACTCTGGCCTAATAGCTAAGGTCTTAGACTCGTACTCTGGCCTAATAGCTAAGGTATTAGACTCGTACTCTGGCCTAATGGTTAAGGTCTTAACTCTTACTCTGGCCTAATGATTAAGGTCTTAACTCTTACTCTGGCCTAATAGCTAAGGTCTTAGACTCGTACTCTGGCCTAATAGCTAAGGTCTTAGACTCGTAATCTGGCCTACTGGTTAAGGTCTTAACTCTTACTCTGGCCTAATAGCTAAGGTCTTTGACTCGTACTATGGCCTACATGTTAAGGTCTTAACTCTTACTCTGGCCTAATAGCTAAGGTCTTAGAATCGTACTATGGCCTACAGGTTAAGGTCTTAACTCTTACTCTGGCCCAATAGCTAAGGTCTTAACTCTTAATCTGGCCTAATAGCTAAGGTCTTAACTCTTACTCTGACCTAATAGCTAATGTCTTAGACTCGTACTCTGGCCTACTGGTTAAGGTCTTCACTCTTACTCTGGCCTAATAGCTAAGGTCTTAGACTCGTATTCTGGCCTACTGGTTAAGGTCTTAACTCTTACTCTGGCTTAATGGCTAAGGTCTTAACTCTTACTCTGGCCTACTGGTTAAGGTCTTAACTCTTACTCTGGCCTACTGGTTAAGGTCTTAACTCTTACTCTGGCCTAATGGTTAAGGTCTTAACTCTTACTCTGGCCTAAAAGCTAAGGTCTTAACTCTTACTCTGGCCTAATAGCTAAGGTCTTAGACTTGTACTCTGGCCTAATGGTTAAGGTCTTAACTCTTACTCAGGCCTAATAGCTAAGGTCTTAGACTCATACTCTGACCTAATGGTTAAGGTCTTAACTCTTACTCTGGCCTACTGGTTAAGGTCTTAACTCTTACTCTGGCGTAATAGCTAAGGTCTTAGACTCGTACTCTGGCCTAATGGTTAAGGTCTTGACTCTTACTATGGCCTACTTAAGTGCTTAACTCTTACCCTGGCCTTATAGCTAAGGTCTTAGACTCATACTATGGCCTACTGGTTAAGGTCCTAACTCTTACTCTGGCCTACTGGTTAAGGTCTGAACTCTTACTCTGGCCTACTGGTTAAGGTCTTAACTCTTACTCTGGCCTACAGGTTAAGGTCTTAACTCCTATTCTGGCCTACTGGTTAAGGTCTTAACTCTTACTCTTGCCTAATAGCTTAGGTTATAACTCTTACTCTTGCATAATAGCTAAGGTCTTAACTCTTACTCTGGCCTAATAGCTAAGGTCATAGACTCGTACTTTGGCCTAATGGTTAAGGTCTTAACTCTTACTCTGGCCTACTGGTTAAGGTCTTAACTCTTACTCTGGCCTAATAGCTAAGGTCTTAGACTTGTACTCTGGTCTAATGGTTAAGGTCTTAACTCTTACTCTGGCCTAATAGGTAAGGTCTTAGACTCGTACTCTGGCCTAATGGTTAAGGTCTTAACTCTTACTCTTGCCTAATAGCTAAGGTCTTAACTCTTACTCTGGCCTAATAGCTAAGGTCTTAGACTTGTACTATGGCCTAATAGCCAAGGTCTTAGACTCGTTCTCTGGCCTAATGGTTAAGGTCTTAACTCTTACTCTGGCCTACTGGTTAAGGTCTTAACTCTTACTCTGGCCTAATAGCTAAGGTCTTAACTCTTACTCTGGCCTAATAGCTAAGGTCTTAGACTTGTACTCTGGCCTAATGGTTAAGGTCTTAACTCTTACTCTGGCCTACTGGTTAAAGTATTAACTCTTACTCTGGCCTACTGGTTAAGGTTTTAACTCTTACTCTTGCCTAATAGCTAAGGCCTTAGACTCTTACTCTGGCCTAATGAATAAGGTCTTAACTCTTACTCTGGCCTAATAGCTAAGGACTTAACTCTCACTCTGGCCTAATAGCTAAGGCCTTAGACTCGTTTTAGGCCTCATGGTTAAGGTCTTAACTCTTACTCTGGCCTACTGGTTAAGGTCTTAACTCTTACTCTGGCCTAATAGCTAAGGTCTTAGACTCGTACTCTGGCCTACAGGTTAAGGTCTTAACTCTTACTCTGGCCTAATAGCTAAGGTCTTAACTCTTACTCTGGCATAATGGTTAAGGTCTTAACTCTTACTCTGGCCTAATAGTTAAGGTCTTAACTCTTACTCTGGCCTAATAGCTAAGGTCTTAGACTCGTACACTGGCCTACTGGTTAAGGTCTTAACTCTTACTCTGGCCTAATGGTTAAGGTCTTAGACTCTTACTCTGGCCTAATAGCTAAGGTCTTAACTCTTACTCTGGCCTAATAGTTAAGGTCTTAACTCTTACTCTGGCCTGATAGCTAAGGTCTTAGACTCGTACTCTGGCCTAATGGTTAAGGTCTTAACTCTTACTCTGGCCTAATAGCTAAGGTCTTAGACTCGTATTCTGGCCTACTGGTTAAGGTCTTAACTCTTACTCTGGCCTAATGGTTAAGGTCTTAACTCTTACTCTGGAATACTGGTTAAGGTCTTAACTCTTACTCTGGCCTAATAGCTAAGGTCTTAGACTCGTACTATGGCCTACAGGTTAAGGTCTTAACTCGTACTCTGGCCTAATAGCTAAGGTCTTAACTCGTACTCTGGCCTAATAGCTAAGGTCTTAACTCTTACTCTAGCCTAATAGTTAAGGTCTTAACTCTTACTCTGGCCTAATAGCTAAGGTCTTAGACTTGTACTCTGGCCTACTGGTTAAGGTCTTAACTCTTACTCTGGCCTAATGGGCAAGCTCTTAGACTCTTACTCTGGCCTAATGGTTAAGGTCTTAACTTTTACTCTGGCCTACTGGTTAAGGTCTTAACTCTTACTCTGGCCTAATAGGTAAGGTCTTAGACTCTTACTCTGGCCTAGTGGTTAAGGTCTTAACTTTTACTCTGGCCTACTGGTTAAGGTCTTAACTCTTACTCAGGCCCAATAGCTAAGGTCTTAGACTCGTACTCTGGCCCACTGGTTAAGGTCTTAACTCTTACTCTGGCCTACTGGTTAAGGTCTTAACTCTTACTCTGGCCTAATAGCTAAGGTATTAGACTCGTACTCTGGCCTAATGGTTAAGGTCTTAACTCTTACTCTGGCCTAATAGCTAAGGTCTTGACTCTTACTCTGGCCTAATAGCTAAGGTCTTAGTCTCGTACTCTGGCCTAATGGTTAAGGTCTTAACTCTTACTCTGGCCTAATAGCTAAGGTCTTAGACTCAGACTATGGCCTACAGGTTAAGGTCTTAACTCTTACTCTGGCCCACTGGTTAAGGTCTTAACTCTTACTCTGGCCTAATAGCTAAGGTCTTAGACTCGTACTCTGGCCTAATGGTTAAGGTCTTAACTCTTACTCTGACATACTGGTTAAGGTCTTAACTCTTACTCTGGTCTAATAGCTAAGGACTTAGACTCGTACTATGGCCTACAGGTTAAGGTCTTAACTCGTACTCTGGCCTAATAGCTAAGGTCTTAACTCGTACTCTGGCCTAATAGCTAAGGTCTTAACTCTTACTCTGGCCTAATAGCTAAGGTCTTAACTCTTACTCTGGCCTAATAGCTAAGGTCTTAGACTCGTACTCTGGACTAATAGCTAAGGTATTAGACTCGTACTCTGGCCTAATGGTTAAAGTCTTAACTCTTACTCTGGCCTAATAGCTAAGGTCTTAGACTCGTACTCTGGCCTAATGATTAAGGTCTTAACTCTTACTCTGGTCTAATAGCTAAGGTCTTAGACTCGTATTCTGGCCTAATAGCTAAGTTCTTAGACTCGTAATCTGGCCTACTGGTTAAGGTCTTAACTCTTACTCTGGCCTACTGGTTAGGGTCTTAACTCTTACTCTGGCCTAATAGCTAAGGTCTTAGACTCGTACTATGGCCTACATGTTAAGGTCTTAACTCTTACTCTGGCCTAATAGCTAAGGTCTTAGACTCGTACTATGGCCTACAGGTTAAGGTCTTAACTCTTACTCTGGCCCAATAGCTAAGGTCTTAACTCTTACTCTGGCCTAATAGCTAAGGTCTTAGACTCGTATTCTGGCCTACTGGTTAAGGTCTTAACTCTTACTCTGGCCTAATAGCTAAGGTCTTAGACTCGTATTCTGGCCTACTGGTTAAGGTCTTAACTCTTACTCTGGCCTACTGGTTAAGGTCTTAACTCTTACTCTGGCCTAATGGTTAAGGTCTTAACTCTTACTCTGGCCTAATAGCTAAGGTCTTAACTCTTACTCTGGCCTAATAGCTAAGGCCTTAGACTCGTACTCTGGCCTAATGGTTAAGGTCTTAACCCTTACTCTGGCCTAATAGCTAAGGTCTTAGACTCGTACTCTGGCCTAATAGTTAAGGTCTTAACTCTTACTATGGCCTACTGGTTAAGGTCTTAACTCTTACTCTGGCCTAATAGCTAAGGTCTTAGACTCGTACTCTGGCCTACTGGTTAAGGTCTTAACTCTTACTCTGGCCTAATAGCTAAGGTCTTAGACTCGTACTCTGGCCTAATGGTTAAGATCTTAACTCTTACTCTGGCCTAATAGCTAAGGTCTTAGACTCGAACTCTGGCCTAATGGTTAAGGTCTTAACTCTTACTCTGGCCTAATAGCTAAGGTCTTAGACTCGTACTATGGCCTACAGGTTAAGGTCTTAACTCTTACTCTGGCCTACTGGTTAAGGTCTTAACTTTTACTCTGGCCTGATATCTAAGGTCTTAGACTCGTACTCTGGCCTAATGGTTAAGGTTTTAACTCTTACTCTGGCATACTGGTTAAGGTCTTAACTCTTACTCTGGCCTAATAGCTAAGGTCTTAACTCGTACTCTGGCCTAATAGCTAGGGTCTTAACTCTTACTCTGGCCTAATAGCTAAGGTCTTAACTCGTACTCTGGCCTAATAGCTAAGGTCTTAACTCGTACTCTGGCCTAATAGCTAAGGTCTTAACTCGTACTCTGGCCTAATAGCTAGGGTCTTAACTCTTACTCTGGCCTAATAGCTAAGGTCTTAACTCTTACTCTGGCCTTATAGCTACGGTTTTAGACTCGTACTCTGGCCTAATGGTTAAGGTCTTAACTCTTACTCTGGCCTAATAGCTAAGGTCTTAGACTCGTACTCTGGCCTAATGATTAAGGTCTTAACTCTTACTCTGGCCTAATAGCTAAGGTCTTAGACTCGTACTCTGGCCTAATAGCTAAGGTCTTAGACTCGTAATCTGGCCTACTGGTTAAGATCTTAACTCTTACTCTGGCCTAATAGCTAAGGTCTTTGACTCGTACTATGGCCTACATGTTAAGGTCTTAACTCTTACTCTGGCCTAATAGCTAAGGTCTTAGACTCATGCTATGGCCTACAGGTTAAGGTCTTAACTCTTACTCTGGCTCAATAGCTAAGGTCTTAACTCTTAATCTGGCCTAATAGCTAAGGTCTTAACTCTTACTCTGACCTAATAGCTAAGGTCTTAGACTCGCACTCTGGCCTACTGGTTAAGGTCTTAACTCTTATTCTGGCCTAATAGCTAAGGTCTTAGACTCGTATTCTGGCCTACTGGTTAAGGTCTTAACTCTTACTCTGGCTTAATAGCTAAGGTCTTAACTCGTACTCTGGCCTAATAGCTAGGGTCTTAACTCTTACTCTGGCCTAATAGCTAAGGTCTTAACTCGTACTCTGGCCTAATAGCTAAGGTCTTAACTCGTACTCTGGCCTAATAGCTAAGGTCTTAACTCGTACTCTGGCCTAATAGCTAGGGTCTTAACTCTTACTCTGGCCTAATAGCTAAGGTCTTAACTCTTACTCTGGCCTTATAGCTACGGTTTTAGACTCGTACTCTGGCCTAATGGTTAAGGTCTTAACTCTTACTCTGGCCTAATAGCTAAGGTCTTAGACTCGTACTCTGGCCTAATGATTAAGGTCTTAACTCTTACTCTGGCCTAATAGCTAAGGTCTTAGACTCGTACTCTGGCCTAATAGCTAAGGTCTTAGACTCGTAATCTGGCCTACTGGTTAAGATCTTAACTCTTACTCTGGCCTAATAGCTAAGGTCTTTGACTCGTACTATGGCCTACATGTTAAGGTCTTAACTCTTACTCTGGCCTAATAGCTAAGGTCTTAGACTCATGCTATGGCCTACAGGTTAAGGTCTTAACTCTTACTCTGGCCCAATAGCTAAGGTCTTAACTCTTAATCTGGCCTAATAGCTAAGGTCTTAACTCTTACTCTGACCTAATAGCTAAGGTCTTAGACTCGCACTCTGGCCTACTGGTTAAGGTCTTAACTCTTATTCTGGCCTAATAGCTAAGGTCTTAGACTCGTATTCTGGCCTACTGGTTAAGGTCTTAACTCTTACTCTGGCTTAATAGCTAAGGTCTTAACTCTTACTCTAGCCTACTGGTTAAGGTCTTAACTCTTACTCTGGCCTAATGGTTAAGGTCTTAACTCTTACTCTGGCCTAAATCTAAGGTCTTAACTCATAATCTCTGGCCTAATGGGCAAGGTCTTAGACTCTTACTCTGGCCTAATGGTTAAGGTCTTAACTTTTACTCTGGCCTACTGGCTAAGGTCTTAACTCTTACTCTGGCCTAATAGGTAAGGTCTTAGACTCTTACTCTGGCCTAATAGGTAAGGTCTTAGACTCTTACTCTGGCCTAGTGGTTAAGGTCTTAACTTTTACTCTGGCCTACTGGTTAAGGTCTTAACTCTTACTCTGGCCCAATAGCTAAGGTCTTAGACTCGTACTCTGGCCCACTGGTTAAGGTCTTAACTCTTACTCTGGCCTACTGGTTAAGGTCTTAACTCTTACTCTTCGCCTAATAGCTAAGGTATTAGACTCATACTCTGGCCTAATGGTTAAGGTCTTAACTCTTACTCTGGCCTAATAGCTAAGGTCTTGACTCTTACTCTGGCCTAATAGCTAAGGTCTTAGTCTCGTACTCTGGCCTAATGGTTAAGGTCTTAACTCTTACTCTGGCCTAATAGCTAAGGTCTTAGTCTCGTACTCTGGCCTACAGGTTAAGGTCTTAACTCGTACTCTGGCCTAATAGCTAAGGTCTTAACTCGTACTCTGGCCTAATAGCTAAGGTCTTAACTCTTACTCTGGCCTAATAGCTAAGGTCTTAACTCTTACTCTGGCCTAATAGCTAAGGTCTTAGACTCGTACGCTGGACTAATAGCTAAGGTATTAGACTCGTACTCTGGCCTAATGGTTAAAGTCTTAACTCTTACTCTGGCCTAATGATTAAGGTCTTAACTCTTACTCTGGCCTAATAGCTAAGGTCTTAGACTTGTACTCTGGCCTAATAGCTAAGGTCTTAGACTCGTAATCTGGCCTACTGGTTATGGTCTTAACTCTTACTCTGGCCTACTGGTTAGGGTCTTAACTCTTACTCTGGCCTAATAGCTAAGGTCTTAAACTCGTACTATGGCCTACATGTTAAGGTCTTCACTCTTACTCTGGCCTAATAGCTAAGGTCTTAGACTCGTACTATGGCCTACAGGTTAAGGTTTTAACTCTTACTCTGGCCCAATAGCTAAGGTCTTAACTCTTAATCTGGCCTAATAGCTAAGGTCTTAACTCTTACTCTGGCCTAATAGCTAAGGTCTTAGACTCGTACTCTGGCCTACTGGTTAAGGTCTTAACTCTTACTCTGGCCTAATAGCTAAGGTCTTAGACTCGTATTCTGGCCTACTGGTTAAGATCTTAACTCTTACTCTGGCCTACTGGTTAAGGTCTTAACTCTTACTCTGGCCTAATGGTTAAGGTCTTAACTCTTACTCTGGCCTAATAGCTAAGGTCTTAACTCTTACTCTGGCCTAATAGCTAAGGCCTTAGACTCGTACTCTGGCCTAATGGTTAAGGTCTTAACCCTTACTCTGGCCTAATAGCTAAGGTCTTAGACTCGTACTCTGGCCTAATGGTTAAGGTCTTAACTCTTACTATGGCCTACTGGTTAAGGTCTTAACTCTTACTCTGGCCTAATAGCTAAGGTCTTAGACTCGTACTCTGGCCTACTGGTTAAGGTCTTAACTCTTACTCTGGCCTAATAGCTAAGGTCTTAGACTCGTACTCTGGCCTAATAGCTAAGGTCTTAGACTCGTAATCTGGCCTACTGGTTAAGGTCTTAACTCTTACTCTGGCCTAATAGCTAAGGTCTTTGACTCATACTATGGCCTACATGTTAAGGTCTTAACTCTTACTCTGGCCTAATAGCTAAGGTCTTAGAATCGTACTATGGCCTACAGGTTAAGGTCTTAACTCTTACTCTGGCCCAATAGCTAAGGTCTTAACTCTTAATCTGGCCTAATAGCTAAGGTCTTAACTCTTACTCTGACCTAATAGCTAATGTCTTAGACTCGTACTCTGGCCTACTGGTTAAGGTCTTCACTCTTACTCTGGCCTAATAGCTAAGGTCTTAGACTCGTATTCTGGCCTACTGGCTAAGGTCTTAACTCTTACTCTGGCCTACTGGTTAAGGTCTTAACTCTTACTCTGGCCTAATGGTTAAGGTCTTAACTCTTACTCTGGCCTAAAAGCTAAGGTCTTAACTCTTACTCTGGCCTAATAGCTAAGGTCTTAGACTCGTACTCTGGCCTAATGGTTAAGGTCTTAACTCTTACTCAGGCCTAATAGCTAAGGTCTTAGACTCATACTCTGGCCTAATGGTTAAGGTCTTAACTCTTACTCTGGCCTACTGGTTAAGGTCTTAACTCATACTCTGGCGTAATAGCTAAGGTCTTAGACTCGTACTCTGGCCTAATGGTTAAGGTCTTGACTCTTACTATGGCCTACTTAAGTGCTTAACTCTTACCCTGGCCTTATAGCTAAGGTCTTAGACTCATACTATGGCCTACTGGTTAAGGTCCTAACTCTTACTCTGGCCTACTGGTTAAGGTCTGAACTCTTACTCTGGCCTACTGGTTAAGGTCTTAACTCTTACTCTGGCCTACAGGTTAAGGTCTTAACTCCTATTCTGGCCTACTGGTTAAGGTCTTAACTCTTACTCTTGCCTAATAGCTTAGGTTATAACTCTTACTCTTGCATAATAGCTAAGGTCTTAACTCTTACTCTGGCCTAATAGCTAAGGTCATAGACTCGTACTTTGGCCTAATGGTTAAGGTCTTAACTCTTACTCTGGCCTACTGGTTAAGGTCTTAACTCTTACTCTGGCCTAATAGCTAAGGTCTTAGACTCGTACTCTGGTCTAATGGTTAAGGTCTTAACTCTTACTCTGGCCTAATAGGTAAGGTCTTAGACTCGTACTCTGGCCTAATGGTTAAGGTCTTAACTCTTACTCTTGCCTAATAGCTAAGGTCTTAACTCTTACTCTGGCCTAATAGCTAAGGTCTTAGACTTGTACTATGGCCTAATAGCCAAGGTCTTAGACTCGTTCTCTGGCCTAATGGTTAAGGTCTTAACTCTTACTCTGGCCTACTGGTTAAGGTCTTAACTCTTACTCTGGCCTAATAGCTAAGGTCTTAACTCTTACTCTGGCCTAATAGCTAAGGTCTTAGACTTGTACTCTGGCCTAATGGTTAAGGTCTTAACTCTTACTCTGGCCTACTGGTTAAAGTATTAACTCTTACTCTGGCCTACTGGTTAAGGTTTTAACTCTTACTCTTGCCTAATAGCTAAGGCCTTAGACTCTTACTCTGGCCTAATGAATAAGGTCTTAACTCTTACTCTGGCCTAATAGCTAAGGACTTAACTCTCACTCTGGCCTAATAGCTAAGGCCTTAGACTCGTTTTAGGCCTCATGGTTAAGGTCTTAACTCTTACTCTGGCCTACTGGTTAAGGTCTTAACTCTTACTCTGGCCTAATAGCTAAGGTCTTAGACTCGTACTCTGGCCTACAGGTTAAGGTCTTAACTCTTACTCTGGCCTAATAGCTAAGGTCTTAACTCTTACTCTGGCATAATGGTTAAGGTCTTAACTCTTACTCTGGCCTAATAGTTAAGGTCTTAACTCTTACTCTGGCCTAATAGCTAAGGTCTTAGACTCGTACACTGGCCTAAAGGTTAAGGTCTTAACACTTACTCTGACCTAATAGCTAAGGTCTTAGACTCTTACTCTGGCCTAATAGCTAAGGTCTTAACTCTTACTCTGGCCTAATAGTTAAGGTCTTAACTCTTACTCTGGCCTGATAGCTAAGGTCTTAGACTCGTACTCTGGCCTAATGGTTAAGGTCTTAACTCTTACTCTGGCCTAATAGCTAAGGTCTTAGACTCGTATTCTGGCCTACTGGTTAAGGTCTTAACTCTTACTCTGGCCTAATGGTTAAGGTCTTAACTCTTACTCTGGAATACTGGTTAAGGTCTTAACTCTTACTCTGGCCTAATAGCTAAGGTCTTAGACTCGTACTATGGCCTACAGGTTAAGGTCTTAACTCGTACTCTGGCCTAATAGCTAAGGTCTTAACTCGTACTCTGGCCTAATAGCTAAGGTCTTAACTCTTACTCTGGCCTAATAGTTAAGGTCTTAACTCTTACTCTGGCCTAATAGCTAAGGTCTTAGACTTGTACTCTGGCCTAATAGCTAAGGTCTTAGACTCGTACTCTGGCCTAATGGTTAAGGTCTTAACTCTTACTCTGGCCTACTGGTTAGGGTCTTAACTCTTACTCTGGCCTAATAGCTAAGGTCTTAGACTCGTACTATGGCCTACATGTTAAGGTCTTAACTCTTACTCTGGCCTAATAGCTAAGGTCTTAGACTCGTACTATGGCCTACAGGTTAAGGTCTTAACTCTTACTCTGGCCCAATAGCTAAGGTCTTAACTCTTACTCTGGCCTAATAGCTAAGGTCTTAGACTCGTATTCTGGCCTACTGGTTAAGGTCTTAACTCTTACTCTGGCCTAATAGCTAAGGTCTTAGACTCATATTCTGGCCTACTGGTTAAGGTCTTAACTCTTACTCTGGCCTACTGGTTAAGGTCTTAACTCTTACTCTGGCCTAATGGTTAAGGTCTTAACTCTTACTCTGGCCTAATAGCTAAGGTCTTAACTCTTACTCTGGCCTAATAGCTAAGGCCTTAGACTCGTACTCTGGCCTAATGGTTAAGGTCTTAACCCTTACTCTGGCCTAATAGCTAAGGTCTTAGACTCGTACTCTGGCCTAATAGTTAAGGTCTTAACTCTTACTATGGCCTACTGGTTAAGGTCTTAACTCTTACTCTGGCCTAATAGCTAAGGTCTTAGACTCGTACTCTGGCCTACTGGTTAAGGTCTTAACTCTTACTCTGGCCTAATAGCTAAGGTCTTAGACTCTTACTCTGGCCTAATGGTTAAGGTCTTAACTCTTACTCTGGCCTAATAGCTAAGGTCTTAGACTCGTACTCTGGCCTAATGGTTAAGATCTTAACTCTTACTCTGGCCTAATAGCTAAGGTCTTAGACTCGAACTCTGGCCTAATGGTTAAGGTCTTAACTCTTACTCTGGCCTAATAGCTAAGGTCTTAGACTCGTACTATGGCCTACAGGTTAAGGTCTTAACTCTTACTCTGTCCTACTGGTTAAGGTCTTAACTTTTACTCTGGCCTGATATCTAAGGTCTTAGACTCGTACTCTGGCCTAATGGTTAAGGTTTTAACTCTTACTCTGGCATACTGGTTAAGGTCTTAACTCGTACTCTGGCCTAATAGCTAAGGTCTTAACTCGTACTCTGGCCTAATAGCTAAGGTCTTAACTCTTACTCTGGCCTAATAGCTAAGGTCTTAACTCTTACTCTGGCCTAATAGCTAAGGTCTTAGACTCGTACGCTGGACTAATAGCTAAGGTATTAGACTCGTACTCTGGCCTAATGGTTAAAGTCTTAACTCTTACTCTGGCCTAATGATTAAGGTCTTAACTCTTACTCTGGCCTAATAGCTAAGGTCTTAGACTTGTACTCTGGCCTAATAGCTAAGGTCTTAGACTCGTAATCTGGCCTACTGGTTATGGTCTTAACTCTTACTCTGGCCTACTGGTTAGGGTCTTAACTCTTACTCTGGCCTAATAGCTAAGGTCTTAAACTCGTACTATGGCCTACATGTTAAGGTCTTCACTCTTACTCTGGCCTAATAGCTAAGGTCTTAGACTCGTACTATGGCCTACAGGTTAAGGTTTTAACTCTTACTCTGGCCCAATAGCTAAGGTCTTAACTCTTAATCTGGCCTAATAGCTAAGGTCTTAACTCTTACTCTGGCCTAATAGCTAAGGTCTTAGACTCGTACTCTGGCCTACTGGTTAAGGTCTTAACTCTTACTCTGGCCTAATAGCTAAGGTCTTAGACTCGTATTCTGGCCTACTGGTTAAGATCTTAACTCTTACTCTGGCCTACTGGTTAAGGTCTTAACTCTTACTCTGGCCTAATGGTTAAGGTCTTAACTCTTACTCTGGCCTAATAGCTAAGGTCTTAACTCTTACTCTGGCCTAATAGCTAAGGCCTTAGACTCGTACTCTGGCCTAATGGTTAAGGTCTTAACCCTTACTCTGGCCTAATAGCTAAGGTCTTAGACTCGTACTCTGGCCTAATGGTTAAGGTCTTAACTCTTACTATGGCCTACTGGTTAAGGTCTTAACTCTTACTCTGGCCTAATAGCTAAGGTCTTAGACTCGTACTCTGGCCTACTGGTTAAGGTCTTAACTCTTACTCTGGCCTAATAGCTAAGGTCTTAGACTCGTACTCTGGCCTAATAGCTAAGGTCTTAGACTCGTAATCTGGCCTACTGGTTAAGGTCTTAACTCTTACTCTGGCCTAATAGCTAAGGTCTTTGACTCATACTATGGCCTACATGTTAAGGTCTTAACTCTTACTCTGGCCTAATAGCTAAGGTCTTAGAATCGTACTATGGCCTACAGGTTAAGGTCTTAACTCTTACTCTGGCCCAATAGCTAAGGTCTTAACTCTTAATCTGGCCTAATAGCTAAGGTCTTAACTCTTACTCTGACCTAATAGCTAATGTCTTAGACTCGTACTCTGGCCTACTGGTTAAGGTCTTCACTCTTACTCTGGCCTAATAGCTAAGGTCTTAGACTCGTATTCTGGCCTACTGGTTAAGGTCTTAACTCTTACTCTGGCTTAATGGCTAAGGTCTTAACTCTTACTCTGGCCTACTGGTTAAGGTCTTAACTCTTACTCTGGCCTACTGGTTAAGGTCTTAACTCTTACTCTGGCCTAATGGTTAAGGTCTTAACTCTTACTCTGGCCTAAAAGCTAAGGTCTTAACTCTTACTCTGGCCTAATAGCTAAGGTCTTAGACTCGTACTCTGGCCTAATGGTTAAGGTCTTAACTCTTACTCAGGCCTAATAGCTAAGGTCTTAGACTCATACTCTGGCCTAATGGTTAAGGTCTTAACTCTTACTCTGGCCTACTGGTTAAGGTCTTAACTCATACTCTGGCGTAATAGCTAAGGTCTTAGACTCGTACTCTGGCCTAATGGTTAAGGTCTTGACTCTTACTATGGCCTACTTAAGTGCTTAACTCTTACCCTGGCCTTATAGCTAAGGTCTTAGACTCATACTATGGCCTACTGGTTAAGGTCCTAACTCTTACTCTGGCCTACTGGTTAAGGTCTGAACTCTTACTCTGGCCTACTGGTTAAGGTCTTAACTCTTACTCTGGCCTACAGGTTAAGGTCTTAACTCCTATTCTGGCCTACTGGTTAAGGTCTTAACTCTTACTCTTGCCTAATAGCTTAGGTTATAACTCTTACTCTTGCATAATAGCTAAGGTCTTAACTCTTACTCTGGCCTAATAGCTAAGGTCATAGACTCGTACTTTGGCCTAATGGTTAAGGTCTTAACTCTTACTCTGGCCTACTGGTTAAGGTCTTAACTCTTACTCTGGCCTAATAGCTAAGGTCTTAGACTCGTACTCTGGTCTAATGGTTAAGGTCTTAACTCTTACTCTGGCCTAATAGGTAAGGTCTTAGACTCGTACTCTGGCCTAATGGTTAAGGTCTTAACTCTTACTCTTGCCTAATAGCTAAGGTCTTAACTCTTACTCTGGCCTAATAGCTAAGGTCTTAGACTTGTACTATGGCCTAATAGCCAAGGTCTTAGACTCGTTCTCTGGCCTAATGGTTAAGGTCTTAACTCTTACTCTGGCCTACTGGTTAAGGTCTTAACTCTTACTCTGGCCTAATAGCTAAGGTCTTAACTCTTACTCTGGCCTAATAGCTAAGGTCTTAGACTTGTACTCTGGCCTAATGGTTAAGGTCTTAACTCTTACTCTGGCCTACTGGTTAAAGTATTAACTCTTACTCTGGCCTACTGGTTAAGGTTTTAACTCTTACTCTTGCCTAATAGCTAAGGCCTTAGACTCTTACTCTGGCCTAATGAATAAGGTCTTAACTCTTACTCTGGCCTAATAGCTAAGGACTTAACTCTCACTCTGGCCTAATAGCTAAGGCCTTAGACTCGTTTTAGGCCTCATGGTTAAGGTCTTAACTCTTACTCTGGCCTACTGGTTAAGGTCTTAACTCTTACTCTGGCCTAATAGCTAAGGTCTTAGACTCGTACTCTGGCCTACAGGTTAAGGTCTTAACTCTTACTCTGGCCTAATAGCTAAGGTCTTAACTCTTACTCTGGCATAATGGTTAAGGTCTTAACTCTTACTCTGGCCTAATAGTTAAGGTCTTAACTCTTACTCTGGCCTAATAGCTAAGGTCTTAGACTCGTACACTGGCCTAAAGGTTAAGGTCTTAACACTTACTCTGACCTAATAGCTAAGGTCTTAGACTCTTACTCTGGCCTAATAGCTAAGGTCTTAACTCTTACTCTGGCCTAATAGTTAAGGTCTTAACTCTTACTCTGGCCTGATAGCTAAGGTCTTAGACTCGTACTCTGGCCTAATGGTTAAGGTCTTAACTCTTACTCTGGCCTAATAGCTAAGGTCTTAGACTCGTATTCTGGCCTACTGGTTAAGGTCTTAACTCTTACTCTGGCCTAATGGTTAAGGTCTTAACTCTTACTCTGGAATACTGGTTAAGGTCTTAACTCTTACTCTGGCCTAATAGCTAAGGTCTTAGACTCGTACTATGGCCTACAGGTTAAGGTCTTAACTCGTACTCTGGCCTAATAGCTAAGGTCTTAACTCGTACTCTGGCCTAATAGCTAAGGTCTTAACTCTTACTCTGGCCTAATAGTTAAGGTCTTAACTCTTACTCTGGCCTAATAGCTAAGGTCTTAGACTTGTACTCTGGCCTAATAGCTAAGGTCTTAGACTCGTACTCTGGCCTAATGGTTAAGGTCTTAACTCTTACTCTGGCCTACTGGTTAGGGTCTTAACTCTTACTCTGGCCTAATAGCTAAGGTCTTAGACTCGTACTATGGCCTACATGTTAAGGTCTTAACTCTTACTCTGGCCTAATAGCTAAGGTCTTAGACTCGTACTATGGCCTACAGGTTAAGGTCTTAACTCTTACTCTGGCCCAATAGCTAAGGTCTTAACTCTTACTCTGGCCTAATAGCTAAGGTCTTAGACTCGTATTCTGGCCTACTGGTTAAGGTCTTAACTCTTACTCTGGCCTAATAGCTAAGGTCTTAGACTCATATTCTGGCCTACTGGTTAAGGTCTTAACTCTTACTCTGGCCTACTGGTTAAGGTCTTAACTCTTACTCTGGCCTAATGGTTAAGGTCTTAACTCTTACTCTGGCCTAATAGCTAAGGTCTTAACTCTTACTCTGGCCTAATAGCTAAGGCCTTAGACTCGTACTCTGGCCTAATGGTTAAGGTCTTAACCCTTACTCTGGCCTTATAGCTAAGGTCTTAGACTCGTACTCTGGCCTAATAGTTAAGGTCTTAACTCTTACTATGGCCTACTGGTTAAGGTCTTAACTCTTACTCTGGCCTAATAGCTAAGGTCTTAGACTCGTACTCTGGCCTACTGGTTAAGGTCTTAACTCTTACTCTGGCCTAATAGCTAAGGTCTTAGACTCTTACTCTGGCCTAATGGTTAAGGTCTTAACTCTTACTCTGGCCTAATAGCTAAGGTCTTAGACTCGTACTCTGGCCTAATGGTTAAGATCTTAACTCTTACTCTGGCCTAATAGCTAAGGTCTTAGACTCGAACTCTGGCCTAATGGTTAAGGTCTTAACTCTTACTCTGGCCTAATAGCTAAGGTCTTAGACTCGTACTATGGCCTACAGGTTAAGGTCTTAACTCTTACTCTGTCCTACTGGTTAAGGTCTTAACTTTTACTCTGGCCTGATATCTAAGGTCTTAGACTCGTACTCTGGCCTAATGGTTAAGGTTTTAACTCTTACTCTGGCATACTGGTTAAGGTCTTAACTCTTACTCTGGCCTAATAGCTAAGGTCTTAACTCGTACTCTGGCCTAATAGCTAGGGTCTTAACTCTTACTCTGGCCTAATAGCTAAGGTCTTAACTCGTACTCTGGCCTAATAGCTAAGGTCTTAACTCGTACTCTGGCCTAATAGCTAAGGTCTTAACTCGTACTCTGGCCTAATAGCTAGGGTCTTAACTCTTACTCTGGCCTAATAGCTAAGGTCTTAACTCTTACTCTGGCCTTATAGCTACGGTATTAGACTCGTACTCTGGCCTAATGGTTAAGGTCTTAACTCTTACTCTGGCCTAATAGCTAAGGTCTTAGACTCGTACTCTGGCCTAATGATTAAGGTCTTAACTCTTACTCTGGCCTAATAGCTAAGGTCTTAGACTCGTACTCTGGCCTAATAGCTAAGGTCTTAGACTCGTAATCTGGCCTACTGGTTAAGATCTTAACTCTTACTCTGGCCTAATAGCTAAGGTCTTTGACTCGTACTATGGCCTACATGTTAAGGTCTTAACTCTTACTCTGGCCTAATAGCTAAGGTCTTAGACTCATGCTATGGCCTACAGGTTAAGGTCTTAACTCTTACTCTGGCCCAATAGCTAAGGTCTTAACTCTTAATCTGGCCTAATAGCTAAGGTCTTAACTCTTACTCTGACCTAATAGCTAAGGTCTTAGACTCGCACTCTGGCCTACTGGTTAAGGTCTTAACTCTTATTCTGGCCTAATAGCTAAGGTCTTAGACTCGTATTCTGGCCTACTGGTTAAGGTCTTAACTCTTACTCTGGCTTAATAGCTAAGGTCTTAACTCTTACTCTGGCCTACTGGTTAAGGTCTTAACTCTTACTCTGGCCTAATGGTTAAGGTCTTAACTCTTACTCTGGCCTAAATCTAAGGTCTTAACTCATAATCTCTGGCCTAATGGGCAAGGTCTTAGACTCTTACTCTGGCCTAATGGTTAAGGTCTTAACTTTTACTCTGGCCTACTGGTTAAGGTCTTAACTCTTACTCTGGCCTAATAGGTAAGGTCTTAGACTCTTACTCTGGCCTAATAGGTAAGGTCTTAGACTCTTACTCTGGCCTAGTGGTTAAGGTCTTAACTTTTACTCTGGCCTACTGGTTAAGGTCTTAACTCTTACTCTGGCCCAATAGCTAAGGTCTTAGACTCGTACTCTGGCCCACTGGTTAAGGTCTTAACTCTTACTCTGGCCTACTGGTTAAGGTCTTAACTCTTACTCTTCGCCTAATAGCTAAGGTATTAGACTCGTACTCTGGCCTAATGGTTAAGGTCTTAACTCTTACTCTGGCCTATAGCTAAGGTCTTGACTCTTACTCTGGCCTAATAGCTAAGGTCTTAGTCTCGTACTCTGGCCTAATGGTTAAGGTCTTAACTCTTACTCTGGCCTAATAGCTAAGGTCTTAGTCTCGTACTCTGGCCTACAGGTTAAGGTCTTAACTCGTACTCTGGCCTAATAGCTAAGGTCTTAACTCGTACTCTGGCCTAATAGCTAAGGTCTTAACTCTTACTCTGGCCTAATAGCTAAGGTCTTAACTCTTACTCTGGCCTAATAGCTAAGGTCTTAGACTCGTACGCTGGACTAATAGCTAAGGTATTAGACTCGTACTCTGGCCTAATGGTTAAAGTCTTAACTCTTACTCTGGCCTAATGATTAAGGTCTTAACTCTTACTCTGGCCTAATAGCTAAGGTCGTAGACTTGTACTCTGGCCTAATAGCTAAGGTCTTAGACTCGTAATCTGGCCTACTGGTTATGGTCTTAACTCTTACTCTGGCCTACTGGTTAGGGTCTTAACTCTTACTCTGGCCTAATAGCTAAGGTCTTAAACTCGTACTATGGCCTACATGTTAAGGTCTTAACTCTTACTCTGGCCTAATAGCTAAGGTCTTAGACTCGTACTATGGCCTACAGGTTAAGGTTTTAACTCTTACTCTGGCCCAATAGCTAAGGTCTTAACTCTTAATCTGGCCTAATAGCTAAGGTCTTAGACTCGTACTCTGGCCTACTGGTTAAGGTCTTAACTCTTACTCTGGCCTAATAGCTAAGGTCTTAGACTCGTATTCTGGCCTACTGGTTAAGATCTTAACTCTTACTCTGGCCTACTGGTTAAGGTCTTAACTCTTACTCTGGCCTAATGGTTAAGGTCTTAACTCTTACTCTGGCCTAATAGCTAAGGTCTTAACTCTTACTCTGGCCTAATAGCTAAGGCCTTAGACTCGTACTCTGGCCTAATGGTTAAGGTCTTAACCCTTACTCTGGCCTAATAGCTAAGGTCTTAGACTCGTACTCTGGCCTAATGGTTAAGGTCTTAACTCTTACTATGGCCTACTGGTTAAGGTCTTAACTCTTACTCTGGCCTAATAGCTAAGGTCTTAGACTCGTACTCTGGCCTACTGGTTAAGGTCTTAACTCTTACTCTGGCCTAATAGCTAAGGTCTTAGACTCTTACTCTGGCCTAATGGTTAAGGTCTTAACTCTTACTCTGGCCAAATAGCTAAGGTCTTAGACTCGTACTCTGGCCTAATGGTTAAGATCTTAACTCTTACTCTGGCCTAATAGCTAAGGTCTTGACTCTTACTCTGGCCTAATAGCTAAGGTCTTAGTCTCGTACTCTGGCCTAATGTTTAAGGTCTTAACTCTTACTCTGGCCTAATAGCTAAGGTCTTAGACTCGTACTCTGGCCTAATGATTAAGGTCTTAACTCTTACTCTGGCCTAATAGCTAAGGTCTTAGACTCGTACTATGGCCTACAGGTTAAGGTCTTAACTCTTACTCTGGCCTACTGGTTAAGGTCTTAACTCTTACTCTGGCCTGATAGCTAAGGTCTTAGACTCGTACTCTGGCCTAATGGTTAAGGTCTTAACTCTTACTCTGGCATACTGGTTAAGGTCTTAACTCTTACTCTGGCCTAATAACTAAGGTCTTAGACTCGTACTATGGCCTACAGGTTAAGGTCGTAACTCGTACTCTGGCCTAATAGCTAAGGTCTTAACTCGTACTCTGGCCTAATAGCTAGGGTCTTAACTCTTACTCTGGCCTAATAGCTAAGGTCTTAACTCTTACTCTGGCCTAATAGCTAAGGTCTTAGACTCGTACTCTGGCCTAATAGCTAAGGTATTAGACTCGTACTCTGGCCTAATGGTTAAGGTCTTAACTCTTACTCTGGCCTAATAGCTAAGGTCTTAGACTCGTACTCTGGCCTAATGATTAAGGTCTTAACTCTTACTCTGGCCTAATAGCTAAGGTCTTAGACTTGTACTCTGGCCTAATAGCTAAGGTCTTAGACTCGTAATCTGGCCTACTGGTTAAGGTCTTAACTCTTACTCTGGCCTAATAGCTAAGGTCTTTGACTCGTACTATGGCCTACATGTTAAGGTCTTAACTCTTACTCTGGCCTAATAGCTAAGGTCTTAGAATCGTACTATGGCCTACAGGTTAAGGTCTTAACTCTTACTCTGGCCCAATAGCTAAGGTCTTAACTCTTACTCTGGCCTAATAGCTAAGGTCTTAACTCTTACTCTGACCTAATAGCTAATGTCTTAGACTCGTACTCTGGCCTACTGGTTAAGGTCTTCACTCTTACTCTGGCCTAATAGCTAAGGTCTTAGACTCGTATTCTGGCCTACTGGTTAAGGTCTTAACTCTTACTCTGGCTTAATGGCTAAGGTCTTAACTCTTACTCTGGCCTACTGGTTAAGGTCTTAACTCTTACTCTGGCCTACTGGTTAAGGTCTTAACTCTTACTCTGGCCTAATGGTTAAGGTCTTAACTCTTACTCTGGCCTAAAAGCTAAGGTCTTAACTCTTACTCTGGCCTAATAGCTAAGGTCTTAGACTCGTACTCTGGCCTAATGGTTAAGGTCTTAACTCTTACTCAGGCCTAATAGCTAAGGTCTTAGACTCATACTCTGGCCTAATGGTTAAGGTCTTAACTCTTACTCTGGCCTACTGGTTAAGGTCTTAACTCTTACTCTGGCATAATAGCTAAGGTCTTAGACTCGTACTCTGGCCTAATGGTTAAGGTCTTGACTCTTACTATGGCCTACTTAAGTGCTTAACTCTTACCCTGGCCTTATAGCTAAGGTCTTAGACTCATACTATGGCCTACTGGTTAAGGTCCTAACTCTTACTCTGGCCTACTGGTTAAGGTCTGAACTCTTACTCTGGCCTACTGGTTAAGGTCTTAACTCTTACTCTGGCCTACAGGTTAAGGTCTTAACTCCTATTCTGGCCTACTGGTTAAGGTCTTAACTCTTACTCTTGCCTAATAGCTTAGGTTATAACTCTTACTCTTGCATAATAGCTAAGGTCTTAACTCTTACTCTGGCCTAATAGCTAAGGTCATAGACTCGTACTTTGGCCTAATGGTTAAGGTCTTAACTCTTACTCTGGCCTACTGGTTAAGGTCTTAACTCTTACTCTGGCCTAATAGCTAAGGTCTTAGACTCGTACTCTGGTCTAATGGTTAAGGTCTTAACTCTTACTCTGGCCTAATAGGTAAGGTCTTAGACTCGTACTCTGGCCTAATGGTTAAGGTCTTAACTCTTACTCTTGCCTAATAGCTAAGGTCTTAACTCTTACTCTGGCCTAATAGCTAAGGTCTTAGACTTGTACTATGGCCTAATAGCCAAGGTCTTAGACTCGTTCTCTGGCCTAATGGTTAAGGTCTTAACTCTTACTCTGGCCTACTGGTTAAGGTCTTAACTCTTACTCTGGCCTAATAGCTAAGGTCTTAACTCTTACTCTGGCCTAATAGCTAAGGTCTTAGACTTGTACTCTGGCCTAATGGTTAAGGTCTTAACTCTTACTCTGGCCTACTGGTTAAAGTATTAACTCTTACTCTGGCCTACTGGTTAAGGTTTTAACTCTTACTCTTGCCTAATAGCTAAGGCCTTAGACTCTTACTCTGGCCTAATGAATAAGGTCTTAACTCTTACTCTGGCCTAATAGCTAAGGACTTAACTCTCACTCTGGCCTAATAGCTAAGGCCTTAGACTCGTTTTAGGCCTCATGGTTAAGGTCTTAACTCTTACTCTGGCCTACTGGTTAAGGTCTTAACTCTTACTCTGGCCTAATAGCTAAGGTCTTAGACTCGTACTCTGGCCTACAGGTTAAGGTCTTAACTCTTACTCTGGCCTAATAGCTAAGGTCTTAACTCTTACTCTGGCATAATGGTTAAGGTCTTAACTCTTACTCTGGCCTAATAGTTAAGGTCTTAACTCTTACTCTGGCCTAATAGCTAAGGTCTTAGACTCGTACACTGGCCTACTGGTTAAGGTCTTAACACTTACTCTGACCTAATAGCTAAGGTCTTAGACTCTTACTCTGGCCTAATAGCTAAGGTCTTAACTCTTACTCTGGCCTAATAGTTAAGGTCTTAACTCTTACTCTGGCCTGATAGCTAAGGTCTTAGACTCGTACTCTGGCCTAATGGTTAAGGTCTTAACTCTTACTCTGGCCTAATAGCTAAGGTCTTAGACTCGTATTCTGGCCTACTGGTTAAGGTCTTAACTCTTACTCTGGCCTAATGGTTAAGGTCTTAACTCTTACTCTGGAATACTGGTTAAGGTCTTAACTCTTACTCTGGCCTAATAGCTAAGGTCTTAGACTCGTACTATGGCCTACAGGTTAAGGTCTTAACTCGTACTCTGGCCTAATAGCTAAGGTCTTAACTCGTACTCTGGCCTAATAGCTAAGGTCTTAACTCTTACTCTGGCCTAATAGTTAAGGTCTTAACTCTTACTCTGGCCTAATAGCTAAGGTCTTAGACTTGTACTCTGGCCTAATAGCTAAGGTCTTAGACTCGTACTCTGGCCTAATGGTTAAGGTCTTAACTCTTACTCTGGCCTACTGGTTAAGGTCTTAACTCTTACTCTGGCCTAATAGCTAAGGTCTTAGACTCGTACTCTGGCCTACTGGTTAAGGTCTTAACTCTTACTCTGGCCGACTTAAGTGCTTAACTCTTACTCTGGCCTTATAGCTAAGGTCTTAGACTCGTACTATGGCCTACTGGTTAAGGTCTTAACTCTTACTCTGGACTACTGGTTAAGATCTTAACTCTTACTCTGGCCTAATAGCTAAGGTCTTAGACTCGTACTATGGCCTACTGGTTAAGGTCTTATTTCTTACTCTGGCCTAATGGTTAAGGTCTTAACTTTTACTCTGGCCTACAGGTTAAGGTCTTAACTCTTACTCTGGCCTACTGGTTAAGGTCTTAACCCTTACACTTGCCTAATAGCTTAGGTTGTAACACTTACTCTGGCATAATAGCTAAGGTCTTAACTCTTACTCTGGCCTAATAGCTAAGGTCTTAGACTCGTACTCTGGCCTAATGGTTATGGTCTTAACTCTTACTCTGGCCTAATGGTTAAGGTCTTAACTCTTACTCTGGCCTACAGGTTAAGGTCTTAACTCTTTCTCTGGCCTACTGGTTAAGGTCTTAACTCTTACTCTTGCCTAATAGCTTAGGTTGTAACTGTTACTCTGGTATAATAGCTAAGGTCTTAACTCTTACTCTGGCCTAATAGCTAAGGTCTTAGACTCGTACTCTGGCCTAATGGTTAAGGTCTTAACTCTTACTCTGGCCTACTGGTTAAGGTCTTAACTCTTACTCTGGCTTAATAGCTAAGGTCTTAGACTCGTACTCTGGCCTAATGGTTACGGTCTTAACTCTTACTCTGGCCTAATAGGTAAGGTCTTAGACTCATACTCAGGCCTAATGGTTAAGGTCTTAACTCTTACTCTGGCCTAATAGCTAAGGTCTTAACTCTTACTCTGGCCTAATAGCTAAGGTCTTAGACTCGTACTATGGCCTAATAGCCAAGGTCTTAGACTCTTACTCTGGCCTACTGGTTAAGGTCTTAACTCTTACTCTGGCCTAATAGCTAAGGTCTTAACTCTTACTCTGGCCTAATAGCTAAGGTCTTAGACTCGTACTCGGGCCTAATGGTTAAGGTCTTAATTCTTACTCTCGCCTACTGGTTAAGGTCTTAACTCTTACTCTTGCCTACTGGTTAAGGTTTTAACTCTTACTCTGGCCTAATAGCTAAGGCCTTAGATTCTTACTCTGGCCTAATGATTAAGGTCTTAACTCTTACTCTGGCCTAATAGCTAAGGTCTTAACTTTTACTCTGGCCTAATAGCTAAGGCCTTAGACTCGTTTTAGGCCTAATGGTTAAGGTCTTAACTCTTACTCTGGCCTACTGGTTAAGGTTTTAACTCTTACTCTGGCCTACTGGTTAAGGTCTTAACTCTTACTCTGGCCTAATAGCTAAGGTCTTAGACTCGTACTCTGGCCTAATAGCTAAGGTCTTAACTCCTACTCTGGCCTAATAGCTAAGGTCTTAGACTCGTACTATGGCCTACAGGTTAAGGTCTTAACTCTTACTCTGGCCTAATAGCTAAGGTCTTAACTCTTACTCTGGCCTAATGGTTAAGGTCTTAACTCTTACTCTGGCCTATTAGCTAAGGTCTTAACTCTTACTCTGGCCTAATAGCTAAGGTCTTAAACTCGTCTCATACACTGGCCTAATGGATAAGGTCTTAACTCCTACTCTGGCCTAATAGCCAAGGTCTTAACTCTTACTCTGGCCTACTGGTTAAGGTCTTAGACTCTTTCTCTGGCCTAATGGTTAAGGTCTTAACTTTTACTCTGGCCTACTGGTTAAGGTCTTAACTCTTACTCTGGCCTAATAGCTAAGGTCTTAACTCTTACTCTGGCCTGATAGCTAAGGCCTTAGACTCGTACCATGGCCTAATGGTTAAGGTCTTAACTCTTACTCTGGCCTAATGGTTAAGGTCTTAACTCTTACTCTGGCCTAATAGCTAAGGTCTTAACTCTTACTCTGGCCTAATAGCTAAGGCCTTAGACTCGTACCATGGCCTAATGGTTAAGGTCTTAACTCTTACTCTGGCCTACTGGTTAAGGTCTTAACTCTTACTCTGGCCTACTGGTTAAGGTCTTAACTCTTACTCTGGCCTAATAGCTACGGTTTTAGACTCGTACTCTGGCCTAATAGCTAAAATCTTAACTCTTACTCTGGCCTAATAGCTAAGGTCTTAGACTTGTACTATGGCCTACATGTTAAGGTCTTAACTCTTACTCTGGCCTAATAGCTAAGGTCTTAACTCTTACTCTGGCCTAATGGTTAAGGTCTTAACTCTTACTCTGGCCTAATAGCTAAGGTCGTAACTCTTACTCTGGCCTAATAGCTAAGGTCTTAGACTCGTACACTGGCCTAATGGTTAAGGTCTTAACTCTTACTCTGGCCTGATAAGCAAGGTCTTAACTCTTACTCTGGCCTACTGGTTAAGGTCTTAACTCTTACTCTGGCCTAATGGGCAAGGTCTTAGAATTTTACTCTGGCCTAATGGTTAAGGTCTTAACTTTTACTCTGGCCTACTGGTTAAGGTCTTAACTCTTACTCTGGCCTAATAGGTAAGGTCTTAGACTCTTACTCTGGCCTAGTGGTTAAGGTCTTAACTTTTACTCTGGCCTACTGGTTAAGGTCTTAACTCTTACTCAGGCCCAATAGCTAAGGTATTAGACTCGTACTCTGGCCCACTGGTTAAGGTCTTAACTCTTACTCTGGCCTACTGGTTAAGGTCTTAACTCTTACTCTGGCCTAATATCTAAGGTATTAGACTCGTACTCTGGCCTAATGGTTAAGGTCTTAACTCTTACTCTGGCCTAATAGCTAAGGTCTTGACTCTTACTCTGGCCTAATAGCTAAGGTCTTAGTCTCGTACTCTGGCCTAATGGTTAAGGTCTTAACTTTTACTCTGGCCTACTGGTTAAGGTCTTAACTCTTACTCTGGCCTAATAGCTAAGGTCTTAACTCTTACTCTGGCCTAATAGCTAAGGCCTTAGACTCGTACCATGGCCTAATGGTTAAGGTCTTAACTCTTACTCTGGCCTAATGGTTAAGGTCTTAACTCTTACTCTGGCCTAATAGCTAAGGTCTTAACTCTTACTCTGGCCTAATAGCTAAGGCCTTAGACTCGTACCATGGCCTAATGGTTAAGGTCTTACCTCTTACTCTGGCCTACTGGTTAAGGTCTTAACTCTTACTCTGGCCTACTGGTTAAGGTCTTAACTCTTACTCTGGCCTAATAGCTACGGTCTTAGACTCGTACTTTGGCCTAATAGCTAAAATCTTAACTCTTACTCTGGCCTAATAGCTAAGGTCTTAGACTTGTACTATGGCCTACATGTTAAGGTCTTAACTCTTACTCTGGCCTAATAGCTAAGGTCTTAACTCTTACTCTGGCCTAATGGTTAAGGTCTTAACTCTTACTCTGGCCTAATAGCTAAGGTCGTAACTCTTACTCTGGCCTAATAGCTAAGGTCTTAGACTCGTACACTGGCCTAATGGTTAAGGTCTTAACTCTTACTCTGGCCTGATAAGCAAGGTCTTAACTCTTACTCTGGCATCCTGGTTAAGGTCTTAACTCTTACTCTGGCCTAATGGGCAAGGTCTTAGACTCTTACTCTGGCCTAATGGTTAAGGTCTTAACTTTTACTCTGGCCTACTGGTTAAGGTCTTAACTCTTACTCTGGCCTAATAGGTAAGGTCTTAGACTCTTACTCTGGCCTAGTGGTTAAGGTCTTAACTTTTACTCTGGCCTACTGGTTAAGGTCTTAACTCTTACTCAGGCCCAATAGCTAAGGTCTTAGACTCGTACTCTGGCCCACTGGTTAAGGTCTTAACTCTTACTCTGGCCTACTGGTTAAGGTCTTAACTCTTACTCTGGCCTAATAGCTAAGGTATTAGACTCGTACTCTGGCCTAATGGTTAAGGTCTTAACTCTTACTCTGGCCTAATAGCTAAGGTCTTGACTCTTACTCTGGCCTAATAGCTAAGGTCTTAGTCTCGTACTCTGGCCTAATGGTTAAGGTCTTAACTCTTACTCTGGCCTAATAGCTAAGGTCTTAGACTCAGACTATGGCCTACAGGTTAAGGTCTTAACTCTTACTCTGGCCTACTGGTTAAGGTCTTAACTCTGACACTGGCCTAATAGCTAAGGTCTTAGACTCGTACTCTGGCCTAATGGTTAAGGTCTTAACTCTTACTCTGGCATACTGGTTAAGGTCTTAACTCTTACTCTGGTCTAATAGCTAAGGACTTAGACTCGTACTATGGCCTACAGGTTAAGGTCTTAACTCGTACTCTGGCCTAATAGCTAAGGTCTTAACTCGTACTCTGGCCTAATAGCTAAGGTCTTAACTCTTACTCTGGCCTAATAGCTAAGGTCTTAACTCTTACTCTGGCCTAATAGCTAAGGTCTTAGACTCGTACTCTGGACTAATAGCTAAGGTATTAGACTCGTACTCTGGCCTAATGGTTAAAGTCTTAACTCTTACTCTGGCCTAATAGCTAAGGTCTTAGACTTGTACTCTGGCCTAATGATTAAGGTCTTAACTCTTACTCTGGCCTAATAGCTAAGGTCTTAACTCTTACTCTGGCCTAATGGTTAAGGTCTTAACTCTTACTCTGGTCTAATAGCTAAGGTCGTAACTCTTACTCTGGCTAATAGCTAAGGTCTTAGACTCGTACACTGGCCTAATAGCTAAGGTCTTAGACTCGTAATCTGGCCTACTGGTTAAGGTCTTAACTCTTACTCTGGCCTACTGGTTAGGGTCTTAACTCTTACTCTGGCCTAATAGCTAAGGTCTTAGACTCGTACTATGGCCTACATGTTAAGGTCGTAACTCTTACTCTGGCCTAATAGCTAAGGTCTTAACTCTTACTCTGGCCTAATGGTTAAGGTCTTAACTCTTACTCTGGTCTAATAGCTAAGGTCGTAACTCTTACTCTGGCTAATAGCTAAGGTCTTAACTCTTACTCTGGCCTGATAAGCAAGGTCTTAACTCTTACTCTGGCCTACTGGTTAAGGTCTTAACTCTTACTCTGGCCTAATGGGCAAAGTCTTAGACTCTTACTCTGGCCTAATGGTTAAGGTCTTAACTTTTACTCTGGCCTACTGGTTAAGGTCTTAACTCTTACTCTGGCCTAATAGGTAAGGTCTTAGACTCTTACTCTGGCCTAGTGGTTAAGGTCTTAACTTTTACTCTGGCCTACTGGTTAAGGTCTTAACTCTTACTCAGGCCCAATAGCTAAGGTCTTAGACTCGTATCCTGGCCCACTGGTTAAGGTCTTAACTCTTACTCTGGCCTACTGGTTAAGGTCTTAACTCTTACTCTGGCCTAATAGCTAAGGTATTAGACTCGTACTCTGGCCTAATGGTTAAGGTCTTAACTCTTACTCTGGCCTAATAGCTAAGGTCTTAACTCTTACTCTGGCCTAATAGCTAAGGTCTTAGACTTGTACTCTGGCCTACTGGTTAAGGTCTTAACTCTTACTCTGGCCTAACAGCTAAGGTCTTAGACTCGTACTCTAGCCTACTGGTAAAGGTCTTAACTCTTACTCTGGCCTACTGGTTAAGGTCTTAACTCTTACTCTGGCCTAATAGCTAAGGTCTTAACTCTTACTCTGGCCTAATAGCTAAGGTCTTAGACTCGTACTATGGCCTACTGGTTAAGGTCTTAACTCTTACTCTGGACTACTGGTTAAGATCTTAACTCTTACTCTGGCCTAATAGCTAAGGTCTTAGACTCGTACTATGGCCTACTGGTTAAGGTCTTATTTCTTACTCTGGCCTACTGGTTAAGGTCTTAACTCTTACTCTGGCCGACTTAAGTGCTTAACTCTTACTCTGGCCTTATAGCTAAGGTCTTAGACTCGTACTATGGCCTACTGGTTAAGGTCTTAACTCTTACTCTGGACTACTGGTTAAGATCTTAACTCTTACTCTGGCCTAATAGCTAAGGTCTTAGACTCGTACTATGGCCTACTGGTTAAGGTCTTATTTCTTACTCTGGCCTAATGGTTAAGGTCTTAACTTTTACTCTGGCCTACAGGTTAAGGTCTTAACTCTTACTCTGGCCTACTGGTTAAGGTCTTAACCCTTACACTTGCCTAATAGCTTAGGTTGTAACACTTACTCTGGCATAATAGCTAAGGTCTTAACTCTTACTCTGGCCTAATAGCTAAGGTCTTAGACTCGTACTCTGGCCTAATGGTTATGGTCTTAACTCTTACTCTGGCCTAATGGTTAAGGTCTTAACTCTTACTCTGGCCTACAGGTTAAGGTCTTAACTCTTTCTCTGGCCTACTGGTTAAGGTCTTAACTCTTACTCTTGCCTAATAGCTTAGTTTGTAACTGTTACTCTGGTATAATAGCTAAGGTCTTAACTCTTACTCTGGCCTAATAGCTAAGGTCTTAGACTCGTACTCTGGCCTAATGGTTAAGGTCTTAACTCTTACTCTGGCCTACTGGTTAAGGTCTTAACTCTTACTCTGGCTTAATAGCTAAGGTCTTAGACTCGTACTCTGGCCTAATGGTTACGGTCTTAACTCTTACTCTGGCCTAATAGGTAAGGTCTTAGACTCATACTCAGGCCTAATGGTTAAGGTCTTAACTCTTACTCTGGCCTAATAGCTAAGGTCTTAACTCTTACTCTGGCCTAATAGCTAAGGTCTTAGACTCGTACTATGGCCTAATAGCCAAGGTCTTAGACTCTTACTCTGGCCTACTGGTTAAGGTCTTAACTCTTACTCTGGCCTAATAGCTAAGGTCTTAACTCTTACTCTGGCCTAATAGCTAAGGTCTTAGACTCGTACTCGGGCCTAATGGTTAAGGTCTTAATTCTTACTCTCGCCTACTGGTTAAGGTCTTAACTCTTACTCTTGCCTACTGGTTAAGGTTTTAACTCTTACTCTGGCCTAATAGCTAAGGCCTTAGATTCTTACTCTGGCCTAATGATTAAGGTCTTAACTCTTACTCTGGCCTAATAGCTAAGGTCTTAACTTTTACTCTGGCCTAATAGCTAAGGCCTTAGACTCGTTTTAGGCCTAATGGTTAAGGTCTTAACTCTTACTCTGGCCTACTGGTTAAGGTTTTAACTCTTACTCTGGCCTACTGGTTAAGGTCTTAACTCTTACTCTGGCCTAATAGCTAAGGTCTTAGACTCGTACTCTGGCCTAATAGCTAAGGTCTTAACTCCTACTCTGGCCTAATAGCTAAGGTCTTAGACTCGTACTATGGCCTACAGGTTAAGGTCTTAACTCTTACTCTGGCCTAATAGCTAAGGTCTTAACTCTTACTCTGGCCTAATGGTTAAGGTCTTAACTCTTACTCTGGCCTATTAGCTAAGGTCTTAACTCTTACTCTGGCCTAATAGCTAAGGTCTTAAACTCGTCTCATACACTGGCCTAATGGATAAGGTCTTAACTCCTACTCTGGCCTAATAGCCAAGGTCTTAACTCTTACTCTGGCCTACTGGTTAAGGTCTTAGACTCTTTCTCTGGCCTAATGGTTAAGGTCTTAACTTTTACTCTGGCCTACTGGTTAAGGTCTTAACTCTTACTCTGGCCTAATAGCTAAGGTCTTAACTCTTACTCTGGCCTGATAGCTAAGGCCTTAGACTCGTACCATGGCCTAATGGTTAAGGTCTTAACTCTTACTCTGGCCTAATGGTTAAGGTCTTAACTCTTACTCTGGCCTAATAGCTAAGGTCTTAACTCTTACTCTGGCCTAATAGCTAAGGCCTTAGACTCGTACCATGGCCTAATGGTTAAGGTCTTAACTCTTACTCTGGCCTACTGGTTAAGGTCTTAACTCTTACTCTGGCCTACTGGTTAAGGTCTTAACTCTTACTCTGGCCTAATAGCTACGGTTTTAGACTCGTACTCTGGCCTAATAGCTAAAATCTTAACTCTTACTCTGGCCTAATAGCTAAGGTCTTAGACTTGTACTATGGCCTACATGTTAAGGTCTTAACTCTTACTCTGGCCTAATAGCTAAGGTCTTAACTCTTACTCTGGCCTAATGGTTAAGGTCTTAACTCTTACTCTGGCCTAATAGCTAAGGTCGTAACTCTTACTCTGGCCTAATAGCTAAGGTCTTAGACTCGTACACTGGCCTAATGGTTAAGGTCTTAACTCTTACTCTGGCCTGATAAGCAAGGTCTTAACTCTTACTCTGGCCTACTGGTTAAGGTCTTAACTCTTACTCTGGCCTAATGGGCAAGGTCTTAGAATTTTACTCTGGCCTAATGGTTAAGGTCTTAACTTTTACTCTGGCCTACTGGTTAAGGTCTTAACTCTTACTCTGGCCTAATAGGTAAGGTCTTAGACTCTTACTCTGGCCTAGTGGTTAAGGTCTTAACTTTTACTCTGGCCTACTGGTTAAGGTCTTAACTCTTACTCAGGCCCAATAGCTAAGGTATTAGACTCGTACTCTGGCCCACTGGTTAAGGTCTTAACTCTTACTCTGGCCTACTGGTTAAGGTCTTAACTCTTACTCTGGCCTAATATCTAAGGTATTAGACTCGTACTCTGGCCTAATGGTTAAGGTCTTAACTCTTACTCTGGCCTAATAGCTAAGGTCTTGACTCTTACTCTGGCCTAATAGCTAAGGTCTTAGTCTCGTACTCTGGCCTAATGGTTAAGGTCTTAACTTTTACTCTGGCCTACTGGTTAAGGTCTTAACTCTTACTCTGGCCTAATAGCTAAGGTCTTAACTCTTACTCTGGCCTAATAGCTAAGGCCTTAGACTCGTACCATGGCCTAATGGTTAAGGTCTTAACTCTTACTCTGGCCTAATGGTTAAGGTCTTAACTCTTACTCTGGCCTAATAGCTAAGGTCTTAACTCTTACTCTGGCCTAATAGCTAAGGCCTTAGACTCGTACCATGGCCTAATGGTTAAGGTCTTACCTCTTACTCTGGCCTACTGGTTAAGGTCTTAACTCTTACTCTGGCCTACTGGTTAAGGTCTTAACTCTTACTCTGGCCTAATAGCTACGGTCTTAGACTCGTACTTTGGCCTAATAGCTAAAATCTTAACTCTTACTCTGGCCTAATAGCTAAGGTCTTAGACTTGTACTATGGCCTACATGTTAAGGTCTTAACTCTTACTCTGGCCTAATAGCTAAGGTCTTAACTCTTACTCTGGCCTAATGGTTAAGGTCTTAACTCTTACTCTGGCCTAATAGCTAAGGTCGTAACTCTTACTCTGGCCTAATAGCTAAGGTCTTAGACTCGTACACTGGCCTAATGGTTAAGGTCTTAACTCTTACTCTGGCCTGATAAGCAAGGTCTTAACTCTTACTCTGGCATCCTGGTTAAGGTCTTAACTCTTACTCTGGCCTAATGGGCAAGGTCTTAGACTCTTACTCTGGCCTAATGGTTAAGGTCTTAACTTTTACTCTGGCCTACTGGTTAAGGTCTTAACTCTTACTCTGGCCTAATAGGTAAGGTCTTAGACTCTTACTCTGGCCTAGTGGTTAAGGTCTTAACTTTTACTCTGGCCTACTGGTTAAGGTCTTAACTCTTACTCAGGCCCAATAGCTAAGGTCTTAGACTCGTACTCTGGCCCACTGGTTAAGGTCTTAACTCTTACTCTGGCCTACTGGTTAAGGTCTTAACTCTTACTCTGGCCTAATAGCTAAGGTATTAGACTCGTACTCTGGCCTAATGGTTAAGGTCTTAACTCTTACTCTGGCCTAATAGCTAAGGTCTTGACTCTTACTCTGGCCTAATAGCTAAGGTCTTAGTCTCGTACTCTGGCCTAATGGTTAAGGTCTTAACTCTTACTCTGGCCTAATAGCTAAGGTCTTAGACTCAGACTATGGCCTACAGGTTAAGGTCTTAACTCTTACTCTGGCCTACTGGTTAAGGTCTTAACTCTGACACTGGCCTAATAGCTAAGGTCTTAGACTCGTACTCTGGCCTAATGGTTAAGGTCTTAACTCTTACTCTGGCATACTGGTTAAGGTCTTAACTCTTACTCTGGTCTAATAGCTAAGGACTTAGACTCGTACTATGGCCTACAGGTTAAGGTCTTAACTCGTACTCTGGCCTAATAGCTAAGGTCTTAACTCGTACTCTGGCCTAATAGCTAAGGTCTTAACTCTTACTCTGGCCTAATAGCTAAGGTCTTAACTCTTACTCTGGCCTAATAGCTAAGGTCTTAGACTCGTACTCTGGACTAATAGCTAAGGTATTAGACTCGTACTCTGGCCTAATGGTTAAAGTCTTAACTCTTACTCTGGCCTAATAGCTAAGGTCTTAGACTTGTACTCTGGCCTAATGATTAAGGTCTTAACTCTTACTCTGGCCTAATAGCTAAGGTCTTAACTCTTACTCTGGCCTAATGGTTAAGGTCTTAACTCTTACTCTGGTCTAATAGCTAAGGTCGTAACTCTTACTCTGGCTAATAGCTAAGGTCTTAGACTCGTACACTGGCCTAATAGCTAAGGTCTTAGACTCGTAATCTGGCCTACTGGTTAAGGTCTTAACTCTTACTCTGGCCTACTGGTTAGGGTCTTAACTCTTACTCTGGCCTAATAGCTAAGGTCTTAGACTCGTACTATGGCCTACATGTTAAGGTCGTAACTCTTACTCTGGCCTAATAGCTAAGGTCTTAACTCTTACTCTGGCCTAATGGTTAAGGTCTTAACTCTTACTCTGGTCTAATAGCTAAGGTCGTAACTCTTACTCTGGCTAATAGCTAAGGTCTTAACTCTTACTCTGGCCTGATAAGCAAGGTCTTAACTCTTACTCTGGCCTACTGGTTAAGGTCTTAACTCTTACTCTGGCCTAATGGGCAAAGTCTTAGACTCTTACTCTGGCCTAATGGTTAAGGTCTTAACTTTTACTCTGGCCTACTGGTTAAGGTCTTAACTCTTACTCTGGCCTAATAGGTAAGGTCTTAGACTCTTACTCTGGCCTAGTGGTTAAGGTCTTAACTTTTACTCTGGCCTACTGGTTAAGGTCTTAACTCTTACTCAGGCCCAATAGCTAAGGTCTTAGACTCGTATCCTGGCCCACTGGTTAAGGTCTTAACTCTTACTCTGGCCTACTGGTTAAGGTCTTAACTCTTACTCTGGCCTAATAGCTAAGGTATTAGACTCGTACTCTGGCCTAATGGTTAAGGTCTTAACTCTTACTCTGGCCTAATAGCTAAGGTCTTGACTCTTACTGTGGCCTAATAGCTAAGGTCTTAGTCTCGTACTCTGGCCTAATGGTTAAGGTCTTAACTCTTACTCTGGCCTAATAGCTAAGGTCTTAGACTCAGACTATGGCCTACAGGTTAAGGTCTTAACTCTTACTCTGGTCTACTGGTTAAGGTCTTAACTCTTACTCTGGCCTAATAGCTAAGGTCTTAGACTCGTACTCTGGCCTAATGGTTAAGGTCTTAACTCTTACTCTGGCATACTGGTTAAGGTCTTAACTCTTACTCTGGTCTAATAGCTAAGGTCTTAACTCTTACTCTGGCCTGATAGCTAAGGCCTTAGACTCGTACCATGGCCTAATGGTTAAGGTCTTAACTCTTACTCTGGCCTAATGGTTAAGGTCTTAACTCTTACTCTGGCCTAATAGCTAAGGTCTTAACTCTTACTCTGGCCTAATAGCTAAGGCCTTAGACTCGTACCATGGCCTAATGGTTAAGGTCTTAACTCTTACTCTGGCCTACTGGTTAAGGTCTTAACTCTTACTCTGGCCTACTGGTTAAGGTCTTAACTCTTACTCTGGCCTAATAGCTACGGTTTTAGACTCGTACTCTGGCCTAATAGCTGAAATCTTAACTCTTACTCTGGCCTAATAGCTAAGGTCTTAGACTTGTACTATGGCCTACATGTTAAGGTCTTAACTCTTACTCTGGCCTAATAGCTAAGGTCTTAACTCTTACTCTGGCCTAATGGTTAAGGTCTTAACTCTTACTCTGGCCTAATAGCTAAGGTCGTAACTCTTACTCTGGCCTAATAGCTAAGGTCTTAGACTCGTACACTGGCCTAATGGTTAAGGTCTTAACTCTTACTCTGGCCTGATAAGCAAGGTCTTAACTCTTACTCTGGCCTACTGGTTAAGGTCTTAACTCTTACTCTGGCCTAATGGGCAAGGTCTTAGAATTTTACTCTGGCCTAATGGTTAAGGTCTTTACTTTTACTCTGGCCTACTGGTTAAGGTCTTAACTCTTACTCTGGCCTAATAGGTAAGGTCTTAGACTCTTACTCTGGCCTAGTGGTTAAGGTCTTAACTTTTACTCTGGCCTACTGGTTAAGGTCTTAACTCTTACTCAGGCCCAATAGCTAAGGTATTAGACTCGTACTCTGGCCCACTGGTTAAGGTCTTAACTCTTACTCTGGCCTACTGGTTAAGGTCTTAACTCTTACTCTGGCCTAATATCTAAGGTATTAGACTCGTACTCTGGCCTAATGGTTAAGGTCTTAACTCTTACTCTGGCCTAATAGCTAAGGTCTTGACTCTTACTCTGGCCTAATAGCTAAGGTCTTAGTCTCGTACTCTGGCCTAATGGTTAAGGTCTTAACTTTTACTCTGGCCTACTGGTTAAGGTCTTAACTCTTACTCTGGCCTAATAGCTAAGGTCTTAACTCTTACTCTGGCCTAATAGCTAAGGCCTTAGACTCGTACCATGGCCTAATGGTTAAGGTCTTAACTCTTACTCTGGCCTAATGGTTAAGGTCTTAACTCTTACTCTGGCCTAATAGCTAAGGTCTTAACTCTTACTCTGGCCTAATAGCTAAGGCCTTAGACTCGTACCATGGCCTAATGGTTAAGGTCTTACCTCTTACTCTGGCCTACTGGTTAAGGTCTTAACTCTTACTCTGGCCTACTGGTTAAGGTCTTAACTCTTACTCTGGCCTAATAGCTACGGTCTTAGACTCGTACTTTGGCCTAATAGCTAAAATCTTAACTCTTACTCTGGCCTAATAGCTAAGGTCTTAGACTTGTACTATGGCCTACATGTTAAGGTCTTAACTCTTACTCTGGCCTAATAGCTAAGGTCTTAACTCTTACTCTGGCCTAATGGTTAAGGTCTTAACTCTTACTCTGGCCTAATAGCTAAGGTCGTAACTCTTACTCTGGCCTAATAGCTAAGGTCTTAGACTCGTACACTGGCCTAATGGTTAAGGTCTTAACTCTTACTCTGGCCTGATAAGCAAGGTCTTAACTCTTACTCTGGCATCCTGGTTAAGGTCTTAACTCTTACTCTGGCCTAATGGGCAAGGTCTTAGACTCTTACTCTGGCCTAATGGTTAAGGTCTTAACTTTTACTCTGGCCTACTGGTTAAGGTCTTAACTCTTACTCTGGCCTAATAGGTAAGGTCTTAGACTCTTACTCTGGCCTAGTGGTTAAGGTCTTAACTTTTACTCTGGCCTACTGGTTAAGGTCTTAACTCTTACTCAGGCCCAATAGCTAAGGTCTTAGACTCGTACTCTGGCCCACTGGTTAAGGTCTTAACTCTTACTCTGGCCTACTGGTTAAGGTCTTAACTCTTACTCTGGCCTAATAGCTAAGGTATTAGACTCGTACTCTGGCCTAATGGTTAAGGTCTTAACTCTTACTCTGGCCTAATAGCTAAGGTCTTGACTCTTACTCTGGCCTAATAGCTAAGGTCTTAGTCTCGTACTCTGGCCTAATGGTTAAGGTCTTAACTCTTACTCTGGCCTAATAGCTAAGGTCTTAGACTCAGACTATGGCCTACAGGTTAAGGTCTTAACTCTTACTCTGGCCTACTGGTTAAGGTCTTAACTCTGACACTGGCCTAATAGCTAAGGTCTTAGACTCGTACTCTGGCCTAATGGTTAAGGTCTTAACTCTTACTCTGGCATACTGGTTAAGGTCTTAACTCTTACTCTGGTCTAATAGCTAAGGACTTAGACTCGTACTATGGCCTACAGGTTAAGGTCTTAACTCGTACTCTGGCCTAATAGCTAAGGTCTTAACTCGTACTCTGGCCTAATAGCTAAGGTCTTAACTCTTACTCTGGCCTAATAGCTAAGGTCTTAACTCTTACTCTGGCCTAATAGCTAAGGTCTTAGACTCGTACTCTGGCCTAATGGTTAAAGTCTTAACTCTTACTCTGGCCTAATAGCTAAGGTCTTAGACTTGTACTCTGGCCTAATGATTAAGGTCTTAACTCTTACTCTGGCCTAATAGCTAAGGTCTTAACTCTTACTCTGGCCTAATGGTTAAGGTCTTAACTCTTACTCTGGTCTAATAGCTAAGGTCGTAACTCTTACTCTGGCTAATAGCTAAGGTCTTAGACTCGTACACTGGCCTAATAGCTAAGGTCTTAGACTCGTAATCTGGCCTACTGGTTAAGGTCTTAACTCTTACTCTGGCCTACTGGTTAGGGTCTTAACTCTTACTCTGGCCTAATAGCTAAGGTCTTAGACTCGTACTATGGCCTACATGTTAAGGTCGTAACTCTTACTCTGGCCTAATAGCTAAGGTCTTAACTCTTACTCTGGCCTAATGGTTAAGGTCTTAACTCTTACTCTGGTCTAATAGCTAAGGTCGTAACTCTTACTCTGGCTAATAGCTAAGGTCTTAACTCTTACTCTGGCCTGATAAGCAAGGTCTTAACTCTTACTCTGGCCTACTGGTTAAGGTCTTAACTCTTACTCTGGCCTAATGGGCAAAGTCTTAGACTCTTACTCTGGCCTAATGGTTAAGGTCTTAACTTTTACTCTGGCCTACTGGTTAAGGTCTTAACTCTTACTCTGGCCTAATAGGTAAGGTCTTAGACTCTTACTCTGGCCTAGTGGTTAAGGTCTTAACTTTTACTCTGGCCTACTGGTTAAGGTCTTAACTCTTACTCAGGCCCAATAGCTAAGGTCTTAGACTCGTATCCTGGCCCACTGGTTAAGGTCTTAACTCTTACTCTGGCCTACTGGTTAAGGTCTTAACTCTTACTCTGGCCTAATAGCTAAGGTATTAGACTCGTACTCTGGCCTAATGGTTAAGGTCTTAACTCTTACTCTGGCCTAATAGCTAAGGTCTTGACTCTTACTGTGGCCTAATAGCTAAGGTCTTAGTCTCGTACTCTGGCCTAATGGTTAAGGTCTTAACTCTTACTCTGGCCTAATAGCTAAGGTCTTAGACTCAGACTATGGCCTACAGGTTAAGGTCTTAACTCTTACTCTGGTCTACTGGTTAAGGTCTTAACTCTTACTCTGGCCTAATAGCTAAGGTCTTAGACTCGTACTCTGGCCTAATGGTTAAGGTCTTAACTCTTACTCTGGCATACTGGTTAAGGTCTTAACTCTTACTCTGGTCTAATAGCTAAGGACTTAGACTCGTACTACGGCCTACAGGTTAAGGTCTTAACTCGTACTCTGGCCTAATAGCTAAGGTCTTAAGTCGTACTCTGGCCTAATAGCTAAGGTCTTAACTCTTACTCTGGCCTAATAGCTAAGGTCTTAACTCTTACTCTGGCCTAATAGCTAAGGTCTTAGACTCGTACTCTGGACTAATAGCTAAGGTATTAGACTCGTACTCTGGCCTAATGGTTAAAGTCTTACCTCTTACTCTGGCCTAATAGCTAAGGTCTTAGACTCGTACTCTGGCCTAATGATTAAGGTCTTAACTCTTACTCTGGCCTAATAGCTAAGGTCTTAGACTCGTACTCTGGCCTAATAGCTAAGGTCTTAGACTCGTAATCTGGCCTACTGGTTAAGGTCTTAACTCTTACTCTGGCCTACTGGTTAGGGTCTTAACTCTTACTCTGGCCTAATAGCTAAGGTCTTAGACTCGTACTATGGCCTACATGTTAAGGTCTTAACTCTTACTCTGGCCTAATAGCTAAGGTCTTAGACTCGTACTATGGCCTACAGGTTAAGGTCTTAACTCTTACTCTGGCCCAATAGCTAAGGTCTTAACTCTTAATCTGGCCTAATAGCTAAGGTCTTAGACTCGTACTCTGGCCTAATGGTTAAGGTCTTAACTCTTACTCTGGCCTACTGGTTAAGGTCTTAACTCTTACTCTGGCCTAATAGCTAAGGTCTTAGACTTGTACTATGGCCTAATAGCCAAGGTCTTAGACTCGTACTCTGGCCTAATGGTTAAGGTCTTAACTCTTACTCTGGCCTACTGGTTAAGGACTTAACTCTTACTCTGGCCTAATAGCTAAGGTCTTAACTCTTACTCTGGCCTAATAGCTAAGGTCTTAGACTCGTACTCTGGCCTAATAGCTAAGGTCTTAACTCTTACTCTGGCCTAATAGCTAAGGTCTTAGACTCGTACTCTGGCCTAATGGTTAAGATCTTAACTCTTACTCTGGCATACTGGTTAAGGTCTTAACTCTTACTCTGGTCTAATAGCTAAGGACTTAGACTCGTACTATGGCCTACAGGTTAAGGTCTTAACTCGTACTCTGGCCTAATAGCTAAGGTCTTAAGTCGTACTCTGGCCTAATAGCTAAGGTCTTAACTCTTACTCTGGCCTAATAGCTAAGGTCTTAACTCTTACTCTGGCCTAATAGGTAAGGTCTTAGACTCGTACTCTGGCCTAATGGTTAAGGTCTTAACTCTTACTCTTGCCTAATAGCTAAGGTCTTAACTCTTACTCTGGCCTAATAGCTAAGGTCTTAGACTTGTACTATGGCCTAATAGCCAAGGTCTTAGACTCGTTCTCTGGCCTAATGGTTAAGGTCTTAACTCTTACTCTGGCCTACTGGTTAAGGTCTTAACTCTTACTCTGGCCTAATAGCTAAGGTCTTAACTCTTACTCTGGCCTAATAGCTAAGGTCTTAGACTTGTACTCTGGCCTAATGGTTAAGGTCTTAACTCTTACTCTGGCCTACTGGTTAAAGTATTAACTCTTACTCTGGCCTACTGGTTAAGGTTTTAACTCTTACTCTTGCCTAATAGCTAAGGCCTTAGACTCTTACTCTGGCCTAATGAATAAGGTCTTAACTCTTACTCTGGCCTAATAGCTAAGGACTTAACTCTCACTCTGGCCTAATAGCTAAGGCCTTAGACTCGTTTTAGGCCTCATGGTTAAGGTCTTAACTCTTACTCTGGCCTACTGGTTAAGGTCTTAACTCTTACTCTGGCCTAATAGCTAAGGTCTTAGACTCGTACTCTGGCCTACAGGTTAAGGTCTTAACTCTTACTCTGGCCTAATAGCTAAGGTCTTAACTCTTACTCTGGCATAATGGTTAAGGTCTTAACTCTTACTCTGGCCTAATAGTTAAGGTCTTAACTCTTACTCTGGCCTAATAGCTAAGGTCTTAGACTCGTACACTGGCCTACTGGTTAAGGTCTTAACACTTACTCTGGCCTAATAGCTAAGGTCTTAGACTCGTATTCTGGCCTACTGGTTAAGGTCTTAACTCTTACTCTGGCCTAATGGTTAAGGTCTTAACTCTTACTCTGGAATACTGGTTAAGGTCTTAACTCTTACTCTGGCCTAATAGCTAAGGTCTTAGACTCGTACTATGGCCTACAGGTTAAGGTCTTAACTCATACTCTGGCCTAATAGCTAAGGTCTTAACTCGTACTCTGGCCTAATAGCTAAGGTCTTAACTCTTACTCTGGCCTAATAGTTAAGGTCTTAACTCTTACTCTGGCCTAATAGCTAAGGTCTTAGACTTGTACTCTGGCCTAATAGCTAAGGTCTTAGACTCGTACTCTGGCCTAATGGTTAAGGTCTTAACTCTTACTCTGGCCTACTGGTTAAGCTCTTAACTCTTACTCTGGCCTAATAGCTAAGGTCTTAGACTTGTACTCTGGCCTACTGGTTAAGGTCTTAACTCTTACTCTGGCCGACTTAAGTGCTTAACTCTTACTCTGGCCTTATAGCTAAGGTCTTAGACTCGTACTATGGCCTACTGGTTAAGGTCTTGACTCTTACTCTGGACTACTGGTTAAGATCTTAACTCTTACTCTGGCCTAATAGCTAAGGTCTTAGACTCGTACTATGGCCTACTGGTTAAGGTCTTATTTCTTACTATGGCCTAATGGTTAAGGTCTTAACTCTTACTCTGGCCTACAGGTTAAGGTCTTAACTCTTACTCTGGCCTACTGGTTAAGGTCTTAACCCTTACACTTGCCTAATAGCTTAGGTTGTAACACTTACTCTGGCATAATAGCTAAGGTCTTAACTCTTACTCTGGCCTAATAGCTAAGGTCTTAGACTCGTACTCTGGCCTAATGGTTAAGGTCTTAACTCTTACTCTGGCCTAATGGTTAAGGTCTTAACTCTTACTCTGGCCTACAGGTTAAGGTCTTAACTCTTTCTCTGGCCTACTGGTTAAGGTCTTAACTCTTACTTTTGCCTAATAGCTTAGGTTGTAACTGTTACTCTGGTATAATAGCTAAGGTCTTAACTCTTACTCTGGCCTAATAGCTAAGGTCTTAGACTCGTACTCTGGCCTAATGGTTAAGGTCTTAACTCTTACTCTGGCCTACTGGTTAAGGTCTTAACTCTTACTCTGGCTTAATAGCTAAGGTCTTAGACTCGTACTCCGGCCTAATGGTTACGGTCTTAACTCTTACTCTGGCCTAATAGGTAAGGTCTTAGACTCATACTCAGGCCTAATGGTTAAGGTCTTAACTCTTACTCTGGCCTAATAGCTAAGGTCTTAACTCTTACTCTGGCCTAATAGCTAAGATCTTAGACTCGTACCATGGCCTAATAGCCAAGGTCTTAGACTCTTACTCTGGCCTACTGGTTAAGGTCTTAACTCTTACTCTGGCCTAATAGCTAAGGTCTTAACTCTTACTCTGGCCTAATAGCTAAGGTCTTGACTCTTACTCTGGCCTAATAGCTAAGGTCTTAGTCTCGTACTCTGGCCTAATGTTTAAGGTCTTAACTTTTACTCTGGCCTACTGGTTAAGGTCTTAACTCTTACTCTGGCCTAATAGCTAAGGTCTTAACTCTTACTCTGGCCTAATAGCTAAGGCCTTAGACTCGTACCATGGCCTAATGGTTAAGGTCTTAACTCTTACTCTGGCCTAATGGTTAAGGTCTTAACTCTTACTCTGGCCTAATAGCTAAGGTCTTAACTCTTACTCTGGCCTAATAGCTAAGGCCTTAGACTCGTACCATGGCCTAATGGTTAAGGTCTTAACTCTTACTCTGGCCTACTGGTTAAGGTCTTAACTCTTACTCTGGCCTACTGGTTAAGGTCTTAACTCTTACTCTGGCCTAATAGCTACGGTCTTAGACTCGTACTTTGGCCTAATAGCTAAAATCTTAACTCTTACTCTGGCCTAATAGCTAAGGTCTTAGACTTGTACTATGGCCTACATGTTAAGGTCTTAACTCTTACTCTGGCCTAATAGCTAAGGTCTTAACTCTTACTCTGGCCTAATGGTTAAGGTCTTAACTCTTACTCTGGCCTAATAGCTAAGGTCGTAACTCTTACTCTGGCCTAATAGCTAAGGTCTTAGACTCGTACACTGGCCTAATGGTTAAGGTCTTAACTCTTACTCTGGCCTGATAGGCAAGGTCTTAACTCTTACTCTGGCCTCCTGGTTAAGGTCTTAACTCTTACTCTGGCCTAATGGGCAAGGTCTTAGACTCTTACTCTGGCCTAATGGTTAAGGTCTTAACTTTTACTCTGGCCTACTGGTTAAGGTCTTAACTCTTACTCTGGCCTAATAGGTAAGGTCTTAGACTCTTACTCAGGCCCAATAGCTAAGGTCTTAGACTCGTACTCTGGCCCACTGGTTAAGGTCTTAACTCTTACTCAGGCCCAATAGCTAAGGTCTTAGACTCGTACTCTGGCCCACTGGTTAAGGTCTTAACTCTTACTCTGGCCTACTGGTTAAGGTCTTAACTCTTACTCTGGCCTAATAGCTAAGGTATTAGACTCGTACTCTGGCCTAATGGTTAAGATCTTAACTCTTACTCTGGCCTAATAGCTAAGGTCTTGACTCTTACTCTGGCCTAATAGCTAAGGTCTTAGTCTCGTACTCTGGCCTAATGGTTAAGGTCTTAACTCTTACTCTGGCCTAATAGCTAAGGTCTTAGACTCAGACTATGGCCTACAGGTTAAGGTCTTAACTCTTACTCTGGCCTACTGGTTAAGGTCTTAACTCTGACACTGGCCTAATAGCTAAGGTCTTAGACTCGTACTCTGGCCTAATGGTTAAGGTCTTAACTCTTACTCTGGCATACTGGTTAAGGTCTTAACTCTTACTCTGGTCTAATAGCTAAGGACTTAGACTCGTACTATGGCCTACAGGTTAAGGTCTTAACTCGTACTCTGGCCTAATAGCTAAGGTCTTAACTCGTACTCTGGCCTAATAGCTAAGGTCTTAACTCTTACTCTGGCTTAATAGCTAAGGTCTTAACTCTTACTCTGGCCTAATAGCTAAGGTCTTAGACTCGTACTCTGGACTAATAGCTAAGGTATTAGACTCGCACTCTGGCCTAATGGTTAAAGTCTTAACTCTTACTCTGGCCTAATAGCTAAGGTCTTAGACTCGTACTCTGGCCTAATGATTAAGGTCTTAACTCTTACTCTGGCCTAATAGCTAAGGTCTTAACTCTTACTCTGGCCTAATGGTTAAGGTCTTAACTCTTACTCTGGTCTAATAGCTAAGGTCGTAACTCTTACTCTGGCCTAATAGCTAAGGTCTTAGACTCGTACACTGGCCTAATGGTTAAGGTCTTAACTCTTACTCTGGCCTGATAAGCAAGGTCTTAACTCTTACTCTGGCCTACTGGTTAAGGTCTTAACTCTTACTCTGGCCTAATGGGCAAGGTCTTAGACTCTTACTCTGGCCTAATGGTTAAGGTCTTAACTTTTACTCTGGCCTACTGGTTAAGGTCTTAACTCTTACTCTGGCCTAATAGGTAAGGTCTTAGACTCTTACTCTGGCCTAGTGGTTAAGGTCTTAACTTTTACTCTGGCCTACTGGTTAAGGTCTTAACTCTTACTCAGGCCCAATAGCTAAGGTCTTAGACTCGTATCCTGGCCCACTGGTTAAGGTCTTAACTCTTACTCTGGCCTACTGGTTAAGGTCTTAACTCTTACTCTGGCCTAATAGCTAAGGTATTAGACTCGTACTCTGGCCTAATGGTTAAGGTCTTAACTCTTACTCTGGCCTAATAGCTAAGGTCTTGACTCTTACTGTGGCCTAATAGCTAAGGTCTTAGTCTCGTACTCTGGCCTAATGGTTAAGGTCTTAACTCTTACTCTGGCCTAATAGCTAAGGTCTTAGACTCAGACTATGGCCTACAGGTTAAGGTCTTAACTCTTACTCTGGTCTACTGGTTAAGGTCTTAACTCTTACTCTGGCCTAATAGCTAAGGTCTTAGACTCGTACTCTGGCCTAATGGTTAAGGTCTTAACTCTTACTATGGCATACTGGTTAAGGTCTTAACTCTTACTCTGGTCTAATAGCTAAGGACTTAGACTCGTACTATGGCCTACAGGTTAAGGTCTTAACTCGTACTCTGGCCTAATAGCTAAGGTCTTAAGTCGTACTCTGGCCTAATAGCTAAGGTCTTAACTCTTACTCTGGCCTAATAGCTAAGGTCTTAACTCTTACTCTGGCCTAATAGCTAAGGTCTTAGACTCGTACTCTGGACTAATAGCTAAGGTATTAGACTCGTACTCTGGCCTAATGGTTAAAGTCTTACCTCTTACTCTGGCCTAATAGCTAAGGTCTTAGACTCGTACTCTGGCCTAATGATTAAGGTCTTAACTCTTACTCTGGCCTAATAGCTAAGGTCTTAGACTCGTACTCTGGCCTAATAGCTAAGGTCTTAGACTCGTAATCTGGCCTACTGGTTAAGGTCTTAACTCTTACTCTGGCCTACTGGTTAGGGTCTTAACTCTTACTCTGGCCTAATAGCTAAGGTCTTAGACTCGTACTATGGCCTACATGTTAAGGTCTTACCTCTTACTCTGGCCTAATAGCTAAGGTCTTAGACTCGTACTATGGCCTACAGGTTAAGGTCTTAACTCTTACTCTGGCCCAATAGCTAAGGTCTTAACTCTTAATCTGGCCTAATAGCTAATGTCTTAGACTCGTACTCTGGCCTAATGGTTAAGGTCTTAACTCTTACTCTGGCCTACTGGTTAAGGTCTTAACTCTTACTCTGGCCTAATAGCTAAGGTCTTAGACTTGTACTATGGCCTAATAGCCAAGGTCTTAGACTCGTACTCTGGCCTAATGGTTAAGGTCTTAACTCTTACTCTGGCCTACTGGTTAAGGTCTTAACTCTTACTCTGGCCTAATAGCTAAGGTCTTAGACTCGTACTCTGGCCTAATAGCTAAGGTCTTAACTCTTACTCTGGCCTAATAGCTAAGGTCTTAGACTCGTACTCTGGCCTAATGGTTAAGATCTTAACTCTTACTCTGGCATACTGGTTAAGGTCTTAACTCTTACTCTGGTCTAATAGCTAAGGACTTAGACTCGTACTATGGCCTACAGGTTAAGGTCTTAACTCGTACTCTGGCCTAATAGCTAAGGTCTTAAGTCGTACTCTGGCCTAATAGCTAAGGTCTTAACTCTTACTCTGGCCTAATAGCTAAGGTCTTAACTCTTACTCTGGCCTAATAGGTAAGGTCTTAGACTCGTATTCTGGCCTACTGGTTAAGGTCTTAACTCTTACTCTGGCCTAATGGTTAAGGTCTTAACTCTTACTCTGGCCTAATAGCTAAGGTCTTAGACTCGTACACTGGCCTACTGGTTAAGGTCTTAACACTTACTCTGACCTAATAGCTAAGGTCTTAGACTCTTACTCTGGCCTAATAGCTAAGGTCTTAACTCTTACTCTGGCCTAATAGTTAAGGTCTTAACTCTTACTCTGGCCTGATAGCTAAGGTCTTAGACTCGTACTCTGGCCTAATGGTTAAGGTCTTAACTCTTACTCTGGCCTAATAGCTAAGGTCTTAGACTCGTATTCTGGCCTACTGGTTAAGGTCTTAACTCTTACTCTGGCCTAATGGTTAAGGTCTTAACTCTTACTCTGGAATACTGGTTAAGGTCTTAACTCTTACTCTGGCCTAATAGCTAAGGTCTTAGACTCGTACTATGGCCTACAGGTTAAGGTCTTAACTCGTACTCTGGCCTAATAGCTAAGGTCTTAACTCATACTCTGGCCTAATAGCTAAGGTCTTAACTCTTACTCTGGCCTAATAGTTAAGGTCTTAACTCTTACTCTGGCCTAATAGCTAAGGTCTTAGACTTGTACTCTGGCCTAATAGCTAAGGTCTTAGACTCGTACTCTGGCCTAATGGTTAAGGTCTTAACTCTTACTCTGGCCTACTGGTTAAGGTCTTAACTCTTACTCTGGCCTAATAGCTAAGGTCTTAGACTCGTACTCTGGCCTACTGGTTAAGGTCTTAACTCTTACTCTGGCCGACTTAAGTGCTTAACTCTTACTCTGGCCTCATAGCTAAGGTCTTAGACTCGTACTATGGCCTACTGGTTAAGGTCTTAACTCTTACTCTGGACTACTGGTTAAGATCTTAACTCTTACTCTGGCCTAATAGCTAAGGTCTTAGACTCGTACTATGGCCTATTGGTTAAGGTCTTATTTCTTACTCTGGCCTAATGGTTAAGGTCTTAACTCTTACTCTGGCCTACAGGTTAAGGTCTTAACTCTTACTCTGGCCTACTGGTTAAGGTCTTAACCCTTACACTTGCCTAATAGCTTAGGTTGTAACACTTACTCTGGCATAATAGCTAAGGTCTTAACTCTTACACTGGCCTAATAGCTAAGGTCTTAGACTCGTACTCTGGCCTAATGGTTAAGGTCTTAACTCTTACTCTGGCCTAATGGTTAAGGTCTTAACTCTTACTCTGGCCTACAGGTTAAGGTCTTAACTCTTTCTCTGGCCTACTGGTTAAGGTCTTAACTCTTACTCTTGCCTAATAGCTTAGGTTGTAACTGTTACTCTGGTATAATAGCTAAGGTCTTAACTCTTACTCTGGCCTAATAGCTAAGGTCTTAGACTCATACTCTGGCCTAATGGTTAAGGTCTTAACTCTTACTCTGGCCTACTGGTAAAGGTCTTAACTCTTACTCTGGCGTAATAGCTAAGGTCTTAGACTCGTACTCTGGCCTAATGGTTAAGGTCTTGACTCTTACTATGGCCTACTTAAGTGCTTAACTCTTACCCTGGCCTTATAGCTAAGGTCTTAGACTCATACTATGGCCTACTGGTTAAGGTCCTAACTCTTACTCTGGCCTACTGGTTAAGGTCTGAACTCTTACTCTGGCCTACTGGTTAAGGTCTTAACTCTTACTCTGGCCTACAGGTTAAGGTCTTAACTCCTATTCTGGCCTACTGGTTAAGGTCTTAACTCTTACTCTTGCCTAATAGCTTAGGTTATAACTCTTACTCTTGCATAATAGCTAAGGTCTTAACTCTTACTCTGGCCTAATAGCTAAGGTCATAGACTCGTACTTTGGCCTAATGGTTAAGGTCTAAACTCTTACTCTGGCCTACTGGTTAAGGTCTTAACTCTTACTCTGGCCTAATAGCTAAGGTCTTAGACTCGTACTCTGGTCTAATGGTTAAGGTCTTAACTCTTACTCTGGCCTAATAGGTAAGGTCTTAGACTCGTACTCTGGCCTAATGGTTAAGGTCTTAACTCTTACTCTTGCCTAATAGCTAAGGTCTTAACTCTTACTCTGGCCTAATAGCTAAGGTCTTAGACTTGTACTATGGCCTAATAGCCAAGGTCTTAGACTCGTTCTCTGGCCTAATGGTTAAGGTCTTAACTCTTACTCTGGCCTACTGGTTAAGGTCTTAACTCTTACTCTGGCCTAATAGCTAAGGTCTTAACTCTTACTCTGGCCTAATAGCTAAGGTCTTAGACTTGTACTCTGGCCTAATGGTTAAGGTCTTAACTCTTACTCTGGCCTACTGGTTAAAGTATTAACTCTTACTCTGGCCTACTGGTTAAGGTTTTAACTCTTACTCTTGCCTAATAGCTAAGGCCTTAGACTCTTACTCTGGCCTAATGAATAAGGTCTTAACTCTTACTCTGGCCTAATAGCTAAGGACTTAACTCTCACTCTGGCCTAATAGCTAAGGCCTTAGACTCGTTTTAGGCCTCATGGTTAAGGTCTTAACTCTTACTCTGGCCTACTGGTTAAGGTCTTAACTCTTACTCTGGCCTAATAGCTAAGGTCTTAGACTCGTACTCTGGCCTACAGGTTAAGGTCTTAACTCTTACTCTGGCCTAATAGCTAAGGTCTTAACTCTTACTCTGGCATAATGGTTAAGGTCTTAACTCTTACTCTGGCCTAATAGTTAAGGTCTTAACTCTTACTCTGGCCTAATAGCTAAGGTCTTAGACTCGTACACTGGCCTACTGGTTAAGGTCTTAACACTTACTCTGACCTAATAGCTAAGGTCTTAGACTCTTACTCTGGCCTAATAGCTAAGGTCTTAACTCTTACTCTGGCCTAATAGTTAAGGTCTTAACTCTTACTCTGGCCTGATAGCTAAGGTCTTAGACTCGTACTCTGGCCTAATGGTTAAGGTCTTAACTCTTACTCTGGCCTAATAGCTAAGGTCTTAGACTCGTATTCTGGCCTACTGGTTAAGGTCTTAACTCTTACTCTGGCCTAATGGTTAAGGTCTTAACTCTTACTCTGGAATACTGGTTAAGGTCTTAACTCTTACTCTGGCCTAATAGCTAAGGTCTTAGACTCGTACTATGGCCTACAGGTTAAGGTCTTAACTCGTACTCTGGCCTAATAGCTAAGGTCTTAACTCGTACTCTGGCCTAATAGCTAAGGTCTTAACTCTTACTCTGGCCTAATAGTTAAGGTCTTAACTCTTACTCTGGCCTAATAGCTAAGGTCTTAGACTTGTACTCTGGCCTAATAGCTAAGGTCTTAGACTCGTACTCTGGCCTAATGGTTAAGGTCTTAACTCTTACTCTGGCCTACTGGTTAAGGTCTTAACTCTTACTCTGGCCTAATAGCTAAGGTCTTAGACTCGTACTCTGGCCTACTGGTTAAGGTCTTAACTCTTACTCTGGACTACTGGTTAAGATCTTAACTCTTACTCTGGCCTAATAGCTAAGGTCTTAGACTCGTACTATGGCCTACTGGTTAAGGTCTTATTTCTTACTCTGGCCTAATGGTTAAGGTCTTAACTTTTTCTCTGGCCTACAGGTTAAGGTCTTAACTCTTACTCTGGCCTACTGGTTAAGGTCTTAACCCTTACACTTGCCTAATAGCTTAGGTTGTAACACTTACTCTGGCATAATAGCTAAGGTCTTAACTCTTACTCTGGCCTAATAGCTAAGGTCTTAGACTCGTACTCTGGCCTAATGGTTAAGGTCTTAACTCTTACTCTGGCCTAATGGTTAAGGTCTTAACTCTTACTCTGGCCTACAGGTTAAGGTCTTAACTCTTTCTCTGGCCTACTGGTTAAGGTCTTAACTCTTACTCTTGCCTAATAGCTTAGGTTGTAACTGTTACTCTGGTATAATAGCTAAGGTCTTAACTCTTACTCTGGCCTAATAGCTAAGGTCTTAGACTCGTACTCTGGCCTAATGGTTAAGGTCTTAACTCTTACTCTGGCCTACTGGTTAAGGTCTTAACTCTTACTCTGGCTTAATAGCTAAGGTCTTAGACTCGTACTCTGGCCTAATGGTTACGGTCTTAACTCTTACTCTGGCCTAATAGGTAAGGTCTTAGACTCATACTCAGGCCTAATGGTTAAGGTCTTAACTCTTACTCTGGCCTAATAGCTAAGGTCTTAACTCTTACTCTGGCCTAATAGCTAAGGTCTTAGACTCGTACTATGGCCTAATAGCCAAGGTCTTAGACTCTTACTCTGGCCTACTGGTTAAGGTCTTAACTCTTACTCTGGCCTAATAGCTAAGGTCTTAACTCTTACTCTGGCCTAATAGCTAAGGTCTTAGACTCGTACTCGGGCCTAATGGTTAAGGTCTTAATTCTTACTCTCGCCTACTGGTTAAGGTCTTAACTCTTACTCTTGCCTACTGGTTAAGGTTTTAACTCTTACTCTGGCCTAATAGCTAAGGCCTTAGATTCTTACTCTGGCCTAATGATTAAGGTCTTAACTCTTACTCTGGCCTAATAGCTAAGGTCTTAACTTTTACTCTGGCCTAATAGCTAAGGCCTTAGACTCGTTTTAGGCCTAATGGTTAAGGTCTTAACTCTTACTCTGGCCTACTGGTTAAGGTTTTAACTCTTACTCTGGCCTACTGGTTAAGGTCTTAACTCTTACTCTGGCCTAATAGCTAAGGTCTTAGACTCGTACTCTGGCCTAATAGCTAAGGTCTTAACTCCTACTCTGGCCTAATAGCTAAGGTCTTAAACTCGTCTCATACACTGGCCTAATGGATAAGGTCTTAACTCCTACTCTGGCCTAATAGCCAAGGTCTTAACTCTTACTCTGGCCTACTGGTTAAGGTCTTAGACTCTTTCTCTGGCCTAATGGTTAAGGTCTTAACTTTTACTCTGGCCTAATAGCTAAGGTCTTAACTCTTACTCTGGCCTAATAGCTAAGGCCTTAGACTCGTACCATGGCCTAATGGTTAAGGTCTTAACTCTTACTCTGGCCTAATGGTTAAGGTCTTAACTCTTACTCTGGCCTAATAGCTAAGGTCTTAACTCTTACTCTGGCCTAATAGCTAAGGCCTTAGACTCGTACCATGGCCTAATGGTTAAGGTCTTAACTCTTACTCTGGCCTACTGGTTAAGGTCTTAACTCTTACTCTGGCCTACTGGTTAAGGTCTTAACTCTTACTCTGGCCTAATAGCTACGGTTTTAGACTCGTACTCTGGCCTAATAGCTAAAATCTTAACTCTTACTCTGGCCTAATAGCTAAGGTCTTAGACTTGTACTATGGCCTACATGTTAAGGTCTTAACTCTTACTCTGGCCTAATAGCTAAGGTCTTAACTCTTACTCTGGCCTAATGGTTAAGGTCTTAACTCTTACTCTGGCCTAATAGCTAAGGTCGTAACTCTTACTCTGGCCTAATAGCTAAGGTCTTAGACTCGTACACTGGCCTAATGGTTAAGGTCTTAACTCTTACTCTGGCCTGATAAGCAAGGTCTTAACTCTTACTCTGGCCTACTGGTTAAGGTCTTAACTCTTACTCTGGCCTAATGGGCAAGGTCTTAGAATTTTACTCTGGCCTAATGGTTAAGGTCTTAACTTTTACTCTGGCCTACTGGTTAAGGTCTTAACTCTTACTCTGGCCTAATAGGTAAGGTCTTAGACTCTTACTCTGGCCTAGTGGTTAAGGTCTTAACTTTTACTCTGGCCTACTGGTTAAGGTCTTAACTCTTACTCAGGCCCAATAGCTAAGGTATTAGACTCGTACTCTGGCCCACTGGTTAAGGTCTTAACTCTTACTCTGGCCTACTGGTTAAGGTCTTAACTCTTACGCTGGCCTAATATCTAAGGTATTAGACTCGTACTCTGGCCTAATGGTTAAGGTCTTAACTCTTACTCTGGCCTAATAGCTAAGGTCTTGACTCTTACTCTGGCCTAATAGCTAAGGTCTTAGTCTCGTACTCTGGCCTAATGGTTAAGGTCTTAACTTTTACTCTGGCCTACTGGTTAAGGTCTTAACTCTTACTCTGGCCTAATAGCTAAGGTCTTAACTCTTACTCTGGCCTAATAGCTAAGGACTTAGACTCGTACCATGGCCTAATGGTTAAGGTCTTAACTCTTACTCTGGCCTAATGGTTAAGGTCTTAACTCTTACTCTGGCCTAATAGCTAAGGTCTTAACTCTTACTCTGGCCTAATAGCTAAGGCCTTAGACTCGTACCATGGCCTAATGGTTAAGGTCTTACCTCTTACTCTGGCCTACTGGTTGAGGTCTTAACTCTTACTCTGGCCTACTGGTTAAGGTCTTAACTCTTACTCTGCCCTAATAGCTACGGTCTTAGACTCGTACTTTGGCCTAATAGCTAAAATCTTAACTCTTACTCTGGCCTAATAGCTAAGGTCTTAGACTTGTACTATGGCCTACATGTTAAGGTCTTAACTCTTACTCTGGCCTAATAGCTAAGGTCTTAACTCTTACTCTGGCCTAATGGTTAAGGTCTTAACTCTTACTCTGGCCTAATAGCTAAGGTCGTAACTCTTACTCTGGCCTAATAGCTAAGGTCTTAGACTCGTACACTGGCCTAATGGTTAAGGTCTTAACTCTTACTCTGGCCTGATAAGCAAGGTCTTAACTCTTACTCTGGCATCCTGGTTAAGGTCTTAACTCTTACTCTGGCCTAATGGGCAAGGTCTTAGACTCTTACTCTGGCCTAATGGTTAAGGTCTTAACTTTTACTCTGGCCTACTGGTTAAGGTCTTAACTCTTACTCTGGCCTAATAGGTAAGGTCTTAGACTCTTACTCTGGCCTAGTGGTTAAGGTCTTAACTTTTACTCTGGCCTACTGGTTAAGGTCTTAACTCTTACTCAGGCCCAATAGCTAAGGTCTTAGACTCGTACTCTGGCCCACTGGTTAAGGTCTTAACTCTTACTCTGGCCTACTGGTTAAGGTCTTAACTCTTACTCTGGCCTAATAGCTAAGGTATTAGACTCATACTCTGGCCTAATGGTTAAGGTCTTAACTCTTACTCTGGCCTAATAGCTAAGGTCTTGACTCTTACTCTGGCCTAATAGCTAAGGTCTTAGTCTCGTACTCTGGCCTAATGGTTAAGGTCTTAACTCTTACTCTGGCCTAATAGCTAAGGTCTTAGACTCAGACTATGGCCTACAGGTTAAGGTCTTAACTCTTACTCTGGCCTACTGGTTAAGGTCTTAACTCTGACACTGGCCTAATAGCTAAGGTCTTAGACTCGTACTCTGGCCTAATGGATAAGGTCTTAACTCTTACTCTGGCATACTGGTTAAGGTCTTAACTCTTACTCTGGTCTAATAGCTAAGGACTTAGACTCGTACTATGGCCTACAGGTTAAGGTCTTAACTCGTACTCTGGCCTAATAGCTAAGGTCTTAACTCGTACTCTGGCCTAATAGCTAAGGTCTTAACTCTTACTCTGGCCTAATAGCTAAGGTCTTAACTCTTACTCTGGCCTAATAGCTAAGGTCTTAGACTCGTACTCTGGACTAATAGCTAAGGTATTAGACTCGTACTCTGGCCTAATGGTTAAAGTCTTAACTCTTACTCTGGCCTAATAGCTAAGGTCTTAGACTTGTACTCTGGCCTAATGATTAAGGTCTTAACTCTTACTCTGGCCTAATAGCTAAGGTCTTAACTCTTACTCTGGCCTAATGGTTAAGGTCTTAACTCTTACTCTGGTCTAATAGCTAAGGTCGTAACTCTTACTCTGGCTAATAGCTAAGGTCTTAGACTCGTACACTGGCCTAATGGTTAAGGTCTTAACTCTTACTCTGGCCTGATAAGCAAGGTCTTAACTCTTACTCTGGCCTACTGGTTAAGGTCTTAACTCTTACTCTGGCCTAATGGGCAAAGTCTTAGACTCTTACTCTGGCCTAATGGTTAAGGTCTTAACTTTTACTCTGGCCTACTGGTTAAGGTCTTAACTCTTACTCTGGCCTAATAGGTAAGGTCTTAGACTCTTACTCTGGCCTAGTGGTTAAGGTCTTAACTTTTACTCTGGCCTACTGGTTAAGGTCTTAACTCTTACTCAGGCCCAATAGCTAAGGTCTTAGACTCATATCCTGGCCCACTGGTTAAGGTCTTAACTCTTACTCTGGCCTACTGGTTAAGGTCTTAACTCTTACTCTGGCCTAATAGCTAAGGTCTTGACTCTTACTGTGGCCTAATAGCTAAGGTCTTAGTCTCGTACTCTGGCCTAATGGTTAAGGTCTTAACTCTTACTCTGGCCTAATAGCTAAGGTCTTAGACTCAGACTATGGCCTACAGGTTAAGGTCTTAACTCTTACTCTGGTCTACTGGTTAAGGTCTTAACTCTTACTCTGGCCTAATAGCTAAGGTCTTAGACTCGTACTCTGGCCTAATGGTTAAGGTCTTAACTCTTACTCTGGTATACTGGTTAAGGTCTTAACTCTTACTCTGGTCTAATAGCTAAGGACTTAGACTCGTACTATGGCCTACAGGTTAAGGTCTTAACTCGTACTCTGGCCTAATAGCTAAGGTCTTAAGTCGTACTCTGGCCTAATAGCTAAGGTCTTAACTCTTACTCTGGCCTAATAGCTAAGGTCTTAACTCTTACTCTGGCCTAATAGCTAAGGTCTTAGACTCGTACTCTGGACTAATAGCTAAGGTATTAGACTCGTACTCTGGCCTAATGGTTAAAGTCTTACCTCTTACTCTGGCCTAATAGCTAAGGTCTTAGACTCGTACTCTGGCCTAATGATTAAGGTCTTAACTCTTACTCTGGCCTAATAGCTAAGGTCTTAGACTCGTACTCTGGCCTAATAGCTAAGGTCTTAGACTCGTAATCTGGCCTACTGGTTAAGGTCTTAACTCTTACTCTGGCCTACTGGTTAGGGTCTTAACTCTTACTCTGGCCTAATAGCTAAGGTCTTAGACTCGTACTATGGCCTACATGTTAAGGTCTTAACTCTTACTCTGGCCTAATAGCTAAGGTCTTAGACTCGTACTATGGCCTACAGGTTAAGGTCTTAACTCTTACTCTGGCCCAATAGCTAAGGTCTTAACTCTTAATCTGGCCTAATAGCTAAGGTCTTAGACTCGTACTCTGGCCTAATGGTTAAGGTCTTAACTCTTACTCTGGCCTACTGGTTAAGGTCTTAACTCTTACTCTGGCCTAATAGCTAAGGTCTTAGACTTGTACTATGGCCTAATAGCCAAGGTCTTAGACTCGTACTCTGGCCTAATGGTTAAGGTCTTAACTCTTACTCTGGCCTACTGGTTAAGGTCTTAACTCTTACTCTGGCCTAATAGCTAAGGTCTTAACTCTTACTCTGGCCTAATAGCTAAGGTCTTAGACTCGTACTCTGGCCTAATAGCTAAGGTCTTAACTCTTACTCTGGCCTAATAGCTAAGGTCTTAGACTCGTACTCTGGCCTAATGGTTAAGATCTTAACTCTTACTCTGGCATACTGGTTAAGGTCTTAACTCTTACTCTGGTCTAATAGCTAAGGACTTAGACTCGTACTATGGCCTACAGGTTAAGGTCTTAACTCGTACTCTGGCCTAATAGCTAAGGTCTTAACTCTTACTCTGGCCTAATAGCTAAGGTCTTAACTCTTACTCTGGCCTAATAGGTAAGGTCTTAGACTCGTACTCTGGCCTAATGGTTAAGGTCTTAACTCTTACTCTTGCCTAATAGCTAAGGTCTTAACTCTTACTCTGGCCTAATAGCTAAGGTCTTAGACTTGTACTATGGCCTAATAGCCAAGGTCTTAGACTCGTTCTCTGGCCTAATGGTTAAGGTCTTAACTCTTACTCTGGCCTACTGGTTAAGGTCTTAACTCTTACTCTGGCCTAATAGCTAAGGTCTTAACTCTTACTCTGGCCTAATAGCTAAGGTCTTAGACTTGTACTCTGGCCTAATGGTTAAGGTCTTAACTCTTACTCTGGCCTACTGGTTAAAGTATTAACTCTTACTCTGGCCTACTGGTTAAGGTTTTAACTCTTACTCTTGCCTAATAGCTAAGGCCTTAGACTCTTACTCTGGCCTAATGAATAAGGTCTTAACTCTTACTCTGGCCTAATAGCTAAGGACTTAACTCTCACTCTGGCCTAATAGCTAAGGCCTTAGACTCGTTTTAGGCCTCATGGTTAAGGTCTTAACTCTTACTCTGGCCTACTGGTTAAGGTCTTAACTCTTACTCTGGCCTAATAGCTAAGGTCTTAGACTCGTACTCTGGCCTACAGGTTAAGGTCTTAACTCTTACTCTGGCCTAATAGCTAAGGTCTTAACTCTTACTCTGGCATAATGGTTAAGGTCTTAACTCTTACTCTGGCCTAATAGTTAAGGTCTTAACTCTTACTCTGGCCTAATAGCTAAGGTCTTAGACTCGTACACTGGCCTACTGGTTAAGGTCTTAACACTTACTCTGGCCTAATAGCTAAGGTCTTAGACTCGTATTCTGGCCTACTGGTTAAGGTCTTAACTCTTACTCTGGCCTAATGGTTAAGGTCTTAACTCTTACTCTGGAATACTGGTTAAGGTCTTAACTCTTACTCTGGCCTAATAGCTAAGGTCTTAGACTCGTACTATGGCCTACAGGTTAAGGTCTTAACTCATACTCTGGCCTAATAGCTAAGGTCTTAACTCGTACTCTGGCCTAATAGCTAAGGTCTTAACTCTTACTCTGGCCTACTGGTTAAGGTCTTAACTCTTACTCTGGCCTAATAGCTAAGGTCTTAGACTTGTACTCTGGCCTACTGGTTAAGGTCTTAACTCTTACTCTGGCCGACTTAAGTGCTTAACTCTTACTCTGGCCTTATAGCTAAGGTCTTAGACTCGTACTATGGCCTACTGGTTAAGGTCTTGACTCTTACTCTGGACTACTGGTTAAGATCTTAACTCTTACTCTGGCCTAATAGCTAAGGTCTTAGACTCGTACTATGGCCTACTGGTTAAGGTCTTATTTCTTACTATGGCCTAATGGTTAAGGTCTTAACTCTTACTCTGGCCTACAGGTTAAGGTCTTAACTCTTACTCTGGCCTACTGGTTAAGGTCTTAACCCTTACACTTGCCTAATAGCTTAGGTTGTAACACTTACTCTGGCATAATAGCTAAGGTCTTAACTCTTACTCTGGCCTAATAGCTAAGGTCTTAGACTCGTACTCTGGCCTAATGGTTAAGGTCTTAACTCTTACTCTGGCCTAATGGTTAAGGTCTTAACTCTTACTCTGGCCTACAGGTTAAGGTCTTAACTCTTTCTCTGGCCTACTGGTTAAGGTCTTAACTCTTACTTTTGCCTAATAGCTTAGGTTGTAACTGTTACTCTGGTATAATAGCTAAGGTCTTAACTCTTACTCTGGCCTAATAGCTAAGGTCTTAGACTCGTACTCTGGCCTAATGGTTAAGGTCTTAACTCTTACTCTGGCCTACTGGTTAAGGTCTTAACTCTTACTCTGGCTTAATAGCTAAGGTCTTAGACTCGTACTCCGGCCTAATGGTTACGGTCTTAACTCTTACTCTGGCCTAATAGGTAAGGTCTTAGACTCATACTCAGGCCTAATGGTTAAGGTCTTAACTCTTACTCTGGCCTAATAGCTAAGGTCTTAACTCTTACTCTGGCCTAATAGCTAAGATCTTAGACTCGTACCATGGCCTAATAGCCAAGGTCTTAGACTCTTACTCTGGCCTACTGGTTAAGGTCTTAACTCTTACTCTGGCCTAATAGCTAAGGTCTTAACTCTTACTCTGGCCTAATAGCTAAGGTCTTGACTCTTACTCTGGCCTAATAGCTAAGGTCTTAGTCTCGTACTCTGGCCTAATGGTTAAGGTCTTAACTTTTACTCTGGCCTACTGGTTAAGGTCTTAACTCTTACTCTGGCCTAATAGCTAAGGTCTTAACTCTTACTCTGGCCTAATAGCTAAGGCCTTAGACTCGTACCATGGCCTAATGGTTAAGGTCTTAACTCTTACTCTGGCCTAATGGTTAAGGTCTTAACTCTTACTCTGGCCTAATAGCTAAGGTCTTAACTCTTACTCTGGCCTAATAGCTAAGGCCTTAGACTCGTACCATGGCCTAATGGTTAAGGTCTTAACTCTTACTCTGGCCTACTGGTTAAGGTCTTAACTCTTACTCTGGCCTACTGGTTAAGGTCTTAACTCTTACTCTGGCCTAATAGCTACGGTCTTAGACTCGTACTTTGGCCTAATAGCTAAAATCTTAACTCTTACTCTGGCCTAATAGCTAAGGTCTTAGACTTGTACTATGGCCTACATGTTAAGGTCTTAACTCTTACTCTGGCCTAATAGCTAAGGTCTTAACTCTTACTCTGGCCTAATGGTTAAGGTCTTAACTCTTACTCTGGCCTAATAGCTAAGGTCGTAACTCTTACTCTGGCCTAATATCTAAGGTCTTAGACTCGTACACTGGCCTAATGGTTAAGGTCTTAACTCTTACTCTGGCCTGATAGGCAAGGTCTTAACTCTTACTCTGGCCTCCTGGTTAAGGTCTTAACTCTTACTCTGGCCTAATGGGCAAGGTCTTAGACTCTTACTCTGGCCTAATGGTTAAGGTCTTAACTTTTACTCTGGCCTACTGGTTAAGGTCTTAACTCTTACTCTGGCCTAATAGGTAAGGTCTTAGACTCTTACTCTGGCCTAGTGGTTAAGGTCTTAACTTTTACTCTGGCCTACTGGTTAAGGTCTTAACTCTTACTCAGGCCCAATAGCTAAGGTCTTAGACTCGTACTCTGGCCCACTGGTTAAGGTCTTAACTCTTACTCTGGCCTACTGGTTAAGGTCTTAACTCTTACTCTGGCCTAATAGCTAAGGTATTAGACTCGTACTCTGGCCTAATGGTTAAGGTCTTAACTCTTACTCTGGCCTAATAGCTAAGGTCTTGACTCTTACTCTGGCCTAATAGCTAAGGTCTTAGTCTCGTACTCTGGCCTAATGGTTAAGGTCTTAACTCTTACTCTGGCCTAATAGCTAAGGTCTTAGACTCAGACTATGGCCTACAGGTTAAGGTCTTAACTCTTACTCTGGCCTACTGGTTAAGGTCTTAACTCTGACACTGGCCTAATAGCTAAGGTCTTAGACTCGTACTCTGGCCTAATGGTTAAGGTCTTAACTCTTACTCTGGCATACTGGTTAAGGTCTTAACTCTTACTCTGGTCTAATAGCTAAGGACTTAGACTCGTACTATGGCCTACAGGTTAAGGTCTTAACTCGTACTCTGGCCTAATAGCTAAGGTCTTAACTCGTACTCTGGCCTAATAGCTAAGGTCTTAACTCTTACTCTGGCTTAATAGCTAAGGTCTTAACTCTTACTCTGGCCTAATAGCTAAGGTCTTAGACTCGTACTCTGGACTAATAGCTAAGATATTAGACTCGCACTCTGGCCTAATGGTTAAAGTCTTAACTCTTACTCTGGCCTAATAGCTAAGGTCTTAGACTCGTACTCTGGCCTAATGATTAAGGTCTTAACTCTTACTCTGGCCTAATAGCTAAGGTCTTAACTCTTACTCTGGCCTAATGGTTAAGGTCTTAACTCTTACTCTGGTCTAATAGCTAAGGTCGTAACTCTTACTCTGGCCTAATAGCTAAGGTCTTAGACTCGTACACTGGCCTAATGGTTAAGGTCTTAACTCTTACTCTGGCCTGATAAGCAAGGTCTTAACTCTTACTCTGGCCTACTGGTTAAGGTCTTAACTCTTACTCTGGCCTAATGGGCAAGGTCTTAGACTCTTACTCTGGCCTAATGGTTAAGGTCTTAACTTTTACTCTGGCCTACTGGTTAAGGTCTTAACTCTTACTCTGGCCTAATAGGTAAGGTCTTAGACTCTTACTCTGGCCTAGTGGTTAAGGTCTTAACTTTTACTCTGGCCTACTGGTTAAGGTCTTAACTCTTACTCAGGCCCAATAGCTAAGGTCTTAGACTCGTATCCTGGCCCACTGGTTAAGGTCTTAACTCTTACTCTGGCCTACTGGTTAAGGTCTTAACTCTTACTCTGGCCTAATAGCTAAGGTATTAGACTCGTACTCTGGCCTAATGGTTAAGGTCTTAACTCTTACTCTGGCCTAATAGCTAAGGTCTTGACTCTTACTGTGGCCTAATAGCTAAGGTCTTAGTCTCGTACTCTGGCCTAATGGTTAAGGTCTTAACTCTTACTCTGGCCTAATAGCTAAGGTCTTAGACTCAGACTATGGCCTACAGGTTAAGGTCTTAACTCTTACTCTGGTCTACTGGTTAAGGTCTTAACTCTTACTCTGGCCTAATAGCTAAGGTCTTAGACTCGTACTCTGGCCTAATGGTTAAGGTTTTAACTCTTACTCTGGCATACTGGTTAAGGTCTTAACTCTTACTCTGGTCTAATAGCTAAGGACTTAGACTCGTACTATGGCCTACAGGTTAAGGTCTTAACTCGTACTCTGGCCTAATAGCTAAGGTCTTAAGTCGTACTCTGGCCTAATAGCTAAGGTCTTAACTCTTACTCTGGCCTAATAGCTAAGGTCTTAACTCTTACTCTGGCCTAATAGCTAAGGTCTTAGACTCGTACTCTGGACTAATAGCTAAGGTATTAGACTCGTACTCTGGCCTAATGGTTAAAGTCTTACCTCTTACTCTGGCCTAATAGCTAAGGTCTTAGACTCGTACTCTGGCCTAATGATTAAGGTCTTAACTCTTACTCTGGCCTAATAGCTAAGGTCTTAGACTCGTACTCTGGCCTAATAGCTAAGGTCTTAGACTCGTAATCTGGCCTACTGGTTAAGGTCTTAACTCTTACTCTGGCCTACTGGTTAGGGTCTTAACTCTTACTCTGGCCTAATAGCTAAGGTCTTAGACTCGTACTATGGCCTACATGTTAAGGTCTTAACTCTTACTCTGGCCTAATAGCTAAGGTCTTAGACTCGTACTATGGCCTACAGGTTAAGGTCTTAACTCTTACTCTGGCCCAATAGCTAAGGTCTTAACTCTTAATCTGGCCTAATAGCTAAGGTCTTAGACTCGTACTCTGGCCTAATGGTTAAGGTCTTAACTCTTACTCTGGCCTACTGGTTAAGGTCTTAACTCTTACTCTGGCCTAATAGCTAAGGTCTTAGACTTGTACTATGGCCTAATAGCCAAGGTCTTAGACTCGTACTCTGGCCTAATGGTTAAGGTCTTAACTCTTACTCTGGCCTACTGGTTAAGGTCTTAACTCTTACTCTGGCCTAATAGCTAAGGTCTTAGACTCGTACTCTGGCCTAATAGCTAAGGTCTTAACTCTTACTCTGGCCTAATAGCTAAGGTCTTAGACTCGTACTCTGGCCTAATGGTTAAGATCTTAACTCTTACTGTGGCATACTGGTTAAGGTCTTAACTCTTACTCTGGTCTAATAGCTAAGGACTTAGACTCGTACTATGGCCTACAGGTTAAGGTCTTAACTCGTACTCTGGCCTAATAGCTAAGGTCTTAAGTCGTACTCTGGCCTAATAGCTAAGGTCTTAACTCTTACTCTGGCCTAATAGCTAAGGTCTTAACTCTTACTCTGGCCTAATAGGTAAGGTCTTAGACTCATATTCTGGCCTACTGGTTAAGGTCTTAACTCTTACTCTGGCCTAATGGTTAAGGTCTTAACTCTTACTCTGGCCTAATAGCTAAGGTCTTAGACTCGTACACTGGCCTACTGGTTAAGGTCTTAACACTTACTCTGACCTAATAGCTAAGGTCTTAGACTCTTACTCTGGCCTAATAGCTAAGGTCTTAACTCTTACTCTGGCCTAATAGTTAAGGTCTTAACTCTTACTCTGGCCTGATAGCTAAGGTCTTAGACTCGTACTCTGGCCTAATGGTTAAGGTCTTAACTCTTACTCTGGCCTAATAGCTAAGGTCTTAGACTCGTATTCTGGCCTACTGGTTAAGGTCTTAACTCTTACTCTGGCCTAATGGTTAAGGTCTTAACTCTTACTCTGGAATACTGGTTAAGGTCTTAACTCTTACTCTGGCCTAATAGCTAAGGTCTTAGACTTGTACTATGGCCTACAGGTTAAGGTCTTAACTCTTACTCTGGCCGACTTAAGTGCTTAACTCTTACTCTGGCCTTATAGCTAAGGTCTTAGACTCGTACTATGGCCTACTGGTTAAGGTCTTAACTCTTACTCTGGACTACTGGTTAAGATCTTAACTCTTACTCTGGCCTAATAGCTAAGGTCTTAGACTCGTACTATGGCCTACTGGTTAAGGTCTTATTTCTTACTCTGGCCTAATGGTTAAGGTCTTAACTCTTACTCTGGCCTACAGGTTAAGGTCTTAACTGTTACTCTGGCCTACTGGTTAAGGTCTTAACCCTTACACTTGCCTAATAGCTTAGGTTGTAACACTTACTCTGGCATAATAGCTAAGGTCTTAACTCTTACACTGGCCTAATAGCTAAGGTCTTAGACTCGTACTCTGGCCTAATGGTTAAGGTCTTAACTCTTACTCTGGCCTAATGGTTAAGGTCTTAACTCTTACTCTGGCCTACAGGTTAAGGTCTTAACTCTTTCTCTGGCCTACTGGTTAAGGTCTTAACTCTTACTCTTGCCTAATAGCTTAGGTTGTAACTGTTACTCTGGTATAATAGCTAAGGTCTTAACTCTTACTCTGGCCTAATAGCTAAGGTCTTAGACTCGTACTCTGGCCTAATGGTTAAGGTCTTAACTCTTACTCTGGCCTACTGGTTAAGGTCTTAACTCTTACTCTTGCCTAATAGCTTAGGTTGTAACTGTTACTCTGGTATAATAGCTAAGGTCTTAACTCTTACTCTGGCTTAATAGCTAAGGTCTTAGACTCGTACTCCGGCCTAATGGTTACGGTCTTAACTCTTACTCTGGCCTAATAGGTAAGGTCTTAGACTCATACTCAGGCCTAATGGTTAAGGTCTTAACTCTTACTCTGGCCTAATAGCTAAGGTCTTAACTCTTACTCTGGCCTAATAGCTAAGGTCTTAGACTCGTACTATGGCCTAATAGCCAAGGTCTTAGACTCTTACTCTGGCCTACTGGTTAAGGTCTTAACTCTTACTCTGGCCTAATAGCTAAGGTCTTAACTCTTACTCTGGCCTAATAGCTAAGGTCTTGACTCTTACTCTGGCCTAATAGCTAAGGTCTTAGTCTCGTACTCTGGCCTAATGGTTAAGGTCTTAACTTTTACTCTGGCCTACTGGTTAAGGTCTTAACTCTTACTCTGGCCTAATAGCTAAGGTCTTAACTCTTACTCTGGCCTAATAGCTAAGGCCTTAGACTCGTACCATGGCCTAATGGTTAAGGTCTTAACTCTTACTCTGGCCTAATGGTTAAGGTCTTAACTCTTACTCTGGCCTAATAGCTAAGGTCTTAACTCTTACTCTGGCCTAATAGCTAAGGCCTTAGACTCGTACCATGGCCTAATGGTTAAGGTCTTAACTCTTACTCTGGCCTACTGGTTAAGGTCTTAACTCTTACTCTGGCCTACTGGTTAAGGTCTTAACTCTTACTCTGGCCTAATAGCTACGGTCTTAGACTCGTACTTTGGCCTAATAGCTAAAATCTTAACTCTTACTCTGGCCTAATAGCTAAGGTCTTAGACTTGTACTATGGCCTACATGTTAAGGTCTTAACTCTTACTCTGGCCTAATAGCTAAGGTCTTAACTCTTACTCTGGCCTAATGGTTAAGGTCTTAACTCTTACTCTGGCCTAATAGCTAAGGTCGTAACTCTTACTCTGGCCTAATAGCTAAGGTCTTAGACTCGTACACTGGCCTAATGGTTAAGGTCTTAACTCTTACTCTGGCCTGATAAGCAAGGTCTTAACTCTTACTCTGGCCTCCTGGTTAAGGTCTTAACTCTTACTCTGGCCTAATGGGCAAGGTCTTAGACTCTTACTCTGGCCTAATGGTTAAGGTCTTAACTTTTACTCTGGCCTACTGGTTAAGGTCTTAACTCTTACTCTGGCCTAATAGGTAAGGTCTTAGACTCTTACTCTGGCCTAGTGGTTAAGGTCTTAACTTTTACTCTGGCCTACTGGTTAAGGTCTTAACTCTTACTCAGGCCCAATAGCTAAGGTCTTAGACTCGTACTCTGGCCCACTGGTTAAGGTCTTAACTCTTACTCTGGCCTACTGGTTAAGGTCTTAACTCTTACTCTGGCCTACAGGTTAAGGTCTTAACTCTTACTCTGGCCTACTGGTTAAGGTCTTAACTCTTACTCAGGCCTAATAGCTAAGGTCTTAGACTCGTACTATGGCCTACTGGTTAAGGTCTTATTTCTTACTCTGGCCTAATGGTTAAGGTCTTAACTCTTACTCTGGCCTACAGGTTAAGGTCTTAACTCTTACTCTGGCCTACTGGTTAAGGTCTTAACCCTTACACTTGCCTAATAGCTTAGGTTGTAACACTTACTCTGGCATAATAGCTAAGGTCTTAACTCTTACTTTGGCCTAATAGCTAAGGTCTTAGACTCGTACTCTGGCCTAATGGTTAAGGTCTTAACTTTTACTCTGGCCTACTGGTTAAGGTCTTAACTCTTACTCTGGCCTAATAGCTAAGGTATTAGACTCGTACTCTGGCCTAATGGTTAAGGTCTTAACTCTTACTCTGGCCTAATAGCTAAGGTCTTGACTCTTACTCTGGCCTAATAGCTAAGGTCTTAGTCTCGTACTCTGGCCTAATGGTTAAGGTCTTAACTCTTACTCTGGCCTAATAGCTAAGGTCTCAGACTCAGACTATGGCCTACAGGTTAAGGTCTTAACTCTTACTCTGGCCTACTGGTTAAGGTCTTAACTCTGACACTGGCCTAATAGCTAAGGTCTTAGACTCGTACTCTGGCCTAATGGTTAAGGTCTTAACTCTTACTCTGGCATACTGGTTAAGGTCTTAACTCTTACTCTGGTCTAATAGCTAAGGACTTAGACTCGTACTATGGCCTACAGGTTAAGGTCTTAACTCGTACTCTGGCCTAATAGCTAAGGTCTTAACTCGTACTCTGGCCTAATAGCTAAGGTCTTAACTCTTACTCTGGCTTAATAGCTAAGGTCTTAACTCTTACTCTGGCCTAATAGCTAAGGTCTTAGACTCGTACTCTGGACTAATAGCTAAGGTATTAGACTCGCACTCTGGCCTAATGGTTAAAGTCTTAACTCTTACTCTGGCCTAATAGCTAAGGTCTTAGACTCGTACTCTGGCCTAATGATTAAGGTCTTAACTCTTACTCTGGCCTAATAGCTAAGGTCTTAACTCTTACTCTGGCCTAATGGTTAAGGTCTTAACTCTTACTCTGGTCTAATAGCTAAGGTCGTAACTCTTACTCTGGCCTAATAGCTAAGGTCTTAGACTCGTACACTGGCCTAATGGTTAAGGTCTTAACTCTTACTCTGGCCTGATAAGCAAGGTCTTAACTCTTACTCTGGCCTAATGGTTAAGGTCTTAACTCTTACTCTGGCCTACTGGTTAAGGTCTTAACTCTTACTCTGGCTTAATAGCTAAGGTCTTAGACTCGTACTCTGGCCTAATGGTTACGGTCTTAACTCTTACTCTGGCCTAATAGGTAAGGTCTTAGACTCATACTCAGGCCTAATGGTTAAGGTCTTAACTCTTACTCTGGCCTAATAGCTAAGGTCTTAACTCTTACTCTGGCCTAATAGCTAAGGTCTTAGACTCGTACTATGGCCTAATAGCCAAGGTCTTAGACTCTTACTCTGGCCTACTGGTTAAGGTCTTAACTCTTACTCTGGCCTAATAGCTAAGGTCTTAACTCTTACTCTGGCCTAATAGCTAAGGTCTTAGACTCGTACTCGGGCCTAATGGTTAAGGTCTTAATTCTTACTCTCGCCTACTGGTTAAGGTCTTAACTCTTACTCTTGCCTACTGGTTAAGGTTTTAACTCTTACTCTGGCCTAATAGCTAAGACCTTAGATTCTTACTCTGGCCTAATGATTAAGGTCTTAACTCTTACTCTGGCCTAATAGCTAAGGTCTTAACTTTTACTCTGGCCTAATAGCTAAGGCCTTAGACTCGTTTTAGGCCTAATGGTTAAGGTCTTAACTCTTACTCTGGCCTACTGGTTAAGGTTTTAACTCTTACTCTGGCCTACTGGTTAAGGTCTTAACTCTTACTCTGGCCTAATAGCTAAGGTCTTAGACTCGTACTCTGGCCTAATAGCTAAGGTCTTAACTCCTACTCTGGCCTAATAGCTAAGGTCTTAGACTCGTACAATGGCCTACAGGTTAAGGTCTTAACTCTTACTCTGGCCTAATAGCTAAGGTCTTAACTCCTACTCTGGCCTAATGGTTAAGGTCTTAACTCTTACTCTGGCCTAATAGCTAAGGTCTTAACTCTTACTCTGGCCTAATAGCTAAGGTCTTAAACTCGTCTCATACACTGGCCTAATGGATAAGGTCTTAACTCCTACTCTGGCCTAATAGCCAAGGTCTTAACTCTTACTCTGGCCTACTGGTTAAGGTCTTAGACTCTTTCTCTGGCCTAATGGTTAAGGTCTTAACTTTTACTCTGGCCTACTGGTTAAGGTCTTAACTCTTACTCTGGCCTAATAGCTAAGGTCTTAACTCTTACTCTGGCCTAATAGCTAAGGCCTTAGACTCGTACCATGGCCTAATGGTTAAGGTCTTAACTCTTACTCTGGCCTAATGGTTAAGGTCTTAACTCTTACTCTGGCCTAATAGCTAAGGTCTTAACTCTTACTCTGGCCTAATAGCTAAGGCCTTAGACTCGTACCATGGCCTAATGGTTAAGGTCTTAACTCTTACTCTGGCCTACTGGTTAAGGTCTTAACTCTTACTCTGGCCTACTGGTTAAGGTCTTAACTCTTACTCTGGCCTAATAGCTACGGTCTTAGACTCGTACTCTGGCCTAATAGCTAAAATCTTAACTCTTACTCTGGCCTAATAGCTAAGGTCTTAGACTTGTACTATGGCCTACATGTTAAGGTCTTAACTCTTACTCTGGCCTAATAGCTAAGGTCTTAACTCTTACTCTGGCCTAATGGTTAAGGTCTTAACTCTTACTCTGGCCTAATAGCTAAGGTCGTAACTCTTACTCTGGCCTAATAGCTAAGGTCTTAGACTCGTACACTGGCCTAATGGTTAAGGTCTTAACTCTTACTCTGGCCTGATAAGCAAGGTCTTAACTCTTACTCTGGCCTACTGGTTAAGGTCTTAACTCTTACTCTGGCCTAATGGGCAAGGTCTTAGAATTTTACTCTGGCCTAATGGTTAAGGTCTTAACTTTTACTCTGGCCTACTGGTTAAGGTCTTAACTCTTAATCTGGCCTAATAGCTAAGGTCTCAGACTCAGACTATGGCCTACAGGTTAAGGTCTTAACTCTTACTCTGGCCTACTGGTTAAGGTCTTAACTCTGACACTGGCCTAATAGCTAAGGTCTTAGACTCGTACTCTGGCCTAATGGTTAAGGTCTTAACTCTTACTCTGGCATACTGGTTAAGGTCTTAACTCTTACTCTGGTCTAATAGCTAAGGACTTAGACTCGTACTATGGCCTACAGGTTAAGGTCTTAACTCGTACTCTGGCCTAATAGCTAAGGTCTTAACTCGTACTCTGGCCTAATAGCTAAGGTCTTAACTCTTACTCTGGCTTAATAGCTAAGGTCTTAACTCTTACTCTGGCCTAATAGCTAAGGTCTTAGACTCGTACTCTGGACTAATAGCTAAGGTATTAGACTCGCACTCTGGCCTAATGGTTAAAGTCTTAACTCTTACTCTGGCCTAATAGCTAAGGTCTTAGACTCGTACTCTGGCCTAATGATTAAGGTCTTAACTCTTACTCTGGCCTAATAGCTAAGGTCTTAACTCTTACTCTGGCCTAATGGTTAAGGTCTTAACTCTTACTCTGGTCTAATAGCTAAGGTCGTAACTCTTACTCTGGCCTAATAGCTAAGGTCTTAGACTCGTACACTGGCCTAATGGTTAAGGTCTTAACTCTTACTCTGGCCTGATAAGCAAGGTCTTAACTCTTACTCTGGCCTAATGGTTAAGGTCTTAACTCTTACTCTGGCCTACTGGTTAAGGTCTTAACTCTTACTCTGGCTTAATAGCTAAGGTCTTAGACTCGTACTCTGGCCTAATGGTTACGGTCTTAACTCTTACTCTGGCCTAATAGGTAAGGTCTTAGACTCATACTCAGGCCTAATGGTTAAGGTCTTAACTCTTACTCTGGCCTAATAGCTAAGGTCTTAACTCTTACTCTGGCCTAATAGCTAAGGTCTTAGACTCGTACTATGGCCTAATAGCCAAGGTCTTAGACTCTTACTCTGGCCTACTGGTTAAGGTCTTAACTCTTACTCTGGCCTAATAGCTAAGGTCTTAACTCTTACTCTGGCCTAATAGCTAAGGTCTTAGACTCGTACTCGGGCCTAATGGTTAAGGTCTTAATTCTTACTCTCGCCTACTGGTTAAGGTCTTAACTCTTACTCTTGCCTACTGGTTAAGGTTTTAACTCTTACTCTGGCCTAATAGCTAAGGCCTTAGATTCTTACTCTGGCCTAATGATTAAGGTCTTAACTCTTACTCTGGCCTAATAGCTAAGGTCTTGACTCTTACTCTGGCCTAATAGCTAAGGTCTTAGTCTCGTACTCTGGCCTAATGGTTAAGGTCTTAACTCTTACTCTGGCCTAATAGCTAAGGTCTCAGACTCAGACTATGGCCTACAGGTTAAGGTCTTAACTCTTACTCTGGCCTACTGGTTAAGGTCTTAACTCTGACACTGGCCTAATAGCTAAGGTCTTAGACTCGTACTCTGGCCTAATGGTTAAGGTCTTAACTCTTACTCTGGCATACTGGTTAAGGTCTTAACTCTTACTCTGGTCTAATAGCTAAGGACTTAGACTCGTACTATGGCCTACAGGTTAAGGTCTTAACTCGTACTCTGGCCTAATAGCTAAGGTCTTAACTCGTACTCTGGCCTAATAGCTAAGGTCTTAACTCTTACTCTGGCTTAATAGCTAAGGTCTTAACTCTTACTCTGGCCTAATAGCTAAGGTCTTAGACTCGTACTCTGGACTAATAGCTAAGGTATTAGACTCGCACTCTGGCCTAATGGTTAAAGTCTTAACTCTTACTCTGGCCTAATAGCTAAGGTCTTAGACTCGTACTCTGGCCTAATGATTAAGGTCTTAACTCTTACTCTGGCCTAATAGCTAAGGTCTTAACTCTTACTCTGGCCTAATGGTTAAGGTCTTAACTCTTACTCTGGTCTAATAGCTAAGGTCGTAACTCTTACTCTGGCCTAATAGCTAAGGTCTTAGACTCGTACACTGGCCTAATGGTTAAGGTCTTAACTCTTACTCTGGCCTGATAAGCAAGGTCTTAACTCTTACTCTGGCCTAATGGTTAAGGTCTTAACTCTTACTCTGGCCTACTGGTTAAGGTCTTAACTCTTACTCTGGCTTAATAGCTAAGGTCTTAGACTCGTACTCTGGCCTAATGGTTACGGTCTTAACTCTTACTCTGGCCTAATAGGTAAGGTCTTAGACTCATACTCAGGCCTAATGGTTAAGGTCTTAACTCTTACTCTGGCCTAATAGCTAAGGTCTTAACTCTTACTCTGGCCTAATAGCTAAGGTCTTAGACTCGTACTATGGCCTAATAGCCAAGGTCTTAGACTCTTACTCTGGCCTACTGGTTAAGGTCTTAACTCTTACTCTGGCCTAATAGCTAAGGTCTTAACTCTTACTCTGGCCTAATAGCTAAGGTCTTAGACTCGTACTCGGGCCTAATGGTTAAGGTCTTAATTCTTACTCTCGCCTACTGGTTAAGGTCTTAACTCTTACTCTTGCCTACTGGTTAAGGTTTTAACTCTTACTCTGGCCTAATAGCTAAGGCCTTAGATTCTTACTCTGGCCTAATGATTAAGGTCTTAACTCTTACTCTGGCCTAATAGCTAAGGTCTTAACTTTTACTCTGGCCTAATAGCTAAGGCCTTAGACTCGTTTTAGGCCTAATGGTTAAGGTCTTAACTCTTACTCTGGCCTACTGGTTAAGGTTTTAACTCTTACTCTGGCCTACTGGTTAAGGTCTTAACTCTTACTCTGGCCTAATAGCTAAGGTCTTAGACTCGTACTCTGGCCTAATAGCTAAGGTCTTAACTCCTACTCTGGCCTAATAGCTAAGGTCTTAGACTCGTACAATGGCCTACAGGTTAAGGTCTTAACTCTTACTCTGGCCTAATAGCTAAGGTCTTAACTCCTACTCTGGCCTAATGGTTAAGGTCTTAACTCTTACTCTGGCCTAATAGCTAAGGTCTTAACTCTTACTCTGGCCTAATAGCTAAGGTCTTAAACTCGTCTCATACACTGGCCTAATGGATAAGGTCTTAACTCCTACTCTGGCCTAATAGCCAAGGTCTTAACTCTTACTCTGGCCTACTGGTTAAGGTCTTAGACTCTTTCTCTGGCCTAATGGTTAAGGTCTTAACTTTTACTCTGGCCTACTGGTTAAGGTCTTAACTCTTACTCTGGCCTAATAGCTAAGGTCTTAACTCTTACTCTGGCCTAATAGCTAAGGCCTTAGACTCGTACCATGGCCTAATGGTTAAGGTCTTAACTCTTACTCTGGCCTAATGGTTAAGGTCTTAACTCTTACTCTGGCCTAATAGCTAAGGTCTTAACTCTTACTCTGGCCTAATAGCTAAGGCCTTAGACTCGTACCATGGCCTAATGGTTAAGGTCTTAACTCTTACTCTGGCCTACTGGTTAAGGTCTTAACTCTTACTCTGGCCTACTGGTTAAGGTCTTAACTCTTACTCTGGCCTAATAGCTACGGTCTTAGACTCGTACTCTGGCCTAATAGCTAAAATCTTAACTCTTACTCTGGCCTAATAGCTAAGGTCTTAGACTTGTACTATGGCCTACATGTTAAGGTCTTAACTCTTACTCTGGCCTAATAGCTAAGGTCTTAACTCTTACTCTGGCCTAATGGTTAAGGTCTTAACTCTTACTCTGGCCTAATAGCTAAGGTCGTAACTCTTACTCTGGCCTAATAGCTAAGGTCTTAGACTCGTACACTGGCCTAATGGTTAAGGTCTTAACTCTTACTCTGGCCTGATAAGCAAGGTCTTAACTCTTACTCTGGCCTACTGGTTAAGGTCTTAACTCTTACTCTGGCCTAATGGGCAAGGTCTTAGAATTTTACTCTGGCCTAATGGTTAAGGTCTTAACTTTTACTCTGGCCTACTGGTTAAGGTCTTAACTCTTAATCTGGCCTAATAGCTAAGGTCTCAGACTCAGACTATGGCCTACAGGTTAAGGTCTTAACTCTTACTCTGGCCTACTGGTTAAGGTCTTAACTCTGACACTGGCCTAATAGCTAAGGTCTTAGACTCGTACTCTGGCCTAATGGTTAAGGTCTTAACTCTTACTCTGGCATACTGGTTAAGGTCTTAACTCTTACTCTGGTCTAATAGCTAAGGACTTAGACTCGTACTATGGCCTACAGGTTAAGGTCTTAACTCGTACTCTGGCCTAATAGCTAAGGTCTTAACTCGTACTCTGGCCTAATAGCTAAGGTCTTAACTCTTACTCTGGCTTAATAGCTAAGGTCTTAACTCTTACTCTGGCCTAATAGCTAAGGTCTTAGACTCGTACTCTGGACTAATAGCTAAGGTATTAGACTCGCACTCTGGCCTAATGGTTAAAGTCTTAACTCTTACTCTGGCCTAATAGCTAAGGTCTTAGACTCGTACTCTGGCCTAATGATTAAGGTCTTAACTCTTACTCTGGCCTAATAGCTAAGGTCTTAACTCTTACTCTGGCCTAATGGTTAAGGTCTTAACTCTTACTCTGGTCTAATAGCTAAGGTCGTAACTCTTACTCTGGCCTAATAGCTAAGGTCTTAGACTCGTACACTGGCCTAATGGTTAAGGTCTTAACTCTTACTCTGGCCTGATAAGCAAGGTCTTAACTCTTACTCTGGCCTAATGGTTAAGGTCTTAACTCTTACTCTGGCCTACTGGTTAAGGTCTTAACTCTTACTCTGGCTTAATAGCTAAGGTCTTAGACTCGTACTCTGGCCTAATGGTTACGGTCTTAACTCTTACTCTGGCCTAATAGGTAAGGTCTTAGACTCATACTCAGGCCTAATGGTTAAGGTCTTAACTCTTACTCTGGCCTAATAGCTAAGGTCTTAACTCTTACTCTGGCCTAATAGCTAAGGTCTTAGACTCGTACTATGGCCTAATAGCCAAGGTCTTAGACTCTTACTCTGGCCTACTGGTTAAGGTCTTAACTCTTACTCTGGCCTAATAGCTAAGGTCTTAACTCTTACTCTGGCCTAATAGCTAAGGTCTTAGACTCGTACTCGGGCCTAATGGTTAAGGTCTTAATTCTTACTCTCGCCTACTGGTTAAGGTCTTAACTCTTACTCTTGCCTACTGGTTAAGGTTTTAACTCTTACTCTGGCCTAATAGCTAAGGCCTTAGATTCTTACTCTGGCCTAATGATTAAGGTCTTAACTCTTACTCTGGCCTAATAGCTAAGGTCTTAACTTTTACTCTGGCCTAATAGCTAAGGCCTTAGACTCGTTTTAGGCCTAATGGTTAAGGTCTTAACTCTTACTCTGGCCTACTGGTTAAGGTTTTAACTCTTACTCTGGCCTACTGGTTAAGGTCTTAACTCTTACTCTGGCCTAATAGCTAAGGTCTTAGACTCGTACTCTGGCCTAATAGCTAAGGTCTTAACTCCTACTCTGGCCTAATAGCTAAGGTCTTAGACTCGTACAATGGCCTACAGGTTAAGGTCTTAACTCTTACTCTGGCCTAATAGCTAAGGTCTTAACTCCTACTCTGGCCTAATGGTTAAGGTCTTAACTCTTACTCTGGCCTAATAGCTAAGGTCTTAACTCTTACTCTGGCCTAATAGCTAAGGTCTTAAACTCGTCTCATACACTGGCCTAATGGATAAGGTCTTAACTCCTACTCTGGCCTAATAGCCAAGGTCTTAACTCTTACTCTGGCCTACTGGTTAAGGTCTTAGACTCTTTCTCTGGCCTAATGGTTAAGGTCTTAACTTTTACTCTGGCCTACTGGTTAAGGTCTTAACTCTTACTCTGGCCTAATAGCTAAGGTCTTAACTCTTACTCTGGCCTAATAGCTAAGGCCTTAGACTCGTACCATGGCCTAATGGTTAAGGTCTTAACTCTTACTCTGGCCTAATGGTTAAGGTCTTAACTCTTACTCTGGCCTAATAGCTAAGGTCTTAACTCTTACTCTGGCCTAATAGCTAAGGCCTTAGACTCGTACCATGGCCTAATGGTTAAGGTCTTAACTCTTACTCTGGCCTACTGGTTAAGGTCTTAACTCTTACTCTGGCCTACTGGTTAAGGTCTTAACTCTTACTCTGGCCTAATAGCTACGGTCTTAGACTCGTACTCTGGCCTAATAGCTAAAATCTTAACTCTTACTCTGGCCTAATAGCTAAGGTCTTAGACTTGTACTATGGCCTACATGTTAAGGTCTTAACTCTTACTCTGGCCTAATAGCTAAGGTCTTAACTCTTACTCTGGCCTAATGGTTAAGGTCTTAACTCTTACTCTGGCCTAATAGCTAAGGTCGTAACTCTTACTCTGGCCTAATAGCTAAGGTCTTAGACTCGTACACTGGCCTAATGGTTAAGGTCTTAACTCTTACTCTGGCCTGATAAGCAAGGTCTTAACTCTTACTCTGGCCTACTGGTTAAGGTCTTAACTCTTACTCTGGCCTAATGGGCAAGGTCTTAGAATTTTACTCTGGCCTAATGGTTAAGGTCTTAACTTTTACTCTGGCCTACTGGTTAAGGTCTTAACTCTTACTCTGGCCTAATAGGTAAGGTCTTAGACTCTTACTCTGGCCTAGTGGTTAAGGTCTTAACTTTTACTCTGGCCTACTGGTTAAGGTCTTAACTCTTACTCAGGCCCAATAGCTAAGGTCTTAGACTCGTACTCTGGCCCACTGGTTAAGGTCTTAACTCTTACTCTGGCCTACTGGTTAAGGTCTTAACTCTTACTCTGGCCTAATATCTAAGGTATTAGACTCGTACTCTGGCCTAATGGTTAAGGTCTTAACTCTTACTCTGGCCTAATAGCTAAGGTCTTGACTCTTACTCTGGCCTAATAGCTAAGGTCTTAGTCTCGTACTCTGGCCTAATGGTTAAGGTCTTAACTTTTACTCTGGCCTACTGGTTAAGGTCTTAACTCTTACTCTGGCCTAATAGCTAAGGTCTTAACTCTTACTCTGGCCTAATAGCTAAGGCCTTAGACTCGTACCATGGCCTAATGGTTAAGGTCTTAACTCTTACTCTGGCCTAATGGTTAAGGTCTTAACTCTTACTCTGGCCTAATAGCTAAGGTCTTAACTCTTACTCTGGCCTAATAGCTAAGGCCTTAGACTCGTACCATGGCCTAATGGTTAAGGTCTTAACTCTTACTCTGGCCTACTGGTTAAGGTCTTAACTCTTACTCTGGCCTACTGGTTAAGGTCTTAACTCTTACTCTGGCCTAATAGCTACGGTCTTAGACTCGTACTTTGGCCTAATAGCTAAAATCTTAACTCTTACTCTGGCCTAATAGCTAAGGTCTTAGACTTGTACTATGGCCTACATGTTAAGGTCTTAACTCTTACTCTGGCCTAATAGCTAAGGTCTTAACTCTTACTCTGGCCTAATGGTTAAGGTCTTAACTCTTACTCTGGCCTAATAGCTAAGGTCGTAACTCTTACTCTGGCCTAATAGCTAAGGTCTTAGACTCGTACACTGGCCTAATGGTTAAGGTCTTAACTCTTACTCTGGCCTGATAAGCAAGGTCTTAACTCTTACTCTGGCATCCTGGTTAAGGTCTTAACTCTTACTCTGGCCTAATGGGCAAGGTCTTAGACTCTTACTCTGGCCTAATGGTTAAGGTCTTAACTTTTACTCTGGCCTACTGGTTAAGGTCTTAACTCTTACTCTGGCCTAATAGGTAAGGTCTTAGACTCTTACTCTGGCCTAGTGGTTAAGGTCTTAACTTTTACTCTGGCCTACTGGTTAAGGTCTTAACTCTTACTCAGGCCCAATAGCTAAGGTCTTAGACTCGTACTCTGGCCCACTGGTTAAGGTCTTAACTCTTACTCTGGCCTACTGGTTAAGGTCTTAACTCTTACTCTGGCCTAATAGCTAAGGTATTAGACTCGTACTCTGGCCTAATGGTTAAGGTCTTAACTCTTACTCTGGCCTAATAGCTAAGGTATTGACTCTTACTCTGGCCTAATAGCTAAGGTCTTAGTCTCGTACTCTGGCCTAATGGTTAAGGTCTTAACTCTTACTCTGGCCTAATAGCTAAGGTCTTAGACTCAGACTATGGCCTACAGGTTAAGGTCTTAACTCTTACTCTGGCCTACTGGTTAAGGTCTTAACTCTGACACTGGCCTAATAGCTAAGGTCTTAGACTCGTACTCTGGCCTAATGGTTAAGGTCTTAACTCTTACTCTGGCATACTGGTTAAGGTCTTAACTCTTACTCTGGTCTAATAGCTAAGGACTTAGACTCGTACTATGGCCTACAGGTTAAGGTCTTAACTCGTACTCTGGCCTAATAGCTAAGGTCTTAACTCGTACTCTGGCCTAATAGCTAAGGTCTTAACTCTTACTCTGGCCTAATAGCTAAGGTCTTAACTCTCACTCTGGCCTAATAGCTAAGGTCTTAGACTCGTACTCTGGACTAATAGCTAAGGTATTAGACTCGTACTCTGGCCTAATGGTTAAAGTCTTAACTCTTACTCTGGCCTAATAGCTAAGGTCTTAGACTCGTACTCTGGCCTAATGATTAAGGTCTTAACTCTTACTCTGGCCTAATAGCTAAGGTCTTAACTCTTACTCTGGCCTAATGGTTAAGGTCTTAACTCTTACTCTGGTCTAATAGCTAAGGTCGTAACTCTTACTCTGGCTAATAGCTAAGGTCTTAGACTCGTACACTGGCCTAATGGTTAAGGTCTTAACTCTTACTCTGGCCTGATAAGCAAGGTCTTAACTCTTACTCTGGCCTACTGGTTAAGGTCTTAACTCTTACTCTGGCCTAATGGGCAAGGTCTTAGACTCTTACTCTGGCCTAATGGTTAAGGTCTTAACTTTTACTCTGGCCTACTGGTTAAGGTCTTAACTCTTACTCTGGCCTAATAGGTAAGGTCTTAGACTCTTACTCTGGCCTAGTGGTTAAGGTCTTAACTTTTACTCTGGCCTACTGGTTAAGGTCTTAACTCTTACTCAGGCCCAATAGCTAAGGTCTTAGACTCGTATCCTGGCCCACTGGTTAAGGTCTTAACTCTTACTCTGGCCTACTGGTTAAGGTCTTAACTCTTACTCTGGCCTAATAGCTAAGGTATTAGACTCGTACTCTGGCCTAATGGTTAAGGTCTTAACTCTTACTCTGGCCTAATAGCTAAGGTCTTAGTCTCGTACTCTGGCCTAATGGTTAAGGTCTTAACTCTTACTCTGGCCTAATAGCTAAGGTCTTAGACTCAGACTATGGCCTACAGGTTAAGGTCTTAACTCTTACTCTGGTCTACTGGTTAAGGTCTTAACTCTTACTCTGGCCTAATAGCTAAGGTCTTAGACTCGTACTCTGGCCTAATGGTTAAGGTCTTAACTCTTACTCTGGCATACTGGTTAAGGTCTTAACTCTTACTCTGGTCTAATAGCTAAGGACTTAGACTCGTACTATGGCCTACAGGTTAAGGTCTTAACTCGTACTCTGGCCTAATAGCTAAGGTCTTAAGTCGTACTCTGGCCTAATAGCTAAGGTCTTAACTCTTACTCTGGCCTAATAGCTAAGGTCTTAACTCTTACTCTGGCCTAATAGCTAAGGTCTTAGACTCGTACTCTGGACTAATAGCTAAGGTATTAGACTCGTACTCTGGCCTAATGGTTAAAGTCTTACCTCTTACTCTGGCCTAATAGCTAAGGTCTTAGACTCGTACTCTGGCCTAATGATTAAGGTCTTAACTCTTACTCTGGCCTAATAGCTAAGGTCTTAGACTCGTACTCTGGCCTAATAGCTAAGGTCTTAGACTCGTAATCTGGCCTACTGGTTAAGGTCTTAACTCTTACTCTGGCCTACTGGTTAGGGTCTTAACTCTTACTCTGGCCTAATAGCTAAGGTCTTAGACTCGTACTATGGCCTACATGTTAAGGTCTTAACTCTTACTCTGGCCTAATAGCTAAGGTCTTAGACTCGTACTATGGCCTACAGGTTAAGGTCTTAACTCTTACTCTGGCCCAATAGCTAAGGTCTTAACTCTTAATCTGGCCTAATAGCTAAGGTCTTAGACTCGTACTCTGGCCTAATGGTTAAGGTCTTAACTCTTACTCTGGCCTACTGGTTAAAGTCTTAACTCTTACTCCGGCCTAATAGCTAAGGTCTTAGACTTGTACTATGGCCTAATAGCCAAGGTCTTAGACTCGTACTCTGGCCTAATGGTTAAGGTCTTAACTCTTACTCTGGCCTACTGGTTAAGGTCTTAACTCTTACTCTGGCCTAATAGCTACGGTCTTAGACTCGTACTTTGGCCTAATAGCTAAAATCTTAACTCTTACTCTGGCCTAATAGCTAAGGTCTTAGACTTGTACTATGGCCTACATGTTAAGGTCTTAACTCTTACTCTGGCCTAATAGCTAAGGTCTTAACTCTTACTCTGGCCTAATGGTTAAGGTCTTAACTCTTACTCTGGCCTAATAGCTAAGGTCGTAACTCTTACTCTGGCCTAATAGCTAAGGTCTTAGACTCGTACACTGGCCTAATGGTTAAGGTCTTAACTCTTACTCTGGCCTGATAAGCAAGGTCTTAACTCTTACTCTGGCCTCCTGGTTAAGGTCTTAACTCTTACTCTGGCCTAATGGGCAAGGTCTTAGACTCTTACTCTGGCCTAATGGTTAAGGTCTTAACTTTTACTCTGGCCTACTGGTTAAGGTCTTAACTCTTACTCTGGCCTAATAGGTAAGGTCTTAGACTCTTACTCTGGCCTAGTGGTTAAGGTCTTAACTTTTACTCTGGCCTACTGGTTAAGGTCTTAACTCTTACTCAGGCCCAATAGCTAAGGTCTTAGACTCGTACTCTGGCCCACTGGTTAAGGTCTTAACTCTTACTCTGGCCTACTGGTTAAGGTCTTAACTCTTACTCTGGCCTACAGGTTAAGGTCTTAACTCTTACTCTGGCCTACTGGTTAAGGTCTTAACTCTTACTCAGGCCTAATAGCTAAGGTCTTAGACTCGTACTATGGCCTACTGGTTAAGGTCTTATTTCTTACTCTGGCCTAATGGTTAAGGTCTTAACTCTTACTCTGGCCTACAGGTTAAGGTCTTAACTCTTACTCTGGCCTACTGGTTAAGGTCTTAACCCTTACACTTGCCTAATAGCTTAGGTTGTAACACTTACTCTGGCTTAATAGCTAAGGTCTTAACTCTTACTTTGGCCTAATAGCTAAGGTCTTAGACTCGTACTCTGGCCTAATGGTTAAGGTCTTAACTTTTACTCTGGCCTACTGGTTAAGGTCTTAACTCTTACTCTGGCCAAATAGCTAAGGTATTAGACTCGTACTCTGGCCTAATGGTTAAGGTCTTAACTCTTACTCTGGCCTAATAGCTAAGGTCTTGACTCTTACTCTGGCCTAATAGCTAAGGTCTTAGTCTCGTACTCTGGCCTAATGGTTAAGGTCTTAACTCTTACTCTGGCCTAATAGCTAAGGTCTCAGACTCAGACTATGGCCTACAGGTTAAGGTCTTAACTCTTACTCTGGCCTACTGGTTAAGGTCTTAACTCTGACACTGGCCTAATAGCTAAGGTCTTAGACTCGTACTCTGGCCTAATGGTTAAGGTCTTAACTCTTACTCTGGCATACTGGTTAAGGTCTTAACTCTTACTCTGGTCTAATAGCTAAGGACTTAGACTCGTACTATGGCCTACAGGTTAAGGTCTTAACTCGTACTCTGGCCTAATAGCTAAGGTCTTAACTCGTACTCTGGCCTAATAGCTAAGGTCTTAACTCTTACTCTGGCTTAATAGCTAAGGTCTTAACTCTTACTCTAGCCTAATAGCTAAGGTCTTAGACTCGTACTCTGGACTAATAGCTAAGGTATTAGACTCGCACTCTGGCCTAATGGTTAAAGTCTTAACTCTTACTCTGGCCTAATAGCTAAGGTCTTAGACTCGTACTCTGGCCTAATGATTAAGGTCTTAACTCTTACTCTGGCCTAATAGCTAAGGTCTTAACTCTTACTCTGGCCTAATGGTTAAGGTCTTAACTCTTACTCTGGTCTAATAGCTAAGGTCGTAACTCTTACATTGGCCTAATAGCTAAGGTCTTAGACTCGTACACTGGCCTAATGGTTAAGGTCTTAACTCTTACTCTGGCCTGATAAGCAAGGTCTTAACTCTTACTCTGGCCTAATGGTTAAGGTCTTAACTCTTACTCTGGCCTACTGGTTAAGGTCTTAACTCTTACTCTGGCTTAATAGCTAAGGTCTTAGACTCGTACTCTGGCCTAATGGTTACGGTCTTAACTCTTACTCTGGCCTAATAGGTAAGGTCTTAGACTCATACTCAGGCCTAATGGTTAAGGTCTTAACTCTTACTCTGGCCTAATAGCTAAGGTCTTAACTCTTACTCTGGCCTAATAGCTAAGGTCTTAGACTCGTACTATGGCCTAATAGCCAAGGTCTTAGACTCTTACTCTGGCCTACTGGTTAAGGTCTTAACTCTTACTCTGGCCTAATAGCTAAGGTCTTAACTCTTACTCTGGCCTAATAGCTAAGGTCTTAGACTCGTACTCGGGCCTAATGGTTAAGGTCTTAATTCTTACTCTCGCCTACTGGTTAAGGTCTTAACTCTTACTCTTGCCTACTGGTTAAGGTTTTAACTCTTACTCTGGCCTAATAGCTAAGGCCTTAGATTCTTACTCTGGCCTAATGATTAAGGTCTTAACTTTTACTCTGGCCTAATAGCTAAGGCCTTAGACTCGTTTTAGGCCTAATGGTTAAGGTCTTAACTCTTACTCTGGCCTACTGGTTAAGGTTTTAACTCTTACTCTGGCCTACTGGTTAAGGTCTTAACTCTTACTCTGGCCTAATAGCTAAGGTCTTAGACTCGTACTCTGGCCTAATAGCTAAGGTCTTAACTCCTACTCTGGCCTAATAGCTAAGGTCTTAGACTCGTACAATGGCCTACAGGTTAAGGTCTTAACTCTTACTCTGGCCTAATAGCTAAGGTCTTAACTCCTACTCTGGCCTAATGGTTAAGGTCTTAACTCTTACTCTGGCCTAATAGCTAAGGTCTTAACTCTTACTCTGGCCTAATAGCTAAGGTCTTAAACTCGTCTCATACACTGGCCTAATGGATAAGGTCTTAACTCCTACTCTGGCCTAATAGCCAAGGTCTTAACTCTTACTCTGGCCTACTGGTTAAGGTCTTAGACTCTTTCTCTGGCCTAATGGTTAAGGTCTTAACTTTTACTCTGGCCTACTGGTTAAGGTCTTAACTCTTACTCTGGCCTAATAGCTAAGGTCTTAACTCTTACTCTGGCCTAATAGCTAAGGCCTTAGACTCGTACCATGGCCTAATGGTTAAGGTCTTAACTCTTACTCTGGCCTAATGGTTAAGGTCTTAACTCTTACTCCGGCCTAATAGCTAAGGTCTTAACTCTTACTCTGGCCTAATAGCTAAGGCCTTAGACTCGTACCATGGCCTAATGGTTAAGGTCTTAACTCTTACTCTGGCCTACTGGTTAAGGTCTTAACTCTTACTCTGGCCTACTGGTTAAGGTCTTAACTCTTACTCTGGCCTACAGGTTAAGGTCTTAACTCTTACTCTGGCCTACTGGTTAAGGTCTTAACTCTTACTCAGGCCTAATAGCTAAGGTCTTAGACTCGTACTATGGCCTACTGGTTAAGGTCTTATTTCTTACTCTGGCCTAATGGTTAAGGTCTTAACTCTTACTCTGGCCTACAGGTTAAGGTCTTAACTCTTACTCTGGCCTACTGGTTAAGGTCTTAACCCTTACACTTGCCTAATAGCTTAGGTTGTAACACTTACTCTGGCATAATAGCTAAGGTCTTAACTCTTACTTTGGCCTAATAGCTAAGGTCTTAGACTCGTACTCTGGCCTAATGGTTAAGGTCTTAACTTTTACTCTGGCCTACTGGTTAAGGTCTTAACTCTTACTCTGGCCTAATAGCTAAGGTATTAGACTCGTACTCTGGCCTAATGGTTAAGGTCTTAACTCTTACTCTGGCCTAATAGCTAAGGTCTTGACTCTTACTCTGGCCTAATAGCTAAGGTCTTAGTCTCGTACTCTGGCCTAATGGTTAAGGTCTTAACTCTTACTCTGGCCTAATAGCTAAGGTCTCAGACTCAGACTATGGCCTACAGGTTAAGGTCTTAACTCTTACTCTGGCCTACTGGTTAAGGTCTTAACTCTGACACTGGCCTAATAGCTAAGGTCTTAGACTCGTACTCTGGCCTAATGGTTAAGGTCTTAACTCTTACTCTGGCATACTGGTTAAGGTCTTAACTCTTACTCTGGTCTAATAGCTAAGGACTTAGACTCGTACTATGGCCTACAGGTTAAGGTCTTAACTCGTACTCTGGCCTAATAGCTAAAGTCTTAACTCGTACTCTGGCTTAATAGCTAAGGTCTTAACTCTTACTCTGGCCTAATAGCTAAGGTCTTAGACTCGTACTCTGGACTAATAGCTAAGGTATTAGACTCGCACTCTGGCCTAATGGTTAAAGTCTTAACTCTTACTCTGGCCTAATAGCTAAGGTCTTAGACTCGTACTCTGGCCTAATGATTAAGGTCTTAACTCTTACTCTGGCCTAATAGCTAAGGTCTTAACTCTTACTCTGGCCTAATGGTTAAGGTCTTAACTCTTACTCTGGTCTAATAGCTAAGGTCGTAACTCTTACTCTGGCCTAATAGCTAAGGTCTTAGACTCGTACACTGGCCTAATGGTTAAGGTCTTAACTCTTACTCTGGCCTGATAAGCAAGGTCTTAACTCTTACTCTGGCCTAATGGTTAAGGTCTTAACTCTTACTCTGGCCTACTGGTTAAGGTCTTAACTCTTACTCTAGCTTAATAGCTAAGGTCTTAGACTCGTACTCTGGCCTAATGGTTACGGTCTTAACTCTTACTCTGGCCTAATAGGTAAGGTCTTAGACTCATACTCAGGCCTAATGGTTAAGGTCTTAACTCTTACTCTGGCCTAATAGCTAAGGTCTTAACTCTTACTCTGGCCTAATAGCTAAGGTCTTAGACTCGTACTATGGCCTAATAGCCAAGGTCTTAGACTCTTACTCTGGCCTACTGGTTAAGGTCTTAACTCTTACTCTGGCCTAATAGCTAAGGTCTTAACTCTTACTCTGGCCTAATAGCTAAGGTCTTAGACTCGTACTCGGGCCTAATGGTTAAGGTCTTAATTCTTACTCTCGCCTACTGGTTAAGGTCTTAACTCTTACTCTTGCCTACTGGTTAAGGTTTTAACTCTTACTCTGGCCTAATAGCTAAGGCCTTAGATTCTTACTCTGGCCTAATGATTAAGGTCTTAACTCTTACTCTGGCCTAATAGCTAAGGTCTTAACTTTTACTCTGGCCTAATAGCTAAGGCCTTAGACTCGTTTTAGGCCTAATGGTTAAGGTCTTAACTCTTACTCTGGCCTACTGGTTAAGGTTTTAACTCTTACTCTGGCCTACTGGTTAAGGTCTTAACTCTTACTCTGGCCTAATAGCTAAGGTCTTAGACTCGTACTCTGGCCTAATAGCTAAGGTCTTAACTCCTACTCTGGCCTAATAGCTAAGGTCTTAGACTCGTACAATGGCCTACAGGTTAAGGTCTTAACTCTTACTCTGGCCTAATAGCTAAGGTCTTAACTCCTACTCTGGCCTAATGGTTAAGGTCTTAACTCTTACTCTGGCCTAATAGCTAAGGTCTTAACTCTTACTCTGGCCTAATAGCTAAGGTCTTAAACTCGTCTCATACACTGGCCTAATGGATAAGGTCTTAACTCCTACTCTGGCCTAATAGCCAAGGTCTTAACTCTTACTCTGGCCTACTGGTTAAGGTCTTAGACTCTTTCTCTGGCCTAATGGTTAAGGTCTTAACTTTTACTCTGGCCTACTGGTTAAGGTCTTAACTCTTACTCTGGCCTAATAGCTAAGGTCTTAACTCTTACTCTGGCCTAATAGCTAAGGCCTTAGACTCGTACCATGGCCTAATGGTTAAGGTCTTAACTCTTACTCTGGCCTAATGGTTAAGGTCTTAACTCTTACTCTGGCCTAATAGCTAAGGTCTTAACTCTTACTCTGGCCTAATAGCTAAGGCCTTAGACTCGTACCATGGCCTAATGGTTAAGGTCTTAACTCTTACTCTGGCCTACTGGTTAAGGTCTTAACTCTTACTCTGGCCTACTGGTTAAGGTCTTAACTCTTACTCTGGCCTAATAGCTACGGTCTTAGACTCGTACTCTGGCCTAATAGCTAAAATCTTAACTCTTACTCTGGCCTAATAGCTAAGGTCTTAGACTTGTACTATGGCCTACATGTTAAGGTCTTAACTCTTACTCTGGCCTAATAGCTAAGGTCTTAACTCTTACTCTGGCCTAATGGTTAAGGTCTTAACTCTTACTCTGGCCTAATAGCTAAGGTCGTAACTCTTACTCTGGCCTAATAGCTAAGGTCTTAGACTCGTACACTGGCCTAATGGTTAAGGTCTTAACTCTTACTCTGGCCTGATAAGCAAGGTCTTAACTCTTACTCTGGCCTACTGGTTAAGGTCTTAACTCTTACTCTGGCCTAATGGGCAAGGTCTTAGAATTTTACTCTGGCCTAATGGTTAAGGTCTTAACTTTTACTCTGGCCTACTGGTTAAGGTCTTAACTCTTACTCTGGCCTAATAGGTAAGGTCTTAGACTCTTACTCTGGCCTAGTGGTTAAGGTCTTAACTTTTACTCTGGCCTACTGGTTAAGGTCTTAACTCTTACTCAGGCCCAATAGCTAAGGTCTTAGACTCGTACTCTGGCCCACTGGTTAAGGTCTTAACTCTTACTCTGGCCTACTGGTTAAGGTCTTAACTCTTACTCTGGCCTAATATCTAAGGTATTAGACTCGTACTCTGGCCTAATGGTTAAGGTCTTAACTCTTACTCTGGCCTAATAGCTAAGGTCTTGACTCTTACTCTGGCCTAATAGCTAAGGTCTTAGTCTCGTACTCTGGCCTAATGGTTAAGGTCTTAACTTTTACTCTGGCCTACTGGTTAAGGTCTTAACTCTTACTCTGGCCTAATAGCTAAGGTCTTAACTCTTACTCTGGCCTAATAGCTAAGGCCTTAGACTCGTACCATGGCCTAATGGTTAAGGTCTTAACTCTTACTCTGGCCTAATGGTTAAGGTCTTAACTCTTACTCTGGCCTAATAGCTAAGGTCTTAACTCTTACTCTGGCCTAATAGCTAAGGCCTTAGACTCGTACCATGGCCTAATGGTTAAGGTCTTAACTCTTACTCTGGCCTACTGGTTAAGGTCTTAACTCTTACTCTGGCCTACTGGTTAAGGTCTTAACTCTTACTCTGGCCTAATAGCTACGGTCTTAGACTCGTACTTTGGCCTAATAGCTAAAATCTTAACTCTTACTCTGGCCTAATAGCTAAGGTCTTAGACTTGTACTATGGCCTACATGTTAAGGTCTTAACTCTTACTCTGGCCTAATAGCTAAGGTCTTAACTCTTACTCTGGCCTAATGGTTAAGGTCTTAACTCTTACTCTGGCCTAATAGCTAAGGTCGTAACTCTTACTCTGGCCTAATAGCTAAGGTCTTAGACTCGTACACTGGCCTAATGGTTAAGGTCTTAACTCTTACTCTGGCCTGATAAGCAAGGTCTTAACTCTTACTCTGGCATCCTGGTTAAGGTCTTAACTCTTACTCTGGCCTAATGGGCAAGGTCTTAGACTCTTACTCTGGCCTAATGGTTAAGGTCTTAACTTTTACTCTGGCCTACTGGTTAAGGTCTTAACTCTTACTCTGGCCTAATAGGTAAGGTCTTAGACTCTTACTCTGGCCTAGTGGTTAAGGTCTTAACTTTTACTCTGGCCTACTGGTTAAGGTCTTAACTCTTACTCAGGCCCAATAGCTAAGGTCTTAGACTCGTACTCTGGCCCACTGGTTAAGGTCTTAACTCTTACTCTGGCCTACTGGTTAAGGTCTTAACTCTTACTCTGGCCTAATAGCTAAGGTATTAGACTCGTACTCTGGCCTAATGGTTAAGGTCTTAACTCTTACTCTGGCCTAATAGCTAAGGTCTTGACTCTTACTCTGGCCTAATAGCTAAGGTCTTAGTCTCGTACTCTGGCCTAATGGTTAAGGTCTTAACTCTTACTCTGGCCTAATAGCTAAGGTCTTAGACTCAGACTATGGCCTACAGGTTAAGGTCTTAACTCTTACTCTGGCCTACTGGTTAAGGTCTTAACTCTGACACTGGCCTAATAGCTAAGGTCTTAGACTCGTACTCTGGCCTAATGGTTAAGGTCTTAACTCTTACTCTGGCATACTGGTTAAGGTCTTAACTCTTACTCTGGTCTAATAGCTAAGGACTTAGACTCGTACTATGGCCTACAGGTTAAGGTCTTAACTCGTACTCTGGCCTAATAGCTAAGGTCTTAACTCGTACTCTGGCCTAATAGCTAAGGTCTTAACTCTTACTCTGGCCTAATAGCTAAGGTCTTAACTCTCACTCTGGCCTAATAGCTAAGGTCTTAGACTCGTACTCTGGACTAATAGCTAAGGTATTAGACTCGTACTCTGGCCTAATGGTTAAAGTCTTAACTCTTACTCTGGCCTAATAGCTAAGGTCTTAGACTCGTACTCTGGCCTAATGATTAAGGTCTTAACTCTTACTCTGGCCTAATAGCTAAGGTCTTAACTCTTACTCTGGCCTAATGGTTAAGGTCTTAACTCTTACTCTGGTCTAATAGCTAAGGTCGTAACTCTTACTCTGGCTAATAGCTAAGGTCTTAGACTCGTACACTGGCCTAATGGTTAAGGTCTTAACTCTTACTCTGGCCTGATAAGCAAGGTCTTAACTCTTACTCTGGCCTACTGGTTAAGGTCTTAACTCTTACTCTGGCCTAATGGGCAAGGTCTTAGACTCTTACTCTGGCCTAATGGTTAAGGTCTTAACTTTTACTCTGGCCTACTGGTTAAGGTCTTAACTGTTACTCTGGCCTAATAGGTAAGGTCTTAGACTCTTACTCTGGCCTAGTGGTTAAGGTCTTAACTTTTACTCTGGCCTACTGGTTAAGGTTTTAACTCTTACTCAGGCCCAATAGCTAAGGTCTTAGACTCGTATCCTGGCCCACTGGTTAAGGTCTTAACTCTTACTCTGGCCTACTGGTTAAGGTCTTAACTCTTACTCTGGCCTAATAGCTAAGGTATTAGACTCGTACTCTGGCCTAATGGTTAAGGTCTTAACTCTTACTCTGGCCTAATAGCTAAGGTCTTAGTCTCGTACTCTGGCCTAATGGTTAAGGTCTTAACTCTTACTCTGGCCTAATAGCTAAGGTCTTAGACTCAGACTATGGCCTACAGGTTAAGGTCTTAACTCTTACTCTGGTCTACTGGTTAAGGTCTTAACTCTTACTCTGGCCTAATAGCTAAGGTCTTAGACTCGTACTCTGGCCTAATGGTTAAGGTCTTAACTCTTACTCTGGCATACTGGTTAAGGTCTTAACTCTTACTCTGGTCTAATAGCTAAGGACTTAGACTCGTACTATGGCCTACAGGTTAAGGTCTTAACTCGTACTCTGGCCTAATAGCTAAGGTCTTAAGTCGTACTCTGGCCTAATAGCTAAGGTCTTAACTCTTACTCTGGCCTAATAGCTAAGGTCTTAACTCTTACTCTGGCCTAATAGCTAAGGTCTTAGACTCGTACTCTGGACTAATAGCTAAGGTATTAGACTCGTACTCTGGCCTAATGGTTAAAGTCTTACCTCTTACTCTGGCCTAATAGCTAAGGTCTTAGACTCGTACTCTGGCCTAATGATTAAGGTCTTAACTCTTACTCTGGCCTAATAGCTAAGGTCTTAGACTCGTACTCTGGCCTAATAGCTAAGGTCTTAGACTCGTAATCTGGCCTACTGGTTAAGGTCTTAACTCTTACTCTGGCCTACTGGTTAGGGTCTTAACTCTTACTCTGGCCTAATAGCTAAGGTCTTAGACTCGTACTATGGCCTACATGTTAAGGTCTTAACTCTTACTCTGGCCTAATAGCTAAGGTCTTAGACTCGTACTATGGCCTACAGGTTAAGGTCTTAACTCTTACTCTGGCCCAATAGCTAAGGTCTTAACTCTTAATCTGGCCTAATAGCTAAGGTCTTAGACTCGTACTCTGGCCTAATGGTTAAGGTCTTAACTCTTACTCTGGCCTACTGGTTAAAGTCTTAACTCTTACTCCGGCCTAATAGCTAAGGTCTTAGACTTGTACTATGGCCTAATAGCCAAGGTCTTAGACTCGTACTCTGGCCTAATGGTTAAGGTCTTAACTCTTACTCTGGCCTACTGGTTAAGGTCTTAACTCTTACTCTGGCCTAATAGCTACGGTCTTAGACTCGTACTTTGGCCTAATAGCTAAAATCTTAACTCTTACTCTGGCCTAATAGCTAAGGTCTTAGACTTGTACTATGGCCTACATGTTAAGGTCTTAACTCTTACTCTGGCCTAATAGCTAAGGTCTTAACTCTTACTCTGGCCTAATGGTTAAGGTCTTAACTCTTACTCTGGCCTAATAGCTAAGGTCGTAACTCTTACTCTGGCCTAATAGCTAAGGTCTTAGACTCGTACACTGGCCTAATGGTTAAGGTCTTAACTCTTACTCTGGCCTGATAAGCAAGGTCTTAACTCTTACTCTGGCCTCCTGGTTAAGGTCTTAACTCTTACTCTGGCCTAATGGGCAAGGTCTTAGACTCTTACTCTGGCCTAATGGTTAAGGTCTTAACTTTTACTCTGGCCTACTGGTTAAGGTCTTAACTCTTACTCTGGCCTAATAGGTAAGGTCTTAGACTCTTACTCTGGCCTAGTGGTTAAGGTCTTAACTTTTACTCTGGCCTACTGGTTAAGGTCTTAACTCTTACTCAGGCCCAATAGCTAAGGTCTTAGACTCGTACTCTGGCCCACTGGTTAAGGTCTTAACTCTTACTCTGGCCTACTGGTTAAGGTCTTAACTCTTACTCAGGCCTAATAGCTAAGGTCTTAGACTCGTACTATGGCCTACTGGTTAAGGTCTTATTTCTTACTCTGGCCTAATGGTTAAGGTCTTCACTCTTACTCTGGCCTACAGGTTAAGGTCTTAACTCTTACTCTGGCCTACTGGTTAAGGTCTTAACCCTTACACTTGCCTAATAGCTTAGGTTGTAACACTTACTCTGGCTTAATAGCTAAGGTCTTAACTCTTACTTTGGCCTAATAGCTAAGGTCTTAGACTCGTACTCTGGCCTAATGGTTAAGGTCTTAACTTTTACTCTGGCCTACTGGTTAAGGTCTTAACTCTTACTCTGGCCTAATAGCTAAGGTATTAGACTCGTACTCTGGCCTAATGGTTAAGGTCTTAACTCTTACTCTGGCCTAATAGCTAAGGTCTTGACTCTTACTCTGGCCTAATAGCTAAGGTCTTAGTCTCGTACTCTGGCCTAATGGTTAAGGTCTTAACTCTTACTCTGGCCTAATAGCTAAGGTCTCAGACTCAGACTATGGCCTACAGGTTAAGGTCTTAACTCTTACTCTGGCCTACTGGTTAAGGTCTTAACTCTGACACTGGCCTAATAGCTAAGGTCTTAGACTCGTACTCTGGCCTAATGGTTAAGGTCTTAACTCTTACTCTGGCATACTGGTTAAGGTCTTAACTCTTACTCTGGTCTAATAGCTAAGGACTTAGACTCGTACTATGGCCTACAGGTTAAGGTCTTAACTCGTACTCTGGCCTAATAGCTAAGGTCTTAACTCGTACTCTGGCCTAATAGCTAAGGTCTTAACTCTTACTCTGGCTTAATAGCTAAGGTCTTAACTCTTACTCTGGCCTAATAGCTAAGGTCTTAGACTCGTACTCTGGACTAATAGCTAAGGTATTAGACTCGCACTCTGGCCTAATGGTTAAAGTCTTAACTCTTACTCTGGCCTAATAGCTAAGGTCTTAGACTCGTACTCTGGCCTAATGATTAAGGTCTTAACTCTTACTCTGGCCTAATAGCTAAGGTCTTAACTCTTACTCTGGCCTAATGGTTAAGGTCTTAACTCTTACTCTGGTCTAATAGCTAAGGTCGTAACTCTTACTCTGGCTTAATAGCTAAGGTCTTAGACTCGTACACTGGCCTAATGGTTAAGGTCTTAACTCTTACTCTGGCCTGATAAGCAAGGTCTTAACTCTTACTCTGGCCTAATGGTTAAGGTCTTAACTCTTACTCTGGCCTAATGGTTAAGGTCTTAACTCTTACTCCGGCCTAATAGCTAAGGTCTTAACTCTTACTCTGGCCTAATAGCTAAGGCCTTAGACTCGTACCATGGCCTAATGGTTAAGGTCTTAACTCTTACTCTGGCCTACTGGTTAAGGTCTTAACTCTTACTCTGGCCTACTGGTTAAGGTCTTAACTCTTACTCTGGCCTACAGGTTAAGGTCTTAACTCTTACTCTGGCCTACTGGTTAAGGTCTTAACTCTTACTCAGGCCTAATAGCTAAGGTCTTAGACTCGTACTATGGCCTACTGGTTAAGGTCTTATTTCTTACTCTGGCCTAATGGTTAAGGTCTTAACTCTTACTCTGGCCTACAGGTTAAGGTCTTAACTCTTACTCTGGCCTACTGGTTAAGGTCTTAACCCTTACACTTGCCTAATAGCTTAGGTTGTAACACTTACTCTGGCATAATAGCTAAGGTCTTAACTCTTACTTTGGCCTAATAGCTAAGGTCTTAGACTCGTACTCTGGCCTAATGGTTAAGGTCTTAACTTTTACTCTGGCCTACTGGTTAAGGTCTTAACTCTTACTCTGGCCTAATAGCTAAGGTATTAGACTCGTACTCTGGCCTAATGGTTAAGGTCTTAACTCTTACTCTGGCCTAATAGCTAAGGTCTTGACTCTTACTCTGGCCTAATAGCTAAGGTCTTAGTCTCGTACTCTGGCCTAATGGTTAAGGTCTTAACTCTTACTCTGGCCTAATAGCTAAGGTCTCAGACTCAGACTATGGCCTACAGGTTAAGGTCTTAACTCTTACTCTGGCCTACTGGTTAAGGTCTTAACTCTGACACTGGCCTAATAGCTAAGGTCTTAGACTCGTACTCTGGCCTAATGGTTAAGGTCTTAACTCTTACTCTGGCATACTGGTTAAGGTCTTAACTCTTACTCTGGTCTAATAGCTAAGGACTTAGACTCGTACTATGGCCTACAGGTTAAGGTCTTAACTCGTACTCTGGCCTAATAGCTAAAGTCTTAACTCGTACTCTGGCTTAATAGCTAAGGTCTTAACTCTTACTCTGGCCTAATAGCTAAGGTCTTAGACTCGTACTCTGGACTAATAGCTAAGGTATTAGACTCGCACTCTGGCCTAATGGTTAAAGTCTTTACTCTTACTCTGGCCTAATAGCTAAGGTCTTAGACTCGTACTCTGGCCTAATGATTAAGGTCTTAACTCTTACTCTGGCCTAATAGCTAAGGTCTTAACTCTTACTCTGGCCTAATGGTTAAGGTCTTAACTCTTACTCTGGTCTAATAGCTAAGGTCGTAACTCTTACTCTGGCCTAATAGCTACGGTCTTAGACTCGTACACTGGCCTAATGGTTAAGGTCTTAACTCTTACTCTGGCCTGATAAGCAAGGTCTTAACTCTTACTCTGGCCTAATGGTTAAGGTCTTAACTCTTACTCTGGCCTACTGGTTAAGGTCTTAACTCTTACTCTGGCTTAATAGCTAAGGTCTTAGACTCGTACTCTGGCCTAATGGTTACGGTCTTAACTCTTACTCTGGCCTAATAGGTAAGGTCTTAGACTCATACTCAGGCCTAATGGTTAAGGTCTTAACTCTTACTCTGGCCTAATAGCTAAGGTCTTAACTCTTACTCTGGCCTAATAGCTAAGGTCTTAGACTCGTACTATGGCCTAATAGCCAAGGTCTTAGACTCTTACTCTGGCCTACTGGTTAAGGTCTTAACTCTTACTCTGGCCTAATAGCTAAGGTCTTAACTCTTACTCTGGCCTAATAGCTAAGGTCTTAGACTCGTACTCGGGCCTAATGGTTAAGGTCTTAATTCTTACTCTCGCCTACTGGTTAAGGTCTTAACTCTTACTCTTGCCTACTGGTTAAGGTTTTAACTCTTACTCTGGCCTAATAGCTAAGGCCTTAGATTCTTACTCTGGCCTAATGATTAAGGTCTTAACTCTTACTCTGGCCTAATAGCTAAGGTCTTAACTTTTACTCTGGCCTAATAGCTAAGGCCTTAGACTCGTTTTAGGCCTAATGGTTAAGGTCTTAACTCTTACTCTGGCCTACTGGTTAAGGTTTTAACTCTTACTCTGGCCTACTGGTTAAGGTCTTAACTCTTACTCTGGCCTAATAGCTAAGGTCTTAGACTCGTACTCTGGCCTAATAGCTAAGGTCTTAACTCCTACTCTGGCCTAATAGCTAAGGTCTTAGACTCGTACAATGGCCTACAGGTTAAGGTCTTAACTCTTACTCTGGCCTAATAGCTAAGGTCTTAACTCCTACTCTGGCCTAATGGTTAAGGTCTTAACTCTTACTCTGGCCTAATAGCTAAGGTCTTAACTCTTACTCTGGCCTAATAGCTAAGGTCTTAAACTCGTCTCATACACTGGCCTAATGGATAAGGTCTTAACTCCTACTCTGGCCTAATAGCCAAGGTCTTAACTCTTACTCTGGCCTACTGGTTAAGGTCTTAGACTCTTTCTCTGGCCTAATGGTTAAGGTCTTAACTTTTACTCTGGCCTACTGGTTAAGGTCTTAACTCTTACTCTGGCCTAATAGCTAAGGTCTTAACTCTTACTCTGGCCTAATAGCTAAGGCCTTAGACTCGTACCATGGCCTAATGGTTAAGGTCTTAACTCTTACTCTGGCCTAATGGTTAAGGTCTTAACTCTTACTCTGGCCTAATAGCTAAGGTCTTAACTCTTACTCTGGCCTAATAGCTAAGGCCTTAGACTCGTACCATGGCCTAATGGTTAAGGTCTTAACTCTTACTCTGGCCTACTGGTTAAGGTCTTAACTCTTACTCTGGCCTACTGGTTAAGGTCTTAACTCTTACTCTGGCCTAATAGCTACGGTCTTAGACTCGTACTCTGGCCTAATAGCTAAAATCTTAACTCTTACTCTGGCCTAATAGCTAAGGTCTTAGACTTGTACTATGGCCTACATGTTAAGGTCTTAACTCTTACTCTGGCCTAATAGCTAAGGTCTTAACTCTTACTCTGGCCTAATGGTTAAGGTCTTAACTCTTACTCTGGCCTAATAGCTAAGGTCGTAACTCTTACTCTGGCCTAATAGCTAAGGTCTTAGACTCGTACACTGGCCTAATGGTTAAGGTCTTAACTCTTACTCTGGCCTGATAAGCAAGGTCTTAACTCTTACTCTGGCCTACTGGTTAAGGTCTTAACTCTTACTCTGGCCTAATGGGCAAGGTCTTAGAATTTTACTCTGGCCTAATGGTTAAGGTCTTAACTTTTACTCTGGCCTACTGGTTAAGGTCTTAACTCTTACTCTGGCCTAATAGGTAAGGTCTTAGACTCTTACTCTGGCCTAGTGGTTAAGGTCTTAACTTTTACTCTGGCCTACTGGTTAAGGTCTTAACTCTTACTCAGGCCCAATAGCTAAGGTATTAGACTCGTACTCTGGCCTAATGGTTAAGGTCTTAACTCTTACTCCCGCCTAATAGCTAAGGTCTTGACTCTTACTCTGGCCTAATAGCTAAGGTCTTAGTCTCGTACTCTGGCCTAATGGTTAAGGTCTTAACTCTTACTCTGGCCTAATAGCTAAGGTCTCAGACTCAGACTATGGCCTACAGGTTAAGGTCTTAACTCTTACTCTGGCCTACTGGTTAAGGTCTTAACTCTGACACTGGCCTAATAGCTAAGGTCTTAGACTCGTACTCTGGCCTAATGGTTAAGGTCTTAACTCTTACTCTGGCATACTGGTTAAGGTCTTAACTCTTACTCTGGTCTAATAGCTAAGGACTTAGACTCGTACTATGGCCTACAGGTTAAGGTCTTAACTCGTACTCTGGCCTAATAGCTAAAGTCTTAACTCGTACTCTGGCTTAATAGCTAAGGTCTTAACTCTTACTCTGGCCTAATAGCTAAGGTCTTAGACTCGTACTCTGGACTAATAGCTAAGGTATTAGACTCGCACTCTGGCCTAATGGTTAAAGTCTTTACTCTTACTCTGGCCTAATAGCTAAGGTCTTAGACTCGTACTCTGGCCTAATGATTAAGGTCTTAACTCTTACTCTGGCCTAATAGCTAAGGTCTTAACTCTTACTCTGGCCTAATGGTTAAGGTCTTAACTCTTACTCTGGTCTAATAGCTAAGGTCGTAACTCTTACTCTGGCCTAATAGCTAAGGTCTTAGACTCGTACACTGGCCTAATGGTTAAGGTCTTAACTCTTACTCTGGCCTGATAAGCAAGGTCTTAACTCTTACTCTGGCCTAATGGTTAAGGTCTTAACTCTTACTCTGGCCTACTGGTTAAGGTCTTAACTCTTACTCTGGCTTAATAGCTAAGGTCTTAGACTCGTACTCTGGCCTAATGGTTACGGTCTTAACTCTTACTCTGGCCTAATAGGTAAGGTCTTAGACTCATACTCAGGCCTAATGGTTAAGGTCTTAACTCTTACTCTGGCCTAATAGCTAAGGTCTTAACTCTTACTCTGGCCTAATAGCTAAGGTCTTAGACTCGTACTATGGCCTAATAGCCAAGGTCTTAGATTCTTACTCTGGCCTACTGGTTAAGGTCTTAACTCTTACTCTGGCCTAATAGCTAGGGTCTTAACTCTTACTCTGGCCTAATAGCTAAGGTCTTAGACTCGTACTCGGGCCTAATGGTTAAGGTCTTAATTCTTACTCTCGCCTACTGGTTAAGGTCTTAACTCTTACTCTTGCCTACTGGTTAAGGTTTTAACTCTTACTCTGGCCTAATAGCTAAGGCCTTAGATTCTTACTCTGGCCTAATGATTAAGGTCTTAACTCTTACTCTGGCCTAATAGCTAAGGTCTTAACTTTTACTCTGGCCTAATAGCTAAGGCCTTAGACTCGTTTTAGGCCTAATGGTTAAGGTCTTAACTCTTACTCTGGCCTACTGGTTAAGGTTTTAACTCTTACTCTGGCCTACTGGTTAAGGTCTTAACTCTTACTCTGGCCTAATAGCTAAGGTCTTAGACTCGTACTCTGGCCTAATAGCTAAGGTCTTAACTCCTACTCTGGCCTAATAGCTAAGGTCTTAGACTCGTACAATGGCCTACAGGTTAAGGTCTTAACTCTTACTCTGGCCTAATAGCTAAGGTCTTAACTCCTACTCTGGCCTAATGGTTAAGGTCTTAACTCTTACTCTGGCCTAATAGCTAAGGTCTTAACTCTTACTCTGGCCTAATAGCTAAGGTCTTAAACTCGTCTCATACACTGGCCTAATGGATAAGGTCTTAACTCCTACTCTGGCCTAATAGCCAAGGTCTTAACTCTTACTCTGGCCTACTGGTTAAGGTCTTAGACTCTTTCTCTGGCCTAATGGTTAAGGTCTTAACTTTTACTCTGGCCTACTGGTTAAGGTCTTAACTCTTACTCTGGCCTAATAGCTAAGGTCTTAACTCTTACTCTGGCCTAATAGCTAAGGCCTTAGACTCGTACCATGGCCTAATGGTTAAGGTCTTAACTCTTACTCTGGCCTAATGGTTAAGGTCTTAACTCTTACTCTGGCCTAATAGCTAAGGTCTTAACTCTTACTCTGGCCTAATAGCTAAGGCCTTAGACTCGTACCATGGCCTAATGGTTAAGGTCTTAACTCTTACTCTGGCCTACTGGTTAAGGTCTTAACTCTTACTCTGGCCTACTGGTTAAGGTCTTAACTCTTACTCTGGCCTAATAGCTACGGTCTTAGACTCGTACTCTGGCCTAATAGCTAAAATCTTAACTCTTACTCTGGCCTAATAGCTAAGGTCTTAGACTTGTACTATGGCCTACATGTTAAGGTCTTAACTCTTACTCTGGCCTAATAGCTAAGGTCTTAACTCTTACTCTGGCCTAATGGTTAAGGTCTTAACTCTTACTCTGGCCTAATAGCTAAGGTCGTAACTCTTACTCTGGCCTAATAGCTAAGGTCTTAGACTCGTACACTGGCCTAATGGTTAAGGTCTTAACTCTTACTCTGGCCTGATAAGCAAGGTCTTAACTCTTACTCTGGCCTACTGGTTAAGGTCTTAACTCTTACTCTGGCCTAATGGGCAAGGTCTTAGAATTTTACTCTGGCCTAATGGTTAAGGTCTTAACTTTTACTCTGGCCTACTGGTTAAGGTCTTAACTCTTACTCTGGCCTAATAGGTAAGGTCTTAGACTCTTACTCTGGCCTAGTGGTTAAGGTCTTAACTTTTACTCTGGCCTACTGGTTAAGGTCTTAACTCTTACTCAGGCCCAATAGCTAAGGTCTTAGACTCGTACTCTGGCCCACTGGTTAAGGTCTTAACTCTTACTCTGGCCTACTGGTTAAGGTCTTAACTCTTACTCTGGCCTAATATTTAAGGTATTAGACTCGTACTCTGGCCTAATGGTTAAGGTCTTAACTCTTACTCTGGCCTAATAGCTAAGGTCTTGACTCTTACTCTGGCCTAATAGCTAAGGTCTTAGTCTCGTACTCTGGCCTAATGGTTAAGGCCTTAACTTTTACTCTGGCCTACTGGTTAAGGTCTTAACTCTTACTCTGGCCTAATAGCTAAGGTCTTAACTCTTACTCTGGCCTAATAGCTAAGGCCTTAGACTCGTACCATGGCCTAATGGTTAAGGTCTTAACTCTTACTCTGGCCTAATGGTTAAGGTCTTAACTCTTACTCTGGCCTAATAGCTAAGGTCTTAACTCTTACTCTGGCCTAATAGCTAAGGCCTTAGACTCGTACCATGGCCTAATGGTTAAGGTCTTAACTCTTACTCTGGCCTACTGGTTAAGGTCTTAACTCTTACTCTGGCCTACTGGTTAAGGTCTTAACTCTTACTCTGGCCTAATAGCTACGGTCTTAGACTCGTACTTTGGCCTAATAGCTAAAATCTTAACTCTTACTCTGGCCTAATAGCTAAGGTCTTAGACTTGTACTATGGCCTACATGTTAAGGTCTTAACTCTTACTCTGGCCTAATAGCTAAGGTCTTAACTCTTACTCTGGCCTAATGGTTAAGGTCTTAACTCTTACTCTGGCCTAATAGCTAAGGTCGTAACTCTTACTCTGGCCTAATAGCTAAGGTCTTAGACTCGTACACTGGCCTAATGGTTAAGGTCTTAACTCTTACTCTGGCCTGATAAGCAAGGTCTTAACTCTTACTCTGGCATCCTGGTTAAGGTCTTAACTCTTACTCTGGCCTAATGGGCAAGGTCTTAGACTCTTACTCTGGCCTAATGGTTAAGGTCTTAACTTTTACTCTGGCCTACTGGTTAAGGTCTTAACTCTTACTCTGGCCTAATAGGTAAGGTCTTAGACTCTTACTCTGGCCTAGTGGTTAAGGTCTTAACTTTTACTCTGGCCTACTGGTTAAGGTCTTAACTCTTACTCAGGCCCAATAGCTAAGGTCTTAGACTCGTACTCTGGCCCACTGGTTAAGGTCTTAACTCTTACTCTGGCCTACTGGTTAAGGTCTTAACTCTTACTCTGGCCTAATAGCTAAGGTATTAGACTCGTACTCTGGCCTAATGGTTAAGGTCTTAACTCTTACTCTGGCCTAATAGCTAAGGTCTTGACTCTTACTCTAGCCTAATAGCTAAGGTCTTAGTCTCGTACTCTGGCCTAATGGTTAAGGTCTTAACTCTTACTCTGGCCTAATAGCTAAGGTCTTAGACTCAGACTATGGCCTACAGGTTAAGGTCTTAACTCTTACTCTGGCCTACTGGTTAAGGTCTTAACTCTGACACTGGCCTAATAGCTAAGGTCTTAGACTCGTACTCTGGCCTAATGGTTAAGGTCTTAACTCTTACTCTGGCATACTGGTTAAGGTCTTAACTCTTACTCTGGTCTAATAGCTAAGGACTTAGACTCGTACTATGGCCTACAGGTTAAGGTCTTAACTCGTACTCTGGCCTAATAGCTAAGGTCTTAACTCGTACTCTGGCCTAATAGCTAAGGTCTTAACTCTTACTCTGGCCTAATAGCTAAGGTCTTAACTCTCACTCTGGCCTAATAGCTAAGGTCTTAGACTCGTACTCTGGACTAATAGCTAAGGTATTAGACTCGTACTCTGGCCTAATGGTTAAAGTCTTAACTCTTACTCTGGCCTAATAGCTAAGGTCTTAGACTCGTACTCTGGCCTAATGATTAAGGTCTTAACTCTTACTCTGGCCTAATAGCTAAGGTCTTAACTCTTACTCTGGCCTAATGGTTAAGGTCTTAACTCTTACTCTGGTCTAATAGCTAAGGTCGTAACTCTTACTCTGGCTAATAGCTAAGGTCTTAGACTCGTACACTGGCCTAATGGTTAAGGTCTTAACTCTTACTCTGGCCTGATAAGCAAGGTCTTAACTCTTACTCTGGCCTACTGGTTAAGGTCTTAACTCTTACTCTGGCATAATGGGCAAGGTCTTAGACTCTTACTCTGGCCTAATGGTTAAGGTCTTAACTTTTACTCTGGCCTACTGGTTAAGGTCTTAACTCTTACTCTGGCCTAATAGGTAAGGTCTTAGACTCTTACTCTGGCCTAGTGGTTAAGGTCTTAACTTTTACTCTGGCCTACTGGTTAAGGTCTTAACTCTTACTCAGGCCCAATAGCTAAGGTCTTAGACTCATATCCTGGCCCACTGGTTAAGGTCTTAACTCTTACTCTTGCCTACTGGTTAAGGTCTTAACTCTTACTCTGGCCTAATAGCTAAGGTATTAGACTCGTACTCTGGCCTAATGGTTAAGGTCTTAACTCTTACTCTGGCCTAATAGCTAAGGTCTTAGTCTCGTACTCTGGCCTAATGGTTAAGGTCTTAACTCTTACTCTGGCCTAATAGCTAAGGTCTTAGACTCAGACTATGGCCTACAGGTTAAGGTCTTAACTCTTACTCTGGTCTACTGGTTAAGGTCTTAACTCTTACTCTGGCCTAATAGCTAAGGTCTTAGACTCGTACTCTGGCCTAATGGTTAAGGTCTTAACTCTTACTCTGGCATACTGGTTAAGGTCTTAACTCTTACTCTGGTCTAATAGCTAAGGACTTAGACTCGTACTATGGCCTACAGGTTAAGGTCTTAACTCGTACTCTGGCCTAATAGCTAAGGTCTTAAGTCGTACTCTGGCCTAATAGCTAAGGTCTTAACTCTTACTCTGGCCTAATAGCTAAGGTCTTAACTCTTACTCTGGCCTAATAGCTAAGGTCTTAGACTCGTACTCTGGACTAATAGCTAAGGTATTAGACTCGTACTCTGGCCTAATGGTTAAAGTCTTACCTCTTACTCTGGCCTAATAGCTAAGGTCTTAGACTCGTACTCTGGCCTAATGATTAAGGTCTTAACTCTTACTCTGGCCTAATAGCTAAGGTCTTAGACTCGTACTCTGGCCTAATAGCTAAGGTCTTAGACTCGTAATCTGGCCTACTGGTTAAGGTCTTAACTCTTACTCTGGCCTACTGGTTAGGGTCTTAACTCTTACTCTGGCCTAATAGCTAAGGTCTTAGACTCGTACTATGGCCTACATGTTAAGGTCTTAACTCTTACTCTGGCCTAATAGCTAAGGTCTTAGACTCGTACTATGGCCTACAGGTTAAGGTCTTAACTCTTACTCTGGCCCAATAGCTAAGGTCTTAACTCTTAATCTGGCCTAATAGCTAAGGTCTTAGACTCGTACTCTGGCCTAATGGTTAAGGTCTTAACTCTTACTCTGGCCTACTGGTTAAAGTCTTAACTCTTACTCCGGCCTAATAGCTAAGGTCTTAGACTTGTACTATGGCCTAATAGCCAAGGTCTTAGACTCGTACTCTGGCCTAATGGTTAAGGTCTTAACTCTTACTCTGGCCTACTGGTTAAGGTCTTAACTCTTACTCTGGCCTAATAGCTAAGGTCTTAAATCTTACTCTGGCCTAATAGCTAAGGTCTTAGACTCGTACTCTGGCCTAATAGCTAAGGTCTTAACTCTTACTCTGGCCTAATAGCTAAGGTCTTAGACTCGTACTCTGGCCTAATGGTTAAGATCTTAACTCTTACTCTGGCATACTGGTTAAGGTCTTAACTCTTACTCTGGTCTAATAGCTAAGGACTTAGACTCGTACTATGGCCTACAGGTTAAGGTCTTAACTCGTACTCTGGCCTAATAGCTAAGGTCTTAAGTCGTACTCTGGCCTAATAGCTACGGTCTTAACTCTTACTCTGGCCTAATAGCTAAGGTCTTAACTCTTACTCTGGCCTAATAGGTAAGGTCTTAGACTCGTACTCTGGCCTAATGGTTAAGGTCTTAACTCTTACTCTTGCCTAATAGCTAAGGTCTTAACTCTTACTCTGGCCTAATAGCTAAGGTCTTAGACTTGTACTATGGCCTAATAGCCAAGGTCTTAGACTCGTTCTCTGGCCTAATGGTTAAGGTCTTAACTCTTACTCTGGCCTACTGGTTAAGGTCTTAACTCTTACTCTGGCCTAATAGCTAAGGTCTTAACTCTTACTCTGGCCTAATAGCTAAGGTCTTAGACTTGTACTCTGGCCTAATGGTTAAGGTCTTAACTCTTACTCTGGCCTACTGGTTAAAGTATTAACTCTTATTCTGGCCTACTGGTTAAGGTTTTAACTCTTACTCTTGCCTAATAGCTAAGGCCTTAGACTCTTACTCTGGCCTAATGAATAAGGTCTTAACTCTTACTCTGGCCTAATAGCTAAGGACTTAACTCTCACTCTGGCCTAATAGCTAAGGCCTTAGACTCGTTTTAGGCCTCATGGTTAAGGTCTTAACTCTTACTCTGGCCTACTGGTTAAGGTCTTAACTCTTACTCTGGCCTAATAGCTAAGGTCTTAGACTCGTACTCTGGCCTACAGGTTAAGGTCTTAACTCTTACTCTGGCCTAATAGCTAAGGTCTTAACTCTTACTCTGGCATAATGGTTAAGGTCTTAACTCTTACTCTGGCCTAATAGTTAAGGTCTTAACTCTTACTCTGGCCTAATAGCTAAGGTCTTAGACTCGTACACTGGCCTACTGGTTAAGGTCTTAACACTTACTCTGACCTAATAGCTAAGGTCTTAGACTCTTACTCTGGCCTAATAGCTAAGGTCTTAACTCTTACTCTGGCCTAATAGTTAAGGTCTTAACTCTTACTCTGGCCTGATAGCTAAGGTCTTAGACTCGTACTCTGGCCTAATGGTTAAGGTCTTAACTCTTACTCTGGCCTAATAGCTAAGGTCTTAGACTCGTATTCTGGCCTACTGGTTAAGGTCTTAACTCTTACTCTGGCCTAATGGTTAAGGTCTTAACTCTTACTCTGGAATACTGGTTAAGGTCTTAACTCTTACTCTGGCCTAATAGCTAAGGTCTTAGACTCGTACTATGGCCTACAGGTTAAGGTCTTAACTCATACTCTGGCCTAATAGCTAAGGTCTTAACTCGTACTCTGGCCTAATAGCTAAGGTCTTAACTCTTACTCTGGCCTAATAGTTAAGGTCTTAACTCTTACTCTGGCCTAATAGCTAAGGTCTTAGACTTGTACTCTGGCCTAATAGCTAAGGTCTTAGACTCGTACTCTGGCCTAATGGTTAAGGTCTTAACTCTTACTCTGGCCTACTGGTTAAGGTCTTAACTCTTACTCTGGCCTAATAGCTAAGGTCTTAGACTTGTACTCTGGCCTACTGGTTAAGGTCTTAACTCTTACTCTGGCCGACTTAAGTGCTTAACTCTTACTCTGGCCTTATAGCTAAGGTCTTAGACTCGTACTATGGCCTACTGGTTAAGGTCTTAACTCTTACTCTGGACTACTGGTTAAGATCTTAACTCTTACTCTGGCCTAATAGCTAAGGTCTTAGACTCGTACTATGGCCTACTGGTTAAGGTCTTATTTCTTACTATGGCCTAATGGTTAAGGTCTTAACTCTTACTCTGGCCTACAGGTTAAGGTCTTAACTCTTACTCTGGCCTACTGGTTAAGGTCTTAACCCTTACACTTGCCTAATAGCTTAGGTTGTAACACTTACTCTGGCATAATAGCTAAGGTCTTAACTCTTACTCTGGCCTAATAGCTAAGGTCTTAGACTCGTACTCTGGCCTAATGGTTAAGGTCTTAACTCTTACTCTGGCCTAATGGTTAAGGTCTTAACTCTTACTCTGGCCTACAGGTTAAGGTCTTAACTCTTTCTCTGGCCTACTGGTTAAGGTCTTAACTCTTACTCTTGCCTAATAGCTTAGGTTGTAACTGTTACTCTGGTATAATAGCTAAGGTCTTAACTCTTACTCTGGCCTAATAGCTAAGGTCTTAGACTCGTACTCTGGCCTAATGGTTAAGGTCTTAACTCTTACTCTGGCCTACTGGTTAAGGTCTTAACTCTTACTCTGGCTTAATAGCTAAGGTCTTCGACTCGTACTCCGGCCTAATGGTTACGGTCTTAACTCTTACTCTGGCCTAATAGGTAAGGTCTTAGACTCATACTCAGGCCTAATGGTTAAGGTCTTAACTCTTACTCTGGCCTAATAGCTAAGGTCTTAACTCTTACTCTGGCCTAATAGCTAAGATCTTAGACTCGTACCATGGCCTAATAGCCAAGGTCTTAGACTCTTACTCTGGCCTACTGGTTAAGGTCTTAACTCTTACTCTGGCCTAATAGCTAAGGTCTTAACTCTTACTCTGGCCTAATAGCTAAGGTCTTGACTCTTACTCTGGCCTAATAGCTAAGGTCTTAGTCTCGTACTCTGGCCTAATGGTTAAGGTCTTAACTTTTACTCTGGCCTACTGGTTAAGGTCTTAACTCTTACTCTGGCCTAATAGCTAAGGTCTTAACTCTTACTCTGGCCTAATAGCTAAGGCCTTAGACTCGTACCATGGCCTAATGGTTAAGGTCTTAACTCTTACTCTGGCCTAATGGTTAAGGTCTTAACTCTTACTCTGGCCTAATAGCTAAGGTCTTAACTCTTACTCTGGCCTAATAGCTAAGGCCTTAGACTCGTACCATGGCCTAATGGTTAAGGTCTTAACTCTTACTCTGGCCTACTGGTTAAGGTCTTAACTCTTACTCTGGCCTACTGGTTAAGGTCTTAACTCTTACTCTGGCCTAATAGCTACGGTCTTAGACTCGTACTTTGGCCTAATAGCTAAGGTCTTAGACTTGTACTATGGCCTACATGTTAAGGTCTTAACTCTTACTCTGGCCTAATAGCTAAGGTCTTAACTCTTACTCTGGCCTAATGGTTAAGGTCTTAACTCTTACTCTGGCCTAATAGCTAAGGTCGTAACTCTTACTCTGGCCTAATAGCTAAGGTCTTAGACTCGTACACTGGCCTAATGGTTAAGGTCTTAACTCTTTCTCTGGCCTGATAGGCAAGGTCTTAACTCTTACTCTGGCCTCCTGGTTAAGGTCTTAACTCTTACTCTGGCCTAATGGGCAAGGTCTTAGACTCTTACTCTGGCCTAATGGTTAAGGTCTTAACTTTTACTCTGGCCTACTGGTTAAGGTCTTAACTCTTACTCTGGCCTAATAGGTAAGGTCTTAGACTCTTACTCTGGCCTAGTGGTTAAGGTCTTAACTTTTACTCTGGCCTACTGGTTAAGGTCTTAACTCTTACTCAGGCCCAATAGCTAAGGTCTTAGACTCGTACTCTGGCCCACTGGTTAAGGTCTTAACTCTTACTCTGGCCTACTGGTTAAGGTCTTAACTCTTACTCTGGCCTAATAGCTAAGGTATTAGACTCGTACTCTGGCCTAATGGTTAAGGTCTTAACTCTTACTCTGGCCTAATAGCTAAGGTCTTGACTCTTACTCTGGCCTAATAGCTAAGGTCTTAGTCTCGTACTCTGGCCTAATGGTTAAGGTCTTAACTCTTACTCTGGCCTAATAGCTAAGGTCTTAGACTCAGACTATGGCCTACAGGTTAAGGTCTTAACTCTTACTCTGGCCTACTGGTTAAGGTCTTAACTCTGACACTGGCCTAATAGCTAAGGTCTTAGACTCGTACTCTGGCCTAATGGTTAAGGTCTTAACTCTTACTCTGGCATACTGGTTAAGGTCTTAACTCTTACTCTGGTCTAACAGCTAAGGACTTAGACTCGTACTATGGCCTACAGGTTAAGGTCTTAACTCGTACTCTGGCCTAATAGCTAAGGTCTTAACTCGTACTCTGGCCTAATAGCTAAGGTCTTAACTCTTACTCTGGCTTAATAGCTAAGGTCTTAACTCTTACTCTGGCCTAATAGCTAAGGTCTTAGACTCGTACTCTGGACTAATAGCTAAGGTATTAGACTCGCACTCTGGCCTAATGGTTAAAGTCTTAACTCTTACTCTGGCCTAATAGCTAAGGTCTTAGACTCGTACTCTGGCCTAATGATTGAGGTCTTAACTCTTACTCTGGCCTAATAGCTAAGGTCTTAACTCTTACTCTGGCCTAATGGTTAAGGTCTTAACTCTTACTCTGGTCTAATAGCTAAGGTCGTAACTCTTACTCTGGCCTAATAGCTAAGGTCTTAGACTCGTACAGTGGCCTAATGGTTAAGGTCTTAACTCTTACTCTGGCCTGATAAGCAAGGTCTTAACTCTTACTCTGGCCTACTGGTTAAGGTCTTAACTCTTACTCTGGCCTAATGGGCAAGGTCTTAGACTCTTACTCTGGCCTAATGGTTAAGGTCTTAACTTTTACTCTGGCCTACTGGTTAAGGTCTTAACTCTTACTCTGGCCTAATAGGTAAGGTCTTAGACTCTTACTCTGGCCTAGTGGTTAAGGTCTTAACTTTTACTCTGGCCTACTGGTTAAGGTCTTAACTCTTACTCAGGCCCAATAGCTAAGGTCTTAGACTCGTATCCTGGCCCACTGGTTAAGGTCTTAACTCTTACTCTGGCCTACTGGTTAAGGTCTTAACTCTTACTCTGGCCTAATAGCTAAGGTATTAGACTCGTACTCTGGCCTAATGGTTAAGGTCTTAACTCTTACTCTGGCCTAATAGCTAAGGTCTTGACTCTTACTGTGGCCTAATAGCTAAGGTCTTAGTCTCGTACTCTGGCCTAATGGTTAAGGTCTTAACTCTTACTCTGGCCTAATAGCTAAGGTCTTAGACTCAGATTATGGCCTACAGGTTAAGGTCTTAACTCTTACTCTGGTCTACTGGTTAAGGTCTTAACTCTTACTCTGGCCTAATAGCTAAGGTCTTAGACTCGTACTCTGGCCTAATGGTTAAGGTCTTAACTCTTACTCTGGCATACTGGTTAAGGTCTTAACTCTTACTCTGGTCTAATAGCTAAGGACTTAGACTCGTACTATGGCCTACAGGTTAAGGTCTTAACTCGTACTCTGGCCTAATAGCTAAGGTCTTAAGTCGTACTCTGGCCTAATAGCTAAGGTCTTAACTCTTTCTCTGGCCTAATAGCTAAGGTCTTAACTCTTACTCTGGCCTAATAGCTAAGGTCTTAGACTCGTACTCTGGACTAATAGCTAAGGTATTAGACTCGTACTCTGGCCTAATGGTTAAAGTCTTACCTCTTACTCTGGCCTAATAGCTAAGGTCTTAGACTCGTACTCTGGCCTAATGATTAAGGTCTTAACTCTTACTCTGGCCTAATAGCTAAGGTCTTAGACTCGTACTCTGGCCTAATAGCTAAGGTCTTAGACTCGTAATCTGGCCTACTGGTTAAGGTCTTAACTCTTACTCTGGCCTACTGGTTAGGGTCTTAACTCTTACTCTGGCCTAATAGCTAAGGTCTTAGACTCGTACTATGGCCTACATGTTAAGGTCTTAACTCTTACTCTGGCCTAATAGCTAAGGTCTTAGACTCGTACTATGGCCTACAGGTTAAGGTCTTAACTCTTACTCTGGCCCAATAGCTAAGGTCTTAACTCTTAATCTGGCCTAATAGCTAAGGTCTTAGACTCGTACTCTGGCCTAATGGTTAAGGTCTTAACTCTTACTCTGGCCTACTGGTTAAGGTCTTAACTCTTACTCTGGCCTAATAGCTAAGGTCTTAGACTCGTACTCCGGCCTAATGGTTACGGTCTTAACTCTTACTCTGGCCTAATAGGTAAGGTCTTAGACTCATACTCAGGCCTAATGGTTAAGGTCTTAACTCTTACTCTGGCCTAATAGCTAAGGTCTTAACTCTTACTCTGGCCTAATAGCTAAGGTCTTAGACTCGTACTATGGCCTAATAGCTAAGGTCTTAGACTCGTACTATGGCCTACAGGTTAAGGTCTTAACTCTTACTCTGGCCCAATAGCTAAGGTCTTAACTCTTAATCTGGCCTAATAGCTAAGGTCTTAGACTCGTACTCTGGCCTAATGGTTAAGGTCTTAACTCTTACTCTGGCCTACTGGTTAAGGTCTTAACTCTTACTCTGGCCTAATAGCTAAGGTCTTAGACTTGTACTATGGCCTAATAGCCAAGGTCTTAGACTCGTACTCTGGCCTAATGGTTAAGGTCTTAACTCTTACTCTGGCCTACTGGTTAAGGTCTTAACTCTTACTCTGGCCTAATAGCTAAGGTCTTAACTCTTACTCTGGCCTAATAGCTAAGGTCTTAGACTCGTACTATGGCCTACAGGTTAAGGTCTTAACTCGTACTCTGGCCTAATAGCTAAGGTCTTAACTCGTACTCTGGCCTAATAGCTAAGGTCTTAACTCTTACTCTGGCCTAATAGTTAAGGTCTTAACTCTTACTCTGGCCTAATAGCTAAGGTCTTAGACTTGTACTCTGGCCTAATAGCTAAGGTCTTAGACTCGTACTCTGGCCTAATGGTTAAGGTCTTAACTCTTACTCTGGCCTACTGGTTAAGGTCTTAACTCTTACTCTGGCCTAATAGCTAAGGTCTTAGACCCGTACTCCGGCCTACTGGTTAAGGTCTTAACTCTTACTCTGGCCGACTTAAGTGCTTAACTCTTACTCTGGCCTTATAGCTAAGGTCTTAGACTCGTACTATGGCCTACTGGTTAAGGTCTTAACTCTTACTCTGGACTACTGGTTAAGATCTTAACTCTTACTCTGGCCTAATAGCTAAGGTCTTAGACTCGTACTATGGCCTACTGGTTAAGGTCTTATTTCTTACTCTGGCCTAATGGTTAACGTCTTAACTCTTACTCTGGCCTACAGGTTAAGGTCTTAACTCTTACTCTGGCCTACTGGTTAAGGTCTTAACCCTTACACTTGCCTAATAGCTTAGGTTGTAACACTTACTCTGGCATAATAGCTAAGGTCTTAACTCTTACTCTGGCTTAATAGCTAAGGTCTTAGACTCGTACTCCGGCCTAATGGTTACGGTCTTAACTCTTACTCTGGCCTAATAGGTAAGGTCTTAGACTCATACTCAGGCCTAATGGTTAAGGTCTTAACTCTTACTCTGGCCTAATAGCTAAGGTCTTAACTCTTACTCTGGCCTAATAGCTAAGGTCTTAGACTCGTACTATGGCCTAATAGCTAAGGTCTTAGACTCGTACTATGGCCTACAGGTTAAGGTCTTAACTCTTACTCTGGCCCAATAGCTAAGGTCTTAACTCTTAATCTGGCCTAATAGCTAAGGTCTTAGACTCGTACTCTGGCCTAATGGTTAAGGTCTTAACTCTTACTCTGGCCTACTGGTTAAGGTCTTAACTCTTACTCTGGCCTAATAGCTAAGGTCTTAGACTTGTACTATGGCCTAATAGCCAAGGTCTTAGACTCGTACTCTGGCCTAATGGTTAAGGTCTTAACTCTTACTCTGGCCTACTGGTTAAGGTCTTAACTCTTACTCTGGCCTAATAGCTAAGGTCTTAACTCTTACTCTGGCCTAATAGCTAAGGTCTTAGACTCGTACTCTGGCCTAATAGCTAAGGTCTTAACTCTTACTCTGGCCTAATAGCTAAGGTCTTAGACTCGTACTCTGGCCTAATGGTTAAGATCTTAACTCTTACTCTGGCATACTGGTTAAGGTCTTAACTCTTACTCTGGTCTAATAGCTAAGGACTTAGACTCGTACTATGGCCTACAGGTTAAGGTCTTAACTCGTACTCTGGCCTAATAGCTAAGGTCTTAAGTCGTACTGTGGCCTAATAGCTAAGGTCTTAACTCTTACTCTGGCCTAATAGCTAAGGTCTTAACTCTTACTCTGGCCTAATAGGTAAGGTCTTAGACTCGTATTCTGGCCTACTGGTTAAGGTCTTAACTCTTACTCTGGCCTAATGGTTAAGGTCTTAACTCTTACTCTGGCCTAATAGCTAAGGTCTTAGACTCGTACACTGGCCTACTGGTTAAGGTCTTAACACTTACTCTGACCTAATAGCTAAGGTCTTAGACTCTTACTCTGGCCTAATAGCTAAGGTCTTAACTCTTACTCTGGCCTAATAGTTAAGGTCTTAACTCTTACTCTGGCCTGATAGCTAAGGTCTTAGACTCGTACTCTGGCCTAATGGTTAAGGTCTTAACTCTTACTCTGGCCTAATAGCTAAGGTCTTAGACTCGTATTCTGGCCTACTGGTTAAGGTCTTAACTCTTACTCTGGCCTAATGGTTAAGGTCTTAACTCTTACTCTGGAATACTGGTTAAGGTCTTAACTCTTACTCTGGCCTAATAGCTAAGGTCTTAGACTCGTACTATGGCCTACAGGTTAAGGTCTTAACTCGTACTCTGGCCTAATAGCTAAGGTCTTAACTCGTACTCTGGCCTAATAGCTAAGGTCTTAACTCTTACTCTGGCCTAATAGTTAAGGTCTTAACTCTTACTCTGGCCTAATAGCTAAGGTCTTAGACTTGTACTCTGGCCTAATAGCTAAGGTCTTAGACTCGTACTCTGGCCTAATGGTTAAGGTCTTAACTCTTACTCTGGCCTACTGGTTAAGGTCTTAACTCTTACTCTGGCCTAATAGCTAAGGTCTTAGACCCGTACTCCGGCCTACTGGTTAAGGTCTTAACTCTTACTCTGGCCGACTTAAGTGCTTAACTCTTACTCTGGCCTTATAGCTAAGGTCTTAGACTCGTACTATGGCCTACTGGTTAAGGTCTTAACTCTTACTCTGGACTACTGGTTAAGATCTTAACTCTTACTCTGGCCTAATAGCTAAGGTCTTAGACTCGTACTATGGCCTACTGGTTAAGGTCTTATTTCTTACTCTGGCCTAATGGTTAACGTCTTAACTCTTACTCTGGCCTACAGGTTAAGGTCTTAACTCTTACTCTGGCCTACTGGTTAAGGTCTTAACCCTTACACTTGCCTAATAGCTTAGGTTGTAACACTTACTCTGGCATAATAGCTAAGGTCTTAACTCTTACTCTGGCCTAATAGCTAAGGTCTTAGACTCGTACTCTGGCCTAATGGTTAAGGTCTTAACTCTTACTCTGGCCTAATGGTTAAGGTCTTAACTCTTACTCTGGCCTACAGGTTAAGGTCTTAACTCTTTCTCTGGCCTACTGGTTAAGGTCTTAACTCTTACTCTTGCCTAATAGCTTAGGTTGTAACTGTTACTCTGGTATAATAGCTAAGGTCTTAACTCTTACTCTGGCCTAATAGCTAAGGTCTTAGACTCGTACTCTGGCCTAATGGTTAAGGTCTTAACTCTTACTCTGGCCTACTGGTTAAGGTCTTAACTCTTACTCTGGCTTAATAGCTAAGGTCTTAGACTCGTACTCCGGCCTAATGGTTACGGTCTTAACTCTTACTCTGGCCTAATAGGTAAGGTCTTAGACTCATACTCAGGCCTAATGGTTAAGGTCTTAACTCTTACTCTGGCCTAATAGCTAAGGTCTTAACTCTTACTCTGGCCTAATAGCTAAGGTCTTAGACTCGTACTATGGCCTAATAGCCAAGGTCTTAGACTCTTACTCTGGCCTACTGGTTAAGGTCTTAACTCTTACTCTGGCCTAATAGCTAAGGTCTTAACTCTTACTCTGGCCTAATAGCTAAGGTCTTGACTCTTACTCTGGCCTAATAGCTAAGGTCTTAGTCTCGTACTCTGGCCTAATGGTTAAGGTCTTAACTCTTACTCTGGCCTAATAGCTAAGGTCTTAACTCTTACTCTGGCCTAATAGCTAAGGCCTTAGACTCGTACCATGGCCTAATGGTTAAGGTCTTAACTCTTACTCTGGCCTAATGGTTAAGGTCTTAACTCTTACTCTGGCCTAATAGCTAAGGTCTTAACTCTTACTCTGGCCTAATAGCTAAGGCCTTAGACTCGTACCATGGCCTAATGGTTAAGGTCTTAACTCTTACTCTGGCCTACTGGTTAAGGTCTTAACTCTTACTCTGGCCTACTGGTTAAGGTCTTAACTCTTACTCTGGCCTAATAGCTACGGTCTTAGACTCGTACTTTGGCCTAATAGCTAAAATCTTAACTCTTACTCTGGCCTAATAGCTAAGGTCTTAGACTTGTACTATGGCCTACATGTTAAGGTCTTAACTCTTACTCTGGCCTAATAGCTAAGGTCTTAACTCTTACTCTGGCCTAATGGTTAAGGTCTTAACTCTTACTCTGGCCTAATAGCTAAGGTCGTAACTCTTACTCTGGCCTAATAGCTAAGGTCTTAGACTCGTACACTGGCCTAATGGTTAAGGTCTTAACTCTTACTCTTGCCTGATAAGCAAGGTCTTAACTCTTACTCTGGCCTCCTGGTTAAGGTCTTAACTCTTACTCTGGCCTAATGGGCAAGGTCTTAGACTCTTACTCTGGCCTAATGGTTAAGGTCTTAACTTTTACTCTGGCCTACTGGTTAAGGTCTTAACTCTTACTCTGGCCTAATAGGTAAGGTCTTAGACTCTTACTCTGGCCTAGTGGTTAAGGTCTTAACTTTTACTCTGGCCTACTGGTTAAGGTCTTAACTCTTACTCAGGCCCAATAGCTAAGGTCTTAGACTCGTACTCTGGCCCACTGGTTAAGGTCTTAACTCTTACTCTGGCCTACTGGTTAAGGTCTTAACTCTTACTCTGGCCTACAGGTTAAGGTCTTAACTCTTACTCTGGCCTACTGGTTAAGGTCTTAACTCTTACTCAGGCCTAATAGCTAAGGTCTTAGACTCGTACTATGGCCTACTGGTTAAGGTCTTATTTCTTACTCTGGCCTAATGGTTAAGGTCTTAACTCTTACTCTGGCCTACAGGTTAAGGTCTTAACTCTTACTCTGGCCTACTGGTTAAGGTCTTAACCCTTACACTTGCCTAATAGCTTAGGTTGTAACACTTACTCTGGCATAATAGCTAAGGTCTTAACTCTTACTTTGGCCTAATAGCTAAGGTCTTAGACTCGTACTCTGGCCTAATGGTTAAGGTCTTAACTTTTACTCTGGCCTACTGGTTAAGGTCTTAACTCTTACTCTGGCCTAATAGCTAAGGTATTAGACTCGTACTCTGGCCTAATGGTTAAGGTCTTAACTCTTACTCTGGCCTAATAGCTAAGGTCTTGACTCTTACTCTGGCCTAATAGCTAAGGTCTTAGTCTCGTACTCTGGCCTAATGGTTAAGGTCTTAACTCTTACTCTGGCCTAATAGCTAAGGTCTCAGACTCAGACTATGGCCTACAGGTTAAGGTCTTAACTCTTACTCTGGCCTACTGGTTAAGGTCTTAACTCTGACACTGGCCTAATAGCTAAGGTCTTAGACTCGTACTCTGGCCTAATGGTTAAGGTCTTAACTCTTACTCTGGCATACTGGTTAAGGTCTTAACTCTTACTCTGGTCTAATAGCTAAGGACTTAGACTCGTACTATGGCCTACAGGTTAAGGTCTTAACTCGTACTCTGGCCTAATAGCTAAGGTCTTAACTCGTACTCTGGCCTAATAGCTAAGGTCTTAACTCTTACTCTGGCTTAATAGCTAAGGTCTTAACTCTTACTCTGGCCTAATAGCTAAGGTCTTAGACTCGTACTCTGGACTAATAGCTAAGGTATTAGACTCGCACTCTGGCCTAATGGTTAAAGTCTTAACTCTTACTCTGGCCTAATAGCTAAGGTCTTAGACTCGTACTCTGGCCTAATGATTAAGGTCTTAACTCTTACTCTGGCCTAATAGCTAAGGGCTTAACTCTTACTCTGGCCTAATGGTTAAGGTCTTAACTCTTACTCTGGTCTAATAGCTAAGGTCGTAACTCTTACTCTGGCCTAATAGCTAAGGTCTTAGACTCGTACACTGGCCTAATGGTTAAGGTCTTAACTCTTACTCTGGCCTGATAAGCAAGGTCTTAACTCTTACTCTGGCCTAATGGTTAAGGTCTTAACTCTTACTCTGGCCTACTGGTTAAGGTCTTAACTCTTACTCTGGCTTAATAGCTAAGGTCTTAGACTCGTACTCTGGCCTAATGGTTACGGTCTTAACTCTTACTCTGGCCTAATAGGTAAGGTCTTAGACTCATACTCAGGCCTAATGGTTAAGGTCTTAACTCTTACTCTGGCCTAATAGCTAAGGTCTTAACTCTTACTCTGGCCTAATAGCTAAGGTCTTAGACTCGTACTATGGCCTAATAGCCAAGGTCTTAGACTCTTACTCTGGCCTACTGGTTAAGGTCTTAACTCTTACTCTGGCCTAATAGCTAAGGTCTTAACTCTTACTCTGGCCTAATAGCTAAGGTCTTAGACTCGTACTCGGGCCTAATGGTTAAGGTCTTAATTCTTACTCTCGCCTACTGGTTAAGGTCTTAACTCTTACTCTTGCCTACTGGTTAAGGTTTTAACTCTTACTCTGGCCTAATAGCTAAGGCCTTAGATTCTTACTCTGGCCTAATGATTAAGGTCTTAACTCTTACTCTGGCCTAATAGCTAAGGTCTTAACTTTTACTCTGGCCTAATAGCTAAGGCCTTAGACTCGTTTTAGGCCTAATGGTTAAGGTCTTAACTCTTACTCTGGCCTACTGGTTAAGGTTTTAACTCTTACTCTGGCCTACTGGTTAAGGTCTTAACTCTTACTCTGGCCTAATAGCTAAGGTCTTAGACTCGTACTCTGGCCTAATAGCTAAGGTCTTAACTCCTACTCTGGCCTAATAGCTAAGGTCTTAGACTCGTACAATGGCCTACAGGTTAAGGTCTTAACTCTTACTCTGGCCTAATAGCTAAGGTCTTAACTCTTACTCTGGCCTAATGGTTAAGGTCTTAACTCTTACTCTGGCCTAATAGCTAAGGTCTTAACTCTTACTCTGGCCTAATAGCTAAGGTCTTAAACTCATCTCATACACTGGCCTAATGGATAAGGTCTTAACTCCTACTCTGGCCTAATAGCCAAGGTCTTAACTCTTACTCTGGCCTACTGGTTAAGGTCTTAGACTCTTTCTCTGGCCTAATGGTTAAGGTCTTAACTTTTACTCTGGCCTACTGGTTAAGGTCTTAACTCTTACTCTGGCCTAATAGCTAAGGTCTTAACTCTTACTCTGGCCTAATAGCTAAGGCCTTAGACTCGTACCATGGCCTAATGGTTAAGGTCTTAACTCTTACTCTGGCCTAATGGTTAAGGTCTTAACTCTTACTCTGGCCTAATAGCTAAGGTCTTAACTCTTACTCTGGCCTAATAGCTAAGGCCTTAGACTCTTACCATGGCCTAATGGTTAAGGTCTTAACTCTTACTCTGGCCTACTGGTTAAGGTCTTAACTCTTACTCTGGCCTACTGGTTAAGGTCTTAACTCTTACTCTGGCCTAATAGCTACGGTCTTAGACTCGTACTCTGGCCTAATAGCTAAAATCTTAACTCTTACTCTGGCCTAATAGCTAAGGTCTTAGACTTGTACTATGGCCTACATGTTAAGGTCTTAACTCTTACTCTGGCCTAATAGCTAAGGTCTTAACTCTTACTCTGGCCTAATGGTTAAGGTCTTAACTCTTACTCTGGCCTAATAGCTAAGGTCGTAACTCTTACTCTGGCCTAATAGCTAAGGTCTTAGACTCGTACACTGGCCTAATGGTTAAGGTCTTAACTCTTACTCTGGCCTGATAAGCAAGGTCTTAACTCTTACTCTGGCCTACTGGTTAAGGTCTTAACTCTTACTCTGGCCTAATGGGCAAGGTCTTAGAATTTTACTCTGGCCTAATGGTTAAGGTCTTAACTTTTACTCTGGCCTACTGGTTAAGGTCTTAACTCTTACTCTGGCCTAATAGGTAAGGTCTTAGACTCTTACTCTGGCCTAGTGGTTAAGGTCTTAACTTTTACTCTGGCCTACTGGTTAAGGTCTTAACTCTTACTCAGGCCCAATAGCTAAGGTCTTAGACTCGTACTCTGGCCTAATGGTTAAGGTCTTAACTCTTACTCTGGCCTACTGGTTAAGGTCTTAACTCTTAGTCTGGCCTACTGATTAAGGTCTTAACTCTTACTCTGGCATAATAGCTAAGGTCTTAGACTCGTACTCCGGCCTAATGGTTACGGTCTTAACTCTTACTCTGGCCTAATAGGTAAGGTCTTAGACTCATACTCAGGCCTAATGGTTAAGGTCTTAACTCTTACTCTGGCCTAATAGCTAAGGTCTTAACTCTTACTCTGGCCTAATAGCTAAGGTCTTAGACTCGTACTATGGCCTAATAGCCAAGGTCTTAGACTCTTACTCTGGCCTACTGGTTAAGGTCTTAACTCTTACTCTGGCCTAATAGCTAAGGTCTTAACTCTTACTCTGGCCTAATAGCTAAGGTCTTGACTCTTACTCTGGCCTAATAGCTAAGGTCTTAGTCTCGTACTCTGGCCTAATGGTTAAGGTCTTAACTCTTACTCTGGCCTAATAGCTAAGGTCTTAACTCTTACTCTGGCCTAATAGCTAAGGCCTTAGACTCGTACCATGGCCTAATGGTTAAGGTCTTAACTCTTACTCTGGCCTAATGGTTAAGGTCTTAACTCTTACTCTGGCCTAATAGCTAAGGTCTTAACTCTTACTCTGGCCTAATAGCTAAGGCCTTAGACTCGTACCATGGCCTAATGGTTAAGGTCTTAACTCTTACTCTGGCCTACTGGTTAAGGTCTTAACTCTTACTCTGGCCTACTGGTTAAGGTCTTAACTCTTACTCTGGCCTAATAGCTACGGTCTTAGACTCGTACTTTGGCCTAATAGCTAAAATCTTAACTCTTACTCTGGCCTAATAGCTAAGGTCTTAGACTTGTACTATGGCCTACATGTTAAGGTCTTAACTCTTACTCTGGCCTAATAGCTAAGGTCTTAACTCTTACTCTGGCCTAATGGTTAAGGTCTTAACTCTTACTCTGGCCTAATAGCTAAGGTCGTAACTCTTACTCTGGCCTAATAGCTAAGGTCTTAGACTCGTACACTGGCCTAATGGTTAAGGTCTTAACTCTTACTCTGGCCTGATAAGCAAGGTCTTAACTCTTACTCTGGCCTCCTGGTTAAGGTCTTAACTCTTACTCTGGCCTAATGGGCAAGGTCTTAGACTCTTACTCTGGCCTAATGGTTAAGGTCTTAACTTTTACTCTGGCCTACTGGTTAAGGTCTTAACTCTTACTCTGGCCTAATAGGTAAGGTCTTAGACTCTTACTCTGGCCTAGTGGTTAAGGTCTTAACTTTTACTCTGGCCTACTGGTTAAGGTCTTAACTCTTACTCAGGCCCAATAGCTAAGGTCTTAGACTCGTACTCTGGCCCACTGGTTAAGGTCTTAACTCTTACTCTGGCCTACTGGTTAAGGTCTTAACTCTTACTCTGGCCTACAGGTTAAGGTCTTAACTCTTACTCTGGCCTACTGGTTAAGGTCTTAACTCTTACTCAGGCCTAATAGCTAAGGTCTTAGACTCGTACTATGGCCTACTGGTTAAGGTCTTATTTCTTACTCTGGCCTAATGGTTAAGGTCTTAACTCTTACTCTGGCCTACAGGTTAAGGTCTTAACTCTTACTCTGGCCTACTGGTTAAGGTCTTAACCCTTACACTTGCCTAATAGCTTAGGTTGTAACACTTACTCTGGCATAATAGCTAAGGTCTTAACTCTTACTTTGGCCTAATAGCTAAGGTCTTAGACTCGTACTCTGGCCTAATGGTTAAGGTCTTAACTTTTACTCTGGCCTACTGGTTAAGGTCTTAACTCTTACTCTGGCCTAATATCTAAGGTATTAGACTCGTACTCTGGCCTAATGGTTAAGGTCTTAACTCTTACTCTGGCCTAATAGCTAAGGTCTTGACTCTTACTCTGGCCTAATAGCTAAGGTCTTAGTCTCGTACTCTGGCCTAATGGTTAAGGTCTTAACTTTTACTCTGGCCTACTGGTTAAGGTCTTAACTCTTACTCTGGCCTAATAGCTAAGGTCTTAACTCTTACTCTGGCCTAATAGCTAAGGCCTTAGACTCGTACCATGGCCTAATGGTTAAGGTCTTAACTCTTACTCTGGCCTAATGGTTAAGGTCTTAACTCTTACTCTGGCCTAATAGCTAAGGTCTTAACTCTTACTCTGGCCTAATAGCTAAGGCCTTAGACTCGTACCATGGCCTAATGGTTAAGGTCTTAACTCTTACTCTGGCCTACTGGTTAAGGTCTTAACTCTTACTCTGGCCTAATAGCTACGGTCTTAGACTCGTACTTTGGCCTAATAGCTAAAATCTTAACTCTTACTCTGGCCTAATAGCTAAGGTCTTAGACTTGTACTATGGCCTACATGTTAAGGTCTTAACTCTTACTCTGGCCTAATAGCTAAGGTCTTAACTCTTACTCTGGCCTAATGGTTAAGGTCTTAACTCTTACTCTGGCCTAATAGCTAAGGTCGTAACTCTTACTCTGGCCTAATAGCTAAGGTCTTAGACTCGTACACTGGCCTAATGGTTAAGGTCTTAACTCTTACTCTGGCCTGATAAGCAAGGTCTTAACTCTTACTCTGGCATCCTGGTTAAGGTCTTAACTCTTACTCTGGCCTAATGGGCAAGGTCTTAGACTCTTACTCTGGCCTAATGGTTAAGGTCTTAACTTTTACTCTGGCCTACTGGTTAAGGTCTTAACTCTTACTCTGGCCTAATAGGTAAGGTCTTAGACTCTTACTCTGGCCTAGTGGTTAAGGTCTTAACTTTTACTCTGGCCTACTGGTTAAGGTCTTAACTCTTACTCAGGCCCAATAGCTAAGGTCTTAGACTCGTACTCTGGCCCACTGGTTAAGGTCTTAACTCTTACTCTGGCCTACTGGTTAAGGTCTTAACTCTTACTCTGGCCTAATAGCTAAGGTATTAGACTCGTACTCTGGCCTAATGGTTAAGGTCTTAACTCTTACTCTGGCCTAATAGCTAAGGTCTTGACTCTTACTCTGGCCTAATAGCTAAGGTCTTAGTCTCGTACTCTGGCCTAATGGTTAAGGTCTTAACTCTTACTCTGGCCTAATAGCTAAGGTCTTAGACTCAGACTATGGCCTACAGGTTAAGGTCTTAACTCTTACTCTGGCCTACTGGTTAAGGTCTTAACTCTGACACTGGCCTAATAGCTAAGGTCTTAGACTCGTACTCTGGCCTAATGGTTAAGGTCTTAACTCTTACTCTGGCATATTGGTTAAGGTCTTAACTCTTACTCTGGTCTAATAGCTAAGGACTTAGACTCGTACTATGGCCTACAGGTTAAGGTCTTAACTCGTACTCTGGCCTAATAGCTAAGGTCTTAACTCGTTCTCTGGCCTAATAGCTAAGGTCTTAACTCTTACTCTGGCCTAATAGCTAAGGTCTTAACTCTCACTCTGGCCTAATAGCTAAGGTCTTAGACTCGTACTCTGGACTAATAGCTAAGGTATTAGACTCGTACTCTGGCCTAATGGTTAAAGTCTTAACTCTTACTCTGGCCTAATAGCTAAGGTCTTAGACTCGTACTCTGGCCTAATGATTAAGGTCTTAACTCTTACTCTGGCCTAATAGCTAAGGTCTTAACTCTTACTCTGGCCTAATGGTTAAGGTCTTAACTCTTACTCTGGTCTAATAGCTAAGGTCGTAACTCTTACTCTGGCTAATAGCTAAGGTCTTAGACTCGTACACTGGCCTAATGGTTAAGGTCTTAACTCTTACTCTGGCCTGATAAGCAAGGTCTTAACTCTTACTCTGGCCTACTGGTTAAGGTCTTAACTCTTACTCTGGCCTAATGGGCAAGGTCTTAGACTCTTACTCTGGCCTAATGGTTAAGGTCTTAACTTTTACTCTGGCCTACTGGTTAAGGTCTTAACTCTTACTCTGGCCTAATAGGTAAGGTCTTAGACTCTTACTCTGGCCTAGTGGTTAAGGTCTTAACTTTTACTCTGGCCTACTGGTTAAGGTCTTAACTCTTACTCAGGCCCAATAGCTAAGGTCTTAGACTCGTATCCTGGCCCACTGGTTAAGGTCTTAACTCTTACTCTGGCCTACTGGTTAAGGTCTTAACTCTTACTCTGGCCTAATAGCTAAGGTATTAGACTCGCACTCTGGCCTAATGGTTAAGGTCTTAACTCTTACTCTGGCCTAATAGCTAAGGTCTTAGTCTCGTACTCTGGCCTAATGGTTAAGGTCTTAACTCTTACTCTGGCCTAATAGCTAAGGTCTTAGACTCAGACTATGGCCTACAGGTTAAGGTCTTAACTCTTACTCTGGTCTACTGGTTAAGGTCTTAACTCTTACTCTGGCCTAATAGCTAAGGTCTTAGACTCGTACTCTGGCCTAATGGTTAAGGTCTTAACTCTTACTCTGGCATACTGGTTAAGGTCTTAACTCTTACTCTGGTCTAATAGCTAAGGACTTAGACTCGTACTATGGCCTACAGGTTAAGGTCTTAACTCGTACTCTGGCCTAATAGCTAAGGTCTTAAGTCGTACTCTGGCCTAATAGCTAAGGTCTTAACTCTTACTCTGGCCTAATAGCTAAGGTCTTAACTCTTACTCTGGCCTAATAGCTAAGGTCTTAGACTCGTACTCTGGACTAATAGCTAAGGTATTAGACTCGTACTCTGGCCTAATGGTTAAAGTCTTACCTCTTACTCTGGCCTAATAGCTAAGGTCTTAGACTCGTACTCTGGCCTAATGATTAAGGTCTTAACTCTTACTCTGGCCTAATAGCTAAGGTCTTAGACTCGTACTCTGGCCTAATAGCTAAGGTCTTAGACTCGTAATCTGGCCTACTGGTTAAGGTCTTAACTCTTACTCTGGCCTACTGGTTAGGGTCTTAACTCTTACTCTGGCCTAATAGCTAAGGTCTTAGACTCGTACTATGGCCTACATGTTAAGGTCTTAACTCTTACTCTGGCCTAATAGCTAAGGTCTTAGACTCGTACTATGGCCTACAGGTTAAGGTCTTAACTCTTACTCTGGCCCAATAGCTAAGGTCTTAACTCTTAATCTGGCCTAATAGCTAAGGTCTTAGACTCGTACTCTGGCCTAATGGTTAAGGTCTTAACTCTTACTCTGGCCTACTGGTTAAAGTCTTAACTCTTACTCCGGCCTAATAGCTAAGGTCTTAGACTTGTACTATGGCCTAATAGCCAAGGTCTTAGACTCGTACTCTGGCCTAATGGTTAAGGTCTTAACTCTTACTCTGGCCTACTGGTTAAGGTCTTAACTCTTACTCTGGCCTAATAGCTAAGGTCTTAACTCTTACTCTGGCCTAATAGCTAAGGTCTTAGACTCGTACTCTGGCCTAATAGCTAAGGTCTTAACTCTTACTCTGGCCTAATAGCTAAGGTCTTAGACTCGTACTCTGGCCTAATGGTTAAGATCTTAACTCTTACTCTGGCATACTGGTTAAGGTCTTAACTCTTACTCTGGTCTAATAGCTAAGGACTTAGACTCGTACTATGGCCTACAGGTTAAGGTCTTAACTCGTACTCTGGCCTAATAGCTAAGGTCTTAAGTCGTACTCTGGCCTAATAGCTACGGTCTTAACTCTTACTCTGGCCTAATAGCTAAGGTCTTAACTCTTACTCTGGCCTAATAGGTAAGGTCTTAGACTCGTACTCTGGCCTAATGGTTAAGGTCTTAACTCTTACTCTTGCCTAATAGCTAAGGTCTTAACTCTTACTCTGGCCTAATAGCTAAGGTCTTAGACTTGTACTATGGCCTAATAGCCAAGGTCTTAGACTCGTTCTCTGGCCTAATGGTTAAGGTCTTAACTCTTACTCTGGCCTACTGGTTAAGGTCTTAACTCTTACTCTGGCCTAATAGCTAAGGTCTTAACTCTTACTCTGGCCTAATAGCTAAGGTCTTAGACTTGTACTCTGGCCTAATGGTTAAGGTCTTAACTCTTACTCTGGCCTACTGGTTAAAGTATTAACTCTTATTCTGGCCTACTGGTTAAGGTTTTAACTCTTACTCTTGCCTAATAGCTAAGGCCTTAGACTCTTACTCTGGCCTAATGAATAAGGTCTTAACTCTTACTCTGGCCTAATAGCTAAGGACTTAACTCTCACTCTGGCCTAATAGCTAAGGCCTTAGACTCGTTTTAGGCCTCATGGTTAAGGTCTTAACTCTTACTCTGGCCTACTGGTTAAGGTCTTAACTCTTACTCTGGCCTAATAGCTAAGGTCTTAGACTCGTACTCTGGCCTACAGGTTAAGGTCTTAACTCTTACTCTGGCCTAATAGCTAAGGTCTTAACTCTTACTCTGGCATAATGGTTAAGGTCTTAACTCTTACTCTGGCCTAATAGTTAAGGTCTTAACTCTTACTCTGGCCTAATAGCTAAGGTCTTAGACTCGTACACTGGCCTACTGGTTAAGGTCTTAACACTTACTCTGACCTAATAGCTAAGGTCTTAGACTCTTACTCTGGCCTAATAGCTAAGGTCTTAACTCTTACTCTGGCCTAATAGTTAAGGTCTTAACTCTTACTCTGGCCTGATAGCTAAGGTCTTAGACTCGTACTCTGGCCTAATGGTTAAGGTCTTAACTCTTACTCTGGCCTAATAGCTAAGGTCTTAGACTCGTATTCTGGCCTACTGGTTAAGGTCTTAACTCTTACTCTGGCCTAATGGTTAAGGTCTTAACTCTTACTCTGGAATACTGGTTAAGGTCTTAACTCTTACTCTGGCCTAATAGCTAAGGTCTTAGACTCGTACTATGGCCTACAGGTTAAGGTCTTAACTCATACTCTGGCCTAATAGCTAAGGTCTTAACTCGTACTCTGGCCTAATAGCTAAGGTCTTAACTCTTACTCTGGCCTAATAGTTAAGGTCTTAACTCTTACTCTGGCCTAATAGCTAAGGTCTTAGACTTGTACTCTGGCCTAATAGCTAAGGTCTTAGACTCGTACTCTGGCCTAATGGTTAAGGTCTTAACTCTTACTCTGGCCTACTGGTTAAGGTCTTAACTCTTACTCTGGCCTAATAGCTAAGGTCTTAGACTTGTACTCTGGCCTACTGGTTAAGGTCTTAACTCTTACTCTGGCCGACTTAAGTGCTTAACTCTTACTCTGGCCTTATAGCTAAGGTCTTAGACTCGTACTATGGCCTACTGGTTAAGGTCTTAACTCTTACTCTGGACTACTGGTTAAGATCTTAACTCTTACTCTGGCCTAATAGCTAAGGTCTTAGACTCGTACTATGGCCTACTGGTTAAGGTCTTATTTCTTACTATGGCCTAATGGTTAAGGTCTTAACTCTTACTCTGGCCTACAGGTTAAGGTCTTAACTCTTACTCTGGCCTACTGGTTAAGGTCTTAACCCTTACACTTGCCTAATAGCTTAGGTTGTAACACTTACTCTGGCATAATAGCTAAGGTCTTAACTCTTACTCTGGCCTAATAGCTAAGGTCTTAGACTCGTACTCTGGCCTAATGGTTAAGGTCTTAACTCTTACTCTGGCCTAATGGTTAAGGTCTTAACTCTTACTCTGGCCTACAGGTTAAGGTCTTAACTCTTTCTCTGGCCTACTGGTTAAGGTCTTAACTCTTACTCTTGCCTAATAGCTTAGGTTGTAACTGTTACTCTGGTATAATAGCTAAGGTCTTAACTCTTACTCTGGCCTAATAGCTAAGGTCTTAGACTCGTACTCTGGCCTAATGGTTAAGGTCTTAACTCTTACTCTGGCCTACTGGTTAAGGTCTTAACTCTTACTCTGGCTTAATAGCTAAGGTCTTAGACTCGTACTCCGGCCTAATGGTTACGGTCTTAACTCTTACTCTGGCCTAATAGGTAAGGTCTTAGACTCATACTCAGGCCTAATGGTTAAGGTCTTAACTCTTACTCTGGCCTAATAGCTAAGGTCTTAACTCTTACTCTGGCCTAATAGCTAAGATCTTAGACTCGTACCATGGCCTAATAGCCAAGGTCTTAGACTCTTACTCTGGCCTACTGGTTAAGGTCTTAACTCTTACTCTGGCCTAATAGCTAAGGTCTTAACTCTTACTCTGGCCTAATAGCTAAGGTCTTGACTCTTACTCTGGCCTAATAGCTAAGGTCTTAGTCTCGTACTCTGGCCTAATGGTTAAGGTCTTAACTTTTACTCTGGCCTACTGGTTAAGGTCTTAACTCTTACTCTGGCCTAATAGCTAAGGTCTTAACTCTTACTCTGGCCTAATAGCTAAGGCCTTAGACTCGTACCATGGCCTAATGGTTAAGGTCTTAACTCTTACTCTGGCCTAATGGTTAAGGTCTTAACTCTTACTCTGGCCTAATAGCTAAGGTCTTAACTCTTACTCTGGCCTAATAGCTAAGGCCTTAGACTCGTACCATGGCCTAATGGTTAAGGTCTTAACTCTTACTCTGGCCTACTGGTTAAGGTCTTAACTCTTACTCTGGCCTACTGGTTAAGGTCTTAACTCTTACTCTGGCCTAATAGCTACGGTCTTAGACTCGTACTTTGGCCTAATAGCTAAGGTCTTAGACTTGTACTATGGCCTACATGTTAAGGTCTTAACTCTTACTCTGGCCTAATAGCTAAGGTCTTAACTCTTACTCTGGCCTAATGGTTAAGGTCTTAACTCTTACTCTGGCCTAATAGCTAAGGTCGTAACTCTTACTCTGGCCTAATAGCTAAGGTCTTAGACTCGTACACTGGCCTAATGGTTAAGGTCTTAACTCTTTCTCTGGCCTGATAGGCAAGGTCTTAACTCTTACTCTGGCCTCCTGGTTAAGGTCTTAACTCTTACTCTGGCCTAATGGGCAAGGTCTTAGACTCTTACTCTGGCCTAATGGTTAAGGTCTTAACTTTTACTCTGGCCTACTGGTTAAGGTCTTAACTCTTACTCTGGCCTAATAGGTAAGGTCTTAGACTCTTACTCTGGCCTAGTGGTTAAGGTCTTAACTTTTACTCTGGCCTACTGGTTAAGGTCTTAACTCTTACTCAGGCCCAATAGCTAAGGTCTTAGACTCGTACTCTGGCCCACTGGTTAAGGTCTTAACTCTTACTCTGGCCTACTGGTTAAGGTCTTAACTCTTACTCTGGCCTAATAGCTAAGGTATTAGACTCGTACTCTGGCCTAATGGTTAAGGTCTTAACTCTTACTCTGGCCTAATAGCTAAGGTCTTGACTCTTACTCTGGCCTAATAGCTAAGGTCTTAGTCTCGTACTCTGGCCTAATGGTTAAGGTCTTAACTCTTACTCTGGCCTAATAGCTAAGGTCTTAGACTCAGACTATGGCCTACAGGTTAAGGTCTTAACTCTTACTCTGGCCTACTGGTTAAGGTCTTAACTCTGACACTGGCCTAATAGCTAAGGTCTTAGACTCGTACTCTGGCCTAATGGTTAAGGTCTTAACTCTTACTCTGGCATACTGGTTAAGGTCTTAACTCTTACTCTGGTCTAATAGCTAAGGACTTAGACTCGTACTATGGTCTACAGGTTAAGGTCTTAACTCGTACTCTGGCCTAATAGCTAAGGTCTTAACTCGTACTCTGGCCTAATAGCTAAGGTCTTAACTCTTACTCTGGCTTAATAGCTAAGGTCTTAACTCTTACTCTGGCCTAATAGCTAAGGTCTTAGACTCGTACTCTGGACTAATAGCTAAGGTATTAGACTCGCACTCTGGCCTAATGGTTAAAGTCTTAACTCTTACTCTGGCCTAATAGCTAAGGTCTTAGACTCGTACTCTGGCCTAATGATTAAGGTCTTAACTCTTACTCTGGCCTAATAGCTAAGGTCTTAACTCTTACTCTGGCCTAATGGTTAAGGTCTTAACTCTTACTCTGGTCTAATAGCTAAGGTCGTAACTCTTACTCTGGCCTAATAGCTAAGGTCTTAGACTCGTACACTGGCCTAATGGTTAAGGTCTTAACTCTTACTCTGGCCTGATAAGCAAGGTCTTAACTCTTACTCTGGCCTACTGGTTAAGGTCTTAACTCTTACTCTGGCCTAATGGGCAAGGTCTTAGACTCTTACTCTGGCCTAATGGTTAAGGTCTTAACTTTTACTCTGGCCTACTGGTTAAGGTCTTAACTCTTACTCTGGCCTAATAGGTAAGGTCTTAGACTCTTACTCTGGCCTAGTGGTTAAGGTCTTAACTTTTACTCTGGCCTACTGGTTAAGGTCTTAACTCTTACTCAGGCCCAATAGCTAAGGTCTTAGACTCGTATCCTGGCCCACTGGTTAAGGTCTTAACTCTTACTCTGGCCTACTGGTTAAGGTCTTAACTCTTACTCTGGCCTAATAGCTAAGGTATTAGACTCGTACTCTGGCCTAATGGTTAAGGTCTTAACTCTTACTCTGGCCTAATAGCTAAGGTCTTGACTCTTACTGTGGCCTAATAGCTAAGGTCTTAGTCTCGTACTCTGGCCTAATGGTTAAGGTCTTAACTCTTACTCTGGCCTAATAGCTAAGGTCTTAGACTCAGATTATGGCCTACAGGTTAAGGTCTTAACTCTTACTCTGGTCTACTGGTTAAGGTCTTAACTCTTACTCTGGCCTAATAGCTAAGGTCTTAGACTCGTACTCTGGCCTAATGGTTAAGGTCTTAACTCTTACTCTGGCATACTGGTTAAGGTCTTAACTCTTACTCTGGTCTAATAGCTAAGGACTTAGACTCGTACTATGGCCTACAGGTTAAGGTCTTAACTCGTACTCTGGCCTAATAGCTAAGGTCTTAAGTCGTACTCTGGCCTAATAGCTAAGGTCTTAACTCTTACTCTGGCCTAATAGCTAAGGTCTTAACTCTTACTCTGGCCTAATAGCTAAGGTCTTAGACTCGTACTCTGGACTAATAGCTAAGGTATTAGACTCGTACTCTGGCCTAATGGTTAAAGTCTTACCTCTTACTCTGGCCTAATAGCTAAGGTCTTAGACTCGTACTCTGGCCTAATGATTAAGGTCTTAACTCTTACTCTGGCCTAATAGCTAAGGTCTTAGACTCGTACTCTGGCCTAATAGCTAAGGTCTTAGACTCGTAATCTGGCCTACTGGTTAAGGTCTTAACTCTTACTCTGGCCTACTGGTTAGGGTCTTAACTCTTACTCTGGCCTAATAGCTAAGGTCTTAGACTCGTACTATGGCCTACATGTTAAGGTCTTAACTCTTACTCTGGCCTAATAGCTAAGGTCTTAGACTCGTACTATGGCCTACAGGTTAAGGTCTTAACTCTTACTCTGGCCCAATAGCTAAGGTCTTAACTCTTAATCTGGCCTAATAGCTAAGGTCTTAGACTCGTACTCTGGCCTAATGGTTAAGGTCTTAACTCTTACTCTGGCCTACTGGTTAAGGTCTTAACTCTTACTCTGGCCTAATAGCTAAGGTCTTAGACTTGTACTATGGCCTAATAGCCAAGGTCTTAGACTCGTACTCTGGCCTAATGGTTAAGGTCTTAACTCTTACTCTGGCCTACTGGTTAAGGTCTTAACTCTTACTCTGGCCTAATAGCTAAGGTCTTAACTCTTACTCTGGCCTAATAGCTAAGGTCTTAGACTCGTACTCTGGCCTAATAGCTAAGGTCTTAACTCTTACTCTGGCCTAATAGCTAAGGTCTTAGACTCGTACTCTGGCCTAATGGTTAAGATCTTAACTCTTACTCTGGCATACTGGTTAAGGTCTTAACTCTTACTCTGGTCTAATAGCTAAGGACTTAGACTCGTACTATGGCCTACACGTTAAGGTCTTAACTCGTACTCTGGCCTAATAGCTAAGGTCTTAAGTCGTACTCTGGCCTAATAGCTAAGGTCTTAACTCTTACTCTGGCCTAATAGCTAAGGTCTTAACTCTTACTCTGGCCTAATAGGTAAGGTCTTAGACTCGTATTCTGGCCTACTGGTTAAGGTCTTAACTCTTACTCTGGCCTAATGGTTAAGGTCTTAACTCTTACTCTGGCCTAATAGCTAAGGTCTTAGACTCGTACACTGGCCTACTGGTTAAGGTCTTAACACTTACTCTGACCTAATAGCTAAGGTCTTAGACTCTTACTCTGGCCTAATAGCTAAGGTCTTAACTCTTACTCTGGCCTAATAGTTAAGGTCTTAACTCTTACTCTGGCCTGATAGCTAAGGTCTTAGACTCGTACTCTGGCCTAATGGTTAAGGTCTTAACTCTTACTCTGGCCTAATAGCTAAGGTCTTAGACTCGTATTCTGGCCTACTGGTTAAGGTCTTAACTCTTACTCTGGCCTAATGGTTAAGGTCTTAACTCTTACTCTGGAATACTGGTTAAGGTCTTAACTCTTACTCTGGCCTAATAGCTAAGGTCTTAGACTCGTACTATGGCCTACAGGTTAAGGTCTTAACTCGTACTCTGGCCTAATAGCTAAGGTCTTAACTCGTACTCTGGCCTAATAGCTAAGGTCTTAACTCTTACTCTGGCCTAATAGTTAAGGTCTTAACTCTTACTCTGGCCTAATAGCTAAGGTCTTAGACTGGTACTCTGGCCTAATAGCTAAGGTCTTAGACTCGTACTCTGGCCTAATGGTTAAGGTCTTAACTCTTACTCTGGCCTACTGGTTAAGGTCTTAACTCTTACTCTGGCCTAATAGCTAAGGTCTTAGACCCGTACTCTGGCCTACTGGTTAAGGTCTTAACTCTTACTCTGGCCGACTTAAGTGCTTAACTCTTACTCTGGCCTTATAGCTAAGGTCTTAGACTCGTACTATGGCCTACTGGTTAAGGTCTTAACTCTTACTCTGGACTACTGGTTAAGATCTTAACTCTTACTCTGGCCTAATAGCTAAGGTCTTAGACTCGTACTATGGCCTACTGGTTAAGGTCTTATTTCTTACTCTGGCCTAATGGTTAAGGTCTTAACTCTTACTCTGGCCTACAGGTTAAGGTCTTAACTCTTACTCTGGCCTACTGGTTAAGGTCTTAACCCTTACACTTGCCTAATAGCTTAGGTTGTAACACTTACTCTGGCATAATAGCTAAGGTCTTAACTCTTACTCTGGCCTAATAGCTAAGGTCTTAGACTCGTACTCTGGCCTAATGGTTAAGGTCTTAACTCTTACTCTGGCCTAATGGTTAAGGTCTTAACTCTTACTCTGGCCTACAGGTTAAGGTCTTAACTCTTTCTCTGGCCTACTGGTTAAGGTCTTAACTCTTACTCTTGCCTAATAGCTTAGGTTGTAACTGTTACTCTGGTATAATAGCTAAGGTCTTAACTCTTACTCTGGCCTAATAGCTAAGGTCTTAGACTCGTACTCTGGCCTAATGGTTAAGGTCTTAACTCTTACTCTGGCCTACTGGTTAAGGTCTTAACTCTTACTCTGGCTTAATAGCTAAGGTCTTAGACTCGTACTCCGGCCTAATGGTTACGGTCTTAACTCTTACTCTGGCCTAATAGGTAAGGTCTTAGACTCATACTCAGGCCTAATGGTTAAGGTCTTAACTCTTACTCTGGCCTAATAGCTAAGGTCTTAACTCTTACTCTGGCCTAATAGCTAAGGTCTTAGACTCGTACTATGGCCTAATAGCCAAGGTCTAAGACTCTTACTCTGGCCTACTGGTTAAGGTCTTAACTCTTACTCTGGCCTAATAGCTAAGGTCTTAACTCTTACTCTGGCCTAATAGCTAAGGTCTTGACTCTTACTCTGGCCTAATAGCTAAGGTCTTAACTCTTACTCTGGCCTAATAGCTAAGGTCTTAGACTCGTACTATGGCCTAATAGCCAAGGTCTAAGACTCTTACTCTGGCCTACTGGTTAAGGTCTTAACTCTTACTCTGGCATAATAGCTAAGGTCTTAACTCTTACTTTGGCCTAATAGCTAAGGTCTTAGACTCGTACTCTGGCCTAATGGTTAAGGTCTTAACTTTTACTCTGGCCTACTGGTTAAGGTCTTAACTCTTACTCTGGCCTAATAGCTAAGGTATTAGACTCGTACTCTGGCCTAATGGTTAAGGTCTTAACTCTTACTCTGGCCTAATAGCTAAGGTCTTGACTCTTACTCTGGCCTAATAGCTAAGGTCTTAGTCTCGTACTCTGGCCTAATGGTTAAGGTCTTAACTCTTACTCTGGCCTAATAGCTAAGGTCTTAACTCTTACTCTGGCCTAATAGCTAAGGCCTTAGACTCGTACCATGGCCTAATGGTTAAGGTCTTAACTCTTACTCTGGCCTAATGGTTAAGGTCTTAACTCTTACTCTGGCCTAATAGCTAAGGTCTTAACTCTTACTCTGGCCTAATAGCTAAGGCCTTAGACTCGTACCATGGCCTAATGGTTAAGGTCTTAACTCTTACTCTGGCCTACTGGTTAAGGTCTTAACTCTTACTCTGGCCTACTGGTTAAGGTCTTAACTCTTACTCTGGCCTAATAGCTACGGTCTTAGACTCGTACTTTGGCCTAATAGCTAAAATCTTAACTCTTACTCTGGCCTAATAGCTAAGGTCTTAGACTTGTACTATGGCCTACATGTTAAGGTCTTAACTCTTACTCTGGCCTAATAGCTAAGGTCTTAACTCTTACTCTGGCCTAATGGTTAAGGTCTTAACTCTTACTCTGGCCTAATAGCTAAGGTCGTAACTCTTACTCTGGCCTAATAGCTAAGGTCTTAGACTCGTACACTGGCCTAATGGTTAAGGTCTTAACTCTTACTCTGGCCTGATAAGCAAGGTCTTAACTCTTACTCTGGCCTCCTGGTTAAGGTCTTAACTCTTACTCTGGCCTAATGAGCAAGGTCTTAGACTCTTACTCTGGCCTAATGGTTAAAGTCTTAACTTTTACTCTGGCCTACTGGTTAAGGTCTTAACTCTTACTCTGGCCTAATAGGTAAGGTCTTAGACTCTTACTCTGGCCTAGTGGTTAAGGTCTTAACTTTTACTCTGGCCTACTGGTTAAGGTCTTAACTCTTACTCAGGCCCAATAGCTAAGGTCTTAGACTCGTACTCTGGCCCACTGGTTAAGGTCTTAACTCTTACTCTGGCCTACTGGTTAAGGTCTTAACTCTTACTCTGGCCTACAGGTTAAGGTCTTAACTCTTACTCTGGCCTACTGGTTAAGGTCTTAACTCTTACTCAGGCCTATTAGCTAAGGTCTTAGACTCGTACTATGGCCTACTGGTTAAGGTCTTATTTCTTACTCTGGCCTAATGGTTAAGGTCTTAACTCTTACTCTGGCCTACAGGTTAAGGTCTTAACTCTTACTCTGGCCTACTGGTTAAGGTCTTAACCCTTACACTTGCCTAATAGCTTAGGTTATAACACTTACTCTGGCATAATAGCTAAGGTCTTAACTCTTACTTTGGCCTAATAGCTAAGGTCTTAGACTCGTACTCTGGCCTAATGGTTAAGGTCTTAACTTTTACTCTGGCCTACTGGTTAAGGTCTTAACTCTTACTCTGGCCTAATAGCTAAGGTATTAGACTCGTACTCTGGCCTAATGGTTAAGGTCTTAACTCTTACTCTGGCCTAATAGCTAAGGTCTTGACTCTTACTCTGGCCTAATAGCTAAGGTCTTAGACTTGTACTATGGCCTAATAGCCAAGGTCTTAGACTCGTACTCTGGCCTAATGGTTAAGGTCTTAACTCTTACTCTGGCCTACTGGTTAAGGTCTTAACTCTTACTCTGGCCTAATAGCTAAGGTCTTAACTCTTACTCTGGCCTAATAGCTAAGGTCTTAGACTCGTACTCTGGCCTAATAGCTAAGGTCTTAACTCTTACTCTGGCCTAATAGCTAAGGTCTTAGACTCGTACTCTGGCCTAATGGTTAAGATCTTAACTCTTACTCTGGCATACTGGTTAAGGTCTTAACTCTTACTCTGGTCTAATAGCTAAGGACTTAGACTCGTACTATGGCCTACAGGTTATGGTCTTAACTCGTACTCTGGCCTAATAGCTAAGGTCTTAAGTCGTACTCTGGCCTAATAGCTAAGGTCTTAACTCTTACTCTGGCCTAATAGCTAAGGTCTTAACTCTTACTCTGGCCTAATAGGTAAGGTCTTAGACTCGTATTCTGGCCTACTGGTTAAGGTCTTAACTCTTACTCTGGCCTAATGGTTAAGGTCTTAACTCTTACTCTGGCCTAATAGCTAAGGTCTTAGACTCGTACACTGGCCTACTGGTTAAGGTCTTAACACTTACTCTGACCTAATAGCTAAGGTCTTAGACTCTTACTCTGGCCTAATAGCTAAGGTCTTAACTCTTACTCTGGCCTAATAGTTAAGGTCTTAACTCTTACTCTGGCCTGATAGCTAAGGTCTTAGACTCGTACTCTGGCCTAATGGTTAAGGTCTTAACTCTTACTCTGGCCTAATAGCTAAGGTCTTAGACTCGTATTCTGGCCTACTGGTTAAGGTCTTAACTCTTACTCTGGCCTAATGGTTAAGGTCTTAACTCTTACTCTGGAATACTGGTTAAGGTCTTAACTCTTACTCTGGCCTAATAGCTAAGGTCTTAGACTCGTACTATGGCCTACAGGTTAAGGTCTTAACTCGTACTCTGGCCTAATAGCTAAGGTCTTAACTCGTACTCTGGCCTAATAGCTAAGGTCTTAACTCTTACTCTGGCCTAATAGTTAAGGTCTTAACTCTTACTCTGGCCTAATAGCTAAGGTCTTAGACTTGTACTCTGGCCTAATAGCTAAGGTCTTAGACTCGTACTCTGGCCTAATGGTTAAGGTCTTAACTCTTACTCTGGCCTACTGGTTAAGGTCTTAACTCTTACTCTGGCCTAATAGCTAAGGTCTTAGACCCGTACTCTGGCCTACTGGTTAAGGTCTTAACTCTTACTCCGGCCGACTTAAGTGCTTAACTCTTACTCTGGCCTTATAGCTAAGGTCTTAGACTCGTACTATGGCCTACTGGTTAAGGTCTTAACTCTTACTCTGGACTACTGGTTAAGATCTTAACTCTTTCTCTGGCCTAATAGCTAAGGTCTTAGACTCGTACTATGGCCTACTGGTTAAGGTCTTATTTCTTACTCTGGCCTAATGGTTAAGGTCTTAACTCTTACTCTGGCCTACAGGTTAAGGTCTTAACTCTTACTCTGGCCTACTGCTTAAGGTCTTAACCCTTACACTTGCCTAATAGCTTAGGTTGTAACACTTACTCTGGCATAATAGCTAAGGTCTTAACTATTACTCTGGCCTAATAGCTAAGGTCTTAGACTCGTACTCTGGCCTAATGGTTAAGGTCTTAACTCTTACTCTGGCCTAATGGTTAAGGTCTTAACTCTTACTCTGGCCTACAGGTTAAGGTCTTAACTCTTTCTCTGGCCTACTGGTTAAGGTCTTAACTCTTACTCTTGCCTAATAGCTTAGTTTGTAACTGTTACTCTGGTATAATAGCTAAGGTCTTTACTCTTACTCTGGCCTAATAGCTAAGGTCTTAGACTCGTACTCTGGCCTAATGGTTAAGGTCTTAACTCTTACTCTGGCCTACTGGTTAAGGTCTTAACTCTTACTCTGGCCTAATAGCTAAGGTCTTAGACTTGTACTATGGCCTAATAGCCAAGGTCTTAGACTCGTACTCTGGCCTAATGGTTAAGGTCTTAACTCTTACTCTGGCCTACTGGTTAAGGTCTTAACTCTTACTCTGGCCTAATAGCTAAGGTCTTAACTCTTACTCTGGCCTAATAGCTAAGGTCTTAGACTCGTACTCTGGCCTAATAGCTAAGGTCTTAACTCTTACTCTGGCCTAATAGCTAAGGTGTTAGACTCGTACTCTGGCCTAATGGTTAAGATCTTAACTCTTACTCTGGCATACTGGTTAAGGTCTTAACTCTTACTCTGGTCTAATAGCTAAGGACTTAGACTCGTACTATGGCCTACAGGTTAAGGTCTTAACTCGTACTCTGGCCTAATAGCTAAGGTCTTAACTCTTACTCTGGCCTAATAGCTAAGGTCTTAACTCTTACTCTGGCCTAATAGGTAAGGTCTTAGACTCGTATTCTGGCCTACTGGTTAAGGTCTTAACTCTTACTCTGGCCTAATGGTTAAGGTCTTAACTCTTACTCTGGCCTAATAGCTAAGGTCTTAGACTCGTACACTGGCCTACTGGTTAAGGTCTTAACACTTACTCTGACCTAATAGCTAAGGTCTTAGACTCTTACTCTGGCCTAATAGCTAAGGTCTTAACTCTTACTCTGGCCTAATAGTTAAGGTCTTAACTCTTACTCTGGCCTGATAGCTAAGGTCTTAGACTCGTACTCTGGCCTAATGGTTAAGGTCTTAACTCTTACTCTGGCCTAATAGCTAAGGTCTTAGACTCGTATTCTGGCCTACTGGTTAAGGTCTTAACTCTTACTCTGGCCTAATGGTTAAGGTCTTAACTCTTACTCTGGAATACTGGTTAAGGTCTTAACTCTTACTCTGGCCTAATAGCTAAGGTCTTAGACATGTACTATGGCCTACAGGTTAAGGTCTTAACTCGTACTCTGGCCTAATAGCTAAGGTCTTAACTCGTACTCTGGCCTAATAGCTAAGGTCTTAACTCTTACTCTGGCCTAATAGTTAAGGTCTTAACTCTTACTCTGGCCTAATAGCTAAGGTCTTAGACTTGTACTCTGGCCTAATAGCTAAGGTCTTAGACTCGTACTCTGGCCTAATGGTTAAGGTCTTAACTCTTACTCTGGCCTACTGGTTAAGGTCTTAACTCTTACTCTGGCCTAATAGCTAAGGTCTTAGACCCGTACTCTGGCCTACTGGTTAAGGTCTTAACTCTTACTCTGGCCGACTTAAGTGCTTAACTCTTACTCTGGCCTTATAGCTAAGGTCTTAGACTCGTACTATGGCCTACTGGTTAAGGTCTTAACTCTTACTCTGGACTACTGGTTAAGATCTTAACTCTTACTCTGGCCTAATAGCTAAGGTCTTAGACTCGTACTATGGCCTACTGGTTAAGGTCTTATTTCTTACTCTGGCCTAATGGTTAAGGTCTTAACTCTTACTCTGGCCTACAGGTTAAGGTCTTAACTCTTACTCTGGCCTACTGGTTAAGGTCTTAACCCTTACACTTGCCTAATAGCTTAGGTTGTAACACTTACTCTGGCATAATAGCTAAGGTCTTAACTCTTACTCTGGCCTAATAGCTAAGGTCTTAGACTCGTACTCTGGCCTAATGGTTAAGGTCTTAACTCCTACTCTGGCCTAATGGTTAAGGTCTTAACTCTTACTCTGGCCTACAGGTTAAGGTCTTAACTCTTTCTCTGGCCTACTGGTTAAGGTCTTAACTCTTACTCTTGCCTAATAGCTTAGGTTGTAACTGTTACTCTGGTATAATAGCTAAGGTCTTAACTCTTACTCTGGCCTAATAGCTAAGGTCTTAGACTCGTACTCTGGCCTAATGGTTAAGGTCTTAACTCTTACTCTGGCCTACTGGTTAAGGTCTTAACTCTTACTCTGGCTTAATAGCTAAGGTCTTAGACTCGTACTCCGGCCTAATGGTTACGGTCTTAACTCTTACTCTGGCCTAATAGGTAAGGTCTTAGACTCATACTCAGGCCTAATGGTTAAGGTCTTAACTCTTACTCTGGCCTAATAGCTAAGGTCTTAACTCTTACTCTGGCCTAATAGCTAAGGTCTTAGACTCGTACTATGGCCTAATAGCCAAGGTCTTAGACTCTTACTCTGGCCTACTGGTTAAGGTCTTAACTCTTACTCTGGCCTAATAGCTAAGGTCTTAACTCTTACTCTGGCCTAATAGCTAAGGTCTTGACTCTTACTCTGGCCTAATAGCTAAGGTCTTAGTCTCGTACTCTGGCCTAATGGTTAAGGTCTTAACTCTTACTCTGGCCTAATAGCTAAGGTCTTAACTCTTACTCTGGCCTAATAGCTAAGGCCTTAGACTCGTACCATGGCCTAATGGTTAAGGTCTTAACTCTTACTCTGGCCTAATGGTTAAGGTCTTAACTCTTACTCTGGCCTAATAGCTAAGGTCTTAACTCTTACTCTGGCCTAATAGCTAAGGCCTTAGACTCGTACCATGGCCTAATGGTTAAGGTCTTAACTCTTACTCTGGCCTACTGGTTAAGGTCTTAACTCTTACTCTGGCCTACTGGTTAAGGTCTTAACTCTTACTCTGGCCTAATAGCTACGGTCTTAGACTCGTACTTTGGCCTAATAGCTAAAATCTTAACTCTTACTCTGGCCTAATAGCTAAGGTCTTAGACTTGTACTATGGCCTACATGTTAAGGTCTTAACTCTTACTCTGGCCTAATAGCTAAGGTCTTAACTCTTACTCTGGCCTAATGGTTAAGGTCTTAACTCTTACTCTGGCCTAATAGCTAAGGTCGTAACTCTTACTCTGGCCTAATAGCTAAGGTCTTAGACTCGTACACTGGCCTAATGGTTAAAGTCTTAACTCTTACTCTGGCCTGATAAGCAAGGTCTTAACTCTTACTCTGGCCTCCTGGTTAAGGTCTTAACTCTTACTCTGGCCTAATGGGCAAGGTCTTAGACTCTTACTCTGGCCTAATGGTTAAGGTCTTAACTTTTACTCTGGCCTACTGGTTAAGGTCTTAACTCTTACTCTGGCCTAATAGGTAAGGTCTTAGACTCTTACTCTGGCCTAGTGGTTAAGGTCTTAACTTTTACTCTGGCCTACTGGTTAAGGTCTTAACTCTTACTCAGGCCCAATAGCTAAGGTCTTAGACTCGTACTCTGGCCCACTGGTTAAGGTCTTAACTCTTACTCTGGCCTACTGGTTAAGGTCTTAACTCTTACTCTGGCCTACAGGTTAAGGTCTTAACTCTTACTCTGGCCTACTGGTTAAGGTCTTAACTCTTACTCAGGCCTAATAGCTAAGGTCTTAGACTCGTACTATGGCCTACTGGTTAAGGTCTTATTTCTTACTCTGGCCTAATGGTTAAGGTCTTAACTCTTACTCTGGCCTACAGGTTAAGGTCTTAACTCTTACTCTGGCCTACTGGTTAAGGTCTTAACCCTTACACTTGCCTAATAGCTTAGGTTGTAACACTTACTCTGGCATAATAGCTAAGGTCTTAACTCTTACTTTGGCCTAATAGCTAAGGTCTTAGACTCGTACTCTGGCCTAATGGTTAAGGTCTTAACTTTTACTCTGGCCTACTGGTTAAGGTCTTAACTCTTACTCTGGCCTAATAGCTAAGGTATTAGACTCGTACTCTGGCCTAATGGTTAAGGTCTTAACTCTTACTCTGGCCTAATAGCTAAGGTCTTGACTCTTACTCTGGCCTAATAGCTAAGGTCTTAGTCTCGTACTCTGGCCTAATGGTTAAGGTCTTAACTCTTACTCTGGCCTAATAGCTAAGGTCTTAGACTCAGACTATGGCCTACAGGTTAAGGTCTTAACTCTTACTCTGGCCTACTGGTTAAGGTCTTAACTCTGACACTGGCCTAATAGCTAAGGTCTTAGACTCGTACTCTGGCCTAATGGTTAAGGTCTTAACTCTTACTCTGGCATACTGGTTAAGGTCTTAACTCTTACTCTGGTCTAATAGCTAAGGACTTAGACTCGTACTATGGCCTACAGGTTAAGGTCTTAACTCGTACTCTGGCCTAATAGCTAAGGTCTTAACTCGTACTCTGGCCTAATAGCTAAGGTCTTAACTCTTACTCTGGCTTAATAGCTAAGGTCTTAACTCTTACTCTGGCCTAATAGCTAAGGTCTTAGACTCGTACTCTGGACTAATAGCTAAGGTATTAGACTTGCACTCTGGCCTAATGGTTAAAGTCTTAACTCTTACTCTGGCCTAATAGCTAAGGTCTTAGACTCGTACTCTGGCCTAATGATTAAGGTCTTAACTCTTACTCTGGCCTAATAGCTAAGGTCTTAACTCTTACTCTGGCCTAATGGTTAAGGTCTTAACTCTTACTCTGGTCTAATAGCTAAGGTCGTAACTCTTACTCTGGCCTAATAGCTAAGGTCTTAGACTCGTACACTGGCCTAATGGTTAAGGTCTTAACTCTTACTCTGGCCTGATAAGCAAGGTCTTAACTCTTACTCTGGCCTACTGGTTAAGGTCTTAACTCTTACTCTGGCCTAATGGGCAAGGTCTTAGACTCTTACTTTGGCCTAATGGTTAAGGTCTTAACTTTTACTCTGGCCTACTGGTTAAGGTCTTAACTCTTACTCTGGCCTAATAGGTAAGGTCTTAGACTCTTACTCTGGCCTAGTGGTTAAGGTCTTAACTTTTACTCTGGCCTACTGGTTAAGGTCTTAACTCTTACTCAGGCCCAATAGCTAAGGTCTTAGACTCGTATCCTGGCCCACTGGTTAAGGTCTTAACTCTTACTCTGGCCTACTGGTTAAGGTCTTAACTCTTACTCTGGCCTAATAGCTAAGATATTAGACTCGTACTCTGGCCTAATGGTTAAGGTCTTAACTCTTACTCTGGCCTAATAGCTAAGGTCTTGACTCTTACTGTGGCCTAATAGCTAAGGTCTTAGTCTCGTACTCTGGCCTAATGGTTAAGGTCTTAACTCTTACTCTGGCCTAATAGCTAAGGTCTTAGACTCAGACTATGGCCTACAGGTTAAGGTCTTAACTCTTACTCTGGTCTACTGGTTAAGGTCTTAACTCTTACTCTGGCCTAATAGCTAAGGTCTTAGACTCGTACTCTGGCCTAATGGTTAAAGTCTTAACTCTTACTCTGGCATACTGGTTAAGGTCTTAACTCTTACTCTGGTCTAATAGCTAAGGACTTAGACTCGTACTATGGCATACAGGTTAAGGTCTTAACTCGTACTCTGGCCTAATAGCTAAGGTCTTAAGTCATACTCTGGCCTAATAGCTAAGGTCTTAACTCTTACTCTGGCCTAATAGCTAAGGTCTTAACTCTTACTCTGGCCTAATTGCTAAGGTCTTAGACTCGTACTCTGGACTAATAGCTAAGGTATTAGACTCGTACTCTGGCCTAATGGTTAAAGTCTTACCTCTTACTCTGGCCTAATAGCTAAGGTCTTAGACTCGTACTCTGGCCTAATGATTAAGGTCTTAACTCTTACTCTGGCCTAATAGCTAAGGTCTTAGACTCGTACTCTGGCCTAATAGCTAAGGTCTTAGACTCGTAATCTGGCCTACTGGTTAAGGTCTTAACTCTTACTCTGGCCTACTGGTTAGGGTCTTAACTCTTACTCTGGCCTAATAGCTAAGGTCTTAGACTTGTACTATGGCCTACATGTTAAAGTCTTAACTCTTACTCTGGCCTAATAGCTAAGGTCTTAGACTCGTACTATGGCCTACAGGTTAAGGTCTTAACTCTTACTCTGGCCCAATAGCTAAGGTCTTAACTCTTAATCTGGCCTAATAGCTAAGGTCTTAGACTCGTACTCTGGCCTAATGGTTAAGGTCTTAACTCTTACTCTGGCCTACTGGTTAAGGTCTTAACTCTTACTCTGGCCTAATAGCTAAGGTCTTAGACTTGTACTATGGCCTAATAGCCAAGGTCTTAGACTCGTACTCTGGCCTAATGGTTAAGGTCTTAACTCTTACTCTGGCCTACTGGTTAAGGTCTTAACTCTTACTCTGGCCTAATAGCTAAGGTCTTAACTCTTACTCTGGCCTAATAGCTAAGGTCTTAGACTCGTACTCTCGCCTAATAGCTAAGGTCTTAACTCTTACTCTGGCCTAATAGCTAAGGTCTTAGACTCGTACTCTGGCCTAATGGTTAAGATCTTAACTCTTACTCTGGCATACTGGTTAAGGTCTTAACTCTTACTCTGGTCTAATAGCTAAGGACTTAGACTCGTACTATGGCCTACAGGTTAAGGTCTTAACTCGTACTCTGGCCTAATAGCTAAGGTCTTAACTCTTACTCTGGCCTAATAGGTAAGGTCTTAGACTCGTACTCTGGCCTAATGGTTAAGTTCTTAACTCTTACTCTTGCCTAATAGCTAAGGTCTTAACTCTTACTCTGGCCTAATAGCTAAGGTCTTAGACTTGTACTATGGCCTAATAGCCAAGGTCTTAGACTCGTTCTCTGGCCTAATGGTTAAGGTCTTAACTCTTACTCTGGCCTACTGGTTAAGGTCTTAACTCTTACTCTGGCCTAATAGCTAAGGTCTTAACTCTTACTCTGGCCTAATAGCTAAGGTCTTAGACTTGTACTCTGGCCTAATGGTTAAGGTCTTAACTCTTACTCTGGCCTACTGGTTAAAGTATTAACTCTTACTCTGGCCTACTGGTTAAGGTTTTAACTCTTACTCTTGCCTAATAGCTAAGGCCTTAGACTCTTACTCTGGCCTAATGAATAAGGTCTTAGCTCTTACTCTGGCCTAATAGCTAAGGACTTAACTCTCACTCTGGCCTAATAGCTAAGGCCTTAGACTCGTTTTAGGCCTCATGGTTAAGGTCTTAACTCTTACTCTGGCCTACTGGTTAAGGTCTTAACTCTTACTCTGGCCTAATAGCTAAGGTCTTAGACTCGTACTCTGGCCTACAGGTTAAGGTCTTAATTCTTACTCTGGCCTAATAGCTAAGGTCTTAACTCTTACTCTGGCATAATGGTTAAGGTCTTAACTCTTACTCTGGCCTAATAGTTAAGGTCTTAACTCTTACTCTGGCCTAATAGCTAAGGTCTTAGACTCGTACACTGGCCTACTGGTTAAGGTCTTAACACTTACTCTGACCTAATAGCTAAGGTCTTAGACTCTTACTCTGGCCTAATAGTTAAGGTCTTAACTCTTACTCTGGCCTAATAGTTAAGGTCTTAACTCTTACTCTGGCCTGATAGCTTAGGTCTTAGACTCGTACTCTGGCCTAATGGTTAAGGTCTTAACTCTTACTCTGGCCTAATAGCTAAGGTCTTAGACTCGTATTCTGGCCTACTGGTTAAGGTCTTAACTCTTACTCTGGCCTAATGGTTAAGGTCTTAACTCTTACTCTGGAATACTGGTTAAGGTCTTAACTCTTACTCTGGCCTAATAGCTAAGGTCTTAGACTCGTACTATGGCCTACAGGTTAAGGTCTTAACTCGTACTCTGGCCTAATAGCTAAGGTCTTAACTCGTACTCTGGCCTAATAGCTAAGGTCTTAACTCTTACTCTGGCCTAATAGTTAAGGTCTTAACTCTTACTCTGCCCTAATAGCTAAGGTCTTAGACTTGTACTCTGGCCTAATAGCTAAGGTCTTAGACTCGTACTCTGGCCTAATGGTTAAGGTCTTAACTCTTACTCTGGCCTACTGGTTAAGGTCTTAACTCTTACTCTGGCCTAATAGCTAAGGTCTTAGACTCGTACTCTGGCCTACTGGTTAAGGTCTTAACTCTTACTCTGGCCGACTTAAGTGCTTAACTCTTACTCTGGCCTTATAGCTAAGGTCTTAGACTCGTACTATGGCCTACTGGTTAAGGTCTTAACTCTTACTCTGGACTACTGGTTAAGATCTTAACTCTTACTCTGGCCTAATAGCTAAGGTCTTAGACTCGTACTATGGCCTACTGGTTAAGGTCTTATTTCTTACTCTGGCCTAATGGTTAAGGTCTTAACTCTTACTCTGGCCTACAGGTTAAGGTCTTAACTCTTACTCTGGCCTACTGGTTAAGGTCTTAACCCTTACACTTGCCTAATAGCTTAGGTTGTAACACTTACTCTGGCATAATAGCTAAGGTCTTAACTCTTACTCTGGCCTAATAGCTAAGGTCTTAGACTCGTACTCTGGCCTAATGGTTAAGGTCTTAACTCTTACTCTGGCCTAATGGTTAAGGTCTTAACTCTTACTCTGGCCTACAGGTTAAGGTCTTAACTCTTTCTCTGGCCTACTGGTTAAGGTCTTAACTCTTACTCTTGCCTAATAGCTTAGGTTGTAACTGTTACTCTGGTATAATAGCTAAGGTCTTAACTCTTACTCTGGCCTAATAGCTAAGGTCTTAGACTTGTACTCTGGCCTAATGGTTAAGGTCTTAACTCTTACTCTGGCCTACTGGTTAAGGTCTTAACTCTTACTCTGGCTTAATAGCGAAGGTCTTAGACTCGTACTCTGGCCTAATGGTTACGGTCTTAACTCTTACTCTGGCCTAATAGGTAAGGTCTTAGACTCATACTCAGGCCTAATGGTTAAGGTCTTAACTCTTACTCTGGCCTAATAGCTAAGGTCTTAACTCTTACTCTGGCCTAATAGCTAAGGTCTTAGACTCGTACTATGGCCTAATAGCCAAGGTCTTAGACTCTTACTCTGGCCTACTGGTTAAGGTCTTAACTCTTACTCTGGCCTAATAGCTAAGGTCTTAACTCTTACTCTGGCCTAATAGCTAAGGTCTTAGACTCGTACTCGGGCCTAATGGTTAAGGTCTTAACTCTTACTCTCGCCTACTGGTTAAGGTCTTAACTCTTACTCTGGCCTACTGGTTAAGGTTTTAACTCTTACTCTGGCCTAATAGCTAAGGCCTTAGATTCTTACTCTGGCCTAATGATTAAGGTCTTAACTCTTACTCTGGCCTAATAGCTAAGGTCTTAACTCTTACTCTGGCCTAATAGCTAAGGCCTTAGACTCGTTTTAGGCCTAATGGTTAAGGTCTTAACTCTTACTCTGGCCTACTGGTTAAGGTTTTAACTCTTACTCTGGCCTACTGGTTAAGGTCTTAACTCTTACTCTGGCCTAATAGCTAAGGTCTTAGACTCGTACTCTGGCCTAATAGCTAAGGTCTTAACTCCTACTCTGGCCTAATAGCTAAGGTCTTAGACTCGTACTATGGCCTACAGGTTAAGGTCTTAACTCTTACTCTGGCCTAATAGCTAAGGTCTTAACTCTTACTCTGGCCTAATGGTTAAGGTCTTAACTCTTACTCTGGCCTAATAGCTAAGGTCTTAACTCTTACTCTGGCCTAATAGCTAAGGTCTTAAACTCGTCTCATACACTGGCCTAATGGATAAGGTCTTAACTCTTACTCTGGCCTAATAGCCAAGGTCTTAACTCTTACTCTGGCCTACTGGTTAAGGTCTTAGACTCTTACTCTGGCCTAATGGTTAAGGTCTTAACTTTTACTCTGGCCTACTGGTTAAGGTCTTAACTCTTACTCTGGCCTAATAGCTAAGGTCTTAACTCTTACTCTGGCCTAATAGCTGAGGCCTTAGACTCGTACCATGGCCTAATGGTTAAGGTCTTAACTCTTACTCTGGCCTAATGGTTCAGGTCTTAACTCTTACTCTGGCCTAATAGCTAAGGTCTTAACTCTTACTCTGGCCTAATAGCTAAGGCCTTAGACTCGTACCATGGCCTAATGGTTAAGGTCTTAACTCTTACTCTGGCCTACTGGTTAAGGTCTTAACTCTTACTCTGGCCTACTGGTTAAGGTCTTAACTCTTACTCTGGCCTAATAGCTACGGTCTTAGACTCGTACTCTGGCCTAATAGCTAAAATCTTAACTCTTACTCTGGCCTAATAGCTAAGGTCTTAGACTTGTACTATGGCCTACATGTTAAGGTCTTAACTCTTACTCTGGCCTAATAGCTAAGGTCTTAACTCTTACTCTGGCCTAATGGTTAAGGTCTTAACTCTTACTCTGGCCTAATAGCTAAGGTCGTAACTCTTACTCTGGCCTAATAGCTAAGGTCTTAGACACATACACTGGCCTAATGGTTAAGGTCTTAACTCTTACTCTGGCCTGATAAGCAAGGTCTTAACTCTTACTCTGGCCTAATGGGCAAGGTCTTAGACTCTTACTCTGGCCTAATGGTTAAGGTCTTAACTTTTACTCTGGCCTACTGGTTAAGGTCTTAACTCTTACTCTGGCCTAATAGGTAAGGTCTTAGACTCTTACTCTGGCCTAGTGGTTAAGGTCTTAACTTTTACTCTGGCCTACTGGTTAAGGTCTTAACTCTTACTCAGGCCCAATAGCTAAGATCTTAGACTCGTACTCTGGCCCACTGGTTAAGGTCTTAACTCTTACTCTGGCCTACTGGTTAAGGTCTTAACTCTTACTCTGGCCTAATATCTAAGGTATTAGACTCGTACTCTGGCCTAATGGTTAAGGTCTTAACTCTTACTCTGGCCTAATAGCTAAGGTCTTGACTTTTACTCTGGCCTAATAGCTAAGGTCTTAGTCTCGTACTCTGGCCTAATGGTTAAGGTCTTAACTTTTACTCTGGCCTACTGGTTAAGGTCTTAACTCTTACTCTGGCCTAATAGCTAAGGTCTTAACTCTTACTCTGGCCTAATAGCTAAGGCCTTAGACTCGTACCATGGCCTAATGGTTAAGGTCTTAACTCTTACTCTGGCCTAATGGTTAAGGTCTTAACTCTTACTCTGGCCTAATAGCTAAGGTCTTAACTCTTACTCTGGCCTAATAGCTAAGGCCTTAGACTCGTACCATGGCCTAATGGTTAAGGTCTTAACTCTTACTCTGGCCTACTGGTTAAGGTCTTAACTCTTACTCTGGCCTACTGGTTAAGGTCTTAACTCTTACTCTGGCCTAATAGCTACGGTCTTAGACTCGTACTTTGGCCTAATAGCTAAAATCTTAACTCTTACTCTGGCCTAATAGCTAAGGTCTTAGACTTGTACTATGGCCTACATGTTAAGGTCTTAACTCTTACTCTGGCCTAATAGCTAAGGTCTTAACTCTTACTCTGGCCTAATGGTTAAGGTCTTAACTCTTACTCTGGCCTAATAGCTAAGGTTGTAACTCTTACTCTGGCCTAATAGCTAAGGTCTTAGACTCGTACACTGGCCTAATGGTTAAGGTCTTAACTCTTACTCTGGCCTGATAAGCAAGGTCTTAACTCTTACTCTGGCCTCCTGGTTAAGGTCTTAACTCTTACTCTGGCCTAATGGGCAAGGTCTTAGACTCTTACTCTGGCCTAATGGTTAAGGTCTTAACTTTTACTCTGGCCTACTGGTTAAGGTCTTAACTCTTACTCTGGCCTAATAGGTAAGGTCTTAGACTCTTACTCTGGCCTAGTGGTTAAGGTCTTAACTTTTACTCTGGCCTACTGGTTAAGGTCTTAACTCTTACTCAGGCCCAATAGCTAAGGTCTTAGACTCGTACTCTGGCCCACTGGTTAAGGTCTTAACTCTTACTCTGGCCTACTGGTTAAGGTCTTAACTCTTACTCTGGCCTAATAGCTAAGGTATTAGACTCGTACTCTGGCCTAATGGTTAAGGTCTTAACTCTTACTCTGGCCTAATAGCTAAGGTCTTGACTCTTACTCTGGCCTAATAGCTAAGGTCTTAGTCTCGTACTCTGGCCTAATGGTTAAGGTCTTAACTCTTACTCTGGCCTAATAGCTAAGGTCTTAGACTCAGACTATGGCCTACAGGTTAAGGTCTTAACTCTTACTCTGGCCTACTGGTTAAGGTCTTAACTCTGACTCTGGCCTAATAGCTAAGGTCTTAGACTCGTACTCTGGCCTAATGGTTAAGGTCTTAACTCTTACTCTGGCATACTGGTTAAGGTCTTAACTCTTACTCTGGTCTAATAGCTAAGGACTTAGACTCGTACTATGGCCTACAGGTTAAGGTCTTAACTCGTACTCTGGCCTAATAGCTAAGGTCTTAACTCGTACTCTGGCCTAATAGCTAAGGTCTTAACTCTTACTCTGGCCTAATAGCTAAGGTCTTAACTCTTACTCTGGCCTAATAGCTAAGGTCTTAGACTCGTACTCTGGACTAATAGCTAAGGTATTAGACTCGTACTCTGGCCTAATGGTTAAAGTCTTAACTCTTACTCTGGCCTAATAGCTAAGGTCTTAGACTCGTACTCTGGCCTAATGATTAAGGTCTTAACTCTTACTCTGGCCTAATAGCTAAGGTCTTAACTCTTACTCTGGCCTAATGGTTAAGGTCTTAACTCTTACTCTGGTCTAATAGCTAAGGTCGTAACTCTTACTCTGGCCTAATAGCTAAGGTCTTAGACTCGTACATTGGCCTAATGGTTAAGGTCTTAACTCTTACTCTGGCCTGATAAGCAAGGTCTTAACTCTTACTCTGGCCTACTGGTTAAGGTCTTAACTCTTACTCTGGCCTAATGGGCAAGGTCTTAGACTCTTACTCTGGCCTAATGGTTAAGGTCTTAACTTTTACTCTGGCCTACTGGTTAAGGTCTTAACTCTTACTCTGGCCTAATAGGTAAGGTCTTAGACTCTTACTCTGGCCTAGTGGTTAAGGTCTTAACTTTTACTCTGGCCTACTGGTTAAGGTCTTAACTCTTACTCAGGCCCAATAGCTAAGGTCTTAGACTCGTATCCTGGCCCACTGGTTAAGGTCTTAACTCTTACTCTGGCCTACTGGTTAAGGTCTTAACTCTTACTCTGGCCTAATAGCTAAGGTCTTAACTCTTACTGTGGCCTAATAGCTAAGGTCTTAGTCTCGTACTCTGGCCTAATGGTTAAGGTCTTAACTCTTACTCTGGCCTAATAGCTAAGGTCTTAGACTCAGACTATGGCCTACAGGTTAAGGTCTTAACTCTTACTCTGGCCTACTGGTTAAGGTCTTAACTCTGACTCTGGCCTAATAGCTAAGGTCTTAGACTCGTACTCTGGCCTAATGGTTAAGGTCTTAACTCTTACTCTGGCATACTGGTTAAGGTCTTAACTCTTACTCTGGTCTAATAGCTAAGGACTTAGACTCGTACTATGGCCTACAGGTTAAGGTCTTAACTCGTACTCTGGCCTAATAGCTAAGGTCTTAACTCGTACTCTGGCCTAATAGCTAAGGTCTTAACTCTTACTCTGGCCTAATAGCTAAGGTCTTAACTCTTACTCTGGCCTAATAGCTAAGGTCTTAGACTCGTACTCTGGACTAATAGCTAAGGTATTAGACTCGTACTCTGGCCTAATGGTTAAAGTCTTAACTCTTACTCTGGCCTAATAGCTAAGGTCTTAGACTCGTACTCTGGCCTAATGATTAAGGTCTTAACTCTTACTCTGGCCTAATAGCTAAGGTCTTAACTCTTACTCTGGCCTAATGGTTAAGGTCTTAACTCTTACTCTGGTCTAATAGCTAAGGTCGTAACTCTTACTCTGGCCTAATAGCTAAGGTCTTAGACTCGTACACTGGCCTAATGGTTAAGGTCTTAACTCTTACTCTGGCCTGATAAGCAAGGTCTTAACTCTTACTCTGGCCTACTGGTTAAGGTCTTAACTCTTACTCTGGCCTAATGGGCAAGGTCTTAGACTCTTACTCTGGCCTAATGGTTAAGGTCTTAACTTTTACTCTGGCCTACTGGTTAAGGTCTTAACTCTTACTCTGGCCTAATAGGTAAGGTCTTAGACTCTTACTCTGGCCTAGTGGTTAAGGTCTTAACTTTTACTCTGGCCTACTGGTTAAGGTCTTAACTCTTACTCAGGCCCAATAGCTAAGGTCTTAGACTCGTATCCTGGCCCACTGGTTAAGGTCTTAACTCTTACTCTGGCCTACTGGTTAAGGTCTTAACTCTTACTCTGGCCTAATAGCTAAGGTCTTAACTCTTACTGTGGCCTAATAGCTAAGGTCTTAGTCTCGTACTCTGGCCTAATGGTTAAGGTCTTAACTCTTACTCTGGCCTAATAGCTAAGGTCTTAGACTCAGACTATGGCCTACAGGTTAAGGTCTTAACTCTTACTCTGGTCTACTGGTTAAGGTCTTAACTCTTACTCTGGCCTAATAGCTAAGGTCTCAGACTCGTACTCTGGCCTAATGGTTAAGGTCTTAACTCTTACTCTGACATACTGGTTAAGGTCTTAACTCTTACTCTGGTCTAATAGCTAAGGACTTAGACTCGTACTATGGCCTACAGGTTAAGGTCTTAACTCGTACTCTGGCCTAATAGCTAAGGTCTTAAGTCGTACTCTGGCCTAATAGCTAAGGTCTTAACTCTTACTCTGGCCTAATAGCTAAGGTCTTAACTCTTACTCTGGCCTAATAGCTAAGGTCTTAGACTCGTACTCTGGACTAATAGCTAAGGTATTAGACTCGTACTCTGGCCTAATGGTTAAAGTCTTACCTCTTACTCTGGCCTAATAGCTAAGGTCTTAACTCTTACTCTGGCCTAATAGCTAAGGCCTTAGACTCGTACCATGGCCTAATGGTTAAGGTCTTAACTCTTACTCTGGCCTAATGGTTAAGGTCTTAACTCTTACTCTGGCCTAATAGCTAAGGTCTTAACTCTTACTCTGGCCTAATAGCTAAGGCCTTAGACTCGTACCATGGCCTAATGGTTAAGGTCTTAACTCTTACTCTGGCCTACTGGTTAAGGTCTTAACTCTTACTCTGGCCTACTGGTTAAGGTCTTAACTCTTACTCTGGCCTAATAGCTACGGTCTTAGACTCGTACTTTGGCCTAATAGCTAAAATCTTAACTCTTACTCTGGCCTAATAGCTAAGGTCTTAGACTTGTACTATGGCCTACATGTTAAGGTCTTAACTCTTACTCTGGCCTAATAGCTAAGGTCTTAACTCTTACTCTGGCCTAATGGTTAAGGTCTTAACTCTTACTCTGGCCTAATAGCTAAGGTTGTAACTCTTACTCTGGCCTAATAGCTAAGGTCTTAGACTCGTACACTGGCCTAATGGTTAAGGTCTTAACTCTTACTCTGGCCTGATAAGCAAGGTCTTAACTCTTACTCTGGCCTCCTGGTTAAGGTCTTAACTCTTACTCTGGCCTAATGGGCAAGGTCTTAGACTCTTACTCTGGCCTAATGGTTAAGGTCTTAACTTTTACTCTGGCCTACTGGTTAAGGTCTTAACTCTTACTCTGGCCTAATAGGTAAGGTCTTAGACTCTTACTCTGGCCTAGTGGTTAAGGTCTTAACTTTTACTCTGGCCTACTGGTTAAGGTCTTAACTCTTACTCAGGCCCAATAGCTAAGGTCTTAGACTCGTACTCTGGCCCACTGGTTAAGGTCTTAACTCTTACTCTGGCCTACTGGTTAAGGTCTTAACTCTTACTCTGGCCTAATAGCTAAGGTATTAGACTCGTACTCTGGCCTAATGGTTAAGGTCTTAACTCTTACTCTGGCCTAATAGCTAAGGTCTTGACTCTTACTCTGGCCTAATAGCTAAGGTCTTAGTCTCGTACTCTGGCCTAATGGTTAAGGTCTTAACTCTTACTCTGGCCTAATAGCTAAGGTCTTAGACTCAGACTATGGCCTACAGGTTAAGGTCTTAACTCTTACTCTGGCCTACTGGTTAAGGTCTTAACTCTGACTCTGGCCTAATAGCTAAGGTCTTAGACTCGTACTCTGGCCTAATGGTTAAGGTCTTAACTCTTACTCTGGCATACTGGTTAAGGTCTTAACTCTTACTCTGGTCTAATAGCTAAGGACTTAGACTCGTACTATGGCCTACAGGTTAAGGTCTTAACTCGTACTCTGGCCTAATAGCTAAGGTCTTAACTCGTACTCTGGCCTAATAGCTAAGGTCTTAACTCTTACTCTGGCCTAATAGCTAAGGTCTTAACTCTTACTCTGGCCTAATAGCTAAGGTCTTAGACTCGTACTCTGGACTAATAGCTAAGGTATTAGACTCGTACTCTGGCCTAATGGTTAAAGTCTTAACTCTTACTCTGGCCTAATAGCTAAGGTCTTAGACTCGTACTCTGGCCTAATGATTAAGGTCTTAACTCTTACTCTGGCCTAATAGCTAAGGTCTTAACTCTTACTCTGGCCTAATGGTTAAGGTCTTAACTCTTACTCTGGTCTAATAGCTAAGGTCGTAACTCTTACTCTGGCCTAATAGCTAAGGTCTTAGACTCGTACATTGGCCTAATGGTTAAGGTCTTAACTCTTACTCTGGCCTGATAAGCAAGGTCTTAACTCTTACTCTGGCCTACTGGTTAAGGTCTTAACTCTTACTCTGGCCTAATGGGCAAGGTCTTAGACTCTTACTCTGGCCTAATGGTTAAGGTCTTAACTTTTACTCTGGCCTACTGGTTAAGGTCTTAACTCTTACTCTGGCCTAATAGGTAAGGTCTTAGACTCTTACTCTGGCCTAGTGGTTAAGGTCTTAACTTTTACTCTGGCCTACTGGTTAAGGTCTTAACTCTTACTCAGGCCCAATAGCTAAGGTCTTAGACTCGTATCCTGGCCCACTGGTTAAGGTCTTAACTCTTACTCTGGCCTACTGGTTAAGGTCTTAACTCTTACTCTGGCCTAATAGCTAAGGTCTTAACTCTTACTGTGGCCTAATAGCTAAGGTCTTAGTCTCGTACTCTGGCCTAATGGTTAAGGTCTTAACTCTTACTCTGGCCTAATAGCTAAGGTCTTAGACTCAGACTATGGCCTACAGGTTAAGGTCTTAACTCTTACTCTGGCCTACTGGTTAAGGTCTTAACTCTGACTCTGGCCTAATAGCTAAGGTCTTAGACTCGTACTCTGGCCTAATGGTTAAGGTCTTAACTCTTACTCTGGCATACTGGTTAAGGTCTTAACTCTTACTCTGGTCTAATAGCTAAGGACTTAGACTCGTACTATGGCCTACAGGTTAAGGTCTTAACTCGTACTCTGGCCTAATAGCTAAGGTCTTAACTCGTACTCTGGCCTAATAGCTAAGGTCTTAACTCTTACTCTGGCCTAATAGCTAAGGTCTTAACTCTTACTCTGGCCTAATAGCTAAGGTCTTAGACTCGTACTCTGGACTAATAGCTAAGGTATTAGACTCGTACTCTGGCCTAATGGTTAAAGTCTTAACTCTTACTCTGGCCTAATAGCTAAGGTCTTAGACTCGTACTCTGGCCTAATGATTAAGGTCTTAACTCTTACTCTGGCCTAATAGCTAAGGTCTTAACTCTTACTCTGGCCTAATGGTTAAGGTCTTAACTCTTACTCTGGTCTAATAGCTAAGGTCGTAACTCTTACTCTGGCCTAATAGCTAAGGTCTTAGACTCGTACACTGGCCTAATGGTTAAGGTCTTAACTCTTACTCTGGCCTGATAAGCAAGGTCTTAACTCTTACTCTGGCCTACTGGTTAAGGTCTTAACTCTTACTCTGGCCTAATGGGCAAGGTCTTAGACTCTTACTCTGGCCTAATGGTTAAGGTCTTAACTTTTACTCTGGCCTACTGGTTAAGGTCTTAACTCTTACTCTGGCCTAATAGGTAAGGTCTTAGACTCTTACTCTGGCCTAGTGGTTAAGGTCTTAACTTTTACTCTGGCCTACTGGTTAAGGTCTTAACTCTTACTCAGGCCCAATAGCTAAGGTCTTAGACTCGTATCCTGGCCCACTGGTTAAGGTCTTAACTCTTACTCTGGCCTACTGGTTAAGGTCTTAACTCTTACTCTGGCCTAATAGCTAAGGTCTTAACTCTTACTGTGGCCTAATAGCTAAGGTCTTAGTCTCGTACTCTGGCCTAATGGTTAAGGTCTTAACTCTTACTCTGGCCTAATAGCTAAGGTCTTAGACTCAGACTATGGCCTACAGGTTAAGGTCTTAACTCTTACTCTGGTCTACTGGTTAAGGTCTTAACTCTTACTCTGGCCTAATAGCTAAGGTCTCAGACTCGTACTCTGGCCTAATGGTTAAGGTCTTAACTCTTACTCTGACATACTGGTTAAGGTCTTAACTCTTACTCTGGTCTAATAGCTAAGGACTTAGACTCGTACTATGGCCTACAGGTTAAGGTCTTAACTCGTACTCTGGCCTAATAGCTAAGGTCTTAAGTCGTACTCTGGCCTAATAGCTAAGGTCTTAACTCTTACTCTGGCCTAATAGCTAAGGTCTTAACTCTTACTCTGGCCTAATAGCTAAGGTCTTAGACTCGTACTCTGGACTAATAGCTAAGGTATTAGACTCGTACTCTGGCCTAATGGTTAAAGTCTTACCTCTTACTCTGGCCTAATAGCTAAGGTCTTAGACTCGTACTCTGGCCTAATGATTAAGGTCTTAACTCTTACTCTGGCCTAATAGCTAAGGTCTTAGACTCGTACTCTGGCCTAATAGCTAAGGTCTTAGACTCGTAATCTGGCCTACTGGTTAAGGTCTTAACTCTTACTCTGGCCTACTGGTTAGGGTCTTAACTCTTACTCTGGCCTAATAGCTAAGGTCTTAGACTCGTACTATGGCCTACATGTTAAGGTCTTAACTCTTACTCTGGCCTAATAGCTAAGGTCTTAGACTCGTACTATGGCCTACAGGTTAAGGTCTTAACTCTTACTCTGGCCCAATAGCTAAGGTCTTAACTCTTAATCTGGCCTAATAGCTAAGGTCTTAGACTCGTACTCTGGCCTAATGGTTAAGGTCTTAACTCTTACTCTGGCCTACTGGTTAAGGTCTTAACTCTTACTCTGGCCTAATAGCTAAGGTCTTAGACTTGTACTATGGCCTAATAGCCAAGGTCTTAGACTCGTACTCTGGCCTAATGGTTAAGGTCTTAACTCTTACTCTGGCCTACTGGTTAAGGTCTTAACTCTTACTCTGGCCTAATAGCTAAGGTCTTAACTCTTACTCTGGCCTAATAGCTAAGGTCTTAGACTCGTACTCTGGCCTAATAGCTAAGGTCTTAACTCTTACTCTGGCCTAATAGCTAAGGTCTTAGACTCGTACTCTGGCCTAATGGTTAAGATCTTAACTCTTACTCTGGCATACTGGTTAAGGTCTTAACTCTTACTCTGGTCTAATAGCTAAGGACTTAGACTCGTACTATGGCCTACAGGTTAAGGTCTTAACTCGTACTCTGGCCTAATAGCTAAGGTCTTAAGTCGTACTCTGGCCTAATAGCTAAGGTCTTAACTCTTACTCTGGCCTAATAGCTAAGGTCTTAACTCTTACTCTGGCCTAATAGCTAAGGTCTTAGACTCGTACTCTGGACTAATAGCTAAGGTATTAGACTCGTACTCTGGCCTAATGGTTAAAGTCTTACCTCTTACTCTGGCCTAATAGCTAAGGTCTTAGACTCGTACTCTGGCCTAATGATTAAGGTCTTAACTCTTACTCTGGCCTAATAGCTAAGGTCTTAGACTCGTACTCTGGCCTAATAGCTAAGGTCTTAGACTCGTAATCTGGCCTACTGGTTAAGGTCTTAACTCTTACTCTGGCCTACTGGTTAGGGTCTTAACTCTTACTCTGGCCTAATAGCTAAGGTCTTAGACTCGTACTATGGCCTACATGTTAAGGTCTTAACTCTTACTCTGGCCTAATAGCTAAGGTCTTAGACTCGTACTATGGCCTACAGGTTAAGGTCTTAACTCTTACTCTTGCCTAATAGCTAAGGCCTTAGACTCTTACTCTGGCCTAATGAATAAGGTCTTAACTCTTACTCTGGCCTAATAGCTAAGGACTTAACTCTCACTCTGGCCTAATAGCTAAGGCCTTAGACTCGTTTTAGGCCTCATGGTTAAGGTCTTAACTCTTACTCTGGCCTACTGGTTAAGGTCTTAACTCGTACTCTGGCCTAATAGCTAAGGTCTTAGACTCGTACTCTGGCCTACAGGTTAAGGTCTTAACTCTTACTCTGGCCTAATAGCTAAGGTCTTAACTCTTACTCTGGCATAATGGTTAAGGTCTTAACTCTTACTCTGGCCTAATAGTTAAGGTCTTAACTCTTACTCTGGCCTAATAGCTAAGGTCTTAGACTCGTACACTGGCCTACTGGTTAAGGTCTTAACACTTACTCTGACCTAATAGCTAAGGTCTTAGACTCTTACTCTGGCCTAATAGCTAAGGTCTTAACTCTTACTCTGGCCTAATAGTTAAGGTCTTAACTCTTACTCTGGCCTGATAGCTAAGGTCCTAGACTCGTACTCTGGCCTAATGGTTAAGGTCTTAACTCTTACTCTGGCCTAATAGCTAAGGTCTTAGACTCGTATTCTGGCCTACTGGTTAAGGTCTTAACTCTTACTCTGGCCTAATGGTTAAGGTCTTAACTCTTACTCTGGAATACTGGTTAAGGTCTTAACTCTTACTCTGGCCTAATAGCTAAGGTCTTAGACTCGTACTATGGCCTACAGGTTAAGGTCTTAACTCGTACTCTGGCCTAATAGCTAAGGTCTTAACTCGTACTCTGGCCTAATAGCTAAGGTCTTAACACTTACTCTGGCCTAATAGTTAAGGTCTTAACTCTTACTCTGGCCTAATAGCTAAGGTCTTAGACTTGTACTCTGGCCTAATAGCTAAGGTCTTAGACTCGTACTCTGGCCTAATGGTTAAGGTCTTAACTCTTACTCTGGCCTACTGGTTAAGGTCTTAACTCTTACTCTGGCCTAATAGCTAAGGTCTTAGACTCGTACTCTGGCCTACTGGTTAAGGTCTTAACTCTTACTCTGGCCGACTTAAGTGCTTAACTCTTACTCTGGCCTTATAGCTAAGGTCTTAGACTCGTACTATGGCCTACTGGTTAAGGTCTTAACTCTTACTCTGGACTACTGGTTAAGATCTTAACTCTTACTCTGGCCTAATAGCTAAGGTCTTAGACTCGTACTATGGCCTACTGGTTAAGGTCTTATTTCTTACTCTGGCCTAATGGTTAAGGTCTTAACTCTTACTCTGGCCTACAGGTTAAGGTCTTAACTCTTACTCTGGCCTACTGGTTAAGGTCTTAACCCTTACACTTGCCTAATAGCTTAGGTTGTAACACTTACTCTGGCATAATAGCTAAGGTCTTAACTCTTACTCTGGCCTAATAGCTAAGGTCTTAGACTCGTACTCTGGCCTAATGGTTAAGGTCTTAACTCTTACTCTGGCCTAATGGTTAAGGTCTTAACTCTTACTCTGGCCTACAGGTTAAGGTCTTAACTCTTTCTCTGGCCTACTGGTTAAGGTCTTAACTCTTACTCTTGCCTAATAGCTTATGTTGTAACTGTTACTCTGGTATAATAGCTAAGGTCTTAACTCTTACTCTGGCCTAATAGCTAAGGTCTTAGACTCGTACTCTGGCCTAATGGTTAAGGTCTTAACTCTTACTCTGGCCTACTGGTTAAGGTCTTAACTCTTACTCTGGCCTTATAGCTAAGGTCTTAGACTCGTACTATGGCCTACTGGTTAAGGTCTTAACTCTTACTCTGGACTACTGGTTAAGATCTTAACTCTTACTCTGGCCTAATAGCTAAGGTCTTAGACTCGTACTATGGCCTACTGGTTAAGGTCTTATTTCTTACTCTGGCCTAATGGTTAAGGTCTTAACTCTTACTCTGGCCTACTGGTTAAGGTCTTAACCCTTACACTTGCCTAATAGCTTAGGTTGTAACACTTACTCTGGCATAATAGCTAAGGTCTTAACTCTTACTCTGGCCTAATAGCTAAGGTCTTAGACTCGTACTCTGGCCTAATGGTTAAGGTCTTAACTCTTACTCTGGCCTAATGGTTAAGGTCTTAACTCTTACTCTGGCCTACAGGTTAAGGTCTTAACTCTTTCTCTGGCCTACTGGTTAAGGTCTTAACTCTTACTCTTGCCTAATAGCTTATGTTGTAACTGTTACTCTGGTATAATAGCTAAGGTCTTAACTCTTACTCTGGCCTAATAGCTAAGGTCTTAGACTCGTACTCTGGCCTAATGGTTAAGGTATTAACTCTTACTCTGGCCTACTGGTTAAGGTCTTAACTCTTACTCTGGCTTAATAGCTAAGGTCTTAGACTCGTACTCTGGCCTAATGGTTACGGTCTTAACTCTTACTCTGGCCTAATAGGTAAGGTCTTAGACTCATACTCAGGCCTAATGGTTAAGGTCTTAACTCTTACTCTGGCCTAATAGCTAAGGTCTTAACTCTTACTCTGGCCTAATAGCTAAGGTCTTAGACTCGTACTATGGCCTAATAGCCAAGGTCTTAGACTCTTACTCTGGCCTACTGGTTAAGGTCTTAACTCTTACTCTGGCCTAATAGCTAAGGTCTTAACTCTTACTCTGGCCTAATAGCTAAGGTCTTAGACTCGTACTCGGGCCTAATGGTTAAGGTCTTAACTCTTACTCTCGCCTACTGGTTAAGGTCTTAACTCTTACTCTGGCCTACTGGTTAAGGTTTTAACTCTTACTCTGGCCTAATAGCTAAGGCCTTAGATTCTTACTCTGGCCTAATGATTAAGGTCTTAACTCTTACTCTGGCCTAATTGCTAAGGTCTTAACTCTTACTCTGGCCTAATAGCTAAGGCCTTAGACTCGTTTTAGGAGTAATGGTTAAGGTCTTAACTCTTACTCTGGCCTACTGGTTAAGGTTTTAACTCTTACTCTGGCCTACTGGTTAAGGTCTTAACTCTTACTCTGGCCTAATAGCTAAGGTCTTAGACTCGTACTCTGGCCTAATAGCTAAGGTCTTAACTCCTACTCTGGCCTAATAGCTAAGGTCTTAGACTCGTACTATGGCCTACAGGTTAAGGTCTTAACTCTTACTCTGGCCTAATAGCTAAGGTCTTAACTCTTACTCTGGCCTAATGGTTAAGGTCTTAACTCTTACTCTGGCCTAATAGCTAAGGTCTTAACTCTTACTCTGGCCTAATAGCTAAGGTCTTAAACTCGTCTCATACACTGGCCTAATGGATAAGGTCTTAACTCTTACTCTGGCCTAATAGCCAAGGTCTTAACTCTTACTCTGGCCTACTGGTTAAGGTCTTAGACTCTTACTCTGGCCTAATGGTTAAGGTCTTAACTTTTACTCTGGCCTACTGGTTAAGGTCTTAACTCTTACTCTGGCCTAATAGCTAAGGTCTTAACTCTTACTCTGGCCTAATAGCTAAGGCCTTAGACTCGTACCATGGCCTAATGGTTAAGGTCTTAACTCTTACTCTGGCCTAATGGTTAAGGTCTTAACTCTTACTCTGGCCTAATAGCTAAGGTCTTAACTCTTACTCTGGCCTAATAGCTAAGGCCTTAGACTCGTACCATGGCCTAATGGTTAAGGTCTTAACTCTTACTCTGGCCTACTGGTTAAGGTCTTAACTCTTACTCTGGCCTACTGGTTAAGGTCTTAACTCTTACTCTGGCCTAATAGCTACGGTCTTAGACTCGTACTCTGGCCTAATAGCTAAAATCTTAACTCTTACTCTGGCCTAATAGCTAAGGTCTTAGACTTGTACTATGGCCTACATGTTAAGGTCTTAACTCTTACTCTGGCCTAATAGCTAAGGTCTTAACACTTACTCTGGCCTAATGGTTAAGGTCTTAACTCTTACTCTGGCCTAATAGCTAAGGTCGTAACTCTTACTCTGGCCTAATAGCTAAGGTCTTAGACTCGTACACTGGCCTAATGGTTAAGGTCTTAACTCTTACTCTGGCCTGATAAGCAAGGTCTTAACTCTTACTCTGGCCTACTGGTTAAGGTCTTAACTCTTACTCTGGCCTAATGGGCAAGGTCTTAGACTCTTACTCTGGCCTAATGGTTAAGGTCTTAACTTTTACTCTGGCCTACTGGTTAAGGTCTTAACTCTTACTCTGGCCTAATAGGTAAGGTCTTAGACTCTTACTCTGGCCTAGTGGTTAAGGTCTTAACTTTTAATCTGGCCTACTGGTTAAGGTCTTAACTCTTACTCAGGCCCAATAGCTAAGGTCTTAGACTCGTACTCTGGCCCACTGGTTAAGGTCTTAACTCTTACTCTGGCCTACTGGTTAAGGTCTTAACTCTTACTCTGGCCTAATATCTAAGGTATTAGACTCGTACTCTGGCCTAATGGTTAAGGTCTTAACTCTTACTCTGGCCTAATAGCTAAGGTCTTGACTCTTACTCTGGCCTAATAGCTAAGGTCTTAGTCTCGTACTCTGGCCTAATGGTTAAGGTCTTAACTTTTACTCTGGCCTACTGGTTAAGGTCTTAACTCTTACTCTGGCCTAATAGCTAAGGTCTTAACTCTTACTCTGGCCTAATAGCTAAGGCCTTAGACTCGTACCATGGCCTAATGGTTAAGGTCTTAACTCTTACTCTGGCCTAATGGTTAAGGTCTTAACTCTTACTCTGGCCTAATAGCTAAGGTCTTAACTCTTACTCTGGCCTAATAGCTAAGGCCTTAGTCTCGTACCATGGCCTAATGGTTAAGGTCTTAACTCTTACTCTGGCCTACTGGTTAAGGTCTTAACTCTTACTCTGGCCTACTGGTTAAGGTCTTAACTCTTACTCTGGCCTAATAGCTACGGTCTTAGACTCGTACTTTGGCCTAATAGCTAAAATCTTAACTCTTACTCTGGCCTAATAGCTAAGGTCTTAGACTTGTACTATGGCCTACATGTTAAGGTCTTAACTCTTACTCTGGCCTAATAGCTAAGGTCTTAACTCTTACTCTGGCCTAATGGTTAAGGTCTTAACTCTTACTCTGGCCTAATAGCTAAGGTCGTAACTCTTACTCTGGCCTAATAGCTAAGGTCTTAGACTAGTACACTGGCCTAATGGTTAAGGTCTTAACTCTTACTCTGGCCTGATAAGCAAGGTCTTAACTCTTACTCTGGCCTCCTGGTTAAGGTCTTAACTCTTACTCTGGCCTAATGGGCAAGGTCTTAGACTCTTACTCTGGCCTAATGGTTAAGGTCTTAACTTTTACTCTGGCCTACTGGTTAAGGTCTTAACTCTTACTCTGGCCTAATAGGTAAGGTCTTAGACTCTTACTCTGGCCTAGTGGTTAAGGTCTTAACTTTTACTGTGGCCTACTGGTTAAGGTCTTAACTCTTACTCAGGCCCAATAGCTAAGGTCTTAGACTCGTACTCTGGCCCACTGGTTAAGGTCTTAACTCTTACTCTGGCCTACTGGTTAAGGTCTTAACTCTTACTCTGGCCTAATAGCTAAGGTATTAGACTCGTACTCTGGCCTAATGGTTAAGGTCTTAACTCTTACTCTGGCCTAATAGCTAAGGTCTTGACTCTTACTCTGGCCTAATAGCTAAGGTCTTAGTCTCGTACAATGGCCTAATGGTTAAGGTCTTAACTCTTACTCTGGCCTAATAGCTAAGGTCTTAGACTCAGACTATGGCCTACAGGTTAAGGTCTTAACTCTTACTCTGGCCTACTGGTTAAGGTCTGAACTCTGACTCTGGCCTAATAGCTAAGGTCTTAGACTCGTACTCTGGCCTAATGGTTAAGGTCTTAACTCTTACTCTGGCATACTGGTTAAGGTCTTAACTCTTACTCTGGTCTAATAGCTAAGGACTTAGACTCGTACTATGGCCTACAGGTTAAGGTCTTAACTCGTACTCTGGCCTAATAGCTAAGGTCTTAACTCGTACTCTGGCCTAATAGCTAAGGTCTTAACTCTTACTCTGGCCTAATAGCTAAGGTCTTAACTCTTACTTTGGCCTAATAGCTAAGGTCTTAGACTCGTACTCTGGACTAATAGCTAAGGTATTAGACTCGTACTCTGGCCTAATGGTTAAAGTCTTAACTCTTACTCTGGCCTAATAGCTAAGGTCTTAGACTCGTACTCTGGCCTAATGATTAAGGTCTTAACTCTTACTCTGGCCTAATAGCTAAGGTCTTAACTCTTACTCTGGCCTAATGGTTAAGGTCTTAACTCTTACTCTGGTCTAATAGCTAAGGTCGTAACTCTTACTCTGGCCTAATAGCTAAGGTCTTAGACTCGTACACTGGCCTAATGGTTAAGGTCTTAACTCTTACTCTGGCCTGATAAGCAAGGTCTTAACTCTTACTCTGGCCTACTGGTTAAGGTCTTAACTCTTACTCTGGCCTAATGGGCAAGGTCTTAGACTCTTACTCTGGCCTAATGGTTAAGGTCTTAACTTTTACTCTGGCCTACTGGTTAAGGTCTTAACTCTTACTCTGGCCTAATAGGTAAGGTCTTAGACTCTTACTCTGGCCTAGTGGTTAAGGTCTTAACTTTTACTCTGGCCTACTGGTTAAGGTCTTAACTCTTACTCAGGCCCAATAGCTAAGGTCTTAGACTCGTATCCTGGCCCACTGGTTAAGGTCTTAACTCTGACTCTGGCCTACTGGTTAAGGTCTTAACTCTTACTCTGGCCTAATAGCTAAGGTATTAGACTCGTACTCTGGCCTAATGGTTAAGGTCTTAACTCTTACTCTGGCCTAATAGCTAAGGTCTTAAACTCGTCTCATACACTGGCCTAATGGATAAGGTCTTAACTCTTACTCTGGCCTAATAGCCAAGGTCTTAACTCTTACTCTGGCCTACTGGTTAAGGTCTTAGACTCTTACTCTGGCCTAATGGTTAAGGTCTTAACTTTTACTCTGGCCTACTGGTTAAGGTCTTAACTCTTACTCTGGCCTAATAGCTAAGGTCTTAACTCTTACTCTGGCCTAATAGTTAAGGCCTTAGACTCGTACCATGGCCTAATGGTTAAGGTCTTAACTCTTACTCTGGCCTAATGGTTAAGGTCTTAACACTTACTCTGGCCTAATAGCTAAGGTCTTAACTCTTACTCTGGCCTAATAGCTAAGGCCTTAGACTCGTACCATGGCCTAATGGTTAAGGTCTTAACTCTTACTCTGGCCTACTGGTTAAGGTCTTAACTCTTACTCTGGCCTACTGGTTAAGGTCTTAACTCTTACTCTGGCCTAATAGCTACGGTCTTAGACTCGTACTCTGGCCTAATAGCTAAAATCTTAACTCTTACTCTGGCCTAATAGCTAAGGTCTTAGACTTGTACTATGGCCTACATGTTAAGGTCTTAACTCTTACTCTGGCCTAATAGCTAAGGTCTTAACACTTACTCTGGCCTAATGGTTAAGGTCTTAACTCTTACTCTGGCCTAATAGCTAAGGTCGTAACTCTTACTCTGGCCTAATAGCTAAGGTCTTAGACTCGTACACTGGCCTAATGGTTAAGGTCTTAACTCTTACTCTGGCCTGATAAGCAAGGTCTTAACTCTTACTCTGGCCTACTGGTTAAGGTCTTAACTCTTACTCTGGCCTAATGGGCAAGGTCTTAGACTCTTACTCTGGCCTAATGGTTAAGGTCTTAACTTTTACTCTGGCCTACTGGTTAAGGTCTTAACTCTTACTCTGGCCTAATAGGTAAGGTCTTAGACTCTTACTCTGGCCTACTGGTTAAGGTCTTAACTTTTAATCTGGCCTACTGGTTAAGGTCTTAACTCTTACTCAGGCCCAATAGCTAAGGTCTTAGACTCGTACTCTGGCCCACTGGTTAAGGTCTTAACTCTTACTCTGGCCTACTGGTTAAGGTCTTAACTCTTACTCTGGCCTAATATCTAAGGTATTAGACTCGTACTCTGGCCTAATGGTTAAGGTCTTAACTCTTACTCTGGCCTAATAGCTAAGGTCTTGACTCTTACTCTGGCCTAATAGCTAAGGTCTTAGTCTCGTACTCTGGCCTAATGGTTAAGGTCTTAACTTTTACTCTGGCCTACTGGTTAAGGTCTTAACTCTTACTCTGGCCTAATAGCTAAGGTCTTAACTCTTACTCTGGCCTAATAGCTAAGGCCTTAGACTCGTACCATGGCCTAATGGTTAAGGTCTTAACTCTTACTCTGGCCTAATGGTTAAGGTCTTAACTCTTACTCTGGCCTAATAGCTAAGGTCTTAACTCTTACTCTGGCCTAATAGCTAAGGCCTTAGTCTCGTACCATGGCCTAATGGTTAAGGTCTTAACTCTTACTCTGGCCTACTGGTTAAGGTCTTAACTCTTACTCTGGCCTACTGGTTAAGGTCTTAACTCTTACTCTGGCCTAATAGCTACGGTCTTAGACTCGTACTTTGGCCTAATAGCTAAAATCTTAACTCTTACTCTGGCCTAATAGCTAAGGTCTTAGACTTGTACTATGGCCTACATGTTAAGGTCTTAACTCTTACTCTGGCCTAATAGCTAAGGTCTTAACTCTTACTCTGGCCTAATGGTTAAGGTCTTAACTCTTACTCTGGCCTAATAGCTAAGGTCGTAACTCTTACTCTGGCCTAATAGCTAAGGTCTTAGACTCGTACACTGGCCTAATGGTTAAGGTCTTAACTCTTACTCTGGCCTGATAAGCAAGGTCTTAACTCTTACTCTGGCCTCCTGGTTAAGGTCTTAACTCTTACTCTGGCCTAATGGGCAAGGTCTTAGACTCTTACTCTGGCCTAATGGTTAAGGTCTTAACTTTTACTCTGGCCTACTGGTTAAGGTCTTAACTCTTACTCTGGCCTAATAGGTAAGGTCTTAGACTCTTACTCTGGCCTAGTGGTTAAGGTCTTAACTTTTACTCTGGCCTACTGGTTAAGGTCTTAACTCTTACTCAGGCCCAATAGCTAAGGTCTTAGACTCGTACTCTGGCCCACTGGTTAAGGTCTTAACTCTTACTCTGGCCTACTGGTTAAGGTCTTAACTCTTACTCTGGACTAATAGCTAAGGTATTAGACTCGTACTCTGGCCTAATGGTTAAGGTCTTAACTCTTACTCTGGCCTAATAGCTAAGGTCTTGACTCTTACTCTGGCCTAATAGCTAAGGTCTTAGTCTCGTACAATGGCCTAATGGTTAAGGTCTTAACTCTTACTCTGGCCTAATAGCTAAGGTCTTAGACTCAGACTATGGCCTACAGGTTAAGGTCTTAACTCTTACTCTGGTCTACTGGTTAAGGTCTTAACTCTTACTCTGGCCTAATAGCTAAGGTCTTAGACTCGTACTCTGGCCTAATGGTTAAGGTCTTAACTCTTACTCTGGCATACTGGTTAAGGTCTTAACTCTTACTCTGGTCTAATAGCTAAGGACTTAGACTCGTACTATGGCCTACAGGTTAAGGTCTTAACTCGTACTCTGGCCTAATAGCTAAGGTCTTAAGTCGTACTCTGGCCTAATAGCTAAGGTCTTAACTCTTACTCTGGCCTAATAGCTAAGGTCTTAACTCTTACTCTGGCCTAATAGCTAAGGTCTTAGACTCGTACTCTGGACTAATAGCTAAGGTATTAGACTCGTACTCTGGCCTAATGGTTAAAGTCTTACCTCTTACTCTGGCCTAATAGCTAAGGTCTTAGACTCGTACTCTGGCCTAATGATTAAGGTCTTAACTCTTACTCTGGCCTAATAGCTAAAGTCTTAGACTCGTACTCTGGCCTAATAGCTAAGGTCTTAGACACGTAATCTGGCCTACTGGTTAAGGTCTTAACTCTTACTCTGGCCTACTGGTTAGGGTCTTAACTCTTACTCTGGCCTAATAGCTAAGGTCTTAGACTCGTACTATGGCCTACATGTTAAGGTCTTAACTCTTACTCTGGCCTAATAGCTAAGGTCTTAGACTCGTACTATGCCCTACAGGTTAAGGTCTTAACTCTTACTCTGGCCCAATAGCTAAGGTCTTAACTCTTAATCTGGCCTAATAGCTAAGGTCTTAGACTCGTACTCTGGCCTAATGGTTAAGGTCTTAACTCTTACTCTGGCCTACTGGTTAAGGTCTTAACTCTTACTCTGGCCTAATAGCTAAGGTCTTAGACTTGTACTATGGCCTAATAGCCAAGGTCTTAGACTCGTACTCTGGCCTAATGGTTAAGGTCTTAACTCTTACTCTGGCCTACTGGTTAAGGTCTTAACTCTTACTCTGGCCTAATAGCTAAGGTCTTAACTCTTACTCTGGCCTAATAGCTAAGGTCTTAGACTCGTACTCTGGCCTAATAGCTAAGGTCTTAACTCTTACTCTGGCCTAATAGCTAAGGTCTTAGACTCGTACTCTGGCCTAATGGTTAAGATCTTAACTCTTACTCTGGCATACTGGTTAAGGTCTTAACTCTTACTCTGGTCTAATAGCTAAGGACTTAGACTCGTACTATGGCCTACAGGTTAAGGTCTTAACTCGTACTCTGGCCTAATAGCTAAGGTCTTAAGTCGTACTCTGGCCTAATAGCTAAGGTCTTAACTCTTACTCTGGCCTAATAGCTAAGGTCTTAGACTCGTACTCTGGACTAATAGCTAAGGTATTAGACTCGTACTCTGGCCTAATGGTTAAAGTCTTACCTCTTACTCTGGCCTAATAGCTAAGGTCTTAGACTCGTACTCTGGCCTAATGATTAAGGTCTTAACTCTTACTCTGGCCTAATAGCTAAGGTCTTAGACTCGTACTCTGGCCTAATAGCTAAGGTCTTAGACTCGTAATCTGGCCTACTGGTTAAGGTCTTAACTCTTACTCTGGCCTACTGGTTAGGGTCTTAACTCTTACTCTGGCCTAATAGCTAAGGTCTTAGACTCGTACTATGGCCTACATGTTAAGGTCTTAACTCTTACTCTGGCCTAATAGCTAAGGTCTTAGACTCGTACTATGGCCTACAGGTTAAGGTCTTAACTCTTACTCTTGCCTAATAGCTAAGGCCTTAGACTCTTACTCTGGCCTAATGAATAAAGTCTTAACTCTTACTCTGGCCTAATAGCTAAGGACTTAACTCTCACTCTGGCCTAATAGCTAAGGCCTTAGACTCGTTTTAGGCCTCATGGTTAAGGTCTTAACTCTTACTCTGGCCTACTGGTTAAGGTCTTAACTCGTACTCTGGCCTAATAGCTAAGGTCTTAGACTCGTACTCTGGCCTACAGGTTAAGGTCTTAACTCTTACTCTGGCCTAATAGCTAAGGTCTTAACTCTTACTCTGGCATAATGGTTAAGGTCTTAACTCTTACTCTGGCCTAATAGTTAAGGTCTTAACTCTTACTCTGGCCTAATAGCTAAGGTCTTAGACTCGTACACTGGCCTACTGGTTAAGGTCTTAACACTTACTCTGACCTAATAGCTAAGGTCTTAGACTCTTACTCTGGCCTAATAGCTAAGGTCTTAACTCTTACTCTGGCCTAATAGTTAAGGTCTTAACTCTTACTCTGGCCTGATAGCTAAGGTCCTAGACTCGTACTCTGGCCTAATGGTTAAGGTCTTAACTCTTACTCTGGCCTAATAGCTAAGGTCTTAGACTCGTATTCTGGCCTACTGGTTAAGGTCTTAACTCTTACTCTGGCCTAATGGTTAAGGTCTTAACTCTTACTCTGGAATACTGGTTAAGGTCTTAACTCTTACTCTGGCCTAATAGCTAAGGTCTTAGACTCGTACTATGGCCTACAGGTTAAGGTCTTAACTCGTACTCTGGCCTAATAGCTAAGGTCTTAACTCGTACTCTGGCCTAATAGCTAAGGTCTTAACTCTTACTCTGGCCTAATAGTTAAGGTCTTAACTCTTACTCTGGCCTAATAGCTAAGGTCTTAGACTTGTACTCTGGCCTAATAGCTAAGGTCTTAGACTCGTACTCTGGCCTAATGGTTAAGGTCTTAACTCTTACTCTGGCCTACTGGTTAAGGTCTTAACTCTTACTCTGGCCTAATAGCTAAGGTCTTAGACTCGTACTCTGGCCTACTGGTTAAGGTCTTAACTCTTACTCTGGCCGACTTAAGTGCTTAACTCTTACTCTGGCCTTATAGCTAAGGTCTTAGACTCGTACTATGGCCTACTGGTTAAGGTCTTAACTCTTACTCTGGACTACTGGTTAAGATCTTAACTCTTACTCTGGCCTAATAGCTAAGGTCTTAGACTCGTACTATGGCCTACTGGTTAAGGTCTTATTTCTTACTCTGGCCTAATGGTTAAGGTCTTAACTCTTACTCTGGCCTACAGGTTAAGGTCTTAACTCTTACTCTGGCCTACTGGTTAAGGTCTTAACCCTTACACTTGCCTAATAGCTTAGGTTGTAACACTTACTCTGGCATAATAGCTAAGGTCTTAACTCTTACTCTGGCCTAATAGCTAAGGTCTTAGACTCGTACTCTGGCCTAATGGTTAAGGTCTTAACTCTTACTCTGGCCTAATGCTTAAGGTCTTAACTCTTACTCTGGCCTACAGGTTAAGGTCTTAACTCTTTCTCTGGCCTACTGGTTAAGGTCTTAACTCTTACTCTTGCCTAATAGCTTATGTTGTAACTGTTACTCTGGTATAATAGCTAAGGTCTTAACTCTTACTCTGGCCTAATAGCTAAGGTCTTAGACTCGTACTCTGGCCTAATGGTTAAGGTCTTAACTCTTACTCTGGCCTACTGGTTAAGGTCTTAACTCTTACTCTGGCTTAATAGCTAAGGTCTTAGACTCGTACTCTGGCCTAATGGTTACGGTCTTAACTCTTACTCTGGCCTAATAGGTAAGGTCTTAGACTCATACTCAGGCCTAATGGTTAAGGTCTTAACTCTTACTCTGGCCTAATAGCTAAGGTCTTAACTCTTACTCTGGCCTAATAGCTAAGGTCTTAGACTCGTACTATGGCCTAATAGCCAAGGTCTTAGACTCTTACTCTGGCCTACTGGTTAAGGTCTTAACTCTCACTCTGGCCTAATAGCTAAGGTCTTAACTCTTACTCTGGCCTAATAGCTAAGGTCTTAGACTCGTACTCGGGCCTAATGGTTAAGGTCTTAACTCTTACTCTCGCCTACTGGTTAAGGTCTTAACTCTTACTCTGGCCTACTGGTTAAGGTTTTAACTCTTACTCTGGCCTAATAGCTAAGGCCTTAGATTCTTACTCTGGCCTAATGATTAAGGTCTTAACTCTTACTCTGGCCTAATAGCTAAGGTCTTAACTCTTACTCTGGCCTAATAGCTAAGGCCTTAGACTCGTTTTAGGCCTAATGGTTAAGGTCTTAACTCTTACTCTGGCCTACTGGTTAAGGTTTTAACTCTTACTCTGGCCTACTGGTTAAGGTCTTAACTCTTACTCTGGCCTAATAGCTAAGGTCTTAGACTCGTACTCTGGCCTAATAGCTAAGGTCTTAACTCCTACTCTGGCCTAATAGCTAAGGTCTTAGACTCGTACTATGGCCTACAGGTTAAGGTCTTAACTCTTACTCTGGCCTAATAGCTAAGGTCTTAACTCTTACTCTGGCCTAATGGTTAAGGTCTTAACTCTTACTCTGGCCTAATAGCTAAGGTCTTAACTCTTACTCTGGCCTAATAGCTAAGGTCTTAAACTCGTCTCATACACTGGCCTAATGGATAAGGTCTTAACTCTTACTCTGGCCTAATAGCCAAGGTCTTAACTCTTACTCTGGCCTACTGGTTAAGGTCTTAGACTCTTACTCTGGCCTAATGGTTAAGGTCTTAACTTTTACTCTGGCCTACTGGTTAAGGTCTTAACTCTTACTCTGGCCTAATAGCTAAGGTCTTAACTCTTACTCTGGCCTAATAGCTAAGGCCTTAGACTCGTACCATGGCCTAATGGTTAAGGTCTTAACTCTTACTCTGGCCTAATGGTTAAGGTCTTAACTCTTACTCTGGCCTAATAGCTAAGGTCTTAACTCTTACTCTGGCCTAATAGCTAAGGCCTTAGACTCATACCATGGCCTAATGGTTAAGGTCTTAACTCTTACTCTGGCCTACTGGTTAAGGTCTTAACTCTTACTCTGGCCTACTGGTTAAGGTCTTAACTCTTACTCTGGCCTAATAGCTACGGTCTTAGACTCGTATTCTGGCCTAATAGCTAAAATCTTAACTCTTACTCTGGCCTAATAGCTAAGGTCTTAGACTTGTACTATGGCCTACATGTTAAGGTCTTAACTCTTACTCTGGCCTAATAGCTAAGGTCTTAACACTTACTCTGGCCTAATGGTTAAGGTCTTAACTCTTACTCTGGCCTAATAGCTAAGGTCGTAACTCTTACTCTGGCCTAATAGCTAAGGTCTTAGACTCGTACACTGGCCTAATGGTTAAGGTCTTAACTCTTACTCTGGCCTGATAAGCAAGGTCTTAACTCTTACTCTGGCCTACTGGTTAAGGTCTTAACTCTTACTCTGGCCTAATGGGCAAGGTCTTAGACTCTTACTCTGGCCTAATGGTTAAGGTCTTAACTTTTACTCTGGCCTACTGGTTAAGGTCTTAACTCTTACTCTGGCCTAATAGGTAAGGTCTTAGACTCTTACTCTGGCCTAGTGGTTAAGGTCTTAACTTTTAATCTGGCCTACTGGTTAAGGTCTTAACTCTTACTCAGGCCCAATAGCTAAGGTCTTAGACTCGTACTCTGGCCCACTGGTTAAGGTCTTAACTCTTACTCTGGCCTACTGGTTAAGGTCTTAACTCTTACTCTGGCCTAATATCTAAGGTATTAGACTCGTACTCTGGCCTAATGGTTAAGGTCTTAACTCTTACTCTGGCCTAATAGCTAAGGTCTTGACTCTTACTCTGGCCTAATAGCTAAGGTCTTAGTCTCGTACTCTGGCCTAATGGTTAAGGTCTTAACTTTTACTCTGGCCTACTGGTTAAGGTCTTAACTCTTACTCTGGCCTAATAGCTAAGGTCTTAACTCTTACTCTGGCCTAATAGCTAAGGCCTTAGACTCGTACCATGGCCTAATGGTTAAGGTCTTAACTCTTACTCTGGCCTAATGGTTAAGGTCTTAACTCTTACTCTGGCCTAATAGCTAAGGTCTTAACTCTTACTCTGGCCTAATAGCTAAGGCCTTAGTCTCGTACCATGGCCTAATGGTTAAGGTCTTAACTCTTACTCTGGCCTACTGGTTAAGGTCTTAACTCTTACTCTGGCCTAATAGCTACGGTCTTAGACTTGTACTTTGGCCTAATAGCTAAAATCTTAACTCTTACTCTGGCCTAATAGCTAAGGTCTTAGACTTGTACTATGGCCTACATGTTAAGGTCTTAACTCTTACTCTGGCCTAATAGCTAAGGTCTTAACTCTTACTCTGGCCTAATGGTTAAGGTCTTAACTCTTACTCTGGCCTAATAGCTAAGGTCGTAACTCTTACTCTGGCCTAATAGCTAAGGTCTTAGACTAGTACACTGGCCTAATGGTTAAGGTCTTAACTCTTACTCTGGCCTGATAAGCAAGGTCTTAACTCTTACTCTGGCCTCCTGGTTAAGGTCTTAACTCTTACTCTGGCCTAATGGGCAAGGTCTTAGACTTTTACTCTGGCCTAATGGTTAAGGTCTTAACTTTTACTCTGGCCTACTGGTTAAGGTCTTAACTCTTACTCTGGCCTAATAGGTAAGGTCTTAGACTCTTACTCTGGCCTAGTGGTTAAGGTCTTAACTTTTACTGTGGCCTACTGGTTAAGGTCTTAACTCTTACTCAGGCCCAATAGCTAAGGTCTTAGACTCGTACTCTGGCCCACTGGTTAAGGTCTTAACTCTTACTCTGGCCTACTGGTTAAGGTCTTAACTCTTACTCTGGCCTAATAGCTAAGGTATTAGACTCGTACTCTGGCCTAATGGTTAAGGTCTTAACTCTTACTCTGGCCTAATAGCTAAGGTCTTGACTCTTACTCTGGCCTAATAGCTAAGGTCTTAGTCTCGTACAATGGCCTAATGGTTAAGGTCTTAACTCTTACTCTGGCCTAATAGCTAAGGTCTTAGACTCAGACTATGGCCTACAGGTTAAGGTCTTAACTCTTACTCTGGCCTACTGGTTAAGGTCTGAACTCTGACTCTGGCCTAATAGCTAAGGTCTTAGACTCGTACTCTGGCCTAATGGTTAAGGTCTTAACTCTTACTCTGGCATACTGCTAAGGTCTTAACTCTTACTCTGGTCTAATAGCTAAGGACTTAGACTCGTACTATGGCCTACAGGTTAAGGTCTTAACTCGTACTCTGGCCTAATAGCTAAGGTCTTAACTCGTACTCTGGCCTAATAGTTAAAGTCTTAACTCTTACTCTGGCCTAATAGCTAAGGTCTTAACTCTTACTTTGGCCTAATAGCTAAGGTCTTAGACTCGTACTCTGGACTAATAGCTAAGGTATTAGACTCGTACTCTGGCCTAATGGTTAAAGTCTTAACTCTTACTCTGGCCTAATAGCTAAGGTCTTAGACTCGTACTCTGGCCTAATGATTAAGGTCTTAACTCTTACTCTGGCCTAATAGCTAAGGTCTTAACTCTTACTCTTGCCTAATGGTTAAGGTCTTAACTCTTACTCTGGTCTAATAGCTAAGGTCGTAACTCTTACTCTGGCCTAATAGCTAAGGTCTTAGACTCGTACACTGGCCTAATGGTTAAGGTCTTAACTCTGACTCTGGCCTGATAAGCAAGGTCTTAACTCTTACTCTGGCCTACTGGTTAAGGTCTTAACTCTTACTCTGGCCTAATGGGCAAGGTCTTAGACTCTTACTCTGGCCTAATGGTTAAGGTCTTAACTTTTACTCTGGCCTACTGGTTAAGGTCTTAACTCTTACTCTGGCCTAATAGGTAAGGTCTTAGACTCTTACTCTGGCCTAGTGGTTAAGGTCTTATCTTTTACTCTGGCCTACTGGTTAAGGTCTTAACTCTTACTCAGGCCCAATAGCTAAGGTCTTAGACTCGTATCCTGGCCCACTGGTTAAGGTCTTAACTCTGACTCTGGCCTACTGGTTAAGGTCTTAACTCTTACTCTGGCCTAATAGCTAAGGTATTAGACTCGTACTCTGGCCTAATGGTTAAGGTCTTAACTCTTACTCTGGCCTAATAGCTAAGGTCTTAAACTCGTCTCATACACTGGCCTAATGGATAAGGTCTTAACTCTTACTCTGGCCTAATAGCCAAGGTCTTAACTCTTACTCTGGCCTACTGGTTAAGGTCTTAGACTCTTACTCTGGCCTAATGGTTAAGGTCTTAACTTTTACTCTGGCCTACTGGTTAAGGTCTTAACTCTTACTCTGGCCTAATAGCTAAGGTCTTAACTCTTACTCTGGCCTAATAGCTAAGGCCTTAGACTCGTACCATGGCCTAATGGTTAAGGTCTTAACTCTTACTCTGGCCTAATAGCTAAGGTCTTAACTCTTACTCTGGCCTAATAGCAAAGGCCTTAGACTCGTACCATGGCCTAATGGTTAAGGTCTTAACTCTTACTCTGGCCTACTGGTTAAGGTCTTAACTCTTACTCTGGCCTACTGGTTAAGGTCTTAACTCTTACTCTGGCCTAATAGCTACGGTCTTAGACTCGTACTCTGGCCTAATAGCTAAAATCTTAACTCTTACTCTGGCCTAATAGCTAAGGTCTTAGACTTGTACTATGGCATACATGTTAAGGTCTTAACTCTTACTCTGGCCTAATAGCTAAGGTCTTAACACTTACTCTGGCCTAATGGTTAAGGTCTTAACTCTTACTCTGGCCTAATAGCTAAGGTCGTAACTCTTACTCTGGCCTAATAGCTAAGGTCTTAGACGCGTACACTGGCCTAATGGTTAAGGTCTTAACTCTTACTCTGGCCTGATAAGCAAGGTCTTAACTCTTACTCTGGCCTACTGGTTAAGGTCTTAACTCTTACTCTGGCCTAATGGGCAAGGTCTTAGACTCTTACTCTGGCCTAATGGTTAAGGTCTTAACTTTTACTCTGGCCTACTGGTTAAGGTCTTAACTCTTACTCTGGCCTAATAGGTAAGGTCTTAGACTCTTACTCTGGCCTAGTGGTTAAGGTCTTAACTTTTAATCTGGCCTACTGGTTAAGGTCTTAACTCTTACTCAGGCCCAATAGCTAAGGTCTTAGACTCGTACTCTGGCCCACTGGTTAAGGTCTTAACTCTTACTCTGGCCTACTGGTTAAGGTCTTAACTCTTACTCTGGCCTAATATCTAAGGTATTAGACTCGTACTCTGGCCTAATGGTTAAGGTCTTAACTCTTACTCTGGCCTAATAGCTAAGGTCTTGACTCTTACTCTGGCCTAATAGCTAAGGTCTTAGTCTCGTACTCTGGCCTAATGGTTAAGGTCTTAACTTTTACTCTGGCCTACTGGTTAAGGTCTTAACTCTTACTCTGGCCTAATAGCTAAGGTCTTAACTCTTACTCTGGCCTAATAGCTAAGGCCTTAGACTCGTACCATGGCCTAATGGTTAAGGTCTTAACTCTTACTCTGGCCTAATGGTTAAGGTCTTAACTCTTACTCTGGCCTAATAGCTAAGGTCTTAACTCTTACTCTGGCCTAATAGCTAAGGCCTTAGTCTCGTACCATGGCCTAATGGTTAAGGTCTTAACTCTTACTCTGGCCTACTGGTTAAGGTCTTAACTCTTACTCTGGCCTACTGGTTAAGGTCTTAACTCTTACTCTGGCCTAATAGCTACGGTCTTAGACTCTTACTTTGGCCTAATAGCTAAATTCTTAACTCTTACTCTGGCCTAATAGCTAAGGTCTTAGACTTGTACTATGGCCTACATGTTAAGGTCTTAACTCTTACTCTGGCCTAATAGCTAAGGTCTTAACTCTTACTCTGGCCTAATGGTTAAGGTCTTAACTCTTACTCTGGCCTAATAGCTAAGGTCGTAACTCTTACTCTGGCCTAATAGCTAAGGTCTTAGACTCGTACACTGGCCTAATGGTTAAGGTCTTAACTCTTACTCTGGCCTGATAAGCAAGGTCTTAACTCTTACTCTGGCCTCCTGGTTAAGGTCTTAACTCTTACTCTGGCCTAATGGGCAAGGTCTTAGACTCTTACTCTGGCCTAATGGTTAAGGTCTTAACTTTTACTCTGGCCTACTGGTTAAGGTCTTAACTCTTACTCTGGCCTAATAGGTAAGGTCTTAGACTCTTACTCTGGCCTAGTGGTTAAGGTCTTAACTTTTACTCTGGCCTACTGGTTAAGGTCTTAACTCTTACTCAGGCCCAATAGCTAAGGTCTTAGACTCGTACTCTGGCCCACTGGTTAAGGTCTTAACTCTTACTCTGGCCTACTGGTTAAGGTCTTAACTCTTACTCAGGACTAATAGCTAAGGTATTAGACTCGTACTCTGGCCTAATGGTTAAGGTCTTAACTCTTACTCTGGCCTAATAGCTAAGGTCTTGACTCTTACTCTGGCCTAATAGCTAAGGTCTTAGTCTCGTACAATGGCCTAATGGTTAAGGTCTTAACTCTTACTCTGGCCTAATAGCTAAGGTCTTAGACTCAGACTATGGCCTACAGGTTAAGGTCTTAACTCTTACTCTGGTCTACTGGTTAAGGTCTTAACTCTTACTCTGGCCTAATAGCTAAGGTCTTAGACTCGTACTCTGGCCTAATGGTTAAGGTCTTAACTCTTACTCTGGCATACTGGTTAAGGTCTTAACTCTTACTCTGGTCTAATAGCTAAGGACTTAGACTCGCACTATGGCCTACAGGTTAAGGTCTTAACTCGTACTCTGGCCTAATAGCTAAGGTCTTAAGTCGTACTCTGGCCTAATAGCTAAGGTCTTAACTCTTACTCTGGCCTAATAGCTAAGGTCTTAACTCTTACTCTGGCCTAATAGCTAAGGTCTTAGACTCGTACTCTGGACTAATAGCTAAGGTATTAGACTCGTACTCTGGCCTAATGGTTAAAGTCTTACCTCTTACTCTGGCCTAATAGCTAAGGTCGTAACTCTTACTCTGGCCTAATAGCTAAGGTCTTAGACTCGTACACTGGCCTAATGGTTAAGGTCTTAACTCTGACTCTGGCCTGATAAGCAAGGTCTTAACTCTTACTCTGGCCTACTGGTTAAGGTCTTAACTCTTACTCTGGCCTAATGGGCAAGGTCTTAGACTCTTACTCTGGCCTAATGGTTAAGGTCTTAACTTTTACTCTGGCCTACTGGTTAAGGTCTTAACTCTTACTCTGGCCTAATAGGTAAGGTCTTAGACTCTTACTCTGGCCTAGTGGTTAAGGTCTTAACTTTTACTCTGGCCTACTGGTTAAGGTCTTAACTCTTACTCAGGCCCAATAGCTAAGGTCTTAGACTCGTATCCTGGCCCACTGGTTAAGGTCTTAACTCTGACTCTGGCCTACTGGTTAAGGTCTTAACTCTTACTCTGGCCTAATAGCTAAGGTATTAGACTCGTACTCTGGCCTAATGGTTAAGGTCTTAACTCTTACTCTGGCCTAATAGCTAAGGTCTTAAACTCGTCTCATACACTGGCCTAATGGATAAGGTCTTAACTCTTACTCTGGCCTAATAGCCAAGGTCTTAACTCTTACTCTGGCCTACTGGTTAAGGTCTTAGACTCTTACTCTGGCCTAATGGTTAAGGTCTTAACTTTTACTCTGGCCTACTGGTTAAGGTCTTAACTCTTACTCTGGCCTAATAGCTAAGGTCTTAACTCTTACTCTGGCCTAATAGCTAAGGCCTTAGACTCGTACCATGGCCTAATGGTTAAGGTCTTAACTCTTACTCTGGCCTAATGGTTAAGGTCTTAACTCTTACTCTGGCCTAATAGCTAAGGTCTTAACTCTTACTCTGGCCTAATAGCTAAGGCCTTAGACTCGTACCATGGCCTAATGGTTAAGGTCTTAACTCTTACTCTGGCCTACTGGTTAAGGTCTTAACTCTTACTCTGGCCTACTGGTTAAGGTCTTAACTCTTACTCTGGCCTAATAGCTACGGTCTTAGACTCGTACTCTGGCCTAATAGCTAAAATCTTAACTCTTACTCTGGCCTAATAGCTAAGGTCTTAGACTTGTACTATGGCATACATGTTAAGGTCTTAACTCTTACTCTGGCCTAATAGCTAAGGTCTTAACACTTACTCTGGCCTAATGGTTAAGGTCTTAACTCTTACTCTGGCCTAATAGCTAAGGTCGTAACTCTTACTCTGGCCTAATAGCTAAGGTCTTAGACTCGTACACTGGCCTAATGGTTAAGGTCTTAACTCTTACTCTGGCCTGATAAGCAAGGTCTTAACTCTTACTCTGGCCTACTGGTTAAGGTCTTAACTCTTACTCTGGCCTAATGGGCAAGGTCTTAGACTCTTACTCTGGCCTAATGGTTAAGGTCTTAACTTTTACTCTGGCCTACTGGTTAAGGTCTTAACTCTTACTCTGGCCTAATAGGTAAGGTTTTAGACTCTTACTCTGGCCTAGTGGTTAAGGTCTTAACTTTTAATCTGGCCTACTGGTTAAGGTCTTAACTCTTACTCAGGCCCAATAGCTAAGGTCTTAGACTCGTACTCTGGCCCACTGGTTAAGGTCTTAACTCTTACTCTGGCCTACTGGTTAAGGTCTTAACTCTTACTCTGGCCTAATATCTAAGGTATTAGACTCGTACTCTGGCCTAATGGTTAAGGTCTTAACTCTTACTCTGGCCTAATAGCTAAGGTCTTGACTCTTACTCTGGCCTAATAGCTAAGGTCTTAGTCTCGTACTCTGGCCTAATGGTTAAGGTCTTAACTTTTACTCTGGCCTACTGGTTAAGGTCTTAACTCTTACTCTGGCCTAATAGCTAAGGTCTTAACTCTTACTCTGGCCTAATAGCTAAGGCCTTAGACTCGTACCATGGCCTAATGGTTAAGGTCTTAACTCTTACTCTGGCCTAATGGTTAAGGTCTTAACTCTTACTCTGGCCTAATAGCTAAGGTCTTAACTCTTACTGTGGCCTAATAGCTAAGGCCTTAGTCTCGTACCATGGCCTAATGGTTAAGGTCTTAACTCTTACTCTGGCCTACTGGTTAAGGTCTTAACTCTTACTCTGGCCTACTGGTTAAGGTCTTAACTCTTACTCTGGCCTAATAGCTACGGTCTTAGACTCGTACTTTGGCCTAATAGCTAAAATCTTAACTCTTACTCTGGCCTAATAGCTAAGGTCTTAGACTTGTACTATGGCCTACATGTTAAGGTCTTAACTCTTACTCTGGCCTAATAGCTAAGGTCTTAACTCTTACTCTGGCCTAATGGTTAAGGTCTTAACTCTTACTCTGGCCTAATAGCTAAGGTCGTAACTCTTACTCTGGCCTAATAGCTAAGGTCTTAGACTCGTACACTGGCCTAATGGTTAAGGTCTTAACTCTTACTCTGGCCTGATAAGCAAGGTCTTAACTCTTACTCTGGCCTCCTGGTTAAGGTCTTAACTCTTACTCTGGCCTAATGGGCAAGGTCTTAGACTCTTACTCTGGCCTAATGGTTAAGGTCTTAACTTTTACTCTGGCCTACTGGTTAAGGTCTTAACTCTTACTCTGGCCTAATAGGTAAGGTCTTAGACTCTTACTCTGGCCTAGTGGTTAAGGTCTTAACTTTTACTCTGGCCTACTGGTTAAGGTCTTAACTCTTACTCAGGCCCAATAGCTAAGGTCTTAGACTCGTACTCTGGCCCACTGGTTAAGGTCTTAACTCTTACTCTGGCCTACTGGTTAAGGTCTTAACTCTTACTCAGGACTAATAGCTAAGGTATTAGACTCGTACTCTGGCCTAATGGTTAAGGTCTTAACTCTTACTCTGGCCTAATAGCTAAGGTCTTGACTCTTACTCTGGCCTAATAGCTAAGGTCTTAGTCTCGTACAATGGCCTAATGGTTAAGGTCTTAACTCTTACTCTGGCCTAATAGCTAAGGTCTTAGACTCAGACTATGGCCTACAGGTTAAGGTCTTAACTCTTACTCTGGTCTACTGGTTAAGGTCTTAACTCTTACTCTGGCCTAATAGCTAAGGTCTTAGACTCGTACTCTGGCCTAATGGTTAAGGTCTTAACTCTTACTCTGGCATACTGGTTAAGGTCTTAACTCTTACTCTGGTCTAATAGCTAAGGACTTAGACTCGCACTATGGCCTACAGGTTAAGGTCTTAACTCGTACTCTGGCCTAATAGCTAAGGTCTTAAGTCGTACTCTGGCCTAATAGCTAAGGTCTTAACTCTTACTCTGGCCTAATAGCTAAGGTCTTAACTCTTACTCTGGCCTAATAGCTAAGGTCTTAGACTCGTACTCTGGACTAATAGCTAAGGTATTAGACTCGTACTCTGGCCTAATGGTTAAAGTCTTACCTCTTACTCTGGCCTAATAGCTAAGGTCTTAGACTCGTACTCTGGCCTAATGATTAAGGTCTTAACTCTTACTCTGGCCTAATAGCTAAAGTCTTAGACTCGTACTCTGGCCTAATAGCTAAGGTCTTAGACTCGTAATCTGGCCTACTGGTTAAGGTCTTAACTCTTACTCTGGCCTACTGGTTAGGGTCTTAACTCTTACTCTGGCCTAATAGCTAAGGTCTTAGACTCGTACTATGGCCTACATGTTAAGGTCTTAACTTTTACTCTGGCCTAATAGCTAAGGTCTTAGACTCGTACTATGCCCTACAGGTTAAGGTCTTAACTCTTACTCTGGCCCAATAGCTAAGGTCTTAACTCTTAATCTGGCCTAATAGCTAAGGTCTTAGACTCGTACTCTGGCCTAATGGTTAAGGTCTTAACTCTTACTCTGGCCTACTGGTTAAGGTCTTAACTCTTACTCTGGCCTGATAGCTAAGGTCTTAGACTTGTACTATGGCCTAATAGCCAAGGTCTTAGACTCGTACTCTGGCCTAATGGTTAAGGTCTTAACTCTTACTCTGGCCTACTGGTTAAGGTCTTAACTCTTACTCTGGCCTAATAGCTAAGGTCTTAACTCTTACTCTGGCCTAATAGCTAAGGTCTTAGACTCGTACTCTGGCCTAATAGCTAAGGTCTTAACTCTTACTCTGGCCTAATAGCTAAGGTCTTAGACTCGTACTCTGGCCTAATGGTTAAGATCTTAACTCTTACTCTGGCATACTGGTTAAGGTCTTAACTCTTACTCTGGTCTAATAGCTAAGGACTTAGACTCGTACTATGGCCTACAGGTTAAGGTCTTAACTCGTACTCTGGCCTAATAGCTAAGGTCTTAAGTCGTACTCTGGCCTAATAGCTAAGGTCTTAACTCTTACTCTGGCCTAATAGCTAAGGTCTTAACTCTTACTCTGGCCTAATAGCTAAGGTCTTAGACTCGTACTCTGGACTAATAGCTAAGGTATTAGACTCGTACTCTGGCCTAATGGTTAAAGTCTTACCTCTTACTCTGGCCTAATAGCTAAGGTCTTAGACTCGTACTCTGGCCTAATGATTAAGGTCTTAACTCTTACTCTGGCCTAATAGCTAAGGTCTTAGACTCGTACTCTGGCCTAATAGCTAAGGTCTTAGACTCGTAATCTGGCCTACTGGTTAAGGTCTTAACTCTTACTCTGGCCTACTGGTTAGGGTCTTAACTCTTACTCTGGCCTAATAGCTAAGGTCTTAGACTCGTACTATGGCCTACATGTTAAGGTCTTAACTCTTACTCTGGCCTAATAGCTAAGGTCTTAGACTCGTACTATGGCCTACAGGTTAAGGTCTTAACTCTTACTCTGGCCCAATAGCTAAGGTCTTAACTCTTAATCTGGCCTAATAGCTAAGGTCTTAGACTCGTACTCTGGCCTACTGGTTAAGGTCTTAACTCTTACTCTGGCCTAATAGCTAAGGTCTTAGACTCGTACTCTGGCCTACTGGTTAAGGTCTTAACTCTTACTCTGGCCTAATAGCTAAGGTCTTAGACTCATATTCTGGCCTACTGGTTAAGGTCTTAACTCTTACTCTGGCCTAATAGCTAAGGTCTTAGACTTGTATTCTGGCCTACTGGTTAAGGTCTTAACTCTTACTCTGGCCTACTGGTTAAGGTCTTAACTCTTACTCTGGCCTAATGGTTAAGGTCTTAACTCTTACTCTGGCCTAATAGCTAAGGTCTTAACTCTTACTCTGGCCTAATAGCTGAGGCCTTAGACTCGTACTCTGGCCTAATGGTTAAGGTCTTAACCCTTACTCTGGCCTAATAGCTAAGGTCTTAGACTCGTACTCTGGCCTAATAGTTAAGGTCTTAACTCTTACTATGGCCTACTGGTTAAGGTCTTAACTCTTACTCTGGCCTAATAGCTAAGGTCTTAGACTCGTACTCTGGCCACTGGTTAAGGTCTTAACTCTTACTCTGGCCTAATAGCTAAGGTCTTAGACTCTTACTCTGGCCTAATGGGTAAGGTCTTAACTCTTACTCTGGCCTAATAGCTAAGGTCTTAGACTCGTACTCTGGCCTAATGGTTAAGATCTTAACTCTTACTCTGGCCTAATAGCTAAGGTCTTGACTCTTACTCTGGCCTAATAGCTAAGGTCTTAGTCTCGTACTCTGGCCTAATGTTTAAGGTCTTAACTCTTACTCTGGCCTAATAGCTAAGGTCTTAGACTCGTACTCTGGCCTAATGGTTAAGGTCTTAACTCTTACTCTGGCCTAATAGCTAAGGTCTTAGACTCGTACTATGGCCTACTGGTTAAGGTCTTAACTCTTACTCTGGACTACTGGTTAAGATCTTAACTCTTACTCTGGCCTAATAGCTAAGGTCTTAGACTCGTACTATGGCCTACTGGTTAAGGTCTTATTTCTTACTCTGGCCTAATGGTTAAGGTCTTAACTCTTACTCTGGCCTACAGGTTAAGGTCTTAACTCTTACTCTGGCCTTCTGGTTAAGGTCTTAACCCTTACACTTGCCTAATAGCTTAGGTTGTAACACTTACTCTGGCATAATAGCTAAGGTCTTAACTCTTACTCTGGCCTAATAGCTAAGGTCTTAGACTCGTACTCTGGCCTAATGGTTAAGGTCTTAACTCTTACTCTGGCCTAATGGTTAAGGTCTTAACTCTTACTCTGGCCTACAGGTTAAGGTCTTAACTCTTTCTCTGGCCTACTGGTTAAGGTCTTAACTCTTACTCTTGCCTAATAGCTTATGTTGTAACTGTTACTCTGGTATAATAGCTAAGGTCTTAACTCTTACTCTGGCCTAATAGCTAAGGTCTTAGACTCGTACTCTGGCCTAATGGTTAAGGTCTTAACTCTTACTCTGGCCTACTGGTTAAGGTCTTAACTCTTACTCTGGCTTAATAGCTAAGGTCTTAGACTCGTACTCTGGCCTAATGGTTACGGTCTTAACTCTTACTCTGGCCTAATAGGTAAGGTCTTAGACTCATACTCAGGCCTAATGGTTAAGGTCTTAACTCTTACTCTGGCCTAATAGCTAAGGTCTTAACTCTTACTCTGGCCTAATAGCTAAGGTCTTAGACTCGTACTATGGCCTAATAGCCAAGGTCTTAGACTCTTACTCTGGCCTACTGGTTAAGGTCTTAACTCTTACTCTGGCCTAATAGCTAAGGTCTTAACTCTTACTCTGGCCTAATAGCTAAGGTCTTAGATTCGTACTCGGGCCTAATGGTTAAGGTCTTAACTCTTACTCTCGCCTACTGGTTAAGGTCTTAACTCTTACTCTGGCCTACTGGTTAAGGTTTTAACTCTTACTCTGGCCTAATAGCTAAGGCCTTAGATTCTTACTCTGGCCTAATGATTAAGGTCTTAACTCTTACTCTGGCCTAATAGCTAAGGTCTTAACTCTTACTCTGGCCTAATAGCTAAGGCCTTAGACTCGTTTTAGGCCTAATGGTTAAGGTCTTAACTCTTACTCTGGCCTACTGGTTAAGGTTTTAACTCTTACTCTGGCCTACTGGTTAAGGTCTTAACTCTTACTCTGGCCTAATAGCTAAGGTCTTAGACTCGTACTCTGGCCTAATAGCTAAGGTCTTAACTCCTACTCTGGCCTAATAGCTAAGGTCTTAGACTCGTACTATGGCCTACAGGTTAAGGTCTTAACTCTTACTCTGGCCTAATAGCTAAGGTCTTAACTCTTACTCTGGCCTAATGGTTAAGGTCTTAACTCTTACTCTGGCCTAATAGCTAAGGTCTTAACTCTTACTCTGGCCTAATAGCTAAGGTCTTAAACTCGTCTCATACACTGGCCTAATGGATAAGGTCTTAACTCTTACTCTGGCCTAATAGCCAAGGTCTTAACTCTTACTCTGGCCTACTGGTTAAGGTCTTAGACTCTTACTCTGGCCTAATGGTTAAGGTCTTAACTTTTACTCTGGCCTACTGGTTAAGGTCTTAACTCTTACTCTGGCCTAATAGCTAAGGTCTTAACTCTTACTCTGGCCTAATAGCTAAGGCCTTAGACTCGTACCATGGCCTAATGGTTAAGGTCTTAACTCTTACTCTGGCCTAATGGTTAAGGTCTTAACTCTTACTCTGGCCTAATAGCTAAGGTCTTAACTCTTACTCTGGCCTAATAGCTAAGGCCTTAGACTCGTACCATGGCCTAATGGTTAAGGTCTTAACTCTTACTCTGGCCTACTGGTTAAGGTCTTAACTCTTACTCTGGCCTACTGGTTAAGGTCTTAACTCTTACTCTGGCCTAATAGCTACGGTCTTAGACTCGTACTCTGGCCTAATAGCTAAAATCTTAACTCTTACTCTGGCCTAATAGCTAAGGTCTTAGACTTGTACTATGGCCTACATGTTAAGGTCTTAACTCTTACTCTGGCCTAATAGCTAAGGTCTTAACACTTACTCTGGCCTAATGGTTAAGGTCTTAACTCTTACTCTGGCCTAATAGCTAAGGTCGTAACTCTTACTCTGGCCTAATAGCTAAGGTCTTAGACTCGTACACTGGCCTAATGGTTAAGGTCTTAACTCTTACTCTGGCCTGATAAGCAAGGTCTTAACTCTTACTCTGGCCTACTGGTTAAGGTCTTAACTCTTACTCTGGCCTAATGGGCAAGGTCTTAGACTCTTACTCTGGCCTAATGGTTAAGGTCTTAACTTTTACTCTGGCCTACTGGTTAAGGTCTTAACTCTTACTCTGGCCTAATAGGTAAGGTCTTAGACTCTTACTCTGGCCTAGTGGTTAAGGTCTTAACTTTTAATCTGGCCTACTGGTTAAGGTCTTAACTCTTACTCTGGCCTAATAGCTAAAGTCTTAGACTCGTACTCTGGCCTAATAGCTAAGGTCTTAGACTCGTAATCTGGCCTACTGGTTAAGGTCTTAACTCTTACTCTGGCCTACTGGTTAGGGTCTTAACTCTTACTCTGGCCTAATAGCTAAGGTCTTAGACTCGTACTATGGCCTACATGTTAAGGTCTTAACTCTTACTCTGGCCTAATAGCTAAGGTCTTAGACTCGTACTATGCCCTACAGGTTAAGGTCTTAACTCTTACTCTGGCCCAATAGCTAAGGTCTTAACTCTTAATCTGGCCTAATAGCTAAGGTCTTAGACTCGTACTCTGGCCTAATGGTTAAGGTCTTAACTCTTACTCTGGCCTACTGGTTAAGGTCTTAACTCTTACTCTGGCCTAATAGCTAAGGTCTTAGACTTGTACTATGGCCTAATAGCCAAGGTCTTAGACTCGTACTCTGGCCTAATGGTTAAGGTCTTAACTCTTACTCTGGCCTACTGGTTAAGGTCTTAACTCTTACTCTGGCCTAATAGCTAAGGTCTTAACTCTTACTCTGGCCTAATAGCTAAGGTCTTAGACTCGTACTCTGGCCTAATAGCTAAGGTCTTAACTCTTACTCTGGCCTAATAGCTAAGGTCTTAGACTCGTACTCTGGCCTAATGGTTAAGATCTTAACTCTTACTCTGGCATACTGGTTAAGGTCTTAACTCTTACTCTGGTCTAATAGCTAAGGACTTAGACTCGTACTATGGCCTACAGGTTAAGGTCTTAACTCGTACTCTGGCCTAATAGCTAAGGTCTTAAGTCGTACTCTGGCCTAATAGCTAAGGTCTTAACTCTTACTCTGGCCTAATAGCTAAGGTCTTAACTCTTACTCTGGCCTAATAGCTAAGGTCTTAGACTCGTACTCTGGACTAATAGCTAAGGTATTAGACTCGTACTCTGGCCTAATGGTTAAAGTCTTACCTCTTACTCTGGCCTAATAGCTAAGGTCTTAGACTCGTACTCTGGCCTAATGATTAAGGTCTTAACTCTTACTCTGGCCTAATAGCTAAGGTCTTAGACTCGTACTCTGGCCTAATAGCTAAGGTCTTAGACTCGTAATCTGGCCTACTGGTTAAGGTCTTAACTCTTACTCTGGCCTACTGGTTAGGGTCTTAACTCTTACTCTGGCCTAATAGCTAAGGTCTTAGACTCGTACTATGGCCTACATGTTAAGGTCTTAACTCTTACTCTGGCCTAATAGCTAAGGTCTTAGACTCGTACTATGGCCTACAGGTTAAGGTCTTAACTCTTACTCTGGCCCAATAGCTAAGGTCTTAACTCTTAATCTGGCCTAATAGCTAAGGTCTTAGACTCGTACTCTGGCCTACTGGTTAAGGTCTTAACTCTTACTCTGGCCTAATAGCTAAGGTCTTAGACTCGTACTCTGGCCTACTGGTTAAGGTCTTAACTCTTACTCTGGCCTAATAGCTAAGGTCTTAGACTCATATTCTGGCCTACTGGTTAAGGTCTTAACTCTTACTCTGGCCTAATAGCTAAGGTCTTAGACTTGTATTCTGGCCTACTGGTTAAGGTCTTAACTCTTACTCTGGCCTACTGGTTAAGGTCTTAACTCTTACTCTGGCCTAATGGTTAAGGTCTTAACTCTTACTCTGGCCTAATAGCTAAGGTCTTAACTCTTACTCTGGCCTAATAGCTGAGGCCTTAGACTCGTACTCTGGCCTAATGGTTAAGGTCTTAACCCTTACTCTGGCCTAATAGCTAAGGTCTTAGACTCGTACTCTGGCCTAATAGTTAAGGTCTTAACTCTTACTATGGCCTACTGGTTAAGGTCTTAACTCTTACTCTGGCCTAATAGCTAAGGTCTTAGACTCGTACTCTGGCCACTGGTTAAGGTCTTAACTCTTACTCTGGCCTAATAGCTAAGGTCTTAGACTCTTACTCTGGCCTAATGGGTAAGGTCTTAACTCTTACTCTGGCCTAATAGCTAAGGTCTTAGACTCGTACTCTGGCCTAATGGTTAAGATCTTAACTCTTACTCTGGCCTAATAGCTAAGGTCTTGACTCTTACTCTGGCCTAATAGCTAAGGTCTTAGTCTCGTACTCTGGCCTAATGTTTAAGGTCTTAACTCTTACTCTGGCCTAATAGCTAAGGTCTTAGACTCGTACTCTGGCCTAATGGTTAAGGTCTTAACTCTTACTCTGGCCTAATAGCTAAGGTCTTAGACTCGTACTATGGCCTACTGGTTAAGGTCTTAACTCTTACTCTGGACTACTGGTTAAGATCTTAACTCTTACTCTGGCCTAATAGCTAAGGTCTTAGACTCGTACTATGGCCTACTGGTTAAGGTCTTATTTCTTACTCTGGCCTAATGGTTAAGGTCTTAACTCTTACTCTGGCCTACAGGTTAAGGTCTTAACTCTTACTCTGGCCTTCTGGTTAAGGTCTTAACCCTTACACTTGCCTAATAGCTTAGGTTGTAACACTTACTCTGGCATAATAGCTAAGGTCTTAACTCTTACTCTGGCCTAATAGCTAAGGTCTTAGACTCGTACTCTGGCCGAATGGTTAAGGTCTTAACTCTTACTCTGGCCTAATGGTTAAGGTCTTAACTCTTACTCTGGCCTACAGGTTAAGGTCTTAACTCTTTCTCTGGCCTACTGGTTAAGGTCTTAACTCTTACTCTTGCCTAATAGCTTATGTTGTAACTGTTACTCTGGTATAATAGCTAAGGTCTTAACTCTTACTCTGGCCTAATAGCTAAGGTCTTAGACTCGTACTCTGGCCTAATGGTTAAGGTCTTAACTCTTACTCTGGCCTACTGGTTAAGGTCTTAACTCTTACTCTGGCTTAATAGCTAAGGTCTTAGACTCGTACTCTGGCCTAATGGTTACGGTCTTAACTCTTACTCTGGCCTAATAGGTAAGGTCTTAGACTCATACTCAGGCCTAATGGTTAAGGTCTTAACTCTTACTCTGGCCTAATAGCTAAGGTCTTAACTCTTACTCTGGCCTAATAGCTAAGGTCTTAGACTCGTACTATGGCCTAATAGCCAAGGTCTTAGACTCTTACTCTGGCCTACTGGTTAAGGTCTTAACTCTTACTCTGGCCTAATAGCTAAGGTCTTAACTCTTACTCTGGCCTAATAGCTAAGGTCTTAGATTCGTACTCGGGCCTAATGGTTAAGGTCTTAACTCTTACTCTCGCCTACTGGTTAAGGTCTTAACTCTTACTCTGGCCTACTGGTTAAGGTTTTAACTCTTACTCTGGCCTAATAGCTAAGGCCTTAGATTCTTACTCTGGCCTAATGATTAAGGTCTTAACTCTTACTCTGGCCTAATAGCTAAGGTCTTAACTCTTACTCTGGCCTAATAGCTAAGGCCTTAGACTCGTTTTAGGCCTAATGGTTAAGATCTTAACTCTTACTCTGGCCTACTGGTTAAGGTTTTAACTCTTACTCTGGCCTACTGGTTAAGGTCTTAACTCTTACTCTGGCCTAATAGCTAAGGTCTTAGACTCGTACTCTGGCCTAATAGCTAAGGTCTTAACTCCTACTCTGGCCTAATAGCTAAGGTCTTAGACTCGTACTATGGCCTACAGGTTAAGGTCTTAACTCTTACTCTGGCCTAATAGCTAAGGTCTTAACTCTTACTCTGGCCTAATGGTTAAGGTCTTAACTCTTACTCTGGCCTAATAGCTAAGGTCTTAACTCTTACTCTGGCCTAATAGCTAAGGTCTTAAACTCGTCTCATACACTGGCCTAATGGATAAGGTCTTAACTCTTACTCTGGCCTAATAGCCAAGGTCTTAACTCTTACTCTGGCCTACTGGTTAAGGTCTTAGACTCTTACTCTGGCCTAATGGTTAAGGTCTTAACTTTTACTCTGGCCTACTGGTTAAGGTCTTAACTCTTACTCTGGCCTAATAGCTAAGGTCTTAACTCTTACTCTGGCCTAATAGCTAAGGCCTTAGACTCGTACCATGGCCTAATGGTTAAGGTCTTAACTCTTACTCTGGCCTAATGGTTAAGGTCTTAACTCTTACTCTGGCCTAATAGCTAAGGTCTTAACTCTTACTCTGGCCTAATAGCTAAGGCCTTAGACTCGTACCATGGCCTAATGGTTAAGGTCTTAACTCTTACTCTGGCCTACTGGTTAAGGTCTTAACTCTTACTCTGGCCTACTGGTTAAGGTCTTAACTCTTACTCTGGCCTAATAGCTACGGTCTTAGACTCGTACTCTGGCCTAATAGCTAAAATCTTAACTCTTACTCTGGCCTAATAGCTAAGGTCTTAGACTTGTACTATGGCCTACATGTTAAGGTCTTAACTCTTACTCTGGCCTAATAGCTAAGGTCTTAACACTTACTCTGGCCTAATGGTTAAGGTCTTAACTCTTACTCTGGCCTAATAGCTAAGGTCGTAACTCTTACTCTGGCCTAATAGCTAAGGTCTTAGACTCGTACACTGGCCTAATGGTTAAGGTCTTAACTCTTACTCTGGCCTGATAAGCAAGGTCTTAACTCTTACTCTGGCCTACTGGTTAAGGTCTTAACTCTTACTCTGGCCTAATGGGCAAGGTCTTAGACTCTTACTCTGGCCTAATGGTTAAGGTCTTAACTTTTACTCTGGCCTACTGGTTAAGGTCTTAACTCTTACTCTGGCCTAATAGGTAAGGTCTTAGACTCTTACTCTGGCCTAGTGGTTAAGGTCTTAACTTTTAATCTGGCCTACTGGTTAAGGTCTTAACTCTTACTCTGGCCTAATAGCTAAAGTCTTAGACTCGTACTCTGGCCTAATAGCTAAGGTCTTAGACTCGTAATCTGGCCTACTGGTTAAGGTCTTAACTCTTACTCTGGCCTACTGGTTAGGGTCTTAACTATTACTCTGGCCTAATAGCTAAGGTCTTAGACTCGTACTATGGCCTACATGTTAAGGTCTTAACTCTTACTCTGGCCTAATAGCTAAGGTCTTAGACTCGTACTATGCCCTACAGGTTAAGGTCTTAACTCTTACTCTGGCCCAATAGCTAAGGTCTTAACTCTTAATCTGGCCTAATAGCTAAGGTCTTAGACTCGTACTCTGGCCTAATGGTTAAGGTCTTAACTCTTACTCTGGCCTACTGGTTAAGGTCTTAACTCTTACTCTGGCCTAATAGCTAAGGTCTTAGACTTGTACTATGGCCTAATAGCCAAGGTCTTAGACTCGTACTCTGGCCTAATGGTTAAGGTCTTAACTCTTACTCTGGCCTACTGGTTAAGGTCTTAACTCTTACTCTGGCCTAATAGCTAAGGTCTTAACTCTTACTCTGGCCTAATAGCTAAGGTCTTAGACTCGTACTCTGGCCTAATAGCTAAGGTCTTAACTCTTACTCTGGCCTAATAGCTAAGGTCTTAGACTCGTACTCTGGCCTAATGGTTAAGATCTTAACTCTTACTCTGGCATACTGGTTAAGGTCTTAACTCTTACTCTGGTCTAATAGCTAAGGACTTAGACTTGTACTATGGCCTACAGGTTAAGGTCTTAACTCGTACTCTGGCCTAATAGCTAAGGTCTTAAGTCGTACTCTGGCCTAATAGCTAAGGTCTTAACTCTTACTCTGGCCTAATAGCTAAGGTCTTAACTCTTACTCTGGCCTAATAGCTAAGGTCTTAGACTCGTACTCTGGACTAATAGCTAAGGTATTAGACTCGTACTCTGGCCTAATGGTTAAAGTCTTACCTCTTACTCTGGCCTAATAGCTAAGGTCTTAGACTCGTACTCTGGCCTAATGATTAAGGTCTTAACTCTTACTCTGGCCTAATAGCTAAGGTCTTAGACTCGTACTCTGGCCTAATAGCTAAGGTCTTAGACTCGTAATCTGGCCTACTGGTTAAGGTCTTAACTCTTACTCTGGCCTACTGGTTAGGGTCTTAACTCTTACTCTGGCCTAATAGCTAAGGTCTTAGACTCGTACTATGGCCTACATGTTAAGGTCTTAACTCTTACTCTGGCCTAATAGCTAAGGTCTTAGACTCGTACTATGGCCTACAGGTTAAGGTCTTAACTCTTACTCTGGCCCAATAGCTAAGGTCTTAACTCTTAATCTGGCCTAATAGCTAAGGTCTTAGACTCGTACTCTGGCCTACTGGTTAAGGTCTTAACTCTTACTCTGGCCTAATAGCTAAGGTCTTAGACTCGTACTCTGGCCTACTGGTTAAGGTCTTAACTCTTACTCTGGCCTAATAGCTAAGGTCTTAGACTCATATTCTGGCCTACTGGTTAAGGTCTTAACTCTTACTCTGGCCTAATAGCTAAGGTCTTAGACTTGTATTCTGGCCTACTGGTTAAGGTCTTAACTCTTACTCTGGCCTACTGGTTAAGGTCTTAACTCTTACTCTGGCCTAATGGTTAAGGTCTTAACTCTTACTCTGGCCTAATAGCTAAGGTCTTAACTCTTACTCTGGCCTAATAGCTGAGGCCTTAGACTCGTACTCTGGCCTAATGGTTAAGGTCTTAACCCTTACTCTGGCCTAATAGCTAAGGTCTTAGACTCGTACTCTGGCCTAATAGTTAAGGTCTTAACTCTTACTATGGCCTACTGGTTAAGGTCTTAACTCTTACTCTGGCCTAATAGCTAAGGTCTTAGACTCGTACTCTGGCCACTGGTTAAGGTCTTAACTCTTACTCTGGCCTAATAGCTAAGGTCTTAGACTCTTACTCTGGCCTAATGGTTAAGGTCTTAACTCTTACTCTGGCCTAATAGCTAAGGTCTTAGACTCGTACTCTGGCCTAATGGTTAAGATCTTAACTCTTACTCTGGCCTAATAGCTAAGGTCTTGACTCTTACTCTGGCCTAATAGCTAAGGTCTTAGTCTCGTACTCTGGCCTAATGTTTAAGGTCTTAACTCTTACTCTGGCCTAATAGCTAAGGTCTTAGACTCGTACTCTGGCCTAATGGTTAAGGTCTTAACTCTTACTCTGGCCTAATAGCTAAGGTCTTAGACTCGTACTATGGCCTACTGGTTAAGGTCTTAACTCTTACTCTGGACTACTGGTTAAGATCTTAACTCTTACTCTGGCCTAATAGCTAAGGTCTTAGACTCGTACTATGGCCTACTGGTTAAGGTCTTATTTCTTACTCTGGCCTAATGGTTAAGGTCTTAACTCTTACTCTGGCCTACAGGTTAAGGTCTTAACTCTTACTCTGGCCTACTGGTTAAGGTCTTAACCCTTACACTTGCCTAATAGCTTAGGTTGTAACACTTACTCTGGCATAACAGCTAAGGTCTTAACTCTTACTCTGGCCTAATAGCTAAGGTCTTAGACTCGTACTCTGGCCTAATGGTTAAGGTCTTAACTCTTACTCTGGCCTAATGGTTAAGGTCTTAACTCTTACTCTGGCCTACAGGTTAAGGTCTTAACTCTTTCTCTGGCCTACTGGTTAAGGTCTTAACTCTTACTCTTGCCTAATAGCTTATGTTGTAACTGTTACTCTGGTATAATAGCTAAGGTCTTAACTCTTACTCTGGCCTAATAGCTAAGGTCTTAGACTCGTACTCTGGCCTAATGGTTAAGGTCTTAACTCTTACTCTGGCCTACTGGTTAAGGTCTTAACTCTTACTCTGGCTTAATAGCTAAGGTCTTAGACTCGTACTCTGGCCTAATGGTTACGGTCTTAACTCTTACTCTGGCCTAATAGGTAAGGTCTTAGACTCATACTCAGGCCTAATGGTTAAGGTCTTAACTCTTACTCTGGCCTAATAGCTAAGGTCTTAGACTCGTACTATGGCCTAATAGCCAAGGTCTTAGACTCTTACTCTGGCCTACTGGTTAAGGTCTTAACTCTTACTCTGGCCTAATAGCTAAGGTCTTAACTCTTACTCTGGCCTAATAGCTAAGGTCTTAGACTCGTACTCGGGCCTAATGGTTAAGGTCTTAACTCTTACTCTCGCCTACTGGTTAAGGTCTTAACTCTTACTCTGGCCTACTGGTTAAGGTTTTAACTCTTACTCTGGCCTAATAGCTAAGGCCTTAGATTCTTACTCTGGCCTAATGATTAAGGTCTTAACTCTTACTCTGGCCTAATAGCTAAGGTCTTAACTCTTACTCTGGCCTAATAGCTAAGGCCTTAGACTCGTTTTAGGCCTAATGGTTAAGGTCTTAACTCTTACTCTGGCCTACTGGTTAAGGTTTTAACTCTTACTCTGGCCTACTGGTTAAGGTCTTAACTCTTACTCTGGCCTAATAGCTAAGGTCTTAGACTCGTACTCTGGCCTAATAGCTAAGGTCTTAACTCCTACTCTGGCCTAATAGCTAAGGTCTTAGACTCGTACTATGGCCTACAGGTTAAGGTCTTAACTCTTACTCTGGCCTAATAGCTAAGGTCTTAACTCTTACTCTGGCCTAATGGTTAAGGTCTTAACTCTTACTCTGGCCTAATAGCTAAGGTCTTAACTCTTACTCTGGCCTAATAGCTAAGGTCTTAAACTCGTCTCATACACTGGCCTAATGGATAAGGTCTTAACTCTTACTCTGGCCTAATAGCCAAGGTCTTAACTCTTACTCTGGCCTACTGGTTAAGGTCTTAGACTCTTACTCTGGCCTAATGGTTAAGGTCTTAACTTTTACTCTGGCCTACTGGTTAAGGTCTTAACTCTTACTCTGGCATAATAGCTAAGGTCTTAACTCTTACTCTGGCCTAATAGCTAAGGCCTTAGACTCATACCATGGCCTAATGGTTAAGGTCTTAACTCTTACTCTGGCCTAATGGTTAAGGTCTTAACTCTTACTCTGGCCTAATAGCTAAGGTCTTAACTCTTACTCTGGCCTAATAGCTAAGGCCTTAGACTCGTACCATGGCCTAATGGTTAAGGTCTTAACTCTTACTCTGGCCTACTTGTTAAGGTCTTAACTCTTACTCTGGCCTACTGGTTAAGGTCTTAACTCTTACTCTGGCCTAATAGCTACGGTCTTAGACTCGTACTCTGGCCTAATAGCTAAAATCTTAACTCTTACTCTGGCCTAATAGCTAAGGTCTTAGACTTGTACTATGGCCTACATGTTAAGGTCTTAACTCTTACTCTGGCCTAATAGCTAAGGTCTTAACACTTACTCTGGCCTAATGGTTAAGGTCTTAACTCTTACTCTGGCCTAATAGCTAAGGTCGTAACTCTTACTCTGGCCTAATAGCTAAGGTCTTAGACTCGTACACTGGCCTAATGGTTAAGGTCTTAACTCTTACTCTGGCCTGATAAGCAAGGTCTTAACTCTTACTCTGGCCTACTGGTTAAGGTCTTAACTCTTACTCTGGCCTAATGGGCAAGGTCTTAGACTCTTACTCTGGCCTAATGGTTAAGGTCTTAACTTTTACTCTGGCCTACTGGTTAAGGTCTTAACTCTTACTCTGGCCTAATAGGTAAGGTCTTAGACTCTTACTCTGGCCTAGTGGTTAAGGTCTTAACTTTTAATCTGGCCTACTGGTTAAGGTCTTAACTCTTACTCAGGCCCAATAGCTAAGGTCTTAGACTCGTACTCTGGCCCACTGGTTAAGGTCTTAACTCTTACTCTGGCCTACTGGTTAAGGTCTTAACTCTTACTCTGGCCTAATATCTAAGGTATTAGACTCGTACTCTGGCCTAATGGTTAAGGTCTTAACTCTTACTCTGGCCTAATAGCTAAGGTCTTGACTCTTACTCTGGCCTAATAGCTAAGGTCTTAGTCTCGTACTCTGGCCTAATGGTTAAGGTCTTAACTTTTACTCTGGCCTACTGGTTAAGGTCTTAACTCTTACTCTGGCCTAATAGCTAAGGTCTTAACTCTTACTCTGGCCTAATAGCTAAGGCCTTAGACTCGTACCATGGCCTAATGGTTAAGGTCTTAACTCTTACTCTGGCCTAATGGTTAAGGTCTTAACTCTTACTCTGGCCTAATAGCTAAGGTCTTAACTCTTACTCTGGCCTAATAGCTAAGGCCTTAGTCTCGTACCATGGCCTAATGGTTAAGGTCTTAACTCTTACTCTGGCCTACTGGTTAAGGTCTTAACTCTTACTCTGGCCTACTGGTTAAGGTCTTAACTCTTACTCTGGCCTAATAGCTACGGTCTTAGACTCGTACTTTGGCCTAATAGCTAAAATCTTAACTCTTACTCTGGCCTAATAGCTAAGGTCTTAGACTTGTACTATGGCCTACATGTTAAGGTCTTAACTCTTACTCTGGCCTAATAGCTAAGGTCTTAACTCTTACTCTGGCCTAATGGTTAAGGTCTTAACTCTTACTCTGGCCTAATAGCTAAGGTCGTAACTCTTACTCTGGCCTAATAGCTAAGGTCTTAGACTAGTACACTGGCCTAATGGTTAAGGTCTTAACTCTTACTCTGGCCTGATAAGCAAGGTCTTAACTCTTACTCTGGCCTCCTGGTTAAGGTCTTAACTCTTACTCTGGCCTAATGGGCAAGGTCTTAGACTCTTACTCTGGCCTAATGGTTAAGGTCTTAACTTTTACTCTGGCCTACTGGTTAAGGTCTTAACTCTTACTCTGGCCTAATAGGTAAGGTCTTAGACTCTTACTCTGGCCTAGTTGTTAAGGTCTTAACTTTTACTGTGGCCTACTGGTTAAGGTCTTAACTCTTACTCAGGCCCAATAGCTAAGGTCTTAGACTCGTACTCTGGCCCACTGGTTAAGGTCTTAACTCTTACTCTGGCCTACTGGTTAAGGTCTTAACTCTTACTCTGGCCTAATAGCTAAGGTATTAGACTCGTACTCTGGCCTAATGGTTAAGGTCTTAACTCTTACTCTGGCCTAATAGCTAAGGTCTTGACTCTTACTCTGGCCTAATAGCTAAGGTCTTAGTCTCGTACAATGGCCTAATGGTTAAGGTCTTAACTCTTACTCTGGCCTAATAGCTAAGGTCTTAGACTCAGACTATGGCCTACAGGTTAAGGTCTTAACTCTTACTCTGGCCTACTGGTTAAGGTCTGAACTCTGACTCTGGCCTAATAGCTAAGGTCTTAGACTCGTACTCTGGCCTAATGGTTAAGGTCTTAACTCTTACTCTGGCATACTGGTTAAGGTCTTAACTCTTACTCTGGTCTAATAGCTAAGGACTTAGACTCGTACTATGGCCTACAGGTTAAGGTCTTAACTCGTACTCTGGCCTAATAGCTAAGGTCTTAACTCGTACTCTGGCCTAATAGCTAAGGTCTTAACTCTTACTCTGGCCTAATAGCTAAGGTCTTAACTCTTACTTTGGCCTAATAGCTAAGGTCTTATACTCGTACTCTGGACTAATAGCTAAGGTATTAGACTCGTACTCTGGCCTAATGGTTAAAGTCTTAACTCTTACTCTGGCCTAATAGCTAAGGTCTTAGACTCGTACTCTGGCCTAATGATTAAGGTCTTAACTCTTACTCTGGCCTAATAGCTAAGGTCTTAACTCTTACTCTGGCCTAATGGTTAAGGTCTTAACTCTTACTCTGGTCTAATAGCTAAGGTCGTAACTCTTACTCTGGCCTAATAGCTAAGGTCTTAGACTCGTACACTGGCCTAATGGTTAAGGTCTTAACTCTTACTCTGGCCTGATAAGCAAGGTCTTAACTCTTACTCTGGCCTACTGGTTAAGGTCTTAACTCTTACTCTGGCCTAATGGGCAAGGTCTTAGACTCTTACTCTGGCCTAATGGTTAAGGTCTTAACTTTTACTCTGGCCTACTGGTTAAGGTCTTAACTCTTACTCTGGCCTAATAGGTAAGGTCTTAGACTCTTACTCTGGCCTAGTGGTTAAGGTCTTAACTTTTACTCTGGCCTACTGGTTAAGGTCTTAACTCTTACTCAGGCCCAATAGCTAAGGTCTTAGACTCGTATCCTGGCCCACTGGTTAAGGTCTTAACTCTGACTCTGGCCTACTGGTTAAGGTCTTAACTCTTACTCTGGCCTAATAGCTAAGGTATTAGACTCGTACTCTGGCCTAATGGTTAAGGTCTTAACTCTTACTCTGGCCTAATAGCTAAGGTCTTAAACTCGTCTCATACACTGGCCTAATGGATAAGGTCTTAACTCTTACTCTGGCCTAATAGCCAAGGTCTTAACTCTTACTCTGGCCTACTGGTTAAGGTCTTAGACTCTTACTCTGGCCTAATGGTTAAGGTCTTAACTTTTACTCTGGCCTACTGGTTAAGGTCTTAACTCTTACTCTGGCCTAATAGCTAAGGTCTTAACTCTTACTCTGGCCTAATAGCTAAGGCCTTAGACTCGTACCATGGCCTAATGGTTAAGGTCTTAACTCTTACTCTGGCCTAATGGTTAAGGTCTTAACTCTTTCTCTGGCCTAATAGCTAAGGTCTTAACTCTTACTCTGGCCTAATAGCTAAGGCCTTAGACTCGTACCATGGCCTAATGGTTAAGGTCTTAACTCTTACTCTGGCCTACTGGTTAAGGTCTTAACTCTTACTCTGGCCTACTGGTTAAGGTCTTAACTCTTACTCTGGCCTAATAGCTACGGTCTTAGACTCGTACTCTGGCCTAATAGCTAAAATCTTAACTCTTACTCTGGCCTAATAGCTAAGGTCTTAGACTTGTACTATGGCCTACATGTTAAGGTCTTAACTCTTACTCTGGCCTAATAGCTAAGGTCTTAACACTTACTCTGGCCTAATGGTTAAGGTCTTAACTCTTACTCTGGCCTAATAGCTAAGGTCGTAACTCTTACTCTGGCCTAATAGCTAAGGTCTTAGACTCGTACACTGGCCTAATGGTTAAGGTCTTAACTCTTACTCTGGCCTGATAAGCAAGGTCCTAACTCTTACTCTGGCCTACTGGTTAAGGTCTTAACTCTTACTCTGGCCTAATGGGCAAGGTCTTAGACTCTTACTCTGGCCTAATGGTTAAGGTCTTAACTTTTACTCTGGCCTACTGGTTAAGGTCTTAACTCTTACTCTGGCCTAATAGGTAAGGTCTTAGACTCTTACTCTGGCCTAGTGGTTAAGGTCTTAACTTTTAATCTGGCCTACTGGTTAAGGTCTTAACTCTTACTCAGGCCCAATAGCTAAGGTCTTAGACTCGTACTCTGGCCCACTGGTTAAGGTCTTAACTCTTACTCTGGCCTACTGGTTAAGGTCTTAACTCTTACTCTGGCCTAATATCTAAGGTATTAGACTCGTACTCTGGCCTAATGGTTAAGGTCTTAACTCTTACTCTGGCCTAATAGCTAAGGTCTTGACTCTTACTCTGGCCTAATAGCTAAGGTCTTAGTCTCGTACTCTGGCCTAATGGTTAAGGTCTTAACTTTTACTCTGGCCTACTGGTTAAGGTCTTAACTCTTACTCTGGCCTAATAGCTAAGGTCTTAACTCTTACTCTGGCCTAATAGCTAAGGCCTTAGACTCGTACCATGGCCTAATGGTTAAGGTCTTAACTCTTACTCTGGCCTAATGGTTAAGGTCTTAACTCTTACTCTGGCCTAATAGCTAAGGTCTTAACTCTTACTCTGGCCTAATAGCTAAGGCCTTAGTCTCGTACCATGGCCTAATGGTTAAGGTCTTAACTCTTACTCTGGCCTACTGGTTAAGGTCTTAACTCTTACTCTGGCCTACTGGTTAAGGTCTTAACTCTTACTCTGGCCTAATAGCTACGGTCTTAGACTCGTACTTTGGCCTAATAGCTAAAATCTTAACTCTTACTCTGGCCTAATAGCTAAGGTCTTAGACTTGTACTATGGCCTACATGTTAAGGTCTTAACTCTTACTCTGGCCTAATAGCTAAGGTCTTAACTCTTACTCTGGCCTAATGGTTAAGGTCTTAACTCTTACTCTGGCCTAATAGCTAAGGTCGTAACTCTTACTCTGGCCTAATAGCTAAGGTCTTAGACTCGTACACTGGCCTAATGGTTAAGGTCTTAACTCTTACTCTGGCCTGATAAGCAAGGTCTTAACTCTTACTCTGGCCTCCTGGTTAAGGTCTTAACTCTTACTCTGGCCTAATGGGCAAGGTCTTAGACTCTTACTCTGGCCTAATGGTTAAGGTCTTAACTTTTACTCTGGCCTACTGGTTAAGGTCTTAACTCTTACTCTGGCCTAATAGGTAAGGTCTTAGACTCTTACTCTGGCCTAGTGGTTAAGGTCTTAACTTTTACTCTGGCCTACTGGTTAAGGTCTTAACTCTTACTCAGGCCCAATAGCTAAGGTCTTAGACTCGTACTCTGGCCCACTGGTTAAGGTCTTAACTCTTACTCTGGCCTACTGGTTAAGGTCTTAACTCTTACTCTGGCCTAATAGCTAAGGTATTAGACTCGTACTCTGGCCTAATGGTTAAGGTCTTAACTCTTACTCTGGCCTAATAGCTAAGGTCTTGACTCTTACTCTGGCCTAATAGCTAAGGTCTTAGTCTCGTACAATGGCCTAATGGTTAAGGTCTTAACTCTTACTCTGGCCTAATAGCTAAGGTCTTAGACTCAGACTATGGCCTACAGGTTAAGGTCTTAACTCTTACTCTGGTCTACTGGTTAAGGTCTTAACTCTTACTCTGGCCTAATAGCTAAGGTCTTAGACTCGTACTCTGGCCTAATGGTTAAGGTCTTAACTCTTACTCTGGCATACTGGTTAAGGTCTTAACTCTTACTCTGGCCTAATAGCTAAGGTATTAGACTCGTACTCTGGCCTAATGGTTAAGGTCTTAACTCTTACTCTGGCCTAATAGCTAAGGTCTTGACTCTTACTCTGGCCTAATAGCTAAGGTCTTAGTCTTGTACAATGGCCTAATGGTTAAGGTCTTAACTCTTACTCTGGCCTAATAGCTAAGGTCTTAGACTCAGACTATGGCCTACAGGTTAAGGTCTTAACTCTTACTCTGGCCTACTGGTTAAGGTCTGAACTCTGACTCTGGCCTAATAGCTAAGGTCTTAGACTCGTACTCTGGCCTAATGGTTAAGGTCTTAACTCTTACTCTGGCATACTGGTTAAGGTCTTAACTCTTACTCTGGTCTAATAGCTAAGGACTTAGACTCGTACTATGGCCTACAGGTTAAGGTCTTAACTCGTACTCTGGCCTAATAGCTAAGGTCTTAACTCGTACTCTGGCCTAATAGCTAAGGTCTTAACTCTTACTCTGGCCTAATAGCTAAGGTCTTAACTCTTACTTTGGCCTAATAGCTAAGGTCTTATACTCGTACTCTGGACTAATAGCTAAGGTATTAGACTCGTACTCTGGCCTAATGGTTAAAGTCTTAACTCTTACTCTGGCCTAATAGCTAAGGTCTTAGACTCGTACTCTGGCCTAATGATTAAGGTCTTAACTCTTACTCTGGCCTAATAGCTAAGGTCTTAACTCTTACTCTGGCCTAATGGTTAAGGTCTTAACTCTTACTCTGGTCTAATAGCTAAGGTCGTAACTCTTACTCTGGCCTAATAGCTAAGGTCTTAGACTCGTACACTGGCCTAATGGTTAAGGTCTTAACTCTTACTCTGGCCTGATAAGCAAGGTCTTAACTCTTACTCTGGCCTACTGGTTAAGGTCTTAACTCTTACTCTGGCCTAATGGGCAAGGTCTTAGACTCTTACTCTGGCCTAATGGTTAAGGTCTTAACTTTTACTCTGGCCTACTGGTTAAGGTCTTAACTCTTACTCTGGCCTAATAGGTAAGGTCTTAGACTCTTACTCTGGCCTAGTGGTTAAGGTCTTAACTTTTACTCTGGCCTACTGGTTAAGGTCTTAACTCTTACTCAGGCCCAATAGCTAAGGTCTTAGACTCGTATCCTGGCCCACTGGTTAAGGTCTTAACTCTGACTCTGGCCTACTGGTTAAGGTCTTAACTCTTACTCTGGCCTAATAGCTAAGGTATTAGACTCGTACTCTGGCCTAATGGTTAAGGTCTTAACTCTTACTCTGGCCTAATAGCTAAGGTCTTAAACTCGTCTCATACACTGGCCTAATGGATAAGGTCTTAACTCTTACTCTGGCCTAATAGCCAAGGTCTTAACTCTTACTCTGGCCTACTGGTTAAGGTCTTAGACTCTTACTCTGGCCTAATGGTTAAGGTCTTAACTTTTACTCTGGCCTACTGGTTAAGGTCTTAACTCTTACTCTGGCCTAATAGCTAAGGTCTTAACTCTTACTCTGGCCTAATAGCTAAGGCCTTAGACTCGTACCATGGCCTAATGGTTAAGGTCTTAACTCTTACTCTGGCCTAATAGCTAAGGTCTTAACTCTTACTCTGGCCTAATAGCTAAGGCCTTAGACTCGTACCATGGCCTAATGGTTAAGGTCTTAACTCTTACTCTGGCCTACTGGTTAAGGTCTTAACTCTCACTCTGGCCTACTGGTTAAGGTCTTAACTCTTACTCTGGCCTAATAGCTACGGTCTTAGACTCGTACTCTGGCCTAATAGCTAAAATCTTAACTCTTACTCTGGCCTAATAGCTAAGGTCTTAGACTTGTACTATGGCCTACATGTTAAGGTCTTAACTCTTACTCTGGCCTAATAGCTAAGGTCTTAACACTTACTCTGGCCTAATGGTTAAGGTCTTAACTCTTACTCTGGCCTAATAGCTAAGGTCGTAACTCTTACTCTGGCCTAATAGCTAAGGTCTTAGACTCGTACACTGGCCTAATGGTTAAGGTCTTAACTCTTACTCTGGCCTGATAAGCAAGGTCCTAACTCTTACTCTGGCCTACTGGTTAAGGTCTTAACTCTTACTCTGGCCTAATGGGCAAGGTCTTAGACTCTTACTCTGGCCTAATGGTTAAGGTCTTAACTTTTACTCTGGCCTACTGGTTAAGGTCTTAACTCTTACTCTGGCCTAATAGGTAAGGTCTTAGACTCTTACTCTGGCCTAGTGGTTAAGGTCTTAACTTTTAATCTGGCCTACTGGTTAAGGTCTTAACTCTTACTCAGGCCCAATAGCTAAGGTCTTAGACTCGTACTCTGGCCCACTGGTTAAGGTCTTAACTCTTACTCTGGCCTACTGGTTAAGGTCTTAACTCTTACTCTGGCCTAATATCTAAGGTATTAGACTCGTACTCTGGCCTAATGGTTAAGGTCTTAACTCTTACTCTGGCCTAATAGCTAAGGTCTTGACTCTTACTCTGGCCTAATAGCTAAGGTCTTAGTCTCGTACTCTGGCCTAATGGTTAAGGTCTTAACTTTTACTCTGGCCTACTGGTTAAGGTCTTAACTCTTACTCTGGCCTAATAGCTAAGGTCTTAACTCTTACTCTGGCCTAATAGCTAAGGCCTTAGACTCGTACCATGGCCTAATGGTTAAGGTCTTAACTCTTACTCTGGCCTAATGGTTAAGGTCTTAACTCTTACTCTGGCCTAATAGCTAAGGTCTTAACTCTTACTCTGGCCTAATAGCTAAGGCCTTAGTCTCGTACCATGGCCTAATGGTTAAGGTCTTAACTCTTACTCTGGCCTACTGGTTAAGGTCTTAACTCTTACTCTGGCCTACTGGTTAAGGTCTTAACTCTTACTCTGGCCTAATAGCTACGGTCTTAGACTCGTACTTTGGCCTAATAGCTAAAATCTTAACTCTTACTCTGGCCTAATAGCTAAGGTCTTAGACTTGTACTATGGCCTACATGTTAAGGTCTTAACTCTTACTCTGGCCTAATAGCTAAGGTCTTAACTCTTACTCTGGCCTAATGGTTAAGGTCTTAACTCTTACTCTGGCCTAATAGCTAAGGTCGTAACTCTTACTCTGGCCTAATAGCTAAGGTCTTAGACTCGTACACTGGCCTAATGGTTAAGGTCTTAACTCTTACTCTGGCCTGATAAGCAAGGTCTTAACTCTTACTCTGGCCTCCTGGTTAAGGTCTTAACTCTTACTCTGGCCTAATGGGCAAGGTCTTAGACTCTTACTCTGGCCTAATGGTTAAGGTCTTAACTTTTACTCTGGCCTACTGGTTAAGGTCTTAACTCTTACTCTGGCCTAATAGGTAAGGTCTTAGACTCTTACTCTGGCCTAGTGGTTAAGGTCTTAACTTTTACTCTGGCCTACTGGTTAAGGTCTTAACTCTTACTCAGGCCCAATAGCTAAGGTCTTAGACTCGTACTCTGGCCCACTGGTTAAGGTCTTAACTCTTACTCTGGCCTACTGGTTAAGGTCTTAACTCTTACTCTGGCCTAATAGCTAAGGTATTAGACTCGTACTCTGGCCTAATGGTTAAGGTCTTAACTCTTACTCTGGCCTAATAGCTAAGGTCTTGACTCTTACTCTGGCCTAATAGCTAAGGTCTTAGTCTCGTACAATGGCCTAATGGTTAAGGTCTTAACTCTTACTCTGGCCTAATAGCTAAGGTCTTAGACTCAGACTATGGCCTACAGGTTAAGGTCTTAACTCTTACTCTAGTCTACTGGTTAAGGTCTTAACTCTTACTCTGGCCTAATAGCTAAGGTCTTAGACTCGTACTCTGGCCTAATGGTTAAGGTCTTAACTCTTACTCTGGCATACTGGTTAAGGTCTTAACTCTTACTCTGGTCTAATAGCTAAGGACTTAGACTCATACTATGGCCTACAGGTTAAGGTCTTAACTCGTACTCTGGCCTAATAGCTAAGGTCTTAAGTCGTACTCTGGCCTAATAGCTAAGGTCTTAACTCTTACTCTGGCCTAATAGCTAAGGTCTTAACTCTTACTCTGGCCTAATAGCTAAGGTCTTAGACTCGTACTCTGGACTAATAGCTAAGGTATTAGACTCGTACTCTGGCCTAATGGTTAAAGTCTTACCTCTTACTCTGGCCTAATAGCTAAGGTCTTAGACTCGTACTCTGGCCTAATGATTAAGGTCTTAACTCTTACTCTGGCCTAATAGCTAAGGTCTTAGACTCGTAATCTGGCCTACTGGTTAAGGTCTTAACTCTTACTCTGGCCTACTGGTTAGGGTCTTAACTCTTACTCTGGCCTAATAGCTAAGGTCTTAGACTCGTACTATGGCCTACATGTTAAGGTCTTAACTCTTACTCTGGCCTAATAGCTAAGGTCTTAGACTCGTACTATGGCCTACAGGTTAAGGTCTTAACTCTTACTCTGGCCCAATAGCTAAGGTCTTAACTCTTAATCTGGCCTAATAGCTAAGGTCTTAGACTCGTACTCTGGCCTACTGGTTAAGGTCTTAACTCTTACTCTGGCCTAATAGCTAAGGTCTTAGACTCGTACTCTGGCCTACTGGTTAAGGTCTTAACTCTTACTCTGGCCTAATAGCTAAGGTCTTAGACTCATATTCTGGCCTACTGGTTAAGGTCTTAACTCTTACTCTGGCCTAATAGCTAAGGTCTTAGACTTGTATTCTGGCCTACTGGTTAAGGTCTTAACTCTTACTCTGGCCTACTGGTTAAGGTCTTAACTCTTACTCTGGCCTAATGGTTAAGGTCTTAACTCTTACTCTGGCCTAATAGCTAAGGTCTTAACTCTTACTCTGGCCTAATAGCTGAGGCCTTAGACTCGTACTCTGGCCTAATGGTTAAGGTCTTAACCCTTACTCTGGCCTAATAGCTAAGGTCTTAGACTCGTACTCTGGCCTAATAGTTAAGGTCTTAACTCTTACTATGGCCTACTGGTTAAGGTCTTAACTCTTACTCTGGCCTAATAGCTAAGGTCTTAGACTCGTACTCTGGCCACTGGTTAAGGTCTTAACTCTTACTCTGGCCTAATAGCTAAGGTCTTAGACTCTTACTCTGGCCTAATGGTTAAGGTCTTAACTCTTACTCTGGCCTAATAGCTAAGGTCTTAGACTCGTACTCTGGCCTAATGGTTAAGATCTTAACTCTTACTCTGGCCTAATAGCTAAGGTCTTGACTCTTACTCTGGCCTAATAGCTAAGGTCTTAGTCTCGTACTCTGGCCTAATGTTTAAGGTCTTAACTCTTACTCTGGCCTAATAGCTAAGGTCTTAGACTCGTACTCTGGCCTAATGGTTAAGGTCTTAACTCTTACTCTGGCCTAATAGCTAAGGTCTTAGACTCGTACTATGGCCTACAGGTTAAGGTCTTAACTCTTACTCTGGCCTACTGGTTAAGGTCTTAACTCTTACTCTGGCCTGATAGCTAAGGTCTTAGACTCGTACTCTGGCCTAATGGTTACGGTCTTAACTCTTACTCTGGCATACTGGTTAAGGTCTTAACTCTTACTCTGGCCTAATAGCTAAGGTCTTAGACTTGTACTATGGCCTACAGGTTAAGGTCTTAACTCGTACTCTGGCCTAATAGCTAAGGTCTTAACTCGTACTCTGGCCTAATAGCTAGGGTCTTAACTCTTACTCTGGCCTAATAGCTAAGGTCTTAACTCGTACTCTGGCCTAATAGCTAAGGTCTTAACTCGTACTCTGGCCTAATAGCTAAGGTCTTAACTCGTACTCTGGCCTAATAGCTAGGGTCTTAACTCTTACTCTGGCCTAATAGCTAAGGTCTTAACTCTAACTCTGGCCTAATAGCTAAGGTATTAGACTCGTACTCTGGCCTAATGGTTAAGGTCTTAACTCTTACTCTGGCCTAATAGCTAAGGTCTTAGACTCATACTCTGGCCTAATGATTAAGGTCTTAACTCTTACTCTGGCCTAATAGCTAAGGTCTTAGACTCGTACTCTGGCCTAATAGCTAAGGTCTTAGACTCGTAATCTGGCCTACTGGTTAAGGTCTTAACTCTTACTCTGGCCTAATAGCTAAGGTCTTTGACTCGTACTATGGCCTACATGTTAAGGTCTTAACTCTTACTCTGGCCTAATAGCTAAGGTCTTAGACTCGTACTATGGCCTACAGGTTAAGGTCTTAACTCTTACTCTGGCCCAATAGCTAAGGTCTTAACTCTTACTCTGGCCTAATAGCTAAGGTCTTAGACTCGTATTCTGGCCTACTGGTTAAGGTCTTAACTCTTACTCTGGCTTAATAGCTAAGGTCTTAACTCTTACTCTGGCCTACTGGTTAAGGTCTTAACTCTTACTCTGGCCTAATGGTTAAGGTCTTAACTCTTACTCTGGCCTAAAAGCTAAGGTCTTAACTCTTATTCTGGCCTAATAGCTAAGGTCTTAGACTCGTACTCTGGCCTAATGGTTAAGGTCTTAACTCTTACTCTGGCCTAATAGCTAAGGTCTTAGACTCATACTCTGGCCTAATGGTTAAGGTCTTAACTCTTACTCTGGCCTACTGGTTAAGGTCTTAACTCTTACTCTGGCATAATAGCTAAGGTCTTAGACTCATACTCTGGCCTAATGGTTAAGGTCTTAACTCTTACTCTGGCCTACTTAAGTGCTTAACTCTTACCTTGGCCTTATAGCTAAGGTCTTAGACTCGTACTATGGCCTACTGGTTAAGGTCTTAACTCTTACTCTGGCCTACTGGTTAAGGTCTGAACTCTTACTCTGGCCTACTGGTTAAGATCTTAACTCTTACTCTGGCCTACAGGTTAAGGTCTTAACTCTTACTCTGGCCTACTGGTTAAGGTCTTAACTCTTACTCTTGCCTAATAGCTTAGGTTGTAACTCTTACTCTTGCATAATAGCTAAGGTCTTAACTCTTACTCTGGCCTAATAGCTAAGGTCTTAGACTCGTACTCTGGCCTAATGGTTAAGGTCTTAACTCTTACTCTGGCCTACTGGTTAAGGTCTTAACTCTTACTCTGGCCTAATAGCTAAGGTCTTAGACTCGTACTCTGGCCTAATGGTTAAGGTCTTAACTCTTACTCTGGCCTAATAGGTATGGTCTTAGACTCGTACTCTGGCCTAATGGTTAAGGTCTTAACTCTTACTCTGGCCTAATAGCTAAGGTCTTAACTCTTACTCTGGCCTAATAGCTAAGGTCTTAGACTTGTACTATGGCCTAATAGCCAAGGTCTTAGACTCGTACTCTGGCCTAATGGTTAAGGTCTTAACTCTTACTCTGGCCTACTGGTTAAAGTCTTAACTCTTACTCTGGCCTAATAGCTAAGGTCTTAGACTCGTACTCTGGCCTACAGGTTAAGGTCTTAACTCTTACTCTGGCCTAATAGCTAAGGTCTTAACTCTTACTCTGGCATAATGGTTAAGGTCTTAACTCTTACTCTGGCCTAATAGCTAAGGTCTTAGACTCGTACTCTGGCCTAATGGTTAAGGTCTTAACTCTTACTCTGGCCTAATAGGTATGGTCTTAGACTCGTACTCTGGCCTAATGGTTAAGGTCTTAACTCTTACTCTGGCCTAATAGCTAAGGTCTTAACTCTTACTCTGGCTTAATAGCTAAGGTCTTAGACTTGTACTATGGCCTAATAGCCAAGGTCTTAGACTCGTACTCTGGCCTAATGGTTAAGGTCTTAACTCTTACTCTGGCCTACTGGTTAAGGTCTTAACTCTTACTCTGGCCTAATAGCTAAGGTCTTAGACTCGTACTCTGGCCTACAGGTTAAGGTCTTAACTCTTACTCTGGCCTAATAGCTAAGGTCTTAACTCTTACTCTGGCATAATGGTTAAGGTCTTAACTCTTACTCTGGCCTAATAGTTAAGGTCTTAACTCTTACTCTGGCCTAATAGCTAAGGTCTTAGACTCGTACACTGGCCTACTGGTTAAGGTCTTAACACTTACTCTGACCTAATAGCTAAGGTCTTAGACTCGTACTCTGGCCTAATGGTTAAGGTCTTAACTCTTACTCTGGCCTACTGGTTAAGGTCTTAACTCTTACTCTGGCCTAATAGCTAAGGTCTTAACTCTTACTCTGGCCTAATAGCTAAGGTCTTAGACTCGTACTCTGGCCTAATAGCTAAGGTCTTAACTCTTACTCTGGCCTAATAGCTAAGGTCTTAGACTCGTACTCTGGCCTAATGGTTAAGATCTTAACTCTTACTCTGGCATACTGGTTAAGGTCTTAACTCTTACTCTGGTCTAATAGCTAAGGACTTAGACTCGTACTATGGCCTACAGGTTAAGGTCTTAACTCGTACTCTGGCCTAATAGCTAAGGTCTTAAGTCGTACTCTGGCCTAATAGCTAAGGTCTTAACTCTTACTCTGGCCTAATAGCTAAGGTCTTAACTCTTACTCTGGCCTAATAGCTAAGGTCTTAGACTCGTACTCTGGACTAATAGCTAAGGTATTAGACTCGTACTCTGGCCTAATGGTTAAAGTCTTACCTCTTACTCTGGCCTAATAGCTAAGGTCTTAGACTCGTACTCTGGCCTAATGATTAAGGTCTTAACTCTTACTCTGGCCTAATAGCTAAGGTCTTAGACTCGTACTCTGGCCTAATAGCTAAGGTCTTAGACTCGTAATCTGGCCTACTGGTTAAGGTCTTAACTCTTACTCTGGCCTACTGGTTAGGGTCTTAACTCTTACTCTGGCCTAATAGCTAAGGTCTTAGACTCGTACTATGGCCTACATGTTAAGGTCTTAACTCTTACTCTGGCCTAATAGCTAAGGTCTTAGACTCGTACTATGGCCTACAGGTTAAGGTCTTAACTCTTACTCTGGCCCAATAGCTAAGGTCTTAACTCTTAATCTGGCCTAATAGCTAAGGTCTTAGACTCGTACTCTGGCCTACTGGTTAAGGTCTTAACTCTTACTCTGGCCTAATAGCTAAGGTCTTAGACTCGTACTCTGGCCTACTGGTTAAGGTCTTAACTCTTACTCTGGCCTAATAGCTAAGGTCTTAGACTCATATTCTGGCCTACTGGTTAAGGTCTTAACTCTTACTCTGGCCTAATAGCTAAGGTCTTAGACTTGTATTCTGGCCTACTGGTTAAGGTCTTAACTCTTACTCTGGCCTACTGGTTAAGGTCTTAACTCTTACTCTGGCCTAATGGTTAAGGTCTTAACTCTTACTCTGGCCTAATAGCTAAGGTCTTAACTCTTACTCTGGCCTAATAGCTGAGGCCTTAGACTCGTACTCTGGCCTAATGGTTAAGGTCTTAACCCTTACTCTGGCCTAATAGCTAAGGTCTTAGACTCGTACTCTGGCCTAATAGTTAAGGTCTTAACTCTTACTATGGCCTACTGGTTAAGGTCTTAACTCTTACTCTGGCCTAATAGCTAAGGTCTTAGACTCGTACTCTGGCCACTGGTTAAGGTCTTAACTCTTACTCTGGCCTAATAGCTAAGGTCTTAGACTCTTACTCTGGCCTAATGGTTAAGGTCTTAACTCTTACTCTGGCCTAATAGCTAAGGTCTTAGACTCGTACTCTGGCCTAATGGTTAAGATCTTAACTCTTACTCTGGCCTAATAGCTAAGGTCTTGACTCTTACTCTGGCCTAATAGCTAAGGTCTTAGTCTCGTACTCTGGCCTAATGTTTAAGGTCTTAACTCTTACTCTGGCCTAATAGCTAAGGTCTTAGACTCGTACTCTGGCCTAATGGTTAAGGTCTTAACTCTTACTCTGGCCTAATAGCTAAGGTCTTAGACTCGTACTATGGCCTACAGGTTAAGGTCTTAACTCTTACTCTGGCCTACTGGTTAAGGTCTTAACTCTTACTCTGGCCTGATAGCTAAGGTCTTAGACTCGTACTCTGGCCTAATGGTTACGGTCTTAACTCTTACTCTGGCATACTGGTTAAGGTCTTAACTCTTACTCTGGCCTAATAGCTAAGGTCTTAAACTTGTACTATGGCCTACAGGTTAAGGTCTTAACTCGTACTCTGGCCTAATAGCTAAGGTCTTAACTCATACTCTGGCCTAATAGCTAGGGTCTTAACTCTTACTCTGGCCTAATAGCTAAGGTCTTAACTCGTACTCTGGCCTAATAGCTAAGGTCTTAACTCGTACTCTGGCCTAATAGCTAGGGTCTTAACTCTTACTCTGGCCTAATAGCTAAGGTCTTAACTCTAACTCTGGCCTAATAGCTAAGGTATTAGACTCGTACTCTGGCCTAATGGTTAAGGTCTTAACTCTTACTCTGGCCTAATAGCTAAGGTCTTAGACTCATACTCTGGCCTAATGATTAAGGTCTTAACTCTTACTCTGGCCTAATAGCTAAGGTCTTAGACTCATACTCTGGCCTAATAGCTAAGGTCTTAGACTCGTAATCTGGCCTACTGGTTAAGGTCTTAACTCTTACTCTGGCCTAATAGCTAAGGTCTTTGACTCGTACTATGGCCTACATGTTAAGGTCTTAACTCTTACTCTGGCCTAATAGCTAAGGTCTTAGACTCGTACTATGGCCTACAGGTTAAGGTCTTAACTCTTACTCTGGCCCAATAGCTAAGGTCTTAACTCTTACTCTGGCCTAATAGCTAAGGTCTTAGACTCGTATTCTGGCCTACTGGTTAAGGTCTTAACTCTTACTCTGGCTTAATAGCTAAGGTCTTAACTCTTACTCTGGCCTACTGGTTAAGGTCTTAACTCTTACTCTGGCCTAATGGTTAAGGTCTTAACTCTTACTCTGGCCTAAAAGTTAAGGTCTTAACTCTTATTCTGGCCTAATAGCTAAGGTCTTAGACTCGTACTCTGGCCTAATGGTTAAGGTCTTAACTCTTACTCTGGCCTAATAGCTAAGGTCTTAGACTCATACTCTGGCCTAATGGTTAAGGTCTTAACTCTTACTCTGGCCTACTGGTTAAGGTCTTAACTCTTACTCTGGCATAATAGCTAAGGTCTTAGACTCATACTCTGGCCTAATGGTTAAGGTCTTAACTCTTACTCTGGCCTACTTAAGTGCTTAACTCTTACCTTGGCCTTATAGCTAAGGTCTTAGACTCGTACTATGGCCTACTGGTTAAGGTCTTAACTCTTACTCTGGCCTACTGGTTAAGGTCTGAACTCTTACTCTGGCCTACTGGTTAAGGTCTTAACTCTTACTCTGGCCTACAGGTTAAGGTCTTAACTCTTACTCTGGCCTACTGGTTAAGGTCTTAACTCTTACTCTTGCCTAATAGCTTAGGTTGTAACTCTTACTCTTGCATAATAGCTAAGGTCTTAACTCTTACTCTGGCCTAATAGCTAAGGTCTTAGACTCGTACTCTGGCCTAATGGTTAAGGTCTTAACTCTTACTCTGGCCTACTGGTTAAGGTCTTAACTCTTACTCTGGCCTAATAGCTAAGGTCTTAGACTCGTACTCTGGCCTAATGGTTAAGGTCTTAACTCTTACTCTGGCCTAATAGGTATGGTCTTAGACTCGTACTCTGGCCTAATGGTTAAGGTCTTAACTCTTACTCTGGCCTAATAGCTAAGGTCTTAACTCTTACTCTGGCCTAATAGCTAAGGTCTTAGACTTGTACTATGGCCTAATAGCCAAGGTCTTAGACTCGTACTCTGGCCTAATGGTTAAGGTCTTAACTCTTACTCTGGCCTACTGGTTAAGGTCTTAACTCTTACTCTGGCCTAATAGCTAAGGTCTTAGACTCGTACTCTGGCCTACAGGTTAAGGTCTTAACTCTTACTCTGGCCTAATAGCTAAGGTCTTAACTCTTACTCTGGCATAATGGTTAAGGTCTTAACTCTTACTCTGGCCTAATAGCTAAGGTCTTAGACTCGTACTCTGGCCTAATGGTTAAGGTCTTAACTCTTACTCTGGCCTAATAGGTATGGTCTTAGACTCGTACTCTGGCCTAATGGTTAAGGTCTTAACTCTTACTCTGGCCTAATAGCTAAGGTCTTAACTCTTACTCTGGCCTAATAGCTAAGGTCTTAGACTTGTACTATGGCCTAATAGCCAAGGTCTTAGACTCGTACTCTGGCCTAATGGTTAAGGTCTTAACTCTTACTCTGGCCTACTGGTTAAGGTCTTAACTCTTACTCTGGCCTAATAGCTAAGGTCTTAGACTCGTACTCTGGCCTACAGGTTAAGGTCTTAACTCTTACTCTGGCCTAATAGCTAAGGTCTTAACTCTTACTCTGGCATAATGGTTAAGGTCTTAACTCTTACTCTGGCCTAATAGTTAAGGTCTTAACTCTTACTCTGGCCTAATAGCTAAGGTCTTAGACTCGTACACTGGCCTACTGGTTAAGGTCTTAACACTTACTCTGACCTAATAGCTAAGGTCTTAGACTCGTACTCTGGCCTAATGGTTAAGGTCTTAACTCTTACTCTGGCCTACTGGTTAAGGTCTTAACTCTTACTCTGGCCTAATAGCTAAGGTCTTAACTCTTACTCTGGCCTAATAGCTAAGGTCTTAGACTCGTACTCTGGCCTAATAGCTAAGGTCTTAACTCTTACTCTGGCCTAATAGCTAAGGTCTTAGACTCGTACTCTGGCCTAATGGTTAAGATCTTAACTCTTACTCTGGCATACTGGTTAAGGTCTTAACTCTTACTCTGGTCTAATAGCTAAGGACTTAGACTCGTACTATGGCCTACAGGTTAAGGTCTTAACTCGTACTCTGGCCTAATAGCTAAGGTCTTAAGTCGTACTCTGGCCTAATAGCTAAGGTCTTAACTCTTACTCTGGCCTAATAGCTAAGGTCTTAACTCTTACTCTGGCCTAATAGCTAAGGTCTTAGACTCGTACTCTGGACTAATAGCTAAGGTATTAGACTCGTACTCTGGCCTAATGGTTAAAGTCTTACCTCTTACTCTGGCCTAATAGCTAAGGTCTTAGACTCGTACTCTGGCCTAATGATTAAGGTCTTAACTCTTACTCTGGCCTAATAGCTAAGGTCTTAGACTCGTACTCTGGCCTAATAGCTAAGGTCTTAGACTCGTAATCTGGCCTACTGGTTAAGGTCTTAACTCTTACTCTGGCCTACTGGTTAGGGTCTTAACTCTTACTCTGGCCTAATAGCTAAGGTCTTAGACTCGTACTATGGCCTACATGTTAAGGTCTTAACTCTTACTCTGGCCTAATAGCTAAGGTCTTAGACTCGTACTATGGCCTACAGGTTAAGGTCTTAACTCTTACTCTGGCCCAATAGCTAAGGTCTTAACTCTTAATCTGGCCTAATAGCTAAGGTCTTAGACTCGTACTCTGGCCTACTGGTTAAGGTCTTAACTCTTACTCTGGCCTAATAGCTAAGGTCTTAGACTCGTACTCTGGCCTACTGGTTAAGGTCTTAACTCTTACTCTGGCCTAATAGCTAAGGTCTTAGACTCATATTCTGGCCTACTGGTTAAGGTCTTAACTCTTACTCTGGCCTAATAGCTAAGGTCTTAGACTTGTATTCTGGCCTACTGGTTAAGGTCTTAACTCTTACTCTGGCCTACTGGTTAAGGTCTTAACTCTTACTCTGGCCTAATGGTTAAGGTCTTAACTCTTACTCTGGCCTAATAGCTAAGGTCTTAACTCTTACTCTGGCCTAATAGCTAAGGTCTTAGACTCGTACTCTGGCCACTGGTTAAGGTCTTAACTCTTACTCTGGCCTAATAGCTAAGGTCTTAGACTCTTACTCTGGCCTAATGGTTAAGGTCTTAACTCTTACTCTGGCCTAATAGCTAAGGTCTTAGACTCGTACTCTGGCCTAATGGTTAAGATCTTAACTCTTACTCTGGCCTAATAGCTAAGGTCTTGACTCTTACTCTGGCCTAATAGCTAAGGTCTTAGTCTCGTACTCTGGCCTAATGTTTAAGGTCTTAACTCTTACTCTGGCCTAATAGCTAAGGTCTTAGACTCGTACTCTGGCCTAATGGTTAAGGTCTTAACTCTTACTCTGGCCTAATAGCTAAGGTCTTAGACTCGTACTATGGCCTACAGGTTAAGGTCTTAACTCTTACTCTGGCCTACTGGTTAAGGTCTTAATTCTTACTCTGGCCTGATAGCTAAGGTCTTAGACTCGTACTCTGGCCTAATGGTTACGGTCTTAACTCTTACTCTGGCATACTGGTTAAGGTCTTAACTCTTACTCTGGCCTAATAGCTAAGGTCTTAGACTTGTACTATGGCCTACAGGTTAAGGTCTTAACTCGTACTCTGGCCTAATAGCTAAGGTCTTAACTCGTACTCTGGCCTAATAGCTAGGGTCTTAACTCTTACTCTGGCCTAATAGCTAAGGTCTTAACTCGTACTCTGGCCTAATAGCTAAGGTCTTAACTCGTACTCTGGCCTAATAGCTAAGGTCTTAACTCATACTCTGGCCTAATAGCTAGGGTCTTAACTCTTACTCTGGCCTAATAGCTAAGGTCTTAACTCTAACTCTGGCCTAATAGCTAAGGTATTAGACTCGTACTCTGGCCTAATGGTTAAGGTCTTAACTCTTACTCTGGCCTAATAGCTAAGGTCTTAGACTCATACTCTGGCCTAATGATTAAGGTCTTAACTCTTACTCTGGCCTAATAGCTAAGGTCTTAGACTCGTACTCTGGCCTAATAGCTAAGGTCTTAGACTCGTAATCTGGCCTACTGGTTAAGGTCTTAACTCTTACTCTGGCCTAATAGCTAAGGTCTTTGACTCGTACTATGGCCTACATGTTAAGGTCTTAACTCTTACTCTGGCCTAATAGCTAAGGTCTTAGACTCGTACTATGGCCTACAGGTTAAGGTCTTAACTCTTACTCTGGCCCAATAGCTAAGGTCTTAACTCTTACTCTGGCCTAATAGCTAAGGTCTTAGACTCGTATTCTGGCCTACTGGTTAAGGTCTTAACTCTTACTCTGGCTTAATAGCTAAGGTCTTAACTCTTACTCTGGCCTACTGGTTAAGGTCTTAACTCTTACTCTGGCCTAATGGTTAAGGTCTTAACTCTTACTCTGGCCTAAAAGCTAAGGTCTTAACTCTTATTCTGGCCTAATAGCTAAGGTCTTAGACTCGTACTCTGGCCTAATGGTTAAGGTCTTAACTCTTACTCTGGCCTAATAGCTAAGGTCTTAGACTCATACTCTGGCCTAATGGTTAAGGTCTTAACTCTTACTCTGGCCTACTGGTTAAGGTCTTAACTCTTACTCTGGCATAATAGCTAAGGTCTTAGACTCATACTCTGGCCTAATGGTTAAGGTCTTAACTCTTACTCTGGCCTACTTAAGTGCTTAACTCTTACCTTGGCCTTATAGCTAAGGTCTTAGACTCGTACTATGGCCTACTGGTTAAGGTCTTAACTCTTACTCTGGCCTACTGGTTAAGGTCTGAACTCTTACTCTGGCCTACTGGTTAAGATCTTAACTCTTACTCTGGCCTACAGGTTAAGGTCTTAACTCTTACTCTGGCCTACTGGTTAAGGTCTTAACTCTTAATCTTGCCTAATAGCTTAGGTTGTAACTCTTACTCTTGCATAATAGCTAAGGTCTTAACTCTTACTCTGGCCTAATAGCTAAGGTCTTAGACTCGTACTCTGGCCTAATGGTTAAGGTCTTAACTCTTACTCTGGCCTACTGGTTAAGGTCTTAACTCTTACTCTGGCCTAATAGCTAAGGTCTTAGACTCGTACTCTGGCCTAATGGTTAAGGTCTTAACTCTTACTCTGGCCTAATAGGTATGGTCTTAGACTCGTACTCTGGCCTAATGGTTAAGGTCTTAACTCTTACTCTGGCCTAATAGCTAAGGTCTTAACTCTTACTCTGGCCTAATAGCTAAGGTCTTAGACTTGTACTATGGCCTAATAGCCAAGGTCTTAGACTCGTACTCTGGCCTAATGGTTAAGGTCTTAACTCTTACTCTGGCCTACTGGTTAAGGTCTTAACTCTTACTCTGGCCTAATAGCTAAGGTCTTAGACTCGTACTCTGGCCTACAGGTTAAGGTCTTAACTCTTACTCTGGCCTAATAGCTAAGGTCTTAACTCTTACTCTGGCATAATGGTTAAGGTCTTAACTCTTACTCTGGCCTAATAGCTAAGGTCTTAGACTCGTACTCTGGCCTAATGGTTAAGGTCTTAACTCTTACTCTGGCCTAATAGGTATGGTCTTAGACTCGTACTCTGGCCTAATGGTTAAGGTCTTAACTCTTACTCTGGCCTAATAGCTAAGGTCTTAACTCTTACTCTGGCCTAATAGCTAAGGTCTTAGACTTGTACTATGGCCTAATAGCCAAGGTCTTAGACTCGTACTCTGGCCTAATGGTTAAGGTCTTAACTCTTACTCTGGCCTACTGGTTAAGGTCTTAACTCTTACTCTGGCCTAATAGCTAAGGTCTTAGACTCGTACTCTGGCCTACAGGTTAAGGTCTTAACTCTTACTCTGGCCTAATAGCTAAGGTCTTAACTCTTACTCTGGCATAATGGTTAAGGTCTTAACTCTTACTCTGGCCTAATAGTTAAGGTCTTAACTCTTACTCTGGCCTAATAGCTAAGGTCTTAGACTCGTACACTGGCCTACTGGTTAAGGTCTTAACACTTACTCTGACCTAATAGCTAAGGTCTTAGACTCGTACTCTGGCCTAATGGTTAAGGTCTTAACTCTTACTCTGGCCTACTGGTTAAGGTCTTAACTCTTACTCTGGCCTAATAGCTAAGGTCTTAACTCTTACTCTGGCCTAATAGCTAAGGTCTTAGACTCGTACTCTGGCCTAATAGCTAAGGTCTTAACTCTTACTCTGGCCTAATAGCTAAGGTCTTAGACTCGTACTCTGGCCTAATGGTTAAGATCTTAACTCTTACTCTGGCATACTGGTTAAGGTCTTAACTCTTACTCTGGTCTAATAGCTAAGGACTTAGACTCGTACTATGGCCTACAGGTTAAGGTCTTAACTCGTACTCTGGCCTAATAGCTAAGGTCTTAAGTCGTACTCTGGCCTAATAGCTAAGGTCTTAACTCTTACTCTGGCCTAATAGCTAAGGTCTTAACTCTTACTCTGGCCTAATAGCTAAGGTCTTAGACTCGTACTCTGGACTGATAGCTAAGGTATTAGACTCGTACTCTGGCCTAATGGTTAAAGTCTTACCTCTTACTCTGGCCTAATAGCTAAGGTCTTAGACTCGTACTCTGGCCTAATGATTAAGGTCTTAACTCTTACTCTGGCCTAATAGCTAAGGTCTTAGACTCGTACTCTGGCCTAATAGCTAAGGTCTTAGACTCGTAATCTGGCCTACTGGTTAAGGTCTTAACTCTTACTCTGGCCTACTGGTTAGGGTCTTAACTCTTACTCTGGCCTAATAGCTAAGGTCTTAGACTCGTACTATAGCCTACATGTTAAGGTCTTAACTCTTACTCTGGCCTAATAGCTAAGGTCTTAGACTCGTACTATGGCCTACAGGTTAAGGTCTTAACTCTTACTCTGGCCCAATAGCTAAGGTCTTAACTCTTAATCTGGCCTAATAGCTAAGGTCTTAGACTCGTACTCTGGCCTACTGGTTAAGGTCTTAACTCTTACTCTGGCCTAATAGCTAAGGTCTTAGACTCGTACTCTGGCCTACTGGTTAAGGTCTTAACTCTTACTCTGGCCTAATAGCTAAGGTCTTAGACTCATATTCTGGCCTACTGGTTAAGGTCTTAACTCTTACTCTGGCCTAATAGCTAAGGTCTTAGACTTGTATTCTGGCCTACTGGTTAAGGTCTTAACTCTTACTCTGGCCTACTGGTTAAGGTCTTAACTCTTACTCTGGCCTAATGGTTAAGGTCTTAACTCTTACTCTGGCCTAATAGCTAAGGTCTTAACTCTTACTCTGGCCTAATAGCTGAGGCCTTAGACTCGTACTCTGGCCTAATGGTTAAGGTCTTAACCCTTACTCTGGCCTAATAGCTAAGGTCTTAGACTCGTACTCTGGCCTAATAGTTAAGGTCTTAACTCTTACTATGGCCTACTGGTTAAGGTCTTAACTCTTACTCTGGCCTAATAGCTAAGGTCTTAGACTCGTACTCTGGCCACTGGTTAAGGTCTTAACTCTTACTCTGGCCTAATAGCTAAGGTCTTAGACTCTTACTCTGGCCTAATGGTTAAGGTCTTAACTCTTACTCTGGCCTAATAGCTAAGGTCTTAGACTCGTACTCTGGCCTAATGGTTAAGATCTTAACTCTTACTCTGGCCTAATAGCTAAGGTCTTGACTCTTACTCTGGCCTAATAGCTAAGGTCTTAGTCTCGTACTCTGGCCTAATGTTTAAGGTCTTAACTCTTACTCTGGCCTAATAGCAAAGGTCTTAGACTCGTACTCTGGCCTAATGGTTAAGGTCTTAACTCTTACTCTGGCCTATAGCTAAGGTCTTAGACTCGTACTATGGCCTACAGGTTAAGGTCTTAACTCTTACTCTGGCCTACTGGTTAAGGTCTTAACTCTTACTCTGGCCTGATAGCTAAGGTCTTAGACTCGTACTCTGGCCTAATGGTTACGGTCTTAACTCTTACTCTGGCATACTGGTTAAGGTCTTAACTCTTACTCTGGCCTAATAGCTAAGGTCTTAGACTTGTACTATGGCCTACAGGTTAAGGTCTTAACTCGTACTCTGGCCTAATAGCTAAGGTCTTAACTCGTACTCTGGCCTAATAGCTAGGGTCTTAACTCTTACTCTGGCCTAATAGCTAAGGTCTTAACTCGTACTCTGGCCTAATAGCTAAGGTCTTAACTCGTACTCTGGCCTAATAGCTAAGGTCTTAACTCGTACTCTGGCCTAATAGCTAGGGTCTTAACTCTTACTCTGGCCTAATAGCTAAGGTCTTAACTCTAACTCTGGCCTAATAGCTAAGGTATTAGACTCGTACTCTGGCCTAATGGTTAAGGTCTTAACTCTTACTCTGGCCTAATAGCTAAGGTCTTAGACTCATACTCTGGCCTAATGATTAAGGTCTTAACTCTTACTCTGGCCTAATAGCTAAGGTCTTAGACTCGTACTCTGGCCTAATAGCTAAGGTCTTAGACTCGTAATCTGGCCTACTGGTTAAGGTCTTAACTCTTACTCTGGCCTAATAGCTAAGGTCTTTGACTCGTACTATGGCCTACATGTTAAGGTCTTAACTCTTACTCTGGCCTAATAGCTAAGGTCTTAGACTCGTACTATGGCCTACAGGTTAAGGTCTTAACTCTTACTCTGGCCCAATAGCTAAGGTCTTAACTCTTACTCTGGCCTAATAGCTAAGGTCTTAGACTCGTATTCTGGCCTACTGGTTAAGGTCTTAACTCTTACTCTGGCTTAATAGCTAAGGTCTTAACTCTTACTCTGGCCTACTGGTTAAGGTCTTAACTCTTACTCTGGCCTAATGGTTAAGGTCTTAACTCTTACTCTGGCCTAAAAGCTAAGGTCTTAACTCTTATTCTGGCCTAATAGCTAAGGTCTTAGACTCGTACTCTGGCCTAATGGTTAAGGTCTTAACTCTTACTCTGGCCTAATAGCTAAGGTCTTAGACTCATACTCTGGCCTAATGGTTAAGGTCTTAACTCTTACTCTGGCCTACTGGTTAAGGTCTTAACTCTTACTCTGGCATAATAGCTAAGGTCTTAGACTCATACTCTGGCCTAATGGTTAAGGTCTTAACTCTTACTCTGGCCTACTTAAGTGCTTAACTCTTACCTTGGCCTTATAGCTAAGGTCTTAGACTCGTACTATGGCCTACTGGTTAAGGTCTTAACTCTTACTCTGGCCTACTGGTTAAGGTCTGAACTCTTACTCTGGCCTACTGGTTAAGGTCTTAACTCTTACTCTGGCCTACAGGTTAAGGTCTTAACTCTTACTCTGGCCTACTGGTTAAGGTCTTAACTCTTACTCTTGCCTAATAGCTTATGTTGTAACTCTTACTCTTGCATAATAGCTAAGGTCTTAACTCTTACTCTGGCCTAATAGCTAAGGTCTTAGACTCGTACTCTGGCCTAATGGTTAAGGTCTTAACTCTTACTCTGGCCTACTGATTAAAGGTCTTAACTCTTACTCTGGCCTAATAGCTAAGGTCTTAGACTCGTACTCTGGCCTAATGGTTAAGGTCTTAACTCTTACTCTGGCCTAATAGGTATGGTCTTAGACTCGTACTCTGGCCTAATGGTTAAGGTCTTAACTCTTACTCTGGCCTAATAGCTAAGGTCTTAACTCTTACTCTGGCCTAATAGCTAAGGTCTTAGACTTGTACTATGGCCTAATAGCCAAGGTCTTAGACTCGTACTCTGGCCTAATGGTTAAGGTCTTAACTCTTACTCTGGCCTACTGGTTAAGGTCTTAACTCTTACTCTGGCCTAATAGCTAAGGTCTTAGACTCGTACTCTGGCCTACAGGTTAAGGTCTTAACTCTTACTCTGGCCTAATAGCTAAGGTCTTAACTCTTACTCTGGCATAATGGTTAAGGTCTTAACTCTTACTCTGGCCTAATAGCTAAGGTCTTAGACTCGTACTCTGGCCTAATGGTTAAGGTCTTAACTCTTACTCTGGCCTAATAGGTATGGTCTTAGACTCGTACTCTGGCCTAATGGTTAAGGTCTTAACTCTTACTCTGGCCTAATAGCTAAGGTCTTAACTCTTACTCTGGCCTAATAGCTAAGGTCTTAGACTTGTACTATGGCCTAATAGCCAAGGTCTTAGACTCGTACTCTGGCCTAATGGTTAAGGTCTTAACTCTTACTCTGGCCTACTGGTTAAGGTCTTAACTCTTACTCTGGCCTAATAGCTAAGGTCTTAGACTCGTACTCTGGCCTACAGGTTAAGGTCTTAACTCTTACTCTGGCCTAATAGCTAAGGTCTTAACTCTTACTCTGGCATAATGGTTAAGGTCTTAACTCTTACTCTGGCCTAATAGTTAAGGTCTTAACTCTTACTCTGGCCTAATAGCTAAGGTCTTAGACTCGTACACTGGCCTACTGGTTAAGGTCTTAACACTTACTCTGACCTAATAGCTAAGGTCTTAGACTCTTACTCTGGCCTAATAGCTAAGGTCTTAACTCTTACTCTGGCCTAATAGTTAAGGTCTTAACTCTTACTCTTGCCTGACAGCTAAGGTCTTAGACTCGTACTCTGGCCTAATGGTTAAGGTCTTAAATCTTACTCTGGCCTAATAGCAAAGGTCTTAGACTCGTATTCTGGCCTACTGGTTAAGGTCTTAACTCTTACTCTGGCCTAATGGTTAAGGTCTTAACTCTTACTCTGGCATACTGGTTAAGGTCTTAACTCTTACTCTGGCCCAATAGCTAAGGTCTTAGACTCGTACTATGGCCTACAGGTTAAGGTCTTAACTCGTACTCTGGCCTAATAGCTAAGGTCTTAGACTCTTACTCTGGCCTAATGGTTAAGGTCTTAACTCTTACTCTGGCCTAATAGCTAAGGTTTTAGAGTCGTACTCTGGCCTAATGGTTAAGATCTTAACTCTTACTCTGGCCTAATAGCTAAGGTCTTAGACTCGTACTCGGGCCTAATGGTTAAGGTCTTAACTCTTACTCTCGCCTACTGGTTAAGGTCTTAACTCTTACTCTGGCCTACTGGTTAAGGTTTTAACTCTTACTCTGGCCTAATAGCTAAGGTCTTAGACTCTTACTCTGGCCTAATGATTAAGGTCTTAACTCTTACTCTGGCCTAATAGCTAAGGTCTTAACTCTTACTCTGGCCTAATAGCTAAGGCCTTAGACTCGTTTTAGGCCTAATGGTTAAGGTCTTAACTCTTACTCTGGCCTACTGGTTAAGGTTTTAACTCTTACTCTGGCCTACTGGTTAAGGTCTTAACTCTTACTCTGGCCTAATAGCTAAGGTTTTAGACTCGTACTCTGGCCTAATAGCTAAGGTCTTAACTCTTACTCTGGCCTAATAGCTAAGGTCTTAGACTCCTACTATGGCCTACAGGTTAAGGTCTTAACTCTTACTCTGGCCTAATAGCTAAGGTCTTAACTCTTACTCTGGCCTAATAGCTAAGGTCTTGACTCTTACTCTGGCCTAATAGCTAAGGTCTTAGTCTCGTACTCTGGCCTAATGGTTAAGGTCTTAACTCTTACTCTGGCCTAATAGCTAAGGTCTTAGACTCAGACTATGGCCTACAGGTTAAGGTCTTAACTCTTACTCTGGCCTACTGGTTAAGGTCTTAACTCTGACTCTGGCCTAATAGCTAAGGTCTTAGACTCGTACTCTGGCCTAATGGTTAAGGTCTTAACTCTTACTCTGGCATACTGGTTAAGGTCTTAACTCTTACTCTGGTCTAATAGCTAAGGACTTAGACTCGTACTATGGCCTACAGGTTAAGGTCTTAACTCGTACTCTGGCCTAATAGCTAAGGTCTTAACTCGTACTCTGGCCTAATAGCTAAGGTCTTAACTCTTACTCTGGCCTAATAGCTAAGGTCTTAACTCTTACTCTGGCCTAATAGCTAAGGTCTTAGACTCGTACTCTGGACTAATAGCTAAGGTATTAGACTCGTACTCTGGCCTAATGGTTAAAGTCTTAACTCTTACTCTGGCCTAATAGCTAAGGTCTTAGACTCGTACTCTGGCCTAATGATTAAGGTCTTAACTCTTACTCTGGCCTAATAGCTAAGGTCTTAACTCTTACTCTGGCCTAATGGTTAAGGTCTTAACTCTTACTCTGGTCTAATAGCTAAGGTCGTAACTCTTACTCTGGCCTAATAGCTAAGGTCTTAGACTCGTACACTGGCCTAATGGTTAAAGTCTTAACTCTTACTCTGGCCTGATAAGCAAGGTCTTAACTCTTACTCTGGCCTACTGGTTAAGGTCTTAACTCTTACTCTGGCCTAATGGGCAAGGTCTTAGACTCTTACTCTGGCCTAATGGTTAAGGTCTTAACTTTTACTCTGGCCTACTGGTTAAGGTCTTAACTCTTACTCTGGCCTAATAGGTAAGGTCTTAGACTCTTACTCTGGCCTAGTGGTTAAGGTCTTAACTTTTACTCTGGCCTACTGGTTAAGGTCTTAACTCTTACTCAGGCCCAATAGCTAAGGTCTTAGACTCGTATCCTGGCCCACTGGTTAAGGTCTTAACTCTTACTCTGGCCTACTGGTTAAGGTCTTAACTCTTACTCTGGCCTAATAGCTAAGGTATTAGACTCGTACTCTGGCCTAATGGTTAAGGTCTTAACTCTTACTCTGGCCTAATAGCTAAGGTCTTGACTCTTACTGTGGCCTAATAGCTAAGGTCTTAGTCTCGTACTCTGGCCTAATGGTTAAGGTCTTAACTCTTACTCTGGCCTAATAGCTAAGGTCTTAGACTCAGACTATGGCCTACAGGTTAAGGTCTTAACTCTTACTCTGGTCTACTGGTTAAGGTCTTAACTCTCACTCTGGCCTAATAGCTAAGGTCTTAGACTCGTACTCTGGCCTAATGGTTAAGGTCTTAACTCTTACTCTGGCATACTGGTTAAGGTCTTAACTCTTACTCTGGTCTAATAGCTAAGGACTTAGACTCGTACTATGGCCTACAGGTTAAGGTCTTAACTCGTACTCTGGCCTAATAGCTAAGGTCTTAAGTCGTACTCTGGCCTAATAGTTAAGGTCTTAACTCTTACTCTGGCCTAATAGCTAAGGTCTTAACTCTTACTCTGGCCTAATAGCTAAGGTCTTAGACTCGTACTCTGGACTAATAGCTAAGGTATTAGACTCGTACTCTGGCCTAATGGTTAAAGTCTTACCTCTTACTCTGGCCTAATAGCTAAGGTCTTAGACTCGTACTCTGGCCTAATGATTAAGGTCTTAACTCTTACTCTGGCCTAATAGCTAAGGTCTTAGACTCGTACTCTGGCCTAATAGCTAAGGTCTTAGACTCGTAATCTGGCCTACTGGTTAAGGTCTTAATTCTTACTCTGGCCTACTGGTTAGGGTCTTAACTCTTACTCTGGTCTAATAGCTAAGGTCTTAGACTCGTACTCTGGCCTAATGGTTAAGGTCTTAACTCTTACTCTGGCATACTGGTTAAGGTCTTAACTCTTTCTCTGGTCTAATAGCTAAGGACTTAGACTCGTACTATGGCCTACAGGTTAAGGTCTTAACTCGTACTCTGGCCCAATAGCTAAGGTCTTGACTCGTACTCTGGCCTAATAGCTAAGGTCTTAACTCTTACTCTGGCCTAATAGCTAAGGTCTTAACTCTTACTCTGGCCTAATAGCTAAGGTCTTAGACTCGTACTCTGGACTAATAGCTAAGGTATTAGACTCGTACTCTGGCCTAATGGTTAAAGTCTTAACTCTTACTCTGGCCTAATAGCTAAGGTCTTAGACTCGTACTCTGGCCTAATGATTAAGGTCTTAACTCTTACTCTGGCCTAATAGCTAAGGTCTTAACTCTTACTCTGGCCTAATGGTTAAGGTCTTAACTCTTACTCTGGTCTAATAGCTAAGGTCGTAACTAGGGGTGGGCGGAATTTGCGGAATTAACCTTCGCAAATTATCGCGAGAATGTTTAAAATTATCGCAAACAAGCAGAAATATCGCGAAGATGCGGAAGTTTTTTTCCGGCATGTTCGCGAGATTTTCTGCATGGTTGCGGGTCGCCAACTTACCCATGTGGTTGCTTGCGGGCGCGGCCATCTTGTTTTGAGTTGTTCTCGCGGTGCATGATCGCGAGAAGAAAGACGTGATCGCGCGACGCATGACGTCACTGCGGGCGCGAACTGTCGCGAGACAGCGCAAATGGCTAAAAACAATACAACATCTCATGGAGAACGCGACCGGATCAAGAAAACTTGTCGGCGAACGCAGGGATTCAGGTAAGGCGATCGCGCGCGCGCGAGAATGTATCATTTTACAGCGCGAGCAAGAAACAAATTATCGCCAAGCTGCGGAAACCGGAATTTTTGACATTTTCGCGCTCTCCGCGGAACGCAAAAATGTCAAATTATCGCAATTTCCACGAACGGAACGAAATTTTTGCCCAGGCCTAGTCGTAACTCTTACTCTGGCCTAATAGCTAAGGTCTTAGACTCGTACACTGGCCTAATGGTTAAGGTCTTAACTCTTACTCTGGCCTGATAAGCAAGGTCTTAACTCTTACTCTGGCCTACTGGTTAAGGTCTTAACTCTTACTCTGGCCTAATGGGCAAGGTCTTAGACTCTTACTCTGGCCTAATGGTTAAGGTCTTAACTTTTACTCTGGCCTACTGGTTAAGGTCTTAACTCTTACTCTGGCCTAATAGGTAAGGTCTTAGACTCTTACTCTGGCCTAGTGGTTAAGATCTTAACTTTTACTCTGGCCTACTGGTTAAGGTCTTAACTCTTACTCAGGCCCAATAGCTAAGGTCTTAGACTCGTATCCTGGCCCACTGGTTAAGGTCTTAACTCTTACTCTGGCCTACTGGTTAAGGTCTTAACTCTTACTCTGGCCTAATAGCTAAGGTATTAGACTCGTACTCTGGCCTAATGGTTAAGGTCTTAACTCTTACTCTGGCCTAATAGCTAAGGTCTTGACTCTTACTGTGGCCTAATAGCTAAGGTCTTAGTCTCGTACTCTGGCCTAATGGTTAAGGTCTTAACTCTTACTCTGGCCTAATAGCTAAGGTCTTAGACTCAGACTATGGCCTACAGGTTAAGGTCTTAACTCTTACTCTGGTCTACTGGTTAAGGTCTTAACTCTTACTCTGGCCTAATAGCTAAGGTCTTAGACTCGTACTCTGGCCTAATGGTTAAGGTCTTAACTCTTACTCTGGCATACTGGTTAAGGTCTTAACTCTTACTCTGGTCTAATAGCTAAGGACTTAGACTCGTACTATGGCCTACAGGTTAAGGTCTTAACTCGTACTCTGGCCTAATAGCTAAGGTCTTAAGTCGTACTCTGGCCTAATAGCTAAGGTCTTAACTCTTACTCTGGCCTAATAGCTAAGGTCTTAACTCTTACTCTGGCCTAATAGCTAAGGTCTTAGACTCGTACTCTGGACTAATAGCTAAGGTATTAGACTCGTACTCTGGCCTAATGGTTAAAGTCTTACCTCTTACTCTGGCCTAATAGCTAAGGTCTTAGACTCGTACTCTGGCCTAATGATTAAGGTCTTAACTCTTACTCTGGCCTAATAGCTAAGGTCTTAGACTCGTACTCTGGCCTAATAGCTAAGGTCTTAGACTCGTAATCTGGCCTACTGGTTAAGGTCTTAACTCTTACTCTGGCCTACTGGTTAGGGTCTTAACTCTTACTCTGGCCTAATAGCTAAGGTCTTAGACTCGTACTATGGCCTACATGTTAAGGTCTTAACTCTTACTCTGGCCTAATAGCTAAGGTCTTAGACTCGTACTATGGCCTACAGGTTAAGGTCTTAACTCTTACTCTGGCCCAATAGCTAAGGTCTTAACTCTTAATCTGGCCTAATAGCTAAGGTCTTAGACTCGTACTCTGGCCTAATGGTTAAGGTCTTAACTCTTACTCTGGCCTACTGGTTAAGGTCTTAACTCTTACTCTGGCCTAATAGCTAAGGTCTTAGACTTGTACTATGGCCTAATAGCCAAGGTCTTAGACTCGTACTCTGGCCTAATGGTTAAGGTCTTAACTCTTACTCTGGCCTACTGGTTAAGGTCTTAACTCTTACTCTGGCCTAATAGCTAAGGTCTTAACTCTTACTCTGGCCTAATAGCTAAGGTCTTAGACTCGTACTCTGGCCTAATAGCTAAGGTCTTAACTCTTACTCTGGCCTAATAGCTAAGGTCTTAGACTCGTACTCTGGCCTAATGGTTAAGATCTTAACTCTTACTCTGGCATACTGGTTAAGGTCTTAACTCTTACTCTGGTCTAATAGCTAAGGACTTAGACTCGTACTATGGCCTACAGGTTAAGGTCTTAACTCATACTCTGGCCTAATAGCTAAGGTCTTAAGTCGTACTCTGGCCTAATAGCTAAGGTCTTAACTCTTACTCTGGCCTAATAGCTAAGGTCTTAACTCTTACTCTGGCCTAATAGCTAAGGTCTTAGACTCGTACTCTGGACTAATAGCTAAGGTATTAGACTCGTACTCTGGCCTAATGGTTAAAGTCTTACCTCTTACTCTGGCCTAATAGCTAAGGTCTTAGACTCGTACTCTGGCCTAATGATTAAGGTCTTAACTCTTACTCTGGCCTAATAGCTAAGGTCTTAGACTCGTACTCTGGCCTAATAGCTAAGGTCTTAGACTCGTAATCTGGCCTACTGGTTAAGGTCTTAACTCTTACTCTGGCCTACTGGTTAGGGTCTTAACTCTTACTCTGGCCTAATAGCTAAGGTCTTAGACTCGTACTATGGCCTACATGTTAAGGTCTTAACTCTTACTCTGGCCTAATAGCTAAGGTCTTAGACTCGTACTATGGCCTACAGGTTAAGGTCTTAACTCTTACTCTGGCCCAATAGCTAAGGTCTTAACTCTTAATCTGGCCTAATAGCTAAGGTCTTAGACTCGTACTCTGGCCTACTGGTTAAGGTCTTAACTCTTACTCTGGCCTAATAGCTAAGGTCTTAGACTCGTACTCTGGCCTACTGGTTAAGGTCTTAACTCTTACTCTGGCCTAATAGCTAAGGTCTTAGACTCGTATTCTGGCCTACTGGTTAAGGTCTTAACTCTTACTCTGGCCTAATAGCTAAGGTCTTAGACTTGTATTCTGGCCTACTGGTTAAGGTCTTAACTCTTACTCTGGCCTACTGGTTAAGGTCTTAACTCTTACTCTGGCCTAATGGTTAAGGTCTTAACTCTTACTCTGGCCTAATAGCTAAGGTCTTAACTCTTACTCTGGCCTAATAGCTGAGGCCTTAGACTCGTACTCTGGCCTAATGGTTAAGGTCTTAACCCTTACTCTGGCCTAATAGCTAAGGTCTTAGACTCGTACTCTGGCCTAATAGTTAAGGTCTTAACTCTTACTATGGCCTACTGGTTAAGGTCTTAACTCTTACTCTGGCCTAATAGCTAAGGTCTTAGACTTGTACTCTGGCCACTGGTTAAGGTCTTAACTCTTACTCTGGCCTAATAGCTAAGGTCTTAGACTCTTACTCTCGCCTAATGGTTAAGGTCTTAACTCTTACTCTGGCCTAATAGCTAAGGTCTTAGACTCGTACTCTGGCCTAATGGTTAAGATCTTAACTCTTACTCTGGCCTAATAGCTAAGGTCTTGACTCTTACTCTGGCCTAATAGCTAAGGTCTTAGTCTCGTACTCTGGCCTAATGTTTAAGGTCTTAACTCTTACTCTGGCCTAATAGCTAAGGTCTTAGACTCGTACTCTGGCCGAATGGTTAAGGTCTTAACTCTTACTCTGGCCTAATAGCTAAGGTCTTAGACTCGTACTCTGGCCTAATGGTTACGGTCTTAACTCTTACTCTGGCATACTGGTTAAGGTCTTAACTCTTACTCTGGCCTAATAGCTAAGGTCTTAGACTTGTACTATGGCCTACAGGTTAAGGTCTTAACTCGTACTCTGGCCTAATAGCTAAGGTCTTAACTCGTACTATGGCCTAATAGCTAGGGTCTTAACTCTTACTCTGGCCTAATAGCTAAGGTCTTAACTCGTACTCTGGCCTAATAGCTAAGGTCTTAACTCGTACTCTGGCCTAATAGCTAAGGTCTTAACTCGTACTCTGGCCTAATAGCTAGGGTCTTAACTCTTACTCTGGCCTAATAGCTAAGGTCTTAACTCTAACTCTGGCCTAATAGCTAAGGTATTAGACTCGTACTCTGGCCTAATGGTTAAGGTCTTAACTCTTACTCTGGCCTAATAGCTAAGGTCTTAGACTCGTACTCTGGCCTAATGATTAAGGTCTTAACTCTTACTCTGGCCTAATAGCTAAGGTCTTAGACTCGTACTCTGGCCTAATAGCTAAGGTCTTAGACTCGTAATCTGGCCTACTGGTTAAGGTCTTAACTCTTACTCTGGCCTAATAGCTAAGGTCTTTGACTCGTACTATGGCCTACATGTTAAGGTCTTAACTCTTACTCTGGCCTAATAGCTAAGGTCTTAGACTCGTACTATGGCCTACAGGTTAAGGTCTTAACTCTTACTCTGGCCCAATAACTAAGGTCTTAACTCTTAATCTGGCCTAATAGCTAAGGTCTTAACTCTTACTCTGACCTAATAGCTAAGGTCTTAGACTCGTACTCTGGCCTACTGGTTAAGGTCTTAACTCTTACTCTGGCCTAGTAGCTAAGGTCTTAGACTCGTATTCTGGCCTACTGGTTAAGGTCTTAACTCTTACTCTGGCTTAATAGCTAAGGTCTTAACTCTTACTCTGGCCTACTGGTTAAGGTCTTAACTCTTACTCTGGCCTAATGGTTAAGGTCTTAACTCTTACTCTGGCCTAAAAGCTAAGGTCTTAACTCTTATTCTGGCCTAATAGCTAAGGTCTTAGACTCGTACTCTGGCCTAATGGTTAAGGTCTTAACTCTTACTCTGGCCTAATAGCTAAGGTCTTAGACTCATACTCTGGCCTAATGGTTAAGGTCTTAACTCTTACTCTGGCCTACTGGTTAAGGTCTTAACTCTTACTCTGGCATAATAGCTAAGGTCTTAGACTCATACTCTGGCCTAATGGTTAAGGTCTTAACTCTTACTCTGGCCTACTTAAGTGCTTAACTCTTACCCTGGCCTTATAGCTAAGGTCTTAGACTCGTACTATGGCCTACTGGTTAAGGTCTTAACTCTTACTCTGGCCTACTGGTTAAGGTCTGAACTCTTACTCTGGCCTACTGGTTAAGGTCTTAACTCTTACTCTGGCCTACAGGTTAAGGTCTTAACTCTTACTCTGGCCTACTGGTTAAGGTCTTAACTCTTACTCTTGCCTAATAGCTTAGGTTGTAACTCTTACTCTTGCATAATAGCTAAGGTCTTAACTCTTACTCTGGCCTAATAGCTAAGGTCTTAGACTCGTACTCTGGCCTAATGGTTAAGGTCTTAACTCTTACTCTGGCCTACTGGTTAAGGTCTTAACTCTTACTCTGGCCTAATAGCTAAGGTCTTAGACTCGTACTCTGGCCTAATGGTTAAGGTCTTAACTCTTACTCTGGCCTAATAGGTATGGTCTTAGACTCCTACTCTGGCCTAATGGTTAAGGTCTTAACTCTTACTCTGGCCTAATAGCTAAGGTCTTAACTCTTACTCTGGCCTAATAGCTAAGGTCTTAGACTTGTACTATGGCCTAATAGCCAAGGTCTTAGACTCGTACTCTGGCCTAATGGTTAAGGTCTTAACTCTTACTCTGGCCTACTGGTTAAGGTCTTAACTCTTACTCTGGCCTAATAGCTAAGGTCTTAGACTCGTACTCTGGCCTACAGGTTAAGGTCTTAACTCTTACTCTGGCCTAATAGCTAAGGTCTTAACTCTTACTCTGGCATAATGGTTAAGGTCTTAACTCTTACTCTGGCCTAATAGTTAAGGTCTTAACTCTTACTCTGGCCTAATAGCTAAGGTCTTAGACTCGTACACTGGCCTAGTGGTTAAGGTCTTAACACTTACTCTGACCTAATAGCTAAGGTCTTAGACTCTTACTCTGGCCTAATAGCTAAGGTCTTAACTCTTACTCTGGCCTAATAGTTAAGGTCTTAACTCTTACTCTTGCCTGACAGCTAAGGTCTTAGACTCGTACTCTGGCCTAATGGTTAAGGTCTTAAATCTTACTCTGGCCTAATAGCTAAGGTCTTAGACTCGTATTCTGGCCTACTGGTTAAGGTCTTAACTCTTACTCTGGCCTAATGGTTAAGGTCTTAACTCTTACTCTGGCATACTGGTTAAGGTCTTAACTCTTACTCTGGCCCAATAGCTAAGGTCTTAGACTCGTACTATGGCCTACAGGTTAAGGTCTTAACTCGTACTCTGGCCTAATAGCTAAGGTCTTAGACTCTTACTCTGGCCTAATGGTTAAGGTCTTAACTCTTACTCTGGCCTAATAGCTAAGGTGTTAGACTCGTACTCTGGCCTAATGGTTAAGATCTTAACTCTTACTCTGGCCTAATAGCTAAGGTCTTAGACTCGTACTCGGGCCTAATGGTTAAGGTCTTAACTCTTACTCTCGCCTACTGGTTAAGGTCTTAACTCTTACTCTGGCCTACTGGTTAAGGTTTTAACTCTTACTCTGGCCTAATAGCTAAGGTCTTAGACTCTTACTCTGGCCTAATGATTAAGGTCTTAACTCTTACTCTGGCCTAATAGCTAAGGTCTTAACTCTTACTCTGGCCTAATAGCTAAGGTCTTAGACTCGTACTCGGGCCTAATGGTTAAGGTCTTAACTCTTACTCTCGCCTAATGGTTAAGGTCTTAACTCTTACTCTGGCCTACTGGTTAAGGTTTTAACTCTTACTCTGGCCTACTGGTTAAGGTCTTAACTCTTACTCTGGCCTAATAGCTAAGGTCTTAGACTCGTACTCTGGCCTAATAGCTAAGGTCTTAACTCTTACTCTGGCCTAATAGCTAAGGTCTTAGACTCGTACTATGGCCTACAGGTTAAGGTCTTAACTCTTACTCTGGCCTAATAGCTAAGGTCTTAACTCTTACTCTGGCCTAATAGCTAAGGTCTTGACTCTTACTCTGGCCTAATAGCTAAGGTCTTAGTCTCGTACTCTGGCCTAATGGTTAAGGTCTTAACTCTTACTCTGGCCTAATAGCTAAGGTCTTAGACTCAGACTATGGCCTACAGGTTAAGGTCTTAACTCTTACTCTGGCCTACTGGTTAAGGTCTTAACTCGTACTCTGGCCTAATAGCTAAGGTCTTAACTCGTACTCTGGCCTAATAGCTAAGGTCTTAACTCTTACTCTGGCCTAATAGCTAAGGTCTTAACTCTTACTCTGGCCTAATAGCTAAGGTCTTAGACTCGTACTCTGGACTAATAGCTAAGGTATTAGACTCGTACTCTGGCCTAATGGTTAAAGTCTTAACTCTTACTCTGGCCTAATAGCTAAGGTCTTAGACTCGTACTCTGGCCTAATGATTAAGGTCTTAACTCTTACTCTGGCCTAATAGCTAAGGTTTTAACTCTTACTCTGGCCTAATGGTTAAGGTCTTAACTCTTACTCTGGTCTAATAGCTAAGGTCGTAACTCTTACTCTGGCCTAATAGCTAAGGTCTTAGACTCGTACACTGGCCTAATGGTTAAGGTCTTAACTCTTACTCTGGCCTGATAAGCAAGGTCTTAACTCTTACTCTGGCCTACTGGTTAAGGTCTTAACTCTTACCTTGGCCTAATGGGCAAGGTCTTAGACTCTTACTCTGGCCTAATGGTTAAGGTCTTAACTTTTACTCTGGCCTACTGGTTAAGGTCTTAACTCTTACTCTGGCCTAATAGGTAAGGTCTTAGACTCTTACTCTGGCCTAGTGGTTAAGGTCTTAACTTTTACTCTGGCCTACTGGTTAAGGTCTTAACTCTTACTCAGGCCCAATAGCTAAGGTCTTAGACTCGTATCCTGGCCCACTGGTTAAGGTCTTAACTCTTACTCTGGCCTACTGGTTAAGGTCTTAACTCTTACTCTGGCCTAATAGCTAAGGTATTAGACTCGTACTCTGGCCTAATGGTTAAGGTCTTAACTCTTACTCTGGCCTAATAGCTAAGGTCTTGACTCTTACTGTGGCCTAATAGCTAAGGTCTTAGTCTCGTACTCTGGCCTAATGGTTAAGGTCTTAACTCTTACTCTGGCCTAATAGCTAAGGTCTTAGACTCAGACTATGGCCTACAGGTTAAGGTCTTAACTCTTACTCTGGTCTACTGATTAAGGTCTTAACTCTTACTCTGGCCTAATAGCTAAGGTCTTAGACTCATACTCTGGCCTAATGGTTAAGGTCTTAACTCTTACTCTGGCATACTGGTTAAGGTCTTAACTCTTACTCTGGTCTAATAGCTAAGGACTTAGACTCGTACTATGGCCTACAGGTTAAGGTCTTAACTCGTACTCTGGCCTAATAGCTAAGGTCTTAAGTCGTACTCTGGCCTAATAGCTAAGGTCTTAACTCTTACTCTGGCCTAATAGCTAAGGTCTTAACTCTTACTCTGGCCTAATCGCTAAGGTCTTAGACTCGTACTCTGGACTAATAGCTAAGGTATTAGACTCGTACTCTGGCCTAATGGTTAAAGTCTTACCTCTTACTCTGGCCTAATAGCTAAGGTCTTAGACTCGTACTCTGGCCTAATGATTAAGGTCTTAACTCTTACTCTGGCCTAATAGCTAAGGTCTTAGACTCGTACTCTGGCCTAATAGCTAAGGTCTTAGACTCGTAATCTGGCCTACTGGTTAAGGTCTTAACTCTTACTCTGGCCTACTGGTTAGGGTCTTAACTCTTACTCTGGCCTAATAGCTAAGGTCTTAGACTCGTACTATGGCCTACATGTTAAGGTCTTAACTCTTACTCTGGCCTAATAGCTAAGGTCTTAGACTCGTACTATGGCCTACAGGTTAAGGTCTTAACTCTTACTCTGGCCCAATAGCTAAGGTCTTAACTCTTAATCTGGCCTAATAGCTAAGGTCTTAGACTCGTACTCTGGCCTAATGGTTAAGGTCTTAACTCTTACTCTGGCCTACTGGTTAAGGTCTTAACTCTTACTCTGGCCTAATAGCTAAGGTCTTAGACTTGTACTATGGCCTAATAGCCAAGGTCTTAGACTCGTACTCTTGCCTAATGGTTAAGGTCTTAACTCTTACTCTGGCCTACTGGTTAAGGTCTTAACTCTTACTCTGGCCTAATAGCTAAGGTCTTAGACTCGTACTCTGGCCTAATAGCTAAGGTCTTAACTCTTACTCTGGCCTAATAGCTAAGGTCTTAGACTCGTACTCTGGCCTAATGGTTAAGATCTTAACTCTTACTCTGGCATACTGGTTAAGGTCTTAACTCTTACTCTGGTCTAATAGCTAAGGACTTAGACTCGTACTATGGCCTACAGGTTAAGGTCTTAACTCGTACTCTGGCCTAATAGCTAAGGTCTTAAGTCGTATTCTGGCCTAATAGCTAAGGTCTTAACTCTTACTCTGGCCTAATAGCTAAGGTCTTAACTCTTACTCTGGCCTAATAGCTAAGGTCTTAGACTTGTACTCTGGACTAATAGCTAAGGTATTAGACTCGTACTCTGGCCTAATGGTTAAAGTCTTACCTCTTACTCTGGCCTAATAGCTAAGGTCTTAGACTCGTACTCTGGCCTAATGATTAAGGTCTTAACTCTTACTCTGGCCTAATAGCTAAGGTCTTAGACTCGTACTCTGGCCTAATAGCTAAGGTCTTAGACTCGTAATCTGGCCTACTGGTTAAGGTCTTAACTCTTACTCTGGCCTACTGGTTAGGGTCTTAACTCTTACTCTGGCCTAATAGCTAAGGTCTTAGACTCGTACTATGGCCTACATGTTAAGTTCTTAACTCTTACTCTGGCCTAATAGCTAAGGTCTTAGACTTGTACTATGGCCTACAGGTTAAGGTCTTAACTCTTACTCTGGCCCAATAGCTAAGGTCTTAACTCTTAATCTGGCCTAATAGCTAAGGTCTTAGACTCGTACTCTGGCCTACTGGTTAAGGTCTTAACTCTTACTCTGGCCTAATAGCTAAGGTCTTAGACTCGTACTCTGGCCTACTGGTTAAGGTCTTAACTCTTACTCTGGCCTAATAGCTAAGGTCTTAGACTCGTATTCTGGCCTACTGGTTAAGGTCTTAACTCTTACTCTGGCCTAATAGCTAAGGTCTTAGACTTGTATTCTGGCCTACTGGTTAAGGTCTTAACTCTTACTCTGGCCTACTGGTTAAGGTCTTAACTCTTACTCTGGCCTAATGGTTAAGGTCTTAACTCTTACTCTGGCCGAATAGCTAAGGTCTTAACTCTTACTCTGGCCTAATAGCTGAGGCCTTAGACTCGTACTCTGGCCTAATGGTTAAGGTCTTAACCCTTACTCTGGCCTAATAGCTAAGGTCTTAGACTCGTACTCTGGCCTAATAGTTAAGGTCTTAACTCTTACTATGGCCTACTGGTTAAGGTCTTAACTCTTACTCTGGCCTAATAGCTAAGGTCTTAGACTCATACTCTGGCCACTGGTTAAGGTCTTAACTCTTACTCTGGCCTAATAGCTAAGGTCTTAGACTCTTACTCTGGCCTAATGGTTAAGGTCTTAACTCTAACTCTGGCCTAATAGCTAAGGTCTTAGACTCGTACTCTGGCCTAATGGTTAAGATCTTAACTCTTACTCTGGCCTAATAGCTAAGGTCTTGACTCTTACTCTGGCCTAATAGCTAAGGTCTTAGTCTCGTACTCTGGCCTAATGTTTAAGGTCTTAACTCTTACTCTGGCCTAATAGCTAAGGTCTTAGACTCGTACTCTGGCCTAATGGTTAAGGTCTTAACTCTTACTCTGGCCTAATAGCTAAGGTCTTAGACTCGTACTATGGCCTACAGGTTAAGGTCTTAACTCTTACTCTGGCCTACTGGTTAAGGTCTTAACTCTTACTCTGGCCTGATAGCTAAGGTCTTAGACTCGTACTCTGGCCTAATGGTTACGGTCTTAACTCTTACTCTGGCATACTGGTTAAGGTCTTAACTCTTACTCTGGCCTAATAGCTAAGGTCTTAGACTTGTACTATGGCCTACAGGTTAAGGTATTAACTCGTACTCTGGCCTAATAGCTAAGGTCCTAACTCGTACTCTGGCCTAATAGCTAGGGTCTTAACTCTTACTCTGGCCTAATAGCTAAGGTCTTAACTCATACTCTGGCCTAATAGCTAAGGTCTTAACTCGTACTCTGGCCTAATAGCTAAGGTCTTAACTCGTACTCTGGCCTAATAGCTAGGGTCTTAACTCTTACTCTGGCCTAATAGCTAAGGTCTTAACTCTAACTCTGGCCTAATAGCTAAGGTTTTAGACTCGTACTCTGGCCTAATGGTTAAGGTCTTAACTCTTACTCTGGCCTAATAGCTAAGGTCTTAGACTCGTACTCTGGCCTAATGATTAAGGTCTTAACTCTTACTCTGGCCTAATAGCTAAGGTCTTAGACTCGTACTCTGGCCTAATAGCTAAGGTCTTAGACTCGTAATCTGGCCTACTGGTTAAGGTCTTAACTCTTACTCTGGCCTAATAGCTAAGGTCTTTGACTCGTACTATGGCCTACATGTTAAGGTCTTAACTCTTACTCTGGCCTAATAGCTAAGGTCTTAGACTCGTACTATGGCCTACAGGTTAAGGTCTTAACTCTTACTCTGGCCCAATAGCTAAGGTCTTAACTCTTAATCTGGCCTAATAGCTAAGGTCTTAACTCTTACTCTGACCTAATAGCTAAGGTCTTAGACTCTTACTCTGGCCTACTGGTTAAGGTCTTAACTCTTACTCTGGCCTAATAGCTAAGGTCTTAGACTCGTATTCTGGCCTACTGGTTAAGGTCTTAACTCTTACTCTGGCCTAATAGCTAAGGTCTTAGACTCATACTCTTTCCTAATGGTTAAGGTCTTAACTCTTAATCTGGCCTACTGGTTAAGGTCTTAACTCTTACTCTGGCATAATAGCTAAGGTCTTAGACTCGTACTCTGGCCTAATGGTTAAGGTCTTAACTCTTACTCTGGCCTACTGGTTAAGGTCTTAACTCTTACTCTGGCCTAATAGCTAAGGTCTTAGACTCGTACTCTGGCCTAATGGTTAAGGTCTTAACTCTTACTCTGGCCTAATAGGTATGGTCTTAGACTCGTACTCTGGCCTAATAGCTAAGGTCTTAGACTCGTAATCTGGCCTACTGGTTAAGGTCTTAACTCTTACTCTGGCCTAATAGCTAAGGTCTTTGACTCGTACTATGGCCTACATGTTAAGGTCTTAACTCTTACTCTGGCCTAATAGCTAAGGTCTTAGACTCGTACTATGGCCTACAGGTTAAGGTCTTAACTCTTACTCTGGCCCAATAGCTAAGGTCTTAACTCTTACTCTGGCCTAATAGCTAAGGTCTTAGACTCGTATTCTGGCCTACTGGTTAAGGTCTTAACTCTTACTCTGGCTTAATAGCTAAGGTCTTAACTCTTACTCTGGCCTACTGGTTAAGGTCTTAACTCTTACTCTGGCCTAATGGTTAAGGTCTTAACTCTTACTCTGGCCTAAAAGCTAAGGTCTTAACTCTTATTCTGGCCTAATAGCTAAGGTCTTAGACTCGTACTCTGGCCTAATGGTTAAGGTCTTAACTCTTACTCTGGCCTAATAGCTAAGGTCTTAGACTCATACTCTGGCCTAATGGTTAAGGTCTTAACTCTTACTCTGGCCTACTGGTTAAGGTCTTAACTCTTACTCTGGCATAATAGCTAAGGTCTTAGACTCATACTCTGGCCTAATGGTTAAGGTCTTAACTCTTACTCTGGCCTACTTAAGTGCTTAACTCTTACCTTGGCCTTATAGCTAAGGTCTTAGACTCGTACTATGGCCTACTGGTTAAGGTCTTAACTCTTACTCTGGCCTACTGGTTAAGGTCTGAACTCTTACTCTGGCCTACTGGTTAAGGTCTTAACTCTTACTCTGGCCTACAGGTTAAGGTCTTAACTCTTACTCTGGCCTACTGGTTAAGGTCTTAACTCTTACTCTTGCCTAATAGCTTAGGTTGTAACTCTTACTCTTGCATAATAGCTAAGGTCTTAACTCTTACTCTGGCCTAATAGCTAAGGTCTTAGACTCGTACTCTGGCCTAATGGTTAAGGTCTTAACTCTTACTCTGGCCTACTGGTTAAGGTCTTAACTCTTACTCTGGCCTAATAGCTAAGGTCTTAGACTCGTACTCTGGCCTAATGGTTAAGGTCTTAACTCTTACTCTGGCCTAATAGGTATGGTCTTAGACTCGTACTCTGGCCTAATGGTTAAGGTCTTAACTCTTACTCTGGCCTAATAGCTAAGGTCTTAACTCTTACTCTGGCCTAATAGCTAAGGTCTTAGACTTGTACTATGGCCTAATAGCCAAGGTCTTAGACTCGTACTCTGGCCTAATGGTTAAGGTCTTAACTCTTACTCTGGCCTACTGGTTAAGGTCTTAACTCTTACTCTGGCCTAATAGCTAAGGTCTTAGACTCGTACTTTGGCCTACAGGTTAAGGTCTTAACTCTTACTCTGGCCTAATAGCTAAGGTCTTAACTCTTACTCTGGCATAATGGTTAAGGTCTTAACTCTTCCTCTGGCCTAATAGTTAAGGTCTTAACTCTTACTCTGGCCTAATAGCTAAGGTCTTAGACTCGTACACTGGCCTACTGGTTAAGGTCTTAACACTTACTCTGACCTAATAGCTAAGGTCTTAGACTCTTACATTGGCCTAATAGCTAAGGTCTTAACTCTTACTCTGGCCTAATAGTTAAGGTCTTAACTCTTACTCTTGCCTGACAGCTAAGGTCTTAGACTCGTACTCTGGCCTAATGGTTAAGGTCTTAAATCTTACTCTGGCCTAATAGCTAAGGTCTTAGACTCGTATTCTGGCCTACTGGTTAAGGTCTTAACTCTTACTCTGGCCTAATGGTTAAGGTCTTAACTCTTACTCTGGCATACTGGTTAAGGTCTTAACTCTTACTCTGGCCCAATAGCTAAGGTCTTAGACTCGTACTATGGCCTACAGGTTAAGGTCTTAACTCGTACTCTGGCCTAATAGCTAAGGTCTTAGACTCTTACTCTGGCCTAATGGTTAAGGTCTTAACTCTTACTCTGGCCTAATAGCTAAGGTGTTAGACTCGTACTCTGGCCTAATGGTTAAGATCTTAACTCTTACTCTGGCCTAATAGCTAAGGTCTTTGACTCGTACTCGGGCCTAATGGTTAAGGTCTTAACTCTTACTCTCGCCTACTGGTTAAGGTCTTAACTCTTACTCTGGCCTACTGGTTAAGGTTTTAACTCTTACTCTGGCCTAATAGCTAAGGTCTTAGACTCTTACTCTGGCCTAATGATTAAGGTCTTAACTCTTACTCTGGCCTAATAGCTAAGGTCTTAACTCTTACTCTGGCCTAATAGCTAAGGCCTTAGACTCGTTTTAGGCCTAATGGTTAAGGTCTTAACTCTTACTCTGGCCTACTGGTTAAGGTCTTAACTCTTACTCTGGCCTAATAGCTAAGGTCTTAGACTCGTACTCTGGCCTACTGGTTAAGGTCTTAACTCTTACTCTGGCCGACTTAAGTGCTTAACTCTTACTCTGGCCTTATGGCTAAGGTCTTAGACTCGTACTATGGCCTACTGGTTAAGGTCTTAACTCTTACTCTGGACTACTGGTTAAGATCTTAACTTTTACTCTGGCCTAATAGCTAAGGTCTTAGACTCGTACTATGGCCTACTGGTTAAGGTCTTAACTCTTACTCTGGCCTAATGGTTAAGGTCTTAACTCTTACTCTGGCCTACAGGTTAAGGTCTTAACTCTTACTCTGGCCTACTGGTTAATGTCTTACTCTTACTCTTGCCTAATAGCTTAGGTTGTAACTCTTACTCTGGCATAATAGCTAAGGTCTTAACTCTTACTCTGGCCTAATAGCTAAGGTCTTAGACTCGTACTCTGGCCTAATGGTTAAGGTCTTAACTCTTACTCTGGCCTACTGGTTAAGGTCTTAACTCTTACTCTGGCCTAATAGCTAAGGTCTTAACTCTTACTCTGGCCTAATAGCTAAGGCCTTAGACTCGTACCATGGCCTAATGGTTAAGGTCTTAACTCTTACTCTGGCCTACTGGTTAAGGTCTTAACTCTTACTCTGGCCTACTGGTTAAGGTCTTAGACTCGTACTCTGGCCTAATAGCTAAAATCTTAACTCTTACTCTGGCCTAATAGCTAAGGTCTTAGACTTGTACTATGGCCTACATGTTAAGGTCTTAACTCTTACTCTGGCCTAATAGCTAAAGTCTTAACTCTTACTCTGGCCTAATGGTTAAGGTCTTAACTCTTACTCTGGCCTAATAGCTAAGGTCTTAACTCTTACTCTGGCCTAATAGCTAAGGTCTTAGACTCGTACACTGGCCTAATGGTTAAGGTCTTAACTCTTACTCTGGCCTGATAAGCAAGGTCTTAACTCTTACTCTGGCCTACTGGTTAAGGTTTTAACTCTTACTCTGGCCTAATGGGCAAGCTCTTAGACTCTTACTCTGGCCTAATGGTTAAGGTCCTAACTCTTACTCTGGCCTAATAGCTAAGGTCTTAACTCTTACTCTGGCCTAATAGCTAAGGCCTTAGACTCGTTTTAGGCCTAATGGTTAAGGTCTTAACTCTTACTCTGGCCTACTGGTTAAGGTTTTAACTCTTACTCTGGCCTACTGGTTAAGGTCTTAACTCTTACTCTGGCCTAATAGCTAAGGTCTTAGACTCGTACTCTGGCCTAATAGCTAAGGTCTTAACTCTTACTCTGTTCTAATAGCTAAGGTCTTAGACTCGTACTATGGCCTACAGGTTAAGGTCTTAACTCTTACTCTGGCCTAATAGCTAAGGTCTTAACTCTTACTCTGGCCTAATGGTTAAGGTCTTAACTCTTACTCTGGCCTAATAGCTAAGGTCTTAACTCTTACTCTGGCCTAATAGCTAAGGTCTTAAACTCGTACACTGGCCTAATGGATAAGGTCTTAACTCTTACTCTGGCCTAATAGCCAAGGTCTTAACTCTTACTCTGGCCTACTGGTTAAGGTCTTAGACTCTCACTCTGGCCTAATGGTTAAGGTCTTAACTTTTACTCTGGCCTACTGGTTAAGGTCTTAAATCTTACTCTGGCCTAATAGCTACGGTCTTAGACTCGTACTCTGGCCCACTGGTTAAGGTCTTAACTCTTACTCTGACCTAGTGGTTAAGGTCTTAACTCTTACTCTGGCCTAATAGCTAAGGTCTTAGACTCGTACTCTGGCCTAATGGTTAAGGTCTTAACTCTTACTCTGGCCTCATAGCTAAGGTCTTGACTCTTACTCTGGCCTAATAGCTAAGGTCTTAGTCTCGTACTCTGGCCTAATGTGTAAGGTCTTAACTCTTACTCTGGCCTAATAGCTAAGGTCTTAGACTCGTACTATGGCCTACAGGTTAAGGTCTTAACTCTTACTCTGGCCTATTGGTTAAGGTCTTAACTCTTACTCTGGCCTGATAACTAAGGTCTTAGACTCATACTCTGGCCTAATGGTTAAGGTCTTAACTCTTTCTCTGGCATACTGGTTAAGGTCTTAACTCTTACTCTGGCCTAATAGCTAAGGTCTTAGAGTTGACTATGGCCTACAGGTTAAGGTCTTAACTCTTACTCTGACCTAATAGCTAAGGTCTTAACTCTTACTCTGGCCTAATAGCTTAGGTCTTAGACTCGTACTCTGGCCTAATGGTTAAGGTCTTAACTGTTACTCTGGCCTACTGGTTAAGGTCTTAACTCTTACTCTGGCCTAATAGCTAAGGTCTTAGACTCGTACTCTGGCCTACTGGTTAAGGTCTTAACTCTTACTCTGGCCGACTTAAGTGCTTAACTCTTACTCTGGCTGTAGGAGAGTGGAATCTGACTAATGGTTGCCCCAACTTTTTGCCTGGTATTTAAGTGGTTTTTGACTAGTCTGGCTGGGATCCTGCTATCCAGGACCCCAGCCTATCTGCTTTCTCCCTAAAAACTGTTGTGAGTACTCTAGGTACAAACATAATTGGATGCTGGGCATGCCCTTCCAGTCCCTTGTAGATGGTACCCTAGGTACCCAGGGCATGGGTCCCCCAGTAGGCCTACCAGGGCTGCAGCACTTATTGTGCCACCCTGGGACAGACACCCAAACTGACACCACCAGGCCACTACTGTAGCCTGGGTAAGGTGGTGCTAGCACCCCTTACAGGGACGTAGGTACCCTATGTCCCATACCATTACAACACATATACTCTCATAGGTCACCCCTATGGCAGGCCCTGGTAATCCTACAGGGCTGGGTGCTGAGGTATGTGTGAGGGGGGACCCCTACATGAGTAGGACCTCTCTGCAACCTTCGTAACACCGTTACTGGGTTGTTTGTAGTGTAGCCATACCATATACTCTACCGCATTATAAGTTATTGCGTCATCGCTGTAACTTGGGACTGGCTACACAGAACCATATCGTGTTTGGTGTCAAACATGAAGGAATCATACCCCCAGTCCAGCCATGGGCATGGGGGCACGATTCCCCCTTGCTAGGAGGGTGATATGGGAAAAGCGGTATATTTTAGACACCAATTTAAAAGTGCACATGTACCACAAAATGGCTACTGTTCGCCACCTACACGACTCTGGCTGGCTGTTGCTGGGGAAAATCCCAGCCTCTCCAGCTGGACAATAGGGCTCCTGTGGCAGGGAGGTGCCAGCACCTCCCCAGACAGGATGATGTGGATTGGAACAGGGTGGGTGCACCAAATGTCCATTCAGAGTTGCACGTAGGCAGCTGCAGAGCCCCAACTCTGCATACACCGCCTGGAACCGGTTCAGGGGCATCCTGCCCCTCGCCCAGGCGGGAAACACACAAAGGGGAGTGGGTGTAGCCACCCTTTCCCGCCTCTACTCTGATTGGTAGGCTCTATTTTGGACCATCCCCTAATCTTGGGGATATATGGGAATAACTTTGCCCTAGAGCCTCAGATTCGTACAGGACTTCACAGAACTGACCTTCGACGAGCTGCTGCCCAGCTGACTGAAGAAATCTCCCTTGGGATAAAGGAGTTATCCCCCTGCTTGGCAGGCACCTAAAAGACTACAAGATACCCGGTTGGAACTTCGTTGCTCTCACGACCTTCGACGCCTTCCAGCAACCTCGAGGTGGGTCTCCAGTGCATCCCAGCGTCCTGTGAGTGTGCCCAGCAAGTCTGAGCACCCTGGACCACGTGGGTGTCGAGATCCCCGCATTCCCCGAGACACCGGCCACCTCTTGTCCAGCACACGACCCCGACCAGTGGGGAAGTTGTGCTTTGGCCCATTCTTGAGCCAACCTTCAAGCAGCATTTGTGCCGACTCTCAGCTCCCTGGCCCGCTCCGGTGGCCCGTGGGAGCACTTTTACGCACTCCATTTTGCTGCCTTCCGCGGTCCCTTGTCTCTCGACTTGTGGGCCTTGACGGAGGACAAACTTCCTTTCTAAGAGTTCCCCTGGTTGCTCCAGGCCTGCTCTACGCTCCCTGCAAAGGAGAGCACCCTCAGACCTCGTGGGTCTGCACCAGCAGCTGCTTTGTTCATCTTGCGTGGGTTGCGGTTGCCAATGCTTAGTGGATCCAATCGGGACACTAACACCGCAGCGACCCTCAGCCAACGTGGGACAGTCGCCCTCCAGAAGCTGGCCTTCCTTGAAGCCTCCCGGAGCCCGTGACTGCAGAGCCCAGCTGTACCTTCCACACCTGAAGCACCCGACATCCACGAGCTCCTTCCTGTGAGCTCCCTGGTCACTGTGCTGTGACCCAGACTCTGTCCCCTCTGCTTTCAGGTTCATCTTTGTCTTTTCTTCAACTTCAATCTTCACGACTTCAGCGACACTTCCAGCTAGCAGCAGTTTGGACTCCTTTTCCATAGAAAATCAGCCCGCGACCCGACACCAGAATCGACCTATGCACCCGGCTTCCCTGGGGCAGGTAACAGTGGTACTTCGGTACTTCCGTGGTGGTGGGCTCTCCAAAGCCTTAAGTCTCAAGCCTTAACTTTGTACTGTTGTTAGAAGTGTCCTTAAACCTTAATTATTCAACCGCGACATTCTCCATAGGCTAACATTGCGATCCCGACAGCAGCTTCTCGCACTGCACACGCCTCCCGTGGGTCCCCTTCCTCTTAACTGTGGGTGGATTCTTAAGGGGCCAGCGATCCTGAATGCCCTAGGCATTGCCTGTAGAATTGTCGTGGTTCTTATACCACTATTTTAGTATATGGTTTGGTCCCCCCCTGGGGCCCATTGATTTCTGTGCTATTTATTGTGTTTAGAAATGCTTGTTTGAAACGTAACTTTGCCACTAGCCACATAAAGTGACTGTGGGATTCTGTCTAGAATAAATACATATATTTTATATATATACCTGTGTGGGCTACTCTTTCATTTGGTTATTCAAGAGGTTATTATGGTAAAACAATAAGCTTAACACTCCTTCAAGACTTAGCCTGAAGGCTGCTCTCCACAGCTACCACTAGGATAGCTTTCTTTAAAGGTTGTCTTAAACCTATCATCAATACGAGTCGAATTGGACTGGTGCAAGGTGTCCCTATAACTAGGAACAGCATATGCCAGGCCAACTTCTCACATTGGTGTGCAGCGGTTGGATTCAAGCTTGCCATTGTTTTACCAGATAACAAATTGAATTTCTAAAGTGAAAGCCACAAGGTACCAAAGGTACATATAAATTCAAGCTAGAATACAATAAGTTCTACTGAACTTGGAGTTGTGTGTAGAGGGTTTAGCACACCTTGACTACAACTCAAGAGAGGGTTCAGTAGGCCACACTTAGTGTAGGTAGATACATCACTACACTAAACATGTCTTCCAGTGGCACTAAGGCTATGGAAGGACCCCAGAGGGTCCCAGTAGATAAGTATGATAATTTCACCTTTGCTGAGCTCAGGGAAATGTGCACCCTTAGGAAACTGAAGACAGAAAGAGGTGCCAACACAAAACGTCTCAAAGAGATCCTGCTCATAGCAGACTTTATGGAGTCCATAGGATCCAGAGGGATGGACAACGTGGGTGGGCACCCCTCAGAAGAGGACACTCCCAGAGTGGAATCTGAAGAGGATCAGGAAGAGGATGAAAATCCTGACCTGGAAGACACAAACCACTCACAGCATGGAAGTGATGGCCCAAGAGGCACTCCTTCCACCCTTAAAAGGAGAGTGGTGGGTCCAAGAAGGAACAGATCCCCCTCAGTGGGATCCAACCATTCTAAGGGATCCAAAGGGTCCTCTGCCTCTTCTCAGAGAAGAGAATCCTCTCATGAGAGGAAATGCAGACTGATCAAATTTGAGCAGGCTAAGCTTCAGCTTAAAAGAGAACAGTTAGCATTAGACAGGGAAACCCTGGAGCTTCAGAAAGCTTCAAAGAAATGGGGTCTAGAGATCCCTGGTGGCAGTGATGAAACCCCTAGAGTTAGAGAGAGAGTCCCTGACAATAGGAACCTCCACAAGATTGTGCCCCCCTATCAGAATGGGGATGATATTCACAAATGGATATCTGCTCTTGAAAGGGCCTGTAGAGTACAGAGGGTCCCTGTAGAGCAGTGGGCAGCAATCCTGTGGCTCTCCTTTTCAGATAAAGGGAGAGACAAGCTCCTCTCTGTAAGAGAAGAGGATGCTGATGATTATTATATCCTGAAAGATGCTTTAATAGATGGGTTTGGCTTAACCACTGATCAATACAGACTTAAGTTCAGAGACACCCAGAAAGCACAAAATCAGGATTGGGTAGACTTTGTGGATTGTGCAACCAAGGCACTGGAAGGTTGGTTGAATGGCAGTAAAGTTAATGATTATCAAGGATTGTATAATCTCATTATGAGGGAGCAGATTCTTAATAATTGTCAGAACCAACTTTTACACCAGCACCTGGTGGACTCTGATCTGACCTCTCCCCAAGAATTGGGAAAGAAGGCAGACAAATGGGTCAGAACCAGGATCAGGCCTAAGAACCAAGTTGGTGACCAGAAGAAGGATTCCACTAAGCCCAAAGAGAAAGGTGGGGATGATAAACAAGAAAAGTCATCTGAAGGGCTAGGGGTGGGCGGAATTTGCGGAATTAACCTTCGCAAATTATCGCGAGAATGTTTAAAATTATCGCAAACAAGCAGAAATATCGCGAAGATGCGGAAGTTTTTTTCCGGCATGTTCGCGCGATTTTCTGCATGGTTGCGGGTCGCCAACTTACCCATGTGGCTGCTTGCGGGCGCGGCCATCTTGTTTTGAGTTGTTCTCGCGGTGCATGATCGCGAGAAGAAAGACGTGATCGCGCGACGCATGACGTCACTGCGGGCGCGAACTGTCGCGAGACAGCGCAAATGGCTAAAAACAATACAACATCTCATGGAGAACGCGACCGGATCAAGAAAACTTGTCGGCGAACGCAGGGATTCAGGTAAGGCGATCGCGCGCGCGCGAGAATGTATCATTTTACAGCGCGAGCAAGAAACAAATTATCGCCAAGCTGCGGAAACCGGAATTTTTGACATTTTCGCGCTCTCCGCGGAACGCAAAAATGTCAAATTATCGCAATTTCCGCGACCGGAACGAAATTTTTGCCCAGGCCTATGAAGGGCCCCAACAAACCAGTGCTGGGGGTGGGTCCCAAAATCCTTCCTCTAATAACAAGAAACCATATTGCCATGTCTGTAAGAAACCTGGCCACTGGAAAACTGACTCCAGCTGTCCTAAAAGTGGCAATAAAGAAAATGTTCCTCCAAAACCTGCTCCAACACCTCCTGTTACTACTAGTAGTAATCCCCCAGGTGGTGGGAGTGCACCCAAAAACTTAGTTGGGTTCTCTTTGGGGACACCAGTGGACTCTGGCCTAGCCAGGTACCCTACATTAGCAACTATGGTCTGTGATGGTGGCATGGGGTTTGCCAACTTTACCATGAGCCCCAGTATTCTGGGCAGGTACAGACAAGAACCAATAATCAATGGTCAGAAGGCTGTGGCCTATAAGGACACAGGGGCCACTGTCACCATGGTGACCAAGAGGCTAGTGCCCCTAGATCAGCTTTTACCTGGGTTTAGCTATCAGGTGACCAACATTGATGGAGTCAGGAAAGATCATCCCATGGCAGTGATAAATCTCAGCTGGGGAGGAGTCACTGGCCCCAAGAGGGTGGCAGTGTCCCCAAACTTGCCTGTAGATTGTTTACTGGGGAATGATCTAGAAATCTCAGCCTGGGCTGAGGTTGACCACAAGGCCCATTTGAAAATGGTAGGAATTCCTGAGAGAGTGGATGAGACCCTGAGGGCCTCACCTCCACCCCAGGAGAAAATAGAAAGAGTGAAGCCTGAAACTATGGATCACTCTACACAAACAAAGAGCATAGGGGAGGAGGAGCAGTCTTCCCCCCACCAGACTACAGGTAAAGGTCCAGTTTCTCAGGGAACTGACCCTGCCCCTTGTGAAGTAACTGCCCCAGAAGTGGACAGGCTTGGCCTGCCCACCTCTCTGATGGCAGGGGATCCTTCCAAGGTGGTACCCAGTCTGGAGCAGGTATCCTGCCCCTCCCTACCCTGCCTCGGTCAGCCCAGGGCTGCAGAGGTCAGGGAGGCCAGTGGACCCTTACTGGGCCCCTGTCCAGAGGAACCCCCTCATCAAGAGATTAGGGACACCCAGCAGAGTAGTTTCAGCCAGGTGAATATTCCTCTACAAACTGAGGGATCCCCCTTACCCCTAGGTATAGGCACCCCTCAAATGGATGTTGTTGAGCACAGGGAAACCTGGGGCCTAGCTGCCCCAAACCTTCCAGTGCCCTCCACTATTCCAGCCAAAGGGATCCAACCCCCAGCTGTAGGCAGCCAGAGGTTGACCCTTAGGGCCAGATACGACACCGTCCTGGGCAGAAAGGCTTCCATAGTGGCCAGTGATCTGAGGAGGCTGAGACCAACCCAAGTAGGGTCTCACTTCCAGACTCAGACACCCCACCAGCCCACCTCTGACCCAAAAACCAATACAGGTAATTTCCCTAGACTTTGGAGAAACTCTAGAACCCCTTGGGGTAGGATTTCCCAAGTGGACCATGACACAGGGAGCAACCATGTTAGTACAGGTTCTTCCTTATATGGCCACTCAGGAAATAAAGGCTTATCTGGACAAGGTTAGCCTTATCTCCTTTCGTTTGGGGGGGGGGGTTATGTAGGAGAGTGGAATCTGACTAATGGTTGCCCCAACTTTTTGCCTGGTATTTAAGTGGTTTTTGACTAGTCTGGCTGGGATCCTGCTATCCAGGACCCCAGCCTATCTGCTTTCTCCCTAAAAACTGTTGTGAGTACTCTAGGTACAAACATAATTGGATGCTGGGCATGCCCTTCCAGTCCCTTGTAGATGGTACCCTAGGTACCCAGGGCATGGGTCCCCCAGTAGGCCTACCAGGGCTGCAGCACTTATTGTGCCACCCTGGGACAGCCACCCAAACTGACACCACCAGGCCACTACTGTAGCCTGGGTAAGGTGGTGCTAGCACCCCTTACAGGGACGTAGGTACCCTATGTCCCATACCATTACAACACATATACTCTCATAGGTCACCCCTATGGCAGGCCCTGGTAATCCTACAGGGCTGGGTGCTGAGGTATGTGTGAGGGGGGACCCCTACATGAGTAGGACCTCTCTGCAACCTTCGTAACACCGTTACTGGGTTGTTTGTAGTGTAGCCATACCATATACTCTACCGCATTATAAGTTATTGCGTCATCGCTGTAACTTGGGACTGGCTACACAGAACCATATCGTGTTTGGTGTCAAACATGAAGGAATCATACCCCCAGTCCAGCCATGGGCATGGGGGCACGATTCCCCCTTGCTAGGAGGGTGATATGGGAAAAGCGGTATATTTTAGACACCAATTTAAAAGTGCACATGTACCACAAAATGGCTACTGTTCGCCACCTACACGACTCTGGCTGGCTGTTGCTGGGGAAAATCCCAGCCTCTCCAGCTGGACAATAGGGCTCCTGTGGCAGGGAGGTGCCAGCACCTCCCCAGACAGGATGATGTGGATTGGAACAGGGTGGGTGCACCAAATGTCCATTCAGAGTTGCACGTAGGCAGCTGCAGAGCCCCAACTCTGCATACACCGCCTGGAACCGGTTCAGGGGCATCCTGCCCCTCGCCCAGGCGGGAAACACACAAAGGGGAGTGGGTGTAGCCACCCTTTCCCGCCTCTACTCGATTGGTAGGCTCTATTTTGGACCATCCCCTAATCTTGGGGATATATGGGAATAACTTTGCCCTAGAGCCTCAGATTCGTACAGGACTTCACAGAACTGACCTTCGACGAGCTGCTGCCCAGCTGACTGAAGAAATCTCCCTTGGGATAAAGGAGTTATCCCCCTGCTTGGCAGGCACCTAAAAGACTACAAGATACCCGGTTGGAACTTCGTTGCTCTCACGACCTTCGACGCCTTCCAGCAACCTCGAGGTGGGTCTCCAGTGCATCCCAGCGTCCTGTGAGTGTGCCCAGCAAGTCTGAGCACCCTGGACCACGTGGGTGTCGAGATCCCCGCATACCCCGAGACACCAGCCACCTCTTGTCCAGCACACGACCCCGACCAGTGGGGAAGTTGTGCTTTGGCCCATTCTTGAGCCAACCTTCAAGCAGCATTTGTGCCGACTCTCAGCTCCCTGGCCCGCTCCGGTGGCCCGTGGGAGCACTTTTACGCACTCCATTTTGCTGCCTTCCGCGGTCCCTTGTCTCTCGACTTGTAGGCCTTGACGGAGGACAAACTTCCTTTCTAAGAGTTCCCCTGGTTGCTCCAGGCCTGCTCTACGCTCCCTGCAAAGGAGAGCACCCTCAGACCTCGTGGGTCTGCACCAGCAGCTGCTTTGTTCATCTTGCGTGGGTTGCGGTTGCCAATGCTTAGTGGATCCAATCGGGACACTAACACCGCAGCGACCCTCAGCCGACGTGGGACAGTCGCCCTCCAGAAGCTGGCCTTCCTTGAAGCCTCCCGGAGCCCGTGACTGCAGAGCCCAGCTGTACCTTCCACACCTGAAGCACCCGACATCCACGAGCTCCTTCCTGTGAGCTCCCTGGTCACTGTGCTGTGACCCAGACTCTGTCCCCTCTGCTTTCAGGTTCATCTTTGTCTTTTCTTCAACTTCAATCTTCACGACTTCAGCGACACTTCCAGCTAGCAGCAGTTTGGACTCCTTTTCCATAGAAAATCAGCCCGCGACCCGACACCAGAATCGACCTATGCACCCGGCTTCCCTGGGGCAGGTAACAGTGGTACTTCGGTACTTCCGTGGTGGTGGGCTCTCCAAAGCCTTAAGTCTCAAGCCTTAACTTTGTACTGTTGTTAGAAGTGTCCTTAAACCTTAATTATTCAACCGCGACATTCTCCATAGGCTAACATTGCGATCCCGACAGCAGCTTCTCGCACTGCACACGCCTCCCGTGGGTCCCCTTCCTCTTAACTGTGGGTGGATTCTTAAGGGGCCAGCGATCCTGAATGCCCTAGGCATTGCCTGTAGAATTGTCGTGGTTCTTATACCACTATTTTAGTATATGGTTTGGTCCCCCCCTGGGGCCCATTGATTTCTGTGCTATTTATTGTGTTTAGAAATGCTTGTTTGAAACGTAACTTTGCCACTAGCCACATAAAGTGACTGTGGGATTCTGTCTAGAATAAATACATATATTTTATATATATACCTGTGTGGGCTACTCTTTCATTTGGTTATTCAAGAGGTTATTATGGTAAAACAATAAGCTTAACACTCCTTCAAGACTTAGCCTGAAGGCTGCTCTCCACAGCTACCACTAGGATAGCTTTCTTTAAAGGTTGTCTTAAACCTATCATCAATACGAGTCGAATTGGACTGGTGCAAGGTGTCCCTATAACTAGGAACAGCATATGCCAGGCCAACTTCTCACACTGGCCTTATAGCTAAGGTCTTAGACTCGTACTATGGCCTACTGGTTAAGGTCTTAACTCTTACTCTGGACTACTGGTTAAGATCTTAACTCTTACTCTGGCCTAATAGCTAAGGTCTTAGACTCGTACTATGGCCTACTGGTTAAGGTCTTAACTCTTACTCTGGCCTAATGGTTAAGGTCTTAACTCTTACTCTGGCCTACAGGTTAAGGTCTTAACTCTTACTCTGGCCTACTGGTTAATGTCTTACTCTTACTCTTGCCTAATAGCTTAGGTTGTAACTCTTACTCTGGCATAATAGCTAAGGTCTTAACTCTTACTCTGGCCTAATAGCTAAGGTCTTAGACTCGTACTCTGGCCTAATGGTTAAGGTCTTAACTCTTACTCTGGCCTACTGGTTAAGGTCTTAACTCTTACTCTGGCCTAATAGCTAAGGTCTTAACTCTTACTCTGGCCTAATAGCTAAGGCCTTAGACTCGTACCATGGCCTAATGGTTAAGGTCTTAACTCTTACTCTGGCCTACTGGTTAAGGTCTTAACTCTTACTCTGGCCTACTGGTTAAGGTCTTAGACTCGTACTCTGGCCTAATAGCTAAAATCATAACTCTTACTCTGGCCTAATAGCTAAGGTCTTAGTCTCGTACTCTGGCCTAATGGTTAAGGTCTTAACTCTTACTCTGGCCTAATAGCTAAGGTCTTAGACTCATACTATGGCCTACAGGTTAAGGTCTTAACTCTTACTCTGGCCTACTGGTTAAGGTCTTAACTCTTACTCTGGCCTAATAGCTAAGGTCTTAGACTCGTACTCTGGCCTAATGGTTAAGGTCTTAACTCTTACTCTGGCATACTGGTTAAGGTCTTAACTCTTACTCTAGTCTAATAGCTAAGGACTTAGACTCGTACTATGGCCTACAGGTTAAGGTCTTAACTCGTACTCTGGCCTAATAGCTAAGGTCTTAACTCGTACTCTGGCCTAATAGCTAAGGTCTTAACTCTTACTCTTTCCTAATAGCTAAGGTCTTAACTCTTACTCTGGCCTAATAGCTAAGGTCTTAGACTCGTACTCTGGACTAATAGCTAAGGTATTAGACTCGTACTCTGGCCTAATGGTTAAAGTCTTAACTCTTACTCTGGCCTAATAGCTAAGGTCTTAGACTCGTACTCTGGCCTAATGATTAAGGTCTTAACTCTTACTCTGGCCTAATAGCTAAGGTCTTAGACTCGTACTCTGGCCTAATAGCTAAGGTCTTAGACTCGTAATCTGGCCTACTGGTTAGGGTCTTAACTCTCACTCTGGCCTACTGGTTAGGTTCCTAACTCTTACTCTGGCCTAATAGCTAAGGTCTTAGACTCGTACTATGGCCTACATGTTAAGGTCTTAACTCTTACTCTGGCCTAATAGCTAAGGTCTTAGACTCGTACTCTGGCCTAATAGCTAAAATCTTAACTCTTACTCTGGCCTAATAGCTAAGGTCTTAGACTTGTACTATGGCCTACATGTTAAGGTCTTAACTCTTACTCTGGCCTAATAGCTAAGGTCTTAACTCTTACTCTGGCCTAATGGTTAAGGTCTTAACTCTTACTCTGGCCTAATAGCTAAGGTCTTAACTCTTACTCTGGCCTAATAGCTAAGGTCTTAGACTCGTACACTGGCCTAATGGTTAAGGTCTTAACTCTTACTCTGGCCTGATAAGCAAGGTCTTAACTCTTACTCTGGCCTACTGGTTAAGGTTTTAACTCTTACTCTGGCCTAATGGGCAAGCTCTTAGACTCTTACTCTGGCCTAATGGTTAAGGTCTTAACTCTTACTCTGGCCTAATAGCTAAGGTCTTAACTCTTACTCTGGCCTAATAGCTAAGGCCTTAGACTCGTTTTAGGCCTAATGGTTAAGGTCTTAACTCTTACTCTGGCCTACTGGTTAAGGTTTTAACTCTTACTCTGGCCTACTGGTTAAGGTCTTAACTCTTACTCTGGCCTAATAGCTAAGGTCTTAGACTCGTACTCTGGCCTAATAGCTAAGGTCTTAACTCTTACTCTGGCCTAATAGCTAAGGTCTTAGACTCGTACTATGGCCTACAGGTTAAGGTCTTAACTCTTACTCTGGCCTAATAGCTAAGGTCTTAACTCTTACTCTGGCCTAATGGTTAAGGTCTTAACTCTTACTCTGGCCTAATAGCTAAGGTCTTAACTCTTACTCTGGCCTAATAGCTAAGGTCTTAAACTCGTACACTGGCCTAATGGATAAGGTCTTAACTCTTACTCTGGCCTAATAGCCAAGGTCTTAACTCTTACTCTGGCCTACTGGTTAAGGTCTTAGACTCTCACTCTGGCCTAATGGTTAAGGTCTTAACTTTTACTCTGGCCTACTGGTTAAGGTCTTAAATCTTACTCTGGCCTAATAGCTACGGTCTTAGACTCGTACTCTGGCCCACTGGTTAAGGTCTTAACTCTTACTCTGACCTAGTGGTTAAGGTCTTAACTCTTACTCTGGCCTAATAGCTAAGGTCTTAGACTCGTACTCTGGCCTAATGGTTAAGGTCTTAACTCTTACTCTGGCCTCATAGCTAAGGTCTTGACTCTTACTCTGGCCTAATAGCTAAGGTCTTAGTCTCGTACTCTGGCCTAATGTGTAAGGTCTTAACTCTTACTCTGGCCTAATAGCTAAGGTCTTAGACTCGTACTATGGCCTACAGGTTAAGGTCTTAACTCTTACTCTGGCCTATTGGTTAAGGTCTTAACTCTTACTCTGGCCTGATAACTAAGGTCTTAGACTCATACTCTGGCCTAATGGTTAAGGTCTTAACTCTTTCTCTGGCATACTGGTTAAGGTCTTAACTCTTACTCTGGCCTAATAGCTAAGGTCTTAGAGTTGACTATGGCCTACAGGTTAAGGTCTTAACTCTTACTCTGACCTAATAGCTAAGGTCTTAACTCTTACTCTGGCCTAATAGCTTAGGTCTTAGACTCGTACTCTGGCCTAATGGTTAAGGTCTTAACTGTTACTCTGGCCTACTGGTTAAGGTCTTAACTCTTACTCTGGCCTAATAGCTAAGGTCTTAGACTCGTACTCTGGCCTACTGGTTAAGGTCTTAACTCTTACTCTGGCCGACTTAAGTGCTTAACTCTTACTCTGGCCTTATAGCTAAGGTCTTAGACTCGTACTATGGCCTACTGGTTAAGGTCTTAACTCTTACTCTGGACTACTGGTTAAGATCTTAACTCTTACTCTGGCCTAATAGCTAAGGTCTTAGACTCGTACTATGGCCTACTGGTTAAGGTCTTAACTCTTACTCTGGCCTAATGGTTAAGGTCTTAACTCTTACTCTGGCCTACAGGTTAAGGTCTTAACTCTTACTCTGGCCTACTGGTTAATGTCTTACTCTTACTCTTGCCTAATAGCTTAGGTTGTAACTCTTACTCTGGCATAATAGCTAAGGTCTTAACTCTTACTCTGGCCTAATAGCTAAGGTCTTAGACTCGTACTCTGGCCTAATGGTTAAGGTCTTAACTCTTACTCTGGCCTACTGGTTAAGGTCTTAACTCTTACTCTGGCCTAATAGCTAAGGTCTTAACTCTTACTCTGGCCTAATAGCTAAGGCCTTAGACTCGTACCATGGCCTAATGGTTAAGGTCTTAACTCTTACTCTGGCCTACTGGTTAAGGTCTTAACTCTTACTCTGGCCTACTGGTTAAGGTCTTAGACTCGTACTCTGGCCTAATAGCTAAAATCATAACTCTTACTCTGGCCTAATAGCTAAGGTCTTAGACTTGTACTATGGCCTACATGTTAAGGTCTTAACTCTTACTCTGGCCTAATAGCTGAGGTCTTAACTCTTACTCTGGCCTAATGGTTAAGGTCTTAACTCTTACTCTGGCCTAATAGCTAAGGTCTTAACTCTTACTCTGGCCTAATAGCTAAGGTCTTAGACTCGTACACTGGCCTAATGGTTAAGGTCTTAACTCTTACTCTGGCCTGATAAGCAAGGTCTTAACTCTTACTCTGGCCTACTGGTTAAGGTTTTAACTCTTACTCTGGCCTAATGGGCAAGCTCTTAGACTCTTACTCTGGCCTAATGGTTAAGGTCTTAACTTTTACTCTGGCCTACTGGTTAAGGTCTTAACTCTTACTCTGGCCTAATAGGTAAGGTCTTAGACTCTTACTCTGGCCTAGTGGTTAAGGTCTTAACTTTTACTCTGGCCTACTGGTTAAGGTCTTAACTCTTACTCTGGCCCAATAGCTAAGGTCTTAGACTCGTACTCTGGCCCACTGGTTAAGGTCTTAACTCTTACTCTGGCCTACTGGTTAAGGTCTTAACTCTTACTCTGGCCTAACAGCTAAGGTATTAGACTCGTACTCTGGCCTAATGGTTAAGGTCTTAACTCTTACTCTGGCCTAATAGCTAAGGTCTTGACTCTTACTCTGGCCTAATAGCTAAGGTCTTAGTCTCGTACTCTGGCCTAATGGTTAAGGTCTTAACTCTTACTCTGGCCTAATAGCTAAGGTCTTAGACTCATACTATGGCCTACAGGTTAAGGTCTTAACTCTTACTCTGGCCTACTGGTTAAGGTCTTAACTCTTACTCTGGCCTAATAGCTAAGGTCTTAGACTCGTACTCTGGCCTAATGGTTAAGGTCTTAACTCTTACTCTGGCATACTGGTTAAGGTCTTAACTCTTACTCTAGTCTAATAGCTAAGGACTTAGACTCGTACTATGGCCTACAGGTTAAGGTCTTAACTCGTACTCTGGCCTAATAGCTAAGGTCTTAACTCGTACTCTGGCCTAATAGCTAAGGTCTTAACTCTTACTCTTTCCTAATAGCTAAGGTCTTAACTCTTACTCTGGCCTAATAGCTAAGGTCTTAGACTCGTACTCTGGACTAATAGCTAAGGTATTAGACTCGTACTCTGGCCTAATGGTTAAAGTCTTAACTCTTACTCTGGCCTAATAGCTAAGGTCTTAGACTCGTACTCTGGCCTAATGATTAAGGTCTTAACTCTTACTCTGGCCTAATAGCTAAGGTCTTAGACTCGTACTCTGGCCTAATAGCTAAGGTCTTAGACTCGTAATCTGGCCTACTGGTTAGGGTCTTAACTCTTACTCTGGCCTACTGGTTAGGGTCCTAACTCTTACTCTGGCCTAATAGCTAAGGTCTTAGACTCGTACTATGGCCTACATGTTAAGGTCTTAACTCTTACTCTGGCCTAATAGCTAAGGTCTTAGACTCGTACTATGGCCTACAGGTTAAGGTCTTAACTCTTACTCTGGCCCAATAGCTAAGGTCTTAACTCTTAATCTGGCCTAATAGCTAAGGTCTTAACTCTTACTCTGGCCTACTGGTTAAGGTCTTAACTCTTACTCTGGCCGACTTAAGTGCTTAACTCTTACTCTGGCCTTATAGCTAAGGTCTTAGACTCGTACTATGGCCTACTGGTTAAGGTCTTAACTCTTACTCTGGACTACTGGTTAAGATCTTAACTCTTACTCTGGCCTAATAGCTAAGGTCTTAGACTCGTACTATGGCCTACTGGTTAAGGTCTTAACTCTTACTCTGGCCTAATGGTTAAGGTCTTAACTCTTACTCTGGCCTACAGGTTAAGGTCTTAACTCTTACTCTGGCCTACTGGTTAATGTCTTACTCTTACTCTTGCCTAATAGCTTAGGTTGTAACTCTTACTCTGGCATAATAGCTAAGGTCTTAACTCTTACTCTGGCCTAATAGCTAAGGTCTTAGACTCGTACTCTGGCAGAATGGTTAAGGTCTTAACTCTAACTCTGGCCTACTGGTTAAGTTCTTAACTCTTACTCTGGCCTAATAGCTAAGGTCTTAACTCTTACTCTGGCCTAATAGCAAAGGCCTTAGACTCGTACCATGGCCTAATGGTTAAGGTCTTAACTCTTACTCTGGCCTACTGGTTAAGGTCTTAACTCTTACTCTGGCCTACTGGTTAAGGTCTTAACTCTTACTCTGGCCTAATAGCTACGGTCTTAGACTCGTACTCTGGCCTAATAGCTAAAATCTTAACTCTTACTCTGGCCTAATAGCTAAGGTCTTAGACTTGTACTATGGCCTACATGTTAAGGTCTTAACTCTTACTCTGGCCTAATAGCTAAGGTCGTAACTCTTACTCTGGACTAATGGTTAAGGTCTTAACTCTTACTCTGGCCTAATAGCTAAGGTCTTAACTCTTACTCTGGCCTAATAGCTAAGGTCTTAGACTCGTACACTGGCCTAATGGTTAAGGTCTTAACTCTTACTCTGGCCTGATAAGCAAGGTCTTAACTCTTACTCTGGCCTACTGGTTAAGGTCTTAACTCTTACTCTGGCCTAATGGGCAAGGTCTTAGACTCTTACTCTGGCCTAATGGTTAAGGTCTTAACTTTTACTCTGGCCTACTGGTTAAGGTCTTAACTCTTACTCTGGCCTAATAGGTAAGTGTGAGAAGTTGGCCTGGCATATGCTGTTCCTAGTTATAGGGACACCTTGCACCAGTCCAATTCGACTCCTATTGATGATAGGTTTAAGACAACCTTTAAAGAAAGCTATCCTAGTGGTAGCTGTGGAGAGCAGCCTTCAGGCTAAGTCTTGAAGGAGTGTTAAGCTTATTGTTTTACCATAATAACCTCTTGAATAACCAAATGAAAGAGTAGCACACATAGGTATATATATAAAATATATGTATTTATTCTAGACAGAATCCCACAGTCACTTTATGTGGCTAGTGGCAATGTTACACTTCAAACAAGCATTTATAAACACAATAAATAGCACAGAAATCAATGGGCCCCAGGGGGGGACCAAACCATATACTAAAATAGTGGTATAAGAACCACGACCCTTCTACAGGCAATGCCTAGGGCATTCAGGATCGCTGGCCCCTTCATAATCCACCCACAGTTAAGAGGAAGGGGACCCACGGGAGGCGTGTGCAGTGCGAGAAGTTGCTATCGGGATTGCAATGTTAGCCTATGGAGAATGTCGCGGTTGAATAATTAAGGTTTAAGGACACTTCTAACAACAGTACAAAGTTAAGACTTGAGACTTAAGGCTTTGGAGAGCCCACCACCACGGAAGTACCGAAGTACCACTGTTACCTGCCCCAGGGAAGCCGGGTGCATAGGTCGATTCTGGTGTCGGGTCGCGGGCTGATTTTCTATGGAAAAGTAGTCCAAACTGCTGCTAGCTGAAAGCGTCGTTGAAGTCGTGAAGATTAAAGTTGAAGAGAAGATAAAGATGAACCTGAAAGCAGAGGGGACAGAGTCTGGGTCACAGCACAGTGACCAGGGAGCTCACGGGAAGGAACTCGTGGATGTCGGGTGCTTCAGGTGTGGAAGGTACAGCTGGGCTCTGCAGTCACGGGCTCCGGGAGGCTTCAAGGAAGGCCAGCTTCTGGAGGGCGACTGTCCCATGTCGGCTGAGGGTTGCTGCGGTGTTAGTGTCCCGATTGGATCCACTAAGCATTGGCAACCGCAACCCACGCAAGATGAACAAAGCAGCTGCTGGTGCAGACCCACGAGGTCTGAGGGTGCTCTCCTTTGCAGGGAGCATAGAGCAGGCCTGGAGCAACCAGAGGAACTCTTGGAAAAGAAGATTGTCCTCCGTTAGGGCCCACAAGTCAAGAGACAAGGGACCGCGGAAGGCAGCAAAATGGAGTGCGTAAAAGGGCTCCCACGGGCCACCGGAGCAGGCCAGGGAGCTGAGAGTCGGCACAAATGCTGCTGGATGGTTGTCTCATAAATGGGCCAAAGCACAACTTCCCCACTGGTCGGGGTCGTGTGCTGGACAAGAGGTGGCCAGTGTCTCGGGGTATGCGGGGATCTTGACACCCACGTGGTCCAGGGTGCTCAGACTTGCTGGACACACTCACAGGACGCTGGGATGCACTGGAGACCCACCTCGAGGTTGCTGGAAGGCGTCGAAGGTCGTGAGAGCAACGAAGTTCCAACCGGGTATCTTGTAGTCTTTTAGGTGCCTGCCAAGCAGGGGGATAACTCCTTTATCCCAAGGGAGATTTCTTCAGTCAGCTGGGCAGCAGCTCGTCGAAGGTCAGTTCTGTGAAGTCCTGTACGGATCTAAGGCTCTAGGGCAAAGTTATTCCCATATATCCCCAAGATTAGGGGATGGTCCAAAATAGAGCCTACCAATCAGAGTAGAGGCGGGAAAGGGTGGCTACACCCACTCCCCTTTGTGTGTTTCCCGCCTGGTCGAGGGGCAGGATGCCCCTGAACCGGTTCCAGGCGGTGTATGCAGAATTGGGGCTCTGCAGCTGCCTACGTGCAACTCTGAAAGGACATTTGGTGCACCCACCCTGTTCCAATCCACATTATCCTGTCTGGGGAGGTGCTGGCACCTCCCTGCCACAGGAGCCCTATTGTCCAGCTGGCGAGGCTGGGGTTTTCCCCAGCAACAGCCAGCCAGAGTCGTGTAGGCGGTGGACAGTAGCCATTTTGTGGTACATGTGCACTTTTAAATTGGTGTCTAAAATCTACCGCTTTTCCCATATCACCCTCCTAGCAAGGGGGAATCGTGCCCCCATGCCCATGGCTGGACTGGGGGTATGATTCCTTCATGTTTGACACCAAACACGATATGGTTCTGTGTAGCCATTCCCAAGTTGCAGCGATGACGCAATAACTTATAATGCGGTTAAGAGTATATGGTATGGCTACACTACAAACAACCCAGTAACGATTTCACGAAGGTTGCAGAGAGGTCCTACTCACGTAGGGGTCCCCCCTCACACATACCTCAGCACCCAGCCCTGTAGGATTACCAGGGCCTGCCATAGGGGTGTCCTATGAGAGTATATGTGTTGTAATGGTATGGGACATAGGGTACCTACATCCCTGTAAGGGGTGCTAGCACCACCTTACCCAGACTACAGTAGTGGCCTGGTGGTGTCAGTTTGGGTGGCTGTCCCAGGGTGGCACAATAAGTGCTGCAGCCCTGGTAGGCCTACTGGGGGACCCATGCCCTGGGTACCTAGGGTACCATCTACAAGGGACTGGTAGGGCATGCCCAGCATCCAATTATGTTTATACCTAGAGTACTCACAACAGTTTTAGGGAGAAAGCAGATAGGCTGGGGTCCTGGATAGCAGGATCCCAGCCAGACTAGTCAAAAACCACTTAAATACCAGGCAAAAAGTTGGGGGCAACCATTAGTCAGATTCCATTCTCCTACATAACCCCCCCCAAACGAAAGGAGATAAGGCAAACCTTGTCCAGATAAGCCTTTATTTCCTGAGTGGCCATATAAGGAAGAACCTGTACTAACATGGTTGCTCCCTGTGTCATGGTCCACTTGGGAAATCCTACCCCAAGGGGTTCTAGAGTTTCTCCAAAGTCTAGGGAAATTACCTGTATTGGTTTTTGGGTCAGAGGTGGGCTGGTGGGGTGTCTGAGTCTGGAAGTGAGACCCTACTTGGGTTGGTCTCAACCTCCTCAGATCACTGGCCACTATGGAAGCCTTTCTGCCCATGACTGTGTCATATCTGGCCCTAAGGGTCAACCTCTGGCTGCCTACAGCTGGGGGTTGGATCCCTTTGGCTGGAATAGTGGAGGGCACTGGAAGGTTTGAGGCAGCTAGGCCCCAGGTTTCCCTGTGCTCAACAACATCTATTTGAGGGGTGCCTATACCTAGGGGTAAGGGGGATCCCTCAGTTTGTAGAGGAATATTCACCTGGCTGAAACTACTCTGCTGGGTGTCCCTAATCTGTTGATGAGGGGGGTCCTCTGGGCAGGGGCCCAATAAGCGTCCACTGACCTCCCTGACCTCTGCAGCCCTGGGCTGACTGAGGCAGGGTAGAGAGGGGCAGGATACCTGCTCCAGACTGGGTACCACCTTGGAAGGGTCCCCTGCCATCAGAGAGGTGGGCAGGCCAGGCCTGTCCACTTCTGGGGCAGTTACTTCACAAGGGGCAGGATCAGTTCCCTGAGAAACTGGACCTTTACCTGTAGTCTGGTGGGGGGAAGACTGCTCCTCCTCCCCTATGCTCTCTGTTTGGGTAGAGTGATCCATAGTTTCAGGCTTCACTCTTTCTATTTTCTCCTGGGGTGGAGGTGAGGCCCTCAGGGTCTCATCCACTCTCTCAGGGATTCCTACCATTTTCAAATGGGCCTTGTGGTCAACCTCAGCCCAGGCTGAGATTTCTAGATCATTCCCCAGTAGACAATCTACAGGCAAGTTTGGGGACACTGCCACTCTCTTGGGGCCAGTGACCCCTCCCCAGCTGAGATTTATCACTGCCATGGGATGATCTGTCCTGATTCCATCTATATTGGTCACCTGGTAGCTAAACCCAGGTAAAAGCTGATCTAGGGGCACTAGCCTCTTGGTCACCATGGTGACACTGGCCCCTGTGTCCTTATAGGCCACTGCCTTCTGACCATTGATTATTGGTTCTTGTCTGTACCTGCCCAAAATACTGGGGCTCATGGTAAAGTTGGCAAACCCCATGCCACCATCACAGACCATAGTTGCTTGAGTAGGGGACCTGGATAGGCCAGAGTCCCCCTGAGTTCCCCAAGAAATCCCAACTAAATTTTTGGGTGCACTCCCACCGCCTGGGGGATTACTACTAGTAGTAACAGGAGGTGTTGGAGCTGGTTTTGGAGGAACATTTTCTTTATTGCCATTCTTAGGACAGCTGGAGTCAGTTTTCCAGTGGCCAGGTTGCTTACACACATGGCAATATGGTTTCTTGTTATTAGAGGAAGTATTTTGGGACCCACCCCCAGCACTGGGTTTTTGGGGCCCTTCAGAGGACTTTTCTTGTTTATCATCCCCACCTTTCTCTTTGGGCTTAGTGGAATCCTTCTTCTGGTCACCAACTTGGTTCTTAGGCCTAATCCTGGTTCTGACCCATTTGTCTGCCTTCTTTCCCAATTCTTGGGGAGAGGTCAGATCAGAGTCCACCAGGTGCTGGTGTAAAAGTTGATTTTGACAATTATTAAGAATCTGCTCCCTCATAATGAGATTATACAATCCTTGATAATCATTAACTTTACTGCCATTTAACCAACCTTCCAGTGCCTTGGTTGCACAATCCACAAAGTTTACCCAATCTTGATTCTGTGCTTTCTGGGTGTCTCTGAACTTAAGTCTGTATTGATCAGTGGTTAAGCCAAACCCATCTATTAAAGCATCTTTCAAGATATAATAGTCATCAGCATCCTCTTCTCTTACAGAGAGGAGCTTGTCTCTTCCTTTATCTGAAAAGGAGAGCCACAGGATTGCTGCCCACTGCTCTACTGGGACCCTCTGTACTCTACAGGCCCTTTCAAGAGCAGATATCCATTTGTGGATATCATCCCCATTCTGATAGGGGGGCACAATCTTGTGGAGGTTCCTATTGTCAGGGACTTTCTCTCTAACTCTAGGGGTTTCATTACTGCCACCAGTGATCTCTAGACCCCACTTTCTTGAAGCTTTCTGAAGCTCCAGGGTTTCCCTGTCCAATGCTAACTGTTCTCTTTTAAGCTCAGGCTTAGCCTGCTCAAATTTGATCAGTCTGCATTTCCTCTCATGAGAGGATTCTCTTCTCTGAGAAGAGGCAGAGGACCCTTTGGATCTCCTAGAATGGTTGGATCCCACTGAGGGGGATCTGTTCCTTCTTGGATCCACCACTCTCCTTTTAAGGGTGGAGGGAGTGCCCTTTGAGCCATCACCTCCATGTTGTGAGTGGTTTGTTTCTTCCAGGTCAGGACTTTCATCCTCTTCCTGTTCCTCATCAGAGTCCACTCTGGGAGTGTCCTCTTCTGAAGGATGCCCACCCACTCTGTCTGTCCCTCTGGACCCTATGGACTCCATAAAGTCTGCTATGAGCAGGATTTCCCTGAGACGTTGTGTGTTGGCACCTTTGTTTGTCTTCAGTTTTCTAAGGGTGCACATTTCCCTGAGCTCTGCAAAGGAGAAATTATCATACTTATCTACTGGGACCCTCTGGGGTCCTTCCATGGCCTTAGTGGCACCTGCACCTGAAGACATGTTTAGTGTAGTGATGTATCTACCTACACTAAGTGTGGCCTACTGAACCCTCTCTTGAGTTGTAGTCAAGGTGTGCTAAACCCTCTACACACAACTCTAAGTTCAGTAGAACTTATTGTATTCTAGCTTGAATTTATATGTACCTTTGGTACCTTGTGGCTTTCACTTTAGAAATTCAATTTGTTATCTGGTAAAACAATGGCAAGCTTGAATCCAACCGCTGCACACCAATGTGAGAAGTTGGCCTGGCATATGCTGTTCCTAGTTATAGGGACACCTTGCACCAGTCCAATTCGACTCCTATTGATGATAGGTTTAAGACAACCTTTAAAGAAAGCTATCCTAGTGGTAGCTGTGGAGAGCAGCCTTCAGGCTAAGTCTTGAAGGAGTGTTAAGCTTATTGTTTTACCATAATAACCTCTTGAATAACCAAATGAAAGAGTAGCCCACACAGGTATATATATAAAATATATGTATTTATTCTAGACAGAATCCCACAGTCACTTTATGTGGCTAGTAGCAAAGTTACACTTCAAACAAGCATTTATAAACACAATAAATAGCACAGAAATCAATGGGCCCCAGGGGGGGACCAAACCATATACTAAAATAGTGGTATAAGAACCACGACAATTCTACAGGCAATGCCTAGGGCATTCAGGATCGCTGGCCCCTTCAGAATCCACCCACAGTTAAGATGAAGGGGACCCACGGGAGGCGTGTGCAGTGCGAGAAGTTGCTATCGGGATTGCAATGTTAGCCTATGGAGAATGTCGCGGTTGAATAATTAAGGTTTAAGGACACTTCTAACAACAGTACAAAGTTAAGACTTGAGACTTAAGGCTTTGGAGAGCCCACCACCACGGAAGTACCGAAGTACCACTGTTACCTGCCCCAGGGAAGCCGGGTGCATAGGTCGATTCTGGTGTCGGGTTGCGGGCTGATTTTCTATGGAAAAGTAGTCCAAACTGCTGAAAGCGTCGTTGAAGTCGTGAAGATTAAAGTTGAAGAGAAGATAAAGATGAACCTGAAAGCAGAGGGGACAGAGTCTGGGTCACAGCACAGTGACCAGGGAGCTCACGGGAAGGAACTCGTGGATGTTGGGTGCTTCAGGTGTGGAAGGTACAGCTGGGCTCTGCAGTCACGGGCTCCGGGAGGCTTCAAGGAAGGCCAGCTTCTGGAGGGCAACTGTCCCACGTCGGCTGAGGGTCGCTGCGGTGTTAGTGTCCCGATTGGATCCACTAAGCATTGGCAACCGCAACCCACGCAAGATAAACAAAGCAGCTGCTGGTGCAGACCCACGAGGTCTGAGGGTGCTCTCCTTTGCAGGGAGCGTAGAGCAGGCCTAGAGCAACCAGGGGAACTCTTGGAAAAGAAGATTGTCCTCCGTCAGGGCCCACAAGTCGAGAGACAAGGGACCGTGGAAGGCAGCAAAATGGAGTGCGTAAAAGGGCTCCCACGGGCCACCGGAGCGGGCCAGGGAGCTGAGAGTCGGCACAAATGCTGCTGGATGGTTGGCTCAGAAATGGGCCAAAGCACAACTTCCCCACTGGTCGGGGTCGTGTGCTGGACAAGAGGTTGCCGGTGTCTCAGGGTATGCGGGGATCTCGACACCCACGTGGTCGAGGGTGCTCAGACTTGCTGGGCACACTCACAGGACGCTGGGATGTACTGGAGACCCACCTCGAGGTTGCTGGAAGGCGTCGAAGGTCATGAGAGCAACGAAGTTCCAACCGGGTATCTTGTAGTCTTTTAGGTGCCTGCCAAGCAGGGGGATAACTCCTTTATCCCAAGGGAGATTTCTTCAGTCAGCTGGGCAGCAGCTCGTCGAAGGTCAGTTCTGTGAAGTCCTGTACGAATCTAAGGCTCTAGGGCAAAGTTATTCCCATATATCCCCAAGATTAGGGGATGGTCCAAAATAGAGCCTACCAATCAGAGTAGAGGCGGGAAAGGGTGGCTACACCCACTCCCCTTTGTGTGTTTCCCACCTGGGCGAGGGGCAGGATGCCCCTGAACCGGTTCCAGGCGGTGTATGCAGAATTGAGGCTCTGCAGCTGCCTACGTGCAACTCTGAAAGGACATTTGGTGCACCCACCCTGTTCCAATCCACATTATCCTGTCTGGGGAGGTGCTGGCACCTCCCTGCCACAGGAGCCCTATTGTCCAGCTGGCGAGGCTGGGGTTTTCCCCAGCAACAGCCAGCCAGAGTCGTGTAGGCGGTGGACAGTAGCCATTTTGTGGTACATGTGCACTTTTAAATTGGTGTCTAAAATCTACCGCTTTTCCCATATCACCCTCCTAGCAAGGGGGAATCGTGCCCCCATGCCCATGGCTGGACTGGGGGTATGATTCCTTCATGTTTGACACCAAACACGATATGGTTCTGTGTAGCCATTCCCAAGTTGCAGCGATGACGCAATAACTTATAATGCGGTTAAGAGTATATGGTATGGCTACACTACAAACAACCCAGTAACGATTTTACGAAGGTTGCAGAGAGGTCCTACTCACGTAGGGGTCCCCCCTCACACATACCTCAGCACCCAGCCCTGTAGGATTACCAGGGCCTGCCATAGGGGTGTCCTATGAGAGTATATGTGTTGTAATGGTATGGGACATAGGGTACCTACATCCCTGTAAGGGGTGCTAGCACCACCTTACCCAGACTACAGTAGTGGCCTGGTGGTGTCAGTTTGGGTGGCTGTCCCAGGTCGGCACAATAAGTGCTGCAGCCCTGGTAGGCCTACTGGGGGACCCATGCCCTGGGTACCTAGGGTACCATCTACAAGGGACTGGTAGGGCATGCCCAGCATCCAATTATGTTTGTACCTAGAGTACTCACAACAGTTTTAGGGAGAAAGCAGATAGGCTGGGGTCCTGGATAGCAGGATCCCAGCCAGACTAGTCAAAAACCACTTAAATACCAGGCAAAAAGTTGGGGGCAACCATTAGTCAGATTCCACTCTCCTACTGTAAGGTCTTAGACTCTTACTCTGGCCTAATAGGTAAGGTCTTAGACTCTTACTCTGGCCTAGTGGTTAAGGTCTTAACTTTTACTCTGGCCTACTGGTTAAGGTCTTAATTCTTACTCTGGCCCAATAGCTAAGGTCTTAGACTCGTTCTCTGGCCCACTGGTTAAGGTCTTAACTCTTACTCTGGCCTACTGGTTAAGGTCTTAACTCTTACTCTGGCCTAATAGCTAAGGTATTAGACTCGTACTCTGGCCTAATGGTTAAGGTCTTAACTCTTACTCTGGCCTAATAGCTAAGGTCTTAGACTCATACTATGGCCTACAGGTTAAGGTCTTAACTCTTACTCTGGCCTACTGGTTAAGGTCTTAACTCTTACTCTGGCCTAATAGCTAAGGTCTTAGACTCGTACTCTGGCCTAATGGTTAAGGTCTTAACTCTTACTCTGGCATACTGGTTAAGGTCTTAACTCTTACTCTGGTCTAATAGCTAAGGACTTAGACTCGTACTATGGCCTACAGGTTAAGGTCTTAACTCGTACTCTGGCCTAATAGCTAAGGTCTTAACTCGTACTCTGGCCTAATAGCTAAGGTCTTAACTCTTACTCTGGCCTAATAGCTAAGGTCTTAGACTCGTACTCTGGACTAATAGCTAAGGTATTAGACTCGTACTCTGGCCTAATGGTTAAAGTCTTAACTCTTACTCTGGCCTAATAGCTAAGGTCTTAGACTCGTACTCTGGCCTAATGATTAAGGTCTTAACTCTTACTCTGGCCTAATAGCTAAGGTCTTAGACTCGTACTCTGGCCTAATAGCTAAGGTCTTAGACTCGTAATCTGGCCTACTGGTTAAGGTCTTAACTCTTACTCTGGCCTACTGGTTAGGGTCTTAACTCTTACTCTGGCCTAATAGCTAAGGTCTTAGACTCGTACTATGGCCTACATGTTAAGGTCTTAACTCTTACTCTGGCCTAATAGCTAAGGTCTTAGACTCGTACTATGGCCTACAGGTTAAGGTCTTAACTCTTACTCTGGCCCAATAGCTAAGGTCTTAACTCTTAATCTGGCCTAATAGCTAAGGTCTTAACTCTTACTCTGGCCTAATAGCTAAGGTCTTAGACTCGTACTCTGGCCTACTGGTTAAGGTCTTAACTCTTACTCTGGCCTAATAGCTAAGGTCTTAGACTCGTATTCTGGCCTACTGGTTAAGGTCTTAACTCTTACTCTGGCCTACTGGTTAAGGTCTTAACTCTTACTCTGGCCTAATGGTTAAGGTCTTAACTCTTACTCTGGCCTAATAGCTAAGGTCTTAACTCTTACTCTGGCCTAATAGCTAAGGCCTTAGACTCGTACTCTGGCCTAATGGTTAAGGTCTTAACCCTTACTCTGGCCTAATAGCTAAGGTCTTAGACTCGTACTCTGGCCTAATGGTTAAGGTCTTAACTCTTACTATGGCCTACTGGTTAAGGTCTTAACTCTTACTCTGGCCTAATAGCTAAGGTCTTAGACTCGTACTCTGGCCTACTGGTTAAGGTCTTAACTCTTACTCTGGCCTAATAGCTAAGGTCTTAGACTCTTACTCTGGCCTAATGTTTACCGTCTTAACTCTTACTCTGGCCTAATAGCTAAGGTCTTAGACTCGTACTCTGGCCTAATGGTTAAGATCTTAACTCTTACTCTGGCCTAATAGCTAAGGTCTTGACTCTTACTCTGGCCCAATAGCTAAGGTCTTAGTCTCGTACTCTGGCCTAATGTTTAACGTCTTAACTCTTACTCTGGCCTAATAGCTAAGGTCTTAGACTCGTACTCTGGCCTAATGGTTAAGGTCTTAACTCTTACTCTGGCCTAATAGCTAAGGTCTTAGACTCGTACTATGGCCTACAGGTTAAGGTCTTAACTCTTACTCTGGCCTACTGGTTAAGGTCTTAACTCTTACTCTGGCCTGATAGCTAAGGTCTTAGACTCGTACTCTGGCCTAATGGTTAAGGTCTTAACTCTTACTCTGGCATACTGGTTAAGGTCTTAACTCTTACTCTGGCCTAATAGCTAAGGTCTTAGACTCGTACTATGGCCTACAGGTTAAGGTCTTAACTCGTACTCTGGCCTAATAGCTAAGGTCTTAACTCGTATTCTGGCCTAATAGCTAGGGTCTTAACTCTTACTCTGGCCTAATAGCTAAGGTCTTAACTCTTACTCTGGCCTAATAGCTAAGGTCTTAGACTCGTACTCTGGCCTAATAGCTAAGGTATTAGACTCGTACTCTGGCCTAATGGTTAAGGTCTTAACTCTTAGTCTGGCCTAATAGCTAAGGTCTTAGACTCGTACTCTGGCCTAATGATTAAGGTCTTAACTCTTACTCTGGCCTAATAGCTAAGGTCTTAGACTCGTACTCTGGCCTAATAGCTAAGGTCTTAGACTCGTAATCTGGCCTACTGGTTAAGGTCTTAACTCTTACTCTGGCCTAATAGCTAAGGTCTTTGACTCGTACTATGGCCTACATGTTAAGGTCTTAACTCTTACTCTGGCCTAATAGCTAAGGTCTTAGAATCGTACTATGGCCTACAGGTTAAGGTCTTAACTCTTACTCTGGCCCAATAGCTAAGGTCTTAACTCTTAATCTGGCCTAATAGCTAAGGTCTTAACTCTTACTCTGGCCTAATAGCTAAGGTCTTAGACTCGTATTCTGGCCTACTGGTTAAGGTCTTAACTCTTACTCTGGCTTAATAGCTAAGGTCTTAACTCTTACTCTGGCCTACTGGTTAAGGTCTTAACTCTTACTCTGGCCTAATGGTTAAGGTCTTAACTCTTACTCTGGCCTAAAAGCTAAGGTCTTAACTCTTACTCTGGCCTAATAGCTAAGGTCTTAGACTCATACTCTGGCCTAATGGTTAAGGTCTTAACTCTTACTCTGGCCTAATAGCTAAGATCTTAGACTCATACTCTGGCCTAATGGTTAAGGTCTTAACTCTTACTCTGGCCTACTGGTTAAGGTCTTAACTCTTACTCTGGCGTAATAGCTAAGGTCTTAGACTCGTACTCTGGCCTAATGGTTAAGGTCTTAACTCTTACTCTGGCCTACTTAAGTGCTTAACTCTTACCCTGGCCTTATAGCTAAGGTCTTAAAATCGTACTATGGCCTACTGGTTAAGGTCCTAACTCTTACTCTGGCCTACTGGTTAAGGTCTGAACTCTTACTATGGCCTACTGGTTAAGGTCTTACCTCTTACTCTGGCCTACAGGTTAAGGTCTTAACTCTTACTCTGGCCTACTGGTTAAGGTCTTAACTCTTACTCTTGCCTAATAGCTTAGGTTGTAACTCTTACTCTTGCATAATAGCTAAGGTCTTAACTCTTACTCTGGCCTAATAGCTAAGGTCTTAGACTCGTACTCTGACCTAATGGTTAAGGTCTTAACAATTACTCTGGCCTACTGGTTAAGGTCTTAACTCTTACTCTGGCCTAATAGCTAAGGTCTTAGACTTGTACTATGGCCTAATAGCCAAGGTCTTAGACTCGTACTCTGGCCTAATGGTTAAGGTCTTAACTCTTACTCTGGCCTACTGGTTAAGGTCTTAACTCTTACTCTGGCCTAATAGCTAAGGTCTTAACTCTTACTCTGGCCTAATAGCTAAGGTCTTAGACTTGTACTCTGGCCTAATGGTTAAGGTCTTAACTCTTACTCTGGCCTACTGGTTAAAGTATTAACTCTTACTCTGGCCTACTGGTTAAGGTTTTAACTCTTACTCTGGCCTAATAGCTAAGACCTTAGACTCTTACTCTGGCCTAATGATTAAGGTCTTAACTCTTACTCTGGCCTAATAGCTAAGGACTTAACTCTCACTCTGGCCTAATAGCTAAGGCCTTAGACTCGTTTTAGGCCTAATGGTTAAGGTCCTAACTCTTACTCTGGCCTACTGGTTAAGGTCTTAACTCTTACTCTGGCCTAATAGCTAAAGTCTTAGACTCGTACTCTGGCCTACAGGTTAAGGTCTTAACTCTTACTCTGGCCTAATAGCTAAGGTCTTAGACTCGTACTATGGCCTACAGGTTAAGGTCTTAACTCGTACTCTGGCCTAATAGCTAAGGTCTTAACTCATACTCTGGCCTAATAGCTAAGGTCTTAACTCTTACTCTGGCCTAATAGTTAAGGTCTTAACTCTTACTCTGGCCTAATAGCTAAGGTCTTAGACTTGTACTCTGGCCTAATAGCTAAGGTCTTAGACTCGTGCACTGGCCTAATGGTTAAGGTCTTAACTCTTACTCTGGCCTAATAGCTAAGGTCTTAACTCATACTCTGGCCTAATAGCTAAGGTCTTAACTCTTACTCTGGCCTAATAGTTAAGGTCTTAACTCTTACTCTGGCCTAATAGCTAAGGTCTTAGACTTGTACTCTGGCCTAATAGCTAATGTCTTAGACTCGTACTCTGGCCTAATGGTTAAGGTCTTAGACTCGTACTCTGGCCTACTGGTTAAGGTCTTAACTCTTACTCTGGCCGACTTAAGTGCTTAACTCTTACTCTGGCCTAATAGCTAAGGTGTAAGACTCGTATTCTGGCCTACTGGTTAAGGTCTTAACTCTTACTCTGGCCTAATGGTTAAGGTCTTAACTCTTACTCTGGCCTAATAGCTAAGGTCTTAGACTCGTACTCTGGCCTAATGGTTAAGGTCTTAACTCTTACTCTGGCCTAATAGCTAAGGTCTTAGACTCGTACTATGGCCTACAGGTTAAGGTCTTAACTCTTACTCTGGCCTACTGGTTAAGGTCTTAACTCTTACTCTGGCCTGATAGCTAAGGTCTTAGACTCGTACTCTGGCCTAATGGTTAAGGTCTTAACTCTTACTCTGGCATACTGGTTAAGGTCTTAACTCTTACTCTGGCCTAATAGCTAAGGTCTTAGACTCGTACTATGGCCTACAGGTTAAGGTCTTAACTCGTATTCTGGCCTAATAGCTAGGGTCTTAACTCTTACTCTGGCCTAATAGCTAAGGTCTTAACTCTTACTCTGGCCTAATAGCTAAGGTCTTAGACTCGTACTCTGGCCTAATAGCTAAGGTATTAGACTCGTACTCTGGCCTAATGGTTAAGGTCTTAACTCTTAGTCTGGCCTAATAGCTAAGGTCTTAGACTCGTACTCTGGCCTAATGATTAAGGTCTTAACTCTTACTCTGGCCTAATAGCTAAGGTCTTAGACTCGTACTCTGGCCTAATAGCTAAGGTCTTAGACTCGTAATCTGGCCTACTGGTTAAGGTCTTAACTCTTACTCTGGCCTAATAGCTAAGGTCTTTGACTCGTACTATGGCCTACATGTTAAGGTCTTAACTCTTACTCTGGCCTAATAGCTAAGGTCTTAGAATCGTACTATGGCCTACAGGTTAAGGTCTTAACTCTTACTCTGGCCCAATAGCTAAGGTCTTAACTCTTAATCTGGCCTAATAGCTAAGGTCTTAACTCTTACTCTGGCCTAATAGCTAAGGTCTTAGACTCGTATTCTGGCCTACTGGTTAAGGTCTTAACTCTTACTCTGGCTTAATAGCTAAGGTCTTAACTCTTACTCTGGCCTACTGGTTAAGGTCTTAACTCTTACTCTGGCCTAATGGTTAAGGTCTTAACTCTTACTCTGGCCTAAAAGCTAAGGTCTTAACTCTTACTCTGGCCTAATAGCTAAGGTCTTAGACTCATACTCTGGCCTAATGGTTAAGGTCTTAACTCTTACTCTGGCCTAATAGCTAAGATCTTAGACTCATACTCTGGCCTAATGGTTAAGGTCTTAACTCTTACTCTGGCCTACTGGTTAAGGTCTTAACTCTTACTCTGGCGTAATAGCTAAGGTCTTAGACTCGTACTCTGGCCTAATGGTTAAGGTCTTAACTCTTACTCTGGCCTACTTAAGTGCTTAACTCTTACCCTGGCCTTATAGCTAAGGTCTTAAAATCGTACTATGGCCTACTGGTTAAGGTCCTAACTCTTACTCTGGCCTACTGGTTAAGGTCTGAACTCTTACTATGGCCTACTGGTTAAGGTCTTACCTCTTACTCTGGCCTACAGGTTAAGGTCTTAACTCTTACTCTGGCCTACTGGTTAAGGTCTTAACTCTTACTCTTGCCTAATAGCTTAGGTTGTAACTCTTACTCTTGCATAATAGCTAAGGTCTTAACTCTTACTCTGGCCTAATAGCTAAGGTCTTAGACTCGTACTCTGACCTAATGGTTAAGGTCTTAACAATTACTCTGGCCTACTGGTTAAGGTCTTAACTCTTACTCTGGCCTAATAGCTAAGGTCTTAGACTTGTACTATGGCCTAATAGCCAAGGTCTTAGACTCGTACTCTGGCCTAATGGTTAAGGTCTTAACTCTTACTCTGGCCTACTGGTTAAGGTCTTAACTCTTACTCTGGCCTAATAGCTAAGGTCTTAACTCTTACTCTGGCCTAATAGCTAAGGTCTTAGACTTGTACTCTGGCCTAATGGTTAAGGTCTTAACTCTTACTCTGGCCTACTGGTTAAAGTATTAACTCTTACTCTGGCCTACTGGTTAAGGTTTTAACTCTTACTCTGGCCTAATAGCTAAGACCTTAGACTCTTACTCTGGCCTAATGATTAAGGTCTTAACTCTTACTCTGGCCTAATAGCTAAGGACTTAACTCTCACTCTGGCCTAATAGCTAAGGCCTTAGACTCGTTTTAGGCCTAATGGTTAAGGTCCTAACTCTTACTCTGGCCTACTGGTTAAGGTCTTAACTCTTACTCTGGCCTAATAGCTAAGGTCTTAGACTCGTACTCTGGCCTACAGGTTAAGGTCTTAACTCTTACTCTGGCCTAATAGCTAAGGTCTTAGACTCGTACTATGGCCTACAGGTTAAGGTCTTAACTCGTACTCTGGCCTAATAGCTAAGGTCTTAACTCATACTCTGGCCTAATAGCTAAGGTCTTAACTCTTACTCTGGCCTAATAGTTAAGGTCTTAACTCTTACTCTGGCCTAATAGCTAAGGTCTTAGACTTGTACTCTGGCCTAATAGCTAAGGTCTTAGACTCGTGCTCTGGCCTAATGGTTAAGGTCTTAACTCTTACTCTGGCCTAATAGCTAAGGTCTTAACTCATACTCTGGCCTAATAGCTAAGGTCTTAACTCTTACTCTGTCCTAATAGTTAAGGTCTTAACTCTTACTCTGGCCTAATAGCTAAGGTCTTAGACTTGTACTCTGGCCTAATAGCTAAGGTCTTAGACTCGTACTCTGGCCTAATGGTTAAGGTCTTAGACTCGTACTCTGGCCTACTGGTTAAGGTCTTAACTCTTACTCTGGCCGACTTAAGTGCTTAACTCTTACTCTGGCCTAATAGCTAAGGTGTAAGACTCGTATTCTGGCCTACTGGTTAAGGTCTTAACTCTTACTCTGGCCTAATGGTTAAGGTCTTAACTCTTACTCTGGCCTAATAGCTAAGGTCTTAGACTCGTACTCTGGCCTAATGGTTAAGGTCTTAACTCTTACTCTGGCCTAATAGCTAAGGTCTTAGACTCGTACTATGGCCTACAGGTTAAGGTCTTAACTCTTACTCTGGCCTACTGGTTAAGGTCTTAACTCTTACTCTGGCCTGATAGCTAAGGTCTTAGACTCGTACTCTGGCCTAATGGTTAAGGTCTTAACTCTTACTCTGGCATACTGGTTAAGGTCTTAACTCTTACTCTGGCCTAATAGCTAAGGTCTTAGACTCGTACTATGGCCTACAGGTTAAGGTCTTAACTCGTACTCTGGCCTAATAGCTAAGGTCTTAACTCGTATTCTGGCCTAATAGCTAGGGTCTTAACTCTTACTCTGGCCTAATAGCTAAGGTCTTAACTCTTACTCTGGCCTAATAGCTAAGGTCTTAGACTCGTACTCTGGCCTAATAGCTAAGGTATTAGACTCGTACTCTGGCCTAATGGTTAAGGTCTTAACTCTTAGTCTGGCCTAATAGCTAAGGTCTTAGACTCGTACTCTGGCCTAATGATTAAGGTCTTAACTCTTACTCTGGCCTAATAGCTAAGGTCTTAGACTCGTACTCTGGCCTAATAGCTAAGGTCTTAGACTCGTAATCTGGCCTACTGGTTAAGGTCTTAACTCTTACTCTGGCCTAATAGCTAAGGTCTTTGACTCGTACTATGGCCTACATGTTAAGGTCTTAACTCTTACTCTGGCCTAATAGCTAAGGTCTTAGAATCGTACTATGGCCTACAGGTTAAGGTCTTAACTCTTACTCTGGCCCAATAGCTAAGGTCTTAACTCTTAATCTGGCCTAATAGCTAAGGTCTTAACTCTTACTCTGGCCTAATAGCTAAGGTCTTAGACTCGTATTCTGGCCTACTGGTTAAGGTCTTAACTCTTACTCTGGCTTAATAGCTAAGGTCTTAACTCTTACTCTGGCCTACTGGTTAAGGTCTTAACTCTTACTCTGGCCTAATGGTTAAGGTCTTAACTCTTACTCTGGCCTAAAAGCTAAGGTCTTAACTCTTACTCTGGCCTAATAGCTAAGGTCTTAGACTCATACTCTGGCCTAATGGTTAAGGTCTTAACTCTTACTCTGGCCTAATAGCTAAGGTCTTAGACTCATACTCTGGCCTAATGGTTAAGGTCTTAACTCTTACTCTGGCCTACTGGTTAAGGTCTTAACTCTTACTCTGGCGTAATAGCTAAGGTCTTAGACTCGTACCCTGGCCTAATGGTTAAGGTCTTAACTCTTACTCTGGCCTACTTAAGTGCTTAACTCTTACCCTGGCCTTATAGCTAAGGTCTTAAACTTGTACTATGGCCTACTGGTTAAGGTCCTAACTCTTACTCTGGCCTACTGGTTAAGGTCTGAACTCTTACTATGGCCTACTGGTTAAGGTCTTACCTCTTACTCTGGCCTACAGGTTAAGGTCTTAACTCTTACTCTGGCCTACTGGTTAAGGTCTTAACTCTTACTCTTGCCTAATAGCTTAGGTTGTAACTCTTACTCTTGCATAATAGCTAAGGTCTTAACTCTTACTCTGGCCTAATAGCTAAGGTCTTAGACTCGTACTCTGACCTAATGGTTAAGGTCTTAACAATTACTCTGGCCTACTGGTTAAGGTCTTAACTCTTACTCTGGCCTAATAGCTAAGGTCTTAGACTTGTACTATGGCCTAATAGCCAAGGTCTTAGACTCGTACTCTGGCCTAATGGTTAAGGTCTTAACTCTTACTCTGGCCTACTGGTTAAGGTCTTAACTCTTACTCTGGCCTAATAGCTAAGGTCTTAACTCTTACTCTGGCCTAATAGCTAAGGTCTTAGACTTGTACTCTGGCCTAATGGTTAAGGTCTTAACTCTTACTCTGGCCTACTGGTTAAAGTATTAACTCTTACTCTGGCCTACTGGTTAAGGTTTTAACTCTTACTCTGGCCTAATAGCTAAGACCTTAGACTCTTACTCTGGCCTAATGATTAAGGTCTTAACTCTTACTCTGGCCTAATAGCTAAGGACTTAACTCTCACTCTGGCCTAATAGCTAAGGCCTTAGACTCGTTTTAGGCCTAATGGTTAAGGTCTTAACTCTTACTCTGGCCTACTGGTTAAGGTCTTAACTCTTACTCTGGCCTAATAGCTAAGGTCTTAGACTCGTACTCTGGCCTACAGGTTAAGGTCTTAACTCTTACTCTGGCCTAATAGCTAAGGTCTTAGACTCGTACTATGGCCTACAGGTTAAGGTCTTAACTCATACTCTGGCCTAATAGCTAAGGTCTTAACTCTTACTCTGGCCTAATAGTTAAGGTCTTAACTCTTACTCTGGCCTAATAGCTAAGGTCTTAGACTTGTACTCTGGCCTAATAGCTAAGGTCTTAGACTCGTACTCTGGCCTAATGGTTAAGGTCTTAACTCTTACTCTGGCCTAATAGCTAAGGTCTTAACTCATACTCTGGCCTAATAGCTAAGGTCTTAACTCTTACTCTGGCCTAATAGTTAAGGTCTTAACTCTTACTCTGGCCTAATAGCTAAGGTCTTAGACTTGTACTCTGGCCTAATAGCTAAGGTCTTAGACTCGTACTCTGGCCTAATGGTTAAGGTCTTAGACTCGTACTCTGGCCTACTGGTTAAGGTCTTAACTCTTACTCTGGCCGACTTAAGTGCTTAACTCTTACTCTGGCCTAATAGCTAAGGTGTAAGACTCGTATTCTGGCCTACTGGTTAAGGTCTTAACTCTTACTCTGGCCTAATGGTTAAGGTCTTAACTCTTACTCTGGCATACTGGTTAAGGTCTTAACTCTTACTCTGGCCTAATACCTAAGGTCTTAGACTCGTACTATGGCCTACAGGTTAAGGTCTTAACTCGTACTCTGGCCTAATAGCTAAGGTCTTAACTCATACTCTGGCCTAATAGCTAAGGTCTTAACTCTTACTCTGGCCTAATAGATAAGGTCTTAACTCTTACTCTGGCCTAATAGCTAAGGTCTTAGACTTGTACTCTGGCCTAATAGCTAAGGTCTTAGACTCGTACTCTGGCCTAATGGTTAAGGTCTTAACTCTTACTCTGGCCTACTGGTTAAGGTCTTAACTCTTACTCTGGCCTAATAGCTAAGGTCTTAGACTCGTACTCTGGCCTACTGGTTAAAGTCTTAACTCTTACTCTGGCCGACTTAAGTGCTTAACTCTTACTCTGGCCTTATAGCTAAGGTCTTAGACTCGTACTATGGCCTACTGGTTAAGGTCTTAACTCTTACGCTGGACTACTGGTTAAGGTGGTCTTAACTCTTACTCTGGCCTAATAGCTAAGGTCTTAGACTCGTACTATGGCCTACTGGTTAAGGTCTTAACTCTTACTCTGGCCTAATGGTTAAGGTCTTAACTCTTACTCTGGCCTACAGGTTAAGGTCTTAACTCTTACTCTGGCCTACTGGTTAATGTCTTAACTCTTACTCTTGCCTAATAGCTTAGGTTGTAACTCTTACTCTGGCATAATAGCTAAGGTCTTAACTCTTACTCTGGCCTAATAGCTAAGGTCTTAACTCTTACTCTGGCCTACTGGTTAAGGTCTTAACTCTTACTCTGGCCTAATAGCTAAGGTCTTAACTCTTACTCTGCCCTACTGGTTAAGGTCTTAGACTCGTACTCTGGCCTAATAGCTAATGTATTAGACTCGTACTCTGGGCTAATGGTTAAGGTCTTAACTCTTACTCTGGCCTACTGGTTAAGGTCTTAACTCTTACTCTGGCCTACTGGTTAAGGTCTTAACTCTTACTCTGGCCTAATAGCTAAGGTCTTAACTCTTACTCTGGCCTAGTAGATAAGGTCTTAGACTCGTACTCTGGCCTAATGGTAAAGGTCTTAACTCTTACTCTGGCCTAATAGCTAAGGTCTTAGACTCGTACTCTGGCCTACTGGTTAATGTCTTAACTCTTACTCTGGCCTACTGGTTAAGGTCTTAGACTCATACTCTGGCCTAATGGTTAAGGTATTAACTCTTACTCTGGCCTAATAGCTAAGGTCTTAACTCTTGCTATTGCCTCATAGCTAAGGTCTTAACTCTTACTCTGGCCTACTGGTTAAGGTCTTAACTCTTACTCTGGCCTACTGATTAAGGTCTTAACTCTTACTCTGACCTAATAGCTAAGGTCTTAGACTTGTACTCTGGCCTAATGGTTAAGGTCTTAACTCTTACTCTGGACTAATAGCTAAGGTCTTAGACTCGTACTCTGGCCTAATGGTTAAGGTCTTAACTCTTACTCTGGCCTAATAGCTAAGGTCTTAGACTCGTACTCTGGCCTAATTGTTAAGGTCTTAACTCTTACTCTGGCCTAATAGCTAAGGTCTTAACTCTTACCCTGCCCTAATAGCTAAGGTCTTAGACTCGTACTCTGGCCTAATGGTTAAGGTCTTAACTCTTACTGTGGCTGTGAGAAGTTGGCCTGGCATATGCTGTTCCTAGTTATAGGGACACCTTGCACCAGTCCAATTCGACTCCTATTGATGATAGGTTTAAGACAACCTTTAAAGAAAGCTATCCTAGTGGTAGCTGTGGAGAGCAGCCTTCAGGCTAAGTCTTGAAGGAGTGTTAAGCTTATTGTTTTACCATAATAACCTCTTGAATAACCAAATGAAAGAGTAGCCCACACAGGTATATATATAAAATATATGTATTTATTCTAGACAGAATCCCACAGTCACTTTATGTGGCTAGTGGCAAAGTTACACTTCAAACAAGCATTTATAAACACAATAAATAGCACAGAAATCAATGGGCCCCAGGGGGGGACCAAACCATATACTAAAATAGTGGTATAAGAACCACGACAATTCTACAGGCAATGCCTAGGGCATTCAGGATCGCTGGCCCCTTCAGAATACACCCACAGTTAAGAGGAAGGGGACCCACGGGAGGCGTGTGCATTGCGAGAATTTGCTATCGGGATCGCAATATTAGCCTATGGAGAATGTCGCGGTTGAATAATTAAGGTTTAAGGACACTTCTAACAACAGTACAAAGTTAAGGATTGAGACTTAAGGCTTTGGAGAGCCCACCACCACGGAAGTACCGAAGTACCACTGTTACCTGCCCCAGGGAAGCCGGGTGCATAGGTCGATTCTGGTGTCGGGTCACGGGCTGATTTTCTATGGAAAAGTAGTCCAAACTGCTGCTAGCTGGAAGCGTCGTTGAAGTCGTGAAGATTAAAGTTGAAGAGAAGATAAAGATGAACCTGAAAGCAGAGGGGACAGAGTCTGGGTCACAGCACAGTGACCAGGGAGTTCACAGGAAGGAACTCGTGGATGTCGGGTGCTTCAGGTGTGGAAGGTACAGCTGGACTCTGCAGTCACGGGCTCCGGGAGGCTTCAAGGAAGGCCAGCTTCTGGAGGGCGACTGCCCCACGTGGGCTGAGGGTCGCTGCGGTGTTAGTGTCCCGATTGGATCCACTAAGCATTGGCAACCGCAACCCACGCAAGATGAACAAAGCAGCTGCTGGTGCAGACCCACGAGGTCTGAGGGTGCTCTCCTTTGCAGGGAGCGTAGAGCAGGCCTGGAGCAACCAGGGGAACTCTTGGAAAAGAAGATTGTCCTCCGTCAGGGCCCACAAGTCGAGAGACAAGGGACCGCGGAAGGCAGCAAAATGGAGTGCGTAAAAGGGCTCCCACGGGCCAACGGAGCAGGCCAGGGAGCTGAGAGTCGGCACAAATGCTGCTGGATAGTTGGCTCAGAAATGGGCCAAAGCACAACTTCCCCACTGGTCGGGGTCGTGTGCTGGACAAGAGGTGGCCGGTGTCTCAGGGTATGCGGGGATCTCGACACCCACGTGGTCCAGGGTGCTCAGACTTGCTGGGCACACTCACAGGACGCTGGGATGCACTGGAGACCCACCTTGAGGTTGCTGGAAGGCGTCGAAGGTCGTGAGAGCAACGAAGTTCCAACAGGGTATCTTGTAGTCTTTTAGGTGCCTGCCAAGCAGGGGGATAACTCCTTTATCCCAAGGGAGATTTCTTCAGTCATCTGGGCAGCAGCTTGTCGAAGGTCAGTTCTGTGAAGTCCTGTACGAATCTAAGGCTCTAGGGCAAAGTTATTCCCATATATCCCCCAGATTAGGGGATGGTCCAAAATAGAGCCTACCAATCAGAGTAGAGGCGGGAAAGGGTGGCTACACCCACTCCCCTTTGTGTGTTTCCCACCTGGGCGAGGGGCAGGATGCCCCTGAACCGGTTCCAGGCGGTGTATGCAGAATTGGGGCTCTGCAGCTGCCTACGTGCAACTCTGAAAGGACATTTAGTGCACCCACCCTGTTCCAATCCACATATCCTGTCTGGGGAGGTGCTGGCACCTCCCTGCCACAGGAACCCTATTGTCCAGATGGCGAGGCTGGGGTTTTCCCCAGCAACAGCCAGCCAGAGTCGTGTAGGTGGCGGACAGTAGCCATTTTGTGGTACATGTGCACTTTTAAATTGGTGTCCAAATTCTACCGCTTTTCCCATATCACCCTCCTAGCAAGGGGGAATCGTGCCCCCATGCCCATGGCTGGACTGGGGGTATGATTCCTTCATGTTTGACACCAAACACGATATGGTTCTGTGTAGCCATTCCTAAGTTACAGCGATGACGCAATAACTTATAATGCGGTTAAGAGTATATGGTATGGCTACACTACAAACAACCCAGTAACGATTTTATGAAGGTTGCAGAGAGGTCCTACTCACGTAGGGGTCCCCCCTCACACATACCTCAGCACCCAGCCCGGTAGGATTACCAGGGCCTGCCATAGGGGTGACCTATGAGAGTATATGTGTTGTAATGGTATGGGACATAGGGTACCTACATCCCTGTAAGGGGTGCTAGCACCACCTTACCCAGGCTACAGTAGTGGCCTGGTGGTGTCAGTTTGGGTGGCTGTCCCAGGGTGGCACAATAAGTGCTGCAGCCCTGGTATGCCTACTGGGGGACCCATGCCCTGGGTACCTAGGGTACCATCTACAAGGGACTGGTAGGGCATGCCCAGCATCCAATTGGTTGGTACCTAGGGTACTCACATAGTTTACCAGAGGAAGCAGATAGGCTGGGGTCCTGGATAGCAGGGCCACAGCCTGGCTAAAGTCATAAAAACAGTCAAAACATCAGCAAAAAGTTGGGGGCAACTATGCAGTCGATGCCACTCTCCTACACAACCCCCCCCCCCCCCCCCCAAACGCAGGGACATTAAACTAACCTTGACCAGTTGAGTCTTCATGTTCTAAGTGGAAATATCTGGAGAGGCCATCTGCATTGGCATGGTTGCTCCCAGGTCTATGTTCCACTGTATAGTCCATCCCCTGTAGGGAAATGGATCACCTGAGTAGTTTGGGGTTTTCACCCTTCATCTGTTTTAGCCATAGGAGGGGCTTATGGTCTGTCTGAACAATGAAGTGAGTACCAAACAAGTATGGCCTCAGCTTCTTCAGGGCCCAGACCACAGCAAAGGCCTCCCTCTCTATGGCTGACCAACGTTTCTCTCTGGGGGTCAACCTTCTGCTAATAAAAGCTACTGGTTGATCCTGGCCCTCCTCATTCAGTTGTGATAACACAGCACCTACCCCCACCTCTGAAGCATCAGTTTGAACTATGAATTCTTTGGAGTAGTTGGGGCTTTGGAGCACTGGAGCAGAGCACATTGCCTGTTTAAGGTCATCAAAAGCTTTCTGACAGCTGACAGTCCACTGAACCTTTTTGGGCATCCTCTTGGAGGTGAGATCATTGAAGGGGGTCACTATGGATCCATATCCTTTCACAAATCTCCTATAATAACCAGTCAGGCCCAAGAAAGCTCGAACCTGAGTCTGGGTGGTTGGAGCAACCCAGTCCATGATGGTCTGGATTTTGCTCTGTAAAGGTTGAACCTGGCCTCCTCCTACAAGGTGTCCCAGGTATACAACCTGACTCTGCCCTATCTGGCACTTAGTAGCCTTGATAGTGAGCCCAGCCTTCTGCAGGGCTTCTAAAACTTCCCCCAGGTGGATCAGGTGATCTTCCCAGGTGGAGCTAAAGACAGCAATATCATCCAGATATGCTGCACTAAAGTCTTCCAGGCCTGAGAGGACTTGGTTCACCAACCTTTGAAAAGTGGCAGGTGCATTTTTCAAACCAAAGGGCATCACAATAAATTGATAATGCCCACTAGGGGTAGAAAATGCAGTTTTGGCTTTTGCAGACTCAGCTAACCTTATCTGCCAGTAGCCAGCTGTCAGATCAAATGTGCTCAGATATTTGGCTGAGGCCAACCTATCTATGAGCTCATCTGCTCTGGGAATTGGATGAGCATCAGTCTTAGTGACTGCATTGAGACCCCTGTAGTCTACACAGAACCTCATCTCTCTCTTACCACCCTGGGTGTGAGGTTTTGGTACTAGGACTACTGGGCTAGCCCAAGGGCTATCTGAGGGCTCAATTACTCCCAACTCCAACATCTTTTGGACTTCAGTCCTTATGCAGTCCCTGACATGGTCAGGTTGCCTGTAGATCTTGTTCTTGACAGGCAGACTGTCCCCAGTGTCCACTTCGTGAGTGCACCAGGTGGTCTGACTAGGAGTCAGAGAAAACATATGTCTGTAAGCTTGTAGAACCTGTCTACAGTCTGCTTGCTGCTGGTCAGTGAGGCTGCCTGCCAAGGCTACTCCATCAACTGACCCATCGTCAGGGTTCTGAGAGAGCAGGTCTGGGAGAGGGTCACTCTCTTCCTCCTGTCCCTCATCTGTTGCCATGAGCAAGCCCATGTCAGCCCTGTCCACATATGCTTTCAATCTATTCACATGAAGTACCCTGTGGGGACTTCTGGGAGTGCCAAGGTCTACCAGGTAGGTAACCTCTCCCTTTTTCTCCAAAATGGTATGGGGTCCACTCCACTTATCTTGGAGAGCTGCTGGGGCCACTGGCTCCAACACCCATACCTTCTGTCCTGGCTGGTACACCACCAGGACAGCCTTTTGGTCATGCCAGGCTTTCTGTAATTCCTGACTTGCCTCCAGGTTTTTAGTTGCCTTCTTCATATACTCAGCCATCCGGGTGCGGAGACCAAGTACGTAGTCCACTATGTCCTGTTTAGGGGGTTTGAGAGGTTGCTCCCATCCCTCCTTCACTAGACAAAGTGGCCCTCTAACAGGATGGCCAAACAAAAGTTCAAAAGGGCTGTAGCCAATCCCCTTCTGTGGCACCTCTCTGTATGCAAAGAGAAGGCAGGGCAGAAGAACATCCCATTTTCGCCTAAGCTTTTCTGGTAGTCCTTTAATCATACCCTTTAAGGTCTTGTTGAACCTTTCAACAAGACCATTGCATTGAGGATGGTAAGGGGTGGTGAACTTGTAGTTGACACCACACTCCTTCCACATTGCCTTCAGGTAACTACTCATAAAGTTTGTACCTCTGTCAGACAATACCTCCTTAGGGAACCCCACCCTGGAGAAGACTCCAAGGAGGGCCCTTGCCACCACAGGAGCTGTGATGGTCCTAAGGGGAATAGCTTCTGGGTATCTAGTGGCATGATCCACTACCACTAAAATGAACCTGTGCCCAGATGCTGTTGGTGGGTCCAAGGGACCAACAATGTCAATCCCCACCCGCTCAAAGGGCACCCCCACCACAGGCAATGGTATCAGGGGGGCCTTTGTGGATTTACCTGCCTTGCCACTTGCCTGGCAGGTAATGCAAGAGCTGCAAAAGCTCTTACAGTCTTCACTCATGTGGGGCCAATGAAAGTGTGGGACAATTCTGTCCCAAGTCTTATTTTGGCCCAGGTGTCCTGCTAAGGGGATATCATGGGCCAGTGTGAGCAGGAAGCTCCTAAACTTCTGAGGTATGACCAACCTCCTGGCTGCACCAGGCTTGGGGTCTCGACCCTCAGAGTAAAGGAGCCCTTCATCCCAATAAATCTTATGGGTCCCACTGGCATCCCCTGCAGCCTCAGCAGCAGCTTGCTGTCTGAGGGGTTCAAGAGTGGGGCAGCTCTGCTGCTCCAGGCTCAAGTCTGCCCTAGAAGGTCCCCCTGCCCCCAAGAACTCAACCTGATCAGGTTCCAGTTCCTCTGGGGCAGTTCCTTCTTCAGGACCTAGATCCTCTTCTGCTAAAAGAGTCTCTACAGACTGATCCTGGGGGGAAGGCTCGGCCTTACCCCTGCTACTCCTCCTCTTGGAAGGCCCTTGGTCCATTTTTCCAGGATCCAAGGCCTGTTCAGTTCCTGTCAGCTTTGCTTTTGACCTTGTCAGGGCAAACACTTCTGCTGGTATACCCAACATTGCTGCATGGGTACTTAGCTCCACCTCAGCCCATGCTGAGGTCTCCAAATCATTCCCTAGTAAACATTCAACAGGTAGGTCTGCACTCACCACAACTTTCTTGAGGCCAGTTACCCCTCCCCAGGAGAAGTTCACAACAGCTAGAGCATGGTCTGTACTAACGTTGCTAGCATTGGTCACTTGGTATGTCTCTCCAAGTATGATCTGGTTAGGGTCTACAAGGTCCTTAGTCATCATAGTGACACTAGCCCCTGTATCCCTGTAAGCTAGTGACTCCCTTCCATTTATGGTTGTCTGTTGTCTGTATTTGCCCAGACCACTGGGGCTCACAAACAGGGACAAGTCCCCATCACAAACTAGAACAGCCTGAGTAGGAGTTCTGACTAGGCCAGATTCCTCTCCAGATCCCAGGGTCAACCCTACTATGCCCTTGTTCTGTGCACCAACACCTATAACTGTACTAGGGGGAACAGTAGCCTTAGGGGCAGGTGTGGTGTTTTTGGAGTCTTTGGCCTTATTACAGTCTGAAGTCCAATGGGTAGTCTGTTTACAGTACTTACACCATGGCTTCCTTGGTTGTTTGGGTTTGCTATTCTTGCTATTCTCAGATGCTGCTTTTTGGGGGCCTGTTGAAGACTGCTGGTCTTTTCCCTTTTCCCCACCCTTGTCAGAGTTCTTGGCATCTTCTTTTTTAGTTGCACCTCCCAAGGGCTGGACCTTTTGCTTAATCCTGGTTCTGACCCATTTGTCTGCCTTCTTTCCCAATTCTTGGGGAGAGGTCAGATCAGAGTCAACCAGGTGCTGATGTAAGAGCTGGTTCTGACAATTGTTAAGGATCTGCTCCCTCATTATGAGATTGTATAATCCTGTATAATCATCTACTTTGCTGCCAGTTAACCAACCTTTCAGTGCCTTGGTTGCACAATCCACAAAGTCTACCCAATCCTGATTTTGTGCTTTCTGGGTGTCTCTGAACTTAAGTCTGTATTGATCAGTGGTTAAGCCAAACCCATCTATTAAAGCATCTTTCAAGATATAATAGTCATCAGCATCCTCTTCTCTTACAGAGAGGAGCTTGTCTCTTCCTTTATCTGAAAAGGAGAGCCACAGGATTGCTGCCCACTGCTCTACTGGGACCCTCTGTACTCTACAGGCCCTTTCAAGAGCAGATATCCATTTGTGGATATCATCCCCATTCTGATAGGGGGGCACAATCTTGTGGAGGTTCCTATTGTCAGGGACTTTCTCTCTAACTCTAGGGGTTTCATTACTGCCACCAGGGATCTCTAGACCCCACTTTCTTGAAGCTTTCTGAAGCTCCAGGGTTTCCCTGTCCAATGCTAACTGTTCTCTTTTAAGCTCAAGCTTAGCCTGCTCAAATTTGATCAGTCTGCATTTCCTCTCATGAGAGGATTCTATTCTCTGAGAAGAGGCAGAGGACCCTTTGGATCTCCTAGAATGGTTGGATCCCACTGAGGGGGATCTGTTCCTTCTTGGATCCACCACTCTCCTTTTAAGGGTGGAGGGAGTGCCTCTTGAGCCATCACCTCCATGTTGTGAGTGGTTTGTTTCTTCCAGGTCAGGATTTTCATCCTCTTCCTGTTCCTCATCAGAGTCCACTCTGGGAGTGTCCTCTTCTGAAGGATGCCCACCCACTCTGTCTGTCCCTCTGGACCCTATGGACTCCATAAAGTCTGCTATGAGCAGGATTTCCCTGAGACGTTGTGTGTTGGCACCTTTGTTTGTCTTCAGTTTTCTAAGGGTGCACATTTCCCTGAGCTCTGCAAAGGAGAAATTATCATACTTATCTACTGGGACCCTCTGGGGTCCTTCCATAGCCTTAGTGGCACCTGCACCTGAAGACATGTTTAGTGTAGTGATGTATCTACCTACACTAAGTGTGGCCTACTGAACCCTCTCTTGAGTTGTAGTCAAGGTGTGCTAAACCCTCTACACACAACTCTAAGTTCAGTAGAACTTATTGTATTCTAGCTTGAATTTATATGTACCTTTGGTACCTTGTGGCTTTCACTTTAGAAATTCAATTTGTTATCTGGTAAAACAATGGCAAGCTTGAATCCAACCGCTGCACACCAATGTGAGAAGTTGGCCTGGCATATGCTGTTCCTAGTTATAGGGACACCTTGCACCAGTCCAATTCGACTCCTATTGATGATAGGTTTAAGACAACCTTTAAAGAAAGCTATCCTAGTGGTAGCTGTGGAGAGCAGCCTTCAGGCTAAGTCTTGAAGGAGTGTTAAGCTTATTGTTTTACCATAATAACCTCTTGAATAACCAAATGAAAGAGTAGCCCACACAGGTATATATATAAAATATATGTATTTATTCTAGACAGAATCCCACAGTCACTTTATGTGGCTAGTGGCAAAGTTACACTTCAAACAAGCATTTATAAACACAATAAATAGCACAGAAATCAATGGGCCCCAGGGGGAAACCAAACCATATACTAAAATAGTGGTATAAGAACCACGACAATTCTACAGGCAATGGCTAGGGCATTCAGGATCGCTGGCCCCTTCAGAATCCACCCACAGTTAAGAGGAAGGGGACCCACGGGAGGCGTGTGCAGTGCGAGAAGTTGCTATCGGGATCGCAATGTTAGCCTATGGAGAATGACGCGGTTGAATAATTAAGGTTTAAGGACACTTCTAACAACAGTACAAAGTTAAGGCTTGAGACTTAAGGCTTTGGAGAGCCCACCACCACGGAAGTACCGAAGTACCACTGTTACCTGCCCCAGGGAAGCCGGGTGCATAGGTCGATTCTGGTGTCGGGTCGCGGGCTGATTTTCTATGGAAAAGTAGTCCAAACTGCTGCTAGCTGGAAGCGTCGTTGAAGTCGTGAAGATTAAAGTTGAAGAGAAGATAAAGATGAACCTGAAAGCAGAGGGGACAGAGTCTGGGTCACAACACAGTGACCAGGGAGTTCACAGGAAGGAACTCGTGGATGTCGGGTGCTTCAGGTGTGGAAGGTACAGCTGGGCTCTGCAGTCACGGGCTCCGGGAGGCTTCAAGGAAGGCCAGCTTCTGGAGGGCGACTGTCCCACGTCGGCTGAGGGTCGCTGCGGTGTTAGTGTCCCGATTGGATCCACTAAGCATTGGCAACCGCAACCCACGCAAGATGAACAAAGCAGCTGCTGGTGCAGACCCACGAGGTCTGAGGGTGCTCTCCTTTGCAGGGAGCGTAGAGCAGGCCTGGAGCAACCAGGGGAACTCTTGGAAAAGAAGATTGTCCTCCGTCAGGGCCCACAAGTCGAGAGACAAGGGACCGCGGAAGGCAGCAAAATGGAGTGCGTAAAAGGACTCCCACGGGCCACCGGAGCGGGCCAGGGAGCTGAGAGTCGGCACAAATGCTGCTGGATGGTTGGCTCAGAAATGGCCAAAGCACAACTTCCCCACTGGTCGTGGTCGTATGCTGGACAAGAGGTGGCCGGTGTCTCGGGGTATGCAGGGATCTCGACACCCACATGGTCCAGGGTGCTCAGACTTGCTGGGCACACTCACAGGATGCTGGGATGCACTGGAGACCCACCTCGAGGTTGCTGGAAGGTGTCGAAGGTCGTGAGAGCAACGAAGTTCCAACCGGGTATCTTGTAGTCTTTTAGGTGCCTGCCAAGCAGGGGGATAACTCCTTTATCCCAAGGGAGATTTCTTGAGTCAGCTGGGCAGCAACTTGTCGAAGGTCAGTTCTGTGAAGTCCTGTACGAATCTAAGGCTCTAGGGCAAAGTTATTCCCATATATCCCCAAGATTAGGGGATGGTCCAAAATAGAGCCTACCAATCAGAGTAGAGGCGGGAAAGGGTGGCTACACCCACTCCCCTTTGTGTGTTTCCCGCCTGGGCGAGGGGCAGGATGCCCCTGAACCGGTTCCAGGCGGTGTATGTAGAATTGGGGCTCTGCAGCTGCCTACGTGCAACTCTGAAAGGACATTTGGTGCACCCACCCTGTTCCAATCCACATATCCTGTCTGGGGAGGTGCTGGCACCTCCCTGCCACAGGAGCCCTATTGTCCAGATGGCGAGGCTGGGGTTTTCCCCAGCAACAGCCAGCCAGAGTCGTGTAGGTGGCGGACAGTAGCCATTTTGTGGTACATGTGCACTTTTAAATTGGTGTCCAAATTCTACCGCTTTTCCCATATCACCCTCCTAGCAAGGGGGAATCGTGCCCCCATGCCCATGGCTGGACTGGGGGTATGATTCCTTCATGTTTGACACCAAACACGATATGGTTCTGTGTAGCCATTCCTAAGTTACAGCGATGACGCAATAACTTATAATGCGGTTAAGAGTATATGGTATGGCTACACTACTAACAACCCAGTAACGATTTTACGAAGGTTGCAGAGAGGTCCTACTCACGTAGGGGTCCCCCCTCACACATACCTCAGCACCCAGCCCGGTAGGATTACCAGGGCCTGCCATAGGGGTGACCTATGAGAGTATATGTGTTGTAATGGTATGGGACATAGGGTACCTACATCCCTGTAAGGGGTGCTAGCACCACCTTACCCAGGCTACAGTAGTGGCCTGGTGGTGTCAGTTTGGGTGGCTGTCCCAGGGTGGCACAATAAGTGCTGCAGCCCTGGTAGGCCTACTGGGGGACCCATGCCCTGGGTACCTAGGGTACCATCTACAAAGGACTGGTAGGGCATGCCCAGCATCCAATTGGTTGGTACCTAGGGTACTCACATAGTTTACCAGAGGAAGCAGATAGGCTGGGGTCCTGGATAGCAGGGCCACAGCCTGGCTAAAGTAAAAAAAACAGTCAAAACATCAGCAAAAAGTTGGGGGCAACTATGCAGTCGATGCCACTCTCCTACAGTGGCCTAATAGCTAAGGTCTTAACTCTTACTCTTGCCTAATGGTTAAGGTCTTAGACTCGTACTCTGGCCTAATGGTTAAGGTCTTAACTCTTACTCTGGCCTACTGGTTAAGGTCTTAACTCTTACTCTGGCCTAATAGCTAAGGTCTTAACTCTTACTCTGGCCTAATAGCTAAGGTCTTAGACTCGTACTCTGGCCTAATGGTTAAGGTCTTAACTCTTACTCTGGCCTACTGGTTAAGGTCTTAACTCTTACTCTGGCCTACTGGTTAAGGTCTTAACTCTTACTCTGGCCTACTGGTTAATGTCTTAACTCTTACTCTGACCTACTGGTTAATGTCTTAACTCTTACTCTGGCCTAATAGCTAAGGTCTTAACTCCTACTCTGGCCTAATAGCTAAGGTCTTAACACTTACTCTGGCCTAATAGCTAATGTCTTAGACTCGTACTCTGGCCTAATAGCTAAGGTCTTAGACTCGTACTCTGGCCTAATGGTTAAGGTATTAACTCTTACTCTGGCCTAATAGCTAAGGTCTTAACTCTTACTCTGGACTAATGGTTAAGGTCTTAACTCTTACTCTGGCCTACTGGTTAATGTCTTAACTCTTACTCTGGCCTACTGGTTAAGGTCTTAACTCTTACTCTGGCCTAATAGCTAAGGTCTTAACTCCTACTCTGGCCTAATAGCTAAGGTCTTAACACTTACTCTGGCCTAATAGCTAATGTCTTAGACTCGTACTCTGGCCTAATGGTTAAGGTCTTAACTCTTACTCTGGCCTAATAGCTAAGGTCTTAACTCATACTCTGGCCTAATAGCTAAGGTCTTAGACTCGTACACTGGCCTAATGGTTAAGGTCTTAACTCTTACTCTGGCCTACTGGTTAAGGTCTTAACTCTTACTCTGGCCTAATAGCTAAGGTCTAAACTCTTACTCTGGCCTAATAACTAAGGTCTTATACTCGTACTCTGGCCTAATGGTTAAGGTCTTAACTCTTATTCTGGCCTACTGGTTAAGGTCTTAACTCTTACTCTGGCCTACTGGTTAATGTCTTAACTCTTACTCTGGCCTACTGGTTAAGGTCTTAACTCTTACTCGGGCCTAATAGCTAAGGTCTTAACTCCTACTCTGGCCTAATAGCTAAGGTCTTAACACTTACTCTGGCCTAATAGCTAATGTCTTAGACTCGTACTCTGGCCTAATGGTTAAGGTCTTAACTCTTACTCTGGCCTAATAGCTAAGGTCTTAACTCTTACTCTGGCCTAATAACTAAGGTCTTAGACTCGTACTCTGGCCTAATGGTTAAGGTCTTAACTCTTACTCTGGCCTAATAGGTAAGGTCTTAGACTCGTACTCTGGCCTAATGGTTACGGTCTTAACACTTACTCTGGCCTAATAGCTAAGGTCTTAACTCTTACTCTGGCCTAATAGCTAAGGTCTTAGACTCGTACTATGGCCTAATAGCCAAGGTCTTAGACTCGTACTCTGGCCTAATGGTTGAGGTCTTAACTCTTACTATGGCCTACTGGTTAAGGTCTTAACTCTTACTCTGGCCTAATAGCTAAGGTCTTAACTCTTACTCTGGCCTAATAGCTAAGGTCTTAGACTTGTACTCTGGCCTAATGGTTAAGGTCTTAACTCTTACTCTGGCCTACTGGTTAGAGTATTAACTCTTACTCTGGCCTACTGGTTAAGGTTTTAACTCTTACTCTGGCCTAATAGCTAAGGTCTTAGACTCGTTTTAGGCCTAATGGTTAAGGTCCTAACTCTTACTCTGGCCTACTGGTTAAGGTCTTAACTCTTACTCTGGCCTACTGGTTAAGGTCTTAACTCTTACTCTGGCCTAATAGCTAAGGTCTTAACTCTTACTCTGGCATAATGGTTAAGGTCTTAACTCTTACTCTGGCCTAATAGCTAAGGTCTTAACTCTTACTCTGGCCTAATAGCTAAGGTCTTAGACTCGTACACTGGCCTACTGGTTAAGGTCTCAACTCTTACTCTGACCTAATAGGTAAGGTCTTAGACTCTTACTCTGGCCTAATGATTAAGGTCTTAACTTTTACTCTGGCCTACTGGTTAAGGTCTTAACTCTAACTCTGGCCTAATAGCTAAGGTCTTAGACTCGTACTCTGGCCCACTGGTTAAGGTCTTAACTCTTACTCTGACTTACTGGTTAAGGTCTTAATTCTTACTCTGGCCTAATAGCTAAGGTCTTAGACTCGTACTCTGGCCTAATGGTTAAGGTCTTAACTCTTACTCTGGCCTAATAGCTAAGGTCTTGACTCTTACTCTGGCCTAATAGCTAAGGTATTTGTCTCGTACTCTGGCCTAATGTTTAAGGTCTTAACTCTTACTCTGGCCTAATAGCTAAGGTCTTAGACTCGTACTCTGGCCTAATGGTTAAGGTCTTAACTCTTACTCTGGCCTAATAGCTAAGGTCTTAGACTCGTACTCTGGCCTAATGGTTAAGGTCTTAACTCTTACTCTGGCATACTGGTTAAGGTCTTAACTCTTACTCTGGCCTAATAGCTAAGGTCTTAGACTCGTACTATGGCCTACAGGTTAAGGTCTTAACTCTTACTCTGACCTAATAGCTAAGGTCTTAGACTCTTACTCTGGCCTAATGGTTAAGGTCTTAACTCTTACTCTGGCCTAATAGCTAAGGTCTTAGACTCGTACTCTGGCCTAATGGTTAAGATCTTAACTGTTACTCTGGCCTACTGGTTAAGGTCTTAACTCTTACTCTGGCCTAATTGCTAAGGTCTTAGACTCGAGCTCTGGCATACTGGTTAAGGTCTTAACTCTTACTCTGGCCTACTTAAGTGCTTAACTCTTACTCTGGCCTTATAGCTAAGGTCTTAGACTCGTACTATGGCCTAGTGGTTAAGGTCTTAACTCTTACTCTGGCCTACTTGTTAAGGTCTTAACTCTTACTCTGGCCTAATAGCTAAGGTCTTAACTCTTACTCTGGCCTAATAGCTAAGGCCTTAGACTCGTACCATGGCCTAATGGTTAAGGTCTTAACTCTTACTCTGGCCTACTGGTTAAGGTCTTAACTCTTACTCTGGCCTACTGGTTAAGGTCTAAACTCTTACTCTGGCCTACTGGTTAAGGTCTTAACTCTTACTCTGGCCTAATAGCTAAGGTCTTAACTCTTACTCTGGCCTAATAGCTAAGGTCTTAGACTCGTACTCTGGCCTAATAGCTAAGGTCTTAACTCTTACTCTGGCCTAATAGCTAAGGTCTTAGACTCGTACTATGGCCTACATGTTAAGGTCTTAACTCTTACTCTGGCCTAATAGCTGAGGTCTTAACTCTTACTCTGGCCTAATGGTTAAGGTGTGGTAAATATTTCGTTACCTGTACTATTTTTTATGCGGTAAAGTCTATTAAGAATAACTCAGTAAATATAAGAGGCAGAATCCGTGGTATTAGAGGTTTTTAAAAGGCTTTATTCCTATACAAAGGAATACAATTCGAATTGTAGGCATTCTATTCCATCACCACGAAAGTTCAGGAAGGAAGGGCATACATTATTGACAGATAGACAGTTTTATAGAAAAATACATTACAGTGAAACAGATGCAAGAGGCGTAACAGCTGATAGTGTAGATAAAAGGTGCATACGTAACTAATAGAGGCGGTACATGGGCGTAATTTAATAAACGTCATCATACATGATGTCACAAGTGGGTGGATCCATAAGAGAATCCTGCAATGTCAGCAGAAATAGTTGGCAGAGATGCGCGCGCAGCCGCATGACGTGTGATTGACGTGCAACTAGAGGGTGAAGGGGACTTGACATTTAGCTCTACATGTGGAGACAGAAGTCTGGGGGTCATGTCAACCTAATCCCAAATCATATCTAATATCCTATGTTTAAAGAACTGTGTTATCCAAAAGGAGAGGTCTCTAGGATAGAATCTATTCTATACTGACTGTTAGTGCGTGTACAAGCGTCTAAGTGTCTACACTAGATGCGAGGGGGTAGGAATATTCCATGGTAACGGGGCTATGAATTACTTGCATGAGGACAGCGAGGCCTGGCCCTTTGCGCGGTAGCTGGAGGAATGTTTACCTAAACTACTAGACAGGAATGCATCGGATGAGGAGCGGAGGAGATAATCTTGAAGGTGAAATACAGTTTTTGGCAGGCGACAGGCTGGATCAGGCACCGTTAGCCGCGCAGGGAGTAGGACAAAGTTCATGGACACAGATGCAGGCTCAGACTGGAGCTTTCAGAGGCAGAAGTCAGAAAAAGGCTTGATGACAGAATTCGGGCCTACTCGCCTGAATCTGTAAAATGTGGAAAGTGAACCACATAAAGTCGGTGGCCTTTCATACTTAGGAATGGAATATCTGACCCATTCATGGTGGTTCTGAAAGAGGACATGTTGACGGTGGACGCACATATATTTGCGTCTTCAAAACTGGAGCAGGAGGGAACATACATGTACTTATAGCATGCACATGGAGCCGTTGGGGTCTACGATAGGGGACATAACTGATCACAAAATTCATATTTCCTCATTCCCTCCTTGTCCCCTACGGACCCTCAGGAGATATCGATCTTCATCAATCCATCGATCTGTTCATATAGCATCATTTGTTCTTCTTTCTTCTTCCGGGATCTCGAACGAAAACTTGGATGTGGGATACACGAGGTGGCACACAGACCACAAATCGCTGGCCCACATTGTAGACATAAGCAGCAACTGAATAGTATGAGAAAGCCAATACCTAGGAAGGATAGGATTCTCCATCCCCAGGCTGACAACACGCCCCAGAACCAACCGGACCAAGTCCAGGTGCCTGGACTCTGGTGTATCTGGCTTACAATCTTATGAAGGCGAGTTATGGCTTTATATACTGACGGCGAATTTTCTGGTATGAAAATGCAGCAACTTGATCCGATGACCCTACAAGCTCCGCCCCTATCGGCCAGGATGACGTCAAGGACAAGACGATTTTGAAGCACAACAATCCGCATAGCAGACTGCTCTTCTGTTAAATTGCCTAAGGCGGAAATAGTTTCGTTCACTACTGCTTCAAGGGTTCTAGTTAATCTACGTATCAGCTTACTATTAGTGACTGTACCTATATAGGGAAAGAAACCTTTATTGAAATCTGTGTATTTTTCCCATGCTGTTTCAGTGTAATCGACAATTGGGAGATCTCTCTGCTGTCTATTGTGTACTAAATGGGTATTTCTATGATAATCAGGAGGAGCTAGGAAAACAGGTGGCAGAAGGAATGCTATGTAACAGGTACCATCCCAATCTAGAGGTAGACGTATATATGCGGTCTGGCCACATATAAAGTAGGAATGGCGAGAAGCTCTGAATGTAGACTTGCCTTGATCACTGAATTTTATTACAGTGGTGCATTTACTATGGCCCATGTGTATGGAACCATTCTTACTTACACATAATTCCCCTTTTACTGGGAATACTGACATGGCGGGCAAGATTGGTGTAGCTTCAGATTCAACGTTCAGGATCATGAGGTTAAGTGTAAAATTACCTAATCCATATACTTCATTTTCTAGATCAGTTCCTGTTCTTTTGGGAAGTCCCTCCTTGTTAGGGTAGCAGACTTTAAGCAAAACTAAGTTCAGGTTTCCCCATACCCAGTTGTCTTGATAAACTACGGAATTTGAATCTAGGGAATTAATCAAACTAAACCATGCTCCACAGGAGCCATTGTGTGTGAACGGATAGGGAAAGAGGGGCAAAACTCCCTTATAGTTCTGATAGGGAGGGAGTCGGCCACATATCCAACAATTTGTGGCATTGCTGGTTTGATGGGAATGATGTAACATACTAATGAATGTGTTGTTGCGCAGCGCAAATCTATAGGACAACTCATGCGGAGGTAATTCACTAAAAGAATGTTCTGCAGTTATATTGTAAGCACGCTTAGGAATAGGGCAATACATGTGCAATAGTATGCTGACAATGATGATCAGAAGACTTAGGAAAAACAAAATTAATAATGTTACTGTGCAGTGACTACGAAATGATTTACAATACGCATGCTTCTTGAGCTGCATCTGATGATTTCTTTCTCTATTCCGGTCTAGAGGATACATGTCAGAGACAAATTCAACCGATTCACCTTGGAGAGGACTTAAACAATCAAATTGTCTGACTTACTAGACCTCAATTTTAGTTTGTAAAGTTCTGGTTTTGTTAATTCAGCCAAGGGGATCTTTGAGTCTGTCTGTGAGGGAATACAGGGTTGAGTATCTACACTGGATGGTAGTCCATAAAATTTCTTGATATGACTCGAGTGCAACCACCCTTTCCGTCCCTCGATTTTAACGGCTGTCCTTGTGGTGAGTAGAACCAACTTCGGTGACTTCCACCTAGGATCCAGTTGGGTCTTCCGGTCAAAATTTCTGACCAGCACCAGGTCCCCAGGAACCACGTCATGGGGCTTCACCTCAGTATTGTCGGGAAAAGCTGCGGATACCTGTGAACGACAAGATTGTAGTGCAGACATCAAGGAAGCCAGGTAATCTGTCAGCATATTACAGTCAACATCAGTGATTTTGCGAGGTATAGGCGTCCCCCACATATTTGGTGGTCTACCGAAGATCACCTCGTACGGGGATAGCCCTGTTCGAGAATGTGCTACCATTCTCATGTAAAAGAGCGCAACTGGTAAGGCTACTATCCAATCGACTCCTTTTTCTCTACATATTTTGGACAATCTAATTTTCAGAGTTTGATTATGACGTTCCACGAGACCTGCCGCCTCGGGATGTCGGACACAGTGGAATTTCCATTGGTAGCCTAATAAAAGGGAAACGTGTTTCATTAGTTCGGATGAGAACGGCTGGCCGTTATCTGAGTAGACAACACGTGGTAAACCGTACCGTGGGAAGAATTCTCGAACTAACTGTTTGGCAGTAGTCGGGGCAGTGTAATCTGAAACCGGGTATGCTTCTGTCCAACGGGAAAGAGCACAGACAACTACGAGAACATATTTGAATCCTCGACATCGTTCCATCTGGATATAATCCATCTGGAGGACTTCAAAAGCATGATCGGGAGTTTGAAATCCACCCTGCTCTACGGGGATGCTTTTACCTGGATTAAACTGACAACATATCATACAGGTACGAACTTTTTGTTTAGCTGCGGCTCGTAAATGTTTGTTGAACCAAATGTGCTGAATGCTGTCTAGCATAGCTTTTTCTCCTAGGTGCGCTGGACTATGTATAGTGTTAATGATGACTTGGACCATTGAGTCGGGAAGAAACCATATAGATTTTTCCTTCGTCATCCATCCTTGATCTGTTTGGATCCCTCCTAATTCAGTCCATTTCTTTATTTCTTCTGGTGTAGCATGTGTCTGTATGTCAATTACATCAAGGGCGGGATCCTTAACTGTCATGCAATGTGTTGGTGTCGGAACTATTGTCTTCGTCGTGTCAGTTGTGTGAGTCTGATTCTGAGCAGTCTGTTTAGCTGTTCTGTCAGCTAGGTCATTACCCTGAGAAATGATATCGGTAACTTTTGTGTGGGCTTTGCATTTCATAATCGATATTACAGTAGGTAGATGAATCGCGTCTAATAGGGCTTGAATGAGGGGTCCGTATTGGATGTGAGCACCGTGAGAAGTTAAATAACCTCTCTCTCGCCACAGTACGCCGAAGTCATGGACGACTCCGAATGCATAACGGGAATCTGTGTATATATTGACTTTCTTATTTTTGGCTTGAATACAGGCTTGTGTTAGAGCGATGAGCTCTGCTGCTTGAGCTGACAAAGTATTAATACAATTTGTTTCAATGACTTCAGTGTCTGTTGTGACTGCGTAAGCGGCCACTAACTCTCCTGTACTTGTTCTCATACATGAACCATCTACATACAATGTCAAGTCTGGATCTGACAAAGGGATATCTGTCAAGTCTTGTCTGGGTTTCGTCGTGATAGTAATGACTTCGACACAATCATGTGCCAATGGATCTGTTCCGCCTACTGGTAACAGTGTGGCAGGATTTAACGTATTACAACGTCTGATTTCTATGTGTGGCTGAAACAATGTCAATTCGTAACCGGTGAGTCTCGCTATAGTCAAGTGTTGTGTTTGTGTGCGGTTCAAGAGAACCTCTACTGCGTGTGGTACTTGTACTGTCAATTGATGTCCTAGCACTATGGCATCGCTTTGTCTGATTGCTAAAGCTGTTGCTGCCACCGATTTCAGGCACGCTGGAAGTGCCTGAGCTACTGGATCTAATGTACTAGAGAAATAAGCACATGGTTTGTGTGATCCTGCTTGTTCCTGAGTGAGTACTGACAAGGCAGTACCTTCGCGTTCTGTAACAAAGAGTATAAACTGTTTACTTTAACATGGTGTTGCTAGGACAGGTGCTTGGCATAAAGCTTTCTTTAAGCTTTCAAAGGCGTGTGTATGTTCTGGAGTCCAAGGGAGGACAGTCGATGTGGCTGCCTCCTGTGTTGTCAACTGGATGAGTGGTTTTGCTAGAAATGCATATTGAGGGATCCACTGCCTACAGTATGAAGTGAGGCCTATAAAAGCCCGCACCTCCTTTTGTGTCTTGGGTGGTGGCATGTTAGCAATTAACTGGATGCGGTCGGGTGTAAGCTGCCTTCCCTCCTTGGACAGCGAGTGCCCAAGGTAAACAACTCGCTGGACACAGAATTGCAGCTTAGAAGGGGACACCTTGTGCCCCTTGTCAGCCAGAAATTTCAAAACCGTCAGTGACGCTGTCTCACATTCAGGTTCGCTTCGGGCGGTGATCAGCAGATCATCGACATATTGAAGCAAGGCAGTGTTAACTGGCATGTGGATACTGTCAAGTTCTCGTTTCAGTGCTTGGCTATAGATGCTGGGGCTTTCTGTAAATCCTTGAGGTGCGCGTGTGAATTTAAAACTTCGTCCATTTAAACTAAAACCGAACAGATATTGACTTTCCGGATCGATTGGGACACTAAAGAAAGCATTCTTGAGATCAATTACAGTGAAAAACGTTGCTTCTGAGTCAATAGCTGTGAGTAATGAAGAGATATCTGGGACCACAGGGTATTGTGGTACAATACATTTATTTAATTCGCGCAGATCAATAACTAATCGATATACTGATGGTGCTTTTGGATCCGTTCTTTTAAGAATCGGAATTATCGGGGAATTACATACATTGGAGTCGGTTTCGACAACCACTCCTTGTGCAATGAGCTCGTCAATGATTTGCAGTAAAGCCACTACAGCATCTGGTGGTAACTTGTATTGTCGCATTCGTGGTAGTACTATTCCTGTTTTCAGTGTAACTCGATATGGTGTAATGTTCATGCAACCAACATCAGTGGGGCCTTGTGCCCATAAATGTGTAGGTAAATTCTGCAGTCGGTGATCCATGTCTCTGGACATGTAGTGACCTTTAAAGTCACATAAAAATAGTCGTACTCCTTCCGGAGAACAACATATTATGGCTCCTAGAGCATTCAATGTTTTTATGCCTAACAAGTTTTCTGGACATGATTTAGTAAGCACTAAATCTGTAGTACGTGTCAATGGACCGACTGTAAGTGGAAGAGGTTGTGTTACTTCATTAATTATAGGTTTTCCTGAGAATCCAAGGGAAATATTCTGTGAGCCTGAGAGGGGTGCCCCTGGAACTTCACTGCGTCTTATAGTTGTTCTGCTTGCCCCTGTATCAAGTAAAAACTTTCTGTCTTCCCCTAATAGTTCACTATGTACATAAGGTCCCTCTTGGTCTACAGGAACCTCAATAAGGGGTAAGCCAACTTCCCTCTCTAGGCTATCTCATGAGTATCGCTGATAATCGGGATAATCTGTTTGTGCATACTGATACATCTGTTGTGTTGTTGCTTGTGTTGCAGCAATAGGCTGCGCTTGTGGTGGTGCTACGATCTGTTGTGGAGCTGCCTGTTGTGGAGCTAGTTGTTGCGGAACTAACCTAGGTTGTGCATTCTGAGGGATTTGTTGTTGATTCTGATCCTGTCTAGGTGGACGTGGTCTCTCATGCGTTCTACCTGTGGCAATATTATGTTTCAGGACTGGACAATCGTGTATATAATGACCTGGTTGTTTACAATAGTTGCATGTCCCTTTCGCAGGACCTGCGGAATCACCCTTTTGATGACTATCGGCTGGAACTGACTGTGCAACAAGCATTTTCATTTTTGTATCTTTCATACGTCTTTGTTCGTGTTCTTGTTCTTCTCTAATTCTATTGTGGTGATATTGTAACATCTGTAGCATCTGTGATGGGGTATTACCTTGCCAGGTACTTTCGAACTTCAATACTCTATTCTTGACTTGTAGCAGAGAATTTTCAACTAATTTTGTCACAAACAGATGTGGATATGACTCACTACTGGCTTTTATGCCACTATTTATACTAAAACATTTTTCAAATCGGGAATAGAAATCACTAGTGTCTTCATCTGGTTTTTGTTTACAGGCTGAGATTGCACCCCAGTCTTCCTTTTTCGTAGTTAATAAACGTGGCAGTACCTGTATTAGTAATCCTGCTAGTGCTGTAGTCTTTTCCCCAAGCCCTGCTCCTGCAGCTCTGGCCTTCTCTTCGTTTTCTAATGCTGTCCAATCTATCTTTTGGTCTCCCACCTCCCATTCCTTTTCTTTGAGTTTTTCGTAAACACCGGCGGGTAATAGGACTTTTAATATTTTCATAATATCGGGGTAGGTATACTCTCCCATGAGTAACATGTCTTTTATCTCACGGTGGAAACCTGCTGGGTCCTTGTCATGGCTGGGTACTACTTTCTTCATTTCTAATAATTCCAATTTAGTTATAGGCGTGTACACAAACACGCGTGTAAAATTATCACCGGCACCTCTTATTGGGTGCACTTCACGTAACGGGTTCTGTCTATCTATGTGATACATTTTTCTTCCCATGATGGGAACTGGAACGTGTTCTGGGCATACGAAATTTAAATATTGGTTTCGGGATTCTAGAATTTCCTTAATCAAATCAGTACCTGACCCTCTCCATATGTTCGTGAGTAGTTCTGTCAATATGTCAGGTAAGGGTCCTGGATCGGAGTGTTGGCTTTTATATAATATAAGGAGGTGTTGAATCATGTATATACTAGCTAAACGCTGTTCATATGTGTCTAGATTCAGAAACGTGTGTGCAAGTACATCATCATTGTATTCGCCGGGACCGTCAGCCCATTGTACTGCTGACCTGGCTAATTCTTGTTCGTCCATGGAATCGAGCATGTGGTACCCCCTTCGATCTCGGAGTAATTTATCAGCAGCTTGGAATAGGTGTTCAGGGGATTTCGTATTTAGCATAGGGTTTGGAAAATGTCTATTATATTCTGGACGTATTGGACGTATCTGGTCATTAAAACCTCTGGTATTATTATGGGGTCTTCCTCTACCTACATAAGCTATTGTTTCTAATTGCTCTGATTCTTGCTCCTCCTCTTCTTCTGATTCTACTCTGTCGGTTTCTCGTCTTTCTTTATGTATTCGTTCTACTTCCTTGCGGATCTTTCGACACATGGCGATTATACACGCCTGTCTATCATGTTTCTCTTCTGATATGTTCTGACCCCATTTGGCAAGTCTTTGCATGGTATCGTGATCTGCCCCAGGCCTGTCTTGATTCCTGATTACACAATTTATGAAAAAACGTAGTAGTTGTCTTTGGACATCCACTTTCTGGTATTCCATAGCTTCGTTAATACTTTCTGGACCTTGCCCTGTTTGGACAAAGCGATATATTTCGTCTAGGTGTTCACCCATTCCTGGTATTGTCATTAAATATAATGTAGCTCGTCTTAGACGTAGTGATGATATGAGCAATTTATCCTGTCTACCTGGTTCTGGGTCGTATCTACAATCCACAAGCTGTTCTTTAAACATGTCGGATGTCGCTAGCTGGGGTGTACGTTGGAGTGCTAAATCTCTAAGGGTCTGTTTATTTCGCGGCGGGGTGGCAAACATGTCTGTCGTACCTCCTGTAGCACCATCTGAGGTGCTAGGCACGAAAGGATTCGTTGGGCGTAGGATAGAGATTGTAGATGCGGGAAAAACTGTAGAAACGGACGGGCCTGTTGGAACTTGTGTAGGAGTTTGTAGTTGCGGGGATACAGACGGATGCTCTTGGTGTTGCACACCATCGGCAAGCGGTGTGGGTGGTATGGTATTAGCATACTCGGGAGCTGCGTCGTCTAAATAGGAGGAAAGGAAAACGTCCTTTGCTGTTTTGGGATGTGTTTTGGGATGTGCTTTTATCGGGAGCAATGGAGGAGTTAAGTCTTTTGGTATTTCCGGAGTGGCCTTGGGTAACCCTTCGGCCAGAAGAGGATACATACCATTCATAAGAGCGTTTCTTTGTCTATCTACTTGTTCTGATTTTACTCGGGTACCTTCCTCAAGTAATAGATTTTCTCGGGTTTTATTTGTATTTTCTCTACCTTTCTCTTCCTGTCTGAGTGCTTTTTCTGTACGTCTATATGATTCTTTACGCCATAATTCAATGGCATCTTTCTGTGACTGTCTGGCTTTCTTTTTCCATAATTCTTCTTCTACTCTCATGATGCAATCTGCATCCCAGGTCGCCGCTGCGGGCCATCTCTGACTCTCTGGTAATTCTTTGGTGTAGTCCACCCATAAATCAAGAAATAATACGGCATCTAGGCCATGCTTATGATACATAAAGTACCCTGGAGTGTCCCTAGGTGGGATGGGAACAGCTTCTTCGAGTACACCTTTTCTAGTTTTGATCTGTCTTAGTTTCGAAAAGAGCGGCATTTTTAGACCTTATTACTAGAACACACTTTATACAAAAAAAACACAATAATGAACAGTCATTCACACCACAGTATATAGAACGTATTTTAAAACATTTAACACTTAACAGGTTTACGAACAATGATAACTAATAGAAAACTAGTTACTGACATAATACTGACACTAGATAATACTTATTTATATGCAAGACATACTATATATACTGCTAAACAGTACAGATACACTGCTAAAACAGTGCAGACCGGATTTGTGTACCCAAACCCGTCTTGACCGGCACAGACTATGTGCACGTTAAATGCCTCCCCGGTAATGGTACTCACCGGGTAGCTCGGAACGGAAGGCCTCGGAACGGAACTGAAACTGGACCGGACTGGACTCGACTCGACTGGACTCGGAACTCGGAACTTCGGAACCTGGCGGGTCTCTGTATACCTCGGATCTTGCTCTCTCAGCTAGGCTCTGGTCGGGATACTTCGCACTTCTCACCGCCTCGTCTGGGTGTTGATCGCAGCCTCAGTCGTCCCCGCTTGGCCGGAGGGAGATACAGGAAATCCTGCAGGTACGCGTTTTTGTCCGTTCAGCTGTGGCAGGAGACCGGGCCTGCAACGCACCGCCGGCGCGTGAGATGAGAAAGTGTCCCTATTCGGGCGCCAATTTATGTGGTAAATATTTCGTTACCGGTACTATTTTTTATGCGGTAAAGTCTATTAAGAATAACTCAGTAAATATAAGAGGCAGAATCCGTGGTATTAGAGGTTTTTAAAAGGCTTTATTCCTATACAAAGGAATACAATTCGAATTGTAGGCATTCTATTCCATCACCACGAAAGTTCAGGAAGGAAGGGCATACATTATTGACAGATAGACAGTTTTATAGAAAAATACATTACAGTGAAACAGATGCAAGAGGCGTAACAGCTGATAGTGTAGATAAAAGGTGCATACGTAACTAATAGAGGCGGTACATGGGCGTAATTTAATAAACGTCATCATACATGATGTCACAAGTGGGTGGATCCATAAGAGAATCCTGCAATGTCAGCAGAAATAGTTGGCAGAGATGCGCGCGCAGCCGCATGACGTGTGATTGACGTGCAACTAGAGGGTGAAGGGGACTTGACATTTAGCTCTACATGTGGAGACAGAAGTCTGGGGGTCATGTCAACCTAATCCCAAATCATATCTAATATCCTATGTTTAAAGAACTGTGTTATCCAAAAGGAGAGGTCTCTAGGATAGAATCTATTCTATACTGACTGTTAGTGCGTGTACAAGCGTCTAAGTGTCTACACTAGATGCGAGGGGGTAGGAATATTCCATGGTAACGGGGCTATGAATTACTTGCATGAGGACAGCGAGGCCTGGCCCTTTGCGCGGTAGCTGGAGGAATGTTTACCTAAACTACTAGACAGGAATGCATCGGATGAGGAGCGGAGGAGATAATCTTGAAGGTGAAATACAGTTTTTGGCAGGCGACAGGCTGGATCAGGCACCGTTAGCCGCGCAGGGAGTAGGACAAAGTTCATGGACACAGATGCAGGCTCAGACTGGAGCTTTCAGAGGCAGAAGTCAGAAAAAGGCTTGATGACAGAATTCGGGCCTACTCGCCTGAATCTGTAAAATGTGGAAAGTGAACCACATAAAGTCGGTGGCCTTTCATACTTAGGAATGGAATATCTGACCCATTCATGGTGGTTCTGAAAGAGGACATGTTGACGGTGGACGCACATATATTTGCGTCTTCAAAACTGGAGCAGGAGGGAACATACATGTACTTATAGCATGCACATGGAGCCGTTGGGGTCTACGATAGGGGACATAACTGATCACAAAATTCATATTTCCTCAAAGGTCTTAACTCTTACTCTGGCCTAATAGCTAAGGTCTTAACTCTTACTCTGGCCTAATAGCTAAGGTCTTAGTGTCGTACTCTGGCCAAATGTTTAAGGTCTTAACTCTTACTCTGGCCTAATAGCTAAGGTCTTAGACTCGTACTCTGGCCTAATGGTTAAGGTCTTAACTCTTACTCTGGCCTAATAGCTAAGGTCTTAGACTCGTACTATGGCCTACAGGTTAAGGTCTTAACTCTTACTCTGGCCTACTGGTTAAGGTCTTAACTCTTACTCTGGCCTGATAGCTAAGGTCTTAGACTCGTACTCTGGCCTAATGGTTAAGGTCTTAACTCTTACTCTGGCATACTGGTTAAGGTCTTAACTCTTACTCTGGCCTAATAGCTAAGGTCTTAGACTCGTACTATGGCCTACAGGTTAAGGTCTTAACTCGTACTCTGGCCTAATAGCTAAGGTCTTAACTCGTACTCTGGCCTAATAGCTAAGGTCTTAACTCTTACTCTGGCCTAATAGCTAAGGTCTTAACTCTTACTCTGGCCTAATAGCTAAGGTCTTAGACTCGTACTCTGGCCTAATAGCTAAGGTATTAGACTCGTACTCTGGCCAAATGGTTAAGGTCTTAACTCTTACTCTGGCCTAATAGCTAAGGTCTTAGACTCGTACTCTGGCCTAATAGCTAAGGTCTTAGACTCGCAATCTGGCCTACTGGTTAAGGTCTTAACTCTTACTCTGGCCTACTGGTTAGGGTCTTAACTCTTACTCTGGCCTAATAGCTAAGGTCTTAGACTCGTACTATGGCCTACATGTTAAGGTCTTAACTCTTACTCTGGCCTAATAGCTAAGGTCTTAGACTCGTACTATGGCCTACAGGTTAAGGTCTTAACTCTTACTCTGGCCCAATAGCTAAGGTCTTAACTCTTAATCTGGCCTAATAGCTAGGGTCTTAACTCTTACTCTGGCCTATAGCTAAGGTCTTAGACTCGTACTCTGGCCTACTGGTTAAGGTCTTAACTCTTACTCTGGCCTAATAGCTAAGTTCTTAGACTCGTATTCTGGCCTACTGGTTAAGGTCTTAACTTTTACTCTGGCCTAATAGCTAAGGTCTTAACTCTTACTCTGGCCTACTGGTTAAGGTCTTAACTCTTACTCTGGCCTAATGGTTAAGGTCTTAACTCTTACTCTGGCCTAATAGCTAAGGTCTTAACTCTTACTCTGGCCTAATAGCTAAGGTCTTAGACTTGTACTATGGCCTACAGGTTAAGGTCTTAACTCTTACTCTGACCTAATAGCTAAGGTCTTTACTCTTACTCTGGCCTAATAGCTAAATAGCTAAGGTCTTAGAATCGTACTCTGGCCTAATGGTTAAGGTCTTAACTCTTACTCTGGCCTAATAGCTAAGGTCTTAGACTCGTACTCTGGCCTAATGGTTAATGTCTTAACTCTTACTCTGGCCTAATGGTTAAGGTCTTAACTCTTACTCTGGCCTAATAGGTAAGGTCTTGACTCTTACTCTGGTCTAATAGCTAAGGTCTTAGTCTCGTACTCTGGCCTAATGTTTAAGGTCTTAACTCTTACTCTGGCCTAATAGCTAAGGTCTTAACTCGTACTCTGGCCTAATAGCTAAGGTCTTAACTCGTACTCTGGCCTAATAGCTAGGGTCTTAACTCTTACTTTGGCCTAATAGCTAAGGTCTTAACTCTTACTCTGGCCTTATAGCTAAGGTATTAGACTCGTACTCTGGCCTAATGGTTAAGGTCTTAACTCTTACTCTGGCCTAATAGCTAAGGTCTTAGACTCGTACTCTGGCCTACTGATTAAGGTCTTAACTCTTACTCTGGCCTAATAGCTAAGGTCTTAGACTCGTACTCTGTCCTAATAGCTAAGGTCTTAGACTCGTAATCTGGCCTACTGGTTAAGGTCTTAACTTTTACTCTGGCCTAATAGCTAAGGTCTTTGACTCGTACTATGGCCTACATGTTAAGGTCTTAACTCTTACTCTGGCCTAATAGCTAAGGTCTTAGACTCGTACTATGGCCTACAGGTTAAGGTCTTAACTCTTCCTCTGGCCCAATAGCTAAGGTCTTAACTCTTAATCTGGCCTAATAGCGAAGGTCTTAACTCTTACTCTGACCTAATAGCTAAGGTCTTAGACTCGTACTCTGGCCTCCTGGTTAAGGTCTTAACTCTTACTCTGGCCTAATAGCTAAGGTCTTAGACTCGTATTCTGGCCTACTGGTTAAGGTCTTAACTCTTACTCTGGCTTAATAGCTAAGGTCTTAACTCTTACTCTGGCCTACAGGTTAAGGTCTTAACTCTTACTCTGGCCTAATGGTTAAGGTCTTAACTCTTACTCTGGCCTAAAAGCTAAGGTCTTATCTCTTATTCTGGCCTAATAGCTAAGGTCTTAGACTCGTACTCTGGCCTAATGGTTAAGGTCTTAACTCTTACTCTGGCCTAATAGCTAAGGTCTTAGACTCATACTCTGGCCTAATGGTTAAGGTCTTAACTCTTACTCTGGCCTACTGGTTAAGGTCTTAACTCTTACTCTGGCATAATAGCTAAGGTCTTAGACTCGTACTCTGGCCTAATGGTTAAGGTCTTAACTCTTACTATGGCCTACTTAAGTGCTTAACTCTTACCCTGGCCTTATAGCTAAGGTCTTAGACTCGTACTATGGCCTACTGGTTAAGGTCTTAACTCTTACTCTGGCCTACTGGTTAAGGTCTGAACTCTTACTCTGGCCTACTGGTTAAGGTCTTAACTCTTACTCTGGCCTACATGTTAAGGTCTTAACTCTTACTCTGGCCTACTGGTTAAGGTCTTAACTCTTACTCTTGCCTAATAGCTTAGGTTGTAACTCTTACTCTTGCATAATAGCTAAGGTCTTAACTCTTTCTCTGGCCTAATAGCTAAGGTCTTAGACTCGTACTCTGGCCTAATGGTTAAGGTCTTAACTCTTACTCTGGCCTACTGGTTAAGGTCTTAACTCTTACTCTGGCCTAATAGCTAAGGTCTTAGACTCGTACTCTGGCCTAATGGTTAAGGTCTTAACTCTTACTCTGGCCTAATAGGTATGGTCTTAGACTCGTACTCTGGCCTAATGGTTAAGGTCTTAACTCTTACTCTGGCCTAATAGCTAAGGTCTTAACTCTTACTCTGGCCTAATAGCTAAGGTCTTAGACTTGTACTATGGCCTAATAGCCAAGGTCTTAGACTCGTACTCTGGCCTACTGGTTAAGGTCTTAACTCTTACTCTGGCCTACTGGTTAAGGTCTTAACTCTTACTCTGGCCTAATAGCTAAGGTCTTAGACTCGTACTCTGGCCTACAGGTTAAGGTCTTAACTCTTACTCTGGCCTAATAGCTAAGGTCTTAACTCTTACTCTGGCATAATGGTTAAGGTCTTAACTCTTACTCTGGCCTAACAGTTAAGGTCTTAACTCTTACTCTGGCCTAATAGCTAAGGTCTTAGACTCGTACACTGGCCTACTGGTTAAGGTCTTAACACTTACTCTGACCTAATAGCTAAGGTCTTAGACTCTTACTCTGGCCTAATAGCTAAGGTCTTAACTCTTACTCTGGCCTAATAGTTAAGGTCTTAACTCTTACTCTGGCCTGACAGCTAAGGTCTTAGACTCGTACTCTGGCCTAATGGTTAAGGTCTTAAATCTTACTCTGGCCTAATAGCTAAGGTCTTAGACTCGTATTCTGGCCTACTGGTTAAGGTCTTAACTCTTACTCTGGCCTAATGGTTAAGGTCTTAACTCTTACTCTGGCATACTGGTTAAGGTCTTAACTCTTACTCTGGCCTAATAGCTAAGGTCTTAGACTCGTACTATGTCCTACAGGTTAAGGTCTTAACTCGTACTCTGGCCTAATAGCTAAGGTCTTAGACTCTTACTCTGGCCTAATGGTTAAGGTCTTAACTCTTACTCTGGCCTAATAGCTAAGGTCTTAGACTCGTACTCTGGCCTAATGGTTAAGATCTTAACTCTTACTCTGGCCTAATAGCTAAGGTCTTAGACTCGTACTCGGGCCTAATGGTTAAGGTCTTAACTCTTACTCTCGCCTACTGGTTAAGGTCTTAACTCTTACTCTGGCCTACTGGTTAAGGTTGTAACTCTTACTCTGGCCTAATAGCTAAGGTCTTAGACTCTTACTCTGGCCTAATGATTAAGGTCTTAACTCTTACTCTGGCCTAATAGCTAAGGTCTTAACTCTTACTCTGGCCTAATAGCTAAGGCCTTAGACTCGTTTTAGGCCTAATGGTTAAGGTCTTAACTCTTACTCTGGCCTACTGGTTAAGGTTTTAACTCTTACTCTGGCCTAATAGCTAAGGTCTTAACTCTTACTCTGGCATAATGGTTAAGGTCTTAACTCTTACTCTGGCCTAATAGTTAAGGTCTTAACTCTTACTCTGGCCTAATAGCTAAGGTCTTAGACTCGTACACTGGCCTACTGGTTAAGGTCTTAACACTTACTCTGACCTAATAGCTAAGGTCTTAGACTCTTACTCTGGCCTAATAGCTAAGGTCTTAACTCTTACTCTGGCCTAATAGTTAAGGTCTTAACTCTTACTCTGGCCTGACAGCTAAGGTCTTAGACTCGTACTCTGGCCTAATGGTTAAGGTCTTAAATCTTACTCTGGCCTAATAGCTAAGGTCTTAGACTCGTATTCTGGCCTACTGGTTAAGGTCTTAACTCTTACTCTGGCCTAATGGTTAAGGTCTTAACTCTTGCTCTGGCATACTGGTTAAGGTCTTAACTCTTACTCTGGCCTAATAGCTAAGGTCTTAGACTCGTACTATGTCCTACAGGTTAAGGTCTTAACACATACTCTGGCCTAATAGCTAAGGTCTTAGACTCTTACTCTGGCCTAATTTGTTAAGGTCTTAACTCTTACTCTGGCCTAATAGCTAAGGTCTTAGACTCGTACTCTGGCCTAATGGTTAAGATCTTAACTCTTACTCTGGCCTAATAGCTAAGGTCTTAGACTCGTACTCGGGCCTAATGGTTAAGGTCTTAACTCTTACTCTCGCCTACTGGTTAAGGTCTTAACTCTTACTCTGGCCTACTGGTTAAGGTTTTAACTCTTACTCTGGCCTAATAGCTAAGGTCTTAGACTCTTACTCTGGCCTAATGATTAAGGTCTTAACTCTTACTCTGGCCTAATAGCTAAGGTCTTAACTCTTACTCTGGCCTAATAGCTAAGGCCTTAGACTCGTTTTAGGCCTAATGGTTAAGGTCTTAACTTTTACTCTGGCCTACTGGTTAAGGTTTTAACTCTTACTCTGGCCTACTGGTTAAGGTCTTAACTCTTACTCTGGCCTAATAGCTAAGTTCTTAGACTCGTACTCTGGCCTAATAGCTAAGGTCTTAACTCTTACTCTGGCCTAATAGCTAAGGTCTTAGACTCGTACTATGGCCTACAGGTTAAGGTCTTAACTCTTACTCTGGCCTAATAGCTAAGGTCTTAACTCTTACTCTGGCCTAATGGTTAAGGTCTTAACTCTTACTCTGGCCTAATAGCTAAGGTCTTAACTCTTACTCTGGCCTAATAGCTAAGGTCTTAAACTCGTACACTGGCCTAATGGATAAGGTCTTAACTCTTACTCTGGCCTAATAGCCAAGGTCTTAACTCTTACTCTGGCCTACTGGTTAAGGTCTTAGACTCTTACTCTGGCCTAATGGTTAAGGTCTTAACTTTTACTCTGGCCTACTGGTTAAGGTCTTAAATCTTACTCTGGCCTAATAGCTACGGTCTTAGACTCGTACTCTGGCCCACTGGTTAAGGTCTTAACTCTTACTCTGACCTAGTGGTTAAGGTCTTAACTCTTACTCTGGCCTAATAGCTAAGGTCTTAGTCTCGTACTCTGGCCTAATGTGTAAGGTCTTAACTCTTACTCTGGCCTAATAGCTAAGGTCTTAGACTCGTACTATGGCCTACATGTTAAGGTCTTAACTCTTACTCTGGCCTAATAGCTAAGGTCTTAGACTCGTACTATGGCCTACAGGTTAAGGTCTTAACTCTTACTCTGGCCCAATAGCTAAGGTCTTAACTCTTAATCTGGCCTAATAGCTAAGGTCTTAACTCTTACTCTAGCCTACTGGTTAAGGTCTTAACTCTTACTCTGGCCGACTTAAGTGCTTAACTCTTACTCTGGCCTTATAGCTAAGGTCTTAGACTCGTACTATGGCCTACTGGTTAAGGGCTTAACTCTTACTCTGGACTACTGGTTAAGATCTTAACTCTTACTCTGGCCTAATAGCTAAGGTCTTAGACTCGTACTATGGCCTACTGGTTAAGGTCTTAACTCTTACTCTGGCCTAATGGTTAAGGTCTTAACTCTTACACTGGCCTACAGGTTAAGGTCTTAACTCTTACTCTGGCCTAATAGCTAAGGTCTTAGACTCGTACTATGGCCTACAGGTTAAGGTCTTAACTCTTACTCTGACCTAATAGCTAAGGTCTTAGACTCTTACTCTGGCCTAATGGTTAAGGTCTTAACTCTTACTCTGGCCTAATAGCTAAGGTCTTAGACTCGTACTCTGGCCTAATGGTTAAGATCTTAACTGTTACTCTGGCCTACTGGTTAAGGTCTTAACTCTTACTCTGGCCTAATTGCTAAGGTCTTAGACTCGTACTCTGGCCTACTGGTTAAGGTCTTAACTCTTACTCTGGCCTAATAGCTAAGGTCTTAGACTCTTACTCTTGCCTAATGGTTACGGTCTTAACTCTTACTCTGGCCTAATAGCTAAGGTCTTAGACTCGTACTCTGGCCTAATGGTTAAGATCTTAACTCTTACTCTGGCCTAATAGCTAAGGTCTTGACTCTTACTCTGGCCTAATAGCTAAGGTCTTAGTCTCGTACTCTGGCCTAATGTTTAAGGTCTTAACTCTTACTCTGGCCTAATAGCTAAGGTCTTAGACTCGTACTCTGGCCTAATGGTTAAGGTCTTAACTCTTACTCTGGCATACAGGTTAAGGTCTTAACTCGTACTCTGGCCTAATAGCTAAGGTCTTAACTCGTACTCTGGCCTAATAGCTAGGGTCTTAACTCTTACTCTGGCCTAATAGCTAAGGTCTTAACTCTTACTCTGGCCAAATAGCTAAGGTCTTAGACTCGTACTCAGGCCTAATAGCTAAGGTATTAGACTCGTACTCTGGCCTAATGGTTAAGGTCTTAACTCTTAGTCTGGCCTAATAGCTAAGGTCTTAGACTCGTACTCTGGCCTAATGATTAAGGTCTTAACTCTTACTCTGGCCTAATAGCTAAGGTCTTAGACTCGTACTCTGGCCTAATAGCTAAGGTCTTAGACTCGTAATCTGGCCTACTGGTTAAGGTCTTAACTCTTACTCTGGTCTAATAGCTAAGGTCTTTGACTCGTACTATGGCCTACATGTTAAGGTCTTAACTCTTATTCTGGCCTAATAGCTAAGGTCTTAGAATCGTACTATGGCCTACAGGTTAAGGTCTTAACTCTTACTCTGGCCCAATAGCTAAGGTCTTAACTCTTAATCTGGCCTAATAGCTAAGGTCTTAACTCTTACTCTGACCTAATAGCTAAGGTCTTAGACTCGTAATCTGGCCTACTGGTTAAGGTCTTCACTCTTACTCTGGCCTAATAACTAAGGTCTTAGACTCGTATTCTGGCCTACTGGTTAAGGTCTTAACTCTTACTCTGGCTTAATAGTTAAGGTCTTAACTCTTACTCTGGCCTACTGGTTAAGGTCTTAACTCTTACTCTGGCCCAATGGTTAAGGTCTTAACTCTTACTCTGGCCTAAAAGCTAAGGTCTTAACTCTTACTCTGGCCTAATAGCTAAGGTCTTAGACTCATACTCTGGCCTAATGGTTAAGGTCTTAACTCTTACTCTGGCCTAATAGCTAAGGTCTTAGACTCATACTCTGGCCTAATGGTTTTGGTCTTAACTCTTACTCTGGCCTACTGGTTAAGGTCTTAACTCTTACTCTGGCGTAATAGCTAAGGTCTTAGACTCGTACTCTGGCCTAATGGTTAAGGTCTTAACTCTTACTCTGCCCTACTTAAGTGCTTAACTCTTACCCTGGCCTTATAGCTAAGGTCTTAGACTCGTACTATGGCCTACTGGTTAAGGTCCTAACTCTTACTCTGGCCTACTGGTTAAGGTCTGAACTCTTACTCTGGCCTACTGGTTAAGGTCTTACCTCTTACTCTGGCCTACAGGTTAAGGTCTTAACTCTTACTCTGGCCACTGGTTAAGGTCCTAACTCTTACTCTTGCCTAATAGCTTAGGTTGTAACTCTTACTCTTGCATAATAGCTAAGGTCTTAACTCTTACTCTGGCCTAATAGCTAAGGTCTTAGACTCGTACTCTGGCCTAATGGTTAAGGTCTTAACTCTTACTCTGGCCTACTGGTTAAGGTCTTAACTCTTACTCTGGCCTAATAGCTAAGGTCTTAGACTTGTACTATGGCCTAATAGCCAAGGTCTTAGACTCGTACTCTGGCCTAATGGTTAAGGTCTTAACTCTTACTCTGGCCTACTGGTTAAGGTCTTAACTCTTACTCTGGCCTAATAGCTAAGGTCTTAACTCTTACTCTGGCCTAATAGCTAAGGTCTTAGACTTGTACTCTGGCCTAATGGTTAAGGTCTTAACTCTTACTCTGGCCTACTGGTTAAAGTATTAACTCTTACTCTGGCCTACTGGTTAAGGTTTTAACTCTTACTCTGGCCTCATAGCTAAGGCCTTAGACTCTTACTCTGGCCTAATGATTAAGGTCTTAACTCTTACTCTGGCCTAATAGCTAAGGACTTAACTCTCACTCTGGCCTAATAGCTAAGGCCTTAGACTCGTTTTAGGCCTAATGGTTAAGGTCTTAACTCTTACTCTGGCCTACTGGTTAAGGTCTTAACTCTTACTCTGGCCTAATAGCTAAGGTCTTAGACTCGTACTCTGGCCTACAGGTTAAGGTCTTAACTCTTACTCTGGCCTAATAGCTAAGGTCTTAACTCTTACTCTGGCATAATGGTTAAGGTCTTAACTCTTACTCTGGCCTAATAGTTAAGGTCTTAACTCTTACTCTGGCCTAATAGCTAAGGTCTTAGACTCGTACACTGGCCTACTGGTTAAGGTCTTAACACTTACTCTGACCTAATAGCTAAGGTCTTAGACTCTTACTCTGGCCTAATAGTTAAGGTCTTAACTCTTACTCTGGCTTAATAGTTAAGGTCTTAACTCTTACTCTGGCCTAATAGCTAAGGTCTTAGACTCGTACTATGGCCTACCGGTTAAGGTCTTAACTCGTACTCTGGCCTAATAGCTAAGGTCTTAACTCTTACTCTGGCCTAATAGTTAAGGTCTTAACTCTTACTCTGGCCTAATAGCTAAGGTCTTAGACTTGTACTCTGGCCTAATAGCTAAGGTCTTAGACTCGTACTCTGGCCTAATGGTTAAGGTCTTAACTCTTACTCTGGCCTACTGGTTAAGGTCTTAACTCTTACTCTGGCCTAATAGCTAAGGTCTTAGACTCGTACTCTGGCCTACTGGTTAAGGTCTTAACTCTTACTCTGGCCGACTTAAGTGCTTAACTCTTACTCTGGCCTTATAGCTAAGGTCTTAGACTCGTACTATGGCCTAGTGGTTAAGGTCTTAACTCTTACTCTGGCCTAATAGCTAAGGTCTTAGACTTGTACTCTGGCCTAATAGCTAAGGTCTTAGACTCGTACTCTGGCCTAATGGTTAAGGTCTTAACTCTTACTCTGGTCTACTGGTTAAGGTCTTAACTCTTACTCTGGCCTAATAGCTAAGGTCTTAGACTCGTACTCTGGCCTACTGGTTAAGGTCTTAACTCTTACTCTGGCCGACTTAAGTGCTTAACTCTTACTCTGGCCTTATAGCTAAGGTCTTAGACTCGTACTATGGCCTACTGGTTAAGGTCTTAACTCTTACTCTGGCCTAATGGGCAAGGTCTTAGACTCTTACTCTGGCCTAATGGTTAAGGTCTTAACTTTTACTCTGGCCTACTGGTTAAGGTCTTAACTCTTACTCTGGCCTAATAGGTAAGGTGTTAGACTCTTACTCTGGCCTAGTGGTTAAGGTCTTAACTTTTACTCTGGCCTACTGGTTAAGGTCTTAACTCTTACTCTGGCCCAATAGCTAAGGTCTTAGACTCGTACTCTGGCCCACTGGTTAAGGTCTTAACTCTTACTCTGGCCTACTGGTTAAGGTCTTAACTCTTACTCTGGCCTAATAGCTAAGGTATTAGACTCGTACTCTGGCCTAATGGTTAAGGTCTTAACTCTTACTCTGGCCTAATAGCTAAGGTCTTGACTCTTACTCTGGCCTAATAGCTAAGGTCTTAGTCTCGTACTCTGGCCTAATGTTTAAGGTCTTAACTCTTACTCTGGCCTAATAGCTAAGGTCTTAGACTCGTACTCTGGCCTAATGGTTAACGTCTTAACTCTTACTCTGGCCTAATAGCTAAGGTCTGAGACTCATACTATGGCCTACAGGTTAAGGTCTTAACTCTTACTCTGGCCTACTGGTTAAGGTCTTAACTCTTACTCTGGCCTAATAGCTAAGGTCTTAGACTCGTACTCTGGCCTAATGGTTAAGGTCTTAACTCTTACTCTGGCATACTGGTTAAGGTCTTAACTCTTACTCTGGTCTAATAGCTAAGGACTTAGACTCATACTATGGCCTACAGGTTAAGGTCTTAACTCGTACTCTGGCCTAATAGCTAAGGTCTTAACTCGTACTCTGGCCTAATAGCTAAGGTCTTAACTCTTACTCTGGCCTAACAGTTAAGGTCTTAACTCTTACTCTGGCCTAATAGCTAAGGTCTTAGACTCGTACACTGGCCTACTGGTTAAGGTCTTAACACTTACTCTGACCTAATAGCTAAGGTCTTAGACTCTTACTCTGGCCTAATAGCTAAGGTCTTAACTCTTACTCTGGCCTAATAGTTAAGGTCTTAACTCTTACTCTGGCCTGACAGCTAAGGTCTTAGACTCGTACTCTGGCCTAATGGTTAAGGTCTTAAATCTTACTCTGGCCTAATAGCTAAGGTCTTAGACTCGTATTCTGGCCTACTGGTTAAGGTCTTAACTCTTACTCTGGCCTAATGGTTAAGGTCTTAACTCTTACTCTGGCATACTGGTTAAGGTCTTAACTCTTACTCTGGCCTAATAGCTAAGGTCTTAGACTCGTACTATGTCCTACAGGTTAAGGTCTTAACTCGTACTCTGGCCTAATAGCTAAGGTCTTAGACTCTTACTCTGGCCTAATGGTTAAGGTCTTAACTCTTACTCTGGCCTAATAGCTAAGGTCTTAGACTCGTACTCTGGCCTAATGGTTAAGATCTTAACTCTTACTCTGGCCTAATAGCTAAGGTCTTAGACTCGTACTCGGGCCTAATGGTTAAGGTCTTAACTCTTACTCTCGCCTACTGGTTAAGGTCTTAACTCTTACTCTGGCCTACTGGTTAAGGTTGTAACTCTTACTCTGGCCTAATAGCTAAGGTCTTAGACTCTTACTCTGGCCTAATGATTAAGGTCTTAACTCTTACTCTGGCCTAATAGCTAAGGTCTTAACTCTTACTCTGGCCTAATAGCTAAGGCCTTAGACTCGTTTTAGGCCTAATGGTTAAGGTCTTAACTCTTACTCTGGCCTACTGGTTAAGGTTTTAACTCTTACTCTGGCCTAATAGCTAAGGTCTTAACTCTTACTCTGGCATAATGGTTAAGGTCTTAACTCTTACTCTGGCCTAATAGTTAAGGTCTTAACTCTTACTCTGGCCTAATAGCTAAGGTCTTAGACTCGTACACTGGCCTACTGGTTAAGGTCTTAACACTTACTCTGACCTAATAGCTAAGGTCTTAGACTCTTACTCTGGCCTAATAGCTAAGGTCTTAACTCTTACTCTGGCCTAATAGTTAAGGTCTTAACTCTTACTCTGGCCTGACAGCTAAGGTCTTAGACTCGTACTCTGGCCTAATGGTTAAGGTCTTAAATCTTACTCTGGCCTAATAGCTAAGGTCTTAGACTCGTATTCTGGCCTACTGGTTAAGGTCTTAACTCTTACTCTGGCCTAATGGTTAAGGTCTTAACTCTTGCTCTGGCATACTGGTTAAGGTCTTAACTCTTACTCTGGCCTAATAGCTAAGGTCTTAGACTCGTACTATGTCCTACAGGTTAAGGTCTTAACACATACTCTGGCCTAATAGCTAAGGTCTTAGACTCTTACTCTGGCCTAATTTGTTAAGGTCTTAACTCTTACTCTGGCCTAATAGCTAAGGTCTTAGACTCGTACTCTGGCCTAATGGTTAAGATCTTAACTCTTACTCTGGCCTAATAGCTAAGGTCTTAGACTCGTACTCGGGCCTAATGGTTAAGGTCTTAACTCTTACTCTCGCCTACTGGTTAAGGTCTTAACTCTTACTCTGGCCTACTGGTTAAGGTTTTAACTCTTACTCTGGCCTAATAGCTAAGGTCTTAGACTCTTACTCTGGCCTAATGATTAAGGTCTTAACTCTTACTCTGGCCTAATAGCTAAGGTCTTAACTCTTACTCTGGCCTAATAGCTAAGGCCTTAGACTCGTTTTAGGCCTAATGGTTAAGGTCTTAACTTTTACTCTGGCCTACTGGTTAAGGTTTTAACTCTTACTCTGGCCTACTGGTTAAGGTCTTAACTCTTACTCTGGCCTAATAGCTAAGTTCTTAGACTCGTACTCTGGCCTAATAGCTAAGGTCTTAACTCTTACTCTGGCCTAATAGCTAAGGTCTTAGACTCGTACTATGGCCTACAGGTTAAGGTCTTAACTCTTACTCTGGCCTAATAGCTAAGGTCTTAACTCTTACTCTGGCCTAATGGTTAAGGTCTTAACTCTTACTCTGGCCTAATAGCTAAGGTCTTAACTCTTACTCTGGCCTAATAGCTAAGGTCTTAAACTCGTACACTGGCCTAATGGATAAGGTCTTAACTCTTACTCTGGCCTAATAGCCAAGGTCTTAACTCTTACTCTGGCCTACTGGTTAAGGTCTTAGACTCTTACTCTGGCCTAATGGTTAAGGTCTTAACTTTTACTCTGGCCTACTGGTTAAGGTCTTAAATCTTACTCTGGCCTAATAGCTACGGTCTTAGACTCGTACTCTGGCCCACTGGTTAAGGTCTTAACTCTTACTCTGACCTAGTGGTTAAGGTCTTAACTCTTACTCTGGCCTAATAGCTAAGGTCTTAGTCTCGTACTCTGGCCTAATGTGTAAGGTCTTAACTCTTACTCTGGCCTAATAGCTAAGGTCTTAGACTCGTACTATGGCCTACATGTTAAGGTCTTAACTCTTACTCTGGCCTAATAGCTAAGGTCTTAGACTCGTACTATGGCCTACAGGTTAAGGTCTTAACTCTTACTCTGGCCCAATAGCTAAGGTCTTAACTCTTAATCTGGCCTAATAGCTAAGGTCTTAACTCTTACTCTAGCCTACTGGTTAAGGTCTTAACTCTTACTCTGGCCGACTTAAGTGCTTAACTCTTACTCTGGCCTTATAGCTAAGGTCTTAGACTCGTACTATGGCCTACTGGTTAAGGGCTTAACTCTTACTCTGGACTACTGGTTAAGATCTTAACTCTTACTCTGGCCTAATAGCTAAGGTCTTAGACTCGTACTATGGCCTACTGGTTAAGGTCTTAACTCTTACTCTGGCCTAATGGTTAAGGTCTTAACTCTTACACTGGCCTACAGGTTAAGGTCTTAACTCTTACTCTGGCCTAATAGCTAAGGTCTTAGACTCGTACTATGGCCTACAGGTTAAGGTCTTAACTCTTACTCTGACCTAATAGCTAAGGTCTTAGACTCTTACTCTGGCCTAATGGTTAAGGTCTTAACTCTTACTCTGGCCTAATAGCTAAGGTCTTAGACTCGTACTCTGGCCTAATGGTTAAGATCTTAACTGTTACTCTGGCCTACTGGTTAAGGTCTTAACTCTTACTCTGGCCTAATTGCTAAGGTCTTAGACTCGTACTCTGGCCTACTGGTTAAGGTCTTAACTCTTACTCTGGCCTAATAGCTAAGGTCTTAGACTCTTACTCTTGCCTAATGGTTACGGTCTTAACTCTTACTCTGGCCTAATAGCTAAGGTCTTAGACTCGTACTCTGGCCTAATGGTTAAGATCTTAACTCTTACTCTGGCCTAATAGCTAAGGTCTTGACTCTTACTCTGGCCTAATAGCTAAGGTCTTAGTCTCGTACTCTGGCCTAATGTTTAAGGTCTTAACTCTTACTCTGGCCTAATAGCTAAGGTCTTAGACTCGTACTCTGGCCTAATGGTTAAGGTCTTAACTCTTACTCTGGCATACAGGTTAAGGTCTTAACTCGTACTCTGGCCTAATAGCTAAGGTCTTAACTCGTACTCTGGCCTAATAGCTAGGGTCTTAACTCTTACTCTGGCCTAATAGCTAAGGTCTTAACTCTTACTCTGGCCAAATAGCTAAGGTCTTAGACTCGTACTCAGGCCTAATAGCTAAGGTATTAGACTCGTACTCTGGCCTAATGGTTAAGGTCTTAACTCTTAGTCTGGCCTAATAGCTAAGGTCTTAGACTCGTACTCTGGCCTAATGATTAAGGTCTTAACTCTTACTCTGGCCTAATAGCTAAGGTCTTAGACTCGTACTCTGGCCTAATAGCTAAGGTCTTAGACTCGTAATCTGGCCTACTGGTTAAGGTCTTAACTCTTACTCTGGTCTAATAGCTAAGGTCTTTGACTCGTACTATGGCCTACATGTTAAGGTCTTAACTCTTATTCTGGCCTAATAGCTAAGGTCTTAGAATCGTACTATGGCCTACAGGTTAAGGTCTTAACTCTTACTCTGGCCCAATAGCTAAGGTCTTAACTCTTAATCTGGCCTAATAGCTAAGGTCTTAACTCTTACTCTGACCTAATAGCTAAGGTCTTAGACTCGTAATCTGGCCTACTGGTTAAGGTCTTCACTCTTACTCTGGCCTAATAACTAAGGTCTTAGACTCGTATTCTGGCCTACTGGTTAAGGTCTTAACTCTTACTCTGGCTTAATAGTTAAGGTCTTAACTCTTACTCTGGCCTACTGGTTAAGGTCTTAACTCTTACTCTGGCCCAATGGTTAAGGTCTTAACTCTTACTCTGGCCTAAAAGCTAAGGTCTTAACTCTTACTCTGGCCTAATAGCTAAGGTCTTAGACTCATACTCTGGCCTAATGGTTAAGGTCTTAACTCTTACTCTGGCCTAATAGCTAAGGTCTTAGACTCATACTCTGGCCTAATGGTTTTGGTCTTAACTCTTACTCTGGCCTACTGGTTAAGGTCTTAACTCTTACTCTGGCGTAATAGCTAAGGTCTTAGACTCGTACTCTGGCCTAATGGTTAAGGTCTTAACTCTTACTCTGCCCTACTTAAGTGCTTAACTCTTACCCTGGCCTTATAGCTAAGGTCTTAGACTCGTACTATGGCCTACTGGTTAAGGTCCTAACTCTTACTCTGGCCTACTGGTTAAGGTCTGAACTCTTACTCTGGCCTACTGGTTAAGGTCTTACCTCTTACTCTGGCCTACAGGTTAAGGTCTTAACTCTTACTCTGGCCACTGGTTAAGGTCCTAACTCTTACTCTTGCCTAATAGCTTAGGTTGTAACTCTTACTCTTGCATAATAGCTAAGGTCTTAACTCTTACTCTGGCCTAATAGCTAAGGTCTTAGACTCGTACTCTGGCCTAATGGTTAAGGTCTTAACTCTTACTCTGGCCTACTGGTTAAGGTCTTAACTCTTACTCTGGCCTAATAGCTAAGGTCTTAGACTTGTACTATGGCCTAATAGCCAAGGTCTTAGACTCGTACTCTGGCCTAATGGTTAAGGTCTTAACTCTTACTCTGGCCTACTGGTTAAGGTCTTAACTCTTACTCTGGCCTAATAGCTAAGGTCTTAACTCTTACTCTGGCCTAATAGCTAAGGTCTTAGACTTGTACTCTGGCCTAATGGTTAAGGTCTTAACTCTTACTCTGGCCTACTGGTTAAAGTATTAACTCTTACTCTGGCCTACTGGTTAAGGTTTTAACTCTTACTCTGGCCTCATAGCTAAGGCCTTAGACTCTTACTCTGGCCTAATGATTAAGGTCTTAACTCTTACTCTGGCCTAATAGCTAAGGACTTAACTCTCACTCTGGCCTAATAGCTAAGGCCTTAGACTCGTTTTAGGCCTAATGGTTAAGGTCTTAACTCTTACTCTGGCCTACTGGTTAAGGTCTTAACTCTTACTCTGGCCTAATAGCTAAGGTCTTAGACTCGTACTCTGGCCTACAGGTTAAGGTCTTAACTCTTACTCTGGCCTAATAGCTAAGGTCTTAACTCTTACTCTGGCATAATGGTTAAGGTCTTAACTCTTACTCTGGCCTAATAGTTAAGGTCTTAACTCTTACTCTGGCCTAATAGCTAAGGTCTTAGACTCGTACACTGGCCTACTGGTTAAGGTCTTAACACTTACTCTGACCTAATAGCTAAGGTCTTAGACTCTTACTCTGGCCTAATAGTTAAGGTCTTAACTCTTACTCTGGCTTAATAGTTAAGGTCTTAACTCTTACTCTGGCCTAATAGCTAAGGTCTTAGACTCGTACTATGGCCTACCGGTTAAGGTCTTAACTCGTACTCTGGCCTAATAGCTAAGGTCTTAACTCTTACTCTGGCCTAATAGTTAAGGTCTTAACTCTTACTCTGGCCTAATAGCTAAGGTCTTAGACTTGTACTCTGGCCTAATAGCTAAGGTCTTAGACTCGTACTCTGGCCTAATGGTTAAGGTCTTAACTCTTACTCTGGCCTACTGGTTAAGGTCTTAACTCTTACTCTGGCCTAATAGCTAAGGTCTTAGACTCGTACTCTGGCCTACTGGTTAAGGTCTTAACTCTTACTCTGGCCGACTTAAGTGCTTAACTCTTACTCTGGCCTTATAGCTAAGGTCTTAGACTCGTACTATGGCCTAGTGGTTAAGGTCTTAACTCTTACTCTGGCCTAATAGCTAAGGTCTTAGACTTGTACTCTGGCCTAATAGCTAAGGTCTTAGACTCGTACTCTGGCCTAATGGTTAAGGTCTTAACTCTTACTCTGGTCTACTGGTTAAGGTCTTAACTCTTACTCTGGCCTAATAGCTAAGGTCTTAGACTCGTACTCTGGCCTACTGGTTAAGGTCTTAACTCTTACTCTGGCCGACTTAAGTGCTTAACTCTTACTCTGGCCTTATAGCTAAGGTCTTAGACTCGTACTATGGCCTACTGGTTAAGGTCTTAACTCTTACTCTGGCCTAATGGGCAAGGTCTTAGACTCTTACTCTGGCCTAATGGTTAAGGTCTTAACTTTTACTCTGGCCTACTGGTTAAGGTCTTAACTCTTACTCTGGCCTAATAGGTAAGGTGTTAGACTCTTACTCTGGCCTAGTGGTTAAGGTCTTAACTTTTACTCTGGCCTACTGGTTAAGGTCTTAACTCTTACTCTGGCCCAATAGCTAAGGTCTTAGACTCGTACTCTGGCCCACTGGTTAAGGTCTTAACTCTTACTCTGGCCTACTGGTTAAGGTCTTAACTCTTACTCTGGCCTAATAGCTAAGGTATTAGACTCGTACTCTGGCCTAATGGTTAAGGTCTTAACTCTTACTCTGGCCTAATAGCTAAGGTCTTGACTCTTACTCTGGCCTAATAGCTAAGGTCTTAGTCTCGTACTCTGGCCTAATGTTTAAGGTCTTAACTCTTACTCTGGCCTAATAGCTAAGGTCTTAGACTCGTACTCTGGCCTAATGGTTAACGTCTTAACTCTTACTCTGGCCTAATAGCTAAGGTCTGAGACTCATACTATGGCCTACAGGTTAAGGTCTTAACTCTTACTCTGGCCTACTGGTTAAGGTCTTAACTCTTACTCTGGCCTAATAGCTAAGGTCTTAGACTCGTACTCTGGCCTAATGGTTAAGGTCTTAACTCTTACTCTGGCATACTGGTTAAGGTCTTAACTCTTACTCTGGTCTAATAGCTAAGGACTTAGACTCATACTATGGCCTACAGGTTAAGGTCTTAACTCGTACTCTGGCCTAATAGCTAAGGTCTTAACTCGTACTCTGGCCTAATAGCTAAGGTCTTAACTCTTACTCTGGCCTAATAGCTAAGGTCTTAACTCTTACTCTGGCCTAATAGCTAAGGTCTTAGACTCGTACTCTGGACTAATAGCTAAGGTATTAGACTCGTACTCTGGCCTAATGGTTAAAGTCTTAACTCTTACTCTGGCCTAATAGCTAAGGTCTTAGACTCGTACTCTGGCCTAATGATTAAGGTCTTAACTCTTACTCTGGCCTAATAGCTAAGGTCTTAGACTCGTACTATGGCATACAGGTTAAGGTCTTAACTCTTACTCTGGCCCAATAGCTAAGGTCTTAACTCTTAATCTGGCCTAATAGCTAAGGTCTTAACTCTTACTCTGGCCTACTGGTTAAGGTCTTAACTCTTACTCTGGCCTAAAGGTTAAGGTTTTAACTCTTACTCTGGCCTACTGGTTAAGGTCTTAACTCTTACTCTGGCCTAATAGCTAAGGTCTTAGACTCGTACTCTGGCCTAATAGCTAAGGCCTTAGACTCGTACCATGGCCTAATGGTTAAGGTCTTAACTCTTACTCTGGCCTACTGGTTAAGGTCTTAACTCTTACTCTGGCCTAATAGCTACGGTCTTAGACTCGTACTCTGGCCTAATAGCTAAGGTATTAACTCTTACTCTGGCCTAATAGCTAAGGTCTTAGACTTGTACTATGGCCTACATGTTAAGGTCTTAACTCTTACTCTGGCCTAATAGCTAAGGTCTTAACTCTTACTTTGGCCTAATGGTTAAGGTCTTAACTCTTACTCTGGCCTAATAGCTAAGGTCGTAACTCTTACTCTGGCCTAATAGCTAAGGTCTTAGACTCGTACCCTGGCCTAATGGTTAAGGTCTTAACTCTTACTCTGGCCTACTGGTTAAGGTCTTAACTCTTACTCTGGCCTAATAGCTACGGTCTTAGACTCGTACTCTGGCCTAATAGCTAAGGTCTTAACTCTTACTCTGGCCTAATAGCTAAGGTCTTAGACTTGTACTATGGCCTACATGTTAAGGTCTTAACTCTTACTCTGGCCTAATAGCTAAGGTCTTAACTCTTACTTTGGCCTACTGGTTAAGGTCTTAACTCTTACTCTGGCCTAATGGTTAAGGTCTTAACTTTTACTCTGGCCTACTGGTTAAGGTCTTAACTCTTACTCTGGCCCAATAGCTAAGGTCTTAGACTCGTACTCTGGCCCACTGGTTAAGGTCTTAACTCTTACTCTGGCCTACTGGTTAAGGTCTTAACTCTTACTCTGGCCTAATAGCTAAGGTATTAGACTCGTACTCTGGCCTAATGGTTAAGGTCTTAACTCTTACTCTGGCCTAATAGCTAAGGTCTTGACTCTTACTCTGGCCTAATAGCTAAGGTCTTAGTCTCGTACTCTGGCCTAATGTTTAAGGTCTTAACTCTTACTCTGGCCTAATAGCTAAGGTCTTAGACTCGTACTCTGGCCTAATGGTTAAGGTCTTAACTCTTACTCTGGCCTAATAGCTAAGGTCTGAGACTCATACTATGGCCTACAGGTTAAGGTCTTAACTCTTACTCTGGCCTAATAGCTAAGGTATTAGACTCGTACTCTGGCCTAATGGTTAAGGTCTTAACTCTTACTCTGGCCTAATAGCTAAGGTCTTGACTCTTACTCTGGCCTAATAGCTAAGGTCTTAGTCTCGTACTCTGGCCTAATGTTTAAGGTCTTAACTCTTACTCTGGCCTAATAGCTAAGGTCTTAGACTCGTACTCTGGCCTAATAGCTAAGGTCTTAACTCGTACTCTGGCCTAATAGCTAAGGTCTTAACTCTTACTCTGGCCTAATAGTTAAGGTCTTAACTCTTACTCTGGCCTAATAGCTAAGGTCTTAGACTTGTACTCTGGCCTAATAGCTAAGGTCTTAGACTCGTACTCTGGCCTAATGGTTAAGGTCTTAACTCTTACTCTGGCCTACTGGTTAAGGTCTTAACTCTTACTCTGGCCTAATAGCTAAGGTCTTAGACTCGTACTCTGGCCTACTGGTTAAGGTCTTAACTCTTACTCTGGCCGACTTAAGTGCTTAACTCTTACTCTGGCCTAATAGTTAAGGTCTTAACTCTTACTCTGGCCTAATAGCTAAGGTCTTAGACTTGTACTCTGGCCTAATAGCTAAGGTCTTAGACTCGTACTCTGGCCTAATGGTTAAGGTCTTAACTCTTACTCTGGCCTACTGGTTAAGGTCTTAACTCTTACTCTGGCCTAATAGCTAAGGTCTTAGACTCGTACTCTGGCCTACTGGTTAAGGTCTTAACTCTTACTCTGGCCTACTGGTTAAGGTCTTAACTCTTACTCTGGCCTAATAGCTAAGGTCTTAGACTCGTACTATGGCCTACTGGTTAAGGTCTTAACTCTTACTCTGGCCTAATAGGTAAGGTGTTAGACTCTTACTCTGGCCTAGTGGTTAAGGTCTTAACTTTTACTCTGGCCTACTGGTTAAGGTCTTAACTCTTACTCTGGCCCAATAGCTAAGGTCTTAGTCTCGTACTCTGGCCTAATGTGTAAGGTCTTAACTCTTACTCTGGCCTAATAGCTAAGGTCTTAGACTCGTACTATGGCCTACATGTTAAGGTCTTAACTCTTACTCTGGCCTAATAGCTAAGGTCTTAGACTCGTACTATGTCCTACAGGTTAAGGTCTTAACTCGTACTCTGGCCTAATAGCTAAGGTCTTAGACTCTTACTCTGGCCTAATGGTTAAGGTCTTAACTCTTACTCTGGCCTAATAGCTAAGGTCTTAGACTCGTACTCTGGCCTAATGGTTAAGATCTTAACTCTTACTCTGGCCTAATAGCTAAGGTCTTAGACTCGTACTCGGGCCTAATGGTTAAGGTCTTAACTCTTACTCTGGCCTAATAGCTAAGGTCTTAACTCTTACTCTGGCCTAATAGCTAAGGTCTTAGACTCGTACTCTGGACTAATAGCTAAGGTATTAGACTCGTACTCTGGCCTAATGGTTAAAGTCTTAACTCTTACTCTGGCCTAATAGCTAAGGTCTTAGACTCGTACTCTGGCCTAATGATTAAGGTCTTAACTCTTACTCTGGCCTAATAGCTAAGGTCTTAGACTCGTACTATGGCATACAGGTTAAGGTCTTAACTCTTACTCTGGCCCAATAGCTAAGGTCTTAACTCTTAATCTGGCCTAATAGCTAAGGTCTTAACTCTTACTCTGGCCTACTGGTTAAGGTCTTAACTCTTACTCTGGCCTAAAGGTTAAGGTTTTAACTCTTACTCTGGCCTACTGGTTAAGGTCTTAACTCTTACTCTGGCCTAATAGCTAAGGTCTTAGACTCGTACTCTGGCCTAATAGCTAAGGCCTTAGACTCGTACCATGGCCTAATGGTTAAGGTCTTAACTCTTACTCTGGCCTACTGGTTAAGGTCTTAACTCTTACTCTGGCCTAATAGCTACGGTCTTAGACTCGTACTCTGGCCTAATAGCTAAGGTCTTAACTCTTACTCTGGCCTAATAGCTAAGGTCTTAGACTTGTACTATGGCCTACATGTTAAGGTCTTAACTCTTACTCTGGCCTAATAGCTAAGGTCTTAACTCTTACTTTGGCCTAATGGTTAAGGTCTTAACTCTTACTCTGGCCTAATAGCTAAGGTCGTAACTCTTACTCTGGCCTAATAGCTAAGGTCTTAGACTCGTACCCTGGCCTAATGGTTAAGGTCTTAACTCTTACTCTGGCCTACTGGTTAAGGTCTTAACTCTTACTCTGGCCTAATAGCTACGGTCTTAGACTCGTACTCTGGCCTAATAGCTAAGGTCTTAACTCTTACTCTGGCCTAATAGCTAAGGTCTTAGACTTGTACTATGGCCTACATGTTAAGGTCTTAACTCTTACTCTGGCCTAATAGCTAAGGTCTTAACTCTTACTTTGGCCTACTGGTTAAGGTCTTAACTCTTACTCTGGCCTAATGGTTAAGGTCTTAACTTTTACTCTGGCCTACTGGTTAAGGTCTTAACTCTTACTCTGGCCCAATAGCTAAGGTCTTAGACTCGTACTCTGGCCCACTGGTTAAGGTCTTAACTCTTACTCTGGCCTACTGGTTAAGGTCTTAACTCTTACTCTGGCCTAATAGCTAAGGTATTAGACTCGTACTCTGGCCTAATGGTTAAGGTCTTAACTCTTACTCTGGCCTAATAGCTAAGGTCTTGACTCTTACTCTGGCCTAATAGCTAAGGTCTTAGTCTCGTACTCTGGCCTAATGTTTAAGGTCTTAACTCTTACTCTGGCCTAATAGCTAAGGTCTTAGACTCGTACTCTGGCCTAATGGTTAAGGTCTTAACTCTTACTCTGGCCTAATAGCTAAGGTCTGAGACTCATACTATGGCCTACAGGTTAAGGTCTTAACTCTTACTCTGGCCTAATAGCTAAGGTATTAGACTCGTACTCTGGCCTAATGGTTAAGGTCTTAACTCTTACTCTGGCCTAATAGCTAAGGTCTTGACTCTTACTCTGGCCTAATAGCTAAGGTCTTAGTCTCGTACTCTGGCCTAATGTTTAAGGTCTTAACTCTTACTCTGGCCTAATAGCTAAGGTCTTAGACTCGTACTCTGGCCTAATAGCTAAGGTCTTAACTCGTACTCTGGCCTAATAGCTAAGGTCTTAACTCTTACTCTGGCCTAATAGTTAAGGTCTTAACTCTTACTCTGGCCTAATAGCTAAGGTCTTAGACTTGCACTCTGGCCTAATAGCTAAGGTCTTAGACTCGTACTCTGGCCTAATGGTTAAGGTCTTAACTCTTACTCTGGCCTACTGGTTAAGGTCTTAACTCTTACTCTGGCCTAATAGCTAAGGTCTTAGACTCGTACTCTGGCCTACTGGTTAAGGTCTTAACTCTTACTCTGGCCGACTTAAGTGCTTAACTCTTACTCTGGCCTAATAGTTAAGGTCTTAACTCTTACTCTGGCCTAATAGCTAAGGTCTTAGACTTGTACTCTGGCCTAATAGCTAAGGTCTTAGACTCGTACTCTGGCCTAATGGTTAAGGTCTTAACTCTTACTCTGGCCTACTGGTTAAGGTCTTAACTCTTACTCTGGCCTAATAGCTAAGGTCTTAGACTCGTACTCTGGCCTACTGGTTAAGGTCTTAACTCTTACTCTGGCCTACTGGTTAAGGTCTTAACTCTTACTCTGGCCTAATAGCTAAGGTCTTAGACTCGTACTATGGCCTACTGGTTAAGGTCTTAACTCTTACTCTGGCCTAATAGGTAAGGTGTTAGACTCTTACTCTGGCCTAGTGGTTAAGGTCTTAACTTTTACTCTGGCCTACTGGTTAAGGTCTTAACTCTTACTCTGGCCCAATAGCTAAGGTCTTAGTCTCGTACTCTGGCCTAATGTGTAAGGTCTTAACTCTTACTCTGGCCTAATAGCTAAGGTCTTAGACTCGTACTATGGCCTACATGTTAAGGTCTTAACTCTTACTCTGGCCTAATAGCTAAGGTCTTAGACTCGTACTATGTCCTACAGGTTAAGGTCTTAACTCGTACTCTGGCCTAATAGCTAAGGTCTTAGACTCTTACTCTGGCCTAATGGTTAAGGTCTTAACTCTTACTCTGGCCTAATAGCTAAGGTCTTAGACTCGTACTCTGGCCTAATGGTTAAGATCTTAACTCTTACTCTGGCCTAATAGCTAAGGTCTTAGACTCGTACTCGGGCCTAATGGTTAAGGTCTTAACTCTTACTCTCGCCTACTGGTTAAGGTCTTAACTCTTACTCTGGCCTACTGGTTAAGGTTTTAACTCTTACTCTGGCCTAATAGCTAAGGTCTTAGACTCTTACTCTGGCCTAATGATTAAGGTCTTAACTCTTACTCTGGCCTAATAGCTAAGGTCTTAACTCTTACTCTGGCCTAATAGCTAAGGCCTTAGACTCGTTTTAGGCCTAATGGTTAAGGTCTTAACTCTTACTCTGGCCTACTGGTTAAGGTTTTAACTCTTACTCTGGCCTACTGGTTAAGGTCTTAACTCTTACTCTGGCCTAATAGCTAAGGTCTTAGACTCGTACTCTGGCCTAATAGCTAAGGTCTTAACTCTTACTCTGGCCTAATAGCTAAGGTCTTAGACTCGTACTATGGCCTACAGGTTAAGGTCTTAACTCTTACTCTGGCCTAATAGCTAAGGTCTTAACTCTTACTCTGGCCTAATGGTTAAGGTCTTAACTCTTACTCTGGCCTAATAGCTAAGGTCTTAACTCTTACTCTGGCCTAATAGCTAAGGTCTTAAACTCGTACACTGGCCTAATGGATAAGGTCTTAACTCTTACTCTGGCCTAATAGCCAAGGTCTTAACTCTTACTCTGGCCTACTGGTTAAGGTCTTAGACTCTTACTCTGGCCTAATGGTTAAGGTCTTAACTTTTACTCTGGCCTACTGGTTAAGGTCTTAAATCTTACTCTGGCCTAATAGCTACGGTCTTAGACTCGTACTCTGGCCCACTGGTTAAGGTCTTAACTCTTACTCTGACCTAGTGGTTAAGGTCTTAACTCTTACTCTGGCCTAATAGCTAAGGTCTTAGTCTCGTACTCTGGCCTAATGTGTAAGGTCTTAACTCTTACTCTGGCCTAATAGCTAAGGTCTTAGACTCGTACTATGGCCTACATGTTAAGGTCTTAACTCTTACTCTGGCCTAATAGCTAAGGTCTTAGACTCGTACTATGGCCTACAGGTTAAGGTCTTAACTCTTACTCTGGCCCAATAGCTAAGGTCTTAACTCTTAATCTGGCCTAATAGCTAAGGTCTTAACTCTTACTCTAGCCTACTGGTTAAGGTCTTAACTCTTACTCTGGCCGACTTAAGTGCTTAACTCTTACTCTGGCCTTATAGCTAAGGTCTTAGACTCGTACTATGGCCTACTGGTTAAGGTCTTAACTCTTACTCTGGACTACTGGTTAAGATCTTAACTCTTACTTTGGCCTAATAGCTAAGGTCTTAGACTCGTACTATGGCCTACTGGTTAAGGTCTTAACTCTTACTCTGGCCTAATGGTTAAGGTCTTAACTCTTACACTGGCCTACAGGTTAAGGTCTTAACTCTTACTCTGGCCTAATAGCTAAGGTCTTAGACTCGTACTATGGCCTACAGGTTAAGGTCTTAACTCTTACTCTGACCTAATAGCTAAGGTCTTAGACTCTTACTCTGGCCTAATGGTTAAGGTCTTAACTCTTACTCTGGCCTAATAGCTAAGGTCTTAGACTCGTACTCTGGCCTAATGGTTAAGATCTTAACTGTTACTCTGGCCTACTGGTTAAGGTCTTAACTCTTACTCTGGCCTAATTGCTAAGGTCTTAGACTCGTACTCTGGCCTACTGGTTAAGGTCTTAACTCTTACTCTGGCCTAATAGCTAAGGTCTTAGACTCTTACTCTTGCCTAATGGTTACGGTCTTAACTCTTACTCTGGCCTAATAGCTAAGGTCTTAGACTCGTACTCTGGCCTAATGGTTAAGATCTTAACTCTTACTCTGGCCTAATAGCTAAGGTCTTGACTCTTACTCTGGCCTAATAGCTAAGGTCTTAGTCTCGTACTCTGGCCTAATGTTTAAGGTCTTAACTCTTACTCTGGCCTAATAGCTAAGGTCTTAGACTCGTACTCTGGCCTAATGGTTAAGGTCTTAACTCTTACTCTGGCATACAGGTTAAGGTCTTAACTCGTACTCTGGCCTAATAGCTAAGGTCTTAACTCATACTCTGGCCTAATAGCTAGGGTCTTAACTCTTACTCTGGCCTAATAGCTAAGGTCTTAACTCTTACTCTGGCCTAATAGCTAAGGTCTTAGACTCGTACTCTGGCCTAATAGCTAAGGTATTAGACTCGTACTCTGGCCTAATGGTTAAGGTCTTAACTCTTAGTCTGGCCTAATAGCTAAGGTCTTAGACTCGTACTCTGGCCTAATGATTAAGGTCTTAACTCTTACTCTGGCCTAATAGCTAAGGTCTTAGACTCGTACTCTGGCCTAATAGCTAAGGTCTTAGACTCGTAATCTGGCCTACTGGTTAAGGTCTTAACTCTTACTCTGGCCTAATAGCTAAGGTCTTTGACTCGTACTATGGCCTACATGTTAAGGTATTAACTCTTATTCTGGCCTAATAGCTAAGGTTTTAGAATCGTACTATGGCCTACAGGTTAAGGTCTTAACTCTTACTCTGGCCCAATAGCTAAGGTCTTAACTCTTAATCTGGCCTAATAGCTAAGGTCTTAACTCTTACTCTGACCTAATAGCTAAGGTCTTAGACTCGTACTCTGGCCTACTGGTTAAGGTCTTCACTCTTACTCTGGCCTAATAACTAAGGTCTTAGACTCGTATTCTGGCCTACTGGTTAAGGTCTTAACTCTTACTCTGGCTTAATAGTTAAGGTCTTAACTCTTACTCTGGCCTACTGGTTAAGGTCTTAACTCTTACTCTGGCCTAATGGTTAAGGTCTTAACTCTTACTCTGGCCTAAAAGCTAAGGTCTTAACTCGTACTCTGGCCTAATAGCTAAGGTCTTAACTCGTACTCTGGCCTAATAGCTAAGGTCTTAACTCTTACTCTGGCCTAATAGTTAAGGTCTTAACTCTTACTCTGGCCTAATAGCTAAGGTCTTAGACTTGTACTCTGGCCTAATAGCTAAGGTCTTAGACTCGTACTCTGGCCTAATGGTTAAGGTCTTAACTCTTACTCTGGCCTACTGGTTAAGGTCTTAACTCTTACTCTGGCCTAATAGCTAAGGTCTTAGACTCGTACTCTGGCCTACTGGTTAAGGTCTTAACTCTTACTCTGGCCGACTTAAGTGCTTAACTCTTACTCTGGCCTTATAGCTAAGGTCTTAGACTCGTACTATGGCCTAGTGGTTAAGGTCTTAACTCTTACTCTGGCCTAATAGCTAAGGTCTTAGACTTGTACTCTGGCCTAATAGCTAAGGTCTTAGACTCGTACTCTGGCCTAATGGTTAAGGTCTTAACTCTTACTCTGGCCTACTGGTTAAGGTCTTAACTCTTACTCTGGCCTAATAGCTAAGGTCTTAGACTCGTACTCTGGCCTACTGGTTAAGGTCTTAACTCTTACTCTGGCCGACTTAAGTGCTTATCTCTTACTCTGGCCTTATAGCTAAGGTCTTAGACTCGTACTATGGCCTACTGGTTAAGGTCTTAACTCTTACTCTGGCCTAATGGGCAAGGTCTTAGACTCTTACTCTGGCCTAATGGTTAAGGTCTTAACTCTTACTCTGGCCTAATAGCTAAGGTCTTAACTCTTACTCTGGCCTAATAGCTAAGGTCTTAGACTTGTACTATGGCCTACATGTTAAGGTCTTAACTCTTACTCTGGCCTAATAGCTAAGGTCTTAACTCTTACTTTGGCCTAATGGTTAAGGTCTTAACTCTTACTCTGGCCTAATAGCTAAGGTCGTAACTCTTACTCTGGCCTAATAGCTAAGGTCTTAGACTCGTACCCTGGCCTAATGGTTAAGGTCTTAACTCTTACTCTGGCCTACTGGTTAAGGTCTTAACTCTTACTCTGGCCTAATAGCTACGGTCTTAGACTCGTACTCTGGCCTAATAGCTAAGGTCTTAACTCTTACTCTGGCCTAATAGCTAAGGTCTTAGACTTGTACTATGGCCTACATGTTAAGGTCTTAACTCTTACTCTGGCCTAATAGCTAAGGTCTTAACTCTTACTTTGGCCTAATGGTTAAGGTCTTAACTCTTACTCTGGCCTAATAGCTAAGGTCGTAACTCTTACTCTGGCCTAATAGCTAAGGTCTTAGACTCGTACACTGGCCTAATGGTTAAGGTCTTAGCTCTTACTCTGGCCTACTGGTTAAGGTCTTAACTCTTACTCTGGCCTAATGGTTAAGGTCTTAACTTTTACTCTGGCCTACTGGTTAAGGTCTTAACTCTTACTCTGGCCCAATAGCTAAGGTCTTAGACTCGTACTCTGGCCCACTGGTTAAGGTCTTAACTCTTACTCTGGCCTACTGGTTAAGGTCTTAACTCTTACTCTGGCCTAATAGCTAAGGTATTAGACTCGTACTCTGGCCTAATGGTTAAGGTCTTAACTCTTACTCTGGCCTAATAGCTAAGGTCTTGACTCTTACTCTGGCCTAATAGCTAAGGTCTTAGTCTCGTACTCTGGCCTAATGTTTAAGGTCTTAACTCTTACTCTGGCCTAATAGCTAAGGTCTTAGACTCGTACTCTGGCCTAATGGTTAAGGTCTTAACTCTTACTCTGGCCTAATAGCTAAGGTCTGAGACTCATACTATGGCCTACAGGTTAAGGTCTTAACTCTTACTCTGGCCTAATAGCTAAGGTATTAGACTCGTACTCTGGCCTAATGGTTAAGGTCTTAACTCTTACTCTGGCCTAATAGCTAAGGTCTTGACTCTTACTCTGGCCTAATAGCTAAGGTCTTAGTCTCGTACTCTGGCCTAATGTTTAAGGTCTTAACTCTTACTCTGGCCTAATAGCTAAGGTCTTAGACTCGTACTCTGGCCTAATAGCTAAGGTCTTAACTCGTACTCTGGCCTAATAGCTAAGGTCTTAACTCTTACTCTGGCCTAATAGTTAAGGTCTTAACTCTTACTCTGGCCTAATAGCTAAGGTCTTAGACTTGTACTCTGGCCTAATAGCTAAGGTCTTAGACTCGTACTCTGGCCTAATGGTTAAGGTCTTAACTCTTACTCTGGCCTACTGGTTAAGGTCTTAACTCTTACTCTGGCCTAATAGCTAAGGTCTTAGACTCGTACTCTGGCCTACTGGTTAAGGTCTTAACTCTTACTCTGGCCGACTTAAGTGCTTAACTCTTACTCTGGCCTTATAGCTAAGGTCTTAGACTCGTACTATGGCCTACTGGTTAAGGTCTTAACTCTTACTCTGGACTACTGGTTAAGGTGGTCTTAACTCTTACTCTGGCCTAATAGCTAAGGTCTTAGACTCGTACTATGGCCTACTGGTTAAGGTCTTAACTCTTACTCTGGCCTAATAGGTAAGGTGTTAGACTCTTACTCTGGCCTAGTGGTTAAGGTCTTAACTTTTACTCTGGCCTACTGGTTAAGGTCTTAACTCTTACTCTGGCCCAATAGCTAAGGTCTTAGTCTCGTACTCTGGCCTAATGTGTAAGGTCTTAACTCTTACTCTGGCCTAATAGCTAAGGTCTTAGACTCGTACTATGGCCTACATGTTAAGGTCTTAACTCTTACTCTGGCCTAATAGCTAAGGTCTTAGACTCGTACTATGTCCTACAGGTTAAGGTCTTAACTCGTACTCTGGCCTAATAGCTAAGGTCTTAGACTCTTACTCTGGCCTAATGGTTAAGGTCTTAACTCTTACTCTGGCCTAATAGCTAAGGTCTTAGACTCGTACTCTGGCCTAATGGTTAAGATCTTAACTCTTACTCTGGCCTAATAGCTAAGGTCTTAGACTCGTACTCGGGCCTAATGGTTAAGGTCTTAACTCTTACTCTCGCCTACTGGTTAAGGTCTTAACTCTTACTCTGGCCTACTGGTTAAGGTTTTAACTCTTACTCTGGCCTAATAGCTAAGGTCTTAGACTCTTACTCTGGCCTAATGATTAAGGTCTTAACTCTTACTCTGGCCTAATAGCTAAGGTCTTAACTCTTACTCTGGCCTAATAGCTAAGGCCTTAGACTCGTTTTAGGCCTAATGGTTAAGGTCTTAACTCTTACTCTGGACTACTGGTTAAGGTTTTAACTCTTACTCTGGCCTACTGGTTAAGGTCTTAACTCTTACTCTGGCCTAATAGCTAAGGTCTTAGACTCGTACTCTGGCCTAATAGCTAAGGTCTTAACTCTTACTCTGGCCTAATAGCTAAGGTCTTAGACTCGTACTATGGCCTACAGGTTAAGGTCTTAACTCTTACTCTGGCCTAATAGCTAAGGTCTTAACTCTTACTCTGGCCTAATGGTTAAGGTCTTAACTCTTACTCTGGCCTAATAGCTAAGGTCTTAACTCTTACTCTGGCCTAATAGCTAAGGTCTTAAACTCGTACACTGGCCTAATGGATAAGGTCTTAACTCTTACTCTGGCCTAATAGCCAAGGTCTTAACTCTTACTCTGGCCTACTGGTTAAGGTCTTAACTCTTACTCTGGCCTAATAGCTAAGGTCTTAGACTCGTACTCTGGCCTAATAGCTAAGGTCTTAACTCTTACTCTGGCCTAATAGCTAAGGTCTTAGACTCGTACTATGGCCTACAGGTTAAGGTCTTAACTCTTACTCTGGCCTAATAGCTAAGGTCTTAACTCTTACTCTGGCCTAATGGTTAAGGTCTTAACTCTTACTCTGGCCTAATAGCTAAGGTCTTAACTCTTACTCTGGCCTAATAGCTAAGGTCTTAGACTCGTACTCGGGCCTAATGGTTAAGGTCTTAACTCTTACTCTCGCCTACTGGTTAAGGTCTTAACTCTTACTCTGGCCTACTGGTTAAGGTTTTAACTCTTACTCTGGCCTAATAGCTAAGGTCTTAGACTCTTACTCTGGCCTAATGATTAAGGTCTTAACTCTTACTCTGGCCTAATAGCTAAGGTCTTAACTCTTACTCTGGCCTAATAGCTAAGGCCTTAGACTCGTTTTAGGCCTAATGGTTAAGGTCTTAACTCTTACTCTGGCCTACTGGTTAAGGTTTTAACTCTTACTCTGGCCTAATAGCTAAGGTCTTAACTCTTACTCTGGCATAATGGTTAAGGTCTTAACTCTTACTCTGGCCTAATAGTTAAGGTCTTAACTCTTACTCTGGCCTAATAGCTAAGGTCTTAGACTCGTACACTGGCCTACTGGTTAAGGTCTTAACACTTACTCTGACCTAATAGCTAAGGTCTTAGACTCTTACTCTGGCCTAATAGCTAAGGTCTTAACTCTTACTCTGGCCTAATAGTTAAGGTCTTAACTCTTACTCTGGCCTTATAGCTAAGGTCTTAGACTCGTACTATGGCCTACTGGTTAAGGTCTTAACTCTTACTCTGGACTACTGGTTAAGGTGGTCTTAACTCTTACTCTGGCCTAATAGCTAAGGTCTTAGACTCGTACTATGGCCTACTGGTTAAGGTCTTAACTCTTACTCTGGCCTAATAGGTAAGGTGTTAGACTCTTACTCTGGCCTAGTGGTTAAGGTCTTAACTTTTACTCTGGCCTACTGGTTAAGGTCTTAACTCTTACTCTGGCCCAATAGCTAAGGTCTTAGTCTCGTACTCTGGCCTAATGTGTAAGGTCTTAACTATTACTCTGGCCTAATAGCTAAGGTCTTAGACTCGTACTATGGCCTACATGTTAAGGTCTTAACTCTTACTCTGGCCTAATAGCTAAGGTCTTAGACTCGTACTATGTCCTACAGGTTAAGGTCTTAACTCGTACTCTGGCCTAATAGCTAAGGTCTTAGACTCTTACTCTTGCCTAATGGTTAAGGTCTTAACTCTTACTCTGGCCTAATAGCTAAGGTCTTAGACTCGTACTCTGGCCTAATGGTTAAGATCTTAACTCTTACTCTGGCCTAATAGCTAAGGTCTTAGACTCGTACTCGGGCCTAATGGTTAAGGTCTTAACTCTTACTCTCGCCTACTGGTTAAGGTCTTAACTCTTACTCTGGCCTACTGGTTAAGGTTTTAACTCTTACTCTGGCCTAATAGCTAAGGTCTTAGACTCTTACTCTGGCCTAATGATTAAGGTCTTAACTCTTACTCTGGCCTAATAGCTAAGGTCTTAACTCTTACTCTGGCCTAATAGCTAAGGCCTTAGACTCGTTTTAGGCCTAATGGTTAAGGTCTTAACTCTTACTCTGGACTACTGGTTAAGGTTTTAACTCTTACTCTGGCCTACTGGTTAAGGTCTTAACTCTTACTCTGGCCTAATAGCTAAGGTCTTAGACTCGTACTCTGGCCTAATAGCTAAGGTCTTAACTCTTACTCTGGCCTAATAGCTAAGGTCTTAGACTCGTACTATGGCCTACAGGTTAAGGTCTTAACTCTTACTCTGGCCTAATAGCTAAGGTCTTAACTCTTACTCTGGCCTAATGGTTAAGGTCTTAACTCTTACTCTGGCCTAATAGCTAAGGTCTTAACTCTTACTCTGGCCTAATAGCTAAGGTCTTAAACTCGTACACTGGCCTAATGGATAAGGTCTTAACTCTTACTCTGGCCTAATAGCCAAGGTCTTAACTCTTACTCTGGCCTACTGGTTAAGGTCTTAACTCTTACTCTGGCCTAATAGCTAAGGTCTTAGACTCGTACTCTGGCCTAATAGCTAAGGTCTTAACTCTTACTCTGGCCTAATAGCTAAGGTCTTAGACTCGTACTATGGCCTACAGGTTAAGGTCTTAACTCTTACTCTGGCCTAATAGCTAAGGTCTTAACTCTTACTCTGGCCTAATGGTTAAGGTCTTAACTCTTACTCTGGCCTAATAGCTAAGGTCTTAACTCTTACTCTGGCCTAATAGCTAAGGTCTTAGACTCGTACTCGGGCCTAATGGTTAAGGTCTTAACTCTTACTCTCGCCTACTGGTTAAGGTCTTAACTCTTACTCTGGCCTACTGGTTAAGGTTTTAACTCTTACTCTGGCCTAATAGCTAAGGTCTTAGACTCTTACTCTGGCCTAATGATTAAGGTCTTAACTCTTACTCTGGCCTAATAGCTAAGGTCTTAACTCTTACTCTGGCCTAATAGCTAAGGCCTTAGACTCGTTTTAGGCCTAATGGTTAAGGTCTTAACTCTTACTCTGGCCTACTGGTTAAGGTTTTAACTCTTACTCTGGCCTAATAGCTAAGGTCTTAACTCTTACTCTGGCATAATGGTTAAGGTCTTAACTCTTACTCTGGCCTAATAGTTAAGGTCTTAACTCTTACTCTGGCCTAATAGCTAAGGTCTTAGACTCGTACACTGGCCTACTGGTTAAGGTCTTAACACTTACTCTGACCTAATAGCTAAGGTCTTAGACTCTTACTCTGGCCTAATAGCTAAGGTCTTAACTCTTACTCTGGCCTAATAGTTAAGGTCTTAACTCTTACTCTGGCCTGACAGCTAAGGTCTTAGACTCGTACTCTGGCCTAATGGTTAAGGTCTTAAATCTTACTCTGGCCTAATAGCTAAGGTCTTAGACTCGTATTCTGGCCTACTGGTTAAGGTCTTAACTCTTACTCTGGCCTAATGGTTAAGGTCTTAACTCTTGCTCTGGCATACTGGTTAAGGTCTTAACTCTTACTCTGGCCTAATAGCTAAGGTCTTAGACTCGTACTATGTCCTGCAGGTTAAGGTCTTAACTCATACTCTGGCCTAATAGCTAAGGTCTTAGACTCTTACTCTGGCCTAATTTGTTAAGGTCTTAACTCTTACTCTGGCCTAATAGCTAAGGTCTTAGACTCGTACTCTGGCCTAATGGTTAAGATCTTAACTCTTACTCTGGCCTAATAGCTAAGGTCTTAGACTCGTACTCGGGCCTAATGGTTAAGGTCTTAACTCTTACTCTCGCCTACTGGTTAAGGTCTTAACTCTTACTCTGGCCTACTGGTTAAGGTTTTAACTCTTACTCTGGCCTAATAGCTAAGGTCTTAGACTCTTACTCTGGCCTAATGATTAAGGTCTTAACTCTTACTCTGGCCTAATAGCTAAGGTCTTAACTCTTACTCTGGCCTAATAGCTAAGGCCTTAGACTCGTTTTAGGCCTAATGGTTAAGGTCTTAACTTTTACTCTGGCCTACTGGTTAAGGTTTTAACTCTTACTCTGGCCTACTGGTTAAGGTCTTAACTCTTACTCTGGCCTAATAGCTAAGTTCTTAGACTCGTACTCTGGCCTAATAGCTAAGGTCTTAACTCTTACTCTGGCCTAATAGCTAAGGTCTTAGACTCGTACTATGGCCTACAGGTTAAGGTCTTAACTCTTACTCTGGCCTAATAGCTAAGGTCTTAACTCTTACTCTGGCCTAATGGTTAAGGTCTTAACTCTTACTCTGGCCTAATAGCTAAGGTCTTAACTCTTACTCTGGCCTTATAGCTAAGGTCTTAAACTCGTACACTGGCCTAATGGATAAGGTCTTAACTCTTACTCTGGCCTAATAGCCAAGGTCTTAACTCTTACTCTGGCCTACTGGTTAAGGTCTTAGACTCTTACTCTGGCCTAATGGTTAAGGTCTTAACTTTTACTCTGGCCTACTGGTTAAGGTCTTAAATCTTACTCTGGCCTAATAGCTACGGTCTTAGACTCGTACTCTGGCCCACTGGTTAAGGTCTTAACTCTTACTCTGACCTAGTGGTTAAGGTCTTAACTCTTACTCTGGCCTAATAGCTAAGGTCTTAGTCTCGTACTCTGGCCTAATGTGTAAGGTCTTAACTCTTACTCTGGCCTAATAGCTAAGGTCTTAGACTCGTACTATGGCCTACATGTTAAGGTCTTAACTCTTACTCTGGCCTAATAGCTAAGGTCTTAGACTCGTACTATGGCCTACAGGTTAAGGTCTTAACTCTTACTCTGGCCCAATAGCTAAGGTCTTAACTCTTAATCTGGCCTAATAGCTAAGGTCTTAACTCTTACTCTAGCCTACTGGTTAAGGTCTTAACTCTTACTCTGGCCGACTTAAGTGCTTAACTCTTACTCTGGCCTTATAGCTAAGGTCTTAGACTCGTACTATGGCCTACTGGTTAAGGTCTTAACTCTTACTCTGGACTACTGGTTAAGATCTTAACTCTTACTCTGGCCTAATAGCTAAGGTCTTAGACTCGTACTATGGCCTACTGGTTAAGGTCTTAACTCTTACTCTGGCCTAATGGTTAAGGTCTTAACTCTTACACTGGCCTACAGGTTAAGGTCTTAACTCTTACTCTGGCCTAATAGCTAAGGTCTTAGACTTGTACTATGGCCTACAGGTTAAGGTCTTAACTCTTACTCTGACCTAATAGCTAAGGTCTTAGACTCTTACTCTGGCCTAATGGTTAAGGTCTTAACTCTTACTCTGGCCTAATAGCTAAGGTCTTAGACTCGTACTCTGGCCTAATGGTTAAGATCTTAACTGTTACTCTGGCCTACTGGTTAAGGTCTTAACTCTTACTCTGGCCTAATTGCTAAGGTCTTAGACTCGTACTCTGGCCTACTGGTTAAGGTCTTAACTCTTACTCTGGCCTAATAGCTAAGGTCTTAGACTCTTACTCTTGCCTAATGGTTACGGTCTTAACTCTTACTCTGGCCTAATAGCTAAGGTCTTAGACTCGTACTCTGGCCTAATGGTTAAGATCTTAACTCTTACTCTGGCCTAATAGCTAAGGTCTTGACTCTTACTCTGGCCTAATAGCTAAGGTCTTAGTCTCGTACTCTGGCCTAATGTTTAAGGTCTTAACTCTTACTCTGGCCTAATAGCTAAGGTCTTAGACTCGTACTCTGGCCTAATGGTTAAGGTCTTAACTCTTACTCTGGCATACAGGTTAAGGTCTTAACTCGTACTCTGGCCTAATAGCTAAGGTCTTAACTCGTACTCTGGCCTAATAGCTAGGGTCTTAACTCTTACTCTGGCCTAATAGCTAAGGTCTTAACTCTTACTCTGGCCTAATAGCTAAGGTCTTAGACTCGTACTCTGGCCTAATAGCTAAGGTATTAGACTCGTACTCTGGCCTAATGGTTAAGGTCTTAACTCTTAGTCTGGCCTAATAGCTAAGGTCTTAGACTCGTACTCTGGCCTAATGATTAAGGTCTTAACTCTTACTCTGGCCTAATAGCTAAGGTCTTAGACTCGTACTCTGGCCTAATAGCTAAGGTCTTAGACTCGTAATCTGGCCTACTGGTTAAGGTCTTAACTCTTACTCTGGTCTAATAGCTAAGGTCTTTGACTCGTACTATGGCCTACATGTTAAGGTCTTAACTCTTATTCTGGCCTAATAGCTAAGGTCTTAGAATCATACTATGGCCTACAGGTTAAGGTCTTAACTCTTACTCTGGCCCAATAGCTAAGGTCTTAACTCTTAATCTGGCCTAATAGCTAAGGTCTTAACTCTTACTCTGACCTAATAGCTAAGGTCTTAGACTCGTACTCTGGCCTACTGGTTAAGGTCTTCACTCTTACTCTGGCCTAATAACTAAGGTCTTAGACTCGTATTCTGGCCTACTGGTTAAGGTCTTAACTCTTACTCTGGCTTAATAGTTAAGGTCTTAACTCTTACTCTGGCCTACTGGTTAAGGTCTTAACTCTTACTCTGGCCCAATGGTTAAGGTCTTAACTCTTACTCTGGCCTAAAAGCTAAGGTCTTAACTCTTACTCTGGCCTAATAGCTAAGGTCTTAGACTCATACTCTGGCCTAATGGTTAAGGTCTTAACTCTTACTCTGGCCTAATAGCTAAGGTCTTAGACTCATACTCTGGCCTAATGGTTAAGGTCTTAACTCTTATTCTGGCCTACTGGTTAAGGTCTTAACTCTTACTCTGGCGTAATAGCTAAGGTCTTAGACTCGTACTCTGGCCTAATGGTTAAGGTCTTAACTCTTACTCTGCCCTACTTAAGTGCTTAACTCTTACCCTGGCCTTATAGCTAAGGTCTTAGACTCGTACTATGGCCTACTGGTTAAGGTCCTAACTCTTACTCTGGCCTACTGGTTAAGGTCTGAACTCTTACTCTGGCCTACTGGTTAAGGTCTTACCTCTTACTCTGGCCTACAGGTTAAGGTCTTAACTCTTACTCTGGCCACTGGTTAAGGTCTTAACTCTTACTCTTGCCTAATAGCTTAGGTTGTAACTCTTACTCTTGCATAATAGCTAAGGTCTTAACTCTTACTCTGGCCTAATAGCTAAGGTCTTAGACTCGTACTCTGGCCTAATGGTTAAGGTCTTAACTCTTACTCTGGCCTACTGGTTAAGGTCTTAACTCTTACTCTGGCCTAATAGCTAAGGTCTTAGACTTGTACTATGGCCTAATAGCCAAGGTCTTAGACTCGTACTCTGGCCTAATGGTTAAGGTCTTAACTCTTACTCTGGCCTACTGGTTAAGGTCTTAACTCTTACTCTGGCCTAATAGCTAAGGTCTTAACTCTTACTCTGGCCTAATAGCTAAGGTCTTAGACTTGTACTCTGGCCTAATGGTTAAGGTCTTAACTCTTACTCTGGCCTACTGGTTAAAGTATTAACTCTTACTCTGGCCTACTGGTTAAGGTTTTAACTCTTACTCTGGCCTAATAGCTAAGGCCTTAGACTCTTACTCTGGCCTAATGATTAAGGTCTTAACTCTTACTCTGGCCTAATAGCTAAGGACTTAACTCTCACTCTGGCCTAATAGCTAAGGCCTTAGACTCGTTTTAGGCCTAATGGTTAAGGTCTTAACTCTTACTCTGGCCTACTGGTTAAGGTCTTAACTCTTACTCTGGCCTAATAGCTAAGGTCTTAGACTCGTACTCTGGCCTACAGGTTAAGGTCTTAACTCTTACTCTGGCCTAATAGCTAAGGTCTTAAGTCTTACTCTGGCATAATGGTTAAGGTCTTAACTCTTACTCTGGCCTAATAGTTAAGGTCTTAACTCTTACTCTGGCCTAATAGCTAAGGTCTTAGACTCGTACACTGGCCTACTGGTTAAGGTCTTAACACTTACTCTGACCTAATAGCTAAGGTCTTAGACTCTTACTCTGGCCTAATAGTTAAGGTCTTAACTCTTACTCTGGCTTAATAGTTAAGGTCTTAACTCTTACTCTGGCCTAATAGCTAAGGTCTGTGGAAATATGGATTTTTCTGGTCAGTTATGTCCCCTATCTTGGACCCCAACGGTTTCATGTATGAATCACAAGTACATGTATGTTCCCTCGAGTTCCAGTTATGAAGACGCAAACACATGTGCGTCCACCGTCAACATGCCCTCTGTCAGATCCGCCATGAATAGGCCGGATATTCCCTTCCTAAGTACGAAAGGCCACCGCCTTTATATGGTTCACCTATGCCATTTTACAGTCCAGGCAAGTAGGCCCTGATTCTGTCATCAAACTCTTCTTGCCTTCTGCCTCTGAAAGCTCCAGTCTGAGCCTGCATCTGTGACCATGAACTTTGTCTCATTCTCTGCGCGGCTTACGAAGCCTGACATCAGCCTATTCTCTGCCAAGAACTGTATTTCACCTTCGAATTATCTGCTTCCCCCTCAGCCGATGCATTCCTGCCTAGTAGCTTAAGTAAACATTCTTCCAGTTACCAAGCAAAAAGGCCCATCTTCTCTGTCCTCATGCAAGTAATTCATAGCCCTGTTACCATGGAATATTCCTACCCCCTCGCATTTAGTGTAGACACTTAGACGCTTGTACATGCACGCACCGTCAGTATAGAATAGATTCTGTCCGAGAGTCCTTCTTTTATGGATAACATAGTTCTTTAAACATAGGATGTTAGATATGATTTGGGATTAGGTTGACTTGACCCCCCAGACTTCTTGTCTCCACATGTAGAGCTAAATGTCAAGTCCCCTTCACCCCCTAGTTACACGTCAATTACACGTCAGACTGCGGCGCGCGCATCCATGCCAAGTATTATCTTATAGATCCACCTATACATGACATCACAACCAATTATGTTCCTTTTTTCGCCTTATTACACCCATTTCTGGTTACGCAGAACAACTCGTCATTTTCCTTATCAATTGTTACGCCTACTGCATTTACTTCATTGTCATGTATGTACTATAAAAGTCATTTCTTGTCAATAAAGTGTGTGCTTCACTTCCTGAACCTTCGTGGTGACGGAACATTGGGAGCAACCGATTATAATCGAATTAATGGAATAAAGCCCATTCCGAACCTCTAATACCACGGATTCTGCCTCTCATTTTATTGAGCTATTTTACTATGTTCCTGTATCAAATTCAGTCCCGGTAAAGGAGAAATATTTACCACATGATGGCGCCCGAACAGGGACACTTTCTCATCTCACGCGCCGGCGGTGCGTTGCAGGCCCGGTCTCCTGCCACAGCTGGACGGACAATAACGCGTACCAGCAGGATTTCCTGTATCTCCCTCCGGTCAAGCGGGGGCGACTGAGACTGCGATCAACACCCAGACGAGGCAGTGAGAAGTGCGAAGTATCCCGACCAGAGCCTAGCTGAGAGAGCAAGATCCGAGGTATACAGAGACCCACCAGTCCGAAGTCAAGCCCAGTGTCCGACGAGTCGAGTCGAGTCGAGTCCAGTCCGGTTCAAGTTCAAGTTACTGAGGCCTTCCGTTTCCGAAGCTACCCGGTGAGTACCATTGCTGGGGAGGCATTTCTGACGTGCACATAGGTTGTGCCGGTCAAGACGGGTTTGGGTACACAAATCCGGTCTGCACTGTTTTAGCAGTGTATCTGTACTGTTTAGCAGTATATCAAGTATTCCGAAGTATTCCGAAGTGTCTAGTTATTGTCTAGTTATTGTCGAGAATTAAGCTTGGTGATTAGTTATGCAGACGATCATCATTGTTGTTTCAGTTAAAGGTTTAATGTTTAATGTTTAAAGTGTTTAAGTATGTTCTGTATATCGTGGTATGAATGACTGTTCATTATCGTGTTTATTGTATTAAGTCTGTTCAAATTCAAGTATCAGGTCAAAATCAAGTATAAGGTCAGTTCTCAAGATGCCGCTCTTTTCGAAATTAAGACAGATCACTACCAGAAAAGGGGTTCTCGAAGAAGCCGTCCCTATTCCTCCTAGGGACACTCCAGGGCACTTTATGTATCACAAACATGGCTTAGACGCTATATTATTTCTTGATTTATGGGTAGACTATACCAAGGGATTACCAGAAAGTCAGAGGTGGCCCACAGCGGGGACCTGGGATGCAGAGTGCATCATGAAAGTCGAGGAAGAGTTATGGAAAAGGAAAGTCAGACAGTCACAGAAAGACGCCGTTGAATTATGGCGTAAAGAATCACATAGACGAACAGAAAAAGCACGTAGACAGGAAGAGAAGAGTAAAGAGAATTCCAATAAAGTTCGAGAGAATCTATTAATTGAGGAAGGTATCCGAGTGAAATCAGAACAAGTAGACAGACAAAGAAATGCCCTTATGAATGGTATGTATCCCCTTCTGGCCGAAGGATTACCTAAGGCTACTCCAGAAACACCAAAAGACTTGCCAACCCCATTGTTCCCAATAAAGGTACATCCTAAGGGGCATCCTAGAACCGCAGAAGATGTTTTTCTTTCCTCATATTTAGATGACGCAGCTCCCGAGTATGCTAATTCCGCCCCACATAGACCGCATACCAGGGAGGTTCAACGCCAAGATCCAGTGCCCGTATCCCTACAGCAACAAATCGAGTCACAAGTTCCGGCAAGCACATCTGTTTCTGTATCCGCTCCTACAGCTACTTCTATGGCTGTGTCCACACCTGTAGTTGCTGTGTCACGTTCGACGAATCCTTTTACACCCGACGCCCCAGATGGGGCCGCGGGAGGAGCTACCAATATCTTTTCTACGCCACCCAGAATAAATAAACTTACTTTTCAAGAGTCAGCGCATTCACGTACACCCAAACTCCTTAGTGCCCGTGCGCTTAAGGAACTTCTTATAGATTGTAGATATGACCCGGTGCCTGGAAAGGAGGACGAAATGACCCTAGCATCATTGCGTATCAGACGAGCCGCAGTGTATTTAGCGAAGTTACCAGGAATGACTGCGCATCTAGATAATATATATCATTTTGTCCAAACAGGGCGAGATCCAGAATGTATTTACAGAGCTATGGAATACCAGAAAGTAGAGATACAGGGGGAACTGTTACGTTTCCTCATAAACTGTGTGATCAGAAATCAAGACCGACCGGGGGTAGACCCGGAAGCAATGAAAATTCTTACAAGATGGAGCCAGAATATATCAGAAGGGAGACATGATAAACAAAATTGTATAATAGCCATGTGCCGAAAGATCCGTAAAGAAATAGAACGCCTACACGAAGAGCGATTAGAGGTAGACGAGTTCGAACAAAACGAGGAAGAAGGGTCAGGACTGCCCACAGGACAGTCGGACACCATAGCCTATGTAGGTAGAGGAAGATCTTGTAATAGGAATCAGACTAGATATCATACTGACTCAATACATCCGATATGTCCAGAAAATAACAGGAATTTTCAAATACCTATAATTAATATAAGGTCTAACGAGCATTCGTTCCAAACCGCCGACAAACTACTCCGAGAACGAAGGGGTTATCATTTCCTCGATTCTATGGATGAACAAGATTTAGCCAGGGCAGCTGTCCATTGGGTGGACAGTCCCGGAAAATATAGTGATGATACAGTAGTACGCACATTTTTGAATCTTACCCCAGATGAACAAAGGTTAGCTGGGATTTATATGATTCAACAACTCATTATACTATATCGGAGTCAGCATTCGGACCCTGGTCCCTTGCCTGACATACTGACTGAATTACTTATGAATAAATGGAGAGGTCCAGGTACTGAATTAATTAAAGAAATTCTAGAATCAAGAAAGCAGTATATTCTTTTTGTATGTTCAGAACATGTTCCATTGTCCGTCAAGGAAAGAACTACGTATCACATAGATAGACAGAATCCCTTACGAGAAGTGCACCCAATAAAGGGTGAGGACAATCAGTTTAAACGCGTATTTGTATATACGCCCATATCGAAAATAGAATTGTTACAAATGAAGAAAGTGGTACCCAGTCATGACAAAGACCCAGCGGGTTTTCACCGAGAAATTAAAGACATGTTACTCATGGGAGAGTATACCTACCCCGACATTATGACAATATTAAAGGTATTGATGCCTGCTGGCATTTATGAAAAACTCAAGGAAAAAGAGTGGGAGGTAGGAGACCAAAAGATAGAATGGTCAGTGTTAGAAGCTGAAGAAAAGGCCCGAACTGCAGGAGCAGGGCTTGGGGACAAAACTAAGGCATTACCAGGATTACTAGTACAGGTACTGCCGCGTTTATTAACTACGAAAAAGGAAGATTGGGGTACAATTTCAGCCTGTAAGCAGAAGCAAGATGAAGACACTAGTGATTACTATGCCCGATTTGAAAAATGTTTTGGTATAAATAGTGGCATAAAAGCAAGTAGCGAATCATACCCACATCTGTTTGTAACAAAATTAGTAGAAAATGCTCTGCCCCCAGTAAAGAATAGAGTATTAAAATTCGAGAGTACCTGGCAAGGTAACACTCCATCACAAATGTTACAAATGTTACAGTACCATCACAATAGAATTAGAGAGGAACAAGAACATGAACACAGACGCATGAAAGACACGAAAATGAAAATGTTAGTTTCCCAGACAGTTCCAGCTGAAGGGCATAAAAGGGGTATGACACATTCCGATTCAGCAGGACCTGTAAAAGGGACATGCAATTATTGTAAAAAGCCAGGCCATTACGTACACGATTGTCCAGTTTTAAAACATAATATCGCCATAGGTAAAACACAAGAAAGATCACGGCCACTCAGACAAGATCAGAATGAACAAGGAGCTATGCAGCATGCCCAGGCCATGCCAGCCGCACAACAGCCAATACAGTTTGTGCCAGCTGCACCCCCATTGCCTGTTGCTGCCACACAAACAACAACACGACAAATGTATCAGACCGCACAGTATGAATATCCCGAGTATCAGCGTTACGCATGAACAAGCCTAGAGAGGGAAGTTGACTTACCCCTTATTGAAATCCCAGTAGACCAAGAAGGACCTTATGTACATAGTGAATTATTAGGCCAAGATAGAAAATTTCTACTCGATACAGGGGCAAGTCGAACGACCATAAAACGTAGTGAAGTTCCAGGGGCACCCCTCTCAGGCTCACAGAATATTTCCCTTGGTTTTTCAGGAAAACCTATTGTTAATGAAGTGTCACAACCTCTGCCACTTACGATAGGACCTTTGACCCGAACTACAGATTTATTGCTTACTAAATCATGTCCAGAAAATCTATTAGGAATAAAAACGTTAAAAGCTCTAGGAGCTATAATATGTTGTTCTCCGGAAGGAGTAAGATTGTTTTTACGTGATTTTAAAGGTCACTATGTGTCTAGAGACATGGATCCCCGATTACAGACTTTACCTACACGTCTATGGGCACAAGGCCCTACTGATGTTGGATGCATGAATATTACACCATATCGAGTCACATTAAAGGCAGGAGTGGTGCTACCACGAATGCGACAATACAAGTTACCACCAGATGCTGTAGTGGCTTTACTACAAATCATTGACGAGCTCATTGCCCAAGGAGTAGTTGTGGAAACAGACTCCAATGTATGTAATTCACCGATAATTCCGATTCTTAAACGAACAGATCCGAAGGCCCCGCCAGTATATCGATTGGTTATTGATCTGCGCGAGTTAAACAAATGCATTGTGCCACAATTCCCTGTGGTCCCAGATATCTCGTCATTACTGACAGCTATTGATTCCGAAGCGACATTCTTCACTGTAATCGATCTCAAGAATGCCTTTTTCAGCGTCCCAATAGATCCGGAAAGCCAATATTTGTTCGGATTTAGTTTAAATGGACGTAGCTTTAAATTCTCACGCGCACCTCAAGGATTTACAGAAAGCCCCAGCATCTATAGCCAAGCACTGAAACGAGAACTTGACAGTATCCACATGCCAGTTAACACTGCTCTGCTTCAATACGTCGATGATCTGCTGATCACCGCCCGAAGCGAACCTGAATGTGTAAAAGCATCACTGACAGTTTTACAATTTCTAGCCGAAAAAGGGCACAAGGTGTCCCCCTCTAAGCTGCAATTCTGTGTCCAGCGAGTTATTTATCTTGGACACTCGCTGTCCAAGGAGGGAAGGCAGCTTACACCAGACCGCATTCAGTTAATAGCTAACATGCCAATACCCAAGACACAAAAGGAGGTGCGGGCTTTCATAGGCCTCACTTCATACTGTAGACAGTGGATCCCGCAATATGCATTTCTAGCAAAACCACTCATTCAGTTGACAACCCAGGAGGCAGCCACATCGACTGTTCTCCCTTGGACTCAAGAACATACACAAGCTTTTGAAAGCCTAAAGAAAACTTTATGTCAAGCACCTGTTTTAGCAACACCATGTTACAGAAAACAGTTTACACTCTTTGTTACAGAACGCGAAGGTACTGCTTTGTCAGTACTCACACAGGATCAAGCAGGAGCACACAAACCATGTGCTTATTTTTCTAGTACATTAGATCCCGTAGCTCAGGCTTTGCCTGCATGTCTGAAATCAGTGGCAGCGACAGCTTTAGCAATCAGACAAAGCGATGCCATAGTGTTAGGACATCCATTGACAGTTCAAGTACCACACGCAGTAGAGGTTCTTATAAATAGAACACAAACACAACACTTGACCATAGCACGACTTACAGGGTATGAACTTACATTGTTTCAGCCACATATAGAAATAAGACGCTGTAACACATTGAATCCTGCCACACTTTTGCCAGTAACCGGAACAGACCCACTAGCCCATGACTGTATTGAAGTTATTACTGTAACGACAAAACCCAGACAAGACTTGACCGATGTTCCATTGTCAGATCCAGACTTGACATTTTATGTAGATGGTTCATGTATGAGAACAAGTACAGGAGAATTAGTGGCCGCTTATGCAGTCACAACAGATACTGAAGTCATTGAAACTAATCGTATAAATACTTTGTCAGCTCAAGCCGCAGAGCTCATCGCTCTGACACAAGCCTGTATTCAAGCCACGAATAAAAAAGTCAACATATACACTGATTCACGTTATGCATTCGGAGTTGTACATGACTTCGGCGTGCTGTGGCGAGAGAGAGGTTATTTAACTTCCCACGGTGCCCACATTCAGCACGGACCCCTCATTCATGCCTTATTAGATGCAATACATCTACCTACTGCAATATCAATTATGAAATGTAAAGCTCATACGAAAGTTACTGATATCATTTCCCAAGGCAATGATCTAGCCGACAGAACGGCTAAACAGACTGCTCAAACTCAAACTCCCGACATGACAAAGACAATAGTCCCGATGCCGACACATTGTATGACAGTTAAAGATCCTACTCTTGACGTAATTGACATACAGACACATGCTACACCAGACGAAATAAAGAAATGGACTGAATTAGGAGGGATCCAAACGGACCAAGGATGGATGATGAAGGAAAAGTCTGTATGGTTCCTTCCTGATTCAATGGTCCAAGTTATAATTAACACTATACATAGTCCGGCACATCTAGGAGAAAAAGCTATGCTAGACAGCATTCAACACATTTGGTTTAATAAACATTTACGAGCAGCAGCCAAACAAAAGGTCCGTACCTGTATGATCTGTTGCCAGTTCAACCCAGGAAAAAGTGTTCCCGTAGAACAGGGTGGATTTCATCCTCCTGATCACCCTTTTGAAGTCCTACAGATGGATTATATCCAGATGGAACGATGTCGAGGATTCAAATATGTTCTCGTAGTTGTCTGCGCTCTGTCCCGTTGGACAGAGGCGTACCCGGTTTCAGATTACACTGCCCCGACTACTGCCAAACAGTTGGTTCGAGAATTCTTCCCACGATACGGTTTACCACGTGTTGTTCACTCAGATAACGGCCAGCCGTTCTCATCCGAATTAATGAAACACGTTTCACTTCTGTTAGGTTATCAGTGGAAATTCCACTGTGTCCGACACCCCGAAGCAGCAGGTCTCGTAGAAAGACATAACCAGATACTGAAAATCAGAATGTCCAAAATATGCAGAGAAAAAGGTATCGACTGGGTAGTAGCGTTACCCGTTGCACTCTTTTACATGAGAATGGTAGCACATTCACGAACAGGGCTATCCCCGTATGAGGTGATCTTCGGTAGACCACCAAATATGTGGGGGACGCCTATACCACGCAAAATAACTGATATTGACTGTAATATGCTGACAGATTACTTGGCTTCCTTGATGTCTGCACTACAATCTTGTCGTTCACAGGTAGCTGCAGCCTTTCCTGACAACACTGAGGTGAAACCCCATGACGTAGTTCCGGGGGATCTCGTCTTTGTGAGGAATTTCGACCGAAAGACTCAGCTGGAGCCCAGGTGGAAGACACCCAAGTTGGTTCTGCTGACCACAAGAACAGCCGTGAAGATCGAGGGCCGCAAGGGCTGGATTCATTCAAGCCATATCAAAAAATTTCATGGACAATCCTCGGATATAGACATTGTGCCCTGCACTCCCTCACAGACTGATTCAAAACTTCCTTTGGTGGAAAAAACTGAAAGCGAACTTTACAAAGTTAAGTTAAGGCCTAGGACGTCAGACGGTTTGATTGTTTAAGTCCTCTCCTAGGTGAAGCGGTTGAATCTGTCTCTGACATGTATCCTCTAGACCTGAATCATGAACAGTCGCGAAAAATGATGAAACGACAGGCGTATTGTAAATCACTGCGTAGCCATTGTATAGGGACATTATTAATTTTGTTTTCCTTAAGTCTTTTAATAATTATTACCAGTATGTTGTTGCACATATATTACCCTATTGCCAGAAATGTTCACAATGTTATTGCAGAACATTCTTTTAGTGACTTACCCCCGCATGAATTGTCCTATAGACTTGCGCTGCGCAATAACACTTTCATTAGTATGTTACATCATTCCCATCAGACTAGTAATGCTACTAATTGTTGGGTGTGTGGCCGACTCCCTCCCTATCAGAATTATGAAGGAGTCCTGCCATTCTTTCCACACCCATTTACACACAATGGCTCCTGTGGAGCATGGTTTAGTTTAATCAATTCCATAGACTCAGACACAGCAGTTTACCAAGATCATTGGATATGGGGAAACCTGAACCTAGTTTTACTCAAAGTCTGCTACCCTGACAAGGAGGGTCGCCCCAAAAGAACAGGAACTGATCTAGAAAATGAAGTGTATGGATTAGGTAATTTTACACCTAATCTCATGATTCTAAATGTCGTATCCGAAGTTGAGCTAGTCTTACCCACCATGTCAGTATTCCCAGCAAAAGGTGAATTGTGTGTAAGAAAGGTTGGTTCCATACATATGGGCCATAGTCAATGCACTACTACAGTAGAATTCAGTGATCAAGGCAAATCTTCATTCAGAGCTTATCGCCACTCCTACTTTATATGTGGTCAGACTGCATATATGCGTCTACCTCTAGATTGGGATGGTACCTGCTACATAGCATTCCTTTTGCCACCTGTTTTCCTAGCTCCTCCTGATTATTATAGAAATGTTCATTTAGTACACAATAGAGAGCGGAGAGATCTCCCAATTGTCGATTATACTGAAACGGCATGGGACAAGTATGTAGATTTCAATAAAGGCATCTTTCCCTATATAGGTACAGTTACCAATGGTAAGCTGATACGTAGATTAACTAGAACCCTTGAAGCAGTAGTGAATGAAACTATTTCCGCCTTAGGCAATTTAACAGAAGAGCAGTCTGCTATGCGGATTGTTGTGCTTCAAAATCGTCTTGTCCTTGACGTCATCCTGGCTGATAGAGGCGAAGCTTGTAGGGTCATCGGATCAAGCTGCTGCGTATTCATACCAGAAAATTCGCCATCTGTATATAAAGCTATAACTCGCCTTCACAAGATTGTAAGCCAGATGCACCAGAACCCAGGCACTTGGACTTGGTCCAGTTGGTTTTGGAATGTGATATCAGCCTGGGGATGGAGAGTTCTATCCTTCCTAGGTATTGGCCTTCTCCTACTATTCAGTTGCTGTCTATGTCTACAATGTGGACCAGCGATCTGTGGTCTCTGTGCCACATCGTGTATTCCACCACCAAGATTTCATTCGTCACGGAAGAAGAAAGAAGAACAAATGATGCTATATGAACAGATCAATGGATTAATGAAGATTGATATCTCTTAACGGGCAAGTAGGGGACAAGGAGGGAATGTGGAAATATGGATTTTTCTGGTCAGTTATGTCCCCTATCTTGGACCCCAACGGTTTCATGTATGAATCACAAGTACATGTATGTTCCCTCCAGTTCCAGTTATGAAGACGCAAACACATGTGCGTCCACCGTCAACATGCCCTCTGTCAGATCCGCCATGAATAGGCCGGATATTCCCTTCCTAAGTACGAAAGGCCACCGCCTTTATATGGTTCACCTATGCCATTTTACAGTCCAGGCAAGTAGGCCCTGATTCTGTCATCAAACTCTTCTTGCCTTCTGCCTCTGAAAGCTCCAGTCTGAGCCTGCATCTGTGACCATGAACTTTGTCTCATTCTCTGCGCGGCTCACGAAGCCTGACATCAGCCTATTCTCTGCCAAGAACTGTATTTCACCTTCAAATTATCTGCTTCCCCCTCAGCCGATGCATTCCTGCCTAGTAGCTTAAGTAAACATTCTTCCAGTTACCAAGCAAAAAGGCCCATCTTCTCTGTCCTCATGCAAGTAATTCATAGCCCTGTTACCATGGAATATTCCTACCCCCTCGCATTTAGTGTAGACACTTAGACGCTTGTACATGCACGCACCGTCAGTATAGAATAGATTCTGTCCGAGAGTCCTTCTTTTATGGATAACATAGTTCTTTAAACATAGGATGTTAGATATGATTTGGGATTAGGTTGACTTGACCCCCCAGACTTCTTGTCTCCACATGTAGAGCTAAATGTCAAGTCCCCTTCACCCCCTAGTTACACGTCAATTACACGTCAGACTGCGGCGCGCGCATCCATGCCAAGTATTATCTTATAGATCCACCTATACATGACATCACAACCAATTATGTTCCTTTTTTCGCCTTATTACACCCATTTCTGGTTACGCAGAACAACTCGTCATTTTCCTTATCAATTGTTACGCCTACTGCATTTACTTCATTGTCATGTATGTACTATAAAAGTCATTTCTTGTCAATAAAGTGTGTGCTTCACTTCCTGAACCTTCGTGGTGACGGAACATTGGGAGCAACCGATTATAATCGAATTAATGGAATAAAGCCCATTCCGAACCTCTAATACCACGGATTCTGCCTCTCATTTTATTGAGCTATTTTACTATGTTCCTGTATCAAAATCAGTCCCGGTAAAGGAGAAATATTTACCACAGGTCTTAGACTCGTACTATGGCCTACTGGTTAAGGTCTTAACTCGTACTCTGGCCTAATAGCTAAGGTCTTAACTCGTACTCTGGCCTAATAGCTAAGGTCTTAACTCTTACTCTGGCCTAATAGTTAAGGTCTTAACTCTTACTCTGGCCTAATAGCTAAGGTCTTAGACTTGTACTCTGGCCTAATAGCTAAGGTCTTAGACTCGTACTCTGGCCTAATGGTTAAGGTCTTAACTCTTACTCTGGCCTACTGGTTAAGGTCTTAACTCTTACTCTGGCCTAATAGCTAAGGTCTTAGACTCGTACTCTGGCCTACTGGTTAAGGTCTTAACTCTTACTCTGGCCGACTTAAGTGCTTAACTCTTACTCTGGCCTTATAGCTAAGGTCTTAGACTCGTACTATGGCCTAGTGGTTAAGGTCTTAACTCTTACTCTGGCCTAATAGCTAAGGTCTTAGACTCGTACTCTGGCCTAATGGTTAAGGTCTTAACTCTTACTCTGGCCTACTGGTTAAGGTCTTAACTCTTACTCTGGCCTAATAGCTAAGGTCTTAGACTCGTACTCTGGCCTACTGGTTAAGGTCTTAACTCATACTCTGGCCGACTTAAGTGCTTAACTCTTACTCTGGCCTTATAGCTAAGGTCTTAGACTCGTACTATGGCCTACTGGTTAAGGTCTTAACTCTTACTCTGGCCTAATGGGCAAGGTCTTAGACTCTTACTCTGGCCTAATGGTTAAGGTCTTAACTTTTACTCTGGCCTACTGGTTAAGGTCTTAACTCTTACTCTGGCCTAATAGGTAAGGTGTTAGACTCTTACTCTGGCCTAGTGGTTAAGGTCTTAACTTTTACTCTGGCCTACTGGTTAAGGTCTTAACTCTTACTCTGGCCCAATAGCTAAGGTCTTAGACTCGTACTCTGGCCCACTGGTTAAGGTCTTAACTCTTACTCTGGCCTACTGGTTAAGGTCTTAACTCTTACTCTGGCCTAATAGCTAAGGTATTAGACTCGTACTCTGGCCTAATGGTTAAGGTCTTAACTCTTACTCTGGCCTAATAGCTAAGGTCTTGACTCTTACTCTGGCCTAATAGCTAAGGTCTTAGTCTCGTACTCTGGCCTAATGTTTAAGGTCTTAACTCTTACTCTGGCCTAATAGCTAAGGTCTTAGACTCGTACTCTGGCCTAATGGTTAAGGTCTTAACTCTTACTCTGGCCTAATAGCTAAGGTCTGAGACTCATACTATGGCCTACAGGTTAAGGTCTTAACTCTTACTCTGGCCTACTGGTTAAGGTCTTAACTCTTACTCTGGCCTAATAGCTAAGGTCTTAGACTCGTACTCTGGCCTAATGGTTAAGGTCTTAACTCTTACTCTGGCATACTGGTTAAGGTCTTAACTCTTACTCTGGTCTAATAGCTAAGGACTTAGACTCATACTATGGCCTACAGGTTAAGGTCTTAACTCGTACTCTGGCCTAATAGCTAAGGTCTTAACTCGTACTCTGGCCTAATAGCTAAGGTCTTAACTCTTACTCTGGCCTAATAGCTAAGGTCTTAACTCTTACTCTGGCCTAATAGCTAAGGTCTTAGACTCGTACTCTGGACTAATAGCTAAGGTATTAGACTCGTACTCTGGCCTAATGGTTAAAGTCTTAACTCTTACTCTGGCCTAATAGCTAAGGTCTTAGACTCGTACTCTGGCCTAATGATTAAGGTCTTAACTCTTACTCTGGCCTAATAGCTAAGGTCTTAGACTCGTACTCTGGCCTAATAGCTAAGGTCTTAGACTCGTAATCTGGCCTACTGGTTAAGGTCTTAACTCTTACTCTGGCCTACTGGTTAGGGTCTTAACTCTTACTCTGGCCTAATAGCTAAGGTCTTAGACTCGTACTATGGCCTACATGTTAAGGTCTTAACCCTTACTCTGGCCTAATAGCTAAGGTCTTAGACTCGTACTATGGCATACAGGTTAAGGTCTTAACTCTTACTCTGGCCCAATAGCTAAGGTCTTAACTCTTAATCTGGCCTAATAGCTAAGGTCTTAACTCTTACTCTGGCCTACTGGTTAAGGTCTTAACTCTTACTCTGGCCTAAAGGTTAAGGTTTTAACTCTTACTCTGGCCTACTGGTTAAGGTCTTAACTCTTACTCTGGCCTAATAGCTAAGGTCTTAGACTCGTACTCTGGCCTAATAGCTAAGGCCTTAGACTCGTACCATGGCCTAATGGTTAAGGTCTTAACTCTTACTCTGGCCTACTGGTTAAGGTCTTAACTCTTACTCTGGCCTAATAGCTACGGTCTTAGACTCGTACTCTGGCCTAATAGCTAAGGTCTTAACTCTTACTCTGGCCTAATAGCTAAGGTCTTAGACTTGTACTATGGCCTACATGTTAAGGTCTTAACTCTTACTCTGGCCTAATAGCTAAGGTCTTAACTCTTACTTTGGCCTAATGGTTAAGGTCTTAACTCTTACTCTGGCCTAATAGCTAAGGTCGTAACTCTTACTCTGGCCTAATAGCTAAGGTCTTAGACTCGTACCCTGGCCTAATGGTTAAGGTCTTAACTCTTACTCTGGCCTACTGGTTAAGGTCTTAACTCTTACTCTGGCCTAATAGCTACGGTCTTAGACTCGTACTCTGGCCTAATAGCTAAGGTCTTAACTCTTACTCTGGCCTAATAGCTAAGGTCTTAGACTTGTACTATGGCCTACATGTTAAGGTCTTAACTCTTACTCTGGCCTAATAGCTAAGGTCTTAACTCTTACTTTGGCCTAATGGTTAAGGTCTTAACTCTTACTCTGGCCTAATAGCTAAGGTCGTAACTCTTACTCTGGCCTAATAGCTAAGGTCTTAGACTCGTACACTGGCCTAATGGTTAAGGTCTTAGCTCTTACTCTGGCCTACTGGTTAAGGTCTTAACTCTTACTCTGGCCTAATGGTTAAGGTCTTAACTTTTACTCTGGCCTACTGGTTAAGGTCTTAACTCTTACTCTGGCCCAATAGCTAAGGTCTTAGACTCGTACTCTGGCCCACTGGTTAAGGTCTTAACTCTTACTCTGGCCTACTGGTTAAGGTCTTAACTCTTACTCTGGCCTAATAGCTAAGGTATTAGACTCGTACTCTGGCCTAATGGTTAAGGTCTTAACTCTTACTCTGGCCTAATAGCTAAGGTCTTGACTCTTACTCTGGCCTAATACCTAAGGTCTTAGTCTCGTACTCTGGCCTAATGTTTAAGGTCTTAACTCTTACTCTGGCCTAATAGCTAAGGTCTTAGACTCGTACTCTGGCCTAATGGTTAAGGTCTTAACTCTTACTCTGGCCTAATAGCTAAGGTCTGAGACTCATACTATGGCCTACAGGTTAAGGTCTTAACTCTTACTCTGGCCTACTGGTTAAGGTCTTAACTCTTACTCTGGCCTAAAGGTTAAGGTTTTAACTCTTACTCTGGCCTACTGGTTAAGGTCTTAACTCTTACTCTGGCCTAATAGCTAAGGTCTTAGACTCGTACTCTGGCCTAATAGCTAAGGCCTTAGACTCGTACCATGGCCTAATGGTTAAGGTCTTAACTCTTACTCTGGCCTACTGGTTAAGGTCTTAACTCTTACTCTGGCCTAATAGCTACGGTCTTAGACTCGTACTCTGGCCTAATAGCTAAGGTCTTAACTCTTACTCTGGCCTAATAGCTAAGGTCTTAGACTTGTACTATGGCCTACATGTTAAGGTCTTAACTCTTACTCTGGCCTAATAGCTAAGGTCTTAACTCTTACTTTGGCCTAATGGTTAAGGTCTTAACTCTTACTCTGGCCTAATAGCTAAGGTCGTAACTCTTACTCTGGCCTAATAGCTAAGGTCTTAGACTCGTACCCTGGCCTAATGGTTAAGGTCTTAACTCTTACTCTGGCCTACTGGTTAAGGTCTTAACTCTTACTCTGGCCTAATAGCTCCGGTCTTAGACTCGTACTCTGGCCTAATAGCTAAGGTCTTAACTCTTACTCTGGCCTAATAGCTAAGGTCTTAGACTTGTACTATGGCCTACATGTTAAGGTCTTAACTCTTACTCTGGCCTAATAGCTAAGGTCTTAACTCTTACTTTGGCCTAATGGTTAAGGTCTTAACTCTTACTCTGGCCTAATAGCTAAGGTCGTAACTCTTACTCTGGCCTAATAGCTAAGGTCTTAGACTCGTACACTGGCCTAATGGTTAAGGTCTTAGCTCTTACTCTGGCCTACTGGTTAAGGTCTTAACTCTTACTCTGGCCTAATGGTTAAGGTCTTAACTTTTACTCTGGCCTACTGGTTAAGGTCTTAACTCTTACTCTGGCCCAATAGCTAAGGTCTTAGACTCGTACTCTGGCCCACTGGTTAAGGTCTTAACTCTTACTCTGGCCTACTGGTTAAGGTCTTAACTCTTACTCTGGCCTAATAGCTAAGGTATTAGACTCGTACTCTGGCCTAATGGTTAAGGTCTTAACTCTTACTCTGGCCTAATAGCTAAGGTCTTGACTCTTACTCTGGCCTAATACCTAAGGTCTTAGTCTCGTACTCTGGCCTAATGTTTAAGGTCTTAACTCTTACTCTGGCCTAATAGCTAAGGTCTTAGACTCGTACTCTGGCCTAATGGTTAAGGTCTTAACTCTTACTCTGGCCTAATAGCTAAGGTCTGAGACTCATACTATGGCCTACAGGTTAAGGTCTTAACTCTTACTCTGGCCTAATAGCTAAGGTATTAGACTCGTACTCTGGCCTAATGGTTAAGGTCTTAACTCTTACTCTGGCCTAATAGCTAAGGTCTTGACTCTTACTCTGGCCTAATAGCTAAGGTCTTAGTCTCGTACTCTGGCCTAATGTTTAAGGTCTTAACTCTTACTCTGGCCTAATAGCTAAGGTCTTAGACTCGTACTCTGGCCTAATAGCTAAGGTCTTAACTCGTACTCTGGCCTAATAGCTAAGGTCTTAACTCTTACTCTGGCCTAATAGTTAAGGTCTTAACTCTTACTCTGGCCTAATAGCTAAGGTCTTAGACTTGTACTCTGGCCTAATAGCTAAGGTCTTAGACTCGTACTCTGGCCTAATGGTTAAGGTCTTAACTCTTACTCTGGCCTACTGGTTAAGGTCTTAACTCTTACTCTGGCCTAATAGCTAAGGTCTTAGACTCGTACTCTGGCCTACTGGTTAAGGTCTTAACTCTTACTCTGGCCGACTTAAGTGCTTAACTCTTACTCTGGCCTTATAGCTAAGGTCTTAGACTCGTACTATGGCCTACTGGTTAAGGTCTTAACTCTTACTCTGGACTACTGGTTAAGGTGGTCTTAACTCTTACTCTGGCCTAATAGCTAAGGTCTTAGACTCGTACTATGGCCTACTGGTTAAGGTCTTAACTCTTACTCTGGCCTAATAGGTAAGGTGTTAGACTCTTACTCTGGCCTAGTGGTTAAGGTCTTAACTTTTACTCTGGCCTACTGGTTAAGGTCTTAACTCTTACTCTGGCCCAATAGCTAAGGTCTTAGTCTCGTACTCTGGCCTAATGTGTAAGGTCTTAACTCTTACTCTGGCCTAATAGCTAAGGTCTTAGACTCGTACTATGGCCTACATGTTAAGGTCTTAACTCTTACTATGGCCTAATAGCTAAGGTCTTAGACTCGTACTATGTCCTACAGGTTAAGGTCTTAACTCGTACTCTGGCCTAATAGCTAAGGTCTTAGACTCTTACTCTGGCCTAATGGTTAAGGTCTTAACTCTTACTCTGGCCTAATAGCTAAGGTCTTAGACTCGTACTCTGGCCTAATGGTTAAGATCTTAACTCTTACTCTGGCCTAATAGCTAAGGTCTTAGACTCGTACTCGGGCCTAATGGTTAAGGTCTTAACTCTTACTCTCGCCTACTGGTTAAGGTCTTAACTCTTACTCTGGCCTACTGGTTAAGGTTTTAACTCTTACTCTGGCCTAATAGCTAAGGTCTTAGACTCTTACTCTGGCCTAATGATTAAGGTCTTAACTCTTACTCTGGCCTAATAGCTAAGGTCTTAACTCTTACTCTGGCCTAATAGCTAAGGCCTTAGACTCGTTTTAAGCCTAATGGTTAAGGTCTTAACTCTTACTCTGGCCTACTGGTTAAGGTTTTAACTCTTACTCTGGCCTACTGGTTAAGGTCTTAACTCTTACTCTGGCCTAATAGCTAAGGTCTTAGACTCGTACTCTGGCCTAATAGCTAAGGTCTTAACTCTTACTCTGGCCTAATAGCTAAGGTCTTAGACTCGTACTATGGCCTACAGGTTAAGGTCTTAACTCTTACTCTGGCCTAATAGCTAAGGTCTTAACTCTTACTCTGGCCTAATGGTTAAGGTCTTAACTCTTACTCTGGCCTAATAGCTAAGGTCTTAACTCTTACTCTGGCCTAATAGCTAAGGTCTTAAACTCGTACACTGGCCTAATGGATAAGGTCTTAATTCTTACTCTGGCCTAATAGCCAAGGTCTTAACTCTTACTCTGGCCTACTGGTTAAGGTCTTAGACTCTTACTCTGGCCTAATGGTTAAGGTCTTAACTTTTACTCTGGCCTACTGGTTAAGGTCTTAAATCTTACTCTGGCCTAATAGCTACGGTCTTAGACTCGTACTCTGGCCCACTGGTTAAGGTCTTAACTCTTACTCTGACCTAGTGGTTAAGGTCTTAACTCTTACTCTGGCCTAATAGCTAAGGTCTTAGTCTCGTACTCTGGCCTAATGTGTAAGGTCTTAACTCTTACTCTGGCCTAATAGCTAAGGTCTTAGACTCGTACTATGGCCTACATGTTAAGGTCTTAACTCTTACTCTGGCCTAATAGCTAAGGTCTTAGACTCGTACTATGGCCTACAGGTTAAGGTCTTAACTCTTACTCTGGCCCAATAGCTAAGGTCTTAACTCTTAATCTGGCCTAATAGCTAAGGTCTTAACTCTTACTCTAGCCTACTGGTTAAGGTCTTAACTCTTACTCTGGCCGACTTAAGTGCTTAACTCTTACTCTGGCCTTATAGCTAAGGTCTTAGACTCGTACTATGGCCTACTGGTTAAGGTCTTAACTCTTACTCTGGACTACTGGTTAAGATCTTAACTCTTACTCTGGCCTAATAGCTAAGGTCTTAGACTCGTACTATGGCCTACTGGTTAAGGTCTTAACTCTTACTCTGGCCTAATGGTTAAGGTCTTAACTCTTACACTGGCCTACAGGTTAAGGTCTTAACTCTTACTCTGGCCTAATAGCTAAGGTCTTAGACTCGTACTATGGCCTACAGGTTAAGGTCTTAACTCTTACTCTGACCTAATAGCTAAGGTCTTAGACTCTTACTCTGGCCTAATGGTTAAGGTCTTAACTCTTACTCTGGCCTAATAGCTAAGGTCTTAGACTCGTACTCTGGCCTAATGGTTAAGATCTTAACTGTTACTCTGGCCTACTGGTTAAGGTCTTAACTCTTACTCTGGCCTAATTGCTAAGGTCTTAGACTCGTACTCTGGCCTACTGGTTAAGGTCTTAACTCTTACTCTGGCCTAATAGCTAAGGTCTTAGACTCTTACTCTTGCCTAATGGTTACGGTCTTAACTCTTACTCTGGCCTAATAGCTAAGGTCTTAGACTCGTACTCTGGCCTAATGGTTAAGATCTTAACTCTTACTCTGGCCTAATAGCTAAGGTCTTGACTCTTACTCTGGCCTAATAGCTAAGGTCTTAGTCTCGTACTCTGGCCTAATGTTTAAGGTCTTAACTCTTACTCTGGCCTAATAGCTAAGGTCTTAGACTCGTACTCTGGCCTAATGGTTAAGGTCTTAACTCTTACTCTGGCATACAGGTTAAGGTCTTAACTCGTACTCTGGCCTAATAGCTAAGGTCTTAACTCGTACTCTGGCCTAATAGCTAGGGTCTTAACTCTTACTCTGGCCTAATAGCTAATGTGAGAAGTTGGCCTGGCATATGCTGTTCCTAGGTATAGGGACACCTTGCACCAGTCCAATTCGACTCCTATTGATGGTAGGTTTAAGACAACCTTTAAAGAAAGCTATCCTAGTGGTAGCTGTGGAGAGCAGCCTTCAGGCTAAGTCTTGAAGGAGTGTTAAGCTTATTGTTTTACCATAATAACCTCTTGAATAACCAAATGAAAGAGTAGCCCACACAGGTATATATATAAAATATATGTATTTATTCTAGACAGAATCCCACAGTCACTTTCTGTGGCTAGTGGCAAAGTTACAATTCAAACAAGCATTTCTAAACACAATAAATAGCACAGAAATCAATGGGCCCCAGGGGGGGACCTAACCATATACTAAAATAGTGGTATAAGAACCACGACAATTCTACAGGCAATGCCTAGGGCATTCAGGATCGCTGGCCCCTTAAGAATCCACCCACAGTTGAGAGGAAGGGGACCCACGGGAGGCGTGTGCAGTGCAAGAAGCTGCTGTCGGGATCGCAATGTTAGCCTATGGAGAATGTCGCGGTTGAATAATTAAGGTTTAAGGACACTTCTAACAACAGTACAAAGTTAAGGCTTGAGACTTAAGGCTTTGGAGAGCCCACCACCACGGGAGTACCGAAGTACCACTGTTACCTGCCCCAGGGAAGCCGGGTGCATAGGTCGATTCTGGTGTCGGGTCGCGGGCTGATTTTCTATGGAAAAGGAGTCCAAACTGCTGCTAGCTGGAAGTGTCGCTGAAGTCGTGAAGATTAAAGTTGAAGAAAAGACAAAGATGAACCTGAAAGCAGAGGGGACAGAGTCTGGGTCACAGTACAGTGACCAGGGAGCTCACAGGAAGGAGCTCGTGGATGTCGGGTGCTTCAGGTGTGGAAGGTACAGCTGGTCTCTGCAGTCACGGGCTCCGGGAGGCTTCAAGGAAGGCCAGCTTCTGGAGGGCGACTGTCCCACGTCGGCAGAGGGTCGCTGCGGTGTTAGTGTCCCGATTGGATCCACTAAGCATTGGCAACCGCAACCCACGCAAGATGAACAAAGCAGCTGCTGGTGCAGACCCACGAGGTCTGAGGGTGCTCTCCTTTGCAGGGAGCGTAGAGCAGGCCTGGAGCAACCAGGGGAACTCTTAGAAAGGAAGTTTGTCCTCCGTCAAGGCCCACAAGTCGAGGGACAAGGGACCGTGGAAGGCAGCAAAATGGAGTGCGTAAAAGGGCTCCCACGGGCCACCGGAGCGGGCCAGGGAGCTGAGAGTCGGCACAAATGCTGCTTGAAGGTTGGCTCAAGAATGGGCCAAAGCACAACTTCCCCACTGGTCGGGGTCGTGTGCTGGACAAGAGGTGGCCGGTGTCTCGGGGTATGCGGGGATCTTGACACCCACGTGGTCCAGGGTGCTCAGACTTGCTGGGCACACTCACAGGACGCTGGGATGCACTGGAGACCCACCTCGAGGTTGCTGGAAGGCGTCGAAGGTCGTGAGAGCAACGAAGTCCCAACCGGGTATCTTGTAGTCTTTTAGGTGCCTGCCAAGCAGGGGGATAACTCCTTTATCCCAAGGGAGATTTCTTCAGTCAGCTGGGCAGCAGCTCGTCGAAGGTCAGTTCTGTTAAGTCCTGTACGAATCTAAAGCAATAGGGCCAAGTTATTCCCATATATCCCCAAGATTAGGGGATGGTCCCAAAGCGAGCCTACCAATCAGAGTAGAGGCGGGAAAGGGTGGCTACACCCACTCCCCTTTGTGTGTTTCCCGCCTGGGCGAGGGGCAGGATGCCCCTGAACCGGTTCCAGGCGGTGTATGCAGAGTTGGGGCTCTGCAGCTGCCTACGTGCAACTCTGAATGGACTTTTGGTGCACCCACCCTGTTCCAATCCACATATCCTGTCTGGGGAGGTGCTGGCACCTCCCTGCCACAGGAGCCCTATTGTCCAGATGGCGAGGCTGGGGTTTTCCCCAGCAACAGCCAGCCAGAGTCGTGTAGGTGGCGAACAGTAGCCATTTTGTGGTACATGTGCACTTTTAAATTGGTTTCCAAATTCTACCGCTTTTCCCATATCACCCTCCTAGCAAGGGGGAATCGTGCCCCCATGCCCATGGCTGGACTGGGGGTATGATTCCTTCATGTTTGACACCAAACACGATATGGTTCTGTGTAGCCAGTCCCAAGTTACAGCGATGACGCAATAACTTATAATGCGGTTAAGAGTATATGGTATGGCTACACTACAAACAACCCAGTAACGATTTTACGAAGGTTGCAGAGAGGTCCTACTCACGTAGGGGTCCCCCCTCACACATACCTCAGCACCCAGCCCTGTAGGATTACCAGGGCCTGCCATAGGGGTGACCTATGAGAGTATACGTGTTGTATGGTATGGAACATAGGGTACCTACGTCCCTGTAAGGGGTGCTAGCACCACCTTACCCAGGCTACAGTAGTGGCCTGGTGGTGTCAGTTTGGGTGGCTGTCCCAGGGTGGCACAATAAGTGCTGCAGCCCTGGTAGGCCTACTGGGGGACCCATGCCCTGGGTACCTAGGGTACCATCTACAAGGGACTGGAAGGGCATGCCCAGCATCCAATTATGTTTGTACCTAGAGTACTCACAACAGTTTTAGGGAGAAAGCAGATAGGCTGGGGTCCTGGATAGCAGGATCCCAGCCAGACTAGTCAAAAACCACTTAAATACCAGGCAAAAAGTTGGGGGCAACCATTAGTCAGATTCCACTCTCCTACATAACCCCCCCCCAAACGAAAGGAGATAAGGCTAACCTTGTCCAGATAAGCCTTTATTTCCTGAGTGGCCATATAAGGAAGAACCTGTACTAACATGGTTGCTCCCTGTGTCATGGTCCACTTGGGAAATCCTACCCCAAGGGGTTCTAGAGTTTCTCCAAAGTCTAGGGAAATTACCTGTATTGGTTTTTGGGTCAGAGGTGGGCTGGTGGGGTGTCTGAGTCGGGAAGTGAGACCCTACTTGGGTTGGTCTCAACCTCCTCAGATCACTGGCCACTATGGAAGCCTTTCTGCCCATGACGGTGTCATATCTGGCCCTAAGGGTCAACCTCTGGCTGCCTACAGCTGGGGGTTGGATCCCTTTGGCTGGAATAGTGGAGGGCACTGGAAGGTTTGGGGCAGCTAGGCCCCAGGTTTCCCTGTGCTCAACAACATCCATTTGAGGGGTGCCTATACCTAGGGGTAAGGGGGATCCCTCAGTTTGTAGAGGAATATTCACCTGGCTGAAACTACTCTGCTGGGTGTCCCTAATCTCTTGATGAGGGGGTTCCTCTGGACAGGGGCCCAGTAAGGGTCCACTGGCCTCCCTGACCTCTGCAGCCCTGGGCTGACTGAGGCAGGGTAGAGAGGGGCAGGATACCTGCTCCAGACTGGGTACCACCTTGGAAGGATCCCCGGCCATCAGAGAGGTGGGCAGGCCAAGCCTGTCCACTTCTGGGGCAGTTACTTCACAAGGGGCAGGGTCAGTTCCCTGAGAAACTTGCCCTTTACCTGTAGTCTGGTGGGGGGAAGACTGCTCTTCCTCCCCTATGCTCTCTGTTTGTGTAGAGTGATCCATAGTTTCAGGCTTCACTCTTTCTATTTTCTCCTGGGGTGGAGGTGAGGCCCTCAGGGTCTCATCCACTCTCTCAGGAATTCCTACCATTTTCAAATGGGCCTTGTGGTCAACCTCAGCCCAGGCTGAGATTTCTAGATCATTCCCCAGTAAACAATCTACAGGCAAGTTTGGGGACACTGCCACCCTCTTGGGGCCAGTGACTCCTCCCCAGCTGAGATTTATCACTGCCATGGGATGATCTTTCCTGACTCCATCAATGTTGGTCACCTGATAGCTAAACCCAGGTAAAAGCTGATCTAGGGGCACTAGCCTCTTGGTCACCATGGTGACAGTGGCCCCTGTGTCCTTATAGGCCACAGCCTTCTGACCATTGATTATTGGTTCTTGTCTGTACCTGCCCAGAATACTGGGGCTCATGGTGAAGTTGGCAAACCCCATGCCACCATCACAGACCATAGTTGCTAACGCAGGGGACCTGGCTAGGCCAGAGTCCACTGGTGTCCCCAAAGAGAACCCAACTAAGTTTTTGGGTGCACTCCCACCACCTGGGGGATTACTACTAGTAGTAACAGGAGGTGTTGGAGCAGGTTTTGGAGGAACATTTTCTTTATTGCCATTTTTAGGACAGCTGGAGTCAGTTTTCCAGTGGCCAGGTTTCTTACAGACATGGCAATAGGGTTTCTTGACATTAGAGGAAGGATTTTGGGACCCACCCCCAGCACTGGTTTGTTGGGGCCCTTCAGATGACTTGTCTTGTTTATCATCCCCACCTTTCTCTTTGGGCTTAGTGGAATCCTTCTTCTGGTCACCAACTTGGTTCTTAGGCCTGATCCTGGTTCTGACCCATTTGTCTGCCTTCTTTCCCAATTCTTGGGGAGAGGTCAGATCAGAGTCCACCAGGTGCTGGTGTAAAAGTTGGTTCTGACAATTATTAAGAATCTGCTCCCTCATAATGAGATTATACAATCCTTGATAATCATTAACTTTACTGCCATTTAACCAACCTTCCAGTGCCTTGGTTGCACACTCCACAAAGTCTACCCAATCCTGATTTTGTGCTTTCTGGGTGTCTCTGAACTTAAGTCTGTATTGATCAGTGGTTAAGCCAAACCCATCTATTAAAGCATCTTTCAGGATATAATAATCATCAGCATCCTCTTCTCTTACAGAGAGGAGCTTGTCTCTCCCTTTATCTGAAAAGGAGAGCCACAGGATTGCTGCCCACTGCTCTACAGGGACCCTCTGTACTCTACAGGCCCTTTCAAGAGCAGATATCCATTTGTGAATATCATCCCCATTCTGATAGGGGGGCACAATCTTGTGGAGGTTCCTATTGTCAGGGACTCTCTCTCTAACTCTAGGGGTTTCATCACTGCCACCAGGGATCTCTAGACCCCATTTCTTTGAAGCTTTCTGAAGCTCCAGGGTTTCCCTGTCCAATGCTAACTGTTCTCTCTTAAGCTCAAGCTTAGCCTGCTCAAATTTGATCAGTCTGCATTTCCTCTCATGAGAGGTTTCTCTTCTCTGAGAAGAGGCAGAGGACCCTTTGGATCCCCTAGAATGGTTGGATCCCACTGAGGGGGATCTGTTCCTTCTGGGGTCCACCACTCTCCTTTTAAGGGTGGAGGGAGTGCCTCTTGGGCCATCACCTCCATGCTGTGAGTGGTTTGTGTCTTCCAGGTCAGGATTTTCATCCTCTTCCTGTTCCTCTTCAGATTCCACTCTGGGAGTGTCCTCTTCTGAGGGGTGCCCACCCACTCTGTCCGTCCCTCTGGATCCTATGGACTCCATAAAGTCTGCTATGAGCAGGATCTCCTTGAGACGTTTTGTGTTGGCACCTCTTTCTGTCTTCAGTCCCCTAAGGGTGCACATTTCCCTGAGCTCTGCAAAGGTGAAATTATCATACTTATCTACTGGGACCCTCTGGGGTCCTTCCATAGCCTTAGTGCCACCTGAAGACATGTTTAGTGTAGTGATGTATCTACCTACACTAAGTGTGGCCTACTGAACCCTCTCTTGAGTTGTAGTCAAGGTGTGCTAAACCCTCTACACACAACTCCAAGTTCAGTAGAACTTATTGTATTCTAGCTTGAATTTATATGTACCTTTGGTACCTTGTGGCTTCCACTTTAGAAATTCAATTTGTTATCTGGTAAAACAATGGCAAGCTTGAATCCAACCGCTGCACACCAATGTGAGAAGTTGGCCTGGCATATGCTGTTCCTAGGTATAGGGACACCTTGCACCAGTCCAATTCGACTCCTATTGATGGTAGGTTTAAGACAACCTTTAAAGAAAGCTATCCTAGTGGTAGCTGTGGAGAGCAGCCTTCAGGCTAAGTCTTGAAGGAGTGTTAAGCTTATTGTTTTACCATAATAACCTCTTGAATAACCAAATGAAAGAGTAGCCCACACAGGTATATATATAAAATATATGTATTTATTCTAGACAGAATCCCACAGTCACTTTCTGTGGCTAGTGGCAAAGTTACAATTCAAACAAGCATTTCTAAACACAATAAATAGCACAGAAATCAATGGGCCCCAGGGGGGGACCTAACCATATACTAAAATAGTGGTATAAGAACCACGACAATTCTACAGGCAATGCCTAGGGCATTCAGGATCGCTGGCCCCTTAAGAATCCACCCACAGTTGAGAGGAAGGGGACCCACGGGAGGCGTGTGCAGTGCAAGAAGCTGCTGTCGGGATCGCAATGTTAGCCTATGGAGAATGTCGCGGTTGAATAATTAAGGTTTAAGGACACTTCTAACAACAGTACAAAGTTAAGGCTTGAGACTTAAGGCTTTGGAGAGCCCACCACCACGGGAGTACCGAAGTACCACTGTTACCTGCCCCAGGGAAGCCGGGTGCATAGGTCGATTCTGGTGTCGGGTCGCGGGCTGATTTTCTATGGAAAAGGAGTCCAAACTGCTGCTAGCTGGAAGTGTCGCTGAAGTCGTGAAGATTAAAGTTGAAGAAAAGACAAAGATGAACCTGAAAGCAGAGGGGACAGAGTCTGGGTCACAGTACAGTGACCAGGGAGCTCACAGGAAGGAGCTCGTGGATGTCGGGTGCTTCAGGTGTGGAAGGTACAGCTGGTCTCTGCAGTCACGGGCTCCGGGAGGCTTCAAGGAAGGCCAGCTTCTGGAGGGCGACTGTCCCACGTCGGCAGAGGGTCGCTGCGGTGTTAGTGTCCCGATTGGATCCACTAAGCATTGGCAACCGCAACCCACGCAAGATGAACAAAGCAGCTGCTGGTGCAGACCCACGAGGTCTGAGGGTGCTCTCCTTTGCAGGGAGCGTAGAGCAGGCCTGGAGCAACCAGGGGAACTCTTAGAAAGGAAGTTTGTCCTCCGTCAAGGCCCACAAGTCGAGGGACAAGGGACCGTGGAAGGCAGCAAAATGGAGTGCGTAAAAGGGCTCCCACGGGCCACCGGAGCGGGCCAGGGAGCTGAGAGTCGGCACAAATGCTGCTTGAAGGTTGGCTCAAGAATGGGCCAAAGCACAACTTCCCCACTGGTCGGGGTCGTGTGCTGGACAAGAGGTGGCCGGTGTCTCGGGGTATGCGGGGATCTTGACACCCACGTGGTCCAGGGTGCTCAGACTTGCTGGGCACACTCACAGGACGCTGGGATGCACTGGAGACCCACCTCGAGGTTGCTGGAAGGCGTCGAAGGTCGTGAGAGCAACGAAGTCCCAACCGGGTATCTTGTAGTCTTTTAGGTGCCTGCCAAGCAGGGGGATAACTCCTTTATCCCAAGGGAGATTTCTTCAGTCAGCTGGGCAGCAGCTCGTCGAAGGTCAGTTCTGTTAAGTCCTGTACGAATCTAAAGCAATAGGGCCAAGTTATTCCCATATATCCCCAAGATTAGGGGATGGTCCCAAAGCGAGCCTACCAATCAGAGTAGAGGCGGGAAAGGGTGGCTACACCCACTCCCCTTTGTGTGTTTCCCGCCTGGGCGAGGGGCAGGATGCCCCTGAACCGGTTCCAGGCGGTGTATGCAGAGTTGGGGCTCTGCAGCTGCCTACGTGCAACTCTGAATGGACTTTTGGTGCACCCACCCTGTTCCAATCCACATATCCTGTCTGGGGAGGTGCTGGCACCTCCCTGCCACAGGAGCCCTATTGTCCAGATGGCGAGGCTGGGGTTTTCCCCAGCAACAGCCAGCCAGAGTCGTGTAGGTGGCGAACAGTAGCCATTTTGTGGTACATGTGCACTTTTAAATTGGTTTCCAAATTCTACCGCTTTTCCCATATCACCCTCCTAGCAAGGGGGAATCGTGCCCCCATGCCCATGGCTGGACTGGGGGTATGATTCCTTCATGTTTGACACCAAACACGATATGGTTCTGTGTAGCCAGTCCCAAGTTACAGCGATGACGCAATAACTTATAATGCGGTTAAGAGTATATGGTATGGCTACACTACAAACAACCCAGTAACGATTTTACGAAGGTTGCAGAGAGGTCCTACTCACGTAGGGGTCCCCCCTCACACATACCTCAGCACCCAGCCCTGTAGGATTACCAGGGCCTGCCATAGGGGTGACCTATGAGAGTATACGTGTTGTATGGTATGGAACATAGGGTACCTACGTCCCTGTAAGGGGTGCTAGCACCACCTTACCCAGGCTACAGTAGTGGCCTGGTGGTGTCAGTTTGGGTGGCTGTCCCAGGGTGGCACAATAAGTGCTGCAGCCCTGGTAGGCCTACTGGGGGACCCATGCCCTGGGTACCTAGGGTACCATCTACAAGGGACTGGAAGGGCATGCCCAGCATCCAATTATGTTTGTACCTAGAGTACTCACAACAGTTTTAGGGAGAAAGCAGATAGGCTGGGGTCCTGGATAGCAGGATCCCAGCCAGACTAGTCAAAAACCACTTAAATACCAGGCAAAAAGTTGGGGGCAACCATTAGTCAGATTCCACTCTCCTACAGCTAAGGTCTTAACTCTTACTCTGGCCTAATAGCTAAGGTCTTAGACTCGTACTCTGGCCTAATAGCTAAGGTATTAGACTCGTACTCTGGCCTAATGGTTAAGGTCTTAACTCTTAGTCTGGCCTAATAGCTAAGGTCTTAGACTCGTACTCTGGCCTAATGATTAAGGTCTTAACTCTTACTCTGGCCTAAAAGCTAAGGTCTTAGACTCGTACTCTGGCCTAATAGCTAAGGTCTTAGACTCGTAATCTGGCCTACTGGTTAAGGTCTTAACTCTTACTCTGGTCTAATAGCTAAGGTCTTTGACTCGTACTATGGCCTACATGTTAAGGTCTTAACTCTTATTCTGGCCTAATAGCTAAGGTCTTAGAATCGTACTATGGCCTACAGGTTAAGGTCTTAACTCTTACTCTGGCCCAATAGCTAAGGTCTTTACTCTTAATCTGGCCTAATAGCTAAGGTCTTAACTCTTACTCTGACCTAATAGCTAAGGTCTTAGACTCGTACTCTGGCCTACTGGTTAAGGTCTTCACTCTTACTCTGGCCTAATAACTAAGGTCTTAGACTCGTATTCTGGCCTACTGGTTAAGGTCTTAACTCTTACTCTGGCTTAATAGTTAAGGTCTTAACTCTTACTCTGGCCTACTGGTTAAGGTCTTAACTCTTACTCTGGCCCAATGGTTAAGGTCTTAACTCTTACTCTGGCCTAAAAGCTAAGGTCTTAACTCTTACTCTGGCCTAATAGCTAAGGTCTTAGACTCATACTCTGGCCTAATGGTTAAGGTCTTAACTCTTACTCTGGCCTAATAGCTAAGGTCTTAGACTCATACTCTGGCCTAATGGTTAAGGTCTTAACTCTTACTCTGGCCTACTGGTTAAGGTCTTAACTCTTACTCTGGCGTAATAGCTAAGGTCTTAGACTCGTACTCTGGCCTAATGGTTAAGGTCTTAACTCTTACTCTGCCCTACTTAAGTGCTTAACTCTTACCCTGGCCTTATAGCTAAGGTCTTAGACTCGTACTATGGCCTACTGGTTAAGGTCCTAACTCTTACTCTGGCCTACTGGTTAAGGTCTGAACTCTTACTCTGGCCTACTGGTTAAGGTCTTACCTCTTACTCTGGCCTACAGGTTAAGGTCTTAACTCTTACTCTGGCCACTGGTTAAGGTCTTAACTCTTACTCTTGCCTAATAGCTTAGGTTGTAACTCTTACTCTTGCATAATAGCTAAGGTCTTAACTCTTACTCTGGCCTAATAGCTAAGGTCTTAGACTCGTACTCTGGCCTAATGGTTAAGGTCTTAACTCTTACTCTGGCCTACTGGTTAAGGTCTTAACTCTTACTCTGGCCTAATAGCTAAGGTCTTAGACTTGTACTATGGCCTAATAGCCAAGGTCTTAGACTCGTACTCTGGCCTAATGGTTAAGGTCTTAACTCTTACTCTGGCCTACTGGTTAAGGTCTTAACTCTTACTCTGGCCTAATAGCTAAGGTCTTAACTCTTACTCTGGCCTAATAGCTAAGGTCTTAGACTTGTACTCTGGCCTAATGGTTAAGGTCTTAACTCTTACTCTGGCCTACTGGTTAAAGTATTAACTCTTACTCTGGCCTACTGGTTAAGGTTTTAACTCTTACTCTGGCCTAATAGCTAAGGCCTTAGACTCTTACTCTGGCCTAATGATTAAGGTCTTAACTCTTACTCTGGCCTAATAGCTAAGGACTTAACTCTCACTCTGGCCTAATAGCTAAGGCCTTAGACTCGTTTTAGGCCTAATGGTTAAGGTCTTAACTCTTACTCTGGCCTACTGGTTAAGGTCTTAACTCTTACTCTGGCCTAATAGCTAAGGTCTTAGACTCGTACTCTGGCCTACAGGTTAAGGTCTTAACTCTTACTCTGGCCTAATAGCTAAGGTCTTAACTCTTACTCTGGCATAATGGTTAAGGTCTTAACTCTTACTCTGGCCTAATAGTTAAGGTCTTAACTCTTACTCTGGCCTAATAGCTAAGGTCTTAGACTCGTACACTGGCCTACTGGTTAAGGTCTTAACACTTACTCTGACCTAATAGCTAAGGTCTTAGACTCTTACTCTGGCCTAATAGTTAAGGTCTTAACTCTTACTCTGGCTTAATAGTTAAGGTCTTAACTCTTACTCTGGCCTAATAGCTAAGGTCTTAGACTCGTACTATGGCCTACCGGTTAAGGTCTTAACTCGTACTCTGGCCTAATAGCTAAGGTCTTAACTCGTACTCTGGCCTAATAGCTAAGGTCTTAACTCTTACTCTGGCCTAATAGTTAAGGTCTTAACTCTTACTCTGGCCTAATAGCTAAGGTCTTAGACTTGTACTCTGGCCTAATAGCTAAGGTCTTAGACTCGTACTCTGGCCTAATGGTTAAGGTCTTAACTCTTACTCTGGCCTACTGGTTAAGGTCTTAACTCTTACTCTGGCCTAATAGCTAAGGTCTTAGACTCGTACTCTGGCCTACTGGTTAAGGTCTTAACTCTTACTCTGGCCGACTTAAGTGCTTAACTCTTACTCTGGCCTTATAGCTAAGGTCTTAGACTCGTACTATGGCCTAGTGGTTAAGGTCTTAACTCTTACTCTGGCCTAATAGCTAAGGTCTTAGACTTGTACTCTGGCCTAATAGCTAAGGTCTTAGACTTGTACTCTGGCCTAATGGTTAAGGTCTTAACTCTTACTCTGGCCTACTGGTTAAGGTCTTAACTCTTACTCTGGCCTAATAGCTAAGGTCTTAGACTCGTACTCTGGCCTACTGGTTAAGGTCTTAACTCATACTCTGGCCGACTTAAGTGCTTAACTCTTACTCTGGCCTTATAGCTAAGGTCTTAGACTCGTACTATGGCCTACTGGTTAAGGTCTTAACTCTTACTCTGGCCTAATGGGCAAGGTCTTAGACTCTTACTCTGGCCTAATGGTTAAGGTCTTAACTTTTACTCTGGCCTACTGGTTAAGGTCTTAACTCTTACTCTGGCCTAATAGGTAAGGTGTTAGACTCTTACTCTGGCCTAGTGGTTAAGGTCTTAACTTTTACTCTGGCCTACTGGTTAAGGTCTTAACTCTTACTCTGGCCCAATAGCTAAGGTCTTAGACTCGTACTCTGGCCCACTGGTTAAGGTCTTAACTCTTACTCTGGCCTACTGGTTAAGGTCTTAACTCTTACTCTGGCCTAATAGCTAAGGTATTAGACTCGTACTCTGGCCTAATGGTTAAGGTCTTAACTCTTACTCTGGCCTAATAGCTAAGGTCTTGACTCTTACTCTGGCCTAATAGCTAAGGTCTTAGTCTCGTACTCTGGCCTAATGTTTAAGGTCTTAACTCTTACTCTGGCCTAATAGCTAAGGTCTTAGACTCGTACTCTGGCCTAATGGTTAAGGTCTTAACTCTTACTCTGGCCTAATAGCTAAGGTCTGAGACTCATACTATGGCCTACAGGTTAAGGTCTTAACTCTTACTCTGGCCTACTGGTTAAGGTCTTAACTCTTACTCTGGCCTAATAGCTAAGGTCTTAGACTCGTACTCTGGCCTAATGGTTAAGGTCTTAACTCTTACTCTGGCATACTGGTTAAGGTCTTAACTCTTACTCTGGTCTAATAGCTAAGGACTTAGACTCATACTATGGCCTACAGGTTAAGGTCTTAACTCGTACTCTGGCCTAATAGCTAAGGTCTTAACTCGTACTCTGGCCTAATGGCTAAGGTCTTAACTCTTACTCTGGCCTAATAGCTAAGGTCTTAACTCTTACTCTGGCCTAATAGCTAAGGTCTTAGACTCGTACTCTGGACTAATAGCTAAGGTATTAGACTCGTACTCTGGCCTAATGGTTAAAGTCTTAACTCTTACTCTGGCCTAATAGCTAAGGTCTTAGACTCGTACTCTGGCCTAATGATTAAGGTCTTAACTCTTACTCTGGCCTAATAGCTAAGGTCTTAGACTCGTACTCTGGCCTAATAGCTAAGGTCTTAGACTCGTAATCTGGCCTACTGGTTAAGGTCTTAACTCTTACTCTGGCCTACTGGTTAGGGTCTTAACTCTTACTCTGGCCTAATAGCTAAGGTCTTAGACTCGTACTATGGCCTACATGTTAAGGTCTTAACTCTTACTCTGGCCAAATAGCTAAGGTCTAAGACTCGTACTATGGCATACAGGTTAAGGTCTTAACTCTTACTCTGGCCCAATAGCTAAGGTCTTAACTCTTAATCTGGCCTAATAGCTAAGGTCTTAACTCTTACTCTGGCCTACTGGTTAAGGTCTTAACTCTTACTCTGGCCTAAAGGTTAAGGTTTTAACTCTTACTCTGGCCTACTGGTTAAGGTCTTAACTCTTACTCTGGCCTAATAGCTAAGGTGTTAGACTCGTACTCTGGCCTAATAGCTAAGGCCTTAGACTCGTACCATGGCCTAATGGTTAAGGTCTTAACTCTTACTCTGGCCTACTGGTTAAGGTCTTAACTCTTACTCTGGCCTAATAGCTACGGTCTTAGACTCGTACTCTGGCCTAATAGCTAAGGTCTTAACTCTTACTCTGGCCTAATAGCTAAGGTCTTAGACTTGTACTATGGCCTACATGTTAAGGTCTTAACTCTTACTCTGGCCTAATAGCTAAGGTCTTAACTCTTACTTTGGCCTAATGGTTAAGGTCTTAACTCTTACTCTGGCCTAATAGCTAAGGTCGTAACTCTTACTCTGGCCTAATAGCTAAGGTCTTAGACTCGTACCCTGGCCTAATGGTTAAGGTCTTAACTCTTACTCTGGCCTACTGGTTAAGGTCTTAACTCTTACTCTGGCCTAATAGCTACGGTCTTAGACTCGTACTCTGGCCTAATAGCTAAGGTCTTAACTCTTACTCTGGCCTAATAGCTAAGGTCTTAGACTTGTACTATGGCCTACATGTTAAGGTCTTAACTCTTACTCTGGCCTAATAGCTAAGGTCTTAACTCTTACTTTGGCCTAATGGTTAAGGTCTTAACTCTTACTCTGGCCTAATAGCTAAGGTCGTAACTCTTACTCTGGCCTAATAGCTAAGGTCTTAGACTCGTACACTGGCCTAATGGTTAAGGTCTTAGCTCTTACTCTGGCCTACTGGTTAAGGTCTTAACTCTTACTCTGGCCTAATGGTTAAGGTCTTAACTTTTACTCTGGCCTACTGGTTAAGGTCTTAACTCTTACTCTGGCCCAATAGCTAAGGTCTTAGACTCGTACTCTGGCCCACTGGTTAAGGTCTTAACTCTTACTCTGGCCTACTGGTTAAGGTCTTAACTCTTACTCTGGCCTAATAGCTAAGGTATTAGACTCTAGTCTGGCCTAATGGTTAAGGTCTTAACTCTTACTCTGGCCTAATAGCTAAGGTCTTGACTCTTACTCTGGCCTAATAGCTAAGGTCTTAGTCTCGTACTCTGGCCTAATGTTTAAGGTCTTAACTCTTACTCTGGCCTAATAGCTAAGGTCTTAGACTCGTACTCTGGCCTAATGGTTAAGGTCTTAACTCTTACTCTGGCCTAATAGCTAAGGTCTGAGACTCATACTATGGCCTACAGGTTAAGGTCTTAACTCTTACTCTGGCCTAATAGCTAAGGTATTAGACTCGTACTCTGGCCTAATGGTTAAGGTCTTAACTCTTCCTCTGGCCTAATAGCTAAGGTCTTGACTCTTACTCTGGCCTAATAGCTAAGGTCTTAGTCTCGTACTCTGGCCTAATGTTTAAGGTCTTAACTCTTACTCTGGCCTAATAGCTAAGGTCTTAGACTCGTACTCTGGCCTAATAGCTAAGGTCTTAACTCTTACTCTGGCCTAATAGTTAAGGTCTTAACTCTTACTCTGGCCTAATAGCTAAGGTCTTAGACTTGTACTCTGGCCTAATAGCTAAGGTCTTAGACTCGTACTCTGGCCTAATGGTTAAGGTCTTAACTCTTACTCTGGCCTACTGGTTAAGGTCTTAACTCTTACTCTGGCCTAATAGCTAAGGTCTTAGACTCGTACTCTGGCCTACTGGTTAAGGTCTTAACTCTTACTCTGGCCGACTTAAGTGCTTAACTCTTACTCTGGCCTTATAGCTAAGGTCTTAGACTCGTACTATGGCCTACTGGTTAAGGTCTTAACTCTTACTCTGGCCTAATAGCTAAGGTCTTAGACTTGTACTCTGGCCTAATAGCTAAGGTCTTAGACTCGTACTCTGGCCTAATGGTTAAGGTCTTAACTCTTACTCTGGCCTACTGGTTAAGGTCTTAACTCTTACTCTGGCCTAATAGCTAAGGTCTTAGACTCGTACTCTGGCCTACTGGTTAAGGTCTTAACTCATACTCTGGCCGACTTAAGTGCTTAACTCTTACTCTGGCCTTATAGCTAAGGTCTTAGACTCGTACTATGGCCTACTGGTTAAGGTCTTAACTCTTACTCTGGCCTAATGGGCAAGGTCTTAGACTCTTACTCTGGCCTAATGGTTAAGGTCTTAACTTTTACTCTGGCCTACTGGTTAAGGTCTTAACTCTTACTCTGGCCTAATAGGTAAGGTGTTAGACTCTTACTCTGGCCTAGTGGTTAAGGTCTTAACTTTTACTCTGGCCTACTGGTTAAGGTCTTAACTCTTACTCTGGCCCAATAGCTAAGGTCTTAGACTCGTACTCTGGCCCACTGGTTAAGGTCTTAACTCTTACTCTGGCCTACTGGTTAAGGTCTTAACTCTTACTCTGGCCTAATAGCTAAGGTATTAGACTCGTACTCTGGCCTAATGGTTAAGGTCTTAACTCTTACTCTGGCCTAATAGCTAAGGTCTTGACTCTTACTCTGGCCTAATAGCTAAGGTCTTAGTCTCGTACTCTGGCCTAATGTTTAAGGTCTTAACTCTTACTCTGGCCTAATAGCTAAGGTCTTAGACTCGTACTCTGGCCTAATGGTTAAGGTCTTAACTCTTACTCTGGCCTAATAGCTAAGGTCTGAGACTCATACTATGGCCTACAGGTTAAGGTCTTAACTCTTACTCTGGCCTACTGGTTAAGGTCTTAACTCTTACTCTGGCCTAATAGCTAAGGTCTTAGACTCGTACTCTGGCCTAATGGTTAAGGTCTTAACTCTTACTCTGGCATACTGGTTAAGGTCTTAACTCTTACTCTGGTCTAATAGCTAAGGACTTAGACTCATACTATGGCCTACAGGTTAAGGTCTTAACTCGTACTCTGGCCTAATAGCTAAGGTCTTAACTCGTACTCTGGCCTAATAGCTAAGGTCTTAACTCTTACTCTGGCCTAATAGCTAAGGTCTTAACTCTTACTCTGGCCTAATAGCTAAGGTCTTAGACTCGTACTCTGGACTAATAGCTAAGGTATTAGACTCGTACTCTGGCCTAATGGTTAAAGTCTTAACTCTTACTCTGGCCTAATAGCTAAGGTCTTATACTCGTACTCTGGCCTAATGATTAAGGTCTTAACTCTTACTCTGGCCTAATAGCTAAGGTCTTAGACTCGTACTCTGGCCTAATAGCTAAGGTCTTAGACTCGTAATCTGGCCTACTGGTTAAGGTCTTAACTCTTACTCTGGCCTACTGGTTAGGGTCTTAACTCTTACTCTGGCCTAATAGCTAAGGTCTTAGACTCGTACTATGGCCTACATGTTAAGGTCTTAACTCTTACTCTGGCCTAATAGCTAAGGTCTTAGACTCGTACTATGGCATACAGGTTAAGGTCTTAACTCTTACTCTGGCCCAATAGCTAAGGTCTTAACTCTTAATCTGGCCTAATAGCTAAGGTCTTAACTCTTACTCTGGCCTACTGGTTAAGGTCTTAACTCTTACTCTGGCCTAATAGCTAAGGTCGTAACTCTTACTCTGGCCTAATAGCTAAGGTCTTAGACTCGTACCCTGGCCTAAAGGTTAAGGTTTTAACTCTTACTCTGGCCTACTGGTTAAGGTCTTAACTCTTACTCTGGCCTAATAGCTAAGGTCTTAGACTCGTACTCTGGCCTAATAGCTAAGGCCTTAGACTCGTACCATGGCCTAATGGTTAAGGTCTTAACTCTTACTCTGGCCTACTGGTTAAGGTCTTAACTCTTACTCTGGCCTAATAGCTACGGTCTTAGACTCGTACTCTGGCCTAATAGCTAAGGTCTTAACTCTTACTCTGGCCTAATAGCTAAGGTCTTAGACTTGTACTATGGCCTACATGTTAAGGTCTTAACTCTTACTCTGGCCTAATAGCTAAGGTCTTAACTCTTACTTTGGCCTAATGGTTAAGGTCTTAACTCTTACTCTGGCCTAATAGCTAAGGTCGTAACTCTTACTCTGGCCTAATAGCTAAGGTCTTAGACTCGTACCCTGGCCTAATGGTTAAGGTCTTAACTCTTACTCTGGCCTACTGGTTAAGGTCTTAACTCTTACTCTGGCCTAATAGCTACGGTCTTAGACTCGTACTCTGGCCTAATAGCTAAGGTCTTAACTCTTACTCTGGCCTAATAGCTAAGGTCTTAGACTTGTACTATGGCCTACATGTTAAGGTCTTAACTCTTACTCTGGCCTAATAGCTAAGGTCTTAACTCTTACTTTGGCCTAATGGTTAAGGTCTTAACTCTTACTCTGGCCTAATAGCTAAGGTCGTAACTCTTACTCTGGCCTAATAGCTAAGGTCTTAGACTCGTACACTGGCCTAATGGTTAAGGTCTTAGCTCTTACTCTGGCCTACTGGTTAAGGTCTTAACTCTTACTCTGGCCTAATGGTTAAGGTCTTAACTTTTAGTCTGGCCTACTGGTTAAGGTCTTAACTCTTACTCTGGCCCAATAGCTAAGGTCTTAGACTCGTACTCTGGCCCACTGGTTAAGGTCTTAACTCTTACTCTGGCCTACTGGTTAAGGTCTTAACTCTTACTCTGGCCTAATAGCTAAGGTATTAGACTCGTACTCTGGCCTAATGGTTAAGGTCTTAACTCTTACTCTGGCCTAATAGCTAAGGTCTTGACTCTTACTCTGGCCTAATACCTAAGGTCTTAGTCTCGTACTCTGGCCTAATGTTTAAGGTCTTAACTCTTACTCTGGCCTAATAGCTAAGGTCTTAGACTCGTACTCTGGCCTAATGGTTAAGGTCTTAACTCTTACTCTGGCCTAATAGCTAAGGTCTGAGACTCATACTATGGCCTACAGGTTAAGGTCTTAACTCTTACTCTGGCCTAATAGCTAAGGTATTAGACTCGTACTCTGGCCTAATGGTTAAGGTCTTAACTCTTACTCTGGCCTAATAGCTAAGGTCTTGACTCTTACTCTGGCCTAATAGCTAAGGTCTTAGTCTCGTACTCTGGCCTAATGTTTAAGGTCTTAACTCTTACTCTGGCCTAATAGCTAAGGTCTTAGACTCGTACTCTGGCCTAATAGCTAAGGTCTTAACTCGTACTCTGGCCTAATAGCTAAGGTCTTAACTCTTACTCTGGCCTAATAGTTAAGGTCTTAACTCTTACTCTGGCCTAATAGCTAAGGTCTTAGACTTGTACTCTGGCCTAATAGCTAAGGTCTTAGACTCGTACTCTGGCCTAATGGTTAAGGTCTTAACTCTTACTCTGGCCTACTGGTTAAGGTCTTAACTCTTACTCTGGCCTAATAGCTAAGGTCTTAGACTCGTACTCTGGCCTAGTGGTTAAGGTCTTAACTCTTACTCTGGCCGACTTAAGTGCTTAACTCTTACTCTGGCCTTATAGCTAAGGTCTTAGACTCGTACTATGGCCTACTGGTTAAGGTCTTAACTCTTACTCTGGACTACTGGTTAAGGTGGTCTTAACTCTTACTCTGGCCTAATAGCTAAGGTCTTAGACTCGTACTATGGCCTACTGGTTAAGGTCTTAACTCTTACTCTGGCCTAATAGGTAAGGTGTTAGACTCTTACTCTGGCCTAGTGGTTAAGGTCTTAACTTTTACTCTGGCCTACTGGTTAAGGTCTTAACTCTTACTCTGGCCCAATAGCTAAGGTCTTAGTCTCGTACTCTGGCCTAATGTGTAAGGTCTTAACTCTTACTCTGGCCTAATAGCTAAGGTCTTAGACTCGTACTATGGCCTACATGTTAAGGTCTTAACTCTTACTCTGGCCTAATAGCTAAGGTCTTAGACTCGTACTATGTCCTACAGGTTAAGGTCTTAACTCGTACTCTGGCCTAATAGCTAAGGTCTTAGACTCTTACTCTGGCCTAATGGTTAAGGTCTTAACTCTTACTCTGGCCTAATAGCTAAGGTCTTAGACTCGTACTCTGGCCTAATGGTTAAGATCTTAACTCTTACTCTGGCCTAATAGCTAAGGTCTTAGACTCGTACTCGGGCCTAATGGTTAAGGTCTTAACTCTTACTCTCGCCTACTGGTTAAGGTCTTAACTCTTACTCTGGCCTACTGGTTAAGGTTTTAACTCTTACTCTGGCCTAATAGCTAAGGTCTTAGACTCTTACTCTGGCCTAATGATTAAGGTCTTAACTCTTACTCTGGCCTAATAGCTAAGGTCTTAACTCTTACTCTGGCCTAATAGCTAAGGCCTTAGACTCGTTTTAGGCCTAATGGTTAAGGTCTTAACTCTTACTCTGGCCTACTGGTTAAGGTTTTAACTCTTACTCTGGCCTACTGGTTAAGGTCTTAACTCTTACTCTGGCCTAATAGCTAAGGTCTTAGACTCGTACTCTGGCCTAATAGCTAAGGTCTTAACTCTTACTCTGGCCTAATAGCTAAGGTCTTAGACTCGTACTATGGCCTACAGGTTAAGGTCTTAACTCTTACTCTGGCCTAATGGTTAAGGTCTTAACTCTTACTCTGGCCTAATAGCTAAGGTCTTAACTCTTACTCTGGCCTAATAGCTAAGGTCTTAAACTCGTACACTGGCCTAATGGATAAGGTCTTAACTCTTACTCTGGCCTAATAGCCAAGGTCTTAACTCTTACTCTGGCCTACTGGTTAAGGTCTTAGACTCTTACTCTGGCCTAATGGTTAAGGTCTTAACTTTTACTCTGGCCTACTGGTTAAGGTCTTAAATCTTACTCTGGCCTAATAGCTACGGTCTTAGACTCGTACTCTGGCCCACTGGTTAAGGTCTTAACTCTTACTCTGACCTAGTGGTTAAGGTCTTAACTCTTACTCTGGCCTAATAGCTAAGGTCTTAGTCTCGTACTCTGGCCTAATGTGTAAGGTCTTAACTCTTACTCTGGCCTAATAGCTAAGGTCTTAGACTCGTACTATGGCCTACATGTTAAGGTCTTAACTCTTACTCTGGCCTAATAGCTAAGGTCTTAGACTCGTACTATGGCCTACAGGTTAAGGTCTTAACTCTTACTCTGGCCCAATAGCTAAGGTCTTAACTCTTAATCTGGCCTAATAGCTAAGGTCTTAACTCTTACTCTAGCCTACTGGTTAAGGTCTTAACTCTTACTCTGGCCGACTTAAGTGCTTAACTCTTACTCTGGCCTTATAGCTAAGGTCTTAGACTCGTACTATGGCCTACTGGTTAAGGTCTTAACTCTTACTCTGGACTACTGGTTAAGATCTTAACTCTTACTCTGGCCTAATAGCTAAGGTCTTAGACTCGTACTATGGCCTACTGGTTAAGGTCTTAACTCTTACTCTGGCCTAATGGTTAAGGTCTTAACTCTTACACTGGCCTACAGGTTAAGGTCTTAACTCTTACTCTGGCCTAATAGCTAAGGTCTTAGACTCGTACTATGGCCTACAGGTTAAGGTCTTAACTCTTACTCTGACCTAATAGCTAAGGTCTTAGACTCTTACTCTGGCCTAATGGTTAAGGTCTTAACTCTTACTCTGGCCTAATAGCTAAGGTCTTAGACTCGTACTCTGGCCTAATGGTTAAGATCTTAACTGTTACTCTGGCCTACTGGTTAAGGTCTTAACTCTTACTCTGGCCTAATTGCTAAGGTCTTAGACTCGTACTCTGGCCTACTGGTTAAGGTCTTAACTCTTACTCTGGCCTAATAGCTAAGGTCTTAGACTCTTACTCTTGCCTAATGGTTACGGTCTTAACTCTTACTCTGGCCTAATAGCTAAGGTCTTAGACTCGTACTCTGGCCTAATGGTTAAGATCTTAACTCTTACTCTGGCCTAATAGCTAAGGTCTTGACTCTTACTCTGGCCTAATAGCTAAGGTCTTAGTCTCGTACTCTGGCCTAATGTTTAAGGTCTTAACTCTTACTCTGGCATACAGGTTAAGGTCTTAACTCGTACTCTGGCCTAATAGCTAAGGTCTTAACTCGTACTCTGGCCTAATAGCTAGGGTCTTAACTCTTACTCTGGCCTAATAGCTAAGGTCTTAACTCTTACTCTGGCCTAATAGCTAAGGTCTTAGACTCGTACTCTGGCCTAATAGCTAAGGTATTAGACTCGTACTCTGGCCTAATGGTTAAGGTCTTAACTCTTAGTCTGGCCTAATAGCTAAGGTCTTAGACTCGTACTCTGGCCTAATGATTAAGGTCTTAACTCTTACTCTGGCCTAATAGCTAAGGTCTTAGACTCGTACTCTGGCCTAATAGCTAAGGTCTTAGACTCGTAATCTGGCCTACTGGTTAAGGTCTTAACTCTTACTCTGGTCTAATAGCTAAGGTCTTTGACTCGTACTATGGCCTACATGTTAAGGTCTTAACTCTTATTCTGGCCTAATAGCTAAGGTCTTAGAATCGTACTATGGCCTACAGGTTAAGGTCTTAACTCTTACTCTGGGCCAATAGCTAAGGTCTTAACTCTTAATCTGGCCTAATAGCTAAGGTCTTAACTCTTACTCTGACCTAATAGCTAAGGTCTTAGACTCGTACTCTGGCCTACTGGTTAAGGTCTTCACTCTTACTCTGGCCTAATAACTAAGGTCTTAGACTCGTATTCTGGCCTACTGGTTAAGGTCTTAACTCTTACTCTGGCTTAATAGTTAAGGTCTTAACTCTTACTCTGGCCTACTGGTTAAGGTCTTAACTCTTACTCTGGCCCAATGGTTAAGGTCTTAACTCTTACTCTGGCCTAAAAGCTAAGGTCTTAACTCTTACTCTGGCCTAATAGCTAAGGTCTTAGACTCATACTCTGGCCTAATGGTTAAGGTCTTAACTCTTACTCTGGCCTAATAGCTAAGGTCTTAGACTCATACTCTGGCCTAATGGTTAAGGTCTTAACTCTTACTCTGGCCTACTGGTTAAGGTCTTAACTCTTACTCTGGCGTAATAGCTAAGGTCTTAGACTCGTACTCTGGCCTAATGGTTAAGGTCTTAACTCTTACTCTGCCCTACTTAAGTGCTTAACTCTTACCCTGGCCTTATAGCTAAGGTCTTAGACTCGTACTATGGCCTACTGGTTAAGGTCCTAACTCTTACTCTGGCCTACTGGTTAAGGTCTGAACTCTTACTCTGGCCTACTGGTTAAGGTCTTACCTCTTACTCTGGCCTACAGGTTAAGGTCTTAACTCTTACTCTGGCCACTGGTTAAGGTCTTAACTCTTACTCTTGCCTAATAGCTTAGGTTGTAACTCTTACTCTTGCATAATAGCTAAGGTCTTAACTCTTACTCTGGCCTAATAGCTAAGGTCTTAGACTCGTACTCTGGCCTAATGGTTAAGGTCTTAACTCTTACTCTGGCCTACTGGTTAAGGTCTTAACTCTTACTCTGGCCTAATAGCTAAGGTCTTAGACTTGTACTATGGCCTAATAGCCAAGGTCTTAGACTCGTACTCTGGCCTAATGGTTAAGGTCTTAACTCTTACTCTGCCCTACTTAAGTGCTTAACTCTTACCCTGGCCTTATAGCTAAGGTCTTAGACTCGTACTATGGCCTACTGGTTAAGGTCCTAACTCTTACTCTGGCCTACTGGTTAAGGTCTGAACTCTTACTCTGGCCTACTGGTTAAGGTCTTACCTCTTACTCTGGCCTACAGGTTAAGGTCTTAACTCTTACTCTGGCCACTGGTTAAGGTCTTAACTCTTACTCTTGCCTAATAGCTTAGGTTGTAACTCTTACTCTTGCATAATAGCTAAGGTCTTAACTCTTACTCTGGCCTAATAGCTAAGGTCTTAGACTCGTACTCTGGTCTAATGGTTAAGGTCTTAACTCTTACTCTGGCCTACTGGTTAAGGTCTTAACTCTTACTCTGGCCTAATAGCTAAGGTCTTAGACTTGTACTATGGCCTAATAGCCAAGGTCTTAGACTCGTACTCTGGCCTAATGGTTAAGGTCTTAACTCTTACTCTGGCCTACTGGTTAAGGTCTTAACTCTTACTCTGGCCTAATAGCTAAGGTCTTAACTCTTACTCTGGCCTAATAGCTAAGGTCTTAGACTTGTACTCTGGCCTAATGGTTAAGGTCTTAACTCTTACTCTGGCCTACTGGTTAAAGTATTAACTCTTACTCTGGCCTACTGGTTAAGGTTTTAACTCTTACTCTGGCCTAATAGCTAAGGCCTTAGACTCTTACTCTGGCCTAATGATTAAGGTCTTAACTCTTACTCTGGCCTAATAGCTAAGGACTTAACTCTCACTCTGGCCTAATAGCTAAGGCCTTAGACTCGTTTTAGGCCTAATGGTTAAGGTCTTAACTCTTACTCTGGCCTACTGGTTAAGGTCTTAACTCTTACTCTGGCCTAATAGCTAAGGTCTTAGACTCGTACTCTGGCCTACAGGTTAAGGTCTTAACTCTTACTCTGGCCTAATAGCTAAGGTCTTAACTCTTACTCTGGCATAATGGTTAAGGTCTTAACTCTTACTCTGGCCTAATAGTTAAGGTCTTAACTCTTACTCTGGCCTAATAGCTAAGGTCTTAGACTCGTACACTGGCCTACTGGTTATGGTCTTAACACTTACTCTGACCTAATAGCTAAGGTCTTAGACTCTTACTCTGGCCTAATAGTTAAGGTCTTAACTCTTACTCTGGCTTAATAGTTAAGGTCTTAACTCTTACTCTGGCCTAATAGCTAAGGTCTTAGACTCGTACTATGGCCTACCGGTTAAGGTCTTAACTCGTACTCTGGCCTAATAGCTAAGGTCTTAACTCGTACTCTGGCCTAATAGCTAAGGTCTTAACTCTAACTCTGGCCTAATAGTTAAGGTCTTAACTCTTACTCTGGCCTAATAGCTAAGGTCTTAGACTTGTACTCTGGCCTAATAGCTAAGGTCTTAGACTCGTACTCTGGCCTAATGGTTAAGGTCTTAACTCTTACTCTGGCCTACTGGTTAAGGTCTTAACTCTTACTCTGGCCTAATAGCTAAGGTCTTAGACTCGTACTCTGGCCTACTGGTTAAGGTCTTAACTCTTACTCTGGCCGACTTAAGTGCTTAACTCTTACTCTGGCCTTATAGCTAAGGTCTTAGACTCGTACTATGGCCTAGTGGTTAAGGTCTTAACTCTTACTCTGGCCTAATAGCTAAGGTCTTAGACTTGTACTCTGGCCTAATAGCTAAGGTCTTAGACTCGTACTCTGGCCTAATGGTTAAGGTCTTAACTCTTACTCTGGCCTACTGGTGAAGGTCTTAACTCTTACTCTGGCCTAATAGCTAAGGTCTTAGACTCGTACTCTGGCCTACTGGTTAAGGTCTTAACTCATACTCTGGCCGACTTAAGTGCTTAACTCTTACTCTGGCCTTATAGCTAAGGTCTTAGACTCGTACTATGGCCTACTGGTTAAGGTCTTAACTCTTACTCTGGCCTAATGGGCAAGGTCTTAGACTCTTACTCTGGCCTAATGGTTAAGGTCTTAACTTTTACTCTGGCCTACTGGTTAAGGTCTTAACTCTTACTCTGGCCTAATAGGTAAGGTGTTAGACTCTTACTCTGGCCTAGTGGTTAAGGTCTTAACTTTTACTCTGGCCTACTGGTTAAGGTCTTAACTCTTACTCTGGCCCAATAGCTAAGGTCTTAGACTCGTACTCTGTCCCACTGGTTAAGGTCTTAACTCTTACTCTGGCCTACTGGTTAAGGTCTTAACTCTTACTCTGGCCTAATAGCTAAGGTATTAGACTCGTACTCTGGCCTAATGGTTAAGGTCTTAACTCTTACTCTGGCCTAATAGCTAAGGTCTTGACTCTTACTCTGGCCTAATAGCTAAGGTCTTAGTCTCGTACTCTGGCCTAATGTTTAAGGTCTTAACTCTTACTCTGGCCTAATAGCTAAGGTCTTAGACTCGTACTCTGGCCTAATGGTTAAGGTCTTAACTCTTACTCTGGCCTAATAGCTAAGGTCTGAGACTCATACTATGGCCTACAGGTTAAGGTCTTAACTCTTACTCTGGCCTACTGGTTAAGGTCTTAACTCTTACTCTGGCCTAATAGCTAAGGTCTTAGACTCGTACTCTGGCCTAATGGTTAAGGTCTTAACTCTTACTCTGGCATACTGGTTAAGGTCTTAACTCTTACTCTGGTCTAATAGCTAAGGACTTAGACTCATACTATGGCCTACAGGTTAAGGTCTTAACTCGTACTCTGGCCTAATAGCTAAGGTCTTAACTCGTACTCTGGCCTAATAGCTAAGGTCTTAACTCTTACTCTGGCCTAATAGCTAAGGTCTTAACTCTTACTCTGGCCTAATAGCTAAGGTCTTAGACTCGTACTCTGGACTAATAGCTAAGGTATTAGACTCGTACTCTGGCCTAATGGTTAAAGTCTTAACTCTTACTCTGGCCTAATAGCTAAGGTCTTAGACTTGTACTCTGGCCTAATGATTAAGGTCTTAACTCTTACTCTGGCCTAATAGCTAAGGTCTTAGACTCGTACTCTGGCCTAATAGCTAAGGTCTTAGACTCGTAATCTGGCCTACTGGTTAAGGTCTTAACTCTTACTCTGGCCTACTGGTTAGGGTCTTAACTCTTACTCTGGCCTAATAGCTAAGGTCTTAGACTCGTACTATGGCCTACATGTTAAGGTCTTAACTCTTACTCTGGCCTAATAGCTAAGGTCTTAGACTCGTACTATGGCATACAGGTTAAGGTCTTAACTCTTACTCTGGCCCAATAGCTAAGGTCTTAACTCTTAATCTGGCCTAATAGCTAAGGTCTTAACTCTTACTCTGGCCTACTGGTTAAGGTCTTAACTCTTACTCTGGCCTAAAGGTTAAGGTTTTAACTCTTACTCTGGCCTACTGGTTAAGGTCTTAACTCTTACTCTGGCCTAATAGCTAAGGTGTTAGACTCGTACTCTGGCCTAATAGCTAAGGCCTTAGACTCGTACCATGGCCTAATGGTTAAGGTCTTAACTCTTACTCTGGCCTACTGGTTAAGGTCTTAACTCTTACTCTGGCCTAATAGCTACGGTCTTAGACTCATACTCTGGCCTAATAGCTAAGGTCTTAACTCTTACTCTGGCCTAATAGCTAAGGTCTTAGACTTGTACTATGGCCTACATGTTAAGGTCTTAACTCTTACTCTGGCCTAATAGCTAAGGTCTTAACTCTTACTTTGGCCTAATGGTTAAGGTCTTAACTCTTACTCTGGCCTAATAGCTAAGGTCGTAACTCTTACTCTGGCCTAATAGCTAAGGTCTTAGACTCGTACCCTGGCCTAATGGTTAAGGTCTTAACTCTTACTCTGGCCTACTGGTTAAGGTCTTAACTCTTACTCTGGCCTAATAGCTACGGTCTTAGACTCGTACTCTGGCCTAATAGCTAAGGTCTTAACTCTTACTCTGGCCTAATAGCTAAGGTCTTAGACTTGTACTATGGCCTACATGTTAAGGTCTTAACTCTTACTCTGGCCTAATAGCTAAGGTCTTAACTCTTACTTTGGCCTAATGGTTAAGGTCTTAACTCTTACTCTGGCCTAATAGCTAAGGTTGTAACTCTTACTCTGGCCTAATAGCTAAGGTCTTAGACTCGTACACTGGCCTAATGGTTAAGGTCTTAGCTCTTACTCTGGCCTACTGGTTAAGGTCTTAACTCTTACTCTGGCCTAATGGTTAAGGTCTTAACTTTTACTCTGGCCTACTGGTTAAGGTCTTAACTCTTACTCTGGCCCAATAGCTAAGGTCTTAGACTCGTACTCTGGCCCACTGGTTAAGGTCTTAACTCTTACTCTGGCCTACTGGTTAAGGTCTTAACTCTTACTCTGGCCTAATAGCTAAGGTATTAGACTCGTAGTCTGGCCTAATGGTTAAGGTCTTAACTCTTACTCTGGCCTAATAGCTAAGGTCTTGACTCTTACTCTGGCCTAATAGCTAAGGTCTTAGTCTCGTACTGTGGCCTAATGTTTAAGGTCTTAACTCTTACTCTGGCCTAATAGCTAAGGTCTTAGACTCGTACTCTGGCCTAATGGTTAAGGTCTTAACTCTTACTCTGGCCTAATAGCTAAGGTCTGAGACTCATACTATGGCCTACAGGTTAAGGTCTTAACTCTTACTCTGGCCTAATAGCTAAGGTATTAGACTCGTACTCTGGCCTAATGGTTAAGGTCTTAACTCTTACTCTGGCCTAATAGCTAAGGTCTTGACTCTTACTCTGGCCTAATAGCTAAGGTCTTAGTCTCGTACTCTGGCCTAATGTTTAAGGTCTTAACTCTTACTCTGGCCTAATAGCTAAGGTCTTAGACTCGTACTCTGGCCTAATAGCTAAGGTCTTAACTCGTACTCTGGCCTAATAGCTAAGGTCTTAACTCTTACTCTGGCCTAATAGTTAAGGTCTTAACTCTTACTCTGGCCTAATAGCTAAGGTCTTAGACTTGTACTCTGGCCTAATAGCTAAGGTCTTAGACTCGTACTCTGGCCTAATGGTTAAGGTCTTAACTCTTACTCTGGCCTACTGGTTAAGGTCTTAACTCTTACTCTGGCCTAATAGCTAAGGTCTTAGACTCGTACTCTGGCATACTGGTTAAGGTCTTAACTCTTACTCTGGCCGACTTAAGTGCTTAACTCTTACTCTGGCCTTATAGCTAAGGTCTTAGACTCGTACTATGGCCTACTGGTTAAGGTCTTAACTCTTACTCTGGACTACTGGTTAAGGTGGTCTTAACTCTTACTCTGGCCTAATAGCTAAGGTCTTAGACTCGTACTATGGCCTACTGGTTAAGGTCTTAACTCTTACTCTGGCCTAATAGGTAAGGTGTTAGACTCTTACTCTGGCCTAGTGGTTAAGGTCTTAACTTTTACTCTGGCCTACTGGTTAAGGTCTTAACTCTTACTCTGGCCCAATAGCTAAGGTCTTAGTCTCGTACTCTGGCCTAATGTGTAAGGTCTTAACTCTTACTCTGGCCTAATAGCTAAGGTCTTAGACTCGTACTATGGCCTACATGTTAAGGTCTTAACTCTTACTCTGGCCTAATAGCTAAGGTCTTAGACTCGTACTATGTCCTACAGGTTAAGGTCTTAACTCGTACTCTGGCCTAATAGCTAAGGTCTTAGACTCTTACTCTGGCCTAATGGTTAAGGTCTTAACTCTTACTCTGGCCTAATAGCTAAGGTCTTAGACTCGTACTCTGGCCTAATGGTTAAGATCTTAACTCTTACTCTGGCCTAATAGCTAAGGTCTTAGACTCGTACTCGGGCCTAATGGTTAAGGTCTTAACTCTTACTCTCGCCTACTGGTTAAGGTCTTAACTCTTACTCTGGCCTACTGGTTAAGGTTTTAACTCTTACTCTGGCCTAATAGCTAAGGTCTTAGACTCTTACTCTGGCCTAATGATTAAGGTCTTAACTCTTACTCTGGCCTAATAGCTAAGGTCTTAACTCTTACTCTGGCCTAATAGCTAAGGCCTTAGACTCGTTTTAGGCCTAATGGTTAAGGTCTTAACTCTTACTCTGGCCTACTGGTTAAGGTTTTAACTCTTACTCTGGCCTACTGGTTAAGGTCTTAACTCTTACTCTGGCCTAATAGCTAAGGTCTTAGACTCGTACTCTGGCCTAATAGCTAAGGTCTTAACTCTTACTCTGGCCTAATAGCTAAGGTCTTAGACTCGTACTATGGCCTACAGGTTAAGGTCTTAACTCTTACTCTGGCCTAATAGCTAAGGTCTTAACTCTTACTCTGGCCTAATGGTTAAGGTCTTAACTCTTACTCTGGCCTAATAGCTAAGGTCTTAACTCTTACTCTGGCCTAATAGCTAAGGTCTTAAACTCGTACACTGGCCTAATGGATAAGGTCTTAACTCTTACTCTGTCCTAATAGCCAAGGTCTTAACTCTTACTCTGGCCTACTGGTTAAGGTCTTAGACTCTTACTCTGGCCTAATGGTTAAGGTCTTAACTTTTACTCTGGCCTACTGGTTAAGGTCTTAAATCTTACTCTGGCCTAATAGCTACGGTCTTAGACTCGTACTCTGGCCCACTGGTTAAGGTCTTAACTCTTACTCTGACCTAGTGGTTAAGGTCTTAACTCTTACTCTGGCCTAATAGCTAAGGTCTTAGTCTCGTACTCTGGCCTAATGTGTAAGGTCTTAACTCTTACTCTGGCCTAATAGCTAAGGTCTTAGACTCGTACTATGGCGTACATGTTAAGGTCTTAACTCTTACTCTGGCCTAATAGCTAAGGTCTTAGACTCGTACTATGGCCTACAGGTTAAGGTCTTAACTCTTACTCTGGCCCAATAGCTAAGGTCTTAACTCTTAATCTGGCCTAATAGCTAAGGTCTTAACTCTTACTCTAGCCTACTGGTTAAGGTCTTAACTCTTACTCTGGCCGACTTAAGTGCTTAACTCTTACTCTGGCCTTATAGCTAAGGTCTTAGACTCGTACTATGGCCTACTGGTTAAGGTCTTAACTCTTACTCTGGACTACTGGTTAAGATCTTAACTCTTACTCTGGCCTAATAGCTAAGGTCTTAGACTCGTACTATGGCCTACTGGTTAAGGTCTTAACTCTTACTCTGGCCTAATGGTTAAGGTCTTAACTCTTACACTGGCCTACAGGTTAAGGTCTTAACTCTTACTGTGGCCTAATAGCTAAGGTCTTAGACTTGTACTATGGCCTACAGGTTAAGGTCTTAACTCTTACTCTGACCTAATAGCTAAGGTCTTAGACTCTTACTCTGGCCTAATGGTTAAGGTCTTAACTCTTACTCTGGCCTAATAGCTAAGGTCTTAGACTCGTACTCTGGCCTAATGGTTAAGATCTTAACTGTTACTCTGGCCTACTGGTTAAGGTCTTAACTCTTACTCTGGCCTAATTGCTAAGGTCTTAGACTCGTACTCTGGCCTACTGGTTAAGGTCTTAACTCTTACTCTGGCCTAATAGCTAAGGTCTTAGACTCTTACTCTTGCCTAATGGTTACGGTCTTAACTCTTACTCTGGCCTAATAGCTAAGGTCTTAGACTCGTACTCTGGCCTAATGGTTAAGATCTTAACTCTTACTCTGGCCTAATAGCTAAGGTCTTGACTCTTACTCTGGCCTAATAGCTAAGGTCTTAGTCTCGTACTCTGGCCTAATGTTTAAGGTCTTAACTCTTACTCTGGCCTAATAGCTAAGGTCTTAGACTCGTACTCTGGCCTAATGGTTAAGGTCTTAACTCTTACTCTGGCATACAGGTTAAGGTCTTAACTCGTACTCTGGCCTAATAGCTAAGGTCTTAACTCATACTCTGGCCTAATAGCTAGGGTCTTAACTCTTACTCTGGCCTAATAGCTAAGGTCTTAACTCTTACTCTGGCCTAATAGCTAAGGTCTTAGACTCGTACTCTGGCCTAATAGCTAAGGTATTAGACTCGTACTCTGGCCTAATGGTTAAGGTCTTAACTCTTAGTCTGGCCTAATAGCTAAGGTCTTAGACTCGTACTCTGGCCTAATGATTAAGGGCTTAACTCTTACTCTGGCCTAATAGCTAAGGTCTTAGACTCGTACTCTGGCCTAATAGCTAAGGTCTTAGACTCGTAATCTGGCCTACTGGTTAAGGTCTTAACTCTTACTCTGGCCTAATAGCTAAGGTCTTTGACTCGTACTATGGCCTACATGTTAAGGTATTAACTCTTATTCTGGCCTAATAGCTAAGGTTTTAGAATCGTACTATGGCCTACAGGTTAAGGTCTTAACTCTTACTCTGGCCCAATAGCTAAGGTCTTAACTCTTAATCTGGCCTTATAGCTAAGGTCTTAACTCTTACTCTGACCTAATAGTTAAGGTCTTAGACTCGTACTCTGGCCTACTGGTTAAGGTCTTCACTCTTACTCTGGCCTAATAACTAAGGTCTTAGACTCGTATTCTGGCCTACTGGTTAAGGTCTTAACTCTTACTCTGGCTTAATAGTTAAGGTCTTAACTCTTACTCTGGCCTAAAAGCTAAGGTCTTAACTCGTACTCTGGCCTAATAGCTAAGGTCTTAACTCGTACTCTGGCCTAATAGCTAAGGTCTTAACTCTTACTCTGGCCTAATAGTTAAGGTCTTAACTCTTACTCTGGCCTAATAGCTAAGGTCTTAGACTTGTACTCTGGCCTAATAGCTAAGGTCTTAGACTCGTACTCTGGCCTAATGGTTAAGGTCTTAACTCTTACTCTGGCCTACTGGTTAAGGTCTTAACTCTTACTCTGGCCTAATAGCTAAGGTCTTAGATTCGTACTCTGGCCTACTGGTTAAGGTCTTAACTCTTACTCTGGCCGACTTAAGTGCTTAACTCTTACTCTGGCCTTATAGCTAAGGTCTTAGACTCGTACTATGGCCTAGTGGTTAAGGTCTTAACTCTTACTCTGGCCTAATAGCTAAGGTCTTAGACTTGTACTCTGGCCTAATAGCTAAGGTCTTAGACTCGTACTCTGGCCTAATGGTTAAGGTCTTAACTCTTACTCTGGCCTACTGGTTAAGGTCTTAACTCTTACTCTGGCCTAATAGCTAAGGTCTTAGACTCGTACTCTGGCCTACTGGTTAAGGTCTTAACTCTTACTCTGGCCGACTTAAGTGCTTAACTCTTACTCTGGCCTTATAGCTAAGGTCTTAGACTCGTACTATGGCCTACTGGTTAAGGTCTTAACTCTTACTCTGGCCTAATGGGCAAGGTCTTAGACTCTTACTCTGGCCTAATGGTTAAGGTCTTAACTTTTACTCTGGCCTACTGGTTAAGGTCTTAACTCTTACTCTGGCCTAATAGGTAAGGTGTTAGACTCTTACTCTGGCCTAGTGGTTAAGGTCTTAACTTTTACTCTGGCCTACTGGTTAAGGTCTTAACTCTTACTCTGGCCCAATAGCTAAGGTCTTAGACTCGTACTCTGGCCCACTGGTTAAGGTCTTAACTCTTACTCTGGCCTACTGGTTAAGGTCTTAACTCTTACTCTGGCCTAATAGCTAAGGTATTAGACTCGTACTCTGGCCTAATGGTTAAGGTCTTAACTCTTACTCTGGCCTAATAGCTAAGGTCTTGACTCTTACTCTGGCCTAATAGCTAAGGTCTTAGTCTCGTACTCTGGCCTAATGTTTAAGGTCTTAACTCTTACTCTGGCCTAATAGCTAAGGTCTTAGACTCGTACTCTGGCCTAATGGTTAAGGTCTTAACTCTTACTCTGGCCTAATAGCTAAGGTCTGAGACTCATACTATGGCCTACAGGTTAAGGTCTTAACTCTTACTCTGGCCTACTGGTTAAGGTCTTAACTCTTACTCTGGCCTAATAGCTAAGGTCTTAGACTCGTACTCTGGCCTAATGGTTAAGGTCTTAACTCTTACTCTGGCATACTGGTTAAGGTCTTAACTCTTACTCTGGTCTAATAGCTAAGGACTTAGACTCATACTATGGCCTACAGGTTAAGGTCTTAACTCGTACTCTGGCCTAATAGCTAAGGTCTTAACTCGTACTCTGGCCTAATAGCTAAGGTCTTAACTCTTACTCTGGCCTAATAGCTAAGGTCTTAACTCTTACTCTGGCCTAATAGCTAAGGTCTTAGACTCGTACTCTGGACTAATAGCTAAGGTATTAGACTCGTACTCTGGCCTAATGGTTAAAGTCTTAACTCTTACTCTGGCCTAATAGCTAAGGTCTTAGACTCGTACTCTGGCCTAATGATTAAGGTCTTAACTCTTACTCTGGCCTAATAGCTAAGGTCTTAGACTCGTACTCTGGCCTAATAGCTAAGGTCTTAGACTCGTAATCTGGCCTACTGGTTAAGGTCTTAACTCTTACTCTGGCCTACTGGTTAGGGTCTTAACTCTTACTCTGGCCTAATAGCTAAGGTCTTAGACTCGTACTATGGCCTACATGTTAAGGTCTTAACTCTTACTCTGGCCTAATAGCTAAGGTCTTAGACTCGTACTATGGCATACAGGTTAAGGTCTTAACTCTTACTCTGGCCCAATAGCTAAGGTCTTAACTCTTAATCTGGCCTAATAGCTAAGGTCTTAACTCTTACTCTGGCCTACTGGTTAAGGTCTTAACTCTTACTCTGGCCTAAAGGTTAAGGTTTTAACTCTTACTCTGGCCTACTGGTTAAGGTCTTAACTCTTACTCTGGCCTAATAGCTAAGGTCTTAGACTCGTACTCTGGCCTAATAGCTAAGGCCTTAGACTCGTACCATGGACTAATGGTTAAGGTCTTAACTCTTACTCTGGCCTACTGGTTAAGGTCTTAACTCTTACTCTGGCCTAATAGCTACGGTCTTAGACTCGTACTCTGGCCTAATAGCTAAGGTCTTAACTCTTACTCTGGCCTAATAGCTAAGGTCTTAGACTTGTACTATGGCCTACATGTTAAGGTCTTAACTCTTACTCTGGCCTAATAGCTAAGGTCTTAACTCTTACTTTGGCCTAATGGTTAAGGTCTTAACTCTTACTCTGGCCTAATAGCTAAGGTCGTAACTCTTACTCTGGCCTAATAGATAAGGTCTTAGACTAGTACCCTGGCCTAATGGTTAAGGTCTTAACTCTTACTCTGGCCTACTGGTTAAGGTCTTAACTCTTACTCTGGCCTAATAGCTATGGTCTTAGACTCGTACTCTGGCCTAATAGCTAAGGTCTTAACTCTTACTCTGGCCTAATAGCTAAGGTCTTAGACTTGTACTATGGCCTACATGTTAAGGTCTTAACTCTTACTCTGGCCTAATAGCTAAGGTCTTAACTCTTACTTTGGCCTAATGGTTAAGGTCTTAACTCTTACTCTGGCCTAATAGCTAAGGTCGTAACTCTTACTCTGGCCTAATAGCTAAGGTCTTAGACTCGTACACTGGCCTAATGGTTAAGGTCTTAGCTCTTACTCTGGCCTACTGGTTAAGGTCTTAACTCTTACTCTGGCCTAATGGTTAAGGTCTTAACTTTTACTCTGGCATACTGGTTAAGGTCTTAATTCTTACTCTGGCCCAATAGCTAAGGTCTTAGACTCGTACTCTGGCCCACTGGTTAAGGTCTTAACTCTTACTCTGGCCTACTGGTTAAGGTCTTAACTCTTACTCTGGCCTAATAGCTAAGGTATTAGACTCGTACCCTGGCCTAATGGTTAAGGTCTTAACTCTTACTCTGGCCTAATAGCTAAGGTCTTGACTCTTACTCTGGCCTAATAGCTAAGGTCTTAGTCTCGTACTCTGGCCTAATGTTTAAGGTCTTAACTCTTACTCTGGCCTAATAGCTAAGGTCTTAGACTCGTACTCTGGCCTGATGGTTAAGGTCTTAACTCTTACTCTGGCCTAATAGCTAAGGTCTGAGACTCATACTATGGCCTACAGGTTAAGGTCTTAACTCTTACTCTGGCCTAATAGCTAAGGTATTAGACTCGTACTCTGGCCTAATGGTTAAGGTCTTAACTCTTACTCTGGCCTAATAGCTAAGGTCTTGACTCTTACTCTGGCCTAATAGCTAAGGTCTTAGTCTCGTACTCTGGCCTAATGTTTAAGGTCTTAACTCTTACTCTGGCCTAATAGCTAAGGTCTTAGACTCGTACTCTGGCCTAATAGCTAAGGTCTTAACTCGTACTCTGGCCTAATAGCTAAGGTCTTAACTCTTACTCTGGCCTAATAGTTAAGGTCTTAACTCTTACTCTGGCCTAATAGCTAAGGTCTTAGACTTGTACTCTGGCCTAATAGCTAAGGTCTTAGACTCGTACTCTGGCCTAATGGTTAAGGTCTTAACTCTTACTCTGGCCTACTGGTTAAGGTCTTAACTCTTACTCTGGCCTAATAGCTAAGGTCTTAGACTCGTACTCTGGCCTACTGGTTAAGGTCTTAACTCTTACTCTGGCCGACTTAAGTGCTTAACTCTTACTCTGGCCTTATAGCTAAGGTCTTAGACTCGTACTATGGCCTACTGGTTAAGGTCTTAACTCTTACTCTGGACTACTGGTTAAGGTGGTCTTAACTCTTACTCTGGCCTAATAGCTAAGGTCTTAGACTCGTACTATGGCCTACTGGTTAAGGTCTTAACTCTTACTCTGGCCTAATAGGTAAGGTGTTAGACTCTTACTCTGGCCTAGTGGTTAAGGTCTTAACTTTTACTCTGGCCTACTGGTTAAGGTCTTAACTCTTACTCTGGCCCAATAGCTAAGGTCTTAGTCTCGTACTCTGGCCTAATGTGTAAGGTCTTAACTCTTACTCTGGCCTAATAGCTAAGGTCTTAGACTCGTACTATGGCCTACATGTTAAGGTCTTAACTCTTACTCTGGCCTAATAGCTAAGGTCTTAGACTCGTACTATGTCCTACAGGTTAAGGTCTTAACTCGTACTCTGGCCTAATAGCTAAGGTCTTAGACTCTTACTCTGGCCTAATGGTTAAGGTCTTAACTCTTACTCTGGCCTAATAGCTAAGGTCTTAGACTCGTACTCTGGCCTAATGGTTAAGATCTTAACTCTTACTCTGGCCTAATAGCTAAGGTCTTAGACTCGTACTCGGGCCTAATGGTTAAGGTCTTAACTCTTACTCTCGCCTACTGGTTAAGGTCTTAACTCTTACTCTGGCCTACTGGTTAAGGTTTTAACTCTTACTCTGGCCTAATAGCTAAGGTCTTAGACTCTTACTCTGGCCTAATGATTAAGGTCTTAACTCTTACTCTGGCCTAATAGCTAAGGTCTTAACTCTTACTCTGGCCTAATAGCTAAGGCCTTAGACTCGTTTTAGGCCTAATGGTTAAGGTCTTAACTCTTACTCTGGACTACTGGTTAAGGTTTTAACTCTTACTCTGGCCTACTGGTTAAGGTCTTAACTCTTACTCTGGCCTAATAGCTAAGGTCTTAGACTCGTACTCTGGCCTAATAGCTAAGGTCTTAACTCTTACTCTGGCCTAATAGCTAAGGTCTTAGACTCGTACTATGGCCTACAAGTTAAGGTCTTAACTCTTACTCTGGCCTAATAGCTAAGGTCTTAACTCTTACTCTGGCCTAATGGTTAAGGTCTTAACTCTTACTCTGGCCTAATAGCTAAGGTCTTAACTCTTACTCTGGCCTAATAGCTAAGGTCTTAAACTCGTACACTGGCCTAATGGATAAGGTCTTAACTCTTACTCTGGCCTAATAGCCAAGGTCTTAACTCTTACTCTGGCCTACTGGTTAAGGTCTTAGACTCTTACTCTGGCCTAATGGTTAAGGTCTTAACTTTTACTCTGGCCTACTGGTTAAGGTCTTAAATCTTACTCTGGCCTAATAGCTACGGTCTTAGACTCGTACTCTGGCCCACTGGTTAAGGTGTTAACTCTTACTCTGACCTAGTGGTTAAGGTCTTAACTCTTACTCTGGCCTAATAGCTAAGGTCTTAGTCTCGTACTCTGGCCTAATGTGTAAGGTCTTAACTCTTACTCTGGCCTAATAGCTAAGGTCTTAGACTCGTACTATGGCCTACATGTTAAGGTCTTAACTCTTACTCTGGCCTAATAGCTAAGGTCTTAGACTCATACTATGGCCTACAGGTTAAGGTCTTAACTCTTACTCTGGCCCAATAGCTAAGGTCTTAACTCTTAATCTGGCCTAATAGCTAAGGTCGTAACTCTTACTCTAGCCTACTGGTTGAGGTCTTAACTCTTACTCTGGCCGACTTAAGTGCTTAACTCTTACTCTGGCCTTCTAGCTAAGGTCTTAGACTCGTACTATGGCCTACTGGTTAAGGTCTTAACTCTTACTCTGGACTACTGGTTAAGATCTTAACTCTTACTCTGGCCTAATAGCTAAGGTCTTAGACTCGTACTATGGCCTACTGGTTAAGGTCTTAACTCTTACTCTGGCCTAATGGTTAAGGTCTTAACTCTTACACTGGCCTACAGGTTAAGGTCTTAACTCTTACTCTGGCCTAATAGCTAAGGTCTTAGACTCGTACTATGGCCTACAGGTTAAGGTCTTAACTCTTACTCTGACCTAATAGCTAAGGTCTTAGACTCTTACTCTGGCCTAATGGTTAAGGTCTTAACTCTTACTCTGGCCTAATAGCTAAGGTCTTAGACTCGTACTCTGGCCTAATGGTTAAGATCTTAACTGTTACTCTGGCCTACTGGTTAAGGTCTTAACTCTTACTCTGGCCTAATTGCTAAGGTCTTAGACTCGTACTCTGGCCTACTGGTTAAGGTCTTAACTCTTACTCTGGCCTAATAGCTAAGGTCTTAGACTCTTACTCTTGCCTAATGGTTACGGTCTTAACTCTTACTCTGGCCTAATAGCTAAGGTCTTAGACTCGTACTCTGGCCTAATGGTTAAGATCTTAACTCTTACTCTGGCCTAATAGCTAAGGTCTTGACTCTTACTCTGGCCTAATAGCTAAGGTCTTAGTCTCGTACTCTGGCCTAATGTTTAAGGTCTTAACTCTTACTCTGGCCTAATAGCTAAGGTCTTAGACTCGTACTCTGGCCTAATGGTTAAGGTCTTAACTCTTACTCTGGCATACAGGTTAAGGTCTTAACTCGCACTCTGGCCTAATAGCTAAGGTCTTAACTCATACTCTGGCCTAATAGCTAGGGTCTTAACTCTTACTCTGGCCTAATAGCTAAGGTCTTAACTCTTACTCTGGCCTAATAGCTAAGGTCTTAGACTCGTACTCTGGCCTAATAGCTAAGGTATTAGACTCGTACTCTGGCCTAATGGTTAAGGTCTTAACTCTTAGTCTGGCCTAATAGCTAAGGTCTTAGACTCGTACTCTGGCCTAATGATTAAGGTCTTAACTCTTACTCTGGCCTAATAGCTAAGGTCTTAGACTCGTACTCTGGCCTAATAGCTAAGGTCTTAGACTCGTAATCTGGCCTACTGGTTAAGGTCTTAACTCTTACTCTGGCCTAATAGCTAAGGTCTTTGACTCGTACTATGGCCTACATGTTAAGGTATTAACTCTTATTCTGGCCTAATAGCTAAGGTTTTAGAATCGTACTATGGCCTACAGGTTAAGGTCTTAACTCTTACTCTGGCCCAATAGCTAAGGTCTTAACTCTTAATCTGGCCTAATAGCTAAGGTCTTAACTCTTACTCTGACCTAATAGCTAAGGTCTTAGACTTGTACTCTGGCCTACTGGTTAAGGTCTTCACTCTTACTCTGGCCTAATAACTAAGGTCTTAGACTCGTATTCTGGCCTACTGGTTAAGGTCTTAACTCTTACTCTGGCTTAATAGTTAAGGTCTTAACTCTTACTCTGGCCTACTGGTTAAGGTCTTAACTCTTACTCTGGCCTAATGGTTAAGGTCTTAACTCTTACTCTGGCCTAAAAGATAAGGTCTTAACTCTTACTCTGGCCTAATAGCTAAGGTCTTAGACTCATACTCTGGCCTAAAGGTTAAGGTCTTAACTCTTACTCTGGCCTAATAGCTAAGGTCTTAGACTCATACTCTGGCCTAATGGTTAAGGTCTTAACTCTTACTCTGGCCTACTGGTTAAGGTCTTAACTCTTACTCTGGTGTAATAGCTAAGGTCTTAGACTCGTACTCTGGCCTAATGGTTAAGGTCTTAACTCTTACTCTGCCCTACTTAAGTGCTTAACTCTTACCCTGGCCTTATAGCTAAGGTCTTAGACTCGTACTATGGCCTACTGGTTAAGGTCCTAACTCTTACTCTGGCCTACTGGTTAAGGTCTGAACTCTTACTCTGGCCTACTGGTTAAGGTCTTACCTCTTACTCTGGCCTACAGGTTAAGGTCTTAACTCTTACTCTGGCCACTGGTTAAGGTCTTAACTCTTACTCTTGCCTAATAGCTTAGGTTGTAACTCTTACTCTTGCATAATAGCTAAGGTCTTAACTCTTACTCTGGCCTAATAGCTAAGGTCTTAGACTCGTACTCTGGCCTAATGGTTAAGGTCTTAACTCTTACTCTGGCCTACTGGTTAAGGTCTTAACTCTTACTCTGGCCTAATAGCTAAGGTCTTAGACTTGTACTATGGCCTAATAGCCAAGGTCTTAGACTCGTACTCTGGCCTAATGGTTAAGGTCTTAACTCTTACTCTGGCCTACTGGTTAAGGTCTTAACTCTTACTCTGGCCTAATAGCTAAGGTCTTAACTCTTACTCTGGCCTAATAGCTAAGGTCTTAGACTTGTACTCTGGCCTAATGGTTAAGGTCTTAACTCTTACTCTGGCCTACTGGTTAAAGTATTAACTCTTACTCTGGCCTACTGGTGAAGGTTTTAACTCTTACTCTGGCCTAATAGCTAAGGCCTTAGACTCTTACTCTGGCCTAATGATTAAGGTCTTAACTCTTACTCTGGCCTAATAGCTAAGGACTTAACTCTCACTCTGGCCTAATAGCTAAGGCCTTAGACTCGTTTTAGGCCTAATGGTTAAGGTCTTAACTCTTACTCTGGCCTACTGGTTAAGGTCTTAACTCTTACTCTGGCCTAATAGCTAAGGTCTTAGACTCGTACTCTGGCCTACAGGTTAAGGTCTTAACTCTTACTCTGGCCTAATAGCTAAGGTCTTAACTCTTACTCTGGCATAATGGTTAAGGTCTTAACTCTTACTCTGGCCTAATAGTTAAGGTCTTAACTCTTACTCTGGCCTAATAGCTAAGGTCTTAGACTCTTACTCTGGCCTAATAGTTAAGGTCTTAACTCTTACTCTGGCTTAATAGTTAAGGTCTTAACTCTTACTCTGGCCTAATAGCTAAGGTCTTAGACTCGTACTATGGCCTACAGGTTAAGGTCTTAACTCGTACTCTGGCCTAATAGCTAAGGTCTTAACTCGTACTCTGGCCTAATAGCTAAGGTCTTAACTCTTACTCTGGCCTAATAGTTAAGGTCTTAACTCTTACTCTGGCCTAATAGCTAAGGTCTTAGACTTGTACTCTGGCCTAATAGCTAAGGTCTTAGACTCGTACTCTGGCCTAATGGTTAAGGTCTTAACTCTTACTCTGGCCTACTGGTTAAGGTCTTAACTCTTACTCTGGCCTAATAGCTAAGGTCTTAGACTCGTACTCTGGCCTACTGGTTAAGGTCTTAACTCTTACTCTGGCCGACTTAAGTGCTTAACTCTTACTCTGGCCTTATAGCTAAGGTCTTAGACTCGTACTATGGCCTACTGGTTAAGGTCTTAACTCTTACTCTAGACTACTGGTTAAGGTGGTCTTAACTCTTACTCTGGCCTAATAGCTAAGGTCTTAGACTCGTACTATGGCCTACTGGTTAAGGTCTTAACTCTTACTCTGGCCTAATGGTTAAGGTCTTAACTCTTACTCTGGCCTACAGGTTAAGGTCTTAACTCTTACTCTGGCCTACTGGTTAATGTCTTAACTCTTACTCTTGCCTAATAGCTTAGGTTGTAACTCTTACTCTGGCATAATAGCTAAGGTCTTAACTCTTACTCTGGCCTAATAGCTAAGGTCTTAACTCTTACTCTGGCCTACTGGTTAAGGTCTTAACTCTTACTCTGGCCTAATAGCTAAGGTCTTAACTCTTACTCTGGCCTAATAGCTAAGGCCTTAGACTCGTACCATTGCCTAATGGTTAAGGTCTTAACTCTTACTCTGGCCTACTGGTTAAGGTCTTAACTCTTACTCTGGCCTAATAGCTACGGTCTTAGACTCGTACTCTGGCCTAATAGCTAAGGTCTTAACTCTTACTCTGGCCTAATAGATAAGGTCTTAGACTTGTACTATGGCCTACATGTTAAGGTCTTAACTCTTACTCTGGCCTAATAGCTAAGGTCTTAACTCTTACTTTGGCCTAATGGTTAAGGTCTTAACTCTTACTCTGGCCTAATAGCTAAGGTCGTAACTCTTACTCTGGCCTAATAGCTAAGGTCTTAGACTCGTACCCTGGCCTAATGGTTAAGGTCTTAACTCTTACTCTGGCCTACTGGTTAAGGTCTTAACTCTTACTCTGGCCTAATAGCTACGGTCTTAGACTCGTACTCTGGCCTAATAGCTAAGGTCTTAACTCTTACTCTGGCCTAATAGCTAAGGTCTTAGACTTGTACTATGGCCTACATGTTAAGGTCTTAACTCTTACTCTGGCCTAATAGCTAAGGTCTTAACTCTTACTTTGGCCTAATGGTTAAGGTCTTAACTCTTACTCTGGCCTAATAGCTAAGGTCGTAACTCTTACTCTGGCCTAATAGCTAAGGTCTTAGACTCGTACACTGGCCTAATGGTTAAGGTCTTAACTCTTACTCTGGCCTACTGGTTAAGGTCTTAACTGTTACTCTGGCCTAATGGTTAAGGTCTTAACTTTTACTCTGGCCTACTGGTTAAGGTCTTAACTCTTACTCTGGCCTAATAGGTAAGGTGTTAGACTCTTACTCTGGCCTAGTGGTTAAGGTCTTAACTTTTACTCTGGCCTACTGGTTAAGGTCTTAACTCTTACTCTGGCCCAATAGCTAAGGTCTTAGACTCGTACTCTGGCCCACTGGTTAAGGTCTTAACTCTTACTCTGGCCTACTGGTTAAGGTCTTAACTCTTACTCTGGCCTAATAGCTAAGGTATTAGACTCGTACTCTGGCCTAATGGTTAAGGTCTTAACTCTTACTCTGGCCTAATAGCTAAGGTCTTGACTCTTACTCTGGCCTAATAGCTAAGGTCTTAGTCTCGTACTCTGGCCTAATGTTTAAGGTCTTAACTCTTACTCTGGCCTAATAGCTAAGGTCTTAGACTCGTACTCTGGCCTAATGGTTAAGGTCTTAACTCTTACTCTGGCCTAATAGCTAAGGTCTGAGACTCATACTATGGCCTACAGGTTAAGGTCTTAACTCTTACTCTGGCCTACTGGTTAAGGTCTTAACTCTTACTCTGGCCTAATAGCTAAGGTCTTAGACTCGTACTCTGGCCTAATGGTTAAGGTCTTAACTCTTACTCTGGCATACTGGTTAAGGTCTTAACTCTTACTCTGGTCTAATAGCTAAGGACTTAGACTCATACTATGGCCTACAGGTTAAGGTCTTAACTCGTACTCTGGCCTAATAGCTAAGGTCTTAACTCGTACTCTGGCCTAATAGCTAAGGTCTTAACTCTTACTCTGGCCTAATAGCTAAGGTCTTAACTCTTACTCTGGCCTAATAGCTAAGGTCTTAGACTCGTACTCAGGACTAATAGCTAAGGTATTAGACTCGTACTCTGGCCTAATGGTTAAAGTCTTAACTCTTACTCTGGCCTAATAGCTAAGGTCTTAGACTCGTACTCTGGCCTAATGATTAAGGTCTTAACTCTTACTCTGGCCTAATAGCTAAGGTCTTAGACTCGTACTCTGGCCTAATAGCTAAGGTCTTAGACTCGTAATCTGGCCTACTGGTTAAGGTCTTAACTCTTACTCTGGCCTACTGGTTAGGGTCTTAAATCTTACTCTGGCCTAATAGCTAAGGTCTTAGACTCGTACTATGGCCTACATGTTAAGGTCTTAACTCTTACTCTGGCCTAATAGCTAAGGTCTTAGACTCGTACTATGGCATACAGGTTAAGGTCTTAACTCTTACTCTGGCCCAATAGCTAAGGTCTTAACTCTTAATCTGGCCTAATAGCTAAGGTCTTAACTCTTACTCTGGCCTACCGGTTAAGGTCTTAACTCTTACTCTGGCCTAATAGCTAAGGTCTTAACTCTTACTCTGGCCTAATAGCTAAGGTCTTAGACTCGTACTCGGGCCTAATGGTTAAGGTCCTAACTCTTACTCTCGCCTACTGGTTAAGGTCTTAACTCTTCCTCTGGCCTACTGGTTAAGGTTTTAACTCTTACTCTGGCCTAATAGCTAAGGTCTTAGACTCTTACTCTGGCCTAATGATTAAGGTCTTAACTCTTACTCTGGCCTAATAGCTAAGGTCTTAACTCTTACTCTGGCCTAATAGCTAAGGCCTTAGACTCATTTTAGGCCTAATGGTTAAGGTCTTAACTCTTACTCTGGCCTACTGGTTAAGGTTTTAACTCTTACTCTGGCCTACTGGTTAAGGTCTTAACTCTTACTCTGGCCTAATAGCTAAGGTCTTAGACTCGTACTCTGGCCTAATAGCTGAGGCCTTAGACTCGTACCATGGCCTAATGGTTAAGGTCTTAACTCTTACTCTGGCCTACTGGTTAAGGTCTTAACTCTTAGTCTGGCCTAATAGCTACGGTCTTAGACTCGTACTCTGGCCTAATAGCTAAGGTCTTAACTCTTACTCTGGCCTAATAGCTAAGGTCTTAGACTTGTACTATGGCCTACATGTTAAGGTCTTAACTCTTACTCTGGCCTAATAGCTAAGGTCTTAACTCTTACTTTGGCCTAATGGTTAAGGTCTTAACTCTTACTCTGGCCTAATAGCTAAGGTCGTAACTCTTACTCTGGCCTAATAGCTAAGGTCTTAGACTCGTACCCTGGCCTAATGGTTAAGGTCTTAACTCTTACTCTGGCCTACTGGTTAAGGTCTTAACTCTTACTCTGGCCTAATAGCTACGGTCTTAGACTCGTACTCTGGCCTAATAGCTAAGGTCTTAACTCTTACTCTGGCCTAATAGCTAAGGTCTTAGACTTGTACTATGGCCTACATGTTAAGGTCTTAACTCTTACTCTGGCCTAATAGCTAAGGTCTTAACTCTTACTTTGGCCTAATGGTTAAGGTCTTAACTCTTACTCTGGCCTAATAGCTAAGGTCGTAACTCTTACTCTGGCCTAATAGCTAAGGTCTTAGACTCGTACACTGGCCTAATGGTTAAGGTCTTAACTCTTACTCTGGCCTACTGGTTAAGGTCTTAACTCTTACTCTGGCCTAATGGTTAAGGTCTTAACTTTTACTCTGGCCTACTGGTTAAGGTCTTAACTCTTACTCTGGCCTAATAGGTAAGGTGTTAGACTCTTACTCTGGCCTAGTGGTTAAGGTCTTAACTTTTACTCTGGCCTACTGGTTAAGGTCTTAACTCTTACTCTGGCCCAATAGCTAAGGTCTTAGACTCGTACTCTGGCCCACTGGTTAAGGTCTTAACTCTTACTCTGGCCTACTGGTTAAGGTCTTAACTCTTACTCTGGCCTAATAGCTAAGGTATTAGACTCGTACTCTGGCCTAATGGTTAAGGTCTTAACTCTTACTCTGGCCTAATAGCTAAGGTCTTGACTCTTACTCTGGCCTAATAGCTAAGGTCTTAGTCTCGTACTCTGGCCTAATGTTTAAGGTCTTAACTCTTACTCTGGCCTAATAGCTAAGGTCTTAGACTCGTACTCTGGCCTAATGGTTAAGGTCTTAACTCTTACTCTGGCCTAATAGCTAAGGTCTGAGACTCATACTATGGCCTACAGGTTAAGGTCTTAACTCTTACTCTGGCCTAATAGCTAAGGTATTAGACTCGTACTCTGGCCTAATGGTTAAGGTCTTAACTCTTACTCTGGCCTAATAGCTAAGGTCTTGACTCTTACTCTGGCCTAATAGCTAAGGTCTTAGTCTCGTACTCTGGCCTAATGTTTAAGGTCTTAACTCTTACTCTGGCCTAATAGCTAAGGTCTTAGACTCGTACTCTGGCCTAATAGCTAAGGTCTTAACTCGTACTCTGGCCTAATAGCTAAGGTCTTAACTCTTACTCTGGCCTAATAGTTAAGGTCTTAACTCTTACTCTGGCCTAATAGCTAAGGTCTTAGACTTGTACTCTGGCCTAATAGCTAAGGTCTTAGACTCGTACTCTGGCCTAATGGTTAAGGTCTTAACTCTTACTCTGGCCTACTGGTTAAGGTCTTAACTCTTACTCTGGCCTAATAGCTAAGGTCTTAGACTCGTACTCTGGCCTACTGGTTAAGGTCTTAACTCTTACTCTGGCTGACTTAAGTGCTTAACTCTTACTCTGGCCTAATAGCTAAGGTCTTAGACTCGTACTATGGCCTACTGGTTAAGGTCTTAACTCTTACTCTGGACTACTGGTTAAGGTGGTCTTAACTCTTACTCTGGCCTAATAGCTAAGGTCTTAGACTCGTACTATGGCCTACTGGTTAAGGTCTTAACTCTTACTCTGGCCTAATGGTTAAGGTCTTAACTTTTACTCTGGCCTACTGGTTAAGGTCTTAACTCTTACTCTGGCCTAATAGGTAAGGTGTTAGACTCTTACTCTGGCCTAGTGGTTAAGGTCTTAACTTTTACTCTGGCCTACTGGTTAAGGTCTTAACTCTTACTCTGGCCCAATAGCTAAGGTCTTAGACTCGTACTCTGGCCTACTGGTTAAGGTCTTAACTCTTACTCTGGCCTAATAGCTAAGGTATTAGACTCGTACTCTGGCCTAATGGTTAAGGTCTTAACTCTTACTCTGGCCTAATAGCTAAGGTCTTGACTCTTACTCTGGCCTAATAGCTAAGGTCTTAGTCTCGTACTCTGGCCTAATGTTTAAGGTCTTAACTCTTACTCTGGCCTAATAGCTAAGGTCTTAGACTCGTACTCTGGCCTAATGGTTAAGGTCTTAACTCTTACTCTGGCCTAATAGCTAAGGTCTGAGACTCATACTATGGCCTACAGGTTAAGGTCTTAACTCTTACTCTGGCCTACTGGTTAAGGTCTTAACTCTTACTCTGGCCTAATAGCTAAGGTCTTAGACTCGTACTCTGGCCTAATGGTTAAGGTCTTAACTCTTACTCTGGCATACTGGTTAAGGTCTTAACTCTTACTCTGGTCTAATAGCTAAGGACTTAGACTCATACTATGGCCTACAGGTTAAGGTCTTAACTCGTACTCTGGCCTAATAGCTAAGGTCTTAACTCGTACTCTGGCCTAATAGCTAAGGTCTTAACTCTTACTCTGGCCTAATAGCTAAGGTCTTAACTCTTACTCTGGCCTAATAGCTAAGGTCTTAGACTCGTACTCTGGACTAATAGCTAAGGTATTAGACTCGTACTCTGGCCTAATGGTTAAAGTCTTAACTCTTACTCTGGCCTAATAGCTAAGGTCTTAGACTCGTACTCTGGCCTAATGATTAAGGTCTTAACTCTTACTCTGGCCTAATAGCTAAGGTCTTAGACTCGTACTCTGGCCTAATAGCTAAGGTCTTAGACTCGTAATCTGGCCTACTGGTTAAGGTCTTAACTCTTACTCTGGCCTACTGGTTAGGGTCTTAACTCTTACTCTGGCCTAATAGCTAAGGTCTTAGGCTCGTACTATGGCCTACATGTTAAGGTCTTAACTCTTACTCTGGCCTAATAGCTAAGGTCTTAGACTCGTACTATGGCATACAGGTTAAGGTCTTAACTCTTACTCTGGCCCAATAGCTAAGGTCTTAACTCTTAATCTGGCCTAATAGCTAAGGTCTTAACTCTTACTCTGGCCTACTGGTTAAGGTCTTAACTCTTACTCTGGCCTAATAGCTAAGGTCTTAACTCTTACTCTGGCCTAATAGCTAAGGTCTTAGACTCGTACTCGGGCCTAATGGTTAAGGTCCTAACTCTTACTCTCGCCTACTGGTTAAGGTCTTAACTCTTACTCTGGCCTACTGGTTAAGGTTTTAACTCTTACTCTGGCCTAATAGCTAAGGTCTTAGACTCTTACTCTGGCCTAATGATTAAGGTCTTAACTCTTACTCTGGCCTAATAGCTAAGGTCTTAACTCTTACTCTGGCCTAATAGCTAAGGCCTTAGACTCATTTTAGGCCTAATGGTTAAGGTCCTAACTCTTACTCTGGCCTACTGGTTAAGGTTTTAACTCTTACTCTGGCCTACTGGTTAAGGTCTTAACTCTTACTCTGGCCTAATAGCTAAGGTCTTAGACTCGTACTCTGGCCTAATAGCTAAGGCCTTAGACTCGTACCATGGCCTAATGGTTAAGGTCTTAACTCTTACTCTGGCCTACTGGTTAAGGTCTTAACTCTTACTCTGGCCTAATAGCTACGGTCTTAGACTCGTACTCTGGCCTAATAGCTAAGGTCTTAACTCTTACTCTGGCCTAATAGCTAAGGTCTTAGACTTGTACTATGGCCTACATGTTAAGGTCTTAACTCTTACTCTGGCCTAATAGCTAAGGTCTTAACTCTTACTTTGGCCTAATGGTTAAGGTCTTAACTCATACTCTGGCCTAATAGCTAAGGTCGTAACTCTTACTCTGGCCTAATAGCTAAGGTCTTAGACTCGTACCCTGGCCTAATGGTTAAGGTCTTAACTCTTACTCTGGCCTACTGGTTAAGGTCTTAACTCTTACTCTGGCCTAATAGCTACGGTCTTAGACTCGTACTCTGGCCTAATAGCTAAGGTCTTAACTCTTACTCTGGCCTAATAGCTAAGGTCTTAGACTTGTACTATGGCCTACATGTTAAGGTCTTAACTCTTACTCTGGCCTAATAGCTAAGGTCTTAACTCTTACTTTGGCCTAATGGTTAAGGTCTTAACTCTTACTCTGGCCTAATAGCTAAGGTCGTAACTCTTACTCTGGCCTAATAGCTAAGGTCTTAGACTCGTACACTGGCCTAATGGTTAAGGTCTTAGCTCTTACTCTGGCCTACTGGTTAAGGTCTTAACTCTTACTCTGGCCTAATGGTTAAGGTCTTAACTTTTACTCTGGCCTACTGGTTAAGGTCTTAACTCTTACTCTGGCCCAATAGCTAAGGTCTTAGACTCGTACTCTGGCCCACTGGTTAAGGTCTTAACTCTTACTCTGGCCTACTGGTTAAGGTCTTAACTCTTACTCTGGCCTAATAGCTAAGGTATTAGACTCGTACTCTGGCCTAATGGTTAAGGTCTTAACTCTTACTCTGGCCTAATAGCTAAGGTCTTGACTCTTACTCTGGCCTAATAGCTAAGGTCTTAGTCTCGTACTCTGGCCTAATGTTTAAGGTCTTAACTCTTACTCTGGCCTAATAGCTAAGGTCTTAGACTCGTACTCTGGCCTAATGGTTAAGGTCTTAACTCTTACTCTGGCCTAATAGCTAAGGTCTGAGACTCATACTATGGCCTACAGGTTAAGGTCTTAACTCTTACTCTGGCCTAATAGCTAAGGTATTAGACTCGTACTCTGGCCTAATGGTTAAGGTCTTAACTCTTACTCTGGCCTAATAGCTAAGGTCTTGACTCTTACTCTGGCCTAATAGCTAAGGTCTTAGTCTCGTACTCTGGCCTAATGTTTAAGGTCTTAACTCTTACTCTGGCCTAATAGCTAAGGTCTTAGACTCGTACTCTGGCCTAATGGTTAAGGTCTTAACTCTTACTCTAGCCTAATAGCTAAGGTCTTAGACTCATACTCTGGACTAATGGTTAAGGTCTTAACTCTTACTCTGGCCTAATAGCTAAGGTCTTAGACTCGTACTCTGGCCTAATAGCTAAGGTCTTAACTCGTACTCTGGCCTAATAGCTAAGGTCTTAACTCTTACTCTGGCCTAATAGTTAAGGTCTTAACTCTTACTCTGGCCTAATAGCTAAGGTCTTAGACTTGTACTCTGGCCTAATAGCTAAGGTCTTAGACTCGTACTCTGGCCTAATGGTTAAGGTCTTAACTCTTACTCTGGCCTACTGGTTAAGGTCTTAACTCTTACTCTGGCCTAATAGCTAAGGTCTTAGACTCGTACTCTGGCCTACTGGTTAAGGTCTTAACTCTTACTCTGGCCGACTTAAGTGCTTAACTCTTACTCTGGCCTTATAGCTAAGGTCTTAGACTCGTACTATGGCCTACTGGTTAAGGTCTTAACTCTTACTCTGGACTACTGGTTAAGGTGGTCTTAACTCTTACTCTGGCCTAATAGCTAAGGTCTTAGACTCGTACTATGGCCTACTGGTTAAGGTCTTAACTCTTACTCTGGCCTAATGGTTAAGGTCTTAACTCTTACTCTGGCCTACAGGTTAAGGTCTTAACTCTTACTCTGGCCTACTGGTTAATGTCTTAACTCTTACTCTTGCCTAATAGCTTAGGTTGTAACTCTTACTCTGGCATAATAGCTAAGGTCTTAACTCTTACTCTGGCCTAATAGCTAAGGTCTTAACTCTTACTCTGGCCTACTGGTTAAGGTCTTAACTCTTACTCTGGCCTAATAGCTAAGGTCTTAACTCTTACTCTGGCCTAATAGCTAAGGCCTTAGACTCGTACCATGGCCTAATGGTTAAGGTCTTAACTCTTACTCTGGCCTACTGGTTAAGGTCTTAACTCTTACTCTGGCCTAATAGCTACGGTCTTAGACTCATACTCTGGCCTAATACCTAAGGTCTTAACTCTTACTCTGGCCTAATAGCTAAGGTCTTAGACTTGTACTATGGCCTACATGTTAAGGTCTTAACTCTTACTCTGGCCTAATAGCTAAGGTCTTAACTCTTACTTTGGCCTAATGGTTAAGGTCTTAACTCTTACTCTGGCCTAATAGCTAAGGTCGTAACTCTTACTCTGGCCTAATAGCTAAGGTCTTAGACTCGTACCCTGGCCTAATGGTTAAGGTCTTAACTCTTACTCTGGCCTACTGGTTAAGGTCTTAACTCTTACTCTGGCCTAATACCTACGGTCTTAGACTCGTACTCTGGCCTAATAGCTAAGGTCTTAACTCTTACTCTGGCCTAATAGCTAAGGTCTTAGACTTGTACTACGGCCTACATGTTAAGGTCTTAACTCTTACTCTGGCCTAATAGCTAAGGTCTTAACTCTTACTTTGGCCTAATAGTTAAGGTCTTAACTCTTACTCTGGCCTAATAGCTAAGGTCGTAACTCTTACTCTGGCCTAATAGCTAAGGTCTTAGACTCGTACACTGGCCTAATGGTTAAGGTCTTAACTCTTACTCTGGCCTACTGGTTAAGGTCTTAACTCTTACTCTGGCCTAATGGTTAAGGTCTTAACTTTTACTCTGGCCTACTGGTTAAGGTCTTAACTCTTACTCTGGCCTAATAGGTAAGGTGTTAGACTCTTACTCTGGCCTAGTGGTTAAGGTCTTAACTTTTACTCTGGCCTACTGGTTAAGGTCTTAACTCTTACTCTGGCCCAATAGCTAAGGTCTTAGACTCGTACTCTGGCCCACTGGTTAAGGTCTTAACTCTTACTCTGGCCTACTGGTTAAGGTCTTAACTCTTACTCTGGCCTAATAGCTAAGGTATTAGACTCGTACTCTGGCCTAATGGTTAAGGTCTTAACTCTTACTCTGGCCTAATAGCTAAGGCCTTGACTCTTACTCTGGCCTAATAGCTAAGGTCTTAGTCTCGTACTCTGGCCTAATGTTTAAGGTCTTAACTCTTACTCTGGCCTAATAGCTAAGGTCTTAGACTCGTACTCTGGCCTAATGGTTAAGGTCTTAACTCTTACTCTGGCCTAATAGCTAAGGTATGAGACTCATACTATGGCCTAAAGGTTAAGGTCTTAACTCTTACTCTGGCCTACTGGTTAAGGTCTTAACTCTTACTCTGGCCTAATAGCTAAGGTCTTAGACTCGTACTCTGGCTTAATGGTTAAGGTCTTAACTCTTACTCTGGCATACTGGTTAAGGTCTTAACTCTTACTCTGGTCTAATAGCTAAGGACTTAGACTCATACTATGGCCTACAGGTTAAGGTCTTAACTCGTACTCTGGCCTAATAGCTAAGGTCTTAACTCGTACTCTGGCCTAATAGCTAAGGTCTTAACTCTTACTCTGGCCTAATAGCTAAGGTCTTAGACTCGTACTCTGGACTAATAGCTAAGGTATTAGACTCGTACTCTGGCCTAATGGTTAAAGTCTTAACTCTTACTCTGGCCTAATAGCTAAGGTCTTAGACTCGTACTCTGGCCTAATGATTAAGGTCTTAACTCTTACTCTGGCCTAATAGCTAAGGTCTTAGACTCGTACTCTGGCCTAATAGCTAAGGTCTTAGACTCGTAATCTGGCCTACTGGTTAAGGTCTTAACTCTTACTCTGGCCTACTGGTTAGGGTCTTAACTCTTACTCTGGCCTAATAGCTAAGGTCTTAGACTCGTACTATGGCCTACATGTTAAGGTCTTAACTCTTACTCTGGCCTAATAGCTAAGGTCTTAACTCTTACTCTGGCCTAATAGCTAAGGCCTTAGACTCGTACCATGGCCTAATGGTTAAGGTCTTAACTCTTACTCTGGCCTACTGGTTAAGGTCTTAACTCTTACTCTGGCCTAATAGCTACGGTCTTAGACTCGTACTCTGGCCTAATACCTAAGGTCTTAACTCTTACTCTGGCCTAATAGCTAAGGTCTTAGACTTGTACTATGGCCTACATGTTAAGGTCTTAACTCTTACTCTGGCCTAATAGCTAAGGTCTTAACTCTTACTTTGGCCTAATGGTTAAGGTCTTAACTCTTACTCTGGCCTAATAGCTAAGGTCGTAACTCTTACTCTGGCCTAATAGCTAAGGTCTTAGACTCGTACCCTGGCCTAATGGTTAAGGTCTTAACTCTTACTCTGGCCTACTGGTTAAGGTCTTAACTCTTACTCTGGCCTAATATCTACGGTCTTAGACTCGTACTCTGGCCTAATAGCTAAGGTCTTAACTCTTACTCTGGCCTAATAGCTAAGGTCTTAGACTTGTACTATGGCCCACATGTTAAGGTCTTAACTCTTACTCTGGCCTAATAGCTAAGGTCTTAACTCTTACTTTGGCCTAATGGTTAAGGTCTTAACTCTTACTCTGGCCTAATAGCTAAGGTCGTAACTCTTACTCTGGCCTAATAGCTAAGGTCTTAGACTCGTACACTGGCCTAATGGTTAAGGTCTTAACTCTTACTCTGGCCTACTGGTTAAGGTCTTAACTCTTACTCTGGCCTAATGGTTAAGGTCTTAACTTTTACTCTGGCCTACTGGTTAAGGTCTTAACTCTTACTCTGGCCTAATAGGTAAGGTGTTAGACTCTTACTCTGGCCTAGTGGTTAAGGTCTTAACTTTTACTCTGGCCTACTGGTTAAGGTCTTAACTCTTACTCTGGCCCAATAGCTAAGGTCTTAGACTCGTACTCTGGTCCACTGGTTAAGGTCTTAACTCTTACTCTGGCCTACTGGTTAAGGTCTTAACTCTTACTCTGGCCTAGTAGCTAAGGTATTAGACTCGTACTCTGGCCTAATGGTTAAGGTCTTAACTCTTACTCTGGCCTAATAGCTAAGGTCTTGACTCTTACTCTGGCCTAATAGCTAAGGTCTTAGTCTCGTACTCTGGCCTAATGTTTAAGGTCTTAACTCTTACTCTGGCCTAATAGCTAAGGTCTTAGACTCGTACTCTGGCCTAATGGTTAAGGTCTTAACTCTTACTCTGGCCTAATAGCTAAGGTATGAGACTCATACTATGGCCTAAAGGTTAAGGTCTTAACTCTTACTCTGGCCTACTGGTTAAGGTCTTAACTCTTACTCTGGCCTAATAGCTAAGGTCTTAGACTCGTACTCTGGCCTAATGGTTAAGGTCTTAACTCTTACTCTGGCATACTGGTTAAGGTCTTAACTCTTACTCTGGTCTAATAGCTAAGGACTTAGACTCATACTATGGCCTACAGGTTAAGGTCTTAACTCGTACTCTGGCCTAATAGCTAAGGTCTTAACTCGTACTCTGGCCTAATACCTAAGGTCTTAACTCTTACTCTGGCCTAATAGCTAAGGTCTTAACTCTTACTCTGGCCTAATAGCTAAGGTCTTAGACTCGTACTCTGGACTAATAGCTAAGGTATTAGACTCGTACTCTGGCCTAATGGTTAAAGTCTTAACTCTTACTCTGGCCTAATAGCTAAGGTCTTAGACTCGTACTCTGGCCTAATGATTAAGGTCTTAACTCTTACTCTGGCCTAATAGCTAAGGTCTTAGACTCGTACTCTGGCCTAATAGCTAAGGTCTTAGACTCGTAATCTGGCCTACTGGTTAAGGTCTTAACTCTTACTCTGGCCTACTGGTTAGGGTCTTAACTCTTACTCTGGCCTAATAGCTAAGGTCTTAGACTCGTACTATGGCCTACATGTTAAGGTCTTAACTCTTACTCTGGCCTAATAGCTAAGGTCTTAGACTCGTACTATGGCATACAGGTTAAGGTCTTAACTCTTACTCTGGCCCAATAGCTAAGGTCTTAACTCTTACTCTGGCCTACTGGTTAAGGTCTTAACTCTTACTCTGGCCTAATAGCTAAGGTCTTAACTCTTACTCTGGCCTAATAGCTAAGGTCTTAGACTCGTACTCGGGCCTAATGGTTAAGGTCCTAACTCTTACTCTCGCCTACTGGTTAAGGTCTTAACTCTTACTCTGGCCTACTGGTTAAGGTTTTAACTCTTACTCTGGCCTAATAGCTAAGGTCTTAGACTCTTACTCTGGCCTAATGATTAAGGTCTTAACTCTTACTCTGGCCTAATAGCTAAGGTCTTAACTCTTACTCTGGCCTAATAGCTAAGGCCTTAGACTCGTTTTAGGCCTAATGGTTAAGGTCTTAACTCTTACTCTGGCCTACTGGTTAAGGTTTTAACTCTTACTCTGGCCTACTGGTTAAGGTCTTAACTCTTACTCTGGCCTAATAGCTAAGGTCTTAGACTCGTACTCTGGCCTAATAGCTAAGGCCTTAGACTCGTACCATGGCCTAATGGTTAAGGTCTTAACTCTTACTCTGGCCTACTGGTTAAGGTCTTAACTCTTACTCTGGCCTAATAGCTACGGTCTTAGACTCGTACTCTGGCCTAATAGCTAAGGTCTTAACTCTTACTCTGGCCTAATAGCTAAGGTCTTAGACTTGTACTATGGCCTACATGTTAAGGTCTTAACTCTTACTCTGGCCTAATAGCTAAGGTCTTAACTCTTACTTTGGCCTAATGGTTAAGGTCTTAACTCTTACTCTGGCCTAATAGCTAAGGTCGTAACTCTTACTCTGGCCTAATAGCTAAGGTCTTAGACTCGTACCCTGGCCTAATGGTTAAGGTCTTAACTCTTACTCTGGCCTACTGGATAAGGTCTTAACTCTTACTCTGGCCTAATAGCTACGGTCTTAGACTCGTGCTCTGGCCTAATAGCTAAGGTCTTAACTCTTACTCTGGCCTAATAGCTAAGGTCTTAGACTTGTACTATGGCCTACATGTTAAGGTCTTAACTCTTACTCTGGCCTAATAGCTAAGGTCTGAACTCTTACTTTGGCCTAATGGTTAAGGTCTTAACTCTTACTCTGGCCTAATAGCTAAGGTCGTAACTCTTACTCTGGCCTAATAGCTAAGGTCTTAGACTCGTACACTGGCCTAATGGTTAAGGTCTTAACTCTTACTCTGGCCTACTGGTTAAGGTCTTAACTCTTACTCTGGCCTAATGGTTAAGGTCTTAACTTTTACTCTGGCCTACTGGTTAAGGTCTTAACTCTTACTCTGGCCTAATAGGTAAGGTGTTAGACTCTTACTCTGGCCTAGTGGTTAAGGTCTTAACTTTTACTCTGGCCTACTGGTTAAGGTCTTAACTCTTACTCTGGCCCAATAGCTAAGGTCTTAGACTCGTACTCTGGCCCACTGGTTAAGGTCTTAACTCTTACTCTGGCCTACTGGTTAAGGTCTTAACTCTTACTCTGGCCTAATAGCTAAGGTATTAGACTCGTACTCTGGCCTAATGGTTAAGGTCTTAACTCTTACTCTGGCCTAATAGCTAAGGTCTTGACTCTTACTCTGGCCTAATAGCTAAGGTCTTAGTCTCGTACTCTGGCCTAATGTTTAAGGTCTTAACTCTTACTCTGGCCTAATAGCTAAGGTCTTAGACTCGTACTCTGGCCTAATGGTTAAGGTCTTAACTCGTACTCTGGCCTAATAGCTAAGGTCTGAGACTCATACTATGGCCTACAGGTTAAGGTCTTAACTCTTACTCTGGCCTAATAGCTAAGGTATTAGACTCATACTCTGGCCTAATGGTTAAGGTCTTAACTCTTACTCTGGCCTAATAGCTAAGGTCTTGACTCTTACTCTGGCCTAATAGCTAAGGTCTTAGTCTCGTACTCTGGCCTAATGTTTAAGGTCTTAACTCTTACTCTGGCCTAATAGCTAAGGTCTTAGACTCGTACTCTGGCCTAATAGCTAAGGTCTTAACTCGTACTCTGGCCTAATAGCTAAGGTCTTAACTCTTACTCTGGCCTAATAGTTAAGGTCTTAACTCGTACTCTGGCCTAATAGCTAAGGTCTTAGACTTGTACTCTGGCCTAATAGCTAAGGTCGTAGACTCGTACTCTGGCCTAATGGTTAAGGTCTTAACTCTTACTCTGGCCTACTGGTTAAGGTCTTAACTCTTACTCTGGCCTAATAGCTAAGGTCTTAGACTCGTACTCTGGCCTACTGGTTAAGGTCTTAACTCTTACTCTGGCCGACTTAAGTGCTTAACTCTTACTCTGGCCTTATAGCTAAGGTCTTAGACTCGTACTATGGCCTACTGGTTAAGGTCTTAACTCTTACTCTGGACTACTGGTTAAGGTGGTCTTAACTCTTACTCTGGCCTAATAGCTAAGGTCTTAGACTCGTACTATGGCCTACTGGTTAAGGTCTTAACTCTTACTCTGGCCTAATGGTTAAGGTCTTAACTCTTACTCTGGCCTACAGGTTAAGGTCTTAACTCTTACTCTGGCCTACTGGTTAATGTCTTAACTCTTACTCTTGCCTAATAGCTTAGGTTGTAACTCTTACTCTGGCATAATAGCTAAGGTCTTAACTCTTACTCTGGCCTAATAGCTAAGGTCTTAACTCTTACTCTGGCCTACTGGTTAAGGTCTTAACTCTTACTCTGGCCTAATAGCTAAGGTCTTAACTCTTACTCTGGCCTAATAGCTAAGGCCTTAGACTCGTACCATGGCCTAATGGTTAAGGTCTTAACTCTTACTCTGGCCTACTGGTTAAGGTCTTAACTCTTACTCTGGCCTAATAGCTACGGTCTTAGACTCGTACTCTGGCCTAATAGCTAAGGTCTTAACTCTTACTCTGGCCTAATAGCTAAGGTCTTAGACTTGTACTATGGCCTACATGTTAAGGTCTTAACTCTTACTCTGGCCTAATAGCTAAGGTCTTAACTCTTACTTTGGCCTAATGGTTAAGGTCTTAACTCTTACTCTGGCCTAATAGCTAAGGTCGTAACTCTTACTCTGGCCTAATAGCTAAGGTCTTAGACTCGTACCCTGGCCTAATGGTTAAGGTCTTAACTCTTACTCTGGCCTACTGGTTAAGGTCTTAACTCTTACTCTGGCCTAATAGCTACGGTCTTAGACTCGTACTCTGGCCTAAAAGCTAAGGTCTTAACTCTTACTCTGGCCTAATAGCTAAGGTCTTAGACTTGTACTATGGCCTACATGTTAAGGTCTTAACTCTTACTCTGGCCTAATAGCTAAGGTCTTAACTCTTACTTTGGCCTAATGGTTAAGGTCTTAACTCTTACTCTGGCCTAATAGCTAAGGTCGTAACTCTTACTCTGGCCTAATAGCTAAGGTCTTAGACTCATACACTGGCCTAATGGTTAAGGTCTTAACTCTTACTCTGGCCTACTGGTTAAGGTCTTAACTCTTACTCTGGCCTAATGGTTAAGGTCTTAACTTTTACTCTGGCCTACTGGTTAAGGTCTTAACTCTTACTCTGGCCTAATAGGTAAGGTGTTAGACTCTTACTCTGGCCTAGTGGTTAAGGTCTTAACTTTTACTCTGGCCTACTGGTTAAGGTCTTAACTCTTACTCTGGCCCAATAGCTAAGGTCTTAGACTCGTACTCTGGCCCACTGGTTAAGGTCTTAACTCTTACTCTGGCCTACTGGTTAAGGTCTTAACTCTTACTCTGGCCTAATAGCTAAGGTATTAGACTCGTACTCTGGCCTAATGGTTAAGGTCTTAACTCTTACTCTGGCCTAATAGCTAAGGTCTTGACTCTTACTCTGGCCTAATAGCTAAGGTCTTAGTCTCGTACTCTGGCCTAATGTTTAAGGTCTTAACTCTTACTCTGGCCTAATAGCTAAGGTCTTAGACTCGTACTCTGGCCTAATGGTTAGGGTCTTAACTCTTACTCTGGCCTAATAGCTAAGGTCTGAGACTCATACTATGGCCTACAGGTTAAGGTCTTAACTCTTACTCTGGCCTACTGGTTAAGGTCTTAACTCTTACTCTGGCCTAATAGCTAAGGTCTTAGACTCGTACTCTGGCCTAATGGTTAAGGTCTTAACTCTTACTTTGGCATACTGGTTAAGGTCTTAACTCTTACTCTGGTCTAATAGCTAAGGACTTAGACTCATACTATGGCCTACAGGTTAAGGTCTTAACTCGTACTCTGGCCTAATAGCTAAGGTCTTAACTCGTACTCTGGCCTAATAGCTAAGGTCTTAACTCTTACTCTGGCCTAATAGCTAAGGTCTTAACTCTTACTCTGGCCTAATAGCTAAGGTCTTAGACTCGTACTCTGGACTAATAGCTAAGGTATTAGACTCGTACTCTGGCCTAATGGTTAAAGTCTTAACTCTTACTCTGGCCTAATAGCTAAGGTCTTAGACTCGTACTCTGGCCTAATGATTAAGGTCTTTACTCTTACTCTGGCCTAATAGCTAAGGTCTTAGACTCGTACTCTGGCCTAATAGCTAAGGTCTTAGACTCGTAATCTGGCCTACTGGTTAAGTTCTTAACTCTTACTCTGGCCTACTCGTTAGGGTCTTAACTCTTACTCTGGCATAATAGCTAAGGTCTTAGACTCGTACTATGGCCTACATGTTAAGGTCTTAACTCTTACTCTGGCCTAATAGCTAAGGTCTTAGACTCGTACTATGGCATACAGGTTAAGGTCTTAACTCTTACTCTGGCCCAATAGCTAAGGTCTTAACTCTTAATCTGGCCTAATAGCTAAGGTCTTAACTCTTATTCTGGCCTACTGGTTAAGGTCTTAACTCTTACTCTGGCCTAATAGCTAAGGTCTTAACTCTTACTCTGGCCTAATAGCTAAGGTCTTAGACTCGTACTCGGGCCTAATGGTTAAGGTCCTAACTCTTACTCTCGCCTACTGGTTAAGGTCTTAACTCTTACTCTGGCCTACTGGTTAAGGTTTTAACTCTTACTCTGGCCTAATAGCTAAGGTCTTAGACTCTTACTCTGGCCTAATGATTAAGGTCTTAACTCTTACTCTGGCCTAATAGCTAAGGTCTTAACTCTTACTCTGGCCTAATAGCTAAGGCCTTAGACTCGTTTTAGGCCTAATGGTTAAGGTCCTAACTCTTACTCTGGCCTACTGGTTAAGGTTTTAACTCTTACTCTGGCCTACTGGTTAAGGTCTTAACTCTTACTCTGGCCTAATAGCTAAGGTCTTAGACTCGTACTCTGGCCTAATAGCTAAGGCCTTAGACTCGTACCATGGCCTAATGGTTAAGGTCTTAACTCTTACTCTGGCCTACTAGTTAAGGTCTTAACTCTTACTCTGGCCTAATAGCTACGGTCTTAGACTCGTACTCTGGCCTAATAGCTAAGGTCTTAACTCTTACTCTGGCCTAATAGCTAAGGTCTTAGACTTGTACTATGGCCTACATGTTAAGGTCTTAACTCTTACTCTGGCCTAATAGCTAAGGTCTTAACTCTTACTTTGGCCTAATGGTTAAGGTCTTAACTCTTACTCTGGCCTAATAGCTAAGGTCGTAACTCTTACTCTGGCCTAATAGCTAAGGTCTTAGACTCGTACCCTGGCCTAATGGTTAAGGTCTTAACTCTTACTCTGGCCTACTGGTTAAGGTCTTAACTCTTACTCTGGCCTAATAGCTACGGTCTTAGACTCGTACTCTGGCCTAATAGCTAAGGTCTTAACTCTTACTCTGGCCTAATAGCTAAGGTCTTAGACTTGTACTATGGCCTACATGTTAAGGTCTTAACTCTTACTCTGGCCGAATAGCTAAGGTCTTAACTCTTACTTTGGCCTAATGGTTAAGGTCTTAACTCTTACTCTGGCCTAATAGCTAAGGTCGTAACTCTTACTCTGGCCTAATAGCTAAGGTCTTAGACTCGTACACTGGCCTAATGGTTAAGGTCTTAACTCTTACTCTGGCCTACTGGTTAAGGTCTTAACTCTTACTCTGGCCTAATGGTTAAGGTCTTAACTTTTACTCTGGCCTACTGGTTAAGGTCTTAACTCTTACTCTGGCCTAATAGGTAAGGTGTTAGACTCTTACTCTGGCCTAGTGGTTAAGGTCTTAACTTTTACTCTGGCCTACTGGTTAAGGTCTTAACTCTTACTCTGGCCCAATATCTAAGGTCTTAGACTCGTACTCTGGCCCACTGGTTAAGGTCTTAACTCTTACTCTGGCCTACTGGTAAAGGTCTTAACTCTTACTCTGGCCTAATAGCTAAGGTATTAGACTCGTACTCTGGCCTAATGGTTAAGGTCTTAACTCTTACTCTGGCCTAATAGCTAAGGTCTTGACTCTTACTCTGGCCTAATAGCTAAGGTCTTAGTCTCGTACTCTGGCCTAATGTTTAAGGTCTTAACTCTTACTGTGGCCTAATAGCTAAGGTCTTAGACTCGTACTCTGGCCTAATGGTTAAGGTCTTAACTCTTACTCTGGCCTAATAGCTAAGGTCTGAGACTCATACTATGGCCTACAGGTTAAGGTCTTAACTCTTACTCTGGCCTACTGGTTAAGGTCTTAACTCTTACTCTGGCCTAATAGCTAAGGTCTTAGACTCGTACTCTGGCCTAATGGTTAAGGTCTTAACTCTTACTCTGGCATACTGGTTAGGGTCTTAACTCTTACTCTGGTCTAATAGCTAAGGACTTAGACTCATACTATGGCCTACAGGTTAAGGTCTTAACTCGTACTCTGGCCTAATAGCTAAGGTCTTAACTCGTACTCTGGCCTAATAGCTAAGGTCTTAACTCTTACTCTGGCCTAATAGCTAAGGTCTTAACTCTTACTCTGGCCTAATAGCTAAGGTCTTAGACTCGTACTCTGGACTAATAGCTAAGGTATTAGACTCGTACTCTGGCCTAATGGTTAAAGTCTTAACTCTTACTCTGGCCTAATAGCTAAGGTCTTAGACTCGTACTCTGGCCTAATGATTAAGGTCTTAACTCTTACTCTGGCCTAATAGCTAAGGTCTTAGACTCGTACTCTGGCCTAATAGCTAAGGTCTTAGACTCGTAATCTGGCCTACTGGTTAAGGTCTTAACTCTTACTCTGGCCTACTGGTTAGGGTCTTAACTCTTACTCTGGCCTAATAGCTAAGGTCTTAGACTCGTACTATGGCCTACATGTTAAGGTCTTAACTCTTACTCTGGCCTAATAGCTAAGGTCTTAGACTCGCACTATGGCATACAGGTTAAGGTCTTAACTCTTACTCTGGCCCAATAGCTAAGGTCTTAACTCTTAATCTGGCCTAATAGCTAAGGTCTTAACTCTTACTCTGGCCTACTGGTTAAGGTCTTAACTCTTACTCTGGCCTAATAGCTAGGTCTTAACTATTACTCTGGCCTAATAGCTAAGGTCTTAGACTCGTACTCGGGCCTAATGGTTAAGGTCCTAACTCTTACTCTCGCCTACTGGTTAAGGTCTTAACTCTTACTCTGGCCTACTGGTTAAGGTTTTAACTCTTACTCTGGCCTAATAGCTAAGGTCTTAGACTCTTACTCTGGCCTAATGATTAAGGTCTTAACTCTTACTCTGGCCTAATAGCTAAGGTCTTAACTCTTACTCTGGCCTAATAGCTAAGGCCTTAGACTCGTTTTAGGCCTAATGGTTAAGGTCTTAACTCTTACTCTGGCCTACTGGTTAAGGTTTTAACTCTTACTCTGGCCTACTGGTTAAGGTCTTAACTCTTACTCTGGCCTAATGGTTAAGGTCTTAGACTCTTACTCTGGCCTAATAGCTACGGTCTTAGACTCGTACTCTGGCCTAATAGCTAAGGTCTTAACTCTTACTCTGGCCTAATAGCTAAGGTCTTAGACTCGTACTCTGGCCTAATAGCTAAGGCCTTAGACTCGTACCGTGGCCTAATGGTTAAGGTCTTAACTCTTACTCTGGCCTACTGGTTAAGGTCTTAACTCTTACTCTGGCCTAATAGCTACGGTCTTAGACTCGTACTCTGGCCTAATAGCTAAGGTCTTAACTCTTACTCTGGCCTAATAGCTAAGGTCTTAGACTTGTACTATGACCTACATGTTAAGGTCTTAACTCTTACTCTGGCCTAATAGCTAAGGTCTTAACTCTTACTTTGGCCTAATGGTTAAGGTCTTAACTCTTACTCTGGCCTAATAGCTAAGGTCGTAACTCTTACTCTGGCCTGATAGCTAAGGTCCTAGACTCATACCCTGGCCTAATGGTTAAGGTCTTAACTCTTACTCTGGCCTACTGGTTAAGGTCTTAACTCTTACTCTGGCCTAATAGCTACGGTCTTAGACTCGTACTCTGGCCTAATAGCTAAGGTCTTAACTCTTACTTTGGCCTAATGGTTAAGGTCTTAACTCTTACTCTGGCCTAATGGTTAAGGTCTTAATTCTTACTCTGGCCTACTGGTTAAGGTCTTAACTCTTACTCTGGCCTACTGGTTAAGGTCTTAACTCTTACTCTGGCCTAATAGCTAAGGTCTTAGACTCGTACTCTGGCCTACTGGTTAAGGTCTTAACTCTTACTCTGGCCTAATAGCTAAGGTCTTAACTCTTACTCTGGCCTAATAGCTAAGGTCTTAGACGTGTACTATGGCCTTATGGTTAAGGTCTTAACTCTTACTCTGGCCTACTGGTTAAGGTCTTAACTCTTACTCCGACCTAATAGCTAAGGTCTTAACTCTTACTCTGGCCTAATAGCTAAGGTCTTAGACTCGTACTCGGGCCTAATGGTTAAGGTCCTAACTCTTACTCTCGCCTACTGGTTAAGGTCTTAACTCTTACTCTGGCCTACTGGTTAAGGTTTTAACTCTTACTCTGGCATAATAGCTAAGGTCTTAACTCTTACTCTGGCCTAATAGCTAAGGTCTTAACTCTTACTCTGTCCAATAGCTAAGGTCTTAACTCTTACTCTGCCCTAATAGCTAAGGTCTTAGACTCTTACTCTGGCCTAATGGTTAAGGTCTTAATTCTTACTCTGGCCTACTGGTTAAGGTCTTAACTCTTACTCTGGCCTACTGGTTAAGGTCTTAACTCTTACTCTGGCCTAATAGCTAAGGTCTTAACTCTTACTCTGGCCTAATAGCTAAGGTCTTAACTCTTACTCTGTCCAATAGCTAAGGTCTTAGACTCGTACTCTGGCCTAATGGTTAAGGTCTTAACTCTTACTCTGGCCTAATAGCTAAGGTCTTAACTCTTACTCTGGCCTAATAGCTAAGGTCTTAGACTTGTACTCTGGCCTAATGGTTAAGGTCTTAACTCTTACTCTGGCCTACTGGTTAAGGTCTTAACTCTTACTCCGACCTAATAGCTAAGGTCTTAACTCTTACTCTGGCCTAATAGCTAAGGTCTTAGACTCGTACTCGGGCCTAATGGTTAAGGTCCTAACTCTTACTCTCGCCTACTGGTTAAGGTCTTAACTCTTACTCTGGCCTACTGGTTAAGGTTTTAACTCTTACTCTGGCATAATAGCTAAGGTCTTAGACTCTTACTCTGGCCTAATGATTAAGGTCTTAACTCTTACTCTGGCCTAATAGCTAAGGTCTTAACTCTTACTCTGGCCTAATAGCTAAGGCCTTAGACTCGTTTTAGGCCTAATGGTTAAGGTCTTAACTCTTACTCTGGCCTACTGGTTAAGGTTTTAACTCTTACTCTGGCCTACTGGTTAAGGTCTTAACTCTTACTCTGGACTAATAGCTAAGGTCTTAGACTCGTACTATGGCCTACATGTTAAGGTCTTAACTCTTACTCTGGCCTAATGGTTAAGGTCTTAACTCTTACTCTGGCCTAATAGCTAAGGTCTTAACTCTTACTCTGGCCTAATAGCTAAGGTCTTAGTGTCGTACTCTGGCCTAATGTTTAAGGTCTTAACTCTTACTCTGGCCTAATAGCTAAGGTCTTAGACTCGTACTCTGGCCTAATGGTTAAGGTCTTAAATCTTACTCTGGCCTAATAGCTAAGGTCTTAGACCCGTACTATGGCCTACAGGTTAAGGTCTTAACTCTTACTCTGGCCTACTGGTTAAGGTCTTAACTCTTACTCTGGCCTGATAGCTAAGGTCTTAGACTCGTACTCTGGCCTAATGGTTAAGGTCTTAACTCTTACTCTGGCATACTGGTTAAGGTCTTAACTCTTACTCTGGCCTAATAGCTAAGGTCTTAGACTCGTACTATGGCCTACAGGTTAAGGTCTTAACTCGTAATCTGGCCTAATAGCTATGGTCTTAAGTCGTACTCTGGCCTAATAGCTAAGGTCTTAACTCTTACTCTGGCCTAATAGCTAAGGTCTTAACTCTTACTCTGGCCTAATAGCTAAGGTCTTAGACTCGTACTCTGGCCTAATAGCTAAGGTATTGGACTCGTACTCTGGCCTAATGGTTAAGGTCTTAACTCTTACTCTGGCCTAATAGCTAAGGTCTTAGACTCGTACTCTGGCCTAATAGCTAAGGTCTTAGACTCGCAATCTGGCCTACTGGTTAAGGTCTTAACTCTTACTCTGGCCTACTGGTTAGGGTCTTAACTCTTACTCTGGCCTAATAGCTAAGGTCTTAGACTCGTACTATGGCCTACATGTTAAGGTCTTAACTCTTACTCTGGCCTAATAGCTAAGGTCTTAGACTCGTACTATGGCCTACAGTTTAAGGTCTTAACTCTTACTCTGGCCCAATAGCTAAGGTCTTAACTCTTAATCTGGCCTAATAGCTAGGGTCTTAACTCTTACTCTGGCCTATAGCTAAGGTGTTAGACTCGTACTCTGGCCTACTGGTTAAGGTCTTAACTCTTACTCTGGCCTAATAGCTAAGGTCTTAGACTCGTATTCTGGCCTACTGGTTAAGGTCTTAACTTTTACTCTGGCCTAATAGCTAAGGTCTTAACTCTTACTCTGGCCTACTGGGTAAGGTCTTAACTCTTACTCTGGCCTAATGGTTAAGGTCTTAACTCTTACTCTGGCCTAATAGCTAAGGTCTTAACTCTTACTCTGGCCTAATGGTTAAGGTCTTAACTCTTACTCTTGCCTAATAGGTAAGGTCTTGACTCTTACTCTGGTCTAATAGCTAAGGTCTTAGTCTCGTACTCTGGCCTAATGTTTAAGGTCTTAACTCTTACTCTGGCCTAATAGCTAAGGTCTTAGACTCGTACTCTGGCCTAATAGCTAAGGTCTTAGACTCGTGCTCTGGCCTAATGGTTAAGGTCTTAACTCTTACTCTGGCCTACTGGTTAAGGTCTTAACTCTTACTCTGGCCTAATAGCTACGGTCTTAGACTTGTACTCTGGCCTACTGGTTAAGGTCTTAACTCTTACTCTGGCCGACTTAAGTGCTTAACTCTTACTCTGGCCTTATAGCTAAGGTCTTAGACTCGTACTATGGCCTACTGGTGAAGGTCTTAACTCTTACTCTGGACTACTGGTTAAGGTGGTCTTAACTCTTACTCTGGCCTAATAGCTAAGGTCTTAGACTCGTACTATGGCCTACTGGTTAAGGTCTTAACTCTTACTCTGGCCTAATGGTTAAGGTCTTAACTCTTACTCTGGCCTACAGGTTAAGGTCTTAACTCTTTCTCTGGCCTACTGGTTAATGTCTTAACTCTTACTCTTGCCTAATAGCTTAGGTTGTAACTCTTACTCTGGCATAATAGCTAAGGTCTTAACTCTTACTCTGGCCTACTGGTTAAGGTCTTAACTCTTACTCTGGCCTACTGGTTAAGGTCTTAACTCTTACTCTGGCCTACTGGTTAAGGTCTTAACTCTTACTCTGGCCTAATAGCTAAGGTCTTAACTCTTACTCTGGCCTAATAGCTAAGGTCTTAGACTCGTACTCTGGCCTAATAGCTAAGGTCTTAACTCTTACTCTGGCCTAATAGCTAAGGTCTTAGACTCGTACTATGGCCTACATGTTAAGGTCTTAACTCTTACTCTGGCCTAATGGTTAAGGTCTTAACTCTTACTCTGGCCTAATAGCTAAGGTCTTAACTCTTACTCTGGCCTAATAGCTAAGGTCTTAGTGTCGTACTCTGGCCTAATGTTTAAGGTCTTAACTCTTACTCTGGCCTAATAGCTAAGGTCTTAGACTCGTACTCTGGCCTAATGGTTAAGGTCTTAACTCTTACTCTGGCCTAATAGCTAAGGTCTTAGACTCGTACTATGGCCTACAGGTTAAGGTCTTAACTCTTACTCTGGCCTACTGGTTAAGGTCTTAACTCTTACTCTGGCCTGATAGCTAAGGTCTTAGACTCGTACTCTGGCCTAATGGTTAAGGTCTTAACTCTTACTCTGGCATACTGGTTAAGGTCTTAACTCCTACTCTGGCCTAATAGCTAAGGTCTTAGACTCGTACTATGGCCTACAGGTTAAGGTCTTAACTCGTAATCTGGCCTAATAGCTAAGGTCTTAACTCGTACTCTGGCCTAATAGCTATGGTCTTAACTCTTACTCTGGCCTAATAGCTAAGGTCTTAGACTCGTACTCTGGCCTAATAGCTAAGGTATTAGACTCGTACTCTGGCCTAATGGTTAAGGTCTTAACTCTTACTCTGGCCTAATAGCTAAGGTCTTAGACTCGTACTCTGGCCTAATAGCTAAGGTCTTAGACTCGCAATCTGGCCTACTGGTTAAGGTCTTAACTCTTACTCTGGCCTACTGGTTAGGGTCTTAACTCTTACTCTGGCCTAATAGCTAAGGTCTTAGACTCGTACTATGGCCTACATGTTAAGGTCCTAACTCTTACTCTGGCCTAATAGCTAAGGTCTTAGACTCGTACTATGGCCTACAGTTTAAGGTCTTAACTCTTACTCTGGCCCAAAAGCTAAGGTCTTAACTCTTAATCTGGCCTAATAGCTAGGGTCTTAACTCTTACTCTGGCCTATAGCTAAGGTCTTAGACTCATACTCTGGCCTACTGGTTAAGGTCTTAACTCTTACTCTGGCCTAATAGCTAAGGTCTTAGACTCGTATTCTGGCCTACTGGTTAAGGTCTTAACTTTTACTCTGGCCTAATAGCTAAGGTCTTAACTCTTACTCTGGCCTACTGGTTAAGGTCTTAACTCTTACTCTGGCCTAATGGTTAAGGTCTTAACTCTTACTCTGGCCTAATAGCTAAGGTCTTAACTCTTACTCTGGCCTAATAGCTAAGGTCTTAGACTCGTACTATGGCCTACAGATTAAGGTCTTAACTCTTACTCTGACCTAATAGCTAAGGTCTTTACTCTTACTCTGGCCTAATAGCTAAGGTCTTAGACTCGTACTCTGGCCTAATGGTTAAGGTCTTAACTCTTACTCTGGCCTAATAGCTAAGGTCTTAGACTCGTACTTTGGCCTAATGGTTAAGGTCTTAACTCTTACTCTGGCCTAATGGTTAAGGTCTTAACTCTTACTCTGGCCTAATATGTAAAGTCTTGACTCTTACTCTGGTCTAATAGCTAAGGTCTTAGTCTCGTACTCTGGCCTAATGTTTAAGGTCTTAACTCTTACTCTGGCCTAATAGCTAAGGTCTTAGACTTGTACTCTGGCCTAATGGTTAAGGTCTTAACTCTTACTCTGGCCTAATAACTAAGGTCTTAGACTCGTACTATGGCCTACAGGTTAAGGTCTTAACTCTTACTCTGGCCTACTGGTTAAGGTCTTAACTCTTACTCTGGCCTGATAGCTAAGGTCTTAGACTCGTACTCTGGCCTAATGGTTAAGATCTTAACTCTTACTCTGGCATACTGGTTAAGGTCTTAACTCTTACTCTGGCCTAATAGCTAAGGTCTTAGACTTGTACTATGGCCTACAGGTTAAGGTCTTAACTCGTACTCTGGCCTAATAGCTAAGGTCTTAACTCGTACTCTGGCCTAATAGCTAAGGTCTTAACTCTTACTCTGGCCTAATAGTTAAGGTCTTAGACTCGTACTCTGGCCTAATAGCTAAGGTCTTAGACTCGTGCTCTGGCCTAATGGTTAAGGTCTTAACTCTTACTCTGGCCTACTGGTTAAGGTCTTAACTCTTACTCTGGCCTAATAGCTACGGTCTTAGACTTGTACTCTGGCCTACTGGTTAAGGTCTTAACTCTTACTCTGGCCGACTTAAGTGCTTAACTCTTACTCTGGCCTTATAGCTAAGGTCTTAGACTCGTACTATGGCCTACTGGTTAAGGTCTTAACTCTTACTCTGGACTACTGGTTAAGGTGGTCTTAACTCTTACTCTGGCCTAATAGCTAAGGTCTTAGACTCGTACTATGGCCTACTGGTTAAGGTCTTAACTCTTACTCTGGCCTAATGGTTAAGGTCTTAACTCTTACTCTGGCCTACAGGTTAAGGTCTTAACTCTTACTCTGGCCTAATAGCTAAGGTCTTAACTCTTACTCTGGCCTAATAGCTAAGGTCTTAACTCTTACTCTGGCCTAATAGCTAAGGTCTTAGACTCGTACTCTGGCCTAATAGCTAAGGTCTTAACTCTTACTCTGGCCTAATAGCTAAGGTCTTAGACTCGTACTATGGCCTACATGTTAAGGTCTTAACTCTTACTCTGGCCTTATGGTTAAGGTCTTAACTCTTACTCTGGCCTAATAGCTAAGGTCTTAACTCTTACTCTGGCCTAATAGCTAAGGTCTTAGTGTCGTACTCTGGCCTAATGTTTAAGGTCTTAACTCTTACTCTGGCCTAATAGCTAAGGTCTTAGACTTGTACTCTGGCCTAATGGTTAAGGTCTTAACTCTTACTCTGGCCTAATAGCTAAGGTCTTAGACTCGTACTATGGCCTACAGGTTAAGGTCTTAACTCTTACTCTGGCCTACTGGTTAAGGTCTTAACTCTTACTCTGGCCTGATAGCTAAGGTCTTAGACTCGTACTCTGGCCTAATGGTTAAGGTCTTAACTCTTACTCTGGCATACTGGTTAAGGTCTTAACTCCTACTCTGGCCTAATAGCTAAGGTCTTAGACTCGTACTATGGCCTACAGGTTAAGGTCTTAACTCGTAATCTGGCCTAATAGCTAAGGTCTTAACTCGTACTCTGGCCTAATAGCTAAGGTCTTAACTCTTACTCTGGCCTAATAGCTAAGGTCTTAACTCTTACTCTGGCCTAATAGCTAAGGTCTTAGACTCGTACTCTGGCCTAATAGCTAAGGTATTGGACTCGTACTCTGGCCTAATGGTTAAGGTCTTAACTCTTACTCTGGCCTAATAGCTAAGGTCTTAGACTCGTACTCTGGCCTAATAGCTAAGGTCTTAGACTCGCAATCTGGCCTACTGGTTAAGGTCTTAACTCTTACTCTGGCCTACTGGTTAGGGTCTTAACTCTTACTCTGGCCTAATAGCTAAGGCCTTAGACCCGTTTTAGGCCTAATGGTTAAGGTCTTAACTCTTACTCTGGCCTACTGGTTAAGGTCTTAACTCTTACTCTGGCCTAAAGGTTAAGGTTTTAACTCTTACTCTGGCCTACTGGTTAAGGTCTTAACTCTTACTCTGGCCTAATAGCTAAGGTCTTAGACTCGTACTCTGGCCTAATAGCTAAGGCCTTAGACTCGTACCATGGCCTAATGGTTAAGGTCTTAACTCTTACTCTGGCCTACTAGTTAAGGTCTTAACTCTTACTCTGGCCTAATAGCTACGGTCTTAGACTCGTACTCTGGCCTAATAGCTAAGGTCTTAACTCTTACTCTGGCCTAATAGCTAAGGTCTTAGACTTGTACTATGGCCTACATGTTAAGGTCTTAACTCTTACTCTGGCCTAATAGCTAAGGTCTTAACTCTTACTTTGGCCTAATGGTTAAGGTCTTAACTCTTACTCTGGCCTAATAGCTAAGGTCGTAACTCTTACTCTGGCCTAATAGCTAAGGTCTTAGACTCGTACCCTGGCCTAATGGTTAAGGTCTTAACTCTTACTCTGGCCTACTGGTTAAGGTCTTAACTCTTACTCTGGCCTAATAGCTACGGTCTTAGACTCGTACTCTGGCCTAATAGCTAAGGTCTTAACTCTTACTCTGGCCTAATAGCTAAGGTCTTAGACTTGTACTATGGCCTACATGTTAAGGTCTTAACTCTTACTCTGGCCGAATAGCTAAGGTCTTAACTCTTACTTTGGCCTAATGGTTAAGGTCTTAACTCTTACTCTGGCCTAATAGCTAAGGTCGTAACTCTTACTCTGGCCTAATAGCTAAGGTCTTAACTCTTACTCTGGCCTACTGGTTAAGGTCTTAACTCTTACTCTGGCCTAATGGTTAAGGTCTTAACTTTTACTCTGGCCTACTGGTTAAGGTCTTAACTCTTACTCTGGCCTAATAGGTAAGGTGTTAGACTCTTACTCTGGCCTAGTGGTTAAGGTCTTAACTTTTACTCTGGCCTACTGGTTAAGGTCTTAACTCTTACTCTGGCCCAATATCTAAGGTCTTAGACTCGTACTCTGGCCCACTGGTTAAGGTCTTAACTCTTACTCTGGCCTACTGGTTAAGGTCTTAACTCTTACTCTGGCCTAATAGCTAAGGTATTAGACTCGTACTCTGGCCAAATGGTTAAGGTCTTAACTCTTACTCTGGCCTAATAGCTAAGGTCTTGACTCTTACTCTGGCCTAATAGCTAAGGTCTTAGTCTCGTACTCTGGCCTAATGTTTAAGGTCTTAACTCTTACTCTGGCCTAATAGCTAAGGTCTTAGACTCGTACTCTGGCCTAATGGTTAAGGTCTTAACTCTTACTCTGGCCTAATAGCTAAGGTCTGAGACTCAAACTATGGCCTACAGGTTAAGGTCTTAACTCTTACTCTGGCCTACTGGTTAAGGTCTTAACTCTTACTCTGGCCTAATAGCTAAGGTCTTAGACTCGTACTCTGGCCTAATGGTTAAGGTCTTAACTCTTACTCTGGCATACTGGTTAAGGTCTTAACTCTTACTCTGGTCTAATAGCTAAGGACTTAGACTCATACTATGGCCTACAGGTTAAGGTCTTAACTCGTACTCTGGCCTAATAGCTAAGGTCTTAACTCGTACTCTGGCCTAATAGCTAAGGTCTTAACTCTTACTCTGGCCTAATAGCTAAGGTCTTAACTCTTACTCTGGCCTAATAGCTAAGGTCTTAGACTCGTACTCTGGACTAATAGCTAAGGTATTAGACTCGTACTCTGGCCTAATGGTTAAAGTCTTAACTCTTACTCTGGCCTAATAGCTAAGGTCTTAGACTCGTACTCTGGCCTAATGATTAAGGTCTTAACTCTTACTCTGGCCTAATAGCTAAGGTCTTAGACTCGTACTCTGGCCTAATAGCTAAGGTCTTAGACTCGTAATCTGGCCTACTGGTTAAGGTCTTAACTCTTACTCTGGCCTACTGGTTAGGGTCTTAACTCTTACTCTGGCCTAATAGCTAAGGTCTTAGACTCGTACTATGGCCTACATGTTAAGGTCTTAACTCTTACTCTGGCCTAATAGCTAAGGTCTTAGACTCGCACTATGGCATACAGGTTAAGGTCTTAACTCTTACTCTGGCCCAATAGCTAAGGTCTTAACTCTTAATCTGGCCTAATAGCTAAGGTCTTAACTCTTACTCTGGCCTACTGGTTAAGGTCTTAACTCTTACTCTGGCCTAATAGCTAAGGTCTTAACTATTACTCTGGCCTAATAGCTAAGGTCTTAGACTCGTACTCGGGCCTAATGGTTAAGGTCCTAACTCTTACTCTCGCCTACTGGTTAAGGTCTTAACTCTTACTCTGGCCTACTGGTTAAGGTTTTAACTCTTACTCTGGCCTAATAGCTAAGGTCTTAGACTCTTACTCTGGCCTAATGATTAAGGTCTTAACTCTTACTCTGGCCTAATAGCTAAGGTCTTAACTCTTACTCTGGCCTAATAGCTAAGGCCTTAGACTCGTTTTAGGCCTAATGGTTAAGGTCTTAACTCTTACTCTGGCCTACTGGTTAAGGTTTTAACTCTTACTCTGGCCTACTGGTTAAGGTCTTAACTCTTACTCTGGCCTAATGGTTAAGGTCTTATACTCTTACTCTGGCCTAATAGCTACGGTCTTAGACTCGTACTCTGGCCTAATAGCTAAGGTCTTAACTCTTACTCTGGCCTAATAGCTAAGGTCTTAGACTCGTACTCTGGCCTAATAGCTAAGGCCTTAGACTCGTACCATGGCCTAATGGTTAAGGTCTTAACTCTTACTCTGGCCTACTGGTTAAGGTCTTAACTCTTACTCTGGCCTAATAGCTACGGTCTTAGACTCGTACTCTGGCCTAATAGCTAAGGTCTTAACTCTTACTCTGGCCTAATAGCTAAGGTCTTAGACTTGTACTATGACCTACATGTTAAGGTCTTAACTCTTACTCTGGCCTAATAGCTAAGGTCTTAACTCTTACTTTGGCCTAATGGTTAAGGTCTTAACTCTTACTCTGGCCTAATAGCTAAGGTCGTAACTCTTACTCTGGCCTGATAGCTAAGGTCCTAGACTCATACCCTGGCCTAATGGTTAAGGTCTTAACTCTTACTCTGGCCTACTGGTTAAGGTCTTAACTCTTACTCTGGCCTAATAGCTACGGTCTTAGACTCGTACTCTGGCCTAATAGCTAAGGTCTTAACTCTTACTTTGGCCTAATGGTTAAGGTCTTAACTCTTACTCTGGCTTAATAGCTAAGGTCGTAACTCTTACTCTGGCCTAATAGCTAAGGTCTTAGACCCGTACACTGGCCTAATGGTTAAGGTCTTAACTCTTACTCTGGCCTACTGGTTAAGGTCTTAACTCTTACTCTGGCCTAATGGTTAAGGTCTTAACTTTTACTCTGGCCTACTGGTTAAGGTCTTAACTCTTACTCTGGCCTAATAGGTAAGGTGTTAGACTCTTACTCTGGCCTAGTGGTTAAGGTCTTAACTTTTACTCTGGCCTACTGGTTAAGGTCTTAACTCTTACTCTGGCCCAATAGCTAAGGTCTTAGACTCGTACTCTGGCCCACTGGTTAAGGTCTTAACTCTTACTCTGGCCTACTGGTTAAGGTCTTAACTCTTACTCTGGCCTAATAGCTAAGGTATTAGACTCGTACTCTGGCCTAATGGTTAAGGTCTTAACTCTTACTCTGGCCTAATAGCTAAGGTCTTGACTCTTACTCTGGCCTAATAGCTAAGGTCTTAGTCTCGTACTCTGGCCTAATGTTTAAGGTCTTAACTCTTACTCTGGCCTAATAGCTAAGGTCTTAGACTCGTACTCTGGCCTAATGGTTAAGGTCTTAACTCTTACTCTGGCCTAATAGCTAAGGTCTGAGACTCATACTATGGCCTACAGGTTAAGGTCTTAACTCTTACTCTGGCCTACTGGTTAAGGTCTTAACTCTTACTCTGGCCTAATAGCTAAGGTCTTAGACTCGTACTCTGGCCTAATGGTTAAGGTCTTAACTCTTACTCTGGCATACTGGTTAAGGTCTTAACTCTTACTCTGGTCTAATAGCTAAGGACTTAGACTCATACTATGGCCTACAGGTTAAGGTCTTAACTCGTACTCTGGCCTAATAGCTAAGGTCTTAACTCGTACTCTGGCCTAATAGCTAAGGTCTTAACTCTTACTCAGGCCTAATAGCTAAGGTCTTAACTCTTACTCTGGCCTAATAGCTAAGGTCTTAGACTCGTACTCTGGACTAATAGCTAAGGTATTAGACTCGTACTCTGGCCTAATGGTTAAAGTCTTAACTCTTACTCTGGCCTAATAGCTAAGGTCTGAGACTCGTACTCTGGCCTAATGATTAAGGTCTTAACTCTTACTCTGGCCTAATAGCTAAGGTCTTAGACTCGTACTCTGGCCTAATAGCTAAGGTCTTAGACTCGTAATCTGGCCTACTGGTTAAGGTCTTAACTCTTACTCTGGCCTACTGGTTAGGGTCTTAACTCTTACTCTGGCCTAATAGCTAAGGTCTTAGACTCGTACTATGGCCTACATGTTAAGGTCTTAACTCTTACTCTGGCCTAATAGCTAAGGTCTTAGACTCGTACTATGGCATACAGGTTAAGGTCTTAACTCTTACTCTGGCCCAATAGCTAAGGTCTTAACTCTTAATCTGGCCTAATAGCTAAGGTCTTAACTCTTACTCTGGCCTAAGGGTTAAGGTCTTAACTCTTACTCTGGCCTAATAGCTAAGGTCTTAACTCTTACTCTGGCCTAATAGCTAAGGTCTTAGACTCGTACTCGGGCCTAATGGTTAAGGTCCTAACTCTTACTCTCGCCTACTGGTTAAGGTCTTAACTCTTACTCTGGCCTACTGGTTAAGGTTTTAACTCTTACTCTGGCCTAATAGCTAAGGTCTTAGACTCTTACTCTGGCCTAATGATTAAGGTCTTAACTCTTACTCTGGCCTAATAGCTAAGGTCTTAACTCTTACTCTGGCCTAATAGCTAAGGCCTTAGACTCGTTTTAGGCCTAATGGTTAAGGTCTTAACTCTTACTCTGGCCTACTGGTTAAGGTTTTAACTCTTACTCTGGCCTACTGGTTAAGGTCTTAACTCTTACTCTGGACTAATAGCTAAGGTCTTAGACTCGTACTATGGCCTACATGTTAAGGTCTTAACTCTTACTCTGGCCTAATGGTTAAGGTCTTAACTCTTACTCTGGCCTAATAGCTAAGGTCTTAACTCTTACTCTGGCCTAATAGCTAAGGTCTTAGTGTCGTACTCTGGCCTAATGTTTAAGGTCTTAACTCTTACTCTGGCCTAATAGCTAAGGTCTTAGACTCGTACTCTGGCCTAATGGTTAAGGTCTTAAATCTTACTCTGGCCTAATAGCTAAGGTCTTAGACCCGTACTATGGCCTACAGGTTAAGGTCTTAACTCTTACTCTGGCCTACTGGTTAAGGTCTTAACTCTTACTCTGGCCTGATAGCTAAGGTCTTAGACTCGTACTCTGGCCTAATGGTTAAGGTCTTAACTCTTACTCTGGCATACTGGTTAAGGTCTTAACTCTTACTCTGGCCTAATAGCTAAGGTCTTAGACTCGTACTATGGCCTACAGGTTAAGGTCTTAACTCGTAATCTGGCCTAATAGCTAAGGTCTTAACTCGTACTCTGGCCTAATAGCTAAGGTCTTAACTCTTACTCTGGCCTAATAGCTAAGGTCTTAGACTCGTACTCTGGCCTAATAGCTAAGGTATTGGACTCGTACTCTGGCCTAATGGTTAAGGTCTTAACTCTTACTCTGGCCTAATAGCTAAGGTCTTAGACTCGTACTCTGGCCTAATAGCTAAGGTCTTAGACTCGCAATCTGGCCTACTGGTTAAGGTCTTAACTCTTACTCTGGCCTACTGGTTAGGGTCTTAACTCTTACTCTGGCCTAATAGCTAAGGTCTTAGACTCGTACTATGGCCTACATGTTAAGGTCTTAACTAAGGGTGGGCGTAGTTCGCGAAGTAGCACTTCGCGAAGCTACGCAAAGTGAAGTTCGCACTACGCGAGCTACGCGTAGCACTTCGCGAACTGCGAAGTAACATGTTCGCACTGTGCAAGATGTTGTTTTCAATGATTGCACAGTGCGGACAAGCAACCGGCACTGTGCAATCATTGAAAATGGCATCTTGCACAGTGCGAGCTGTAGTTTTCTGCTGCTCGAGTAGATTTTTACTCGAGCTGCAGCTTTCTCAACGCGAACTGGTAGTTTCTCATCGCGAGCGGTCGCGAGCATACGCGACCCCTCGCAATGAGAAACCTGACCTTCTCGCGTTGGGAATCTCGCCGGGAGGTTTATTTTCCATGCTCGCGATCGCGAACAAGGAAAAAGTCTCGCCAGGATGTCATTTTGCTTGCTCGCGGTCGCCAACTTGACGTTGAGGACCGCGAGCAAGCAAAAAATGACCGCAGCACTACGCAACACTACGCTACGCGTGTTCGCACTGTGCTACGTGCAGTTCGCGTAGCGCGAAGTAGCGCGAACTTCGCAAACTACGCGAGCGTAGCGTAGTGCTTCGCCCAGGCCTAGTCTTAACTCTTACTCTGGCCTAATAGCTAAGGTCTTAGACTCGTACTATGGCCTACAGTTTAAGGTCTTAACTCTTACTCTGGCCCAATAGCTAAGGTCTTAACTCTTAATCTGGCCTAATAGCTAGGGTCTTAACTCTTACTCTGGCCTATAGCTAAGGTCTTAGACTCGTACTCTGGCCTACTGGTTAAGGTCTTAACTCTTACTCTGGCCTCATAGCTAAGGTCTTAGACTCGTATTCTGGCCTACTGGTTAAGGTCTTAACTTTTACTCTGGCCTAATAGCTAAGGTCTTAACTCTTACTCTGGCCTACTGGGTAAGGTCTTAACTCTTACTCTGGCCTAATGGTTAAGGTCTTAACTCTTACTCTGGCCTAATAGCTAAGGTCTTAACTCTTACTCTGGCCTAATAGCTAAGGTCTTAGACTCGTACTATGGCCTACAGGTTAAGGTCTTAACTCTTACTCTGACCTAATAGCTAAGGTCTTTACTCTTACTCTGGCCTAATAGCTAAGGTCTTAGACTCGTACTCTGGCCTAATGGTTAAGGTCTTAACTCTTACTCTGGCCTAATAGCTAAGGTCTTAGACTCGTACTCTGGCCTAATGGTTAAGGTCTTAACTCTTACTCTGGCCTAATGGTTAAGGTCTTAACTCTTACTCTTGCCTAATAGGTAAGGTCTTGACTCTTACTCTGGTCTAATAGCTAAGGTCTTAGTCTCGTACTCTGGCCTAATGTTTAAGGTCTTAACTCTTACTCTGGCCTAATAGCTAAGGTCTTAGACTCGTACTCTGGCCTAATGGTTAAGGTCTTAACTCTTACTCTGGCCTAATAACTAAGGTCTTAGACTCGTACTATGGCCTACAGGTTAAGGTCTTAACTCTTACTCTGGCCTACTGGTTAAGGTCTTAACTCTAACTCTGGCCTAATAGCTAAGGTCTTAGACTTTTACTATGGCCTACAGGTTAAGGTCTTAACTCGTACTCTGGCCTAATAGCTAAGGTCTTAACTCGTACTCTGGCCTAATAGCTAAGGTCTTAACTCTTACTCTGGCCTAATAGTTAAGGTCTTAACTCTTACTCTGGCCTAATAGCTAAGGTCTTAGACTCGTACTCTGGCCTAATAGCTAAGGTCTTAGACTCATGCTCTGGCCTAATGGTTAAGGTCTTAACTCTTACTCTGGCCTACTGGTTAAGGTCTTAACTCTTACTCTGGCCTAATAGCTACGGTCTTAGACTTGTACTCTGGCCTACTGGTTAAGGTCTTAACTCTTACTCTGGCCGACTTAAGTGCTTAATTCTTACTCTGGCCTTATAGCTAAGGTCTTAGACTCGTACTATGGCCTACTGGTGAAGGTCTTAACTCTTACTCTGGACTACTGGTTAAGGTGGTCTTAACTCTTACTCTGGCCTAATAGCTAAGGTCTTAGACTCGTACTATGGCCTACTGGTTAAGGTCTTAACTCTTACTCTGGCCTAATGGTTAAGGTCTTAACTCTTACTCTGGCCTACAGGTTAAGGTCTTAACTCTTACTCTGGCCTACTGGTTAAGGTCTTAACTCTTACTCTGGCCTACTGGTTAAGGTCTTAACTCTTACTCTGGCCTACTGGTTAAGGTCTTAACTCTTACTCTGGCCTACTGGTTAAGGTCTTAACTCTTACTCTGGCCTAATAGCTAAGGTCTTAACTCTTACTCTGGCCTAATAGCTAAGGTCTTAGACTCGTACTCTGGCCTAATAGCTAAGGTCTTAACTCTTACTCTGGCCTAATAGCTAAGGTCTTAGACTCGTACTATGGCCTACATGTTAAGGTCTTAACTCTTACTCTGGCCTAATGGTTAAGGTCTTAACTCTTACTCTGGCCTAATAGCTAAGGTCTTAACTCTTACTCTGGCCTAATAGCTAAGGTCTTAGTGTCGTACTCTGGCCTAATGTTTAAGGTCTTAACTCTTACTCTGGCCTAATAGCTAAGGTCTTAGACTCGTACTCTGGCCTAATGGTTAAGGTCTTAACTCTTACTCTGGCCTAATAGCTAAGGTCTTAGACTCGTACTATGGCCTACAGGTTAAGGTCTTAACTCTTACTCTGGCCTACTGGTTAAGGTCTTAACTCTTACTCTGGCCTGATAGCTAAGGTCTTAGACTCGTACTCTGGCCTAATGGTTAAGGTCTTAACTCTTACTCTGGCATACTGGTTAAGGTCTTAACTCCTACTCTGGCCTAATAGCTAAGGTCTTAGACTCGTACTATGGCCTACAGGTTAAGGTCTTAACTCGTAATCTGGCCTAATAGCTAAGGTCTTAACTCGTACTCTGGCCTAATAGCTAAGGTCTTAACTCTTACTCTGGCCTAATAGCTAAGGTCTTAGACTCGTACTCTGGCCTAATAGCTAAGGTATTAGACTCGTACTCTGGCCTAATGGTTAAGGTCTTAACTCTTACTCTGGCCTAATAGCTAAGGTCTTAGACTCGTACTCTGGCCTAATAGCTAAGGTCTTAGACTCGCAATCTGGCCTACTGGTTAAGGTCTTAACTCTTACTCTGGCCTACTGGTTAGGGTCTTAACTCTTACTCTGGCCTAATAGCTAAGGTCTTAGACTCGTACTATGGCCTACATGTTAAGGTCTTAACTCTTACTCTGGCCTAATAGCTAAGGTCTTAGACTCGTACTATGGCCTACAGTTTAAGGTCTTAACTCTTACTCTGGCCCAAAAGCTAAGGTCTTAACTCTTAATCTGGCCTAATAGCTAGGGTCTTAACTCTTACTCTGGCCTATAGCTAAGGTCTTAGACTCGTACTCTGGCCTACTGGTTAAGGTCTTAACTCTTACTCTGGCCTAATAGCTAAGGTCTTAGACTCGTATTCTGGCCTACTGGTTAAGGTCTTAACTTTTACTCTGGCCTAATAGCTAAGGTCTTAACTCTTACTCTGGCCTACTGGTTAAGGTCTTAACTCTTACTCTGGCCTAATGGTTAAGGTCTTAACTCTTACTCTGGCCTAATAGCTAAGGTCTTAACTCTTACTCTGGCCTAATAGCTAAGGTCTTAGACTCGTACTATGGCCTACAGGTTAAGGTCTTAACTCTTACTCTGACCTAATAGCTAAGGTCTTTACTCTTACTCTGGCCTAATAGCTAAGGTCTTAGACTCGTACTCTGGCCTAATGGTTAAGGTCTTAACTCTTACTCTGGCCTAATAGCTAAGGTCTTAGACTCGTACTTTGGCCTAATGGTTAAGGTCTTAACTCTTACTCTGGCCTAATGGTTAAGGTCTTAACTCTTACTCTGGCCTAATATGTAAAGTCTTGACTCTTACTCTGGTCTAATAGCTAAGGTCTTAGTCTCGTACTCTGGCCTAATGTTTAAGGTCTTAACTCTTACTCTGGCCTAATAGCTAAGGTCTTAGACTTGTACTCTGGCCTAATGGTTAAGGTCTTAACTCTTACTCTGGCCTAATAACTAAGGTCTTAGACTCGTACTATGGCCTACAGGTTAAGGTCTTAACTCTTACTCTGGCCTACTGGTTAAGGTCTTAACTCTTACTCTGGCCTGATAGCTAAGGTCTTAGACTCGTACTCTGGCCTAATGGTTAAGATCTCAACTCTTACTCTGGCATACTGGTTAAGGTCTTAACTCTTACTCTGGCCTAATAGCTAAGGTCTTAGATTTGTACTATGGCCTACAGGTTAAGGTCTTAACTCGTACTCTGGCCTAATAGCTAAGGTCTTAACTCGTACTCTGGCCTAATAGCTAAGGTCTTAACTCTTACTCTGGCCTAATAGTTAAGGTCTTAGACTCGTACTCTGGCCTAATAGCTAAGGTCTTAGACTCGTGCTCTGGCCTAATGGTTAAGGTCTTAACTCTTACTCTGGCCTACTGGTTAAGGTCTTAACTCTTACTCTGGCCTAATAGCTACGGTCTTAGACTTGTACTCTGGCCTACTGGTTAAGGTCTTAACTCTTACTCTGGCCGACTTAAGTGCTTAACTCTTACTCTGGCCTTATAGCTAAGGTCTTAGACTCGTACTATGGCCTACTGGTTAAGGTCTTAACTCTTACTCTGGACTACTGGTTAACGTGGTCTTAACTCTTACTCTGGCCTAATAGCTAAGGTCTTAGACTCGTACTATGGCCTACTGGTTAAGGTCTTAACTCTTACTCTGGCCTAATGGTTAAGGTCTTAACTCTTACTCTGGCCTACAGGTTAAGGTCTTAACTCTTACTCTGGCCTAATAGCTAAGGTCTTAACTCTTACTCTGGCCTAATAGCTAAGGTCTTAGACTCGTACTCTGGCCTAATAGCTAAGGTCTTAACTCTTACTCTGGCCTAATAGCTAAGGTCTTAGACTCGTACTATGGCCTACATGTTAAGGTCTTAACTCTTACTCTGGCCTAATGGTTAAGGTCTTAACTCTTACTCTGGCCTAATAGCTAAGGTCTTAACTCTTACTCTGGCCTAATAGCTAAGGTCTTAGTGTCGTACTCTGGCCTAATGTTTAAGGTCTTAACTCTTACTCTGGCCTAATAGCTAAGGTCTTAGACTCGTACTCTTTCCTAATGGTTAAGGTCTTAACTCTTACTCTGGCCTAATAGCTAAGGTCTTAGACTCGTACTATGGCCTACAGGTTAAGGTCTTAACTCTTACTCTGGCCTACTGGTTAAGGTCTTAACTCTTACTCTGGCCTGATAGCTAAGGTCTTAGACTCGTACTCTGGCCTAATGGTTAAGGTCTTAACTCTTACTCTGGCATACTGGTTAAGGTCTTAACTCCTACTCTGGCCTAATAGCTAAGGTCTTAGACTCGTACTATGGCCTACAGGTTAAGGTCTTAACTCGTAATCTGGCCTAATAGCTAAGGTCTTAACTCGTACTCTGGCCTAATAGCTAAGGTCTTAACTCTTACTCTGGCCTAATAGCTAAGGTCTTAGACTCGTACTCTGGCCTAATAGCTAAGGTATTAGACTCGTACTCTGGCCTAATGGTTAAGGTCTTAACTCTTACTCTGGCCTAATAGCTAAGGTCTTAGACTCGTACTCTGGCCTAATAGCTAAGGTCTTAGACTCGCAATCTGGCCTACTGGTTAAGGTCTTAACTCTTACTCTGGCCTACTGGTTAGGGTCTTAACTCTTACTCTGGCCTAATAGCTAAGGTCTTAGTCTCGTACTATGGCCTACATGTTAAGGTCTTAACTCTTACTCTGGCCTAATAGCTAAGGTCTTAGACTCGTACTATGGCCTACAGTTTAAGGTCTTAACTCTTACTCTGGCCCAAAAGCTAAGGTCTTAACTCTTAATCTGGCCTAATAGCTAGGGTCTTAACTCTTACTCTGGCCTATAGCTAAGGTCTTAGACTCGTACTCTGGCCTACTGGTTAAGGTCTTAACTCTTACTCTGGCCTAATAGCTAAGGTCTTAGACTCGTATTCTGGCCTACTGGTTAAGGTCTTAACTTTTACTCTGGCCTAATAGCTAAGGTCTTAACTCTTACTCTGGCCTACTGGTTAAGGTCTTAACTCTTACTCTGGCCTAATGGTTAAGGTCTTAACTCTTACTCTGGCCTAATAGCTAAGGTCTTAACTCTTACTCTTGCCTAATAGCTAAGGTCTTAGACTCGTACTATGGCCTACAGGTTAAGGTCTTAACTCTTACTCTGACCTAATAGCTAAGGTCTTTACTCTTACTCTGGCCTAATAGCTAAGGTCTTAGACTCGTACTCTGGCCTAATGGTTAAGGTCTTAACTCTTACTCTGGCCTAATAGCTAAGGTCTTAGACTCGTACTTTGGCCTAATGGTTAAGGTCTTAACTCTTACTCTGGCCTAATGGTTAAGGTCTTAACTCTTACTCTGGCCTAATATGTAAAGTCTTGACTCTTACTCTGGTCTAATAGCTAAGGTCTTAGTCTCGTACTCTGGCCTAATGTTTAAGGTCTTAACTCTTACTCTGGCCTAATAGCTAAGGTCTTAGACTCGTACTCTGGCCTAATGGTTAAGGTCTTAACTCTTACTCTGGCCTAATAACTAAGGTCTTAGACTCGTACTATGGCCTACAGGTTAAGGTCTTAACTCTTACTCTGGCCTACTGGTTAAGGTCTTAACTCTTACTCTGGCCTGATAGCTAAGGTCTTAGACTCGTACTCTGGCCTAATGGTTAAGATCTTAACTCTTACTCTGGCATACTGGTTAAGGTCTTAACTCTTACTCTGGCCTAATAGCTAAGGTCTTAGACTTGTACTATGGCCTACAGGTTAAGGTCTTAACTCGTACTCTGGCCTAATAGCTAAGGTCTTAACTCGTACTCTGGCCTAATAGCTAAGGTCTTAACTCTTACTCTGGCCTAATAGTTAAGGTCTTAACTCTTACTCTGGCCTAATAGCTAAGGTCTTAGACTCGTACTCTGGCCTAATAGCTAAGGTCTTAGACTCGTGCTCTGGCCTAATGGTTAAGGTCTTAACTCTTACTCTGGCCTACTGGTTAAGGTCTTAACTCTTACTCTGGCCTAATAGCTACGGTCTTAGACTTGTACTCTGGCCTACTGGTTAAGGTCTTAACTCTTACTCTGGCCGACTTAAGTGCTTAACTCTTACTCTGGCCTTATAGCTAAGGTCTTAGACTCGTACTATGGCCTACTGGTTAAGGTCTTAACTCTTACTCTGGACTACTGGTTAAGGTGGTCTTAACTCTTACTCTGGCCTAATAGCTAAGGTCTTAGACTCGTACTATGGCCTACTGGTTAAGGTCTTAACTCTTACTCTGGCCTAATGGTTAAGGTCTTAACTCTTACTCTGGCCTACAGGTTAAGGTCTTAACTCTTACTCTGGCCTACTGGTTAATGTCTTAACTCTTACTCTTGCCTAATAGCTTAGGTTGTAACTCTTACTCTGGCATAAATGCTAAGGTCTAAACTCTTACTCTGGCCTAATAGCTAAGGTCTTAGACTCGTACTCTGGCCTAATGGTTAAGGTCTTAACTCTTACTCTGGCCTACTGGTTAAGGTCTTAACTCTTACTCTGGCCTAATAGCTAAGGTCTTAACTCTTACTCTGGCCTAATAGCTAAGGCCTTAGACTCGTACCATGGCCTAATGGTTAAGGTCTTAACTCTTACTCTGGCCTACTGGTTAAGGTCTTAACTCTTACTCTGGCCTACTGGTTAAGGTCTTAACTCTTACTCTGGCCTAATAGCTATGGTCTTAGACTTGTACTATGGCCTAATAGCCAAGGTCTTAGACTCGTACTCTGGCCTAATGGTTAAGGTCTTAACTCTTACTCTGGCCTACTGGTTAAGGTCTTAACTCTTACTCTGGCCTAATAGCTAAGGTCTTAACTCTTACTCTGGCCTAATAGCTAAGGTCTTAGACTTGTACTCTGGCCTAATGGTTAAGGTCTTAACTCTTACTCTGGCCTACTGGTTAAAGTATTAACTCTTACTCTGGCCTACTGGTTAAGGTTTTAACTCTTACTCTGGCCTAATAGGTAAGGTCTTAGACTCGTACTCTGGCCTAATGGTTAAGGTCTTAACTCTTACTCTGGCCTAATAGCTAAGGTTTTAACTCTTACTCTGGCCTAATAGCTAAGGTCTTAGACTTGTACGATGGCCTAATAGCCAAGGTCTTAGACTGGTACTCTGGCCTAATGGTTAAGGTCTTAACTCTTACTCTGGCCTACTGGTTAAGGTCTTAACTCTTACTCTGGCGTAATAGCTAAGGTCTTAACTCTTACTCTGGCCTAATAGCTAAGGTCTTAGACTTGTACTCTGGCCTAATGGTTAAGGTCTTAACTCTTACTCTGGCCTACTGGTTAAAGTATTAACTCTTACTCTGGCCTACTGGTTAAGGTTTTAACTCTTACTCAGGCCTAATAGCTAAGGTCTTAGACTCGTACTCTGGCCTACTGGTTAAGGTCTTAACTCTTACTCTGGCCTAATAGCTAAGGTCTTAGACTCTTACTCTGGCCTAATGGTTAAGGTCTTAACTCTTACTCTGGCCTAATAGCTAAGGTCTTAGACTCGTACTCTGGCCTAATGGTTAAGGTCTTAACTCTTACTCTAGCCTAATAGCTAAGGTCTTAGACTCATACTCTGGACTAATGGTTAAGGTCTTAACTCTTACTCTGGCCTAATAGCTAAGGTCTTAACTCTTACTCTGGCCTAATAGCTAAGGTCTTAGACTCGTACTCTGGCCTAATGGTTAAGGTCTTAATTCTTACTCTGGCCTACTGGTTAAGGTCTTAACTCTTACTCTGGCCTAATAGCTAAGGTCTTAACTCTTACTCTGGCCTGATAGCTAAGGTCTTAACTCTTACTCTGTCCAATAGCTAAGGTCTTAGACTCGTACTCTGGCCTAATGGTTAAGGTCTTAACTCTTACTCTGGCCTAATAGCTAAGGTCTTAACTCCTACTCTTGCCTAATAGCTAAGGTCTTAACACTTACTCTGGCCTAATAGCTAATGTCTTAACTCTTACTCTGGCCTACTGGTTAAGGTCTCAACTCATTCTCTGGCCTAATAGCTAAGGTCTTAACCCTTACTCTGGCTTAATAGCTACGGTCTTAGACTTGTACTCTGGCCTAATGGTTAAGGTCTTAACTCTTACTCTGGCCTACTGGTTAAGGTCTTAACTCTTACTCTGGCCTAATAGCTAAGGTCTTAACTCTTACTCTGGCCTAATAGCTAAGGTCTTAGACTCGTACTATGGCCTACAGGTTAAGGTCTTAACTCTTACTCTGACCTAATAGCTAAGGTCTTTACTCTTACTCTGGCCTAATAGCTAAGGTCTTAAACTCGTACTCTGGCCTAATGGTTAAGGTCTTAACTCTTACTCTGGCCTAATAGCTAAGGTCTTAGACTCGTACTCTGGCCTAATGGTTAAGGTCTTAACTCTTACTCTGGCCTAATGGTTAAGGTCTTAACTCTTACTCTGGCCTAATATGTAAGGTCTTGACTCTTACTCTGGTCTAATAGCTAAGGTCTTAGTCTCGTACTCTGGCCTAATGTTTAAGGTCTTAACTCTTACTCTGGCCTAATAGCTAAGGTCTTAGACTTGTACTCTGGCCTAATGGTTAAGGTCTTAACTCTTACTCTGGCCTAATAACTAAGGTCTTAGACTCGTACTATGGCCTACAGGTTAAGGTCTTAACTCTTACTCTGGCCTACTGGTTAAGGTCTTAACTCTTACTCTGGCCTGATAGCTAAGGTCTTAGACTCGTACTCTGGCCTAATGGTTAAGATCTTAACTCTTACTCTGGCATACTGGTTAAGGTCTTAACTCTTACTCTGGCCTAATAGCTAAGGTCTTAGACTTGTACTATGGCCTACAAGTTAAGGTCTTAACTCGTACTCTGGCCTAATAGCTAAGGTCTTAACTCGTACTCTGGCCTAATAGCTAAGGTCTTAACTCTTACTCTGGCCTAATAGTTAAGGTCTTAACTCTTACTCTGGCCTAATAGCTAAGGTCTTAGACTCGTACTCTGGCCTAATAGCTAAGGTCTTAGACTCGTGCTCTGGCCTAATGGTTAAGGTCTTAACTCTTACTCTGGCCTACTGGTTAAGGTCTTAACTCTTACTCTGGCCTAATAGGTACGGTCTTAGACTTGTACTCTGGCCTACTGGTTAAGGTCTTAACTCTTACTCTGGCCGACTTAAGTGCTTAACTCTTACTCTGGCCTTATAGCTAAGGTCTTAGACTCGTACTATGGCCTACTGGTTAAGGTCTTAACTCTTACTCTGGACTACTGGTTGAGGTGGTCTTAACTCTTACTCTGGCCTAATAGTTAAGGTCTTAGACTTGTACTATGGCCTACTTGTTAAGGTCTTAACTCTTACTCTGGCCTAATGGTTAAGGTCTTAACTCTTACTCTGGCCTACAGGTTAAGGTCTTAACTCTTACTCTGGCCTACTGGTTAATGTCTTAACTCTTACTCTTGCCTAATAGCTTAGGTTGTAACTCTTACTCTGGCATAATAGCTAAGGTCTTAACTCTTACTCTGGCCTAATAGCTAAGGTCTTAGACTCGTACTCTGGCCTAATGGTTAAGGTCTTAACTCTTACTCTGGCCTACTGGTTAAGGTCTTAACTCTTACTCTGGCCTAATAGCTAAGGTCTTAACTCTTACTCTGGCCTAATAGCTAAGGCCTTAGACTCGTACCATGGCCTAATGGTTAAGGTCTTAACTCTTACTCTGGCCTACTGGTTAAGGTCTTAACTCTTACTCTGGCCTAATAGCTACGCTCTTAGACTTGTACTATGGCCTAATAGCCAAGGTCTTAGACTCGTACTCTGGCCTAATGGTTATGGTCTTAACTCTTACTCTGGCCTACTGGTTAAGGTCTTAACTCTTACTCTGGCCTAATAGCTAAGGTCTTAACTCTTACTCTGGCCTAATAGCTAAGGTCTTAGACTTGTACTCTGGCCTAATGGTTAAGGTCTTAACTCTTACTCTGGCCTACTGGTTAAAGTATTAACTCTTACTCTGGCCTACTGGTTAAGGTTTTAACTCTTACTCTGGCCTAATAGGTAAGGTCTTAGACTCGTACTCTGGCCTAATGGTTAAGGTCTTAACTCTTACTCTGGCCTAATAGCTAAGGTCTTAACTCTTACTCTGGCCTAATAGCTAAGGTCTTAGACTTGTACGATGGCCTAATAGCCAAGGTCTTAGACTGGTACTCTGGCCTAATGGTTAAGGTCTTAACTCTTACTCTGGCCTACTGGTTAAGGTCTTAACTCTTACTCTGGCCTAATAGCTAAGGTCTTAACTCTTACTCTGGCCTAATAGCTAAGGTCTTAGACGTGTACTCTGGCCTAATGGTTAAGGTCTTAACTCTTACTCTGGCCTACTGGTTAAAGTATTAACTCTTACTCTGGCCTACTGGTTAACGTTTTAACTCTTACTCAGGCCTAATAGCTAAGGTCTTAGACTCGTACTCTGGCCTACTGGTTAAGGTCTTAACTCTTACTCTGGCCTAATAGCTAAGGTCTTAGACTCTTACTCTGGCCTAATGGTTAAGGTCTTAACTCTTACTCTGGCCTAATAGCTAAGGTCTTAGACTCGTACTCTGGCCTAATGGTTAAGGTCTTAACTCTTACTCTAGCCTAATAGCTAAGGTCTTAGACTCATACTCTGGACTAATGGTTAAGGTCTTAACTCTTACTCTGGCCTAATAGCTAAGGTCTTAACTCTTACTCTGGCCTAATAGCTAAGGTCTTAACTCTTACTCTGGCCTAATAGCTAAGGTCTTAGACTCGTACTCTGGCCTAATGGTTAAGGTCTTAATTCTTACTCTGGCCTACTGGTTAAGGTCTTAACTCTTACTCTGGCCTACTGGTTAAGGTCTTAACTCTTACTCTGGCCTAATAGCTAAGGTCTTAACTCTTACTCTGGCCTAATAGCTAAGGTCTTAACTCTTACTCTGTCCAATAGCTAAGGTCTTAGACTCGTACTCTGGCCTAATGGTTAAGGTCTTAACTCTTACTCTGGCCTAATAGCTAAGGTCTTAACTCCTACTCTTGCCTAATAGCTAAGGTCTTAACACTTACTCTGGCCTAATAGCTAATGTCTTAACTCTTACTCTGGCCTACTGGTTAAGGTCTTAACTCTTTCTCTGGCCTAATAGCTAAGGTCTTAACCCTTACTCTGGCTTAATAGCTACGGTCTTAGACTTGTACTCTGGCCTAATGGTTAAGGTCTTAACTCTTACTCTGGCCTACTGGTTAAGGTCTTAACTCTTACTCTGGCCTAATAGCTAAGGTCTTAACTCTTACTCTGGCCTAATAGCTAAGGTCTTAGACTCGTACTATGGCCTACAGGTTAAGGTCTTAACTATTACTCTGACCTAATAGCTAAGGTCTTTACTCTTACTCTGGCCTAATAGCTAAGGTCTTAGACTCGTACTCTGGCCTAATGGTTAAGGTCTTAACTCTTACTCTGGCCTAATAGCTAAGGTCTTAGACTCGTACTCTGGCCTAATGGTTAAGGTCTTAACTCTTACTCTGGCCTAATGGTTAAGGTCTTAACTCTTACTCTGGCCTAATATGTAAGGTCTTGACTCTTACTCTGGTCTAATAGCTAAGGTCTTAGTCTCGTACTCTGGCCTAATGTTTAAGGTCTTAACTCTTACTCTGGCCTAATAGCTAAGGTCTTAGACTCGTACTCTGGCCTAATGGTTAAGGTCTTAACTCTTACTCTGGCCTAATAACTAAGGTCTTAGACTCGCACTATGGCCTACAGGTTAAGGTCTTAACTCTTACTCTGGCCTACTGGTTAAGGTCTTAACTCTTACTCTGGCCTGATAGCTAAGGTCTTAGACTCGTACTCTGGCCTAATGGTTAAGATCTTAACTCTTACTCTGGCATACTGGTTAAGGTCTTAACTCTTCTCTGGCCTAATAGCTAAGGTCTTAGACTTGTACTATGGCCTACAGGTTAAGGTCTTAACTCGTACTCTGGCCTAATAGCTAAGGTCTTAACTCGTACTCTGGCCTAATAGCTAAGGTCTTAACTCTTACTCTGGCCTAATAGTTAAGGTCTTAACTCTTACCCTGGCCTAATAGCTAAGGTCTTAGACTCGTACTCTGGCCTAATAGCTAAGGTCTTAGACTCGTGCTCTGGCCTAATGCTTAAGGTCTTAACTCTTACTCTGGCCTACTGGTTAAGGTCTTAACTCTTACTCTGGCCTAATAGCTACGGTCTTAGACTTGTACTCTGGCCTACTGGTTAAGGTCTTAACTCTTACTCTGGCCGACTTAAGTGCTTAACTCTTACTCTGGCCTTATAGCTAAGGTCTTAGACTCGTACTATGGCCTACTGGTTAAGGTCTTAACTCTTACTCTGGACTACTGGTTAAGGTGGTCTTAACTCTTACTCTGGCCTAATAGCTAAGGTCTTAGACTCGTACTATGGCCTACTGGTTAAGGTCTTAACTCTTACTCTGGCCTAATGGTTAAGGTCTTAACTCTTACTCTGGCCTACAGGTTAAGGTCTTAACTCTTACTCTTGCCTAATAGCTTAGGTTGTAACTCTTACTCTGGCATAATAGCTAAGGTCTTAACTCTTACTCTGGCCTAATAGCTAAGGTCTTAGACTCGTACTCTGGCCTAATGGTTAAGGTCTTAACTCTTACTCTGGCCTACTGGATAAGGTCTTAACTCTTACTCTGGCCTAATAGCTAAGGTCTTAACTCTTACTCTGGCCTAATAGCTAAGGCCTTAGACTCGTACCATGGCCTAATGGTTAAGGTCTTAACTCTTACTCTGGCCTACTGGTTAAGGTCTTAACTCTTACTCTGGCCTACTGGTTAAGGTCTTAACTCTTACTCTGGCCTAATAGCTACGGTCTTAGACTTGTACTATGGCCTAATAGCCAAGGTCTTAGACTCGTACTCTGGCCTAATGGTTAAGGTCTTAACTCTTACTCTGGCCTACTGGTTAAGGTCTTAACTCTTACTCTGGCCTAATAGCTAAGGTCTTAACTCTTACTCTGGCCTAATAGCTAAGGTCTTAGACTTGTACTCTGGCCTAATGGTTAAGGTCTTAACTCTTACTCTGGCCTACTGGTTAAAGTATTAACTCTTACTCTGGCCTACTGGTTAAGGTTTTAACTCTTACTCTGGCCTAATAGGTAAGGTCTTAGACTCGTACTCTGGCCTAATGGTTAAGGTCTTAACTCTTACTCTGGCCTAATAGCTAAGGTCTTAACTCTTACTCTGGCCTAATAGCTAAGGTCTTAACTCTTACTCTGGCCTAATAGCTAAGGTCTTAGACTTGTACTCTGGCCTAATGGTTAAGGTCTTAACTCTTACTCTGGCCTAATAGCTAAGGTCTTAACTCTTACTCTGGCCTAATAGCTAAGGTCTTAGACTTGTACTCTGGCCTAATGGTTAAGGTCTTAACTCTTACTCTGGCCTACTGGTTAAAGTATTAACTCTTACTCTGGCCTACTGGTTAAGGTTTTAACTCTTACTCAGGCCTAATAGCTAAGGTCTTAGACTCGTACTCTGGCCTACTGGTTAAGGTCTTAACTCTTACTCTGGCCTAATAGCTAAGGTCTTAGACTCTTACTCTGGCCTAATGGTTAAGGTCTTAACTCTTACTCTGGCCTAATAGCTAAGGTCTTAGACCCGTACTCTGGCCTAATGGTTAAGGTCTTAACTCTTACTCTAGCCTAATAGCTAAGGTCTTAGACTCATACTCTGGACTAATGGTTAAGGTCTTAACTCTTACTCTGGCCTAATAGCTAAGGTCTTAACTCTTACTCTGGCCTAATAGCTAAGGTCTTAGACTCGTACTCTGGCCTAATGGTTAAGGTCTTAATTCTTACTCTGGCCTACTGGTTAAGGTCTTAACTCTTACTCTGGCCTACTGGTTAAGGTCTTAACTCTTACTCTGGCCTAATAGCTAAGGTCTTAACTCTTACTCTGGCCTAATAGCTAAGGTCTTAACTCTTACTCTGTCCAATAGCTAAGGTCTTAGACTCGTACTCTGGCCTAATGGTTAAGGTCTTAACTCTTACTCTGGCCTAATAGCTAAGGTCTTAACTCCTACTCTTGCCTAATAGCTAAGGTCTTAACACTTACTCTGGCCTAATAGCTAATGTCTTAGACTCGTACTCTGGCCTAATGGTTAAGGTATTAACTCTTACTCTGGCCTAATAGCTAAGGTCTTAACTCTTGCTATTGCCTCATAGCTAAGGTCTTAACTCTTACTCTGGGCTACTGGTTAAGGTCTTAACTCTTACTCTGGCCTACTGATTAAGGTCTTAACTCTTACTCTGACCTAATAGCTAAGGTCTTAGACTTGTACTCTGGCCTAATGGTTAAGGTCTTAACTCTTACTCTGGACTAATAGCTAAGGTCTTAGACTCGTACTCTGGCCTAATGGTTAAGGTCTTAACTCTTACTCTGGCCTAATAGCTAAGGTCTTAGACTCGTACTCTGGCCTAATTGTTAAGGTCTTAACTCTTACTCTGGCCTAATAGCTAAGGTCTTAACTCTTACTCTGCCCTAATAGCTAAGGTCTTAGACTCGTACTCTGGCCTAATGGTTAAGGTCTTAACTCTTACTGTGGCCTAATAGCTAAGGTCTTAACTCTTACTCTTGCCTAATGGTTAAGGTCTTAGACTCGTAATCTGGCCTAATGGTTAAGGTCTTAACTCTTACTCTGGCCTACTGGTTAAGGTCTTAACTCTTACTCTGGCCTAATAGCTAAGGTCTTAACTCTTACTCTGGCCTAATAGCTAAGGTCTTAGACTCGTACTCTGGCCTAATGGTTAAGGTCTTAACTCTTACTCTGGCCTACTGGTTAAGGTCTTAACTCTTACTCTGGACTAATGGTTAAGGTCTTAACTCTTACTCTGGCCTACTGGTTAATGTCTTAACTCTTACTCTGGCCTACTGGTTAAGGTCTTAACTCTTACTCTGGCCTAATAGCTAAGGTCTTAACTCCTACTCTGGCCTAATAGCTAAGGTCTTAACACTTACTCTGGCCTAATAGCTAATGTCTTAGACTCGTACTCTGGCCTAATAGCTAAGGTCTTAGACTCGTACTCTGGCCTAATGGTTAAGGTCTTAACTCTTTCTCTGGCCTAATAGCTAAGGTCTTAACTCTTACTCTGGACTAATGGTTAAGGTCTTAACTCTTACTCTGGACTAATGGTTAAGGTCTTAACTCTTACTCTGGCCTACTGGTTAATGTCTTAACTCTTACTCTGGCCTACTGGTTAAGGTCTTAACTCTTACTCTGGCCTAATAGCTAAGGTCTTAACTCCTACTCTGGCCTAATAGCTAAGGTCTTAACACTTACTCTGGCCTAATAGCTAATGTCTTAGACTCGTACTCTGGCCTAATGGTTAAGGTCTTAACTCTTACTCTGGCCTAATAGCTAAGGTCTTAACTCTTACTCTGGCCTAATAGCTAAGGTCTTAGACTCATACTCTGGCCTAATGGTTAAGGTCTTAACTCTTACTCTGGCCTACTGGTTAAGGTCTTAACTCTTACTCTGGCCTAATAGCTAAGGTCTAAACTCTTACTCTGGCCTAATAACTAAGGTCTTATACTCGTACTCTGGCCTAATGGTTAAGGTCTTAACTCTTACTCTGGCCTACTGGTTAAGGTCTTAACTCTTACTCTGGCCTACTGGTTAAGGTCTTAACTCTTACTCTGGCCTAATAGCTAATGTCTTAGACTCGTACTCTGGCCTAATGGTTAAGGTCTTAACTCTTACTCTGGCCTAATAGCTAAGGTCTTAACTCTTACTCTGGCCTAATAACTAAGGTCTTAGACTCATACTCTGGCCTAATGGTTAAGGTCTTAACTCTTACTCTGGCCTAATAGGTAAGGTCTTAGACTCATACTCTGGCCTAATGGTTAAGGTCTTAACACTTACTTTGGCCTAATAGCTAAGGTCTTAACTCTTACTCTGGCCTAATAGCTAAGGTCTTAGACTCGTACACTGGCCTACTGGTTAAGGTCTCAACTCTTACTCTGACCTAATAGGTAAGGTCTTAAACTCATACTCTGGCCTAATAGCTAAGGTCTTAGACTGGTACTATGGCCTAATAGCCAAGGTCTTAGACTCGTACTCTGGCCTAATGGTTGAGGTCTTAACTATTACTCTGGCCTACTGGTTAAGGTCTTAACTCTTACTCTGGCCTAATAGCTAAGGTCTTAACTCTTACTCTGGCCTAATAGCTAAGGTCTTAGACTTGTACTAAGACCTTAGCTATTAGGCCGGAGTAAGAGTTAAAAAAAAATACTGGTTAAGGTTTTAACTCTTACTCTGGCCTAATAGCTAAGGTCTTAGACTCTTACTCTGGCCTAATAATTAAGGTCTTAACTCTTACTCTGGCCTAATAGCTAAGGCCTTAGACTCGTTTTAGGCCTAATGGTTAAGGTCCTAACTCTTACTCTGGCCTACTGGTTAAGGTCTTAACTCTTACTCTGGCCTACTGGTTAAGGTCTTAACTCTTACTCTGGCCTAATAGCTAAGGTCTTAACTCTTACTCTGGCATAATGGTTAAGGTCTTAACTCTTACTCTGGCCTAATAGCTAAGGTCTTAACTCTTACTCTGGCCTAATAGCTAAGGTCTTAGACTCGTACACTGGCCTACTGGTTAAGGTCTCAACTCTTACTCTGACCTAATAGGTAAGGTCTTAGACTCTTACTCTGGCCTAATGATTAAGGTCTTAACTTTTACTCTGGCCTACTGGTTAAGGTCTTAACTCTAACTCTGGCCTAATAGCTAAGGTCTTAGACTCGTACTCTGGCCCACTGGTTAAGGTCTTAACTCTTACTCTGACTTACTGGTTAAGGTCTTAATTCTTACTCTGGCCTAATAGCTAAGGTCTTAGACTCGTACTCTGGCCTAATGGTTAAGGTCTTAACTCTTACTCTGGCCTAATAGCTAAGGTCTTGACTCTTACTCTGGCCTAATAGCTAAGGTATTAGTCTCGTACTCTGGCCTAATGTTTAAGGTCTTAACTCTTACTCTGGCCTAATAGCTAAGGTCTTAGACTCGTACTCTGGCCTAATGGTTAGGGTCTTAACTCTTACTCTGGCCTAATAGCTAAGGTCTTAGACTTGTACTCTGGCCTAATGGTTAAGGTCTTAACTCTTACTCTGGCCTACTGGTTAAAGTATTAACTCTTACTCTGGCCTACTGGTTAAGGTTTTAACTCTTACTCTGGCCTAATAGGTAAGGTCTTAGACTCGTACTCTGGCCTAATGGTTAAGGTCTTAACTCTTACTCTGGCCTAATAGCTAAGGTCTTAACTCTTACTCTGGCCTAATAGCTAAGGTCTTAGACTTGTACGATGGCCTAATAGCCAAGGTCTTAGACTGGTACTCTGGCCTAATGGTTAAGGTCTTAACTCTTACTCTGGCCTACTGGTTAAGGTCTTAACTCTTACTCTGGCCTAATAGCTAAGGTCTTAACTCTTACTCTGGCCTAATAGCTAAGGTCTTAGACTTGTACTCTGGCCTAATGGTTAAGGTCTTAACTCTTACTCTGGCCTACTGGTTAAAGTATTAACTCTTACTCTGGCCTACTGGTTAACGTTTTAACTCTTACTCAGGCCTAATAGCTAAGGTCTTAGACTCGTACTCTGGCCTACTGGTTAAGGTCTTAACTCTTACTCTGGCCTAATAGCTAAGGTCTTAGACTCTTACTCTGGCCTAATGGTTAAGGTCTTAACTCTTACTCTGGCCTAATAGCTAAGGTCTTAGACTCGTACTCTGGCCTAATGGTTAAGGTCTTAACTCTTACTCTAGCCTAATAGCTAAGGTCTTAGACTCATACTCTGGACTAATGGTTAAGGTCTTAACTCTTACTCTGGCCTAATAGCTAAGGTCTTAACTCTTACTCTGGCCTAATAGCTAAGGTCTTAACTCTTACTCTGGCCTAATAGCTAAGGTCTTAGACTCGTACTCTGGCCTAATGGTTAAGGTCTTAATTCTTACTCTGGCCTACTGGTTAAGGTCTTAACTCTTACTCTGGCCTACTGGTTAAGGTCTTAACTCTTACTCTGGCCTAATAGCTAAGGTCTTAACTCTTACTCTGGCCTAATAGCTAAGGTCTTAACTCTTACTCTGTCCAATAGCTAAGGTCTTAGACTCGTACTCTGGCCTAATGGTTAAGGTCTTAACTCTTACTCTGGCCTAATAGCTAAGGTCTTAACTCCTACTCTTGCCTAATAGCTAAGGTCTTAACACTTACTCTGGCCTAATAGCTAATGTCTTAACTCTTACTCTGGCCTACTGGTTAAGGTCTTAACTCTTTCTCTGGCCTAATAGCTAAGGTCTTAACCCTTACTCTGGCTTAATAGCTACGGTCTTAGACTTGTACTCTGGCCTAATGGTTAAGGTCTTAACTCTTACTCTGGCCTACTGGTTAAGGTCTTAACTCTTACTCTGGCCTAATAGCTAAGGTCTTAGACTCGTACTATGGCCTACAGGTTAAGGTCTTAACTATTACTCTGACCTAATAGCTAAGGTCTTTACTCTTACTCTGGCCTAATAGCTAAGGTCTTAGACTCGTACTCTGGCCTAATGGTTAAGGTCTTAACTCTTACTCTGGCCTAATAGCTAAGGTCTTAGACTCGTACTCTGGCCTAATGGTTAAGGTCTTAACTCTTACTCTGGTCTAATGGTTAAGGTCTTAACTCTTACTCTGGCCTAATATGTAAGGTCTTGACTCTTACTCTGGTCTAATAGCTAAGGTCTTAGTCTCGTACTCTGGCCTAATGTTTAAGGTCTTAACTCTTACTCTGGCCTAATAGCTAAGGTCTTAGACTCGTACTCTGGCCTAATGGTTAAGGTCTTAACTCTTACTCTGGCCTAATAACTAAGGTCTTAGACTCGCACTATGGCCTACAGGTTAAGGTCTTAACTCTTACTCTGGCCTACTGGTTAAGGTCTTAACTCTTACTCTGGCCTGATAGCTAAGGTCTTAGACTCGTACTCTGGCCTAATGGTTAAGATCTTAACTCTTACTCTGGCATACTGGTTAAGGTCTTAACTCTTACTCTGGCCTAATAGCTAAGGTCTTAGACTTGTACTATGGCCTACAGGTTAAGGTCTTAACTCGTACTCTGGCCTAATAGCTAAGGTCTTAACTCATACTCTGGCCTAATAGCTAAGGTCTTAACTCTTACTCTGGCCTAATAGTTAAGGTCTTAACTCTTACCCTGGCCTAATAGCTAAGGTCTTAGACTCGTACTCTGGCCTAATAGCTAAGGTCTTAGACTCGTGCACTGGCCTAATGGTTAAGGTCTTAACTCTTACTCTGGCCTACTGGTTAAGGTCTTAACTCTTACTCTGGCCTAATAGCTACGGTCTTAGACTTGTACTCTGGCCTACTGGTTAAGGTCTTAACTCTTACTCTGGCCGACTTAAGTGCTTAACTCTTACTCTGGCCTTATAGCTAAGGTCTTAGACTCGTACTATGGCCTACTGGTTAAGGTCTTAACTCTTACTCTGGACTACTGGTTAAGGTGGTCTTAACTCTTACTCTGGCCTAATAGCTAAGGTCTTAGACTCGTACTATGGCCTACTGGTTAAGGTCTTAACTCTTACTCTGGCCTAATGGTTAAGGTCTTAACTCTTACTCTGGCCTACAGGTTAAGGTCTTAACTCTTACTCTTGCCTAATAGCTTAGGTTGTAACTCTTACTCTGGCATAATAGCTAAGGTCTTAACTCTTACTCTGGCCTAATAGCTAAGGTCTTAGACTCGTACTCTGGCCTAATGGTTAAGGTCTTAACTCTTACTCTGGCCTACTGGATAAGGTCTTAACTCTTACTCTGGCCTAATAGCTAAGGTCTTAACTCTTACTCTGGCCTAATAGCTAAGGCCTTAGACTCGTACCATGGCCTAATGGTTAAGGTCTTAACTCTTACTCTGGCCTACTGGTTAAGGTCTTAACTCTTACTCTGGCCTACTGGTTAAGGTCTTAACTCTTACTCTGGCCTAATAGCTACGGTCTTAGACTTGTACTATGGCCTAATAGCCAAGGTCTTAGACTCGTACTCTGGCCTAATGGTTAAGGTCTTAACTCTTACTCTGGCCTACTGGTTAAGGTCTTAACTCTTACTCTGGCCTAATAGCTAAGGTCTTAACTCTTACTCTGGCCTAATAGCTAAGGTCTTAGACTTGTACTCTGGCCTAATGGTTAAGGTCTTAACTCTTACTCTGGCCTACTGGTTAAAGTATTAACTCTTACTCTGGCCTACTGGTTAAGGTTTTAACTCTTACTCTGGCCTAATAGGTAAGGTCTTAGACTCGTACTCTGGCCTAATGGTTAAGGTCTTAACTCTTACTCTGGCCTAATAGCTAAGGTCTTAACTCTTACTCTGGCCTAATAGCTAAGGTCTTAACTCTTACTCTGGCCTAATAGCTAAGGTCTTAGACTTGTACTCTGGCCTAATGGTTAAGGTCTTAACTCTTACTCTGGCCTAATAGCTAAGGTCTTAACTCTTACTCTGGCCTAATAGCTAAGGTCTTAGACTTGTACTCTGGCCTAATGGTTAAGGTCTTAACTCTTACTCTGGCCTACTGGTTAAAGTATTAACTCTTACTCTGGCCTACTGGTTAAGGTTTTAACTCTTACTCAGGCCTAATAGCTAAGGTCTTAGACTCGTACTCTGGCCTACTGGTTAAGGTCTTAACTCTTACTCTGGCCTAATAGCTAAGGTCTTAGACTCTTACTCTGGCCTAATGGTTAAGGTCTTAACTCTTACTCTGGCCTAATAGCTAAGGTCTTAGACCCGTACTCTGGCCTAATGGTTAAGGTCTTAACTCTTACTCTAGCCTAATAGCTAAGGTCTTAGACTCATACTCTGGACTAATGGTTAAGGTCTTAACTCTTACTCTGGCCTAATAGCTAAGGTCTTAACTCTTACTCTGGCCTAATAGCTAAGGTCTTAGACTCGTACTCTGGCCTAATGGTTAAGGTCTTAATTCTTACTCTGGCCTACTGGTTAAGGTCTTAACTCTTACTCTGGCCTACTGGTTAAGGTCTTAACTCTTACTCTGGCCTAATAGCTAAGGTCTTAACTCTTACTCTGGCCTAATAGCTAAGGTCTTAACTCTTACTCTGTCCAATAGCTAAGGTCTTAGACTCGTACTCTGGCCTAATGGTTAAGGTCTTAACTCTTACTCTGGCCTAATAGCTAAGGTCTTAACTCCTACTCTTGCCTAATAGCTAAGGTCTTAACACTTACTCTGGCCTAATAGCTAATGTCTTAGACTCGTACTCTGGCCTAATGGTTAAGGTATTAACTCTTACTCTGGCCTAATAGCTAAGGTCTTAACTCTTGCTATTGCCTCATAGCTAAGGTCTTAACTCTTACTCTGGGCTACTGGTTAAGGTCTTAACTCTTACTCTGGCCTACTGATTAAGGTCTTAACTCTTACTCTGACCTAATAGCTAAGGTCTTAGACTTGTACTCTGGCCTAATGGTTAAGGTCTTAACTCTTACTCTGGACTAATAGCTAAGGTCTTAGACTCGTACTCTGGCCTAATGGTTAAGGTCTTAACTCTTACTCTGGCCTAATAGCTAAGGTCTTAGACTCGTACTCTGGCCTAATTGTTAAGGTCTTAACTCTTACTCTGGCCTAATAGCTAAGGTCTTAACTCTTACTCTGCCCTAATAGCTAAGGTCTTAGACTCGTACTCTGGCCTAATGGTTAAGGTCTTAACTCTTACTGTGGCCTAATAGCTAAGGTCTTAACTCTTACTCTTGCCTAATGGTTAAGGTCTTAGACTCGTAATCTGGCCTAATGGTTAAGGTCTTAACTCTTACTCTGGCCTACTGGTTAAGGTCTTAACTCTTACTCTGGCCTAATAGCTAAGGTCTTAACTCTTACTCTGGCCTAATAGCTAAGGTCTTAGACTCGTACTCTGGCCTAATGGTTAAGGTCTTAACTCTTACTCTGGCCTACTGGTTAAGGTCTTAACTCTTACTCTGGACTAATGGTTAAGGTCTTAACTCTTACTCTGGCCTACTGGTTAATGTCTTAACTCTTACTCTGGCCTACTGGTTAAGGTCTTAACTCTTACTCTGGCCTAATAGCTAAGGTCTTAACTCCTACTCTGGCCTAATAGCTAAGGTCTTAACACTTACTCTGGCCTAATAGCTAATGTCTTAGACTCGTACTCTGGCCTAATAGCTAAGGTCTTAGACTCGTACTCTGGCCTAATGGTTAAGGTCTTAACTCTTACTCTGGCCTACTGGTTAAAGTATTAACTCTTACTCTGGCCTACTGGTTAAGGTTTTAACTCTTACTCTGACCTAATAGCTAAGGTCTTTACTCTTACTCTGGCCTAATAGCTAAGGTCTTAACTCTTACTCTGGACTAATGGTTAAGGTCTTAACTCTTACTCTGGCCTACTGGTTTATGTCTTAACTCTTACTCTGGCCTACTGGTTAAGGTCTTAACTCTTACTCTGGCCTAATAGCTAAGGTCTTAACTCCTACTCTGGCCTAATAGCTAAGGTCTTAACACTTACTCTGGCCTAATAGCTAATGTCTTAGACTCGTACTCTGGCCTAATGGTTAAGGTCTTAACTCTTACTCTGGACTAATAGCTAAGGTCTTAGACTCGTACTCTGGCCTAATGGTTAAGGTCTTAACTCTTACTCTGGCCTAATAGCTAAGGTCTTAGACTCGTACTCTGGCCTAATTGTTAAGGTCTTAACTCTTACTCTGGCCTAATAGCTAAGGTCTTAACTCTTACTCTGCCCTAATAGCTAAGGTCTTAGACTCGTACTCTGGCCTAATGGTTAAGGTCTTAACTCTTACTGTGGCCTAATAGCTAAGGTCTTAACTCTTACTCTTGCCTAATGGTTAAGGTCTTAGACTCGTAATCTGGCCTAATGGTTAAGGTCTTAACTCTTACTCTGGCCTACTGGTTAAGGTCTTAACTCTTACTCTGGCCTAATAGCTAAGGTCTTAACTCTTACTCTGGCCTAATAGCTAAGGTCTTAGACTCGTACTCTGGCCTAATGGTTAAGGTCTTAACTCTTACTCTGGCCTACTGGTTAAGGTCTTAACTCTTACTCTGGACTAATGGTTAAGGTCTTAACTCTTACTCTGGCCTACTGGTTAATGTCTTAACTCTTACTCTGGCCTACTGGTTAAGGTCTTAACTCTTACTCTGGCCTAATAGCTAAGGTCTTAACTCCTACTCTGGCCTAATAGCTAAGGTCTTAACACTTACTCTGGCCTAATAGCTAATGTCTTAGACTCGTACTCTGGCCTAATAGCTAAGGTCTTAGACTCGTACTCTGGCCTAATGGTTAAGGTCTTAACTCTTTCTCTGGCCTAATAGCTAAGGTCTTAACTCTTACTCTGGACTAATGGTTAAGGTCTTAACTCTTACTCTGGCCTACTGGTTAATGTCTTAACTCTTACTCTGGCCTACTGGTTAAGGTCTTAACTCTTACTCTGGCCTAATAGCTAAGGTCTTAACTCCTACTCTGGCCTAATAGCTAAGGTCTTAACACTTACTCTGGCCTAATAGCTAATGTCTTAGACTCGTACTCTGGCCTAATGGTTAAGGTCTTAACTCTTACTCTGGCCTAATAGCTAAGGTCTTAACTCTTACTCTGGCCTAATAGCTAAGGTCTTAGACTCATACTCTAGCCTAATGGTTAAGGTCTTAACTCTTACTCTGGCCTACTGGTTAAGGTCTTAACTCTTACTCTGGCCTAATAGCTAAGGTCTAAACTCTTACTCTGGCCTAATAACTAAGGTCTTATACTCGTACTCTGGCCTAATGGTTAAGGTCTTAACTCTTACTCTGGCCTACTGGTTAAGGTCTTAACTCTTACTCTGGCCTACTGGTTAAGGTCTTAACTCTTACTCTGGCCTAATAGCTAATGTCTTAGACTCGTACTCTGGCCTAATGGTTAAGGTCTTAAGTCTTACTCTGGCCTAATAGCTAAGGTCTTAACTCTTACTCTGGCCTAATAACTAAGGTCTTAGACTCATACTCTGGCCTAATGGTTAAGGTCTTAACTCTTACTCTGGCCTAATAGGTAAGGTCTTAGACTCATACTCTGGCCTAATGGTTAAGGTCTTAACACTTACTTTGGCCTAATAGCTAAGGTCTTAACTCTTACTCTGGCCTAATAGCTAAGGTCTTAGACTCGTACACTGGCCTACTGGTTAAGGTCTCAACTCTTACTCTGACCTAATAGGTAAGGTCTTAAACTCATACTCTGGCCTAATAGCTAAGGTCTTAGACTGGTACTATGGCCTAATAGCCAAGGTCTTAGACTCGTACTCTGGCCTAATGGTTGAGGTCTTAACTATTACTCTGGCCTACTGGTTAAGGTCTTAACTCTTACTCTGGCCTAATAGCTAAGGTCTTAACTCTTACTCTGGCCTAATAGCTAAGGTCTTAGACTTGTACTAAGACCTTAGCTATTAGGCCGGAGTAAGAGTTAAAAAAAAATACTGGTTAAGGTTTTAACTCTTACTCTGGCCTAATAGCTAAGGTCTTAGACTCTTACTCTGGCCTAATAATTAAGGTCTTAACTCTTACTCTGGCCTAATAGCTAAGGCCTTAGACTCGTTTTAGGCCTAATGGTTAAGGTCCTAACTCTTACTCTGGCCTACTGGTTAAGGTCTTAACTCTTACTCTGGACTAATGGTTAAGGTCTTAACTCTTACTCTGGCCTAATAGCTACGGTCTTAGACTTGTACTCTGGCCTACTGGTTAAGGTCTTAACTCTTACTCTGGCCGACTTAAGTGCTTAACTCTTACTCTGGCCTTATAGCTAAGGTCTTAGACTCGTACTATGGCCTACTGGTTAAGGTCTTAACTCTTACTCTGGACTACTGGTTAAGGTGGTCTTAACTCTTACTCTGGCCTAATAGCTAAGGTCTTAGACTCGTACTATGGCCTACTGGTTAAGGTCTTAACTCTTACTCTGGCCTAATGGTTAAGGTCTTAACTCTTACTCTGGCCTACAGGTTAAGGTCTTAACTCTTACTCTTGCCTAATAGCTTAGGTTGTAACTCTTACTCTGGCATAATAGCTAAGGTCTTAACTCTTACTCTGGCCTAATAGCTAAGGTCTTAGACTCGTACTCTGGCCTAATGGTTAAGGTCTTAACTCTTACTCTGGCCTACTGGATAAGGTCTTAACTCTTACTCTGGCCTAATAGCTAAGGTCTTAACTCTTACTCTGGCCTAATAGCTAAGGCCTTAGACTCGTACCATGGCCTAATGGTTAAGGTCTTAACTCTTACTCTGGCCTACTGGTTAAGGTCTTAACTCTTACTCTGGCCTACTGGTTAAGGTCTTAACTCTTACTCTGGCCTAATAGCTACGGTCTTAGACTTGTACTATGGCCTAATAGCCAAGGTCTTAGACTCGTACTCTGGCCTAATGGTTAAGGTCTTAACTCTTACTCTGGCCTACTGGTTAAGGTCTTAACTCTTACTCTGGCCTAATAGCTAAGGTCTTAACTCTTACTCTGGCCTAATAGCTAAGGTCTTAGACTTGTACTCTGGCCTAATGGTTAAGGTCTTAACTCTTACTCTGGCCTACTGGTTAAAGTATTAACTCTTACTCTGGCCTACTGGTTAAGGTTTTAACTCTTACTCTGGCCTAATAGGTAAGGTCTTAGACTCGTACTCTGGCCTAATGGTTAAGGTCTTAACTCTTACTCTGGCCTAATAGCTAAGGTCTTAACTCTTACTCTGGCCTAATAGCTAAGGTCTTAACTCTTACTCTGGCCTAATAGCTAAGGTCTTAGACTTGTACTCTGGCCTAATGGTTAAGGTCTTAACTCTTACTCTGGCCTAATAGCTAAGGTCTTAACTCTTACTCTGGCCTAATAGCTAAGGTCTTAGACTTGTACTCTGGCCTAATGGTTAAGGTCTTAACTCTTACTCTGGCCTACTGGTTAAAGTATTAACTCTTACTCTGGCCTACTGGTTAAGGTTTTAACTCTTACTCAGGCCTAATAGCTAAGGTCTTAGACTCGTACTCTGGCCTACTGGTTAAGGTCTTAACTCTTACTCTGGCCTAATAGCTAAGGTCTTAGACTCTTACTCTGGCCTAATGGTTAAGGTCTTAACTCTTACTCTGGCCTAATAGCTAAGGTCTTAGACCCGTACTCTGGCCTAATGGTTAAGGTCTTAACTCTTACTCTAGCCTAATAGCTAAGGTCTTAGACTCATACTCTGGACTAATGGTTAAGGTCTTAACTCTTACTCTGGCCTAATAGCTAAGGTCTTAACTCTTACTCTGGCCTAATAGCTAAGGTCTTAGACTCGTACTCTGGCCTAATGGTTAAGGTCTTAATTCTTACTCTGGCCTACTGGTTAAGGTCTTAACTCTTACTCTGGCCTACTGGTTAAGGTCTTAACTCTTACTCTGGCCTAATAGCTAAGGTCTTAACTCTTACTCTGGCCTAATAGCTAAGGTCTTAACTCTTACTCTGTCCAATAGCTAAGGTCTTAGACTCGTACTCTGGCCTAATGGTTAAGGTCTTAACTCTTACTCTGGCCTAATAGCTAAGGTCTTAACTCCTACTCTTGCCTAATAGCTAAGGTCTTAACACTTACTCTGGCCTAATAGCTAATGTCTTAGACTCGTACTCTGGCCTAATGGTTAAGGTATTAACTCTTACTCTGGCCTAATAGCTAAGGTCTTAACTCTTGCTATTGCCTCATAGCTAAGGTCTTAACTCTTACTCTGGGCTACTGGTTAAGGTCTTAACTCTTACTCTGGCCTACTGATTAAGGTCTTAACTCTTACTCTGACCTAATAGCTAAGGTCTTAGACTTGTACTCTGGCCTAATGGTTAAGGTCTTAACTCTTACTCTGGACTAATAGCTAAGGTCTTAGACTCGTACTCTGGCCTAATGGTTAAGGTCTTAACTCTTACTCTGGCCTAATAGCTAAGGTCTTAGACTCGTACTCTGGCCTAATTGTTAAGGTCTTAACTCTTACTCTGGCCTAATAGCTAAGGTCTTAACTCTTACTCTGCCCTAATAGCTAAGGTCTTAGACTCGTACTCTGGCCTAATGGTTAAGGTCTTAACTCTTACTGTGGCCTAATAGCTAAGGTCTTAACTCTTACTCTTGCCTAATGGTTAAGGTCTTAGACTCGTAATCTGGCCTAATGGTTAAGGTCTTAACTCTTACTCTGGCCTACTGGTTAAGGTCTTAACTCTTACTCTGGCCTAATAGCTAAGGTCTTAACTCTTACTCTGGCCTAATAGCTAAGGTCTTAGACTCGTACTCTGGCCTAATGGTTAAGGTCTTAACTCTTACTCTGGCCTACTGGTTAAGGTCTTAACTCTTACTCTGGACTAATGGTTAAGGTCTTAACTCTTACTCTGGCCTACTGGTTAATGTCTTAACTCTTACTCTGGCCTACTGGTTAAGGTCTTAACTCTTACTCTGGCCTAATAGCTAAGGTCTTAACTCCTACTCTGGCCTAATAGCTAAGGTCTTAACACTTACTCTGGCCTAATAGCTAATGTCTTAGACTCGTACTCTGGCCTAATAGCTAAGGTCTTAGACTCGTACTCTGGCCTAATGGTTAAGGTCTTAACTCTTTCTCTGGCCTAATAGCTAAGGTCTTAACTCTTACTCTGGACTAATGGTTAAGGTCTTAACTCTTACTCTGGACTAATGGTTAAGGTCTTAACTCTTACTCTGGCCTACTGGTTAATGTCTTAACTCTTACTCTGGCCTACTGGTTAAGGTCTTAACTCTTACTCTGGCCTAATAGCTAAGGTCTTAACTCCTACTCTGGCCTAATAGCTAAGGTCTTAACACTTACTCTGGCCTAATAGCTAATGTCTTAGACTCGTACTCTGGCCTAATGGTTAAGGTCTTAACTCTTACTCTGGCCTAATAGCTAAGGTCTTAACTCTTACTCTGGCCTAATAGCTAAGGTCTTAGACTCATACTCTGGCCTAATGGTTAAGGTCTTAACTCTTACTCTGGCCTACTGGTTAAGGTCTTAACTCTTACTCTGGCCTAATAGCTAAGGTCTAAACTCTTACTCTGGCCTAATAACTAAGGTCTTATACTCGTACTCTGGCCTAATGGTTAAGGTCTTAACTCTTACTCTGGCCTACTGGTTAAGGTCTTAACTCTTACTCTGGCCTACTGGTTAAGGTCTTAACTCTTACTCTGGCCTAATAGCTAATGTCTTAGACTCGTACTCTGGCCTAATGGTTAAGGTCTTAACTCTTACTCTGGCCTAATAGCTAAGGTCTTAACTCTTACTCTGGCCTAATAACTAAGGTCTTAGACTCATACTCTGGCCTAATGGTTAAGGTCTTAACTCTTACTCTGGCCTAATAGGTAAGGTCTTAGACTCATACTCTGGCCTAATGGTTAAGGTCTTAACACTTACTTTGGCCTAATAGCTAAGGTCTTAACTCTTACTCTGGCCTAATAGCTAAGGTCTTAGACTCGTACACTGGCCTACTGGTTAAGGTCTCAACTCTTACTCTGACCTAATAGGTAAGGTCTTAAACTCATACTCTGGCCTAATAGCTAAGGTCTTAGACTGGTACTATGGCCTAATAGCCAAGGTCTTAGACTCGTACTCTGGCCTAATGGTTGAGGTCTTAACTATTACTCTGGCCTACTGGTTAAGGTCTTAACTCTTACTCTGGCCTAATAGCTAAGGTCTTAACTCTTACTCTGGCCTAATAGCTAAGGTCTTAGACTTGTACTAAGACCTTAGCTATTAGGCCGGAGTAAGAGTTAAAAAAAAATACTGGTTAAGGTTTTAACTCTTACTCTGGCCTAATAGCTAAGGTCTTAGACTCTTACTCTGGCCTAATAATTAAGGTCTTAACTCTTACTCTGGCCTAATAGCTAAGGCCTTAGACTCGTTTTAGGCCTAATGGTTAAGGTCCTAACTCTTACTCTGGCCTACTGGTTAAGGTCTTAACTCTTACTCTGGCCTACTGGTTAAGGTCTTAACTCTTACTCTGGCCTAATAGCTAAGGTCTTAACTCTTACTCTGGCATAATGGTTAAGGTCTTAACTCTTACTCTGGCCTAATAGCTAAGGTCTTAACTCTTACTCTGGCCTAATAGCTAAGGTCTTAGACTCGTACACTGGCCTACTGGTTAAGGTCTCAACTCTTACTCTGACCTAATAGGTAAGGTCTTAGACTCTTACTCTGGCCTAATGATTAAGGTCTTAACTTTTACTCTGGCCTACTGGTTAAGGTCTTAACTCTAACTCTGGCCTAATAGCTAAGGTCTTAGACTCGTACTCTGGCCCACTGGTTAAGGTCTTAACTCTTACTCTGACTTACTGGTTAAGGTCTTAATTCTTACTCTGGCCTAATAGCTAAGGTCTTAGACTCGTACTCTGGCCTAATGGTTAAGGTCTTAACTCTTACTCTGGCCTAATAGCTAAGGTCTTGACTCTTACTCTGGCCTAATAGCTAAGGTATTAGTCTCGTACTCTGGCCTAATGTTTAAGGTCTTAACTCTTACTCTGGCCTAATAGCTAAGGTCTTAGACTCGTACTCTGGCCTAATGGTTAAGGTCTTAACTCTTACTCTGGCCTAATAGCTAAGGTCTTAGACTTGTACTCTGGCCTAATGGTTAAGGTCTTAACTCTTACTCTGGCCTACTGGTTAAAGTATTAACTCTTACTCTGGCCTACTGGTTAAGGTTTTAACTCTTACTCTGGCCTAATAGGTAAGGTCTTAGACTCGTACTCTGGCCTAATGGTTAAGGTCTTAACTCTTACTCTGGCCTAATAGCTAAGGTCTTAACTCTTACTCTGGCCTAATAGCTAAGGTCTTAGACTTGTACGATGGCCTAATAGCCAAGGTCTTAGACTGGTACTCTGGCCTAATGGTTAAGGTCTTAACTCTTACTCTGGCCTACTGGTTAAGGTCTTAACTCTTACTCTGGCCTAATAGCTAAGGTCTTAACTCTTACTCTGGCCTAATAGCTAAGGTCTTAGACTTGTACTCTGGCCTAATGGTTAAGGTCTTAACTCTTACTCTGGCCTACTGGTTAAAGTATTAACTCTTACTCTGGCCTACTGGTTAACGTTTTAACTCTTACTCAGGCCTAATAGCTAAGGTCTTAGACTCGTACTCTGGCCTACTGGTTAAGGTCTTAACTCTTACTCTGGCCTAATAGCTAAGGTCTTAGACTCTTACTCTGGCCTAATGGTTAAGGTCTTAACTCTTACTCTGGCCTAATAGCTAAGGTCTTAGACTCGTACTCTGGCCTAATGGTTAAGGTCTTAACTCTTACTCTAGCCTAATAGCTAAGGTCTTAGACTCATACTCTGGACTAATGGTTAAGGTCTTAACTCTTACTCTGGCCTAATAGCTAAGGTCTTAACTCTTACTCTGGCCTAATAGCTAAGGTCTTAACTCTTACTCTGGCCTAATAGCTAAGGTCTTAGACTCGTACTCTGGCCTAATGGTTAAGGTCTTAATTCTTACTCTGGCCTACTGGTTAAGGTCTTAACTCTTACTCTGGCCTACTGGTTAAGGTCTTAACTCTTACTCTGGCCTAATAGCTAAGGTCTTAACTCTTACTCTGGCCTAATAGCTAAGGTCTTAACTCTTACTCTGTCCAATAGCTAAGGTCTTAGACTCGTACTCTGGCCTAATGGTTAAGGTCCTAACTCTTACTCTGGCCTAATAGCTAAGGTCTTAACTCCTACTCTTGCCTAATAGCTAAGGTCTTAACACTTACTCTGGCCAAATAGCTAATGTCTTAACTCTTACTCTGGCCTACTGGTTAAGGTCTTAACTCTTTCTCTGGCCTAATAGCTAAGGTCTTAACCCTTACTCTGGCTTAATAGCTACGGTCTTAGACTTGTACTCTGGCCTAATGGTTAAGGTCTTAACTCTTACTCTGGCCTACTGGTTAAGGTCTTAACTCTTACTCTGGCCTAATAGCTAAGGTCTTAACTCTTACTCTGGCCTAATAGCTAAGGTCTTAGACTCGTACTATGGCCTACAGGTTAAGGTCTTAACTATTACTCTGACCTAATAGCTAAGGTCTTTACTCTTACTCTGGCCTAATAGCTAAGGTCTTAGACTCGTACTCTGGCCTAATGGTTAAGGTCTTAACTCTTACTCTGGCCTAATAGCTAAGGTCTTAGACTCGTACTCTGGCCTAATGGTTAAGGTCTTAACTCTTACTCTGGCCTAATGGTTAAGGTCTTAACTCTTACTCTGGCCTAATATGTAAGGTCTTGACTCTTACTCTGGTCTAATAGCTAAGGTCTTAGTCTCGTACTCTGGCCTAATGTTTAAGGTCTTAACTCTTACTCTGGCCTAATAGCTAAGGTCTTAGACTCGTACTCTGGCCTAATGGTTAAGGTCTTAACTCTTACTCTGGCCTAATAACTAAGGTCTTAGACTCGCACTATGGCCTACAGGTTAAGGTCTTAACTCTTACTCTGGCCTACTGGTTAAGGTCTTAACTCTTACTCTGGCCTGATAGCTAAGGTCTTAGACTCGTACTCTGGCCTAATGGTTAAGATCTTAACTCTTACTCTGGCATACTGGTTAAGGTCTTAACTCTTACTCTGGCCTAATAGCTAAGGTCTTAGACTTGTACTATGGCCTACAGGTTAAGGTCTTAACTCGTACTCTGGCCTAATAGCTAAGGTCTTAACTCGTACTCTGGCCTAATAGCTAAGGTCTTAACTCTTACTCTGGCCTAATAGTTAAGGTCTTAACTCTTACCCTGGCCTAATAGCTAAGGTCTTAGACTCGTACTCTGGCCTAATAGCTAAGGTCTTAGACTCGTGCTCTGGCCTAATGGTTAAGGTCTTAACTCTTACTCTGGCCTACTGGTTAAGGTCTTAACTCTTACTCTGGCCTAATAGCTACGGTCTTAGACTTGTACTCTGGCCTACTGGTTAAGGTCTTAACTCTTACTCTGGCCGACTTAAGTGCTTAACTCTTACTCTGGCCTTATAGCTAAGGTCTTAGACTCGTACTATGGCCTACTGGTTAAGGTCTTAACTCTTACTCTGGACTACTGGTTAAGGTGGTCTTAACTCTTACTCTGGCCTAATAGCTAAGGTCTTAGACTCGTACTATGGCCTACTGGTTAAGGTCTTAACTCTTACTCTGGCCTAATGGTTAAGGTCTTAACTCTTACTCTGGCCTACAGGTTAAGGTCTTAACTCTTACTCTTGCCTAATAGCTTAGGTTGTAACTCTTACTCTGGCATAATAGCTAAGGTCTTAACTCTTACTCTGGCCTAATAGCTAAGGTCTTAGACTCGTACTCTGGCCTAATGGTTAAGGTCTTAACTCTTACTCTGGCCTACTGGATAAGGTCTTAACTCTTACTCTGGCCTAATAGCTAAGGTCTTAACTCTTACTCTGGCCTAATAGCTAAGGCCTTAGACTCGTACCATGGCCTAATGGTTAAGGTCTTAACTCTTACTCTGGCCTACTGGTTAAGGTCTTAACTCTTACTCTGGCCTACTGGTTAAGGTCTTAACTCTTACTCTGGCCTAATAGCTACGGTCTTAGACTTGTACTATGGCCTAATAGCCAAGGTCTTAGACTCGTACTCTGGCCTAATGGTTAAGGTCTTAACTCTTACTCTGGCCTACTGGTTAAGGTCTTAACTCTTACTCTGGCCTAATAGCTAAGGTCTTAACTCTTACTCTGGCCTAATAGCTAAGGTCTTAGACTTGTACTCTGGCCTAATGGTTAAGGTCTTAACTCTTACTCTGGCCTACTGGTTAAAGTATTAACTCTTACTCTGGCCTACTGGTTAAGGTTTTAACTCTTACTCTGGCCTAATAGGTAAGGTCTTAGACTCGTACTCTGGCCTAATGGTTAAGGTCTTAACTCTTACTCTGGCCTAATAGCTAAGGTCTTAACTCTTACTCTGGCCTAATAGCTAAGGTCTTAACTCTTACTCTGGCCTAATAGCTAAGGTCTTAGACTTGTACTCTGGCCTAATGGTTAAGGTCTTAACTCTTACTCTGGCCTAATAGCTAAGGTCTTAACTCTTACTCTGGCCTAATAGCTAAGGTCTTAGACTTGTACTCTGGCCTAATGGTTAAGGTCTTAACTCTTACTCTGGCCTACTGGTTAAAGTATTAACTCTTACTCTGGCCTACTGGTTAAGGTTTTAACTCTTACTCAGGCCTAATAGCTAAGGTCTTAGACTCGTACTCTGGCCTACTGGTTAAGGTCTTAACTCTTACTCTGGCCTAATAGCTAAGGTCTTAGACTCTTACTCTGGCCTAATGGTTAAGGTCTTAACTCTTACTCTGGCCTAATAGCTAAGGTCTTAGACCCGTACTCTGGCCTAATGGTTAAGGTCTTAACTCTTACTCTAGCCTAATAGCTAAGGTCTTAGACTCATACTCTGGACTAATGGTTAAGGTCTTAACTCTTACTCTGGCCTAATAGCTAAGGTCTTAACTCTTACTCTGGCCTAATAGCTAAGGTCTTAGACTCGTACTCTGGCCTAATGGTTAAGGTCTTAATTCTTACTCTGGCCTACTGGTTAAGGTCTTAACTCTTACTCTGGCCTACTGGTTAAGGTCTTAACTCTTACTCTGGCCTAATAGCTAAGGTCTTAACTCTTACTCTGGCCTAATAGCTAAGGTCTTAACTCTTACTCTGTCCAATAGCTAAGGTCTTAGACTCGTACTCTGGCCTAATGGTTAAGGTCTTAACTCTTACTCTGGCCTAATAGCTAAGGTCTTAACTCCTACTCTTGCCTAATAGCTAAGGTCTTAACACTTACTCTGGCCTAATAGCTAATGTCTTAGACTCGTACTCTGGCCTAATGGTTAAGGTATTAACTCTTACTCTGGCCTAATAGCTAAGGTCTTAACTCTTGCTATTGCCTCATAGCTAAGGTCTTAACTCTTACTCTGGGCTACTGGTTAAGGTCTTAACTCTTACTCTGGCCTACTGATTAAGGTCTTAACTCTTACTCTGACCTAATAGCTAAGGTCTTAGACTTGTACTCTGGCCTAATGGTTAAGGTCTTAACTCTTACTCTGGACTAATAGCTAAGGTCTTAGACTCGTACTCTGGCCTAATGGTTAAGGTCTTAACTCTTACTCTGGCCTAATAGCTAAGGTCTTAGACTCGTACTCTGGCCTAATTGTTAAGGTCTTAACGCTTACTCTGGCCTAATAGCTAAGGTCTTAACTCTTACTCTGCCCTAATAGCTAAGGTCTTAGACTCGTACTCTGGCCTAATGGTTAAGGTCTTAACTCTTACTGTGGCCTAATAGCTAAGGTCTTAACTCTTACTCTTGCCTAATGGTTAAGGTCTTAGACTCGTAATCTGGCCTAATGGTTAAGGTCTTAACTCTTACTCTGGCCTACTGGTTAAGGTCTTAACTCTTACTCTGGCCTAATAGCTAAGGTCTTAACTCTTACTCTGGCCTAATAGCTAAGGTCTTAGACTCGTACTCTGGCCTAATGGTTAAGGTCTTAACTCTTACTCTGGCCTACTGGTTAAGGTCTTAACTCTTACTCTGGACTAATGGTTAAGGTCTTAACTCTTACTCTGGCCTACTGGTTAATGTCTTAACTCTTACTCTGGCCTACTGGTTAAGGTCTTAACTCTTACTCTGGCCTAATAGCTAAGGTCTTAACTCCTACTCTGGCCTAATAGCTAAGGTCTTAACACTTACTCTGGCCTAATAGCTAATGTCTTAGACTCGTACTCTGGCCTAATAGCTAAGGTCTTAGACTCGTACTCTGGCCTAATGGTTAAGGTCTTAACTCTTTCTCTGGCCTAATAGCTAAGGTCTTAACTCTTACTCTGGACTAATGGTTAAGGTCTTAACTCTTACTCTGGCCTACTGGTTAATGTCTTAACTCTTACTCTGGCCTACTGGTTAAGGTCTTAACTCTTACTCTGGCCTAATAGCTAAGGTCTTAACTCCTACTCTGGCCTAATAGCTAAGGTCTTAACACTTACTCTGGCCTAATAGCTAATGTCTTAGACTCGTACTCTGGCCTAATGGTTAAGGTCTTAACTCTTACTCTGGCCTAATAGCTAAGGTCTTAACTCTTACTCTGGCCTAATAGCTAAGGTCTTAGACTCATACTCTGGCCTAATGGTTAATGTCTTAACTCTTACTCTGGCCTACTGGTTAAGGTCTTAACTCTTACTCTGGCCTAATAGCTAAGGTCTAAACTCTTACTCTGGCCTAATAACTAAGGTCTTATACTCGTACTCTGGCCTAATGGTTAAGGTCTTAACTCTTACTCTGGCCTACTGGTTAAGGTCTTAACTCTTACTCTGGCCTACTGGTTAAGGTCTTAACTCTTACTCTGGCCTAATAGCTAATGTCTTAGACTCGTACTCTGGCCTAATGGTTAAGGTCTTAACTCTTACTCTGGCCTAATAGCTAAGGTCTTAACTCTTACTCTGGCCTAATAACTAAGGTCTTAGACTCATACTCTGGCCTAATGGTTAAGGTCTTAACTCTTACTCTGGCCTAATAGGTAAGGTCTTAGACTCATACTCTGGCCTAATGGTTAAGGTCTTAACACTTACTTTGGCCTAATAGCTAAGGTCTTAACTCTTACTCTGGCCTAATAGCTAAGGTCTTAGACTCGTACACTGGCCTACTGGTTAAGGTCTCAACTCTTACTCTGACCTAATAGGTAAGGTCTTAAACTCATACTCTGGCCTAATAGCTAAGGTCTTAGACTGGTACTATGGCCTAATAGCCAAGGTCTTAGACTCGTACTCTGGCCTAATGGTTGAGGTCTTAACTATTACTCTGGCCTACTGGTTAAGGTCTTAACTCTTACTCTGGCCTAATAGCTAAGGTCTTAACTCTTACTCTGGCCTAATAGCTAAGGTCTTAGACTTGTACTAAGACCTTAGCTATTAGGCCGGAGTAAGAGTTAAAAAAAAATACTGGTTAAGGTTTTAACTCTTACTCTGGCCTAATAGCTAAGGTCTTAGACTCTTACTCTGGCCTAATAATTAAGGTCTTAACTCTTACTCTGGCCTAATAGCTAAGGCCTTAGACTCGTTTTAGGCCTAATGGTTAAGGTCCTAACTCTTACTCTGGCCTACTGGTTAAGGTCTTAACTCTTACTCTGGCCTACTGGTTAAGGTCTTAACTCTTACTCTGGCCTAATAGCTAAGGTCTTAACTCTTACTCTGGCATAATGGTTAAGGTCTTAACTCTTACTCTGGCCTAATAGCTAAGGTCTTAACTCTTACTCTGGCCTAATAGCTAAGGTCTTAGACTCGTACACTGGCCTACTGGTTAAGGTCTCAACTCTTACTCTGACCTAATAGGTAAGGTCTTAGACTCTTACTCTGGCCTAATGATTAAGGTCTTAACTTTTACTCTGGCCTACTGGTTAAGGTCTTAACTCTAACTCTGGCCTAATAGCTAAGGTCTTAGACTCGTACTCTGGCCCACTGGTTAAGGTCTTAACTCTTACTCTGACTTACTGGTTAAGGTCTTAATTCTTACTCTGGCCTAATAGCTAAGGTCTTAGACTCGTACTCTGGCCTAATGGTTAAGGTCTTAACTCTTACTCTGGCCTAATAGCTAAGGTCTTGACTCTTACTCTGGCCTAATAGCTAAGGTATTAGTCTCGTACTCTGGCCTAATGTTTAAGGTCTTAACTCTTACTCTGGCCTAATAGCTAAGGTCTTAGACTCGTACTCTGGCCTAATGGTTAAGGTCTTAACTCTTACTCTGGCCTAATAGCTAAGGTCTTAGACTCGTACTCTGGCCTAATGGTTAAGGTCTTAACTCTTACTCTGGCATACTGGTTAAGGTCTTAACTCTTACTCTGGCCTAATAGCTAAGGTCTTAGACTCGTACTATGGCCTACAGGTTAAGGTCTTAACTCTTACTCTGACCTAATAGCTAAGGTCTTTACTCTTACTCTGGCCTAATAGCTAAGGTCTTAGACTCTTACTCTGGCCTAATGGTTAAGGTCTTAACTCTTACTCTGGCCTAATAGCTAAGGTCTTAGACTCGTACTCTGGCCTAATGGTTAAGATCTTAACTGTTACTCTGGCCTACTGGTTAAGGTCTTAACTCTTACTCTGGCCTAATTGCTAAGGTCTTAGACTCGTACTCTGGCATACTGGTTAAGGTCTTAACTCTTACTCTGGCCTACTTAAGTGCTTAACTCTTACTCTGGCCTTATAGCTAAGGTCTTAGACTCGTACTATGGCCTAGTGGTTAAGGTCTTAACTCTTACTCTGGCCTACTTGTTAAGGTCTTAACTCTTACTCTGGCCTAATAGCTAAGGTCTTAACTCTTACTCTGGCCTAATAGCTAAGGCCTTAGACTCGTACCATGGCCTAATGGTTAAGGTCTTAACTCTTACTCTGGCCTACTGGTTAAGGTCTTAACTCTTACTCTGGCCTACTGGTTAAGGTCTTAACTCTTACTCAGGCCTACTGGTTAAGGTCTTAACTCTTACTCTGGCCTAATAGCTAAGGTCTTTACTCTTACTCTGGCCTAATAGCTAAGGTCTTAGACTCGTACTCTGGCCTAATAGCTAAGGTCTTAACTCTTACTCTGGCCTAATAGCTAAGGTCTTAGACTCGTACTATGGCCTACATGTTAAGGTCTTAACTCTTACTCTGGCCTAATAGCTGAGGTCTTAACTCTTACTCTGGCCTAATGGTTAAGGTCTTAACTCTTACTCTGGCCTAATAGCTAAGGTCTTAACTCTTACTCTGGCCTAATAGCTAAGGTCTTAGTGTCGTACTCTGGCCTAATGTTTAAGGTCTTAACTCTTACTCTGGCCTAATAGCTAAGGTCTTAGACTCGTACTCTGGCCTAATGGTTAAGGTCTTAACTCTACTCTGGCCTAATAGCTAAGGTCTTAGACTCGTACTATGGCCTACAGGTTAAGGTCTTAACTCTTACTCTGGCCTACTGGTTAAGGTCTTAACTCTTACTCTGGCCTGATAGCTAAGGTCTTAGACTCGTACTCTGGCCTAATGGTTAAGGCCTTAACTCTTACTCTGGCATACTGGTTAAGGTCTTAACTCTTACTCTGGCCTAATAGCTAAGGTCTTAGACTCGTACTATGGCCTACAGGTTAAGGTCTTAACTCGTACTCTGGCCTAATAGCTAAGGTCTTAACTCGTACTCTGGCCTAATAGCTAAGGTCTTAACTCTTACTCTGGCCTAATAGCTAAGGTCTTAACTCTTACTCTGGCCTAATAGCTAAGGTCTTAGACTCGTACTCTGGCCTAATAGCTAAGGTATTAGACTCGTACTCTGGCCTAATGGTTAAGGTCTTAACTCTTACTCTAGCCTAATAGCTAAGGTCTTAGACTCGTACTCTGGCCTAATAGCTAAGGTCTTAGACTCGCAATCTGGCCTACTGGTTAAGGTCTTAACTCCTTCTCTGGCCTACTGGTTAGGGTCTTAACTCTTACTCTGGCCTAATAGCTAAGGTCTTAGACTCGTACTATGGCCTACATGTTAAGGTCTTAACTCTTACTCTGGCCTAATAGCTAAGGTCTTAGACTCGTACTATGGCCTACAGGTTAAGGTCTTAACTCTTACTCTGGCCCAATAGCTAAGGTCTTAACTCTTAAACTGGCCTAATAGCTAGGGTCTTAACTCTTACTCTGGTCTATAGCTAAGGTCTTAGACTCGTACTATGGCCTACTGGTTAAGGTCTTAACTCTTACTCTGGCCTAATAGCTAAGGTCTTAGACTCGTATTCTGGCCTACTGGTTAAGGTCTTAACTTTTACTCTGGCCTAATAGCTAAGGTCTTAACTCTTACTCCTGCCTAATAGCTAAGGTCTTAGACTCATACTCTGGCCTAATGGTTAAGGTCTTAACTCTTACTCTGCCCTACTGGTTAAGGTCTTAGACTCGTACTCTGGCCTAATAGCTAATGTATTAGACTCGTACTCTGGGCTAATGGTTAAGGTCTTAACTCTTACTCTGGCCTACTGGTTAAGGTCTTAACTCTTACTCTGGCCTACTGGTTAAGGTCTTAACTCTTACTCTGGCCTAATAGCTAAGGTCTTAACTCTTACTCTGGCCTAGTAGATAAGGTCTTAGACTCGTACTCTGGCCTAATGGTTAAGGTCTTAACTCTTACTCTGGCCTAATAGCTAAGGTCTTAGACTTGTACTCTGGCCTACTGGTTAAGGTCTTAACTCTTACTCTGGCCTACTGGTTAAGGTCTTAACTCTTACTCTGGCCTAATAGCTAATGTCTTAGACTCGTACTCTGGCCTAATGGTTAAGGTCTTAACTCTTACTCTGGCCTAATAGCTAAGGTCTTAACTCTTACTCTGGCCTAATAACTAAGGTCTTAGACTCATACTCTGGCCTAATGGTTAAGGTCTTAACTCTTACTCTGGCCTAATAGGTAAGGTCTTAGACTCATACTCTGGCCTAATGGTTAAGGTCTTAACACTTACTTTGGCCTAATAGCTAAGGTCTTAACTCTTACTCTGGCCTAATAGCTAAGGTCTTAGACTCGTACACTGGCCTACTGGTTAAGGTCTCAACTCTTACTCTGACCTAATAGGTAAGGTCTTAAACTCATACTCTGGCCTAATAGCTAAGGTCTTAGACTGGTACTATGGCCTAATAGCCAAGGTCTTAGACTCGTACTCTGGCCTAATGGTTGAGGTCTTAACTATTACTCTGGCCTACTGGTTAAGGTCTTAACTCTTACTCTGGCCTAATAGCTAAGGTCTTAACTCTTACTCTGGCCTAATAGCTAAGGTCTTAGACTTGTACTAAGACCTTAGCTATTAGGCCGGAGTAAGAGTTAAAAAAAAATACTGGTTAAGGTTTTAACTCTTACTCTGACCTAATAGGTAAGGTCTTAGACTCTTACTCTGGCCTAATGATTAAGGTCTTAACTTTTACTCTGGCCTACTGGTTAAGGTCTTAACTCTAACTCTGGCCTAATAGCTAAGGTCTTAGACTCGTACTCTGGCCCACTGGTTAAGGTCTTAACTCTTACTCTGACTTACTGGTTAAGGTCTTAATTCTTACTCTGGCCTAATAGCTAAGGTCTTAGACTCGTACTCTGGCCTAATGGTTAAGGTCTTAACTCTTACTCTGGCCTAATAGCTAAGGTCTTGACTCTTACTCTGGCCTAATAGCTAAGGTATTAGTCTCGTACTCTGGCCTAATGTTTAAGGTCTTAACTCTTACTCTGGCCTAATAGCTAAGGTCTTAGACTCGTACTCTGGCCTAATGGTTAAGGTCTTAACTCTTACTCTGGCCTAATAGCTAAGGTCTTAGACTCGTACTCTGGCCTAATGGTTAAGGTCTTAACTCTTACTCTGGCATACTGGTTAAGGTCTTAACTCTTACTCTGGCCTAATAGCTAAGGTCTTAGACTCGTACTATGGCCTACAGGTTAAGGTCTTAACTCTTACTCTGACCTAATAGCTAAGGTCTTTACTCTTACTCTGGCCTAATAGCTAAGGTCTTAGACTCTTACTCTGGCCTAATGGTTAAGGTCTTAACTCTTACTCTGGCCTAATAGCTAAGGTCTTAGACTCGTACTCTGGCCTAATGGTTAAGATCTTAACTGTTACTCTGGCCTACTGGTTAAGGTCTTAACTCTTACTCTGGCCTAATTGCTAAGGTCTTAGACTCGTACTCTGGCATACTGGTTAAGGTCTTAACTCTTACTCTGGCCTACTTAAGTGCTTAACTCTTACTCTGGCCTTATAGCTAAGGTCTTAGACTCGTACTATGGCCTAGTGGTTAAGGTCTTAACTCTTACTCTGGCCTACTTGTTAAGGTCTTAACTCTTACTCTGGCCTAATAGCTAAGGTCTTAACTCTTACTCTGGCCTAATAGCTAAGGCCTTAGACTCGTACCATGGCCTAATGGTTAAGGTCTTAACTCTTACTCTGGCCTACTGGTTAAGGTCTTAACTCTTACTCTGGCCTACTGGTTAAGGTCTTAACTCTTACTCAGGCCTACTGGTTAAGGTCTTAACTCTTACTCTGGCCTAATAGCTAAGGTCTTTACTCTTACTCTGGCCTAATAGCTAAGGTCTTAGACTCGTACTCTGGCCTAATAGCTAAGGTCTTAACTCTTACTCTGGCCTAATAGCTAAGGTCTTAGACTCGTACTATGGCCTAATAGCTAATGTCTTAGACTCGTACTCTGGACTAATAGCTAAGGTCTTAGACTCGTACTCTGGCCTAATGGTTAAGGTCTTAACTCTTACTCTGGCCTAATAGCTAAGGTCTTAGACTCGTACTCTGGCCTAATTGTTAAGGTCTTAACTCTTACTCTGGCCTAATAGCTAAGGTCTTAACTCTTACTCTGCCCTAATAGCTAAGGTCTTAGACTCGTACTCTGGCCTAATGGTTAAGGTCTTAACTCTTACTGTGGCCTAATAGCTAAGGTCTTAACTCTTACTCTTGCCTAATGGTTAAGGTCTTAGACTCGTACTCTGGCCTAATGATTAAGGTCTTAACTCTTACTCTGGCCTACTGGTTAAGGTCTTAACTCTTACTCTGGCCTAATAGCTAAGGTCTTAAATCTTACTCTGGCCTAATAGCTAAGGTCTTAGACTCGTACTCTGGCCTAATGGTTAAGGTCTTAACTCTTACTCTGGCCTACTGGTTAAGGTCTTAACTCTTACTCTGGACTAATGGTTAAGGTCTTAACTCTTACTCTGGCCTACTGGTTAATGTCTTAACTCTTACTCTGGCCTACTGGTTAAGGTCTTAACTCTTACTCTGGCCTAATAGCTAAGGTCTTAACTCCTACTCTGGCCTAATAGCTAAGGTCTTAACACTTACTCTGGCCTAATAGCTAATGTCTTAGACTCGTACTCTGGCCTAATAGCTAAGGTCTTAGACTCGTACTCTGGCCTAATGGTTAAGGTCTTAACTCTTACTCTGGCCTAATAGCTAAGGTCTTAACTCTTACTCTGGACTAATGGTTAAGGTCTTAACTCTTACTCTGGCCTACTGGTTAATGTCTTAACTCTTACTCTGGCCTACTGGTTAAGGTCTTAACTCTTACTCTGGCCTAATAGCTAAGGTCTTAACTCCTACTCTGGCCTAATAGCTAAGGTCTTAACACTTATTCTGGCCTAATAGCTAATGTCTTAGACTCGTACTCTGGCCTAATGCTTAAGGTCTTAACTCTTACTCTGGCCTAATAGCTAAGGTCTTAACTCTTACTCTGGCCTAATAGCTAAGGTCTTAGACTCGTACTCTGGCCTAATTGTTAAGGTCTTAACTCTTACTCTGGCCTACTGGTTAAGGTCTTAACTCTTACTCTGGCCTAATAGCTAAGGTCTAAACTCTTACTCTGGCCTAATAACTAAGGTCTTATACTCGTACTCTGGCCTAATGGTTAAGGTCTTAACTCTTACTCTGGCCTACTGGTTAAGGTCTTAACTCTTACTTTGGCCTACTGGTTAATGTCTTAACTCTTACTCTGGCCTACTGGTTAAGGTCTTAACTCTCACTCGGGCCTAATAGCTAAGGTCTTAACTCCTACTCTGGCATAATAGCTAAGGTCTTAACACTTACTCTGGCCTAATAGCTAATGTCTTAGACTCGTACTCTGGCCTAATGGTTAAGGTCTTAACTCTTACTCTGGCCTAATAGCTAAGGTCTTAACTCTTACTCTGGCCTAATAACTAAGGTCTTAGACTCGTACTCTGGCCTAATGGTTAAGGTCTTAACTCTTACTCTGGCCTAATAGGTAAGGTCTTAGACTCGTACTCTTGCCTAATGGTTAAGGTCTTAACACTTACTCTGGCCTAATAGCTAAGGTCTTAACTCTTACTCTGGCCTAATAGCTAAGGTCTTAGACTCTTACTCTGGCCTAATAATTAAGGTCTTAACTCTTACTCTGGCCTAATAGCTAAGGCCTTAGACTCGTTTTAGGCCTAATGGTTAAGGTCCTAACTCTTACTCTGGCCTACTGGTTAAGGTCTTAACTCTTACTCTGGCCTACTGGTTAAGGTCTTAACTCTTACTCTGGCCTAATAGCTAAGGTCTTAACTCTTACTCTGGCATAATGGTTAATGTCTTAACTCTTACTCTGGCCTAATAGCTAAGGTCTTAACTCTTACTCTGGCCTAATAGCTAAGGTCTTAGACTCGTACACTGGCCTACTGGTTAAGGTCTCAACTCTTACTCTGACCTAATAGGTAAGGTCTTAGACTCTTACTCTGGCCTAATGATTAAGGTCTTAACTTTTACTCTGGCCTACTGGTTAAGGTCTTAACTCTAACTCTGGCCTAATAGCTAAGGTCTTAGACTCGTACTCTGGCCCACTGGTAAAGGTCTTAACTCTTACTCTGACTTACTGGTTAAGGTCTTAATTCTTACTCTGGCCTAATAGCTAAGGTCTTAGACTCGTACTCTGACCTAATGGTTAAGGTCTTAACTCTTACTCTGGCCTAATAGCTAAGGTCTTAACTCTTACTCTGGCCTAATAGCTAAGGTCTTAGACTTGTACTCTGGCCTAATGGTTAAGGTCTTAACTCTTACTCTGGCCTACTGGTTAAAGTATTAACTCTTACTCTGGCCTACTGGTTAAGGTTTTAACTCTTACTCAGGCCTAATAGCTAAGGTCTTAGACTCGTACTCTGGCCTACTGGTTAAGGTCTTAACTCTTACTCTGGCCTAATAGCTAAGGTCTTAGACTCTTACTCTGGCCTAATGGTTAAGGTCTTAACTCTTACTCTGGCCTAATAGCTAAGGTCTTAGACTCGTACTCTGGCCTAATGGTTAAGGTCTTAACTCTTACTCTAGCCTAATAGCTAAGGTCTTAGACTCATACTCTGGACTAATGGTTAAGGTCTTAACTCTTACTCTGGCCTAATAGCTAAGGTCTTAACTCTTACTCTGGCCTAATAACTAAGGTCTTAGACTCGTACTCTGGCCTAATGGTTAAGGTCTTAACTCTTACTCTGGCCTAATAGGTAAGGTCTTAGACTCGTACTCTTGCCTAATGGTTAAGGTCTTAACACTTACTCTGGCCTAATAGCTAAGGTCTTAACTCTTACTCTGGCCTAATAGCTAAGGTCTTAGACTCTTACTCTGGCCTAATAATTAAGGTCTTAACTCTTACTCTGGCCTAATAGCTAAGGCCTTAGACTCGTTTTAGGCCTAATGGTTAAGGTCCTAACTCTTACTCTGGCCTACTGGTTAAGGTCTTAACTCTTACTCTGGCCTACTGGTTAAGGTCTTAACTCTTACTCTGGCCTAATAGCTAAGGTCTTAACTCTTACTCTGGCATAATGGTTAATGTCTTAACTCTTACTCTGGCCTAATAGCTAAGGTCTTAACTCTTACTCTGGCCTAATAGCTAAGGTCTTAGACTCGTACACTGGCCTACTGGTTAAGGTCTCAACTCTTACTCTGACCTAATAGGTAAGGTCTTAGACTCTTACTCTGGCCTAATGATTAAGGTCTTAACTTTTACTCTGGCCTACTGGTTAAGGTCTTAACTCTAACTCTGGCCTAATAGCTAAGGTCTTAGACTCGTACTCTGGCCCACTGGTAAAGGTCTTAACTCTTACTCTGACTTACTGGTTAAGGTCTTAATTCTTACTCTGGCCTAATAGCTAAGGTCTTAGACTCGTACTCTGACCTAATGGTTAAGGTCTTAACTCTTACTCTGGCCTAATAGCTAAGGTCTTAACTCTTACTCTGGCCTAATAGCTAAGGTCTTAGACTTGTTCTCTGGCCTAATGGTTAAGGTCTTAACTCTTACTCTGGCCTACTGGTTAAAGTATTAACTCTTACTCTGGCCTACTGGTTAAGGTTTTAACTCTTACTCAGGCCTAATAGCTAAGGTCTTAGACTCGTACTCTGGCCTACTGGTTAAGGTCTTAACTCTTACTCTGGCCTAATAGCTAAGGTCTTAGACTCTTACTCTGGCCTAATGGTTAAGGTCTTAACTCTTACTCTGGCCTAATAGCTAAGGTCTTAGACTCGTACTCTGGCCTAATGGTTAAGGTCTTAACTCTTACTCTAGCCTAATAGCTAAGGTCTTAGACTCATACTCTGGACTAATGGTTAAGGTCTTAACTCTTACTCTGGCCTAATAGCTAAGGTCTTAACTCTTACTCTGGCCTAATAGCTAAGGTCTTAGACTCGTACTCTGGCCTAATGGTTAAGGTCTTAATTCTTACTCTGGCCTACTGGTTAAGGTCTTAACTCTTACTCTGGCCTACTGGTTAAGGTCTTAACTCTTACTCTGGCCTAATAGCTAAGGTCTTAACTCTTACTCTGGCCTAATAGCTAAGGTCTTAACTCTTACTCTGTCCAATAGCTAAGGTCTTAGACTCGTACTCTGGCCTAATGGTTAAGGTCTTAACTCTTACTCTGGCCTAATAGCTAAGGTCTTAACTCCTACTCTTGCCTAATAGCTAAGGTCTTAACACTTACTCTGGCCTAATAGCTAATGTCTTAACTCTTACTCTGGCCTACTGGTTAAGGTCTCAACTCATTCTCTGGCCTAATAGCTAAGGTCTTAACCCTTACTCTGGCTTAATAGCTACGGTCTTAGACTTGTACTCTGGCCTAATGGTTAAGGTCTTAACTCTTACTCTGGCCTACTGGTTAAGGTCTTAACTCTTACTCTGGCCTAATAGCTAAGGTCTTAACTCTTACTCTGGCCTAATAGCTAAGGTCTTAGACTCGTACTATGGCCTACAGGTTAAGGTCTTAACTCTTACTCTGACCTAATAGCTAAGGTCTTTACTCTTACTCTGGCCTAATAGCTAAGGTCTTGGACTCGTACTCTGGCCTAATGGTTAAGGTCTTAACTCTTACTCTGGCCTAATAGCTAAGGTCTTAGACTCGTACTCTGGCCTAATGGTTAAGGTCTTAACTCTTACTCTGGCCTAATGGTTAAGGTCTTAACTCTTACTCTGGCCTAATATGTAAGGTCTTGACTCTTACTCTGGTCTAATAGCTAAGGTCTTAGTCTCGTACTCTGGCCTAATGTTTAAGGTCTTAACTCTTACTCTGGCCTAATAGCTAAGGTCTTAGACTCGTACTCTGGCCTAATGGTTAAGGTCTTAACTCTTACTCTGGCCTAATAACTAAGGTCTTAGACTCGTACTATGGCCTACAGGTTAAGGTCTTAACTCTTACTCTGGCCTACTGGTTAAGGTCTTAACTCTTACTCTGGCCTGATAGCTAAGGTCTTAGACTCGTACTCTGGCCTAATGGTTAAGATCTTAACTCTTACTCTGGCATACTGGTTAAGGTCTTAACTCTTACTCTGGCCTAATAGCTAAGGTCTTAGACTTGTACTATGGCCTACAAGTTAAGGTCTTAACTCGTACTCTGGCCTAATAGCTAAGGTCTTAACTCGTACTCTGGCCTAATAGCTAAGGTCTTAACTCTTACTCTGGCCTAATAGTTAAGGTCTTAACTCTTACTCTGGCCTAATAGCTAAGGTCTTAGACTCGTACTCTGGCCTAATAGCTAAGGTCTTAGACTCGTGCTCTGGCCTAATGGTTAAGGTCTTAACTCTTACTCTGGCCTACTGGTTAAGGTCTTAACTCTTACTCTGGCCTAATAGGTACGGTCTTAGACTTGTACTCTGGCCTACTGGTTAAGGTCTTAACTCTTACTCTGGCCGACTTAAGTGCTTAACTCTTACTCTGGCCTTATAGCTAAGGTCTTAGACTCGTACTATGGCCTACTGGTTAAGGTCTTAACTCTTACTCTGGACTACTGGTTAAGGTGGTCTTAACTCTTACTCTGGCCTAATAGCTAAGGTCTTAGACTTGTACTATGGCCTACTGGTTAAGGTCTTAACTCTTACTCTGGCCTAATGGTTAAGGTCTTAACTCTTACTCTGGCCTACAGGTTAAGGTCTTAACTCTTACTCTGGCCTACTGGTTAATGTCTTAACTCTTACTCTTGCCTAATAGCTTAGGTTGTAACTCTTACTCTGGCATAATAGCTAAGGTCTTAACTCTTACTCTGGCCTAATAGCTAAGGTCTTAGACTCGTACTCTGGCCTAATGGTTAAGGTCTTAACTCTTACTCTGGCCTACTGGTTAAGGTCTTAACTCTTACTCTGGCCTAATAGCTAAGGTCTTAACTCTTACTCTGGCCTAATAGCTAAGGCCTTAGACTCGTACCATGGCCTAATGGTTAAGGTCTTAACTCTTACTCTGGCCTACTGGTTAAGGTCTTAACTCTTACTCTGGCCTAATAGCTACGCTCTTAGACTTGTACTATGGCCTAATAGCCAAGGTCTTAGACTCGTACTCTGGCCTAATGGTTATGGTCTTAACTCTTACTCTGGCCTACTAGTTAAGGTCTTAACTCTTACTCTGGCCTAATAGCTAAGGTCTTAACTCTTACTCTGGCCTAATAGCTAAGGTCTTAGACTTGTACTCTGGCCTAATGGTTAAGGTCTTAACTCTTATTCTGGCCTACTGGTTAAAGTATTAACTCTTACTCTGGCCTACTGGTTAAGGTTTTAACTCTTACTCAGGCCTAATAGCTAAGGTCTTAGACTCGTACTCTGGCCTACTGGTTAAGGTCTTAACTCTTACTCTGGCCTAATAGCTAAGGTCTTAGACTCTTACTCTGGCCTAATGGTTAAGGTCTTAACTCTTACTCTGGCCTAATAGCTAAGGTCTTAGACTCGTACTATGGCCTACTGGTTAAGGTCTTAACTCTTACTCTGGACTACTGGTTAAGGTGGTCTTAACTCTTACTCTGGCCTAATAGCTAAGGTCTTAGACTTGTACTATGGCCTACTGGTTAAGGTCTTAACTCTTACTCTGGCCTAATGGTTAAGGTCTTAATTCTTACTCTGGCCTACTGGTTAAGGTCTTAACTCTTACTCTGGCCTAATAGCTAAGGTCTTAACTCTTACTCTGGCCTAATAGCTAAGGTCTTAACTCTTACTCTGTCCAATAGCTAAGGTCTTAGACTCGTACTCTGGCCTAATGGTTAAGGTCTTAACTCTTACTCTGGCCTAATAGCTAAGGTCTTAACTCCTACTCTTGCCTAATAGCTAAGGTCTTAACACTTACTCTGGCCTAATAGCTAATGTCTTAACTCTTACTCTGGCCTACTGGTTAAGGTCTTAACTCTTTCTCTGGCCTAATAGCTAAGGTCTTAACCCTTACTCTGGCTTAATAGCTACGGTCTTAGACTTGTACTCTGGCCTAATGGTTAAGGTCTTAACTCTTACTCTGGCCTACTGGTTAAGGTCTTAACTCTTACTCTGGCCTAATAGCTAAGGTCTTAACTCTTACTCTGGCCTAATAGCTAAGGTCTTAGACTCGTACTATGGCCTACAGGTTAAGGTCTTAACTATTACTCTGACCTAATAGCTAAGGTCTTTACTCTTACTCTGGCCTAATAGCTAAGGTCTTAGACTCGTACTCTGGCCTAATGGTTAAGGTCTTAACTCTTACTCTGGCCTAATAGCTAAGGTCTTAGACTCGTACTCTGGCCTAATGGTTAAGGTCTTAACTCTTACTCTGGCCTAATGGTTAAGGTCTTAACTCTTACTCTGGCCTAATATGTAAGGTCTTGACTCTTACTCTGGTCTAATAGCTAAGGTCTTAGTCTCGTACTCTGGCCTAATGTTTAAGGTCTTAACTCTTACTCTGGCCTAATAGCTAAGGTCTTAGACCTGTACGATGGCCTAATAGCCAAGGTCTTAGACTGGTACTCTGGCCTAATGGTTAAGGTCTTAACTCTTACTCTGGCCTACTAGTTAAGGTCTTAACTCTTACTCTGGCCTAATAGCTAAGGTCTTAACTCTTACTCTGGCCTAATAGCTAAGGTCTTAGACTTGTACTCTGGCCTAATGGTTAAGGTCTTAACTCTTACTCTGGCCTACTGGTTAAAGTATTAACTCTTACTCTGGCCTACTGGTTAAGGTTTTAACTCTTACTCAGGCCTAATAGCTAAGGTCTTAGACTCGTACTCTGGCCTACTGGTTAAGGTCTTAACTCTTACTCTGGCCTAATAGCTAAGGTCTTAGACTCTTACTCTGGCCTAATGGTTAAGGTCTTAACTCTTACTCTGGCCTAATAGCTAAGGTCTTAGACTCGTACTATGGCCTACTGGTTAAGGTCTTAACTCTTACTCTGGACTACTGGTTAAGGTGGTCTTAACTCTTACTCTGGCCTAATAGCTAAGGTCTTAGACTTGTACTATGGCCTACTGGTTAAGGTCTTAACTCTTACTCTGGCCTAATGGTTAAGGTCTTAATTCTTACTCTGGCCTACTGGTTAAGGTCTTAACTCTTACTCTGGCCTAATAGCTAAGGTCTTAACTCTTACTCTGGCCTAATAGCTAAGGTCTTAACTCTTACTCTGTCCAATAGCTAAGGTCTTAGACTCGTACTCTGGCCTAATGGTTAAGGTCTTAACTCTTACTCTGGCCTAATAGCTAAGGTCTTAACTCCTACTCTTGCCTAATAGCTAAGGTCTTAACACTTACTCTGGCCTAATAGCTAATGTCTTAACTCTTACTCTGGCCTACTGGTTAAGGTCTTAACTCTTTCTCTGGCCTAATAGCTAAGGTCTTAACCCTTACTCTGGCTTAATAGCTACGGTCTTAGACTTGTACTCTGGCCTAATGGTTAAGGTCTTAACTCTTACTCTGGCCTACTGGTTAAGGTCTTAACTCTTACTCTGGCCTAATAGCTAAGGTCTTAACTCTTACTCTGGCCTAATAGCTAAGGTCTTAGACTCGTACTATGGCCTACAGGTTAAGGTCTTAACTATTACTCTGACCTAATAGCTAAGGTCTTTACTCTTACTCTGGCCTAATAGCTAAGGTCTTAGACTCGTACTCTGGCCTAATGGTTAAGGTCTTAACTCTTACTCTGGCCTAATAGCTAAGGTCTTAGACTCGTACTCTGGCCTAATGGTTAAGGTCTTAACTCTTACTCTGGCCTAATGGTTAAGGTCTTAACTCTTACTCTGGCCTAATATGTAAGGTCTTGACTCTTACTCTGGTCTAATAGCTAAGGTCTTAGTCTCGTACTCTGGCCTAATGTTTAAGGTCTTAACTCTTACTCTGGCCTAATAGCTAAGGTCTTAGACTCATACTCTGGCCTAATGGTTAAGGTCTTAACTCTTACTCTGGCCTAATAACTAAGGTCTTAGACTCGCACTATGGCCTACAGGTTAAGGTCTTAACTCTTACTCTGGCCTACTGGTTAAGGTCTTAACTCTTACTCTGGCCTGATAGCTAAGGTCTTAGACTCGTACTCTGGCCTAATGGTTAAGATCTTAACTCTTACTCTGGCATACTGGTTAAGGTCTTAACTCTTACTCTGGCCTAATAGCTAAGGTCTTAGACTTGTACTATGGCCTACAGGTTAAGGTCTTAACTCATACTCTGGCCTAATAGCTAAGGTCTTAACTCGTACTCTGGCCTAATAGCTAAGGTCTGAACTCTTACTCTGGCCTAATAGTTAAGGTCTTAACTCTTACCCTGGCCTAATAGCTAAGGTCTTAGACTCGTACTCTGGCCTAATAGCTAAGGTCTTAGACTCGTGCTCTGGCCTAATGGTTAAGGTCTTAACTCTTACTCTGGCCTACTGGTTAAGTTCTTAACTCTTACTCTGGCCTAATAGCTACGGTCTTAGACTTGTACTCTGGCCTACTGGTTAAGGTCTTAACTCTTACTCTGGCCGACTTAAGTGCTTAACTCTTACTCTGGCCTTATAGCTAAGGTCTTAGACTCGTACTATGGCCTACTGGTTAAGGTCTTAACTCTTACTCTGGACTACTGGTTAAGGTGGTCTTAACTCTTACTCTGGCCTAATAGCTAAGGTCTTAGACTCGTACTATGGCCTACTGGTTAAGGTCTTAACTCTTACTCTGGCCTAATGGTTAAGGTCTTAACTCTTACTCTGGCCTACAGGTTAAGGTCTTAACTCTTACTCTGGCCTACTGGTTAATGTCTTAACTCTTACTCTTGCCTAATAGCTTAGGTTGTAACTCTTACTCTGGCATAATAGCTAAGGTCTTAACTCTTACTCTGGCCTAATAGCTAAGGTCTTAGACTCGTACTCTGGCCTAATGGTTAAGGTCTTAACTCTTACTCTGGCCTACTGGATAAGGTCTTAACTCTTACTCTGGCCTAATAGCTAAGGTCTTAACTCTTACTCTGGCCTAATAGCTAAGGCCTTAGACTCGTACCATGGCCTAATGGTTAAGGTCTTAACTCTTACTCTGGCCTACTGGTTAAGGTCTTAACTCTTACTCTGGCCTAATAGCTACGGTCTTAGACTTGTACTATGGCCTAATAGCCAAGGTCTTAGACTCGTACTCTGGCCTAATGGTTAAGGTCTTAACTCTTACTCTGGCCTACTGGTTAAGGTCTTAACTCTTACTCTGGCCTAATAGCTAAGGTCTTAACTCTTACTCTGGCCTAATAGCTAAGGTCTTAGACTTGTACTCTGGTCTAATGGTTAAGGTCTTAACTCTTACTCTGGCCTACTGGTTAAAGTATTAACTCTTACTCTGGCCTACTGGTTAAGGTTTTAACTCTTACTCTGGCCTAATAGGTAAGGTCTTAGACTTGTACTCTGGCCTAATGGTTAAGGTCTTAACTCTTACTCTGGCCTAATAGCTAAGGTCTTAACTCTTACTCTGGCCTAATAGCTAAGGTCTTAACTCTTACTCTGGCCTAATAGCTAAGGTCTTAGACTTGTACTCTGGCCTAATGGTTAAGGTCTTAACTCTTACTCTGGCCTAATAGCTAAGGTCTTAACTCTTACTCTGGCCTAATAGCTAAGGTCTTAGACTTGTACTCTGGCCTAATGGTTAAGGTCTTAACTCTTACTCTGGCCTACTGGTTAAAGTATTAACTCTTACTCTGGCCTACTGGTTAAGGTTTTAACTCTTACTCAGGCCTAATAGCTAAGGTCTTAGACTCGTACTCTGGCCTACTGGTTAAGGTCTTAACTCTTACTCTGGCCTAATAGCTAAGGTCTTAGACTCTTACTCTGGCCTAATGGTTAAGGTCTTAACTCTTACTCTGGCCTAATAGCTAAGGTCTTAGACCCGTACTCTGGCCTAATGGTTAAGGTCTTAACTCTTACTCTAGCCTAATAGCTAAGGTCTTAGACTCATACTCTGGACTAATGGTTAAGGTCTTAACTCTTACTCTGGCCTAATAGCTAAGGTCTTAACTCTTACTCTGGCCTAATAGCTAAGGTCTTAGACTCGTACTCTGGCCTAATGGTTAAGGTCTTAATTCTTACTCTGGCCTACTGGTTAAGGTCTTAACTCTTACTCTGGCCTACTGGTTAAGGTCTTAACTCTTACTCTGGCCTAATAGCTAAGGTCTTAACTCTTACTCTGGCCTAATAGCTAAGGTCTTAACTCTTACTCTGTCCAATAGCTAAGGTCTTAGACTCGTACTCTGGCCTAATGGTTAAGGTCTTAACTCTTACTCTGGCCTAATAGCTAAGGTCTTAACTCCTACTCTTGCCTAATAGCTAAGGTCTTAACACTTACTCTGGCCTAATAGCTAATGTCTTAGACTCGTACTCTGGCCTAATGGTTAAGGTCTTAACTCTTACTCTGGCCTAATAGCTAAGGTCTTAACTCTTGCTATTGCCTCATAGCTAAGGTCTTAACTCTTACTCTGGGCTACTGGTTAAGGTCTTAACTCTTACTCTGGCCTACTGATTAAGGTCTTAACTCTTACTCTGACCTAATAGCTAAGGTCTTAGACTTGTACTCTGGCCTAATGGTTAAGGTCTTAACTCTTACTCTGGACTAATAGCTAAGGTCTTAGACTCGTACTCTGGCCTAATGGTTAAGGTCTTAACTCTTACTCTGGCCTAATAGCTAAGGTCTTAGACTCGTACTCTGGCCTAATTGTTAAGGTCTTAACTCTTACTCTGGCCTAATAGCTAAGGTCTTAACTCTTACTCTGCCCTAATAGCTAAGGTCTTAGACTCGTACTCTGGCCTAATGGTTAAGGTCTTAACTCTTACTGTGGCCTAATAGCTAAGGTCTTAACTCTTACTCTTGCCTAATGGTTAAGGTCTTAGACTCGTAATCTGGCCTAATGGTTAAGGTCTTAACTCTTACTCTGGCCTACTGGTTAAGGTCTTAACTCTTACTCTGGCCTAATAGCTAAGGTCTTAACTCTTACTCTGGCCTAATAGCTAAGGTCTTAGACTCGTACTCTGGCCTAATGGTTAAGGTCTTAACTCTTACTCTGGCCTAATAGCTAAGGTCTTAACTCTTACTCTGGCCTAATAGCTAAGGTCTTAGACTTGTACTCTGGCCTAATGGTTAAGGTCTTAACTCTTACTCTGGCCTACTGGTTAAAGTATTAACTCTTACTCTGGCCTACTGGTTAAGGTTTTAACTCTTACTCAGGCCTAATAGCTAAGGTCTTAGACTCGTACTCTGGCCTACTGGTTAAGGTCTTAACTCTTACTCTGGCCTAATAGCTAAGGTCTTAGACTCTTACTCTGGCCTAATGGTTAAGGTCTTAACTCTTACTCTGGCCTAATAGCTAAGGTCTTAGACCCATACTCTGGCCTAATGGTTAAGGTCTTAACTCTTACTCTAGCCTAATAGCTAAGGTCTTAGACTCATACTCTGGACTAATGGTTAAGGTCTTAACTCTTACTCTGGCCTAATAGCTAAGGTCTTAACTCTTACTCTGGCCTAATAGCTAAGGTCTTAGACTCGTACTCTGGCCTAATGGTTAAGGTCTTAATTCTTACTCTGGCCTACTGTTTAAGGTCTTAACTCTTACTCTGGCCTACTGGTTAAGGTCTTAACTCTTACTCTGGCCTAATAGCTAAGGTCTTAACTCTTACTCTGGCCTAATAGCTAAGGTCTTAACTCTTACTCTGTCCAATAGCTAAGGTCTTAGACTCGTACTCTGGCCTAATGGTTAAGGTCTTAACTCTTACTCTGGCCTAATAGCTAAGGTCTTAACTCCTACTCTTGCCTAATAGCTAAGGTCTTAACACTTACTCTGGCCTAATAGCTAATGTCTTAGACTCGTACTCTGGCCTAATGGTTAAGGTATTAACTCTTACTCTGGCCTAATAGCTAAGGTCTTAACTCTTGCTATTGCCTCATAGCTAAGGTCTTAACTCTTACTCTGGGCTACTGGTTAAGGTCTTAACTCTTACTCTGGCCTACTGATTAAGGTCTTAACTCTTACTCTGACCTAATAGCTAAGGTCTTAGACTTGTACTCTGGCCTAATGGTTAAGGTCTTAACTCTTACTCTGGACTAATAGCTAAGGTCTTAGACTCGTACTCTGGCCTAATGGTTAAGGTCTTAACTCTTACTCTGGCCTAATAGCTAAGGTCTTAGACTCGTACTCTGGCCTAATTGTTAAGGTCTTAACTCTTACTCTGGCCTAATAGCTAAGGTCTTAACTCTTACTCTGCCCTAATAGCTAAGGTCTTAGACTCGTACTCTGGCCTAATGGTTAAGGTCTTAACTCTTACTGTGGCCTAATAGCTAAGGTCTTAACTCTTACTCTTGCCTAATGGTTAAGGTCTTAGACTCGTAATCTGGCCTAATGGTTAAGGTCTTAACTCTTACTCTGGCCTACTGGTTAAGGTCTTAACTCTTACTCTGGCCTACTGGTTAAGGTCTTAACTCTTACTCTGGCCTAATAGCTAAGGTCTTAGACTCGTACTCTGGCCTAATGGTTAAGGTCTTAACTCTTACTCTGGCCTAATAGCTAAGGTCTTAACTCTTACTCTGGACTAATGGTTAAGGTCTTAACTCTTACTCTGGCCTACTGGTTAATGTCTTAACTCTTACTCTGGCCTACTGGTTAAGGTCTTAACTCTTACTCTGGCCTAATAGCTAAGGTCTTAACTCCTACTCTGGCCTAATAGCTAAGGTCTTAACACTTACTCTGGCCTAATAGCTAATGTCTTAGACTCGTACTCTGGCCTAATGGTTAAGGTCTTAACTCTTACTCTGGCCTAATAGCTAAGGTCTTAACTCTTACTCTGGCCTAATAGCTAAGGTCTTAGACTCATACTCTGGCCTAATGGTTAAGGTCTTAACTCTTACTCTGGCCTACTGGTTAAGGTCTTAACTCTTACTCTGGCCTAATAGCTAAGGTCTAAACTCTTACTCTGGCCTAATAACTAAGGTCTTATACTCGTACTCTGGCCTAATGGTTAAGGTCTTAACTCTTACTCTGGCCTACTGGTTAAGGTCTTAACTCTTACTCTGGCCTACTGGTTAAGGTCTTAACTCTTACTCTGGCCTAATAGCTAATGTCTTAGACTCGTACTCTGGCCTAATGGTTAAGGTCTTAACTCTTACTCTGGCCTAATAGCTAAGGTCTTAACTCGTACTCTGGCCTAATAACTAAGGTCTTAGACTCATACTCTGGCCTAATGGTTAAGGTCTTAACTCTTACTCTGGCCTAATAGGTAAGGTCTTAGACTCATACTCTGGCCTAATGGTTAAGGTCTTAAAACTTACTTTGGCCTAATAGCTAAGGTCTTAACTCTTACTCTGGCCTAATAGCTAAGGTCTTAGACTCGTACACTGGCCTACTGGTTAAGGTCTCAACTCTTACTCTGACCTAATAGGTAAGGTCTTAAACTCTTACTCTGGCCTAATAGCTAAGGTCCTAGACTGGTACTATGGCCTAATAGCCAAGGTCTTAGACTCGTACTCTGGCCTAATAGTTGAGGTCTTAACTATTACTCTGGCCTACTGGTTAAGGTCTTAACTCTTACTCTGGCCTAATAGCTAAGGTCTTAACTCTTACTCTGGCCTAATAGCTAAGGTCTTAGACTTGTACTAAGACCTTAGCTATTAGGCCGGAGTAAGAGTTAAAAAAAAATACTGGTTAAGGTTTTAACTCTTACTCTGACCTAATAGGTAAGGTCTTAAACTCTTACTCTGGCCTAATAGCTAAGGTCTTAGACTGGTACTATGGCCTAATAGCCAAGGTCTTAGACTCGTACTCTGGCCTAATAGTTGAGGTCTTAACTATTACTCTGGCCTACTGGTTAAGGTCTTAACTCTTACTCTGGCCTAATAATTAAGGTCTTAACTCTTACTCTGGCCTAATAGCTAAGGCCTTAGACTCGTTTTAGGCCTAATGGTTAAGGTCCTAACTCTTACTCTGGCCTACTGGTTAAGGTCTTAACTCTTACTCTGGCCTACTGGTTAAGGTCTTAACTCTTACTCTGGCCTAATAGCTAAGGTCTTAACTCTTACTCTGGCATAATGGTTAAGGTCTTAACTCTTACTCTGGCCTAATAGCTAAGGTCTTAACTCTTACTCTGGCCTAATAGCTAAGGTCTTAGACTCGTACACTGGCCTACTGGTTAAGGTCTCAACTCTTACTCTGACCTAATAGGTAAGGTCTTAGACTCTTACTCTGGCCTAATGATTAAGGTCTTAACTTTTACTCTGGCCTACTGGTTAAGGTCTTAACTCTAACTCTGGCCTAATAGCTAAGGTCTTAGACTCGTACTCTGGCCCACTGGTTAAGGTCTTAACTCTTACTCTGACTTACTGGTTAAGGTCTTAATTCTTACTCTGGCCTAATAGCTAAGGTCTTAGACTCGTACTCTGGCCTAATGGTTAAGGTCTTAACTCTTACTCCGGCCTAATAGCTAAGGTCTTGACTCTTACTCTGGCCTAATAGCTAAGGTATTAGTCTCGTACTCTGGCCTAATGTTTAAGGTCTTAACTCTTACTCTGGCCTAATAGCTAAGGTCTTAGACTCGTACTCTGGCCTAATGGTTAAGGTCTTAACTCTTACTCTGGCCTAATAGCTAAGGTCTTAGACTCGTACTCTGGCCTAATGGTTAAGGTCTTAACTCTTACTCTGGCATACTGGTTAAGGTCTTAACTCTTACTCTGGCCTAATAGCTAAGGTCTTAGACTCGTACTATGGCCTACAGGTTAAGGTCTTAACTCTTACTCTGACCTAATAGCTAAGGTCTTTACTCTTACTCTGGCCTAATAGCTAAGGTCTTAGACTCTTACTCTGGCCTAATGGTTAAGGTCTTAACTCTTACTCTGGCCTAATAGCTAAGGTCTTAGACTCGTACTCTGGCCTAATGGTTAAGATCTTAACTGTTACTCTGGCCTACTGGTTAAGGTCTTAACTCTTACTCTGGCCTAATTGCTAAGGTCTTAGACTCGTACTCTGGCATACTGGTTAAGGTCTTAACTCTTACTCTGGCCTACTTAAGTGCTTAACTCTTACTCTGGCCTTATAGCTAAGGTCTTAGACTCGTACTATGGCCTAGTGGTTAAGGTCTTAACTCTTACTCTGGCCTACTTGTTAAGGTCTTAACTCTTACTCTGGCCTAATAGCTAAGGTCTTAACTCTTACTCTGGCCTAATAGCTAAGGCCTTAGACTCGTACCATGGCCTAATGGTTAAGGTCTTAACTCTTACTCTGGCCTACTGGTTAAGGTCTTAACTCTTACTCAGGCCTACTGGTTAAGGTCTTAACTCTTACTCTGGCCTAATAGCTAAGGTCTTTACTCTTACTCTGGCCTAATAGCTAAGGTCTTAGACTCGTACTCTGGCCTAATAGCTAAGGTCTTAACTCTTACTCTGGCCTAATAGCTAAGGTCTTAGACTCGTACTATGGCCTACATGTTAAGGTCTTAACTCTTACTCTGGCCTAATAGCTGAGCTCTTAACTCTTACTCTGGCCTAATGGTTAAGGTCTTAACTCTTACTCTGGCCTAATAGCTAAGGTCTTAACTCTTACTCTGGCCTAATAGCTAAGGTCTTAGTGTCGTACTCTGGCCTAATGTTTAAGGTCTTAACTCTTACTCTGGCCTAATAGCTAAGGTCTTAGACTCGTACTCTGGCCTAATGGTTAAGGTCTTAACTCTACTCTGGCCTGATAGCTAAGGTCTTAGACTCGTACTATGGCCTACAGGTTAAGGTCTTAACTCTTACTCTGGCCTACTGGTTAAGGTCTTAACTCTTACTCTGGCCTGATAGCTAAGGTCTTAGACTCGTACTCTGGCCTAATGGTTAAGGCCTTAACTCTTACTCTGGCATACTGGTTAAGGTCTTAACTCTTACTCTGGCCTAATAGCTAAGGTCTTAGACTCGTACTATGGCCTACAGGTTAAGGTCTTAACTCGTACTCTGGCCTAATAGCTAAGGTCTTAACTCGTACTCTGGCCTAATAGCTAAGGTCTTAACTCTTACTCTGGCCTAATAGCTAAGGTCTTAGACTCGTACTCTGGCCTAATAGCTAAGGTATTAGACTCGTACTCTGGCCTAATGGTTAAGGTCTTAACTCTTACTCTAGCCTAATAGCTAAGGTCTTAGACTCGTACTCTGGCCTAATAGCTAAGGTCTTAGACTCGCAATCTGGCCTACTGGTTAAGGTCTTAACTCCTTCTCTGGCCTACTGGTTAGGGTCTTAACTCTTACTCTGGCCTAATAGCTAAGGTCTTAGTCTCGTACTATGGCCTACATGTTAAGGTCTTAACTCTTACTCTGGCCTAATAGCTAAGGTCTTAGACTCGTACTATGGCCTACAGGTTAAGGTCTTAACTCTTACTCTGGCCCAATAGCTAAGGTCTTAACTCTTAATCTGGCCTAATAGCTAGGGTCTTAACTCTTACTCTGGTCTATAGCTAAGGTCTTAGACTCGTACTATGGCCTACTGGTTAAGGTCTTAACTCTTACTCTGGCCTAATAGCTAAGGTCTTAGACTCGTATTCTGGCCTACTGGTTAAGGTCTTAACTTTTACTCTGGCCTAATAGCTAAGGTCTTAACTCTTACTCCTGCCTAATAGCTAAGGTCTTAGACTCATACTCTGGCCTAATGGTTAAGGTCTTAACTCTTACTCTGCCCTACTGGTTAAGCTCTTAGACTCGTACTCTGGCCTAATAGCTAATGTATTAGACTCGTACTCTGGGCTAATGGTTAAGGTCTTAACTCTTACTCTGGCCTACTGGTTAAGGTCTTAACTCTTACTCTGGCCTACTGGTTAAGGTCTTAACTCTTACTCTGGCCTAATAGCTAAGGTCTTAACTCTTACTCTGGCCTAGTAGATAAGGTCTTAGACTCGTACTCTGGCCTAATGGTTAAGGTCTTAACTCTTACTCTGGCCTAATAGCTAAGGTCTTAGACTCGTACTCTGGCCTACTGGTTAATGTCTTAACTCTTACTCTGGCCTACTGGTTAAGGTCTTAGACTCGTACTCTGGCCTAATGGTTAAGGTATTAACTCTTACTCTGGCCTAATAGCTAAGGTCTTAACTCTTGCTATTGCCTCATAGCTAAGGTCTTAACTCTTACTCTGGCCTACAGGTTAAGGTCTTAACTCTTACTCTGGCCTACTGATTAAGGTCTTAACTCTTACTCTGACCTAATAGCTAAGGTCTTAGACTTGTACTCTGGCCTAATGGTTAAGGTCTTAACTCTTACTCTGGACTAATAGCTAAGGTCTTAGACTCGTACTCTGGCCTAATGGTTAAGGTCTTAACTCTTACTCTGGCCTAATAGCTAAGGTCTTAGACTCGTACTCTGGCCTAATTGTTAAGGTCTTAACTCTTACTCTGGCCTAATAGCTAAGGTCTTAACTCTTACTCTGCCCTAATAGCTAAGGTCTTAGACTCGTACTCTGGCCTAATGGTTAAGGTCTTAACTCTTACTGTGGCCTAATAGCTAAGGTCTTAACTCTTACTCTTGCCTAATGGTTAAGGTCATAGACTCGTACTCTGGCCTAATGATTAAGGTCTTAACTCTTACTCTGGCCTACTGGTTAAGGTCTTAACTCTTACTCTGGCCTAATAGCTAAGGTCTTAAATCTTACTCTGGCCTAATAGCTAAGGTCTTAGACTCGTACTCTGGCCTAATGGTTAAGGTCTTAACTCTTACTCTGGCCTACTGGTTAAGGTCTTAACTCTTACTCTGGACTAATGGTTAAGGTCTTAACTCTTACTCTGGCCTACTGGTTAATGTCTTAACTCTTACTCTGGCCTACTGGTTAAGGTCTTAACTCTTACTCTGGCCTAATAGCTAAGGTCTTAACTCCTACTCTGGCCTAATAGCTAAGGTCTTAACACTTACTCTGGCCTAATAGCTAATGTCTTAGACTCGTACTCTGGCCTAATGGTTAAGGTCTTAACTCTTACTCTGGCCTAATAGCTAAGGTCTTAACTCTTACTCTGGACTAATGGTTAAGGTCTTAACTCTTACTCTGGCCTACTGGTTAATGTCTTAACTCTTACTCTGGCCTACTGGTTAAGGTCTTAACTCTTACTCTGGCCTAATAGCTAAGGTCTTAACTCCTACTCTGGCCTAATAGCTAAGGTCTTAACACTTATTCTGGCCTAATAGCTAATGTCTTAGACTCGTACTCTGGCCTAATGGTTAAGGTCTTAACTCTTACTCTGGCCTAATAGCTAAGGTCTTAACTCTTACTCTGGCCTAATAGCTAAGGTCTTAGACTCGTACTCTGGCCTAATTGTTAAAGTCTTAACTCTTACTCTGGCCTACTGGTTAAGGTCTTAACTCTTACTCTGGCCTAATAGCTAAGGTCTAAACTCTTACTCTGGCCTAATAACTAAGGTCTTATACTCGTACTCTGGCCTAATGGTTAAGGTCTTAACTCTTACTCTGGCCTACTGGTTAAGGTCTTAACTCTTACTTTGGCCTACTGGTTAATGTCTTAACTCTTACTCTGGCCTACTGGTTAAGGTCTTAACTCTCACTCGGGCCTAATAGCTAAGGTCTTAACTCCTACTCTGGCATAATAGCTAAGGTCTTAACACTTACTCTGGCCTAATAGCTAATGTCTTAGACTCGTACTCTGGCCTAATGGTTAAGGTCTTAACTCTTACTCTGGCCTAATAGCTAAGGTCTTAACTCTTACTCTGGCCTAATAACTAAGGTCTTAGACTCGTACTCTGGCCTAATGGTTAAGGTCTTAACTCTTACTCTGGCCTAATAGGTAAGGTCTTAGACTCATACTCTGGCCTAATGGTTAAGGTCTTAACACTTACTCTGGCCTAATAGCTAAGGTCTTAACTCTTACTCTGGCCTAATAGCTAAGGTCTTAGACTCGTACTATGGCCTAATAGCCAAGGTCTTAGACTCGTACTCTGGCCTAATGGTTGAGGTCTTAACTCTTACTCTGGCCTACTGGTTAAGGTCTTAACTCTTACTCTGGCCTAATAGCTAAGGTCTTAACTCTTACTCTGGCCTAATAGCTAAGGTCTTAGACTTGTACTCTGGCCTAATGGTTAAGGTCTTAACTCTTACTCTGGCCTACTGGTTAAAGTATTAACTCTTACTCTGGCCTACTGGTTAAGGTTTTAACTCTTACTCTGGCCTAATAGCTAAGGTCTTAGACTCTTACTCTGGCCTAATAATTAAGGTCTTAACTCTTACTCTGGCCTAATAGCTAAGGCCTTAGACTCGTTTTAGGCCTAATGGTTAAGGTCCTAACTCTTACTCTGGCCTACTGGTTAAGGTCTTAACTCTTACTCTGGCCTACTGGTTAAGGTCTTAACTCTTACTCTGGCCTAATAGCTAAGGTCTTAACTCTTACTCTGGCATAATGGTTAAGGTCTTAACTCTTACTCTGGCCTAATAGCTAAGGTCTTAACTCTTACTCTGGCCTAATAGCTAAGGTCTTAGACTCGTACACTGGCCTACTGGTTAAGGTCTCAACTCTTACTCTGACCTAATAGGTAAGGTCTTAGACTCTTACTCTGGCCTAATGATTAAGGTCTTAACTTTTACTCTGGCCTACTGGTTAAGGTCTTAACTCTAACTCTGGCCTAATAGCTAAGGTCTTAGACTCGTACTCTGGCCCACTGGTAAAGGTCTTAACTCTTACTCTGACTTACTGGTTAAGGTCTTAATTCTTACTCTGGCCTAATAGCTAAGGACTTAGACTCGTACTCTGACCTAATGGTTAAGGTCTTAACTCTTACTCTGGCCTAATAGCTAAGGTCTTGACTCTTACTCTGGCCTAATAGCTAAGGTATTAGTCTCGTACTCTGGCCTAATGTTTAAGGTCTTAACTCTTACTCGGTCCTAATAGCTAAGGTCTTAGACTCGTAGTCTGGCCTAATGGTTAAGGTCTTAACTCTTACTCTGGCCTAATAGCTAAGGTCTTAGACTCGTACTCTGGCCTAATGGTTAAGGTCTTAACTCTTACTCTGGCATACTGGTTAAGGTCTTAACTCTTACTCTGGCCTAATAGCTAAGGTCTTAGACTCGTACTATGGCCTACAGGTTAAGGTCTTAACTCTTACTCTGACCTAATAGCTAAGGTCTTAGACTCTTACTCTGGCCTAATGGTTAAGGTCTTAACTCTTACTCTGGCCTAATAGCTAAGGTCTTAGACTCGTACTCTGGCCTAATGGTTAAGATCTTAACTGTTACTCTGGCCTACTGGTTAAGGTCTTAACTCTTACTCTGGCCTAATTGCTAAGGTCTTAGACTCGTACTCTGGCATACTGGTTAAGCTGGTTAAGGTCTTAACTCTTACTCTGGCCTACTTAAGTGCTTAACTCTTACTCTGGCCTTATAGCTAAGGTCTTAGACTTGTACTATGGCCTAGTGGTTAAGGTCTTAACTCTTACTCTGGCCTACTTGTTAAGGTCTTAACTCTTACTCTGGCCTAATAGCTAAGGTCTTAACTCTTACTCTGGCCTAATAGCTAAGGCCTTAGACTTGTACCATGGCCTAATGGTTAAGGTCTTAACTCTTACTCTGGCCTACTGGTTAAGGTCTTAACTCTTACTCTGGCCTACTGGTTAAGGTCTTAACTCTTACTCTGGCCTACTGGTTAAGGTCTTAACTCTTACTCTGGCCTAATAGCTAAGGTCTTAACTCTTACTCTGGCCTAATAGCTAAGGTCTTAAACTCGTACTCTGGCCTAATAGCTAAGGTCTTAACTCTTACTCTGGCCTAATAGCTAAGGTCTTAGACTCGTACTATGGCCTACATGTTAAGGTCTTAACTCTTACTCTGGCCTAATGGTTAAGGTCTTAACTCTTACTCTGGCCTAATAGCTAAGGTCTTAACTCTTACTCTGGCCTAATAGCTAAGGTCTTAGACTCGTACTATGGCCTACAGGTTAAGGTCTTAACTCTTACTCTGGCCTACTGGTTAAGGTCTTAACTCTTACTCTGGCCTGATAGCTAAGGTCTTAGACTCGTACTCTGGCCTGATGGTTAAGGTCTTAACTCTTACTCTGGCATACTGGTTAAGGTCTTAACTCTTACTCTGGCCTAATAGCTAAGGTCTTAGACTCGTACTATGGCCTACAGGTTAAGGTCTTAACTCTTACTCTGGCCTAATAGCTAAGGTCTTAGACTCGTACTATGGCCTACAGGTTAAGGTCTTAACTCTTACTCTGGCCTACTGGTTAAGGTCTTAACTCTTACTCTGGCCTGATAGCTAAGGTCTTAGACTCGTACTCTGGCCTGATGGTTAAGGTCTTAACTCTTACTCTGGCATACTGGTTAAGGTCTTAACTCTTACTCTGGCCTAATAGCTAAGGTCTTAGACTCGTACTATGGCCTACAGGTTAAGGTCTTAACTCGTACTCTGGCCTAATAGCTAAGGTCTTAACTCGTACTCTGGCCTAATAGCTAAGGTCTTAACTCTTACTCTGGCCTAATAGCTAAGGTCTTAACTCTTACTCTGGCCTAATAGCTAAGGTCTTAGACTCGTACTCTGGCCTAATAGCTAAGGTATTACACTCGTACTCTGGCCTAATGGTTAAGGTCTTAACTCTTACTCTGGCCTAATAGCTAAGGTCTTAGACTCGTACTCTGGCCTAATAGCTAAGGTCTTAGACTCGCAATCTGGCCTACTGGTTAAGGTCTTAACCCTTACTCTGGCCTACTGGTTAGGGTCTTAACTCTTACTCTGGCCTAATAGCTAAGGTCTTAGACTCGTACTATGGCCTACAGGTTAAGGTCTTAACTCTTACTCTGGCCCAATAGCTAAGGTCTTAACTCTTAATCTGGCCTAATAGCTAGGGTCGTAACTCTTACTCTGGCCTATAGCTAAGGTCTTAGACTCGTACTCTGGCCTACTGGTTAAGGTCTTAACTCTTACTCTGGCCTAATAGCTAAGGTCTTAGACTCGTATTCTGGCCTACTGGTTAAGGTCTTAACTTTTACTCTGGCCTAATAGCTAAGGTCTTAACTCTTACTCTGGCCTACTGGTTAAGGTCTTAACTCTTACTCTGGCCTAATGGTTAAGGTCTTAACTCTTACTCTGGCCTAATAGCTAAGGTCTTAACTCTTACTCTGGCCTAATAGCTAAGGTCTTAGACTCGTACTATGGCCTACAGGTTAAGGTCTTAACTCTTACTCTGACCTAATAGCTAAGGTCTTTACTCTTACTCTGGCCTAATAGCTAAGGTCTTAGACTCGTACTCTGGCCTAATGGTTAAGGTCTTAAGTCTTACTCTGGCCTAATAGCTAAGGTCTTAGACTCGTACTCTGGCCTAATGGTTAAGGTCTTAACTCTTACTCTGGCCTAATGGTTAAGGTCTTAACTCTTACTCTGGCCTAATAGGTAAGGTCTTGACTCTTACTCTGGTCTAATAGCTAAGGTCTTAGTCTCGTACTCTGGCCTAATGTTTAAGGTCTTAACTCTTACTCTGGCCTAATAGCTAAGGTCTTAGACTCGTACTCTGGCCTAATGGTTAAGGTCTTAACTCTTACTCTGGCCTAATAACTAAGGTCTTAGACTCGTACTATGGCCTACAGGTTAAGGTCTTAACTCTTACTCTGGCCTACTGGTTAAGGTCTTAACTCTTACTCTGGCCTGATAGCTAAGGTCTTAGACTCGTACTCTGGCCTAATGGTTAAGATCTTAACTCTTACTCTGGCATACTGGTTAAGGTCTTAACTCTTACTCTGGCCTAATAGCTAAGGTCTTAGACTTGTACTATGGCCTACAGGTTAAGGTCTTAACTCGTACTCTGGCCTAATAGCTAAGGTCTTAACCCGTACTCTGGCCTAATAGCTAAGGTCTTAACTCTTACTCTGGCCTAATAGTTAAGGTCTTAACTCTTACTCTGGCCTAATAGCTAAGGTCTTAGACTCGTACTCTGGCCTAATAGCTAAGGTCTTAGACTCGTGCTCTGGCCTAATGGTTAAGGTCTTAACTCTTACTCTGGCCTACTGGTTAAGGTCTTAACTCTTACTCTTGCCTAATAGCTACGGTCTTAGACTTGTACTCTGGCCTACTGGTTAAGGTCTTAACTCTTACTCTGGCCGACTTAAGTGCTTAACTCTTACTCTGGACTTATAGCTAAGGTCTTAGACTCGTACTATGGCCTACTGGTTAAGGTCTTAACTCTTACTCTGGACTACTGGTTAAGGTGGTCTTAACTCTAACTCTGGCCTAATAGCTAAGGTCTTAGACTCGTACTATGGCCTACTGGTTAAGGTCTTAACTCTTACTCTGGCCTAATGGTTAAGGTCTTAACTCTTACTCTGGCCTACAGGTTAAGGTCTTAACTCTTACTCTGGCCTACTGGTTAATGTCTTAACTCTTACTCTTGCCTAATAGCTTAGGTTGTAACTCTTACTCTGGCATAATAGCTAAGGTCTTAACTCTTACTCTGGCCTAATAGCTAAGGTCTTAGACTCGTACTCTGGCCTAATGGTTAAGGTCTTAACTCTTACTCTGGCCTACTGGATAAGGTCTTAACTCTTACTCTGGCCTAATAGCTAAGGTCTTAACTCTTACTCTGGCCTAATAGCTAAGGCCTTAGACTCGTACCATGGCCTAATGGTTAAGGTCTTAACTCTTACTCTGGCCTACTGGTTAAGGTCTTAACTCTTACTCTGGCCTACTGGTTAAGGTCTTAACTCTTACTCTGGCCTAATAGCTACAGTCTTAGACTTGTACTATGGCCTAATAGCCAAGGTCTTAGACTCGTACTCTGGCCTAATGGTTAAGGTCTTAACTCTTACTCTGGCCTACTGGTTAAGGTCTTAACTCTTACTCTGGCCTAATAGCTAAGGTCTTAACTCTTACTCTGGCCTAATAGCTAAGGTCTTAGACTTGTACTCTGGCCTAATGGTTAAGGTCTTAACTCTTACTCTGGCCTACTGGTTAAAGTATTAACTCTTACTCTGGCCTACTGGTTAAGGTTTTAACTCTTACTCTGGCCTAATAGGTAAGGTCTTAGACTCGTACTCTGGCCTAATGGTTAAGGTCTTAACTCTTACTCTGGCCTAATAGCTAAGGTCTTAACTCTTACTTTGGCCTAATAGCTAAGGTCTTAGACTTGTACGATGGCCTAATAGCCAAGGTCTTAGACTGGTACTCTGGCCTAATGGTTAAGGTCTTAACTCTTACTCTGGCCTACTGGTTAAGGTCTTAACTCTTACTCTGGCCTAATAGCTAAGGTCTTAACTCTTACTCTGGCCTAATAGCTAAGGTCTTAGACTTGTACTCTGGCCTAATGGTTGAGGTCTTAACTCTTACTCTGGCCTACTGGTTAAAGTATTAACTCTTACTCTGGCCTACTGGTTAAGGTTTTAACTCTTACTCAGGCCTAATAGCTAAGGTCTTAGACTCGTACTCTGGCCTACTGGTTAAGGTCTTAACTCTTACTCTGGCCTAATAGCTAAGGTCTTAGACTCTTACTCTGGCCTAATGGTTAAGGTCTTAACTCTTACTCTGGCCTAATAGCTAAGGTCTTAGACTCGTACTCTGGCCTAATGGTTAAGGTCTTAACTCTTACTCTAGCCTAATAGCTAAGGTCTTAGACTCATACTCTGGACTAGTGGTTAAGGTCTTAACTCTTACTCTGGCCTAATAGCTAAGGTCTTAACTCTTACTCTGGCCTAATAGCTAAGGTCTTAGACTCGTACTCTGGCCTAATGGTTAAGGTCTTAATTCTTACTCTGGCCTACTGGTTAAGGTCTTAACTCTTACTCTGGCCTAATAGCTAAGGTCTTAACTCTTACTCTGGCCTAATAGCTAAGGTCTTAACTCTTACTCTGTCCAATAGCTAAGGTCTTAGACTCGTACTCTGGCCTAATGGTTAAGGTCTTAACTCTTACTCTGGCCTAATAGCTAAGGTCTTAACTCCTACTCTTGCCTAATAGCTAAGGTCTTAACACTTACTCTGGCCTAATAGCTAATGTCTTAGACTCGTACTCTGGCCTAATGGTTAAGGTATTAACTCTTACTCTGGCCTAATAGCTAAGGTCTTAACTCTTGCTATTGCCTCATAGCTAAGGTCTTAACTCTTACTCTGGCCTACTGGTTAAGGTCTTAACTCTTACTCTGGCCTACTGATTAAGGTCTTAACTCTTACTCTGACCTAATAGCTAAGGTCTTAGACTTGTACTCTGGCCTAATGGTTAAGGTCTTAACTCTTACTCTGGACTAATAGCTAAGGTCTTAGACTTTTACTCTGGCCTAATGGTTAAGGTCTTAACTCTTACTCTGGACTAATAGCTAAGGTCTTAGACTCGTACTCTGGCCTAATGGTTAAGGTCTTAACTCTTACTCTGGCCTAATAGCTAAGGTCTTAGACTCGTACTCTGGCCTAATTGTTAAGGTCTTAACTCTTACTCTGGCCTAATAGCTAAGGTCTTAACTCTTACTCTGCCCTAATAGCTAAGGTCTTAGACTCGTACTCTGGCCTAATGGTTAAGGTCTTAACTCTTACTGTGGCCTAATAGCTAAGGTCTTAACTCTTACTCTTGCCTAATGGTTAAGGTCTTAGACTCGTACTCTGGCCTAATGGTTAAGGTCTTAACTCTTACTCTGGCCTACTGGTTAAGGTCTTAACTCTTACTCTGGCCTAATAGCTAAGGTCTTAACTCTTACTCTGGCCTAATAGCTAAGGTCTTAGACTCGTACTCTGGCCTAATGGTTAAGGTCTTAACTCTTACTCTGGCCTACTGGTTAAGGTCTTAACTCTTACTCTGGACTAATGGTTAAGGTCTTAACTCTTACTCTGGCCTACTGGTTAATGTCTTAACTCTTACTCTGGCCTACTGGTTAAGGTCTTAACTCTTACTCTGGCCTAATAGCTAAGGTATTAACTCCTACTCTGGCCTAATAGCTAAGGTCTTAACACTTACTCTGGCCTAATAGCTAATGTCTTAGACTCGTACTCTGGCCTAATAGCTAAGGTCTTAGACTCGTACTCTGGCCTAATGGTTAAGGTCTTAACTCTTACTCTGGCCTAATAGCTAAGGTCTTAACTCTTACTCTGGACTAATGGTTAAGGTCTTAACTCTTACTCTGGCCTACTGGTTAATGTCTTAACTCTTACTCTGGCCTACTGGTTAAGGTCTTAACTCTTACTCTGGCCTAATAGCTAAGGTCTTAACTCCTACTCTGGCCTAATAGCTAAGGTCTTAACACTTACTCTGGCCTAATAGCTAATGTCTTAGACTCGTACTCTGGCCTAATGGTTAAGGTCTTAACTCTTACTCTGGCCTAATAGCTAAGGTCTTAACTCTTACTCTGGCCTAATAGCTAAGGTCTTAGACTCGTACTCTGGCCTAATGGTTAAGGTCTTAACTCTTACTCTGGCCTACTGGTTAAGGTCTTAACCCTTACTCTGGCCTAATAGCTAAGGTCTAAACTCTTACTCTGGCCTAATAACTAAGGTCTTATACTCGTACTCTGGCCTAATGGTTAAGGTCTTAACTCTTACTCTGGCCTACTGGTTAAGGTCTTAACTCTTACTCTGGCCTACTGGTTAATGTCTTAACTCTTACTCTGGCCTACTGGTTAAGGTCTTAACTCTTACTCGGGCCTAATAGCTAAGGTCTTAACTCCTACTCTGGCCTAATAGCTAAGGTCTTAACACTTACTCTGGCCTAATAGCTAATGTCTTAGACTCGTACTCTGGCCTAATGGTTAAGGTCTTAACTCTTACTCTGGCCTAATAGCTAAGGTCTTAACTCTTACTCTGGCCTAATAACTAAGGTCTTAGACTCGTACTCTGGCCTAATGGTTAAGGTCTTAACTCTTACTCTGGCCTAATAGGTAAGGTCTTAGACTCGTACTCTGGCCTAATGGTTAAGGTCTTAACACTTACTCTGGCCTAATTGCTAAGGTCTTAACTCTTACTCTGGCCTAATAGCTAAAGTCTTAGACTCGTACTATGGCCTAATAGCCAAGGTCTAAGACTCGTACTCTGGCCTAATGGTTGAGGTCTTAACTCTTACTCTGGCCTACTGGTTAAGGTCTTAACTCTTACTCTGGCCTAATAGCTAAGGTCTTAACTCTTACTCTGGCCTAAGAGCTAAGGTCTTAGACTTGTACTCTGGCCTAATGGTTAAGGTCTTAACTCTTACTCTGGCCTACTGGTTAAAGTATTAACTCTTACTCTGGCCTACTGGTTAAGGTTTTAACTCTTACTCTGGCCTAATAGCTAAGGTCTTAGACTCTTACTCTGGCCTAATAATTAAGGTCTTAACTCTTACTCTGGCTTAATAGCTAAGGCCTTAGACTCGTTTTAGGCCTAATGGTTAAGGTCCTAACTCTTACTCTGGCCTACTGGTTAAGGTCTTAACTCTTACTCTGGCCTACTGGTTAAGGTCTTAACTCTTACTCTGGCCTAATAGCTAAGGTCTTAACTCTTACTCTGGCATAATGGTTAAGGTCTTAACTCTTACTCTGGCCTAATAGCTAAGGTCTTAACTCTTACTCTGGCCTAATAGCTAAGGTCTTAGACTCGTACACTGGCCTACTGGTTAAGGTCTCAACTCTTACTCTGACCTAATAGGTAAGGTCTTAGACTCTTACTCTGGCCTAATGATTAAGGTCTTAACTTTTACTCTGGCCTACTGGTTAAGGTCTTAACTCTAACTCTGGCCTAATAGCTAAGGTCTTAGACTCGTACTCTGGCCCACTGGTTAAGGTCTTAACTCTTACTCTGACTTACTGGTTAAGGACTTAATTCTTACTCTGGCCTAATAGCTAAGGTCTTAGACTCGTACTCTGGCCTTATGGTTAAGGTCTTAACTCTTACTCGGGCCTAATAGCTAAGGTCTTGACTCTTACTCTGGCCTAATAGCTAAGGTATTAGTCTCGTACTCTGGCCTAATGTTTAAGGTCTTAACTCATACTCTGGCCTGATAGCTAAGGTCTTAGACTCGTACTCTGGCCTAATGGTTAAGGTCTTAACTCTTACTCTGGCCTAATAGCTAAGGTCTTAGACTCGTACTCTGGCCTAATGGTTAAGATCTTAACTGTTACTCTGGCCTACTGGTTAAGGTCTTAACTCTTACTCTGGCCTAATAACTAAGGTCTTATACTCGTACTCTGGCCTAATGGTTAAGGTCTTAACTCTTACTCTGGCCTACTGGTTAAGGTCTTAACTCTTACTCTGGCCTACTGGTTAATGTCTTAACTCTTACTCTGGCCTACTGGTTAACGTCTTAACTCTTACTCGGGCCTAATAGCTAAGGTCTTAACTCCTACTCTGGCCTAATAGCTAAGGTCTTAACACTTACTCTGGCCTAATAGCTAATGTCTTAGACTCGTACTCTGGCCTAATGGTTAAGGTCTTAACTCTTACTCTGGCCTAATAGCTAAGGTCTTAACTCTTACTCTGGCCTAATAACTAAGGTCTTAGACTCGTACTCTGGCCTAATGGTTAAGGTCTTAACTCTTACTCTGGCCTAATAGGTAAGGTCTTAGACTCGTACTCTGGCCTAATGGTTAAGGTCTTAACACTTACTCTGGCCTAATAGCTAAGGTCTTAACTCTTACTCTGGCCTAATAGCTAAAGTCTTAGACTCGTACTATGGCCTAATAGCCAAGGTCTTAGACTTGTACTCTGGCCTAATGGTTAAGGTCTTAACTCTTACTCTGGCCTACTGGTTAAAGTATTAACTCTTACTCTGGCCTACTGGTTAAGGTTTTAACTCTTACTCTGGCCTAATAGCTAAGGTCTTAGACTCTTACTCTGGCCTAATAATTAAGGTCTTAACTCTTACTCTGGCCTAATAGCTAAGGCCTTAGACTCATTTTAGGCCTAATGGTTAAGGTCCTAACTCTTACTCTGGCCTACTGGTTAAGGTCTTAACTCTTACTCTGGCCTACTGGTTAAGGTCTTAACTCTTACTCTGGCCTAATAGCTAAGGTCTTAACTCTTACTCTGGCATAATGGTTAAGGTCTTAACTCTTACTCTGGCCTAATAGCTAAGGTCTTAACTCTTACTCTGGCCTAATAGCTAAGGTCTTAGACTCGTACACTGGCCTACTGGTTAAGGTCTCAAATCTTACTCTGACCTAATAGGTAAGGTCTTAGACTCTTACTCTGGCCTAATGATTAAGGTCTTAACTTTTACTCTGGCCTACTGGTTAAGGTCTTAACTCTAACTCTGGCCTAATAGCTAAGGTCTTAGACTCGTACTCTGGCCCACTGGTTAAGGTCTTAACTCTTACTCTGACTTACTAGTTAAGGACTTAATTCTTACTCTGGCCTAATAGCTAAGGTCTTAGACTCGTACTCTGGCCTTATGGTTAAGGTCTTAACTCTTACTCGGGCCTAATAGCTAAGGTCTTGACTCTTACTCTGGCCTAATAGCTAAGGTATTAGTCTCGTACTCTGGCCTAATGTTTAAGGTCTTAACTCATACTCTGGCCTAATAGCTAAGGTCTTAGACTCGTACTCTGGCCTAATGGTTAAGGTCTTAACTCTTACTCTGGCCTAATAGCTAAGGTCTTAGACTCGTACTCTGGCCTAATGGTTAAGATCTTAACTGTTACTCTGGCCTACTGGTTAAGGTCTTAACTCTTACTCTGGCCTAATTGCTAAGGACTTAGACTCGTACTCTGGCATACTGGTTAAGGTCTTAACTCTTACTCTGGCCTACTTAAGTGCTTAACTCTTACTCTGGCCTTATAGCTAAGGTCTTAGACTCGTACTATGGCCTAGTGGTTAAGGTCTGAACTCTTACTCTGGCCTACTTGTTAAGGTCTTAACTCTTACTCTGGCCTAATAGCTAAGGTCTTAACTCTTACTCTGGCCTAATAGCTAAGGCCTTAGACTCGTACCATGGCCTAATGGTTAAGGTCTTAACTCTTACTCTGGCCTACTGGTTAAGGTCTTAACTCTTACTCTGGCCTACTGGTTAAGGTCTTAACTCTTACTCTGGCCTACTGGTTAAGGTCTTAACTCTTACTCTGGCCTAATAGCTAAGGTCTTAACTCTTACTCTGGCCTAATAGCTAAGGTCTTAGACTCGTACTCTGGCCTAATAGCTAAGGTCTTAACTCTTACTCTGGCCTAATAGCTAAGGTCTTAGACTCGTACTATGGCCTACATGTTAAGGTCTTAACTCTTACTCTGGCCTACTGGTTAAGGTCTTAACTCTTACTCTGGCCTAATAGCTAAGGTCTTAACTCTTACTCTGGCCTAATGGTTAAGGTCTTAACTCTTACTCTGGCCTACTGGTTAAGGTCTTAACTCTTACTCTGGCCTAATAGCTACGGTCTTAGACTTGTACTATGGCCTAATAGTCAAGGTCTTAGACTCGTACTCTGGCCTAATGGTTAAGGTCTTAACTCTTACTCTGGCCTACTGGTTAAGGTCTTAACTCTTACTCTGGCCTAATAGCTAAGGTCTTAACTCTTACTCTGGCCTAATAGCTAAGGTCTTAGACTTGTACTCTGGCCTAATGGTTAAGGTCTTAACTCTTACTCTGGCCTACTGGTTAAAGTATTAACTCTTACTCTGGCCTACTGGTTAAGGTTTTAACTCTTACTTTGGCCTAATAGGTAAGGTCTTAGACTCGTACTCTGGCCTAATGGTTAAGGTCTTAACTCTTACTCTGGCCTAATAGCTAAGGTCTTAACTCTTACTCTGGCCTAATAGCTAAGGTCTTAGACTTGTACGATGGCCTAATAGCCAAGGTCTTAGACTGGTACTCTGACCTAATGGTTAAGGTCTTAACTCTTACTCTGGCCTACTGGTTAAGGTCTTAACTCTTACTCTGGCCTAATAGCTAAGGTCTTAACTCTTACTCTGGCCTAATAGCTAAGGTCTTAGACTTGTACTCTGGCCTAATGGTTAAGGTCTTAACTCTTACTCTGGCCTACTGGTTAAAGTATTAACTCTTACTCTGGCCTACTGGTTAAGGTTTTAACTCTTACTCAGGCCTAATAGCTAAGGTCTTAGACTCGTACTCTGGCCTACTGGTTAAGGTCTTAACTCTTACTCTGGCCTAATAGCTAAGGTCTTAGACTCTTACTCTGGCCTAATGGTTAAGGTCTTAACTCTTACTCTGGCCTAATAGCTAAGGTCTTAGACTCGTACTCTGGCCTAATGGTTAAGGTCTTAACTCTTACTCTAGCCTAATAGCTAAGGTCTTAGACTCATACTCTGGACTAATGGTTAAGGTCTTAACTCTTACTCTGGCCTAATAGCTAAGGTCTTAACTCTTACTCTGGCCTAATAGCTAAGGTCTTAGACTCGTACTCTGGCCTAATGGTTAAGGTCTTAACTCTTACTCTGGCCTAATAGCTAAGGTCTTAACTCTTACTCTGGACTAATGATTACGGTCTTAACTCTTACTCTGGCCTACTGGTTAATGTCTTAACTCTTACTCTGGCCTTCTGGTTAAGGTCTTAACTCTTACTCTGGCCTAATAGCTAAGGTCTTAACTCCTACTCTGGCCTAATAGCTAAGGTCTTAACACTTACTCTGGCCTAATAGCTAATGTCTTAGACTCGTACTCTGGCCTAATGGTTAAGGTCTTAACTCTTACTCTGGCCTAATAGCTAAGGTCTTAGACTCGTACTCTGGCCTAATAGCTAAGGTCTTAACTCTTACTCTGGCCTACTGGTTAAGGTCTTAACTCTTACTCTGGCCTAATAGCTAAGGTCTTAACTCTTACTCTGGCCTAGTAGATAAGGTCTTAGACTCGTACTCTGGCCTAATGGTTAAGGTCTTAACTCTTACTCTGGCCTAATAGCTAAGGTCTTAGACTCGTACTCTGGCCTACTGGTTAATGTCTTAACTCTTACTCTGGCCTACTGGTTAAGGTCTTAGACTCGTACTCTGGCCTAATGGTTAAGGTATTAACTCTTACTCTGGCCTAATAGCTAAGGTCTTAACTCTTGCTATTGCCTCATAGCTAAGGTCTTAACTCTTACTCTGGCCTACAGGTTAAGGTCTTAACTCTTACTCTGGCCTACTGATTAAGGTCTTAACTCTTACTCTGACCTAATAGCTAAGGTCTTAGACTTGTACTCTGGCCTAATGGTTAAGGTCTTAACTCTTACTCTGGACTAATAGCTAAGGTCTTAGACTCGTACTCTGGCCTAATGGTTAAGGTCTTAACTCTTACTCTGGCCTAATAGCTAAGGTCTTAGACTCGTACTCTGGCCTAATTGTTAAGGTCTTAACTCTTACTCTGGCCTAATAGCTAAGGTCTTAACTCTTACTCTGCCCTAATAGCTAAGGTCTTAGACTCGTACTCTGGCCTAATGGTTAAGGTCTTAACTCTTACTGTGGCCTAATAGCTAAGGTCTTAACTCTTACTCTTGCCTAATGGTTAAGGTCTTAGACTCGTACTCTGGCCTAATGATTAAGGTCTTAACTCTTACTCTGGCCTACTGGTTAAGGTCTTAACTCTTACTCTGGCCTAATAGCTAAGGTCTTAAATCTTACTCTGGCCTAATAGCTAAGGTCTTAACTCTTACTCTGGCCTAATGGTTAAGGTCTTAACTCTTACTCTGGCCTACTGGTTAAGGTCTTAACTCTTACTCTGGACTAATGGTTAAGGTCTTAACTCTTACTCTGGCCTACTGGTTAATGTCTTAACTCTTACTCTGGCCTACTGGTTAAGGTCTTAACTCTTACTCTGGCCTAATAGCTAAGGTCTTAACTCCTACTCTGGCCTAATAGCTAAGGTCTTAACACTTACTCTGGCCTAATAGCTAATGTCTTAGACTCGTACTCTGGCCTAATAGCTAAGGTCTTAGACTCGTACTCTGGCCTAATGGTTAAGGTCTTAACTCTTACTCTGGCCTAATAGCTAAGGTCTTAACTCTTACTCTGGACTAATGGTTAAGGTCTTAACTCTTACTCTGGCCTACTGGTTAATGTCTTAACTCTTACTCTGGCCTACTGGTTAAGGTCTTAACTCTTACTCTGGCCTAATAGCTAAGGTCTTAACTCCTACTCTGGCCTAATAGCTAAGGTCTTAACACTTATTCTGGCCTAATAGCTAATGTCTTAGACTCGTACTCTGGCCTAATGGTTAAGGTCTTAACTCTTACTCTGGCCTAATAGCTAAGGTCTTAACTCTTACTCTGGCCTAATAGCTAAGGTCTTAGACTCGTACTCTGGCCTAATTGTTAAGGTCTTAACTCTTACTCTGGCCTACTGGTTAAGGTCTTAACTCTTACTCTGGCCTAATAGCTAAGGTCTAAACTCTTACTCTGGCCTAATAACTAAGGTCTTATACTCGTACTCTGGCCTAATGGTTAAGGTCTTAACTCTTACGCTGGCCTACTGGTTAAGGTCTTAACTCTTACTTTGGCCTACTGGTTAATGTCTTAACTCTTACTCTGGCCTACTGGTTAAGGTCTTAACTCTCACTCGGGCCTAATAGCTAAGGTCTTAACTCCTACTCTGGCATAATAGCTAAGGTCTTAACACTTACTCTGGCCTAATAGCTAATGTCTTAGACTCGTACTCTGGCCTAATGGTTAAGGTCTTAACTCTTACTCTGGCCTAATAGCTAAGGTCTTAACTCTTACTCTGGCCTAATAACTAAGGTCTTAGACTCGTACTCTGGCCTAATGGTTAAGGTCTTAACTCTTACTCTGGCCTAATAGGTAAGGTCTTAGACTCGTACTCTGGCCTAATGGTTAAGGTCTTAACACTTACTCTGGCCTAATAGCTAAGGTCTTAACTCTTACTCTGGCCTAATAGCTAAGGTCTTAGACTCGTACTATGGCCTAATAGCCAAGGTCTTAGACTCGTACTCTGGCCTAATGGTTGAGGTCTTAACTCTTACTCTGGCCTACTGGTTAAGGTCTTAACTCTTACTCTGGCCTAATAGCTAAGGTCTTAACTCTTACTCTGGCCTACTAGCTAAGGTCTTAGACTTGTACTCTGGCCTAATGGTTAAGGTCTTAACTCTTACTCTGGCCTACTGGTTAAAGTATTAACTCTTACTCTGGCCTACTGGTTAAGGTTTTAACTCTTACTCTGGCCTAATAGCTAAGGTCTTAGACTCTTACTCTGGCCTAATAATTAAGGTCTTAACTCTTACTCTGGCCTAATAGCTAAGGCCTTATACTCGTTTTAGGCCTAATGGTTAAGGTCCTAACTCTTACTCTGGCCTACTGGTTAAGGTCTTAACTCTTACTCTGGCCTACTGGTTAAGGTCTTAACTCTTACTCTGGCCTAATAGCTAAGGTCTTAACTCTTACTCTGGCATAATGGTTAAGGTCTTAACTCTTACTCTGGCCTAATAGCTAAGGTCTTAACTCTTACTCTGGCCTAATAGCTAAGGTCTTAGACTCGTACACTGGCCTACTGGTTAAGGTCTCAACTCTTACTCTGACCTAATAGGTAAGGTCTTAGACTCTTACTCTGGCCTAATGATTAAGGTCTTAACTTTTACTCTGGCCTACTGGTTAAGGTCTTAACTCTAACTCTGGCCTAATAGCTAAGGTCTTAGACTCGTACTCTGGCCCACTGGTAAAGGTCTTAACTCTTACTCTGACTTACTGGTTAAGGTCTTAATTCTTACTCTGGCCTAATAGCTAAGGTCTTAGACTCGTACTCTGACCTAATGGTTAAGGTCTTAACTCTTACTCTGGCCTAATAGCTAAGGTCTTGACTCTTACTCTGGCCTAATAGCTAAGGTATTAGTCTCGTACTCTGGCCTAATGTTTAAGGTCTTAACTCTTACTCGGTCCTAATAGCTAAGGTCTTAGACTCGTACTCTGGCCTAATGGTTAAGGTCTTAACTCTTACTCTGGCCTAATAGCTAAGGTCTTAGACTCGTACTCTGGCCTAATGGTTAAGGTCTTAACTCTTACTCTGGCATACTGGTTAAGGTCTTAACTCTTACTCTGGCCTAATAGCTAAGGTCTTAGACTCGTACTATGGCCTACAGGTTAAGGTCTTAACTCTTACTCTGACCTAATAGCTAAGGTCTTAGACTCTTACTCTGGCCTAATGGTTAAGGTCTTAACTCTTACTCTGGCCTAATAGCTAAGGTCTTAGACTCGTACTCTGGCCTAATGGTTAAGATCTTAACTGTTACTCTGGCCTACTGGTTAAGGTCTTAACTCTTACTCTGGCCTAATTGCTAAGGTCTTAGACTCGTACTCTGGCATACTGGTTAAGCTGGTTAAGGTCTTAACTCTTACTCTGGCCTACTTAAGTGCTTAACTCTTACTCTGGCCTTATAGCTAAGGTCTTAGACTCGTACTATGGCCTAGTGGTTAAGGTCTTAACTCTTACTCTGGCCTACTTGTTAAGGTCTTAACTCTTACTCTGGCCTAATAGCTAAGGTCTTAACTCTTACTCTGGCCTAATAGCTAAGGCCTTAGACTTGTACCATGGCCTAATGGTTAAGGTCTTAACTCTTACTCTGGCCTACTGGTTAAGGTCTTAACTCTTACTCTGGCCTACTGGTTAAGGTCTTAACTCTTACTCTGGCCTAATAGCTAAGGTCTTAACTCTTACTCTGGCCTAATAGCTAAGGACTTAAACTCGTACTCTGGCCTAATAGCTAAGGTCTTAACTCTTACTCTGGCCTAATAGCTAAGGTCTTAGACTCGTACTATGGCCTACATGTTAAGGTCTTAACTCTTACTCTGGCCTAATGGTTAAGGTCTTAACTCTTACTCTGGCCTAATAGCTAAGGTCTTAACTCTTACTCTGGCCTAATAGCTAAGGTCTTAGTGTCGTACTCTGGCCTAATGTTTAAGGTCTTAACTCTTACTTTGGCCTAATAGCTAAGGTCTTAGACTCGTACTCTGGCCTAATGGTTAAGGTCTTAACTCTTACTCTGGCCTAATAGCTAAGGTCTTAGACTCGTACTATGGCCTACAGGTTAAGGTCTTAACTCTTACTCTGGCCTACTGGTTAAGGTCTTAACTCTTACTCTGGCCTGATAGCTAAGGTCTTAGACTCGTACTCTGGCCTAATGGTTAAGGTCTTAACTCTTACTCTGGCATACTGGTTAAGGTCTTAACTCTTACTCTGGCCTAATAGCTAAGGTCTTAGACTCGTACTATGGCCTACAGGTTAAGGTCTTAACTCGTACTCTGGCCTAATAGCTAAGGTCTTAACTCGTACTCTGGCCTAATAGCTAAGGTCTTAACTCTTACTCTGGCCTAATAGCTAAGGTCTTAACTCTTACTCTGGCCTAATAGCTAAGGTCTTAGACTCGTACTCTGGCCTAATAGCTAAGGTATTACACTCGTACTCTGGCCTAATGGTTAAGGTCTTAACTCTTACTCTGGCCTAATAGCTAAGGTCTTAGACTCGTACTCTGGCCTAATAGCTAAGGTCTTAGACTCGCAATCTGGCCTACTGGTTAAGGTCTTAACCCTTACTCTGGCCTACTGGTTAGGGTCTTAACTCTTACTCTGGCCTAATAGCTAAGGTCTTAGACTCGTACTATGGCCTACAGGTTAAGGTCTTAACTCGTACTCTGGGCCAATAGCTAAGGTCTTAACTCTTAATCTGGCCTAATAGCTAGGGTCGTAACTCTTACTCTGGCCTATAGCTAAGGTCTTAGACTCGTACTCTGGCCTACTGGTTAAGGTCTTAACTCTTACTCTGGCCTAATAGCTAAGGTCTTAGACTCGTATTCTGGCCTACTGGTTAAGGTCTTAACTTTTACTCTGGCCTAATAGCTAAGGTCTTAACTCTTACTCTGGCCTACTGGATAAGGTCTTAACTCTTACTCTGGCCTAATGGTTAAGGTCTTAACTCTTACTCTGGCCTAATAGCTAAGGTCTTAACTCTTACTCTGGCCTAATAGCTAAGGTCTTAGACTCGTACTATGGCCTACAGGTTAAGGTCTTAACTCTTACTCTGACCTAATAGCTAAGGTCTTTACTCTTACTCTGGCCTAATAGCTAAGGTCTTAGACTCGTACTCTGGCCTAATGGTTAAGGTCTTAACTCTTACTCTGGCCTAATAGCTAAGGTCTTAGACTCGTACTCTGGCCTAATGGTTAAGGTCTTAACTCTTACTCTGGCCTACTGGTTAAGGTCTTAACTCTTACTCTGGCCTAATAGCTAAGGTCTTAACTCCTACTCTGGCCTAATAGCTAAGGTCTTAACACTTATTCTGGCCTAATAGCTAATGTCTTAGACTCGTACTCTGGCCTAATGGTTAAGGTCTTAACTCTTACTCTGGCCTAATAGCTAAGGTCTTAACTCTTACTCTGGCCTAATAGCTAAGGTCTTAGACTCGTACTCTGGCCTAATTGTTAAGGTCTTAACTCTTACTCTGGCCTACTGGTTAAGGTCTTAACTCTTACTCTGGCCTAATAGCTAAGGTCTAAACTCTTACTCTGGCCTAATAACTAAGGTCTTATACTCGTACTCTGGCCTAATGGTTAAGGTCTTAACTCTTACGCTGGCCTACTGGTTAAGGTCTTAACTCTTACTTTGGCCTACTGGTTAATGTCTTAACTCTTACTCTGGCCTACTGGTTAAGGTCTTAACTCTCACTCGGGCCTAATAGCTAAGGTCTTAACTCCTACTCTGGCATAATAGCTAAGGTCTTAACACTTACTCTGGCCTAATAGCTAATGTCTTAGACTCGTACTCTGGCCTAATGGTTAAGGTCTTAACTCTTACTCTGGCCTAATAGCTAAGGTCTTAACTCTTACTCTGGCCTAATAACTAAGGTCTTAGACTCGTACTCTGGCCTAATGGTTAAGGTCTTAACTCTTACTCTGGCCTAATAGGTAAGGTCTTAGACTCATACTCTGGCCTAATGGTTAAGGTCTTAACACTTACTCTGGCCTAATAGCTAAGGTCTTAACTCTTACTCTGGCCTAATAGCTAAGGTCTTAGACTCGTACTATGGCCTAATAGCCAAGGTCTTAGACTCGTACTCTGGCCTAATGGTTGAGGTCTTAACTCTTACTCTGGCCTACTGGTTAAGGTCTTAACTCTTACTCTGGCCTAATAGCTAAGGTCTTAACTCTTACTCTGGCCTAATAGCTAAGGTCTTAGACTTGTACTCTGGCCTAATGGTTAAGGTCTTAACTCTTACTCTGGCCTACTGGTTAAAGTATTAACTCTTACTCTGGCCTACTGGTTAAGGTTTTAACTCTTACTCTGGCCTAATAGCTAAGGTCTTAGACTCTTACTCTGGCCTAATAATTAAGGTCTTAACTCTTACTCTGGCCTAATAGCTAAGGCCTTATACTCGTTTTAGGCCTAATGGTTAAGGTCCTAACTCTTACTCTGGCCTACTGGTTAAGGTCTTAACTCTTACTCTGGCCTACTGGTTAAGGTCTTAACTCTTACTCTGGCCTAATAGCTAAGGTCTTAACTCTTACTCTGGCATAATGGTTAAGGTCTTAACTCTTACTCTGGCCTAATAGCTAAGGTCTTAACTCTTACTCTGGCCTAATAGCTAAGGTCTTAGACTCGTACACTGGCCTACTGGTTAAGGTCTCAACTCTTACTCTGACCTAATAGGTAAGGTCTTAGACTCTTACTCTGGCCTAATGATTAAGGTCTTAACTTTTACTCTGGCCTACTGGTTAAGGTCTTAACTCTAACTCTGGCCTAATAGCTAAGGTCTTAGACTCGTACTCTGGCCCACTGGTAAAGGTCTTAACTCTTACTCTGACTTACTGGTTAAGGTCTTAATTCTTACTCTGGCCTAATAGCTAAGGTCTTAGACTCGTACTCTGACCTAATGGTTAAGGTCTTAACTCTTACTCTGGCCTAATAGCTAAGGTCTTGACTCTTACTCTGGCCTAATAGCTAAGGTATTAGTCTCGTACTCTGGCCTAATGTTTAAGGTCTTAACTCTTACTCGGTCCTAATAGCTAAGGTCTTAGACTCGTACTCTGGCCTAATGGTTAAGGTCTTAACTCTTACTCTGGCCTAATAGCTAAGGTCTTAGACTCGTACTCTGGCCTAATGGTTAAGGTCTTAACTCTTACTCTGGCATACTGGTTAAGGTCTTAACTCTTACTCTGGCCTAATAGCTAAGGTCTTAGACTCGTACTATGGCCTACAGGTTAAGGTCTTAACTCTTACTCTGACCTAATAGATAAGGTCTTAGACTCTTACTCTGGCCTAATGGTTAAGGTCTTAACTCTTACTCTGGCCTAATAGCTAAGGTCTTAGACTCGTACTCTGGCCTAATGGTTAAGATCTTAACTGTTACTCTGGCCTACAGGTTAAGGTCTTAACTCTTACTCTGACCTAATAGCTAAGGTCTTAGACTCTTACTCTGGCCTAATGGTTAAGGTCTTAACTCTTACTCTGGCCTAATAGCTAAGGTCTTAGACTCGTACTCTGGCCTAATGGTTAAGATCTTAACTGTTACTCTGGCCTACTGGTTAAGGTCTTAACTCTTACTCTGGCCTAATTGCTAAGGTCTTAGACTCGTACTCTGGCATACTGGTTAAGCTGGTTAAGGTCTTAACTCTTACTCTGGCCTACTTAAGTGCTTAACTCTTACTCTGGCCTTATAGCTAAGGTCTTAGACTCGTACTATGGCCTAGTGGTTAAGGTCTTAACTCTTACTCTGGCCTACTTGTTAAGGTCTTAACTCTTACTCTGGCCTAATAGCTAAGGTCTTAACTCTTACTGTGGCCTAATAGCTAAGGCCTTAGACTTGTACCATGGCCTAATGGTTAAGGTCTTAACTCTTACTCTGGCCTACTGGTTAAGGTCTTAACTCTTACTCTGGCCTACTGGTTAAGGTCTTAACTCTTACTCTGGCCTAATAGCTAAGGTCTTAACTCTTACTCTGGCCTAATAGCTAAGGACTTAAACTCGTACTCTGGCCTAATAGCTAAGGTCTTAACTCTTACTCTGGCCTAATAGCTAAGGTCTTAGACTCGTACTATGGCCTACATGTTAAGGTCTTAACTCTTACTCTGGCCTAATGGTTAAGGTCTTAACTCTTACTCTGGCCTAATAGCTAAGGTCTTAACTCTTACTCTGGCCTAATAGCTAAGGTCTTAGTGTCGTACTCTGGCCTAATGTTTAAGGTCTTAACTCTTACTTTGGCCTAATAGCTAAGGTCTTAGACTCGTACTCTGGCCTAATGGTTAAGGTCTTAACTCTTACTCTGGCCTAATAGCTAAGGTCTTAGACTCGTACTATGGCCTACAGGTTAAGGTCTTAACTCTTACTCTGGCCTACTGGTTAAGGTCTTAACTCTTACTCTGGCCTGATAGCTAAGGTCTTAGACTCGTACTCTGGCCTAATGGTTAAGGTCTTAACTCTTACTCTGGCATACTGGTTAAGGTCTTAACTCTTACTCTGGCCTAATAGCTAAGGTCTTAGACTCGTACTATGGCCTACAGGTTAAGGTCTTAACTCGTACTCTGGCCTAATAGCTAAGGTCTTAACTCGTACTCTGGCCTAATAGCTAAGGTCTTAACTCTTACTCTGGCCTAATAGCTAAGGTCTTAACTCTTACTCTGGCCTAATAGCTAAGGTCTTAGACTCGTACTCTGGCCTAATAGCTAAGGTATTACACTCGTACTCTGGCCTAATGGTTAAGGTCTTAACTCTTACTCTGGCCTAATAGCTAAGGTCTTAGACTCGTACTCTGGCCTAATAGCTAAGGTCTTAGACTCGCAATCTGGCCTACTGGTTAAGGTCTTAACCCTTACTCTGGCCTACTGGTTAGGGTCTTAACTCTTACTCTGGCCTAATAGCTAAGGTCTTAGACTCGTACTATGGCCTACAGGTTAAGGTCTTAACTCTTACTCTGGGCCAATAGCTAAGGTCTTAACTCTTAATCTGGCCTAATAGCTAGGGTCGTAACTCTTACTCTGGCCTATAGCTAAGGTCTTAGACTCGTACTCTGGCCTACTGGTTAAGGTCTTAACTCTTACTCTGGCCTAATAGCTAAGGTCTTAGACTCGTATTCTGGCCTACTGGTTAAGGTCTTAACTTTTACTCTGGCCTAATAGCTAAGGTCTTAACTCTTACTCTGGCCTACTGGATAAGGTCTTAACTCTTACTCTGGCCTAATGGTTAAGGTCTTAACTCTTACTCTGGCCTAATAGCTAAGGTCTTAACTCTTACTCTGGCCTAATAGCTAAGGTCTTAGACTCGTACTATGGCCTACAGGTTAAGGTCTTAACTCTTACTCTGACCTAATAGCTAAGGTCTTTACTCTTACTCTGGCCTAATAGCTAAGGTCTTAGACTCGTACTCTGGCCTAATGGTTAAGGTCTTAACTCTTACTCTGGCCTAATAGCTAAGGTCTTAGACTCGTACTCTGGCCTAATGGTTAAGGTCTTAACTCTTACTCTGGCCTACTGGTTAAGGTCTTAACTCTTACTCTGGCCTAATAGCTAAGGTCTTAACTCCTACTCTGGCCTAATAGCTAAGGTCTTAACACTTATTCTGGCCTAATAGCTAATGTCTTAGACTCGTACTCTGGCCTAATGGTTAAGGTCTTAACTCTTACTTTGGCCTAATAGCTAAGGTCTTAACTCTTACTCTGGCCTAATAGCTAAGGTCTTAGACTCGTACTCTGGCCTAATTGTTAAGGTCTTAACTCTTACTCTGGCCTACTGGTTAAGGTCTTAACTCTTACTCTGGCCTAATAGCTAAGGTCTAAACTCTTACTCTGGCCTAATAACTAAGGTCTTAGACTCGTACTCTGGCCTAATGGTTAAGGTCTTAACTCTTACTCTGGCCTAATAGGTAAGGTCTTAGACTCGTACTCTGGCCTAATGGTTAAGGTCTTAACACTTACTCTGGCCTAATAGCTAAGGTCTTAACTCTTACTCTGGCCTAATAGCTAAGGTCTTAGACTCGTACTATGGCCTAATAGCCAAGGTCTTAGACTCGTACTCTGGCCTAATGGTTGAGGTCTTAACTCTTACTCTGGCCTACTGGTTAAGGTCTTAACTCTTACTCTGGCCTAATAGCTAAGGTCTTAACTCTTACTCTGGCCTACTAGCTAAGGTCTTAGACTTGTACTCTGGCCTAATGGTTAAGGTCTTAACTCTTACTCTGGCCTACTGGTTAAAGTATTAACTCTTACTCTGGCCTACTGGTTAAGGTTTTAACTCTTACTCTGGCCTAATAGCTAAGGTCTTAGACTCTTACTCTGGCCTAATAATTAAGGTCTTAACTCTTACTCTGGCCTAATAGCTAAGGCCTTATACTCGTTTTAGGCCTAATGGTTAAGGTCCTAACTCTTACTCTGGCCTACTGGTTAAGGTCTTAACTCTTACTCTGGCCTACTGGTTAAGGTCTTAACTCTTACTCTGGCCTAATAGCTAAGGTCTTAACTCTTACTCTGGCATAATGGTTAAGGTCTTAACTCTTACTCTGGCCTAATAGCTAAGGTCTTAACTCTTACTCTGGCCTAATAGCTAAGGTCTTAGACTCGTACACTGGCCTACTGGTTAAGGTCTCAACTCTTACTCTGACCTAATAGGTAAGGTCTTAGACTCTTACTCTGGCCTAATGATTAAGGTCTTAACTTTTACTCTGGCCTACTGGTTAAGGTCTTAACTCTAACTCTGGCCTAATAGCTAAGGTCTTAGACTCGTACTCTGGCCCACTGGTAAAGGTCTTAACTCTTACTCTGACTTACTGGTTAAGGTCTTAATTCTTACTCTGGCCTAATAGCTAAGGTCTTAGACTCGTACTCTGACCTAATGGTTAAGGTCTTAACTCTTACTCTGGCCTAATAGCTAAGGTCTTGACTCTTACTCTGGCCTAATAGCTAAGGTATTAGTCTCGTACTCTGGCCTAATGTTTAAGGTCTTAACTCTTACTCGGTCCTAATAGCTAAGGTCTTAGACTCGTACTCTGGCCTAATGGTTAAGGTCTTAACTCTTACTCTGGCCTAATAGCTAAGGTCTTAGACTCGTACTCTGGCCTAATGGTTAAGGTCTTAACTCTTACTCTGGCATACTGGTTAAGGTCTTAACTCTTACTCTGGCCTAATAGCTAAGGTCTTAGACTCGTACTATGGCCTACAGGTTAAGGTCTTAACTCTTACTCTGACCTAATAGCTAAGGTCTTAGACTCTTACTCTGGCCTAATGGTTAAGGTCTTAACTCTTACTCTGGCCTAATAGCTAAGGTCTTAGACTCGTACTCTGGCCTAATGGTTAAGATCTTAACTGTTACTCTGGCCTACTGGTTAAGGTCTTAACTCTTACTCTGGCCTAATTGCTAAGGTCTTAGACTCGTACTCTGGCATACTGGTTAAGCTGGTTAAGGTCTTAACTCTTACTCTGGCCTACTTAAGTGCTTAACTCTTACTCTGGCCTTATAGCTAAGGTCTTAGACTCGTACTATGGCCTAGTGGTTAAGGTCTTAACTCTTACTCTGGCCTACTTGTTAAGGTCTTAACTCTTACTCTGGCCTAATAGCTAAGGTCTTAACTCTTACTCTGGCCTAATAGCTAAGGCCTTAGACTTGTACCATGGCCTAATGGTTAAGGTCTTAACTCTTACTCTGGCCTACTGGTTAAGGTCTTAACTCTTACTCTGGCCTACTGGTTAAGGTCTTAACTCTTACTCTGGCCTAATAGCTAAGGTCTTAACTCTTACTCTGGCCTAATAGCTAAGGACTTAAACTCGTACTCTGGCCTAATAGCTAAGGTCTTAACTCTTACTCTGGCCTAATAGCTAAGGTCTTAGACTCGTACTATGGCCTACATGTTAAGGTCTTAACTCTTACTCTGGCCTAATGGTTAAGGTCTTAACTCTTACTCTGGCCTAATAGCTAAGGTCTTAACTCTTACTCTGGCCTAATAGCTAAGGTCTTAGTGTCGTACTCTGGCCTAATGTTTAAGGTCTTAACTCTTACTTTGGCCTAATAGCTAAGGTCTTAGACTCGTACTCTGGCCTAATGGTTAAGGTCTTAACTCTTACTCTGGCCTAATAGCTAAGGTCTTAGACTCGTACTATGGCCTACAGGTTAAGGTCTTAACTCTTACTCTGGCCTACTGGTTAAGGTCTTAACTCTTACTCTGGCCTGATAGCTAAGGTCTTAGACTCGTACTCTGGCCTAATGGTTAAGGTCTTAACTCTTACTCTGGCATACTGGTTAAGGTCTTAACTCTTACTCTGGCCTAATAGCTAAGGTCTTAGACTCGTACTATGGCCTACAGGTTAAGGTCTTAACTCGTACTCTGGCCTAATAGCTAAGGTCTTAACTCGTACTCTGGCCTAATAGCTAAGGTCTTAACTCTTACTCTGGCCTAATAGCTAAGGTCTTAACTCTTACTCTGGCCTAATAGCTAAGGTCTTAGACTCGTACTCTGGCCTAATAGCTAAGGTATTACACTCGTACTCTGGCCTAATGGTTAAGGTCTTAACTCTTACTCTGGCCTAATAGCTAAGGTCTTAGACTCGTACTCTGGCCTAATAGCTAAGGTCTTAGACTCGCAATCTGGCCTACTGGTTAAGGTCTTAACCCTTACTCTGGCCTACTGGTTAGGGTCTTAACTCTTACTCTGGCCTAATAGCTAAGGTCTTAGACTCGTACTATGGCCTACAGGTTAAGGTCTTAACTCGTACTCTGGGCCAATAGCTAAGGTCTTAACTCTTAATCTGGCCTAATAGCTAGGGTCGTAACTCTTACTCTGGCCTATAGCTAAGGTCTTAGACTCGTACTCTGGCCTACTGGTTAAGGTCTTAACTCTTACTCTGGCCTAATAGCTAAGGTCTTAGACTCGTATTCTGGCCTACTGGTTAAGGTCTTAACTTTTACTCTGGCCTAATAGCTAAGGTCTTAACTCTTACTCTGGCCTACTGGATAAGGTCTTAACTCTTACTCTGGCCTAATGGTTAAGGTCTTAACTCTTACTCTGGCCTAATAGCTAAGGTCTTAACTCTTACTCTGGCCTAATAGCTAAGGTCTTAGACTCGTACTATGGCCTACAGGTTAAGGTCTTAACTCTTACTCTGACCTAATAGCTAAGGTCTTTACTCTTACTCTGGCCTAATAGCTAAGGTCTTAGACTCGTACTCTGGCCTAATGGTTAAGGTCTTAACTCTTACTCTGGCCTAATAGCTAAGGTCTTAGACTCGTACTCTGGCCTAATGGTTAAGGTCTTAACTCTTACTCTGGCCTACTGGTTAAGGTCTTAACTCTTACTCTGGCCTAATAGCTAAGGTCTTAACTCCTACTCTGGCCTAATAGCTAAGGTCTTAACACTTATTCTGGCCTAATAGCTAATGTCTTAGACTCGTACTCTGGCCTAATGGTTAAGGTCTTAACTCTTACTCTGGCCTAATAGCTAAGGTCTTAACTCTTACTCTGGCCTAATAGCTAAGGTCTTAGACTCGTACTCTGGCCTAATTGTTAAGGTCTTAACTCTTACTCTGGCCTACTGGTTAAGGTCTTAACTCTTACTCTGGCCTAATAGCTAAGGTCTAAACTCTTACTCTGGCCTAATAACTAAGGTCTTATACTCGTACTCTGGCCTAATGGTTAAGGTCTTAACTCTTACGCTGGCCTACTGGTTAAGGTCTTAACTCTTACTTTGGCCTACTGGTTAATGTCTTAACTCTTACTCTGGCCTACTGGTTAAGGTCTTAACTCTCACTCGGGCCTAATAGCTAAGGTCTTAACTCCTACTCTGGCATAATAGCTAAGGTCTTAACACTTACTCTGGCCTAATAGCTAATGTCTTAGACTCGTACTCTGGCCTAATGGTTAAGGTCTTAACTCTTACTCTGGCCTAATAGCTAAGGTCTTAACTCTTACTCTGGCCTAATAACTAAGGTCTTAGACTCGTACTCTGGCCTAATGGTTAAGGTCTTAACTCTTACTCTGGCCTAATAGGTAAGGTCTTAGACTCATACTCTGGCCTAATGGTTAAGGTCTTAACACTTACTCTGGCCTAATAGCTAAGGTCTTAACTCTTACTCTGGCCTAATAGCTAAGGTCTTAGACTCGTACTATGGCCTAATAGCCAAGGTCTTAGACTCGTACTCTGGCCTAATGGTTGAGGTCTTAACTCTTACTCTGGCCTACTGGTTAAGGTCTTAACTCTTACTCTGGCCTAATAGCTAAGGTCTTAACTCTTACTCTGGCCTAATAGCTAAGGTCTTAGACTTGTACTCTGGCCTAATGGTTAAGGTCTTAACTCTTACTCTGGCCTACTGGTTAAAGTATTAACTCTTACTCTGGCCTACTGGTTAAGGTTTTAACTCTTACTCTGGCCTAATAGCTAAGGTCTTAGACTCTTACTCTGGCCTAATAATTAAGGTCTTAACTCTTACTCTGGCCTAATAGCTAAGGCCTTATACTCGTTTTAGGCCTAATGGTTAAGGTCCTAACTCTTACTCTGGCCTACTGGTTAAGGTCTTAACTCTTACTCTGGCCTACTGGTTAAGGTCTTAACTCTTACTCTGGCCTAATAGCTAAGGTCTTAACTCTTACTCTGGCATAATGGTTAAGGTCTTAACTCTTACTCTGGCCTAATAGCTAAGGTCTTAACTCTTACTCTGGCCTAATAGCTAAGGTCTTAGACTCGTACACTGGCCTACTGGTTAAGGTCTCAACTCTTACTCTGACCTAATAGGTAAGGTCTTAGACTCTTACTCTGGCCTAATGATTAAGGTCTTAACTTTTACTCTGGCCTACTGGTTAAGGTCTTAACTCTAACTCTGGCCTAATAGCTAAGGTCTTAGACTCGTACTCTGGCCCACTGGTAAAGGTCTTAACTCTTACTCTGACTTACTGGTTAAGGTCTTAATTCTTACTCTGGCCTAATAGCTAAGGTCTTAGACTCGTACTCTGACCTAATGGTTAAGGTCTTAACTCTTACTCTGGCCTAATAGCTAAGGTCTTGACTCTTACTCTGGCCTAATAGCTAAGGTATTAGTCTCGTACTCTGGCCTAATGTTTAAGGTCTTAACTCTTACTCGGTCCTAATAGCTAAGGTCTTAGACTCGTACTCTGGCCTAATGGTTAAGGTCTTAACTCTTACTCTGGCCTAATAGCTAAGGTCTTAGACTCGTACTCTGGCCTAATGGTTAAGGTCTTAACTCTTACTCTGGCATACTGGTTAAGGTCTTAACTCTTACTCTGGCCTAATAGCTAAGGTCTTAGACTCGTACTATGGCCTACAGGTTAAGGTCTTAACTCTTACTCTGACCTAATAGATAAGGTCTTAGACTCTTACTCTGGCCTAATGGTTAAGGTCTTAACTCTTACTCTGGCCTAATAGCTAAGGTCTTAGACTCGTACTCTGGCCTAATGGTTAAGATCTTAACTGTTACTCTGGCCTACAGGTTAAGGTCTTAACTCTTACTCTGACCTAATAGCTAAGGTCTTAGACTCTTACTCTGGCCTAATGGTTAAGGTCTTAACTCTTACTCTGGCCTAATAGCTAAGGTCTTAGACTCGTACTCTGGCCTAATGGTTAAGATCTTAACTGTTACTCTGGCCTACTGGTTAAGGTCTTAACTCTTACTCTGGCCTAATTGCTAAGGTCTTAGACTCGTACTCTGGCATACTGGTTAAGCTGGTTAAGGTCTTAACTCTTACTCTGGCCTACTTAAGTGCTTAACTCTTACTCTGGCCTTATAGCTAAGGTCTTAGACTCGTACTATGGCCTAGTGGTTAAGGTCTTAACTCTTACTCTGGCCTACTTGTTAAGGTCTTAACTCTTACTCTGGCCTAATAGCTAAGGTCTTAACTCTTACTGTGGCCTAATAGCTAAGGCCTTAGACTTGTACCATGGCCTAATGGTTAAGGTCTTAACTCTTACTCTGGCCTACTGGTTAAGGTCTTAACTCTTACTCTGGCCTACTGGTTAAGGTCTTAACTCTTACTCTGGCCTAATAGCTAAGGTCTTAACTCTTACTCTGGCCTAATAGCTAAGGACTTAAACTCGTACTCTGGCCTAATAGCTAAGGTCTTAACTCTTACTCTGGCCTAATAGCTAAGGTCTTAGACTCGTACTATGGCCTACATGTTAAGGTCTTAACTCTTACTCTGGCCTAATGGTTAAGGTCTTAACTCTTACTCTGGCCTAATAGCTAAGGTCTTAACTCTTACTCTGGCCTAATAGCTAAGGTCTTAGTGTCGTACTCTGGCCTAATGTTTAAGGTCTTAACTCTTACTTTGGCCTAATAGCTAAGGTCTTAGACTCGTACTCTGGCCTAATGGTTAAGGTCTTAACTCTTACTCTGGCCTAATAGCTAAGGTCTTAGACTCGTACTATGGCCTACAGGTTAAGGTCTTAACTCTTACTCTGGCCTACTGGTTAAGGTCTTAACTCTTACTCTGGCCTGATAGCTAAGGTCTTAGACTCGTACTCTGGCCTAATGGTTAAGGTCTTAACTCTTACTCTGGCATACTGGTTAAGGTCTTAACTCTTACTCTGGCCTAATAGCTAAGGTCTTAGACTCGTACTATGGCCTACAGGTTAAGGTCTTAACTCGTACTCTGGCCTAATAGCTAAGGTCTTAACTCGTACTCTGGCCTAATAGCTAAGGTCTTAACTCTTACTCTGGCCTAATAGCTAAGGTCTTAACTCTTACTCTGGCCTAATAGCTAAGGTCTTAGACTCGTACTCTGGCCTAATAGCTAAGGTATTACACTCGTACTCTGGCCTAATGGTTAAGGTCTTAACTCTTACTCTGGCCTAATAGCTAAGGTCTTAGACTCGTACTCTGGCCTAATAGCTAAGGTCTTAGACTCGCAATCTGGCCTACTGGTTAAGGTCTTAACCCTTACTCTGGCCTACTGGTTAGGGTCTTAACTCTTACTCTGGCCTAATAGCTAAGGTCTTAGACTCGTACTATGGCCTACAGGTTAAGGTCTTAACTCTTACTCTGGGCCAATAGCTAAGGTCTTAACTCTTAATCTGGCCTAATAGCTAGGGTCGTAACTCTTACTCTGGCCTATAGCTAAGGTCTTAGACTCGTACTCTGGCCTACTGGTTAAGGTCTTAACTCTTACTCTGGCCTAATAGCTAAGGTCTTAGACTCGTATTCTGGCCTACTGGTTAAGGTCTTAACTTTTACTCTGGCCTAATAGCTAAGGTCTTAACTCTTACTCTGGCCTACTGGATAAGGTCTTAACTCTTACTCTGGCCTAATGGTTAAGGTCTTAACTCTTACTCTGGCCTAATAGCTAAGGTCTTAACTCTTACTCTGGCCTAATAGCTAAGGTCTTAGACTCGTACTATGGCCTACAGGTTAAGGTCTTAACTCTTACTCTGACCTAATAGCTAAGGTCTTTACTCTTACTCTGGCCTAATAGCTAAGGTCTTAGACTCGTACTCTGGCCTAATGGTTAAGGTCTTAACTCTTACTCTGGCCTAATAGCTAAGGTCTTAGACTCGTACTCTGGCCTAATGGTTAAGGTCTTAACTCTTACTCTGGCCTACTGGTTAAGGTCTTAACTCTTACTCTGGCCTAATAGCTAAGGTCTTAACTCCTACTCTGGCCTAATAGCTAAGGTCTTAACACTTATTCTGGCCTAATAGCTAATGTCTTAGACTCGTACTCTGGCCTAATGGTTAAGGTCTTAACTCTTACTTTGGCCTAATAGCTAAGGTCTTAACTCTTACTCTGGCCTAATAGCTAAGGTCTTAGACTCGTACTCTGGCCTAATTGTTAAGGTCTTAACTCTTACTCTGGCCTACTGGTTAAGGTCTTAACTCTTACTCTGGCCTAATAGCTAAGGTCTAAACTCTTACTCTGGCCTAATAACTAAGGTCTTATACTCGTACTCTGGCCTAATGGTTAAGGTCTTAACTCTTACGCTGGCCTACTGGTTAAGGTCTTAACTCTTACTTTGGCCTACTGGTTAATGTCTTAACTCTTACTCTGGCCTACTGGTTAAGGTCTTAACTCTCACTCGGGCCTAATAGCTAAGGTCTTAACTCCTACTCTGGCATAATAGCTAAGGTCTTAACACTTACTCTGGCCTAATAGCTAATGTCTTAGACTCGTACTCTGGCCTAATGGTTAAGGTCTTAACTCTTACTCTGGCCTAATAGCTAAGGTCTTAACTCTTACTCTGGCCTAATAACTAAGGTCTTAGACTCGTACTCTGGCCTAATGGTTAAGGTCTTAACTCTTACTCTGGCCTAATAGGTAAGGTCTTAGACTCATACTCTGGCCTAATGGTTAAGGTCTTAACACTTACTCTGGCCTAATAGCTAAGGTCTTAACTCTTACTCTGGCCTAATAGCTAAGGTCTTAGACTCGTACTATGGCCTAATAGCCAAGGTCTTAGACTCGTACTCTGGCCTAATGGTTGAGGTCTTAACTCTTACTCTGGCCTACTGGTTAAGGTCTTAACTCTTACTCTGGCCTAATAGCTAAGGTCTTAACTCTTACTCTGGCCTAATAGCTAAGGTCTTAGACTTGTACTCTGGCCTAATGGTTAAGGTCTTAACTCTTACTCTGGCCTACTGGTTAAAGTATTAACTCTTACTCTGGCCTACTGGTTAAGGTTTTAACTCTTACTCTGGCCTAATAGCTAAGGTCTTAGACTCTTACTCTGGCCTAATAATTAAGGTCTTAACTCTTACTCTGGCCTAATAGCTAAGGCCTTATACTCGTTTTAGGCCTAATGGTTAAGGTCCTAACTCTTACTCTGGCCTACTGGTTAAGGTCTTAACTCTTACTCTGGCCTACTGGTTAAGGTCTTAACTCTTACTCTGGCCTAATAGCTAAGGTCTTAACTCTTACTCTGGCATAATGGTTAAGGTCTTAACTCTTACTCTGGCCTAATAGCTAAGGTCTTAACTCTTACTCTGGCCTAATAGCTAAGGTCTTAGACTCGTACACTGGCCTACTGGTTAAGGTCTCAACTCTTACTCTGACCTAATAGGTAAGGTCTTAGACTCTTACTCTGGCCTAATGATTAAGGTCTTAACTTTTACTCTGGCCTACTGGTTAAGGTCTTAACTCTAACTCTGGCCTAATAGCTAAGGTCTTAGACTCGTACTCTGGCCCACTGGTAAAGGTCTTAACTCTTACTCTGACTTACTGGTTAAGGTCTTAATTCTTACTCTGGCCTAATAGCTAAGGTCTTAGACTCGTACTCTGACCTAATGGTTAAGGTCTTAACTCTTACTCTGGCCTAATAGCTAAGGTCTTGACTCTTACTCTGGCCTAATAGCTAAGGTATTAGTCTCGTACTCTGGCCTAATGTTTAAGGTCTTAACTCTTACTCGGTCCTAATAGCTAAGGTCTTAGACTCGTACTCTGGCCTAATGGTTAAGGTCTTAACTCTTACTCTGGCCTAATAGCTAAGGTCTTAGACTCGTACTCTGGCCTAATGGTTAAGGTCTTAACTCTTACTCTGGCATACTGGTTAAGGTCTTAACTCTTACTCTGGCCTAATAGCTAAGGTCTTAGACTCGTACTATGGCCTACAGGTTAAGGTCTTAACTCTTACTCTGACCTAATAGCTAAGGTCTTAGACTCTTACTCTGGCCTAATGGTTAAGGTCTTAACTCTTACTCTGGCCTAATAGCTAAGGTCTTAGACTCGTACTCTGGCCTAATGGTTAAGATCTTAACTGTTACTCTGGCCTACTGGTTAAGGTCTTAACTCTTACTCTGGCCTAATTGCTAAGGTCTTAGACTCGTACTCTGGCATACTGGTTAAGCTGGTTAAGGTCTTAACTCTTACTCTGGCCTACTTAAGTGCTTAACTCTTACTCTGGCCTTATAGCTAAGGTCTTAGACTCGTACTATGGCCTAGTGGTTAAGGTCTTAACTCTTACTCTGGCCTACTTGTTAAGGTCTTAACTCTTACTCTGGCCTAATAGCTAAGGTCTTAACTCTTACTCTGGCCTAATAGCTAAGGCCTTAGACTTGTACCATGGCCTAATGGTTAAGGTCTTAACTCTTACTCTGGCCTACTGGTTAAGGTCTTAACTCTTACTCTGGCCTACTGGTTAAGGTCTTAACTCTTACTCTGGCCTAATAGCTAAGGTCTTAACTTTTACTCTGGCCTAATAGCTAAGGACTTAAACTCGTACTCTGGCCTAATAGCTAAGGTCTTAACTCTTACTCTGGCCTAATAGCTAAGGTCTTAGACTCGTACTATGGCCTACATGTTAAGGTCTTAACTCTTACTCTGGCCTAATGGTTAAGGTCTTAACTCTTACTCTGGCCTAATAGCTAAGGTCTTAACTCTTACTCTGGCCTAATAGCTAAGGTCTTAGTGTCGTACTCTGGCCTAATGTTTAAGGTCTTAACTCTTACTTTGGCCTAATAGCTAAGGTCTTAGACTCGTACTCTGGCCTAATGGTTAAGGTCTTAACTCTTACTCTGGCCTAATAGCTAAGGTCTTAGACTCGTACTATGGCCTACAGGTTAAGGTCTTAACTCTTACTATGGCCTACTGGTTAAGGTCTTAACTCTTACTCTGGCCTGATAGCTAAGGTCTTAGACTCGTACTCTGGCCTAATGGTTAAGGTCTTAACTCTTACTCTGGCATACTGGTTAAGGTCTTAACTCTTACTCTGGCCTAATAGCTAAGGTCTTAGACTCGTACTATGGCCTACAGGTTAAGGTCTTAACTCGTACTCTGGCCTAATAGCTAAGGTCATAACTCGTACTCTGGCCTAATAGCTAAGGTCTTAACTCTTACTCTGGCCTAATAGCTAAGGTCTTAACTCTTACTCTGGCCTAATAGCTAAGGTCTTAGACTCGTACTCTGGCCTAATAGCTAAGGTATTACACTCGTACTCTGGCCTAATGGTTAAGGTCTTAACTCTTACTCTGGCCTAATAGCTAAGGTCTTAGACTCGTACTCTGGCCTAATAGCTAAGGTCTTAGACTCGCAATCTGGCCTACTGGTTAAGGTCTTAACCCTTACTCTGGCCTACTGGTTAGGGTCTTAACTCTTACTCTGGCCTAATAGCTAAGGTCTTAGACTCGTACTATGGCCTACAGGTTAAGGTCTTAACTCTTACTCTGGGCCAATAGCTAAGGTCTTAACTCTTAATCTGGCCTAATAGCTAGGGTCGTAACTCTTACTCTGGCCTATAGCTAAGGTCTTAGACTCGTACTCTGGCCTACTGGTTAAGGTCTTAACTCTTACTCTGGCCTAATAGCTAAGGTCTTAGACTCGTATTCTGGCCTACTGGTTAAGGTCTTAACTTTTACTCTGGCCTAATAGCTAAGGTCTTAACTCTTACTCTGGCCTACTGGTTAAGGTCTTAACTCTTACTCTGGCCTAATGGTTAAGGTCTTAACTCTTACTCTGGCCTAATAGCTAAGGTCTTAACTCTTACTCTGGCCTAATAGCTAAGGTCTTAGACTCGTACTATGGCCTACAGGTTAAGGTCTTAACTCTTACTCTGACCTAATAGCTAAGGTCTTTACTCTTACTCTGGCCTAATAGCTAAGGTCTTAGACTCGTACTCTGGCCTAATGGTTAAGGTCTTAACTCTTACTCTGGCCTAATAGCTAAGGTCTTAGACTCGTACTCTGGCCTAATGGTTAAGGTCTTAACTCTTACTCTGGCCTAATGGTTAAGGTCTTAACTCTTACTCTGGCCTAATAGGTAAGGTCTTGACTCTTACTCTGGTCTAATAGCTAAGGTCTTAGTCTCGTACTCTGGCCTAATGTTTAAGGTCTTAACTCTTACTCTGGCCTAATAGCTAAGGTCTTAGACTCGTACTCTGGCCTAATGGTTAAGGTCTTAACTCTTACTCTGGCCTAATAACTAAGGTCTTAGACTCGTACTATGGCCTACAGGTTAAGGTCTTAACTCTTACTCTGGCCTACTGGTTAAGGTCTTAACTCTTACTCTGGCCTGATAACTAAGGTCTTAGACTCGTACTCTGGCCTAATGGTTAAGATCTTAACTCTTACTCTGGCATACTGGTTAAGGTCTCAACTCTTACTCTGGCCTAATAGCTAAGGTCTTAGACTTGTACTATGGCCTACAGGTTAAGGTCTTAACTCGTACTCTGGCCTAATAGCTAAGGTCTTAACCCGTACTCTGGCCTAATAGCTAAGGTCTTAACTCTTACTCTGGCCTAATAGTTAAGGTCTTAACTCTTACTCTGGCCTAATAGCTAAGGTCTTAGACTCGTACTCTGGCCTAATAGCTAAGGTCTTAGACTCGTGCTCTGGCCTAATGGTTAAGGTCTTAACTCTTACTCTGGCCTATTGGTTAAGGTCTTAACTCTTACTCTGGCCTAATAGCTACGGTCTTAGACTTGTACTCTGGCCTACTGGTTAAGGTCTTAACTCTTACTCTGGCCGACTTAAGTGCTTAACTCTTACTCTGGACTTATAGCTAAGGTCTTAGACTCGTACTATGGCCTACTGGTTAAGGTCTTAACTCTTACTCTGGACTACTGGTTAAGGTGGTCTTAACTCTAACTCTGGCCTAATAGCTAAGGTCTTAGACTCGTACTATGGCCTACTGGTTAAGGTCTTAACTCTTACTCTGGCCTAATGGTTAAGGTCTTAACTCTTACTCTGGCCTACAGGTTAAGGTCTTAACTCTTACTCTGGCCTACTGGTTAATGTCTTAACTCTTACTCTTGCCTAATAGCTTAGGTTGTAACTCTTACTCTGGCATAATAGCTAAGGTCTTAACTCTTACTCTGGCCTAATAGCTAAGGTCTTAGACTCGTACTCTGGCCTAATGGTTAAGGTCTTAACTCTTACTCTGGCCTACTGGTTAAGGTCTTAACTCTTACTCTGGCCTACTGGTTAAGGTCTTAACTCTTACTCTGGCCTAATAGCTACGGTCTTAGACTTGTACTATGGCCTAATAGCCAAGGTCTTAGACTCGTACTCTGGCCTAATGGTTAAGGTCTTAACTCTTACTCTGGCCTACTGGTTAAGGTCTTAACTCTTACTCTGGCCTAATAGCTAAGGTCTTAACTCTTACTCTGGCCTAATAGCTAATGTCTTAGACTTGTACTCTGGCCTAATGGTTAAGGTCTTAACTCTTACTCTGGCCTACTGGTTAAAGTATTAACTCTTACTCTGGCCTAATAGCTAAGGTCTTAACTCTTACTCTGGCCTAATAGCTAAGGCCTTAGACTCGTACCATGGCCTAATGGTTAAGGTCTTAACTCTTACTCTGGCCTACTGGTTAAGGTCTTAACTCATACTCTGGCCTGCTGGTTAAGGTCTTAACTCTTACTCTGGCCTAATAGCTAAGGTCTTAACTCTTACTCTGTCCAATAGCTAAGGTCTTAGACTCGTACTGTGGCCTAATGGTTAAGGTCTTAACTCTTACTCTGGCTTAATAGCTAAGGTCTTAACTCTTTCTCTGGCCTAATAGCTCAGGTCTTAGACTTGTACTCTGGCCTAATGGTTAAGGTCTTAACTCTTACTCTGGCCTACTGGTTAAGGTCTTAACTCTTACTCTGGCCTAATAGCTAAGGTCTTAACTCTTACTCTGGCCTAATAGCTAAGGTCTTAGACTTGTACTCTGGCCTAATGGTTAAGGTCTTAACTCTTACTCTGGCCTACTGGTTAAAGTATTAACTCTTACTCTGGCCTACTGGTTAAGGTTTTAACTTTTACTCAGGCCTAATAGCTAAGGTCTTAGACTCGTACTCTGGCCTACTGGTTAAGGTCTTAACTCTTACTCTGGCCTAATAGCTAAGGTCTTAGACTCTTACTCTGGCCTAATGGTTAAGGTCTTAACTCTTACTCTGGCCTAATAGCTAAGGTCTTAGACTCGTACTCTGGCCTAATGGTTAAGGTCTTAACTCTTACTCTAGCCTAATAGCTAAGGTCTTAGACTCATACTCTGGACTAATGGTTAAGGTCTTAACTCTTACTCTGGCCTAATAGCTAAGGTCTTAACTCTTACTCTGGCCTAATAGCTAAGGTCTTAGACTCGTACTCTGGCCTAATGGTTAAGGTCTTAATTCTTACTCTGGCCTACTGGTTAAGGTCTTAACTCTTACTCTGGCCTAATAGCTAAGGTCTTAACTCTTACTCTGGCCTAATAGCTAAGGTCTTAACTCTTACTCTGTCCAATAGCTAAGGTCTTAGACTTGTACTCTGGCCTAACGGTTAAGGTCTTAACTCTTACTCTGGCCTAATAGCTAAGGTCTTAACTCCTACTCTGGCCTAATAGCTAAGGTCTTAACACTTACTCTGGCCTAATAGCTAATGTCTTAGACTCGTACTCTGGCCTAATAGCTAAGGTCTTAGACTCGTACTCTGGCCTAATGGTTAAGGTCTTAACTCTTACTCTGGCCTAATAGCTAAGGTCTTAACTCTTACTCTGGACTAATGATTACGGTCTTAACTCTTACTCTGGCCTACTGGTTAATGTCTTAACTCTTACTCTGGCCTTCTGGTTAAGGTCTTAACTCTTACTCTGGCCTAATAGCTAAGGTCTTAACTCCTACTCTGGCCTAATAGCTAAGGTCTTAACACTTACTCTGGCCTAATAGCTAATGTCTTAGACTCGTACTCTGGCCTAATGGTTAAGGTCTTAACTCTTACTCTGGCCTAATAGCTAAGGTCTTAGACTCGTACTCTGGCCTAATAACTAAGGTCTAAACTCTTACTCTGGCCTACTGGTTAAGGTCTTAACTCTTACCCTAGCCTAATAGCTAAGGTCTTAGACTCATACTCTGGACTAATGGTTAAGGTCTTAACTCTTACTCTGGCCTAATAGCTAATGTCTTAACTCTTACTCTGGCCTAATAGCTAAGGTCTTAGACTCTTACTCTGGCCTAATGGTTAAGGTCTTAACTCTTACTCTGGCCTACTGGTTAAGGTCTTAACTCTTACTCTGGCCTAATAGCTAAGGTCTTAACTCTTACTCTGGCCTAATAGCTAAGGTCTTAGACTTGTACTCTGGCCTAATGGTTAAGGTCTTAACTCTTACTCTGGCCTACTGGTTAAAGTATTAACTCTTACTCTGGCCTAATAGCTAAGGTCTTAACTCTTACTCTGGCCTAATAGCTAAGGCCTTAGACTCGTACCATGGCCTAATGGTTAAGGTCTTAACTCTTACTCTGGCCTACTGGTTAAGGTCTTAACTCATACTCTGGCCTGCTGGTTAAGGTCTTAACTCTTACTCTGGCCTAATAGCTAAGGTCTTAACTCTTACTCTGTCCAATAGCTAAGGTCTTAGACTCGTACTGTGGCCTAATGGTTAAGGTCTTAACTCTTACTCTGGCTTAATAGCTAAGGTCTTAACTCTTACTCTGGCCTAATAGCTCAGGTCTTAGACTTGTACTCTGGCCTAATGGTTAAGGTCTTAACTCTTACTCTGGCCTACTGGTTAAGGTCTTAACTCTTACTCTGGCCTAATAGCTAAGGTCTTAACTCTTACTCTGGCCTAATAGCTAAGGTCTTAGACTTGTACTCTGGCCTAATGGTTAAGGTCTTAACTCTTACTCTGGCCTACTGGTTAAAGTATTAACTCTTACTCTGGCCTACTGGTTAAGGTTTTAACTTTTACTCAGGCCTAATAGCTAAGGTCTTAGACTCGTACTCTGGCCTACTGGTTAAGGTCTTAACTCTTACTCTGGCCTAATAGCTAAGGTCTTAGACTCTTACTCTGGCCTAATGGTTAAGGTCTTAACTCTTACTCTGGCCTAATAGCTAAGGTCTTAGACTCGTACTCTGGCCTAATGGTTAAGGTCTTAACTCTTACTCTAGCCTAATAGCTAAGGTCTTAGACTCATACTCTGGACTAATGGTTAAGGTCTTAACTCTTACTCTGGCCTAATAGCTAAGGTCTTAACTCTTACTCTGGCCTAATAGCTAAGGTCTTAGACTCGTACTCTGGCCTAATGGTTAAGGTCTTAATTCTTACTCTGGCCTACTGGTTAAGGTCTTAACTCTTACTCTGGCCTAATAGCTAAGGTCTTAACTCTTACTCTGGCCTAATAGCTAAGGTCTTAACTCTTACTCTGTCCAATAGCTAAGGTCTTAGACTTGTACTCTGGCCTAACGGTTAAGGTCTTAACTCTTACTCTGGCCTAATAGCTAAGGTCTTAACTCCTACTCTGGCCTAATAGCTAAGGTCTTAACACTTACTCTGGCCTAATAGCTAATGTCTTAGACTCGTACTCTGGCCTAATAGCTAAGGTCTTAGACTCGTACTCTGGCCTAATGGTTAAGGTCTTAACTCTTACTCTGGCCTAATAGCTAAGGTCTTAACTCTTACTCTGGACTAATGATTACGGTCTTAACTCTTACTCTGGCCTACTGGTTAATGTCTTAACTCTTACTCTGGCCTTCTGGTTAAGGTCTTAACTCTTACTCTGGCCTAATAGCTAAGGTCTTAACTCCTACTCTGGCCTAATAGCTAAGGTCTTAACACTTACTCTGGCCTAATAGCTAATGTCTTAGACTCGTACTCTGGCCTAATGGTTAAGGTCTTAACTCTTACTCTGGCCTAATAGCTAAGGTCTTAGACTCGTACTCTGGCCTAATAACTAAGGTCTAAACTCTTACTCTGGCCTACTGGTTAAGGTCTTAACTCTTACCCTAGCCTAATAGCTAAGGTCTTAGACTCATACTCTGGACTAATGGTTAAGGTCTTAACTCTTACTCTGGCCTAATAGCTAATGTCTTAACTCTTACTCTGGCCTAATAGCTAAGGTCTTAGACTCTTACTCTGGCCTAATGGTTAAGGTCTTAACTCTTACTCTGGCCTAATAGCTAAGGTCTTAGACTCGTACTCTGGCCTAATGGTTAAGGTCTTAACTCTTACTCTAGCCTAATAGCTAAGGTCTTAGACTCATACTCTGGACTAATGGTTAAGGTCTTAACTCTTACTCTGGCCTAATAGCTAAGGTCTTAACTCTTACTCTGGCCTAATAGCTAAGGTCTTAGACTCGTACTCTGGCCTAATGGTTAAGGTCTTAATTCTTACTCTGGCCTACTGGTTAAGGTCTTAACTCTTACTCTGGCCTACTGGTTAAGGTCTTAACTCTTACTCTGGCCTAATAGCTAAGGTCTTAACTCTTACTCTGGCCTAATAGCTAAGGTCTTAGACTCGTACTCTGGCCTAATGGTTAAGGTCTTAATTCTTACTCTGGCCTACTGGTTAAGGTCTTAACTCTTACTCTGGCCTACTGGTTAAGGTCTTAACTCTTACTCTGGCCTAATAGCTAAGGTCTTAGACTCGTACTCTGGCCTACTGGTTAAGGTCTTAACTCTTACTCTGGCCTAATAGCTAAGGTCTTAGACTCTTACTCTGGCCTAATGGTTAAGGTCTTAACTCTTACTCTGGCCTAATAGCTAAGGTCTTAGACTCGTACTCTGGCCTAATGGTTAAGGTCTTAACTCTTACTCTAGCCTAATAGCTAAGGTCTTAGACTCATACTCTGGACTAATGGTTAAGGTCTTAACTCTTACTCTGGCCTAATAGCTAAGGTCTTAACTCTTACTCTGGCCTAATAGCTAAGGTCTTAGACTCGTACTCTGGCCTAATGGTTAAGGTCTTAATTCTTACTCTGGCCTACTGGTTAAGGTCTTAACTCTTACTCTGGCCTACTGGTTAAGGTCTTAACTCTTACTCTGGCCTAATAGCTAAGGTCTTAACTCTTACTCTGGCCTAATAGCTAAGGTCTTAACTCTTACTCTGTCCAATAGCTAAGGTCTTAGACTTGTACTCTGGCCTAATGGTTAAGGTCTGAACTCTTACTCTGGCCTAATAGCTAAGGTCTTAACTCCTACTCTGGCCTAATAGCTAAGGTCTTAACACTTACTCTGGCCTAATAGCTAATGTCTTAGACTCGTACTCTGGCCTAATGGTTAAGGTCTTAACTCTTACTCTGGCCTAATAGCTAAGGTCTTAGACTCGTACTCTGGCCTAATAGCTAAGGTCTTAACTCTTACTCTGGCCTACTGGTTAAGGTCTTAACTCTTACTCTAGCCTAATAGCTAAGGTCTTAGACTCATACTCTGGACTAATGGTTAAGGTCTTAACTCTTACTCTGGCCTAATAGCTAATGTCTTAACTCTTACTCTGGCCTAATAGCTAAGGTCTTAGACTCTTACTCTGGCCTAATGGTTAAGGTCTTAACTCTTACTCTGGCCTAATAGCTAAGGTCTTAGACTCGTACTCTGGCCTAATGGTTAAGGTCTTAACTCTTACTCTAGCCTAATAGCTAAGGTCTTAGACTCATACTCTGGACTAATGGTTAAGGTCTTAACTCTTACTCTGGCCTAATAGCTAAGGTCTTAACTCTTACTCTGGCCTAATAGCTAAGGTCTTAGACTCGTACTCTGGCCTAATGGTTAAGGTCTTAATTCTTATTCTGGCCTACTGGTTAAGGTCTTAACTCTTACTCTGGCCTACTGGTTAAGGTCTTAACTCTTACTCTGGCCTAATAGCTAAGGTCTTAACTCTTACTCTGGCCTAATAGCTAAGGTCTTAGACTCGTACTCTGGCCTAATGGTTAAGGTCTTAATTCTTACTCTGGCCTACTGGTTAAGGTCTTAACTCTTACTCTGGCCTACTGGTTAAGGTCTTAACTCTTACTCTGGCCTAATAGCTAAGGTCTTAACTCTTACTCTGGCCTAATAGCTAAGGTCTTAACTCTTACTCTGTCCAATAGCTAAGGTCTTAGACTCGTAATCTGGCCTAATGGTTAAGGTCTTAACTCTTACTCTGGCCTAATAGCTAAGGTCTTAACTCCTACTCTGGCCTAATAGCTAAGCTCTTAACACTTACTCTGGCCTAATAGCTAATGTCTTAGACTCGTACTCTGGCCTAATAGCTAAGGTCTTAGACTCGTACTCTGGCCTAATGGTTAAGGTCTTAACTCTTACTCTGGCCTAATAGCTAAGGTCTTAACTCTTACTCTGGACTAATGGTTAAGGTCTTAACTCTTACTCTGGCCTACTGGTTAATGTCTTAACTCTTACTCTGGCCTTCTGGTTAAGGTCTTAACTCTTACTCTGGCCTAATAGCTAAGGTCTTAACTCCTACTCTGGCCTTATAGCTAAGGTCTTAACACTTACTCTGGCCTAATAGCTAATGTCTTAGACTCGTACTCTGGCCTAATGGTTAAGGTCTTAACTCTTACTCTGGCCTAATAGCTAAGGTCTTAGACTCGTACTCTGGCCTAATAGCTAAGGTCTTAACTCTTACTCTGGCCTACTGGTTAAGGTCTTAACTCTTACTCTAGCCTAATAGCTAAGGTCTTAGACTCATACTCTGGACTAATGGTTAAGGTCTTAACTCTTACTCTGGCATAATAGCTAATGTCTTAACTCTTACTCTGGCCTAATAGCTAAGGTCTTAGACTCGTACTCTGGCCTAATGGATAAGGTCTTAATTCTTACTCTGGCCTACTGGTTAAGGTCCTAACTCTTACTCTGGCCTACTGGTTAAGGTCTTAACTCTTACTCTGGCCTAATAGCTAAGGTCTTAACTCTTACTCTGGCCTAATAGCTAAGGTCCTAACTCTTACTCTGTCCAATAGCTAAGGTCTTAGACTCGTACTCTGGCCTAATGGTTAAGGTCTTAACTCTTACTCTGGCCTAATAGCTAAGGTCTTAACTCTTACTCTGGCCTAATAGCTAAGGTCTTAGACTCGTACTCTGGCCTAATGGTTTAGGTCTTAACTCTTACTCTGGCCTAATAGCTAAGGTCTTAGACTCATACTCTGGCCTACTGGTTAAGGTCTTAACTCTTACTCTGGCCTAATAGCTAAGGTCTTAACTCTTACTCTGGACTAATGGTTAAGGTCTTAACTCTTACTCTGGCCTACTGGTTAATGTCTTAACTCTTACTCTGGCCTTCTGGTTAAGGTCTTAACTCTTACTCTGGCCTAATAGCTAAGGTCTTAACTCCTACTCTGGCCTTATAGCTAAGGTCTTAACACTTACTCTGGCCTAATAGCTAATGTCTTAGACTCGTACTCTGGCCTAATGGTTAAGGTCTTAACTCTTACTCTGGCCTAATAGCTAAGGTCTTAGACTCGTACTCTGGCCTAATAGCTAAGGTCTTAACTCTTACTCTGGCCTACTGGTTAAGGTCTTAACTCTTACTCTAGCCTAATAGCTAAGGTCTTAGACTCATACTCTGGACTAATGGTTAAGGTCTTAACTCTTACTCTGGCATAATAGCTAATGTCTTAACTCTTACTCTGGCCTAATAGCTAAGGTCTTAGACTCGTACTCTGGCCTAATGGATAAGGTCTTAATTCTTACTCTGGCCTACTGGTTAAGGTCCTAACTCTTACTCTGGCCTACTGGTTAAGGTCTTAACTCTTACTCTGGCCTAATAGCTAAGGTCTTAACTCTTACTCTGGCCTAATAGCTAAGGTCCTAACTCTTACTCTGTCCAATAGCTAAGGTCTTAGACTCGTACTCTGGCCTAATGGTTAAGGTCTTAACTCTTACTCTGGCCTAATAGCTAAGGTCTTAACTCTTACTCTGGCCTAATAGCTAAGGTCTTAGACTCGTACTCTGGCCTAATGGTTTAGGTCTTAACTCTTACTCTGGCCTAATAGCTAAGGTCTTAGACTCATACTCTGGCCTACTGGTTAAGGTCTTAACTCTTACTCTGCCCTAATAGCTAAGGTCTAAGACTCGTACTCTGGCCTAATAGCTAAGGTCTTTAATCTTACTCTGGCCTAATAGCTAAGGTCTTAGACTCGTACTCTGGCCTAATAGCTAAGGTCTTAACTCTTACTCTGGCCTAATAGCTAAGGTCGTAGACTCATACTCTGGCCTAATGGTTGAGGTCTTAACTCTTACTCTGGCCTACTGGTTAAGGTGTTAACTCTTACTCTGGCCTAATAGCTAAGGTCTTAACTCTTACTCTGGCCTAATAGCAAAGGTCTTAGACTCGTAATCTGGCCTAATAGCTAAGGTCTTAACTCTTACTCTGGCCTAATAGCTAAGGTCTTAGACTCGTACTATGGCCTACTGGTTAAGGTCTTAACTCTTTCTCTGGCCTAATAGCTAAGGTCTTAACTCTTACTCCTGCCTAATAGCTAAGGTCTTAGACTCATACTCTGGCCTAATGGTTAAGGTCTTAACTCTTACTCTGCCCTACTGGTTAAGGTCTTAGACTCGTACTCTGGCCTAATAGCTAATGTATTAGACTCGTACTCTGGGCTAATGGTTAAGGTCTTAACTCTTACTCTGGCCTACTGGTTAAGGTCTTAACTCTTACTCTGGCCTACTGGTTAAGGTCTTAACTCTTACTCTGGCCTAATAGCTAAGGTCTTAACTCTTACTCTGGCCTAGTAGATAAGGTCTTAGACTCGTACTCTGGCCTAATGGTTAAGGTCTTAACTCTTACTCTGGCCTAATAGCTAAGGTCTTAGACTCGTACTCTGGCCTACTGGTTAATGTCTTAACTCTTACTCTGGCCTACTGGTTAAGGTCTTAGACTCGTACTCTGGCCTAATGGTTAAGGTCTTAACTCTTACTCTGGCCTAATAGCTAAGGTCTTAACTCTTGCTATGGCCTCATAGCTAAGGTCTTAGCACTTACTCTGGCCTACTGGTTAAGGTCTTAACTCTTACTCTGGCCTACTGATTAAGGTCTTAACTCTTACTCTGACCTAATAGCTAAGGTCTTAGACTTGTACTCTGGCCTAATGGTTAAGGTCTTAACTCTTCCTCTGGCCTAATAGCTAAGGTCTTAGACTCGTACTCTGGCCTAATGGTTAAGGTCTTAACTCTTACTCTGGCCTAATAGCTAAGGTCTTAGACTCATTCTCTGGCCTAATTGTTAAGGTCTTAACTCTTACTCTGGCCTAATAGCTAAGGTCTTAACTCTCACTCTGCCCTAATAGCTAAGGTCTTAGACTCGTACTCTGGCCTAATGGTTAAGGTCTTAACTCTTACTGTGGCCTAATAGCTAAGGTCTTAACTCTTACTCTTGCCTAATGGTTAAGGTCTTAGACTCGTACTCTGGCCTAATGGTTAAGGTCTTAACTCTTACTCTGGCCTACTGGTTAAGGTCTTAACTCTTACTCTGGCCTAATAGCTAAGGTTTTAACTCTTAGTCTGGCCTAATAGCTAAGGTCCTAGACTCGTACTCTGGCCTAATGGTTAAGGTCTTAACTCTTACTCTGGCCTACTGGTTAAGGTCTTAACTCTTACTCTGGACTAATGGTTAAGGTCTTAACTCTTACTCTGGCCTACTGGTTAATGTCTTAACTCTTACTCTGGCCTACTGGTTAAGGTCTTAACTCTTACTCTGGCCTAATAGCTAAGGTCTTAACACTTACTCTGGCCTAATAGCTAAGGTCTTAGACTCGTACTCTGGCCTAATGGTTAAGGTCTTAACTCTTACTCTGGCCTAATAGCTAATATCTTAACTCTTACTCTGGACTAATGGTTAAGGTCTTAACTCTTACTCTGGCCTACTGGTTAATGTCTTAACTCTTACTATGGCCTACTGGTTAAGGTCTTAACTCTTACTCTGGCCTAATAGCTAAGGTCTTAACTCCTACTCTGACCTAATAGCTACGGTCTTAACACTTACTCTGGCCTAATAGCTAATGTCTTAGACTCGTACTCTGGCCTAATAGCTAAGGTTTAGACTCGTACTCTGGCCTAATGGTTAAGGTCTTAACTCTTACTCTGGCCTAATAGCTAAGGTCGTAGACTCGTACTCTGGCCTAATGGTTGAGGTCTTAACTCTTACTCTGGCCTACTGGTTAAGGTCTTAACTCTTACTCTGGCCTAATAGCTAAGGTCTTAACTCTTACTCTGGCCTAATAGCAAAGGTCTTAGACTCGTAATCTGGCCTAATAGCTAAGGTCTTAACTCTTACTCTGGCCTAATAGCTAAGGTCTTAGACTCGTACTATGGCCTACTGGTTAAGGTCTTAACTCTTTCTCTGGCCTAATAGCTAAGGTCTTAACTCTTACTCCTGCCTAATAGCTAATGTCTTAGACTCATACTCTGGCCTAATGGTTAAGGTCTTAACTCTTACTCTGCCCTACTGGTTAAGGTCTTAGACTCGTACTCTGGCCTAATAGCTAATGTATTAGACTCGTACTCTGGGCTAATGGTTAAGGTCTTAACTCTTACTCTGGCCTACTGGTTAAGGTCTTACTCTGGCCTACTGGTTAAGGTCTTAACTCTTACTCTGGCCTAATAGCTAAGGTCTTAACTCTTACTCTGGCCTAGTAGATAAGGTCTTAGACTCGTACTCTGGCCTAATGGTTAAGGTCTTAACTCTTACTCTGGCCTAATAGCTAAGGTCTTAGACTCGTACTCTGGCCTACTGGTTAATGTCTTAACTCTTACTCTGGCCTATTGGTGTAGGAGAGTGGAATCTGACTAATGGTTGCCCCCAACTTTTTGCCTGGTATTTAAGTGGTTTTTGACTAGTCTGGCTGGGATCCTGCTATCCAGGACCCCAGCCTATCTGCTTTCTCCCTAAAACTGTTGTGAGTACTCTAGGTACAAACATAATTGGATGCTGGGCATGCCCTTCCGGTCCCTTGTAGATGGTACCCTAGGTACCCAGGGCATGGGTCCCCCAGTAGGCCTACCAGGGCTGCAGCACTTATTGTGCCACCCTGGGACAGCCACCCAAACTGACACCACCAGGCCACTACTGTAGCCTGGGTAAGGTGGTGCTAGCACCCCTTACAGGGACGTAGGTACCCTATGTCCCATACCATTACAACACATATACTCTCATAGGTCACCCCTATGGCAGGCCCTGGTAATCCTACAGGGCTGGGTGCTGAGGTATGTGTGAGGGGGGACCCCTACATGAGTAGGACCTCTCTGCAACCTTCGTAACACCGTTACTGGGTTGTTTGTAGTGTAGCCATACCATATACTCTACCGCATTATAAGTTATTGCGTCATCGCTGTAACTTGGGACTGGCTACACAGAACCATATCGTGTTTGGTGTCAAACATGAAGGAATCATACCCCCAGTCCAGCCATGGGCATGGGGGCACGATTCCCCCTTGCTAGGAGGGTGATATGGGAAAAGCGGTATATTTTAGACACCAATTTAAAAGTGCACGTGTACCACAAAATGGCTACTGTTCGCCACCTACACGACTCTGGCTGGCTGTTGCTGGGGAAAATCCCAGCCTCTCCAGCTGGACAATAGGGCTCCTGTGGCAGGGAGGTGCCAGCACCTCCCCAGACAGGATAATGTGGATTGGAACAGGGTGGGTGCACCAAATGTCCATTCAGAGTTGCACGTAGGCAGCTGCAGAGCCCCAACTCTGCATACACCGCCTGGAACCGGTTCAGGGGCATCCTGCCCCTCGCCCAGGCGGGAAAAACACAAAGGGGAGTGGGTGTAGCCACCCTTTCCCGCCTCTACTCTGATTGGTAGGCTCGCTTTGGGACCATCCCCTAATCTTGGGGATATATGGGAATAACTTTGCCCTAGAGCCTTAGATTCGTACAGGACTTAACAGAACTGACCTTCGACGAGCTGCTGCCCAGCTGACTGAAGAAATCTCCCTTGGGATAAAGGAGTTATCCCCCTGCTTGGCAGGCACCTAAAAGACTACAAGATACCCGGTTGGGACTTCGTTGCTCTCACGACCTTCGACGCCTTCCAGCAACCTCGAGGTGGGTCTCCAGTGCATCCCAGCGTCCTGTGAGTGTGCCCAGCAAGTCTGAGCACCCTGGACCACGTGGGTGTCGAGATCCCCGCATACCCCGAGACACCGGCCACCTCTTGTCCAGCACACGACCCCGACCAGTGGGGAAGTTGTGCTTTGGCCCATTCTTGAGCCAACCTTCAAGCAGCATTTGTGCCGACTCTCAGCTCCCTGGCCCGCTCCGGTGGCCCGTGGGAGCCCTTTTACGCACTCCATTTTGCTGCCTTCCGCGGTCCCTTGTCCCTCGACTTGTGGGCCTTGACGGAGGACAAACTTCCTTTCTAAGAGTTCCCCTGGTTGCTCCAGGCCTGCTCTACGCTCCCTGCAAAGGAGAGCACCCTCAGACCTCGTGGGTCTGCACCAGCAGCTGCTTTGTTCATCTTGCGTGGGTTGCGGTTGCCAATGCTTAGTGGATCCAATCGGGACACTAACACCGCAGCGACCCTCAGCCGACGTGGGACAGTCGCCCTCCAGAAGCTGGCCTTCCTTGAAGCCTCCCGGAGCCCGTGACTGCAGAGACCAGCTGTACCTTCCACACCTGAAGCACCCGACATCCACGAGCTCCTTCCTGTGAGCTCCCTGGTCACTGTACTGTGACCCAGACTCTGTCCCCTCTGCTTTCAGGTTCATCTTTGTCTTTTCTTCAACTTTAATCTTCACGACTTCAGCGACACTTCCAGCTAGCAGCAGTTTGGACTCCTTTTCCATAGAAAATCAGCCCGCGACCCGACACCAGAATCGACCTATGCACCCGGCTTCCCTGGGGCAGGTAACAGTGGTACTTCGGTACTCCCGTGGTGGTGGGCTCTCCAAAGCCTTAAGTCTCAAGCCTTAACTTTGTACTGTTGTTAGAAGTGTCCTTAAACCTTAATTATTCAACCGCGACATTCTCCATAGGCTAACATTGCGATCCCGACAGCAGCTTCTTGCACTGCACACGCCTCCCGTGGGTCCCCTTCCTCTCAACTGTGGGTGGATTCTTAAGGGGCCAGCGATCCTGAATGCCCTAGGCATTGCCTGTAGAATTGTCGTGGTTCTTATACCACTATTTTAGTATATGGTTAGGTCCCCCCCCTGGGGCCCATTGATTTCTGTGCTATTTATTGTGTTTAGAAATGCTTGTTTGAATTGTAACTTTGCCACTAGCCACATAAAGTGACTGTGGGATTCTGTCTAGAATAAATACATATATTTTATATATATACCTGTGTGGGCTACTCTTTCATTTGGTTATTCAAGAGGTTATTATGGTAAAACAATAAGCTTAACACTCCTTCAAGACTTAGCCTGAAGGCTGCTCTCCACAGCTACCACTAGGATAGCTTTCTTTAAAGGTTGTCTTAAACCTACCATCAATAGGAGTCGAATTGGACTGGTGCAAGGTGTCCCTATACCTAGGAACAGCATATGCCAGGCCAACTTCTCACATTGGTGTGCAGCGGTTGGATTCAAGCTTGCCATTGTTTTACCAGATAACAAATTGAATTTCTAAAGTGGAAGCCACAAGGTACCAAAGGTACATATAAATTCAAGCTAGAATACAATAAGTTCTACTGAACTTGGAGTTGTGTGTAGAGGGTTTAGCACACCTTGACTACAACTCAAGAGAGGGTTCAGTAGGCCACACTTAGTGTAGGTAGATACATCACTACACTAAACATGTCTTCAGGTGGCACTAAGGCTATGGAAGGACCCCAGAGGGTCCCAGTAGATAAGTATGATAATTTCACCTTTGCAGAGCTCAGGGAAATGTGCACCCTTAGGGGACTGAAGACAGAAAGAGGTGCCAACACAAAACGTCTCAAGGAGATCCTGCTCATAGCAGACTTTATGGAGTCCATAGGATCCAGAGGGACGGACAGAGTGGGTGGGCACCCCTCAGAAGAGGACACTCCCAGAGTGGAATCTGAAGAGGAACAGGAAGAGGATGAAAATCCTGACCTGGAAGAAACAAACCACTCACAGCATGGAGGTGATGGCCCAAGAGGCACTCCCTCCACCCTTAAAAGGGGAGTGGTGGGTCCAAGAAGGAACAGATCCCCCTCAGTGGGATCCAACCATTCTAAGGGATCCAAAGGGTCCTCTGCCTCTTCTCAGAGAAGAGAAACCTCTCATGAGAGGAAATGCAGACTGATCAAATTTGAGCAGGCTAAGCTTGAGCTTAAAAGAGAACAGTTAGCATTAGACAGGGAAACCCTGGAGCTTCAGAAAGCTTCAAGAAAGTGGGGTCTAGAGATCCCTGGTGGCAGTAATGAAACCCCTAGAGTTAGAGAGAGAGTCCCTGACAATAGGAACCTCCACAAGATTGTGCCCCCCTATCAGAATGGGGATGATATCCACAAATGGATATCTGCTCTTGAAAGGGCCTGTAGAGTACAGAGGGTCCCTGTAGAGCAGTGGGCAGCAATCCTGTGGCTCTCCTTTTCAGATAAAGGGAGAGACAAGCTCCTCTCTGTAAGAGAAGAGGATGCTGATGATTATTATATCTTGAAAGCTGCTTTAATAGATGGGTTTGGCTTAACCACTGATCAATACAGACTTAAGTTCAGAGACACCCAGAAAGCACAGAATCAAGATTGGGTAGACTTTGTGGATTGTGCAACCAAGGCACTGGAAGGTTGGTTAAATGGCAGTAAAGTTAATGATTATCAAGGATTGTATAATCTCATTATGAGGGAGCAGATTCTTAATAACTGTCAGAACCAACTTTTACACCAGCACCTGGTGGACTCTGATCTGACCTCTCCCCAAGAATTGGGAAAGAAGGCAGACAAATGGGTCAGAACCAGGATTAGGCCTAAGAACCAAGTTGGTGACCAGAAGAAGGATTCCACTAAGCCCAAAGAGAAAGGTGGGGATGATAAACAAGAAAAGTCATCTGAAGGGCCCCAACAAACCAGTGCTGGGGGTGGGTCCCAAAATCCTTCCTCTAATGTCAAGAAACCCTATTGCCATGTCTGTAAGAAACCTGGCCACTGGAAAACTGACTCCAGCTGTCCTAAAAATGGCAATAAAGAAAATGTTCCTCCAAAACCAGCTCCAACACCTCCTGTTACTACTAGTAGTAATCCCCCAGGTGGTGGGAGTGCACCCAAAAACTTAGTTGGGTTCTCTTTGGGGACGCCAGGGGACTCTGGCCTAGCCAGGTCCCCTGCATTAGCAACTATGGTCTGTGATGGTGGCATGGGGTTTGCCAACTTTACCATGAGCCCCAGTATTCTGGGCAGGTACAGACAAGAACCAATAATCAATGGTCAGAAGGCTGTGGCCTATAAGGACACAGGGGCCACTGTCACCATGGTGACCAAGAGGCTAGTGCCCCTAGATCAGCTTTTACCTGGGTTTAGCTATCAGGTGACCAACATTGATGGAGTCAGGAAAGATCATCCCATGGCAGTGATAAATCTCAGCTGGGGAGGAGTCACTGGCCCCAAGAGGGTGGCAGTGTCCCCAAACTTGCCTGTAGATTGTTTACTGGGGAATGATCTAGAAATCTCAGCCTGGGCTGAGGTTGACCACAAGGCCCATTTGAAAATGGTAGGAATTCCTGAAAGAGTGGATGAGACCCTGAGGGCCTCACCTCCACCCCAGGAGAAAATAGAAAGAGTGAAGCCTGAAACTATGGATCACTCTACACAAACAGAGAGCATAGGGGAGGAAGAGCAGTCTTCCCCCCTCCAGACTACAGGTAAAGGGCAAGTTTCTCAGGGAACTGACCCTGCCCCTTGTGAAGTAACTGCCCCAGAAGTGGACAGGCTTGGCCTGCCCACCTCTCTGATGGCAGGGGATCCTTCCAAGGTGGTACCCAGTCTGGAGCAGGTATCCTGCCCCTCTCTACCCTGCCTCAGTCAGCCCAGGGCTGCAGAGGTCAGGGAGGCCAGTGGACCCTTACTGGGCCCCTGTCCAGAGGAACCCCCTCATCAAGAGATTAGGGACACCCAGCAGAGTAGTTTCAGCCAGGTGAATATTCCTCTACAAACTGAGGGATCCCCCTTACCCCTAGGTATAGGCACCCCTCAAATGGATGTTGTTGAGCACAGGGAAACCTGGGGCCTAGCTGCCCCAAACCTTCCAGTGCCCTCCACTATTCCAGCCAAAGGGATCCAGCCCCCAGCTGTAGGCAGCCAGAGGTTGACCCTTAGGGCCAGATATGACACCGTCATGGGCAGAAAGGCTTCCATAGTGGCCAGTGATCTGAGGAGGTTGAGACCAACCCAAGTAGGGTCTCACTTCCAGACTCAGACACCCCACCAGCCCACCTCTGACCCAAAAACCAATACAGGTAATTTCCCTAGACTTTGGAGAAACTCTAGAACCCCTTGGGGTAGGATTTCCCAAGTGGACCATGACACAGGGAGCAACCATGTTAGTACAGGTTCTTCCTTATATGGCCACTCAGGAAATAAAGGCTTATCTGGACAAGGTTAGCCTTATCTCCTTTCGTTTGGGGGGGGGTTATGTAGGAGAGTGGAATCTGACTAATGGTTGCCCCCAACTTTTTGCCTGGTATTTAAGTGGTTTTTGACTAGTCTGGCTGGGATCCTGCTATCCAGGACCCCAGCCTATCTGCTTTCTCCCTAAAACTGTTGTGAGTACTCTAGGTACAAACATAATTGGATGCTGGGCATGCCCTTCCGGTCCCTTGTAGATGGTACCCTAGGTACCCAGGGCATGGGTCCCCCAGTAGGCCTACCAGGGCTGCAGCACTTATTGTGCCACCCTGGGACAGCCACCCAAACTGACACCACCAGGCCACTACTGTAGCCTGGGTAAGGTGGTGCTAGCACCCCTTACAGGGACGTAGGTACCCTATGTCCCATACCATTACAACACATATACTCTCATAGGTCACCCCTATGGCAGGCCCTGGTAATCCTACAGGGCTGGGTGCTGAGGTATGTGTGAGGGGGGACCCCTACATGAGTAGGACCTCTCTGCAACCTTCGTAACACCGTTACTGGGTTGTTTGTAGTGTAGCCATACCATATACTCTACCGCATTATAAGTTATTGCGTCATCGCTGTAACTTGGGACTGGCTACACAGAACCATATCGTGTTTGGTGTCAAACATGAAGGAATCATACCCCCAGTCCAGCCATGGGCATGGGGGCACGATTCCCCCTTGCTAGGAGGGTGATATGGGAAAAGCGGTATATTTTAGACACCAATTTAAAAGTGCACGTGTACCACAAAATGGCTACTGTTCGCCACCTACACGACTCTGGCTGGCTGTTGCTGGGGAAAATCCCAGCCTCTCCAGCTGGACAATAGGGCTCCTGTGGCAGGGAGGTGCCAGCACCTCCCCAGACAGGATAATGTGGATTGGAACAGGGTGGGTGCACCAAATGTCCATTCAGAGTTGCACGTAGGCAGCTGCAGAGCCCCAACTCTGCATACACCGCCTGGAACCGGTTCAGGGGCATCCTGCCCCTCGCCCAGGCGGGAAAAACACAAAGGGGAGTGGGTGTAGCCACCCTTTCCCGCCTCTACTCTGATTGGTAGGCTCGCTTTGGGACCATCCCCTAATCTTGGGGATATATGGGAATAACTTTGCCCTAGAGCCTTAGATTCGTACAGGACTTAACAGAACTGACCTTCGACGAGCTGCTGCCCAGCTGACTGAAGAAATCTCCCTTGGGATAAAGGAGTTATCCCCCTGCTTGGCAGGCACCTAAAAGACTACAAGATACCCGGTTGGGACTTCGTTGCTCTCACGACCTTCGACGCCTTCCAGCAACCTCGAGGTGGGTCTCCAGTGCATCCCAGCGTCCTGTGAGTGTGCCCAGCAAGTCTGAGCACCCTGGACCACGTGGGTGTCGAGATCCCCGCATACCCCGAGACACCGGCCACCTCTTGTCCAGCACACGACCCCGACCAGTGGGGAAGTTGTGCTTTGGCCCATTCTTGAGCCAACCTTCAAGCAGCATTTGTGCCGACTCTCAGCTCCCTGGCCCGCTCCGGTGGCCCGTGGGAGCCCTTTTACGCACTCCATTTTGCTGCCTTCCGCGGTCCCTTGTCCCTCGACTTGTGGGCCTTGACGGAGGACAAACTTCCTTTCTAAGAGTTCCCCTGGTTGCTCCAGGCCTGCTCTACGCTCCCTGCAAAGGAGAGCACCCTCAGACCTCGTGGGTCTGCACCAGCAGCTGCTTTGTTCATCTTGCGTGGGTTGCGGTTGCCAATGCTTAGTGGATCCAATCGGGACACTAACACCGCAGCGACCCTCAGCCGACGTGGGACAGTCGCCCTCCAGAAGCTGGCCTTCCTTGAAGCCTCCCGGAGCCCGTGACTGCAGAGACCAGCTGTACCTTCCACACCTGAAGCACCCGACATCCACGAGCTCCTTCCTGTGAGCTCCCTGGTCACTGTACTGTGACCCAGACTCTGTCCCCTCTGCTTTCAGGTTCATCTTTGTCTTTTCTTCAACTTTAATCTTCACGACTTCAGCGACACTTCCAGCTAGCAGCAGTTTGGACTCCTTTTCCATAGAAAATCAGCCCGCGACCCGACACCAGAATCGACCTATGCACCCGGCTTCCCTGGGGCAGGTAACAGTGGTACTTCGGTACTCCCGTGGTGGTGGGCTCTCCAAAGCCTTAAGTCTCAAGCCTTAACTTTGTACTGTTGTTAGAAGTGTCCTTAAACCTTAATTATTCAACCGCGACATTCTCCATAGGCTAACATTGCGATCCCGACAGCAGCTTCTTGCACTGCACACGCCTCCCGTGGGTCCCCTTCCTCTCAACTGTGGGTGGATTCTTAAGGGGCCAGCGATCCTGAATGCCCTAGGCATTGCCTGTAGAATTGTCGTGGTTCTTATACCACTATTTTAGTATATGGTTAGGTCCCCCCCCTGGGGCCCATTGATTTCTGTGCTATTTATTGTGTTTAGAAATGCTTGTTTGAATTGTAACTTTGCCACTAGCCACATAAAGTGACTGTGGGATTCTGTCTAGAATAAATACATATATTTTATATATATACCTGTGTGGGCTACTCTTTCATTTGGTTATTCAAGAGGTTATTATGGTAAAACAATAAGCTTAACACTCCTTCAAGACTTAGCCTGAAGGCTGCTCTCCACAGCTACCACTAGGATAGCTTTCTTTAAAGGTTGTCTTAAACCTACCATCAATAGGAGTCGAATTGGACTGGTGCAAGGTGTCCCTATACCTAGGAACAGCATATGCCAGGCCAACTTCTCACAATTGGTTAAGGTCTTAGACTCGTACTCTGGCCTAATGGTTAAGGTATTAACTCTTACTCTGGCCTAATAGCTAAGGTCTTAACTCTTGCTATGGCCTCATAGCTAAGGTCTTAACTCTTACTCTGGCCTACTGGTTAAGGTCTTAACTCTTACTCTGGCCTACTGATTAAGGTCTTAACTCTTACTCTGACCTAATAGCTAAGGTCTTAGACTTGTACTCTGGCCTAATGGTTAAGGTCTTAACTCTTACTCTGGACTAATAGCTAAGGTCTTAGACTCGTACTCTGGGCTAAAGGTTAAGGTCTTAACTCTTACTCTGGCCTACTGGTTAATGTCTTAACTCTTACTCTGGCCTTCTGGTTAAGGTCTTAACTCTTACTCTGGCCTAATAGCTAAGGTCTTAACTCCTACTCTGGCCTAATAGCTAAGGTCTTAACACTTACTCTGGCCTAATAGCTAATGTCTTAGACTCGTACTCTGGCCTAATGGTTAAGGTCTTAACTCTTACTCTGGCCTAATAGCTAACGTCTTAGACTCGTACTCTGGCCTAATAGCTAAGGTCTTAGACTCGTACTCTGGCCTAATGGTTAAGGTCTTAACTCTTACTCTGGCCTACTGGTTAAGGTTTTAACTCTTACTCTGGCCTAATAGCTAAGGTCTTAACTCTTACTCTGGCCTAATAGCTAAGGTCTTAGACTCGTACTCTGGCCTACTGGTTAAGGTCTTAACTCTTACTCTGCCCTAATAGCTAAGGTCTAAGACTCGTACTCTGGCCTAATAGCTAAGGTCTTTAATCTTACTCTGGCCTAATAGCTAAGGTCTTAGACTCGTACTCTGGCCTAATAGCTAAGGTCTTAACTCTTACTCTGGCCTAATAGCTAAGGTTGTAGACTCATACTCTGGCCTAATGGTTGAGGTCTTAACTCTTACTCTGGCCTACTGGTTAAGGTGTTAACTCTTACTCTGGCCTAATAGCTAAGGTCTTAACTCTTACTCTGGCCTAATAGCAAAGGTCTTAGACTCGTAATCTGGCCTAATAGCTAAGGTCTTAACTCTTACTCTGGCCTAATAGCTAAGGTCTTAGACTCGTACTATGGCCTACTGGTTAAGGTCTTAACTCTTTCTCTGGCCTAATAGCTAAGGTCTTAACTCTTACTCCTGCCTAATAGCTAAGGTCTTAACTCTTACTCCTGCCTAATAGCTAAGGTCTTAGACTCATACTCTGGCCTAATGGTTAAGGTCTTAACTCTTACTCTGCCCTACTGGTTAAGGTCTTAGACTCGTACTCCGGCCTAATAGCTAATGTATTAGACTCGTACTCTGGGCTAATGGTTAAGGTCTTAACTCTTACTCTGGCCTACTGGTTAAGGTCTTAACTCTTACTCTGGCCTACTGGTTAAGGTCTTAACTCTTACTCTGGCCTAATAGCTAAGGTCTTAACTCTTACTCTGGCCTAGTAGATAAGGTCTTAGACTCGTACTCTGGCCTAATGGTTAAGGTCTTAACTCTTACTCTGGCCTAATAGCTAAGGTCTTAGACTCGTACTCTGGCCTACTGGTTAATGTCTTAACTCTTACTCTGGCCTACTGGTTAAGGTCTTAGACTCGTACTCTGGCCTAATGGTTAAGGTCTTAACTCTTACTCTGGCCTAATAGCTAAGGTCTTAACTCTTGCTATGGCCTCAAGCTAAGGTCTTAGCTCTTACTCTGGCCTACTGGTTAAGGTCTTAACTCTTACTCTGGCCTACTGATTAAGGTCTTAACTCTTACTCTGACCTAATAGCTAAGGTCTTAGACTTGTACTCTGGCCTAATGGTTAAGGTCTTAACTCTTCCTCTGGCCTAATAGCTAAGGTCTTAGACTCGTACTCTGGCCTAATGGTTAAGGTCTTAACTCTTACTCTGGCCTAATAGCTAAGGTCTTAGACTCATACTCTGGCCTAATTGTTAAGGTCTTAACTCTTACTCTGGCCTAATAGCTAAGGTCTTAACTCTCACTCTGCCCTAATAGCTAAGGTCTTAGACTCGTACTCTGGCCTAATGGTTAAGGTCTTAACTCTTACTGTGGCCTAATAGCTAAGGTCTTAACTCTTACTCTTGCCTAATGGTTAAGGTCTTAGACTCGTACTCTGGCCTAATGGTTAAGGTCTTAACTCTTACTCTGGCCTACTGGTTAAGGTCTTAACTCTTACTCTGGCCTAATAGCTAAGGTTTTAACTCTTACTCTGGCCTAATAGCTAAGGTCTTAGACTCGTACTCTGGCCTAATGGTTAAGGTCTTAACTCTTACTCTGGCCTACTGGTTAAGGTCTTAACTCTTACTCTGGACTAATGGTTAAGGTCTTAACTCTTACTCTGGCCTACTGGTTAATGTCTTAACTCTTACTCTGGCCTACTGGTTAAGGTCTTAACTCTTACTCTGGCCTAATAGCTAAGGTCTTAACACTTACTCTGGCCTAATAGCTAAGGTCTTAGACTCGTACTCTGGCCTAATGGTTAAGGTCTTAACTCTTACTCTGGCCTAATAGCTAAGATCTTAACTCTTACTCTGGACTAATGGTTAAGGTCTTAACTCTTACTCTGGCCTACTGGTTAATGTCTTAACTCTTACTATGGCCTACTGGTTAAGGTCTTAACTCTTACTCTGGCCTAATAGCTAAGGTTTAGACTCGTACTCTGGCCTAATGGTTAAGGTCTTAACTCTTACTCTGGCCTAATAGCTAAGGTCGTAGACTCGTACTCTGGCCTAATGGTTGAGGTCTTAACTCTTACTCTGGCCTACTGGTTAAGGTCTTAACTCTTACTCTGGCCTAATAGCTAAGGTCTTAACTCTTACTCTGGCCTAATAGCAAAGGTCTTAGACTCGTAATCTGGCCTAATAGCTAAGGTCTTAACTCTTACTCTGGCCTAATAGCTAAGGTCTTAGACTCGTACTATGGCCTACTGGTTAAGGTCTTAACTCTTTCTCTGGCCTAATAGCTAAGGTCTTAAATCTTACTCCTGCCTAATAGCTAAGGTCTTAGACTCATACTCTGGCCTAATGGTTAAGGTCTTAACTCTTACTCTGCCCTACTGGTTAAGGTCTTAGACTCGTACTCTGGCCTAATAGCTAATGTATTAGACTCGTACTCTGGGCTAATGGTTAAGGTCTTAACTCTTACTCTGGCCTACTGGTTAAGGTCTTACTCTGGCCTACTGGTTAAGGTCTTAACTCTTACTCTGGCCTAATAGCTAAGGTCTTAACTCTTACTCTGGCCTAGTAGATAAGGTCTTAGACTCGTACTCTGGCCTAATGGTTAAGGTCTTAACTCTTACTCTGGCCTAATAGCTAAGGTCTTAGACTCGTACTCTGGCCTACTGGTTAATGTCTTAACTCTTACTCTGGCCTATTGGTTAAGGTCTTAGACTCGTACTCTGGCCTAATGGTTAAGGTATTAACTCTTACTCTGGCCTAATAGCTAAGGTCTTAACTCTTGCTATGGCCTCATAGCTAAGGTCTTAACTCTTACTCTGGCCTACTGGTTAAGGTCTTAACTCTTACTCTGGCCTACTGATTAAGGTCTTAACTCTTACTCTGACCTAATAGCTAAGGTCTTAGACTTGTACTCTGGGCTAATGGTTAAGGTCTTAACTCTTACTCTGGACTAATAGCTAAGGTCTTAGACTCGTACTCTGGGCTAAAGGTTAAGGTCTTAACTCTTACTCTGGCCTAATAGCTAAGGTCTTAGACTCGTACTCTGGCCTAATTGTTAAGGTCTTAACTCTTACTCTGGCCTAATAGCTAAGGTCTTAACTCTTACTCTGCCCTAATAGCTAAGGTCTTAGACTCGTACTCTGGCCTAATGGTTAAGGTCTTCACTCTTACTGTGGCCTAATAGCTGAGGTCTTAACTCTTACTCTTGCCTAATGGTTAAGGTCTTAGACTCGTACTCTGGCCTAATGGTTAAGGTCTTAACTCTTACTCTGGCCTACTGGTTAAGGTCTTAACTCTTACTCTGGCCTAATAGCTAAGGTCTTAACTTCTACTCTGGCCTAATAGCTAAGGTCTTAGACTCGTACTCTGGCCTAATGGTTAAGGTCTTAACTCTTACTCTGGCCTACTGGTTAAGGTCTTAACTCTTACTCTGGACTAATGGTTAAGGTCTTAACTCTTACTCTGGCCTACTGGTTAATGTCTTAACTCTTACTCTGGCCTACTGGTTAAGGTCTTAAGTCTTACTCTGGCCTAATAGCTAAGGTCTTAACTCCTACTCTGGCCTAATAGCTAAGGTCTTAACACTTACTCTGGCCTAATAGCTAATGTCTTAGACTCGTACTCTGGCCTAATAGCTAAGGTCTTAAACTCGTACTCTGGCCTAATGGTTAAGGTCTTAACTCTTACTCTGGCCTAATAGCTAAGGTCTTAACTCTTACTCTGGACTAATGGTTAAGGTCTTAACTCTTACTCTGGCCTACTGGTTAATGTCTTAACTCTTACTCTGGCCTACTGGTTAAGGTCTTAACTTTTACTCTGGCCTAATAACTAAGGTCTTAACTCCTACTCTGGCCTAATAGCTAAGGTCTTAACACTTACTCTGGCCTAATAGCTATTGTCTTAGACTCGTACTCTGGCCTAATGGTTAAGGTCTTAACTCTTACTCTGGCCTAATAGCTAAGGTCTTAACTCGTACTCTGGCCTAATAGCTAAGGTCTTAACTCCTACTCTGGGCTAATAGCTAAGGTCTTAACACTTACTCTGGCCTAATAGCTAATGTCTTAGACTCGTACTCTGGCCTAATAGCTAATGTTTAGACTCGTACTCTGGCCTAATGGTTAAGGTCTTAACTCTTACTCTGGCCTAATAGCTAAGGTCATAGACTCGTACTCTGGCCTAATGGTTGAGGTCTTAACTCTTACTCTGGCCTACTGGTTAAGGTCTTAACTCTTACTCTGGCCTAATAGCTAAGGTCTTAACTCTTACTCTGGCCTAATAGCAAAGGTCTTAGACTCGTAATCTGGCCTAATAGCTAAGGTCTTAACTCTTACTCTGGCTTAATAGCTAAGGTCTTAGACTCGTACTATGGCCTACTGGTTAAGGTCTTAACTCTTTCTCTGGCCTAATAGCTAAGGTCTTAACTCTTACTCCTGCCTAATAGCTAAGGTCTTAGACTCATACTCTGGCCTAATGGTTAAGGTCTTAACTCTTACTCTGCCCTACTGGTTAAGGTCTTAGACTCGTACTCTGGCCTAATAGCTAATGTATTAGACTCGTACTCTGGGCTAATGGTTAAGGTCTTAACTCTTACTCTGGCCTACTGGTTAAGGTCTTAACTCTTACTCTGGCCTACTGGTTAAGGTCTTAACTCTTACTCTGGCCTAATAGCTAAGGTCTTAACTCTTACTCTGGCCTAGTAGATAAGGTCTTAGACTCGTACTCTGGCCTAATGGTTAAGGTCTTAACTCTTACTCTGGCCTAATAGCTAAGGTCTTAGACTCGTACTCTGGCCTACTGGTTAATGTCTTAACTCTTACTCTGGCCTATTGGTTAAGGTATTAACTCTTACTCTGGCCTAATAGCTAAGGTCTTAACTCTTGCTATGGCCTCATAGCTAAGGTCTTAACTCTTACTCTGGCCTACTGGTTAAGGTCTTAACTCTTACTCTGGCCTACTGATTAAGGTCTTAACTCTTACTCTGACCTAATAGCTAAGGTCTTAGACTTGTACTCTGGCCTAATGGTTAAGGTCTTAACTCTTACTCTGGCCTACTGGTTAATGTCTTAACTCTTACTCTGGCCTAATAGCTAAGGTCTTAACTATTACTCTGGCCTACTGGTTAAGGTCTTAACTCTTTCTCTGGCCTAATAGCTAAGGTCTTAACTCTTACTCTGGCCTAATAGCTAAGGTCTTAACTCTTACTCTGGCCTAATAGCTACGGTCTTAGACTTGTACTCTGGCCTAATGGTTAAGGTCTTAACTCTTACTATGGCCTACTGGTTAATGTCTTAACTCTTACTCTGGCCTACTGGTTAAGGTCTTAACTCTTACTCTAGCCTAATAGCTAAGGTCTTAGACTCATACTCTGGACTAATGGTTAAGGTCTTAACTCTTACTCTGGCCTAATAGCTAAGGTCTTAACTCTTACTCTGGCCTAATAGCTAAGGTCTTAGACTCGTACTCTGGCCTAATGGTTAAGGTCTTAATTCTTACTCTGGCCTACTGGTTAAGGTCTTAACTCTTACTCTGGCCTACTGGTTACGGTCTTAACTCTTACTCTGGCCTAATAGCTAAGGTCTTAACTCTTACTCTTGCCTAATTGCTAAGGTCTTAACTCTTACTCTGTCCAATAGCTAAGGTCTTAGACTCGTACTCTGGCCTAATGGTTAAGGTCTTAACTCTTACTCTGGCCTAATAGCTAAGGTCTTAACTCTTACTCTGGCCTAATAGCTAAGGTCTTAGACTCGTACTCTGGCCTAATGGTTAAGGTCTTAACTCTTACTCTGGCCTACTGGTTACGGTCTTAACTCTTACTCTGGCCTAATAGCTATGGTCTTAACTCTTACTCTGGCCTAATAGCTAAGGTCATAGACTCGTACTCTGGCCTACTGGTTAAGGTCTTAACTCTTACTCTGGCCTAATAGCTAAGGTCTAGGACTCGTACTCTGGCCTAATAGCTAACGTCTTTAATCTTACTCTGGCCTAATAGCTAAGGTCTTAGACTCGTACTCTGGCCTAATAGCTAAGGTCTTAACTCTTACTCTGGCCTAATAGCTAAGGTCGTAGACTCGTACTCTGGCCTAATGGTTGAGGTCTTAACTCTTACTCTGGCCTACTGGTTAAGGTCTTAACTCTTACTCTGGCCTAATAGATAAGGTCTTCACTCTTACTCTGGCCTAATAGCAAAGGTCTTAGACTCGTAATCTGGCCTAATAGCTAAGGTCTTAACTCTTACTCTGGCCTAATAGCTAAGGTCTTAGACTCGTACTATGGCCTACTGGTTAAGGTCTTAACTCTTTCTCTGGCCTAATAGCTAAGGTCTTAACTCTTACTCCTGCCTAATAGCTAAGGTCTTAGACTCATACTCTGGCCTAATGGTTAAGGTCTTAACTCTTACTCTGCCCTACTGGTTAAGGTCTTAGACTCGTACTCTGGCCTAATAGCTAATGTATTAGACTCGTACTCTGGCCTAATGGTTAAGGTCTTAACTCTTACTCTGGCCTACTGGTTAAGGTCTTAACTCTTACTCTGGCCTAATAGCTAAGGTCTTAACTCTTACTCTGGCCTAGTAGATAAGGTCTTAGACTCGTACTCTGGCCTAATGGTTAAGGTCTTAACTCTTACTCTGGCCTAATAGCTAAGGTCTTAGACTCGTACTCTGGCCTACTGGTTAATGTCTTAACTCTTACTCTGGCCTACTGGTTAAGGTCTTAGACTCGTACTCTGGCCTAATGGTTAAGGTCTTAACTCTTACTCTGGCCTAATAGCTAAGGTCTTAACTCTTGCTATGGCCTCATAGCTAAGGTCTTAGACTCGCACTATGGCCGACAGGTTAAGGTCTTAACTCTTACTCTGGCCTAATAGCTAAGGTCTTAACTCTTACTCTGGCCTACTGGTTTAGGTCTTAACTCTTACTCTGGCCTACTGATTAAGGTCTTAACTCTTACTCTGACCTAATAGCTAAGGTCTTAGACTTGTACTCTGGCCTAATGGTTAAGGTCTTAACTCTTACTCTGGACTAATAGCTAAGGTCTTAGACTCGTACTCTGGCCTAATGGTTAAGGTCTTAACTCTTACTCTGGCCTAATAGCTAAGGTCTTAGACTCGTACTCTGGCCTAATTGTTAAGGTCTTAACTCTTACTCTGGCCTAATAGCTAAGGTCTTAACTCTTACTCTGCCCTAATAGCTAAGGTCTTAGACTCGTACCCTGGCCTAATGGTTAAGGTCTTCACTCTTACTGTGGCCTAATAGCTAAGGTCTTAACTCTTACTCTTGCCTAATGGTTAAGGTCTTAGACTTGTACTCTGGCCTAATGGTTAAGGTCTTAACTCTTACTCTGGCCTAATAGCTAAGGTCTTAGACTCGTACTCTGGCCTAATGGTTAAGGTATTAACTCTTACTCTGGCCTAATAGCTAAGGTCTTGACTCTTACTCTGGCCTAATAGCTAAGGTCTTAACTCTTACTCTGGCCTACTGGTTAAGGTCTTAACTCTTACTCTGGCCTAATAGCTAAGGTCTTAACTCTTACTCTGGCCTAATAGCTAAGGTCTTAGACTCGTACTCTGGCCTAATGGTTAAGGTCTTAACTCTTACTCTGGCCTAATAGCTAAGATCTTAACTCTTACTCTGGACTAATGGTTAAGGTCTTAACTCTTACTCTGGCCTACTGGTTAATGTCTTAACTCTTACTATGGCCTACTGGTTAAGGTCTTAACTCTTACTCTTGCCTAATAGCTAAGGTCTTAACTCCTACTCTGACCTAATAGCTACGGTCTTAACACTTACTCTGGCCTAATAGCTAATGTCTTAGACTCGTACTCTGGCCTAATAGCTAAGGTTTAGACTCGTACTCTGGCCTAATGGTTAAGGTCTTAACTCTTACTCTGGCCTAATAGCTAAGGTCGTAGACTCGTACTCTGGCCTAATGGTTGAGGTCTTAACTCTTACTCTGGCCTACTGGTTAAGGTCTTAACTCTTACTCTGGCCTAATAGCTAAGGTCTTAACTCTTACTCTGGCCTAATAGCAAAGGTCTTAGACTCGTAATCTGGCCTAATAGCTAAGGTCTTAACTCTTACTCTGGCCTAATAGCTAAGGTCTTAGACTCGTACTATGGCCTACTGGTTAAGGTCTTAACTCTTTCTCTGGCCTAATAGCTAAGGTCTTAAATCTTACTCCTGCCTAATAGCTAAGGTCTTAGACTCATACTCTGGCCTAATGGTTAAGGTCTTAACTCTTACTCTGCCCTACTGGTTAAGGTCTTAGACTCGTACTCTGGCCTAATAGCTAATGTATTAGACTCGTACTCTGGGCTAATGGTTAAGGTCTTAACTCTTACTCTGGCCTACTGGTTAAGGTCTTACTCTGGCCTACTGGTTAAGGTCTTAACTCTTACTCTGGCCTAATAGCTAAGGTCTTAACTCTTACTCTGGCCTAGTAGATAAGGTCTTAGACTCGTACTCTGGCCTAATGGTTAAGGTCTTAACTCTTACTCTGGCCTAATAGCTAAGGTCTTAGACTCGTACTCTGGCCTACTGGTTAATGTCTTAACTCTTACTCTGGCCTATTGGTTAAGGTCTTAGACTCGTACTCTGGCCTAATGGTTAAGGTATTAACTCTTACTCTGGCCTAATAGCTAAGGTCTTAACTCTTGCTATGGCCTCATAGCTAAGGTCTTAACTCTTACTCTGGCCTACTGGTTAAGGTCTTAACTCTTACTCTGGCCTACTGATTAAGGTCTTAACTCTTACTCTGACCTAATAGCTAAGGTCTTAGACTTGTACTCTGGGCTAATGGTTAAGGTCTTAACTCTTACTCTGGACTAATAGCTAAGGTCTTAGACTCGTACTCTGGGCTAAAGGTTAAGGTCTTAACTCTTACTCTGGCCTAATAGCTAAGGTCTTAGACTCGTACTCTGGCCTAATTGTTAAGGTCTTAACTCTTACTCTGGCCTAATAGCTAAGGTCTTAACTCTTACTCTGCCCTAATAGCTAAGGTCTTAGACTCGTACTCTGGCCTAATGGTTAAGGTCTTCACTCTTACTGTGGCCTAATAGCTGAGGTCTTAACTCTTACTCTTGCCTAATGGTTAAGGTCTTAGACTCGTACTCTGGCCTAATGGTTAAGGTCTTAACTCTTACTCTGGCCTACTGGTTAAGGTCTTAACTCTTACTCTGGCCTAATAGCTAAGGTCTTAACTTCTACTCTGGCCTAATAGCTAAGGTCTTAGACTCGTACTCTGGCCTAATGGTTAAGGTCTTAACTCTTACTCTGGCCTACTGGTTAAGGTCTTAACTCTTACTCTGGACTAATGGTTAAGGTCTTAACTCTTACTCTGGCCTACTGGTTAATGTCTTAACTCTTACTCTGGCCTACTGGTTAAGGTCTTAAGTCTTACTCTGGCCTAATAGCTAAGGTCTTAACTCCTACTCTGGCCTAATAGCTAAGGTCTTAACACTTACTCTGGCCTAATAGCTAATGTCTTAGACTCGTACTCTGGCCTAATAGCTAAGGTCTTAAACTCGTACTCTGGCCTAATGGTTAAGGTCTTAACTCTTACTCTGGCCTAATAGCTAAGGTCTTAACTCTTACTCTGGACTAATGGTTAAGGTCTTAACTCTTACTCTGGCCTACTGGTTAATGTCTTAACTCTTACTCTGGCCTACTGGTTAAGGTCTTAACTCTTACTCTGGCCTAATAACTAAGGTCTTAACTCCTACTCTGGCCTAATAGCTAAGGTCTTAACACTTACTCTGGCCTAATAGCTATTGTCTTAGACTCGTACTCTGGCCTAATGGTTAAGGTCTTAACTCTTACTCTGGCCTAATAGCTAAGGTCTTAACTCGTACTCTGGCCTAATAGCTAAGGTCTTAACTCCTACTCTGGGCTAATAGCTAAGGTCTTAACACTTACTCTGGCCTAATAGCTAATGTCTTAGACTCGTACTCTGGCCTAATAGCTAATGTTTAGACTCGTACTCTGGCCTAATGGTTAAGGTCTTAACTCTTACTCTGGCCTAATAGCTAAGGTCATAGACTCGTACTCTGGCCTAATGGTTGAGGTCTTAACTCTTACTCTGGCCTACTGGTTAAGGTCTTAACTCTTACTCTGGCCTAATAGCTAAGGTCTTAGACTCGTACTCTGGCCTACTGGTTAATGTCTTAACTCTTACTCTGGCCTATTGGTTAAGGTCTTAGACTCGTACTCTGGCCTAATGGTTAAGGTATTAACTCTTACTCTGGCCTAATAGCTAAGGTCTTAACTCTTGCTATGGCCTCATAGCTAAGGTCTTAACTCTTACTCTGGCCTACTGGTTAAGGTCTTAACTCTTACTCTGGCCTACTGATTAAGGTCTTAACTCTTACTCTGACCTAATAGCTAAGGTCTTAGACTTGTACTCTGGGCTAATGGTTAAGGTCTTAACTCTTACTCTGGACTAATAGCTAAGGTCTTAGACTCGTACTCTGGGCTAAAGGTTAAGGTCTTAACTCTTACTCTGGCCTAATAGCTAAGGTCTTAGACTCGTACTCTGGCCTAATTGTTAAGGTCTTAACTCTTACTCTGGCCTAATAGCTAAGGTCTTAACTCTTACTCTGCCCTAATAGCTAAGGTCTTAGACTCGTACTCTGGCCTAATGGTTAAGGTCTTCACTCTTACTGTGGCCTAATAGCTGAGGTCTTAACTCTTACTCTTGCCTAATGGTTAAGGTCTTAGACTCGTACTCTGGCCTAATGGTTAAGGTCTTAACTCTTACTCTGGCCTACTGGTTAAGGTCTTAACTCTTACTCTGGCCTAATAGCTAAGGTCTTAACTTCTACTCTGGCCTAATAGCTAAGGTCTTAGACTCGTACTCTGGCCTAATGGTTAAGGTCTTAACTCTTACTCTGGCCTACTGGTTAAGGTCTTAACTCTTACTCTGGACTAATGGTTAAGGTCTTAACTCTTACTCTGGCCTACTGGTTAATGTCTTAACTCTTACTCTGGCCTACTGGTTAAGGTCTTAAGTCTTACTCTGGCCTAATAGCTAAGGTCTTAACTCCTACTCTGGCCTAATAGCTAAGGTCTTAACACTTACTCTGGCCTAATAGCTAATGTCTTAGACTCGTACTCTGGCCTAATAGCTAAGGTCTTAAACTCGTACTCTGGCCTAATGGTTAAGGTCTTAACTCTTACTCTGGCCTAATAGCTAAGGTCTTAACTCTTACTCTGGACTAATGGTTAAGGTCTTAACTCTTACTCTGGCCTACTGGTTAATGTCTTAACTCTTACTCTGGCCTACTGGTTAAGGTCTTAACTCTTACTCTGGCCTAATAACTAAGGTCTTAACTCCTACTCTGGCCTAATAGCTAAGGTCTTAACACTTACTCTGGCCTAATAGCTATTGTCTTAGACTCGTACTCTGGCCTAATGGTTAAGGTCTTAACTCGTACTCTGGCCTAATAGCTAAGGTCTTAACTCCTACTCTGGGCTAATAGCTAAGGTCTTAACACTTACTCTGGCCTAATAGCTAATGTCTTAGACTCGTACTCTGGCCTAATAGCTAATGTTTAGACTCGTACTCTGGCCTAATGGTTAAGGTCTTAACTCTTACTCTGGCCTAATAGCTAAGGTCATAGACTCGTACTCTGGCCTAATGGTTGAGGTCTTAACTCTTACTCTGGCCTACTGGTTAAGGTCTTAACTCTTACTCTGGCCTAATAGCTAAGGTCTTAACTCTTACTCTGGCCTAATAGCAAAGGTCTTAGACTCGTAATCTGGCCTAATAGCTAAGGTCTTAACTCTTACTCTGGCCTAATAGCTAAGGTCTTAGACTCGTACTATGGCCTACTGGTTAAGGTCTTAACTCTTTCTCTGGCCTAATAGCTAAGGTCTTAACTCTTACTCCTGCCTAATAGCTAAGGTCTTAGACTCATACTCTGGCCTAATGGTTAAGGTCTTAACTCTTACTCTGCCCTACTGGTTAAGGTCTTAGACTCGTACTCTGGCCTAATAGCTAATGTATTAGACTCGTACTCTGGGCTAATGGTTAAGGTCTTAACTCTTACTCTGGCCTACTGGTTAAGGTCTTAACTCTTACTCTGGCCTACTGGTTAAGGTCTTAACTCTTACTCTGGCCTAATAGCTAAGGTCTTAACTCTTACTCTGGCCTAGTAGATAAGGTCTTAGACTCGTACTCTGGCCTAATGGTTAAGGTCTTAACTCTTACTCTGGCCTAATAGCTAAGGTCTTAGACTCGTACTCTGGCCTACTGGTTAATGTCTTAACTCTTACTCTGGCCTATTGGTTAAGGTCTTAGACTCGTACTCTGGCCTAATGGTTAAGGTATTAACTCTTACTCTGGCCTAATAGCTAAGGTCTTAACTCTTGCTATGGCCTCATAGCTAAGGTCTTAACTCTTACTCTGGCCTACTGGTTAAGGTCTTAACTCTTACTCTGGCCTACTGATTAAGGTCTTAACTCTTACTCTGACCTAATAGCTAAGGTCTTAGACTTGTACTCTGGCCTAATGGTTAAGGTCTTAACTCTTACTCTGGCCTACTGGTTAATGTCTTAACTCTTACTCTGGCCTAATAGCTAAGGTCTTAACTATTACTCTGGCCTACTGGTTAAGGTCTTAACTCTTTCTCTGGCCTAATAGCTAAGGTCTTAACTCTTACTCTGGCCTAATAGCTAAGGTCTTAACTCTTACTCTGGCCTAATAGCTACGGTCTTAGACTTGTACTCTGGCCTAATGGTTAAGGTCTTAACTCTTACTATGGCCTACTGGTTAATGTCTTAACTCTTACTCTGGCCTACTGGTTAAGGTCTTAACTCTTACTCTAGCCTAATAGCTAAGGTCTTAGACTCATACTCTGGACTAATGGTTAAGGTCTTAACTCTTACTCTGGCCTAATAGCTAAGGTCTTAACTCTTACTCTGGCCTAATAGCTAAGGTCTTAGACTCGTACTCTGGCCTAATGGTTAAGGTCTTAATTCTTACTCTGGCCTACTGGTTAAGGTCTTAACTCTTACTCTGGCCTACTGGTTACGGTCTTAACTCTTACTCTGGCCTAATAGCTAAGGTCTTAACTCTTACTCTGGCCTAATTGCTAAGGTCTTAACTCTTACTCTGTCCAATAGCTAAGGTCTTAGACTCGTACTCTGGCCTAATGGTTAAGGTCTTAACTCTTACTCTGGCCTAATAGCTAAGGTCTTAACTCTTACTCTGGCCTAATAGCTAAGGTCTTAGACTCGTACTCTGGCCTAATGGTTAAGGTCTTAACTCTTACTCTGGCCTACTGGTTACGGTCTTAACTCTTACTCTGGCCTAATAGCTATGGTCTTAACTCTTACTCTGGCCTAATAGCTAAGGTCATAGACTCGTACTCTGGCCTACTGGTTAAGGTCTTAACTCTTACTCTGGCCTAATAGCTAAGGTCTAAGACTCGTACTCTGGCCTAATAGCTAACGTCTTTAATCTTACTCTGGCCTAATAGCTAAGGTCTTAGACTCGTACTCTGGCCTAATAGCTAAGGTCTTAACTCTTACTCTGGCCTAATAGCTAAGGTCGTAGACTCGTACTCTGGCCTAATGGTTGAGGTCTTAACTCTTACTCTGGCCTACTGGTTAAGGTCTTAACTCTTACTCTGGCCTAATAGATAAGGTCTTCACTCTTACTCTGGCCTAATAGCAAAGGTCTTAGACTCGTAATCTGGCCTAATAGCTAAGGTCTTAACTCTTACTCTGGCCTAATAGCTAAGGTCTTAGACTCGTACTATGGCCTACTGGTTAAGGTCTTAACTCTTTCTCTGGCCTAATAGCTAAGGTCTTAACTCTTACTCCTGCCTAATAGCTAAGGTCTTAGACTCATACTCTGGCCTAATGGTTAAGGTCTTAACTCTTACTCTGCCCTACTGGTTAAGGTCTTAGACTCGTACTCTGGCCTAATAGCTAATGTATTAGACTCGTACTCTGGCCTAATGGTTAAGGTCTTAACTCTTACTCTGGCCTACTGGTTAAGGTCTTAACTCTTACTCTGGCCTAATAGCTAAGGTCTTAACTCTTACTCTGGCCTAGTAGATAAGGTCTTAGACTCGTACTCTGGCCTAATGGTTAAGGTCTTAACTCTTACTCTGGCCTAATAGCTAAGGTCTTAGACTCGTACTCTGGCCTACTGGTTAATGTCTTAACTCTTACTCTGGCCTACTGGTTAAGGTCTTAGACTCGTACTCTGGCCTAATGGTTAAGGTCTTAACTCTTACTCTGGCCTAATAGCTAAGGTCTTAACTCTTGCTATGGCCTCATAGCTAAGGTCTTAGACTCGCACTATGGCCGACAGGTTAAGGTCTTAACTCTTACTCTGGCCTAATAGCTAAGGTCTTAACTCTTACTCTGACCTACTGGTTTAGGTCTTAACTCTTACTCTGGCCTACTGATTAAGGTCTTAACTCTTACTCTGACCTAATAGCTAAGGTCTTAGACTTGTACTCTGGCCTAATGGTTAAGGTCTTAACTCTTACTCTGGACTAATAGCTAAGGTCTTAGACTCGTACTCTGGCCTAATGGTTAAGGTCTTAACTCTTACTCTGGCCTAATAGCTAAGGTCTTAGACTCGTACTCTGGCCTAATTGTTAAGGTCTTAACTCTTACTCTGGCCTAATAGCTAAGGTCTTAACTCTTACTCTGCCCTAATAGCTAAGGTCTTAGACTCGTACCCTGGCCTAATGGTTAAGGTCTTCACTCTTACTGTGGCCTAATAGCTAAGGTCTTAACTCTTACTCTTGCCTAATGGTTAAGGTCTTAGACTTGTACTCTGGCCTAATGGTTAAGGTCTTAACTCTTACTCTGGCCTAATAGCTAAGGTCTTAGACTCGTACTCTGGCCTAATGGTTAAGGTATTAACTCTTACTCTGGCCTAATAGCTAAGGTCTTGACTCTTACTCTGGCCTAATAGCTAAGGTCTTAACTCTTACTCTGGCCTACTGGTTAAGGTCTTAACTCTTACTCTGGCCTAATAGCTAAGGTCTTAACTCTTACTCTGGCCTAATAGCTAAGGTCTTAGACTCGTACTCTGGCCTAATGGTTAAGGTCTTAACTCTTACTCTGGCCTACTGGTTAAGGTCTTAACTCTTACTCTGGACTAATGGTTAAGGTCTTAACTCTTACTCTGGCCTACTGGTTAATGTCTTAACTCTTACTCTGGCCTACTGGTTAAGGTCTTAACTCTTACTCTGGCCTAATAGCTAAGGTCTTAACTCCTACTCTGGCCTAATAGCTAAGGTCTTAACACTTACTCTGGCCTAATAGCTAATGTCTTAGACTCGTACTCTGGCCTAATAGCTAAGGTCTTAGACTCGTACTCTGGCCTAATGGTTAAGGTCTTAACTCTTACTCTGGCCTAATAGCTAAGGTCTTAACTCTTACTCTGGACTAATGGTTAAGGTCTTAACTCTTACTCTGGCCTACTGGTTAATGTCTTAACTCTTACTCTGGCCTACTGGTTAAGGTCTTAACTCTTACTCTGGCCTAATAGCTAAGGTCTTAACTCCTACTCTGGCCTAATAGCTAAGGTCTTAACACTTACTCTGGCCTAATAGCTAATGTCTTAGACTCGTACTCTGGCCTAATGGTTAAGGTCTTAACTCTTACTCTGGCCTAATAGCTAAGGTCTTAACTCTTACTCTGGCCTAATAGCTAAGGTCTTAGACTCGTACTCTGGCCTAATGGTTAAGGTCTTAACTCTTAATCTGGCCTACTGGTTAAGGTCTTAACTCTTACTCTGGCCTAATAGCTAAGGTCTAAACTCTTACTCTGGCCTAATAACTAAGGTCTTATACTCGTACTCTGGCCTAATGGTTAAGGTCTTAACTCTTACTCTGGCCTACTGGTTAAGGTCTTAACTCTTACTCTGGCCTACTGGTTAATGTCTTAACTCTTACTCTGGCCTACTGGTTAAGGTCTTAACTCTTACTCGGGCCTAATAGCTAAGGTCTTAACTCCTACTCTGGCCTAATAGCTAAGGTCTTAACACTTACTCTGGCCTAATAGCTAATGTCTTAGACTCGTACTCTGGCGTAATGGTTAAGGTCTTAACTCTTACTCTGGCCTAATAGCTAAGGTCTTAACTCTTACTCTGGCCTAATAACTAAGGTCTTAGACTCGTACTCTGGCCTAATGGTTAAGGTCTTAACTCTTACTCTGGCCTAATAGGTAAGGTCTTAGACTCGTACTCTGGCCTAATGGTTAAGGTCTTAACACTTACTCTGGCCTAATAGCTAAGGTCTTAACTCTTACTCTGGCCTAATAGCTAAGGTCTTAGACTCGTACTATGGCCTAATAGCCAAGGTCTTAGACTCGTACTCTGGCCTAATGGTTGAGGTCTTAACTCTCACTCTGGCCTACTGGTTAAGGTCTTAACTCTTACTCTGGCCTAATAGCTAAGGTCTTAACTCTTACTCTGGCCTAATAGCTAAGGTCTTAGACTTGTACTCTGGCCTAATGGTTAAGGTCTTAACTCTTACTCTGGCCTACTGGTTAAAGTATTAACTCTTACTCTGGCCTACTGGTTAAGGTTTTAACTCTTACTCTGGCCTAATAGCTAAGGTCTTAGACTCTTACTCTGGCCTAATAATTAAGGTCTTAACTCTTACTCTGGCCTAATAGCTAAGGCCTTAGACTCGTTTTAGGCCTAATGGTTAAGGTCCTAACTCTTACTCTGGCCTACTGGTTAAGGTCTTAACTCTTACTCTGGCCTACTGGTTAAGGTCTTAACTCTTACTCTGGCATAATAGCTAAGGTCTTAACTCTTACTCTGGCATAATGGTTAAGGTCTTAACTCTTACTCTGGCCTAATAGCTAAGGTCTTAACTCTTACTCTGGCCTAATAGCTAAGGTCTTAGACTCGTACACTGGCCTACTGGTTAAGGTCTCAACTCTTACTCTGACCTAATAGGTAAGGTCTTAGACTCTTACTCTGGCCTAATGATTAAGGTCTTAACTCTAACTCTGGCCTAATAGCTAAGGTCTTAGACTCGTACTCTGGCCCACTGGTTAAGGTCTTAACTCTTACTCTGACTTACTGGTTAAGGTCTTATTTCTTACTCTGGCCTAATAGCTAAGGTCTTAGACTCGTACTCTGGCCTAATGGTTAAGGTCTTAACTCTTACTCTGGCCTAATAGCTAAGGTCTTGACTCTTACTCTGGCCTAATAGCTAAGGTATTAGTCTCGTACTCTGGCCTAATGTTTAAGGTCTTAACTCTTACTCTGGCCTAATAGCTAAGGTCTTAGACTCGTACTCTGGCCTAATGGTTAAGGTCTTAACTCTTACTCTGGCCTAATAGCTAAGGTCTTAGACTCGTACTCTGGCCTAATGGTTAAGGTCTTAACTCTTACTCTTGCATACTGGTTAAGGTCTTAACTCTTACTCTGGCCTAATAGCTAAGGTCTTAGACTCGTACTATGGCCTACAGGTTAAGGTCTTAACTCTTACTCTGACCTAATAGCTAAGGTCTTTACTCTTACTCTGGCCTAATAGCTAAGGTCTTAGACTCTTACTCTGGCCTAATGGTTAAGGTCTTAACTCTTACTCTGGCCTAATAGCTAAGGTCTTAGACTCGTACTCTGGCCTAATGGTTAAGGTCTTAACTCTTACTCTGGCCTAATAGCTAAGGTCTTAGACTCGTACTATGGCCTAAAGGTTAAGGTCTTAACTCTTACTCTGGCCTACTGGTTAAGGTCTTAACTCTTACTCTGGCCTGATAGCTAAGGTCTTAGACTCGTACTCTGGCCTAATGGTTAAGGTCTTAACTCTTACTCTGGCATACTGGTTAAGGTCTTAACTCTTACTCTGGCCTAATAGCTAAGGTCTTAGACTCGTACTATGGCCTACAGGTTAAGGTCTTAACTCGTACTCTGGCCTAATAGCTAAGGTCTTAACTCGTACTCTGGCCTAATAGCTAAGGTCTTAACTCTTACTCTGGCCTAATAGCTAAGGTTTTAACTCTTACTCTGGCCTAATAGCTAAGGTCTTAACTCTTACTCTGGCCTAATAGCTAAGGTCTTAGACTTGTACTCTGGCCTAATGGTTAAGGTCTTAACTCTTACTCTGGCCTACTGGTTAAAGTATTAACTCTTACTCTGGCCTACTGGTTAAGGTTTTAACTCTTACTCAGGCCTAATAGCTAAGGTCTTAGACTCGTACTCTGGCCTACTGGTTAAGGTCTTAACTCTTACTCTGGCCTAATAGCTAAGGTCTTAGACTCATACTCTGGACTAATGGTTAAGTTCTTAACTCTTACTCTGGCCTAATAGCTAAGGTCTTAACTCTTACTCTGGCCTAATAGCTAAGGTCTTAGACTCGAACTCTGGCCTAATAGTTAAGGTCTTCATTCTTACTCTGGCCTACTGGTTAAGGTCTTAACTCTCACTCTGGCCTACTGGTTAAGGTCTTAACTCTTACTCTGGCCTAATGGTTAAGGTCTTAACTCTTACTCTGGCCTATTAGCTAAGGTCTTAGACTCGTACTCTGGCCTAATGGTTAAGGTCTTAACTCTTACTCTGGCCTATTAGCTAAGGTCTTAGACTCGTACTCTGGCCTAATGGTTAAGGTCTTAACTCTTACTCTGGCCTAATAGCTAAGGTCGTAACTCCTACTCTGGCCTAACAGCTAAGGTCTTAACACTTACTCTGGCCTAATAGCTAATGTCTTAGACTCGTACTCTGGCCTAATAGCTAAGGTCTTAGACTCGTACTCTGGCCTAATGGTTAAGGTCTTAACTCTTACTCTGGCCTAATAGCTAAGGTCTTAACTCTTACTCTGGACTAATGGTTAAGGTCTTAACTCTTACTCTGGCCTACTGGTTAATGTCTTAACTCTTACTCTGGCCTTCTGGTTAAGGTCTTAACTCTTACTCTGGCCTAATAGCTAAGGTCTTAACTCCTACTCTGGCCTAATAGCTAAGGTCTTAACACTTACTCTGGCCTAATAGCTAATGTCTTAGACTCGTACTCTGGCCTAATGGTTAAGGTCTTAACTCTTACTCTGGCCTAATAGCTAAGGTCTTAGACTCGTACTCTGGCCTAATAGCTAAGGTCTTAACTCTTACTCTGGCCTACTGGTTAAGGTCTTAACTCTTACTCTAGCCTAATAGCTAAGGTCTTAGACTCATACTCTGGACTAATGGTTAAGGTCTTAACTCTTACTCTGGCCTAATAGCTAATGTCTTAACTCTTACTCTGGCCTAATAGCTAAGGTTTTAGACTCGTACTCTGGCCTAATGGATAAGGTCTTAATTCTTACTCTGGCCTACTGGTTAAGGTCCTAACTCTTACTCTGGCCTACTGGTTAAGGTCTTAACTCTTACTCTGGCCTAATAGCTAAGGTCATAACTCTTACTCTGGCCTAATAGCTAAGGTCCTAACTCTTACTCTGGCCTAATAGCTAAGGTCTTAGACTCGTACTCTGGCCTAATGGTTAAGGTCTTAACTCTTACTCTGGCCTAATAGCTAAGGTCTTAACTCTTACTCTGGCCTAATAGCTAAGGTCTTAGACTCGTACTCTGGCCTAATGGTTAAGGTCTTAACTCTTACTCTGGCCTACTGGTTAAGGTTTTAACTCTTACTCTGGCCTAATAGCTAAGGTCTTAACTCTTACTCTGGCCTAATAGCTAAGGTCTTAGACTCGTACTCTGGCCTACTGGTTAAGGTCTTAACTCTTACTCTGCCCTAATAGCTAAGGTCTAAGACTCGTACTCTGGCCTAATAGCTAAGGTCTTTAATCTTACTCTGGCCTAATAGCTAAGGTCTTAGACTCGTACTCTGGCCTAATAGCTAAGGTCTTAACTCTTACTCTGGCCTAATAGCTAAGGTCGTAGACTCATACTCTGGCCTAATGGTTGAGGTCTTAACTCTTACTCTGGCCTACTGGTTAAGGTGTTAACTCTTACTCTGGCCTAATAGCTAAGGTCTTAACTCTTACTCTGGCCTAATAGCAAAGGTCTTAGACTCGTAATCTGGCCTAATAGCTAAGGTCTTAACTCTTACTCTGGCCTAATAGCTAAGGTCTTAGACTCGTACTATGGCCTACTGGTTAAGGTCTTAACTCTTTCTCTGGCCTAATAGCTAAGGTCTTAACTCTTACTCCTGCCTAATAGCTAAGGTCTTAGACTCATACTCTGGCCTAATGGTTAAGGTCTTAACTCTTACTCTGCCCTACTGGTTAAGGTCTTAGACTCGTACTCTGGCCTAATAGCTAATGTATTAGACTCGTACTCTGGGCTAATGGTTAAGGTCTTAACTCTTACTCTGGCCTACTGGTTAAGGTCTTAACTCTTACTCTGGCCTACTGGTTAAGGTCTTAATTCTTACCCTGGCCTAATAGCTAAGGTCTTAGACTCGTACTATGGCCTACAGGTTAAGGTCTTAACTCTTACTCTGACTTACTGGTTAAGGTCTTATTTCTTACTCTGGCCTAATAGCTAAGGTCTTAGACTCGTACTCTGGCCTAATGGTTAAGGTCTTAACTCTTACTCTGGCCTAATAGCTAAGGTCTTGACTCTTACTCTGGCCTAATAGCTAAGGTATTAGTCTCGTACTCTGGCCTAATGTTTAAGGTCTTAACTCTTACTCTGGCCTAATAGCTAAGGTCTTAGACTCGTACTCTGGCCTAATGGTTAAGGTCTTAACTCTTACTCTGGCCTAATAGCTAAGGTCTTAGACTCGTACTCTGGCCTAATGGTTAAGGTCTTAACTCTTACTCTTGCATACTGGTTAAGGTCTTAACTCTTACTCTGGCCTAATAGCTAAGGTCTTAGACTCGTACTATGGCCTACAGGTTAAGGTCTTAACTCTTACTCTGACCTAATAGCTAAGGTCTTTACTCTTACTCTGGCCTAATAGCTAAGGTCTTAGACTCTTACTCTGGCCTAATGGTTAAGGTCTTAACTCTTACTCTGGCCTAATAGCTAAGGTCTTAGACTCGTACTCTGGCCTAATGGTTAAGGTCTTAACTCTTACTCTGGCCTAATAGCTAAGGTCTTAGACTCGTACTATGGCCTAAAGGTTAAGGTCTTAACTCTTACTCTGGCCTACTGGTTAAGGTCTTAACTCTTACTCTGGCCTGATAGCTAAGGTCTTAGACTCGTACTCTGGCCTAATGGTTAAGGTCTTAACTCTTACTCTGGCATACTGGTTAAGGTCTTAACTCTTACTCTGGCCTAATAGCTAAGGTCTTAGACTCGTACTATGGCCTACAGGTTAAGGTCTTAACTCGTACTCTGGCCTAATAGCTAAGGTCTTAACTCGTACTCTGGCCTAATAGCTAAGGTCTTAACTCTTACTCTGGCCTAATAGCTAAGGTTTTAACTCTTACTCTGGCCTAATAGCTAAGGTCTTAACTCTTACTCTGGCCTAATAGCTAAGGTCTTAGACTTGTACTCTGGCCTAATGGTTAAGGTCTTAACTCTTACTCTGGCCTACTGGTTAAAGTATTAACTCTTACTCTGGCCTACTGGTTAAGGTTTTAACTCTTACTCAGGCCTAATAGCTAAGGTCTTAGACTCGTACTCTGGCCTACTGGTTAAGGTCTTAACTCTTACTCTGGCCTAATAGCTAAGGTCTTAGACTCATACTCTGGACTAATGGTTAAGTTCTTAACTCTTACTCTGGCCTAATAGCTAAGGTCTTAACTCTTACTCTGGCCTAATAGCTAAGGTCTTAGACTCGAACTCTGGCCTAATAGTTAAGGTCTTCATTCTTACTCTGGCCTACTGGTTAAGGTCTTAACTCTCACTCTGGCCTACTGGTTAAGGTCTTAACTCTTACTCTGGCCTAATGGTTAAGGTCTTAACTCTTACTCTGGCCTATTAGCTAAGGTCTTAGACTCGTACTCTGGCCTAATGGTTAAGGTCTTAACTCTTACTCTGGCCTATTAGCTAAGGTCTTAGACTCGTACTCTGGCCTAATGGTTAAGGTCTTAACTCTTACTCTGGCCTAATAGCTAAGGTCGTAACTCCTACTCTGGCCTAACAGCTAAGGTCTTAACACTTACTCTGGCCTAATAGCTAATGTCTTAGACTCGTACTCTGGCCTAATAGCTAAGGTCTTAGACTCGTACTCTGGCCTAATGGTTAAGGTCTTAACTCTTACTCTGGCCTAATAGCTAAGGTCTTAACTCTTACTCTGGACTAATGGTTAAGGTCTTAACTCTTACTCTGGCCTACTGGTTAATGTCTTAACTCTTACTCTGGCCTTCTGGTTAAGGTCTTAACTCTTACTCTGGCCTAATAGCTAAGGTCTTAACTCCTACTCTGGCCTAATAGCTAAGGTCTTAACACTTACTCTGGCCTAATAGCTAATGTCTTAGACTCGTACTCTGGCCTAATGGTTAAGGTCTTAACTCTTACTCTGGCCTAATAGCTAAGGTCTTAGACTCGTACTCTGGCCTAATAGCTAAGGTCTTAACTCTTACTCTGGCCTACTGGTTAAGGTCTTAACTCTTACTCTAGCCTAATAGCTAAGGTCTTAGACTCATACTCTGGACTAATGGTTAAGGTCTTAACTCTTACTCTGGCCTAATAGCTAATGTCTTAACTCTTACTCTGGCCTAATAGCTAAGGTTTTAGACTCGTACTCTGGCCTAATGGATAAGGTCTTAATTCTTACTCTGGCCTACTGGTTAAGGTCCTAACTCTTACTCTGGCCTACTGGTTAAGGTCTTAACTCTTACTCTGGCCTAATAGCTAAGGTCATAACTCTTACTCTGGCCTAATAGCTAAGGTCCTAACTCTTACTCTGGCCTAATAGCTAAGGTCTTAGACTCGTACTCTGGCCTAATGGTTAAGGTCTTAACTCTTACTCTGGCCTAATAGCTAAGGTCTTAACTCTTACTCTGGCCTAATAGCTAAGGTCTTAGACTCGTACTCTGGCCTAATGGTTAAGGTCTTAACTCTTACTCTGGCCTACTGGTTAAGGTTTTAACTCTTACTCTGGCCTAATAGCTAAGGTCTTAACTCTTACTCTGGCCTAATAGCTAAGGTCTTAGACTCGTACTCTGGCCTACTGGTTAAGGTCTTAACTCTTACTCTGCCCTAATAGCTAAGGTCTAAGACTCGTACTCTGGCCTAATAGCTAAGGTCTTTAATCTTACTCTGGCCTAATAGCTAAGGTCTTAGACTCGTACTCTGGCCTAATAGCTAAGGTCTTAACTCTTACTCTGGCCTAATAGCTAAGGTCGTAGACTCATACTCTGGCCTAATGGTTGAGGTCTTAACTCTTACTCTGGCCTACTGGTTAAGGTGTTAACTCTTACTCTGGCCTAATAGCTAAGGTCTTAACTCTTACTCTGGCCTAATAGCAAAGGTCTTAGACTCGTAATCTGGCCTAATAGCTAAGGTCTTAACTCTTACTCTGGCCTAATAGCTAAGGTCTTAGACTCGTACTATGGCCTACTGGTTAAGGTCTTAACTCTTTCTCTGGCCTAATAGCTAAGGTCTTAACTCTTACTCCTGCCTAATAGCTAAGGTCTTAGACTCATACTCTGGCCTAATGGTTAAGGTCTTAACTCTTACTCTGCCCTACTGGTTAAGGTCTTAGACTCGTACTCTGGCCTAATAGCTAATGTATTAGACTCGTACTCTGGGCTAATGGTTAAGGTCTTAACTCTTACTCTGGCCTACTGGTTAAGGTCTTAACTCTTACTCTGGCCTACTGGTTAAGGTCTTAATTCTTACCCTGGCCTAATAGCTAAGGTCTTAGACTCGTACTATGGCCTACAGGTTAAGGTCTTAACTCTTACTCTGGCCCAATAGCTAAGGTCTTAACTCTTAATCTGGCCTAATAGCTAGGGTCTTAACTCTTACTCTGGCCTATAGCTAAGGTCTTAGACTCGTACTCTGGCTACTGGTTAAGGTCTTAACTCTTACTCTGGCCTAATAGCTAAGGTCTTAGACTCGTATTCTGGCCTACTGGTTAAGGTCTTAACTTTTACTCTGGCCTAATAGCTAAGGTCTTAACTCTTACTCTGGCCTACTGGTTAAGGTCTTAACTCTTACTCTGGCCTAATGGTTAAGGTCTTAACTCTTACTCTGGCCTAATAGCTAAGGTCTTAACTCTTACTCTGGCCTAATAGCTAAGGTCTTAGACTCATACTCTGGCCTAATGGTTAAGGTCTTAACTCTTACTCTGGCCTAATAGCTAAGGTCTTAGACTCGTACTCTGGCCTAATGGTTAAGGTCTTAACTCTTACTCTGGCCTAATGGTTAAGGTCTTAACTCTTACTCTGGCCAAATAGGTAAGGTCTTGACTCTTACTCTGGTCTAATAGCTAAGGTCTTAGTCTCGTACTCTGGCCTAATGTTTAAGGTCTTAACTCTTACTCTGGCCTAATAGCTAAGGTCTTAGACTCGTATTCTGGCCTAATGGTTAAGGTCTTAACTCTTACTCTGGCCTAATAACTAAGGTCTTAGAATCGTACTATGGCCTACAGGTTAAGGTCTTAACTCTTACTCTGGCCTACTGGTTAAGGTCTTAACTCGTACTCTGGCCTGATAGCTAAGGTCTTAGACTCGTACTCTGGCCTAATGGTTAAGATCTTAACTCTTACTCTGGCATACTGGTTAAGGTCTTAACTCTTACTCTGGCCTAATAGCTAAGGTCTTAGACTTGTACTATGGCCTACAGGTTAAGGTCTTAACTCGTACTCTGGCCTAATAGCTAAGGTCTTAACTCGTACTCTGGCCTAATAGCTAAGGTCTTAACTCTTACTCTGGCCTAATAGTTAAGGTCTTAACTCTTACTCTGGCCTAATAGCTAAGGTCTTAGACTCGTACTCTGGCCTAATAGCTAAGGTCTTAGACTTGTACTCTGGCCTAATGGTTAAGGTCTTAACTCTTACTCTGGCCTACTGGTTAAGGTCTTAACTCTTACTCTGGCCTAATAGCTACGGTCTTAGACTTGTACTCTGGCCTACTGGTTAAGGTCTTAACTCTTACTCTGGCCGACTTAAGTGCTTAACTCTTACTCTGGCCTTATAGCTAAGGTCTTAGACTCGTACTATGGCCTACTGGTTAAGGTCTTAACTCTTACTCTGGACTACTGGTTAAGGTGGTCTTAACTCTTACTCTGGCCTAATAGCTAAGGTCTTAGACTCGTACTATGGCCTACTGGTTAAGGTCTTAACTCTTACTCTGGCCTAATGGTTAAGGTCTTAACTCTTACTCTGGCCTACAGGTTAAGGTCTTAACTCTTACTCTGGCCTACTGGTTAATGTCTTAACTCTTACTCTTGCCTAATAGCTAAGGTCTTAACTCTTACTCTGGCCTAATAGCTAAGGCCTTAGACGCGTACCATGGCCTAATGGTTAAGGTCTTAACTCTTACTCTGGACTACTGGTTAAGGTGGTCTTAACTCTTACTCTGGCCTAATAGCTAAGGTCTTAGACTCGTACTATGGCCTACTGGTTAAGGTCTTAACTCTTACTCTGGCCTAATGGTTAAGGTCTTAACTCTTACTCTGGCCTACAGGTTAAGGTCTTAACTCTTACTCTGGCCTACTGGTTAATGTCTTAACTCTTACTCTTGCCTAATACCTAAGGTCTTAACTCTTACTCTGGCCTAATAGCTAAGGTCTTAGACTCGTACTCTGGCCTAATGGTTAAGGTCTTAACTCTTACTCTGGCCTACTGGTTAAGGTCTTAACTCTTACTCTGGCCTAATAGCTAAGGTCTTAACTCTTACTCTGGCCTAATAGCTAAGGCCTTAGACGCGTACCATGGCCTAATGGTTAAGGTCTTAACTCTTACGCTGGCCTACTGGTTAAGGTCTTAACTCTTACTCTGGCCTACTGGTTAAGGTCTTAACTCTTACTCTGGCCTAATAGCTATGGTCTTAGACTTGTACTATGGCCTAATAGTCAAGGTCTTAGACTCGTACTCTGGCCTAATGGTTAAGGTCTTAACTCTTACTCTGGCCTACTGGTTAAGGTCTTAACTCTTACTCTGGCCTAATAGCTAAGGTCTTAACTCTTACTCTGGCCTAATAGCTAAGGTCTTAGACTTGTACTCTGGCCTAATGGTTAAGGTCTTAACTCTTACTCTGGCCTACTGGTTAAAGTATTAACTCTTACTCTGGCCTACTGGTTAAGGTTTTAACTCTTACTCTGGCCTAATAGGTAAGGTCTTAGACTCGTACTCTGGCCTAATGGTTAAGGTCTTAACTCTTACTCTGGCCTAATAGCTAAGGTCTTAACTCTTACTCTGGCCTAATAGCTAAGGTCTTAGACTTGTACGATGGCCTAATAGCCAAGGTCTTAGACTGGTACTCTGGCCTAATGGTTAAGGTCTTAACTCTTACTCTGGCCTACTGGTTAAGGTCTTAACTCTTACTCTGGCCTAATAGCTAAGGTCTTAACTCTTACTCTGGCCTAATAGCTAAGGTCTTAGACTTGTACTCTGGCCTAATGGTTAAGGTCTTAACTCTTACTCTGGCCTACTGGTTAAAGTATTAACTCTTACTCTGGCCTACTGGTTAAGGTTTTAACTCTTACTCAGGCCTAATAGCTAAGGTCTTAGACTCGTACTCTGGCCTACTGGTTAAGGTCTTAACTCTTACTCTGGCCTAATAGCTAAGGTCTTAGACTCTTACTCTGGCCTAATGGTTAAGGTCTTAACTCTTACTCTGGCCTAATAGCTAAGGTCTTAGACTCGTACTCTGGCCTAATGGTTAAGGTCTTAACTCTTACTCTAGCCTAATAGCTAAGGTCTTAGACTCATACTCTGGACTAATGGTTAAGGTCTTAACTCTTACTCTGGCCTAATAGCTAAGGTCTTAACTCTTACTCTGGCCTAATAGCTAAGGTCTTAGACTCGTACTCTGGCCTAATGGTTAAGGTCTTAATTCTTACTCTGGCCTACTGGTTAAGGTCTTAACTCTTACTCTGGCCTACTGGTTAAGGTCTTAGCTCTTACTCTGGCCTAATAGCTAAGGTCTTAACTCTTACTCTGGCCTAATAGCTAAGGTCTTAACTCTTACTCTGTCCAATAGCTAAGGTCTTAGACTCGTACTCTGGCCTAATGGTTAAGGTCTTAACTCTTACTCTGGCCTAATAGCTAAGGTCTTAAATCCTACTCTGGCCTAATAGCTAAGGTCTTAACACTTACTCTGGCCTAATAGCTAATGTCTTAGACTCGTACTCTGGCCTAATAGCTAAGGTCTTAGACTCGTACTCTGGCCTAATGGTTAAGGTCTTAACTCTTACTCTGGCCTAATAGCTAAGGTCTTAACTCTTACTCTGGCCTAATAGCTAAGGTCTTAACTCTTACTCTGGCCTACTGGTTAAGGTCTTAACTCTTACTCTAGCCTAATAGCTAAGGTCTTAGACTCATACTCTGGACTAATGGTTAAGGTCTTAACTCTTACTCTGGCCTAATAGCTAATGTCTTAACTCTTACTCTGGCCTAATAGCTAAGCTCTTAGACTCGTACTCTGGCCTAATGGATAAGGTCTTAATTCTTACTTTGGCCTACTGGTTAAGGTCCTAACTCTTACTCTGGCCTACTGGTTAAGGTCTTAACTCTTACTCTGGCCTAATAGCTAAGGTCTTAACTCTTACTCTGGCCTAATAGCTAAGGTCCTAACTCTTACTCTGTCCAATAGCTAAGGTCTTAGACTCGTACTCTGGCCTAATGGTTAAGGTCTTAACTCTTACTCTGGCCTAATAGCTAAGGTCTTAACTCTTACTCTGGCCTAATAGCTAAGGTCTTAGACTCGTACTCTGGCCTAATGGTTAAGGTCTTAACTCTTACTCTGGCCTATTGGTTAAGGTCTTAACTCTTACTCTGGCCTAATAGCTAAGGTCTTAACTCTTACTCTGGCCTAATAGCTAAGGTCTTAACTCTTACTCTGTCCAATAGCTAAGGTCTTAGACTCGTACTCTGGCCTAATGGTTAAGGTCTTAACTCTTACTCTGGCCTAATAGCTAAGGTCTTAACTCCTACTCTGGCCTAATAGCTAAGGTCTTAACACTTACTCTGGCCTAATAGCTAATGTCTTAGACTCGTACTCTGGCCTAATAGCTAAGGTCTTAGACTCGTACTCTGGCCTAATGGTTAAGGTCTTAACTCTTACTCTGGCCTAATAGCTAAGGTCTTAACTCTTACTCTGGCCTAATAGCTAAGGTCTTAACTCTTACTCTGGCCTACTGGCTAAGGTCTTAACTCTTACTCTAGCCTAATAGCTAAGGTCTTAGACTCATACTCTGGACTAATGGTTAAGGTCTTAACTCTTACTCTGGCCTAATAGCTAATGTCTTAACTCTTACTCTGGCCTAATAGCTAAGGTCTTAGACTCGTACTCTGGCCTAATGGATAAGGTCTTAATTCTTACTCTGGCCTACTGGTTAAGGTCCTAACTCTTACTCTGGCCTACTGGTTAAGGTCTTAACTCTTACTCTGGCCTAATAGCTAAGGTCTTAACTCTTACTCTGGCCTAATAGCTAAGGTCCTAACTCTTACTCTGTCCAATAGCTAAGGTCTTAGACTCGTACTCTGGCCTAATAGCTAAGGTCTTTTTTTTTTTTTTTTTCTTTTTTTTTTTTTCCAAAACCTTTATTGTTCCATCGAAGAGTACACCGCTATTCAGCCAACAACCCGGAGGCAGGCAGCTAGTATACGAGGCGGAACTCCGCCCAAGCATTTGAGGTCGTACTTTCAAACAGCAATACAGCATTTTACAATGGAACAAACAAAACAAAACTAATAGAGAGCCCGTGTCGAAGGAAAGCAAACAGTAAATGATCGAAATGACATAATCATCTTCACGCTGCGCCCACAGCCCGCCCAGCCAGAGCAAACGACAGACAAACCCCCACAGAGAGCGAACCCCATATCCCAGATCACTTATGCCAGGCGGATCACCACTTACAGCACACCACAATCGGACTCCAACCTCGCCACGTCATTTAAGCCACAATCAGCCCGCTTGGTCATCTTCCAACGCCGTCGTACTAGCCAACCAATCCACCAGTGGCTGCCAGATATCTACAGGCCGCGAGCGCTGCGGCAGCTGGTCCCAGTATGAGGTCAGCTGCTCCCTACAGTGCACCGCCGATCTTATCCAGGCCTTCACGTTTGGCGGCATCGCCTTCTTCCAGTGTAGCGCCACCTGACGCTTAGCAAGTAATAATAAAATGGCTACAAGCCTACGTGAGGCCTTAGGCACATTTCTAACGAATCCCAGGAGGGCCACAAGTGGGTCCGGCTCCAGTGCCATCCCCGCGATCTGCCCCACGGTATTGAAGACTGCAATCCAGAAGTCGCGTATGGGGCCGCACACCCATACAAGGTGATAGAACGCGGCATCCTTCTCACCGCATCTCCAACAGTGCGCATCAGCCCGCAGACCCATCCTACACAATTGAATGGGCGTACGGTAAGTCCGGTGCAGATAGTTGAAATGTACCAACCGCAGCCTATAATTAGGGGATAGGTTTTCAAGTTGGGAGCAACAGTACTCCCACTGCTTCTCGGTAATGGATATACCCGCTTCATGTTCCCACGCGGATCTAGAGTCAGTGTGCACAACCGGAGCCGTGTTTTGAGTAGCTCTATAGATCCGTGTGATCAGTTTGCGCGCGGAGGAGTTCGAAAGTACGTCCTCCAAGGCCGCAATCGTCGGCGGAGCCTCTGGAAACATGGGGTACCTGCCCTTGCAGGCAGACCGCAGTTGATAATAGAGAAGAAGCTCCGAGGCCGTCGGTTCCGGCGCTGCCGCCATGTCCCGCACTGTAAGGAAGGTATCGTCCGGGTACAAGTCTCCCGCCACCTTCAGGCCGCAGGCCTGCGCCCGCCGCACCACCGCCGCGTCCGTCAATGGCCCCAGTAGTGGATTATCCGCGAGGGGCATACTCGGCGCATATAAGTCATCAACGCCTGCACGTTTAGCAATGCTTGACCAGGCCCAGCGCACCATTTCAACAGTGTCAATGTCGTCTCTGGAGCGTCTGTATCTCTGATATACCGCTGCACGAAGGGGGCAGGGGGCCGCAACATCCATCTCGATAGCCACGTGCGGCTGGTAAGGAATCGGGTGCTGCCAGTAGTGCAGGTATTGGGCCTGAGCACAGTACGCATATAGCTCCATGTCCGGGGCCGCGAGTCCCCCTTGACGGAAGGGAAGTGTGAGGAGGTTCCAGGCCACTCTGGGCTGCTTACCCGCCCAGACCAGTTCAATCAAGGCGGAGCGGAGCCAGCGAAAGAACGACTTAGTGAGTGGCACGGGGATGTTTACGAATAAGTAAAGAAACTTAGGAACGACCACCATTTTAGCAATTGCTATGCGGCCCATCAGAGATAGCGGCAGCGCCTTCCAGCGCCTCACTTTGCACTCCAGCCATTCCACGGCCACCCCAAAATTGGCCAGCCATATGTCCTGTACCGATCGGCTAAACCGTATGCCCAGGTATTTAATCTCATCAGTGACCCAGTCAATCGGGAATTCCGTGTGGCATTGACTCGTACCGTCCGTCAGCGGGAACATCGCCGACTTCGACCAGTTGATATCGATACCCGTGAGGCCGCTATACCTTGTCACCTCACGCATCAGTGGGTCGAAGTTTTCCGATGGATTCATCATATATATGGTTATGTCGTCGGCGTACATAAAGACCAGCAGGCCACGCGACGTGAAGCCGATACTGCGATGAGTGTGGTGTTGGCGCAAACGAGCCGCCAGCGGCTCCGTCGCAATAGCGAACAGCAATGGCGACAAGGGGCAGCCCTGCCGAGTCCCTCTTGTTATGGGGATCGGGGCAGACGTCTGACCATTAACCCGCACCCTAGCCGTCGGGTGGTTATAGAGTATTCCAATACGCCTGGCAAAGGAGGGGCTGAAACCCATGCGAGTGAATAACGCCCGTAGGAATTTCCACTCCAGTGAGTCGAACGCCTTAGTGGCGTCAAGCAATGCGGCCGCGGCTTGTACCTTGGGATCCAAATAATGCAGGAGCCCAAACAGCACTCTAAGATTGTGGGAAGTGGACCGCCCCATCACAAAGCCCGACTGATCGGACAACGCTATCTGAGGCAGCATAAGTTTCAGGCGGTCAGCGAGTAATTTCGCGTAGATTTTGGCGTCAAGATTAATTAGCGAGAGTGGGCGATATGAGTCCGGGGTAACAGGATTCTTGCCAGGTTTAAGCAGCGTAATGATAAGGGCCTCTCGCATCGAGGCAGGGAGGATGCCAACCTCCATCGCTTCCTCAAAGACATTATGCAATCGCGGGACCAGTAGGTCTGCGTATTCCTTGTAGAAGGCTGCCGTCAGCCCGTCGGGGCCTGGTGCCTTGCTGAGCGGCATAGCGGCTATGACCGCTCGAATGTCCTCCTGCGTGAAGGGGAGGTCCATATATTGTCGGGCATTATTACTGAACCACGCAAGAGCTATGGTGTCCAGGTAATCACTAATAATAGTGTCGTCAGGGGACACCTTAGAGGTGTACAAGTCCTTATAGTAGTCTGTCATCACCGTCAGTATAGCCGGAGGATCTCGAATCACTACACCCCCCGACTCCTGTAGCTCAAGAATATGCTCCGACCCACGTGGCGGGCGCAGCATATTTGCTAGTGTTCGGCCAGCTCGATCACCCTCTCCGTAACGTCTGGCCTGAGAATCTTTGGACAAGAACCTGACCTCCCTCTCAGCCTCCTCTTGATACTCGGTCAGTTTCGTCCTGAAGTCTGCACTCGCACCACCAGAAGGGGCCGCCACCATCGCAGCTTCAAGCTGAGCCAGTTCAGATTCCAACCTGCCGAGAGTAGCTCTAATGGAGCGCAGAACCCCAGTTTTGAGCGCCATGCAGTGACCCCTTGTCACAGCTTTACAGGCCTCCCAGAGCACGCCAGGTGAATCCACTGAGCCCTCGTTGAGTGCTAAGTATTCCTCCAGTTTTTCCCGCAAAGAGTGCTGGAAGACCTGGTCGCGCAGAGCCCGGGATGGGAACCTCCAACTAAACGGCTGAATGTACTGCGGCGGAGTGGATAGCGTTAAGCAAACCGGGGCATGATCAGAAAGAGACCGCGGCAAGTGAGTCACCTCTAACACCGATGAGTGCAGATCTCTGGACAGTAGCCAGAAGTCCAATCTGGACCAGGCCGCACGATGAGCTGTGATACACGTACCGGCGCGGGCCTCAGGGTGCAGTGTCCTCCAGGAGTCCACCAGCCCTGCCTCTTGCATAATATGGCCAAGCGCCTCCGACGCCCTAGGGTGATGTTCCCGAGTGGTGCCCTGCCTATCTGTAGTATCTGACAGTACCACATTATAGTCTCCTCCCCACAGTATCGCAGCAGGTCCACAGTTCCGCACCCTATGCCACAATCCCTCGTAGAAATCTGGATTGTCGTCATTCGGGCCATACACATTCACCAGAATCACTCTCGCGCCGCACAGCGAACCTACCAACAGAACATACCTGCCCCCCACGTCCCTGATTTCCTCATGCGTCCTCCAGTGAAGCCCTTTTCTGATAAGTATCGCCACCCCTCTAGAGTAGTTAGAATAGTGAACGTGAACTACCTCACCCCATCGGTTGTGTCTGAGCAGCTGCGCAGCATTGTCCGTCAGGTGCGTCTCCTGCAGAAGGCAAATGTCCGCACCTTTCCTAATCAGAAAGGCCTGTATCAGTCTCACTTTCCGTCTATCATTCATGCCCCGTACATTCCAGGTAATACACTTTATGCTATTCACAGCACCTGGCGTGTTAACAGAGTTCGGGCAAGCATCAAGCGTACACCTACCCCCCAGTCACCCGGCCAAGTCTCGCCAAATCTCGAAGCAAGCATTTCCAGTCCAGCGGGTCTCAATATATGAGGGCGGCAATGCCACAGCAATCTGTACGCCCGCCGACAAGGCAGGGAACCTCCACTCGGCACCAAGCATGGAAATAAAACTCGAGCAGGCCACGGACCTGGTCCTCGTTGCATCGATTCCTGCAGCCCGTCCCTGACAGACAGCACACATCCCACCCGGCCAACTGGGCAGCCTGCACGGTAAATGCCAGAACACCTCTTGCTGGGTGACTGTCGACATGACAGCGCGCAGTGCACAACGTGCGATTCAATAGCAGTTTTCGCCTCCTCCGACCTGGCTCTGAAACTTAAATAAAACACAACAAAAACCCCCAACCACAGCCAAACCCCTAACCCTCCCGCTCCAACCCCCCAATCAGGTTGTGCAATGACCTCCCTGGACCCCCTCCCAACTACAACAACTGTAACTACAGTCTCTAGATATGAACAATGAATGGGAATCATCCCTTGAGGTACGCAGGTTGGCCACCCACAAGCCCTGTACTTGTGACAGGGCGATCGAGCGCGAGACTAGTGTACCAGCTCAAGGACCTTCCCCCCCCAATCCCGCAGCCCTGCTCAGCTCCCTCATAGCATCTGAAGTTGGAACTCCAGGGAATTAAACATTCTCTTTATGGCCCAGCACAGCGCAGACAGGCAACACCCAGCGATTTAGCAAGAAGTATACAGGAGTAGTCATTCAACATCACTTAGCCTGTCCCGCTGGTCCGGGTCAACTGCAGGTGTCTGAGCCTTTTGGTCCTTTAACAGTTGTTTGGCATATTTCATAGCCGCCTTCGCGTCAACAAAGAAGGACGGCTTACCGGGACCTTGGACCCGGAGTTTAGCAGGGTAGATGAGGGAGTATTTGGTGCCCGCCTGTTGAAAAAGTTTCTTCGCCGGCAAAAACTCCCTTCGAGCGGCTTGAACCTGCATCGTATAGTCCGGATATAGTGCAATGTGGTTGCCCCTGTACTGCAAGTCTGATATGTCTCTTGCCATTCGTAAGATCACGTCCCGGTCCCTATAATTCAAGATACGTGCAATAATAGGCCGGGGCGGTGCACCGGGTTTAGGCCTGGGCCCCAGTGATCTGTGAGCCCTCTCGACCAAGAACATCGGAGACAATCCCGACCCAAACAGATCCTTACACATTTGTTCAACAAAGAGCTCCATGCTGGTTATGTCCGTCGTTTCCGCCACACCCGTGATGCGGACGTTGTTGCGCCGCGAGCGCGCCTCCAAATCCTCATTTTTCTGCTGAATGAGTGTCAGAATCTTCTCCATGCCCCGCAGTTGGCCGGCAAGGCCGGTCTGATTTTCCTCCGTGTCGGCCACACGTGTTTCAAGCGATTCCACTCTCCCCTCTTGTTTGTCCATGCGGGACGTGATACCGTCCATGCGGGCAGCCAGCGCATCCATTTTGCCATCAATGCCATGTAAACTTGTTTTCAGTTCCTGAAACATGGCTTTAATGTCCACATCCTGAGCACCACTCCGGTCCGCTCGAGAAGATTCGGCCTCACGGAGGTCTGGGTCTGGGTCCGGCGGCTTCTGCTTGGACTTGTCGAAAGTGATTTTCGGCTGCCGCGTGTCCGGTTTGCCCATGGCCGCTCACCAGCCGCCACCCGGCGCCGCCAGTATGCTTGGGCGGCCGCGCCGCGACCTCCTCGTACTGCACCAGTCGCCGCCAGTCGCCAACCACCAGCGTCTCACCGAGGGCAGCAGGGCGGTTAGGCCTAGTAGGTAGGCTGAAGGGCTGGGCCTCCAGTGGCGGGGCACGCACCTTAAGCGGAGCAAGCGGGGAGAGTCACAGCGCAGGCCGCCGGAGCAGGACAACCCTAGTACAGCCGTGCACTGTCCACACCCCAGGTCAACGCTCCAACCCCACCACAGTATGGTCGGGGCATGTACGGCAGCCGACCACGTCTCTCCGATCGTCGCCCTGGAACCTTCGACCATGGGACTTCGGCTTCAGGCAAAATGGCCGCCACTGCGATCATCCGATCGGGCCCGTCTCTGTTCACCGGCATGCAATCCAGGGGCAGACGTTCGGCGTTCCTCCACACCACCCGCCGCTGCCCCAGCTTCGCTCCGACAGCCGTAGGGGGTGAGACCTTCGCTGGGGCGCGCGTTTCCGTGGGCAAGCGAACAGCCTCTGCCTCGCCCCTCGGACAGGTTTCGGGCACTCCACACGCAAGGCCCCGGCTCTAGCGAATGGTGTAGGCCGCCACGTCTCCGCGCCGCCCGCAGGCCGCTCTCTGTCCACGAGTCGCCGACGGGGTCAGAAAAGCCAGAGCACAGGGCGGACACCCTGGACTACCGTCTCGGGCGGGGAGGTCCGAGCTCGCACCCCAGTTCAGCTAATAATTGAAGGATTTCTGTGCTCGATCGGCGGAGCTGCGGTTTCAGGCAGCCATTCCGCTCGGCAGCCAAGCCACGCCCCCCCATAGCTAAGGTCTTTAATCTTACTCTGGCCTAATAGCTAAGGTCTTAGACTCGTACTCTGGCCTAATAGCTAAGGTCTTAACTCTTACTCTGGCCTAATAGCTAAGGTCGTAGACTCATACTCTGGCCTAATGGTTGAGGTCTTAACTCTTACTCTGGCCTACTGGTTAAGGTGTTAACTCTTACTCTGGCCTAATAGCTAAGGTCTTAACTCTTACTCTGGCCTAATAGCAAAGGTCTTAGACTCGTAATCTGGCCTAATAGCTAAGGTCTTAACTCTTACTCTGACCTAATAGCTAAGGTCTTAGACTCGTACTATGGCCTACTGGTTAAGGTCTTAACTCTTTCTCTGGCCTAATAGCTAAGGTCTTAACTCTTACTCTGGCCTAATAGCTAAGGTCTTAGACTCGTACTCTGGCCTAATGGTTAAGGTCTTAATTCTTACTCTGGCCTACTGGTTAAGGTCTTAACTCTTACTCTGGCCTACTGGTTAAGGTCTTAGCTCTTACTCTGGCCTAATAGCTAAGGTCTTAACTCTTACTCTGGCCTAATAGCTAAGGTCTTAACTCTTACTCTGTCCAATAGCTAAGGTCTTAGACTCGTACTCTGGCCTAATGGTTAAGGTCTTAACTCTTACTCTGGCCTAATAGCTAAGGTCTTAACTCCTACTCTGGCCTAATAGCTAAGGTCTTAACACTTACTCTGGCCTAATAGCTAATGTCTTAGACTCGTACTCTGGCCTAATAGCTAAGGTCTTAGACTCGTACTCTGGCCTAATGGTTAAGGTCTTAACTCTTACTCTGGCCTAATAGCTAAGGTCTTAACTCTTACTATGGCCTAATAGCTAAGGTCTTAACTCTTACTCTGGCCTACTGGTTAAGGTCTTAACTCTTACTCTAGCCTAATAGCTAAGGTCTTAGACTCATACTCTGGACTAATGGTTAAGGTCTTAACTCTTACTCTGGCCTAATAGCTAATGTCTTAACTCTTACTCTGGCCTAATAGCTAAGCTCTTAGACTCGTACTCTGGCCTAATGGATAAGGTCTTAATTCTTACTCTGGCCTACTGGTTAAGGTCCTAACTCTTACTCTGGCCTACTGGTTAAGGTCTTAACTCTTACTCTGGCCTAATAGCTAAGGTCTTAACTCTTACTCTGGCCTAATAGCTAAGGTCCTAACTCTTACTCTGTCCAATAGCTAAGGTCTTAGACTCGTACTCTGGCCTAATGGTTAAGGTCTTAACTCTTACTCTGGCCTAATAGCTAAGGTCTTAACTCTTACTCTGGCCTAATAGCTAAGGTCTTAGACTCGTACTCTGGCCTAATGGTTAAGGTCTTAACTCTTACTCTGGCCTACTGGTTAAGGTCTTAACTCTTACTCTGGCCTAATAGCTAAGGTCTTAACTCTTACTCTGGCCTAATAGCTAAGGTCTTAACTCTTACTCTGTCCAATAGCTAAGGTCTTAGACTCGTACTCTGGCCTAATGGTTAAGGTCTTAACTCTTACTCTGGCCTAATAGCTAAGGTCTTAACTCCTACTCTGGCCTAATAGCTAAGGTCTTAACACTTACTCTGGCCTAATAGCTAATGTCTTAGACTCGTACTCTGGCCTAATAGCTAAGGTCTTAGACTCGTACTCTGGCCTAATGGTTAAGGTCTTAACTCTTACTCTGGCCTAATAGCTAAGGTCTTAACTCTTACTCTGGCCTAATAGCTAAGGTCTTAACTCTTACTCTGGCCTACTGGTTAAGGTCTTAACTCTCACTCTAGCCTAATAGCTAAGGTCTTAGACTCATACTCTGGACTAATGGTTAAGGTCTTAACTCTTACTCTGGCCTAATAGCTAATGTCTTAACTCTTACTCTGGCCTAATAGCTAAGGTCTTAGACTCGTACTCTGGCCTAATGGATAAGGTCTTAATTCTTACTCTGGCCTACTGGTTAAGGTCCTAACTCTTACTCTGGCCTACTGGTTAAGGTCTTAACTCTTACTCTGGCCTAATAGCTAAGGTCTTAACTCTTACTCTGGCCTAATAGCTAAGGTCCTAACTCTTACTCTGTCCAATAGCTAAGGTCTTAGACTCGTACTCTGGCCTAATAGCTAAGGTCTTTAATCTTACTCTGGCCTAATAGCTAAGGTCTTAGACTCGTACTCTGGCCTAATAGCTAAGGTCTTAACTCTTACTCTGGCCTAATAGCTAAGGTCGTAGACTCATACTCTGGCCTAATGGTTGAGGTCTTAACTCTTACTCTGGCCTACTGGTTAAGGTGTTAACTCTTACTCTGGCCTAATAGCTAAGGTCTTAACTCTTACTCTGGCCTAATAGCAAAGGTCTTAGACTCGTAATCTGGCCTAATAGCTAAGGTCTTAACTCTTACTCTGGCCTAATAGCTAAGGTCTTAGACTCGTACTATGGCCTACTGGTTAAGGTCTTAACTCTTTCTCTGGCCTAATAGCTAAGGTCTTAACTCTTACTCCTGCCTAATAGCTAAGGTCTTAGACTCTTACTCTGGCCTAATAGCTAAGGTCTTAGACTCGTACTCTGGCCTAATGGTTAAGGTCTTAACTCTTACTCTGGCCTACTGGTTAAGGTCTTAACTCTTACTCTGGCCTAATAGCTAAGGTCTTAACTCTTACTCTGGCCTAATAGCTAAGGTCTTAACTCTTACTCTGTCCAATAGCTAAGGTCTTAGACTCGTACTCTGGCCTAATGGTTAAGGTCTTAACTCTTACTCTGGCCTAATAGCTAAGGTCTTAACTCCTACTCTGGCCTAATAGCTAAGGTCTTAACACTTACTCTGGCCTAATAGCTAATGTCTTAGACTCGTACTCTGGCCTAATAGCTAAGGTCTTAGACTCGTACTCTGGCCTAATGGTTAAGGTCTTAACTCTTACTCTGGCCTAATAGCTAAGGTCTTAACTCTTACTCTGGCCTAATAGCTAAGGTCTTAACTCTTACTCTGGCCTACTGGTTAAGGTCTTAACTCTTACTCTAGCCTAATAGCTAAGGTCTTAGACTCATACTCTGGACTAATGGTTAAGGTCTTAACTCTTACTCTGGCCTAATAGCTAATGTCTTAACTGTTACTCTGGCCTAATAGCTAAGGTCTTAGACTCGTACTCTGGCCTAATGGATAAGGTCTTAATTCTTACTCTGGCCTACTGGTTAAGGTCCTAACTCTTACTCTGGCCTACTGGTTAAGGTCTTAACTCTTACTCTGGCCTAATAGCTAAGGTCTTAACTCTTACTCTGGCCATAGCTAAGGTCCTAACTCTTACTCTGTCCAATAGCTAAGGTCTTAGACTCGTACTCTGGCCTAATGGTTAAGGTCTTAACTCTTACTCTGGCCTAATAGCTAAGGTCTTAACTCTTACTCTGGCCTAATAGCTAAGGTCTTAGACTCGTACTCTGGCCTACTGGTTAAGGTCTTAACTCTTACTCTGCCCTAATAGCTAAGGTCTAAGGCTCGTACTCTGGCCTAATAGCTAAGGTCTTTAATCTTACTCTGGCCTAATAGCTAAGGTCTTAGACTCGTACTCTGGCCTAATAGCTAAGGTCTTAACTCTTACTCTGGCCTAATAGCTAAGGTCGTAGACTCATACTCTGGCCTAATGGTTGAGGTCTTAACTCTTACTCTGGCCTACTGGTTAAGGTGTTAACTCTTACTCTGGCCTAATAGCTAAGGTCTTAACTCTTACTCTGGCCTAATAGCAAAGGTCTTAGACTCGTAATCTGGCCTAATAGCTAAGGTCTTAACTCTTACTCTGGCCTAATAGCTAAGGTCTTAGACTCGTACTATGGCCTACTGGTTAAGGTCTTAACTCTTTCTCTGGCCTAATAGCTAAGGTCTTAACTCTTACTCCTGCCTAATAGCTAAGGTCTTAGACTCATACTCTGGCCTAATGGTTAAGGTCTTAACTCTTACTCTGGCCTAATAGCTAAGGTCCTAACTCTTACTCCTGCCTAATAGCTAAGGTCTTAGACTCATACTCTGGCCTAATGGTTAAGGTCTTAACTCATACTCTGGCCTAATGGTTAAGGTCTTAACTCTTACTCTGGCCTAATAGCTAAGGTCTTAGACTCGTACTATGGCCTACTGGTTAAGGTCTTAACTCTTTCTCTGGCCTAATAGTTAAGGTCTTAACTCTTACTCCTGCCTAATAGCTAAGGTCTTAGACTCATACTCTGGCCTAATAGCTAAGGTCTTAACTCTTACTCTGGCCTAATAGCTAAGGTCCTAACTCTTACTCTGTCCAATAGCTAAGGTCTTAGACTCGTACTCTGGCCTAATGGTTAAGGTCTTAACTCTTACTCTGGCCTAATAGCTAAGGTCTTAACTCTTACTCTGGCCTAATAGCTAAGGTCTTAGACTCGTACTCTGGCCTACTGGTTAAGGTCTTAACTCTTACTCTGCCCTAATAGCTAAGGTCTAAGACTCGTACTCTGGCCTAATAGCTAAGGTCTTTAATCTTACTCTGGCCTAATAGCTAAGGTCTTAGACTCGTACTCTGGCCTAATAGCTAAGGTCTTAACTCTTACTCTGGCCTAATAGCTAAGGTCGTAGACTCATACTCTGGCCTAATGGTTGAGGTCTTAACTCTTACTCTGGCCTACTGGTTAAGGTGTTAACTCTTACTCTGGCCTAATGGCTAAGGTCTTAACTCTTACTCTGGCCTAAAAGCAAAGGTCTTAGACTCGTAATCTGGCCTAATAGCTAAGGTCTTAACTCTTACTCTGGCCTAATAGCTAAGGTCTTAGACTCGTACTATGGCCTACTGGTTAAGGTCTTAACTCTTTCTCTGGCCTAATAGCTAAGGTCTTAACTCTTACTCCTGCCTAATAGCTAAGGTCTTAGACTCATACTCTGGCCTAATGGTTAAGGTCTTAACTCTTACTCTGCCCTACTGGTTAAGGTCTTAGACTTGTACTCTGGCCTAATAGCTAATGTATTAGACTCGTACTCTGGGCTAATGGTTAAGGTCTTAACTCTTACTCTGGCCTACTGGTTAAGGTCTTAACTCTTACTCTGGCCTACTGGTTAAGGTCTTAACTCTTACTCTGGCCTAATAGCTAAGGTCTTAACTCTTACTCTGGCCTAGTAGATAAGGTCTTAGACTCGTACTCTGGCCTAATGGTTAAGGTCTTAACTCTTACTCTGGCCTAATAGCTAAGGTCTTAGACTCGTACTCTGGCCTACTGGTTAATGTCTTAACTCTTACTCTGGCCTACTGGTTAAGGTCTTAGACTCGTACTCTGGCCTAATGGTTAAGGTCTTAACTCTTACTCTGGCCTAATAGCTAAGGTCTTAACTCTTGCTATGGCCTCATAGCTAAGGTCTTAGCTCTTACTCTGGCCTACTGGTTAAGGTCTTAACTCTTACTCTGGCCTACTGATTAAGGTCTTAACTCTTACTCTGACCTAATAGCTAAGGTCTTAGACTTGTACTCTGGCCTTATGGTTAAGGTCTTAACTCTTCCTCTGGCCTAATAGCTAAGGTCTTAGACTCGTACTCTGGCCTAATGGTTAAGGTCTTAACTCTTACTCTGGCCTAATAGCTAAGGTCTTAGATTCATACTCTGGCCTAATTGTTAAGGTCTTAACTCTTACTCTGGCCTAATAGCTAAGGTCTTAACTCTTACTCTGCCCTAATAGCTAAGGCCTTAGACTCGTACCATGGCCTAATGGTTAAGGTCTTAACTCTTACTCTGGCCTACTGGTTAAGGTCTTAACTCTTACTCTGGCCTACTGGTTAAGGTCTTAACTCTTACTCTGGCCTAATAGCTACGGTCTTAGACTTGTACTATGGCCTAATAGTCAAGGTCTTAGACTCGTACTCTGGCCTAATGGTTAAGGTCTTAACTCTTACTCTGGCCTACTGGTTAAGGTCTTAACTCTTACTCTGGCCTAATAGCTAAGGTCTTAACTCTTACTCTGGCCTAATAGCTAAGGTCTTAGACTTGTACTCTGGCCTAATGGTTAAGGTCTTAACTCTTACTCTGGCCTACTGGTTAAAGTATTAACTCTTACTCTGGCCTACTGGTTAAGGTTTTAACTCTTACTCTGGCCTAATAGGTAAGGTCTTAGACTCGTACTCTGGCCTAATGGTTAAGGTCTTAACTCTTACTCTGGCCTAATAGCTAAGGTCTTAACTCTTACTCTGGCCTAATAGCTAAGGTCTTAGACTTGTACGATGGCCTAATAGCCAAGGTCTTAGACTGGTACTCTGGCCTAATGGTTAAGGTCTTAACTCTTACTCTGGCCTACTGGTTAAGGTCTTAACTCTTACTCTGGCCTAATAGCTAAGGTCTTAGACTTGAACTCTGGCCTAATGGTTAAGGTCTTAACTCTTACTCTGGCCTACTGGTTAAAGTATTAACTCTTACTCTGGCCTACTGGTTAAGGTTTTAACTCTTACTCAGGCCTAATAGCTAAGGTCTTAGACCCGTACTCTGGCCTACTGGTTAAGGTCTTAACTCTTACTCTGGCCTAATAGCTAAGGTCTTAGACTCTTACTCTGGCCTAATGGTTAAGGTCTTAACTCTTACTCTGGCCTAATAGCTAAGGTCCTAGACTCGTACTCTGGCCTAATGGTTAAGGTCTTAACTCTTACTCTAGCCTAATAGCTAAGGTCTTAGACTCATACTCTGGACTAATGGTTAAGGTCTTAACTCTTACTCTGGCCTAATAGTTAAGGTCTTAACTCTTACTCTGGCCTAATAGCTAAGGTCTTAGACTCGTACTCTGGCCTAATGGTTAAGGTCTTAATTCTTACTCTGGCCTACTGGTTAAGGTCTTAACTCTTACTCTGGCCTAATAGCTAAGGTCTTAACTCTTCCTCTGGCCTAATAGCTAAGGTCTTAACTCTTACTCTGTCCAATAGCTAAGGTCTTAGACTCGTACTCTGGCCTAATGGTTAAGGTCTTAACTCTTACTCTGGCCTAATAGCTAAGGTCTTAACTCCTACTCTGGCCTAATAGCTAAGGTCTTAACACTTACTCTGGCCTAATAGCTAATGTCTTAGACTCGTACTCTGGCCTAATGGTTAAGGTCTTAACTCTTACTCTGGCCTAATAGCTAAGGTCTTAACTCTTACTCTGGACTAATGGTTAAGGTCTTAACTCTTACTCTGGCCTACTGGTTAATGTCTTAACTCTTACTCTGGCCTTCTGGTTAAGGTCTTAACTCTTACTCTGGCCTAATAGCTAAGGTCTTAACTCCTACTCTGGCCTAATAGCTAAGGTCTTAACACTTACTCTGGCCTAATAGCTAATGTCTTAGACTCGTACTCTGGCCTAATGGTGAAGGTCTTAACTCTTACTCTGGCCTAATAGCTAAGGTCTTAGACTCGTACTCTGGCCTAATAGCTAAGGTCTTAACTCTTACTCTGGCCTACTGGTTAAGGTCTTAACTCTTACTCTAGCCTAATAGCTAAGGTCTTAGACTCATACTCTGGACTAATGGTTAAGGTCTTAACTCTTACTCTGGCCTAATAGCTAATGTCTTAACTCTTACTCTGGCCTAATAGCTAAGGTCTTAGACTCGTACTCTGGCCTAATGGATAAGGTCTTAATTCTTACTCTGGCCTACTGGTTAAGGTCCTAACTCTTACTCTGGCCTACTGGTTAAGGTCTTAACTCTTACTCTGGCCTAATAGCTAAGGTCTTAACTCTTACTCTGGCTTAATAGCTAAGGTCCTAACTCTTACTATGTCCAATAGCTAAGGTCTTAGACTCGTACTCGTGCCTAATGGTTAAGGTCTTAACTCTTACTCTGGCCTAATAGCTAAGGTCTTAACTCTTACTCTGGCCTAATAGCTAAGGTCTTAGACTCGTACTCTGGCCTAATGGTTAAGGTCTTAACTCTTACTCTGGCCTACTGGTTAAGGTTTTAACTCTTACTCTGGCCTAATATCTAAGGTCTTAACTCTTACTCTGGCCTAATAGCTAAGGTCTTAGACTCGTACTCTGGCCTACTGGTTAAGGTCTTAACTCTTACTCTGCCCTAATAGCTAAGGTCTAAGACTCGTTCTCTGGCCTAATAGCTAAGGTCTTTAATCTTACTCTGGCCTAATAGCTAAGGTCTTAGACTCGTACTCTGGCCTAATAGCTAAGGTCTTAACTCTTACTCTGGCCTAATAGCTAAGGTCGTAGACTCATACTCTGGCCTAATGGTTGAGGTCTTAACTCTTACTCTGGCCTACTGGTTAAGGTGTTAACTCTTACTCTGGCCTAATAGCTAAGGTCTTAACTCTTACTCTGGCCTAATAGCAAAGGTCTTAGACTCGTAATCTGGCCTAATAGCTAAGGTCTTAACTCTTACTCTGGCCTAATAGCTAAGGTCTTAGACTCGTACTATGGCCTACTGGTTAAGGTCTTAACTCTTTCTCTGGCCTAATAGCTAAGGTCTTAACTCTTACTCCTGCCTAATAGCTAAGGTCTTAGACTCATACTCTGGCCTAATGGTTAAGGTCTTAACTCCTACTCTGCCCTACTGGTTAAGGTCTTAGACTCGTACTCTGGCCTAATAGCTAATGTATTAGACTCGTACTCTGGGCTAATGGTTAAGGTCTTAACTCTTACTCTGGCCTACTGGTTAAGGTCTTAACTCTTACTCTGGCCTACTGGTTAAGGTCTTAACTCTTACTCTGGCCTAATAGCTAAGGTCTTAACTCTTACTCTGGCCTAGTAGATAAGGTCTTAGACTCGTACTCTGGCCTACTGGTTAAAGTATTAACTCTTACTCTGGCCTACTGGTTAAGGTTTTAACTCTTACTCTGGCCTAATAGGTAAGGTCTTAGACTCGTACTCTGGCCTAATGGTTAAGGTCTTAACTCTTACTCTGGCCTAATAGCTAAGGTCTTAACTCTTACTCTGGCCTAATAGCTAAGGTCTTAGACTTGTACGATGGCCTAATAGCCAAGGTCTTAGACTGGTACTCTGGCCTAATGGTTAAGGTATTAACTCTTACTCTGGCCTACTGGTTAAGGTCTTAACTCTTACTCTGGCCTAATAGCTAAGGTCTTAACTCTTACTCTGGCCTAATAGCTAAGGTCTTAGACTTGTACTATGGCCTAATGGTTAAGGTCTTAACTCTTACTCTGGCCTACTGGTTAAAGTATTAACTCTTACTCTGGCCTACTGGTTAAGGTTTTAACTCTTACTCAGGCCTAATAGCTAAGGTCTTAGACCCGTACTCTGGCCTACTGGTTAAGGTCTTAACTCTTACTCTGGCCTAATAGCTAAGGTCTTAGACTCTTACTCTGGCCTAATGGTTAAGGTCTTAACTCTTACTCTGGCCTAATAGCTAAGGTCTTAGACTCGTACTCTGGCCTAATGGTTAAGGTCTTAACTCTTACTCTGGCCTAATAGCTAATGTCTTAACTCTTACTCTGGCCTAATAGCTAAGGTCTTAGACTCGTACTCTGGCCTAATGGATAAGGTCTTAATTCTTACTCTGGCCTACTGGTTAAGGTCCTAACTCTTACTCTGGCCTACTGGTTAAGGTCTTAACTCTTACTCTGGCCTAATAGCTAAGGTCTTAACTCTTACTCTGGCTTAATAGCTAAGGTCCTAACTCTTACTCTGTCCAATAGCTACGGTCTTAGACTCGTACTCTGGCCTAATGGTTAAGGTCTTAACTCTTACTCTGGCCTAATAGCTAAGGTCTTAACTCTTACTCTGGCCTAATAGCTAAGGTCTTAGACTCGTACTCTGGCCTAATGGTTAAGGTCTTAACTCTTACTCTGGCCTACTGGTTAAGGTTTTAACTCTTACTCTGGCCTAATAGCTAAGGTCTTAACTCTTACTCTGGCCTAATAGCTAAGGTCTTAGACTCGTACTCTGGCCTACTGGTTAAGGTCTTAACTCTTACTCTGCCCTAATAGCTAAGGTCTAAGACTCGTACTCTGGCCTAATAGCTAAGGTCTTTAATCTTACTCTGGCCTAATAGCTAAGGTCTTAGACTCGTACTCTGGCCTAATAGCTAAGGTCTTAACTCTTACTCTGGCCTAATAGCTAAGGTCGTAGACTCATACTCTGGCCTAATGGTTGAGGTCTTAACTCTTACTCTGGCCTACTGGTTAAGGTGTTAACTCTTACTCTGGCCTAATAGCTAAGGTCTTAACTCTTACTCTGGCCTAATAGCAAAGGTCTTAGACTCGTAATCTGGCCTAATAGCTAAGGTCTTAACTCTTACTCTGGCCTAATAGCTAAGGTCTTAGACTCGTACTATGGCCTACTGGTTAAGGTCTTAACTCTTTCTCTGGCCTAATAGCTAAGGTCTTAACTCTTACTCCTGCCTAATAGCTAAGGTCTTAGACTCATACTCTGGCCTAATGGTTAAGGTCTTAACTCTTACTCTGCCCTACTGGTTAAGGTCTTAGACTCGTACTCTGGCCTAATAGCTAATGTATTAGACTCGTACTCTGGGCTAATGGTTAAGGTCTTAACTCTTACTCTGGCCTACTGGTTAAGGTCTTAACTCTTACTCTGGCCTACTGGTTAAGGTCTTAACTCTTACTCTGTCCTAATAGCTAAGGTCTTAACTCTTACTCTGGCCTAGTAGATAAGGTCTTAGACTCGTACTCTGGCCTACTGGTTAAAGTATTAACTCTTACTCTGGCCTACTGGTTAAGGTTTTAACTCTTACTCTGGCCTAATAGGTAAGGTCTTAACTCTTACTCTGGCCTAATAGCTAAGGTCTTAACTCTTACTCTGGCCTAATAGCTAAGGTCTTAGACTTGTACGATGGCCTAATAGCCAAGGTCTTAGACTGGTACTCTGGCCTAATGGTTAAGGTATTAACTCTTACTCTGGCCTACTGGTTAAGGTCTTAACTCTTACTCTGGCCTAATAGCTAAGGTCTTAACTCTTACTCTGGCCTAATAGCTAAGGTCTTAGACTTGTACTATGGCCTAATGGTTAAGGTCTTAACTCTTACTCTGGCCTACTGGTTAAAGTATTAACTCTTACTCTGGCCTACTGGTTAAGGTTTTAACTCTTACTCAGGCCTAATAGCTATGGTCTTAGACCCGTACTCTGGCCTACTGGTTAAGGTCTTAACTCTTACTCTGGCCTAATAGCTAAGGTCTTAGACTCTTACTCTGGCCTAATGGTTAAGGTCTTAACTCTTACTCTGGCCTAATAGCTAAGGTCTTAGACTCGTACTCTGGCCTAATGGTTAAGGTCTTAACTCTTACTCTAGCCTAATAGCTAAGGTCTTAGACTCATACTCTGGACTAATGGTTAAGGTCTTAACTCTTACTCTGGCCTAATAGTTAAGGTCTTAACTCTTACTCTGGCCTAATAGCTAAGGTCTTAGACTCGTACTCTGGCCTAATGGTTAAGGTCTTAATTCTTACTCTGGCCTACTGGTTAAGGTCTTAACTCTTACTCTGGCCTAATAGCTAAGGTCTTAACTCTTACTCTGGCCTAATAGCTAAGGTCTTAACTCTTACTCTGTCCAATAGCTAAGGTCTTAGACTCGTACTCTGGCCTAATGGTTAAGGTCTTAACTCTTACTCTGGCCTAATAGCTAAGGTCTTAACTCCTACTCTGGCCTAATAGCTAAGGTCTTAACACTTACTCTGGCCTAATAGCTAATGTCTTAGACTCGTACTCTGGCCTAATGGTTAAGGTCTTAACTCTTACTCTGGCCTAATAGCTAAGGTCTTAACTCTTACTCTGGACTAATGGTTAAGGTCTTAACTCTTACTCTGGCCTACTGGTTAATGTCTTAACTCTTACTCTGGCCTTCTGGTTAAGGTCTTAACTCTTACTCTGGCCTAATAGCTAAGGTCTTAACTCCTACTCTGGCCTAATAGCTACGGTCTTAACACTTACTCTGGCCTAATAGCTAATGTCTTAGACTCGTACTCTGGCCTAATGGTTAAGGTCTTAACTCTTACTCTGGCCTAATAGCTAAGGTCTTAGACTCGTACTCTGGCCTAATAGCTAAGGTCTTAACTCTTACTCTGGCCTACTGGTTAAGGTCTTAACTCTTACTCTAGCCTAATAGCTAAGGTCTTAGACTCATACTCTGGACTAATGGTTAAGGTCTTAACTCTTACTCTGGCCTAATAGCTAATGTCTTAACTCTTACTCTGGCCTAATAGCTAAGGTCTTAGACTCGTACTCTGGCCTAATGGATAAGGTCTTAATTCTTACTCTGGCCTACTGGTTAAGGTCCTAACTCTAACTCTGGCCTACTGGTTAAGGTCTTAACTCTTACTCTGGCCTAATAGCTAAGGTCTTAACTCTTACTCTGGCCTAATAGCTAAGGTCCTAACTCTTACTCTGTCCAATAGCTAAGGTCTTAGACTCGTACTCTGGCCTAATGGTTAAGGTCTTAACTCTTACTCTGGCCTAATAGCTAAGGTCTTAACTCTTACTCCGGCCTAATAGCTAAGGTCTTAGACTCGTACTCTGGCCTAATGGTTAAGGTCTTAACTCTTACTCTGGCCTACTGGTTAAGGTTTTAACTCTTACTCTGGCCTAATAGCTAAGGTCTTAACTCTTACTCTGGCCTAATAGCTAAGGTCTTAGACTCGTACTCTGGCCTACTGGTTAAGGTCTTAACTCTTACTCTGCCCTAATAGCTAAGGTCTAAGACTCGTACTCTGGCCTAATAGCTAAGGTCTTTAATCTTACTCTGGCCTAATAGCTAATGTCTTAGACTCGTACTCTGGCCTAATAGCTAAGGTCTTAACTCTTACTCTGGCCTAATAGCTAAGGTCGTAGAATCATACTCTGGCCTAATGGTTGAGGTCTTAACTCTTACTCTGGCCTACTGGTTAAGGTGTTAACTCTTACTCTGGCCTAATAGCTAAGGTCTTAACTCTTACTCTGGCCTAATAGCAAAGGTCTTAGACTCGTAATCTGGCCTAATAGCTAAGGTCTTAACTCTTACTCTGGCCTAATAGCTAAGGTCTTAGACTCGTACTATGGCCTACTGGTTAAGGTCTTAACTCTTTCTCTGGCCTAATAGCTAAGGTCTTAACTCTTACTCCTGCCTAATAGCTAAGGTCTTAGACTCATACTCTGGCCTAATGGTTAAGGTCTTACCTCTTACTCTGCCCTACTGGTTAAGGTCTTAGACTCGTACTCTGGCCTAATAGCTAATGTATTAGACTCGTACTCTGGGCTAATGGTTAAGGTCTTAACTCTTACTCTGGCCTACTGTTTAAGGTCTTAACTCTTACTCTGGCCTACTGGTTAAGGTCTTAACTCTTACTCTGGCCTAATAGCTAAGGTCTTAACTCTTACTCTGGCCTAGTAGATAAGGTCTTAGACTCGTACTCCGGCCTAATGGTTAAGGTCTTAACTCTTACTCTGGCCTAATAGCTAAGGTCTTAGACTCGTACTCTGGCCTACTGGTTAATGTCTTAACTCTTACTCTGGCCTACTGGTTAAGGTCTTAGACTCGTACTCTGGCCTAATGGTTAAGGTCTTAACTCTTACTCTGGCCTAATAGCTAAGGTCTTAACTCTTGCTATGGCCTCATAGCTAAGGTCTTAGCTCTTACTCTGGCCTACTGGTTAAGGTCTTAAATCTTACTCTGGCCTACTGGTTAAGGTCTTAACTCTTACTCTGGCCTAATAGCTAAGGTCTTAACTCTTACTCTGGCCTAGTAGATAAGGTCTTAGACTCGTACTCTGGCCTACTGGTTAAAGTATTAACTCTTACTCTGGCCTACTGGTTAAGGTTTTAACTCTTACTCTGGCCTAATAGGTAAGGTCTTAGACTCGTACTCTGGCCTAATGGTTAAGGTCTTAACTCTTACTCTGGCCTAATAGCTAAGGTCTTAACTCTTACTCTGGCCTAATAGCTAAGGTCTTAGACTTGTACGATGGCCTAATAGCCAAGGTCTTAGACTGGTACTCTGGCCTAATGGTTAAGGTATTAACTCTTACTCTGGCCTACTGGTTAAGGTCTTAACTCTTACTCTGGAATAATAGCTAAGGTCTTAACTCTTACTCTGGCCTAATAGCTAAGGTCTTAGACTTGTACTATGGCCTAATGGTTAAGGTCTTAACTCTTACTCTGGCCTACTGGTTAAAGTATTAACTCTTACTCTGGCCTACTGGTTAAGGTTTTAACTCTTACTCAGGCCTAATAGCTAAGGTCTTAGACCCGTACTCTGGCCTACTGGTTAAGGTCTTAACTCTTACTCTGGCCTAATAGCTAAGGTCTTAGACTCTTACTCTGGCCTAATGGTTAAGGTCTTAACTCTTACTCTGGCCTAATAGCTAAGGTCTTAGACTCGTACTCTGGCCTAATGGTTAAGGTCTTAACTCTTACTCTGGCCTAATAGCTAATGTCTTAACTCTTACTCTGGCCTAATAGCTAAGGTCTTAGACTCGTACTCTGGCCTAATGGTTAAGGTCTTAATTCTTACTCTGGCCTACTGGTTAAGGTCTTAACTCTTACTCTGGCCTAATAGCTAAGGTCTTAACTCTTCCTCTGGCCTAATAGCTAAGGTCTTAACTCTTACTCTGTCCAATAGCTAAGGTCTTAGACTCGTACTCTGGCCTAATGGTTAAGGTCTTAACTCTTACTCTGGCCTAATAGCTAAGGTCTTAACTCCTACTCTGGCCTAATAGCTAAGGTCTTAACACTTACTCTGGCCTAATAGCTAATGTCTTAGACTCGTACTCTGGCCTAATGGTTAAGGTCTTAACTCTTACTCTGGCCTAATAGCTAAGGTCTTAACTCTTACTCTGGACTAATGGTTAAGGTCTTAACTCTTACTCTGGCCTACTGGTTAATGTCTTAACTCTTACTCTGGCCTTCTGGTTAAGGTCTTAACTCTTACTCTGGCCTAATAGCTAAGGTCTTAACTCCTACTCTGGCCTAATAGCTAAGGTCTTAACACTTACTCTGGCCTAATAGCTAATGTCTTAGACTCGTACTCTGGCCTAATGGTGAAGGTCTTAACTCTTACTCTGGCCTAATAGCTAAGGTCTTAGACTCGTACTCTGGCCTAATAGCTAAGGTCTTAACTCTTACTCTGGCCTACTGGTTAAGGTCTTAACTCTTACTCTAGCCTAATAGCTAAGGTCTTAGACTCATACTCTGGACTAATGGTTAAGGTCTTAACTCTTACTCTGGCCTAATAGCTAAGGTCTTAGACTCGTACTCTGGCCTAATGGATAAGGTCTTAATTCTTACTCTGGCCTACTGGTTAAGGTCCTAACTCTTACTCTGGCCTACTGGTTAAGGTCTTAACTCTTACTCTGGCCTAATAGCTAAGGTCTTAACTCTTACTCTGGCTTAATAGCTAAGGTCCTAACTCTTACTCTGTCCAATAGCTAAGGTCTTAGACTCGTACTCTGGCCTAATGGTTAAGGTCTTAACTCTTACTCTGGCCTAATAGCTAAGGTCTTAACTCTTACTCTGGCCTAATAGCTAAGGTCTTAGACTCGTACTCTGGCCTAATGGTTAAGGTCTTAACTCTTACTCTGGCCTACTGGTTAAGGTTTTAACTCTTACTCTGGCCTAATATCTAAGGTCTTAACTCTTACTCTGGCCTAATAGCTAAGGTCTTAGACTCGTACTCTGGCCTACTGGTTAAGGTCTTAACTCTTACTCTGCCCTAATAGCTAAGGTCTAAGACTCGTACTCTGGCCTAATAGCTAAGGTCTTTAATCTTACTCTGGCCTAATAGCTAAGGTCTTAGACTCGTACTCTGGCCTAATAGCTAAGGTCTTAACTCTTACTCTGGCCTAATAGCTAAGGTCGTAGACTCATACTCTGGCCTAATGGTTGAGGTCTTAACTCTTACTCTGGCCTACTGGTTAAGGTGTTAACTCTTACTCTGGCCTAATAGCTAAGGTCTTAACTCTTACTCTGGCCTAATAGCAAAGGTCTTAGACTCGTAATCTGGCCTAATAGCTAAGGTCTTAACTCTTACTCTGGCCTAATAGCTAAGGTCTTAGACTCGTACTATGGCCTACTGGTTAAGGTCTTAACTCTTTCTCTGGCCTAATAGCTAAGGTCTTAACTCTTACTCCTGCCTAATAGCTAAGGTCTTAGACTCATACTCTGGCCTAATGGTTAAGGTCTTAACTCCTACTCTGCCCTACTGGTTAAGGTCTTAGACTCGTACTCTGGCCTAATAGCTAATGTATTAGACTCGTACTCTGGGCTAATGGTTAAGGTCTTAACTCTTACTCTGGCCTACTGGTTAAGGTCTTAACTCTTACTCTGGCCTACTGGTTAAGGTCTTAACTCTTACTCTGGCCTAATAGCTAAGGTCTTAACTCTTACTCTGGCCTAGTAGATAAGGTCTTAGACTCGTACTCTGGCCTACTGGTTAAAGTATTAACTCTTACTCTGGCCTACTGGTTAAGGTTTTAACTCTTACTCTGGCCTAATAGGTAAGGTCTTAGACTCGTACTCTGGCCTAATGGTTAAGGTCTTAACTCTTACTCTGGCCTAATAGCTAAGGTCTTAACTCTTACTCTGGCCTAATAGCTAAGGTCTTAGACTTGTACGATGGCCTAATAGCCAAGGTCTTAGACTGGTACTCTGGCCTAATGGTTAAGGTATTAACTCTTACTCTGGCCTACTGGTTAAGGTCTTAACTCTTACTCTGGCCTAATAGCTAAGGTCTTAACTCTTACTCTGGCCTAATAGCTAAGGTCTTAGACTTGTACTATGGCCTAATGGTTAAGGTCTTAACTCTTACTCTGGCCTACTGGTTAAAGTATTAACTCTTACTCTGGCCTACTGGTTAAGGTTTTAACTCTTACTCAGGCCTAATAGCTAAGGTCTTAGACCCGTACTCTGGCCTACTGGTTAAGGTCTTAACTCTTACTCTGGCCTAATAGCTAAGGTCTTAGACTCTTACTCTGGCCTAATGGTTAAGGTCTTAACTCTTACTCTGGCCTAATAGCTAAGGTCTTAGACTCGTACTCTGGCCTAATGGTTAAGGTCTTAACTCTTACTCTGGCCTAATAGCTAATGTCTTAACTCTTACTCTGGCCTAATAGCTAAGGTCTTAGACTCGTACTCTGGCCTAATGGATAAGGTCTTAATTCTTACTCTGGCCTACTGGTTAAGGTCCTAACTCTTACTCTGGCCTACTGGTTAAGGTCTTAACTCTTACTCTGGCCTAATAGCTAAGGTCTTAACTCTTACTCTGGCTTAATAGCTAAGGTCCTAACTCTTACTCTGTCCAATAGCTACGGTCTTAGACTCGTACTCTGGCCTAATGGTTAAGGTCTTAACTCTTACTCTGGCCTAATAGCTAAGGTCTTAACTCTTACTCTGGCCTAATAGCTAAGGTCTTAGACTCGTACTCTGGCCTAATGGTTAAGGTCTTAACTCTTACTCTGGCCTACTGGTTAAGGTTTTAACTCTTACTCTGGCCTAATAGCTAAGGTCTTAACTCTTACTCTGGCCTAATAGCTAAGGTCTTAGACTCGTACTCTGGCCTACTGGTTAAGGTCTTAACTCTTACTCTGCCCTAATAGCTAAGGTCTAAGACTCGTACTCTGGCCTAATAGCTAAGGTCTTTAATCTTACTCTGGCCTAATAGCTAAGGTCTTAGACTCGTACTCTGGCCTAATAGCTAAGGTCTTAACTCTTACTCTGGCCTAATAGCTAAGGTCGTAGACTCATACTCTGGCCTAATGGTTGAGGTCTTAACTCTTACTCTGGCCTACTGGTTAAGGTGTTAACTCTTACTCTGGCCTAATAGCTAAGGTCTTAACTCTTACTCTGGCCTAATAGCAAAGGTCTTAGACTCGTAATCTGGCCTAATAGCTAAGGTCTTAACTCTTACTCTGGCCTAATAGCTAAGGTCTTAGACTCGTACTATGGCCTACTGGTTAAGGTCTTAACTCTTTCTCTGGCCTAATAGCTAAGGTCTTAACTCTTACTCCTGCCTAATAGCTAAGGTCTTAGACTCATACTCTGGCCTAATGGTTAAGGTCTTAACTCTTACTCTGCCCTACTGGTTAAGGTCTTAGACTCGTACTCTGGCCTAATAGCTAATGTATTAGACTCGTACTCTGGGCTAATGGTTAAGGTCTTAACTCTTACTCTGGCCTACTGGTTAAGGTCTTAACTCTTACTCTGGCCTACTGGTTAAGGTCTTAACTCTTACTCTGGCCTAATAGCTAAGGTCTTAACTCTTACTCTGGCCTAGTAGATAAGGTCTTAGACTCGTACTCTGGCCTACTGGTTAAAGTATTAACTCTTACTCTGGCCTACTGGTTAAGGTTTTAACTCTTACTCTGGCCTAATAGGTAAGGTCTTAACTCTTACTCTGGCCTAATAGCTAAGGTCTTAACTCTTACTCTGGCCTAATAGCTAAGGTCTTAGACTTGTACGATGGCCTAATAGCCAAGGTCTTAGACTGGTACTCTGGCCTAATGGTTAAGGTATTAACTCTTACTCTGGCCTACTGGTTAAGGTCTTAACTCTTACTCTGGCCTAATAGCTAAGGTCTTAACTCTTACTCTGGCCTAATAGCTAAGGTCTTAGACTTGTACTATGGCCTAATGGTTAAGGTCTTAACTCTTACTCTGGCCTACTGGTTAAAGTATTAACTCTTACTCTGGCCTACTGGTTAAGGTTTTAACTCTTACTCAGGCCTAATAGCTATGGTCTTAGACCCGTACTCTGGCCTACTGGTTAAGGTCTTAACTCTTACTCTGGCCTAATAGCTAAGGTCTTAGACTCTTACTCTGGCCTAATGGTTAAGGTCTTAACTCTTACTCTGGCCTAATAGCTAAGGTCTTAGACTCGTACTCTGGCCTAATGGTTAAGGTCTTAACTCTTACTCTAGCCTAATAGCTAAGGTCTTAGACTCATACTCTGGACTAATGGTTAAGGTCTTAACTCTTACTCTGGCCTAATAGTTAAGGTCTTAACTCTTACTCTGGCCTAATAGCTAAGGTCTTAGACTCGTACTCTGGCCTAATGGTTAAGGTCTTAATTCTTACTCTGGCCTACTGGTTAAGGTCTTAACTCTTACTCTGGCCTAATAGCTAAGGTCTTAACTCTTACTCTGGCCTAATAGCTAAGGTCTTAACTCTTACTCTGTCCAATAGCTAAGGTCTTAGACTCGTACTCTGGCCTAATGGTTAAGGTCTTAACTCTTACTCTGGCCTAATAGCTAAGGTCTTAACTCCTACTCTGGCCTAATAGCTAAGGTCTTAACACTTACTCTTGCCTAATAGCTAATGTCTTAGACTCGTACTCTGGCCTAATGGTTAAGGTCTTAACTCTTACTCTGGCCTAATAGCTAAGGTCTTAACTCTTACTCTGGACTAATGGTTAAGGTCTTAACTCTTACTCTGGCCTACTGGTTAATGTCTTAACTCTTACTCTGGCCTTCTGGTTAAGGTCTTAACTCTTACTCTGGCCTAATAGCTAAGGTCTTAACTCCTACTCTGGCCTAATAGCTACGGTCTTAACACTTACTCTGGCCTAATAGCTAATGTCTTAGACTCGTACTCTGGCCTAATGGTTAAGGTCTTAACTCTTACTCTGGCCTAATAGCTAAGGTCTTAGACTCGTACTCTGGCCTAATAGCTAAGGTCTTAACTCTTACTCTGGCCTACTGGTTAAGGTCTTAACTCTTACTCTAGCCTAATAGCTAAGGTCTTAGACTCATACTCTGGACTAATGGTTAAGGTCTTAACTCTTACTCTGGCCTAATAGCTAATGTCTTAACTCTTACTCTGGCCTAATAGCTAAGGTCTTAGACTCGTACTCTGGCCTAATGGATAAGGTCTTAATTCTTACTCTGGCCTACTGGTTAAGGTCCTAACTCTAACTCTGGCCTACCGGTTAAGGTTTTAACTCTTACTCTGGCCTAATAGCTAAGGTCTTAACTCTTACTCTGGCCTAATAGCTAAGGTCCTAACTCTTACTCTGTCCAATAGCTAAGGTCTTAGACTCGTACTCTGGCCTAATGGTTAAGGTCTTAACTCTTACTCTGGCCTAATAGCTAAGGTCTTAACTCTTACTCCGGCCTAATAGCTAAGGTCTTATACTCGTACTCTGGCCTAATGGTTAAGGTCTTAACTCTTACTCTGGCCTACTGGTTAAGGTTTTAACTCTTACTCTGGCCTAATAGCTAAGGTCTTAACTCTTACTCTGGCCTAATAGCTAAGGTCTTAGACTCGTACTGTGGCCTACTGGTTAAGGTCTTAACTCTTACTCTGCCCTAATAGCTAAGGTCTAAGACTCGTACTCTGGCCTAATAGCTAAGGTCTTTAATCTTACTCTGGCCTAATAGCTAAGGTCTTAGACTCGTACTCTGGCCTAATAGCTAAGGTCTTAACTCTTACTCTGGCCTAATAGCTAAGGTCGTAGACTCATACTCTGGCCTAATGGTTGAGGTCTTAACTCTTACTCTGGCCTACTGGTTAAGGTGTTAACTCTTACTCTGGCCTAATAGCTAAGGTCTTAACTCTTACTCTGGCCTAATAGCAAAGGTCTTAGACTCGTAATCTGGCCTAATAGCTAAGGTCTTAACTCTTACTCTGGCCTAATAGCTAAGGTCTTAGACTCGTACTCTGGCCTAATGGTTAAGGTCTTAACTCTTACTCTGGCCTAATAGCTAATGTCTTAACTCTTACTCTGGCCTAATAGCTAAGGTCTTAGACTCGTACTCTGGCCTAATGGATAAGGTCTTAATTCTTACTCTGGCCTACTGGTTAAGGTCCTAACTCTTACTCTGGCCTACTGGTTAAGGTCTTAACTCTTACTCTGGCCTAATAGCTAAGGTCTTAACTCTTACTCTGGCTTAATAGCTAAGGTCCTAACTCTTACTCTGTCCAATAGCTACGGTCTTAGACTCGTACTCTGGCCTAATGGTTAAGGTCTTAACTCTTACTCTGGCCTAATAGCTAAGGTCTTAACTCTTACTCTGGCCTAATAGCTAAGGTCTTAGACTCGTACTCTGGCCTAATGGTTAAGGTCTTAACTCTTACTCTGGCCTACTGGTTAAGGTTTTAACTCTTACTCTGGCCTAATAGCTAAGGTCTTAACTCTTACTCTGGCCTAATAGCTAAGGTCTTAGACTCGTACTCTGGCCTACTGGTTAAGGTCTTAACTCTTACTCTGCCCTAATAGCTAAGGTCTAAGACTCGTACTCTGGCCTAATAGCTAAGGTCTTTAATCTTACTCTGGCCTAATAGCTAAGGTCTTAGACTCGTACTCTGGCCTAATAGCTAAGGTCTTAACTCTTACTCTGGCCTAATAGCTAAGGTCGTAGACTCATACTCTGGCCTAATGGTTGAGGTCTTAACTCTTACTCTGGCCTACTGGTTAAGGTGTTAACTCTTACTCTGGCCTAATAGCTAAGGTCTTAACTCTTACTCTGGCCTAATAGCAAAGGTCTTAGACTCGTAATCTGGCCTAATAGCTAAGGTCTTAACTCTTACTCTGGCCTAATAGCTAAGGTCTTAGACTCGTACTATGGCCTACTGGTTAAGGTCTTAACTCTTTCTCTGGCCTAATAGCTAAGGTCTTAACTCTTACTCCTGCCTAATAGCTAAGGTCTTAGACTCATACTCTGGCCTAATGGTTAAGGTCTTAACTCTTACTCTGCCCTACTGGTTAAGGTCTTAGACTCGTACTCTGGCCTAATAGCTAATGTATTAGACTCGTACTCTGGGCTAATGGTTAAGGTCTTAACTCTTACTCTGGCCTACTGGTTAAGGTCTTAACTCTTACTCTGGCCTACTGGTTAAGGTCTTAACTCTTACTCTGGCCTAATAGCTAAGGTCTTAACTCTTACTCTGGCCTAGTAGATAAGGTCTTAGACTCGTACTCTGGCCTACTGGTTAAAGTATTAACTCTTACTCTGGCCTACTGGTTAAGGTTTTAACTCTTACTCTGGCCTAATAGGTAAGGTCTTAACTCTTACTCTGGCCTAATAGCTAAGGTCTTAACTCTTACTCTGGCCTAATAGCTAAGGTCTTAGACTTGTACGATGGCCTAATAGCCAAGGTCTTAGACTGGTACTCTGGCCTAATGGTTAAGGTATTAACTCTTACTCTGGCCTACTGGTTAAGGTCTTAACTCTTACTCTGGCCTAATAGCTAAGGTCTTAACTCTTACTCTGGCCTAATAGCTAAGGTCTTAGACTTGTACTATGGCCTAATGGTTAAGGTCTTAACTCTTACTCTGGCCTACTGGTTAAAGTATTAACTCTTACTCTGGCCTACTGGTTAAGGTTTTAACTCTTACTCAGGCCTAATAGCTATGGTCTTAGACCCGTACTCTGGCCTACTGGTTAAGGTCTTAACTCTTACTCTGGCCTAATAGCTAAGGTCTTAGACTCTTACTCTGGCCTAATGGTTAAGGTCTTAACTCTTACTCTGGCCTAATAGCTAAGGTCTTAGACTCGTACTCTGGCCTAATGGTTAAGGTCTTAACTCTTACTCTAGCCTAATAGCTAAGGTCTTAGACTCATACTCTGGACTAATGGTTAAGGTCTTAACTCTTACTCTGGCCTAATAGTTAAGGTCTTAACTCTTACTCTGGCCTAATAGCTAAGGTCTTAGACTCGTACTCTGGCCTAATGGTTAAGGTCTTAATTCTTACTCTGGCCTACTGGTTAAGGTCTTAACTCTTACTCTGGCCTAATAGCTAAGGTCTTAACTCTTACTCTGGCCTAATAGCTAAGGTCTTAACTCTTACTCTGTCCAATAGCTAAGGTCTTAGACTCGTACTCTGGCCTAATGGTTAAGGTCTTAACTCTTACTCTGGCCTAATAGCTAAGGTCTTAACTCCTACTCTGGCCTAATAGCTAAGGTCTTAACACTTACTCTTGCCTAATAGCTAATGTCTTAGACTCGTACTCTGGCCTAATGGTTAAGGTCTTAACTCTTACTCTGGCCTAATAGCTAAGGTCTTAACTCTTACTCTGGACTAATGGTTAAGGTCTTAACTCTTACTCTGGCCTACTGGTTAATGTCTTAACTCTTACTCTGGCCTTCTGGTTAAGGTCTTAACTCTTACTCTGGCCTAATAGCTAAGGTCTTAACTCCTACTCTGGCCTAATAGCTACGGTCTTAACACTTACTCTGGCCTAATAGCTAATGTCTTAGACTCGTACTCTGGCCTAATGGTTAAGGTCTTAACTCTTACTCTGGCCTAATAGCTAAGGTCTTAGACTCGTACTCTGGCCTAATAGCTAAGGTCTTAACTCTTACTCTGGCCTACTGGTTAAGGTCTTAACTCTTACTCTAGCCTAATAGCTAAGGTCTTAGACTCATACTCTGGACTAATGGTTAAGGTCTTAACTCTTACTCTGGCCTAATAGCTAATGTCTTAACTCTTACTCTGGCCTAATAGCTAAGGTCTTAGACTCGTACTCTGGCCTAATGGATAAGGTCTTAATTCTTACTCTGGCCTACTGGTTAAGGTCCTAACTCTAACTCTGGCCTACTGGTTAAGGTCTTAACTCTTACTCTGGCCTAATAGCTAAGGTCTTAACTCTTACTCTGGCCTAATAGCTAAGGTCCTAACTCTTACTCTGTCCAATAGCTAAGGTCTTAGACTCGTACTCTGGCCTAATGGTTAAGGTCTTAACTCTTACTCTGGCCTAATAGCTAAGGTCTTAACTCTTACTCCGGCCTAATAGCTAAGGTCTTAGACTCGTACTCTGGCCTAATGGTTAAGGTCTTAACTCTTACTCTGGCCTACTGGTTAAGGTTTTAACTCTTACTCTGGCCTAATAGCTAAGGTCTTAACTCTTACTCTGGCCTAATAGCTAAGGTCTTAGACTCGTACTCTGGCCTACTGGTTAAGGTCTTAACTCTTACTCTGCCCTAATAGCTAAGGTCTAAGACTCGTACTCTGGCCTAATAGCTAAGGTCTTTAATCTTACTCTGGCCTAATAGCTAAGGTCTTAGACTCGTACTCTGGCCTAATAGCTAAGGTCTTAACTCTTACTCTGGCCTAATAGCTAAGGTCGTAGACTCATACTCTGGCCTAATGGTTGAGGTCTTAACTCTTACTCTGGCCTACTGGTTAAGGTGTTAACTCTTACTCTGGCCTAATAGCTAAGGTCTTAACTCTTACTCTGGCCTAATAGCAAAGGTCTTAGACTCGTAATCTGGCCTAATAGCTAAGGTCTTAACTCTTACTCTGGCCTAATAGCTAAGGTCTTAGACTCGTACTATGGCCTACTGGTTAAGGTCTTAACTCTTTCTCTGGCCTAATAGCTAAGGTCTTAACTCTTACTCCTGCCTAATAGCTAAGGTCTTAGACTCATACTCTGGCCTAATGGTTAAGGTCTTAACTCTTACTCTGCCCTACTGGTTAAGGTCTTAGACTCGTACTCTGGCCTAATAGCTAATGTATTAGACTCGTACTCTGGGCTAATGGTTAAGGTCTTAACTCTTACTCTGGCCTACTGTTTAAGGTCTTAACTCTTACTCTGGCCTACTGGTTAAGGTCTTAACTCTTACTCTGGCCTAATAGCTAAGGTCTTAACTCTTACTCTGGCCTAGTAGATAAGGTCTTAGACTCGTACTCCGGCCTAATGGTTAAGGTCTTAACTCTTACTCTGGCCTAATAGCTAAGGTCTTACACTCGTACTCTGGCCTACTGGTTAATGTCTTAACTCTTACTCTGGCCTACTGGTTAAGGTCTTAGACTCGTACTCTGGCCTAATGGTTAAGGTCTTAACTCTTACTCTGGCCTAATAGCTAAGGTCTTAACTCTTGCTATGGCCTCATAGCTAAGGTCTTAGCTCTTACTCTGGCCTACTGGTTAAGGTCTTAACTCTTACTCTGGCCTACTGGTTAAGGTCTTAACTCTTACTCTGGCCTAATAGCTAAGGTCTTAACTCTTACTCTGGCCTAGTAGATAAGGTCTTAGACTCGTACTCTGGCCTACTGGTTAAAGTATTAACTCTTACTCTGGCCTACTGGTTAAGGTTTTAACTCTTACTCTGGCCTAATAGGTAAGGTCTTAGACTCGTACTCTGGCCTAATGGTTAAGGTCTTAACTCTTACTCTGGCCTAATAGCTAAGTTCTTAACTCTTACTCTGGCCTAATAGCTAAGGTCTTAGACTTGTACGATGGCCTAATAGCCAAGGTCTTAGACTGGTACTCTGGCCTAATGGTTAAGGTATTAACTCTTACTCTGGCCTACTGGTTAAGGTCTTAACTCTTACTCTGGCCTAATAGCTAAGGTCTTAACTCTTACTCTGGCCTAATAGCTAAGGTCTTAGACTTGTACTATGGCCTAATGGTTAAGGTCTTAACTCTTACTCTGGCCTACTGGTTAAAGTATTAACTCTTACTCTGGCCTACTGGTTAAGGTTTTAACTCTTACTCAGGCCTAATAGCTAAGGTCTTAGACCCGTACTCTGGCCTACTGGTTAAGGTCTTAACTCTTACTCTGGCCTAATAGCTAAGGTCTTAGACTCTTACTCTGGCCTAATGGTTAAGGTCTTAACTCTTACTCTGGCCTAATAGCTAAGGTCTTAGACTCGTACTCTGGCCTAATGGTTAAGGTCTTAACTCTTACTCTGGCCTAATAGCTAATGTCTTAACTCTTACTCTGGCCTAATAGCTAAGGTCTTAGACTCGTACTCTGGCCTAATGGATAAGGTCTTAATTCTTACTCTGGCCTACTGGTTAAGGTCCTAACTCTTACTCTGGCCTACTGGTTAAGGTCTTAACTCTTACTCTGGCCTAATAGCTAAGGTCTTAACTCTTACTCTGGCTTAATAGCTAAGGTCCTAACTCTTACTCTGTCCAATAGCTACGGTCTTAGACTCGTACTCTGGCCTAATGGTTAAGGTCTTAACTCTTACTCTGGCCTAATAGCTAAGGTCTTAACTCTTACTCTGGCCTAATAGCTAAGGTCTTAGACTCGTACTCTGGCCTAATGGTTAAGGTCTTAACTCTTACTCTGGCCTACTGGTTAAGGTTTTAACTCTTACTCTGGCCTAATAGCTAAGGTCTTAACTCTTACTCTGGCCTAAAAGCTAAGGTCTTAGACTCGTACTCTGGCCTACTGGTTAAGGTCTTAACTCTTACTCTGCCCTAATAGCTAAGGTCTAAGACTCGTACTCTGGCCTAATAGCTAAGGTCTTTAATCTTACTCTGGCCTAATAGCTAAGGTCTTAGACTCGTACTCTGGCCTAATAGCTAAGGTCTTAACTCTTACTCTGGCCTAATAGCTAAGGTCGTAGACTCATACTCTGGCCTAATGGTTGAGGTCTTAACTCTTACTCTGGCCTACTTGTTAAGGTGTTAACTCTTACTCTGGCCTAATAGCTAAGGTCTTAACTCTTACTCTGGCCTAATAGCAAAGGTCTTAGACTCGTAATCTGGCCTAATAGCTAAGGTCTTAACTCTTACTCTGGCCTAATAGCTAAGGTCTTAGACTCGTACTATGGCCTACTGGTTAAGGTCTTAACTCTTTCTCTGGCCTAATAGCTAAGGTCTTAACTCTTACTCCTGCCTAATAGCTAAGGTCTTAGACTCATACTCTGGCCTAATGGTTAAGGTCTTAACTCTTACTCTGCCCTACTGGTTAAGGTCTTAGACTCGTACTCTGGCCTAATAGCTAATGTATTAGACTCGTACTCTGGGCTAATGGTTAAGGTCTTAACTCTTACTCTGGCCTACTGGTTAAGGTCTTAACTCTTACTCTGGCCTACTGGTTAAGGTCTTAACTCTTACTCTGGCCTAATAGCTAAGGTCTTAACTCTTACTCTGGCCTAGTAGATAAGGTCTTAGACTCGTACTCTGGCCTACTGGTTAAAGTATTAACTCTTACTCTGGCCTACTGGTTAAGGTTTTAACTCTTACTCTGGCCTAATAGGTAAGGTCTTAACTCTTACTCTGGCCTAATAGCTAAGGTCTTAACTCTTACTCTGGCCTAATAGCTAAGGTCTTAGACTTGTACGATGGCCTAATAGCCAAGGTCTTAGACTGGTACTCTGGCCTAATGGTTAAGGTATTAACTCTTACTCTGGCCTACTGGTTAAGGTCTTAACTCTTACTCTGGCCTAATAGCTAAGGTCTTAACTCTTACTCTGGCCTAATAGCTAAGGTCTTAGACTTGTACTATGGCCTAATGGTTAAGGTCTTAACTCTTACTCTGGCCTACTGGTTAAAGTATTAACTCTTACTCTGGCCTACTGGTTAAGGTTTTAACTCTTACTCAGGCCTAATAGCTATGGTCTTAGACCCGTACTCTGGCCTACTGGTTAAGGTCTTAACTCTTACTCTGGCCTAATAGCTAAGGTCTTAGACTCTTACTCTGGCCTAATGGTTAAGGTCTTAACTCTTACTCTGGCCTAATAGCTAAGGTCTTAGACTCGTACTCTGGCCTAATGGTTAAGGTCTTAACTCTTACTCTAGCCTAATAGCTAAGGTCTTAGACTCATACTCTGGACTAATGGTTAAGGTCTTAACTCTTACTCTGGCCTAATAGTTAAGGTCTTAACTCTTACTCTGGCCTAATAGCTAAGGTCTTAGACTCGTACTCTGGCCTAATGGTTAAGGTCTTAATTCTTACTCTGGCCTACTGGTTAAGGTCTTAACTCTTACTCTGGCCTAATAGCTAAGGTCTTAACTCTTACTCTGGCCTAATAGCTAAGGTCTTAACTCTTACTCTGTCCAATAGCTAAGGTCTTAGACTCGTACTCTGGCCTAATGGTTAAGGTCTTAACTCTTACTCTGGCCTAATAGCTAAGGTCTTAACTCCTACTCTGGCCTAATAGCTAAGGTCTTAACACTTACTCTGGCCTAATAGCTAATGTCTTAGACTCGTACTCTGGCCTAATGGTTAAGGTCTTAACTCTTACTCTGGCCTAATAGCTAACGTCTTAACTCTTACTCTGGACTAATGGTTAAGGTCTTAACTCTTACTCTGGCCTACTGGTTAATGTCTTAACTCTTACTCTGGCCTTCTGGTTAAGGTCTTAACTCTTACTCTGGCCTAATAGCTAAGGTCTTAACTCCTACTCTGGCCTAATAGCTACGGTCTTAACACTTACTCTGGCCTAATAGCTAATGTCTTAGACTCGTACTCTGGCCTAATGGTTAAGGTCTTAACTCTTACTCTGGCCTAATAGCTAAGGTCTTAGACTCGTACTCTGGCCTAATAGCTAAGGTCTTAACTCTTACTCTGGCCTACTGGTTAAGGTCTTAACTCTTACTCTAGCCTAATAGCTAAGGTCTTAGACTCATACTCTGGACTAATGGTTAAGGTCTTAACTCTTACTCTGGCCTAATAGCTAATGTCTTAACTCTTACTCTGGCCTAATAGCTAAGGTCTTAGACTCGTACTCTGGCCTAATGGATAAGGTCTTAATTCTTACTCTGGCCTACTGGTTAAGGTCCTAACTCTAACTCTGGCCTACTGGTTAAGGTCTTAACTCTTACTCTGGCCTACTGGTTAAGGTCTTAACTCTTACTCTGGCCTAATAGCTAAGGTCTTAACTCTTACTCCGGCCTAATAGCTAAGGTCTTAGACTCGTACTCTGGCCTAATGGTTAAGGTCTTAACTCTTACTCTGGCCTACTGGTTAAGGTTTTAACTCTTACTCTGGCCTAATAGCTAAGGTCTTAACTCTTACTCTGGCCTAATAGCTAAGGTCTTAGACTCGTACTCTGGCCTACTGGTTAAGGTCTTAACTCTTACTCTGCCCTAATAGCTAAGGTCTAAGACTCGTACTCTGGCCTAATAGCTAAGGTCTTTAATCTTACTCTGGCCTAATAGCTAAGGTCTTAGACTCGTACTCTGGCCTAATAGCTAAGGTCTTAACTCTTACTCTGGCCTAATAGCTAAGGTCGTAGACTCATACTCTGGCCTAATGGTTGAGGTCTTAACTCTTACTCTGGCCTACTGGTTAAGGTGTTAACTCTTACTCTGGCCTAATAGCTAAGGTCTTAACTCTTACTCTGGCCTAATAGCAAAGGTCTTAGACTCGTAATCTGGCCTAATAGCTAAGGTCTTAACTCTTACTCTGGCCTAATAGCTAAGGTCTTAGACTCGTACTATGGCCTACTGGTTAAGGTCTTAACTCTTTCTCTGGCCTAATAGCTAAGGTCTTAACTCTTACTCCTGCCTAATAGCTAAGGTCTTAGACTCATACTCTGGCCTAATGGTTAAGGTCTTAACTCTTACTCTGCCCTACTGGTTAAGGTCTTAGACTCGTACTCTGGCCTAATAGCTAATGTATTAGACTCGTACTCTGGGCTAATGGTTAAGGTCTTAACTCTTACTCTGGCCTACTGTTTAAGGTCTTAACTCTTACTCTGGCCTACTGGTTAAGGTCTTAACTCTTACTCTGGCCTAATAGCTAAGGTCTTAACTCTTACTCTGGCCTAGTAGATAAGGTCTTAGACTCGTACTCCGGCCTAATGGTTAAGGTCTTAACTCTTACTCTGGCCTAATAGCTAAGGTCTTAGACTCGTACTCTGGCCTACTGGTTAATGTCTTAACTCTTACTCTGGCCTACTGGTTAAGGTCTTAGACTCGTACTCTGGCCTAATGGTTAAGGTCTTAACTCTTACTCTGGCCTAATAGCTAAGGTCTTAACTCTTGCTATGGCCTCATAGCTAAGGTCTTAGCTCTTACTCTGGCCTACTGGTTAAGGTCTTAACTCTTACTCTGGCCTACTGATTAAGGTCTTAACTCTTACTCTGACCTAATAGCTAAGGTCTTAGACTTGTACTCTGGCCTAATGGTTAAGGTCTTAACTCTTCCTCTGGCCTAATAGCTAAGGTCTTAGACTCGTACTCTGGCCTAATGGTTAAGGTCTTAACTCTTACTCTGGCCTAATAGCTAAGGTCTTAGACTCATACTCTGGCCTAATTGTTAAGGTCTTAACTCTTACTCTGGCCTAATAGCTAAGGTCTTAACTCTTACTCTGCCCTAATAGCTAAGGTCTTAGACTCGTACTCTGGCCTAATGGTTAAGGTCTTAACTCTTACTGTGGCCTAATAGCTAAGGTCTTAACTCTTACTCTTGCCTAATGGTTAAGGTCTTAGACTCGTACTCTGGCCTAATGGTTAAGGTCTTAACTCTTACTCTGGCCTACTGGTTAAGGTCTTAACTCTTACTCTGGCCTAATAGCTAAGGTCTTAACTCTTACTCTGGCCTAATAGCTAAGGTCTTAGACTCATACTCTGGCCTAATGGTTAAGGTCTTAACTCTTACTCTGGCCTACTGGTTAAGGTCTTAACTCTTACTCTGGACTAATGGTTAAGGTCTTAACTCTTACTCTGGCCTACTGGTTAATGTCTTAACTCTTACTCTGGCCTACTGGTTAAGGTCTTAACTCTTACTCTGGCCTAATAGCTAAGTTCTTAACTCCTACTCTGGCCTAATAGATAAGGTCTTAACACTTACTCTGGCCTAATAGCTAAGGTCTTAGACTCGTACTCTGGCCTAATGGTTAAGGTCTTAACTCTTACTCTGGCCTAATAGCTAAGATCTTAACTCTTACTCTGGACTAATGGTTAAGGTCTTAACTCTTACTCTGGCCTACTGGTTAATGTCTTAACTCTTACTATGGCCTACTGGTTAAGGTCTTAACTCTTACTCTGGCCTAATAGCTAAGGTCTTAACTCCTACTCTGGCCTAATAGCTAAGGTCTTAACACTTACTCTGGCCTAATAGCTAATGTCTTAGACTCGTACTCTGGCCTAATAGCTAAGGTTTAGACTCGTACTCTAGCCTAATGGTTAAGGTCTTAACTCTTACTCTGGCCTAATAGCTAAGGTCGTAGACTCGTACTCTGGCCTAATGGTTGAGGTCTTAACTCTTACTCTGGCCTACTGGTTAAGGTCTTAACTCTTACTCTGGCCTAATAGCTAAGGTCTTAACTCTTACTCTGGCCTAATAGCAAAGGTCTTAGACTCGTAATCTGGCCTAATAGCTAAGGTCTTAACTCTTACTCTGGCCTAATAGCTAAGGTCTTAGACTCGTACTATGGCCTACTGGTTAAGGTCTTAACTCTTTCTCTGGCCTAATAGCTAAGGTCTTAACTCTTACTCCTGCCTAATAGCTAAGGTCTTAGACTCATACTCTGGCCTAATGGTTAAGGTCTTAACTCTTACTCTGCCCTACTGGTTAAGGTCTTAGACTCGTACTCTGGCCTAATAGCTAATGTATTAGACTCGTACTCTGGGCTAATGGTTAAGGTCTTAACTCTTACTCTGGCCTACTGGTTAAGGTCTTAACTCTTACTCTGGCCTGATAGCTAAGGTCTTAACCCTTACTCTGGCCTAGTAGATAAGGTCTTAGACTCGTACTCTGGCCTAATGGTTAAGGTCTTAACTCTTACTCTGGCCTAATAGCTAAGGTCTTAGACTCGTACTCTGGCCTACTGGTTAATGTCTTAACTCTTACTCTGGCCTATTGGTTAAGGTCTTAGACTCGTACTCTGGCCTAATGGTTAAGGTATTAACTCTTACTCTGGCCTAATAGCTAAGGTCTTAACTCTTGCTATGGCCTCATAGCTAAGGTCTTAACTCTTACTCTGGCCTACTGGTTAAGGTCTTAACTCTTACTCTGGCCTACTGATTAAGGTCTTAACTCTTACTCTGACCTAATAGCTAAGGTCATAGACTTGTACTCTGGCCTAATGGTTAAGGTCTTAACTCTTACTCTGGACTAATAGCTAAGGTCTTAGACTCGTACTCTGGCCTAATGGTTAAGGTCTTAACTCTTACTCTGGCCTAATAGCTAAGGTCTTAGACTCGTACTCTGGCCTAATTGTTAAGGTCTTAACTCTTACTCTGGCGTAATAGCTAAGGTCTTAACTCTTACTCTGCCCTAATAGCTAAGGTCTTAGACTCGTACTCTGGCCTAATGGTTAAGGTCTTCACTCTTACTGTGGCCTAATAGCTAAGGTCTTAACTCTTACTCTTGGCTAATGGTTAAGGTTTTAGACTCGTACTCTGGCCTAATGGTTAAGGTCTTAACTCTTACTCTGGCCTACTGGTTAGGGTCTTAACTCTTACTCTGGCCTAATAGCTAAGGTCTTAACTCTTACTCTGGCCTAATAGCTAAGGTCTTAGACTTGTACTCTGGCCTAATGGTTAAGGTCTTAACTCTTACTCTGGCCTACTGGTTAAGGTCTTAACTTTCACTCTGGACTAATGGTTAAGGTCTTAACTCTTACTCTGGCCTACTGGTTAATGTCTTAACTCTTACTCTGGCCTACTGGTTAAGGTCTTAACTCTTACTCTGGCCTAATAGCTAAGGTCTTAACTCCTACTCTGGCCTAATAGCTAAGGTCTTAACACTTACTCTGGCCTAATAGCTAATGTCTTAGACTCGTACTCTGGCCTAATAGCTAAGGTCTTAGACTCGTACTCTGGCCTAATGGTTAAGGTCTTAACTCTTACTCTGGCCTAATAGCTAAGGTCTTAACTCTTACTCTGGACTAATGGTTAAGGTCTTAACTCTTACTCTGGCCTACTGGTTAATGTCTTAACTCTTACTCTGGCCTACTGGTTAAGGTCTTAACTCTTACTCTGGCCTAATAACTAAGGTCTTAACTCCTACTCTGGCCTAATAGCTAAGGTCTTAACACTTACTCTGGCCTAATAGCTATTGTCTTAGACTCGTACTCTGGCCTAATGGTTAAGGTCTTAACTCTTACTCTGACCTAATAGCTAAGGTCTTAACTCTTACTCTGGCCTAATAGCTAAGGTCTTAACTCCTACTCTGGCCTAATAGCTAAGGTCTTAACACTTACTCTGGCCTAATAGCTAATGTCTTAGACTCGTACTCTGGCCTAATAGCTAAGGTTTAGACTCGTACTCTGGCCTAATGGTTAAGGTCCTAACTCTTACTCTGGCCTAATAGCTAAGGTCGTAGACTCGTACTCTGGCCTAATGGTTGAGGTCTTAACTCTTACTCTGGCCTACTGGTTAAGGTCTTAACTCTTACTCTGGCCTAATAGCTAAGGTCTTAACTCTTACTCTGGCCTAATAGCAAAGGTCTTAGACTCGTAATCTGGCCTAATAGCTAAGGTCTTAACTCTTACTCTGGCCTAATAGCTAAGGTCTTAGACTCGTACTATGGCCTACTGGTTAAGGTCTTAACTCTTTCTCTGGCCTAATAGCTAAGGTCTTAACTCTTACTCCTGCCTAATAGCTAAGGTCTTAGACTCATACTCTGGCCTAATGGTTAAGGTCTTAACTCTTACTCTGCCCTACTGGTTAAGGTCTTAGACTCGTACTCTGGCCTAATAGCTAATGTATTAGACTCGTACTCTGGGCTAATGGTTAAGGTCTTAACTCTTACTCTGGCCTACTGGTTAAGGTCTTAACTCTTACTCTGGCCTAATAGCTAAGGTCTTAACTCTTACTCTGCCCTAATAGCTAAGGTCTTAGACTCGTACTCTGGCCTAATGGTTAAGGTCTTCACTCTTACTGTGGCCTAATAGCTAAGGTCTTAACTCTTACTCTTGGCTAATGGTTAAGGTTTTAGACTCGTACTCTGGCCTAATGGTTAAGGTCTTAACTCTTACTCTGGCCTACTGGTTAGGGTCTTAACTCTTACTCTGGCCTAATAGCTAAGGTCTTAACTCTTACTCTGGCCTAATAGCTAAGGTCTTAGACTCGTACTCTGGCCTAATGGTTAAGGTCTTAACTCTTACTCTGGCCTACTGGTTAAGGTCTTAACTCTCACTCTGGACTAATGGTTAAGGTCTTAACTCTTACTCTGGCCTACTGGTTAATGTCTTAACTCTTACTCTGGCCTACTGGTTAAGGTCTTAACTCTTACTCTGGCCTAATAGCTAAGGTCTTAACTCCTACTCTGGCCTAATAGCTAAGGTCTTAACACTTACTCTGGCCTAATAGCTAATGTCTTAGACTCGTACTCTGGCCTAATAGCTAAGGTCTTAGACTCGTACTCTGGCCTAATGGTTAAGGTCTTAACTCTTACTCTGGCCTAATAGCTAAGGTCTTAACTCTTACTCTGGACTAATGGTTAAGGTCTTAACTCTTACTCTGGCCTACTGGTTAATGTCTTAACTCTTACTCTGGCCTACTGGTTAAGGTCTTAACTCTTACTCTGGCCTAATAACTAAGGTCTTAACTCCTACTCTGGCCTAATAGCTAAGGTCTTAACACTTACTCTGGCCTAATAGCTATTGTCTTAGACTCGTACTCTGGCCTAATGGTTAAGGTCTTAACTCTTACTCTGGCCTAATAGCTAAGGTCTTAACTCTTACTCTGGCCTAATAGCTAAGGTCTTAACTCCTACTCTGGCCTAATAGCTAAGGTCTTAACACTTACTCTGGCCTAATAGCTAATGTCTTAGACTCGTACTCTGGCCTAATAGCTAAGGTTTAGACTCGTACTCTGGCCTAATGGTTAAGGTCCTAACTCTTACTCTGGCCTAATAGCTAAGGTCGTAGACTCGTACTCTGGCCTAATGGTTGAGGTCTTAACTCTTACTCTGGCCTACTGGTTAAGGTCTTAACTCTTACTCTGGCCTAATAGCTAAGGTCTTAACTCTTACTCTGGCCTAATAGCAAAGGTCTTAGACTCGTAATCTGGCCTAATAGCTAAGGTCTTAACTCTTACTCTGGCCTAATAGCTAAGGTCTTAGACTCGTACTATGGCCTACTGGTTAAGGTCTTAACTCTTTCTCTGGCCTAATAGCTAAGGTCTTAACTCTTACTCCTGCCTAATAGCTAAGGTCTTAGACTCATACTCTGGCCTAATGGTTAAGGTCTTAACTCTTACTCTGCCCTACTGGTTAAGGTCTTAGACTCGTACTCTGGCCTAATAGCTAATGTATTAGACTCGTACTCTGGGCTAATGGTTAAGGTCTTAACTCTTACTCTGGCCTACTGGTTAAGGTCTTAACTCTTACTCTGGCCTACTGGTTAAGGTCTTAACTCTTACTCTGGCCTAATAGCTAAGGTCTTAACTCTTACTCTGGCCTAGTAGATAAGGTCTTAGACTCGTACTCTGGCCTAATGGTTAAGGTCTTAACTCTTACTCTGGCCTAATAGCTAAGGTCTTAGACTCGTACTCTGGCCTACTGGTTAATGTCTTAACTCTTACTCTGGCCTATTGGTTAAGGTCTTAGACTCGTACTCTGGCCTAATGGTTAAGGTATTAACTCTTACTCTGGCCTAATAGCTAAGGTCTTACCTCTTGCTATGGCCTCATAGCTAAGGTCTTAACTCTTACTCTGGCCTACTGGTTAAGGTCTTAACTCTTACTCTGGCCTACTGATTAAGGTCTTAACTCTTACTCTGACTGTGAGAAGTTGGCCTGGCATATGCTGTTCCTAGGTATAGGGACACCTTGCACCAGTCCAATTCGACTCCTATTGATGGTAGGTTTAAGACAACCTTTAAAGAAAGCTATCCTAGTGGTAGCTGTGGAGAGCAGCCTTCAGGCTAAGTCTTGAAGGAGTGTTAAGCTTATTGTTTTACCATAATAACCTCTTGAATAACCAAATGAAAGAGTAGCCCACACAGGTATATATATAAAATATATGTATTTATTCTAGACAGAATCCCACAGTCACTTTCTGTGGCTAGTGGCAAAGTTACAATTCAAACAAGCATTTCTAAACACAATAAATAGCACAGAAATCAATGGGCCCCAGGGGGGGACCTAACCATATACTAAAATAGTGGTATAAGAACCACGACAATTCTACAGGCAATGCCTAGGGCATTCAGGATCGCTGGCCCCTTAAGAATCCACCCACAGTTGAGAGGAAGGGGACCCACGGGAGGCGTGTGCAGTGCAAGAAGCTGCTGTCGGGATCGCAATGTTAGCCTATGGAGAATGTCGCGGTTGAATAATTAAGGTTTAAGGACACTTCTAACAACAGTACAAAGTTAAGGCTTGAGACTTAAGGCTTTGGAGAGCCCACCACCACGGGAGTACCGAAGTACCACTGTTACCTGCCCCAGGGAAGCCGGGTGCATAGGTCGATTCTGGTGTCGGGTCGCGGGCTGATTTTCTATGGAAAAGGAGTCCAAACTGCTGCTAGCTGGAAGTGTCGCTGAAGTCGTGAAGATTAAAGTTGAAGAAAAGACAAAGATGAACCTGAAAGCAGAGGGGACAGAGTCTGGGTCACAGTACAGTGACCAGGGAGCTCACAGGAAGGAGCTCGTGGATGTCGGGTGCTTCAGGTGTGGAAGGTACAGCTGGTCTCTGCAGTCACGGGCTCCGGGAGGCTTCAAGGAAGGCCAGCTTCTGGAGGGCGACTGTCCCACGTCGGCAGAGGGTCGCTGCGGTGTTAGTGTCCCGATTGGATCCACTAAGCATTGGCAACCGCAACCCACGCAAGATGAACAAAGCAGCTGCTGGTGCAGACCCACGAGGTCTGAGGGTGCTCTCCTTTGCAGGGAGCGTAGAGCAGGCCTGGAGCAACCAGGGGAACTCTTAGAAAGGAAGTTTGTCCTCCGTCAAGGCCCACAAGTCGAGGGACACGGGACCGTGGAAGGCAGCAAAATGGAGTGCGTAAAAGGGCTCCCACGGGCCACCGGAGCGGGCCAGGGAGCTGAGAGTCGGCACAAATGCTGCTTGAAGGTTGGCTCAAGAATGGGCCAAAGCACAACTTCCCCACTGGTCGGGGTCGTGTGCTGGACAAGAGGTGGCCGGTGTCTCGGGGTATGCGGGGATCTCGACACCCACGTGGTCCAGGGTGCTCAGACTTGCTGGGCACACTCACAGGACGCTGGGATGCACTGGAGACCCACCTCGAGGTTGCTGGAAGGCGTCGAAGGTCGTGAGAGCAACGAAGTCCCAACCGGGTATCTTGTAGTCTTTTAGGTGCCTGCCAAGCAGGGGGATAACTCCTTTATCCCAAGGGAGATTTCTTCAGTCAGCTGGGCAGCAGCTCGTCGAAGGTCAGTTCTGTTAAGTCCTGTACGAATCTAAGGCTCTAGGGCAAAGTTATTCCCATATATCCCCAAGATTAGGGGATGGTCCAAATAGAGCCTACCAATCAGAGTAGAGGCGGGAAAGGGTGGCTACACCCACTCCCCTTTGTGTGTTTCCCGCCTGGGCGAGGGGCAGAATGCCCCTGAACCGGTTCCAGGCGGTGTATGCAGAATTGGGGCTCTGCAGCTGCCTACGTGCAACTCTGAATGGACTTTTGGTGCACCCACCCTGTTCCAATCCACATATCCTGTCTGGGGAGGTGCTGGCACCTCCCTGCCACAGGAGCCCTATTGTCCAGATGGCGAGGCTGGGGTTTTCCCCAGCAACAGCCAGCCAGAGTCGTGTAGGTGGCGAACAGTAGCCATTTTGTGGTACATGTGCACTTTTAAATTGGTTTCCAAATTCTACCGCTTTTCCCATATCACCCTCCTAGCAAGGGGGAATCGTGCCCCCATGCCCATGGCTGGACTGGGGGTATGATTCCTTCATGTTTGACACCAAACACGATATGGTTCTGTGTAGCCAGTCCCAAGTTACAGCGATGACGCAATAACTTATAATGCGGTTAAGAGTATATGGTATGGCTACACTACAAACAACCCAGTAACGATTTTACGAAGGTTGCAGAGAGGTCCTACTCACGTAGGGGTCCCCCCTCACACATACCTCAGCACCCAGCCCTGTAGGATTACCAGGGCCTGCCATAGGGGTGACCTATGAGAGTATACGTGTTGTATGGTATGGAACATAGGGTACCTACGTCCCTGTAAGGGGTGCTAGCACCACCTTACCCAGGCTACAGTAGTGGCCTGGTGGTGTCAGTTTGGGTGGCTGTCCCAGGGTGGCACAATAAGTGCTGCAGCCCTGGTAGGCCTACTGGGGGACCCATGCCCTGGGTACCTAGGGTACCATCTACAAGGGACTGGAAGGGCATGCCCAGCATCCAATTGGTTGGTACCTAGGGTACCCACATAGTTTGTCAGAGGAAGCAGATAGGCTGGGGTCCTGGATAGCAGGGCCACAGCCTGGCTAAAGTCATAAAAACAGTCAAAACATCAGCAAAAAGTTGGGGGCAACTATGCAGTCGATGCCACTCTCCTACACAACCCCCCCCCAAACGCAGGGACATTAAACTAACCTTGACCAGTTGAGTCTTCATGTTCTAAGTGGAAATATCTGGAGAGGCCATCTGCATTGGCATGGTTGCTCCCAGGTCTATGTTCCACTGTATAGTCCATCCCCTGTAGGGAAATGGACCACCTGAGTAGTTTGGGGTTTTCACCCTTCATCTGTTTTAGCCATAGGAGGGGCTTATGGTCTGTCTGAACAATGAAGTGAGTACCAAACAAGTATGGCCTCAGCTTCTTCAGGGCCCAGACCACAGCAAAGGCCTCCCTCTCTATGGCTGACCAACGTTTCTCTCTGGGGGTCAACCTTCTGCTAATGAAAGCTACTGGTTGATCCTGGCCCTCCTCATTCAGTTGTGATAACACAGCACCTACCCCCACCTCTGAAGCATCAGTTTGAACTATGAATTCTTTGGAGTAGTTGGGGCTTTGGAGCACTGGAGCAGAGCACATTGCCTGTTTAAGGTCATCAAAAGCTTTCTGACAGCTGACAGTCCACTGAACCTTTTTGGGCATCCTCTTGGAGGTGAGATCATTCAAGGGGGTCACTATGGATCCATATCCTTTCACAAATCTCCTATAATAACCAGTCAGGCCCAAGAAAGCTCGAACCTGAGTCTGGGTGGTTGGAGCAACCCAGTCCATGATGGTCTGGATTTTGCTCTGTAAAGGTTGAACCTGGCCTCCTCCTACAAGGTGTCCCAGGTATACAACCTGACTCTGCCCTATCTGGCACTTAGTAGCCTTGATAGTGAGCCCAGCCTTCTGCAGGGCTTCTAAAACTTCCCTCAGGTGGATCAGGTGATCTTCCCAGGTGGAGCTAAAGACAGCAATATCATCCAGATATGCTGCACTAAAGTCTTCCAGGCCTGAGAGGACTTGGTTCACCAACCTTTGAAAAGTGGCAGGCGCATTTTTCAAACCAAAGGGCATCACAATAAATTGATAATGCCCACTAGGGGTAGAAAATGCAGTTTTGGCTTTTGCAGACTCAGCTAACCTTATCTGCCAGTAGCCAGCTGTCAGATCAAATGTGCTCAGATATTTGGCTGAGGCCAACCTATCTATGAGCTCATCTGCTCTGGGAATTGGATGAGCATCAGTCTTAGTGACTGCATTGAGACCCCTGTAGTCTACACAAAACCTCATCTCTCTCTTACCACCCTGGGTGTGAGGTTTTGGTACTAGGACTACTGGGCTAGCCCAAGGGCTATCTGAGGGCTCAATTACTCCCAACTCCAACATCTTTTGGACTTCAGTCCGTATGCAGTCCCTGACATGGTCAGGTTGCCTGTAGATCTTATTCTTGACAGGCAGACTGTCCCCAGTGTCCACTTCGTGAGTGCACCAGGTGGTCTGACTAGGAGTCAGAGAAAACATATGTCTGTATCTTTGCAGAACCTGTCTACAATCTGCTTGCTGCTGGGCAGTGAGGCTGCCTGCCAAGGCCACTCCATCAACTGACCCATCATCAGGGTTCTGAGAGAGCAGGTCTGGGAGAGGGTCACTCTCTTCCTCCTGTCCCTCATCTGTTGCCATGAGCAAGCCCATGTCAGCCCTGTCCACATATGCTTTCAATCTATTCACATGAAGTACCCTGTGGGGACTTCTGGGAGTGCCAAGGTCGACCAGGTAGGTAACCTCTCCCTTTTTCTCCAAAATGGTATGGGGTCCACTCCACTTGTCTTGGAGAGCTGCTGGGGCCACTGGCTCCAACACCCATACCTTCTGTCCTGGCTGGTACACCACCAGGACAGCCTTTTGGTCATGCCAGGCTTTCTGTAATTCCTGACTTGCCTCCAGGTTTTTAGTTGCCTTCTTCATATACTCAGCCATCCGGGAGCGGAGACCAAGTACGTAGTCCACTATGTCCTGTTTAGGGGGTTTGAGAGGTTGCTCCCATCCCTCCTTCACTAGACAAAGTGGCCCTCTAACAGGATGGCCAAACAGAAGTTCAAAGGGGCTGTAGCCAACCCCCTTCTGTGGCACCTCTCTGTATGCAAAGAGAAGGCAGGGCAGAAGAACATCCCATTTTCGCCTAAGCTTTTCTGGTAGCCCTTTAATCATACCCTTTAGGGTCTTGTTGAACCTTTCAACAAGACCATTGCATTGAGGATGGTAAGGGGTGGTGAACTTGTAGTTAACCCCACACTCCTTCCACATTGCCTTCAGGTAACTACTCATAAAGTTTGTACCTCTGTCAGACAATACCTCCTTAGGGAACCCCACCCTAGAGAAGACTCCAAGGAGGGCCCTTGCCACCACAGGAGCTGTGATGGTCCTAAGGGGAATAGCTTCTGGGTATCTAGTGGCATGATCCACTACCACTAAAATGAACCTGTGCCCAGATGCTGTTGGGGGGTCTAAGGGACCAACGATGTCAATCCCCACCCGCTCAAAGGGCACCCCCACCACAGGTAATGGTATCAGGGGGGCCTTGGTGGATTTACCTGCCTTGCCACTTGCTTGGCAGGTAATGCAAGAGCTGCAAAAGCTCTTACAGTCTTCACTCATGTGGGGCCAATGAAAGTGTGGGACAATTCTGTCCCAAGTCTTATTTTGGCCCAGGTGTCCTGCTAAGGGGATATCATGGGCCAGTGTGAGCAGGAAGCTCCTAAACTTCTGAGGTATAACCAACCTCCTGGCTGCACCAGGCTTGGGGTCTCGACCCTCAGAGTGAAGGAGCCCTTCATCCCAATAAATCTTATGGGTCCCACTGGCATCCCCTGCAGCCTCAGCAGCAGCTTGCTGTCTGAGGGGTTCAAGAGTGGGGCAGCTCTGCTGCTCCAGGCTCAAGTCTGCCCTAGAAGGTCCCCCTGCCCCCAAGAACTCAACCTGATCAGGTTCCAGTTCCTCTGGGGCAGTTCCTTCTTCAGGAGCTAGATCCTCTTCTGCTAAAAGAGTTTCTACAGACTGATCCTGGGGGGAAGGCTTGGCCTTACCCCTGCTACTCCTCCTCTTGGAAGGTCCTTGGTCCATTCTTCCAGGATCCAAGGCCTGTTCAGTTCCTGTCAGCTTTGCTTTTGACCTTGTCAGGGCAAATACTTCTGCTGATATACCCAACATTGCTGCATGGGTACTTAGCTCCACCTCAGCCCATGCTGAGGTCTCCAAATCATTCCCTAGTAAACATTCAACAGGTAGGTCTGCACTCACCACAACTTTCTTGAGGCCAGTTACCCCTCCCCAGGAGAAGTTCACAACAGCTAGAGCATGGTCTGTACTAACGTTGCTAGCATTGGTCACTTGGTATGTCTCTCCAAGTATGATCTGGTTAGGGTCCACAAGGTCCTTAGTCACCATAGTGACACTGGCCCCTGTATCCCTGTAAGCTAGTGACTCCCTTCCATTTATGGTTGGCTGTTGTCTGTATTTGCCCAGACCACTGGGGCTCACAAACAGGGACAAGTCCCCATCACAAACTAGCACAGCCTGAGTAGGAGTTCTGACTAGGCCAGAGTCCTCTCCAGATCCCAGGGTCAACCCTACTATGCCCTTGTTCTGTGCACCAACACCTGTAACTGTACTAGGGGGAACAGGAGCCTTAGGGGCTGGTGTGGTGCTTGTGGAGTCTTTGGCCTTATTACAGTCTGAAGTCCAATGGGTAGTCTGTTTACAGTACTTACACCATGGCTTCCTTGGTTGTTTGGATTTGTTTTTCTTGGTAGTCTCAGAAGCTGCTTTTTGGGGGCCTGTTGAAGACTGCTGGTCTTTTCCCTTTTCCCCACCCTTGTCAGAGTTTTTGGCATCTTCTTTTTTAGTTGCACCTCCCAAGGGCTGGACCTTTTGCTTAATCCTGGTTCTGACCCATTTGTCTGCCTTCTTTCCCAATTCTTGGGGAGAGGTCAGATCAGAGTCCACCAGGTGCTGATGTAAGAGCTGGTTCTGACAATTGTTAAGGATCTGCTCCCTCATTATGAGATTGTATAATCCTGTATAATCATCTACTTTGCTGCCAGTTAACCAACCTTCCAGTGCCTTGGTTGCACAATCCACAAAGTCTACCCAATCCTGATTTTGTGCTTTCTGGGTGTCTCTGAACTTAAGTCTGTACTGATCAGTGGTTAAGCCAAACCCATCTATTAAAGCATCTTTCAGGATATAATAATCATCAGCATCCTCTTCTCTTACAGAGAGGAGCTTGTCTCTTCCTTTATCTGAAAAGGAGAGCCACAGGATTGCTGCCCACTGCTCTACTGGGACCCTCTGTACTCTACAGGCCCTTTCAAGAGCAGATATCCATTTGTGGATATCATCCCCATTCTGATAGGGGGGCACAATCTTGTGGAGGTTCCTATTGTCAGGGACTTTCTCTCTAACTCTAGGGGTTTCCTTACTGCCACCAGGGATCTCTAGACCCCACTTTCTTGAAGCTTTCTGAAGCTCCAGGGTTTCCCTGTCCAATGCTAACTGTTCTCTTTTAAGCTCAAGCTTAGCCTGCTCAAATTTGATCAGTCTGCATTTCCTCTCATGAGAGGATTCTCTTCTCCGAGAAGAGGCAGAGGACCCTTTGGATCTCCTAGAATGGTTGGATCCCACTGAGGGGGATCTGTTCCTTCTTGGATCCACCACTCCCCTTTTAAGGGTGGAGGGAGTGCCTCTTGAGCCATCACCTCCATGCTGTGAGTGGTCTGTTTCTTCCAGGTCAGGATTTTCATCCTCTTCCTGCTCCTCTTCAGATTCCACTCTGGGAGTGTCCTCTTCTGAGGGGTGCCCACCCACTCTGTCCGTCCCTCTGGATCCTATGGACTCCATAAAGTCTGCTATGAGCAGGATCTCCTTGAGACGTTTTGTGTTGGCACCTCTTTCTGTCTTCAGTCCCCTAAGGGTGCACATTTCCCTGAGCTCTGCAAAGGTGAAATTATCATACTTATCTACTGGGACCCTCTGGGGTCCTTCCATAGCCTTAGTGCCACCTGAAGACATGTTTAGTGTAGTGATGTATCTACCTACACTAAGTGTGGCCTACTGAACCCTCTCTTGAGTTGTAGTCAAGGTGTGCTAAACCCTCTACACACAACTCCAAGTTCAGTAGAACTTATTGTATTCTAGCTTGAATTTATATGTACCTTTGGTACCTTGTGGCTTCCACTTTAGAAATTCAATTTGTTATCTGGTAAAACAATGGCAAGCTTGAATCCAACCGCTGCACACCAATGTGAGAAGTTGGCCTGGCATATGCTGTTCCTAGGTATAGGGACACCTTGCACCAGTCCAATTCGACTCCTATTGATGGTAGGTTTAAGACAACCTTTAAAGAAAGCTATCCTAGTGGTAGCTGTGGAGAGCAGCCTTCAGGCTAAGTCTTGAAGGAGTGTTAAGCTTATTGTTTTACCATAATAACCTCTTGAATAACCAAATGAAAGAGTAGCCCACACAGGTATATATATAAAATATATGTATTTATTCTAGACAGAATCCCACAGTCACTTTCTGTGGCTAGTGGCAAAGTTACAATTCAAACAAGCATTTCTAAACACAATAAATAGCACAGAAATCAATGGGCCCCAGGGGGGGACCTAACCATATACTAAAATAGTGGTATAAGAACCACGACAATTCTACAGGCAATGCCTAGGGCATTCAGGATCGCTGGCCCCTTAAGAATCCACCCACAGTTGAGAGGAAGGGGACCCACGGGAGGCGTGTGCAGTGCAAGAAGCTGCTGTCGGGATCGCAATGTTAGCCTATGGAGAATGTCGCGGTTGAATAATTAAGGTTTAAGGACACTTCTAACAACAGTACAAAGTTAAGGCTTGAGACTTAAGGCTTTGGAGAGCCCACCACCACGGGAGTACCGAAGTACCACTGTTACCTGCCCCAGGGAAGCCGGGTGCATAGGTCGATTCTGGTGTCGGGTCGCGGGCTGATTTTCTATGGAAAAGGAGTCCAAACTGCTGCTAGCTGGAAGTGTCGCTGAAGTCGTGAAGATTAAAGTTGAAGAAAAGACAAAGATGAACCTGAAAGCAGAGGGGACAGAGTCTGGGTCACAGTACAGTGACCAGGGAGCTCACAGGAAGGAGCTCGTGGATGTCGGGTGCTTCAGGTGTGGAAGGTACAGCTGGTCTCTGCAGTCACGGGCTCCGGGAGGCTTCAAGGAAGGCCAGCTTCTGGAGGGCGACTGTCCCACGTCGGCAGAGGGTCGCTGCGGTGTTAGTGTCCCGATTGGATCCACTAAGCATTGGCAACCGCAACCCACGCAAGATGAACAAAGCAGCTGCTGGTGCAGACCCACGAGGTCTGAGGGTGCTCTCCTTTGCAGGGAGCGTAGAGCAGGCCTGGAGCAACCAGGGGAACTCTTAGAAAGGAAGTTTGTCCTCCGTCAAGGCCCACAAGTCGAGGGACACGGGACCGTGGAAGGCAGCAAAATGGAGTGCGTAAAAGGGCTCCCACGGGCCACCGGAGCGGGCCAGGGAGCTGAGAGTCGGCACAAATGCTGCTTGAAGGTTGGCTCAAGAATGGGCCAAAGCACAACTTCCCCACTGGTCGGGGTCGTGTGCTGGACAAGAGGTGGCCGGTGTCTCGGGGTATGCGGGGATCTCGACACCCACGTGGTCCAGGGTGCTCAGACTTGCTGGGCACACTCACAGGACGCTGGGATGCACTGGAGACCCACCTCGAGGTTGCTGGAAGGCGTCGAAGGTCGTGAGAGCAACGAAGTCCCAACCGGGTATCTTGTAGTCTTTTAGGTGCCTGCCAAGCAGGGGGATAACTCCTTTATCCCAAGGGAGATTTCTTCAGTCAGCTGGGCAGCAGCTCGTCGAAGGTCAGTTCTGTTAAGTCCTGTACGAATCTAAGGCTCTAGGGCAAAGTTATTCCCATATATCCCCAAGATTAGGGGATGGTCCAAATAGAGCCTACCAATCAGAGTAGAGGCGGGAAAGGGTGGCTACACCCACTCCCCTTTGTGTGTTTCCCGCCTGGGCGAGGGGCAGAATGCCCCTGAACCGGTTCCAGGCGGTGTATGCAGAATTGGGGCTCTGCAGCTGCCTACGTGCAACTCTGAATGGACTTTTGGTGCACCCACCCTGTTCCAATCCACATATCCTGTCTGGGGAGGTGCTGGCACCTCCCTGCCACAGGAGCCCTATTGTCCAGATGGCGAGGCTGGGGTTTTCCCCAGCAACAGCCAGCCAGAGTCGTGTAGGTGGCGAACAGTAGCCATTTTGTGGTACATGTGCACTTTTAAATTGGTTTCCAAATTCTACCGCTTTTCCCATATCACCCTCCTAGCAAGGGGGAATCGTGCCCCCATGCCCATGGCTGGACTGGGGGTATGATTCCTTCATGTTTGACACCAAACACGATATGGTTCTGTGTAGCCAGTCCCAAGTTACAGCGATGACGCAATAACTTATAATGCGGTTAAGAGTATATGGTATGGCTACACTACAAACAACCCAGTAACGATTTTACGAAGGTTGCAGAGAGGTCCTACTCACGTAGGGGTCCCCCCTCACACATACCTCAGCACCCAGCCCTGTAGGATTACCAGGGCCTGCCATAGGGGTGACCTATGAGAGTATACGTGTTGTATGGTATGGAACATAGGGTACCTACGTCCCTGTAAGGGGTGCTAGCACCACCTTACCCAGGCTACAGTAGTGGCCTGGTGGTGTCAGTTTGGGTGGCTGTCCCAGGGTGGCACAATAAGTGCTGCAGCCCTGGTAGGCCTACTGGGGGACCCATGCCCTGGGTACCTAGGGTACCATCTACAAGGGACTGGAAGGGCATGCCCAGCATCCAATTGGTTGGTACCTAGGGTACCCACATAGTTTGTCAGAGGAAGCAGATAGGCTGGGGTCCTGGATAGCAGGGCCACAGCCTGGCTAAAGTCATAAAAACAGTCAAAACATCAGCAAAAAGTTGGGGGCAACTATGCAGTCGATGCCACTCTCCTACACTGACCTAATAGCTAAGGTCTTAGACTTGTACTCTGGCCTAATGGTTAAGGTCTTAACTCTTACTCTGGACTAATAGCTAAGGTCTTAGACTCGTACTCTGGCCTAATGGTTAAGGTCTTAACTCTTACTCTGGCCTAATAGCTAAGGTCTTAGACTCGTACTCTGGCCTAATTGTTAAGGTCTTAACTCTTACTCCGGCCTAATAGCTAAGGTCTTAACTCTTACTCTGCCCTAATAGCTAAGGTCTTAGACTCGTACTCTGGCCTAATGGTTAAGGTCTTCACTCTTACTGTGGCCTAATAGCTAAGGTCTTAACTCTTACTCTTGCCTAATGGTTAAGGTCTTAGACTCGTACTCTGGCCTAATGGTTAAGGTCTTAACTCTTACTCTGGCCTACTGGTTAAGGTCTTAACTCTTACTCTGGCCTAATAGCTAAGGTCTTAACTCTTACTCTGGCCTAATAGCTAAGGTCTTAGACTCGTACTCTGGCCTAATGGTTAAGGTCTTAACTCTTACTCTGGCCTACTGGTTAAGGTCTTAACTCTTACTCTGGACTAATGGTTAAGGTCTTAACTCTTACTCTGGCCTACTGGTTAAACTTAACTCTTACTCTGGCCTACTGGTTAAGGTCTTAACTCTTACTCTGGCCTAATAGCTAAGGTCTTAACTCCTACTCTGGCCTAATAGCTAAGGTCTTAACACTTATTCTGGCCTAATAGCTAATGTCTTAGACTCGTACTCTGGCCTAATGGTTAAGGTCTTAACTCTTACTCTGGCCTAATAGCTAAGGTCTTAACTCTTACTCTGGACTAATGGTTAAGGTCTTAACTCTTACTCTGGCCTACTGGTTAATGTCTTAACTCTTACTCTGGCCTACTGGTTAAGGTCTTAACTCTTACTCTGGCCTAATAACTAAGGTCTTAACTCCTACTCTGGCCTAATAGCTAAGGTCTTAACACTTACTCTGGCCTAATAGCTATTGTCTTAGACTCGTACTCTGGCCTAATGGTTAAGGTCTTAACTCTTACTCTGGCCTAATAGCTAAGGTCTTAGACTCGTACTCTGGCCTACTGGTTAATGTCTTAACTCTTACTCTAGCCTATTGGTTAAGGTCTTAGACTCGTACTCTGGCCTAATGGTTAAGGTATTAACTCTTACTCTGGCCTAATAGCTAAGGTCTTACCTCTTGCTATGGCCTCATAGCTAAGGTCTTAACTCTTACTCTGGCCTACTGGTTAAGGTCTTAACTCTTACTCTGGCCTACTGATTAAGGTCTTAACTCTTACTCTGACCTAATAGCTAAGGTCTTAGACTTGTACTCTGGCCTAATGGTTAAGGTCTTAACTCTTACTCTGGACTAATAGCTAAGGTCTTAGACTCGTACTCTGGCCTAATGGTTAAGGTCTTAACTCTTACTCTGGCCTAATAGCTAAGGTCTTAGACTCGTACTCTGGCCTAATTGTTAAGGTCTTAACTCTTACTCTGGCCTAATAGCTAAGGTCTTAACTCTTACTCTGCCCTAATAGCTAAGGTCTTAGACTCGTACTCTGGCCTAATGGTTAAGGTCTTCACTCTTACTGTGGCCTAATAGCTAAGGTCTTAACTCTTACTCTTGCCTAATGGTTAAGGTCTTAGACTCGTACTCTGGCCTAATGGTTAAGGTCTTAACTCTTACTCTGGCCTACTGGTTAAGGTCTTAACTCTTACTCTGGCCTAATAGCTAAGGTCTTAACTCTTACTCTGGCCTAATAGCTAAGGTCTTAGACTCGTACTCTGGCCTAATGGTTAAGGTCTTAACTCTTACTCTGGCCTACTGGTTAAGGTCTTAACTCTTACTCTGGACTAATGGTTAAGGTCTTAACTCTTACTCTGGCCTACTGGTTAAACTTAACTCTTACTCTGGCCTACTGGTTAAGGTCTTAACTCTTACTCTGGCCTAATAGCTAAGGTCTTAACTCCTACTCTGGCCTAATAGCTAAGGTCTTAACACTTATTCTGGCCTAATAGCTAATGTCTTAGACTCGTACTCTGGCCTAATAGCTAAGGTCTTAGACTCGTACTCTGGCCTAATGGTTAAGGTCTTAACTCTTACTCTGGCCTAATAGCTAAGGTCTTAACTCTTACTCTGGACTAATGGTTAAGGTCTTAACTCTTACTCTGGCCTACTGGTTAATGTCTTAACTCTTACTCTGGCCTACTGGTTAAGGTCTTAACTCTTACTCTGGCCTAATAACTAAGGTCTTAACTCCTACTCTGGCCTAATAGCTAAGGTCTTAACACTTACTCTGGCCTAATAGCTATTGTCTTAGACTCGTACTCTGGCCTAATGGTTAAGGTCTTAACTCTTACTCTGGCCTAATAGCTAAGGTCTTAACTCTTACTCTGGCCTAATAGCTAAGGTCTTAGACTCGTACTCTGGCCTAATGGTTAAGGTCTTAACTCTTACTCTGGCCTACTGGTTAAGGTCCTAACTCTTACTCTGGCCTAATAGCTAAGGTCTTAACTCTTACTCTGGCCTAATAACTAAGGTCTTATACTCGTACTCTGGCCTAATGGTTAAGGTCTTAACTCTTACTCTGGCCTACTGGTTAAGGTCTTAACTCTTACTCTGGCCTACTGGTTAATGTCTTAACTCTTACTCTGGCCTACTGGTTAAGGTCTTAACTCTTACTCGGGCCTAATAGCTAAGGTCTTAACTCCTACTCTGGCCTAATAGCTAAGGTCTTAACACCTACTCTGGCCTAATAGCTAATGTCTTAGACTCGTACTCTGGCCTAATGGTTAAGGTCTTAACTCTTACTCTGGCCTAATAGCTAAGGTCTTAACTCTTACTCTGGCCTAATAACTAAGGTCTTAGACTCGTACTGTGGCCTAATGGTTAAGGTCTTAACTCTTACTCTGGCCTACTGGTTAAGGTCTTAACTCTTACTCTGGCCTAATAGCTAAGGTCTTAACTATTACTCTGGCCTACTGGTTAAGGTCTTAACTCTTTCTCTGGCCTAATAGCTAAGGTCTTAACTCTTACTCTGGCCTAATAGCTAAGGTCTTAACTCTTACTCTGGCCTAATAGCTACGGTCTTAGACTTGTACTCTGGCCTAATGGTTAAGGTCTTAACTCTTACTCTGGCCTACTGGTTAATGTCTTAACTCTTACTCTGGCCTACTGGTTAAGGTCTTAACTCTTACTCTAGCCTAATAGCTAAGGTCTTAGACTCATACTCTGGACTAATGGTTAAGGTCTTAACTCTTACTCTGGCCTAATAGCTAAGGTCTTAACTCTTACTCTGGCCTAATAGCTAAGGTCTTAGACTCGTACTCTGGCCTAATGGTTAAGGTCTTAATTCTTACTCTGGCCTACTGGTTAAGGTCTTAACTCTTACTCTGGCCTACTGGTTACGGTCTTAACTCTTACTCTGGCCTAATAGCTAAGGTCTTAACTCTTACTCTGGCCTAATTGCTAAGGTCTTAACTCTTACTCTGTCCAATAGCTAAGGTCTTAGACTCGTACTCTGGCCTAATGGTTAAGGTCTTAACTCTTACTCTGGCCTAATAGCTAAGGTCTTAACTCTTACTCTGGCCTAATAGCTAAGGTCTTAGACTTGTACTCTGGCCTAATGGTTAAGGTCTTAACTCTTACTCTGGCCTACTGGTTACGGTCTTAACTCTTACTCTGGCCTAATAGCTAAGGTCTTAACTCTTACTCTGGCCTAATAGCTAAGGTCATAGACTCGTACTCTGGCCTACTGGTTAAGGTCTTAACTCTTACTCTGGCCTAATAGCTAAGGTCTAAGACTCGTACTCTGGCCTAATAGCTAAGGTCTTTAATCTTACTCTGGCCTAATAGCTAAGGTCTTAGACTCGTACTCTGGCCTAATAGCTAAGGTCTTAACTCTTACTCTGGCCTAATAGCTAAGGTCGTAGACTCGTACTCTGGCCTAATGGTTGAGGTCTTAACTCTTACTCTGGCCTACTGGTTAAGGTCTTAACTCTTACTCTGGCCTAATAGCTAAGGTCTTAACTCTTACTCAGGCCTAATAGCTAAGGTCTTAGACCCGTACTCTGGCCTACTGGTTAAGGTCTTAACTCTTACTCTGGCCTAATAGCTAAGGTCTTAGACTCTTACTCTGGCCTAATGGCAAGGTCATAACTCTTACTCTGGCCTAATAGCTAAGGTCCTAGACTCGTACTCTGGCCTAATGGTTAAGATCTTAACTCTTACTCTAGCCTAATAGCTAAGGTCTTAGACTCATACTCTGGACTAATGGTTAAGGTCTTAACTCTTACTCTGGCCTAATAGCTAAGGTCTTAACTCTTACTCTGGCCTTATAGCTAAGGTCTTAGACTCGTACTCTGGCCTAATGGTTAAGGTCTTAATTCTTACTCTGGCCTACTGGTTAAGGTCTTAACTCTTACTCTGGCCTAATAGCTAAGGTCTTAACTCTTACTCTGGCCTAATAGCTAAGGTCTTAACTCTTACTCTGTCCAATAGCTAAGGTCTTAGACTCGTACTCTGGCCTAATGGTTAAGGTCTTAACTCTTACTCTGGCCTAATAGCTAAGGTCTTAACTCCTACTCTGGCCTAATAGCTAAGGTCTTAACACTTACTCTGGCCTAATAGCTAATGTCTTAGACTCGTACTCTGGCCTAATGGTTAAGGTCTTAACTCTTACTCTGGCCTAATAGCTAAGGTCTTAACTCTTACTCTGGACTAATGGTTAAGGTCTTAACTCTTACTCTGGCCTACTGGTTAATGTCTTAACTCTTACTCTTGCCTTCTGGTTAAGGTCTTAACTCTTACTCTGGCCTAATAGCTAAGGTCTTAACTCCTACTCTGGCCTAATAGCTAAGGTCTTAACACTTACTCTGGCCTAATAGCAAAGGTCTTAGACTCGTAATCTGGCCTAATAGCTAAGGTCTTAACTCTTACTCTGGCCTAATAGCTAAGGTCTTAGACTCGTACTATGGCCTACTGGTTAAGGTCTTAACTCTTTCTCTGGCCTAATAGCTAAGGTCTTAACTCTTACTCCTGCCTAATAGCTAAGGTCTTAGACTCATACTCTGGCCTAATGGTTAAGGTCTTAACTCTTACTCTGCCCTACTGGTTAAGGTCTTAGACTTGTACTCTGGCCTAATAGCTAATGTATTAGACTCGTACTCTGGGCTAATGGTTAAGGTCTTAACTCTTACTCTGGCCTACTGGTTAAGGTCTTAACTCTTACTCTGGCCTACTGGTTAAGGTCTTAACTCTTACTCTGGCCTAATAGCTAAGGTCTTAACTCTTACTCTGGCCTAGTAGATAAGGTCTTAGACTCGTACTCTGGCCTAATGGTTAAGGTCTTAACTCTTACTCTGGCCTAATAGCTAAGGTCTTAGACTCGTACTCTGGCCTACTGGTTAATGTCTTAACTCTTACTCTGGCCTACTGGTTAAGGTCTTAGACTCGTACTCTGGCCTAATGGTTAAGGTCTTAACTCTTACTCTGGCCTAATAGCTAAGGTCTTAACTCTTGCTATAGCCTCATAGCTAAGGTCTTAGCTCTTACTCTGGCCTACTGGTTAAGGTCTTAACTCTTACTCTGGCCTACTGATTAAGGTCTTAACTCTTACTCTGACCTAATAGCTAAGGTCTTAGACTTGTACTCTGGCCTAATGGTTAAAGTCTTAACTCTTCCTCTGGCCTAATAGCTAAGGTCTTAGACTCGTACTCTGGCCTAATGGTTAAGGTCTTAACTCTTACTCTGGCCTAATAGCTAAGGTCTTAGACTCATACTCTGGCCTAATTGTTAAGGTCTTAACTCTTACTCTGGCCTAATAGCTAAGGTCTTAACTCTTACTCTGCCCTAATAGCTAAGGTCTTAGACTCGTACTCTGGCCTAATGGTTAAGGTCTTAACTCTTACTGTGGCCTAATAGCTAAGGTCTTAACTCTTACTCTTGCCTAATGGTTAAGGTCTTAGATTCGTACTCTGGCCTAATGGTTAAGGTCTTAACTCTTACTCTGGCCTACTGGTTAAGGTCTTAACTCTTACTCTGGCCTAATAGCTAAGGTCTTAACTCTTACTCTGGCCTAATAGCTAAGGTCTTAGACTCGTACTCTGGCCTAATGGTTAAGGTCTTAACTCTTACTCTGGCCTACTGGTTAAGGTCTTAACTCTTACTCTGGACTAATGGTTAAGGTCTTAACTCTTACTCTGGCCTACTGGTTAATGTCTTAACTCTTACTCTGGCCTACTGGTTAAGGTCTTAACTCTTACTCTGGCCTCATAGCTAAGGTCTTAACTCCTACTCTGGCCTAATAGCTACGGTCTTAACACTTACTCTGGCCTAATAGCTAAGGTCTTAGACTCGTACTGTGGCCTAATGGTTAAGGTCTTAACTCTTACTCTGGCCTAATAGCTAAGATCTTAACTCTTACTCTGGACTAATGGTTAAGGTCTTAACTCTTACTCTGGCCTACTGGTTAATGTCTTAACTCTTACTATGGCCTACTGGTTAAGGTCTTAACTCTTACTCTGGCCTAATAGCTAAGGTCTTAACTCCTACTCTGGCCTAATGGCTAAGGTCTTAACACTTACTCTGGCCTAATAGCTAATGTCTTAGACTCGTACTCTGGCCTAATAGCTAAGGTTTAGACTCGTACTCTGGCCTAATGGTTGAGGTCTTAACTCTTACTCTGGCCTACTGGTTAAGGTCTTAACTCTTACTCTGGCCTAATAGCTAAGGTCTTAACTCTTACTCTGGCCTAATAGCAAAGGTCTTAGACTCGTACTCTGGCCTAATGGTTGAGGTCTTAACTCTTACTCTGGCCTACTGGTTAAGGTCTTAACTCTTACTCTGGCCTAATAGCTAAGGTCTTAACTCTTACTCTGGCCTAATAGCAAAGGTCTTAGACTCGTAATCTGGCCCAATAGCTAAGGTCTTAACTCTTACTCTGGCCTAATAGCTAAGGTCTTAGACTCGTACTATGGCCTACTGGTTAAGGTCTTAACTCTTTCTCTGGCCTAATAGCTAAGGTCTTAACTCTTACTCCTGCCTAATAGCTAAGGTCTTAGACTCATACTCTGGCCTAATGGTTAAGGTCTTAACTCTTACTCTGCCCTACTGGTTAAGGTCTTAGACTCGTACTCTGGCCTAATAGCTAATGTATTAGACTCGTACTCTGGGCTAATGGTTAAGGTCTTAACTCTTACTCTGGCCTACTGGTTAAGGTCTTAACTCTTACTCTGGCCTACTGGTTAAGGTCTTAACTCTTACTCTGGCCTAATAGCTAAGGTCTTAACCCTTACTCTGGCCTAGTAGATAAGGTCTTAGACTCGTACTCTGGCCTAATGGTTAAGGTCTTAACTCTTACTCTGGCCTAATAGCTAAGGTCTTAGACTCGTACTCTGGCCTACTGGTTAATGTCTTAACTCTTACTCTGGCCTATTGGTTAAGGTCTTAGACTCGTACTCTGGCCTAATGGTTAAGGTATTAACTCTTACTCTGGCCTAATAGCTAAGGTCTTAACTCTTGCTATGGCCTCATAGCTAAGGTCTTAACTCTTACTCTGGCCTACTGGTTAAGGTCTTAACTCTTACTCTGGCCTACTGATTAAGGTCTTAACTCTTACTCTGACCTAATAGCTAAGGTCATAGACTTGTACTCTGGCCTAATGGTTAAGGTCTTAACTCTTACTCTGGACTAATAGCTAAGGTCTTAGACTCGTACTCTGGCCTAATGGTTAAGGTCTTAACTCTTACTCTGGCCTAACAGCTAAGGTCTTAGACTCGTACTCTGGCCTAATTGTTAAGGTCTTAACTCTTACTCTGGCCTAATAGCTAAGGTCTTAACTCTTACTCTGCCCTAATAGCTAAGGTCTTAGACTCGTACTCTGGCCTAATGGTTAAGGTCTTCACTCTTACTGTGGCCTAATAGCTAAGGTCTTAACTCTTACTCTTGCCTAATGGTTAAGGTCTTAGACTCGTACTCTGGCCTAATGGTTAAGGTCTTAACTCTTACTCTGGCCTACTGGTTAAGGTCTTAACTCTTACTCTGGCCTAATAGCTAAGGTCTTAACTCTTACTCTGGCCTAATAGCTAAGGTCTTAGACTCGTACTCTGGCCTAATGGTTAAGGTCTTAACTCTTACTCTGGCCTACTGGTTAAGGTCTTAACTCTTACTCTGGACTAATGGTTAAGGTCTTAACTCTTACTCTGGCCTACTGGTTAATGTCTTAACTCTTACTCTGGCCTACTGGTTAAGGTCTTAACTCTTACTCTGGCCTAATAGCTAAGGTCTTAACTCCTACTCTGGCCTAATAGCTAAGGTCTTAACACTTACTCTGGCCTAATAGCTAATGTCTTAGACTCGTACTCTGGCCTAATAGCTAAGGTCTTAGACTCGTACTCTGGCCTAATGGTTAAGGTCTTAACTCTTACTCTGGCCTAATAGCTAAGGTCTTAACTCTTACTCTGGACTAATGGTTAAGGTCTTAACTCTTACTCTGGCCTACTGGTTAATGTCTTAACTCTTACTCTGGCCTACTGGTTAAGGTCTTAACTCTTACTCTGGCCTAATAACTAAGGTCTTAACTCCTACTCTGGCCTAATAGCTAAGGTCTTAACACTTACTCTGGCCTAATAGCTATTGTCTTAGACTCGTACTCTGGCCTAATGGTTAAGGTCTTAACTCTTACTCTGGCCTAATAGCTAAGGTCTTAACTCTTACTCTGGCCTAATAGCTAAGGTCTTAACTCCTACTCTGGCCTAATAGCTAAGGTCTTAACACTTACTCTGGCCTAATAGCTAATGTCTTAGACTCGTACTCTGGCCTAATAGCTAAGGTTTAGACTCGTACTCTGGCCTAATGGTTAAGGTCCTAACTCTTACTCTGGCCTAATAGCTAAGGTCGTAGACTCGTACTCTGGCCTAATGGTTGAGGTCTTAACTCTTACTCTGGCCTACTGGTTAAGGTCTTAACTCTTACTCTGGCCTAATAGCTAAGGTCTTAACTCTTACTCTGGCCTAATAGCAAAGGTCTTAGACTCGTAATCTGGCCTAATAGCTAAGGTCTTAACTCTTACTCTGGCCTAATAGCTAAGGTCTTAGACTCGTTCTATGGCCTACTGGTTAAGGTCTTAACTCTTTCTCTGGCCTAATAGCTAAGGTCTTAACTCTTACTCCTGCCTAATAGCTAAGGTCTTAGACTCATACTCTGGCCTAATGGTTAAGGTCTTAACTCTTACTCTGCCCTACTGGTTAAGGTCTTAGACTCGTACTCTGGCCTAATAGCTAATGTATTAGACTCGTACTCTGGGCTAATGGTTAAGGTCTTAACTCCTACTCTGGCCTTCTGGTTAAGGTCTTAACTCTTACTCTGGCCTACTGGTTAAGGTCTTAACTCTTACTCTGGCCTAATAGCTAAGGTCTTAACTCTTACTCTGGCCTAGTAGATAAGGTCTTAGACTCGTACTCTGGCCTAATGGTTAAGGTCTTAACTCTTACTCTGGCCTAATAGCTAAGGTCTTAGACTCGTACTCTGGCCTACTGGTTAATGTCTTAACTCTTACTCTGGCCTATTGGTTAAGGTCTTAGACTCGTACTCTGGCCTAATGGTTAAGGTATTAACTCTTACTCTGGCCTAATAGCTAAGGTCTTAACTCTTGCTATGGCCTCATAGCTAAGGTCTTAACTCTTACTCTGGCCTACTGGTTAAGGTCTTAACTCTTACTCTGGCCTACTGATTAAGGTCTTAACTCTTACTCTGACCTAATAGCTAAGGTCTTAGACTTGTACTCTGGCCTAATGGTTAAGGTCTTAACTCTTACTCTGGACTAATAGCTAAGGTCTTAGACTCGTACTCGGGCCTAATGGTTAAGGTCTTAACTCCTACTCTGGCCTAATAGCTAAGGTCTTAGACTCGTACTCTGGCCTAATTGTTAAGGTCTTAACTCTTACTCTGGCCTAATAGCTAAGGTCTTAACTCTTACTCTGCCCTAATAGCTAAGGTCTTAGACTCGTTCTCTGGCCTAATGGTTAAGGTCTTCACTCTTACTGTGGCCTAATAGCTAAGGTCTTAACTCTTACTCTTGCCTAATGGTTAAGGTCTTAGACTCGTACTCTGGCCTAATGGTTAAGGTCTTAACTCTTACTCTGGCCTACTGGTTAAGATCTTAACTCTTACTCTGGCCTAATAGCTAAGGTCTTAACTCTTACTCTGGCCTAATAGCTAAGGTCTTAGACTCGTACTCTGGCCTAATGGTTAAGGTCTTAACTCTTACTCTGGCCTACTGGTTAAGGTCTTAACTCTTACTCTGGACTAATGGTTAAGGTCTTAACTCTTACTCTGGCCTACTGGTTAATGTCTTAACTCTTACTCTGGCCTACTGGTTAAGGTTTTAACTCTTACTCTGGCCTAATAGCTAAGGTCTTAACTCCTACTCTGGCCTAATAGCTAAGGTCTTAACACTTATTCTGGCCTAATAGCTAATGTCTTAGACTCGTACTCTGGCCTAATAGCTAAGGTCTTAGACTCGTACTCTGGCCTAATGGTTAAGGTCTTAACTCTTACTCTGGCCTAATAGCTAACGTCTTAACTCTTACTCTGGACTAATGGTTAAGGTCTTAACTCTTACTCTGGCCTACTGGTTAATGTCTTAACTCTTACTCTGGCCTACTGGTTAAGGTCTTAACTCTTACTCTGGCCTAATAACTAAGGTCTTAACTCCTACTCTGGCCTAATAGCTAAGGTCTTAACACTTACTCTGGCCTAATAGCTATTGTCTTAGACTCGTACTCTGGCCTAATGGTTAAGGTCTTAACTCTTACTCTGGCCTAATAGCTAAGGTCTTAGACTCGTACTCTGGCCTAATGGTTAAGGTCTTAACTCTTACTCTGGCCTACTGGTTAAGGTCTTAACTCTTACTCTGGCCTAATAGCTAACGTCTTAACTCTTACTCTGGCCTAATAACTAAGGTCTTATACTCGTACTCTGGCCTAATGGTTAAGGTCTTAACTCTTACTCTGGCCTACTGGTTCATGTCTTAACTCTTACTCTGGCCTACTGGTTAAGGTCTTAACTCTTACTCGGGCCTAATAGCTAAGGTCTTAACTCCTACTCTGGCCTAATAGCTAAGGTCTTAACACCTACTCTGGCCTAATAGCTAATGTCTTAGACTCGTACTCTGGCCTAATGGTTAAGGTCTTAACTCTTACTCTGGCCTAATAGCTAAGGTCTTAACTCTTACTCTGGCCTAATAACTAAGGTCTTAGACTCGTACTGTGGCCTAATGGTTAAGGTCTTAACTCTTACTCTGGCCTACTGGTTAAGGTCTTAACTCTTACTCTGGCCTAATAGCTAAGGTCTTAACTATTACTCTGGCCTACTGGTTAAGGTCTTAACTCTTTCTCTGGCCTAATGGTTAAGGTCTTAACTCTTACTCTGGCCTAATAGCTAAGGTCTTAACTCTTACTCTGGCCTAATAGCTACGGTCTTAGACTTGTACTCTGGCCTAATGGTTAAGGTCTTAACTCTTACTCTGGCCTACTGGTTAATATCTTAACTCTTACTCTGGCCTACTGGTTAAGGTCTTAACTCTTACTCTAGCCTAATAGCTAAGGTCTTAGACTCATACTCTGGACTAATGGTTAAGGTCTTAACTCTTACTCTGGCCTAATAGCTAAGGTCTTAGACTCGTACTCTGGCCTAATGGTTAAGGTCTTAATTCTTACTCTGGCCTACTGGTTAAGGTCTTAATTCTTACTCTGGCCTACTGGTTACGGTCTTAACTCTTACTCTGGCCTAATAGCTAAGGTCTTAACTCTTACTCTGGCCTAATAGCTAAGGTCTTAACTCTTACTCTGGCCTAATAGCTAAGGTCTTAGACTTGTACTCTGGCCTAATAGTTAAGGTCTTAACTCTTACTCTGGCCTACTGGTTACGGTCTTAACTCTTACTCTGGCCTAATAGCTAAGGTCTTAACTCTTACTCTGGCCTAATAGCTAAGGTCATAGACTCGTACTCTGGCCTACTGGTTAAGGTCTTAACTCTTACTCTGGCCTAATAGCTAAGGTCTAAGATTCGTACTCTGGCCTAATAGCTAAGGTCTAAGATTCGTACTCTGGCCTAATAGCTAAGGTCTTAGACTCGTACTCTGGCCTAATAGCTAAGGTCTTAACTCTTACTCTGGCCTAATAGCTAAGGTCGTAGACTCGTACTCTGGCCTAATGGTTGAGGTCTTAACTCTTACTCTGGCCTACTGGTTAAGGTCTTAACTCTTACTCTGGCCTAATAGATAAGGTCTTAACTCTTACTCTGGCCTAATAGCAAAGGTCTTAGACTCGTAATCTGGCCTAATAGCTAAGGTCTTAACTCTTACTCTGGCCTAATAGCTAAGGTCTTAGACTCGTACTATGGCCTACTGGTTAAGGTCTTAACTCTTTCTCTGGCCTAATAGCTAAGGTCTTAACTCTTACTCCTGCCTAATAGCTAAGGTCTTAGACTCATACTCTGGCCTAATGGTTAAGGTCTTAACTCTTACTCTGCCCTACTGGTTAAGGTCTTAGACTCGTACTCTGGCCTAATAGCTAATGTATTAGACTCGTACTCTGGCCTAATGGTTAAGGTCTTAACTCTTACTCTGGCCTACTGGTTAAGGTCTTAACTCTTACTCTGGCCTAATAGCTAAGGTCTTAACTCTTACTCTGGCCTAGTAGATAAGGTCTTAGACTCGTACTCTGGCCTAATGGTTAAGGTCTTAACTCTTACTCTGGCCTAATAGCTAAGGTCTTAGACTCGTACTCTGGCCTACTGGTTAATGTCTTAACTCTTACTCTGGCCTACTGGTTAAGGTCTTAGACTCGTACTCTGGCCTAATGGTTAAGGTCTTAACTCTTACTCTGGCCTAATAGCTAAGGTCTTAACTCTTGCTATGGCCTCATAGCTAAGGTCTTAGACTCGCACTATGGCCGACAGGTTAAGGTCTTAACTCTTACTCTGGCCTAATAGCTAAGGTCTTAACTCTTACTCTGGCCTACTGGTTAAGGTCTTAACTCTTACTCTGGCCTACTGATTAAGGTCTTAACTCTTACTCTGACCTAATAGCTAAGGTCTTAGACTTGTACTCTGGCCTAATGGTTAAGGTCTTAACTCTTACTCTGGACTAATAGCTAAGGTCTTAGACTCGTACTCTGGCCTAATGGTTAAGGTCTTAACTCTTACTCTGGCCTAATAGCTAAGGTCTTAGACTCGTACTCTGGCCTAATTGTTAAGGTCTTAACTCTTGCTCTGGCCTAATAGCTAAGGTCTTAACTCTTACTCTGCCCTAATAGCTAAGGTCTTAACTCTTACTCTGGCCTAATAGCTAAGGTCTTAACTCTTCCTCTGGCCTAATAGCTAAGGTCTTAGACTCGTACTCTGGCCTAATGGTTAAGGTCTTAACTCTTACTCTGGCCTACTGGTTAAGGTCTTAACTCTTACTCTGGACTAATAGCTAAGGTCTTAGACTCGTACTCTGGCCTAACTGTTAAGGTCTTAGACTCGTACTCTGGCCTAATGGTTAAGGTCTTAACTCTTACTCTGGCCTACTGGTTAAGGTCTTAACTCTTACTCTGGCCTAATAGCTAAGGTCTTAACTCTTCCTCTGGCCTAATAGCTAAGGTCTTAGACTCGTACTCTGGCCTAATGGTTAAGGTCTTAACTCTTACTCTGGCCTACTGGTTAAAGTCTTAACTCTTACTCTGGACTAATGGTTAAGGTCTTAACTCTTACTCTGGCCTACTGGTTAATGTCTTAACTCTTACTCTGGCCTACTGGTTAAGGTCTTAACTCTTACTCTGGCCTAATAGCTAAGGTCTTAACTCCTACTCTGGCCTAATAGCTAAGGTCTTAACACTTACTCTGGCCTAATAGCTAATGTCTTAGACTTGTACTCTGGCCTAATAGCTAAGGTCTTAGACTCGTACTCTGGCCTAATGGTTAAGGTCTTAACTCTTACTCTGGCCTAATAGCTAAGGTCTTAACTCTTACTCTGGACTAATGGTTAAGGTCGTAACTCTTACTCTGGCCTACTGGTTAATGTCTTAACTCTTACTCTGGCCTACTGGTTAAGGTCTTAACTCTTACTCTGGCCTAATAGCTAAGGTCTTAACTCCTACTCTGGCCTAATAGCTAAGGTCTTAACACTTACTCTGGCCTAATAGCTAATGTCTTAGACTCGTACTCTGGCCTAATGGTTAAGGTCTTAACTCTTACTCTGGCCTACTGGTTAAGGTCTTAACTCTTACTCTGGCCTACTGGTTAAGGTCTTAACTCTTACTCTGGCCTAATAGCTAAGGTCTTAACTCCTACTCTGGCCTAATAGCTAAGGTCTTAACACTTACTCTGTCCAATAGCTAAGGTCTTAGACTCGTACTCTGGCCTAATGGTTAAGGTCTTAACTCTTACTCTGGCCTAATAGCTAAGGTCTTAACTCTTACTCTGGCCTAATAGCTAAGGTCTTAGACTCGTACTCTGGCCTAATGGTTAAGGTCTTAACTCTTACTCTGGCCTACTGGTTAAGGTCTTAACTCTTACTCTGGCCTAATAGCTAAGGTCTTAACTCTTACTCTGGCCTAATAGCTAAGGTCTTAGACTCGTACTCTGGCCTACTGGTTAAGGTCTTAACTCTTACTCTGGCCTAATAGCTAAGGTCTAAGACTCGTACTCTGGCCTAATAGCTAAGGTCTTTAATCTTACTCTGGCCTAATAGCTAAGGTCTTAGACTCGTACTCTGGCCTAATAGCTAAGGTCTTAACTCTTACTCTGGCCTAATAGCTAAGGTCGTAGACTCGTACTCTGGCCTAATGGTTGAGGTCTTAACTCTTACTCTGGCCTACTGGTTAAGGTCTTAACTCTTACTCTGGCCTAATAGATAAGGTCTTAACTCTTACTCTGGCCTAATAGCAAAGGTCTTAGACTCGTAATCTGGCCTAATAGCTAAGGTCTTAACTCTTACTCTGGCCTAATAGCTAAGGTCTGAGACTCGTACTATGGCCTACTGGTTAAGGTCTTAACTCTTTCTCTGGCCTAATAGCTAAGATCTTAACTCTTACTCCTGCCTAATAGCTAAGGTCTTAGACTCATACTCTGGCCTAATGGTTAAGGTCTTAACTCTTACTCTGCCCTACTGGTTAAGGTCTTAGACTCGTACTCTGGCCTAATAGCTAATGTATTAGACTCATACTCTGGCCTAATGGTTAAGGTCTTAACTCTTACTCTGGCCTACTGGTTAAGGTCTTAACTCTTACTCTGGCCTACTGGTTAAGGTCTTAACTCTTACTCTGGCCTAATGGTTAATGTCTTAACTCTTACTCTGGCCTAATAGCTAAGGTCTTAGACTCGTACTCTGGCCTAATAGCTAAGGTCTTAACTCTTACTCTGGCCTACCGGTTAAGGTCTTAACTCTTACTCTAGCCTAATAGCTAAGGTCTTAGACTCATACTCTGGACTAATGGTTAAGGTCTTAACTCTTACTCTGGCCTAATAGCTAATGTCTTAACTCTTACTCTGGCCTAATAGATAAGGTCTTAGACTCGTACTCTGGCCTAATGGATAAGGTCTTAATTCTTACTCTGGCCTACTGGTTAAGGTCCTAACTCTTACTCTGGCCTACTGGTTAATGTCTTAACTCTTACTCTGGCCTACTGGTTAAGGTCTTAACTCTTACTCGGGCCTAATAGCTAAGGTCTTAACTCCTACTCTGGCCTAATAGCTAAGGTCTTAACACCTACTCTGGCCTAATAGCTAATGTCTTAGACTCGTACTCTGGCCTAATGGTTAAGGTCTTAACTCTTACTCTGGCCTAATAGCTAAGGTCTTAACTCTTACTCTGGCCTAATAACTAAGGTCTTAGACTCGTACTGTGGCCTAATGGTTAAAGTCTTAACTCTTTCTCTGGCCTACTGGTTAAGGTCTTAACTCTTACTCTGGCCTAATAGCTAAGGTCTTAACTATTACTCTGGCCTACTGGTTAAGGTCTTAACTCTTTCTCTGGCCTAATAGCTAAGGTCTTAACTCTTACTCTGGCCTAATAGCTAAGGTCTTAACTCTTACTCTGGCCTAATAGCTACGGTCTTAGACTTGTACTCTGGCCTAATGGTTAAGGTCTTAACTCTTACTCTGGCCTACTGGTTAATGTCTTAACTCTTACTCTGGCCTACTGGTTAAGGTCTTAACTCTTACTCTAGCCTAATAGCTAAGGTCTTAGACTCATACTCTGGACTAATGGTTAAGGTCTTAACTCTTACTCTGGCCTAATAGGTAAGGTCTTAACTCTTACTCTGGCCTAATAGCTAAGGTCTTAGACTCGTACTCTGGCCTAATGGTTAAGGTCTTAATTCTTACTCTGGCCTACTGGTTAAGGTCTTAATTCTTACTCTGGCCTACTGGTTACGGTCTTAACTCTTACTCTGGCCTAATAGCTAAGGTCTTAACTCTTACTCTGGCCTAATTGCTAAGGTCTTAACTCTTACTCTGTCCAATAGCTAAGGTCTTAGACTCGTACTCTGGCCTAATGGTTAAGGTCTTAACTCTTACTCTGGCCTAATAGCTAAGGTCTTAACTCTTACTCTGGCCTAATAGCTAAGGTCTTAGACTTGTACTCTGGCCTAATGGTTAAGGTCTTAACTCTTACTCTGGCCTACTGGTTACGGTCTTAACTCTTACTCTGGCCTAATAGCTAAGGTCTTAACTCTTACTCTGGCCTAATAGCTAAGGTCATAGACTCGTACTCTGGCCTACTGGTTAAGGTCTTAACTCTTACTCTGGCCTAATAGCTAAGGTCTAAGATTCGTACTCTGGCCTAATAGCTAAGGTCTTTAATCTTACTCTGGCCTAATAGCTAAGGTCTTAGACTCGTACTCTGGCCTAATAGCTAAGGTCTTAACTCTTACTCTGGCCTAATAGCTAAGGTCGTAGACTCGTACTCTGGCCTAATGGTTGAGGTCTTAACTCTTACTCTGGCCTACTGGTTAAGGTCTTAACTCTTACTCTGGCCTAATAGATAAGGTCTTAACTCTTACTCTGGCCTAATAGCAAAGGTCTTAGACTCGTAATCTGGCCTAATAGCTAAGGTCTTAACTCTTACTCTGGCCTAATAGCTAAGGTCTGAGACTCGTACTATGGCCTACTGGTTAAGGTCTTAACTCTTTCTCTGGCCTAATAGCTAAGATCTTAACTCTTACTCCTGCCTAATAGCTAAGGTCTTAGACTCATACTCTGGCCTAATGGTTAAGGTCTTAACTCTTACTCTGCCCTACTGGTTAAGGTCTTAGACTCGTACTCTGGCCTAATAGCTATTGTATTAGACTCATACTCTGGCCTAATGGTTAAGGTCTTAACTCTTACTCTGGCCTACTGGTTAAGGTCTTAACTCTTACTCTGGCCTACTGGTTAAGGTCTTAACTCTTACTCTGGCCTAATGGTTAAGGTCTTAACTCTTACTCTGGCCTAATAGCTAAGGTCTTAGACTCGTACTCTGGCCTAATAGCTAAGGTCTTAACTCTTACTCTGGCCTACTGGTTAAGGTCTTAACTCTTACTCTAGCCTAATAGCTAAGGTCTTAGACTCATACTCTGGACTAATGGTTAAGGTCTTAACTCTTACTCTGGCCTAATAGCTAATGTCTTAACTCTTACTCTGGCCTAATAGATAAGGTCTTAGACTCGTACTCTGGCCTAATGGATAAGGTCTTAATTCTTACTCTGGCCTACTGGTTAAGGTCCTAACTCTTACTCTGGCCTACTGGTTAATGTCTTAACTCTTACTCTGGCCTACTGGTTAAGGTCTTAACTCTTACTCGGGCCTAATAGCTAAGGTCTTAACTCCTACTCTGGCCTAATAGCTAAGGTCTTAACACCTACTCTGGCCTAATAGCTAATGTCTTAGACTCGTACTCTGGCCTAATGGTTAAGGTCTTAACTCTTACTCTGGCCTAATAGCTAAGGTCTTAACTCTTACTCTGGCCTAATAACTAAGGTCTTAGACTCGTACTGTGGCCTAATGGTTAAGGTCTTAACTCTTACTCTGGCCTACTGGTTAAGGTCTTAACTCTTACTCTGGCCTAATAGCTAAGGTCTTAACTATTACTCTGGCCTACTGGTTAAGGTCTTAACTCTTTCTCTGGCCTAATAGCTAAGGTCTTAACTCTTACTCTGGCCTAATAGCTAAGGTCTTAACTCTTACTCTGGCCTAATAGCTACGGTCTTAGACTTGTACTCTGGCCTAATGGTTAAGGTCTTAACTCTTACTCTGGCCTACTGGTTAATGTCTTAACTCTTACTCTGGCCTACTGGTTAAGGTCTTAACTCTTACTCTAGCCTAATAGCTAAGGTCTTAGACTCATACTCTGGACTAATGGTTAAGGTCTTAACTCTTACTCTGGCCTAATAGGTAAGGTCTTAACTCTTACTCTGGCCTAATAGCTAAGGTCTTAGACTCGTACTCTGGCCTAATGGTTAAGGTCTTAATTCTTACTCTGGCCTACTGGTTAAGGTCTTAATTCTTACTCTGGCCTACTGGTTACGGTCTTAACTCTTACTCTGGCCTAATAGCTAAGGTCTTAACTCTTACTCTGGCCTAATTGCTAAGGTCTTAACTCTTACTCTGTCCAATAGCTAAGGTCTTAGACTCGTACTCTGGCCTAATGGTTAAGGTCTTAACTCTTACTCTGGCCTAATAGCTAAGGTCTTAACTCTTACTCTGGCCTAATAGCTAAGGTCTTAGACTTGTACTCTGGCCTAATGGTTAAGGTCTTAACTCTTACTCTGGCCTACTGGTTACGGTCTTAACTCTTACTCTGGCCTAATAGCTAAGGTCTTAACTCTTACTCTGGGCTAATAGCTAAGGTCATAGACTCGTACTCTGGCCTACTGGTTAAGGTCTTAACTCTTACTCTGGCCTAATAGCTAAGGTCTAAGATTCGTACTCTGGCCTAATAGCTAAGGTCTTTAATCTTACTCTGGCCTAATAGCTAAGGTCTTAGACTCGTACTCTGGCCTAATAGCTAAGGTCTTAACTCTTACTCTGGCCTAATAGCTAAGGTCGTAGACTCGTACTCTGGCCTAATGGTTGAGGTCTTAACTCTTACTCTGGCCTACTGGTTAAGGTCTTAACTCTTACTCTGGCCTAATAGATAAGGTCTTAATTCTTACTCTGGCCTAATAGCAAAGGTCTTAGACTCGTAATCTGGCCTAATAGCTAAGGTCTTAACTCTTACTCTGGCCTAATAGCTAAGGTCTTAGACTCGTACTATGGCCTAATGGTTAAGGTCTTAACTCTTACTCTGGCCTAATAGCTAAGGTCTTAACTCTTACTCTGGCCTAATAGCTACGGTCTTAGACTTGTACTCTGGCCTAATGGTTAAGGTCTTAACTCTTACTCTGGCCTACTGGTTAATGTCTTAACTCTTACTCTGGCCTACTGGTTAAGGTCTTAACTCTTACTCTAGCCTAATAGCTAAGGTCTTAGACTCATACTCTGGACTAATGGTTAAGGTCTTAACTCTTACTCTGGCCTAATAGGTAAGGTCTTAACTCTTACTCTGGCCTAATAGCTAAGGTCTTAGACTCGTACTCTGGCCTAATGGTTAAGGTCTTAATTCTTACTCTGGCCTACTGGTTAAGGTCTTAATTCTTACTCTGGCCTACTGGTTACGGTCTTAACTCTTACTCTGGCCTAATAGCTAAGGTCTTAACTCTTACTCTGGCCTAATTGCTAAGGTCTTAACTCTTACTCTGTCCAATAGCTAAGGTCTTAGACTCGTACTCTGGCCTAATGGTTAAGGTCTTAACTCTTACTCTGGCCTAATAGCTAAGGTCTTAACTCTTACTCTGGCCTAATAGCTAAGGTCTTAGACTTGTACTCTGGCCTAATGGTTAAGGTCTTAACTCTTACTCTGGCCTACTGGTTACGGTCTTAACTCTTACTCTGGCCTAATAGCTAAGGTCTTAACTCTTACTCTGGCCTAATAGCTAAGGTCATAGACTCGTACTCTGGCCTACTGGTTAAGGTCTTAACTCTTACTCTGGCCTAATAGCTAAGGTCTAAGATTCGTACTCTGGCCTAATAGCTAAGGTCTTTAATCTTACTCTGGCCTAATAGCTAAGGTCTTAGACTCGTACTCTGGCCTAATAGCTAAGGTCTTAACTCTTACTCTGGCCTAATAGCTAAGGTCGTAGACTCGTACTCTGGCCTAATGGTTGAGGTCTTAACTCTTACTCTGGCCTACTGGTTAAGGTCTTAACTCTTACTCTGGCCTAATAGATAAGGTCTTAACTCTTACTCTGGCCTAATAGCAAAGGTCTTAGACTCGTAATCTGGCCTAATAGCTAAGGTCTTAACTCTTACTCTGGCCTAATAGCTAAGGTCTTAGACTCGTACTATGGCCTACTGGTTAAGGTCTTAACTCTTTCTCTGGCCTAATAGCTAAGGTCTTAACTCTTACTCCTGCCTAATAGCTAAGGTCTTAGACTCATACTCTGGCCTAATGGTTAAGGTCTTAACTCTTACTCTGCCCTACTGGTTAAGGTCTTAGACTCGTACTCTGGCCTAATAGCTAATGTATTAGACTCGTACTCTGGCCTAATGGTTAAGGTCTTAACTCTTACTCTGGCCTACTGGTTAAGGTCTTAACTCTTACTCTGGCCTACTGGTTAAGGTCTTAACTCTTACTCTGGCCTAATAGCTAAGGTCTTAACTCTTACTCTGGCCTAGTAGATAAGGTCTTAGACTCGTACTCTGGCCTAATGGTTAAGGTCTTAACTCTTACTCTGGCCTAATAGCTAAGGTCTTAGACTCGTACTCTGGCCTACTGGTTAATGTCTTAACTCTTACTCTGGCCTACTGGTTAAGGTCTTAGACTCGTACTCTGGCCTAATGGTTAAGGTCTTAACTCTTACTCTGGCCTAATAGCTAAGGTCTTAACTCTTGCTATGGCCTCATAGCTAAGGTCTTAGACTCGCACTATGGCCGACAGGTTAAGGTCTTAACTCTTACTCTGGCCTAATAGCTAAGGTCTTAACTCTTACTCTGGCCTACTGGTTAAGGTCTTAACTCTTACTCTGGCCTACTGATTAAGGTCTTAACTCTTACTCTGACCTAATAGCTAAGGTCTTAGACTTGTACTCTGGCCTAATGGTTAAGGTCTTAACTCTTACTCTGGACTAATAGCTAAGGTCTTAGACTCGTACTCTGGCCTAATGGTTAAGGTCTTAACTCTTACTCTGGCCTAATAGCTAAGGTCTTAGACTCGTACTCTGGCCTAATTGTTAAGGTCTTAACTCTTGCTCTGGCCTAATAGCTAAGGTCTTAACTCTTACTCTGCCCTAATAGCTAAGGTCTTAACTCTTACTCTGGCCTAATAGCTAAGGTCTTAACTCTTCCTCTGGCCTAATAGCTAAGGTCTTAGACTCGTACTCTGGCCTAATGGTTAAGGTCTTAACTCTTACTCTGGCCTACTGGTTAAGGTCTTAACTCTTACTCTGGACTAATAGCTAAGGTCTTAGACTCGTACTCTGGCCTAATTGTTAAGGTCTTAGACTCGTACTCTGGCCTAATGGTTAAGGTCTTAACTCTTACTCTGGCCTACTGGTTAAGGTCTTAACTCTTACTCTGGCCTAATAGCTAAGGTCTTAACTCTTCCTCTGGCCTAATAGCTAAGGTCTTAGACTCGTACTCTGGCCTAATGGTTAAGGTCTTAACTCTTACTCTGGCCTACTGGTTAAGGTCTTAACTCTTACTCTGGACTAATGGTTAAGGTCTTAACTCTTACTCTGGCCTACTGGTTAATGTCTTAACTCTTACTCTGGCCTACTGGTTAAGGTCTTAACTCTTACTCTGGCCTAATAGCTAAGGTCTTAACTCCTACTCTGGCCTAATAGCTAAGGTCTTAACACTTACTCTGGCCTAATAGCTAATGTCTTAGACTCGTACTCTGGCCTAATAGCTAAGGTCTTAGACTCGTACTCTGGCCTAATGGTTAAGGTCTTAACTCTTACTCTGGCCTAATAGCTAAGGTCTTAACTCTTACTCTGGACTAATGGTTAAGGTCTTAACTCTTACTCTGGCCTACTGGTTAATGTCTTAACTCTTACTCTGGCCTACTGGTTAAGGTCTTAACTCTTACTCTGGCCTAATAGCTAAGGTCTTAACTCCTACTCTGGCCTAATAGCTAAGGTCTTAACACTTACTCTGGCCTAATAGCTAATGTCTTAGACTCGTACTCTGGCCTAATGGTTAAGGTCTTAACTCTTACTCTGGCCTACTGGTTAAGGTCTTAACTCTTACTCTGGCCTACTGGTTAAGGTCTTAACTCTTACTCTGGCCTAATAGCTAAGGTCTTAACTCCTACTCTGGCCTAATAGCTAAGGTCTTAACACTTACTCTGTCCAATAGCTAAGGTCTTAGACTCGTACTCTGGCCTAATGGTTAAGGTCTTAACTCTTACTCTGGCCTAATAGCTAAGGTCTTAACTCTTACTCTGGCCTAATAGCTAAGGTCTTAGACTCGTACTCTGGCCTAATGGTTAAGGTCTTAACTCTTACTCTGGCCTACTGGTTAAGGTCTTAACTCTTACTCTGGCCTAATAGCTAAGGTCTTAACTCTTACTCTGGCCTAATAGCTAAGGTCTTAGACTCGTACTCTGGCCTACTGGTTAAGGTCTTAACTCTTACTCTGGCCTAATAGCTAAGGTCTAAGACTCGTACTCTGGCCTAATAGCTAAGGTCTTTAATCTTACTCTGGCCTAATAGCTAAGGTCTTAGACTCGTACTCTGGCCTAATAGCTAAGGTCTTAACTCTTACTCTGGCCTAATAGCTAAGGTCGTAGACTCGTACTCTGGCCTAATGGTTGAGGTCTTAACTCTTACTCTGGCCTACTGGTTAAGGTCTTAACTCTTACTCTGGCCTAATAGATAAGGTCTTAACTCTTACTCTGGCCTAATAGCAAAGGTCTTAGACTCGTAATCTGGCCTAATAGCTAAGGTCTTAACTCTTACTCTGGCCTAATAGCTAAGGTCTGAGACTCGTACTATGGCCTACTGGTTAAGGTCTTAACTCTTTCTCTGGCCTAATAGCTAAGATCTTAACTCTTACTCCTGCCTAATAGCTAAGGTCTTAGACTCATACTCTGGCCTAATGGTTAAGGTCTTAACTCTTACTCTGCCCTACTGGTTAAGGTCTTAGACTCGTACTCTGGCCTAATAGCTAATGTATTAGACTCATACTCTGGCCTAATGGTTAAGGTCTTAACTCTTACTCTGGCCTACTGGTTAAGGTCTTAACTCTTACTCTGGCCTACTGGTTAAGGTCTTAACTCTTACTCTGGCCTAATGGTTAAGGTCTTAACTCTTACTCTGGCCTAATAGCTAAGGTCTTAGACTCGTACTCTGGCCTAATAGCTAAGGTCTTAACTCTTACTCTGGCCTACTGGTTAAGGTCTTAACTCTTACTCTAGCCTAATAGCTAAGGTCTTAGACTCATACTCTGGACTAATGGTTAAGGTCTTAACTCTTACTCTGGCCTAATAGCTAATGTCTTAACTCTTACTCTGGCCTAATAGATAAGGTCTTAGACTCGTACTCTGGCCTAATGGATAAGGTCTTAATTCTTACTCTGGCCTACTGGTTAAGGTCCTAACTCTTACTCTGGCCTAATTGTTAAGGTCTTAACTCTTACTCTGGCCTAATAGCTAAGGTCTTAACTCTTACTCTGCCCTAATAGCTAAGGTCTTAGACTCGTACTCTGGCCTAATGGTTAAGGTCTTCACTCTTACTGTGGCCTAATAGCTAAGGTCTTAACTCTTACTCTTGCCTAATGGTTAAGGTCTTAGACTCGTACTCTGGCCTAATGGTTAAGGTCTTAACTCTTACTCTGGCCTACTGGTTAAGGTCTTAACTCTTCCTCTGGCCTAATAGCTAAGGTCTTAGACTCGTACTCTGGCCTAATGGTTAAGGTCTTAACTCTTACTCTGGCCTACTGGTTAAGGTCTTAACTCTTACTCTGGACTAATGGTTAAGGTCTTAACTCTTACTCTGGCCTACTGGTTAATGTCTTAACTCTTACTCTGGCCTACTGGTTAAGGTCTTAACTCTTACTCTGGCCTAATAGCTAAGGTCTTAACTCCTACTCTGGCCTAATAGCTAAGGTCTTAACACTTACTCTGGCCTAATAGCTAATGTCTTAGACTCGTACTCTGGCCTAATAGCTAAGGTCTTAGACTCGTACTCTGGCCTAATGGTTAAGGTCTTAACTCTTACTCTGGCCTAATAGCTAAGGTCTTAACTCTTACTCTGGACTAATGGTTAAGGTCTTAACTCTTAATCTGGCCTACTGGTTAATGTCTTAACTCTTACTCTGGCCTACTGGTTAAGGTCTTAACTCTTACTCTGGCCTAATAGCTAAGGTCTTAACTCCTACTCTGGCCTAATAGCTAAGGTCTTAACACTTACTCTGGCCTAATAGCTAATGTCTTAGACTCGTACTCTGGCCTAATGGTTAAGGTCTTAACTCTTACTCTGGCCTACTGGTTAAGGTCTTAACTCTTACTCTGGCCTACTGGTTAAGGTCTTAACTCTTACTCTGGCCTAATAGCTAAGGTCTTAACTCCTACTCTGACCTAATAGCTAAGGTCTTAACACTTACTCTGTCCAATAGCTAAGGTCTTAGACTCGTACTCTGGCCTAATGGTTAAGGTCTTAACTCTTACTCTGGCCTAATAGCTAAGGTCTTAACTCTTACTCTGGCCTAATAGCTAAGGTCTTAGACTCGTACTCTGGCCTAATGGTTAAGGTCTTAACTCTTACTCTGGCCTACTGGTTAAGGTCTTAACTCTTACTCTGGCCTAATAGCTAAGGTCTTAACTCTTACTCTGGCCTAATAGCTAAGGTCTTAGACTCGTACTCTGGCCTACTGGTTAAGGTCTTAACTCTTACTCTGGCCTAATAGCTAAGGTCTAAGACTCGTACTCTGGCCTAATAGCTAAGGTCTTTAATCTTACTCTGGCCTAATAGCTAAGGTCTTAGACTCGTACTCTGGCCTAATAGCTAAAGTCTTAACTCTTACTCTGGCCTAATAGCTAAGGTCTTAACTATTACTCTGGCCTACTGGTTAAGGTCTTAACTCTTTCTCTGGCCTAATAGCTAAGGTCTTAACTCTTACTCTGGCCTAATAGCTAAGGTCTTAACTCTTACTCTGGCCTAATAGCTACGGTCTTAGACTTGTACTCTGGCCTAATGGTTAAGGTCTTAACTCTTACTCTGGCCTACTGGTTAATGTCTTAACTCTTACTCTGGCCTACTGGTTAAGGTCTTAACTCTTACTCTAGCCTAATAGCTAAGGTCTTAGACTCATACTCTGGACTAATGGTTAAGGTCTTAACTCTTACTCTGGCCTAATAGGTAAGGTCTTAACTCTTACTCTGGCCTAATAGCTAAGGTCTTAGACTCGTACTCTGGCCTAATGGTTAAGGTCTTAATTCTTACTCTGGCCTACTGGTTAAGGTCTTAATTCTTACTCTGGCCTACTGGTTACGGTCTTAACTCTTACTCTGGCCTAATAGCTAAGGTCTTAACTCTTACTCTGGCCTAATTGCTAAGGTCTTAACTCTTACTCTGTCCAATAGCTAAGGTCTTAGACTCGTACTCTGGCCTAATGGTTAAGGTCTTAACTCTTACTCTGGCCTAATAGCTAAGGTCTTAACTCTTACTCTGGCCTAATAGCTAAGGTCTTAGACTTGTACTCTGGCCTAATGGTTAAGGTCTTAACTCTTACTCTGGCCTACTGGTTACGGTCTTAACTCTTCCTCTGGCCTAATAGCTAAGGTCTTAACTCTTACTCTGGGCTAATAGCTAAGGTCATAGACTCGTACTCTGGCCTACTGGTTAAGGTCTTAACTCTTACTCTGGCCTAATAGCTAAGGTCTAAGATTCGTACTCTGGCCTAATAGCTAAGGTCTTTAATCTTACTCTGGCCTAATAGCTAAGGTCTTAGACTCGTACTCTGGCCTAATAGCTAAGGTCTTAACTCTTACTCTGGCCTAATAGCTAAGGTCGTAGACTCGTACTCTGGCCTAATGGTTGAGGTCTTAACTCTTACTCTGGCCTACTGGTTAAGGTCTTAACTCTTACTCTGGCCTAATAGATAAGGTCTTAACTCTTACTCTGGCCTTATAGCAAAGGTCTTAGACTCGTAATCTGGCCTAATAGCTAAGGTCTTAACTCTTACTCTGGCCTAATAGCTAAGGTCTTAGACTCGTACTATGGCCTAATGGTTAAGGTCTTAACTCTTACTCTGGCCTAATAGCTAAGGTCTTAACTCTTACTCTGGCCTAATAGCTACGGTCTTAGACTTGTACTCTGGCCTAATGGTTAAGGTCTTAACTCTTACTCTGGCCTACTGGTTAATGTCTTAACTCTTACTCTGGCCTACTGGTTAAGGTCTTAACTCTTACTCTAGCCTAATAGCTAAGGTCTTAGACTCATACTCTGGACTAATGGTTAAGGTCTTAACTCTTACTCTGGCCTAATAGGTAAGGTCTTAACTCTTACTCTGGCCTAATAGCTAAGGTCTTAGACTCGTACTCTGGCCTAATGGTTAAGGTCTTAATTCTTACTCTGGCCTACTGGTTAAGGTCTTAATTCTTACTCTGGCCTACTGGTTACGGTCTTAACTCTTACTCTGGCCTAATAGCTAAGGTCTTAACTCTTACTCTGGCCTAATTGCTAAGGTCTTAACTCTTACTCTGTCCAATAGCTAAGGTCTTAGACTCGTACTCTGGCCTAATGGTTAAGGTCTTAACTCTTACTCTGGCCTAATAGCTAAGGTCTTAACTCTTACTCTGGCCTAATAGCTAAGGTCTTAGACTTGTACTCTGGCCTAATGGTTAAGGTCTTAACTCTTACTCTGGCCTACTGGTTACGGTCTTAACTCTTACTCTGGCCTAATAGCTAAGGTCTTAACTCTTACTCTGGCCTAATAGCTAAGGTCATAGACTCGTACTCTGGCCTACTGGTTAAGGTCTTAACTCTTACTCTGGCCTAATAGCTAAGGTCTAAGATTCGTACTCTGGCCTAATAGCTAAGGTCTTTAATCTTACTCTGGCCTAATAGCTAAGGTCTTAGACTCGTACTCTGGCCTAATAGCTAAGGTCTTAACTCTTACTCTGGCCTAATAGCTAAGGTCGTAGACTCGTACTCTGGCCTAATGGTTGAGGTCTTAACTCTTACTCTGGCCTACTGGTTAAGGTCTTAACTCTTACTCTGGCCTAATAGATAAGGTCTTAACTCTTACTCTGGCCTAATAGCAAAGGTCTTAGACTCGTAATCTGGCCTAATAGCTAAGGTCTTAACTCTTACTCTGGCCTAATAGCTAAGGTCTTAGACTCGTACTATGGCCTACTGGTTAAGGTCTTAACTCTTTCTCTGGCCTAATAGCAAAGGTCTTAACTCTTACTCCTGCCTAATAGCTAAGGTCTTAGACTCATACTCTGGCCTAATGGTTAAGGTCTTAACTCTTACTCTGCCCTACTGGTTAAGGTCTTAGACTCGTACTCTGGCCTAATAGCTAATGTATTAGACTCGTACTCTGGCCTAATGGTTAAGGTCTTAACTCTTACTCTGGCCTACTGGTTAAGGTCTTAACTCTTACTCTGGCCTACTGGTTAAGGTCTTAACTCTTACTCTGGCCTAATAGCTAAGGTCTTAACTCTTACTCTGGCCTAGTAGATAAGGTCTTAGACTCGTACTCTGGCCTAATGGTTAAGGTCTTAACTCTTACTCTGGCCTAATAGCTAAGGTCTTAGACTCGTACTCTGGCCTACTGGTTAATGTCTTAACTCTTACTCTGGCCTACTGGTTAAGGTCTTAGACTCGTACTCTGGCCTAATGGTTAAGGTCTTAACTCTTACTCTGGCCTAATAGCTAAGGTCTTAACTCTTGCTATGGCCTCATAGCTAAGGTCTTAGACTCGCACTATGGCCGACAGGTTAAGGTCTTAACTCTTACTCTGGCCTAATAGCTAAGGTCTTAACTCTTACTCTGGCCTACTGGTTAAGGTCTTAACTCTTACTCTGGCCTACTGATTAAGGTCTTAACTCTTACTCTGACCTAATAGCTAAGGTCTTAGACTTGTACTCTGGCCTAATGGTTAAGGTCTTAACTCTTTCTCTGGCCTAATAGCTAAGGTCTTAACTCTTACTCTGGCCTAATAGCTAAGGTCTTAACTCTTACTCTGGCCTAATAGCTACGGTCTTAGACTTGTACTCTGGCCTAATGGTTAAGGTCTTAACTCTTACTCTGGCCTACTGGTTAATGTCTTAACTCTTACTCTGGCCTACTGGTTAAGGTCTTAACTCTTACTCTAGCCTAATAGCTAAGGTCTTAGACTCATACTCTGGACTAATGGTTAAGGTCTTAACTCTTACTCTGGCCTAATAGGTAAGGTCTTAACTCTTACTCTGGCCTAATAGCTAAGGTCTTAGACTCGTACTCTGGCCTAATGGTTAAGGTCTTAATTCTTACTCTGGCCTACTGGTTAAGGTCTTAATTCTTACTCTGGCCTACTGGTTACGGTCTTAACTCTTACTCTGGCCTAATAGCTAAGGTCTTAACTCTTACTCTGGCCTAATTGCTAAGGTCTTAACTCTTACTCTGTCCAATAGCTAAGGTCTTAGACTCGTACTCTGGCCTAATGGTTAAGGTCTTAACTCTTACTCTGGCCTAATAGCTAAGGTCTTAACTCTTACTCTGGCCTAATAGCTAAGGTCTTAGACTTGTACTCTGGCCTAATGGTTAAGGTCTTAACTCTTACTCTGGCCTACTGGTTACGGTCTTAACTCTTCCTCTGGCCTAATAGCTAAGGTCTTAACTCTTACTCTGGGCTAATAGCTAAGGTCATAGACTCGTACTCTGGCCTACTGGTTAAGGTCTTAACTCTTACTCTGGCCTAATAGCTAAGGTCTAAGATTCGTACTCTGGCCTAATAGCTAAGGTCTTTAATCTTACTCTGGCCTAATAGCTAAGGTCTTAGACTCGTACTCTGGCCTAATAGCTAAGGTCTTAACTCTTACTCTGGCCTAATAGCTAAGGTCGTAGACTCGTACTCTGGCCTAATGGTTGAGGTCTTAACTCTTACTCTGGCCTACTGGTTAAGGTCTTAACTCTTACTCTGGCCTAATAGATAAGGTCTTAACTCTTACTCTGGCCTTATAGCAAAGGTCTTAGACTCGTAATCTGGCCTAATAGCTAAGGTCTTAACTCTTACTCTGGCCTAATAGCTAAGGTCTTAGACTCGTACTATGGCCTAATGGTTAAGGTCTTAACTCTTACTCTGGCCTAATAGCTAAGGTCTTAACTCTTACTCTGGCCTAATAGCTACGGTCTTAGACTTGTACTCTGGCCTAATGGTTAAGGTCTTAACTCTTACTCTGGCCTACTGGTTAATGTCTTAACTCTTACTCTGGCCTACTGGTTAAGGTCTTAACTCTTACTCTAGCCTAATAGCTAAGGTCTTAGACTCATACTCTGGACTAATGGTTAAGGTCTTAACTCTTACTCTGGCCTAATAGGTAAGGTCTTAACTCTTACTCTGGCCTAATAGCTAAGGTCTTAGACTCGTACTCTGGCCTAATGGTTAAGGTCTTAATTCTTACTCTGGCCTACTGGTTAAGGTCTTAATTCTTACTCTGGCCTACTGGTTACGGTCTTAACTCTTACTCTGGCCTAATAGCTAAGGTCTTAACTCTTACTCTGGCCTAATTGCTAAGGTCTTAACTCTTACTCTGTCCAATAGCTAAGGTCTTAGACTCGTACTCTGGCCTAATGGTTAAGGTCTTAACTCTTACTCTGGCCTAATAGCTAAGGTCTTAACTCTTACTCTGGCCTAATAGCTAAGGTCTTAGACTTGTACTCTGGCCTAATGGTTAAGGTCTTAACTCTTACTCTGGCCTACTGGTTACGGTCTTAACTCTTACTCTGGCCTAATAGCTAAGGTCTTAACTCTTACTCTGGCCTAATAGCTAAGGTCATAGACTCGTACTCTGGCCTACTGGTTAAGGTCTTAACTCTTACTCTGGCCTAATAGCTAAGGTCTAAGATTCGTACTCTGGCCTAATAGCTAAGGTCTTTAATCTTACTCTGGCCTAATAGCTAAGGTCTTAGACTCGTACTCTGGCCTAATAGCTAAGGTCTTAACTCTTACTCTGGCCTAATAGCTAAGGTCGTAGACTCGTACTCTGGCCTAATGGTTGAGGTCTTAACTCTTACTCTGGCCTACTGGTTAAGGTCTTAACTCTTACTCTGGCCTAATAGATAAGGTCTTAACTCTTACTCTGGCCTAATAGCAAAGGTCTTAGACTCGTAATCTGGCCTAATAGCTAAGGTCTTAACTCTTACTCTGGCCTAATAGCTAAGGTCTTAGACTCGTACTATGGCCTACTGGTTAAGGTCTTAACTCTTTCTCTGGCCTAATAGCAAAGGTCTTAACTCTTACTCCTGCCTAATAGCTAAGGTCTTAGACTCATACTCTGGCCTAATGGTTAAGGTCTTAACTCTTACTCTGCCCTACTGGTTAAGGTCTTAGACTCGTACTCTGGCCTAATAGCTAATGTATTAGACTCGTACTCTGGCCTAATGGTTAAGGTCTTAACTCTTACTCTGGCCTACTGGTTAAGGTCTTAACTCTTACTCTGGCCTACTGGTTAAGGTCTTAACTCTTACTCTGGCCTAATAGCTAAGGTCTTAACTCTTACTCTGGCCTAGTAGATAAGGTCTTAGACTCGTACTCTGGCCTAATGGTTAAGGTCTTAACTCTTACTCTGGCCTAATAGCTAAGGTCTTAGACTCGTACTCTGGCCTACTGGTTAATGTCTTAACTCTTACTCTGGCCTACTGGTTAAGGTCTTAGACTCGTACTCTGGCCTAATGGTTAAGGTCTTAACTCTTACTCTGGCCTAATAGCTAAGGTCTTAACTCTTGCTATGGCCTCATAGCTAAGGTCTTAGACTCGCACTATGGCCGACAGGTTAAGGTCTTAACTCTTACTCTGGCCTAATAGCTAAGGTCTTAACTCTTACTCTGGCCTACTGGTTAAGGTCTTAACTCTTACTCTGGCCTACTGATTAAGGTCTTAACTCTTACTCTGACCTAATAGCTAAGGTCTTAGACTTGTACTCTGGCCTAATGGTTAAGGTCTTAACTCTTACTCTGGCCTACTGGTTACGGTCTTAACTCTTACTCTGGCCTAATAGCTAAGGTCTTAACTCTTACTCTGGCCTAATAGCTAAGGTCATAGACTCGTACTCTGGCCTACTGGTTAAGGTCTTAACTCTTACTCTGGCCTAATAGCTAAGGTCTAAGATTCGTACTCTGGCCTAATAGCTAAGGTCTTTAATCTTACTCTGGCCTAATAGCTAAGGTCTTAGACTCGTACTCTGGCCTAATAGCTAAGGTCTTAACTCTTACTCTGGCCTAATAGCTAAGGTCGTAGACTCGTACTCTGGCCTAATGGTTGAGGTCTTAACTCTTACTCTGGCCTACTGGTTAAGGTCTTAACTCTTACTCTGGCCTAATAGATAAGGTCTTAACTCTTACTCTGGCCTAATAGCAAAGGTCTTAGACTCGTAATCTGGCCTAATAGCTAAGGTCTTAACTCTTACTCTGGCCTAATAGCTAAGGTCTTAGACTCGTACTATGGCCTACTGGTTAAGGTCTTAACTCTTTCTCTGGCCTAATAGCAAAGGTCTTAACTCTTACTCCTGCCTAATAGCTAAGGTCTTAGACTCATACTCTGGCCTAATGGTTAAGGTCTTAACTCTTACTCTGCCCTACTGGTTAAGGTCTTAGACTCGTACTCTGGCCTAATAGCTAATGTATTAGACTCGTACTCTGGCCTAATGGTTAAGGTCTTAACTCTTACTCTGGCCTACTGGTTAAGGTCTTAACTCTTACTCTGGCCTACTGGTTAAGGTCTTAACTCTTACTCTGGCCTAATAGCTAAGGTCTTAACTCTTACTCTGGCCTAGTAGATAAGGTCTTAGACTCGTACTCTGGCCTAATGGTTAAGGTCTTAACTCTTACTCTGGCCTAATAGCTAAGGTCTTAGACTCGTACTCTGGCCTACTGGTTAATGTCTTAACTCTTACTCTGGCCTACTGGTTAAGGTCTTAGACTCGTACTCTGGCCTAATGGTTAAGGTCTTAACTCTTACTCTGGCCTAATAGCTAAGGTCTTAACTCTTGCTATGGCCTCATAGCTAAGGTCTTAGACTCGCACTATGGCCGACAGGTTAAGGTCTTAACTCTTACTCTGGCCTAATAGCTAAGGTCTTAACTCTTACTCTGGCCTACTGGTTAAGGTCTTAACTCTTACTCTGGCCTACTGATTAAGGTCTTAACTCTTACTCTGACCTAATAGCTAAGGTCTTAGACTTGTACTCTGGCCTAATGGTTAAGGTCTTAACTCTTACTCTGGACTAATAGCTAAGGTCTTAGACTCGTACTCTGGCCTAATGGTTAAGGTCTTAACTCTTACTCTGGCCTAATAGCTAAGGTCTTAGACTCGTACTCTGGCCTAATTGTTAAGGTCTTAACTCTTGCTCTGGCCTAATAGCTAAGGTCTTAACTCTTACTCTGCCCTAATAGCTAAGGTCTTAACTCTTACTCTGGCCTAATAGCTAAGGTCTTAACTCTTCCTCTGGCCTAATAGCTAAGGTCTTAGACTCGTACTCTGGCCTAATGGTTAAGGTCTTAACTCTTACTCTGGCCTACTGGTTAAGGTCTTAACTCTTACTCTGGACTAATAGCTAAGGTCTTAGACTCGTACTCTGGCCTAATTGTTAAGGTCTTAGACTCGTACTCTGGCCTAATGGTTAAGGTCTTAACTCTTACTCTGGCCTACTGGTTAAGGTCTTAACTCTTACTCTGGCCTAATAGCTAAGGTCTTAACTCTTCCTCTGGCCTAATAGCTAAGGTCTTAGACTCGTACTCTGGCCTAATGGTTAAGGTCTTAACTCTTACTCTGGCCTACTGGTTAAGGTCTTAACTCTTACTCTGGACTAATGGTTAAGGTCTTAACTCTTACTCTGGCCTACTGGTTAATGTCTTAACTCTTACTCTGGCCTACTGGTTAAGGTCTTAACTCTTACTCTGGCCTAATAGCTAAGGTCTTAACTCCTACTCTGGCCTAATAGCTAAGGTCTTAACACTTACTCTGGCCTAATAGCTAATGTCTTAGACTCGTACTCTGGCCTAATAGCTAAGGTCTTAGACTCGTACTCTGGCCTAATGGTTAAGGTCTTAACTCTTACTCTGGCCTAATAGCTAAGGTCTTAACTCTTACTCTGGACTAATGGTTAAGGTCTTAACTCTTACTCTGGCCTACTGGTTAATGTCTTAACTCTTACTCTGGCCTACTGGTTAAGGTCTTAACTCTTACTCTGGCCTAATAGCTAAGGTCTTAACTCCTACTCTGGCCTAATAGCTAAGGTCTTAACACTTACTCTGGCCTAATAGCTAATGTCTTAGACTCGTACTCTGGCCTAATGGTTAAGGTCTTAACTCTTACTCTGGCCTACTGGTTAAGGTCTTAACTCTTACTCTGGCCTACTGGTTAAGGTCTTAACTCTTACTCTGGCCTAATAGCTAAGGTCTTAACTCCTACTCTGGCCTAATAGCTAAGGTCTTAACACTTACTCTGTCCAATAGCTAAGGTCTTAGACTCGTACTCTGGCCTAATGGTTAAGGTCTTAACTCTTACTCTGGCCTAATAGCTAAGGTCTTAACTCTTACTCTGGCCTAATAGCTAAGGTCTTAGACTCGTACTCTGGCCTAATGGTTAAGGTCTTAACTCTTACTCTGGCCTACTGGTTAAGGTCTTAACTCTTACTCTGGCCTAATAGCTAAGGTCTTAACTCTTACTCTGGCCTAATAGCTAAGGTCTTAGACTCGTACTCTGGCCTACTGGTTAAGGTCTTAACTCTTACTCTGGCCTAATAGCTAAGGTCTAAGACTCGTACTCTGGCCTAATAGCTAAGGTCTTTAATCTTACTCTGGCCTAATAGCTAAGGTCTTAGACTCGTACTCTGGCCTAATAGCTAAGGTCTTAACTCTTACTCTGGCCTAATAGCTAAGGTCGTAGACTCGTACTCTGGCCTAATGGTTGAGGTCTTAACTCTTACTCTGGCCTACTGGTTAAGGTCTTAACTCTTACTCTGGCCTAATAGATAAGGTCTTAACTCTTACTCTGGCCTAATAGCAAAGGTCTTAGACTCGTAATCTGGCCTAATAGCTAAGGTCTTAACTCTTACTCTGGCCTAATAGCTAAGGTCTGAGACTCGTACTATGGCCTACTGGTTAAGGTCTTAACTCTTTCTCTGGCCTAATAGCTAAGATCTTAACTCTTACTCCTGCCTAATAGCTAAGGTCTTAGACTCATACTCTGGCCTAATGGTTAAGGTCTTAACTCTTACTCTGCCCTACTGGTTAAGGTCTTAGACTCGTACTCTGGCCTAATAGCTAATGTATTAGACTCATACTCTGGCCTAATGGTTAAGGTCTTAACTCTTACTCTGGCCTACTGGTTAAGGTCTTAACTCTTACTCTGGCCTACTGGTTAAGGTCTTAACTCTTACTCTGGCCTAATGGTTAAGGTCTTAACTCTTACTCTGGCCTAATAGCTAAGGTCTTAGACTCGTACTCTGGCCTAATAGCTAAGGTCTTAACTCTTACTCTGGCCTACTGGTTAAGGTCTTAACTCTTACTCTAGCCTAATAGCTAAGGTCTTAGACTCATACTCTGGACTAATGGTTAAGGTCTTAACTCTTACTCTGGCCTAATAGCTAATGTCTTAACTCTTACTCTGGCCTAATAGATAAGGTCTTAGACTCGTACTCTGGCCTAATGGATAAGGTCTTAATTCTTACTCTGGCCTACTGGTTAAGGTCCTAACTCTTACTCTGGCCTAATTGTTAAGGTCTTAACTCTTACTCTGGCCTAATAGCTAAGGTCTTAACTCTTACTCTGCCCTAATAGCTAAGGTCTTAGACTCGTACTCTGGCCTAATGGTTAAGGTCTTCACTCTTACTGTGGCCTAATAGCTAAGGTCTTAACTCTTACTCTTGCCTAATGGTTAAGGTCTTAGACTCGTACTCTGGCCTGATGGTTAAGGTCTTAACTCTTACTCTGGCCTACTGGTTAAGGTCTTAACTCTTCCTCTGGCCTAATAGCTAAGGTCTTAGACTCGTACTCTGGCCTAATGGTTAAGGTCTTAACTCTTACTCTGGCCTACTGGTTAAGGTCTTAACTCTTACTCTGGACTAATGGTTAAGGTCTTAACTCTTACTCTGGCCTACTGGTTAATGTCTTAACTCTTACTCTGGCCTACTGGTTAAGGTCTTAACTCTTACTCTGGCCTAATAGCTAAGGTCTTAACTCCTACTCTGGCCTAATAGCTAAGGTCTTAACACTTACTCTGGCCTAATAGCTAATGTCTTAGACTCGTACTCTGGCCTAATAGCTAAGGTCTTAGACTCGTACTCTGGCCTAATGGTTAAGGTCTTAACTCTTACTCTGGCCTAATAGCTAAGGTCTTAACTCTTACTCTGGACTAATGGTTAAGGTCTTAACTCTTAATCTGGCCTACTGGTTAATGTCTTAACTCTTACTCTGGCCTACTGGTTAAGGTCTTAACTCTTACTCTGGCCTAATAGCTAAGGTCTTAACTCCTACTCTGGCCTAATAGCTAAGGTCTTAACACTTACTCTGGCCTAATAGCTAATGTCTTAGACTCGTACTCTGGCCTAATGGTTAAGGTCTTAACTCTTACTCTGGCCTACTGGTTAAGGTCTTAACTCTTACTCTGGCCTACTGGTTAAGGTCTTAACTCTTACTCTGGCCTAATAGCTAAGGTCTTAACTCCTACTCTGACCTAATAGCTAAGGTCTTAACACTTACTCTGTCCAATAGCTAAGGTCTTAGACACGTACTCTGGCCTAATGGTTAAGGTCTTAACTCTTACTCTGGCCTAATAGCTAAGGTCTTAATTCTTACTCTGGCCTAATAGCTAAGGTCTTAGACTCGTACTCTGGCCTAATGGTTAAGGTCTTAACTCTTACTCTGGCCTACTGGTTAAGGTCTTAACTCTTACTCTGGCCTAATAGCTAAGGTCTTAACTCTTACTCTGGCCTAATAGCTAAGGTCTTAGACTCGTACTCTGGCCTACTGGTTAAGGTCTTAACTCTTACTCTGGCCTAATAGCTAAGGTCTAAGACTCGTACTCTGGCCTAATAGCTAAGGTCTTTAATCTTACTCTGGCCTAATAGCTAAGGTCTTAGACTCGTACTCTGGCCTAATAGCTAAAGTCTTAACTCTTACTCTGGCCTAATAGCTAAGGTCGTAGACTCGTACTCTGGCCTAATGGTTGAGGTCTTAACTCTTACTCTGGCCTACTGGTTAAGGTCTTAACTCTTACTCTGGCCTAATAGATAAGGTCTTAACTCTTACTCTGGCCTAATAGCAAAGGTCTTAGACTCGTAATCTGTCCTAATAGCTAAGGTCTTAACTCTTACTCTGGCCTAATAGCTAAGGTCTGAGACTCGTACTATGGCCTACTGGTTAAGGTCTTAACTCTTTCTCTGGCCTAATAGCTAAGGTCTTAACTCTTACTCCTGCCTAATAGCTAAGGTCTTAGACTCATACTCTGGCCTAATGGTTAAGGTCTTAACTCTTACTCTGCCCTACTGGTTAAGGTCTTAGACTCGTACTCTGGCCTAATAGCTAATGTATTAGACTCATACTCTGGCCTAATGGTTAAGGTCTTAACTCTTACTCTGGCCTACTGGTTAAGGTCTTAACTCTTACTCTGGCCTACTGGTTAAGGTCTTAACTCTTACTCTGGCCTAATGGTTAAGGTCTTAACTCTTACTCTGGCCTAATAGCTAAGGTCTTAGACTCGTACTCTGGCCTAATAGCTAAGGTCTTAACTCTTACTCTGGCCTACTGGTTAAGGTCTTAACTCTTACTCTAGCCTAATAGCTAAGGTCTTAGACTCATACTCTGGACTAATGGTTAAGGTCTTAACTCTTACTCTGGCCTAATAGCTAATGTCTTAACTCTAACTCTGGCCTAATAGCTAAGGTCTTAGACTCGTACTCTGGCCTAATGGATAAGGTCTTAATTCTTACTCTGGACTACTGGTTAAGGTCTTAACTCTTACTCTAGCCTAATAGCTAAGGTCTTAACTCTTACTCTGGCCTAATAGCTAAGGTCCTAACTCTTACTCTGTCCAATAGCTAAGGTCTTAGACTCGTACTCTGGCCTAATGGTTAAGGTCTTAACTCTTACTCTGGCCTAATAGCTAAGGTCTTAGACTCGTACTCTGGCCTAATGGTTAAGGTCTTAACTCTTACTCTGGCCTACTGGTTAAGGTTTTAACTCTTACTCTGGCCTAATAGCTAAGGTCTTAACTCTTACTCTGGCCTAATAGCTAAGGTCTTAGACTCGTACTCTGGCCTACTGGTTAAGGTCTTAACTCTTACTCTGCCCTAATAGCTAAGGTCTAAGACTCGTACTCTGGCCTAATAGCTAAGGTCTTTAATCTTACTCTGGCCTAATAGCTAAGGTCTTAGACTCGTACTCTGGCCTAATAGCTAAGGTCTTAACTCTTACTCTGGCCTAATAGCTAAGGTCGTAGACTCATACTCTGGCCTAATGGTTGAGGTCTTAACTCTTACTCTGGCCTACTGGTTAAGGTGTTAACTCTTACTCTGGCCTAATAGCTAAGGTCTTAACTCTTACTCTGGCCTAATAGCAAAGGTCTTAGACTCGTAATCTGGCCTAATAGCTAAGGTCTTAACTCTTACTCTGGCCTAATAGCTAAGGTCTTAGACTCGTACTATGGCCTACTGGTTAAGGTCTTAGCTCTTTCTCTGGCCTAATAGCTAAGGTCTTAACTCTTACTCCTGCCTAATAGCTAAGGTCTTAGACTCATACTCTGGCCTAATGGTTAAGGTCTTAACTCTTACTCTGCCCTACTGGTTAAGGTCTTAGACTCGTACTCTGGCCTAATAGCTAATGTATTAGACTCGTACTCTGGGCTAATGGTTAAGATCTTAACTCCTACTCTGGCCTACTGGTTAAGGTCTTAACTCTTACTCTGGCCTACTGGTTAAGGTCTTAACTCTTACTCTGGCCTAATAGCTAAGGTCTTAACTCTTAATCTGGCCTAGTAGATAAGGTCTTAGACTCATACTCTGGCCTAATGGTTAAGGTCTTAACTCTTACTCTGGCCTAATAGCTAAGGTCTTAGACTCGTACTCTGGCCTACTGGTTAATGTCTTAACTCTTACTCTGGCCTACTGGTTAAGGTCTTAGACTCGTACTCTGGCCTAATGGTTAAGGTCTTAACTCTTACTCTGGCCTAATAGCTAAGGTCTTAACTCTTGCTATGGCCTCATAGCTAAGGTCTTAGCTCTTACTCTGGCCTACTGGTTAAGGTCTTAACTCTTACTCTGGCCTACTGATTAAGGTCTTAACTCTTACTCTGACCTAATAGCTAAGGTCTTAGACTTGTACTCTGGCCTAATGGTTAAGGTCTTAACTCTTCCTCTGGCCTAATAGCTAAGGTCTTAGACTCGTACTCTGGCCTAATGGTTAAGGTCTTAACTCTTACTCTGGCCTAATAGCTAAGGTCTTAGACTCATACTCTGGCCTAATTGTTAAGGTCTTAACTCTTACTCTGGCCTAATAGCTAAGGTCTTAACTCTTACTCTGCCCTAATAGCTAAGGCCTTAGACTCGTACCATGGCCTAATGGTTAAGGTCTTAACTCTTACTCTGGCCTACTGGTTAAGGTCTTAACTCTTACTCTGGCCTACTGGTTAAGGTCTTAACTCTTACTCTGGCCTAATAGCTACGGTCTTAGACTTGTACTATGGCCTAATAGTCAAGGTCTTAGACTCGTACTCTGGCCTAATGGTTAAGGTCTTAACTCTTACTCTGGCCTACTGGTTAAGGTCTTAACTCTTACTCTGGCCTAATAGCTAAGGTCTTAACTCTTACTCTGGCCTAATAGCTAAGGTCTTAGACTTGTACTCTGGCCTAATGGTTAAGGTCTTAACTCTTACTCTGGCCTACTGGTTAAAGTATTAACTCTTACTCTGGCCTACTGGTTAAGGTTTTAACTCTTACTCTGGCCTAATAGGTAAGGTCTTAGACTCGTACTCTGGTCTAATGGTTAAGGTCTTAACTCTTACTCTGGCCTAATAGCTAAGGTCTTAACTCTTACTCTGGCCTAATAGCTAAGGTCTTAGACTTGTACGATGGCCTAATAGCCAAGGTCTTAGACTGGTACTCTGGCCTAATGGTTAAGGTCTTAACTCTTACTCTGGCCTACTGGTTAAGGTCTTAACTCTTACTCTGGCCTAATAGCTAAGGTCTTAACTCTTACTCTGGCCTAATAGCTAAGGTCTTAGACTTGTACTCTGGCCTAATGGTTAAGGTCTTAACTCTTAATCTGGCCTACTGGTTAAAGTATTAACTCTTACTCTGGCCTACTGGTTAAGGTTTTAACTCTTACTCAGGCCTAATAGCTAAGGTCTTAGACTCGTACTCTGGCCTACTGGTTAAGGTCTTAACTCTTACTCTGGCCTAATAGCTAAGGTCTTAGACTCTTACTCTGGCCTAATGGTTAAGGTCTTAACTCTTACTCTGGCCTAATAGCTAAGGTCTTAGACTCATACTCTGGCCTAATGGTTAAGGTCTTAACTCTTACTCTAGCCTAATAGCTAAGGTCTTAGACTCATACTCTGGACTAATGGTTAAGGTCTTAACTCTTACTCTGGCCTAATAGCTAAGGTCTTAACTCTTACTCTGGCCTAATAGCTAAGGTCTTAGACTCGTACTCTGGCCTAATGGTTAAGGTCTTAATTCTTACTCTGCCTACTGGTTAAGGTCTTAACTCTTACTCTGGCCTACTGGTTAAGGTCTTAACTCTTACTCTGGCCTAATAGCTAAGGTCTTAACTCTTACTCTGGCCTAATAGCTAAGGTCTTAACTCTTACTCTGTCCAATAGCTAAGGTCTTAGACTCGTACTCTGGCCTAATGGTTAAGGTCTTAACTCTTACTCTGGCCTAATAGCTAAGGTCTTAACTCCTACTCTGGCCTAATAGCTAAGGTCTTAACACTTACTCTGGCCTAATAGCTAATGTCTTAGACTCGTACTCTGGCCTAATAGCTAAGGTCTTAGACTCGTACTCTGGCCTAATGGTTAAGGTCTTAACTCTTACTCTGGCCTAATAGCTAAGGTCTTAACTCTTACTCTGGACTAATGGTTAAGGTCTTAACTCTTACTCTGGCCTACTGGTTAATGTCTTAACTCTTACTCTGGCCTTCTGGTTAAGGTCTTAACTCTTACTCTGGCCTAATAGCTAAGGTCTTAACTCCTACTCTGGCCTAATAGCTAAGGTCTTAACACTTACTCTGGCCTAATAGCTAATGTCTTAGACTCGTACTCTGGCCTAATGGTTAAGGTCTTAACTCTTACTCTGGCCTAATAGCTAAGGTCTTAGACTCGTACTCTGGCCTAATAGCTAAGGTCTTAACTCTTACTCTGGCCTACTGGTTAAGGTCTTAACTCTTACTCTAGCCTAATAGCTAAGGTCTTAGACTCATACTCTGGACTAATGGTTAAGGTCTTAACTCTTACTCTGGCCTAATAGCTAATGTCTTAACTCTTACTCTGGCCTAATAGCTAAGGTCTTAGACTCGTACTCTGGCCTAATGGATAAGGTCTTAATTCTTACTCTGGCCTACTGGTTAAGGTCCTAACTCTTACTCTGGCCCACTGGTTAAGGTCTTAACTCTTACTCTGGCCTAATAGCTAAGGTCTTAACTCTTACTCTGGCCTAATAGCTAAGGTCCTAACTCTTACTCTGTCCAATAGCTAAGGTCTTAGACTCGTACTCTGGCCTAATGGTTAAGGTCTTAACTCTTACTCTGGCCTAATAGCTAAGGTCTTAACTCTTACTCTGGCCTAATAGCTAAGGTCTTAGACTCGTACTCTGGCCTAATGGTTAAGGTCTTAACTCTTACTCTGGCCTACTGGTTAAGGATTTAACTCTTACTCTGGCCTAATAGCTAAGGTCTTAACTCTTACTCTGGCCTAATAGCTAAGGTCTTAGACTCGTACTCTGGCCTAATGGTTAAGGTCTTAACTCTTACTCTGGCCTAATAGCTAAGGTCTTAACTCTTACTCTGGCCTAATAGCTAAGGTCTTAGACTCGTACTCTGGCCTAATGGTTAAGGTCTTAACTCTTACTCTGGCCTACTGGTTAAGGTGTTAACTCTTACTCTGGCCTAATAGCTAAGGTCTTAACTCTTACTCTGGCCTAATAGCAAAGGTCTTAGACTCGTAATCTGGCCTAATAGCTAAGGTCTTAACTCTTACTCTGGCCTAATAGCTAAGGTCTTAGACTCGTACTATGGCCTACTGGTTAAGGTCTTAACTCTTTCTCTGGCCTAATAGCTACGGTCTTAACTCTTACTCCTGCCTAATAGCTAAGGTCTTAGACTCATACTCTGGCCTAATGGTTAAGGTCTTAACTCTTACTCTGCCCTACTGGTTAAGGTCTTAGACTCGTACTCTGGCCTAATAGCTAATGTATTAGACTCCTACTCTGGCCTAATAGCTAAGGTCTTAACACTTACTCTGGCCTAATAGCTATTGTCTTAGACTCGTACTCTGGCCTAATGGTTAAGGTCTTAACTCTTACTCTGGCCTAATAGCTAAGGTCTTAACTCTTACTCTGGCCTAATAGCTAAGGTCTTAACTCCTACTCTGGCCTAATAGCTAAGGTCTTAACACTTACTCTGGCCTAATAGCTAATGTCTTAGACTCGTACTCTGGCCTAATAGCTAAGGTTTAGACTCGTACTCTGGCCTAATGGTTAAGGTCCTAACTCTTACTCTGGCCTAATAGCTAAGGTCGTAGACTCGTACTCTGGCCTAATAGCTAAGGTCTTAACTCTTACTCTGGCCTAATAGCAAAGGTCTTAGACTCGTAATCTGGCCTAATAGCTAAGGTCTTAACTCTTACTCTGGCCTAATAGCTAAGGTCTTAGACTCGTACTATGGCCTACTGGTTAAGGTCTTAACTCTTTCTCTGGCCTAATAGCTAAGGTCTTAACTCTTACTCCTGCCTAATAGCTAAGGTCTTAGACTCATACTCTGGCCTAATGGTTAAGGTCTTAACTCTTACTCTGCCCTACTGGTTAAGGTCTTAGACTCGTACTCTGGCCTAATAGCTAATGTATTAGACTCGTACTCTGGGCTAATGGTTAAGGTCTTAACTCTTACTCTGGCCTACTGGTTAAGGTCTTAACTCTTACTCTGGCCTACTGGTTAAGGTCTTAACTCTTACTCTGGCCTAATAGCTAAGGTCTTAACTCTTACTCTGGCCTAGTAGATAAGGTCTTAGACTCGTACTCTGGCCTAATGGTTAAGGTCTTAACTCTTACTCTGGCCTAATAGCTAAGGTCTTAGACTCGTACTCTGGCCTACTGGTTAATGTCTTAACTCTTACTCTGGCCTATTGGTTAAGGTCTTAGACTCGTACTCTGGCCTAATGGTTAAGGTATTAACTCTTACTCTGGCCTAATAGCTAAGGTCTTAACTCTTGCTATGGCCTCATAGCTAAGGTCTTAACTCTTACTCTGGCCTACTGGTTAAGGTCTTAACTCTTACTCTGGCCTACTGATTAAGGTCTTAACTCTTACTCTGACCTAATAGCTAAGGTCTTAGACTTGTACTCTGGCCTAATGGTTAAGGTCTTAACTCTTACTCTGGACTAATAGCTAAGGTCTTAGACTCGTACTCTGGCCTAATGGTTAAGGTCTTAACTCTTACTCTGGCCTAATAGCTAAGGTCTTAGACTCGTACTCTGGCCTAATTGTTAAGGTCTTAACTCTTACTCTGGCCTAATAGCTAAGGTCTTAACTCTTACTCTGCCCTAATAGCTAAGGTCTTAGACTCGTACTCTGGCCTAATGGTTAAGGTCTTCACTCTTACTGTGGCCTAATAGCTAAGGTCTTAACTCTTACTCTTGCCTAATGGTTAAGGTCTTAGACTCGTACTCTGGCCTAATAGCTAAGGTCTTAACTCTTACTCTGGCCTAATAGCTAAGGTCTTAGACTCGTACTCTGGCCTAATGGTTAAGGTCTTAACTCTTACTCTGGCCTACTGGTTAAGGTCTTAACTTTTACTCTGGCCTAATGGTTAAGGTCTTAACTCTTACTCTGGCCTACTGGTTAAGGTCTTAACTCTTACTCTGGACTAATGGTTAAGGTCTTAACTCTTACTCTGGCCTACTGGTTAATGTCTTAACTCTTACTCTGGCCTACTGGTTAAGGTCTTAACTCTTACTCTGGCCTAATAGCTAAGGTCTTAACTCCTACTCTGGCCTAATAGCTAAGGTCTTAACACTTATTCTGGCCTAATAGCTAATGTCTTAGACTCATACTCTGGCCTAATAGCTAAGGTCTTAGACTCGTACTCTGGCCTAATGGTTAAGGTCTTAACTCTTACTCTGGCCTAATAGCTAAGGTCTTAACTCTTACTCTGGACTAATGGTTAAGGTCTTAACTCTTACTCTGGCCTACTGGTTAATGTCTTAACTCTAACTCTGGCCTACTGGTTAAGGTCTTAACTCTTACTCTGGCCTAATAACTAAGGTCTTAACTCCTACACTGGCCTAATAGCTAAGGTCTTAACACTTACTCTGGCCTAATAGCTATTGTCTTAGACTCGTACTCTGGCCTAATGGTTAAGGTCTTAACTCTTACTCTGGCCTAATAGCTAAGGTCTTAACTCTTACTCTGGCCTAATAGCTAAGGTCTTAGACTCGTACTCTGGCCTAATGGTTAAGGTCTTAACTCTTACTCTGGCCTACTGGTTAAGGTCTTAACTCTTACTCTGGCCTAAAAGCTAAGGTCTTAACTCTTACTCTGGCCTAATAACTAAGGTCTTATACTCGTAATCTGGCCTAATGGTTAAGGTCTTAACTCTTACTCTGGCCTACTGGTTAAGGTCTTAACTCTTACTCTGGCCTACTGGTTAATGTCTTAACTCTTACTCTGGCCTACTGGTTAAGGTCTTAACTCTTACTCGGGCCTAATAGCTAAGGTCTTAACTCCTACTCTGGCCTAATAGCTAAGGTCTTAACACCTACTCTGGCCTAATAGCTAATGTCTTAGACTCGTACTCTGGCCTAATGGTTAAGGTCTTAACTCTTACTCTGGCCTAATAGCTAAGGTCTTAACTCTTACTCTGGCCTAATAACTAAGGTCTTAGACTCGTACTGTGGCCTAATGGTTAAGGTCTTAACTATTACTCTGCCCTACTGGTTAAGGTCTTAACTCTTTCTCTGGCCTAATAGCTAAGGTCTTAACTCTTACTCTGGCCTAATAGCTAAGGTCTTAACTCTTACACTGGCCTAATAGCTACGGTCTTAGACTTGTACTCTGGCCTAATGGTTAAGGTCTTAACTCTTACTCTGGCCTACTGGTTAATGTCTTAACTCTTACTCTGGCCTACTGGTTAAGGTCTTAACTCTTACTCTAGCCTAATAGCTAAGGTCTTAGACTCATACTCTGGACTAATGGTTAAGGTCTTAACTCTTACTCTGGCCTAATAGCTAAGGTCTTAACTCTCACTCTGGCCTAATAGCTAAGGTCTTAGACTCGTACTCTGGCCTAATGGTTAAGGTCTTAATTCTTACTCTGGCCTACTGGTTAAGGTCTTAACTCTTACTCTGGCCTACTGGTTACGGTCTTAACTCTTACTCTGGCCTAATAGCTAAGGTCTTAACTCTTACTCTGGCCTAATTGCTAAGGTCTTAACTCTTACTCTGTCCAATAGCTAAGGTCTTAGACTCGTACTCTGGCCTAATGGTTAAGGTCTTAACTCTTACTCTGGCCTAATAGCTAAAGTCTTAACTCTTACTCCGGCCTAATAACTAAGGTCTTAGACTCGTTCTGTGGCCTAATGGTTAAGGTCTTAACTCTTACTCTGGCCTACTGGTTAAGGTCTTAACTCTTACTCTGGCCTAATAGCTAAGGTCTTAACTATTACTCTGGCCTACTGGTTAAGGTCTTAACTCTTTCTCTGGCCTAATAGCTAAGGTCTTAACTCTTACTCTGGCCTAATAGCTAAGGTCTTAACTCTTACTCTGGCCTAATAGCTACGGTCTTAGACTTGTACTCTGGCCTAATGGTTAAGGTCTTAACTCTTACTCTGGCCTACTGGTTAATGTCTTAACTCTTACTCTGGCCTACTGGTTAAGGTCTTAACTCTTACTCTAGCCTAATAGCTAAGATCTTAGACTCATACTCTGGACTAATGGTTAAGGTCTTAACTCTTACTCTGGCCTAATAGCTAAGGTCTTAACTCTTACTCTGGCCTAATAGCTAAGGTCTTAGACTCGTACTCTGGCCTAATGGTTAAGGTCTTAACTCTTACTCTGGCCTACTGGTTACGGTCTTAACTCTTACTCTGGCCTAATAGCTAAGGTCTTAACTCTTACTCTGGCCTAATTGCTAAGGTCTTAACTCTTACTCTGTCCAATAGCTAAGGTCTTAGACTCGTACTCTGGCCTAATGCTTAAGGTCTTAACTCTTACTCTGGCCTAATAGCTAAGGTCTTAACTCTTACTCTGGCCTAATAGCTAAGGTCTTAGACTCGTACTCTGGCCTAATGGTTAAGGTCTTAACTCTTACTCTGGCCTACTGGTTACGGTCTTAACTCTTACTCTGGCCTAATAGCTAAGGTCTGGCCTAATAGCTAAGGTCATAGACTCGTACTCTGGCCTACTGGTTAAGGTCTTAACTCTTACTCTGGCCTAATAGCTAAGGTCTAAGACTCGTACTCTGGCCTAATAGCTAAGGTCTTTAATCTTACTCTGGCCTAATAGCTAAGGTCTTAGACTCGTACTCTGGCCTAATAGCTAAGGTCTTAACTCTTACTCTGGCCTAATAGCTAAGGTCGTAGACTTGTACTCTGGCCTAATGGTTGAGGTCTTAACTCTTACTCTGGCCTGCTGGTTAAGGTCTTAACTCTTACTCTGGCCTAATAGATAAGGTCTTACCTCTTACTCTGGCCTAATAGCAAAGGTCTTAGACTCGTAATCTGGCCTAATAGCTAAGGTCTTAACTCTTACTCTGGCCTAATAGCTAAGGTCTTAGACTCGTACTATGGCCTACTGGTTAAGGTCTTAACTCTTTCTCTGGCCTAATAGCTAAGGTCTTAACTCTTACTCCTGCCTAATAGCTAAGGTCTTAGACTCATACTCTGGCCTAATGGTTAAGGTCTTAACTCTTACTCTGCCCTACTGGTTAAGGTCTTAGACTCGTACTCTGGCCTAATAGCTAATGTATTAGACTCGTACTCTGGCCTAATGGTTAAGGTCTTAACTCTTACTCTGGCCTACTGGTTAAGGTCTTAACTCTTACTCTGGCCTACTGGTTAAGGTCTTAACTCTTACTCTGGCCTAATAGCTAAGGTCTTAACTCTTACTCTGGCCTAGTAGATAAGGTCTTAGACTCGTACTCTGGCCTAATGGTTAATGTCTTAACTCTTACTCTGGCCTACTGGTTAAGGTCTTAGACTCGTACTCTGGCCTAATGGTTAAGGTCTTAACTCTTACTCTGGCCTAATAGCTAAGGTCTTAACTCTTGCTATGGCCTCATAGCTAAGGTCTTAGACTCGCACTATGGCCGACAGGTTAAGGTCTTAACTCTTACTCTGGCCTAATAGCTAAGGTCTTAACTCTTACTCTGGCCTACTGGTTAAGGTCTTAAGTCTTACTCTGGCCTACTGATTAAGGTCTTAACCCTTACTCTGACCTAATAGCTAAGGTCTTAGACTTGTACTCTGGCCTAATGGTTAAGGTCTTAACTCTTACTCTGGACTAATAGCTAAGGTCTTAGAATCGTACTCTGGCCTAATGGTTAAGGTCTTAACTCTTACTCTGGCCTAATAGCTAAGGTCTTAGACTCGTACTCTGGCCTAATTGTTAAGGTCTTAACTCTTACTCTGGCCTAATAGCTAAGGTCTTAACTCTTACTCTGCCCTAATAGCTAAGGTCTTAGACTCGTACTCTGGCCTAATGGTTAAGGTCTTCACTCTTACTGTGGCCTAATAGCTAAGGTCTTAACTCTTACTCTTGCCTAATGGTTAAGGTCTTAGACTCGTACTCTGGCCTAATGGTTAAGGTCTTAACTCTTACTCTGGCCTACTGGTTAAGGTCTTAACTCTTACTCTGGCCTAATAGCTAAGGTCTTAACTCTTACTCTGGCCTAATAGCTAAGGTCTTAGACTCGTACTCTGGCCTAATGGTTAAGGTCTTAACTCTTACTCTGGCCTACTGGTTAAGGTCTTAACTCTTACTCTGGACTAATGGTTAAGGTCTTAACTCTTACTCTGGCCTACTGGTTAATGTCTTAACTCTTACTCTGGCCTACTGGTTAAGGTCTTAACTCTTACTCTGGCCTAATAGCTAAGGTCTTAACTCCTACTCTGGCCTAATAGCTAAGGTCTTAACACTTACTCTGGCCTAATAGCTAATGTCTTAGACTCGTACTCTGGCCTAATAGCTAAGGTCTTAGACTCGTACTCTGGCCTAATGGTTAAGGTCTTAACTCTTACTCTGGCCTAATAGCTAAGGTCTTAACTCTTACTCTGGACTAATGGTTAAGGTCTTAACTCTTACTCTGGCCTACTGGTTAATGTCTTAACTCTTACTCTGGCCTACTGGTTAAGGTCTTAACTCTTACTCTGGCCTAATAGCTAAGGTCTTAACTCCTACTCTGGCCTAATAGCTAAGGTCTTAACACTTACTCTGGCCTAATAGCTAATGTCTTAGACTTTTACTCTGGCCTAATGGTTAAGGTCTTAACTCTTACTCTGGCCTACTGGTTAAGGTCTTAACTCTTACTCTGGCCTACTGGTTAAGGTCTTAACTCTTACTCTGATCTAATAGCTAAGGTCTTAACTCCTACTCTGGCCTAATAGCTAAGGTCTTAACACTTACTCTGTCCAATAGCTAAGGTCTTAGACTCGTACTCTGGCCTAATGGTTAAGGTCTTAACTCTTACTCTGGCCTAATAGCTAAGGTCTTAACTCTTACTCTGGCCTAATAGCTAAGGCCTTAGACTCGTACTCTGGCCTAATGGTTAAGGTCTTAACTCTTACTCTGGCCTACTGGTTAAGGTCTTAACTCTTACTCTGGCCTAATAGCTAAGGTCTTAACTCTTACTCTGGCCTAATAGCTAAGGTCTTAGACTCGTACTCTGGCCTACTGGTTAAGGTCTTAACTCTTACTCTGGCCTAATAGCTAAGGTCTAAGACTCGTACTCTGGCCTAATAGCTAAGGTCTTTAATCTTACTCTGGCCTAATAGCTAAGGTCTTAGACTCGTACTCTGGCCTAATAGCTAAGGTCTTAACTCTTACTCTGGCCTAATAGCTAAGGTCGTAGACTCGTACTCTGGCCTAATGGTTGAGGTCTTAACTCTTACTCTGGCCTACTGGTTAAGGTCTTAACTCTTACTCTGGCCTAATAGATAAGGTCTTAACTCTTACTCTGGCCTAATAGCTAAGGTCTTAGACTCATACTATTGCCTACTGGTTAAGGTCTTAACTCTTTCTCTGGCCTAATAGCTAAGGTCTTAACTCTTACTCCTGCCTAATAGCTAAGGTCTTAGCCTCATACTCTGGCCTAATGGTTAAGGTCTTAACTCTTACTCTGCCCTACTGGTTAAGGTCTTAGACTCGTACTCTGGCCTAATAGCTAATGTATTAGACTCATACTCTGGCCTAATGGTTAAGGTCTTAACTCTTACTCTGGCCTACTGGTTAAGGTCTTAACTCTTACTCTGGCCTACTGGTTAAGGTCTTAACTCTTACTCTGGCCTAATAGCTAAGGTCTTAACTCTTACTCTGGCCTAGTAGATAAGGTCTTAGACTCATACTCTGGCCTAATGGTTAAGGTCTTAACTCTTACTCTGGCCTAATAGCTAAGGTCTTAGACTCGTACTCTGGCCTACTGGTTAATGTCTTAACTCTTACTCTGGCCTACTGGTTAAGGTCTTAGACTCGTACTCTGGCCTAATGGTTAAGGTCTTAACTCTTACTCTGGCCTAATAGCTAAGGTCTTAACTCTTGCTATGGCCTCATAGCTAAGGTCTTAGACTCGCACTATGGCCGACAGGTTAAGGTCTTAACTCTTACTCTGGCCTAATAGCTAAGGTCTTAACTCTTACTCTGGCCTACTGGTTAAGGTCTTAACTCTTACTCTGGCCTACTGATTAAGGTCTTAACTCTTATTCTGACCTAATAGCTAAGGTCTTAGACTTGTACTCTAGCCTAATGGTTAAGGTCTTAACTCTTACTCTGGCCTAATAGCTAAGGTCTTAGACTCGTACTCTGGCCTAATGGTTAAGGTCTTAACTCTTACTCTGGCCTAATAGCTAAGGTCTTAGACTCGTACTCTGGCCTAATTGTTAAGGTCTTAACTCTTACTCTGGCCTAATAGCTAAGGTCTTAACACTTACTCTGCCCTGATAGCTAAGGTCTTAGACTCATACTCTGGCCTAATGGTTAAGGTCTTAACTCTTACTGTGGCCTAATAGCTAAGGTCTTAACTCTTACTCTTGCCTAATGGTTAAGGTCTTAGACTCGTACTCTGGCCTAATGGTTAAGGTCCTAACTCTTACTCTGGCCTACTGGTTAAGGTCTTAACTCTTACTTTGGCCTAATAGCTAAGGTCTTAACTCTTACTCTGGCCTAATAGCTAAGGTCTTAGACTCGTACTCTGGCCTAATGGTTAAGGTCTTAACTCTTACTCTGGCCTACTGGTTAAGGTCTTAACTCTTACTCTGGCCTAATAGCTAAGGTCTTAACTCTTACTCTGGACTAATGGTTAAGGTCTTAACTCTTACTCTGGCCTACTGGTTAATGTCTTAACTCTTACTCTGGCCTACTGGTTAAGGTCTTAACTCTTACTCTGGCCTAATAGCTAAGGTCTTAACTCTTACTCTGGACTAATGGTTAAGGTCTTAACTCTTACTCTGGCCTACTGGTTAATGTCTTATTTCTTACTCTGGCCTACTGGTTAAGGTCTTAACTCTTACTCTGGCCTAATAGCTAAGGTCTTAACTCCTACTCTGGCCTAATAGCTAAGGTCTTAACACGTACTCTGGCCTAATAGCTAATGTAGACTCGTACTCTGGCCTAATAGCTAAGGTCTTAGACTCGTACTCTGGCCTAATGGATAAGGTCTTAACTCTTACTCTGGCCTAATAGCTAAGGTCGTAAACTCGTACTCTGGCCTAATGGTTGAGGTCTTAACTCTTACTCTGGCCTACTGGTTAAGGTCTTAACTCTTTCTCTGGCCTAATAGCTAAGGTCTTAACTCTTACTCCTGCCTAATAGCTAAGGTCTTAGACTCATACTCTGGCCTAATGGTTAAGGTCTTAACTCTTACTCTGCCCTACTGGTTAAGGTCTTAGACTCGTACTCTGGCCTAGTTGCTAATGTATTAGACTCGTACTCTGGGCTAATGGTTAAGGTCTTAACTCTTACTCTGGCCTACTAGTTAAGGTCTTAACTCTTACTCTGGCCTACTGGTTAAGGTCTTAACTCTTACTCTGGCCTAATAGCTAAGGTCTTAACTCTTACTCTGGCCTATTAGATAAGGTCTTAGACTCGTACTCTGGCCTAATGGTTAAGGTCTTAACTCTTACTCTGGCCTAATAGCTAAGGTCTTAGACTCGTACTCTGGCCTACTGGTTAATGTCTTAACTCTTACTCTGGCCTACTGGTTAAGGTCTTAGACTCGTACTCTGGCCTAATGGTTAAGGTATTAACTCTTACTCTGGCCTAATAGCTAAGGTCTTAACTCCTGCTATGGCCTCATAGCTAAGGTCTTAACTCTTACTCTGGCCTACTGGTTAAGGTCTTAACTCTTACTCTGGCCTACTGATTAAGGTCTTAACACTTATTCTGACCTAATAGCTAAGGTCTTAGATTTGTACTCTGGCCTAACGGTTAAGGTCTTAACTCTTACTCTGGACTAATAGCTAAGGTCTTAGACTCGTACTCTGGCCTAATAGCTATTGTCTTAGACTCGTACTCTGGCCTAATGGTTAAGGTCTTAACTCTTACTCTGGCCTAATAGCTAAGGTCTTAACTCTTACTCTGGCCTAATAGCTAAGGTCTTAGACTCGTACTCTGGCCTAATGGTTAAGGTCTTAACTCTTACTCTGGCCTACTGGTTAAGGTCTTAACTCTTACTCTGGCCTACTGGTTAAGGTCTTAACTCTTACTCGGGCCTAATAGCTAAGGTCTTAACTCCTACTCTGGCCTAATAGCTAAGGTCTTAACACCTACTCTGGCCTAATAGCTAATGTCTTAGACTCGTACTCTGGCCTAATGGTTAAGGTCTTAACTCTTACTCTGGCCTAATAGCTAAGGTCTTAACTCTTACTCTGGCCTAATAACTAAGGTCTTAGACTCGTACTGTGGCCTAATGGTTAAGGTCTTAACTATTACTCTGCCCTACTGGTTAAGGTCTTAACTCTTTCTCTGGCCTAATAGCTAAGGTCTTAACTCTTACTCTGGCCTAATAGCTAAGGTCTTAACTCTTACACTGGCCTAATAGCTACGGTCTTAGACTTGTACTCTGGCCTAATGGTTAAGGTCTTAACTCTTACTCTGGCCTACTGGTTAATGTCTTAACTCTTACTCTGGCCTACTGGTTAAGGTCTTAACTCTTACTCTAGCCTTATAGCTAAGGTCTTAGACTCATACTCTGGACTAATGGTTAAGGTCTTAACTCTTACTCTGGCCTAATAGCTAAGGTCTTAACTCTTACTCTGGCCTAATAGCTAAGGTCTTAGACTCGTACTCTGGCCTAATAGTTAAGGTCTTAATTCTTACTCTGGCCTACTGGTTAAGGTCTTAACTCTTACTCTGGCCTACTGGTTACGGTCTTAACTCTTACTCTGGCCTAATAGATAAGGTCTTAACTCTTACTCTGGCCTAATTGCTAAGGTCTTAACTCTTACTCTGTCCAATAGCTAAGGTCTTAGACTCGTACTCTGGCCTAATGGTTAAGGTCTTAACTCTTACTCTGGCCTAATAGCTAAAGTCTTAACTCTTACTCCGGCCTAATAACTAAGGTCTTAGACTCGTACTGTGGCCTAATGGTTAAGGTCTTAACTCTTACTCTGGCCTACTGGTTAAGGTCTTAACTCTTACTCTGGCCTAATAGCTAAGGTCTTAACTATTACTCTGGCCTACGGGTTAAGGTCTTAACTCTTTCTCTGGCCTAATAGCTAAGGTCTTAACTCTTACTCTGGCCTAATAGCTAAGGTCTTAACTCTTACTCTGGCCTAATAGCTACGGTCTTAGACTTGTACTCTGGCCTAATGGTTAAGGTCTTAACTCTTACTCTGGCCTACTGGTTAATGTCTTAACTCTTACTCTGGCCTACTGGTTAAGGTCTTAACTCTTACTCTAGCCTAATAGCTAAGGTCTTAGACTCATACTCTGGACTAATGGTTAAGGTCTTAACTCTTACTCTGGCCTAATAGCTAAGGTCTTAACTCTTACTCTGGCCTAATAGCTAAGGTCTTAGACTCATACTCTGGCCTAATGGTTAAGGTCTTAACTCTTACTCTGGCCTACTGGTTACGGTCTTAACTCTTACTCTGGCCTAATAGCTAAGGTCTTAACTCTTACTCTGGCCTAATTGCTAAGGTCTTAACTCTTACTCTGTCCAATAGCTAAGGTCTTAGACTCGTACTCTGGCCTAATGCTTAAGGTCTTAACTCTTACTCTGGCCTAATAGCTAAGGTCTTAACTCTTACTCTGGCCTAATAGCTAAGGTCTTAGACTCGTACTCTGGCCTAATGGTTAAGGTCTTAACTCTTACTCTGGCCTACTGGTTACGGTCTTAACTCTTACTCTGGCCTAATAGCTAAGGTCTGGCCTAATTGCTAAGGTCATAGACTCGTACTCTGACCTACTGGTCAAGGTCTTAACTCTTACTCTGGCCTAATAGCTAAGGTCTAAGACTCGTACTCTGGCCTAATAGCTAAGGTCTTTAATCTTACTCTGGCCTAATAGCTAAGGTCTTAGACTCGTACTCTGGCCTAATAGCTAAGGTCTTAACTCTTACTCTGGCCTAATAGCTAAGGTCGTAGACTCGTACTCTGGCCTAATGGTTGAGGTCTTAACTCTTACTCTGGCCTACTGGTTAAGGTCTTAACTCTTACTCTGGCCTAATAGATAAGGTCTTAACTCTTACTCTGGCCTAATAGCAAAGGTCTTAGACTCGTAATCTGGCCTAATAGCTAAGGTCTTAACTCTTACTCTGGCCTAATAGCTAAGGTCTTAGACTCGTACTATGGCCTGCTGGTTAAGGTCTTAACTCTTTCTCTGGCCTAATAGCTAAGGTCTTAACTCTTACTCCTGCCTAATAGCTAAGGTCTTAGACTCATACTCAGGCCTAATGGTTAAGGTCTTAACTCTTACTCTGCCCTACTGGTTAAGGTCTTAGACTCGTACTCTGGCCTAATAGCTAATGTATTAGACTCGTACTCTGGCCTAATGGTTAAGGTCTTAACTCTTACTCTGGCCTACTGGTTAAGGTCTTAACTCTTACTCTGGCCTACTGGTTAAGGTCTTAACTCTTACTCTGGCCTAATAGCTAAGGTCTTAACTCTTACTCTGGCCTAGTAGATAAGGTCTTAGACTCGTACTCTGGCCTAATGGTTAATGTCTTAACTCTTACTCTGGCCTACTGGTTAAGGTCTTAGACTCGTACTCTGGCCTAATGGTTAAGGTCTTAACTCTTACTCTGGCCTAATAGCTAAGGTCTTAACTCTTGCTATGGCCTCATAGCTAAGGTCTTAGACTCGCACTATGGCCGACAGGTTAAGGTCTTAACTCTTACTCTGGCCTAATAGCTAAGGTCTTAACTCTTACTCTGGCCTACTGGTTAAGGTCTTAACTCTTACTCTGGCCTACTGATTAAGGTCTTAACCGTTACTCTGACCTAATAGCTAAGGTCTTAGACTTGTACTCTGGCCTAATGGTTAAGGTCTTAACTCTTACTCTGGACTAATAGCTAAGGTCTTAGAATCGTACTCTGGCCTAATGGTTAAGGTCTTAACTCTTACTCTGGCCTAATAGCTAAGGTCTTAGACTCGTACTCTGGCCTAATTGTTAAGGTCTTAACTCTTACTCTGGCCTAATAGCTAAGGTCTTAACTCTTACTCTGCCCTAATAGCTAAGGTCTTAGACTCGTACTCTGGCCTAATGGTTAAGGTCTTCACTCTTACTGTGGCCTAATAGCTAAGGTCTTAACTCTTACTCTTGCCTAATGGTTAAGGTCTTAGACTCGTACTCTGGCCTAATGGTTAAGGTCTTAACTCTTACTCTGGCCTACTGGTTAAGGTCTTAACTCTTACTCTGGCCTAATAGCTAAGGTCTTAACTCTTACTCTGGCCTAATATCTAAGGTCTTAGACTCGTACTCTGGCCTAATGGTTAAGGTCTTAACTCTTACTCTGGCCTACTGGTTAAGGTCTTAACTCTTACTCTGGACTAATGGTTAAGGTCTTAACTCTTACTCTGGCCTACTGGTTAATGTCGTAACTCTTACTCTGGCCTACTGGTTAAGGTCTTAACTCTTACTCTGGCCTAATAGCTAAGGTCTTAACTCCTACTCTGGCCTAATAGCTAAGGTCTTAACACTTACTCTGGCCTAATAGCTAATGTCTTAGACTCGTACTCTGGCCTAATAGCTAAGGTCTTAGACTCGTACTCTGGCCTAATGGTTAAGGTCTTAACTCTTACTCTGGCCTACTGGTTAAGGTCTTAACTCTTACTCTGGCCTAATAGCTAAGGTCTTAACTCTTACTCTGGCCTAATAGCTAAGGTCTTAGACTCGTACTCTGGCCTACTGGTTAAGGTCTTAACTCTTACTCTGGCCTAATAGCTAAGGTCTAAGACTCGTACTCTGGCCTAATAGCTAAGGTCTTTAATCTTACTCTGGCCTAATAGCTAAGGTCTTAGACTCGTACTCTGGCCTAATAGCTAAGGTCTTAACTCTTACGCTGGCCTAATAGCTAAGGTCGTAGACTCGTACTCTGGCCTAATGGTTGAGGTCTTAACTCTTACTCTGGCCTACTGGTTAAGGTCTTAACTCTTACTCTGGCCTAATAGATAAGGTCTTAACTCTTACTCTGGCCTAATAGCTAAGGTCTTAGACTCATACTATTGCCTACTGGTTAAGGTCTTAACTCTTTCTCTGGCCTAATAGCTAAGGTCTTAACTCTTACTCCTGCCTAATAGCTAAGGTCTTAGCCTCATACTCTGGCCTAATGGTTAAGGTCTTAACTCTTACTCTGCCCTACTGGTTAAGGTCTTAGACTCGTACTCTGGCCTAATAGCTAATGTATTAGACTCATACTCTGGCCTAATGGTTAAGGTCTTAACTCTTACTCTGGCCTACTGGTTAAGGTCTTAACTCTTACTCTGGCCTACTGGTTAAGGTCTTAACTCTTACTCTGGCCTAATAGCTAAGGTCTTAACTCTTACTCTGGCCTAGTAGATAAGGTCTTAGACTCATACTCTGGCCTAATGGTTAAGGTCTTAACTCTTACTCTGGCCTAATAGCTAAGGTCTTAGACTCGTACTCTGGCCTCCTGGTTAATGTCTTAACTCTTACTCTGGCCTACTGGTTAAGGTCTTAGACTCGTACTCTGGCCTAATGGTTAAGGTCTTAACTCTTACTCTGGCCTAATAGCTAAGGTCTTAACTCTTGCTATGGCCTCATAGCTAAGGTCTTAGACTCGCACTATGGCCGACAGGTTAAGGTCTTAACTCTTACTCTGGCCTAATAGCTAAGGTCTTAACTCTTACTCTGGCCTACTGGTTAAGGTCTTAACTCTTACTCTGGCCTACTGATTAAGGTCTTAACTCTTATTCTGACCTAATAGCTAAGGTCTTAGACTTGTACTCTGGCCTAATGGTTAAGGTCTTAACTCTTACTCTGGCCTAATAGCTAAGGTCTTAGACTCGTACTCTGGCCTAATGGTTAAGGTCTTAACTATTACTCTGGCCTAATAGCTAAGGTCTTAGACTCGTACTCTGGCCTAATTGTTAAGGTCTTAACTCTTACTCTGGCCTAATAGCTAAGGTCTTAACACTTACTCTGCCCTAATAGCTAAGGTCTTAGACTCATACTCTGGCCTAATGGTTAAGGTCTTAACTCTTACTGTGGCCTAATAGCTAAGGTCTTAACTCTTACTCTTGCCTAATGGTTAAGGTCTTAGACTCGTACTCTGGCCTACTGGTTAAGGTCTTAACTCTTACTTTGGCCTAATAGCTAAGGTCTTAACTCTTACTCTGGCCTAATAGCTAAGGTCTTAGACTCGTACTCTGGCCTAATGGTTAAGGTCTTAACTCTTACTCTGGCCTACTGGTTAAGGTCTTAACTCTTACTCTGGCCTAATAGCTAAGGTCTTAACTCTTACTCTGGACTAATGGTTAAGGTCTTAACTCTTACTCTGGCCTACTGGTTAATGTCTTAACTCTTACTCTGGCCTACTGGTTAAGGTCTTAACTCTTACTCTGGCCTAATAGCTAAGGTCTTAACTCTTACTCTGGACTAATGGTTAAGGTCTTAACTCTTACTCTGGCCTACTGGTTAATGTGTTATTTCTTACTCTGGCCTACTGGTTAAGGTCTTAACTCTTACTCTGGCCTAATAGCTAAGGTCTTAACTCCTACTCTGGCCTAATAGCTAAGGTCTTAACACTTACTCTGGCCTAATAGCTAATGTAGACTCGTACTCTGGCCTAATAGCTAAGGTCTTAGACTCGTACTCTGGCCTAATGGTTAAGGTCTTAACTCTTACTCTGGCCTAATAGCTAAGGTCGTAGACTCGTACTCTGGCCTAATGGTTGAGGTCTTAACTCTTACTCTGGCCTACTGGTTAAGGTCTTAACTCTTTCTCTGGCCTAATAGCTAAGGTCTTAACTCTTACTCCTGCCTAATAGCTAAGGTCTTAGACTCATACTCTGGCCTAATGGTTAAGGTCTTAACTCTTACTCTGCCCTACTGGTTAAGGTCTTAGACTCGTACTCTGGCCTAGTTGCTAATGTATTAGACTCGTACTCTGGGCTAATGGTTAAGGTCTTAACTCTTACTCTGGCCTACTAGTTAAGGTCTTAACTCTTACTCTGGCCTACTGGTTAAGGTCTTAACTCTTACTCTGGCCTAATAGCTAAGGTCTTAACTCTTACTCTGGCCTATTAGATAAGGTCTTAGACTCGTACTCTGGCCTAATGGTTAAGGTCTTAACTCTTACTCTGGCCTAATAGCTAAGGTCTTAGACTCGTACTCTGGCCTACTGGTTAATGTCTTAACTCTTACTCTGGCCTACTGGTTAAGGTCTTAGACTCGTACTCTGGCCTAATGGTTAAGGTATTAACTCTTACTCTGGCCTAATAGCTAAGGTCTTAACTCCTGCTATGGCCTCATAGCTAAGGTCTTAACTCTTACTCTGGCCTACTGGTTAAGGTCTTAACTCTTACTCTGGCCTACTGATTAAGGTCTTAACACTTATTCTGACCTAATAGCTAAGGTCTTAGACTTGTACTCTGGCCTAACGGTTAAGGTCTTAACTCTTACTCTGGACTAATAGCTAAGGTCTTAGACTCATACTCTGGCCTAATGGTTAAGGTCTTAACTCTTACTCTGGCCTAATAGCTAAGGTCTTAGACTCGTACTCTGGCCTAATTGTTAAGGTCTTAACTCTTACTCTGGCCTAATAGCTAAGGTCTTAACTCTTACTCTGCCCTAATAGCTAAGGTCTTAGACTCGTACTCTGCCCTAATGGTTAAGGTCTTCACTCTTACTGTGGCCTAATAGCTAAGGTCTTAACTCTTACTCTTGCCTAATGGTTAAGGTCTTAGACTCGTACTCTGGCCTAATGGTTAAGGTCTTAACTCTTACTCTGGCCTACTGGTTAAGGTCTTAACTCTTACTCTGGCCTAATAGCTAAGGTCTTAACTCTTCCTCTGGCCTAATAGCTAAGGTCTTAGACTCGTACTCTGGCCTAATGGTTAAGGTCTTAACTCTTACTCTGGCCTACTGGTTAAGGTCTTAACTCTTACTCTGGACTAATGGTTAAGGTCTTAACTCTTACTCTGGCCTACTGGTTAATGTCTTAACTCTTACTCTGGCCTACTGGTTAAGGTCTTAACTCTTACTCTGGCCTAATAGCTAAGGTCTTAACTCCTACTCTGGCCTAATAGCTAAGGTCTTAACTCTTACTCTGTCCAATAGCTAAGGTCTTAGACTCGTACTCTGGCCTAATGGTTAAGGTCTTAACTCTTACTCTGGCCTAATAGCTAAGGTCTTAACTCTTACTCTGGCCTAATAGCTAAGGTCTTAGACTCGTACTCTGGCCTAATGGTTAAGGTCTTAACTCTTACTCTGGCCTACTGGTTAAGGTCTTAACTCTTACTCTGGCCTAATAGCTAAGGTCTTAACTCTTACTCTGGCCTAATAGCTAAGGTCTTAGACTCGTACTCTTGCCTACTGGTTAAGGTCTTAACTCTTACTCTGGCCTAATAGCTAAGGTCTAAGACTCGTACTCTGGCCTAATAGCTAAGGTCTTTAATCTTACTCTGGCCTAATAGCTAAGGTCTTAGACTCGTACTCTGGCCTAATAGCTAAGATCTTAACTCTTACTCTGGCCTAATAGCTAAGGTCGTAGACTCGTACTCTGGCCTAATGGTTGAGGTCTTAACTCTTACTCTGGCCTACTGGTTAAGGTCTTAACTCTTACTCTGGCCTAATAGATAAGGTCTTAACTCTTACTCTGGCCTAATAGCAAAGGTCTTAGACTCGTAATCTGGCCTAATAGCTAAGGTCTTAACTCTTACTCTGGCCTAATAGCTAAGGTCTTAGACTCGTACTATGGCCTACTGGTTAAGGTCTTAACTCTTTCTCTGGCCTAATAGCTAAGGTCTTAACTCTTACTCCTGCCTAATAGCTAAGGTCTTAGACTCATACTCTGGCCTAATGGTTAAGGTCTTAACTCTTACTCTGCCCTACTGGTTAAGGTCTTAGACTCGTACTCTGGCCTAATAGCTAATGTATTAGACTCGTACTCTGGCCTAATGGTTAAGGTCTTAACTCTTACTCTGGCCTAATAGCTAAGGTCTTAGACTCGTACTCTGGCCTACTGGTTAATGTCTTAACTCTTACTCTGGCCTACTGGTTAAGGTCTTAGAATCGTACTCTGGCCTAATGGTTAAGGTCTTAACTCTTACTCTGGCCTAATAGCTAAGGTCTTAACTCTTGCTATGGCCTCATAGCTATGGTCTTAGACTCGCACTATGGCCGACAGGTTAAGGTCTTAACTCTTACTCTGGCCTAATAGCTAAGGTCTTAACTCTTACTCTGGGCTACTGGTTAAGGTCTTAACTCTTACTCTGGCCTACTGATTAAGGTCTTAACTCTTATTCTGACCTAACAGCTAAGGTCTTAGACTTGTACTCTGGCCTAATGGTTAAGGTCTTAACTCTTACTCTGGCCTAATAGCTAAGGTCTTAGACTCGTACTCTGGCCTAATGGTTAAGGTCTTAACTCTTACTCTGGCCTAATAGCTAAGGTCTTAGACTCGTACTCTGGCCTAATTGTTAAGGTCTTAACTCTTACTCTGGCCTAATAGCTAAGGTCTTAACACTTACTCTGCCCTAATAGCTAAGGTCTTAGACTCGTACTGTGGCCTAATGGTTAAGGTCTTAACTCTTACTGTGGCCTAATAGCTAAGGTCTTAACTCTTACTCTTGCCTAATGGTTAAGGTCTTAGACTCGTACTCTGGCCTAATGGTTAAGGTCTTAACTCTTACTCTGGCCTACTGGTTAAGGTCTTAACTCTTACTTTGGCCTAATAGCTAAGGTCTTAACTCTTACTCTGGCCTAATAGCTAAGGTCTTAGACTCGTACTCTGGCCTAATGGTTAAGGTCTTAACTCTTACTCTGGCCTACTGGTTAAGGTCTTAACTCTTACTCTGGCCTAATAGCTAAGGTCTTAACTCTTAATCTGGACTAATGGTTAAGGTCTTAACTCTTACTCTGGCCTACTGGTTAATGTCTTAACTCGTAATCTGGCCTACTGGTTAAGGTCTTAACTCTTACTCTGGCCTAATAGCTAAGGTCTTAACTCTTGCTATGGCCTCATAGCTAAGGTCTTAGACTCGCACTATGGCCGACAGGTTAAGGTCTTAACTCTTACTCTGGCCTAATAGCTAAGGTCTTAACTCTTACTCTGGCCTACTGGTTAAGGTCTTAACTCTTACTCTGGCCTACTGATTAAGGTCTTAACTCTTACTCTGACCTAATAGCTAAGGTCTTAGACTCGTACTCTGGCCTACTGGTTAAGGTCTTAACTCTTTCTGTGGCCTAATAGCTAAGGTCTTAACTCTTACTCTGGCCTAATAGCTAAGGTCTTAGACTCGTACTCTGGCCTAATGGTTAAGGTCTTAACTCTTAC